>NW_024097360.1:0-2622420 GCF_016545835.1 Crotalus tigris | reverse complement strand
TTTAACCCCAAATCCCATTCTGACGTCCGTTTTTACATTTGGGTCAAAAAAAAAATTTCCGCCCTGGAGCTCAAAAATCCCTGACCCCGGCATCAGGAATTTCCTTCCCCAGACACCAAAATGGCTCAATTTTTAAAAACTACAAAAAGCACCATTTTTAAGCATGAAATTTAAACCCGAATCCCATTATGACGTCCGTTTTTATATTTGGGTGAAAAAAAATTTTCACCTCCGGAGCTCAAAAATCCCGGACCCCGGCATCAGGAATTTCCTTCCCCAGACACCTAAAGGTCTCAATTTTTAAAAACTACAAAAATCACCATTTTTAAGCATGAAATTTAACCCCGAATCCCATTCTGACATCCGTTTTTACATTTGGGTCAAAAAAAAATTTTCACCTCCGGAGCTCAAAAATCCCTGACCCCGGCATCAGGAATTACATTCCCCAGACACCAAAAGGGCTAAATTTTTAAAAACTAGAAAAAGGACCATTTTTAAGCATGAAATTTAAACCTGAATCCCATTCTGACGTCCGTTTTACATTTGGGTGAACAAAAAATTTTCACCTCCGGAGCTCAAAAATCCCTGACCCCGGCATCAGGAATTTCATTCCCCAGACACCCAAAGGGCTCAATTTTTAAAACTACAAAAACCACCGATATTTATGCATGACCTTTAAACCCCAATCGCCGCAGGCTTCTCCGACGTCCGTTTTTACATTTGGTCAAAAAAAAAATTTCCTTCCTCCGCCCTGGAGCTCGAAAAATCCCTGACCCCGGCCTCAGGAATTTCCTTCGCGCCAGACACAAAAGGCTCAATATTTTAAAAACTACAAAGCACATTTTTAGCTGAAATTTAAACCCGAATCCCATTCCTGCGTCCGTTTTTATATTTGGTTGAAAAAAAAATTTTCACCTCTGGAGCTCAAAAATCCCTGACCCCGGCATCATGAATTTCCTTCCCCACACACCAAAAAGGCTTGATGTTTAAAAATTACAAAAAGCACCATTTTAAGCATGAAACTTAACCCCGAATCCCATCCTGACGTCAGTTTTTATATTTGGGTGAAAAAAAATTTTTCACCTCCGGAGCTCAAAAATCCCTAATCCCGGCATCAGGAATTTCCTTCCCCAGACACCTAAAAGGCTCAATTTTTAAAAACTACAAAAAGCACCATTTTTAAGCATGAAAGTTAACCTCGAATCCCATTCTGACATCCGTTTTTACATTTGGGTGAAAAAAAAATTTTCACCTCCGGAGCTCAAAAATCCCGGACCCCGGCATCAGGAATTACATTCCCCAGACACCAAAAGTGCTCAATTTTTAAAAACTACAAAAATCACCATTTTTAAGCATGAAATTTAAACCCAAATCCCATTCTGACGTCCGTTTTTACATTTGGGTCAAAAAAAAATTTTCACCTCGGAGCTCAAAAATCCGACGCCGGCATTCAGGAATTTCCTCCCCCAGACACCTAAAGGGTGCTCAATTTTTAAAAACTACAAAATCACCATTTTTAAGCATGAAAATTTAACCCAAATCCCCATCTGACGGTCGTTTACATTTGGGTCAAAAAAAAAAAATTTCCGCCCTGGAGCTCAAAAATCCCTGACCCCGGCATCAGGAATTTCCTTCCCCAGACACCAAAAGGGCTCAATTTTTAAAAACTACAAAAAGCACCATTTTTAAGAATGAAATTTAAACCCGAATCCCATTCTGACGTCCGTTTTTATATTTGGGTGAAAAAAAAATTTTCACCTCTGGAGCTCAAAAATCCCTGACCCCGGCATCATGAATTTCCTTCCCCACACACCAAAAAGGCTTGATGTTTAAAAACTACAAAAAGCACCATATTTAAGCATGAAATTTAACCCCAAATCCCCTTCTGACGTCCGTTTTTACATTTGGGTCAAAAAAAAAAAATTTCCGCCCTGGAGCTCAAAAATCCCTGACCCCGGCATCAGGAATTTCCTTCCCCAGACACCAAAAGGGCTCAATTTTTAAAAACTACAAAAAGCACCATTTTTAAGAATGAAATTTAAACCCGAATCCCATTCTGACGTCCGTTTTTATATTTGGGTGAAAAAAAAATTTTCACCTCTGGAGCTCAAAAATCCCTGACCCCGGCATCATGAATTTCCTTCCCCACACACCAAAAAGGCTTGATGTTTAAAAACTACAAAAAGCACCATTTTAAGCATGAAACTTAACCCCGAATCCCATCCTGACGTCAGTTTTTATATTTGGGTGAAAAAAATTTTTTCACCTCCGGAGCTCAAAAATCCCTAATCCCGGCATCAGGAATTTCCTTCCCCAGACCCCTAAAAGGCTCAATTTTTAAAAACTACAAAAAGCACCATTTTTAAGCATGAAAGTTAACCTCGAATCCCATTCTGACATCCGTTTTTACATTTGGGTGAAAAAAAAATTTTCACCTCCGGAGCTCAAAAATCCCGGACCCCGGCATCAGGAATTACATTCCCCAGACACCTAAAGGGCTCAATTTTTAAAAACTAGAAAAAGCACCATTTTTTAAAGCCTGAATTATAAACCTGAATACCCATGCTTGGAAGTACGTTTTACATTTGGGTGAAAAAAATTTTCACCTCCGGAGCTCAAAAATCCCTGACCCCGGCATCAGGAATTTCATTCCCCAGACACCAAAAGGGCTCAATTTTTAAAAACTACAAAAACCACCATTTTTAAGCATGAAATTTAACCCCAAATCCCATTCTGATGTCTGTTTTTACATTTGGGTCAAAAAAAAAAATTTCCGCCCTGGAGTTCAAAAATCCCTGACCCCGGCATCAGGAATTTTCTTCCCCAGACACCAAAATGGCTCAATTTTTAAAAACTACAAAAAGCACCATTTTTAAGCATGAAATTTAAACCCGAATCCCATTCTGACATCTGTTTTTACTTTTGGATCAAAAAAAATTTTGACTTCCGGAGCTCAAAAATCCCTGACCCCGGCATCAGGAATTTCCTTCCTCTCAGGACACCAAAACGGCTCAATTTTAAAAAAACTACAAAAACCACCATTTTTAAGCATGAAATTTAACCCCAAATCCCATTCTGACGTCCGTTTTTACATTTGGGTCAAAAAAAAAAAATTTCCGCCCTGGAGCTCAAAAATCCCTGACCCCGGCATCATGAATTTCCTTCCCGAGACACCAAAATCGCTCAATTTTTAAAAACTACAAAAAGCACCATTTTTAAGCATGAAATATAAACCTGAATCCCATTCTGACGTCCGTTTTATATTTGGGTGAAAAAAAATTTTCACCTCCGGAGCTCAAAAATCCCTGACCCCGGCATCAGGAATTTCATTCCCCAGACACCAAAAGGGCTCAATTTTTAAAAACTACAAATATCACCATATTTAAGCATGAAATTTAACCCCAAATCCCCTTCTGACGTCCGTTTTTACATTTGGGTCAAAAAAAAAAATTTCCGCCCTGGAGCTCAAAAATCCCTGACCCCGGCATCAGGAATTTCCTTCCCCAGACACCAAAATGGCTCAATTTTTAAAAACTACAAAAAGCACCATTTTTAAGCATGAAATTTAACCCCGAATCCCATTATGACGTCCGTTTTACATTTGGGTGAACAAAAAATTTTCACCTCCGGAGCTCAAAAATCCCTGACCCCGGCATCATGAATTTCCTTCCCCACACTCCAAAAAGGCTTGATGTTTAAAAACTACAAAAAGCACCATTTTAAGCATGAAACTTAACCCCGAATCCCATCCTGACGTCAGTTTTTATATTTGGGTGAAAAAAAATTTTTCACCTCCGGAGCTCAAAAATCCCTAATCCCGGCATCAGGAATTTCCTTCCCCAGACACCTAAAAGGCTCAATTTTTAAAAACTACAAAAAGCACCATTTTTAAGCATGAAAGTTAACCTCGAATCCCAGTCTGACATCCGTTTTTACATTTGGGTGAAAAAAAAATTTTCACCTCCGGAGCTCAAAAATCCCGGACCCCGGCATCAGGAATTACATTCCCCAGACACCAAAAGGGCTCAATTTTTAAAAACTACAAAAACCACCATTTTTAAGCATGAAATTTAACCCCAAATCCCATTCTGATGTCTGTTTTTACATTTGGGTCAAAAAAAAAAATTTCCGCCCTGGAGCTCAAAAATCCCTGACCCCGGCATCAGGAATTTTCTTCCCCAGACACCAAAATGGCTCAATTTTTAAAAACTACAAAAACCACCATTTTTAAGCATGAAATTTAACCCCAAATCCCATTCTGACGTCCGTTTTTACATTTAGGTCAAAAAAAAAAATTTCCGCCCTGGAGCTCAAAAATCCCTGACCCCGGCATCAGGAATTTCCTTCCCCAGACACCAAAATGGCTCAATTTTTAAAAACTACAAAAAGCACCATTTTTAAGCATGAAATTTAAACCCGAATCCCATTATGATGTCCGTTTTTATATTTGGGTGAAAAAAAAATTTTCACCTCCGGAGCTCAAAAATCCCGGACCCCGGCATCAGGAATTTCCTTCCCCAGACACCTAAAGGTCTCAATTTTTAAAAACTACAAAAATCACCATTTTTAAGCATGAAATTTAACCCCGAATCCCATTCTGACATCCGTTTTTACATTTGGGTCAAAAAAAAATTTTCACCTCCGGAGCTCAAAAATCCCTGACCCCGGCATCAGGAATTACATTCCCCAGACACCAAAAGGGCTAAATTTTTAAAAACTAGAAAAAGGACCATTTTTAAGCATGAAATTTAAACCTGAATCCCATTCTGACGTCCGTTTTACATTTGGGTGAACAAAAAATTTTCACCTCCGGAGCTCAAAAATCCCTGACCCCGGCATCAGGAATTTCATTCCCCAGACACCAAAAGGGCTCAATTTTTAAAAACTACAAAAACCACCATATTTAAGCATGAAATTTAACCCCAAATCCCCTTCTGACGTCCGTTTTTACATTTGGGTCAAAAAAAAAAATTTCCGCCCTGGAGCTCAAAAATCCCTGACCCCGGCATCAGGAATTTCCTTCCCCAGACACCAAAATGGCTCAATTTTTAAAAACTACAAAAAGCACCATTTTTAAGCATGAAATTTAAACCCGAATCCCATTCTGACGTCCGTTTTTATATTTGGGTGAAAAAAAAATTTTCACCTCTGGAGCTCAAAAATCCCTGACCCCGGCATCATGAATTTCCTTCCCCACACACCAAAAAGGCTTGATGTTTAAAAATTACAAAAAGCACCATTTTAAGCATGAAACTTAACCCCGAATCCCATCCTGACGTCAGTTTTTATATTTGGGTGAAAAAAAATTTTTCACCTCCGGAGCTCAAAAATCCCTAATCCCGGCATCAGGAATTTCCTTCCCCAGACACCTAAAAGGCTCAATTTTTAAAAACTACAAAAAGCACCATTTTTAAGCATGAAAGTTAACCTCGAATCCCAGTCTGACATCCGTTTTTACATTTGGGTGAAAAAAAAATTTTCACCTCCGGAGCTCAAAAATCCCGGACCCCGGCATCAGGAATTACATTCCCCAGACACCTAAAGGGCTCAATTTTTAAAAACTAGAAAAAGCACCATTTTTAAGCATGAAATATAAACCTGAATCCCATTCTGACGTCCGTTTTACATTTGGGTGAAAAAAAATTTTCACCTCCGGAGCTCAAAAATCCCTTACCCCGGCATCAGGAATTTCATTCCCCAGACACCAAAAGGGCTCAATTTTTAAAAACTACAAAAATCACCATTTTTAAGCATGAAATTTAACCCCAAATCCCATTCTGACGTCCGTTTTTACATTTGGGTCAAAAAAAAATTTTCACCTCCGGAGCTCAAAAATCCCTGACCCCGGCATCAGGAATTTCCTTCCCCAGACACCAAAATGGCTCAATTTTTAAAAACTACAAAAAGCACCATTTTTAAGCATGAAATTTAAACCCGAATCCCATTCTGACGTCCGTTTTTATATTTGGGTGAAAAAAAAATTTTCACCTCTGGAGCTCAAAAATCCCTGACCCCGGCATCATGAATTTCCTTCCCCACACTCCAAAAAGGCTTGATGTTTAAAAACTACAAAAAGCACCATTTTAAGCATGAAAATTTAAACCCGAAATCCCATTCTGGACGTCCGTTTTTACTTTGGGTCAAAAAAAAATTTCCGTGCCCTGGAGCTCAAATCCCTGACACCGGCATCATGAATTTCCTTCTCGAGGTACACCAAAAGGGCTCAATTTTTAAAAAACTACAAAAATCACCATTTTTAAGCATGAAATTTAACCCCAAATCCCATTCTGACGTCCGTTTTTACATTTGGGTCAAAAAAAAAATTTCCGCCCTGCAGCTCAAAAATCCCTGAACCCGGCATCAGGAATTTCCTTCCCCAGACACCAAAAGGGCTCAATTTTTAAAAACTACAAAAAGCACCATTTTTAAGCATGAAATTTAAACCCGAATCCCATTATGACGTCCGTTTTTATATTTGGGTGAAAAAAAAATTTTCACCTCCGGAGCTCAAAAATCCCTGACCCCGGCATCAGGAATTTCCTTCCCTAGACACCAAAATGGCTCAATTTTTAAAAACTACAAAAAGCACCATTTTTAAGCATGAAATTTAAACCCGAATCCCATTATGACGTCCGTTTTTATATTTGGGTGAAAAAAAAATTTTCACCTCCGGAGCTCAAAAATCCCGGACCCCGGCATTTTTTGAGCTTCCGGTCTGAGGCGACGGCGATGGCGGCTAGCTTTTTGCCGTCCAGCTGGGGAAGTGTCAGAGCCGCGGAGCGCAGCGTGCATCAGCTGGCCCGCGGCTCGGAAATCCCTTCCCGGGCACAGGGAAGGGACAGAGAGTGCAGGGATAGAGGTAGAACCCCTGAACCCCCTCTGGATTTGTTTCTAGAGGGGGTGAAAGGAGTGTTCCCTCGGAGCTCCTGCTGATCTCCGCCTCCCAGCTGTTTTTGCTTCCTAGGAAGCAAAAGAAACCGCCGCTTCTATCTCCGTGTTTATAGCATTCTGGTGAGTAATTTTTAAACGGACGGAGCAGTTTAAAGGATTTTTTGTTATAATTTAGGTGTTTAATTTTTTTATTTTTTGATTTCTACTATTATTCCTCCCTTTTTTTTTTGTTATATTAGTGAAAGGATTTAAGATGGCGCTTTGAAAGTGTCGGAGTTTTTTTTTCCTTTCTCTTTTGTTTTACTTTCCCTTTTTAAGGATTGGTTTTTGCCTTTACTTTTGTTTTTGGTTTAGAATTTTTTCTTTTGAATTGTTTGCTCTTTTATTTTTTATTTTTTGGATTAACTCTGGATTTTCAAGGACTATAGTTTGTCTCTTTTTAAAAATTTTTTTCTTTTTTTTTCCCTCCTCCCTTCTTGGCTGGAGGGGAAAGGGAAGTGACAATTGTGCTTTTTAAAATGGCTTCAAAGAGGCAGCAGCCTTCCTCAATATCTAAGGTTATTTCTTCTCCTATAACTTCCACTGCACAGCTACAACAACAATCTAAACACGTACCACCGGCTCAGCCACCACCCTCCCCTCCTCTATCTGGACTTTCAGCACAAGAGGTTAGAGGCATAATGGGAGAGATTGTAGTTCAAATGAGAGAGGAAATGAATCAATTTGTCTCACAGATTAAATCAGAAATTAAATCTGATCTCAAAGAAGAGATAACGGGGATAAAGACTAAATTGCAAGAAAACAATAATGAATTACGACAAGATATACTGGCAGCTGTTTCAGGTTTGGCTACTGTGGTGGTTAAGCTCGATGCAAGGCTTGAGGAAGTGGAAGACAAAGTTGACTCTTTGGATGACAAAATTCAAGATGTGGAAAGGAAGGTGGACTCCTCACAAGAAGATATTTTGATGTTTCAGTACAGACAAATGGAGTATGCCCTGAGGATCAGAGGCCTCAAGGAAGATGTGAATCAAGATCTGGTGGAGGTGGTCCTTACTGATCTGGCGCTGGCCTTGGATATGGATAAAGGAGAATTACAGAGAGAAGTGGAAAAAATTTATAGGCTCAACTCCTGGATTGCTAAGCAGAAGAACTTGCCTAGAGATGTGGTGATTTATTTTACAAAGAAGTCCCTGCGGAATGAGATTATACAAGCTTTTTACAATAAAAGATTTCAGATTGCTGCCCAAGATGTCATCATTTTAAAGGAAATCCCATCCAAAATTTTAAGAAGCAGGAAAGACTTTGCTTTTTTAACCAATGAGCTTAAAGCTAGATCGATGCCATTTAGATGGGAAATTCCGATGGGTATTGTTTTGAGCCATGCTGGGACACGCTACAGATTGAACACAGTTGATAAAGCTAGAGACTTTTATACTTCGGTCCTGGGTGCAGGCTCAACTTCATCTGGTCGGAAATCTTTGAGTGGCAAGGAAGTTGAGCAGCAATCTGAGGCATTAGATTTGGTTTCCGCTGGGATGATAGAAGCTGTAAAGCAACGCCAGACGGAGGTTAAAGAGCAGAGGATGACCCGTGCAGCCTATAAGCGTAAAGAGAAGGAGCAACGTAAAAAAGAGCCTAAAGAGAGTTCTCCTGGAAGTGCATCACCGCCGGTGGGAGGAGCAAGACCCAAGAGTTATGCAACACACGCAGCTCTTTCAGAGTTTGATGGTGTCTTCTCCAGGCTGCGTGCCAAGGGAGATGGCAAAGTTTTTGACCTGGAATGTTAATGGATTGAATTCTCCTCAGAAACGCAAAAAAATCTTTTATTATTTGAAGCAACATACTAATGATGTTATTTGCTTACAGGAAACTCATATTTTACTTAAAGATCAGAAATATTTAGTTAATGCTCGTTTGGGATCTCATTTTATATCTTCTGCTCCTGGGAAGAAAGGGGGAGTTGTTATATATGTTAAACAAAACCTACCAGCTTGTCTGGTAGAATCAGATCCCCAGGGGAGATATGTGATGATTGAACTTGGTATTTATGGTAAGAAAATACTTATAGTTGGACTTTACGCTCCAAATCAACAACAGGAACAATTTTATAAGCAGTTACATCAAAAAATAACATTGTTTGATTATAGATCAGTGGTATTAATGGGTGATTGGAATGGTGTCTTAGATACACAAAGGGACAAGAAAGGTTCCTCTCCTTTTCTCAAACAAGCAAGGCTACCTAAAGCCTTTTTTGATATGAAAGAAGACTGGGAATTAAGGGATTATTGGCGGGAACGTAACCAAGAGGAGAGAGACTTTACTTTTTTTTCTGATAGACACCAATCTTTTTCAAGAATTGACTTTTTCTTGATTACCACGGACTTGTATAATAAAGTAAAGAATGTAAAGATTTTTCCTAGATCACTGACGGATCATAGTCCAGTTTGGATGGAGCTGATTCAAGAGAAAGAGGAAAGAAGATCCTGGAGAGTTAATGAAAATTTGTTTAGACAAGAGAAGAATGTTCAAAAATTAAAGGAGTTTTAAAGGACTATTTTGCTTTGAATATGTACAAGGGGACTTCAATGTCAATGGTATGGGATGCAGGTAAAGCATTTATGCGCGGTGTTTTGATAAAAATGAATAATTCTTATAAGCGAAATCAGATTCAGAAACGTAGAGAACTTGAGGATGAAATTAAATTAAAAGAAAGGGCTTTGATTCTAAATCCTTCTGATGAAAGTACTAAAGAATCTGTAAAGTTATTAAGGTCACAATTTAATATGTTGATAGCAGATCAAGCTGCAACCAACTTATTATTTATGAAACAAAATACATTTTGTAATGCTAATAAGCCGGGGAGATGGTTGGCTTATCAATTAAGAAAGAAACAGAGACAGAGAATAATAGAGAAAATAAATTACAAGGGTAAACTAGTTTCTCAGAAGGAATTAATTAAAAAATCTTTTTTGGATTATTATCAAAACTTATATAAATCTACTAATGTACAATTGTTAGATATAAATAAATATTTAGCTGAGGCAAGTTTTCCTAAATTGACTGAGGATCAGAAATATGAAATTAATGGCTTAATTACTAAGGAGGAAATTGCCTCAGCAATTCAACAATTGAAATTAGGGAAAGCACCGGGTACGGATGGGTTAACAGCTGTTTATTATAAAGCTTTAATGGAGGAGATGATCCAACCATTAAATGATCTTTTTAATGGTATCTTACAGGGTTTAGAGATTCCTCCTTCATGGCGTAGTGCCTTTATATCATTGATTCCAAAGGAGGATCAAGATCTTACTTTACCAAAAAATTATAGGCCTATATCTCTTTTAAACGTGGATTATAAGATATTTGTAAAAATTTTGGTAAATAGGCTTATGAGGGTGGTGCATCATCTTGTGCATAAAGATCAATCAGGGTTTATAACAGGAAGGTATATGAAAAACAATGTTAGACAAATTATTAATCTATTAGAATACTTAGATAAGAACAACCAAGTTCCTGCAGGGCTCATATTTTTAGATGCTGAAAAAGCATTTGACCAATTGAATTGGCATTTTATGCTAAGAGTAATGGAAGAAATGAATTTTGGTGAAAACATATTACAAGCCCTTAAGGTAATATATCAAAAACAAACAGCACAACTTATTGTTAATGGAGGTCTTTCGGAGGTTTTCACAATAGAGAAAGGTACTAGACAGGGGTGTCCTTTATCGCCATTGTTGTTTGTTTTAACATTGGAAATATTATTGATCAAAATTCGAGAGTCTCAGGAAATTAAAGGAATATATGTTAATAAAAAAGAATATAAGTTAAGAGCTTTTGCGGATGACTTGGTTGTTACTTTGTCGCAACCTGATTATTCTGTAGTAAACTTATTACAGTTGATTCATCATTATGGCTTGGTCTCGGGTTTCAAGATTAATGTAAATAAGACCAAAATTTTACCTAAAAATATGTCTAGTCAGGAGAAGCAGATTTTGACTAACCTGACGGGTTTTGAGATTGTTAATAAGGTAAAATATTTGGGGGTGATGTTGTCTGTTTCTAATGTAAAATTATTTAAAAATAATTATGAAAGGTTGTGGGTCAGGGTACAGAAGGACTTGAAGAACTGGGAAAAGTTGCAATTATCCCTCATGGGAAGAATTGCAGTGATAAAAATGAATATTTTACCCAAGTTTCTTTTTCTGTTTCAAATGTTACCAATTTTGAAAAATGAGATTAATTTAAATGAGTGGCAGAAGGGTCTTAATAAATTTATCTGGGCAGGGAAAAAGCCAAGGGTTAAGTTTAAAATTATGCAAGACTTCCGTGAGAGGGGTGGACTTAAGGTACCAAATTTGAAATTATATTATGATGCGGTGGTTTTAACACTAATCAGTGATTGGGTAAATTTGACAAACTCTGAGATACTTTATCTAGAGGGATGGGACTTACTTTATGGGTGGCATGCCTATTTAATATTCAATAAAAAAATGGATTGGACTTTTAAATCTCATATCTTAAGAATCTCTTTACTTAGGATTTGGAGAAAATATTATAAAAGTGATTTCAAAGTACCATTATGGGCTATACCTTGGCATGCGATAGAAGCAATAAAAAGAGGGGTTAAAATGGATATGGTGTCCTACAGACAGTTACTTAAATGGGATGGACAAAACTGGCAATTAAAATCACGGGAAGAGTTAGCACAAGAAAACTTTATTTATTCTTGGTTCCAATATAGGCAATTATTAGACAGATGGAAGATGGATTGTAAGGTGGGTTTTCTTAGAGAAGATGAAAATCTTATTAAGCAAGTGAAGGATTCAAGACAAACCCACATTAAGAGAATTTATGCGGTTTTAGTTGAATTGGATTCAGAAACGGAACTAATTAAAGATTGTATGATAAGATGGGCGCAGAATTTTGGTGAGCCAGTCTCATTGGACACCTGGGAAAAAATTTGGGTGAGAAATGTCAAATTTACACAAGCACAGAACTTAAGGGAGAATTTTTATAAAATGTTTTATAGATGGCACCTTGATCCACAAAAAATGTCTTATATGTACCCTGACGTGCAACCAAATGTTGGAGATGTGGTTATAAGGAGGCTTCCTATTATCATATTTGGTGGTCATGCAGAGAGATAAAAGCATTTTGGATTAAAGTATGGTGGAATATCCAGAGAATTTTTAGAAGGAGGGTAAAATTTACTCCGCAACTATTTTTGTTAGGTATTGTTACAGATTGTGATACAAAGGAGGTTGTATTGATGTTAAATTTGATTACAGCCGCTAGGCTGTTAGTAGGACAATATTGGAAGAAGGAATCCTTGCCTACATTGCAGGAATGGTTTCTTAAAGTAGCTTATCTGGCGGAAATGGCAAAGATTTCGGCTTTCTTAAAGCAACAAACGCAAGAGAAGTTTCTTGCTGTTTGGGACAAATGGATAAAATTTATACAATTTAGATTGGGTATACAAAAATATTATATAGTTTTTTCATAAGTTTTATTTTTATATATATTATAGATAATCTTTTTATATATATAAATATAAAGTTCTTAATTTAATTTTTATTTTTACTTTTTAAGCCTATATTCTGCTCTGGGAAGCTCAGGGGGGGGGAAGGGAGGGGGGGGTTTGGGAGGGGTGGGGGGTTTTTTTTTTATATATGTATTGTTTAGTTTTATTTTTTTGTATATGTTGTCTCTTGTTTTGTATTCTTTTTTCTTTTTTGTAAAATTTATAAAACTTTTAATAAAAAAAAAAAAATGGTGGTTTTTGTAGTTTTTAAAAATTGAGCCCTTTTGGTGTCTGAGGAAGGAAATTCCTGATGCCGGGGTCAGGGATTTTTGAGCTCAGGAGGTGAAATTTTTTTTTTGACCCAAATGTAAAAACGGACGTCAGAATGGGATTTGGGGTTAAATTTCATGCTTAAAAATGGTGCTTTTTGTAGTTTTTAACCATCGAGCCCTTTTGGTGTGTGGGGAAGGAAATTCCTGATGCCGGGGTCAGGGATTTTTGAGCTCCGGAGGTGAAAATTTTTTTTTCACCCAATGGCTCAATTTTTAAAAACTACAAAAAGCACCATTTTTAAGCATGAAATTTAACCCCGAATCCCTTTCTGACGTCCGTTTTTACATTTGGGTCAAAAAAAAAATTTCCGCCCTGGAGCTCAAAAATCCCTGACCCCGGCATCAGGAATTTCCTTCCCCAGACACCAAAAGGGCTCAATTTTTAAAAACTACAAAAAGCACCATTTTTAAGCATGAAATTTAAACCCGAATCCCATTCTGACGTCCGTTTTTATATTTGGGTGAAAAAAAAATTTTCACCTCTGGAGCTCAAAAATCCCTGACCCCGGCATCATGAATTTCCTTCCCACCACCAAAAGGGCTCGATGTTTAAAAACTACAAAAAGCACCATTTTTAAGCATGAAATTTAACCCCGAATCCCATTCTGACGTCCGTTTTTATATTTGGGTGAAAAAAAATTTTCACCTCCGGAGCTCAAAAATCCTGACCCCGGCATCAGGAATTTCCTTCCCCAGACACCAAAAGGGCTCAATTTTTAAAACTAGAAAAAGCACCATTTTTAAGCATGAAATTAACCTGAATCCCATTCTGACATCCGTTTTACATTTGGGTGAAAAAAATTTTCACCTCCGGAGCTCAAAAATCCCTGACCCCGGCATCAGGAATTTCCTTCCCCAGACAACCAAAAGGGCTCAATTTTTAAAACTACAAAAACACCATTTTTAAGCATGAAATTTAACCCCGAATCCCATTCTGACGTCCGTTTTTACATTTGGGTCAAAAAAAAATTTCCGCCCTGGAGCTCAAATATCCCTGACCCCGGCATCAGGAATTTCCTTCCCCAGACACCAAATGGCTCAATTTTTAAAAACTACAAAAAGCACCATTTTTAAGCATGAAATTTAAACCCGAATCCCATTCTGACGTCCGTTTTTATATTTGGGTGAAAAAAAAATTTTCACCTCTGGAGCTCAAAAATCCCTGACCCCGGCTTCATGAATTTCCTTCCCCACACACCAAAAGGGCTCGATGTTTAAAAACTACAAAAAGCACCATTTTAAGCATGAAATTTAACCCCGAATCCCATTCTGACGTCCGTTTTTATATTTGGGTGAAAAAAAAATTTTCACCTCCGGAGCTCAAAAATCCCTGACCCCGGCATCAGGAATTTCCTTCCCCAGACACCTAAAGGGCTCAATTTTTAAAAACTACAAAAACCACCATTTTTAAGCATGAAATTTAACCCCGAATCCCATTCTGACGTCCGTTTTTACATTTGGGTCAAAAAAAAAATTTCCGCCCTGGAGCTCAAAAATCCCTGACCCCGGCATCATGAATTTCCTCCCCCACACACCAAAAGGGCTCGATGTTTAAAAACTACAAAAAGCACCATTTTAAGCATGAAATTTAACCCCGAATCCCATTCTGACGTCCGTTTTTATATTTCGGTGAAAAAAAAATTTTCACCTCCGGAGCTCAAAAATCCCTGACCCCGGCATCAGGAATTTCCTTCCCCAGACACCTAAAGGGCTCAATTTTTAAAAACTACAAAAATCACCATTTTTAAGCATGAAATATAAACCTGAATCCCATTCTGACGTCCATTTTTACATTTGGGTCAAAAAAAAAATTTCACCTCCTGAGCTCAAAAATCCCTGACCCCGGCATCAGGAATTTCCTTCCTCAGACACCAAAAGGGCTCAATTTTTAAAAACTACAAAAACCACCATTTTTAAACATGAAATTTAACACCAAATCCCATTCTGGCGTCCGTTTTTACATTTGGGTCAAAAAAAAAAATTTCCGCCCTGGAGCTCAAAAATCCCTGACCCCGGCATCAGGAATTTCCTTCCCCAGACACCAAAATGGCTCAATTTTTAAAAACTACAAAAAGCACCATTTTTAAGCATGAAATTTAACCCCGAATCCCATTATGACATCCGTTTTTACATTTGGGTCAAAAAAAATTTCGCCTCCGGAGCACAAAAATCCCTGACTCCGGCATCAGGAATTTCCTTCCCCAGAAACCAAAATGGCTCACTTTTTAAAAACTACAAAAAGCACCATTTTTAAGCATGAAATTTAACCCCGAATCCCATTCTGATATCCCTTTTTACATTTGGGTCCAAAAAATTTTTTCTCCTCCATAGCACAAAAATCCCTGAAGGAATTTCCTTCCCCAGACACCAAAATGACTCAATTTTTAAAAACTACAAAAAGCAACTTTTTAATGCATGAAATTTAACCCCAAATCTCATTCTGACCTCCGTTTTTTTATTTGGGTAAATTATTATAAAATTATAATGAAAATTATTATGTAATGTAAAGAAGAAAATCGAAGAGATGTTTTAGATTTGGATTGAATTAATAATTAATTGAGTTAATTTAATAAGATGATTGTTTTGTTTGATGACATGGATGTTATTAGTTATGATAATTAACTGGATGAAATTTGAATTTTGTCTAATGGATTGAAATGATTTAAGGTCTGATACTATTTTGTCAGCTTAAAAAGAATGATTAATTGATGGATTAGATAGGTATTGGTTAGATTAATATTTTATTTTTAATAGGGTAGTTTAGTGGAAGAAGAAATAAATAAAACTTATGATAAAATTAAGGAACTAGAATATATTTGGAAGGGATACCTGAACTGGTAATGTTTTTATTTAAAGTTAATTTGATTACAGTATTGTAAATTTATAAAGTCTTAAATCAGGTCTAGGTTTAATAAATTTAAGCTAGAATTGGATATTTTAAATATACTATGCTATTGGAGGGGAAAAGAGAGGGAACACTTGATGTTTTGATTGAAATATGTATATATGTTTTGTTCTAGGATGTTTGTTTACCCCAGTACCATGGTGTGTTCTGAGTACTTTGTCTTAAGAATTAAAAAACCAATAAAATTTGTTTAAAAAAAAAAGTTTGCAAAAGGGGATCATGTGACCCTGGGACACTTGCTACCCTCGTAAGTATATGCCAGCTGCCAAGCATCTGCATTCTGATCACATGACCATGGGGAAGCTGCAACAGTTGTAAGTGTAAAAAATGGTCATAAGTCACTTTTCTCAGTGCCTTGTAACTTTGAATGGTCAGTAAGCGAACTGCTGTAAGTCGAGGACTACCTGTAGAAAGATAATAAGCAACATGCAACCATTTGCAAATAATGAATATCAAACAAGACAAAAATGGCGGTGTGAAACGTGGTACTTCGATCTACTTTTTGATATGAGAACTGAATATGTTAAGAAAAAAACCAGGAAATTAAATACAGGCAGAATGGTTAACTTAAGAGTGTGGGGTAAAACAAGAAAAGATAGAGTCAAGACTGAATGAGTAATAGATGAACATGGGCTGAATACAAAAATGAATGACCCGTATGAAAGAAAAACGTTGAAATGACTCGGCCAAATAGAACTGAACTACAAAAAAGAAAGAAAGAAAGAAAGAAAGAAAGAAAGAAAGAAAGAAAGAAAGAAAGAAAGAAAGAAAGAAAGAAAGAAAGAAGGAAGGAAGGAAGGAAAGAAAAAGAAAGAAAAGAAAGAAAGAAAGAAAGAAAGAAAGAAAGAAAGAAAGAAAGAAGGAAAGAAAAAGAAAGAAAGAAAGAAAGAAAGAAAGAAAGAAAGAAAGAAAGAAAGAAAGAAAGAAAGAAAGAAAGAAAGAAAGACATTGAGACAGAGTGAAGCAATTGTAGAACGGAGATCCTCAGAGACAGTTTGGGATGTTTGAAGAACAGAAAGCACCGCGTGAATTGGTAACTGATACAGTAAATGCTGTAATGATTTGCAAGATAGGAAGATACAGGGGGCTATAGTGAAAGGTATAGGCGCAAGCTAGATTTAGATTTCCTTTCTTGTCTCTTATTGTCCACCTTTTCCTCATTTAATATTTCTAACCCTCTCTGCACCTTGTGTAACATTATTTATCCTTAAGGGAAAGGAAATCTTGGGATGGATATGTGTATATTTGTATATACTTTTATGGAAAAATATTGGGTGATTGTCAGGATTCCTCAAATAGATTTGCTATTGTTTTTTGTTTATTCCTATGTATTCATTTTGGGGGCCTGCCATTCTGTTGGGAGGGGGCCTTGTTGGTGGGGATGTGTTTGCCTTACTCTGCTTTGCTCTCTCTGCATGTGAAAAGAATGTGACATGAAAACATTCGTCTTATCTCCAGATGACAGAGTCCGGGACTGTTGGGAAATGAAACCAAAAGAGATGTGTGTGTGGACAAGAATACCAACCTTGCTATCAAGCAAAATGAAGCCTCTAATAGCAAGTGCCACACAAAGTGCACTAACCAAATAGGTGGTAAGACAATAGGGGAACTCAGGCACCACACAGGTTATGTAGAAAGGAAACACAGGGCCACTCACAAAGGACTCAAATGTTTATACATCAATGCACAGAGTATGAACAGCAAACAGGGTGAACTAGAAATTCAGGTTAATGAGGGCAGATACGATATTGTTGCCATTACGGAAACATGGTGGGATGAAACCCACACATGGAACACACAGCTAGAGGGATTTAAATTATTTAAAAGAAACAGACCAAATAAAAGAGGAGGTGGAGTTGCTCTCTATATAAGAAATAACTACATCTCTACAGAAATAGAGCACAACAATGATAAAAACTGTCTTGAATGCATTTGGGTCAATATAAAAGGGGGGGAATGACATTGCCATAGGTGTATACTACAGACCACCCAACCAAACAGAGGAAATAGATGAACTTTTTGCTAGTCAGCTAACTAAGGAATGTAGGAAGCACATCACAATAGTAATGGAGGACTTTAACTACCCTGACATCAACTGAGACAAACTCTGCACCAAGTGGAAGATCAAACAGGTTCCTGGCAAACCTAACAGACAACTTTGTCTCCCAAAAAGTAGAGAAGGGAACTAGGGGATTAGCAATTTTGGATCTAATTCTCACTAACAGAGATGAAATGATAGAAGGTGTTGAAGCCATAGGAACCCTGGGAGGAAGTGATCATGCAATATTAGAATTCATCATTATGGAAGCACAAGCAATAGAACACAGTGAAACTAGAGTCTTGGACTTCAAGAGAGCTAATTTCAATAAACTTAGAGAGGGCTTGGGAAGGATTCCATGGATGAGAATCCTCAAGGGGAAAACAACTCAAGAAGCTTGGGAAATTTTGAAAAATGAGATAATAAAAGCCCAGTCTAGCACAATACCAACAAAGAGGAAAAACAACAGCTCTCAAAAGAAACCAGCATGGCTGCATAAAGAACTCTCTGACAAATTGAAAGATAAAAAGGACAAGTATAGAAAGTGGAAAGAGGGAACATAACTAAGTCAGAATATCAGCAAATAGCCCGAGCCTGCAAAGATGAAGTGAAGAAAGCCAAGGCTCAAAATGAACTAAGGCTTGCGACCAAAGTCAAAAATAACAAAAAAAAAGCTTCTTTCAACATGTAAAAAACAAGAAAAAAAGTGAAGGAAATGATTGGTCCATTAGTGGGTGGAAGTGGCAAGAAGGTGACAAGCAACAGGGAGAAAGCAGAACTATTTAACTCGTTTTTTGCATCTGTCTTTACACAAAGGGAAAAAACAGACCAACCTATCAAAAATATGCCATAAAAAACAAAATAGAAACACAAGTTAAGATAGGCAAGAAAATGGTAAGTGAGCACCTGTCCAGCCTAGATGAGTTCAAATTGCCAGGATCAGATGGATTACACCCCAAGGTTCTCAAGGAACTGGCATATGTGATATCGGAACCACTGAACTATATTTTTCAAAGATCCTGGAAAACAGGGGAACTACCAGAGGACTGGAAAAGAGCTGATGTAGTTCCCATCCTCAAAAAAGGAAAAAAATGGATCCAGGAAATTACAGACCTATCAGCCTGACCTCAATACCTGGGAAGATCCTGGAAAAGATAATCAAACAATGAATCAACGAACACCTAGAGGCAAACAAAGTCATTACTAAAAGCCAACATGGGTTTGTCAAAAATAGATCATGCCAGACAAATCTTATTGCATTCTTTGACCAAGTGACAAAATTAGTGGATCAGAGGAATGCTGTGGACATAATTTACTTGGACTTCAGTAAGGCATTTGATAAAGTAGATCACAACTTACTACTTGATAAGATAGAAAAATGTGGGGTAGACAGAATCACCACCAGATGGATCCGTAGCTGGCTGACCGGCTGTACTCAGCGAGTGGTCCTCAATGGAACTGCATCTATATGGAGGGAAGTGTGTAGTGGGGTGCCCCAGGGCTCTGTTCTGGGCCCAGTGCTCTTCAACATCTTCATCAACGATTTGGACGAAGGGATAGATGGGGAACTCATCAAATTTGCAGACGACACCAAGCTGGCAGGAATAGCCAACACTCAGAAGACAGGAAGACAGGCTTAAGATACAGAAGGATCTGGACAGACTTGAACACTGGGCACTAACTAACAAAATGAAATTCAATGGTGAAAAAAGCAAGGTTCTACATTTAGGCAAGAAAAACCAAATGCACAAGTACAGCATAGGTGGCACCATGCTCAATAGTAGTAACTGTGAGAGGGACCTCGGAGTCCTAGTAGACAATCACCTAAATATGAGCCAGCAGTGTGCTGCAGCTGCCAAAAAGGCCAACACAGTGCTAGGCTGCATTAACAGAGGGATAGAATCAAGATCACGTGAAGTATTAATACCACTCTACAATGCCTTGGTAAGGCCACACTTGGAATACTGCATCCAGTTTTGGTCACCACGATGTAAAAAAGATGTTGAGACTCTAGAAAGAGTACAGAGAAGAGCAACAAAGATGATTAGGGGACTGGAGGCTAAAACATATAAGGAACGGTTGCTAGAATTGGGTATGTCTAGTTTAACGAAGAGAAGGACAAGGGGGGACATGATAGCAGTATTCCAATATCTCTGCCATAAAGAAGAGGGAATTAAGCTATTTTCCAAAGCACCTGAAGGCAGGACAAGAAGCAACGGGTGGAAACTAATCAAGGAGAGAAGCAACCTAGAACTAAGGAGAAACTTCCTGACAGTGAGAACAATTAATCAGTGGAACAGCCTGCCTCCAGAAGCAGTAATTTATTTATTTATTTATGAGACTTATATACCGCTTTAAGTGCAAGCACTCTCTAAGCGGTGTACACCAGTAAGCAATGTATATATATATTTACATTGCCCCCAACAATCTGGGTCCTCATTTTACCTACCCCGGAAGGATGGAAGGCTGAGTCAACCTTGAGCCGGTGAGATTTGAACCGCTGACCTGCTGAACACAGTCAGCTAAAGTGGCCTGCAGTACTGCACTCTAACTGCTGCGCCACCTCGGCTCCAACACTGGAAGTTTTTAAAGAAGAGACTGGACAGCCATTTGTCCGAAATGGTGTAGGGTTTCCTGCCTGAGCAGGGGGTTGGACTAGATGACCTCCAAGGTCCCTTCCAACTTTTACTATTATTATTATTATTATTATTATTATTATTATTATTATTATTATTATTATTATTATCGATCATCGCACAGTCAGCCAGATGTTCAGACTGGATTTGGCATTTTGTCTACCTATCAAATTATTATTATTATTATTATTATTATTATTATTATTATTATTATTATTATTATCCCTTGAGAACGGCATTAATTCACTAGGTTCTCAAAACAACCTGGTACCTATGGACTGGCTGGATTTCAAATGGACTGTTGGACACTGGTGGGAGGAGACCTGGAATAGGCTTTTTGATGTAACCTTGCTTTGCCTTCCTGCTATCACTAACTCTCAATAAAAGTTCTTTTTGAAACAATGCCTGTTTCAAGAGTTCTGGTTTCTTGGGAGATCTAGTTGAGGTCCTTACAGTGATTCCTTAGGAGTGATATATGATTTGCCTTAAATTATATGTCCTCTTCAATTATATGTCCTGTTCAGCACCTTAAAGTGTATGACAGGTTCTGTTTGTATGTCTGTGGGTCAATATATAATGTCTTATTATAAGAGGAGATCACTGAGGGGTTGTTGTTGCAATTATCCAGGGCACCACAAGCCATGTAGGCCACAGGAGCAACATTCCTGTGATGTCATCCTCCATCAATCTATGTTTACTGGTCAAGTAAAAGTAAAAAGCAATGTTACAATTATATCCATTCCTGTTATGGAAGTCACATCTCTCCTTGCCCGACAGCCATCCTCATGATTCTACACACACTGATTCTCTTTAGGGCGTTTAGGACCAACTGAGTGACTTCTGGCTTAGATGTAATGGAGGAGGAAGGCCCCTGCAATGGATATGAACTGGGAAGTCTGGAGCTTTGTGGAACCAGAAACAGGATATTTTCCTGTTGGAGGTATTCTCATGTGATTCCCTCCTCCTAGCTCTTGAGTTAGTTGCCCTGGAAGGTCCTGGAAGAGGATTTCTATTTGAAAGCTCTCTCACGGTAAGCCAAACTGTTGAGATCAATCAACAGACTGCTTGATTGTTGTTGCTGTTTTTAATTGCATTTGTTTTCTTCACCCTGTGTGCAGAAAAACTGTGGCTGTTTTTGTAAAAGGTCACCTAGCAGTTTGGAATAGCATTGTGATTGTCCATCCTTGTCAGCATTTCTGAGTTGGCAGAAGTGAATATGGTCCTGGGGGGAGAGGTATAAAAGTGGCTGTAGACTGTCAAGGCTTATTGTACCACCCTCAGCCAATTTGAGGGATTAAATGTCTGCCTGCAGAAGCTGGGGGTGCTCCATCACTGGAAGGTTTTAAGAAGAGACTGGACAGCCACTTTTCTGAAATGGTATACGGTTTCCTACTTGAGCATGGGGTTGGACTAGAAGACCTCCAAGGTCCCTTCCAAATCTGTTATTCTGTTAAAGAAGGTTTTTATTAAAGGAAAAAGCCAAAAACATGACATAAGTAATATTGACTTGAAGAAAGGCCTGTGAAAAGATTGGGCTGAATCATTAATCCCACTGGAATCTAATTAACTGAAGGATTTCAATTAACTCCAATTATTACCCCATTTAGTAAAATGAATATTTTAATGATTGTTACATATTACTTAGCTGTGTTTCATCTGTGCAGATAAATTCAAGTACTAAAGGATAGTGCAGTGGTGGCGAACCTATGGCACGGGTGCCAGAGGTGGCACTCAGAGCCCTCTCTGTGGGCATGCACGCCATCACCCCAGTCCTAGACCTTCAGCTGGGTTTTATAAAACCTTTTTGCTTTAGGCCTCTGCCGCCATGTGCAAAAAAAAAAAAAAAGGTCCAATCAATCAGTCAATTTCAACTTCTCGCAGGGAAAAAAAAGATCTTGCAAAATTGGAATTGATTGATTGAACTTTTTAGTCCCACCCAGTCTGCCATTACCACTGCAGCCACGCCCACCCAATTGGCCACACCCAACCAATGGGCCACACCCACCCGGCACTCGATGATGCATAAGTGGGTTTTGGGTTGCAGTTTGGGCACTCGGTCTCTTAAAGGTTCGCCATCACTAGGATAGTGCGTAAAAATAATTGGTACATAATAGAGATATTCTCACAACTACTTCATTTATACCAACGAAGGAAAAATTATAAACCTGTTTCACTGAGCAATTTATTATTTGCTAAATCCAGAAGCAAAAATGAAAATATTGAATTTCCTCTTGCTGTTTTCAGTCCTTCCACTCTCCAATAGGGAAGCTGGCAGATGGTGACCACATGATGTTGCGCTTAACTACAGTGCAGGATTTGCTTAATGATGGGAAACCAATAGTGCTGGAACTGCCATCACTAAAAGAAGCCATTACGTGTCATCACACTTTGTGACCATGTTTCCTAGTGACAGAAATTCTGGACCCCATTGCCTTGTTGATCAAGGACTAGCTGCATTGGCTTTCTGTAAACATCCTGACCAAGGAATTAAATGGCTGGTTTAATGGGGGGAGGTCTTCTCTTTTTGCCCCTTTGGTGTGCTGTGACTGAATTGTGTTGATGAGTCTTGAGGTGATTGCAAAATCAGACACTGAAATAGCAAAGTTATTTCTGGCCGAGTCCCTGAATTTCTGAAGTGCTTGAGCATGGGAGCTATGCAAGTTGTATGGGTAATGGATTGGGATTGTCTGCATCACCGTGAGGTCAAAGGTTATGTTGCTATCTGAGCTGCATGAGGAATTTCTGTCATAGTCTCTGACTTGTTGCCTCTGTCAGTGTTTCCAGGGCTGCGGTCATCTTATTTGCTTTCATGTTCATATTAAACATGTTCCAGAAGCGATGGCTCTTCTTCAACCATAGCCATGTCTTATCCTCAGCCACAGCTTAATGTGGTTATAGGATTGCTCTGCCCATACAGAAAGAGAAGATTTTTTTGTTTGTTAAATCCAACTGCTTGTTCAGGGGTTCAAGAAGGCACTCATGGCATTCTCTTTTCCCATTTACTCCATAACAAAAAACCCAGTGAAATAAGCCGGATGCGGAAAGAGAGACTGATCCAAAGTTGTTTGGTATGTTTCTGTGGGTGGGCTAAAATCTGGGCCTCCTGTCCCACTCCAGCACATCAACCACTTCACCACAATGGAGTAAAAACTATCATTAATAAAAATGACTATTGAAATAGTTATCACTTTAAATGTCTTAATTATGACCTCCTGAAATCAGCTCCTATAACTCATTTCTTAGCTTTAACAGAGTCCACAGCTATCAGGCCTGCCCCAATCTACTCCCTCAGGAAAGTAAGATTCATGACTCCATTTGATTGGAACAGAGGAACTTTGACTGAAACTGGTTGCAGTAAACTCAGGAGGAATCCGGTGTTCCCAAGCAAAATACAAAGCTATTCTTTTCCTTTCCCACTCTCTCCCCCCCCATGACCAGTCCCCTGGCCAGCCAATGCAATGCCGGTAAGATGTTTTGAGAAACTCTGAGGTGTCAAACTGGTAACATTCTATTCTCAGGGCAAACGGCCTTGAAGATCTTGGTACAAGCTGGTTTAGTGGAGATCTGGTTGTCTTCCATTGTCATTCCCCTCTCCCTATTTCCCACATTTGAAGTTACAGAAATAGCACCCAATAAACCCCCTCCTTCCCCACTTCTTAATGGCAGGACACCAGCAAGGCCCTTCTTCTTTTCACCCCATATTAAATAAGATCTGTTAACAGAAAGGAACCGCAACATCACTCTTAATTAGGCGCATGTGTTATGTTAATGTGGTTTATTTGAGTTTGGCCCAGGGGATTCTGTGAACCTAGCTAATTATGGCTTATTCAACAACTCACAGGGAAACAAACCAACTCAGTTCTCACTGCAGGAAGCTAATCTATAGATGAGCTGACGCAGACTTCCCTAGGCAGATCAGGGAAAAGCTTAGAGCAAAGAAAGCAGCAGAGGAAAAAAAAATGAGAGACAAGACCAGGAAGAGAAGAATTTTATTTATGTGCACACTTCTCCGTTCAATAATGTGTTGAAACGAATACTGCACGGATGATTGCTGTGAAGAAAGATCAATCCGTTCTGCCGCTCTTGGAGAGAATGAGGGGGAGGGAAGAACATCCAACCGCACAGGGTGCTTTGGAGAAAACAGGACGTCAGCAGGCAGCAGTCCCCTTTTCTCGTTGGGTTCTTTCCATTTCCCCACATCGTAACAAATGCATGAATAAACAGGACGTAAATTTCTGCTGGCGGGACCCTTTCAAGACACGATCATTCTCTCAACCCGCTAATCTCCCCGACATGAAGTGAGGCAAAAGCTCAAAAGCCACGAATGGGGCAGGCGGACTGAATCTCTCTCTGCTGAGAAGGAGAATGAAGGAGAGAGAGCGAGAGAGAGAGCCAGCGACGAGGGTGTGTGGGCGGGAGGGCGGGGAAGCGGACCAGTGAGCGAAAGCAGAAGAGGGCTTTTCATTAATGAGCTTGTATCGAACAGCCAGAGTTGCCTAAGCATTCAAGGCTTCACATGCGTGCGATTTTCTTACAGGGGCTGTGATGTTTACCTTGTGCCTCACATTTCCGATTCTATCAGCAGATTCCTACGGGCATCTCGCTCTCTATTTATATATAAAGGAAGGCCTCTCCTTTTTTTGCGGGGAGGGGGGGCACGCCATGGTTTAGGAATCCTAATCACAGAGGAAAGGAAGGGTTACCATAAAGCTACGGAAAGAGCTTCGCAATGAGTCTGCTTGGGTGGAGATCAAAAGGAAAATATCAGGCCAAACAGCGTGGGAGGCTTGAATGAAGATAGAAAGGAAACACGTGTATTTCCATGTGGGGGGGGGGGTGCAGGTGGCCTTCCTGGTAACAGCGTTTGTTAATTCCAAAGAATGGGAGGGGGCTTTACCTTCGCTGGGAAATAATAAGAACCATCCTACCGGGTGGGAATTTGTGGGAGGCTTTGTGCGGCAAAGGGAAAGATGGAGATGAGGTGGGAGTCCTTTCCTAGCGGATTCTAAGGGAGGGTCTTTGAGACCATCTCAGGAATTCTCCGCCCCGTTCCTTTGGGGTCCACCTCTGACGCAAAACTCTTCCCTCCTTCCTCCGCTTGACTCTGGCGCGTATCCCCCCCCCTCCCTTAAATAGCCTGGACCTGCTGGTAGAAGAGAACTGATACGAAGAAGCTTCAGCCTTTGCGTGCCAACTGCTTGCTCCGCCGGCCATGGTGCCTTGCGTGGCGCTGCTCAGCCTTCTCGGATTCGCAGTTCTGGCAGGTAAGTCAGACCAGCGAAGCAGGATCAGCACCCTGGACAGCGACCATGGGATTGAGGAGTGTAGGGGATTGCCGCGTCCGGAAAAGGCACGGTGGGAATTCCACAGCCCTCACCAACCGAGCTTCTGTACCGGTTGAGAATTGGCACAGGAGAAGGGAGTAGTCTTCTGACAATTAACAGCTGATATTTCAGTCTGCATGTGGCTCTCATCTCATATAAAATGTTTGTGCTAGCAATGTATTAATTACCGCCAATGCATACTCTTTATCATATACATACAGAAACAAGAATGTGGATGTATACATGGTCAACTTAATGATTAATAATAGCTAGCGTATGTTCTCTTCTTTGCTGGAGGAAGACCCAGCAAGATTCATTGCTGTGCAAATAGCAGAGCCAAAATCTCAGAAGTATGTTGGAAATCAGCCCGTCAATTGGACAGCTTCTGCCTTTCAGAAGTGCACTAGGTTTCCCAGTCAGAACCATCCATACATTAACTGCCCTAAATTTTTTGGGGCAGAGGAAAAGAAAATAAGGCGGGGAAAAATTAATACAGTGTGCATGTGTATACACATATTTGTATCTATATTTGTCTCTTAACATGTATATGAGAAAAGAAGCAAGAAGGAAACTCTTGTGTAGTTACTGGATGCAGGTACATATTCTCTGGTAGAAAAACAAACATACAAATATATGGTTTAATTCTTCAGTGATTAAATATATTGTGCAAATGTTCAGATTATGCTTTTTGCAATTTGAGATAATTTTTTTTTAAATCTAAAGGCTAAAATCACTTAAGAAAAGTAATATTGAATATGTTGACAAGAATGTTTACTAGTGGCTCTGTGTTTTATCCATTGACAAAAGCATATAAAAAGGGACCATTTAAATAACGTTTGACTTTTCTCCATCAGCTTGAACAAGCAGATGATTAAGAAAATGCTGCTTAGTCTTCAAATAAAAGCAACTATTTTTAACAAAAGTACTCTTGAGGGTAATTGTCACCACTGAAGTGTTGTTGCTGCTTCCTTTAAAACCTGTAGCATTTAGACCTCTTTTTTTAAAAAAAAATCTTCTCCCTTCCCCTTACAAGTGTGTAGATTTTATTTTTCAGGTTTTAAAGCGCTAGCAAGAAAGGGACAATATGATTCTTGAACTTCACATCTGTGTATATCTGAAATGCTATGCAGATGTTGACCAAATTGTGTGTACTGGGTGAAATCTCATGCCTACATATGAGAAATTTATCCTGGATCTAGTAAAACTAAGTCCATAATATGAATTAGAATCAGATTAGGAATGGGCAACTTAAGTCCCTTCCATTTTATTCAGTCTACTCTATTATGATTGAATCTTGAATGAACTACTTGTTCCTATAATGAAATGCAAATCTCCATTCCCCTATAGGCTGCAGTCCTCTATGTACTTAGCAGGGAATCAGCACCACTACATTTAATAAGGCTTACAGGTTAGCATTTTTGTATAAGAGAACAGTCAGTTGTTCCAGAATATCTTGGCACATATATTGTAGAGTAGTTTGAAATCAAATGATGTAACAGTGTAAAAATGTAAGAATTTCACTAGTGTAGTTTTCAAGGATGTTTTAGAACTGCATGTAAAAATGATATTATGACTGTATGTTTAAGTTAAGGCATGACCAAGCAGGACAATTTGAATTGCTAATTCTATAATCCATTATCTTGTGAGATACCAAAAACTGTCTTACTCATAAGAGTTCCCCAAAAGATTTAATTCTCATTAAATTTTCTCACGAACATTTATCAGCCAATATAATATTCTATATTCAATAACTCTTACAAAACTTCTTTTACTTTCCTGGAATGAAGAGGAAGCATTAGCTACATGTATATAAGTAAAAAAAAATCAGTATGTATATGTGTAACATACAATATCTGAGAATGTTGAAAGTTTTCTCATTGATCCTTAAGGCACACATATTATTCTCATATTAAATCCAGTTTAAGAGAGAAATGTGGAGAAATATCATATATTATCATTGTTTCTGATGTTTGATAATGTCAGCAGAGCAAGGCATTGTCACTGATGCCATTAGTATCATGTTGCTGTTGACAAGTTGGGTTGAAAAGCAGAATGGAGAGAAGGTCCCTTCAATTCCAAAGCTTCCATCCGATGGCCCATTCATTGCCCTCTTCCATTTTTTAGATACTCCAAAGCATAGCTCTATTGCTGGCAATGTGGGAGCAAAGGCAAGGAAGTTTAACCTTGCTTATTTGCTTATCAGATTTGTATATTATTCAGTCACAATATTTCAAGTTCTGTAGCACCACTACAACCCTCACATACTGGTTAAAATTCATTTGACTTCATTAACTTAAAGCATTTCATCAGAAAGCAAATCTTACAGGCTTTAACAGTACCTATACTGGTCAATGGCTTTTGTACCAATTGGAAGACCCGCATTAGTTGCTTTCATAGGCTCAGTGATTGGCATGCCCACTGTTGAGGGCTAATGAAGTAGTTTCATTCATATACCTTGGGAGAGGGTTCTGGAAGATGTATTGACTCTAGGGAGTCATCCAACCTGGATTGTCTGTGCTATAGTGTATCAATGATTCTCTGCTGTAGGTTAAATATAACAGAAGCAAGAACAGATAACTAGCAGGCAGCCTGATTATTTATTAATCTGTTTTGCTATAACATTTGTCCCCAGGTGATCTATTTTGCAGCTTTGATCATGGTGAGATATAACCCAATGAATTAGATTAGGTTTAGAAATAATGACTTACCCAGAAACATATGGTGAGTTTTTTTGCACGAGTAGAAGTTGGTATATATAAGCATGTTCTTGAATGCCCCCTACTACAAGAGGGCTGGCTCTGCATTAGCAAATTAGGACTGTTTATTTTGTGCTGTTTTCTGCTAGCTGCAATTAACCTTAATTAACAATGTGATACATCGACTTCCAGAAAGTTAAAGAACAATATGGTGGCTGATCCACCTGAACTCACTGTTCTATAACGAAACAAAAATTTGATGTTTCATCTAATGAAAAATAAGCAAGTATAGCATATTTGGTAGAGAAAGGAACAACATGTATATATCTTTATAGGTTTAGGAAATAAACTAATACAACTCTTTGCCGGGAGATGTATCTTTTGTAATCTGAGGCTATATTGTTCCTACCAGCAGTAATAGTAATTTATCACCATCATTGAGGGTTATTTTTGTTCAACATGGCCCATTTTCTCTCATCCTGAACAACTGCATTGTAATGGGAACATGCTATCTTTATGTATTATACATGTACAGTCGTCATATGTTAAAACTTCACTCACTTTATGCCAAGGAGGACATCAACATTTATGTATAATAGGATAGCTTTTCAACAGACAACAACGTAGACAAAAGAAACAAGTAAGTTACGTGTGTTGCTTACTATACATTACAATCATATCAACCACAATAATTATACTTTCTTAACATTGCCTTAATCCCCGACAGGACTTAGAAATACAAAGTTGCTTGCAATTGTTTTAAAATTTTAATTCATAGAATTATATTCTCCAGATGAAATCTTCATTATTTTTGGTGCGAGATGAAAGACTGGAGGATCCAAACAGTAGGGGGAAAAAAACACCATTTTGCACATCTGGTATTAAAAATATAATTTTTGCAGCAAATTTGGGAAGCTATCTTACACTGGATCCAATGTCTACACTATTCTATAATGGGAGTCTGTTTTGGATCTCAACTCCTTTTATCCTCAGCTTGCATGGCTTATGGCAAAGTTTATGGCCTGCATCTTCGATATCCTTCCTCCTTAGACAAATGCATTGCCTTTCAAAGCTCATGTAGCCTCACCACTTTGAGACGAGACCTTTTCTTAAACTGGAGGTGCTGTGAATTTAACAAGGGACCTTCTGAAAGCAAGTGTGCACTCTGCCATTGAGTCAGAGAGCCTCTTCTCCGTCTGTATTAAACACACAGATCCTGGCTACGCAATGGCCATTATAGTTCATGTATTTTAATTTGCTGTAGAAGATGTCAGGATGAAACTTTACACTGAGCGATTCTCTTATGCGTTAGTTAAACGTTTAATACCAGCTGAAGAAAGAACAGCCAATGTATTTGATGCGTTCTGAGTTTTATTGAAATTTTTGAACTAGCAAAAATGGAATGGCCATGGCTTAAAGGACACCCTTCTGCTGGGGATGCATTTTCCTTCCCCAGACAACATCACCACTTCAGACAGCAGCATTTGACCTCTTCACACAGCCCACTGTTATTTAAGGTTGCAATATAGCAATTTATTGAAACATTGCTTTGCCTTTTATCAGGAACGAGCAGCTTAATGGATAGTGATTGTTCATCACATGGACTTCAGTGTTTGTTATTTTCTACATATAATAATTGTAGGATACAATCCTTCAAGTTTTTCCTCCGATTAAAAGAAATGAGAGGACTGTATCCCAAATTTTGTGAATTTTTCCCCCTCGTGCATTAGAAATGGGATTGATTACCCTTCCCTCCTTTTTTCTGCATCCCTTCCATTTCAAATCTGGTCCACATATTCTCCTGCTGGACAGAGCAGGTGAGTGAGGCACAAAAGAGGCAGAAGGGAGGGGAAATCTTAACAGATGCCATTCCATGAAAAAACAGACTCAGCTGGACTCAATGCAGACACCGGAGTTCGCTGTAGAGATACATGTTGTTCTGTGTGATCCTATCACACAGGATCAAAAGAATGTCAGATCTGTATCCAACCTTCTTTGCAGTTGCACCATAAAAGAAGGATTTTGATCTAGAATCTAGAACTCCCTCCATTTGGTACTAGAGGCATCCCACCATGAAAAGCATCAACATAACCATGGGTGAACAGAACTACCTTTGTAGTTTTAATGCAGTGTATATATAAGGAGAGAGAGGGGGAGAAGGTCCCCAATGTGCGGTGCTCCAGGGATATGGTCCAAATAGATAGTCCTCTCCAGTGCTTTTTTTCTAAAAAAAAAAAAAAAAAAAGGTGCCGGAACTGACACACATCATATAACCCGCCTTGCCTAGCCTACAAGGTTCCATCCCAAAAAAGGTGCCGGAACTCCATTCTGAGAAAAAAAAGCCCTGGTCCTCTCTGTTCTTTTGCCAGCTGACAGATGGTGGCATGTTTTGTTCAGTGCTTAAATTGCTGCCAGGGAATTAAACAAACCGGACAGCAATTTCACTTGCTTCCTACTGTGCTTCTCCTTTGTAAGCCTTTTGAATGGCAGTTAGTTTATGACAGTGGTGGTGAACCTATGGCACGGGTGCCAGAGGCGGCACTCAGAGCCCTCTCTGTGGGCACACGCGCCATCGCCCTAGTCCTAGGCCTTCAGCTGGGTTTTATAAAACCTTTTCGCTTTAGGCCTCCACCTAAAGCGAAAAAAAAAAAGTTCAATCAATCAGTCAATTTCAGCTTCTTGTGAGAAAAAAAAAGATCTTGCAAAGTTGGAATTGACTGATTGAACCCCCAGCCAATGGGCCACACCCAGCCAATGGGCCACACCCAGCCAATGGGCCACACCCACCTGGCACCCGATGATGCATAAGTGGGTTTTGGGTTACAGTTTGGGCACTCGGTCTCTAAAAGGTTCGCCATCACTGGTTTAGGAGGTGATGAATCTCAGGCCTTTCCAACAGCCTCAGCATCGTGGTCAGTCCTCATATATGATGAGGGTTGGAATTCTGAAACATATGGCTGAGTTCTGGCTTCAGTTTCAGATCTGGCCCAGCACTTAGCTTTCCATTATCTTGCATGACAGCTCCTTTATGCATGGGGGCAAACATGAAATCTAGTTAAGAATAATCTTTTCTCTGGACTGCAATGCCAAAATTCATCCACAGATGGCCAAATAATGACAGTGCTTTTTTGTGCATTCAGCTGGAAAATACCTCAATAAGCTTACTGTTATGTTCATTAAAAAATATTAAAAATGGGGGGGGGGAACAGTGTCAATAATGTTAGAAATCCCTTTCTTATTCCTCTCAGTGACAAATAATCTTATGGCTCAATTTCTTGTTGCTCTGGTCTCCTGAAAAAATAATAAAAGAGTTCCCACTCATGAAATAATTCAGTCCCACAGAGGGGGTTGTCGGCCTCTGATTGAAGGCCTTCAACAAGAGAAACTCTACTGCCCTTCTAACTTCTCAAACTTCATGTTCTCACCACAAAGACATTTCTTGTAAGGTTGAACTAAAACAAGGGTCTTCAAACTTGGCCCTTTTATGACTTGTGGACTTCAACTCCATGTCTGGCTGAGGAATTCTGGGAGTTAGTTCACAAGTCATAAAAGGGCCAAGTTTGAAGATCCCTGAACTAAAATATCTGTTTTAAGTCTATTCGGTCAAATCATGCCCTTTGGAGAAGCAAAGAAAAAAAGTCTTTGCCATCTTTGATGGTATTAAGTAGAATATTGATGTGTTATGTTATATACCCTTCTAATAACCAATACTAACCGCTGAATTTTCTTCTAGATAATTACACTAAGGAAATTCTGTAATAGTATTTTGACCCAGAATATAAGGACCAGAAGTCCCCTTTAGCAAGAAGGAATCATGTCAACAAAAAAAAAAAAAAGGAGAATCACATCAGATGCTAGATAATGATGATGACCATAATAACAACGGGGGAAAATAATACCATGCATGCCTTTAATGCTTGTGGTGATTTTAATAAGTATTAACATTTATTTAAGCAACTGCAAAATTTCAATGCTATAGGAAGATTGGGAAGAGAGCTATCTCAAAATAAAACTGAGGGGATTCATGCAGGTTGTTTAGCCACTTGACGAGGAAAGGGACAAATGATGGGGTTTCTTTATAATTATGGGAGGTAGGTGACTGTATGTGGGCATCTTTTACTCTAGATCATGAGTTCTTTAACTCTCAGGACCAAACCAGCTTCTCCATATAAATGACTGAAGATGAACAAGACCCTTTAAGCTGAGGTTGCAGCTATCTCATATACCATTGGCTGCTCTGGTGACAGATGACAAATATCTCGAAATAAAAGCAGTTTACCAGAGGATACCTGCTAGGAAAAATGGAATACATGCCAAGTGCCCAAAGGGTTTCTCCAATGTTTTATTCAAAGCCTGTTGTAATTTGCTCTCACACCGTATTGTTCCCTCTTTCATGAAATATCAAATATCATGTTCTATCACTACACACTGTATAATTAGACATGGATGTTTGAAAGAGCCTGGAATGATCCAACAGGGCTGTCAATGCTGTTTTCATTTTTTTTTTCTCCAAAAGTATATCTCAGCCCTCTGTAGCATCAAAGCTACAAACTGATTTTGAAACGAAGGTAAGAAATGATGGCACCTACTAATTTGAACACAGCTTGGGTTGCACCCCATGGGGTTTGCACTACCAATTAGTGTCCTGCCTGATGGATGGCTGCATATTGGATGTTCATTCACGATTAAACTGTGTGAGCAAACCAATTTGCTTGTATTGGTGCTTCTGTCCGTGTCTGCTTTTTACTGCCTGCATTGCAGATGGAGGCAAGCTCTCACGCGTGGGGGGGAAGGGGGGGAAGGCAGAGGGTGGGGTGATTTCAAACACAGAGGCAGGCAACATGAACCAGCGCTCTCTTGACACACTAAGGTGGGGAAAGAGACACTCCTAATGCCATCTGGCAACTTGCCAGGGACTTTTGCATTGCTACTCTCATAATTTACAAAAAATGTGAAAGTTAAAAGATTATATTGATATATTTAGTTGATCATACTTACTTTCCTGTTCTTCTTTCTTGGTCCATTGGTTGTTATTATTTGAACCCAAGGAACTTTTTTAAAAAAGTTTTCATACAACCGTCCTCATAGAATAATACAAAATAATGTTCTTTATTAATAATGGAAAATCACAATGTTATATAAATCAGCTTAAGTAAGAAGGGCAAATCAGAGGGGGAAACTAATATATATATTTTAATATTGGGAAGGGGAAGCATCTAAATCAGGGGTGTCAAACTCAATTTCATTGAGGGCTGCATCAGCATTGCGGTTGGCTTTGGGGGGCCGGGTGGGTGTGGCCAGGGTGGGTGCAGCCTACTGGGTGGGCGTGGATGGAGTGGATGTGGCCCACTGGGTATGGCCAGCTCTACATTGTTCGCATCAAGGGTGCCTGTGGGGGCCTGGGCAGGAGTGGGACAGATCTGAGGGTCTCTGGCAGAAGGGGGTGGGACCGGGGCAAGTGCCAATGCATGGTCCATTTCTTCATTCCTCACAAAGGGTGACACCTCCCCAGCATGTACCCAGGGGGCGGGGCCGACACGGCAGGGACTGGTTCCTCGCTGTTTCTAGACGGCCTTGTGGAGCTAAGACTGAATGTGTTTCAGCATAGATGGCCACCACAAAATTGTACATTGGCTCCCGGTAGGCCTGGGCCAGGGCCAAGGCAGTGGGGGCCGTTCCCTCACAGTTTCCAGGATGGCTTCACGGGCCACATGAAACCACTTCGCAGGCTGCATCCGGCCCCCAGGCCTTGTGTTTGACATGTCTGATCTAAATAAAGATACAGTTATAAAACAAAATAATACCCACTCACTGGAACCAAACAAAATAAATCAAAGTTTGTGTGTGTGTGCGCGCGCACACGCACGCACGTGTGTGCATTGCTCACATGTGGATATGCAAAGGGGGGGAAGGGAGCCTCTTCAAAAACTCAGAACAAGTTGTTGCTTTCGCTCCGCAAGTAATAATCACAATAAACTGCAATGTTGCTGCATGATTGTATTTTCACTGTACACATATGCATCATTGTGTAGACATATAGGCAACCCATATAAACTCATCAGGCTGTTCTCGGTCACATTTGGCTGACACGCTCCCAGATATATTAGATGCAGTTTCTGCACTATTGGAAATAAAGAGGATGCTGCTTGCTAGCATTTGTCTAACCTCCCACCAGTATCTTTTTAAATAAAGAGAACTGTATTAAATCAGAATGAGCCAAGTGCATTTGTGCAAATAGTGATATGGGAATCCTAAATCTAGGGCATGAAAATTATTCTCTGATTGAAAAAAAATGCTTTCAAATACAGCAAATATTCGGTGTAACCAAAGGACGTTCCATAGCGAGTTTAGTTGTCTTTTCCAAAGCTGTGATTTCAAACTCTTCCTCTAATTTTTATTTTTATTTTTTTTTGCTTTAAAGGCATTCATTCAGCTCCAGTGGAAAATGATGATCATACTGGAGAAATGGTGAGTAGAAAAATTCTCATTTGTTTAAAAAGTGAGATTTATTAGGTCACTTTTGTAGGAGGCGGAGTGGCAGGGCCTGGGGGAAGAGTTAAGAAAGGGATCAGCCTAGAATTGTTGCATTCCCACAAGCAGTCTAAATTCAACCCCTCTTGAATTACAGTTGACCAGATTCTTGTGAATAGGCATGAGCAATAAATTACCTTAACTGGAACTTAACATGTGGTCCTGATATTTGCATCTGACACTTTCACAGATGATCAGAAATTCTTGCATGCTCTAGAGCAGTGGTTTTCAACCTGTGGGTTGGGACCCCATTTGGGTCGAACGACCATTTCACGTGGGTCGCCAAACAACTCAATCCGCCATTTTTTCCCTTTTCCTTAGTTGTGCTACTCCCTTTTATTCTATTGGCTTTTGAAAGCCAATAGAATAGACTCTCTTGAATAGAGTCTAATTCTATTGGCTTTCAAAAGCCAATAAGAATTGTCCAAGCTGTCTCTGCCCTGCTGAGCCCACCAAAAGTCCCATTCTGCAAACAGTGTTGCACCAGTTGAGTAGTCCTCGACTTACGACCGGTTGGGTAGTTCTTGACTTACGACCGGTTGGGGGTCGCGGCATTAAAAAGGTTGAGAACTACTGCTCTAGAGACATACAAAGTGCCTTACACGTAGGCACGACCATGTTTTAATGGATGACAACTCCTTTATTTGGAGGAAGGACCTTTCAGGACAGTTTAGCAAGGGACAGGGTCAGGAGTCTCTTGTGAGCAAGATAATTTAATGAACCTAGTGGCCTCCTCTTCTCTCATGATTGTTTTGGATAAATCCATGCATTTTTTTTCCTGGTTTGTGCCCAATTCAACAATTCCACAAGGATGTTCAAACCAGGGAAATTTTCAGCCTCTTCCCATATTTCTGTTATCTTCTAGGAGTCAAGAGATTTTTAAAATATTAAAAACAGGAACACAAAATGTTTACATTGAGGCTCCTTAAATCTAACTGAAGTCATGGGAATTCCAGCTTACCATGTCTCATTACATAGTATTTCATAGCGAGTGCAAATCATGGTATCTTATCATAGAAGCCTTCCATAAGTGGCCCGGAATTAACAGCCATATCTTATGATATAAAAACAACTGGATTTGTGCAGTACTTCATAGTACAATGCAGGATATCCAACTGGTGTTTATATAATTTTTTGTCTTCTCAAAAAAGCAGGACTACCACATCTTTCTTAGTAGATGTGGAGGAGATCAGTGCAGGAAGAAGATGGGGTAATGAGGAGTGCAGAAAATGTTGATGGTCAGCTGGCTGCACAGCTCCTGTACTTTGACCCAAAATTCAACAGCATGATTCTATGGGCATTGGAAACCACAAAAATAGGGCTGAAGTTTCCATGTGGGGCTGGAGGGCCTTTGAAATAAGTAAAGCATATGAAGAAAAAACTCATTTTCTTTGATGTCACATGCTTTGGAAATCTAGTGGCCTAAATTTTTGGATTTCCTCCTCCAGCTTATATCATGATGGTAAAAATAAAGATGCTATTATTTAGATGGATATTTTTTTTTATTTTTTGAGCAACTATTAAATAACTTAGAAATTTAGTTTCCTTTGCTTCAGAATTACTTACTCACTTGGAATCTTCCAATCATAAATTTGTTTTCCATGTTTATGATTTTATTCAGCTTGAATATTTGGTTGAAATAGAATATTTCAATTTTAAATGAATCATCTTCCTTTGTTGCTTTTGATCCAGATAACCCGATGTATTATAGAAGTCCTTTTGAACAGTTTATCAAAAGACAATTCTCCGCTTATTAATCCACAGTGCAAGGAGCTTCTGAAAAAAGGTAAGTGCATATCTTAAAAGTAACATACTTTCCACGACCAGATTTTACGCTAGTTGAATATATATATACCATTACTACTAGAGATTGCTGAGAACTGTAGTTCAGCAATATCTGAAGAACTATATTCCAAGTTCCCAGCAGAGATGGAATCGACAGTGACTTACAAATCCACTGTCTTTTGTATTTATGTATTTATTAAATTTATCTGACTGCCTGAAGTGGACTCTAATAGATATGGCACTACGTATAGAGCAGGGCTGTCAAACTCACAACGTCACGTGACGTGTCGCGACATATCGTTACTTTTTTTCCATTGCCGGCAATGGGGTGGGCACGGTTTCGCCATGACGCATCTGTAGGCCGGTAGTTTGACACCCCAAATATAGGCCTCTAGATGATGGAAACTGTAACATATCAATTCTGTGAAATCTGGTAGGACAAGACCAATAATTGAAAACTGGCTCATTGAAGAGTACAAGTGTTAATGCAAATAGCAATGTTAGTACTAATATTTAGAAAGCTGACAACAGTTAATTGGTTCCAAGTACAGTTACTGATTGTGAGTCCACATGCACTCTGGTAAATGGAATATACCACACAAGAGACACATATCTGAATAGAAAAGAATATCTAAAATTGGGATTTCTTTGGGCTGGAGATCCACTTGCCTCAACCTCTTAATGCTTGCTCAGGAAGCGTGGGCTAAGAAGTGTTTATATTATTTTTATAATATATTAATATTATTATATTAACATATTATGACATGGAGTACATAAAACAGTATCATTCATTCATTCAATTTCTATATCCAGCCATCTCACTCAATGACTCTGGATGACTTACAACTCAAAAATATATTACAATTAAGGCACTAAAATGTTTTTAAAGCAATAAAAAAACTATAAAAGCATCCAAAAGAAATATACACAGCAGCCGAGATACTTAGCCAGTTAGAAATATAGCCAGGAAATGGGGCCCTTGATACATTCAACATCCCAGGCTTGGAAACATTTTAAATGACTTAGTTTTAAAAGGGGAAATGAATAGGCAAACACACATACAATCATAATAATAACCTTATTCATCAAAAATATGGACTCCCATGTCCTACGGTCAAGGGCAAGCTAAAGTGGCAAATTTACCTAGGCTTCTTCTTGACAGATAAACATTTATAGGCAAGAACCCTTGTAATGGGGGCAAGCTCTTAAAAGAATAAATAGTCCTCCATGTGCATTTTCTGAGATTTTTTTTCTAGTCAGGTTAAATATTCGTATCCATTCAGACTGTAAACACAGATTCAAAAAAAATGCTGGTTTCTAACCATACTGTCCATAGAAGAGCCCCTTTTGCTTCTTTGCTGCAGCATGATGGAATGGCTGTTACCAGGTGAGAGTTGAGGGAATGTTGGAGGAATAGTGAGCAAGTGATGAAGTCATCACTGACCATTGTGAGGTATGCACAAGGTAATAATGGTACAAAGAAAATATTCCATGGTTGTTGATTCTCTTTGGGAGGTCCTGAAGAGAAAGTGAAAGTGGAAGAAAATCAGGGACAGAAGAATAGAATAGAACAGAACAGCTGGAAGGGACCTTGGAGGTCTTCTAGTCCAGCCTCCTGTTCAAGCAGGAGAACCTATACCATCTCAGACAAGTGACTGTCTAGTCTCTTCTTCTTTTTTTATTATTATTATAAATTTTTACAATTTTACAATAAAGACCCCTTTCCCAATCCCTCCCAACCCACCCCAAAACCCTCCCTCATTCTTCCCAGAGCTTAATACAGGGTTAACTAGAACTTAAAAGAAAAAACTTTTAAACTCAAATAAATCTCAAACAAATATGATTACATTCAATAAACGAATTGTTAAGTACTTTATTATTTAGAAGTGTAGAATAGTTTTGTTTTGTTTTTATTATTTTTCTTATTTTCTTTCTTTTCTTCTTTTTCTCTTTCTGTTTTTTATATATAATGTCTAGTCTCTTCTTAAAAATTTCCAGTGATGGAGCACACACGATTTCTGGAGGCAAGCTGTTCCACTGGTTAATTGTCCTCACTGTCAAGAAGTTTCTCCTTAATTCCAGGTTGCTTCTCTCTTTGATCACTTTCCAACCATTGTTTCTTGTCCAGCCCTCTGGTGCTTTGGTGAATAATGTGATCCCATCTTCTTTGTGGCAGTCCTTCAAATACTGGAACACTGCTATCATGTCTCCCCTATTTCTTCTTTTCTTTAGGCTAGCCAGACCCAAGTCCTGTAGCTGTTCTTCGTATGTTTTAGTCTCCAGGCCTTTGATCATCTTAGTTGCTTTTCTCTGATTTTTTTTTCCAGACTCTCAACATCTTTTTTGTGATATGGCGACCAAAATTGGCTGCAGTATTCCAGGTGTGGTCTTACTAGGGTAAGACCAGGTAGTCCATAATGAAAATGAAAATACAATGGTATTATAATAAGGAATCCACAGCATATTTTGTTTTGTTGCAGGTGAACAACAACAAAAAGAGAAAAATATACAGCAAGGCATGGAACTTGGCGCAAGAACTTTATCTGAATCAGAAGAATTAAGAAAGCAGTCAGAAGGGACTGTGAAGGAACAACAAGATGTGAGTGAAGAAGAGTTTAAGAGACAGGCAGGAGGAGATGCTAAGTGGCATCAGGAAACGAAGAAATATGGGGGAAGCCCTAAAGAAGAAGAAAAGAATGAGAATGAAAAAGAAGCTGAGGAAGATAGTTATAAAAGAAATCATCACAATGGCGATGGAGGCAAAGAAAAGAAAGTCAGTAAAGAAGTAGAATCTGAGCCTCTAGAGAAAAAGTCAGTTCTTACATCTGGAAAAATGGATGAGGATGATTACAAGCATTCCCATGGCCAAAAGTATGTGGAAGAAATAATTCAGAGTCAAGAAAGGGAAAATGAAGACAATGAGGAGGAGGAGGAAGAGGAAGAAGAGGAAGAGGAGAGTAATGAAAAGTATCATCATAGTTTTCATGAAGAATTTGAAGATTCTTCAGAGAAGGATGGTGGTGAAACAAAGAAGCAAGGCCACAAATCAGGACATTACCGAAGAAAACCAAGATTGGGTAAGTCCTCTGAATACAACAGCCATCATATTGGTGAAAAAAGGGGCTCATCTGAAGAGCCTAGTGAGGAAGAAAGTGAATTTTGGGCTAAAAGGAGTCATCACCCCAACCATTATGAGAGAGAACATTACTTTGTGGAACCAAGAAATGCTGTTGAAATGCATAGGTCCGAGGCAATGGAGAGAGAGAGCAGAAACAAAGGATATTGGGATCCCAGCCAAGAGGACAGTGATGAAGACATGAAGCATCACAGTGAAGAAAATGAAAGGAAACAGTATCAGTATATGAGGAAAAGACTTTTTGATGGACCATCAAGGGAGATCAGACATCACCACGAAGTAAGAGTCCCTTACAGCAAAGCAAGGCAGGAAAATGGAGGTACGAAACAAAGCCATGATAGCTTAGATGAGAAGCGGCACCATGACCAACCAAATGTACAGCTAGAGATGGCAAAACCACAAAACAAGGAGAGAGAAGATGGAGAGCAACGACTCAACAGCCAAGAAGCCAGAGAAGAAAAGCACTATCCTAATAATGATGGAGAGCTAGAAACTCCACACTACAGTGAGAGAGGAAAACACTTTGATAATAAAAGAACTCTTCTGCTAGAGGAGGGCTACCCAAGAAGCCACTATCTTGTAGAAAATGTAAAAAGAGCTTTAAATCCATATTATTACCAACAGCCCAGGTGGAAAAGCAGATCTGTGGACAAGAACGCTGACATCATCAACCCACTGTTGGAGAGTGAAGAAGAACGCAAGTCCCACTTGAATAAGAGGGAATTCTTTCCTGAATATAATGATTATGATTTGTGGGAGAAGAAGCAGGTCCTGGATAGCTTAAACCCCAAACAGGACAACAGTAACAATCCTGAAAGGCTATACAAACCTGAGATAAAAAGGCAGTATGATAGAATGGATGAGTTGGCCCATCTTCTGAGCTACCGGAAGAAATCGGCAGAATTTCCAGAACTGTACAACTCAAAAGAAGACATTGAAAGGGGACACGTAATAAGAAGTGGCAAGGACAAATTTCACCAGAGGCCTCTGACACCAGAAGAGGTATTTATTTTATGATTTCTAAGAAAGCTAGAACAATTCTTTCCTAAAAAAGTCTTTTATTTCAGCAAAATAATACGGTATCCGACTAGGTGAAACATGATAATACATTAGGGTTATATTCTCAGTATCTTGCTGATAACTTTATATGTGATCAAAAAGTATGAAGTCCTGTTGATTCAGGCTTCATATAGTATTCAAATCATCTACAGGACCCTCAATGTGTCCCAGTTAATAGTCTGGCTTTCACTTAGCTTTCTCTGTCTCTAGATATCATTTACATTTGTACTTCACTGGAATGATGTAACCTGAAGTTGTTTTATAATTACCCCATTGAAATTGTCAGCTAAACTGGATCTTAAGAGGAGGGAAGAAAAATCCTTGAGTGTTAAAAATATCTCAAAAGCTGTCAATCAAGGACTAAATGTTCTGATTTATTTAGTGTAGACCGTGTTAGACTCCATTTAACTTATTTGAAATGAATATATCCAGGATTGTACAATCTACTTAATCCCTGTTTAAATCAACTTCTTTTGTCATGGCATGGCAAAGCACAGGCCAGATAGTTAAGGCAAGAACAGGTGACCATTTTTCTGCAAAGAACTTTCTTCTGGGGATAATCTGTAACAATCTTTTTAGTTATAGACCAAGCTAGAGTAAAACCTTAATTCTGGTTTCATTTCTTACAAAATACCTGAACAAAATGTGATTAAGCTCCAGGAAGTTTTTTTTTTTTAAAAAAAAAAAAATCAAAGTCTTTCAGATTATAAACAACTAGGCTCATTCTTCTTGCTTTAAATTGATCTTGTTAAAATAGCTGCATTTCTGGACTATCTACTGCTAAGTCAGGCAAGTGTTTTATGTTCCCCAGTCTTCAAGCACTGCTTTTAAGGCATTCACCAAACTTTTACTGTAATATGGACGAGGACTAACCAAAATGCAGAATAGGGAATACAGTACTTTGACCCAGGCCAGTCAACTAAGGTTTTACTCAGCAAGATACATCTGCGTACACACATACATACAGGCTTAGCTACATGACACCCAACACTACATCATCATAATAGCAACCTGTTTAAAATTTAGTAATCAAATTTTCATTTTAAATCTGTTGTTCTGTTCTATTAATGTGTTCATTTTAATTCTGGGCTGCAGGCCTCATTTCCTACCATACTTCCTAGAAATAGTCAGATTTCTATGTCTTCAGGAATGACACATCCTCACTTTCAATATTACACAACGTGGTATATCATGTCTCACTGAAATAACTGAAGAAGCAAGTGTGCATGGAGTGACATAACTGCCATACTATAAGCTCATGTTCTGGAAAAACTATCCCACCACATAACTTGACAAATGATCAGTGCCAAATATTCTTAACACTATGTGGATGCAGAGAAGAATTAAAAATCTGAAGAAAAGCATGAAGATGACTTTTGATCCTTTTTGCAAAACATAAACATTTGACACTTACAAACTGATTCCTAGAGAAACTGCAGGTCCCTATAAATACTAAGCCAAATTAAAAAAAAAAATGAGTTACTACAGAACACAAGCATGACACAGGTTAACATCACATGGTTGATCTCCATGTCTAGGAATCATCACTATGCTTTGATGGAAAGTAAGATTAATTTCATCGTGCTCTCCTTACGGAAACGGATCACATGAATCACAAAAATAGAACACATGAGTATTTAGAAGCTCTCCCCTAATTTTCCTTTCTCAGTTTTCCTGAATAAAGTTTGGGACGTGGTTTCTGAGAAACGAAGATTTTCATGCAGAAAGTGGACCCTGAGTATATACTACTTGCATAATGGAGATAATCTGGTTTAAAGTAAAAAAATAATAATCTATGAGATTATGCATTTACAAAATTTAATTTTATTGCAATAAAATCACATTTTAAAGTATTTTGCAAATGCTACATAGATAATTAAAATCTAGTAAGATAGAATGTTTAATTTTATAGGATCTTGAGTACCTTTTTCCAGATCAATTTCTTGACTGTTGTGAAAGGAGCTCCCGGATGTCCCCACACATGTGTGCGTACATAGCCATGTTGCTCACTTTATACAGCCTTAATAGGAAAGGCTATTGGAAGAACCAGGAAAAGTAACCAGGGCTACATTAGAGTTAAAAATCTAAACATAATATTTGCATATGAGCCATGATCAAATCTAATTAAATCTACATCAAATAAGATCACTAAGCAGTACAATTGCATGAATTTCTAACAGTCAAATTCTCAGAATAAAAAGTGATCTATGCCTTTAAGGTCATAAACTACATGGATTTTTTTCCCATTATCACAGGAGAAAGAACTGGAAAACCTGGCTGCTATGGATTTGGAACTGCAGAAGATTGCTGAAAAGTTCAACAATAATCAGAGAGGATAAATTTTATTTGACGTAATGTGGTATGGTGAAGAGTAGCTTTATTTAAAGTATCCCATATTTATTAGTAAAGTCACTGCCTCAAATGTTGTTCTTCTCCCTAATTAGAAATAGTTTAACCTTTAAATATATACTTTATACCAGTACAAAGCATCCTTCTGTTCTAAAAGATTTGTTCAGATCAGCATGAATTTTTGCCTTCTGAATTTTGAAATGTATGAGGATAATTTGTGTGTGCGTTCTTCAGAAATATATTATCTCAGTAGAAAATAATAAACTTTACATTGTCTATATAGTTAACTGCACGTGCTCCTACATAGCTTGTTTATGATTTACGCAGTTAGATTCATCAGAGGAGACACAGTAACATACTTATAAGTCTATATTGGAACTAATTTTTTGTTCCTTATAAAATTAGTATATTCAATAGTACCTTAAAATCAACTTTGGGAGGCTGACAACACCAAAATAGATGCACCATCTATTCCTATATTGTTATAAGACAAATTGAAGTCTCACAGCTTATGAAAAAGATACACTGACTGCAGCTCTCTCATAAAAGCATTGAATGTGGTTTTTAAACTATCCCCAAAATTTCTATGGAACTGTATTTTTAAAGTCATTGATACATAAGTGTTTAGCTACATAATTGCTGTCTTCAGTTATTTATAAATATAAAATAGGTGGGCTTAAAAGAAACTAAAATAAATGTTCACAGCATTTACAGTAATTAATTTTAATTTCATATGCATTTAATTTTTATTTATACAATCATCAACTTTATTTTGGGCTCACCCACTTTTGGCAATATGGTCCTCACCACACTACTCAAGCGATATAAACATTAGATACATCCAAGTTTTAAAACAAAATGGAATCTTAACCATCTGGTAGTATCAGAATATCTGAAGGAATTATGGTAGTGAGGTATTCAACAGAATAAAGTTTCCGCTATTCATCATATTCTGATGCTGAAGAATTTCTCAGAACTTCCAACTTTTTATTTTATAGCAGTTAATTCCAGTAGCAGATTGTTTTTATTAGTTTTGATAATAGGCCTGGAAAATGCTATGAATGCTTTATATGAAAGTGAGCAGGTTTTGTTATTCTCCAAAAACACCAGTAGTATCAATGATTTTTTATTAGAAAAAAAAACCTGTACTGCACTGATTGCAACTTAAGATTTCAGGACTAAGGCCTGCTAGCCAAAGGCATTCTGGCCTCAAAATACCAAACCAAATATCACACAAATATCTAACGTATTAAACATTTAATTAAAAAGTTAAATGAGTATATATTTTCATAGATCATTTATTATCACTAGCATTCTCTATTCTTGATTCCCTGATTGCCACCTACTGTATGTTGGAAATATTGCTTCGCCTCATGAGCATAAATGAGTGGTCTTTCTGCTTTTTTAAGGCCAAACTGGTTGGGGAATCAATTCCAAGTGATTTTTTCCCCTACCCTTAATTCAAATGAGAAAGATTAAAATCTTTCTGAGAAAGTAGGCTAATAACCTGGATTCACTGGATATTTTCCAAAGGAATGAGTGTCTCAAAGTTGATTTTGCACCTGCAGTGTATATGTGAACTGTGCCTTTGTTGCATTGATAGACTGCCTTTTCCCTAGATCAGTGAAGTGCATGGGGGAACAACTCCCCAATAAAGTAACAACAGTTTCAGGTTTTATGGGCTATGCTACACGTGACTCTCACAGGAGCTTAGCTAGTCAATGCTTACATGTTTAGTGAAACTGATTAGACAAAATTGTTCAGGGGCCAGAACGATTTTCACAACTGAGCAACAAATAAACATATATTTTGATGTTTGGGCCCCAAGTTTCAGGTGTTAGATTACATTATAGATTTCACTGTTATTAAAATTAGAATGCCACAGGGTTTTAAACTGTTCCATTCTGCTGAAATGCTTTTAAGTTAGCTAACATCATACATGGGATACTATTAGTCTGGCTACTAAAAATATTTGCATAAGGCTTGAGGCACTTACCTATGTCAACCAATGAGATGAAAGCTTTTGTTATGTTCCATCACGTCAATATCACCTTTTAATTTTCTCTATGACAATCTATCTCTTATCTGGTCTTACAAGTCTTCAGATGGTGCATTCATTGTCACTGTAACTGAGTCCATCCACCTTGCTGCTGGTCATCCTGTTCTTCTCTTTCCTTCCACCTTTCACAGCACTAGTCTTTTCCAGAGAGCTGGATCTTCACCAAATATGTCCAAGTACGATAAATTGTACCTTGTCATTTTGCCTTGAGCAACTCTAGGTTGATTTGTTTGATGACCCATTTGTTTGCTTTCTTGGCTGTCCATGGTATACTCAAAAGTCTTCTCCAACACCAATTTCAAGTATTTAAATTGCTTTGTAAAACAATTTACATATTTACCCAGCAAAACTTTTGATGTGGGTATAGAAAAAAAAAGCAAAACTCCAGAAGAAGATAACACATCACACACAAAGCATTCTTTGCTTTTTCAGCCTTGCTGTGATACATTCTAGTGACATAGTTGGTTATTACCAAGTTTCATGGCACAGTATTTTTACGGCCTACCCCCAGTCACTACTTTAACTACTTAAACAAACCAAGCTCTGCAGTGGATGCAATCATAATGCAGCCAAGTAGGGGCTAGATTTTGATTTATTTTCTAAGGATTTTTTTTATAGGGTTTATAGGAATTTTTGTGTCGGTATGAGTAATGAGTAATCCTCACCTTATAATGGCAATTGAGACTGAAATTGCTGTTGCAAAGTAACTTGTCATAAAGCATGGAGTCACATGACTGCATCACATGGTAACAGTAATTCCAGCAGTCCCAGATATTGTCATTAAGCAAGGAATTCATGTGACCACAACTTCCAACTTCCTGCCAGCTTTCCCACTGATATTTTTGTCGGATACTGGCAGGGAACCCCAGAATTCAGGCTCACATGATTGCAGCTCACTGCAATGTCATAATTGTGAGCTGAGTGCTAAGCACCCAGAATGTAATCATGCAACTGTGGGACCGCTGTGATGCCAGACTTCCAAGGACCAGTTGTAAGTACCGCTCATTCAGCCCCATTGTAACAAAACACTGCCCAGTCTTCCTCTACAAGGGATTGTTTATTTATTTATTTATTTACCAGATTCATAAGGCTGCTCAAACAATGTGATTCCAGGCAGTGTTCGATAACAAAAAAAAAAAAGAACCATGTAATATTAAAACGTACATGATATATTGTTATAAATATGAAATACAGAATATAAGTTGGTAATGAAGTACCATAATAGAAACAGCTGAAGGGGAATCCCATTCAATGAATCCCAAATGCTAGTGGGGGAATGCCAACTCTTAAAGTTGATGGTTGATTAACTTTTTAAATTAAAAACAAAGGATTGCTCTATGATCTGGATTCAAAGGGGAAAAAGTGATTTAGAGCAGGTGTACGGAAGGATTACCACACTGGTCTGCAGTACTTCAATCAAACCAATCAATTTCAAGAATCTCTTTTTATATCTCTTTAAAATGGATCTGTCTCTTTTTTCTTTATTAGATGCTTTATACCTTAACTTTCTATCCCTGAGCCATTCAAGACAGCTTATAAAAGCAATGTATAGATGCTAAGAACTGAAGAAATAAATCAAGTTGCAAAAGCAGCAACTGATCCATAATCAAAACTGAAAGATATGATCAATGTTCTAAATCTTGTGACTCCCCAGAGTGTTTCAAGAATTTAGTGACCCCTACTGACATACATATCTGGCTAAATGTTGTTTCAATTTGGGTGAATGGGGGTCAATTCACAAATACAAGACAATGCAGAGCCCAGCACAATGGTAGGTGAACTTTGGGGGACAACAAGCACATTGGGAAACACAACAGTTTGGTTGCCATCCAGAAGGCTTCTTATTTTAACAATCCTTTCCTGCTTAAAAGAAAAAAACAATTCATGTACTACAAAATAATATAATTTATTGAAATGCAGATTTACAGATTAAAAACTCCACATAAAAAGTTATCACATGTTAAAAAGATGGAAACCAGTTTTTCTTTTCTTTTTTAAGAAATGTTAAGTGAAAACAGACTAGCACTACTTTCACATTTCTGAAGTAATATGTGATGTTTACTTTTTTTGAAATTCAGAATGGTTAAAATGTGCAATAGTCTAGCATCAGTCTTGCCTCTCTCACTGATAATAGTACAATTATTTCACTTAGTTTAAAAAAAAAACCTCCTTGATTTTAACAGAAATGGAAATGGGATTAATGAGAACATGGTTTTTGAATTGAAAATAAAATTCTGAAACACAACCAAGTTGGGCTTTCAGTCAATTTTTGCAACATTTCCAGGAAGACCGATTCTTAATCATAACCTTCTAAAATAAAACTCCATTATGTTATGGCGACTACCTGAGTCTGGAATGACATTGGCAATAAAAATATTTGGCTGAATCTGACCGATTTAGAAAAGAACAAAGTGCATTCCGCTGTGCCTTTAAGTACAATTAATAATAGAACACAAGAATAATTTCTTGAAGCATTAATGGTGCTCTTGAAGCTTACGCTTTTTAGAAGATGGCTCGTCTAAGCAGTCACTGGTATTTATGCTTTCATTTTTAACCGTGATACCTGTCAGTAGGTACCCACCACCACCACTCATTATCAATTTGGGATGACTTCGATCTGGCAAGATCTGAACAAAAAATAAGAAATGGCAAATAAGCTATGTAACAATTGCAGTACTAAATAGCACGTTCTGTGAGGCTCATGGATCAGAGAGCAATAAAAGATTTCCAGAGGACGCATATTAGACAAAAAGTGTGAAAATCAGACCCTCAATGCCACTTAGATTTGCCTTGCAGAAATTTCAGAAAAATAAATTCTTACCATTATTTGGCATTGATCAGTTATGATCAATAATATCAAATTGAACGATTGAATATTTTTATTAGATTATTGATCAGAATTGAAACAAAAATACATTAACAATACATGATAAAATATTACAGTTAGTGGCAGTTGTGTGGATAATCAAAGAGAATACATAATATGAAATTACTTTGCATAGACTCAACAATGATTTATTTTCTATTCCCCCCCCACCCCATTTCATAATTTCAAATATCCATTTGACCAGAGATGCATAATTTCCCTGATTTACTTGCATTTTCTATCGTACATATATGTTTGTAATTCTCACCTGATAGTTTCGTAGCCATGTTTCAGAAAGTTTCAGATTAATGACACCACCTTTCTCTCTCAGTTTTGCGTAACATTCCAGTAGTGGCTAAAACAAGAAAATCTGGTTATATGAGCTTACTGAAATTTTTTAAAAAAAGATTTAAGTTAAGAAAATACATTGGGTTCACCTCTTTATATTGACAGTAGACAACAAAAGGCCTTGAAGGAGCTACCAGCTCTAATAAGAGAAGCAATAAACTTGCTGGATGAAATCGACTGGCAACAATTAAACTGTTAATGGAAAGATAGACACAGGTTAGCTGCATTTCCAAACATCAAAGCTGTTACTTTTTTGGCTATGAAAATGTATCTAAAAGTCTGGCAACGTTTATTTTGTTCCACATTTGTACACAGATATAAAAACAGTCTGAATCCCAGATTAAATCTAAAAAAAGGAAAAGACTGCAAGTTACGGTGATGTAAAACCAGGTGGTTTGCCAAAATTTGAAGAAATGTTCTGCCCACATTAAGGAGGGCCACATTAGAGAGGCTTTGTCAGATACAGATTAGGAACAAAAAACTTTCATAAATTTCCTCAACTTAAGATCTGAACCATCTTTTAACACCTTGGTTATTTTCCTTATATATAAGGGCTTTTATCTTTAATCCTACAGACAGGTTGAGCCATTCATCACAGCTGATGTAGGGACAAATCCTCTCCATCATAGGAATGGCATAGGTTGTTTTCATCCTTTCAGTGTTGAAAATATTTTGACCATTATAGCATCTTTCGATCTAATACAGAAATTTAACAATCTAATGAAAAAACAAAAACCCAGAAAGGGCTGAGCCTTGGCTCTAGGCTTCAAGATAAATAGACAAGCATTCTTTTATTCCCAAATTACGAACACTAACATCCAGTTACATTTTTTGAATGGCAAATTCTTTTTTGAAAGCAATTATAAAACAAGATATTTCTGGACGTGTTCAATACAACAACCGAACTCTCACCCATCAGCATCCTTGTTTTTCAACAAAGCAGCAGCTTCTATCAGCTTTCTCTTCTTTTCCTCTTGTTTCTTTTGTTTGTCATGTGTCTGAAAATATGAATAAATTCAGGCTAAATGGTTTTAAGGACTAAAGAGGTTCTAAAAACCTTTATTTCTGTAATATTTTGCAAAAATACACACATTTATAGGCTGGTTTAGACTTAACTTTCTAATGCCTTCCTCAGATTTAAAGGTCTATTTGAAAGATAAAAATAGAATGGTTAAAAATGACAAAATGTATTCTAGTGCTTCAACCTGAAATACTTTAAATGATTAAATATTTTGCTAAACAAGTACTTGTGTTAAACATTGCAATAAAGTCAATTATCTAACATTCTAATTCTAACTTTACTTACATTGCTATATATCAGCTTTAGAGCCCGAAATATTTTAACTTATAGCTGACTTAACGTGAACAGAAATCACAATTACTCTAAAAATATTTCACAATGGATAAAATTACTCTGGTGCTATGACTATATTTAGCAATGCAGAGTACATTGCACTTATTCACATTTCTAATTATTATTAAATCTGATTTCTATCAAAAGATCTTACAATTAACATATAATGCAGCTAAGCATAACAGAGTAAGCATTCATGTAATAACTGATGCTGCAGTGTGACTCTCTGCGTTGAGAAGCATACCTGTTTAAATAGCAATGGGTTCAATTATATAATTAAATTTCAACTATCATAAAATGACAGGATCTTACTGTCCCCTTGGCTTTATCATCAAGTGCCTCCGATGTAAATTCCACCATTTCTTGATCTTCAGGCTGACCGCTCTCCATAGCTACCTTAGGACTGCATTCTATGTCTACTTCTGGTCTAGAAAGTTCCTTGTCATCCCCTGAACCATTTTTGTCTTCTGCCAGTGGTGTGTTCTCTTCAGACTCTGAAGGCAACGATGTTAAAGAAAATGTTCCAGAGAGAAAGCTGGCCACTTTGCTGAGGGGGAACTCAGAGAGTGTGTCAAAAAAGGTTTTAGGAAATCCAAAACAACTTGTGGCTGCTCTAACAGGTCCTTCTCCTGGATATATCTGAACAATCGATCCATAACCTGCAAGTATAGATCAAAGTAAAATACAGCCAGCATAAAACTAGGTTTACACTAATACACTGTGACAATCTAAACAAACAATTTTCTCTTAAGTACAGCAGTGACTTGCATGAAAGAAAACAAAAGTCATCTCCAACGTTTAACATCATCGTAAAGAATGTTTTTCAAAACTGGCCACCTGACACACTCATCTGTGTAAGTAATGGATTCTTCACGTGATCCAAAAAATGTTGAGCTTTAGACAAGCATCTACAGGCTATTTCAGTTCAAATTACTATGGATAAGTGGAAGATTATTTGAATTTGTCCTGACCCACTTTCACAAACTTGGCCATTCAGTCGGGTGCTGCGTTTTTGTATTAGAGCATCTGCCTTCCATTGTTCCCTATGTTATCTATCAAAGGTGTTCTGAAACTCAGCTGAATTCCAAAATATTTGCAAAATGAAATGGGGCAAAATCAGTCAAGAGAAGCAAACAAAAAATTTCAGTTGACCTATCCAAGCAGCCATATTTTGACTAACTCTTCAAGCTAAATTCAATGAACACTTTTAACAAGTAATAACTATATTCACAGTAACAGAGATTTCCCTTTATCTGTTTACTTCTACATAAAACTTGAAAATAGTAGTCAGTCAAAAATAAATAAAGCAAGAGGACAAATCACAATTGTCTTTCCAAAAGCATCTTATTTCTCTACTTTTCTGACATCTTTATATTTTGTAATGAATGTTTTGCTTAAAAAGCTGCTTATCTTGATTAACTGTAAAAAAAATCCCAGTTTTAGAATCAAATGTACATGCTACCACAGAAATATTACTATTAAATGTTCACACTCCCAGTTGTACATGTTATATTCTGCTATTCTCACCTCCCATTCGTTCCATTACAGCTCCTAGCACCAGTCCTGCACAGGTTTCCATTACTATCATCTTGTTGCCAGCGTGAACATTTCCCCAAGTTAACATCTGGGCTAGAGTATCATACCGCAAATAGCTAGGGCATTTTGAAAAAACAAAAACAAAACTAGATTACCTTTGCTATTCAGTTAAAATACTTGAGTACAATAAATTTTATTAGAAATACCAGATTCCTAGTTCTAATTTATATCTTCAGCAAGTACAAATGCTGGCTGTAAAGATATAATGATATTTTATTAAACATTTATGTTGCCTAGCTCCCAATGATTCTGGGCAACTTGCAATGAGAAATTACAACACAATTAATAAAAGACAGTGTGTCCATTCCAGATGGAATAAAACAAAGGGTCTCATTCTCTCTCGCCAAAGACCTGGGTAGTATTGTAGATGGAAGCTGAAAAGTACTTTAACTCATTATTATACCTTCGGTTCCATCATAGTTTATGTAGCACTGATGAGAAAAAGATATCTGCAGAAATCTGCAGCTGAGGTTTTGCCTTCATCTACCAAAAGGAGAGATTTAAGGGGAAAAAATTCATGCAGGATATGACTAATACAAATTCTAGTCCAGTTGGTAGCCACCATCAAAATCTCCTATGTTTTTTTTAAAATACATACACAGAGAGATGATTGCAAACTACATTCTGTCAGGAAAAGATTCTCATGTTTTATAGACTGGTTGTATCAATTTGTAACTATTGATGTGAGGACATTTGTCCACTCATTTACTGCTAAATGTAATCCAACAGATTCCCCATATAAATGAAATACATTAAGCCTTACTTGATCTTTCCTGGTTCTCTTGCATAGTACATTGTTGACAGTATACGAGTAGATGGCTTTATGATGGTAATAACTGCCTCATATCTGTAAGCAAAGTAGTACAAATAAACAGTTTTAAAGCTACTTATGATTTGTGATTCACTGAACAATCTAAAATTCAACTTACTTCTTTTTCTTTTTTTTGATGTATTTATCTTGGGCAAATTCTGTTTTGTCTCTAAATGTGGTGCTATTCTCTATTAATTGTTGAACTATTTCCTTCAAAAAAAAAAAAAGATTGGTTAATCATTCTCTTCCCATAGTTATTTATAAAGCATTTAAATCAAAACAAAACACAAAAATCCCCAGTACATAAAACATGAGCATTCAAGTAATGTTTTTTTTTTTAATTTAGTAGGAAAGGTAGTTTGCTGCTGTGGTTAAAGTATCAAAATAGAAACCAGGAGACTGAGTTCTAATCCCACCTAAGGCATAAAGCCAGCTGGTTAATTTTGGAGCTGTCACACACTCTCACCCTCTGAGATGGCAACAGCAAGCAATTTCAGGGAGAGAAAAAAATGTGCCAGGAAAACTCAGGGACTTGTCCCAGGCAGTTGCCAGGAGTGAACAATTGACTTGAAGATGTGTGCATGCGCATACACATCTTATATATTTATAATATACCGTATATGCTGGCGTACAAGGCGACCCGGCGTATAAGACGACCGTCTTTGTCGCCGAGCCGCATTCCTAGAACGTCGTCTTATACGCTGGAAACTACCAGTATTTCCGGCATATAAGACGACCCCCGTCTTTGGCGCCGGTTTTAGCGCTTGCGGAAGTCGCCTTATACGCCGGCATATACGGTATATTTATTCTTAATGTAGTCATGCATTTACTAAATGTGAGGCTAACATTTAGCCCTAAAGAATTCAGAGAACTATGGACTTCCGGTTCTGGGTCGCGGCGTGTGCAGTCGTGCGCAGAGACTCCTCTCTTCGCTGGCTGCTTTCCCTCTGCCAATAGACCCTTAATCAGGTTGAAAAGTCGCCCTGGAGGGGCGACTACTGATGAGGAGGACTCTTGTCGGTCGTGGGGGGGGGGGAGGCGGCAGCTCCTTCCGCGGTCCGAGGCAGCTCCTCAGGGCCAATGGAGAAAAGATTGGCCAGTAACATGGCCGATCATTTAGGTGCACCAGCCAAAAGTCAAAAGAACACCTAAGCATTAAGAAACCACCGTGGATGATCCGGGTGAGACCTTCCCCCCTCTCTCTTTGCCCTAACTACTCTCCTGTTAAAAGCCTTCTGGAACTATTTCCCTGCTTTGAAAGAGCTGGCTTTGTCTATCTGGGAAAAAGAGCTTTAAAAAAAGAAAAGAAAAAAAAAGTTAACTTTTTATTGACTATTTTTATTTTTGGTCACTTTGGGGCCCTGGAAAAAGCCCTATCATAGAACTTTATTATTATATCTATTTCTTAAGCTAGAGAATATTGTTTTCCTATTTCTTGGATTTATTTTTTAAAGGGATAAATTTTTATTGTTTGAAAAAAAAAACCTTTATTGGAAGCCGGAAAAAGATTTCACAGCTTACTGAGGGCATCTTGTGGCAAAAACTATTACTGCAACTACATTTCCTCTTTGTTTTTTGAGGTTGGGTTTGACCTTCAAATGATGATAAAAGCAAAAAGATAAAAGATTTGAACAGCTGGGTGGTGAAGTTGCTTACTAGTAATTGTGGAGGTGGATTAAGTGCTGACTGTTTGTATGTGTTGACTGTTAGTAAATATAGCCTCCTCTAAAAAAATAAAAGACTATATCACCACTGAAATGGAAGAATTTCATCCACAGCTTGATTATGAACTTATATTAGAAGCAATTTTGGAAGCAACAGTATATATGACATCCTGAAGAAACATTAAAGATGACATCTCTGAACCACAAATTGAATCTCAAATCCTAATAGATCAATTTACAGGCCAAGGAACTAGCCCTAGGGAGGCCTGTATGCAGCAATATACACAACTTACAGAGACAGAGGAACAAGTCACTGAGCAAATGGATGTTAATCTACAATTTATGGAGAATTTTGGAGATCAAAGAACGACTCTGAGACACTTGCAGTGTTAAAGTAGCAGGAACTGACTCTCAGATACGAATTACTGAGAATAGTGACATCGTGGATAATCAACTTGTGACTATAACACGGAAACAAACCTTCTACACTATACAGATGATATTGGGAGAAGGGAAAGAGAACTTGGCCAGATTGAAATATTGATAAGTACCCTCACTCAAATATTGAGATTCAACAATATAGAAGCTCTATTATGGAAACCAGTCTGGCACAGAAAGAAAGCCAGAGTTAGATTTAAAACTTTTCTTGATAGGTAAATAAGGCTTTAGAGATCTTGATTGAATAAAGATTAATCAAATATGTGAGTAAGATGTTTTTTCTGTATGAATATGTTTGTTGTGGATATAATAATTATTTGGATCAGATTTAAACTTTATTGAGTGGGTTAAAAGAGTTTTTCATAGATATAGATTGATTGATAGATTACAGATTTAAAATAGAGTAGAAATACATTTTTTGGAGTACTTATTCTTAGGAAGGATAGCTATTTTGTAATGGAAGGAGAATAAGAGGGGTTTCTGATAAAAGAAGAAATGGTATTAATAAACGAGTTACTAGATTAAAAAATAGAATACTTGTAGAAAATGTAAGAATGTTATGGTTGAAATAATATGTGTATTTTAGAGATAAGGATTATGTTAAGGAAAAAGGGAAAGGAGGGACACCTGAAATGTTAATAATATGTTTATCTAAAAGCCAAATTGAAATAAGGTAATTGTAAATAGTAAAGCTTAAAAACAGGATTTGGATTTATACAGATGAAATGTTATTGATGATTGTTCTCTGATTGATTGAAGTTTATTGAAAAATACATTAATTTGAATATATTATATGATTTGAGGGAAATAGAGAGGGACTTTCTAATGATTTAATCTGAGTTATATATGTATGATTTTGTTTTTGGATGAGAGAACTATACATGAAAAGTAGTACCAATGTCTTGAATATAAATGAAATGGATGCTGCATTCCATTCATTATGATCATTTATGATACATATCATCCAGTCAAGAACCAGACAAGAGAAATAGAGTTGAGTTGTAAAGTTCATACTTTACATGAAATAGTCTAAGATTTAATACTTCAATTCTCTGAGACTTTTAGAAGAGTGGCTTGTATTTACCAGTAGTATAGAAAAGCAACTGCCCTTTTCTTTATATCTTGCTTTTTTTGGGGAACAAAAGGTAGCATAAATGGGGTTCTTGCCTAGTTTTATTGCAATGCTACTCTGATGCCAAATTGGGCTGAAAGCTATCAACTGGTCCAAAGTCATCCAGTGCTTTTTTGGGGGGTTGCTTCCTCAGTTTAAGTTTAAAATTTCAATCATTATATGACATCTGTTCACATTCTTCAGCTGAAAAGGATTCTAGTTGTAACTGTTCCTAGCAATATAGCTTTCTAAAAGAAAGTATTCACTTGTGAAGTGAAACAATAATATGCAATTGAGAATACAAGATTACCTGTCCTTTAATGCCTTTATCCTTCAAAGCCTTTATATCATCATGAGTCAGTTTTTGAGATTTTCCATCATCGATTATATTACGATTATCTGTACCTGCTTCTTTTGTTTCTAAATAAAACAAAGTTTTGTGAAATATTATTTAGAAAAAATAGTAAGCTTGTAAGAACTATTACTAAAGGTTTAAAAATATTTCAAATCATAGATGATTTCTAACTGGTACCATAATAATCTAGGAAACAAAACAGGAAACTAGGATGCCTTAAATCCTTTTACTTATTTATCAGGCAAAAGGAAGTGTTACTGTAACTTCTTTTCACTTGTGCTTCTGTTTTGTTTTGTTTTTTGTCAGATGAGATGACTTTTTAGAAAATTTCTTGATTAAATTTTTTTTTTATTAAAAGTTTTATAAATTTTACAAAAAAACAAAAACAATACAAAACAAAAAGCAACATATACAAAAAAGAAACTAAACATTACATATATATAAACCCCCCCCATCCCCCACCCCTCACAAAAACCCTCCCTACCCCCCCCGAGCTTCCCAGAGCAGAATATAGGCTTAATTAAAAATTAAGAGATAAAAATAAAAAATTAAATTAAAAAATTTATATTTATATATATATTAAAAAAAATATCTATCTATATATATATAAAAATAAAACTTATAAAAAAGCTATGTGATATTTTTGTATACCCAATCTAAATTGTATAAATTTTATCCATTTGTCCCAAACAGCAAGGAACTTCTCTTGCGTTTGTTGCTTTAAGAAAGCCGAAATCTTTGCCATTTCCGCCAGATAAGCTACTTTAAGAAACCATTGATTAAATTTAACATTTAAATGATGCTAGTATATTTCAGCTTGCCCATAATTTCTCACATAGGACCCTTGTAAGAATGGTTATCTCTTACATAAACCATAACATCACAGTGTTCCTAAAAGAATTATGCTTTGTTACTTTGTATTCTCAAACAATGGAAACTTTCTCAAGTAAATGCTATAAACCAGATCTTAACAAATAATGTAGCACTTCGGATATTATTTAGATATTGCCATTGTTTATTAATAATTTAGATGTTAAAACACACATTTAATGTTTTTAGTTCATAATTTTTGTTCTAGCTATCAAATATATCTGATCTAATTTTGAGTCTGAATCTACCTTTCTATTTGTTATATATCTCATAAAAAACTTTCTTTTAAAATTTTACATCACATTTTCATCAAGGATAAAAGAATGTTCCCTTGCACAGCCATGGCAATCTATAAGATAGCAAAGATTCTTATCAGAGTTTCATGCCATCAATGAAAGAACTTATTTCTTGTACAGATGTTGATAAAAATCTTTAACGCTGACCTAAAGACTGGCAGGTATTATTTTATTATTCATGAAATTTATTGGGTGCTTATCTTACCACAAGGTAAATCTGGGCAGTTTTATCACATAGACTAAAAGTTGCAACTAAAATACTTCCCTTGTTCCTCCTCCCCATATTGCACTTTGTTCAGGAAAAGTATCAGAATTACAGAAAAGCATCAGGATTATAATATCAAAGTACGCACATTCCATCTTCTGCTATCTAAATAATTTCTAGTGGACTCATACCTGGATTCATCTCTTCTAATGTCCGCTTTGGCTGAAGACTACCACCACTAGTCACTTCAAATGATGTTCCATAAACATGACCAATGGCATTATCTAAGCAGAACCACTGTTTTTCAAAAACAATTTTTCTAAAAACAAAAGCATTGATAAATCAGAAGCATAGAACCCAGCAATGTTCACAACCCAAAACCTGAAAAAGGAATAAAATGGCATACATCAAGGGTGTCAAATTCGCCATGTCACGTCACGTGACGTGTTGTGACATATCACAACTCTTTTTGCATTGCCAGCAATGGGGTGGGTGCAGCTCTGGTATGATGAAACCGGCCTGCGGGCCGGCAGTTTGACACCCCTGGCGTACATGAATTGCAGTATATTCAACTCCAGTTTCAAATGCAAGTAAGCTGAAATAACTAAAGCACTAAGAGGTGCAAGTAAATTAAAATCAGAAGAACATTTATCTTACTAGGCTTATATATCATTTTAATTGGATTGGCTCACAATCCAATCATACATCAATAGAATTAAAACCAATAGATTATTCCATAAAATAGAAACATTTTATAGAAATAGAACAGGAAGACGGGATGCCCAAAAAACCATTACAACTCATACAAAGGCATAACCTTCAATTTATCTCCAAGTTCAAGTGATATAATCTGGTATTAATTGCTCTTCTGAATCCCCAAAAGTTGGTACTTGTTAAAAGGGGGCAATGATTGAAAATGACTGCCTCTAAGAACCCTGCAATGGGATTTCTTTTAAGAGGGGAACTTGAATTGGCTCCACACGCTTCAATTTAACTGAGTAGCCACCTTTATATTCTAGCTGACAACTCCTTAGGGACTGGACCAGGTTAAAGTTCTTTCCCACTGTATTTGCTCTGAAATGAAATCAGAAACCAGATCTAATATGCAGCTTTCTGTACAATTTGCACCTGTAACTTGGGGAAAGACCGTAACTGTCATGATGGCTATGAATTCCTAAGTCACTTCTAACTCTCTCTCAAGGCAATAAGTTACAAGTCCCTCAGTACCCTCAGCTTGTGAAGCTCCACTGCTAAGAGAGAAATGAGGTTCGGTCTTCTCACAATTGAACAATGCTGCCTCTTTCTAGAAAATTGAAATTCCGACTAGAATAGCAATATTTCTTCTAACTAAAAACAGTTTTTTAACATAACACACTTCTTAAAACTATTTTCCAACTTCATTAATGTGAAAATCATCACATTATGCACAGGTTTGAAATCCTCTTGCATAAGGGAGAATGGAAAGGCCAGTTCCAGCAACGGACTGGAACTTCTTTCCCCGGAAAATCGGCCGAAATGAAACAGCTGCAGAAGATGAAGGTGCTTCCGCTTCACCCCCTAACAGGAGGCTTACCGTCGCTTCACTACGGCGACCGCTTTGAACACGTCCTCCCGCTTCAGAACAGCCCAGTCTCCCTCGCAGATGACATGGGGAGAAGAGGACCGCGGAGACGCCTCCATGGCGATCCTTCCACAGTCAAGGAAACTGACCGAACTCCACGCGGAAAAAGAAAAGGAAAAAAAAAGCAAAACCTCGCGCACAAGCGACAACTCAGGAAAGGCCCTCTTCCGGTTTCCCCCAAAAGCACGAGCCGCGGAAGCGACTTTGTTTCCTTTCTTCTGAAGAGCGATTGGTCTTGACTGCCATTTCGTCATAAAGGTCGAGGGATAGAGAGGCGCTGAGCGCCCTGGTGATCGTGAGGGGAGCCACAGTGGTTACGTGAAAAGGAGTCCGATGAGCGTTAAAAACAACAACAACGGGCAACTGCAATCAACCGGCAAGCAACTCTCTTGTGCGCTGAGGGATTTCTTTCGTAAGGTTGTAGAGCCGCTCTATAATTTGACGTCTCTGTGTAGACACCCTTTTCTAGTTTACAACATAGAGGTAAAAAAAAGAGATGATTACTAATTTAACTTAGGAGCTGGAGCTTCCGGGCTCATTTTGTACAACTCTCTCCACTCTCCTCCGTTTCGGGCCGGACGTGTAGGAGTTGGTGTTATAACGCTGGTATGGCACATAATTGGTTCATGTGCATAATGTTCTTTGCGAGATCCTGAGACACGAATATTTGCCTCCATTCGTAAAATGTTCTTTTTAAAATAAAGTGTTTCATCACAGTGATACCACGGACGAAAGATGCGTTCATACAGATATTTTAACAGCATACGCCCTCGAATCTGATCATTCATTTGCTCCATTCAAAAGGCAGCTTCCAACTCTAGGAGAGGCTTAACTTGCTAGGAGGCATAAAGGTCATATGCAAACTTGAAAAACAACCAGAATCCGGCTAGTAACAGAAAGAGAAAATAATCTTTTTTGTCCTGCGGGTAGGGCTTTTGGGAAGGGAATCGATGAGAAATCGGGTACATTGGCACAATATGCTAGGATCATATATCATTTTGTTGTCTCTAGCCCCAGGGGTAGGCAACCTCGGCTCTTTTATGACTCGTGGACTTCAACTCCCAGAATTCCTGAGTCGACTGGAGGGAGGGAGACTTCCCTCTCGGTTCAAGCAACAGAGACAGGAAAAGCACGTGGGAGGCAACTCATTTCGACCATATCAACAAGAAGTCTGCACCCAACTGCTTCCCAACATCGGCAACTTTAAAGGATAATATGGACTTCAACTCCCAGAATTCTCTACAATTCTCATTGTGTTCTACAGAATTCTGGGAGTTGAAGTTCCACATCCCTTAAAGCCGCCGAGGTGGGGAAAAGACGGGGATAAGGACGTTAAGAGCCCCACGTGACTTGCCTTTTCCCGCTTAGGGAAATCGCGGCAAGCGCAGCGGCGTCATTTCTGATTGGTTCCGAGCGCCCGAGGCCGAGGGAGGCTTCGCTGCACCGCGCCAAAATTAAATGGAAGAGCGAAACAAAACGAGAGGAACCGACGGGGAGGAGATTCAGGTGCGGACGACCTGGGACGCTTTGAGGTATTGTGGCAAGTCGCTCACCGCTTTCGGTCGGATACGTTTCACGTCTTTCACTCTGCTGCATTCAGCGGTAACAGACTTTGAACCTCCAAAGCGAAGCGTTCGAGAGACAAAAATCTAGCCGAGTTTCCCCGCGGAATGGCGGAGGATTTATTTCTTTTATGTTTCACTCAAATGGAGGAACGCCGAACTATACGAGGGGTACATTTAGTCTGAAGTTGCGGACGCCAGATATAGGTCGACCAGCTTCATCGATAATTGGGTTACATTCCTTTTTAAAAATTGTTGACTCCATGGAGTGTACTTGGGAAGGAAAGAAGAGGTCCTCTGATTAGTAGCAGTTTTAATCGATGTTTTCCTTGAATAGTTAACATCAAGGGTCTCCCAACTTGGCCCTTTTATGACTTGTGGACTTCAACTCCCAAAATTCCTCAGCCAGCGTGCCTGGCTGAGGAATTCTGGGAGTTGAAATCCACAAGTCGTAAAAGGGCCAAGTTTGAAGACCCCTGAGTTACATGTATACTGTTTGTTTGTTTTTTAAATAATTTTGCGCTTGCATTGAAAGGGTATGGTTGGTGCAGTGCTATCAAAATTTATTTGAAAGTAACCCCGGCTGTATTAATTGAGTCCTAAATAGATTTGTAACCTAAATTGTAAATTAGATAGTTTTTTTTGTGTTGTGCCTATCGGATTCAGTTCCAAGAATCACACCTGAAGTTCCTCTAAATCAGTCTAACTTTCTACAGTAGTTAATGGGAGTCAGGGATAGGGAATTGAAATTTTCTAAATGTTGTTGAATTGCTATGCTTTGGGGCCCAGTTAATGCCTGGAAATGATAAACTCGATATTGAAGATTCATATATAAGCTTATCCATAATAATATGATTTGGTTTGGGCCTGATATATTGTGTGAATCTTATTGTTGTTTGTAAACAAAAGTGTAAAACATTGTCCAAAAGTAACTATGATTTATTCAATAAAAAATAGTTAAACCAGGGTTTAGTTGATTTACAGACTTAACCAGATATTTACCTTTGGGGCATGTGGAGGGACTAGAGGTCAGGACCCTGAAGTAAACGGCTACTTAAAATAATGTACAAACACCACCATAGAAACAAATTGATGTCTGCCTTAATAACTACTTCCACCATTAATGTATGCTACATATCTATTGTCTTTTAATTAATTCAGAATGCAGATCTGTTAAAATGCCAAGATGAGTATTGAGCCTAGCAGGAAAGGTTCTGGACGAGGAGGAGGGGGTTTTCAAAGATGGAGAAGAGGAAGATGGCAAGGGAGAGGAAAAGGAAGTGGACAGAAAGAAAACTGGAAAAATGCTGGCGAGAAATTAGTATCGGGTATGTTAATTCCACAGCTATATTTATAGCATTCATATGATTGCCCAAGTTAAGAAGGATGACTCTGAGCAGTGTACAAAAGTCATCTAAAACAGCAAAACAATGCATACCATTAAAGCCTTCTCACAGAGTTAAAACAATGAAACGGCAGTCAAAAATAAAATATATTTGAACTCAACCTGTTGGGAACTTTGCTTATCCTTGGCTGCTTTCCTTGGCCTTCCTGGAGGGCCAACCATATGGGGAGGGGCATAATTCCAAAACGTAGGGGGTGCCACCAATGATATTGTTTCAATGAGAAGACCTAGAATGTTTCAATCAAAGTCATTCCAAATATCTCAGGCACATCCCTGCATGACCTTATTTGCTTTGGAGACTTAAAAAAAAAAAGTTTCTGGAAAAAAAAACCGTTTTAATAGCATAATACAATTACTATGCTATAATTTAGATGAAAGTTTTAAAGCTGAATCTTATAATCAGGTTGTCCCTCTGTACAGGCAATTATTATCTTTATTATTTTAGATGCTATTTGCAGCTGCAACATGTATATAAATTGTTTTTAATAACAAATTAAAAATGCTCAATTTCATCACTGACTATTTGAGGCGATACTTTTCAGCACAACCTCATCTTATTCAAACTACTCTGGACCAGGATGCTCCATATAAAGGTTGGAAACTTTATTTCTCTGAAGGTGAGGGCTTTCTTTCTTTGTATATGGTACAATTGAGAGCTGATTACAGTTGAAATTTACAAGCTGTAGGTCATGATGCTCTGGGAAACCATGAGCAAATTTTGAGGACAGGGTCACAGATTTTTTTAAAAAAAATTACACATACAAAGCAGGCTCACTGCCAGATATTGTTCCTGTTCTGTCCACATAAATTCCTACTCTGCCTGAATGAGGCAGCCAGGACTGGAGTATCACCCTTATGTTGGATTGTCAGAGGCGTATTCCCACATATATTGCCGCAAATTGCATTTGACTGAAGAAGTTGAGTTGGTGTGATGAAATAACAAGCATGTGGCTTATTTTAGTATAACAATATCACAGCATAAAGTGAGAAAGAGCTAATGTAGTATAGTGCTGGTGCTGGACTGAAAGTTGGAGGGACTTTGTGCACAGAAATCCACTGGATGAACTTGGACCACTCATTCTCTCTCAGCTCTAATCAACCTCAGACTCTGCAACAAGCCAAATGAAAAAACAAGATTTATTGCATTATGCATTGACAGCTTTGGGAGTGGATTAGGTGAGCACAGTGCAAATCAGGTGAATGCTGCAACCAAGTGGGACAAACACTAAAAAACACCATCACAATTTAATATGATGCCTAAATCTGACTTCGGTATGTCAAATCTGCTATGCATATCTTTGATACTATATAAAAAATAAAATGCGAGCAGAATACTTTTGGGTAAACATTTGGATTTCCATATTGAGTAGTATAGTTTTGTTTCATATAGAAATATGGTTCATGTAAGTTGTGCTGTTTGCAGGAAACAAACCTATATAAAAAAAATTATGTAATATTTTGAAAGGTACACAAATCAAAATTGAGTCTCCCTATCAGGAATAAATTGAATATGTGTTTTAGAATATGATCAAGAGTTCTTAAAACTTTTAATTTTTTAAATATAAAAACTCCTAAATATAATAGTATTTTTTTTTGTAAAAATTTTTATTTTCAACTTTACAATACATAACAATCTTACAAATACTTCAGATAAAAAATAAAACACATTGATACACACCACATTCGGTCTTGCCCGCCCATTTCCCCCCAAACTGCATCCCACCTCAAACCAACTTACTTCTTTCCCTAAATATAATAGTATTATATTGACTTTCCTTATCATGCAGCCCAATAGTTTTCATATGTATGATGAAGTAAACCTGTGTTCAATGAAGTGTTAACATTGTATCATTCCTCTGCATTGCTAAGCAGTTTGTAGTTGGATTTCACACACTCTGTTAACCTTAATGTAATTGATCTTGGCATGGTGTGTGAATTCTCTCATTATAACTTAGTGCTATATCACATGATGGTTAAAACCTGTATCATGTAAATTCAACTACTTATTTTTGGCATGCCTAAAACTTCATAAAATGAAGCTATAAGATTTCTGTCTGGCACGTAGCTTCATTAATTATGATAATTGCAGTCAAAGTAATGCTTGTAAAATAAAAGATGGTCAAGATTATGTTTACTTGAAGAAATTAAATTCTTAGTATTGTAAATATTAATGGAGTGTCTTTAAATCCTCAGCAGAACTTTTTAAAGTTGCACTAAATGTAATGTATTGTTAGTATATTAAAGATTGGCTTGTAAAATCAATAAGTTTGTTTAATATGTTCTTATATGTTCAATGTTATCTACAGCCATAACTATATTAACTGTATTAATCAACATTCTCTAATTCAGTATATGATGACAGCTCACCTTTTGTTCAGAAGATTGAAGCTTTTGAAACTTTTTTCAAATCTCGAATAGAGTTTTATGATAAGGTAAGTTATTAGATTACATGTTGCTTTGGATACTTTTGTTTTCTGAAGCTCGTTTAACTGTGTACATTTATATATTTGCTTCTTGTTTTTATATGCTTAGAGAATCCAAGGTATTCCTGATACTTATGAACGTTTTAATTTTGTTTTTCCTAAGAGTTTGCAGATTGATTCTGTAAGAACCTTTAGAAAATTTGTTTAATCTTGTTCAGTTCCCTGTGATCTGATGTTTAATGCTAAGATTTGGATGGATGGACAAATAGAAGATAGTTTTAGAAAATAAGGAAGAGTTTTCTTGTCCTAAATTATACACGTTTTGTTGTTCACATATTTAACTATTTACACAGTGTATGTTATCTTTCAGTCAATTTATATAATTTATCCTTTTTATTTTGTGCTCAGAGTGAAAAGAGGGTAGTATAAGTCAGTGGTGTTGTTAAGTTCAGAGAACAAAGAACACGTGAGAGCATCATCATATAATGCAAATGATGCGTATTTTGGAATATGAGGTAGTTAAATCCACGATTGGTATTTTTGGCAGTCTTTAATATCTGAGAACGCTTGAACAGCTTACGACTGATTAAAATAATGTGTAATGGAGTAAACGACAGAGTTATAACTTTACTGAACACCAATTCAACACACCTCTATTTTATAGGATGAAATAGAAAGAAAAGGAAGTATTCTTGTGGATTATAAGGAACTGATACGTGATAAAGAATTAGTGAGATCGTTACCCGATGTTGCTGTTGAATTAAGAGATACGCCTCAAAAAATATTAGATTGCATGGGTCTGGCCATACACCAGGTAAGTGCACTAGACAAATAATAGATATTTTTACATTCCAAAGCCTTATTATTCACAAAATGCAAATCTTATCTGGTATGAGAGAACAAATATATTTACATTTCATATAAAAAGCAATAATAATAACATGATCCACACATACACATATCTTAAAATTAAGCCTGGCTGAATTCAATAGGACTTAGAAATTTACATAAAGTTTGAGCCCAGATCTTAAACCATTTTGTTTATATCCTTGGGGTAAATGACGTGATAATTAAAAAAAGGAAGGATTATGAACATTTTATAACTGCTTGGTAGTGAAATCCTGCTTATGTATATTAATCCTCTGTATCTGTGTTAAGCAAGGTTACCTTGGTTTTGAAAAGCAGGCTAGCATGAGCAAAATATGAATTAAAGCGATCCCATCATTTCGAGGTCTCGTGTAGTTGCTTCAAAGGCTGTTTGGGTGTCTGCGCATGTGTGCATGCAGAGCAGCTTTGCTGATACATCAGAATTCTCACACACAGAAGCCGATGAAAGGTAAACACAGCTGCATTAGGAGTTGGAACTGCGGTGCTTTACAAACATACATTTTGCTTTACAATGCTAAATAGTTTGGTTTCTTAATTGCAGAAGCCTCTAAACAACCTCAGTTGTGGGGATTAGGGATCCTTTGGAATGGTATAGCAGGGACAATGCATGCTACAGTGGAAAAGAAAAATAAATTACGAGAAAAATCTTCCCTTTGATAGTTAAAAGCACCATCTGCTTCCAAAAATGTTATTTCTATATTAATTATTTAATGGAATTCAGGCAGTTTCTTTTTTTATTCTCTAGGTATTGATCAAAGACCTTGAAAAGCATGCTGCAAAACTGCAAGAGCAAGAAGGGCTACCTACTGATGAAGAGCCTATTATAAATGTGCCACATATTCATGCAAGGTATCCATTTTTTAAATTATTCAATTATGAGAAAAACTGAAAATGTTTTTAAAAGTTTTGTACACTTTCTTGTATATGAATACAAAATGGCAAGAGCTCTAAGTCTCTGACATTTTTGAGAAAATGATAGCATAAGAAATCCTTGAAAATTTTAATATTATTAATTTCTGGAATATCGCAGAAAGCTGATATTGAACTTATAGCAGCAGTCCTATTAACCAAATTGTGGATTGACCCAGTCAATGCTGGGGTGGTTTTTACCTGGTGTAAAGAGCCAATTTATCACACAAAGCAGGAAATTTCAACCTCTTTATTCTGTACAGCAACAAAGAGGTGTTATTGGGACCCAAGTCACAAATCAAGAACCTCTGAAACATACAGTAAATTACCATGGTTTTTATACATTTCAAAAAAACACAAAAACCACATGATAATTAGCAGCAATAGGCAACAACTAGTAAGTTATTCATGCCACTGGTAGGTAGATGGCCCTCTTAGAAAGTGGGTTCATTACTAACATATTGTAGCCCTTGTCCTTCTGTTTCTAATCAATAGCTTATACAAAATTTTCTAGATAATTTATATAAAAAAGAAAGGGGAATTAGATTTAAATCTACTGCTTCTGGGGAAAAGGATGGTACTTTTTTTTTTATTATAAGAGCAACCACATGATCTTTCCAGGAACGTTTAAGGCAGAGCAAGGTGCTGAAAAGGGAAACAGACAAAAATGGGGTTTCTCTGACTCAAGCCAGCTACACCAGTCCTTCACTCACCTAATTGAAATAATGAGCAGCAATAGTATTGCTGCATGTAGGAATAATTTCTCTGTCCACATTTAGATTTATCAACAAGCCACACTTAGTTCAGAGAAATGCCTTGAGAGAATTGCATCTTCCTGTTTATTTGATTTATGAGGCCAAATATTTTTTCATTCCTACTTTATAGCAAATGCAATTTTCTATATTATCCCTCCTGGGAAACAATTCTATAGAAATCATAGACATCTGCAGGGTTACCCATGAATTACTCAGAAATAAGAGAAGTATGTTATTTAGAAATAGACCTAATAGATTAAATGGGCTTAAGTGTGCCTAAAATAGCCCTTCTCCAGAAAGCAAGTAATAAGAATTTTCATTTAGACCAGACATGTCAAACTCGCGATGTCACGTGACTTCGCACAACTTATTGGGACTTTTTTGCCATTGCTGGCAATGGAGTGGGCGCAGCTTCCGCATGACGTGTCCGGCCTGCAGGTCGGCAGTTTGACACTCCTGATTTAGACCATGTAGCAGTAATTATTTTCTGCCTTGGACAACATTGCTTTGAAAAGATCTCATCATTGTACTAAAGACATTTTCCATTATGGCTTTGCAGAGATTGCTATATAATTGGAATTTTGTATTACAGCTTGAAAATTCTATTTTTATTTGAAGTAGCAAGACTAAACATTTCAAGACATTATTGAATGTTTTGGTTTTTTGCACCATTGGATCTATTATTTTCTGAAAGGCATAAAAATTATAACATTATAAAGATTCCTAAACTGAATGTAGCAAATAATAAAGAAAACTGTATCCCAGGAACTTTTTATGTTTAATATTGTGATTAACTATTAACATGCATTAATATCCAAATGCATACATACATGCAGCTTTTCACTGAATTTTGGTCTGCTAAAATAATTTCCCATATAAATGAAAGTGGATACATAGAAATAAGTTTTTACAATTATAATTTGTTTGTGCTAAGACTGACTCACAATAGAAAAAAATGTTATTTTAATATATGCAGTATATTCTTCTAAAAAAAAGATAATGCATTGGCTTTATTTAGAAAAAATGAAATTCAGTTTCATTTAAATCCATGACACATGTAAGTTATGACAAATTAATTTTTTTATTATCACTCGAATTTATAATACAAACCATTATTTTCACCAATTGCTATTATATGAATAGTACTATTATTTTAAACATGATGAACTCTCACTGAATTATCAGTATATTATTATTTTATTTGAATATATTTTAATAATTTTAGAGTGTACAACTATGATCCAATTACTCAAATTAAGAATATTCGAGCTAATTGCTATGGGAAGTACGTTGCTTTACGTGGGACTGTTGTGCGTGTTAGTAACATTAAACCTATCTGCACCAAGATGGCTTTTATATGCAGCACCTGTGGAAATACTCAGAGTTTTCCTCTCCCTGATGGAAAATACACTCTTCCAACAAAGGTAATAAAAAGGCCCTCAAATCAAAAGTTCTACCTTCTACTTTTTGTGACTAGTATTTAAAGTAGTACATTTTCATGTTGTGCGGTTTACTGCACATTTAAGAAGCTGAATCATACTTTGATAAAAGGGATTTTAAAAATTGTAATTCATTTTAAGAGTATTATTTATGATGAAAAGAAAAATTAATCAAGTATAAGTGCAAGCCTCCCCAAAACAAACACAACAAATATTGCTGTGGTATAAACTGCCTTTTGTACTAAATTTGAACATTAATGTGTTTCAGTGTTCTTTGCCTGAATGTCATGGACGATCCTTCAATGCAGATAGAAGTTCTCCTTACACGGTTACAGTGGACTGGCAGTCGATTAAGTAAATATATAATTTTCCCTAATATTTTGGAAATTTAGATTATTTACAGTTTGATTTTATAGTAAATGTGAGGAATTAATTGTACAATCTCTTTTATTGTAATGTTAAAAAGTTCCATTGAATAGTAATTTCATTCAAAGATAAAATATCTCATTCTGTGTATAAAGTTTTCTTTAATCCAGAGATAGTATTGTCCTTTTTCTGTAAGATTGGTATTGTGAGAAATCTAGTTTGAACTCTGGCTACTTGTACTTCTCTTTTCTCCATAAGATATGTGTGTGTTTCTGAGGGTGGCTGGGTGCATATTTTAAGAAAGATTTTGTGGATCTTTGATTCAAAATTCATTTCAACCTATCTTCAACTCTGAAAAGTGTTTGCCAAAAATATATTGGTACTCCAAAACCAAAGCAAAATTTCAGAATGCTTGTTTGGACCTATCTATATATGCTCAATATTTTATAAATCTTCATTCTCCTCCACCAGTGGCATCATGTCTCTCTTTCTTTTTTATTAACTTGGTATTCCAGAATTCAAGAACTCATGTCAGATGATCAGCGAGAAGCTGGGAGAATTCCTCGGACAATAGAATGTGAATTGGTTCATGATCTTGTAGATAGTTGTGTTCCAGGTGATGTGATTACTGTTGCAGGAATTGTCAAGGTATCGAACACGGAAGAAGGTGAACTATATCAAATTTTATGTATTAACATCTGCACGGTATTTTTATCCATTTTAGAAAATGGCTATTAATTCAGTTGCTATGTGTATATTTGTATTTTGCCCAATTAGTGGGCCAAAAGTGAAACTTAATTATGTCAGACTACAGCAATGAGATTTAAACTAAAATAAAGAGATCACTATATTGGTACACAACTACTTGAAAATAGTGTTTTCACAAAGAAACTGCTCTTAGTTTTCTACTTCTGGGTAGTGAGGACAGCTGAAGTTAAAAGGTGCTGAGTTTTTAGTGGCAGAGCAGTTTTCTGGAGCAGTATGATATCATTCAGGATGGTGAAAATTCAGCATTTCCAGAGAACATTATGATTAAACATGGAATTTTAGCCATTTTTATATTTTTATCTTATGGTTACTTTACCTTGGTTCACCTGGATTTCGTAGCTTATTTTATTTACTGGATTTTAAGATTTATTGTGGCTTTTTAAATGTTTCTCCATCATTTAAGCCTCCAAGTATCACTTGGATTATGGTGGGGTACAAATCCAGTAAATAAATATGCTTTGCAAAACAGGGCGTTTAAAGGCAGCTAATACATGAAAATATGTATAGTACAGGGTTGACATTTCATTACCCAAACCAGGTAATATCCTATGTTACATCCTCAAGCAGAAAGATTATCATGATCTTACTATTGATATTTTAACAGGAACGTCAAGAAATAAAAATGATAAATGTGTCTTCCTATTATACATTGAAGCAAACTCTATCAGTAATACAAAAGGCCAGAAAATCAAGAATGATGAACATGGATTAAACCAGCAAGGATGCATGGAGTTTTCACTTAAAGATCTTTATGCAGTCCAGGAAATACAAGCTGAAGAGAATCTGTTCAAACTTATTGTCAGGTATGTAATTTATTGCAAGCCTGTGAGTTTTTATTTGTGCCTCCCCCCATTTCAGCTAATCCTTTTGAGTATTCACACATGTCTGGAGTACGTGATCTTTTGAATAACAAAAACATTTTGTAAAACATCAGTTACTAAATGTGTCTGAATTCCTAACATCTTCAAAACATGAAAATGATTTTGTAGAAAAAAATGTCAAGAGATTGGACCCTTACAAGATATTCTTGATATTCATGAAAAAGTTAACTACAAGTTGCCTCTAGCATTTAGTTCAGTAAGAGTCATAATGTTCTAAACATCCACATCAAAACAAGCAATCAAAGCAATTTTAATATTTGCACATGATATTTATCCTTTTATGCTTTTTTCCTTCTGGGTATTCTAGAGCTTAAAGGTCCTTGATGCTCTCTGAGATGGGTTGTTTTCTTGCAGAGGCTTCATTACCCAAACTGGTCTGATAGCACTGATGATGTTACCTAGCTTGGGTAATGAAATGTCTGCAAGAAAACAACCAAGCCCACCTATATGAAAGGCAAGATATAATTCTGACAATAAATATTTGGAAATTGTCTTACCACACTGTTGAACTAACAGAAATGCAGTAAAGGGCTCTTACTCTGAGTTCTTAACAGCATCGTAGGAAATGGCAGATAATAGCGCCTTCTGTGCTGCTGGCAAAATATAGCACTGTTGAAATGCTTCAGATGTAGGAGATGATGCCACACAATTCAGGTGAACGAGGCTCCATATGCATCTCCTTTATACAGCATTTGTGAATAAATAGATCTGAGATACATAATCTTAAATATGTTTTTTTCCATTATATTTAAGCTGGTAATACATTTTTTTTTCTTCCTAGCTCTCTTTGTCCTACTATTTATGGTCATGAGGTAAGTATACTCCATTAGAAACATTCAATGATTTGTATTCCAAATGCTTAGTAGAAAATAAAATATATTATGGGCCTAGTTTATAAACTATATTTTAATGGTCTGCAAAGAAAATGTGAATGAGATTATTGTTAGATTGGTATCTAATCCCTCTATTGGGTGTCAAACTGCCGGCCCACGGGCCGGACGCGTCATCCCAAAACCGCGCCCACCCCATTGCTGGCAATGGAGAAAAAGCTCCGATATGTTGCGCGACGTCACGTGACGTCGCGAGTTTGACATGCCTGCTCTATTAGCATTATTAATATTATTTAATATATTATATCAGCATTAAAATGATTTTTTTTATTCCTCACTGAATTTGATTTATGCCTGTTTTTAAGACCTTAATAAAACTAGATAGAGAGATACTGACAATATGCCTGATAGCTGCCTATAAAATGTACCATTATTTTATTAAAATGCTCAGTGAATTAAAAAATGCATAACAGTTACTAAGACTTGCATGGTAAAATAACATTGTTAGTGTTCCTGCATTGTTGTGCTGTAAAAGATTTTGTAACAATTTTTAGAGGACTTTATTTGATGCTGCACTTCACAAGACTTTGAAAGAAATGAAACTAAGGGGTTTTTTTTTGCCTGAATCTTTGTTTCCATTTCATTTTTATTTCTACTTTTGAAGAGTTAGAAGCGTCTTACAAATATTGATAGAGACTATCTGGATCATGTATTACTTTGATTGAATTGTCCCTTGCAAAGGTTTTATGGATTGCTATCTTGTGTCACAGATGGTAAAAGCTGGCTTAGTGTTGGCATTATTTGGAGGATGCCAAAAATATATGGATGATAAAAATAGGATTCCTATTCGAGGGGACCCACATATTCTCATGGTTGGAGATCCAGGACTGGGCAAAAGTCAGATGTTGCAAGTATGGATTCATCTGTTTATGTATGCAGCTTATTTTTCATGCTTAAATACCAAGTTGTTTTAAATAGTATTTTGTGGCACTGGATATCCTGTTATTTCAGAATGTGTGTATATTGTTCCTTGGGCATTTTATTCTTTTTAATATAATTGGGTATGTTATCAATATGGGTAATTGATCCATAATATGCAAAGCTAACTTTTTCAATTTGTTTCTTCAGGCTGTGTGCAATATTGCACCTCGTGGAGTATATGTCTGTGGCAATGCCACTACCACATCTGGTCTGACTGTAACTCTGTCTCGAGACAGTTCCTCTGGAGATTTTGCACTGGAAGCTGGTGCTCTTATACTTGCAGATCAAGGTATAGTGCTCAAGTGTATATATTGGGCCAGAAAACTATGTAAACCTTATAGATGGGCCCATTCATTATGGCATAAACTTTCCTTTTACTGGAAACTTGAGATGCAGTCTCAGCTGACGGGCATATACTTTTCAAACACTGGGAAACAGAGAATGGGAGGAGTCTGATGAGAGAGAAGTAAAATGTGTACACTGGTAGTGATGATTACATATAAAGCAAGAAATACCTACATAGGCAGATAGTTTGAGCTAAATTCCCCTCCCGTTCACCTTGGAGATACCATTTAAGGTGCTTCTGGGTTGAAAACAGCTGGTGACATCACAGCTGTTTGAAGATGCTTGTGGAGGCTCTTGCCCCTGGAATGGAGTGATGGCAGGTCACCCCACCGTGCAGCAGGACTCGTCTTGAATGTGGGCTTGCTAACCTCCCACCCAGCATCTTAACCACATGAGCCAGTATGCTCCTGTGAGCTAAGCTGATCAAATATTTTACTTTATTTTGAGAATTCGCCACTACTTTCTAGCACTGAAGATTTACCTAGTCTGCTAATAAAACATCTTCAAGCAAACAACCACTTAGAGATCACCAAGGAGTCCACTGCTGAATTGATTGGTTGTTTTTTGAGTTTTCCATATCAGTTGCAAAAAACTATTAAACAAAGCACATGTCTAACATGTGATGAGTTGCAATTCAAATATCCTGTCAGAAACTATTTTATGAGAATCGAGGAATTTATGTTACCTTGAAAAACATACAAGCTCTAAATAAAGTATAGATCAAAGTGTAACATAATAATATATACGATAATTTATTAATAATAAACATAATTTAGTAATTCCAAGAACTTAGTTTGGTAGTATTCCTTAAATGCCTGCCATGAAAGATTTTACATTTTACTAAAAAGAGAATTCTCACATTTAAGTACTAAATTTTTCCCTGACTAAATTTCATTTTGAGCATGATGGATTTTATATCACCAGTTTTCTCAGTGTTGAACAATTGCCTTGCTTGCTTTGTAATTATTTTTCTTTCTAGGTATATGTGGAATTGATGAGTTTGATAAAATGGGGAGCCAGCACCAAGCTTTGCTGGAAGCTATGGAACAGCAAAGTATTAGTCTTGCTAAGGCTGGCATTGTTTGCAGCTTGCCAGCTAGGACATCAATTATAGCTGCAGCAAATCCAGTTGGTGGTCACTATAACAAGGCCAAAACTGTATCTGAGAATTTAAAGTAAGTACTGTATTTTCAAAATGTCTGCTTTATAGTTTTCAAGACAAAAAAGGAATTTTTTAATATCGTGTTTCCCTGAAAATAAGACTCACCCAGAAAATAAGTCTTAGCCTGATATTCGGCATGCGCCTAATATAAGCCCTACCCCAAAAATAAACCCTAGTTAAGAGCTTGCCAACTCTGTCCCACCGTCTGGTTGCTCACTGCTGCAGTGTGGCAGGAGAGTGCGCGTTGCACCAGTGCCGCCGCCACAATTTGAGGCGAGGCAGGTGGGTGGTGGAGCTGCCCCTCACGCCCTGCACCCGCTTACTTCAGGTTCCCCACAGCCAGGCCACTCCCTGCTTGGTGACCTCCCCCGCCTCTTCCCTTTCCCTCTCCTCCAGAGCTGGACTGCCATGCTACGGAGGATGGGAGGGGGGAGGCTCGGTCGCCTTACCTGGTCCTCCATCATTTCAAAGCTGGGGGCGGAGTGACAAGAAAAGGCTTTGCTGCTGTTGTGCAACAGCCATGTCTGCCACTGGAGGGGCTTATTTCAGTCCTGATTGCCCCCCACTTCGCCCCGCAGATCATGTCAATGACAGCCACTTCTTCCTCTGCCAACTCTGCTGTGGCTTGCGCCATGACTAGATAGCGCAAGCCTCTCCTGCCGCCTCCCTCCGCCTGCCAGACACCCACCAAAGCCGCCCGCCTGTTCCCTCCCACTGTCTGCTTGTCTGCGGCCGCAATGGCTTTCAGGGCTTTCCAGGGCAGATGCTCAGGAGGCAAGGGCAGTGCTGGCGGAACGCGCCTTCAGGTGAGGAGAGCAGCGGGGGTAGCCGAAGGACCGAGTGGCATAGGCCCTGAGGTAAGCAGGTGCGTGGTATGTGTGGGACAGCTCTACCCCCCACCTGCCTTATTTTTTGGGAAACACGGTAACATTGTGTGAATTTTGTGTAAATTCTGAAGCTGTATTCAGCTCTTTGAGGTAGAACTGTAGTACTATACTGGATTTATTTTTTTCTATGTAGGATGGGAAGTGCTTTGTTATCCCGATTTGACTTGGTATTCATACTGTTGGACATTCCAAATGAAGATCATGATCATTTGCTTTCTGAACATGTGATGGCAATGAGAAATGGAAAACAGACTGGATGCAGCAGTGCTATTGTGACTCGTGAGCATTCTCAGAATTCAAATATATCAGTCCTTGAAGTTTTTTCAGACAAACCATTAGCGGAGAGATTAAAGGTAAAATATTTGTTCATGTTTTGACCTACTATATCTTATCATCAGCAAATGCTGATGATGTCTGTGGAAAAATGAAATATTTAGTACATTTGAGATAAACCGTTTTGAGATAAGTTGCTTTGTACATTTAGTACAATTGAGATAAGTTGAATATAGTTATGAACAATCAGAGGAATACGATACTCCTTTTTTGCTGCAGCATAGTTTGCAAACTTAACATTAGAGCATTACAGAAGACTGAATTATTTCTTTCATCCTTTCTGTTCTTGAAGCTGCTGGCCTCAGGGTAATCTAGAAAGTGTAAAAAAAATTGTAAATGTTTAACTTCTGTGGTTAGAAAATCAGAATTCCACAATATATGAAAAGAATAAATGGAAATTAGCAATATCCAACAGATATTTTTTGTTCTGATTAGGATTTAATTTTCTGAGTTTATCTTCACCCCTCACAAAATATATAGAGCTAGAAAACTTCTTTTTCAAAGGATAGGAAAGCCAGATGCCATATGGATTGCAGCCTTGCACAATCTTAGATTTTTTGGCTGCTTGGGTTGTCTGTCTCTGGTATGGGAACAGTCTCCATACTCTGAACCCTCCTGAAATTTCTGTGTGATTTGAGAAGGCTACAGAATTAGATTTGAAAGATTCAGTTTGATATGATTAAGATTCTGGTCTAGAAACAACCAGATGATCTAGTCCTGCCTTAGGCCTGAAAGTTGGCTGAGTGATTTGGGGCCAGTCAAACCACCTCACAGGGTTGTTATTGTAAGGAAAATAAGAGGAAGAAATAGTAGATATGTTCTCTGCCTTGAGTTACTTATAAAGTAATAAAGGTGGGATAAAAATCAAATGCATGTATAAATCACTTAAATATGAGCCAGCAGTGTGCTGCAGCTGCCAAAAAGGCCAACACAGTGCTGGGCTGCATTAACAGAGGGATAGAATCAAGATTACGTGAAGTATTAATACCACGTTACAATGTCTTGGTAAGGCCACACTTGAAATACTGCAACCAGTTTTGGTCACCACGATGTAAAAAAGATGTTGAGACTCCAGAAAGAGTACAGAGAAGAGCAACAAAGATGATTAGGGGACTGGAGGTCAAAGCATATAAGGAAAGGCTGCTGGAATTCGGTATGTCTAGTTTAATGAAGAGAAGGACAAGGGAGGACATGATAGCAGTATTCCAATATCTCAGGGGCTGCCACAAAGAAGAGGGAGTCAAGCTATTTTCCAGGGCGCCTGAAAATAGGACAAGAAGCAACGGATGGAAACTAATCAAGGAGAGAAGCAACCTAGAACTAAGGAGAAATTTCCTGACAGTTAGAACAATTAACCAGTGGAACAACCTGCCTCCAGAAGTGGTGAATGCTCCAACACTGGAAGTTTTTAAGAAGAGACTGGACAGCCATTTGTCTGAAATGGTATAGGGTTTCCTTCCTGAGCAGGGGGTTGGACTAGATGACCTCCAAGGTCCCTTCCAACTTTATTATTATTATTATTATTGATCATTGCACAGTCAGCCAGATGTTCAGACTGGATTTGGCATTTTGTCTACCAATCGAGTCCTTACCCAGGACCTGGGATAGGCAGATGTGGATGTTTGATGGTATTACAGGTATCGTCGCAAGATGGAAGCAATTCCTAGTAAGGCCGCCTTTTGCAATTGACTAATAGTGAATTTGTCAATGCCAATGGTGTTCAAGTGATGCTCCAGTTGTTTTGGGATTGCACCCAAGGCGCCTATGACTTGGGTGCAATCAATAATAGTAGTAGTAGTAGTAGTAGTAGTAGTAGTAAGTAGTAGTAGTAGTAGTTATTATATAATAGCGGAATCTTTGTAAAAGCAAGCACTCTGTGAGAGATAAAGAGATGCAGTTCCAGTGGACAAAGCACTGGGGAGGCAGATCTCAATTATTGCTTCATTTTTTGTACAGTATTTTAACATTCCAGTGTGAGAATACATGTAACAAATATACAACAGCCTATGTTGTGATGACTTTTTTGTACTTCTAAGGCTGAGTGGGAGGTTAACTCGTGTCATGTTGTTTTCTTTGAGGACTATTATAGCTCCTATTTGCTCATACCATTTATTTTTTCCAGTTGAAATGGAATATTGTAATATCTAAGTAGTATTTTTAACTGTTAGCTCATTCCAGGAGAAAACTGTGACCCAATTCCACATCAGTTGTTAAAGAAATATGTTGGCTATGCAAGGCAATATGTACATCCCAAACTATCTCCAGAAGCTGCTCAGATACTCCAGAAATTCTATCTTGAGCTCAGACAACAAAGTCAAAGAGCAGATACTACGCCCATCACAACACGACAGCTAGAATCATTGATCCGCCTTATGGAGGTACTGTTTCATTTTATAACAGTCACTAAGAATTTTATAGTAGGTGTATTTTGACAGCCCAAGGTACTGGATTTTAAAACACGGAGACTATAATGTGGATTTTTTTCTTATGTTGACTTATAGCTGGTTTATTTTACATTGCACAGGTTGATGCTACCTGAGATTGAAAATGGATCAAATCTAAGTTTTTTTCGTGACTTGAGGAAAACCAACATTTCTACCATTTTTTATGGAAACATATAGTACCTACTATAAATTCATAAACTGGTATTTGATCTATATGTATATACATGTATATACGATATATATAGAGATATACATGCAGACACACATGGGCATATTTGTAAACATTGACTTGAAGGCACCCAAAACAAAATAAAAATAAGGAGGGAATGGTCCAGATATCTTGGAGTAAGCTGTTCCATAGGAGAGAAAGCATCACTAAATAGATTTGAGCCCGGAGGTCCCTGGAGGTGGCATTCTGTCTGCAGGAAAATGGTACTTCCCTCAGCAAATCTTACTGGTCAGACAGATTCAAAACATTTGCTGTGTAGCCGGGAAGCCAATACAACAACATCACTCTCAACTTGTTCTTCAAACCTAACATAAAAAGAGCACCTCATATCGCGTTATCTATGGAGCAGTACCAGTTGCCTCTTGTAGTATCTTGTAGATGACAATTGTCGCTCCACCTTATTTACCTTGGAATTATAAATGATGTAACATCTGAAATACAGATAGGGATATCTCCAAGAGGAGAATTTTCTTCTTCCAAGTATCAGTGATACAATAGTGGCCAAAATTGTGGAAACCTTTTGGGAAAATTGTACAGTAGAAATGTCACCTTTGGTTAAGTTTCCACCAATTTCTCTTCTAATTTCTTTATAACTCTAGCCTTGTTCATTTAATAATATTATTTTACATCGTTTTCTGGGCAACCAGTCAACTCTTTGCACCATTACTTTAATTTTTATTACGTTTTACAAGCTTACTAAATGAAAGAGCACAAAAAACCCCAACCAACTTGACAGCGATCACATAACACACTGACAAATGTCCTCCTCTCAGCTTCAATTGTTGTTGTTGTTAATTGCGAAGTCGTGTCTGACCCATCGCGACCCCATGGACAACGTTTCTCCAGGTCTTCCTGTCCTCTACCATCTTCTGGAGTCCATTTAAGCTCACACCTACTGCTTCAGTGACTCCATCCAGCCACCTCATTCTCTGTCGTTCCCTTCTTCTATTGCCCTCAATCTTTCCCAGCATTAGGCCCTTCTCCAGTGAGTCCTTCCTTCTCATTAGGTGGCCAAAGTATTTGAGTTTCAACTTCAGGATCTGGCCTTCTAAAGAGCAGTCGGGTTGATCTCTTCTAGGACTGACCGGTTTGAACGCCTTGCAGTCCAAGGGACTCGCAGGAGTCTTCTCCAGCACCATAGTTCAAAGGCCTCAATTCTTTTGCGCTCAGCCTTTCTTATGGTCCAACTTTCACAGCCATACATTGCAACTGGGAAAACCATGGCCTGGACTATACGCACTTTTGTTGGCAGGGTGATGTCTCTGCTTTTTAGTATGCTGTCTAGATTTGCCATAGCTTTCCTCCCCAGGAGCAAGCGTCTTTTAATTTCTTGGCTGCAGTCCCCATCTGAGGTGATCTTGGAGCCCAGAAAAATAAAATCTGTCACTACCTCCATTTCTTCCCCATCTATTTGCCAGGAATTGAGAGGGCCGGATGCCATGATTTTGGTTTTCTTAATGTTGAGTTTCAAGCCAACTTTTGCACTCTCCTTCTTCACCCGCATCAAGAGGCTCTTTAGTTCCTCTTCACTTTCTGCCATTAGAGTGGTATCATCTGCATATCTTAGGTTGTTGATATTTCTCCCGGCAATCTTAATTCCAACTTTTGATTCATCCAGCCCTGCCTTTCTCATGATGTGCTCTGCATATAAGTTAAATAGACAGGGCAACAGTATACAGCCTTGCCGGCCTCCTTTCCCAATTTTGGACAGTGGTTCCGTGTCCAGTTCTCACTGTTGCTTCTTAATCCGCATATAGGTTTCTCAAGAGATAAATAAGATGGTCTGGTACTCCCATCTCTTTAAGAACTTGCCACAATTTATTGTGAGCCACACAATCATAGGCTTTAGCATAGTCAATGAAGCAGAAGTAGATGTTTTTCTGGAACTCCTTAGCTTTCTCCATGATCCAGCGTATGTTGGCAATTTGATCTCTAGTTCCTTTGACTCTTTGAAATCCTGCCTGTACTTCTGGTAGTTCTTGATCCACATACTGCTGGAGTCTAGCTTGTAGGATTTTAAGCATAACTGTACTAGCATGTGAAATGAGTGCAATGGTGCGATAGTTTGAACATTCTTTGGCATTGCCTTTCTTTGGAATTGGAATGTAAACTGACCTTTTCCAATCCTGTGGCCACTGTTGAGTTTTCCAAATTTGCTGGCAAATTGAGTGTAGCACTTTTACTGCATCGTCTTTTAAGATTTTGAATAGCTCAGCTGGAATACTGTCACCTCCACTAGCTTTGTTGTTGCTCAGATTTCCTAAGGCCCATTTCACTTCCCATTCTAGGATGTCTGGCTCGAGGTCAGTGACCACCCCATCTTGATTATCTGGGACGTTAAGCTCGTTCTTGTATAGTTCTTCTGTGTAGTTTTGCCACCTCTTCTTAATCTCTTCTGCCTCTGTTAGGTCCCTGCCATTATGGTCCATTATCATGCCCATCTTTGCATGAAACGTTCCCTTCATATCTCCAATTTTCTTGAAGAGATGACTGGTCCTCCCTATTCTGTTGTTTTCTTCTATTTCTTTGCACTGTTCATTTAAGAAGGTATTCTTATCTCTTCTAGCTATTCTCTGGAATTCTGCATTTAATTGGGTGTATCTTTCTCTTTCTCCTTTGCCTTTCACTTCCCTTCTTTCCTCAGCTATTTGCAAAGCTTCCTCAGACAGCCATTTTGCTTTCTTGCATTTCTTTTTCTTTGGGATGGTTTTAGTTGCTACCTCTTGTACAATGTTGCGAACCTCCATCCATAGTTCTTCAGGCACTCTGTCTATCAGATCTAATTCCTTAAATCTATTTGTCACCTCTACTGTATATTCATCAGGAATATGATTTAGTTCATACCTGAGTGGCCTAGTGCTTTTCCCTACTTTTTTCAATTTAAGCCTAAATTTTGCAACGAGAAGCTCATGATCTGAGCCACAGTCAGCTCCTGGTCTTGTTTTTACTGACTGTATAGAGCTTCTCCATCTTTGGCTGCAGAGCACATAGTCAATCTGATTTCTGTGTTGACTGTCTGGTGATGTCCATGTGTAGAGCCGTCTCTTGGGTTGTTGGAAAAGAGTGTTTGTTATGACCATCGCATTCTCTTGACAAAATTCTATCAGCCTATGCCCTGCTTCATTTTGTACTCCAAGGCCAAACTTGCCTGTTATTCCGTTATCTTTTGGCTTCCTACTTTAGCATTCCAATCCCCCATGATGACATCAATAACTGAATCCTACTGTGATCTGATTGGCTCATTGCCAAAACAAGATGACACCTGATTGGCTCTCTGAACACTCATGCTCATTGGCTACAATCAGATGAAGGAAAGCTACCTGATATCAACCTAAGCAAGTTGTGCTTCCTTTTTCTGGTTATTTGGCTATATCTTTTCGTAGAATACAGTACAGATAATTGAACAAACTATGTTACATTACATTCTTGATTAAGTTATCTTTCCATTGATATATAATTTTATGGTACTGCTCCAAAAAAAGTGGTGTTATTAGCCATTAAACCTCAAAAATACACTTTTCCCAAAAGGTTTCCACAATTTTGGCCACTACTATATATGCCAAATAGTCTGCCCTTTCATCCAAGATCAAGTCATGGATGAGAATTTATTAAAGGCAGAGCAGTATATAAATAATACTATTTATTCTAATTGGCAAGCTTAGGTCAACTATGTATGGTCCTTTGAACCAGGGGATTAAAACTGAGACTATTACAGTATACACAGAACACCTGTTTTGCTGCTAAACTATGGTTTCTCTCATTTCCAATCTTTTTTAATTAATTGAAGTTTTAGTGGGAATGGCATATTAATTGTATTTATTTTAATATTTTTAGTAATAAAAATCTTTATTTGCAATTCACCAGTTTTTGTTGGTGCTGACACATTTTTAAAAAACCAATCCCCCCCCCCAAAGTTCAGCAACCTTATGAGAATAACACAGTAATCAAATTGAAGAATGTAACTTTTTTTTTCATGTCTAGTGTAAACTTCTTTCACAATTGACATGGAACGTGAACTCAACCATTATGATTTTGTAAAACATACTTTATGGCTGAGTATTGTGTGTCAGCTCAGCTAAGCAAACTGTGGCCTATTCAGTCAACTATTTGTAATATGAATGTGATTCTAACCATGCCATTTCTAATCCAATTAAATACGGGAGATTTGTATATAATATTAGCATTACTCCTTTTCTTTAAGGCACGATCGAGATTAGAGTTAAGAGAAAAGGCCACCAAAGAAGATGCTGAGGATGTTGTTGAAATAATGAAATACAGGTAGTATAAAAATCTATGAGCTTGTAACATGCAAACTGAACAATGTGCAAACTGAAGCATTTTTCAGCAAATATAAATCAAAATATTTTGAAAAATAATCCAAAGTATAGTAACATGCATTCAATAAACCAAGCACAACCTTATAAAGTAAATGTATTTCTTTTATTAAGCTCAGTAAACCTTTCTGATTAAGGAAAAATTCAGTTCTCTGCCTCATTTGCAATTGTATTTTTAATTTTACTTTCTTGCTGACGACGTACATTTTGGTTCACTCTTTTCTCAAGTATGTTAGGAACGTATTCTGATGAATTTGGGAAATTGGATTTTGAGCGTTCTCAACATGGTTCTGGAATGAGCAATAGGTCACAAGCAAAGAAATTTATTTCTGCCCTCCATCGTGTTGCAGAAAGAACTTATAACAACATTTTTGAGCTTCATCAACTCCGGCAGGTTGCTAATGAATTAAATATGAAAGTAAGTTAAAATAAATATGTACTCTAGAAGGATGAAATTAGCTATTGATTTATCAGGTATTGATGCTATCAGTTGGAAGAGAGGGTTATTGTTGCTTTCAGTATCTCTAGTTCTATTGATTGAAGGGACCCTGGAGCTCCAGCTTTACTTTAAAAATGATATTTGAGTTTGATATTATTGATAATATAACTTGCACATAACAAAAAAAATCTTGCTTAGGAATTTTTATTGTTGGATGGTGGTAATGTTTAGGCCCGTGGTGGCGAACCTATGGCACGCATGCTACAGGTGGCACGCAGAGCCCTCTGTGGGCACGCACGCCGTCGCCCCAGTCCTAGGCCTTCAACTTGGTTTTATAAAACCTTTTCGTTTTAGGCCTCCGCCGCTGTGTGCAAAAAAAAAAAAAGGTTCACTCAATCAATTTCAACTTCTCGCGGGGGAAAAAAATCTTGCAAAGTTGGAATTAATTGATTGAACTTTTTAGTCCCACCCAGTATGCTATTACCACCGTAGCCATGCCCACCCAATGGGCCACGCCAAACCCAGCACCTGACGATACATAAGTGGGTTTTGGGTTGCAGTCTGGGCACTCGGACTCTAAAAGGTTCACCATCACTGGTTTAGACTATTTTAACCGAAAGTCCTTAAAAGTTGTATTCTTTCTGCAATATTTTACTATGTGAACACAAGTTAACTGCCCAATTTTCAATAAGAAAATCTATTTTGCTACATTTTAACTCAAGATATCTATTAAGCTTTTTTGCCTTTTAAAGTATAACATTTAAAATAATCAATTGAAAAAATGAAATAGATTAAATATGACTAGGATACATTAAGAAGGCTAGTTTAATGTAGTGGTTAAGCACTAGGCTAGAAACCAAGAGAATGGGATTTCTAGTCCTGCCTTAGGCACTAAGCCAACTGAGTGGCCTTTGCCCAGTCCCCCCCCCCACCAGCTCAGCCTTAGGAAGCAGGCCATGGCAAACCACTTCTGAAATTTTGTCAAGAAAACTGCAGAAATTCCTGGCAGTTACCAGGAGTTACATTGACTCTAAGGTACCAGATAAACAAACCATTGCCTCATGGCATTGTTTCTTAAATGGGGGTTCCTCAAGACCCAGAGGTCCACAAAATCAAAACTATTTTCAGTGCCTATGTTGAAAATTATACAATATTAAATCCCATCAAACAATTATGAGAAGCAGCAACAGTAGTGAGTGCCTCAATTTTTCTTTTATACCGCAAATATCAATAAAATATAACCCATACAAACACAATCTCTTTTGGGGTCCTCTATAAATATTTTTAAAAATGAGAAGGGGTCCTGAGAGAAAAAAAAGTTTAAGAAACACCCACTTAAGGGATGCATTGGCTATATTATCTATCTATCTATCTATCCATCTATCTATGCTTCCTAGATGATTTAAATGGAAAGTTTCCATACCATTTTAAAGTTCCTCTCTAGTTAAAAAAAAATATGGACTTTTTAAAAAATCTTTCCAACAGAACTTAATATTTTGTAGTTAGCCTTGATCACACAACTATTGCTTTTTTTTTTTTAGATACTTGACTTTGAAAACTTCATTGCATCTTTAAACGATCAGGGTTATTTCTTGAAGAAAGGTCCAAGATTATATCAGCTTCAAACAATGTGAAGTAGTTCAATACCTAAAGAGAAGCCATACTGTTTACTAAGAAGAAGAAAGGAACATAAAGGACTGCAACTCATTCGTGTTTTTTATTCAGCTGAATTCTTGCCTGCTAATAAGAAAGTTTGTAGAATTCAGGCATTGGTTAAAACAATCTGAAACAAGATTAATGTAAATGTAATAAGGGCAGAGGAAGCTGAGTTTCTTCCTCCTCTCTCCTTGACATCCCTGAAGAAGGTTCTATGAGAATCTGATAACTCAGCTTGACGGTATGTGTTGTGATGCAAAGAACATGGAAAATATCTCAAATTCTGGATGAGGAAAGTTGAAAGGGCTTTATTTAAATATGTATTGACATGAAGCAACTCATTTACTAATTATAATACTTTTAAAAGCTATATACAGTGATGTTTCAAACCACTCTCGTTAAAGTTTTGCCTAGGCATAACAAATGATTTGACCAATTTTGTTAACCCTATTATTTTTGTTCATATTAATGTATGAATATGGTGTGTATTTTTAAGTCAAACCACACTTGCATTTATTTAGTGTTCTGTGAATGAGCAAAGTTCATGTTCTAAATATTATACCATTTAAAAGAATACATTGTTGGATTATTTAAAACACCTAGTTTGGTAATTCTCAATTTGACAAAAAGTCGAGTTTGTGCGGTACTCAAGATTCACGTCAATATATATAAAATTCCATCCATGAACAAAAAGGGAAGGTTTTCTACTTGGATAGCCATTTTTGTTTATTGTCTTAGTAGAATGAAAGAGAAAGGATGCATTGTCTTATTGGGACAAGGTACGGACAAATTTCTATTGCTTTTTTCCCCAATGAAAAATAACGACATTATCTGCCACTGGTGTAATATATGTATGATTTGAAATTACAGTATCAGTTGATTTCATTTATTTATTTTTATTTAGCAAAATTCTACACTGCCTATCTCACCTAAGCAACTCTGGGCAGTTTACAAACAACATGATATAAAAATGACCTAAAGAAACAGTTACAAGCGGTTAAAAAAACAAGGTTAAAATTTATAAGTTCAAAGTAAAAAATCAAAGTTAAAAAGTTAACGGAGCGAAAAGGTGAGCAAGGTGAAGGGAGCACTCTCAAGCCATTCCCAGGGTTGCATAACACTCTTAGAACCCCCTCGTGCTAATTGGTAGCCAGGTCTTTGCACCCTTTTGAAAGTCCAGAAGAATTGGCTTGCCTCACCTTTGGAGGTAAAAGTTTCCAAAGGGTAGGGGCAATTGCAGAGAAGGCCCTCTTCCTAGATCTTGCTGGTTGAAATTCTTTAACCAATGGGATCTGCAGCCTGCTTTCCCTGCCTTATGGGGAGGGGGTGGGGGGAAACAGGTTGATGGTTTGTCAAGTAACTGGTTCCATGCCAGGAAGGACTTTAAAGGGGATAACCAACACCTTAAATTGGACCTGAAAGCAAACTGGCTCCACTGCAGCTTGCCTAGCAGAGGTGTTACTTGCGCTACCCTAGGGGTGTCCGAAACTGCTCCATATTTGGACATCCTTCCAGTCAGTATATTTGAACACACCCTTTGGCAGAGGTAAGTGATTTGAAATAGATAAGATTTGGCTAAAAATCTTTTAATTGCTTTCGGAATGTTTTCCACTCTTCATTGCAAAACTCTTGTAGTGCAAAATATTCTTAGGTCTTAGATACAGTATTGTCCATCTAGATCTTTTCACAAATTTTCAATAGTCAACCCTGAAGACTAAATAGTCTTTCAAACATTTTGTTTCATGTTGATGGTTGATTTGGTTATGTTTTGGACATACTTCTTGCCGAAATATTTAATGCCTTCTCAATTTCAATTTCTTTACTATTTTCCACTTGAGGCTGATGGGAAAAGAAATTCAAAATAGCTGGATAGTGTCAGATTACCTTCCCCTAATCAAAAAGTTTTTATTATTAAGGTTTTTGCAAGACAATGGAAAACAATATATTTAGCTGGCTTCATCTTCGTGATTTCTTGCCTAGGGCTACCAAAACCAGGCTTCAAACATCAGGACACCAACCGGACGGCAAGAAAAATAATAATGTACATTGCTGCCTAGTGGTTGTCTGGATTGTTGCAACCTAGATACGATGGCTCTACTCTTGGTTCTATACAACTGGCTGCCATGAGTTCTATTCCACAGCTCTAGTACTTACCACCAATACATTAGTGAGAAATTTCACTGGTCTTTTACAAATATTAATGTGTACTCCACTAACAATTTACAACAGATAGCTGATTTTAAGGTAAACAATACAAATATTGATAATCTGAATAAAGTTTACATATTCTTAAAAAAAAGGCAACTGGTTCATTGGTAATTTTTAGTGCACATTTTTAAGGTAATAGATCTGAAGTCCAACCTTTTCGAGTCTAGCAAGTAGTAACACTGAATCAACTTTGGCCATACTAAGGACTCTGGAATGGGATATCAACAAGAAATCCCAGTGCTAAATCAGACAATATAGTTGGAGAAATATCTGGGAAAAAGGGACTGGCAAACCAGGTACTGAGAGGGACTTGTCTTTTTTTTCCTACCTTCAGTTTTTGGGAAAATGAGTGCTCTAGCGGGCAGAGCATTGATACAGAGTGGCATATAACTATGCCATGTATATGAGCAGAGTATTTCTTTTTTAGATTTTGGAGGGCTTCTGAAAGATCAACTTTTTAAAACTAAAATTCTTAGAAATGAGGCTAACTGAATTTTGGTAATGTGATTTGAGGGTTACAAAACTGGTATTCTATCCTAACTTTACATACAGTAGTGGCCAAAATTGTGGAAACTTGGGGAAAGTGTATTTTTGAGGTTTGATGGCTAAAATAACACTTTTTTTGGAGTAGTGCCATAAAATTATATGTCAATGGAAAGATAACTTAATCAAGAATGTAATGCAACGTAGTTTGTTCAATTATCTGTACTGTAACCAGAAAATAACCAGAAAAAGGAAGCACAACTTGCTTAGGTTGATATCAGGTAGCTTTCCTTCATCTGATTGTAGCCAATGAGCATGAGTGTTCAGAGAGCCAATCAGGTGTCATCTTGTTTTGGCAATGAGCCAATCAGATCACAGTAGGATTCAGTTATTGATGTCATGTATTGAAGCTGAAAGGACATTTGTCAGTGTGTTATGTGATCAGTATCAAGATGGTTGTTTTTTTTCTTTCATTTAGTGAGCTTGTAAAACATAATAAAATTAAAGTAATGGTGCAAAGAGTTGACTGGTTGCCCAGAAAGCGATGTAAAATAGTATTATTAAGTGAACAAGGCTATAGTTATAAAGAAATTAGAAGAAAAATTGGTGGAAACATAACCAATTTCTACTGTACACTTTTCCCAAAAGGTTTCTACAATTTTGCCCACTACTGTAGCTCCAAGATTGCCACTACGCAACACTGCTACATATTTTGCAGTAGTCCAGATTCTACCTTATATATATAATTGTGGAAAAGGAATTGAGAAAATACTAAGTTAGCTGTTTTGGACCTCTGTCAATTTATTTGATCTATACTTGGCTCTTTTTCTACCAGCTCTTAAAAAACAATTACCTAAATTAAACACACCCCAGGGAGAATAGTAAATTAATTTGTGGTTTGGTTTTTTTCCCTAGTGCCAAGCTTTAGATACAAAATGGATCTTTCCTACCGATATTGTGCTGATAGTAGGCATTTTAAAACAAGACACCCTTTCCACCCACCCACTTTTTCAGCCGTCATCTGGCTTACATGGTACCTGCATCTTCTCCATGCAATAGAATTTTAATTTAGATTGCATTCATGCAGTTTTATTATGTCCCTTTGGGTCCAACTTGATGTTCATCAACTTTATGAAGCACCTACGCTAGTATATTCAGCACAGTTGCCTTGGCTTCAGTTAGAAGTCTTCATCCTGGTTCATCCAAGCTGGGAATAAATAAGCAACATGGCGACTGGTTTGGAAAGATGGTTTATTGAAGAAGCAGAAAGAGCAGAGGAGAGAAGAAGGGGAGAGCACATGGGCAGTAGCTTTTTATACCCTCTAGTTTTTTTGTTTGGAAGTTTCCTCTTCCTGTGGTATGAACTTTGAACTGAATCTGAGTGCTTTTCTAGGCCTTAGTATCTGTGGTTAAGTCCTATTATGTCCCAAAAGTCATCTCCTGCTTCCCTGGGGCTGGGCTAATGACTCTTAAGAGTTTCTTTGTCTTCTTGAGTTTCCTGGATCCAGCCTTCTTGATGGTTTTACGCCTACATTTATATAGGGCTGGCTACTGTTTGGGGGCAGAGAGAGATTTGGGGCCAGGTTTGGTTTCTGCTTTTAAAAAGTCCTTTTGAGAAAAATATTTTTCTGCCTTTTTAATATTTCCTTCTTTGGGCTCTGACTTCCCTCACTTCGATGTTGGTTTTAGCCTACAGCCCCAGGATTTGTTAGCAGTCTCCCCTAAAAATTTAGTTAATCGAGCCTGATCCTTAAGTTTTTGGAGACCAGCTACGGCTGTCCCGGTTTCTTCACATGCTGTGCTTGCAAAGGGGCTGTTCTACTTCCAATTTATTTTATTTTCTGCGCCTTCAAGTCAGTTTTTGATTCCTGGCGATGGCCTGAACTAATCTGTCAGGGTTCTTTGGCAAGATTTCGGACCGGCCCAAGGTCACCCAGCTGACATTGTGCCTAAAGTACCTATAACTCACGTCTCTCGGTTTCTAGCCTGGGGTTTTTAATCAAACTGGTTTTCAGTTATAATTATAATAATTATAATGTGGTTTTTTTTTAAAAAAGAGACTTGTAGCTTGAGCTTTCACTTACTTCAATACTAAACGCACTATGGGTAGAAATTACAGGTACTCAGATAAGAGATTATTACTGCACACCCCGCACGAATCATCATTCGATCCTCGCCAGCAGCGCTGCTGTTCCTTTAATAAGCGGGGTGCCTCTTGCCGTAAAGAGCAGCGGAGGCGTCGTAAAAACCGCGTCCCGGCTGGACCGTAAGGTAGAAGGTGCGGAAGCGCGGTTGAATGGAAGAGGGGGACGGCCAGCGGCGGGGGGAAAGCAGGAGGGGAGGGGCATGTTTCAATTCTGCCCCTCCTCCTCCTCTTCTTCGTTGGTAGAAAGGTCTCTTCCATCCCCCCCACCCCCTGCCCCAATCAAGCCATGCTGACCGCGGCTTGGTTGGTCAAAGGCAGCGCTTGGGGGTGGGGTCTTCTGCGGAGCGCGAGCCCGGGACGGTGTTTGGGGGCTACCGTAGCAGCCGCCGCGGCGAGGAGCCGAAGAGGTGGCGAGTGCTGGAGCGGCCCTCCAGCTAGGCTCGCGGCCTCGTCAAGCAGCCTCGCGGAGTGCCACTCCCCGTCTTTCCCGGGCACGGGTCGACGTCTGCTACTGCGCGTGCGTCCTCCCAGCCCCAAGCATCTAGGCACTGCATCTTGGGCGCCCCCTTTCGGTTGCTCCTCCGGCGGACCTGGGCAGCCTCACTGCTCGCGCGCCGGCTGCGGGGGCAACACCCGGCGCGCGGCGGAGTCCTCTGAACGACCTGATGCTGGAAAAACAGAGCGTCGCGGATACGCTGAACTGGTAGGGGCGGGCAGGGGCAGGCGGTTCCTTCCCCGGCTTGTTCTTCCCTTGGTCGATATAAGTCCAGGCTGTAAGGCGTCAGGTAGCAGGCTCACCCGGTGGACTGCGCCTCCGTAAAATACTTATTAAAATGTTCTGCGACGTAGAAAGCTAGCCTTGGCTTTAGGCTGCTACGTGCGCGTGAAAATAAGCCTGAGCGACTATTTGCAGTCCAAAGCGATGCCTCCTGGAAACAGTACTACAGTGGTTTCGAGAAAAGTAAAACTCGCCTTTTATGTGTCATCCCTAAAGAAGGAAAGTGATTTTTCTCCTTAGGGAGGATGTCTCCTGGCTTTTTGATGTGCACATTTAAACTACAGGTAGTTCTCGACTTCCAACAATTCGTTGAGTGACCGTTCAAAATTACAAAGGCACTGAAAAAAGTGACTTAGGACCATTTTTCACACTTATGACTGTTGCAGCATCCTCATGGTCATGGGATTTACATTTGGATGCTTAACAACTGACTCACTTGAGGGTTGCAGTGTTCCAGGCTCATGTGACTATCTTTTACGACCTGACAAGGAAAGTCAGTGGGAAAGCCAGATTCACTTAACAGCCATGTTACTAATTTAACAACTGCAGTGATTCACTTAACAAATGTGGCAAGAAAAGTCGTAAAATGGGACAAAACTCACTTAACAGATGTCTCGCTTAGCAACATAAATTCTGGGCTCAGTTGTGGTTGTCAGTTGAGGACTACCTGTACTTCCAACACTTACCAGGTTTGTGGTTGCGCAGATTATATCACTGGTGTGTGAAATTGTTCTCTTGGTTTTGCTGCATTTGCTGCATTTAATTACCACGCTGAAAAAACCAATACTATATACATCCACATGACTCTGGTTTTCTGGGTATGACTTGATGCTTGATTTGGGATATATGGGACTGCTAATAACTTCTATTAACACATATGTTGCAATTTTTCTAGCTTCAGAAATAGCACGTAAGACCAGTATGTACAGTATGTGTTCATTTCAAATTATTATTGCAACTTTTTTTGTACCAAAAGTGCTTTTTGAAAAAGCAACTGGACTTTTGTAGGTTTTTTTTCTTTTCAAGGAAAAAAACAAAACAAAGACCAGTTGCCTTTTGGAAAAGCACTTTAAGACAACTGTTAGAAGTAAAGTCTTCATCCTGGTTCATCCAAGCCGGGAATAAATAAGCAAACATGGTGACTGCTTTGGGAAGAAGGTTACAGTTTATTGCAGAAAGATGGTTCTTCAGGAAAGTGCAGAGGAGAGAGAAGAGTAGAGAGCTGAGCACATGGGGCAGTAGGCTTTTATACCCCCTCTAGCCTTGTTTGGAATAGTTTCCTGTTCCTGTGGCATGAACCTTGAGGCTGTTCTTGAGCGTACACAGAGACAGAGAAAAACAAACAAACAAACACATTTTTTTTTCTTCACTCTGTTTGTTGGCCAGACAAACAGAGTGAGGTATTTCCTTTTTGTGGCTTATTTTTAAGCAGAATTTCTAGCAGAATTTAAAATTCTTTTTCCTTTGGATTTGAAACAGTTAATAGTCACATTTACCTCTCACGCAGACTTTGACAAACATATGTACACAAAGACAAGAGAACAGAAGTCTTAGTTTTACACATCCTAGTCATTCCCACCATAAATTTCAGATAACTCAAGTTAGGGAAGGCACACATTTTAAACATACCACGTGGTTGCATAGAGAAGAGAGAGAGATAGAGAGAGAGAGAATCACTATTTCTTATTTTCCCTTTTAAGTACCTTTATTTAGCCAAATTGGTTTCCCAGCAAGGCCCTAAGCAAAGTCTGTATTTTTTTTTTCTTTTCCCCCATATAGTTTCTTTACCTACCTCTTTTCCATTCCGGCCTGGACAGGTAACTGGTTCCTGTCCCAGGCCACGAGCAAGCTCTCAACCGGGAAACCTACTTCCGCCCTTGAATTAGAACTTCCCATGTTTCTATAATGGGATTTCCTTACCGCTAAAGGGCACTATCCGTCAGAAGTCTCCTTGTGAGACTTCTTCCTACTATCACGATTTTGTGAGTCCAAAAAAAAGGGGACTCATGGAGCTTCTCTGGATCCCTCTCAGAGTTCGTGGGCTCCTCCGAGGGATCCTCCACGTTTTCAGACCAAAAAGGGGTCTGCAGAGACCTTCCAGTTTCCCTCAGAAGGTACGGGCTACTCTTCCACCGGCCGGCTTTACCCCACCGTTTACGGACGCCTCTAATGTCCGTGGGCACCTCCACTTGCTCTCGGAGGTAGGTGGTCGCTCCCTTCCTGAGGCTTAATTTCCTAACTTTGCTTTGCTTACAGGGCCTTACCAGCTAGTTGCCCAAATCCAATTCTTTCATTCACTCATTCCATTTCATTTTCACACATTCTCTCCCTTTTCCCTAACAAAAGGTTCTGTGCTCTGGCCAACCCCCATGCTTTCCAGGTTCTGCCAATTAAACAGATCCTTTCTGCGGCTAGGAAAGACCAGAAGCAGCAAAATCCAACTGTGATTGGGAAAAAAAAGTCTTCTCACTCACACAAACAGAAATACACACATTTTCTTTGTTCCCCTGGGCTTTAAACTTAAAATTTAGAGGTACTCACCTTCACCTTCTTTCCAAAGCAGCCCTTGAGCTCAAACTCTCAAAACTCCCTTTACTACCCTAGCTCCACATGGGCAAGGCCTGGGAAACCCATCCACAGACACAAGGGGGTCTGCTGCCGGCAAATGGGGCTTACCAGTCTCAGTCCATTAGAGAGGTTAGCTTGGAGTCCCATCTGGGGTGCCAAATTGTTAGAAGTAAGGTCTTCATCCTGGTTCATCCAAGCCGGGAATAAATAAGCAAACATGGTGACTGCTTTGGGAAGAAGGTTACAGTTTATTGCAGAAAGATGGTTCTTCAGGAAAGTGCAGAGGAGAGAGAAGAACAGAGAGAGGGCACATGGGCAGTAAGTTTTATAACCCCCCTAGCCTTTTGTTTGGAAGTTTCCTGTTCCTGTGGCATGAACCTTGAGGCTGTTTCTGAGTGTTTGTCTAGGCCTTGATATCTGTGGTTTTAATTCTATTATCATATCCTGCTTCCCAGGTGATGGGGCTGACTCCTAGAGTTTGGGTGGGGTATGCAGATCTTCTCTTTTGTCTTGATTGCTCTGGCTTCAACTTTCTTATGGTTTTACATTTGCATTTGTATGGGCCTAGCTCTTGCTTGGGGCAGAGAGATAGATTTGGGGCCAGGTTTGGTTTTAAAAAGTCCTTTTGAGGAAAAATATATTTTTCTGCCCTTTTTAATATTTCTTCTCTGGGCTAACTTTCATCACAACCAATACTTGGATGATTGAGAATCTCCATAGACAACTTTTTTTTGTAGTTATGAAAATCATTTGGTTCCAATGAGAGCTTGTTTCAAACAGCTGGATATATTGACAGACATATTGTGCTTTGGTGAGTATAGTATGTTTTTACTAAGCAGATAAAATCTGCAGTCACCAGCTAATGATGAATTTTAGCAATGGAACCCTCTGAAATTCAGGATTGCCTTCTCTGGGGGACAAAATATGTACTCGTCCAAGGTTAACAGTTATTTGTAATTATTACATGGACTGACATCAAAAGAAATATTTTTTTCAATAGGTTATTTTGGGATAGCTACTGTAGTAAGAAATAGTCCATTAGATTGAAAGAGTTGATATGAGAGTCAGTGTTTCTGTTATATGTTGGACTTGCTGGCTAAAGTTTGTATAAATGTGAGCTTCATAACTATTTGATACAATTTGCTTTTCAGTACTCTGCTGGCATCTTATAGGATTATCCTTATAAATGGCAACTTATTTTCTACCCTCTTTATTATATTAGCATACCATTTGAATATATGTTCTGCCAGCAACGTCCTAAGAATGGCTAAATATGCATGGGATATGATATTGTGTAATATTCTTAGATATATTAATGAATATATTACTGGAAATGAAGCATATAAGAAGATCTAGCATTCCATAAGAAAATCTTACTTTTTGTTTTTAATCATAAATATCCAATGTCTGATGACTCAAAGGCTTTTGTGCATGTGAGAACCATATTTCAGACGTTGATGGGATGACTTTTAAACTTTATTTTATGTAAAATCATTATTTAATATGTAAAATCATTATTTAATATGTAAAATCATTATTTAATATGTAAAATCATTATTTTTGAGGAACTTTAATACTACAATTTTTAAAATAAAATACACACAAAAACACATATTCGTTCATTCACTCATTCATTAATTCATCCATCCATTTATCTGTAGAGGGGATTATAACCCTAAGATTTTTATGACCAGCTGGCTGAGGAATTCTGGGAGTTGAAGTCCACAAGTCATAAAAGGGCCAGGTTTGAAGACCCCTAATGTAAGAGGTTTAATGTCAACAAGGAACTGAAGTTTTGCAGCTTACAGTTTGTTTGAAAGACAGTAACTCCTAAGGAGTTTAGCTTATATATGCCTGAGGAAGATCCCTACATCCTTCTGTCAATTGTTGAGTGAGTTGCTAAAAATGGAACTTAGGAGAATTTGTTCAAAGTTCAAATTTGTTCAAAGTTTGTTTAAAGTTTGTTTGAAAAGGGACCTATAGGGAAGAAGCTCCTTTATATAGTGTCTTGAAAAACCCTGAATATTTAAATGTCTAAAATGGGACCTGGTTATTTCAAGAGAATTTCAGGAAATTTTATGTCGCTTTGGTACTTGTTAAAGAAATGTAGGGGTGTCAAACTGCCGGCCCTGCGGGCTGGTTTCATCATACCAAAGCCACGCCCACCCCATTGCCGGCAATGCAAAAAGAGTCGTGAAATGTCACGGAAAGGATGTTATAATTGTTAGGAAAATGATCACATGAAAACTGTTATTTCAGGAAATCAGTGACTGACAAACAAGAAATACTGCAAATAATTAGTCACAAAAAATGTTAAATGAAGAGGTGTATCAATGTGGATTCTTTTTTTATCACAGTTGAGTTGAGTTATATGACAAGGTAGCTTGTGATTGTTGGTAACCTAAAAATTTAGGACTGGTGGACATAAGTGTCTTCTCATCTACAGTATCATAAGCTCAGAATTGATGAGCGTGGAGGAAACATGGTCTCTAACTAATGTGTTAAAGCAGACGGTTAGGAAGCCAAGATCCTTTTAGATTACTAACCACAAAAGAATCTCAGTGGAATAGACATGAGAAAGGTTTTTTTTTTGAAGTAGACATATCCATCACAAGGAGATCCCTGTCCTGTTTTGTTCTGAACATTTTTCAGAGGAGTTGAGATCTGTGTAGCTATTTCCTTTTATTAATCTGATAATCAGTTCATTTGCTGTTCAGAAGAAGAATTTTTACCTTGATATAAGAATCCCCAAAAGATTTGCAACAATTCAAAAACAAATCAACCCTTTTCATTTGGTCGATGTCATGGCCCATTTTTGTTGCTTATAGAGTGGAAGTTGGTCCCTGCAGCGCTTGAATGGGAGAGATAGGAATAGCTGGTTATCCAGAACGGAGCCTTCTTTTTGGAAGTTAGTAGTTAAGAGAATTCTTAGAAAAGATACATACATTCCAAAGCAGCAATTAAATACATCAAACATGCAGAATTTGCCTCTTACCTTCTATAATATCAAAGTACATTATATTCAGATTATTTATATTTGTTTTGTAATATTTTTTTCTATGCTTTTTTTTGTTGTTCTAGTATGAAAACCCTTGGACTATCCCTAATCTACTTTCAGTGGCAAGGATTGGTTTGGCCCCTATTTTGGGCTATTTGATTATTGAAGAAGATTTTAATGTAGCACTGGGGGTGTTTGCCCTGGCTGGAATAACAGATCTGGTAAGTCCTTTATATTTTACAATGTTTTATGAAAACGAGACTTTTTTTTCCCTTAAAAGTGAGTTCAGAAATATTTTCAAATTCAGGTCTGTAGTCTTGAATATGATTTTATAATTAGCTAGTGCTAGGTGTATTATCAGGAGCTCTTGGAGAAAAAAAAGATGGGATATAAATCTGACAGAAATGTAAATGTTTGGTTTCTTTCCCATGCTGTTTGTCTAACTTGCATTTTCAGTTGGACGGTTTTATTGCACGAAACTGGGCCAATCAGAAATCTGCCTTGGGAAGTGCCTTGGACCCTCTGGCTGATAAAATCCTTATCAGTATCCTATATATTAGCTTGACTTGTGCAAATCTTATTCCAGGTAAGCAAAGAAACTGTCTTTTAAATGATTCTTCTTGTTGAATGATCTAAAAATAATGAATTGTTCAATATTAGAAGCAAATCTCTTTTAGTTTATTGGCACAGTTCAATACCTCAGTATGTTGATACCATAGTTCTATAGTATTCAACCTTCATATAATAGTCTAAACCAGGAGTCTTCAAACTTGGCCCTTTTATGACTTGCGGGTTTCAACTCCCAGAATTCCTCAGCCAGCGTGCCTGGCTGAGGAATTCTGGGCATTGAAGTCCACAAGTCATAAAAGGGCCAAGTTTGAAGACCCCTGGTCTAAACAAATCCAATGGAAAAAATGCAATACATAGGGAGTACCAACAATCAGGCCCCATGGGCCAATTTTATTAAAAAAAGTTGAGACAAAATGTTATTGTATTTAGTGATGCTCAAAAATAATGTGTAAAATGAAAAAAATGACTTAGGACCATTTTTCACACTTATGACTGTTGCAGCATTCTCATGGTCAAATATGCATTTGAAAGAAAATGGCATCCAATTAGAACATTTCATGTAATATACGTTGTATAGTTAATGAATTATAGGGCTTTAATTCTGGTATATCCTGTATGTCCATGTTGTTCATTGAAGTAATTTTTCTGATTTCATTTTATTATCTAAAATAAATTGCTGAAGTTTAAATAATGTTGTAATTCTAAAGTGGTGGTTGATACAGTCAGAAGAGATTATACTATATAGCATTTTCATCTGCATTACATTGTGATTTATTTTGAGCTATATGTTCTCCTTTGAAGGCAGATTAAGGTTAGAAAAATGATAGATAGCAAACAGTAATAGATCTTGTGTATTTTGTTCCCTCTTACCCAGGTTAAGGTTATCCCCTTCTAGGGAAAGAGAAGAGGCAGCCAAGTGCTGTAGATGTATGCTGCTTTTGCCCAGGCCAGAAACTAAATGCATTGTTCAGTTACAGCAACCACTGTAACTTATCTGTGTTGTTTTTGTGGTAACGAGTCGGTAGACCAGAGGTCCCCAACCTTTTGGGCACCAGGGACCGGTTACGTGGAGAGAGGTTTTTCCGTGGACTGGAAAGGGCGTGGTTTCATGTACTCCCTGCATCCCGCAGATGGGGCTTTGCTTGTTTGTGTGGACCGGTTTTTGGCATGCTGCGTTCTGATACTGGTCCACAGACAAGGGGTTGGGGACCCCTGACAATAGAATTAAATAACAGTGATTTAGACTGTCTACTAATCAGTCTTTTACAGCAATCCACATGCTGTAAATTGGAATTATTTTTACGTAGCCTCAATCTGACAGCCAGTTTGGTGCAACAGTTGAAGAACCAGGCTAGAAATCTGCAGACTGTGAGTTGAAGTCCCATCTTAGACACAAAGCCATCTGGGTGATCTTTGGCCACTTGTTCTTAGCCCTAGAAAGAAGGCAATGACAAACTGTTTTCTGAAAATGTTGCCAAGAAAACTGCAGGGACTACCAGAGTCAGGAGTGAACTTTAGATATATTTAAGAAGACTTTCACTGTTTGTTTTTCAGTTCCTCTTACATCAATGATAATTCTAAGGGACATTACATTAATTGCTGCTGTTTTCTATGTTCGATACAAAACTCTTCCTCCACCGGTAAGTATCCTGCCATGTGTTAATATGCGTTTGATAGGAAATCAAAGCAGTCATAGGATAAACAGCATATGTAAAAATTGTTCCCAAATGCAGGCTTGCTAAAATAGGAACCAGACTTATTTTTTTTTCTACACAGACAATGATAGAAACAATGTTTGTTTGTTCGTTTGTTTTTTTGTCACAAAGAATTAGGGAGAGAAAGGGATTCCCTTCCTCCTTCCTTATTTGGTCTCTCTCTCTTGTAGTTTGTATTTCTGTCCATGACAGATCTTTCTTTGAATGCTTCCAGAGGACAGCATTCCCTTATCTTCTGCCTTTCAGATAGAACTGTGACTCTCCAAATTCCCCTTGGGCTAGAAGTCTTGAACTGTGTGTGCTAATTTCCTTATAATATTTTCCCAGCCTTTCACTTGAGTGTTTACAAAATTATAAAAATACTCTCTCTGACCTTTCAGTAAAAAAAATTAAAGAGCATACATAATCTTTGTCCATCAGAATGGCAATTTTCTTTGATTCTCCATTATTTCTTCATTGCTATATCTTGCTACGCTCTACTTGTTAAATGGCTCCAAGTTTCCTTTTCATTTTCAAAATCTTGTTCAAGCTTCAGAATTGTCAGCTTGTCCACTCTGATCTCATCTTTTCACCATCTATCTTCCTGTGACCTTTTCTTGCCCAGCATCTCATTCTCAGCTGCAGAAGAGTCTCCTACTTTCCCACTGAAATGATGCCATTTCCGTTCCTATTCCTAAACTTTTCTCTCAGAATGTCTGTTTGACCACTTCCCTTACTTCCATGTTGTTCCTGAAAACAGCCTTTTAAAGAGGCATTGTCATTCCAGTTATCCTACTGAATTAAACCAAAATATTATTGAAATAATCACAGATCTTCTCCTGTAAATCCTATGTTTCTTTAGTCCCATTTGTTTCCTTAATTTAATTTCTTGTAAGCCATCTTCCCTGTAAAGCGGATGTAGACAGTCTAAGCCTAAGGCATAGGCAGCCTCTATAGCGCCCAAGGATTGCACCATTCAAATGTCAATGGCATAACTATCAGATAATTTTTCCTGTTTGTTTTGTTGCTGAAATAAAGAACAGGGACTCTACTAAGCTCTGCTGGCTCCATGCATTCATTTTGTACTTTAAAATTGGGTGTACTGGTGACGGCTCTGGCCTAAAAACCAAAAGACTGTGAATTCTAGTCCCACCACAGATTTTCACTCTCTCAGAAAAATGCACCTCACAGGGTTATTCCTGTGGGGAAAGTAGGAGGAGGAAGGCATATTAGGTATGTTCACCAGTTTGACTTATTTATAAAAGAAACAAATATAATATAAAATAGTATTAAAAAAATTAAACACAGAGACAACAGTGTTCTAAAACAAGTTAAATATTTGAGCACAAATCCATTTTCACTATCTCTCCTAAAGCTGTGAAAATCCCAACCCCCTTTTATACTCTGATTGCCTACAGAATATGTCAGATGAAGAATTACACTGTTAAATATAAGCATAAAGGCATAGAATAAATATGCTGTGTTGCTAAAAACATCAGGTCGATTTTATCAGTTCATAAATTTAGTAAAGGCTTTGTTTCACCATGTTTATTAAAAGCAAGATTAATTTTTTTCTTTCTCACAGAAGACATTAAGTAGATATTTCAATCCATGCTACGTCACTGCTCAGTTAAAACCAACATTCATCAGCAAGGTAAGAACAACAGTATGTCATGCTGTGTCCATTTGGCAAACTGAATATTGCCTTACAGCATCATTTTTTTTTTTTTGTATCCTGCAATTTGATTGTCTTTCATGACTTAAACACGTAGGCCTCATTTAATGATCATTTGTCCAGTGACTGTTTGAAATTATGATGGTGCTGAAAAAAATAGACGTACAGTTGATCCTTGCACTTACCTCTATCACAGTGTCCCTGCAGTTACACAAACAAGAGTCAGGCACTTGGCAACTATCACAAATTTATAACAGTTGTAATATCCCACCTTTCTTCCTTCCCCCCCCCTCACATCTATGCCCTTTTGGCTGCTCTGCTGGAAAGGTGGCAAGTATACAGTAGCCTCTTCATCTCAACCATACGGGTAGTCCTTGATTTACAACTGTGCATTTAGTGACAGTTCAAAGTTACAATAGCACTAAAAAGAGTGAGTTAACAACCATTTTTCACATGACCATTGCAGCATCCCCATGGTCATGTGATCAAAATTCATATGCTCAGCAACTGGTTCATATTTATGGCGGTTGCAGCATCCCAGGGGGGTCATGTGATCACTTTCGGCGACCTTCTGACAAGCAAAGGCAAACAGGGAAGCCAAACTGATGTAACAACCGTGTTATTAACATCTGCAGCGATTCATTTAACAATTGTGGCAAGAAAGCTTGTAAAGTGGGGCAAAACTCACTTAAAAGCTGTCTTGCTTAAGCACAGAAAATTTGGGCTCAGTTGTGGTGGTAAGTCAAGGACTATGCGCTGTGCAGAGCAGAGCAGCTAAAAGAACAGAGATGAGGGCAGGTGGGGGAATGTTGAAGCAGAGGCAGCGCTGTTCCCACAAGGCAGGCAGGAGAAGGGAATTGGCCTCTTCAGGCTCAGTGATCCCCTGCAAGCGTCTCTTGCCTTAGATGAATTGGGGCTGGGAGGGACACAACCAGGATTGGCTTGAATGGGGATGGGTCTTCACCTAATAACTGTATGAGATTTGCTTAACAGTGGCAGCCAGGACTGCCGAAACTGCCATTGTGAAATGGTACGGTCACATGATATTCCACTTACTGACAGCTTTGCTAGCAACAGAGTTGCTAGTCCCAGTTCGGGTTGCTAAATGAGGATTACCTGTAATCTACTGCCCCAGTCAGATGTGGAGGACATGGAATATGAACGAGAACAACAAAGAATGAATGACGTCCATAATGAGAGAAAATGTGGCAGTGGTTTGTTCACTGAAAGAGAATGATGCCCGAATGGCAAAACAAACATGTAAAGGAAGAGTGAACAGGCAAAGAGAAAGAAGGAGACAAAGTTATGGGTGGAATCAGTTGATGGGATCCTCAAAAAGTAAGCAAAGGCAACCAATGGTGACTTGCAAAGACAGAAAGATGAATTCTGCTGGTGTAAATTAGATATAGTTGTATTTTCTTTCCTGTATTATATCTTTAATGTATTTGGTTTATTCTTCCATACTCCATTTCTGTGATTTACATTACATTGCTTACACTGAAAGGGAAGAGCATCATGGGCATGTATTATATGTGTAGTACTTTTTCTGGGAAAGTTCACAATGTGACCTTAGTTTTAATCTAATCTATTACCAGGTGAACACAGTAGTACAGCTCATCTTAGTAGCAGCTTCTTTAGCTGCCCCAGTTTTCAATTATGTGGACAGTGTGTATCTTCAGACTTTATGGTATGTAACGTTACAATTTTTGTTATACTATTAATAAGTGGAAAAACAGGCAGTGTAAGGAGTACAATGAAAGCTTGTGAGATTCAAGATAGTTCATGAAAGCAAGAAGAAACATACAATAAAAATAGGAGCTAGCACAGCAATGGTCTATTTAAAAAGCAGCTTTCATACTGTAAGCCCATAACATTTGATGGCTAATGCTTTCACTGTTCTCATGTTAGTATTGGGTCTAAGTGTATTGGATTCAGAGATGATTTATTTTAAGGAAGATAGTTCCACCTGCTTCTTCACTAGTTCCTCTCCAATTCAGACATACATACATATGCAATTCTTCCTGCCTTGTGAAATAGCCAGGCTAAGTATAGGTTCAGTGTGTTGGTGGCAGAACCCATACAGTGCTGCCAAGTTTCCAGAAGCTTAAAAAAAAGTCACATTTTTTAAAATTTCACAAATAATAAAGGTCAGAAAGCCCTGTGGATTCTTTAGTCAGCTTAACCCAGCAAATGAGGAAATGTATAATTTTTACTCAACAATTTGAACAACTCTAGAGTCAAATTAGATGGTCACAAACTAAAAGGTGAACAGAATTACAACTCCAAGGTATCTTTTCTAAGGTTGATTTAGATTAAAATGTAAGTATATGTGGGATTACAATCCTAGCAACATAAAAAACTCACTGAATTATGTTCTTATAGAAAGAGTTTGATTGATTTAAGGCAGAACTTACATTGCCGTGGCATTCTTCTGCCATGTGGTATGATATGTCGATTTTAAAAAATATTTTGGCTTAGGTGGAATTTTTTTGGAATTTCTAGCATTTTACATAGCTCAGCTTTATATATCAGATTTTAATTGTCATAGCAAAAACAGTTCCACCTCACGTAGGTTTTTAAAAATTGTGTTGCAGTGATTTTTAGACTTGATGTTATCTCATTTTTTGCTTGGAAACTAAAATAATCATTTTCTCCCCGAAGGTGCATCACAGCTTTCACAACAACTGCATCTGCATACAGTTACTATCATTATGGTCGAAAAACAGTTCAGGTGCTAAACGATAAATGAAGTTTTGCAGAATGACTGTTCTCCTCTCATTCAATTTGTGGGGAGTTTATGCAGAGACTCTGAATGATACTTTTGCCTATGCCTTCACGGTGTGAAAATGAAGTTTTGATCATGTAAATAAGCAGAATTTTCAGTGTATTATTTCAATCTATTACAAATAAAATATAATTTTTTACTGTACTGAACTTACATATATATAAAGATTATTGTCTGATATTTTTTGTTGATTGCTGTCCAGAAATTTGCACTTGGTGTGGGTCACTTGCCTGTTTCCTTTGGTGTATCTCAAATGAAACAGTTATATGAAATAATTAATACAAGCAGAATTATTTGAGTTTTAGTGTATTTAAAATGCGGTATGATCGATGAAGCAGCCTATTACTACAATAGATAAATGTAATAGAGCAGGCAGTAAATTCTACAGAATATAGCTACAGTATGATCTTTATAAGCCTTCATAAACCCTTCTGGTTTAAATATTACGGTTGCAATAGCCCTTTAAGATAAAACTTGGGTCACTTCCTTCTTAGTCTAATATTGGGGCATACTTTATTTAGGAAAGAGCTGCTTTAATTGTTCCAGTGATATGCTAACATAGTTTTGTTAGATTGTTTTGAAAGGTGACCAATACATAAAACATATAAGTATGCAGATGCAAAATAGAGAATCAAAATAGTTGATTTTCCAAGGCTGCTGATAAAAATGTTCTCTGAATTGGGCCAGCAGAATAGTTAATGTTGAAATAAGGGCAAAACTTATGTGACAAACTTAATAATCAGATGTCCTATGAAACAGATTATTTGATTGTGGTTTCTTAGTTCTGCTTGTACTGTAAGATCTCAGTCCCTGGAGATTGTCCTGGCCTGTTTTACAGGCTGTTTATAAGGAGTATAACAAAATGAGTGCATATATCATTTTGTAAAGATTTTTATAAGTGTAAGAAACTTAATAGGGGAAGTTGGTCTATCTTATGTGCAATCTTTCGTCTCAATTTATCAAACTATTTTAAGACTGTAGGAAAGGTGAAAGATTAATACAATCTGAAGAGCGAGCAGAGTCTATTTTAAGACTATAGCAACTTTTCTAAAGCATTATTTGTCAGTAGAAGGGAAAATATTATGGCTTTGAATAAATTTACACTGTATTGCAGGTATCATTATCTAGACAGCTACCTTTTGCCATAATACCAGATAGCTAAGAAAATGGGTAATAAAAGTAAAACAAGAAAGGCCCTTCTTTGATCTTGCTGACATGAACAAGATGTTGAGGTTTCTGTGAGAAAAAGTTTGCAAATCTGCATGTTAATGATTAAGAGCTGCAAACATCAAGTATGATATTTGTTAAAGCATAGGAAGTTAAGGACAAAAGTCTTAAGCCACTGTATATGTGACTCTAATGCTTTGCCCGTTTGATTAAATACAGGAATCAAAACAAAGGATAACAATTATGCATACAGGTAGTCCTCAACTTATGACCCCAACTGAGCCCAAAATTTATGTTGTTAAGTGAGAAATTTGTGAAGTGACCTTTGTCCAATTTTACAACTTTTCTTGCCACATTTGTTAAGTGAATCACTGCTGTTGTTAAATTAGTAGCACTGTTGTGAAGTGAATCTGGTTTTCCCCATTGACTTTGCTTGTCAGAAGGTCGCAAAAGGTAATCTCATGACCCCGAGACACTGCAACTGTCGTAAGTCTGAACCCGGGGTCAAGCATCCAAATGTAAATCATTTGACCATGAGAATGCTGCAATGGTCATAAGTGTGGGAAAATGGTCATAAGTCACTTCAGTGCTGTTGTAACTTCAAATAGTCATTAAGTGAACTCTTGTAAGTCGAGGACTACCTGTATTTAGCTCCAGTTTCCACAATAGCAGAATTTAGGCTATTTTTTTTTAAATAAAAAATATTTAATATATCAAATATTTTTTGATATGTTACAGAATTGGATCAGACGTGCTTAATGATGTGCGAACAAATAATGTTTCACATGTGGTAAGCAATTACCTGAATATAAAAATACCTGCTAAGCTGAAAATAATGTGAAAATATTGCATTAAACAGCACAGTAGAAATGGTTTTGCTGTAGAAACGAAGGGTGAGAGTCGGAATGGTTGGAATATTCTATGCATTATACAGTATTTTTAAAACACATTTTATATATCTCAATTTTATAAAGTTTATATGCTGAAAATATTTTTTGATAGTTTATACAAAATCAGGCTGCTGCAATCTGATTGTATTGCGGTCTATAAAGTTTTCCCCCTATTTTATCAAGAGAAAATAGGCGATATGCTACAAAACCACAGAATATATTATATTCCTTCAACCAGATAAGCATAAATGTTTCCAATGCCAAAATGCAAGAAATTTGAAAATGAATACTTATGCATGTTTGTCTACAGTCGTTGCCTTTGCACTTTCAAAATAAATCCTTTAAACTACTTCACTGTGTCTAATTGTGTTGAGTGAACCCTTTTCAAGCATGACAGCAGCTGGTGCTGCCATAGTATCCCTCACATTGTCATAATCAGGGTGCAAAAGATTTAGGTAGGTTGCTCAAAGATGTACAATGACCACATCACAGGATGTCCATATCGAGCTGATAAGAGAATATTAATATTTAAGGCCGTAATGGCTTTGTGTCTGACTCTCATGTTAAAATCTGCAGGAGAGGCCCTTTTTAAGATGCTTTACTTTTCAAAGGGTGCACTTCTTTTAAGAGGCAGCCTCGTCCTGTACATTTAAAGCTAGTCTCTTTAGCCAGCCCTCTAAAATAACAAATACGATACTTCCAATTTTAAGCATCTTTTATATTTCTGATGCATATTTTACATCGATTTGACTGTCAATAGAACTTAGTTTTCATCCTGGTTCCCTGTCATTTTAGGGATGTATTCCTTGGCATGGCATTAATGTCACGTGGTCAGGAGAAAGTTGTGTAACCTGGTTTAAAATATGCTGATTAAAATTCCCAACAGAGGCGCTGTTTATTTGCTTGTTCACAGTTGTTCACAATGTTCTTTATTCCAACCTGATGTCTTCTAGCAGCTGAAATTGCAGCTATGCGGGAAAATTAATTACTCTATGCTGCCTAGGAACTAAATTTCTTATTTTGGTTCTTCATTATAATGCCAGAATTATCTGTCAGCTATCTGATCATCATCTGTTCCAACTCTCATTGACATGACACTTTCCATGCCAAATGAAACAAATAGATACTTGAAACCACGAGAAAATAGTCTGATATTTAAAATCTTATTCTATAAAAATGAATTACATTTTTTTTAGGATAATCCAGATAGAATAAGAAGTTAAATCGGCTTGTCTGAATACACATTTATTGTATAGAGCAGGGGTGTCAAACTGCCGGCCCGTAGGCCGGTTTCATCATACCAGAGCCACGCCCACCCCATTGCCGGCAATAATAAAAAAGCTCTGATATGTCGCGTGATGTCATGTGGTAAAGAGATTGTAATGTTTAACATTTCTAAACTTTTGACATTTTCTTATAAAGTGTTCAGACTTAACAGAAAGATTCCTTCATATCTAAGATGTGCAAGGAATAAATGTATGTAGCAAAATATTTAATATTTTATCATTGACAAAAGTAAATAAATTGAGTGAAAATAGCAAGATACACAATTGATCTTTGAATAAATGCCACAAATAGTACATTCTAGTTTAAAAGTAACTTTGCATAAACATTTACTCTTCAGTAAGAAGATGAAATAATTTCATTTGGAGTTTAAGAAAACAAATTAAAACAAGGAAGGCAAAAGCTGGGATGCTATTTTTTCTTTTTTAAAAAAAATCAGAATTAAAAAAAAATATTAATCCCAACGTTTAGGGCTCATTCTGGAAATTAAGGCAGAGATCATATGCATAAATTAAATCTGTTGGAGAAAATAAACATTCTGACTTTTAAGTGATTTCGGTAAAGAAATTATGCTTACAGCTTAAACCTAAACATATTTATTTGGAAGTTTAACAGGGCCTGCTTCCTGAGCAGACTGTTCAGATATTATGCCTTTTTCTACAGTTCTTCATACACTTTTAATAGTAATCCCCACTGGAAATAATTAGATTTATTTTTAAACATTGAAATTAATCAAAAAGGAAGACTAGTTTTTCCCCCCAAATACGGCTTTTATATTGGAGAATTCTGTAATATTAAGAATTCCAGGCCTCTCCCTCAAAAATATTTCTGAAGTTAATAATTGTGTAAGTCAGAGTGCAGCTGTGTAATTTCTTCTAGTGTTCAAGTGGAATACTTAGGATTGTGTTTTTCATATGTGTCTGGTTAAACCCCACTAAGCAAACCCCAACAGGAAATCAACTCCATAGGAAGGCTAAAATCATTTTTGTGAGATTGGCTGTAATATCCAAATCTTGCAAATCTGAGTTTCCATCCTCCTATTCTGAATCAGGGAGGCCTATGTGAGCCACTTCTGAATGTTATTTACCTGTTGTGGATTTAAAATATATTTCACACACACTCCTGTTTGCCCTAGTGATAGATGTTGCCTAGGTAATCCTCGACTTACAACCACAATTGAGCCCAAAATTTTTGATGCTGAATGAGACATGTGTTAAGTGGGTTTTGCCCCATTTTATGACCTTGCCACAGTTCTTAAGTGAATCACTGCACTTAAGTTAGTAACACAGTTGTTAGGTGAATCTGGCTTTCCCATTGGTTTTGCTTGTCAGAAGATTGCAAAAGGTGATCACATGACTCCGGGACACTGCAACTGTTATAAGTGTGAACCAGTTGCTAAGTGTCAAATGGATCACTTGACATAGGGCAGGGGTAGGCAACCTTGGCTCTTTTATGACTTGTGGACCTCAACTCCCATAATTCCTGAGTTAGCATGGCTGATTCAGGAATTCTGGGTATTGAAGTCCACAAGTCATAAAAGAGCCAAGGTTGCCTACCCAACATAGGGATACTGCAATGGTTGTGTAGAAAACATTCATGTCACTTTTTTCGGTGCTGTTGTACCTTCCAATGGTCACTAAACAAATGTTTGTGAGTTGAGGACTACCTGTATACCTATCTGATTAATCATTCTCCGTGGGTTTCTTTTCTGGTTTCACCTATAACGTGTGACATTCAGCATCCTCAGGTCTTCGGATGGACCTAAATTTGCATTTTGGATCCTGATCCCAGCAGACAGAATACACTATTGACAACAGATCAGATCTGATCAGGAAAAGTAAGATCTACTATCTACTTACAGTAAATAGGCAGAGCATGGAAACAGTAACACTTCCAAGTGAAAGAAACAACTTCTTTCAGCTGTTAAAATCTCTCAACATTTTGTCCTCAGTTTGTCCTCAAGCTGTGATGCCAAATATTTTCATAATGATATCCCATCCTCCCTTGGCAGCATGCTTAGGTGTCACTGCTCAAAAACATCCTCTGTGGAGTCAAGGAAATATAGTTGGATTTATGCAAATGTGGCTCGGAGGCACTTTCCACAGCAGAAATAGGTTGTTATGAGTATAAAATCCAGCCTGACACTAATAGGGAAAGATGGGAAGGGATGAAAGTTCTTGGTTTCCATGAAATACGTAGCGTAAGTGGTATTTTTATGTCCTTGGATGAGCTTTCTCACTCCAACATTGTAACTGTCTGGTACTCATATTAAGCTATCCTGAAAAATCAATCTTAAAGAAAATGTTCATATCCAATGGATCTGGGCCACGATCGTTTAATAGTCTTCCATCATGTCCACTCTGGAGAGCTGAGGAAATCTCCCAAAGGACAGGCACAGTAGCGGCTTCAAGAAGACAGGGAAAAATCAGTTTCTCATTCCTACTGACAAGTCTGAAGTTTCTGCTAATTGGATTAAATGCTGAATTTAAGTCCTTCCTCCTAAAAATAGTCTAAATTTTGAGGATTTGTGGTAGTTGTTCGATATTTTTCCATTGTTTTAAATATTGAAAAATAATTTCTGATCACTTCAATTGGGAGAGGAAATTTCACAATGAGAAAGCAATACTAAAGCAAAACAATTGGGGGGAAAAATCATCACAGTGGGTAAACAGTTTACAACGATGGCCTATATTTGCCAGTCTCATTGCCTGGATTTATTTTATGGAATAATCAAAAGCAGGATTTTTATAAGATACTAGATGTGTGTTATATTGCTCTATGTGCGGTGTCTTATATTTTTTGCACAGGCATACTGACAGTAATATGGTAGCTATGAGAAAGATCCCACTTGTTGCACACAGAGCCGCAAAGATAGATGTGTAGCTGGACTTTGTTACAAAGGTGCTACATGGAGCGTTATGCTCATTCCAGGCTGCAGTGTGGCTTGATCCTGCCTTGTTCCAAGCAATTATGCATACTTGGTAGGTGGAACCAGGCAGAAGGTTATAAAGAGTGTATCGCCTAGCAGTGGCATAAATCTCTCCAGAATTTGTGTAATTCTTTTTGCTGCCTTTAGGACGGTAGGCAAGCTGATAGAATCTTACTGCAGAATTTGGGGAACACCAATGGATCTGGGCTGAAGTGTCCCTCATTTCAGATACTTCATGAAATCTTGGAGGATCTGGGATGGTGAATTCATCCGACATGCCTGGGCACAGGCAGGAAGACAACTTTTGGAGGTCAACACAAGGCTTCTGGAGATGCCTGCATGGATCATAATCACACAAATCCATGGTCTGGGCTACAGATGCCACTTGCTGGTTTTCATAGTCATAGTCATCTGTATAATCTGGTAGACTATTAGTAGATGCAAGGTTTGAGAAGGCGGTAGATTTGGTGGGATCCTGAAGGGATAGATCATTCTCATTTGAATCTGTGCTTCTGTATGAAATGAACAAATCACTGGAAACTTCGGAGGAAGATGTTCCTGTCACTTCAGTGGTAAAACTGTACAAAGTAGACTGGTGCAGTGTTATGATATCTTGTTCCCTTTTATTCATTTCAGTTGTGCTCACTACAGGTTGCTCAGCAGAGAGTTTTCCCATGATTGTTGAGAACTCTGTTGTCAGAGGTACAACAGTCAATGGTTGATTAGTAGATCTATGACCTGCATGCTCTTTATAAGCAAGAATGTCTGCCTTACTTGGATCCTTCCACGTTAAATCTCTCCAGGTAAAAGATGTGCTTTGAGGGGTGAAGGAATCGCTGAGAGACTTTTGAGGCAAAGTACTGGAGTTGGCTAATATTTCTGTAGCGATGCTGGTAAGGGTGTGGTAAAGTTTACCTTGAACCAAAGATGAGGCTGAATGTGTGGTTGTCTGAGCTTGACACTTATCATAAAGCTTGGATAACAGCATAGATGAAGATGTTTCTTTATCTTCTGGAGAAAAATAGCACATGGTTTCTGATGCCCTAAAACAAAATAGTAGAGGCCAAATCAATCAAGGTGTGCTACAAGGAAGCAGAAAGATGTAACATGTAAAATACCATTTATTGTCCTATAATATATCCTTCATTTGTACTTCTGTATTTTTGTGTGAATGGTTTTTAGCACTCTAGCTCCAGTGTAAAAGTTCAGCGTTGCCTCTTACGCTATTATGGTATGACGTGAGATGAGGAATAGGAGGAATAAGAGTGAGTTCTATGAAATCTATGAAAGAAGTCAAGTCCCCTGTGTAAAAGAATCTCTAGGAAGTCAGTTTGTGTTGATCAAAGCCCAAATGGTCATTTTTCTAAATGTGGAAGGCACAGGTGTTATGGGACTAGGGATATACAGTATATGGCACTGATGGCGAACCTTTTAGAGACCCAGTGCCCAAACTGCAACCCAAACCCCAATTATTTATCATCGGGTGCCGAGTGGGCATGGCTACGGTGGTCATGGCAGACTGGGTGGGTGGGGCCAGGGCGGCAGGGCCCAGTCCCTCGCCATCTCCGGGGCACAGCAGGCATGCCCACAGAAAGGGCTCTGAGTGCCGCCTCTGGCATGCGTGCCATAGGTTCACCACCACTGGTATATGGCTTCTGATTGGTAAGCCAGGAGGAAGACACTCCCCAGAGTAGGCAGAAATGAGAGTTAAAAGGGGGTCATAAAACAGTTAACACAATCTCTTCTTTTGAAGTTCATTCCTGCAATATTAAAAGTTTTAATTTTAATTTTAACTTTTCCAAGCACTCCACAGGCTCTACCAAGGCTTTGAAGACGGGAATGTCAGGTTGTGCCCTTTTAATCCAAACCAATTTACCTTATAGCTACAGACTATCCCTGTTCCTAGTACCAGTTTCCATCGTATGAAACTGATATATGAGAACTTAATAATTAATGTTCGAATGTAGGCCTTACTGTCGGTTTAGTTCAACAGGTTAATCAAAAGTAATAAAATGAAACAAAACTTTGCAATGGTTTTAAATTAGTGTGGTTTCAGATTTTTGAGATTCTCTGGTCGCCAATTGTTTGCTGCAGTAAAGAACTGGGTGGACTTGATCGACTGACTTTAAAAGCCTTCACTGAGAACTGTCTCTACACTCTTAATCATCCTTATCATTTACGCCCCATTTAACGTGCAATACACCGCTTAGTCTGTTTGTCCCTGTGTGCAGGTTGTGATGAGAACCAAATTACAACTGATGGGTCTGTGCTCCCCTATCTGAGAGTTATGTTAGTCTTTAAACATGACCCATATAACTTTTCAAAAATGGCAAAACTCTCAATTCCTGGCAAATAGATGGAGAAGAAATGGAGGTAGTGACAGATTTTATCTTCCTGGGCTCCAAGATCACCACTCCAAAATCACCTGGGCTCCAAGATGGGGACTGCAGCCAAGAAATTAAAAGACGCTTGCTCCTGGGGAGGAAAGCTATGGCAAATCTAGACAGCATACTAAAAAGCAGAGACAACAAAAGTGCGTATAATCAAGGCCATGGTTTTCCCAATTGCAATGTATGGATGTGAAAGTTGGACCATAAGAAAGGCTGAACACAAAAGAATTGAGGCCTTTAAACTATGGTGCTGAAGAAGACTCCTGCGAGTCCCCTGGACCGCAAGGTGATCAAACTGGTCAGTCCTAGAGGAGATAAACCCTGACTGCTCTTTAGAAGGCCAGATCCTGAAGTTGAAACTCAAGTACTTTGGCCACCTAATGAGAAGGACAGACTCACTGGAGAAGAGCCTAATGCTGGGAAAGATTGAGGGCAATAGAAGAATGGCACGACAGAGAATGGGGTGGCTGGATGGAGTCACTGAAGCAGTAGGCGTGAGCTTAAATGGACTCCAGAAGATGGTAGAGGACAGGAAGGCCTGGAGGAACGTTGTCCATGGGGTTGCGATAGGCTGGATAAACTTCGCAACTAACAATAAGGTGACCAACCATCCTCCTTTAGGGAGGACGGTCCTCCTTTTGTAAGTTCTGTCCTCCCTCAAAAAGTGTCCTCCTTGAGCTTCCGGTCTGAGGCGACGGCGATGGCGGCTAGCTTTTAGCCGTCCAGCTGGGGAAGTGTCAGAGCCGCGGAGCGCAGCGTGCATCAGCTGGCCCGCGGCTCGGAAATCCCTTCCCGGGCAAAGGGAAGGGACAGAGAGTGCAGGGATAGAGGTAGAACCCCTGAACCCCCTCTGGATTTGTTTCTAGAGGGGTGAAAGGAGTGTTCCCTCGGAGCTCCTGCTGATCTCCGCCTCCCAGCTGTTTTTGCTTCCTAGGAAGCAAAAGAAACCGCCGCTTCTATCTCCGTGTTTATAGCATTCTGGTGAGTAATTTTTAAACGGACGGAGCAGTTTAAAGGATTTTTTGTTATAATTTAGGTGTTTAATTTTTTTATTTTTTGATTTCTACTATTATTCCTCCTTTTTTTGTTATATTAGTGAAAGGATTTAAGATGGCGCTTTGAAAGTGTCGGAGTTTTTTTTCCTTTCTCTTTTGTTTTACTTTCCCTTTTTAAGGATTGGTTTTTGCCTTTACTTTTGCTTTTGGCTTAGAATTTTTTCTTTTGAATTGTTTGCTCTTTTATTTTTTATTTTTTTGGATTTACTCTGGACTTTCAAGGACTATAGTTTGTCTCTTTTTAAAAATTCTTTTCTTTTTTTTTTCCCTCCTCCCTTCCTGGCTGGAGGGGAAAGGGAAGTGACAATTGTGTTTTTTAAAATGGCTTCAAAGAGGCAGCAGCCTTCCTCAATATCTAAGGTTATTTCTTCTCCTATAACTTCCACTGCACAGCTACAACAACAATCTAAACATGTACCACCGGCTCAGCCACCACCCTCCCCTCCTCTATCTGGACTTTCAGCACAAGAGGTTAGAGGCATAATGTGAGAGATTGTAGTTCAAATGAGAGAGGAAATGAATCAATTTGTCTCACAGATTAAATCAGAAATTAAATCTGATCTCAAAGAAGAGATAACGGGGATAAAGACTAAATTGCAAGAAAACAATAATGAATTACGACAAGATATACTGGCAGCTGTTTCAGGTTTGGCTACTGTGGTGGTTAAGCTCGATGCAAGGCTTGAGGAAGTGGAAGACAAAGTTGACTCTTTGGATGATAAAATTCAAGATGTGGAAAGGAAGGTGGACTCCTCACAAGAAGATATTTTGATGTTTCAGTACAGACAAATGGAGTATGCCCTGAGGATCAGAGGCCTCAAGGAAGATGTGAATCAAGATCTTGTGGAGGTGGTCCTTACTGATCTGGCGCTGGCCTTGGATATGGATAAAGGAGAATTACAGAGAGAAGTGGAAAAAATTTATAGGCTCAACTCTTGGATTGCTAAGCAGAAGAATTTGCCTAGAGATGTGGTGATTTATTTTACAAAGAAGTCCCTGCGGAATGAGATTATACAAGCTTTTTACAATAAAAGATTTCAGATTGCTGCCCAAGATGTCATCATTTTAAAGGAAATCCCATCAAAAATTTTAAGAAGCAGGAAAGACTTTGCTTTTTTAACCAATGAGCTTAAAGCTAGATCGATGCCATTTAGATGGGAAATTCCGATGGGTATTGTTTTGAGCCATGCTGGGACACGCTACAGATTGAACACAGTTGACAAAGCTAGAGACTTTTATACTTCGGTCCTGGGTGCAGGCTCAACTTCATCTGGTCGGAAATCTCTGAGTGGCAAGGAAGTTGAGCAGCAATCTGAGGCATTAGATTTGGTTTCCGCTGGGATGATAGAAGCTGTAAAGCAACGCCAGACTGAGGTTAAAGAGCAGAGGATGACCCGTGCAGCCTATAAGCGTAAAGAGAAGGAGCAACGTAAAAAAGAGCCTAAAGAGAGTTCTCCTGGAAGTGCATCACCGCCGGTGGTAGGAGCAAGACCCAAGAGTTATGCAACACACGCAGCTCTTTCAGAGTTTGATGGTGTCTTCTCCAGGCTGCGTGCCCAGGGAGATGGCAAAGTTTTTGACCTGGAATGTTAATGGATTGAATTCTCCTCAGAAACGCAAAAAAATCTTTTATTATTTGAAGCAACATACTAATGATGTTATTTGATTACAGGAAACTCATATTTTACTTAAAGATCAGAAATATTTAGTTAATGCTCGTTTGGGATCTCATTTTATATCTTCTGCTCCTGGGAAGAAAGGGGGAGGTGTTATATATGTTAAACAAAACCTACCAGCCTGTCTGGTAGAATCAGATCCCCAGGGGAGATATGTGATGATTGAACTTGGTATTTATGGTAAGAAAATACTTATAGTTGGACTTTACGCTCCAAATCAACAACAGGAACAATTTTATAAGCAGTTACATCAAAAAATAACATTGTTTGATTATAGATCAGTGGTATTAATGGTTGATTGGAATGGTGTCCTAGATACACAAAGGGACAAGAAAGGTTCCTCTCCTTTTCTCAAACAAGCAAGGCTACCTAAAGCCTTTTTTGATATGAAAGAAGACTGGGAATTAAGGGATTACTGGCGGGAACGTAACCAAGAGGAGAGAGACTTTACTTTTTTTTCTGATAGACACCAATCTTTTTCAAGAATTGACTTTTTCTTGATTACCACGGACTTGTATAATAAAGTAAAGAATGTAAAGATTTTTCCTAGATCACTGACGGATAATAGTCCAGTTTGGATGGAGCTGATTCAAGAGAAAGAGGAAAGAAGATCCTGGAGAGTTAATGAAAATTTGTTTAGACAAGAGAAGAATGTTCAAAATCTAAAGGAGTGTTTAAAGGACTATTTTGCTTTGAATATGTACAAGGGGACTTCAATGTCAATGGTATGGGATGCAGGTAAAGCATTTATGCGCGGTGTTTTGATAAAAATGAATAATTTTTATAAGCGAAATCAGATTCAGAAACGTAGAGAACTTGAGGATGAAATTAAATTAAAAGAAAGGGCTTTGATTCTAAATCCTTCTGATGAAAGTACTAAAGAATCTGTAAAGTTATTAAGGTCACAATTTAATATGTTGATAGCAGATCAAGCTGCAACCAACTTATTATTTATGAAACAAAATACATTTTGTAATGCTAATACGCCGGGGAGATGGTTGGCTTATCAATTAAGAAAGAAACAGAGACAGAGAATAATAGAGAAAATAAATTACAAGGGTAAACTAGTTTCTCAGAAGGAATTAATTAAAAAATCTTTTTTGGATTATTATCAAAACTTATATAAATCTACTAATGTACAATTGTTAGATATAAATAAATATTTAGCTGAGGCAAGTTTTCCTAAATTGACTGAGGATCAGAAATATGAAATTAATGGATTAATTACTAAGGAGGAAATTGCCTCAGCAATTCAACAATTGAAATTAGGGAAAGCACCGGGTACGGATGGCTTAACAGCTGTTTATTATAAAGCTTTAATGGAGGAGATGATCCAACCATTAAATGATCTTTTTAATGGTATCTTACAGGGTTTAGAGATTCCTCCTTCGTGGCGTAGTGCTTTTATATCATTGATTCCAAAGGAGGATCAAGATCTTACTTTACCAAAAAATTATAGGCCTATATCTCTTTTAAACGTGGATTATAAGATATTTGTAAAAATTTTGGTAAATAGGCTTATGAGGGTGTTGCATCATCTTGTGCATAAAGATCAATCAGGGTTTATAACAGGAAGGTATATGAAAAACAATGTTAGACAAATTATTAATCTATTAGAATACTTAGATAAGAACAACCAAGTTACTGCAGGGCTCATATTTTTAGATGCTGAAAAAGCATTTGACCAATTGAATTGGCATTTTATGCTAAGAGTAATGGAAGAAATGAATTTTGGTGAAAACATATTACAAGCCCTTAAGGTAATATATCAAAAACCAACAGCACAACTTATTGTTAATGGAGGTTTGTCGGAGGTTTTCACAATAGAGAAAGGTACTAGACAGGGGTGTCCTTTATCGCCATTGTTGTTTGTTTTAACATTGGAAATATTAGTGATCAAAATTCGAGAGTCTCAGGAAATTAAAGGAATATATGTTAATAAAAAAGAATATAAGTTAAGAGCTTTTGCGGATGACTTGGTTGTTACTTTGTCGCAACCTGATTATTCTGTAGTAAACTTATTACAGTTGATTCATCATTATGGCTTGGTCTCGGTTTTCAAGATTAATGTAAATAAGACCAAAATTTTACCTAAAAATATGTCTAGTCAGGAGAAGCAGATTTTGACTAACCTGACGGTTTTTGAGATTGTTAATAAGGTAAAATATTTGGGGGTGATGTTGTCTGTTTCTAATGTAAAATTATTTAAAAATAATTATGAAAGGTTGTGGGTCAGGGTACAGAACGACTTGAAGAACTGGGAAAAGTTGCAATTATCCCTCATGGGAAGAATTGCAGTGATAAAAATGAATATTTTACCCAAGTTTCTTTTTCTGTTTCAAATGTTTCCAATTTTGAAAAATGAGATTAATTTAAATGAGTGGCAGAAGGGTCTTAATAAATTTATCTGGGCAGGGAAAAAGCCAAGGGTTAAGTTTAAAATTATGCAATACTTCCGTGAGAGGGGTGGACTTAAGGTACCAAATTTGAAATTATATTATGATGCGGTGGTTTTAACACTAATCAGTGATTGGGTAAATTTGACAAACTCTGAGATACTTTATCTAGAGGGATGGGACTTACTTTATGGGTGGCATGCCTATTTAATATTCAATAAAAAAATGGATTGGACTTTTAAATCTCATATCTTAATAATCTCTTTACTTAGGATTTGGAGAAAATATTATAAAAGTGATTTCAAAGTACCATTATGGGCTATACCTTGGCATGCGATAGAAGCAATACAAAGAGGGGTTAAAATGGATATGGTGTCTTACAGACAGTTACTTAAATGGGATGGACAAAACTGGCAATTAAAATCACGGGAAGAGTTAGCACAAGAAAACTTTATTTATTCTTGGTTCCAATATAGGCAATTATTAGACAGATGGAAGATGGAGTGTAAGGTGGGTTTTCTTAGAGAAGATGAAAATCTTATCAAGCAAGTGAAGGATTCAAGACAAACCCACATTAAGAGAATGTATGCGGTTTTAGTTGAATTGGATTCAGAAACGGAACTAATTAAAGATTGTATGATAAGATGGGCGCAGAATTTTGGTGAGCCAGTTTCATTGGACACCTGGGAAAAAATTTTGGTGAGAAATGTCAAATTTACACAAGCACAGAATTTAAGGGAGAATTTTTATAAAATGTTTTATAGATGGCACCTTGATCCACAAAAAATGTCTTATATGTACCCTGACGTGCAACCCAAATGTTGGAGATGTGGTTATAAGGAGGCTTTCTATTATCATATTTGGTGGTCATGCAGAGAGATAAAAGCATTTTGGATCAAAGTATGGTGGAATATCCAGAGAATTTTTAGAAGGAGGGTAAAATTTACTCCGCAATTATTTTTGTTAGGTATTGTTACAGATTGTGATACAAAGGAGTTGTATTGATGTTAAATTTGATTACAGCCGCTAGGCTGTTAGTAGGACAATATTGGAAGAAGGAATCCTTGCCTACATTGCAGGAATGGTTTCTTAAAGTAGCTTATCTGGCGGAAATGGCACAGATCTCGGCTTTCTTAAAGCAACAAACGCAAGAGAAGTTTTTTGCTGTTTGGGATAAATGGATAAAATTTATACAATTTAGATTGGGTATACAAAAATATTAGATAGTTTTTTCATAAGTTTTATTTTTATATATATTATAGATAATCTTTTTATATATATAAATATAAAGTTTTTAATTTAATTTTTATTTTTACTTTTTAAGCCTATATTCTGCTCTGGGAAGCTCAGGGGGGGGGAAGGGAGGGGGGGGTTTTTGGGAGGGGTGGTTTTTTTTTTTTTATATATGTATTGTTTAGTTTTATTTTTTTGTATATGTTGTCTCTTGTTTTGTATTCTTTTTTCTTTTTTGTAAAATTTATAAAATTTTTAATAAAAAAAAAAAAAGTGTCCTCCTTCATGTCCTCCTTTTCGATATTTGAAGACTAATCTGCAAGGCTTTTTTTTCCCTCATAGAATGCTCAGAACGGCGTTCTGGCACCTTTTTTTAATGTTTTTTTTTTTCAACTTTTACAGGAGCTGTGCTACTCCCACTATTGGCTTTCGAAAGCCAATAGGAATTGCTGCTCAGCACGCCAAAACACCCGAATGGCAAACTTTGCACATGCAAGTTGTCTGTATTATTGTTGTAATGAATAAAATGTTTCTTTTATTTACGATATTTTTTTCTTCAATTTATTTGTGTCCTCCTTTTCATTGTAAAAAAGTTGGTCACCTTACTAACAACAACAACAAAGGGATGAAAAACATAAGATGTGACGCCTTTTTCTAAAATCAAATTCATACATTTGCCTTTGGTACATATTGCTGTTTGCTTTTCTATCTTCTTTAGATCTTGCTGATTCAAGAATTTTTCATTTTTAAATTACAAATCTACACAATAGTTAAGGACAACATTAAATGCCTTTGGACCCCATGTTGCACAACTCCTACCCTTTTAAAAGCTAATGTGGCCCTGAAACTGGAGTTATCTTCATTGTCATAACTCTTCTTACCTCTGCAGAACTACTGTGTCAGGGTTTGAGAACAACCAAGAAATTGCACAATGACAAACCAAAGGATTTCCATAGAGGTTGACAGAAAGGGTGTGCGATGAAGTAAGATTCCATGGGCTGAAGGTGTTCAAGTTACAGCTAGGAAAAAAACAAAATGAAAGAAATAGGAAACTGAATATCCGAATTACAGGTATTCCTCAACTTACATCACTTCATTTAGTGCAGTGGTTCTCAACCTGTGGGTCAGGACCCCATTTGGGGTCGAACGACCATTTCGCAGGGGTCGCCAAACAACGCAGTCCGCCATTCCCCCCCCCCCTTTTCCTTAGCTGTGCTACTCCCTTTTATTCTATTGGCTTTTGAAAGCCAATAGAATAGACTCTCTTGAATAGAGTCTAATTCTATTGGCTTTCAAAAGCCAATAGGAATTGTCCAGGCTGTCTCTGCCCTGCTGAGCCCGCCAAAAGTCCCATTCTGCAAACGGTGCTGCACCAGTTGAGTAGTCCTCGACTTACGACCGGTTGAGTAGTCCTTGACTTACGACCGGTTGGGGGTCGCGGCATTAAAAAGGTTGAGAACCACTGATTTTGAAATTATAATGGCCTAGAAAAAAGTGACCTAATGACTGTTTTTCACACTTACGCCCTTGCAGCATCTCCATGGTCACATGACCAACATTCAGACACTTGGCAACTGACTCATACTTATGACGGTTCCAGTGTCCTGGGAGTCAGGTGATCCCCTCTTGCAACCTTCTAACAAGCAAAGTCAATGAAGAACCCGATTCACTTAACAACCGTGTTACTAACTTAACAACTGCAGTGATTCACTTAACGACTGGTAAGAAAAGTCATAAAATGGAGCAAAACTCACTTTAACAACGGTCTCTCTTAGCAAAAATTTTGGACTCAATTGTGGTCATAAGTCGAGGACTACCTGTATTGTTCGCTTTACTATCATAAATGGTGGAGGGAGATTGTATTATATGCTTTTTTCTCTCTGTTATACATCTGTCCACTCTGCAGCCTCCTTGATTTTCTGATATGAAATACAAGTTGTCTCATGAAATTTCTGTTTGGGATTTATCTTGAGCTTATTGAAGCACATGTGGCTGGAGATTGTTGGAAAGATGATTATAAAATGAAATATGATTTCTCTTTAGTAATGATTATCAAAGGGGAGCCCCCTCCCACCAATTTTTTTTCTTCATGTTTGATAAAACATACAATTTATTTTCTATCAAATACAGCAGCATTTTTACAGGAGCATATATATGATGAAAAAGACCAGATGATTCAACTATATCCTTATAGCTGAATCAATGTCATTACAAATTTCACTTAATACATTAAGGAATGAAGTCATTTAGAAGGAGGGTTGTGATGAGGTTCATCCAACCTGACGTCTTTTAGATATGTCAGTCCAACCATTTTTCATCCCCAGTCTATACCGTGAATTGGTTAAGCAAAATTGTCTTTGTAGCCCAATAGATTTAAAGGGAGGCATTTGAAAGCTCAATTAAGATAGACCCCCCCACACACCAGTAAGTAGACACAGGAACTCTTACTTTTTAAATATTAGGAAGGCCACACGAGGTATGTGATGGAATGACTCGGTTTCCACTAGACTCAGTGCATGGGAATCTTGGCAGTTCAATTCTCTTAGCATGGGCACATCGCGGAAAACAGCTGGATCCAGTCTTCTTAGTTTAGGCATTTGTGTTAGATAGAAGGAGGTGAGCTGAGGCAGATCTTTGATCCAGTCCTCGTGAACTAGGAAGGAGGAGGAGGAGGAGGTCAGATCAAACAAAGGATAGACTTAAGGGGATACTGACTTGAAAGCATGGGTGGGGCCTGTGGACCTCAAGATGCTGAAATTATCAGTGGAATTTCTAATGAATACTCACCTGGAGGACACAATCTTCCTTACTTCCTTTTGTATGTTCAGCCATCTGCATCTGACAATATTTTAAAAGCAGACTGTTTTGCAACCACAATAAAAAAAGAAATAATTCTGTGAAGAAGGAATTGGTTCTAAGGTCATTACTTGCCTTTCTGTCTCCTTACTGTATGTTTTAGGTAGATATGAACAGAGAGCTTTTGAATAATTATTAATGAGTGTGCTGACTGATATCAAGGATGCTTCATCATAATCATCATATTAAAATACAGTTTAGAGAATAAACGGAAGCTGTTCAATCATGAATAATCTCTGGATCAAATCAGACATCCCTGCCAAGAGCCATCCATTGGTAGATTCTAATGCTCACAAGTGACCATGGTGGATAAGGCTGTGGGAACGGTAATTCAAACTACCTGTTGACATCAGGTTGCTTATTTTGTTCTGTATTGTAAATGAGATACACAATAAACAGTAAGCCACTGTAAAAGTACATATATAGACAAATGCCCTATGGGGTAAAAAAAACTTAGCAAAAGACTCCTAAAATGCAGGCATCGGAATGGGAAATACTAAATTTACCCATTCTTGGTTTTTAAAAGTGAAACTAAATGCTGCTTTCCTAAACTCTCCTAAGAGAGTTTAATATTGTTTTAAATATTAAATATTGAACATTACTTTTGAATAGTTATGTAGATTTATTGTAAATGTTTAAATGTAATGTAAGTAGTATTTATTAGGGATCTTTTAAAACAATATTAATCTCATTTGTACACATTAATGATTATTACAGATAGTCCTCGATTTACAACAATTCATTTAGTGACCGTTTGAAGTTACAAGTGGCACTGAAAAAAGTGACTTATGGCCGTATTTCACACTTACAGCATCCCCATGGTCATGTGATCAAAATTTGGATGCTTGACAACTGATTCATATTTATGACAGTTGCAATCATATGGGTCATGTGATCACCTTGGGTGACCTTCTGACAAGCAAAATCAATGAGGGAAGCCAGATTCACTTAACAACGGTGTTACTAAATTAACAACTGCAGTGATTCACTTAACAAGGAAGGTCATAAAATGGGGCAAAATTCACTTAACAACTTAGCAACAGAAATTTGGGGCTCAGTTGTGGTTGTAAGCTGAGGACCACCTGTATTGTTTTGTCTTGAAAAAGTGAAAGACGTCTCTCAAATGGGAAATTCACCCCAAAAATTAATGTTGTCTATGTATTCAAATTTCAGCCCTTAGAATGCAAATTCTAAGTTTCCAATTAAAACTGAATGCAGGTGTATTATGGATTGCCCATTATCCCCAGGCAAGGTAAGTTAAGAAATGTAGTTTAGCATGGTTAGAAGTTATAACTTTGGGAAAGACCTTGTTTTGCCAAAGTCTTCAGTCAGATTGTAGAAAACTTTATGATCACATTTTACACCCACCTCTCCCACCCCATCCAGTTTGCTGTTTCTCAGCTTAAATTTTAACACTTACTCCTCTCCAGGAAGGTTGCGCTGAGGTCCAGGACACCGATCGGAGCTTTTCTGGCTTCTTCAGTGGACTCTGGGTGGCGGGACAAGTTCATTGCAAAAGCAGATTCCAGAATTCCCATTTTCCCATCTTTTCCCAGCCACGTGGACGACAAATTCAGGAAATGCAGCTGAGGATAGCAGGAGAAAGCGAACGGCTGGATCTCTCTGATAGGGTTTCCCGCTAGAGACAACCACCTCAGATTGTCCAAAGAAGTAACGCAGGCAGGTACAATTGAGAGCAAATTGAAGCTCAGATCCACAAACTGAAGACTACTGAGGTTTCCAGTCCCCCATATCACCCTGTGGATCTGATTTTCTCTCAAGGAGAGGATTCGCAGTTTGGGCAAATAAGCCACATCTTGGCCATTTAGTTCTGGCAAAAGATTGAGACTCATATCCAGATGTTCCAGAAGCTCTGGCAGACATTCAGGGAAGGAAGTGAGATTTTGATTCTGCATATGCAAGATGATTGATGTCTGGTTCTTCAGCTCCCCACAAGGCAAGCTAGTAAGATTTATGTTTTCCTCCCAGACACTGTGCTGAACCTGCTGGAATGGGGCTTTGACATCTTCTGGTATGGTAGGAGTTGCCTTCTCTGTGGGCTTAGCACTGATGATTCTGACAAGCAAAACTACACAGGCCAGGAAGCTGGACATTGTGATCCTTTAAAAGCACCCTGGGTATAAAGATGGAGCTGTTTTCAAAGGATAGGCTAAGGGAGGAAAACAATACTGAGTGCTACCAAAAGTTATTTCCCATAGAATTACCTTCTATTTTACAATGTCTATTCATTAAAATATCATAAGAACCTGACCTTATAGTGGGAAGACGAAAAAAATGCAGTTGGATTTGGTCTTGAAATCCAGAGGCTCTCTTAACTGGCAGATTTATTTGTTTTATCCTGCCTTTATTACTTTTATAAATAGATCAAGGCGGTGAACATACACAATACTCCTCCCTCCTATTTTTCCTATAATCACCACGTGAGGGTGCATTGAATCACCCTACATCTTCATACATACATTTACATGTATGTAACTAAACAAAAGGGAAAGAAGAGACTGCCTGGTTCAAATTCAACCAGCTGGCTTTCATGCAGGACTAGAATTCATGGGCTCCTCGTTTCTAGACCATCACCAAACTGACTTATCCACTATTTATCCAATTAGTTACTCTCTCTTCAGTCAGACTATGTACAGACACATACTATATATGACTATCCATTTATAAGTATGTTCTAGGGAATGCAACTGACTTTGCTGTACTATTTAATAAGGTTAAACCTGCCTTGCAATTTCTCAAAAGTTTCCCTTCTTTGGAAAAAGGCTTTTTGTTTTTTTACTCTGTTCTTGGGAGCTCATAAACTTTTACATTCTTTTGCAAATTTGAGCAAACTTTATAGTTGAAGGTGGCGGCATGGATTACAGCTGGCTTATTCTTTGTATATCTGCACATCCTTTCTTCATTCTGAAACATCCACACATCATAAAGTAAAAGCAATACTCTCCTAATGCTTTCTTTGGGGTTTTAATGGCAGTACAGAAATCCAGCAAGATGGTAAACTGCTGAAAAGAGGATTATCCAATGTGGCTGGCCAATCATACATATATAAGTATAAGAGCACCCCCCCCAGGTCTCCATTTCTAAAGTAAATTCTCTTAAATTGAAAAAGGCAGGCAGCTTGTTTTGTGTGCACTGGAATAAATACATTTTAGATGTTTTATCAATGTATTGACTGTTGTAAAGTCAACAACACATTCTACCAACACCAAAGGGATGGTTGTTGTTCAACAGCAATGCCGCACAGCCTCCAGCAGCCGGCAGCCACAAATTTGCCACCAGCCCCAAAGGTTGATTTTGCATCCCCCTTCGCAATGTTCTGAAAATCGGACTTTGTCTCTACTGAAACAAATCTTGTGGATGAGGCCTGCGTCTGAAAGTTCAATATCAACTATCTCACCAGGCTTCTTGTTCAAAAAGCAAGCCTCAGTCCTTCTGCGGGACACGAGGCCGAGAACAATGCCAGTAACATTCAGCCACTTGCCTGGAGCAAGAGAAGATGGGACACACTTGCAGAACTCCCCTTTAAGGTGGAAGCGAGAAGACCTCACCTTTGCAGCCCTATTGTCAGCTCCACCTGAGTCAATCTCCTCTTTCATTTAGCCAGATTAGATCTTGACCACCACCCTACTCTGGAACAAGGGGAAACATCCTGGCTTCCTCTTCGCCATCAGTCTGTTTGTACTTACCTGGCAGCGCAGAGCGTCTTGGGGAGAGGTACGGCGTCGGCCCCTCTCCCTGATTTCCCAGCACTTGCTTTATGCATTCCAGTGACTCAGAGCTGACGCACTAGTGGCTGTGCTCGCTTGCTCCTGGCCCCTTCGCCCCCCCCCCCCAAACTAAACCCCGAGTGTCTGTTACTGGATGTGAGAAATGTGTTGTTTTACATCTCCCCAGATGCCAGCCGGGCCAGCCCACTCCCTCTGTAGCCTCATTCCCCCCCCCCCAACACCCCTCTTCGAGCGGAGGTGGGCAGCTCCATTCAGCAGCTAGTAGTTGCTTCCTGTCTGGCCGGCTAGCTGACCGGCTTGGGTGAGGAGAAAGAAGTAGCATCGTTGCCTTCTGCAGCCCCGAGAGAAAGAGGTGGGCAGCAGAGGGAAGATGAAAACTTGGTGGGGAAGGTCTGCTGGTAAGTTTTCCTCCCCAAAGAAACCAAATATCTTGTTTCAGCTTCCCCGCAGCTGTTCATAAAGGAACAAATTGCATTATGGCGGAGGGTTTGTATGAACTCTGCTAATAGTTATATAGTCAACAAACTATGGCTAAGCAGACAATTTTTATTTCTTTATTTCTATACTTTTCTCCTGCCTTTATTATTTTTGTAAATAACGCAAGGCGGTGAACATATTTCATACTCCTTCCTCCTATTTTCTCCACAACAACAACCCTGTGCAGGTGGATTGGGCTGAAAGGGAGTGACTAGCTAGGCCAGGGGTAGGCAACCTTGGCTCTTTTATGACTCATGGAGTTCAACTCCCAGAATTCCTGAGCCAGTATGGCTCAGCTTGGAAATTCTCCCTTTCCCCTCAGCATGGTTGGCTCAGGAATTCTGGGAGTTGACTCCACGAGTCATAAAAGAGCCAAGCTTGTCTACCCCTCTTCTAGTGGTTAAGGCACCCAACTGGCTTTCATGCTTAAGGCAACACTGGAACTCACAGTCTCCTGGTTTCTGATCTGGTACCTTCACTACTAAACCAAACTGGTAAGAAGTGAATTGTGGGATCAATGTAGGAATGCAGTTTGCAAATGCAAGCAACAAGCTTTATAATGAGCAAGTGCAATGAGCCCCCATCATTTTATAATGAAAGGGAGAAAAAAAAAGAAAGATGGTTAAAAAGATACTAGGCCCTTACTCATATATATATATATATATATATATATATATATATATATATATATATATATATATATATATATATATATATATATATTATAATAAAATATAAAAATGAACACTAGGGTAATAAAAACTAAAGAAGTTTTTAATGGGTTAAAACTATAAAAGTTTTAAAAAGTGCCAAGCTTTCGCCGTCACCTGCCGGCATCCTCAGGGCTGGCGTGCCAGAGAATGAGAAGGTCTTTTTATAGGCGTGCCGAGGTTTGCACTCGGCTCCTTGATCTTGTTATGGGGCCTGATTGGTTCAGCCGTGTGTAGTTGGCCTGCGCTTTTTTTCTCTTCTTAGTTGTATTTTTATCCTCGTCCGTCTCCAGTTCTCCCAACCTCAGATTAGCTGAATGGCAATTCCAGTTATTTCGGTTGCTTTCATGTTCCGATCTCCCCTCAGGCTTGGGTGGTGGTGGACGTTCCAAGTTCCTTTCTCCGCCCCGTTCTGTCCGGTTGCTACTTTTAGAGTCCCATATATTTCCGGTCTCAATGCTTTCGGTTTTAATATGTTTATCATCCTGGTAATCCCGTAAATTGTTACGAGTCTGGTATAGCATGGGGGGGTATTCCGCATGGTGGAGGGGTCGTCTCTTGTTCGTTGTCATGCCCAGCTGTCTCGCACGTGTCTTACTCCGAGTGCTTAATCCTGGGGGTGTGTGCATAGTCATCGGGGCGCGTCCCTCCTGGTTACCGTGTTCTTCCTTAGTTCTCCCCTTTTTTACCTTGTTGGAAGCGCTCGCGTATGTTCTATGGGAGTCCTCAGGATCGTCAGGTAGGGGGTATGACAGCTCGATCTCTCGCCCCCTGCCGCTCTCCGACTTTCCTTCCTCCTCTCCAATGGTATGTAGGGGTTCATCATCAACCACCTCCCATGGTTTGTCCTCATAGGAGCTGATCGTTCCAGCTACATGGGGAGGTTTTCTCCTCCTTTCCCGACCAGCTGCGATGTTTCTTTTGGTGTGTGGGCAGGCCATTGCGTTGGGTGATTCCTCCGCATTTCCACCTGCCGTATCTTCCCTCATCTCCTCTTTGTAGCCGGGGGTCCGGACCTTGGTTCCTGTCCCTCCCCTGATCTTCTGGGATTGCGGCAGTCCCGCGGGGATGGTCAAGGTGCCTCGCGTTTGCTTCCTTTCTTTTGAATTGCACCTGGTTCGTTGGGCGGTGCGGGTGCTACCCAGATTGTTATCAAGCCGTCGGGGGTGTTGCCGCCGATTATTGGCACTCCATGATCTTAAGGCTAAATAGGATGGGCATAGGTCAATGTGCCTATTAATAGACTTACTGTCTGAGAGCCATGCCTCTCTAAGAAGGCGGCCCCCTTTGGTGTTATCATTTGCCAATACACTGACGTCACTAAAGTTAAACTTATGGCCTAGATCCACCATATGGGCCCATATTTGGGAGTGACAGTCTCTCCTTCTCACTGCTAATTCGTGCTCATGGACCCTGGTCTTAATGCGTTTAGCAGTCTCCCCAGTATAATTACATTGGCAGTCCATACAGTCAATCCTATAGACGGCTGCTGATCTTTCGGTGCTGGGGAGCGGGTCCTTAGGGCGCATTATGGCCGCTCGCAGTGTTTGGTTGGGTCTATGGGCCACCTGTATTTTGTGTGGTGCCAGGATCCTAGCTGTGGCTTCCGATACGTTATGGATATAGGGGAGGGCAATACGTGTGGTGGCTTGAGGCACGGATTCTTGAGATGCAGGGTTACTCCGGAGTCCAGGTGGTCTCCTGAACTGATTAATGATTTTAACCGGGTAGCCGTTGCCTCTACATGTTCGGAAGAGGTGGTTTCTCTCTTCTTTTTTGGCTTTGACGGTGCTGCAGTGTGTCTCCACTCGTTTGAATAGCGTCCTGACACAACTGGCTTTATGGGCCATCGGGTGATTACTCCTAAAGTGGAGAATCCTCTCTGTACACGTTGGTTTTCGGTATACCCTGGTAGCTAGACATCCATCCACCTGGCGCTGCACTAGTACATCCAAAAATGCTAGACTGCCCTGATCTTCTTCCTCCATGGTGAATTGGATGTCCGGGTATACCGAATTCAGGATGCCCATAAATTCAGTTTTGTGTCTTTTCTTAATGACCGCAAACGTATCGTCCACATAGCGGGCCCAAAATTTTGGTTGGTATTGGGCCATCGCTATGTGTTCCAGCTGCTGGAGTACCATCTCTGCAACCACACTAGAGATCGGCGACCCCATAGGTGTTCCTTTAATTTGCTCATATATAACCCCCTGGAAGGTGAAGTAGGTGTTAAGACATATTTCCATGAGCTTTACCAAGTCCTCCGTTTGAAGGGAGTCCTGGTGTTGCCCATGGTCTCCTTGGTTAAGCCGGTCTCTTAGGACCTCAACCACAAGTTTCTGTGGGATGGACGTAAATAAAGAAACTACGTCAAAGGAGACCATGAGCTCATCCTCTTCTACCTTCAGGGTTTTTATTCTACCAACGTGTACAGAGAGGATTCTCCACTTTAGGAGTAATCACCCGATGGCCCATAAAGCCAGTTGTGTCAGGACGCTATTCAAACGAGTGGAGACACACTGCAGCACCGTCAAAGCCAAAAAAGAAGAGAGAAACCACCTCTTCCGAACATGTAGAGGCAACGGCTACCCGGTTAAAATCATTAATCAGTTCAGGAGACCACCTGGACTCCGGAGTAACCCTGCATCTCAAGAATCCGTGCCTCAAGCCACCACACGTATTGCCCTCCCCTATATCCATAACGTATCGGAAGCCACAGCTAGGATCCTGGCACCACACAAAATACAGGTGGCCCATAGACCCAACCAAACACTGCGAGCGGCCATAATGCGCCCTAAGGACCCGCTCCCCAGCACCGAAAGATCAGCAGCCGTCTATAGGATTGACTGTACGGACTGCCAATGTAATTATACTGGGGAGACTGCTAAACGCATTAAGACCAGGGTCCATGAGCACGAATTAGCAGTGAGAAGGAGAGACTGTCACTCCCAAATATGGGCCCATATGGTGGATCTAGGCCATAAGTTTAACTTTAGTGACGTCAGTGTATTGGCAAATGATAACACCAAAGGGGGCCGCCTTCTTAGAGAAGCATGGCTCTCAGACAGTAAGTCTATTAATAGGCACATTGACCTATGCCCATCCTATTTAGCCTTAAGATCATGGAGTGCCAATAATCGGCGGCAACACCCCCGACGGCTTGATAACAATCTGGGTAGCACCCGCACCGCCCAACGAACCAGGTGCAATTCGAAAGAAAGGAAGCAAACGCGAGGCACCTTGACCATCCCCGCGGGACTGCCGCAATCCCAGAAGATCAGGGGAGGGACAAGAACCAAGGTCCGGACCCCCGGCTACAAAGAGGAGATGAGGGAAGATACGGCAGGTGTAAATGCGGAGGAATCACCAAACGCAATGGCCTGCCCACACACCAAAAGAAACATCGCAGCTGGTCGGGAAAGGAGGAGAAAACCTCCCCATGTAGCTGGAACGATCAGCTCCTATGAGGACAAACCATGGGAGGTGGTTGATGATGAACCCCTACATACCGTTGGAGAGGAGGAAGGAAAGTCGGAGAGCGGCAGGGGGCAAGAGATCGAGCTGTCATACCCCCTACCTGACGATCCATAGAACATACGCGAGCGCTTCCAACAAGGTAAAAAAGGGGAGAACTAAGGAAGAACACGGTAACCAGGAGGGACGCGCCCCGATGACTATGCACACACCCCCAGGATTGAGCACTCGGAGTCAGACACGTGCGAGACAGCTGGGCATGACAACGAACAAGAGACGACCCCTCCACCATGCGGAATACCCCCCCACGCTATACCAGACTCGTAACAATTTACGGGATTACCAGGATGATAAACATATTAAAACTGAAAGCATTGAGACCGGAAATATATGGGACTCTAAAAGTAGCAACCGGACAGAACGGGGCGGAGAAAGGAACTTGGAACGTCCACCACCACCCAAGCCTGAGGGGAGATCGGAACATGAAAGCAACCGAAATAACTGGAATTGACATTCAGCTAATCTGAGGTTGGGAGAACTGGAGACGGACGAGGATAAAAATACAACTAAGAAGAGAAAAAAAGCGCAGGCCAACTACACACGGCTGAACCAATCAGGCCCCATAACAAGATCAAGGAGCCGAGTGCAAACCTCGGCACGCCTATAAAAAGACCTTCTCATTCTCTGGCACACCAGCCCTGAGGATGCCGGCAGGTGACGGCGAAAGCTTGGCACTTTTTAAAACTTTTATAGTTTTAACCCATTAAAAACTTCTTTAGTTTTTATTACCCTAGTGTTCATTTTTATATTTTATTATGAATATCCCTAGGGTTCACATTTTTAACCTTTTTAATCGTGAATATATATATATATATATATATATATATATATATATATATATATATATATATATATATATATATATATATGCTTTCAGAATTGCTCCTTTCTATGCAGCTTCAATATATTTGAAAGGAATATTTGAAAGGAATAATTTTGAGTAGAATTGTTTGTGGCATGCTGTTACTTGGCTCAATTAGTCTTAAGTTACAACTGAAACATAGGCCTATCAAAAAAATTTGGGCTATGCTACAGTTCTTTGAATAAAGTTTAATTTCTCCATGCCAATATCATCCAGAGTGGGCCTTATCAGTTCCCTCCCCTTTTTAGCTGCTTTTAATAAAGGGAAGTAATTCTGGGGCTTGGCTATTTTTTGTGCTGTATTCTGTGTGTAGAGATCTAAAACTGAAGGAGGAAAGATAAAGGGGAGGGGTGGCTGTTAATGGGGGAAAAAACAGCAGGTAGCCATGTTCAAAGGGAAACCTGCAGTTGAGGGGCAGAATTTATAAGCTCACTGAATAGCCTTTAGCAGCAAGGGAATGCTGACTTTGAGAACAGATGCTAACATCTTCTTATCTTTGTCCATGTCAGTCAGTATCAAGGAAGCTTTGAGACATACCAGCTTGCCCACATGTGTAAGGAAGATAGCTTAATGGAGCTGTCTGGAGACATTTGAGTCTGTCCCCTTGTTGTAAACAGACCAGCTTGTACTTTTGGAACAACCTTTCAAAGTTACAAGAATAAGTGAATATTGCCCAATACTGTCCAACTATTTCACCAGCTTTACAAGCTTAATAGCACCGGTTAGTTCTTCCCTCAGCCATTGTCCAAGGATGACAAAGTCCAAAATTGTAAGTAAGTAATTCTGAGAAACTTCAAGTTATAAGCATACTGTATTTTTCCATCTATAAAACGCACCCTTGTATAAGACACTCTGGCATATGAGTTCCAAGTTTACAGCAAACAAAGTCAGCACTGGGAGCAACTGCCTCCCAGCGCTCTAAATAGACGCCTCCCGGCCAGCCCCACCCCCACTCACTTAACCAACATCCGGCACATAAGCATGCATAGTCAGTTCACAGCAGCAACTTTCCGACCCTAGTAAACAAACCGGCGTGAGCATCGGCATGACAGCAAGGCAAGGGAAGCGAAGGCAGGTTTTAAATTCCCTGCCGTTTCTCCACGTCAATCAGCTGTTTAGCGGAGCACCGAACAGCTGAGCTGGCAAATCCGGAAATTTGGCCGGCCGCTATTATCGAGCAGGACGGCCTTGCAGCTGCGTTCCACTGGGTCCCCGGCCAGCATACAGGTACGAGGGAGGGAAAGGGTTGTCGCTGCCATCCATGCTGCTGGTCCCATCCGCTGCCTTCGGACGCCGCCATCTAGCAATCTTGCCCCCTCCCCTCCCGTTAGTGGCAAGCCCACAGGGGCTTGACACCTGCACCAGGCGGCATGGCAGTGGCATGTAAAGAACCCACACAGGCATGCCCTGGGCTGCAGAGGTTACCATTATTTTTTCGTGTATAAGACGCACCTGATTTTTGAACAGGGTGTTTGCAGGAAAAAATAGCATCTTATACGCAGAAAAATACGGTATGTAGACAAGACACCTGTTCACTTGGTCCTACATGAATGTTTAATTGTCCAAGATTTATCTGAGATTTAGCAGTGCAATTATCCATTGAACCCATGGGTCCATAGACACTGAAAATAAAGATGTTATATTTGGTGTTTTAGTTTTCAGCATACCACTGTTGCATTTTTTTATTTTTAATAAACAAAAGTGAGATGGGGCAGGAAACGTGGTAGGCAACAATGGAATTGATAATTGACAGCCCTTGGTGCCACAATTGACAGCCCTTGGTGGGAATGTAAGTTTGTGTGTAATGCAAATTGGCATGCAAGTGTTAATGTCCAGACTAATAAGAATCAGCCATAATAGCTTATGATAACTATATTAATTCCCAACTTTAAAAATGTCAGGGAATTGAGCAGCCAGTGTGCAAACAGAATCAGAGACACTGACTCGAACTTATAGTTTCATATAAATAAATATATTTTACAACTATATATACAGCAACCTAGATAGGCAAACAGGAGCATCATTTAAATCAGCAGAGCAGGAGCATCATGAAATAAATTACAGACCAGGCAGGGCACACAGAGGTAAAAGGCAAGAAAGAAGGAAACTCCCTCTTTATACTCAAGCAACCAATCACAGCTTACATTGCCTCATGCGGCTAGCTCTCTCCAAACAATCAGCTATAACTGTATTCTGACTCATTATACACTTCACTATTCCAGCTATTAAGTTAAATAACAAAAAATTATTCCTCCTTCCACAAGTTACAGTGACAAGCAATACAAAGGCACACAATATATGGACAGATTTAACCACAGTTCCAACTGGAAACCTGTTACCATTTTAGACCAAGCCAAATCCAAAAATGCTAAAGAATTACTGGAAGGTCAGCATTCAGATAAATCAACCATAAAGATAAACAAGATTTACACAACATTTAAAAGAGATTTTTAAAAAAGCTAAAAAGGAAACAAAAAGACCAGAACACATCTTTTCCAGCAGCCAGCACTCAGATAACACAAGGCAAACAGTCTAGAGCAGGGGTGTCAAACTCAATTTCACTGAGGACCGCATCAGCATTGCGGTTGCCCTGGGGGGCCAGGTGGATGTGGCCAGTGGGTGCAGCCTACTGGGTGGGCCTGGATGGAGTGGGTGTGGCCTACTGGGTGGACATGGCCAGTTCTACGTCATTCATGACAAGGGTGCCTATGGTGGCTTGGACAGGAGTGGGACAGATCTGAAGGTTTCTGGCAGAAGGGGGTGGGACTGGGGCAAGTGCCAAGGCATGGTCCACCAGGGCAAGTGCCAAGATGGCCACCACAAAATTGTACATTGGCTCCCAGCTGGCCTGGGCCAGGGCCAAGGCAGCGGGGGCTGTTCCCTCACTGTTTCCAGGATGGCTTTCGGGGCCAGATGAAACCACTTCGCAGGCCGCATCTGGTCCCCGGGCCTTATGTTTGACATGTCTGGTCTAGAGAAAGCCATACCATAATCAAGGAAATATCAAGGAGAAAACCACACCCTCACCAATAATGGCAGGGCAAACTATTGTATATAAACATGGAACAAGCCCCACATTCACTAGCACTGATTACTATATAATTGGTAATGAAATGTCTGCAAGCAAACAATCAAGTTCAGAGAGCACCAAAGACTCCACAGTTAAATCCTGAGCTACATACATTTTCCTCTATTGGTTGATAAGACATATCAAACAAAAACATATATTCATTTCATCACTCATCCTTCTAATACTCCCAAGGTAGGAATCCTCAATTTTAGTTGTGTACTGGTACACTTTGAAATGTTAGAAAATGTGGTGGATGCATAGCATCCAATGGAGACAAAGAGGGAGGTCACAGTGTCACAAGCAGTGTTGTGAAACAAACCTCTTTCCTATATAGAGTGTGACATCCCATGTACATCTTAAAGGGGCAGAGCTTGCAATGCAATGCTGCACCACCATTTCAATCATGCTAAAGAAAGGAACATGAGCTTGTAAACGCACCCATAAAATGGCTATTGTGTGTGGTTTGCATACACATACAGGGGCAGCCATGGAAACATAATCAGCATCTGCTTTACCAGGCCAACTGGCAGGGATGATTCTGGCCATCATTTCCTAGCATTTCCCGTAAAATGTTCCTTGTTCACCTCCCCTTCTTTTATTTGTGTTTTTTTTTTTCTGGGTCTGCCTCAAAAGCACTGGCTTGAAGTGATTCTTTATTTTCATTTTCTAAAAATGACTCTGACCCCCTGATTTGGAAATAAGGCCAATACTGGAAGCTGGCATTTTTCTTTGCAGGATGCCAATTTCTCTTGGAAAAAAAAATTAAACAAAACAACTGGATAGATCAGAAAGGTCCACATTAAAAAAAATGAAGGGCAAAGCCAGATTCTGTGGTTAAAAAAATGGAATTAATTGTATTCCTTCCTGTACTTTTTAGAATATTGCTCAAAATACAGAGGAATGTAATATCTCACCTCAAATAATAACAGGTAAGACATAACCAATTTCTATATGTTGTTTATGTAGAAAATTTAAATGCAAATTGGTCAATGAAGGAGTTGTAATAAAAATCAGGTATCCAGATGGTAGAGGAATGAGGCATATGCCAGTTCTATTTAAGGGCTTCTTCAGGGCTGAGAGAAAAGCATGAATTGTTTCAGATTATACCTACCTCTTTTATTACAGTTAGTCAACCATTGTTATTTAATGCTGTTGTAGCATATTGTGCCAAAAGTAGCTTGCAACAAGAAAAATGAGTAGATATTTCCCTGGGAGCATCCATTTGGGAACTGTTTTAATCCCAACAGATCTGGCAACCAGGTAGAGCAAGGCTAAACTGTAATTGATGAATTAATTAACGCAATTAATGAAATAGTTTACATATACCTATATTTTAATGCAATTGATGGTCCTAAAAAGTGCTTCTATATTGGAGGACACTCTGAATTATAAAGTAGCCAACCCCAGTTTAGCACATCTGTATAACGTTGTCCATGGGGTCGCGATGGGCTGGACATGACTTCACAATTAACAGCAACAATAAATAAATGGAGGGGAAGTTAAACATGGCTTAATGTGTCTCATGAACACAATCTTTGTTTGAAGTTAATACTTCAGCTGGGGAGGAAGTATATAGTATCATTGGCCTGAAGCCCAAAATGGACAGGCGAGTGAGTGGCTGAGTATGAACCGTCAAAAAAGAGGAGGTACAACAATTAAACAAGGCATAGTGGGTTATACCCTATGGAAGAATAAAATGACCTTGGTTAGCTTACCTGGAGAGGATGCCTTGTAATTCCATACTGTAGAAGGCATATACAAAAAGAGGAGAAGGTCAAAGAACGCGAGGCAGATCCAGAAGAAGATGGAGAAACAACATCAAAGACAAGCTACAACACGATCAAATGACAATGGCTGCCAGAAGAGCTAGAACCAGACCTTTATATCTCTCTCAACACCTGAAGTGGTAAAAGAAGAAGAAGAAAAAGACATTTATATCTCCTTTTAAAAACTGTGTTAAGTGTCCTTGAGATGCTTCATATATTTACACAAAAACAGTTTTCAAGAGGTTGTAGGGGTAGTGAGCATATCAAGCTTCGGTCTTCAATACAGTATTTGAATGCCTTTTCATTTTTGGCTGCAGGGTCTTCCTTATCATACAGATAATGGTGACTGAATCTGTTTGGCCTAGTGGTCAAGGCAGCAGGCTAGAAACTGAGAGATTGTGCCTTCTAGTGCCACCTTAGCCATGAAAGCCAGCTGAGTGACTTTAGGCCAGTCACTGCCTCTCAGCCCAATCCAGCTTCACAAGGTTGTTGTTGTGGGGAAAATAGAAGGGTGTGTTGGATATGTTTGCTCAAATTATTTGTAAAAATAATAAAGGCAGGATATAAATAAAAATCAGTAACCAGCAAATTGTTGTTGGGCCTATTGGAAAGTGTAAAGTCTTTCACAGATGCTGAAGCTCGTTAAAAACAGTGGGCCCTCTATCCCAAGTCATCTAGTGGTAAGGGTCTCCAACTCCCGGGCCACGGATCAGTATTGATCCATGGCTGGTTAGGAACTGGGCTGCATAACTGGGGATGATAGGAGGGCAAGTGAGTGAAGCTTCATTTGTATTTGTAGCCACTCCCTAGCACTAGCATCACCATCTCAGCTCCACCTCAGATCATCAGTCATTAGCTACTGATAGGCACATGAATTCTACTGTAAATTGCACACTTGAGGGATATAGGTTGCACACTCTTCCTCTGTGCTGCGCCCCCCCCCCCGGTTCTGTGGAAAAATTGTCTTCCGTGAAACAGGTCCCTGGTGCCAAAAAGGTTGGGGATCACTGATTTAGGCTGTATAAAATTGGCAAGAGTTATTTTTCAATACATTTATCAGTTTCAAAACTCTTATATTTCAGGAATGGTGTGACATTCTTTCATAAGGAATAGAATCATCCAGTATCTTGATTTTTCCAGAAAGCCTGGCTTAATGACATTGTGCTTCTTTTGGAAAATTAAGAAAAAGGCTTTTGCATTAAAAAAAAAAAAGTTGCTTCTTTTGCCACTGATTCATTCAACAAAAACAACAAAAAAATGATTTGGTTTAAACACTATAGTGTTTTTTGAGTAGTAGCAAATATTTTCTTGCCATGTGCCCTTTCCATTAATACAATATTGTAAAGTCTGAATTACTAGTGTTTTTGATTGGTTTTCCCCAAGAGATTTTAAAAGAAAATTAAAGATACTCCCTTCAAAAGCAAACCAAGTGGTTTAAAAGGTGCCTCACGCCTGGATTTGTGGGAAAAAAAGAGAATAATTAATCAACAATTAGGCAATTCTATGCCTAATTAGGCAATTCTATGCTCAATGAACCCCGACTGTTCTTTAGAAGGCCAGATCCTGAAGTTGAAACTCAAATCCTTTGGCCACCTAATGAGAAAGAAGGACTCACTGGAGAAGGGCCTAATGCTGGGAAAGATTGAGGGCAATAGAAGAATGGGACAACAGAGAATGAGGTGGCTGGATGGAGTCACTGAAGCAGTAGGCGTGAGCTTAAATGGACTCCAGAAGATGGTAGAGGACAGGAAGGCCTGGAGGAACGTTGTCCATGGGGTCACGATGGTTCGGACACGACTTTGCAATTAACAACAACAATGCCTAATGAAACTGAAGTGAAGCCTCTCTACACGTATAAGATCAAACCTCTTAGGTAAATCTACCAATCAATTAAAGGATCCTAAAAAATGCAACTTTCATAAAATACTTTTCCTCTTATTATAAGAATGTTGAATCAAATTGCTCTTCCTCCTTTGTTTTAAATGGAATGGGTCTGTTCCCTGGCTAATGCAGCCATGAGCCAAGAACTCCCATTAAGAAGCATAAGTAATGAATCCAATGGCAGCTGTTAGGAGCTGTGCTCTTTTCATCTCAGACAGCAAAAGACTTAACAGTACAATAGGTACAAGGAAGTGCCAGAAATATATTGCCCAGCAGATCTCTTCTATTTATGAAACCCCCTTCTGAACATAACAGGCGTCAGACATCCATCTTTCCCTGTTGTAACAAATCATGTGGTCTGGAATGTGGTAGCTGAAAGCTGAATTCTTTATTGACACAGGAAGATAAACAGAACCCAGCAACCCGTCCCAAGAGGAGATGGTACCCTGCTTCAGAGAAGAATTCCTCTCTCCCTCCCCCTTCCCCCCCCCTTCATCAAGCAAACACCAAGGGTCCTTCTCATCCTCAAGACTTATACGAGGTGAAATCTGGAGTCCAGAGGCATTCCCAGGAAGTCCAAGGGATTAGTGAAGTTTCAAATAGCTGAACCACAAATTCTGAAGTTTCAAATTGCTGAAAGCACCCAGTGTTTCCTTGAATCTAAGTTAAAGTTTCACATATGCAACAGTTCAGAACGGGGTGTTTTGACGTCCTTTTTATTCAGCTCAGAATGAAAGGAATATCTAGCACGTAAAATATCTCAGAATTCAGCTTCAGAAAAAGAGGCAATTCCCGTTTCCCCCCCCCCCCAGGTATTTTTACACATCAGGACCACAATTTCATGGTGTCCTTCTTTGCCCTCCTCTTCTCTTATGGCTTTTCTTTCTTTCTTCTTCTTCCTGTCTCTTTAGCTCAGGGACAGGAGATTTGTTTCAATTTGAATGAGGGCAAAAATGGAGAGCTGTTTAAAATAAACAGAAGCCTATGGCTTAGGATCATCCATTTATTTAGGAAATGTATTCACTATCTTAATCCAACTGTATTCTAGACAGCCTACCTGTATAGAGAATAATGCATACTAATACATATTATATATAGAAAATAATATATACTATAATGTATATAGTATATACTATATAACAATATATATTCTAATAACAATAGCACAATACTATAAATAGACAAAATATAACTGCAAAAAGACCTTAAACTCATATGGTTCCAGATGGAGAAGTCTCCATAATCAGTATTTTATCTGGAATTATTATATTTTTATCCTGCCTCTAATATTGGAATGGAAGCCTGGTAATATTGGGTCTAAGTCAAGAAACCAAGAGAATAAAAAAAGATGCTATTAAGAAAGAACCAAATTTATACACTTCTGTGTGACTTCTGGTTTGTAGAGGCATTCCCAGACTTTTTGTATAAATCCAAATTGCATAACTTTTGTGCCAATTTCATTTCTCTTGTGGGAATGTAGTAGTATACAAAGAGTACCTCTTTGGATTTCAATTATCTCATCATCCCAAATAATTCTCCGGAGTTAAAAGGATAAAGTTATTTGCTTACTAAGTGGAATCCTGAAGGTGACAATCTCAAAAGAATACTGGGAATATTAACTGAAGTGGAAAGGATTCCAAATCGTGTTTGACACAGCAAATTACCTTATAAATCCTCAATATCAAATCCCCTGTCCCTCAGTTTAGTCTCATCAACTTTATTGCTAGTAATTGAAATAAAATGCCCAAACTATTAAAACAGTTTAAAAACATTTTAAAGTTTATTTTAAATGATTGCAGCTAAAACACAGCAAAACCTAATAAAGCTCATTTTAATCATTATTCTACAAAACTGCAAAATACAGAAACGGCTGAAGTATTTTATAGTTAAAAATAATAATAAAAAGGGACAAAAATATGATCTACAGGAGGAACAAAGCAAAAGCCCCTTTGATTAAAATGGAATCTTTAACTCTTTGGAGCAGATACATTTAGAATTTTGAAAAAGGCTCTCTCTAAAATATCTATAGAATGGCTGCTATAGTGTGCAAAGCCAGTCACAAGAAACCCAATTTACAGCAATGATGCTGAAAATAAGCAAATTGATTTTTCGTTCTACACATTTACACACTCATTCACTTGCCCTTTATTTCTGTCACATGAGATCCATTCACCTGTGTTATGTGTGCCTCTCCCATGTTGACTTAATCAGGCACAAATATAAGGGAATATAAATCTGTGTAAATTAACCCCTGAAAAGCTTATCACCACATTTTTGGCTGCAACTGTATGGAAAAGCCCCTGCAGTTTTCTTGACAAGATTTCAGAAGTGGTTTGCCATTACCTATTTCCTAAGGCACAGAGAGAGGGACTGGCCCAAGGTCATCCATGCTTAGGCAGCACTAGAACTCACAGCCTCCTTGTTTCTAGCCTGGTGCCTTAACCACTAGACCAAACTGATTATTAAAAATTACTATGCTAATATATAGTACATTCATATTTCATTTCCGTTGTCTTATCATCTTCTCCCATGAAATGTCAGTTATAATACATGATGGTACATCTATAAGACATTAGGTCTTAGTACCTCTAACATTTTAAATTACAATTATATAGGGGCAAATAATACTAGCAAAAAATAATGGAATTGAATGCATATTTATTTAGATACTATTTTAATCAAGAAAAGATCACAGGTGTGGGAAAAATGCTGTCATTCAAGGATAACAAGGATGAGGAATCTACACCTTTCGAGCAACTGGATTCCATAAGCTCCAGCCACATGTGCAATGGAACTGGAATGCAGTCACTGGAGGCCAGTGTTCTATATTTAAGATTTAAAGAACCAGAAAACATCTTCCTCCCTTCCTTCTCAGCATGTATGGATAATTCTTGCTTCTCCTCCTCTCCACTGTAATCACTAGTGAAAAACCAATCGGGAGGAACAGACGGGAAAACATTGTTCCATGTTTGTGTCAAAATATATATCGGTGATTGAATATCGACAGAAACCCTTGGAGAGGAGGAGCCTTTCCAGAAAGTTTGTCTAAGACAATTAACACCAATGAAAGTCTACAACATATTGTGAAACAGCTGGCACAAGAATTCATATATCTCTAAGAACAAGCTTTCAGAGACATTCTATTTCCACAAGCTCTTTTGAAAGCAGGACATGCTTTGAGTTTTGGTTAGTTTTCCTTCTCTGGTGCTCCAGAGTGCAAAGGATAAACATTATTTCTAAAAGAATACACTTCCCACAAATGATTTGTGTTGTTGCAGTAGGCAGCTCTTTAGAACAATGAATTCCACTGACTGGAAGGCTGCAGAGGACAGTGACTCAGAGTTGACAGGAGTGGTGTGCAAAAGGGAGCAGTAAGCAGCAAACTGGACTGTGCTCCAAAGTTTGATACGTTAGAACACTAGAGACTTCTATTATGTAATTAATTGCCCTATTCATGGAATAGTATGAGGGTTCCATCTGACATAATCTTTCATTTATAATTTTGCCCTTTTCCACCATCACCTCCCCCAAATGGTGATGGAGGAGAAGATAATAGCAGAACATTGATTTTTTGATCAGAAAGTGAAAAGCCATCCATCTTGATGCCAAAGGCTGGTGCTTTGGTTCGCACTATGCCCACTTCCTCTTTATTTTTATTAAAGGAATCAGGCAGGAGGTTCTAAGAGAGGACCATCGCCTCTGGCTCTTCTATGCAGTCCAGAAAAAGCTTCTGGTTTCCTTTCATTCCCTTCCACCAGTTAATTTATGGAACAAGTCTTCATCCAGCGTCTCATTTTGGTCTTTGGAACGGGTTGACAGGAAAATATAGCCGCCAATGTATTCGTGAACCACCTTGCAATTGGCACTCAGGCAAGCAAACGCAATAGAAACATTCTGATCGAACTCAATGGCCACCTGAAGGGGAAAGACAAAGATGCCAAAGCAATTGAAATACCAAGAATGTAAATGCTGTGGTGGCAATTTTCTTACCGCTCGATATTCACCTGAGGCACAAACATCTTAAGGTTAAATTTGGTATACTCCTAGGACACTGCTTCTCAACCTCAGCAACTTTAACATGTGTGGACCCAAACTCTCGGAATTCCCCTAACCAGCATTCTGGGAGTTGTTCCACCTGTCTTTAATGCTGCTGAGATTGAGAAATACTGACCTGTCCTAATGGCTCACTTTTTAAAATATTGTGTTCCAGGGAAAGCATTCCTTTTTCATTTTCCACCAAGCATAAGAAGTAGCAGAAAAGCGAAGCTGCTTAAACCCATTCCCTGTTGGGCCTGCTGACTTAAAACTTCCCTCCTTCAGTCTTTCGACACTTTTCGGGAAATATTTTTTTTTTCCTCTGCAGGGAGAAAAGTCAGCTTTGAAAGGATAATTTTGAGTGGACTCATGACAGGTCGCCCTAGGGTTGTTCATATACCTGCTGTAACCAGGTACATCACAAATCATCACAGAAACATACATTTTAAAAGGAAAAGGCATCATAGGCCTTTTTCTTTTAAAATGTCTGTTTCTGTGATGATTTCCCCTTCGATATTGGCAACTTTTCCTGCAATATTGCAACTCAATAGATAAAAATCAAACCTTGGGGATCCTGTGTATGCCTTGTCTCTATTATGCCTAGTTTCATCCTAATTGCAAACATAAGCTTTATTTTGAAACTTTCTCCTAAGCGCAGATACATTTTTACTCACAGCAATAATGAGAAAGCATTTTTAGATCATATGGGGAACCCACGGAGACCATTTCCATGTATTAATGGAGATGCCAATTCGGAGCATATTGCTGATCATAAGCAGTCACATATGGGCTGGGTGATGGAAAATTCTTCTTGAAAATCAGATAAGAAGCATTTTCTGTCAGCAGAGCCCCTTCTCAACCAATAAAACAGTTGGAAAAGGTTGTGATCTGGGAAGGAGAATATGTGTTTCCCCCCATCCTATTTCATTTTCTAGATCCAACTTGTTCTCTTCTTTGCTTTCTTCCGCTGGCAGTAAACAGGTTCTTTTGCAATTCTTCAGTCAACTATTTCTCAGGCGAAGAAATTTTAGTCAAGTAGCAACAGAGCAGAAATGGTTGCCCTCCAGGAAACAGTTCATTTTACCTGCCGTATCTCCCAGTTCACGTTCCATTGTTTCATATTTGAATACCTCCAGGTTGTAATTGGGTCCCCAGTAGTAATGTCTATCCTAATCAACCTGTTATAAGAAATCCCCAAGAGATCATCCTTCTTGCTTCCTTTAAATCTAAGGGAAAGAAGAAGAAGAGAAAAACCCAACCAATTGCTTCTATTTCTCCAAGCAATGATCCCCATGTGCATTAGTTACTCTCAGACTGAGCAGCAGGAGAAAAGAATTAGAAGTAGTCCTTGACCTACATCCACTCATTTAGCAATTGTTTGAAATGACAAGAGCGCTGAAAAAAAAAATGACTTAAATCCGGTCCTCCTTACAGCATTCCCATTGTCATGCGATCAAAATTTGGGTGCTTGGCAGCTGGTATTTATTTTTCTACGGTTGCAGCATCCCAGGTCATGGGATGGCTGTTTGAGACATTCCCAGCTGGTTTCTGTCCAGCAAAGTCAACCGGGGAAGCTGGATTTGCTTAATAACTACATAATTCACTTAACAACTGCAGAGATTAACAACCGGTGCAAAAAGGTTCGTAAAATCAGGTGGAATTCACTTAACAGCTGCCTTGCTTAGGAACAGAAATTCAAGTACCAATTGTGGTTGTAAGTCAAGGACTATCTATATATTATCCTTTTCATAAAACCAGTGAATTAAAACAGCAGGGAGTGATTTGATTTTGGGGCATGTTCTATTCAAACTCTTGATTCCCCTTCTCACTCCCAAATCACTACTTTTGAGTTCATCTATTATGTGCATCATATCAACAACCTAAGACATGCAGATGATACCACTCTAATGGCAGAAAGTAAAGAGAAACTAAAGAGCCTCTTGATGCGGGTGAAGAAGGAAAGTGCAAAAGTTGGCTTGAAACTCAACATTAAGAAAACCAAAATCATGGCATCTGGCCCTCTCAATTCCTGGCAAATAGACGGGGAAGAAATGGAGGTAGTGACAGATTTTATTTTCCTGAGCTCCAAGATCACCTCAGATGGGGACTGCAGCCAAGAAATTAAAAGACGCTTGCTCCTGGGGAGAAAAGCTATGGCAAATCTAGACAGCATACTAAAAAGCAGAGACATCACTCTGCCAACAAAAGTGCGTATAGTCAAGGCCATGGTTTTCCCAGTTGCAATGTATGGCTGTGAAAGTTGGACCATAAGAAAGGCTGAATGCCAGAGAATTGAGGCCTTTGAACTATGGTGCTGGAGAAGACTGGACTGCAAGGCGTTCAAACCGGTCAGTCCTAGAGGAGATCAACCCTGACTGCTCTTTAGAAGGCCAGATCCTGAAGTTGAAACTCAAATACTTTGGCCACCTAATGAGAAGGAAGGACTCACTGGAGAAGAGCCTAATGCTGGGAAAGATTGAGGGCAACAGAAGAAAGGGACGACAGAGAATGAGGTGGCTGGATGGACTCACTGAAGCAGTAGGCGTGAGCTTAAATGGACTCCAGAAGATGGTAGAAGACAGGAAGGCCTGGAGGAACGTTGTCCATGGGGTCACGATGGGTCGGATATGACTTCGCAATTAACAACAAGAAATTATGTGCATTTTCTTATACCCCTTTTGCTAATGTACATGTTTGTGTGTTTGGGCATTTCTAGGCATTTTCTTTTAGATGGCAATGGCATTTTGGTTTGCATATCAGTTCAGGAAACACAAATATTATTAAGTTAGCATCTAAATGCAAATCTGCACTAGTGGAAAGGACTGATTATAGTGCCATCCCAGTGGAAGCTACTGCTGAGATGGAAAAACGGATGGAGCAGGGAAGGGTGCAGTCCTCTCCATCATCGTGGCAAGATGGTGCACAACAGGTTATAGGGCATAGCAGAGGGAACCTCCTTCTCTTCCTTCAAAGGGATACTGTAGAAAGTTATATTTCCCTTCATTACAAACCAACAACCAATAAGGAGCTAAAAATGGCTTCAAGCAAAAAAGAGAGAATCCAAGCGTTTATTGCTGACTTCACATCATAGACTGTGCTTCCCTCTAGTGGCCAAACCTAGAACTACTAAACATACTTAGGGGAAAATACCTAAGCAGATAACTTGCAGAGTAGGCTTTTTGACTTCTGCACTGCCTTAAAAAAGTTGATCCAGATGACATTATGTTATGCTGGTTAACCCTGAAGGGCCAGGTTGAGAGAGACCATCCTGAAGAAGATCTATTCATGTGGTTATTAAGAGCTGTCGCTGATTTGATGGCACATAATCAAACACTGTCAATAAGTCTGGGTTAGATGTTGGCAGAATAACCTGAAAATTATGGGGAAGCTGTCAATAAATAATTCCAAAATAGGTGTGCATGTAAGTATTTGTAAATCTGTAACACCAAATGCTAGGAACGGAGAATTCCAGTGTTCAATAGATTCAAGCATTTTTGCTGACATAATCAGATTTATTAATCATCTTTTCATGTTCTAAAATAATCTCCAAAGAAATGGTCATTGCCTGCTATTGAAAAGCAGAATATATATTTTTAAAAAGGCCACAAAGCAGGTATTGCAGCCCTGATTACTCCCCTAAAGATACCAAGAGCAATGTTGGAAGAGACTACATCAGGGGTCTTCAAACCATGCTGGCTGAGGAATTCTGGGAGTTGAAGTCCACAAGTCATGAAAGGGCCAAGTTTGAAGACCCCTGGACTATATTGTATATAAGCCAAAGCAAGAGTTACAAATAGTCTTTGGATTGGGACCATTTGTTTAGCAACCATTCAGGGTAATGAAGGTGCTGAAAAAGTGGACTTATAACTGGCCCTTGGAGTTCCAGTTGTTGCAGTATCCCCATGGTCATGTGATCATGGCTGAGATGAAGACGCCACTATATTCTGTCACCACCAGCAGTGGATCTTCCTCCTGGTTCTTCTCCTTGACACATCCATCTTCTTCCTCTTCTCAGCACTGGCTCCCTCCCCCACCCCTCTGGGCTTTCCAACATTCTCTGGCCTTCAGGCCTACAGAGCAGAGTTCTGTCAGTGTTGGCCTCAGAGGGAGGGATGAGGGATGGGGCAAGCCCAGTTCCAACAGAGGCCCAATGGGGCTTGAGGATGGCCAGGGTTGGTGAGTCCCATGGAAGAAAGGCGAGGCAAAAATGAAGAGAAGGAGGAAGACAACAATGGTGCTCAAGAGGACAGAGGAATGTCCTCTGGGAGTGGTGGCAGCAGAATACAGAGGTGTCTTCATCTCAACCATGTTGCGTAGGGTGGCCAAAAGGGTGGTGGGAGATAAGTGTGTGTGGTGTGGGGGGGAGATAGTCCATGCAGGGCAGGGGAAGCAAGCCAGCCTTTTCTGGCTCAGTGATCCCCTGAAAACATCCTTAGCTTTGGAAGAATCGAGGCTCGTGTCTGGGAGGGACCAAGCCAGGGATGGCTTGAATCTTTTGGGAGGCAGGAGACTTGATTGCCAGCTGGTTTCTAAGCAAAAAACAAAACAAAACAATGGGGAATTCACGCAGAGGTCACAGGTTGTGGTCATGTAAGGTCCTTGTTTAATGACTGTCTGCTCCTCACTAACAACTGCATCTGGGACTGCTGGAATTGCCTTTGCTAAGCAGCACAGTCACAGGATGTTTCATTTAATGATGGTTTTGCTTAGTTAGAAATTCCAGCCTCAACTAAAGTCACAATTTAGGACTACTCTACCTGTACACAGAACAATGACTTTAAGAAGATTTCCACACCAGAACTCTAAAATGTATTTCATCCCCCCCAAAAGACCATTTCTGTAGTCAAAACAAAAATAGTTAAAAGGGTTCTAAGCAGTACTCTTCCATAAAAATTTAGGGGCAGAGGAACATAAGACTTACCTTACAACATAATAGGATAAGCCGAATTCTGGAAGTGATTGCCATGCCTGGATAAATCTCAGTTTAGCTTCCATAAGAGACAGATGAATGATGTTGTGGTGGGCTTCTAGAATGCGAGATGCTAGCTAGGGAAACATGGAAAACAAAACACAGGTTTAACCAAAATAGAAATGAACAAGCAGCATTCAAATAGTCAAAAAGCATGGACCACGTACCTTTGCTACTTTACTAATCTGCCATTTTAAGGAAGCAAACCAAATACTGAGTACAGAGACACAATGTCAATAGAGGATGTGAAAATGTTGGCAACTCCATCTGTATGGACACCCTTTATTTTGGCTCTTCATCTCCTCCTTTCTTTCCACAACGGCACCTCTGTAACTTGGGGGACAAGCAGCTGTGACTTTTGATCAATTCTGTAAAATGCTGCTGTACTGACATATATATTTTTTTTAGATTCTGAATTGGGAATTTCTGGGGTAAATTACAGGATTATTTTTTTCCTCAGCTCCTGCTAGACAGGATCTTTTTGGTTGAAGAAGCTGAAGATGAGAACTTCTAAATATGAAACTTCTGAACATGGAAGAGTTTAACAGTATACCTTCTTTTACTACCTTATTGCAGATGCAAAAACTCAGAAGAACTACACAGAATCAATACACTGAGATAAAGGAAAAACAATTTTGGGGAGAATTCCCATCTCACAAATTTAAGTCCAAACCTATATTATAGGTTTATGGTGACTCTTAGATTTTATTTGTAGAACTCCTAGATTTTGCTGTAAGAAAAATACTCCTTGAAATCCACTTTTTGACCTATTAAACAAGAATTCTCTTATCAATTAGACCTGAGTCAGTTTGAGGATGCTCCCTGCAATTTGCCCAAGATCCAGCTGTCCCTGTATTTTCTTTGGCTCCCCATTTACCTGCTTAGATTTATATTTCTTAGCATATCGTGGTGAGATGAAGCATTCTGGTTTCAGGTCCATGCTTTCTACATCCGAAACTTCTTGGGGTGCAGCTGTTCTGCTTTTCATTTTCAAGAGTGAGAGGATGTTATGCACCTCAGATTGGTAAGAACTGTCTGCCATTGTTTTCCCTTTGGAAGCCAGTGCACAAGCAGCCATCCATCTGGCATACTGCTCTTCCTGCAACGAACAGTCCATTGAGAGATATTAAGGAAAAAAAAAATCTGGCACCAATTTCTACTTGCATTGTTTAGCTGCAATCATTTGAAACACTTTGGTTAACTTCAACACAGGCTTCTATTCAGAAAGCATCCCATAGACAACAACACTTCATCAGCATGATTTATTTGTTTATTAAATAAATCACATCTCTTCTTCAGACATTCAAGGGAGCAGCTTTTAAAGAGCCAATAGGAAGGGGATGAACTGGTTTCTTACTTCTGCACTTATGTTTGGGTGTGAGAACAAAAATGACCAGAGTATTTTTCATCTGTTAGCAAGCAGGCAAGTCCTAAGCTAGAAAAGAAATGTTTGCAACATTTAAGAGGAAGATCAAATGTTTAAGGAAGTTGCAGAGAACAAAAAGGAGTTGCGAAAGCTCATCAAAGCTTGATTTTCATGTTCTTTTAGTGTTTGATTTGAATGCATTTTCAATTCCCTCCAGGGGGTGGGTGGGTCATGCAGTACTACAGGACTAAACTAAAGTGACACTAAATGCATCATTTATGAGCCTTTGTATACTGATACAAATACAAGCAGACAGCAGTAAGAAGGCAAGAATTTCCTCTCCTCTTTCTCTGTTCCAGAAATAAAATCTTCTTGCACAAAAGGAAATTTCCCTTCTAGAATTGAGGCAAGCTCTGACACAAGGCGGGGAATGTTCTTCAAGATCGTGGGGAAAAAAGTATCAGCAATGGGAAGCCTCTTATGAACGTTTTGCTAAAAAAAAAAAATAGAAAAATGAGCTTGTGATTTATGGGTGTGAAAATCATAAAAGGGTAGTTTACGGAAAGAAGGAAATTATGATGTAACTTTAGAAAGAGATAGCAAATAAAAATATATTATGACTGCTGCCAAGAAGATTAGAAGCTGTTCTTTATCATCTTTTTCTTTTCTTTTCTTTCTTTAGTAAACTTATATGTCACCCATCTCACCTAGAGGCGACTCTAGATGGATTATAACCAATAAAAACAACGAAATGACATATTAAAACAATAAATATTATCACTAAAAACTGACTTAAAAATGAACAAAGATGGCAAGGAAGTGATCAAGATGCACACAAGGAGGAGGTGGGAGTCTTAGGCCATTAACCACCTCCAGTGTGACATGCCACCATGAGGGCCCACGTCAACTGGCAGAGCCAGGTCTTCAGGGCCCTTGAGAAGGCCAAAAGAGTGAGCGTGGATCTCACCTAACCTCACCTTTTCTATTTCTTTTTCCACTAATTACATTTTCTTTATTATTATCTTTATATTATCTGTATAAAATATATGTATAGAAAACACTGAACCCTTTTTTCCCCTCCCCACTGACATACCAGAACTCTTAGATCACCTTTGTCCTTTAATTTCCCTCCGCCCCACCATCCATCTTAGGGGAGCCCGAGGAAATCCCAGGGCTATAGGCCACACAAAATATAGCCCAAATAAAGCAAAGGCAAAACTACACTGTGGCTGAGAAAGTCTGTCCATGGAACTGTCCGATGTTAATGACTTTAGGGAGGCAAACTGAGTTTCATAAGAGTTCTTCAGCCTGGAAGGTCATATGAGGCAAAGAACAAATACTGACAAATTTACAGAATTGTTTGGAAAAGCAGTTCTTGACACAGACCTTTAGACAAAAATCCCCTCTCACAAATAGAGGCAGGCGGGGGGATATACATGCAAAGCAACCTGGGGCTTGGTTAATTGCTTTTTTCTTTTACACAAGCCTTGTTTTATTTCCGTGCGCAAATATCTGGGAATATTTATGCACTGTGTGGGTTCACCATGGACTGAAATGCCAGCCAAGCACCTGGACCTTAATGAGGTTTCCCGAGGGGTAACGCAATGCACAAAAAGCACATCAGTGCCCCTCCTCTGTGCACACAATGGATTCATTCAGCTGTTTTGTTACTCACGTCACCACACCTCAAATGTATTTCATTCATTCCATCAGCAACTGGGATGAGTAATTTAATCCCATATTTTTTCCCTGACACACTTACATCTGGGACAATTTCACATCCTGAACAACAAAACAGAAGAGAATTTATATGTAAACTTATGTTTCATCTTCATTTAAGAACAATACATGAGAAAGACAGGGAGAACAAACAGCACATTAAAAAAAGGAACGCCAATTTTAAAAGGGTAAATGATTAATTAATCGCAGTATTACACCACTAAAACAGGGGTCCCCGACCCCCAGTCCATGGGGCAGTAGCAGTCCTGTTGGGAACCCAGGCCGCACAAACGGCAGGCAAGCAGGTGAAGCTCCATTTGAGCAGGTGAAACCATCCCCATCCCTCCAGTGCTGCCCTTCCTTGGACATAGAAAGGTTGGGGATCGCTGCACTAAGAGGATAAATGTCAGTAATCTTGCAGACCAAAGTAATTGTATTCTGATGTGCACCTAGTCTTACTGATACTGTTTAGGGAGACCATGATGTTTATTGATCGTCATCTGATGTATTTAAAATGATAGAGGACTGGTGCTGTGAGGACCTTTCCCCAGACAAATATAAGTGACATTGAAGCATGCAATAAGCAGATGTTCAATATGGGATTTGCAATATAAACAGAGCATTTGCACCAGTGGGGTTTCACAGCCTCTCACTGATCACTAATGTTGGCACAGAGTGAGAGCTTAGGGCAGTGAAAGCCTGGCACAATTTATGTGAAGCTATGGTAATACAATTTCTGTGGCCAGAAGTGTAAACTCAAAGGAATGTATTACTACTACTACTACTACTACAATAAAATAAAAAATAAAAATAAAAAAATGTGGCTTTGATGTTCCTCATCTTCACTCATGGCAGTGGAATCCACACTTTGATACATATTATGTGGGCAACAATGTCATGGACATTTGTCAGGAAATGAGACCGAAACACTTCTAACTATACAAAAACAAGTTGCAGTAAACACTGTGTAAAGACAGATTATCTACGGTAGGTATATGCATGCACACATGTGTACTCAGACATATAAACAGAGAACAAAAATGCTTATTGTGTTAGGAGATGTCTGTAGATGCAACAGCACTTCATAAGATGCTATATGAAATATCAGCTTCTACCTCTGAGGTTAAGCTTCTCGATTGGTTCTCCATGTTCAGCTTCTTTGTTTTTAAAGTAAGACACGGATGTGTCTTTAAAGACAAACCAATATTGCTTGAAGGCTTTCATCATCAGCTTTTTGGATCTGCAAACGAAAAATTGCTTCATCAAGTCTCTCTTCTAATGACAATATTTATCAACTTTTTAGGCCAAGTTTTATTTCTCATATATTATGAAAGTCCATGCGGTTGTCTCATCCAGAAGTATGTGTTTTCTCTATTTTACCTGCTTTATCAGAAAGGAGCAAATCATGGGGGGCTAGTAGAAACTACGGTGACCCCCCCAAAGACAAAACATGCAAAACCTGGCCTTTGAGCTTACTTCTCAGTGCAAGTAAAAGTATGGAAATTGTGGGGCTTGTATTGTAATATTGTAATGCACATTTTATCACCTGCCCCCCTCTTCTACTTCCACAAATCTCTGAATTGGAAAATATCTTGGTTATTCATTTTACATCTTCATGTACAAAGATTGTTTTCCTGAAAGATTTCAGGTAAGTCATTTGTTTCTTTATGAAAACACAAATTTGATCTTTTTTCATGCAGTTGTATTTTAATGGATTTAATTATTGAGTTTTCTTGTGGCGATATTTTAATTTTGTAAACCATCCTGGGTATGGTTCTTATATTAAGGATGGCTTATGAACATATCACATCAGTTTCCAATTCAACTGAAATGACCTTGATCTAACATCATATTGAATTTTGAGATTTATGATATTGATTGCTTTCAAAATTCAATGTAATAAAATGCAACAAAATATGCTGAAGTAATCCACATCGTTCAATATATGGGTGGTTACCATCACTCTTTTTCCTTACCTAAATAGTTTGAGGTTATCAGCAAGCTTTGGAATGTCTGTGATATCCTCCTATGGAGAACCAAGAATTATGCTAGTAACAAGGCACAGCTAGATACTTTCAGTTGCATGTCAATGATTGGCCCATATTATGGTTGCATAATTGGTGCAATATTGTTGCATAATTGTGGCATATCATGGTTGCTAATTTGCTGTTTATTTTCCCATACTTTAAGCCTAATTCAGCAATACATTGGAGATAAATTTAAAAGTTTATCTCCCAAACAAATCCACAAATCTAAATTTGGGAGCTATGAAATAGCCCAAAGCTATCTTTCCCTGAAATTATGCAATATTTTAAAAAAAGTTTTTATCTCTTAAAATCTCAGGTGAATCAGAAATTACGCACAAACTACCTTGTGCTAAAAATACCTGAAAAGGAGAACTTAGAGAAGAATGATAATGTGATAATAAGGTTCCTCTCCTCTTGGATTCAAGAGATATTGTACAATTATCCAGTTATTTTTGAACTCTAATTCTCTTTAGTCCAAGCAGATATTGATGGTTGATGTTGCAATTCATCAACTTCCAGAGGGCCATATAAGCCTCATCCTGGGCTACCAGGTAAGGTGGAAAATATGCTCATTGATAAGTCACAACCTAATTTCCTACACCCAGAATATTACCTTGACTCTGTGCCCAAATAAAGTGAATGGCATACCAATATGTTCTCTGATCTTCCCCCTTCTAATGTTATTTCAAGATTGGAAAGTGCTGCTTCCACTTCGTCAGTTTCACTTTCAACTGTGAAGTCTTGGGACCCTGATGATAAGGTCAGCTTGCTGATATGGTACTGCAGTCAAGGGAAAAGATACCCAGAGGGTATCTTGGTAAGCTTGTTGATTTCATATACAGGAAACAAACTGAGAAGTTAACAGTAATATCTTTAAAATGGAATTTATTTAGCCTTTCCAATTGATCATTATATTCTGACTCACTACATGTATAAAATGCAATGGAAGCAGATATGACTTTATTAATTATTTGATCCTCTTTTTTTTTACAATATTATGTATTTACAACATCTCAGTAATAGACTGTCATTTCTAATTTTACCCTGGGCTGCTGCATGATGTATTTATCAAAATCAAATAATTCCTGGCTGTTTACATTCTGGGAAAGGCTAAAACTATTCATACAAAAAATTAAAACAGACCAAACAACATGGCCTTGTTTTAACCCATTTCTATGCAGCAGCTGCAAAGAGAAGCAGAGAAAATCATCCTTAGGCAGGCAGCTCTTTCATCTTCCCCAGCAAGAGATGTTTTAACAGGCTTGCTAGTGATGAGGGCCTTTTGCACTCTTACTAAACAGTTGGGCTAGCGCAGGGGTAGGCAACCTTGGCTCTTTTATGACTCGTGGACTTCAACTCCCAGAATTCCTGAGCCAGCATGGCTCAGCTTGGAAACCTCTCCCTTTCCCTTCAGCATGGCTGGCTCAGGAATTCTGGGAGTTGAAGTCCACGCATTGTAACAGAGCCAAGGTTGCCTACCCCTGAGCTAGTATGTTCCTCATGCATAGAAGAGAAAGGGGCAATCCACCTGAAACAGAAACAATATATATTATTGGGCTTCTTTTTTTATTTTGCATCTCTCCCCCCTTTTGGATTCTGTTTCCAAGGTGGAATCTATGGACCCCATATCCCACTTATAGGTCTAGAGAACTTTGAGAATATGCCAGCATTTTGCAGCCAAATGTTTGTATCGTTTTCCCAGGGTTCTCATTCTAGTTTTACTTTCCTTAATCTTTCCCATTCTCTCACCTTCTCTTCTTTTTCCTCTCCCTTTCATTTCTATAGTTTATTCATGCAAAGCATCAACAGAGAGAACAGGCACCAGTTTATCTCAGGGAAGTTTATTGCTTTCTCACTGGCTACAAGAGGAAGAGAGATATTTAAAGGAAAAATGGCCCTTTCCAACTTTCTGGCAACCCTTTTCCCAAACTAAGAGTTCATAATTTTTTTCCACAAAGGTTGTACCAGGGTGCTGCTTTACCAACAAAAATCATCAACCAATTTCTTTACTGAACAACAACTCTTAAGTTATTTATTATAGTTTTATTGAAAAGTGCTTTGCAGGACTTTCTACATGAAAATCAATGTGGTTTGGATTTGAAGATTAAGAAAGACATGGATTAAGTGAGGATCTGAAGGAACTTGTATAAAATCCAAGCGGAAGGAAGAGCAATACGTTTGTAATTATCTGTTGAAAATGTCAGAAGTCACATTTCTTAACTTTAGGTTTTTTTTCTCTTTTCTGTTTTTGCACTTCCTTATTTCCTTCTTTTAATTTGTATTTAATTCTATGAAAAAATATCTTAATAAATATAAATTAAAAAAAGAAAAAGAAAAGAAAAAAATGGTGAGCAAAAAAAACCAGAGATAAAAGAGCAGGAAAGTAATATTCCAAAAAGTAAACAAGGTCATTCCATAAATATGTGAGTTATAGCAATTCATCCAAACAATTGCTTCCCTATAGAAGTTTGCCTTGCATACTCAATGAAAATGAAGTTTGTCCAGGTAGGTACCTTTAGGGGATAATCCCATAAACTCTTTCAGAATATAAAATCCCATTCAATTTCTTGTGGCTGTTGTCCAATTAGACCTGCAGAGAACTGCAGTCATTTAATTATTGTTTAGGTTTATATTTGAAGTACTAATTTGTGAAGTGATCCGAAAACAATCAAACCTGGTTAATAAATGTGCAAAAGGACCTTTTGTCCTTCTGTATAACACATCCAATCTGAGGAAGGCCTCTATCCAACTCAAAACTCAAAATTTAGCACTTTAGGGATTAATTATATTTTCTCATCATTTGGAAACGGGGTTATATTGTGATCGATCTATGTTCTGTATCTGGGTGGTAACACAATTCAACATTTGTGTGGCTGCAGTTACTCTACAACATCTGAAGAATTAGCCGCCCCATAAAATATCCTCCGTTAATTATTGACACATGTGCAAACAGAATTTGAAGTAGCAAACTAGTTTATCACTTTTGAAGAAAGGAGAGAGAAAGGTCTCACTTGGAACAATCAATCCAAGTCCTGCTCCTTGGGTGTTCATGTTCTGGCAGGTGGCTGCTTCAAACAGAAAAAACTGGTTCTGTAACAAGATCAAGTACATGCCTGCAATGCAGCAAAAATGAAGGTTTCTTCTTCTGTACAGTCTATTTCTTCCAGCAGAATTGCCCAGCGAGCTTGCTCATATAGCTGGTGGATCCGTACTGCATCATACTGCCAAGAGAAGCCATATCAGGTTACATTAGAAATAAACAGATTTTTGCCATAGGTGCAACAGTTAAGCAGCCTAATTACCTCCAGATACACAATCCTTTGAAACAAACTATGAAAGGGATCTCGGAGTCCTAGTGGACAATTACTTAAATATGAGCCAGCAGTGTGCTGCAGCTGCCAAAAAAGCCAACACAGTGCTGGGCTGCATTAACAGAGGGATAGAATCAAGATCACGTGAAGTATTAATACCACTTTACAATGCCTTGGTAAGGCCACACTTGGAATACTGCAACCAGTTTTGGTCACCACGATGTAAAAAAAATGTTGAGACTCTAGAAAGAGTATAGAGAAGAGCAACAAAGATGATTAGGGGACTGGAGGCTAAAGCATATAAGGAATGGTTGCTGGAATTGGGTATGTCTAGTTTAATGAAGAGAAGGACGAGGGGGGATATGATAGCAATGTTCCAATATCTCAGGGGCTGCCACAAAGAAGAGGGAGTCAAGCTATTTTCCAAAGTGCTTGAAGGCAGGACAAGAAGTAATGGATGGAAACTAATCAAGGAGAGACGCAACCTAGAACTAAGGAGAAACTTCCTGACAGAACAATTAACCAGTGGAACAATAAGCGGTGAATGCTCCAACACTGGAAGTTTTTAAGAAGAGACTGAACAGCCATTTGTCCGAAATGGTATAGGTTTCCTGCCTGAGCAGGGGGTTGGACTAGATGACCTCCAAGGTCTCTTCCAACATCATCATCATCATCATTATTATTACTCTGTCTCAGCAAAGAAGGACACACCATTGGAAGACCTGAAGGATGTGGTTGGGAACAGATCGCCCTGGAGAAAAAATGTGTGGTTGCCATCTTGATGGCACTCAGTCATGATGATCAAGATGGGGTAACTTTAGTTAACTAGAGAGCTGCACGTTTTGCACTGTATGTCAGCAGCTGCACTACAAAAATTAGTGGTGCCAGGCTCAGACTTTGGGGGAAGGTTTAATGGCTTTATTAGGCAAAATAGATAAGGAGTATTTTAGACAGCTGTAAGAGGAATGACACTGATATGTTCCAGTGTGGAACTGGAACAATGCTATACATATTAATGTCCAAGACAAACTGATAAAGAGAAAGTGATAATGTTGAAAAATGAGAAGGCTGCAGATACAGATTGAGTGTTAAAATACACATATGGTTTGCTCAGGGAGTAGCTATGCAACTTACTTAATGTCTGAAGAAAGTAGCAATACGAGATGATAAAAATGCCATTATTGTGGCAATATACAAACAAAAAGATAGTAAGAATTAAGGTAAAAACTAAAATGGATTCACTGTAATTTTATGCTAGGTAGTAGGGTACTTTGACCAGAGCTTTTGCTGTTCAGCAGATCAGTTAAGCAAAACATATGCTAAGATATAGGGAATGTTTTGCATAGATATGGAATTGAAGGTCGGCTGTTAAATTTGGTAAGAGGGGCATATGGTGGAAGTAAAATATGTGTAAGTATAAATGCTTTCAAGATTGTTCAAGATTGAGCAAGGATATATGATGACCTCTTTTCTGTGTAATGTATTTTTATGGCTAAATATATATGGAATATTTGTAATGATATTAGAGACATTTTGCTTGGGGACATGAATACAGTGAGCTGTTGGGAGAAATTAATCTTTAACAAAAGAAGCAAAAAAGACTGTAAGAGCATGCTTCTGCCTACTTAAATGGAATATGGAAATGAGTGGTGGGTCTGTCCAGAGAAACAAAGACATACTGTAAAGTTGAATACAGTAGGAATGAAGTATTTAAGAAATATTTAGTAATACAAGAAGTGATAGAATTAGGAATGAATGGGGGATGAGTAAATGTAGGCTTAATACAAAACTGAATAGCAAATACAGTATGAAAGAAATAAGTTCAGATGGTTTGGTTAAATAGAGAATGAATAAGTATCAAATCTCAAAGGAAGTATATAGAAGAAGAATAAGCTGGTTGAGTAGAAGCACAAAACAAAGTTGATAACATTGATAAGATTATGTAACAAAAGGCAATTTATGAAGTGGTACGTGTACAAAGATAAAACAAGGATAATTTGCAAGACAGGAAGATATGGAGAAGCATAGTAAAGTGTGATGGTGCAAAACTAGAGCGTGTGTTACTATTTTTTACTCCTTATCTGCACTCTGCAGAATGCTGTTTACCCTATAAGGGAGTAGAGAGTTGCACTACAGAGTGTTCATAGGTCAATTGCAATATATTTTAATAATTTTCTTTTTCAGAGAAAAATTTAGTGTACTCAGTGATATTTTAAAAAGTTATGGTTAAAATGAGTAAGTGTTGAAAAAATGTCAACAATTCAAACATTTAATATTATATAATAAATAGTACATGGGGTCTGACGTTTGGTACGCCCTATGTATGTGTCTGCATACCTCTGTACTGCTCTTGAAATAGTTATTGTTCAGTACTCTAGCAGTAAAATTGGATCTCACTGTACAAGATTAATCAACCTACTTAAACACAAATGTAGACTTTGCATTTAAAGAAGATAAAAGTCATTTTAATGTAAATCTATTACAGTACAGATAAGAGGATTGAATATCTGTAAAAGTATTAAGGAAAATTCTGAACCAATTCTACAGTATCATTACAATATAAAATTATATTAGAGGATGGTATACCAGTTGCATCCCTTCCTGGATTGGAAGGTCCTCCAGACAGTTATTCATGCTCTTTTCATCTCATAGCTTGACTGTTGCAAACCATCCTATTGGAGGTTGCCCAGAAGCTTTAACTGGTCCACAATGCAGCAGCTTGCCTTGGTATGCCTACGTGATACCCTGATTTGCAATCAGCACTGATTTCCAGTATGCTTCAAGGTGCTGGTTATGATCTATATAGTTCTGTATGGCATAGGCCCCCGTTATTTGAGGACTGCCTATCATCCATGATGTCTATTTGGTCAGTCAGGTGTGCTCTGGGTACCCTTAATTATACAGTGGCATTTTTCATGACCCAGGAAGTGTACCTGCCCTCTTAAATATTCCTACTTTGATAGTATCCTGGAAGGCTTTAAAAACTGGCTATTCTCCTAGGTCTTAGGTGGGGTGGAGCTTGTTGTATGTATTGGGCATGTGTTTGTACTCAGTGGAGTTTTGTGAATGAATATTTCATCTATTCATTTGTTTCTACTCTATTTCTATTTTGTTCTTTTATTTTGTGAACACCCTAAGTCAGCCTGGAGTTGCTTGATCCCAAAATCAAATAGATAAGTCAAACTAAAGAGAATATTCAACAAAAATCATTACACTACTTCATTTTACTTATGTTAAAATAGAACTGATATAGTATTACTGCATCAGATCTATAAGCTGTGGTTTGACCACATTCAGTTGTGAATATAAAATGAAACCCTTAATGGCAGTAGCACTTACACTTATATACCGCTTCACAGTGCTCTGCAGCCCTCTCTAAGCTGTTTATAGAGTCAGCATATTTCCCCCCCAACAATCTGGGTCCTCATTTTACCGACCTCAGAAGGATGGAAGGCTGAGTCAACCTTGAGCCGGTGAGAATCGAACTGCCGAACTACTGGCAGTCGGCAGTCAGCAGAAGTAGCTTGCAATACTGCATTCTAACCACTGTGCCACCAGGGAAACTTGCTTTTTAATTGACATATTGGAAATCTTAAAGAACTCCTTACTTTTGCATTCAAATCAAAGAAATCATAGTATTTAAAACGGAGTAGAAGTTGATCGTCCTTCTGGATATCTTGTTCCATAAGTGATCGAGATGAATCTAACCAGCTGAAAGGAAGAGAACACAAATTCCACAGAAAGAAAAATGTCAAGTTGCAAAAAAAGAAAAGAAAAAAAGGACAAGATATCACAAATATAAGGGGGAATGAGAAATATAGGATTTAGTAAATGCAGTCATAGTAAGGAAGCCTGAAATATATTTCTACACACTGTAATGCTCCTGCCTATTACTAGATGTTACCCCTGACAGTGTTAGCCTCAATAAACTCCCTTTTTATATCTTGTAGTCCCTTAAAGTGTTAGCTTCAATAAGGTTGGGACAACATTTAGCAGAAGTAGAGGTAGCTGTATAGTTTTTCAATTTTAACAAATGAACAAACTTAGAAATTACAAATCCGATGTATATAAAAGGAAAATACGTGTGCTTTGAAAAAACAATTGTGTTTGAGAAGAGAGAAATCCAGTTATGAACAATCAAAAGTGCAAAGAGGAATTTGAGTCTTTTTTTATTCCTAACAGAATATGTCAAGGTGTTACTTTTCATTCGTCCCAAATCTTCATATTCTTGTTTCTAAGAAAATTCTAAATTATACTTGGGAAATATACTTATCCCTATACTTATCAACTTGGGAAGTTGCTCAAGTTTCAGAGAAAAGTGCCAGATAACCTGATTAATACTTTGTGTATGGACACACACCACACATAATCATCATTGCCTTGGCTTGTCAAAATGGTCTAATGCTAGTATTCAAAGAGAAAGATTCCTCACCCAGAATTCAGATTGGCTTTGTCGACCAATGTCCGAGGCTGATACATTTTGGCGAGTGTCTCTGGTGCACAGTTAGGATGGCTAAAAGCAAGGGTGCTCCAGCTCTGTTGTGCCAAGGGGCTGTCACTGAACCATGCAATGGTGGAAGGGAGCGGTGAACCAGTAATGGGATCATAAGTCGGGGTCATGGTCTTGCTATATAAGCCAGGACTGGCTGAAATAGTGAGAACAGAAAATAAAACTATCAGTTTATAACATCCCTGAATGTCAAAAGAGATGATTTTCTAATATAAACTACCTATGTGTCTTTGAAAAACAGCTCTTTGGGACTCCATTTAATAGTTTTACAGGCAGCTTTCAATAGAAAACTAAATTCCAACAATGTCTATGGAGATTCTCAGTCATCCAGGTCATAGTTATCCCAAATATGCTTTTTCACCAGGCAACTGGACTTTGTTGTTTTTCTTTTGAAGACGTTTTGATTCTCATCCAAAAAGCTTCTACAGCTCAGAGCTGAAGAAGCTTCCTTTGGAGGAGAAGCGAAACGTCTTCAAAGAAAAACAAGAAAATCCAGGTGCCTTGTGAAAAAGCATCTTTGGGAAAATTCCAGCAATCTTATATCTGTAAGGATAATTGTGCTTGCTCAAAAAAAAAAAAATAGTTAAATGTACTTTTAGTTTTCTAACTTCAGATGCACTTAGGTTTGGAATATTATGCCACTGTTATAATTCATAGTATCTCTTTCTTTAATTTCCTGATTCCTGCCATAACAGTTTTTTTTAAGTATGTAAGTATCAATAACCATAATTATTCTATAGATGGTACTGTGCCAGACCTGAATTGAATGGCCCTCAGGTTTTTTTAAGTCTTTCCATAGCCTAGAAAAAAGGGAGAATGCTCCCAAGTGGGTACACGGAAAGAATAATGCTTAAATCTTTCACAGTGCAGAACAGGGGTGTCCAACCTTATCAATTTTAAGACTTGTGGACTTCGACTCCCAGAATTCCCCAGCCAGTCATGTCAGCCAGTTGAAGTCCACAAGTCTAATGTCATGGTTCCGATAGATGAGACCAGTAGAAATAAGAACTCTGAGGCATTTACTTTCCTCAAAGAGCAATTTTAATGGCTACATAATATCAGCATGAACAAAGGTGAAACCAAGACTGAAAGTTTCCCCCCCAAAAAGATTACAAAGTAAAAGTTGAACTCCCCACCCTTATGTGTGTCATAAATCACAATCCCCAATTAACAACTTTGGTGGGCTCTCTAATGGTAGCTCCAGTCTGCCAAACACTTAGGCTGCTTGATCTTGGTTCCCACAAGAAAGTTATTGTTATGACTAAACTAGAAGAATGCATCTCCCCCCTCGCATTGCTATGGCAACCGAAAAACAAAAAAAGATGGCTGCAGCCAAAGTTATTTGAAGGTTTGACATCTTAAAGTTGTCAAGGTTGGACAACCCTAATGCAGAATAAGTTTAATAATAAGTCACGCAGTTGAAGTATACATATCAGTGAGCTCCATCCAAATACTGGATAGCCATTAGATGGGAAGCAAAGACTTCCTGCTGGCTAGTGATCCTCTGGACTTTTGCCGGTCACATAAGCGGTGCCTACCAGCAATGTAGAAAGAAAATTACATATGCAGTAGGAGTTGGTGTGGTTTAAACTGGTATTTCTCGTGAACACCAAGTCTTTTAAAAAAGCTGTAACCAATGAAGAACTGTTTCACTTTCCTAGCCTACAAAAAACATTCTTGCGTGTCATTGTCAAAACTTAATACTTATCCCTAAAAATGTGTAACTGAAGTGAATACTTCTTCCTGAAGGCAGCATTTCCAATCCCCAATAATCCCTATCATTCTGAGTCAGTCCAGCCAAAGTTAAAAACTAGCTATAGAGTAACAAACTCAAAGGTTTCTTTAACCTATTAATTACATGGCCTTTTTTTCCCTTACTTTTGGAAGTTCAATGCATAGAGAAGGCAGCCAATAAATAAGCAGAATTGATAAAATCAGTATTGTCTATTGCATGGTTACCTGGCAATCCCAAACTCACTGGAGAATTGTGCAGGTTTAAAACATCTTCTATGACTGGTTCTTTGTTTTTGTCCTTCTCTCTGTCTTTTCTTTTTTTCTTTTTTGTCTCATTGGTTGGCTTCAGCAGAGACAGTTCTTCTGATCGCCTAATACCTGCAACACAGTTGAAAATATCAATAGGCTGGAAGACCCATGGGTTCTATCATCCAAGAGAATCCATCAATTTGACACATCACATTCTTTTGCCCTCCTGGATTGTTAAAGGGCCAAAAAGATGACTCATGATTGGGCCCATACCATGGTTATTAGTTTCTTTGAGAAAATGAGTTTTTCCTGCCTTGAAAGAAATGGTGATGTGTCTTCTCAAGATGCCATCTTTGGAGCCAATGGTTTTTGACAACTACCATCAGTCTCCAACCATCCGTTTTGGGGGAAAGTAGTTGAAAAGGTGGTGAGAACCCTAAGGGAAACAGATTATGAAGGCGAATTTCAGTTGGGTTTCAGACCAGGGTTTAGTACCGAAACAGCCTTAATCATGTCAGAATAGCAATGGTGCATCCATCCTAGTGCTTCTTGATCTGTCAGTGGCTTTCAGTAAAGTGGACCATGGTATCCTTGTGAGTCGGCACCAAGGGTTGTGGATCTTTCTCCGGGGCCAGCTGCAGTTGAAGTTAGTTGGGGGGTATTTGCTTCTGGGTGAAATTCAAGGTGCTGATTACCTGTAAAGTCCTACATGACATTGGCCTGGTTAATTGAGGGACCTCATATCTCCCATAATATCTGCCTAGATAATTCTATCCTGTAGTATTATCCAACTCTCTTGAGTTCCTTTGATTAAATAACATCATATCTTAAAAACTCAGAAGTGTGCCTGCTCTATAGCAGTACCTGCCTTCTGAACAAGATTCCTCCTGAGATCTGGATGCCCCCCGTGTTGTTTAGAAGAACTGTGAAGACTGGGCTTTTTGCTCAAGTCTTCTTTGCAGAAAGATATTGAGATTGCTTACTTTGTGTGTGTGTGTGTGTGTGTGTGTGTGTGTGTTTTATTGTAATTTCTTTTAATTTTGTGAGCAGCCCAGAATCTTTAAGTGGCATAGTAATAATAATAATAATAATAATAATAATAATAATAATAATAATAATAATAATAAAACTGGTGGGATCATAAAATAGAGAAAGTCATAGAAAATGATAAAATTAAACTGCTCTGGGACTTCAGAATTCAAACAGACAAGCACCTGCAACATAACACCTCAGACTTAACAATTGTTGATAAGAAAGACAAAAAAGTCTGGATAGTGGACGTGGCAGTGCCTGGAGACAGCAGAATAGAAGAGAAAGAATTGGAGAAGATAACAAAATACAAAGACCTACAAATAGAAATAGAAGACTGTGGCAAAAGCAAGCAAGGGTAGTACCAATAGTAATAGGCTCCTTGGGTGCAATCCCAAAACAACTGGAGCACCACTTGAACACCATTGGCATTGACAAATTCGCTATTAGTCAATTGCAAAAGGCGGCCTTACTAGGAACTGCTTCCATCCTGTGACAATATCTGTAATACCATCAAATATCCACATCTGCCTATCCCAGGTCCTGGGTAAGGACTCGATAGGTAGACAAAATGCCAAATCCAGTCTGAACATCTGGCTGACTGTGCGATGATCCATGATAATGATAATGATGATGACAGTAGTAGTATCAACACTGGCGTTGACAAAATCATTTACTTGGAAACATTTACATCCTGCAATAATATCTTTAATATTATTAAATAACATCTGCCTCTCCTGAGTCCTTGAGAAGGACTTGCTAGATGGGCAAAAATGCCAAGCCAGTCTGAACATGTGGCTGGCGATGTGACCAACTATAATAATAATTTTGCAAAGTAGAACTAGGCAAACCTCCTTCACCACCAAAGGAATTTCTCTGCTTTTAAATCAGCTATGGGGTTAATTTTTAATATATGGAACAGAGAAGAATATTACCTTTCCATTAAAGTATTTTGTTTCAAAAAGGTGGCTAGGACAAGAAGCAGAGAAACAGGATTATGGAGTAGGCAAATAAAACATTAGTGATTACTGGAAGTGCACCTGCTTTCGCTTTAACTTTATTCTGTGAAAACATTTAAACCCCACTTTCCAGCTAGAAAGGAGACAATGAATAAAAGAAGACAGCATTAGTCCTACAGTCTATAAGCATAAGAAGACTTTACAGCAAGAGGGGGAAAAATGGGCAGGGAGTGAAAAGGAAGACAACCAGGAACCAATTCTTAATGTTAAACCACTTATCTAATGATAAGTAACAATGGAAGCAGGCGGATCTAATTCAAACACCAGGTTTGAGGAGAATCAAACATATAGTCTAGAGGTGACCTTCCTTGAAAGAATTCTAATGAAGCTAGAAATTGTTGCTCTTGGTTTCCTCTGAGAGGAAAAAGGTTCCACCTAGCCCAACTGATAAAAGCAGCAGAAAGGAGATGATCCAGTATTAATCTCCACCACACAACACTCTCCTTACGTTAGTGACCTAAAACTGACCCCAAACTTAGATTAGATTTAGATAACCTTTATTGTCATTTTTTACTGTGAGCACACTGGCCCACATTAAAAATGAAATTCTGTTGCTTGCTCTCAAAAGAAAGTGTGTATCTACCCATATGTATATATAACACACATATATATATGCTATTATACGTACATATATATACATGTTTTCTGAGGTTTTCGCGGGTATTTGTATGTAGGTTCTTTGGTTGTTCGGGTTTTCTCCCGCGTAAAATTGGAAGTGTCTTGGCGACGTTTCGACGAAGTCCCATTCGTCATCTTCAGGCTGGTGTTTTCAGCTTCGTGCTTTGAGCAGCAATGTGTCGTCTTAGCTGTTTCTTCCTTTTAACTGCCAGTGGGGGTATGAACTGATTGGGTGGGAGCTTGGCTGTGTTCTGATTGGGTGGAGGTGTGTTCTGAATGGTTAGGGGCTTGGCTGTGCTCTGATTGGCGGGGGAGTGTTCTGTTTGGTTGTGCTCAGGTTAGTCTGAGTTGCAGAGGGGTTTGAGATTTTGGGCTGCCTTCCTATTTTTTGGCTTCGCGTTCGTGGTCGTGCTTCTTCTTCATGGAGGGTGTCAGTTTGCTTCATGTATGGATTGGAGGGGTTTAAAGTGGCTAATGATGCAGCTGTGGTCTGGCTTCTGGTTTGTGGTCGTGCCTCGTCATCGGTGTGGCTTTGGGTTTGTTTTTTGCGTGGATGTGTGGTGGTGACCTCCTGTGTGGTTTTTGTGAGTGTGGGTCTGGTATCATTTTTTGTGTTAGGGAGTCGTTTGTCAATAAGGGCGGGTTTCCAAATGGCTGGTAGGCGGGAGGTATCATCTCGCTTGTTCATGCTGTGTGGGCGTTTTTCTATCTCGATGGCTTCTCTGATTATTCTGTTATTAAAATGTTCACTTTTGGCAATGGTTCTGGTATTTTTAAAGTCAATTTCATGTCCTGTGGCTTTAAGGTGTTGGACCAGGGAAGATGTTGGTTCCTCTTTTTTGACTGAGTTCTTATGTTCTTCTCTGCAACTCAGACTAACCTGAGCACAACCAAACAGAACACACCTCCACCCAATCAGAACACAGCCAAGCTCCCACCCAATCAGTTCATACCCCCACTGGCAGTTAAAAGGAAGAAACAGCTAAGACCACACATTGCTGCTCGAAGCACGAAGCTGAAAACACCAGCCTGAAGATGACGAATGGGACTTCGTCGAAACGTCGCCAAGACACTTCCAATTTTACGCGGGAGAAAACCCGAACAACCAAAGTCTACATACAAATACCCGCGAAAACCTCAGAAAACAAATATCAAACCTCTACGGGGAGGAAATCCACCATCTGACCAGGACCTATGAAAAACTTGAAGTCCAAAGAGCTTCCATTTTATGCGACCTCGCATTCCTACGCAACTGCCGAGATCAAAATCTAATCCCCACATGTTTCCAACTGAAATTCCACTCCAACTCTGCAGCCACCAAACGGATCCTGAAAAGAACAGAACTGGCCCTAATCAGAAATGAACTTCACACAAAAAGATTCCTCCTAGACCGAATTAACAAAGATCTCCTCACACTCCACCTCAAACTCAGCAACAAGATCCACCCCGCACTTTGGGACAAATCCAAACAACTCGCCATCTGGAGAGCCGAAACACAGACCACCCTCAAGACAGATACACACACCAACAAACTCCGAAGACTACAAGAACGCCAGAAACAAACCCCTCCTCCCTCACAGCCACACATGAAACAAACAGTGCATAACATCTCAGATAGGATCCTCACCAAAGCCGAAACCAATGTCCTTTCCAAAGGATTCAACTTTGCAGTCGCTCCCAAACACATCCCCACTGAAACCATTATATGTGGAGTTGAAACCAGCCTGACCAAAATCAACCCCGACGACGCTAACAGAATCAGACTCGAAATCACCAACATCCTCTGCACCAGCAAGCCACCCAAAAGCAACTTACCCAAAGAGGAACAGACAGCACTACGTAACCTGAAAGAAGACACCAGCATAATAATCCTACCAGCAGACAAGGGCAACGCCACGGTGGTTATGAACACATCTGACTACCAAACCAAATTAACCAACCTACTCCAAGACTCCACATACAAACCCCTAAATACAGATCCCACCACCTACCTGGAAAAAACCACCAGATCCAAAATAAAAGCCTCCCCCATTAGCGAAGAGATCCAGCAAAGAATCATTCCCAGAGAGAAATCATCCAGATGCCCAAACTCTATGGTCTCCCCAAGATACACAAAGAAGGAACCCCACTCAGACCTATAGTCAGCTCCATAGGCTCACCTCTACAAAACCTAGCCAAATTTCTCGCCAAACAACTACAGCCCTATGCAGAATCCATCACCTCACACGTAAAAAACTCATTCCAGTTTATAGAGATCATAAAGAAACAAAGCTTACAGCCCAGCGACCTACTAGTGAGCTTCGATGTCATATCCCTCTTCACCCAAGTGCCTATCAAAGAAGCCTTGACAGCTATTCAAAACAAATATAACCCCCCCAAACACATCTTAGATCTGACCAACCACTGCCTATCCAACACATACTTCATCTATAATGGACAAAAATACAAACAAACAGAAGGAGCACCCATGGGATCACCCCTCTCACCTGTCATTGCCAACCTCTACATGGAACACTTTGAAACCCAAGCTCTAGAAAACCCAAATCTGGATCAGATACGTAGACGACACCTTCATAATCTGGCCACATGGGAAAGAAAAACTGGACAACTTCCTCACACACCTCAACAGCCTACACCCCAAAATACAGTTCACCATGGAAACAGAACTAACAACCAACTTCCCTTCCTGGATGTCTTAGTCTACAAGAAATCCAATGGCTCCCTAGGACACACCATCTACCAGAAGAAAACACACACAAACCGCTATCTGCACGCTCTCTCACACCACCACCCAGCACAGATCAACTCTGTAGCCAAGACACTCATCTCCAGAACAAAACGCTTAGCTGACGAACAACACCTAAAACCCGAACTACACACTCTCGCCAATGTACTAACATCCAATGGATTCCATAGAAATAAGATTACAAACCTAATCCAAAAAGAAACCCCCACTAAAATCCAAGACAAAGAACAAGAAAACGGCAAAGCCCTCCTCCCATACATAAAAGGCACCACAGACAGAATCAGTAAGATCCTCCATAAACACAACATCAAAACAGCATTCTGCACAAACAGAAAAATATCCACCACCCTTAGAAACCCCAAAGATAAAATTGAATTAGAAAATCAAGGAGTATACGAAATCCCATGCACCACTTGTCCCACCATATACATCGGACAAACCAACAGAAGAATAAGTGCACGCATTGAAGAACATAAGAAATCAGTCAAAAAAGAGGAACCAACATCTTCCCTGGTCCAACACCTTAAAGCCACAGGACACGAAATTGACTTTAAAAATACCCGAACCATTGCCAAAAGTGAACATTTTAATAACAGAATAATCAGAGAAGCCATCGAGATAGAAAAACGCCCACACAGCATGAACAAGCGAGATGATACCTCCCGCCTACCAGCCATTGGAAACCCGCCCTTATTGACAAACGACTCCCTAACACAAAAAATGATACCAGACCCACACTCACAAAAACCACACAGGAGGTCACCACCACACATCCACGCAAAAAACAAACCCAAAGCTACACCGATGACGAGGCACGACCACAAACCAGAAGCCAGACCACAGCTGCATCATTAGCCACTTTAAACCCCCCCAATCCATACATGAAGCAAACTGACACCCTCCATGAAGAAGAAGCACGACCACGAACGCGAAGCCAAAAAATAAGAAGGCAGCCCAAAATCTCAAATCCCTCTGCAACTCAGACTAACCTGAGCACAACCAAACAGAACACTCCCCCAGCCAATCAGAGCACAGCCAAGCCCCTAACCATTCAGAACACACCTCCACCCAATCAGAACCCAGCCAAGCTCCCACCCAATCAGTTCATACCCCCACTGGCAGTTAAAAGGAAGAAACAGCTAAGACCACACATTGCTGCTCAAAGCACGAAGCTGAAAACACCAGCCTGAAGATGAAGAATGGGACTTCGTCGAAACGTCGCCAAGACACTTCCAATTTTACGCGGGAGAAAACCCGAACAACCAAAGACCTACAAACATATACATACATATATATATATGTGTATATATGTGTATATATATATATATATATGCGATTAAAAAGGTTAAAAATATGAACCCTGGGAATATTCATAATGAAAATATAAAATGAGCACCAGGGTAATAAAAACTATAAAAGTTTTTAATAAATTAAAACTATAAAAGTTTTAAAAAGCGCCAAGCTTTCGCCGTCACCTGCCGGCATCCTCAGGGCTGGCGCGCCAGAGAATGAGAAGGTCTTTTATAGGCGTGTCGAGGTCTGCGCCCGGCTCCTCGATCTTGTTATCGGGCCTAATTGGTTCAGCCGCGTGCAATTAACCTGTGCTTCTTTTCTCTTTTTGGTTGCATTTTTATCCTCATCCGTCTCCAATTCTCCCAACTCTGGATTAGCTAGATGGCAATTGCAGTTATTTCGGTTGCCTTTATATTCTAACCTCCCCTTAGGCTCAGGTGGTAGTGCACATTCCACATTCCTTTCTCCACCATATCTTGTCCAGTTGTTACTTTTAGGATCATATTCATTTCCGGTCTCAATACTTTCATTTTTAATGTGTCCGTCATCCTGTTGGTCTCGTAAGTTGCTACGGGTCCGGTGCAATGTGGGGGGATGTTCCGCAAGGTGGAGGGATCGTCTCTTATTAGTTGTCATGCCCAGCTGTCCTGCGCGTGTCCTACTCCGGGTGCCCGGTCCAGGGGGTGTGTGCGCAGCAATCAAGCCGCGTCCCTCCTGGTTACAGCGCTCTTCCTCAGTTCTCCCCTTTTTTACATTATTAAGAGCATTCGCTTGTATTCCATGGGAGTCCTCAGGACCATCAGGTAGGGGGTGTGACGACTCGATCTTCCGTACCCTGCCGCTCTCCGATCTTCCCTCCTCCTCTATAACGGTGTGCGATCGTCTCTTATTAGTTGTCATGCCAAGCTGTCCTGCGCGTGTCCTACTCCGGGTGTCCGGTCCAGGGGGTGTGTACGCAGCAATCAAGCCGCGTCCCTCCTGGTTGCAGCGCTCTTCCTCAGTTCTCCCCTTTTTTACATTATTAAGAGCATTCGCTTGTATTCCATGGGAGTCCTCAGGACCATCAGGTAGGGGGTGTGACGGCTCGATCTTCCGTACCCTGCCGCTCTCCGATCTTCCCTCCTCCTCTATAACGGTGTGCGAGGGTTCTTCGTCAACCACCCCCCGTGGTTTATCCTTATTAGAGCTAGTCGCTCCGGCTGCATGAGGGGTTCTTCTCCTCCTTTCCGGATCAGCCGTGATGTTTCTTTTGATGTATGGGCGGGCCGTTGCGTTTGGCGATTCATCCGCACTTCCACCTGCCGTATCTTCTCTCGTCTCCTCTTTGCTGCCAGGGGGCCGAATCCTGGTTCTTATCACCCCCCTAATCTTCTGGGATTGCAGTAGTCTCACGGGGGTGGTCGAAGTATCTCGCGATTGCTTTCCTTCCTCCAAATTGCTCATGGTTTGTTGGGTGGTTCGGGTGCTGCCCAAGTTGTTATTGGGCCATCGGGGGTGTTGCCGCTGGTTATTGGCACTCCATGATCTTAAGGCCAAATAGGACGGACATAGGTCAATATGCCTATTAATGGATTTGCTGTCCGAGAGCCATGCCTCTCTAAGAAGGCGGCCCCCTTTGGTACTATCATTTGCCAATACACTGACGCCACTAAAATTAAACCTGTGGCCCAGATCCACCGTATGGGCCCATATTTGGGAGTGGCAATCTCTCCTTCTCACTGCCAGTTCGTGCTCATGGACCCTGGTCTTGATGCGTTTAGCAGTCTCCCCAATATAATTGCATTGGCAGTCCATACAGTCAATCCTATAGACGGCTGCCGATCTTTCGATGCTGGGGAGCGGGTCCTTAGGGCGCATTATTGCCGCCCGCAGTGTTTGGTTGGGTCTATGGGCCACCTGTATTTTATATGGTGCCAGGATCCTAGCTGTGGCTTCTGATACATTGTGGATATAGGGGAGTGCAATGTGTGTGGTGGCTTGAGGCATGGATTCTTGGGATACTGGGTTACCCCGGAGTCCAGGTGGTTTCCTGAACTGATTAATAAATTTAACCGGGTAGCCATTACGTCTACATATTTGGAAGAGGTGGTTTCTCTCTTCCTTTTTAGCTCTGACGGTGCTGCAATGTGTCTCCACTCGTTTGAATAGCGTCCTGACACAACTGGCTTTATGGGCCATCGGGTGATTGCTCCCAAAGTGGAGAATCCTGTCAGTGCATGTTGGCTGAACCAATTAGGCCCGATAACAAGATCGAGGAGCCGGGCGCAGACCTCGACACGCCTATAAAAGACCTTCTCATTCTCTGGCGCGCCAGCCCTGAGGATGCCGGCAGGTGACGGCGAAAGCTTGGCGCTTTTTAAAACTTTTATAGTTTTAATTTATTAAAAACTTTTATAGTTTTTATTACCCTGGTGCTCATTTTTATTTTCATCTATAATATATATATTATAGATATATATATATATATATATATATATATACACACAACACATACATACACACACACACACACACACACACACACACACACACATATATATGTCTGTGTGTATGTATAATAGCATGGGTTATGTGTGTGTTATATATGTGTACGGGTAGAATATACACTTTCTTTTGAGAGCAGGCAACAGAATTTCATATATATGTCTCCTCTCTCTCTCTCTCTCTCTCTCTCTATATATATATATATATATATATATATATATATATATACTGCTCAAAAAGATAAAGGGAACACAAACGTATAGGGTCCTATACATTTGCATTCCCTTTATTTTTTTGAGTATATAAAGCAGGGATCAATCACTTAAGTATGATTACCAAAAAAGTGCCCATAAAAGTCAAATTTGCGTTCAATTCAAAGGATATTTACTTTTACAATACTTTAGTAAATAGCCACTAATTAACAGTTCCAGGTAATCTACAAGTAAGTAGTAGATAAAACAGACGCTTGCCTCTACAACTTTCACCTGAACCCTCTTGCATGCTAAGATCGACAGAAGTAGCATTATATAGTTTAGAGATTGACTGTCTCAAGATCCAGGAACCTGAAGGCCAATATATCTGTAAGGTACCAAGTTGATGGCAGCTACTTTAGAGTAAAAATGGCCATGATATGAAGCTCTAGTTCTTCCTATTTCTTTTCAACTGTAATATGAGCTCAGATTCAAATGGCAAAGGGGCATAGCAGACTTTTGGGGAGCTGAGAGAGGTTTTAAATGGAAAGGCAATTGCAGCTGCTTTTTCATGTTATCTGTACCATTTATGTTTTAAGAAAGAGTTTAATGATTATCATCTGAATTTATAGGTAGTAAGCAATTATGAGATCTCTGGAGAACTATGCTGTCAAGGTAGAAGTTCATTTTAAAAACCTATTTTGCAGATCCTTTTTGCTGTATCTTCTCACTTCAGCCAGTCAGACATCTACTCAGTTATCCATCTGTCTCTCTTTTATGGTCTTTTCAAGCCTAGGAACTTCCAGTGTTGTTACCCCATAATTCCTATTCTTTCCATCTAGAAAAAAAGGCATTCTATTCTGCTAATCTCCAGCAAATCAACAATATTCTCAGGTTATGAAAAAGCCAGAATTCATTCAATCATGTCATCTACAGTGTGCTTGTTAAAACTCAGCAAGCCATTCCTTGCTGTTCTACACAGATCCCTAACTTTATCTACCTCACTCACATTTTCATCTAAAGTGGTGATAGCTGAATAACTCTTAGCAGGCCATTTCCTGTTCAAATAATACAATTCACTGAGGTGTTATTTGCAGTTATATTTGCACATGTGAAGAAAAACATGATCTTTTATCTATGAAAGAATGATTTTGATTTGATTTTCTCATACCTAGCAAATGAATCAGTGGCTAGTACTTGTGCTACAGAAGACTTCTATAGCATTTATAGAAAGCAATATTTTATTCTGTCACTACAGTCATATCCACACATGTACTCATCTACATACACCTACAATCCTTTTCTGCAGGCTGGTACAAGTCTTATTTGTGGTTAGGAATATTTCAGAGATAAATTCCTGGTTAAGCAATACCCAAGGCTTTAATCATTGTAATTGTAGTGTGTTTACAGACATGTGCTAGGAATTTATATTGCGAATTGCGCAGCTGCTAATATGGCTTGAGGTGATACATTCCATCTGCAGAAAATGTAGCATATCATTGTGGAGGTGTACATTGATAAACTGAAATTATGCTTGTGTACAACTTCATAATTTTAAAACAGCAATCCTCAACATTGGCTCAAACTATTGAGTTCGAAGACCTCTGAACCTGGAAATCAGTATGAAGGTAATGCAATAAGTCCACTACAATTATTTTAGAACTTTCTGCTCTTTAACGTACAGCTGTAAATAAATAGATTTATCTATAGAACCATAACTTATTTTTATCTTACAGATATGTTTTATTTATCAAGATCAACTAACAGAACTCATGACATTAAAAATTCAATCAATATCAAATACACAAGATAGATTATAGACTCCTCTTTGTTGGTGATGTTTGAGGCTGATGGTTTGTCAGGCATGCTGCAATTATGGATTTTATTTATTTATTAAATTTGTAGGCCACCCTTTTCACCAAGGGGTGACTCTAGGAGGCATACAACTATGTAAAAATAAGATGAAAGATTAAAATATCAAAACAATAAATATTAACACTAAAAATCATAAAAGATGGGAAGGAAGGGAGCAAAATTACACACACAAGATTATCTCAGTCCAGAATTCCTTGCTTGACAAGGTTTAGACTAGATGAGAGTTCTCAGGGTCACTATTGGTCCTCAAAGGTCCATTGTTGTTGTTGTTATTCATAGTACCATTAAAGTAGTATTTATTAAATTATTTTAATATAGGTGTCTTGGGGTGTGTGTGTGTTGATGAATAATCTGAAACTTTATGAAGGGGTTGATGAGGTGAAGGGTTTGGGGATCCTTGATTAGATGATCTACAAGGTACTTTCTGTCCCTTTCATTCTAACTTTGGGTGACTAATTGTATTTGAGAGCCGAAACAAAATAAATACTGTTGTTACATTACAGGGACCAAGACTACAGAGCGACTATCCAATGTCGCATTAGGAATCAACAACCTGACTGTGCAATTATCCATGTTCAGGAGTTTCAAACACATTTTGGGGTTTTTAAAGGTTTCCACTGAACACGGGCAGGGAATCTTGTGGCTGTTTTGGGGCTTTACCATTAAATGATACCATGTGATTTGGGGGCCTGCAAAAGCATGCAAAATAAGGCCTCAGGCCTTGTCTAGATGGATGTCTTCCTGATCAAAGGTCTTGTATTACTTCCTCTTGTGAATGATGATTCTTCTAACTGATAAGAGTCTCACGTACAGTAGGAATGGCTCTTTGCACTGCGAGTCCTATCCTGCCTCCCCTTCATCCTGAGATATGTGTAGACACATCTTGCTGTGCTTTTTAAAACATGTAATTGATGTTCCTCTCGAGTGGGTGAAAACAATAAGCAGTAATGGACAACTATGCAGAAATACCTCAGAATAAAACGAGTGATTTGCTTTGGGTAAAATAAGCTCCAAATACTTTTTTCATTGATTGTTACATTCGTATGAACAAAAGTTATTGGGCATTGGTCTTATTCAGCCAAAATCCTATTTTCTTTATATTTGAGAGAATGCAGGATGCAATGGCAATTTCTCTCAAGGCTGCTGATCTGAAACCCTCCCCCCCCTTTTTTTTTTTTAAAAAAATCATAATAAAATGGTTAGAATAATTTCTCAAGCTATCAATGGAGCTGAAGAGCTGAGCTAAACTGTCCTTAAAAATCAAACTACTATCTTGCACAGCCTACATTTTGCTTTCATTTTCCTTTTACTTTCAATGGATTTTAGAATTGTAACTCAAATATACAAACTTTAGGATCTTGAACCGGTAATACACAGCAACTGTCCTTTCCTCAACCTGGTTAACTTTCAGATGTGAGGATCTGGTTACATTGTCTTAGAATTCCAGGAGAGAATTCCATAGATAAAAGGCTTAAAAGAAGCAGAGAGGCTGTGTTCCATATGCCCATGGTATGGAAGTGCTCTAGCCACCAACTATAATTTGCATGACAAGGTACTTGTACTGAAATGTTAAAAATTCAAGAGCCCTCTTCTCTTCTGCATCTGGCTGTTCAATGTGGGAAGATGCCCGGTTGAAGCAAAATTCAATCACAGTTCGATTAGAAGTAGATGGGCACCTTGATCAAGCAGGCAATAACTTATATCTTGGACCTGCTATAAAAACATAGTAATGGAAAAAATAAGTGACTCAGTGTTATATGAAAAATGTTCAATATATTACGATTGTTGAACAAAATCTATTTTCTCATAAACTAGAAGGCAGATCTTCCAAAGAGAGAGAAGCAATACGTCTTCATATCTCATTGGGGCTGCTGTTTTGTAGCAGTGAAGGCTGCGTCTGAAAGTGATGTGGTTGATAAGCTTGGAATGGGTGAACATGATGCATGGTGAAAGCCATCACTATGAATATGAAGGGATTAATTTCTGATTTACTTAAAGATTTTTTGTGTGTGTGTGTGTCTTCAAGTCAGTGCTGACTCCTGCCAACTACCTGGACAAGTTTCTGCAGTTTTCTTGGCAAGGTTTTTCAGAAATGATTTGCCATTGCCTCCTTCCTAGGGTTGAGAGAGAGTGACTGGCTCAAGATCATCCAGCCAACTTTCGTGCCTAATATGGGACTAAAACTCAGATTTTAGCCTGGTGCCTTAACCGCTACAACACACTGGTTCTCATACTTAGGGAAATATAAGGGAATATTTATGAAAGTAATGAAGAAGCTGACTATCCTTATTACTAATAACCTTATTAGTTCATTGAAAAGCTCACAAGTATCCCCATACTAAATGGACCACGTTCATCAAATCATCCAGTTATGCTTCAGTTACTGTTGGAAACAGTGTTCCATGAGAATTTGGACATAAAGTGGAACATTCCCAAGACAGACCATCTGGACATCAGTTACAACATGTGCCGGAAGCACATCAGGGCAGAATAGATGAAGACCACTCACCAAGGCTCTTGCAGATGTCCCCGACAACCCTGAATACTACGGAGGAGAAGCTGACATTCAGTCTCACAGTTTTCATACTTGGTAAGCGAAGGCGAAGAATTTTGTGCTGAGGGGTAAACAAGAGTATGGCATCTGCTTGCACTCCATATTTGTCTAGGGTCCAATGAGTTTTCAGAAGCCAGTATTTCTTTTGTTCCCACCAAAGCGCATAGTCTGACCAATCTTGTGATACCCCTAAAAAAAAAAAAAACGTAAAAAAAGGAAAAATAAAGCAAAGCAGGAATTTTGAAAAGGATACCGCAAATGCTTCTTCTGAAAAATACCACAGAGCTGAGGACCTGGTTATACACGATATGCAGTGGTGGGATTCAGCCGGTTCGCACTACTTTGTCAGAACCGGTAGCTAATTTTTTGTTGCCCAGGCCTAGAATGGACTTCCGGAAGCGGCATCCACACAGAGAATTGGTTGTTCACATATTTGAATCCCACCACTGACAATATGTATTCCGTTAGAACCATTTGTAAGCTATCTAGCCTTAAAAAAAGGCAGAGAAAGCAACAGGCCCTCACCAGGTTAGAAGTGATTTTCTGTATCTAATGTTTCCAACTTACCTCATGGGTGGTTATTGGGAAAAGTGGGAGAAGGACCTACTTATGCCTACCTTGGAAGTTTTACACAAAGGTGAGATACAAATCTAACAAATACTAGCCCTCAGCCTATCTATAATTTACTGACTTTGTCTGATGGATTAGGTGGCTTTGGGTATCTTCTATATCTTAACCAGTACAGTGGTGATGGATATACTATTCAAAGACTGGAAGATTGGGAATTGGGGTCAGAGCATCCTGGAGAAAATGTGGTTGTGAACAGTCAGCACTGGCTTGATGACACATAATCATCCTGGGCTTAACATTTGCCCTTTTTTTCTTGTGTTTTACTATAAATAGAAACAACTATAAATAGAAATTATGCAACCCATAATTTCTATTCTCACTTTTTATTCTGCCTACTGATGGCATTAAATCAATGCCTGCTATATATAAATACTAAAATCTGACTTAATATGTGATACTGGCTTGTCTTATAAATCAGCCCTTCCTTGTTATGACCTCCGTAACACTCCAAATATATGCTGTCTGGGTTGTTCCCAGTAGATGTTTTTAATATGGTTGTAGACATAACAGCATGAAACAAGTTGCGGTAAATGGGCAGTTGTATAAGTGATGTGTTATGCAGAAACCTGCAGAGCTTTTAGATTTTCTTAGAAGGCTTCCTCACTAGAAGCCCAGTATCAATAGCCCATGATGTCTGTTCAGTAGCTCCCTCCCACCCTGAGGGAGGTGAGTGGTTCAAAAATGTGAAAAGTAAATAATGAATGGAAAAGCAGTTTTTTTTTTTGCTATCTGCTTTCTGGGACATGAGTTCAAAACACCCCAAAATATGTATATTACTTGGGAGGTTCCAATTTCACTTGTATATACAGTATAGAATGAGCTGCTCCTCTATCTATCTATCTATCTATCTATCTATCTATCTATCTATCTATCTATCTATCTATCTATCTATCTATCTATCTATATCCCGGATCCAGCATTTTATACTCTGACAATGTCGGCAGCGTGGCTGACGAAAGCTCAGTACTTTTGCAAGATTAAACAGCTTTATGATTTTATCCTGGTGATCGTTTTTTATCTATTCCATGTTATGTGTATACCCGGGATTCGTGTTTTTAATATTATTAAGGTCTCTCTCTCTCTCTCTCTCTCTCTCTCTCTCTCCCTCTCTCTCTTTCTCTCTCTCCTTTATTCGTTTGGGGTTGCTTCAGGTTGCCTGAATTCTTCTGTCCTTTAAAAACACTATACTCACCAATTTGTTCCACAAGTCTGAGCATCAACCCTCCGACATGAAGCTCCCCTGATACTTGAAGGGCAATCTCTTTTTGTTCTTCTCCATTGTGATGATCAACTGTGACTTTGAGCTCCCAGGAATTGGAACCATATTCATTTAAAGAAATCATAGCCCTGTTGGAAATTCCAACATTTGTTCCAAAATTTAAAAACAAGGGAAATATATATATATATATTTTCTTGTGTCACTGTTCTCTAAGAGCATGGTGAAATACTGAGGTGCCCTCATTGTTATTAACATCTGCTCCTCACCCAATATATTTTTTCTCTTTTAGCTTTGTGCTTTATTTTAGAGTTTTAACATTTTAAAACAACAACAACAACACTAATAATGTTTTCTATATATTGTTTAGCTTTGTTGTACTTGCCCAGAGTCACTGTGTCATTATGTGAGGGGCAGCTATATACATTTGTTAAATGAATGAATAAATGTATGCATGCATGAATGAATAAAATTTGAGTCTGCTTAACCTGGCTAAAGACGCTGGAAGGGAAAACAACAACAGGCTCCTCTGTTCACTTTTGATATGATGAATCAGCTCCTGGAAATCTAATCTGATCTCCTAACAGGCCAGTTCTAGAATGTTTGCTCCCTGAGGTGGACATGTGCACAAGCATGCATAGACACATTGTGGAGACACAACACCCAAGGCTGGTGATATTATTTTGACACCTGAGGCAGAAGATTCCACAAGCATTTCTCCCACTGTCTGGCAATAAAACACACAACAATCTATTAAGTAACTAACAATTTGCGGTCTTTTCAGACATCCTTTAACAACTCCTAAGCATTGTTTTACTCTGCTTGACTGCAGGGGCTAAATTTCATAGGAGGATCATTGTTAAGGAATATTTTTCAGCTTGATAATGGCTCCTGCTTACTTTTTTTTTCCTTGAATGCAGAATAGCAGCCTCTTAACCATGTTGGGATACATTCAAAATAAATGTTTTGTGTCTTTTAAAGACTGAGAATAATATCTTTGTACTTGTAGCACTGTACCAAGTTCCAAACCATCTAGTTTGCAAGCCACAAAAGCAATCACTCATAAATTTGCTGTATTTGTTTTTAACATCTAAGTGATGTGTTGCATCCCCAAGCAAACATTTAGAAGTACTTCTGTATATCACAGTCAATATACAGGTAATCCTTGACTTAAAACTATTTATTTATTTATTTTTAAAATTTATAAACCGCCCCACTCCCGCAGGACTCCGGGCGGCTAACAATAAAAAACACCATATAACATGACAAAAACAAACAATACAATAACAGTCATCCAGGGGTCAGATTTTATAAACCCCAGGCCTGCCGGAAAAGCCAGGTCTTAAGCAGCTTGCGGAAAACCAACAGGGTGGGAGCGGTCCTAATCTCCGGGGGGAGCTGGTTCCAAGACGTGGGCGCTATCACAGAGAAAGCCCTCCCCCGCGGCCCCGCCAAATGGCACTGCTTGGCCAACGGGCCCTGAAGGAGGCCCAGCCTGTGGGATCTAACCAGACGAAGGGAACTATGAGGTAGTAGGTGGTCTCGCAAATAGCCTGGCCCTGAGCCATATAGAGCTTTAAAGGTAATAACCAATATCTTGAATTGGACCCGGAGACCAATAGGCAACCAGTGCAGCTCACGGAGGATAGGTGTAACGTGGGTGTACCGAGGAGCACCCACTATCACTCGCGCGGCTGCATTCTGGACCAACTGTAGTCTCCGAATACTTTTCAAGGGTAGCCCCATGTAGAGCGCATTGCAGTAGTCCAGACGTGAGGTGACAAGGGCATGAGTGACTGTAATTAAACTATTCATTTAATCACTGTTCAAAATGACAAAGGCACTGAAAAATGGCTTATGACTAGTTTTCACACTTATGACTGTTGCAGCATGGGGTTAAAGTCAGATGCTTGGCAACTGGCATTTATTTATGACAGCTGCATTGTCCTAACGTCATATATTTGTAATCTTCCCAGCCAGCTTCTGTCAAGCTGTCAATGGTCGAAGCCAGGTCCACTTAATAACCCCATGATTCACTTAATAACTGCAGTGATTTGCTTAACAACGGTGGCAAAAAGGTCATAAAATGGGCAAAACTCATTTAACAACTGCCTTGCTTAGCAACAGAAAGTTTGGGATTAATTGTGGTTGTAAATTGAGGATTAGCTGTATGTATTTTATTTCTTACTAGTTAAATTCAGCTGAAGCATTAGATCCCAACAGGACACCACCTCCTTCTTGGTTTTATATAACTCTCCCAGCAACTTTTTCTAAAAATGCACGTTCACAATGTTTTTGTGAATTTTATCATATTAACCAGATTAACAAAATTTAGATAGATTGAACAGAACTAATGAAATAGAATGTCAACCTTAATCATCATCATCATTTAAAGAAAGAAAAGAACAAAGAACTATGCCAGAAAGTGTAGTTTTTAATATCCTTGAAGAACAACCTCATTTTAAGAATGTAGGAACCCAATTTTATATTATTGCAAGAACATTTCTACTGTTCTGTGATGCCACAACATTCAAAGATTTAAATTAGTAAAATCTTCTTCCACAATGTCTTATTTTGGAAGATTCTAATAATTTCCTATTTCATTTAGTTCGCCCCTCCCAGAATTATGAGAAAAAACACAAGCTCTAACCCTCATTGTTCATTTTAGCAGCTTGAAGATGTGTGGACTTTAACTCCCAGAATTCCCCAGCCAGGGGAATTTCTGGGATTTGAAGTCCACACATCTTCAAGCTACCAAGATAAAGAAACACGGTTCTAGATACATTGCTGATCCCATCTTCCATCATCCTTTCAAAACAGCCAGGGATCAAAACAATGGCAATTAGAATTCAACACTCTGAAAACTGCTCTCAGTTATTTACCTATGTCCAACACAACCGAAAAGGTTGTGAAAAGGTTATCCTGAACTTCCTTGAAGTGTGGTGAGGGGCAAAAAAAAAAAAAAAAAAAAAGGAAGTAACTCGGGCCCAACGTCTCCAGGCCAGTCTATATTTCAAAGTGTTTTGGAAGTTTTCGTCTGAGCTTTTAAACATCCCTCCCACTTCCTACTCCAAGGTTTTGGATTACAAATATATTTGCTGCAGTGACACCACCGCATCCTCGCTTTCAACAGAGAAACGATGCCCTTTTCCACTGGGGCTCGAAAGAGGCAGATGAGCATTTTAAGGATCCCAACGAATTGTGGCTCCTGACTGGTTAAGCTGCCACAATTTAACTCAATTCCCTTTTAGCCCTCAAGGACCAAGTTCAGACGCCTGCTTCCTGCAAGTACACTGACCCAAGGGGGCTTGGCTAGCTGAGGGGTCGCTTTTGTCCCATTGTTACCCTCCGTGCATTGTCCGAGGGGCGCCAGGTCCCGTTGCTAACAAAGAGCCACCCGAATAAGACGGGACCCAGGCGGTGCGCCTTCTCGGTCCCGGCGCCTGCACTTGGGATAATACCCTCTCTGACATTTTAATCGCCGCCCTCCTTTGAACGGGACTCGGAGACCAGGTGTGTTTCTTCACGTAAAACTACATTAATGTCCAGTAAGATCCGATGCCATTTTAGTTATGACTTGCAACGGTTTGAAAATAATAAGCCTATTAAAACAAGCCAACTCTAGAGTAGCAACGTATTTTCTTGGTTTAGCAAAGTGCTTAAAGCGAGCGCCCGATTCGTGTATGGCGCAGGAGCTTTGGTATTTCCCTTCCCTTCTATCAATTTTAGCGGACCATGACTCAAAATGAATATATATTCAGAAATATGTATTTCTTTGCATTAGCTCGATTATCGAATGGGTTATTTTTTTAAACTTTGTACGCCGTGCTGAGTCGCCATTAACCGGGTGGAACTGGACATTTGTTTTTTAAAAGAATAACCACAGCCTAACCAAACACTCCTGAGTTTGCCCAGGTTGAGAGGCTTCAAAAACAAAGCAACGCACAACACTGACACCGGACAAACATTGCACTTTGCGGGGATTTACCATACCCGGGTTAAGAGTCTTCTATGAATATATCCAATAAGCTAGTACGCCTTCCCCCCATATTCACAAAGCATATGCGTAACGATATCCCATTGGTTACAATCAAGCTCGTAATTCCCCGCCGGACGAAAAAAATCCTCAACTTTCCGGAGATTCCGGAGAAGCCGAGTTAGTCACGGCTGAGATTTCCTACCTGGTCAGTGACGGAAAATGCCCAGAACTCGCGCGCGCCGCTCCCGCCGCCACTCCTGGACGCCGACTAGAGCCTCGCGCAGGTTCGAGCAGTTCCGACGGAGGAGGTGGCTTACCTCAGCCGCTCTCCCAGCCCCGCCTTCCAAAGCGGTGGGGCCGCGAACAGCAGCAGGTGTCCCGGTTAGTTGTTGCTGCCTCTTCCTCCTCCTCCGTCGGTTGAGAGATCCCCGCGAGCGGGGTGGGGTGGGGTATTTGAGCATGGCTAGGATCAGATGGCTTATTTAGTCTGGCACCAGGCAGCGAGGCAGGTAGTACATGTGGGAGCTGCAGCTCAGACGCCTTTTTAGCCTTCTGCGGCAATGAGAGCTGCAGCCTTCGAAGATTGCAGGTCCGCCCTCTGAATATTTTAAATACAGGTAGTCCCAACATTTCTGTGGCTAAGCGAAACCTTTGTTAACTGAGAATCGCTGCTCGTTGGTAAGTTAGTGACACAGTTGTTAGGCGCAACTGGTTTCCCCATTGTCAGAAGGTCACAAAAAAAGGTCACATGACCCTTGGGCGCTGCAACTATCATAAATATGAGTCAGTTGCCAAGTGGCTGAATTTTGATCACGTGATCATGGGGATGCTGCTGTGATGGTGTGAAAAACGGTCATGTCCCTTTTTCCAGTGATGTAACTTTGGTCACTAAATTAAACATTATAAGTCAAGGACTACCTTTACAGGGAAATCTGCCATCAGTTGCTCATCTGGTTTTTTACGCAGTCCAGACCAGTTTTATTTTGGATGAATTGAAAAGAATAAAACTTCTTCTGAACTTTTTAGCTGGCTACAAGCCCCAAACTTTCTGAAAGTGGTGGGATTGTAATCGGGCATTTTGAAACCAGTAGAAACTAATAATGAATTACAGCCTCTCTAGAATCTTTTGGTTAGGCCAGTGGTCTCCAAACTTTGTGACTTGCAACCTGGCTGGGGGTGGAGGGAGACTTGTGTGAATGGCAGGCCAGCGTCCATATGTGCGACACACACCAGCCTGCTGCTTGTGCAGGTTGAATTACACGCATGCACAGCCACGTGTGGCCCAATTCCGAATAGGCCACGGCCTGGTAGTGGGTCATGGACCCCGGGTTGGGGATCCCTTGGGTTAGGCTGAAACACAGTTATTTACCCAATCTTGAGCTGCTCCTGTGAATTGTCCTTAACACTGCGGTGGTATATTGAAGAATAATTTCTAAAAAGAGTGGATGTATCAGCCTATTGCAGCAACAGCAACCAAGAGGTGTGTAGAACCTTGCAGGCTAATAAACTATGGTATAATCTTGAAGACACAACAATTCAATGCATGGAGTTTTTGCATTTTTGTAAATTCATGCTTGTAGTGATGGCATCTCACTACTTTGTCTTCTGGGATTAAGCGTTACTGAAGCCTATAGGAAATTTGAGTTTTAGGTTTTTGGAAATCAGATTTATCTTTGATAATTGTGTTTGTGGACAGTGACAGATTGATCCACAAAGCTAAATATGTTCCCTGTTGGTTTACAAACAGTGTTATTTTAATGTCAGATGTGAACTACTTTGGTGATGGTTTTATTGCTCCCAGGAATTCTAAATATTTGCACAGTTTTTCCATTGTTTTATGCTGACATTTCAATTTCAATTTCGGTTTATTATCGTGGTAGATCAATACAGGCAGAGTGCTCTGTGAATAGATCTATATTTATATCCATATCTTAGTAGATAATGAACAAAATAAAGTTTAAGTCAAAGTTAAAATACATTTATAAAACAAGCTAACATTTATGAGTGAGGCCCAGGATGGAGCCTATATTAAATTATAATGTAGACACTAAAATTATATTAAGTGTAATAATTTCTATCGCTATATAAAAGCGATGATATCTAGAGTTTAAATGAATTATAGGTAAATAAAATGTATTTGGCTCGAGGAAAATTGGCCCATATTACTCTGGCATTCATAAGTTGTGTTATAATGTATTTCAATATCGTGAACTTGTACTGTGGAAGAGATAAGAAAATGACACTGTCAGCAATCTAGGAAGGGCTTATCTGGAAATTACAGAGGAATGGAAATTACTTTTTAAATTCAAAAGCTGCAATCTGGGCAAACACTTCATTAAAAATAAGCTCCTTTAATTATCCTTGCAGTTACTGTTGGATAGATAGATGTGGGTCAACAAAGCAGAAGAATGGAGAACACGTGTAAAATACTGACTGCAAGTTTCCAGAGCCAAATCCAGGAACAACTTTAGGTTAGGCAAGGTATTTATCCTGGACCAACTTGTTCTTAAACAAGTAGCAGGAAAATGTACAGAGAAAAAAGAAAAAAAATATCAACTTACTCAATGGAATATTCATAAAAGCCATACAGATTTGATAAACATTGTGTCATCTTCTTGTACTTAGCAAGCACAACTTTTATTCAATGCCACCAGATTTTCAAATCATGAACTGATTTCCAAGTCTTGTGGATGTAATGAGGTTTACTTGGTCTGGCTTCTTGTATTGCCATTCAAAGGCAATTCTGCTATTGTGCTATTTTTCTCTTCAACATAATTTTTAGAAAGATGAAAGAGATGGCTGGCTAACATCGGGTTCCAATGGAATTAATAGAAAACTTTCAAAATTCTGTGCATTTTGCTTGAAAATGTGGTTTATCCCATTGATCCATCCTATGCATGTGAGTCAAAACTCAGCTTGTGGTAACCAAATTAAATGTCTTCCAGGATTTTTGTTTGTGACTTTTTAGTCTAACCCACAGCCATAGAATTCTCCAGTGATCTTCCATCTAAGTACTAATCAGGTTTAAATCTGCTCAGTATCTGAGACTTGTAAGAATAAATCCCATTCAATCCAATGTGATTTTCAATGACAATATTCCTTTTGACAGGATTTATTTGTAGATACAGTATATAAATAGACTTGGCTGCAGTTCTTTATGTGTTTAATCAAGAATTATTTTCTATGAATTTGGCAAAATGGTTAGGGAAATGTTTGTAAGGATAGGTAGTGCACAGTATATAAACAACAAACTTTATTTTTTTATATTTGACATTATCGGGAGGCTGCATTACTACCTGTCCAGGGCTCCATGTAGCCCATGAGTTGTGGGTTGGATATGTCTGACCTAGACAATATCTCCTTTGCTGGTCCAGGGCATCATAGAAAAGTCCCTGGGGAAAGCTACCGTTATCTTCCCCAAGAGGCTGTTTTCCCCTCATCTCCTATAGTGTATGAATTTGGAGATAATTGCTTAAAAAAGAAAAAGGGGAACGGGGAAATAAAAGAGAAAGGAGTAAGAAGAAAGTTTACTTATCAGAATCGAAACTGGAGGCCCAGGAAAATGTATTCAAGGCGTTAATGGGTGATAAGCTAGAATATTCCCACCATTTCATTTCTATACACTTGCATGGCTGCATAGCTACCTCTTGTGTTCCAGTAACGTAATTTCTCAGATAGCATTACCATGTATCAGGTAGAATAGTTGTATAGCTACCCTTTGTGTTTCAGGATCATTACTGTTACGTGTTAAGTTATATGTTTCTTAACTTTCTTAACTTTGCAGGAAGATTCCCTAACACCTTCCTTTCTATTTTCCTGGATCTGGGATGAAGGAAGAAATATAGGGTGGAATTCCCCAGTTAATTAAACAGGTTGGTTTCAGAGGGTGCACAGCCTGACTGATGTCTATGGAGATTCTCAGTCATGTTGATCCCAAAAGTGCTTTTCAAAAGGCAACTGGACTTTCTTGGTTTTTTTCCCCTTGAAGACGTTTCGCTTCTCATTCAAGAAGCTTCTTCAGTTCTAACTTAGAACTCAGTTCAGTTAGAACTGAGGAAGCTTCTTGGATGAGAAGTGAAACGTCTTCAAGGAAAACAACAAAGAAAGTCTAGTTGTCTTTTGAAAAGCAACCTGACTGATGGCAGTCTGTGACAATTCTCTTTTATGGGGGAACCCTGGGAAGAAGGGCTCTGACAGAAAGCCTTCTTATACTTCTCCTGACCTGGATTATAACAACATGGCCAAGTATTAAAAATTTTCTTTGGGCTATTTAAACAGAGCAAAGCAAGGGAAGAACTTCCTGGCATATGTGTTGAAAAACACACTGTGTATAGTCTTCCTCCTCCTGTTCATGTAGGATAAAGCCTATGGTCTGCATTAGTTGTGAAAAGAGCTGAACACAAGGAGGCGTTAGTTGGACTTCACATTATCCTGGTCTGGAAATGTTGGATAGAATTCAATGTCTGTTCCCTTGGAGCCCTACCATAAATATTTATCTCCTATCTTCTGATTTCCCAACCCCCTAAAGGTCATTTCAAAGTTGAGCTGCTAGTGCCGGAGTATTGGTTGCAACTTTCCTGCAGAGGAAAAAAAGTAGGTCTTGAACTCCACTTAGATATAAGCCCACATTAAATGAAAATATTATTATGGTTCGTCGCACAGCCGGCCAGATATTTGGACTGGATTTGGCATTTTTGTCCACTGCTAGCGAGTCCTTCCCAAGGACCTGGGTATAGGCGGAAAAATATTATTTATGATCATATTAATTATGTACATGTAAATAATAATTACTTAACACAATTATAGCAATTATTATTTATTAAATAGGATAGATGCAAAGAATGGGAAGCCTAACTTAATTCCTTATATATAAATGCATTCTTGCATGCAATTTTGATTACAGCCAAAGGACAGTTTTCATATTTAATCCATTTGGATGAGTAGTAAATGTTACACACGAGATCAATTGAAGATTTAATTGGTGCTTTGTATAAGTGGGAATCATTGCCTGATGAACACAGATGGTTAGGAATTGGCAGAAAAAAAAGAAAGAAAAAGAAAGTAATTTTCCACATGCCCAAGCAGTCCCTTGCTTGCATGTGAGAAATAATCTTGGCAATTGCAGTAAAAAAGACAGACTTTTATTTTACTACAGGTCCCGTAATTTCTCCCTACTTCCGCATTGCTCAAGGCCTCTGGGTTTTGGGCCACAGATTCTCCTTCCCTGAGATCCAACTACTTTTGCATTTGTTTTATGCGGGGAAATAAGAGATGAAAAAGATCTTTCTTTTTTTTGTGTCTAAGAACTGCATTCACTCCAGAGGCAGACAATTATTCCTGCTGTCTGCTTTCTGTCTTTTGCTATTCCCTTTCTCTCTAATTCTCTGACTTTCCCCACCCCCATATTTTTTACCCACCAGCAAGACATTTCCCATTTCCTACTGCCAATCCTTGTCCTGTCTCTATTATGTCTGCATGCCGCTCATGATTCCAAAGACACTGATTTACACCCCTATCTTTGCTATCCTCCCTGTTCAACATGTTATCATTTGGCAGAGGAAACATCCACTAAGCTTCTTTTTTCAGCAGGAATGGGGTATGGTATGGTGTGATGCTTGCATTATTTTATCGGTTTTGTGCACCTCAATTCTTGCAGCTCATTCGGTTACACCTTGAATACAAAGGTGGAAAACCTCACAAAGAAAGCTATGTACTTCTTTTTCTTTTATTTCACTTGACTGTAATTCAGTCTTGCACAAAACAGGAAAGACCATTAAAGGGAGCCAGAACAGTCCAGCACCATTGCACTAAACCCCTGAAATAGCAGTAGTTCCTGTTCCAACCTGACCCTTACATTTAAACACAGGCAGTCCTCAAGTTATGCAAGATACACATCAATCAATCAATCAATCAATCAATCAATCAAATCATTATTATAGTCATAGACCAGGATGGATGCAACTCATTGATTATTACAAGGCATGCAAAACATTGCTGCTCACCCTTTTGTGCGTGTGGAAAAAAAGTCAGTTATCATTTTGGTTATGGTGTGATCTGACTGCTGCCCAAAAGTGATGACTATGTTACAAATGATAATTGTGCTACACAAAAGTTGACTTGTCCAGGATTCCAGGAATGGAGTAGTACAGAGCTAGGACTGTGTGTAGTAACTGGAAGTCTCCATCATGTCAATCCTGGAGATTTGCTTGGTAATGATCCTCTTTCACCCCACCGCCCAATAATATTTTTAAACATTTTGCATGTCAAATTTTTGGGAGAGTATTGAAGAATGGTAGTAGAGGGCTCTAACTGAGGAGCATAAGAGAGGAGACCTGCTTGTATTAGTGTGAAATGCCAAACAAACATCTCTCTTATCACACCCTCTGCTAGTTCACCTCTACACCTAACAGATTTTATCCATCTTGAGGGTCTCCTTGGATGATATTATAGTAAGCAGGAAAAATACTATTGTACTTTATCATTGATACAGCTAATGATAACCTAGAGCAGACATGTCAAACTTGCAACGTCACGTGATGTCGCATGACATATCGGGACTGTTTTGCCGGCAATGGGGTGGGCGCGGCTTCTACGTGACACATCTGGCCTGTGGTCCAGCAGTTTGACACCCCTGACCTAGGGCAATTTGAGTCATGTTCTGGGGACAGGACGAAGGGAGAATTGTTGGGGAAAGTCCGGGTTGCCAAGATATGATTGTGCTATGACTAGGTACAAGTTGTCTACTCTGTTGTAAATGACTGATGAAGGCGACTGGAAAAAAGAATGGTTCTGCAAGAAAACTAGCAGTAATTGTTCACCTTGTTGACCTATAACTGTTGTGCCAGGTTTGCCACCAACTATATTGTGAAGTATATGGATGATACAACAGTAGTGGGCCTTATTCAAGATGACAATGAGGGTGCTCACCACAAGGAAGTAGAGGGTTTGGTGAACTGGTGTAACAAAAACAGTCTCATTTTAAACATAGGAAAAACTAAAGAGATCATTGTTGATATCAGAAAAAGCAGGCACAGCAACACACCTCTGTGTATTAATGATTCTCCTGTAGAGGTGGTTAGCAGCATCAAATTTTGGGTGTGCAGCTAACTAGTAGACTAGCTTGGTCGCTCAACAGTAAGACACTGGTGAAGTAGGCACAACAGTACCTGCATTTTCTGCATCACATGAGAAAAACACATCTTCCTTCCCCTGTCCTTACCACTTTCTACAGAGGGACGATTGAGAGCATCCTGTCATACAGCATTACTGTCTGGTTTGGAAGCATCATTGCTTCGGACAGGAAGGCGGTGCAGAGAGTGGTGAGGATGGCAGAAAAGATTATTGGTAGTTCACTTCCTTTTGTCCAGGACATGGCACGTAAGCGCTGCTTGACAAGGGTCTGCAGGATTGTCTGGGACGCTAACGTCCTCTTCACAACCTGAATCCAGGTTCAGCCATAGTTTTGTTCCATATAGCATCATAGGTGTAGGTATATATATCGAATCTCAGACAGGCCTCTTGCTTTCTATTCCTCCCAATCACTATTTCAAGATGTGTGAAGGACTTCCATTTCTGTCCTTCCCTCCTGCCCATTCTGGAAAAGTACTTCCACTGTGGCACTTCCACTGAGCTCCCCTGCATTTCTGCCGATGTAATCGCTCAATAGAGACAAATATATTCCAATCCTGAGGCAATTGTTTGGTGATTTGTTTCTGAAAGTGTTTCCTGGCACCAAAACAGAAGCTGTAAAATCATGTTCAAGTTACACTCATCCAGAAGTACTTATCCACAAGGCTCCAAAACGTATTAAAAAGTAAGCTCCACTGAACAACGTGCAACTAATGTCTCCGGAGGGTTAAGGCTAAGACTGTCCTGGAAAACTAGCAGAGTCTTCCCTAGCTTGGAACTTTCCAAATATGTCAACCAACACCCAGAATTCTTAGGAATGGCTATTGTTGGCCAAGGAACCTGGGGAGTTGCATTCCACAGATCTGGAGGATGCCTAAATTGGGGAGTGCTGTTCCAGAAATTGTAATTTAAAGTTCAGTTGGTCCTTAATAGATTGTAGAAGAGAAGGAGAGAGAGAGAAACTGGGGCAAACACAACTTTGGGATTTTATAGTGGTCTCCCATTGCAACATTAATCCGGCTTGACTTAGCCTTGAGCCCAGACAGGGGTTGCTACCTGCAGAGAGATCATAGTAAGCATTATACTCTGCAGGGAATCAAGACTGCACATTTCTTTAAGGTAAATGCATTTTATTTATTATAGAATTTCTGCCCTAGTTTTTATGATTAGAACCAAAGAAAATCAAGATACAATTCATTAAACATAGGAAGTTCCAAATAATTACACAGTATGTTTTGTAAAGTTCTAATAAGCGTGTTGAAAACTTTTAACAAAACTTTCAAAAGAGAGTCAGTAGTCCCAGGCCAGGAAAACACAACCTAAATAACTAAAACCCTGAGTATAGTATATTTTCACACTGCTTCTGAACATGTGCACGCACAAACACACACACACACACACACACACACATTAAGCCTATTCATTCCCCTCTTGTTTATTTACACCCAGTTGGATGAGTCCCAGATTGTGCCTTGTTTATTGGTGACAACTTCAGGGAGACGTGCCTGCTAGCAAGCAAGGGGCATCGTTCCAAAGCCTTCCCTGAGAAACTACAAGTAGGAGCTTGCCGAGCCTGAAGTTAGAAGGCTAGCCTGCGAAGGATCAAAACGAAGGAGCCATTATGGCTAGGTGTGCAAGAAAGAGGCAGACAAGAAGTTGTGAGAAGCAGCCAGAAGCTGCCACCGTGTGAATTTTCTGCCCAACGTTTGCAGGGCTGGCAGACTCTCTGGCAGCTTGGTTTGCTCAAGCAAAAAACTTAGCTTTCTCTGTCTAAAGGTTAGATCTTTCATGATTTTGCTTCTCTGGGAGTGGCAACGAGGCCCTGCCTTTTCACTGGCAGGCTTCTTTTCAGATCCCATAGCAGAGGGGTGGGGAACCTGGGGGATCTTCTTGTAGGGCTGAATTACAGCCTCAGCAAATGTATCCAGCTTGGACAGGGGTGAGGGATGCTGGGAGTTGTAGTTTAGTCACACTGTCTTTTGGCAGATACTGTAGTACAGAGATCCCCAACCTTTTGGGCATCAGGAACCGTGGAGAGAAGTTTTTCCGTGGACTGGAGGGTGCACAGTTTTGTATGCTTCCTGCATCTCGCGGATGGGGCTTTGCTTGTTTGTGCAGACCGGTTACTGGCATGCCGCAGACCGGTACTGGTCCACGGACCGGGGGTTGGGGACCCCTGTTGTAGAAGCAAGGAGTAATTGCCAGAATTTAGGGAACACACTTAGACCAAAACAAAGTCATGCTTCCATGTACTTTTGGGAATTCAAAGGCTAATTCCTGATTATTTTTTCTATGGAAAAAAGTGAAGGAAAATTGAGTGAGATGGAGCAGCCATTGAAAGCCCAAGTAGGAGAACAGTCACATTCTTCCAAACAGATGAAATCTTCTTTAATTTTTGTTCCTTCAATGTCCTTAAGTTTGCTTTTTCTTTGTAGAGAAAAGAATGAAAAAAGGCAAAGGAACCACTTTAAAAGCCAAATAGATGATATAATTAATTTTATATGGGTCAGCTAAAATTGAGGAAAGAGTTCCTGGAGAGGAAGAATCAGAATGGTAGTCAGATTGCTAGTTTAAGAGCCATATGCTAAATTTGCCTTTGACCATGTTGGCTGAGTCTATGGGAGTTGAAGTTTGGGAGTGATGACATAGACTGTATGAAAACAACAACAAATGAGGTTTATTCCTGTGAATCATAGGCTTCTTTCCAGATAATCAATATATTCAGCCTCAATAACCTTGAATAAAAAGTCAATTCTTTAGTCATCACAACAAAGACTTAAGAATAATATTAATACTATTCATGCAGCAATTATTAATTACAAATGCAAATCCTTTGAGTAATTCCTTTTTTAGAAAAGTACCCTCTTTTGAATTTACTCACATATGGGAAGGATTTTAAACCCTGGAAGAGGTTGTAAGAAAATAACACAATAAAAAAAAAATGAACTAAAGGGCCCTTTCCAGATAGACTACCTAAAAATTTTGGATTTCAATTTCCACAATCCCCAGGCTAGAGATTAGAGGAACTAGTTGAGTATATCTCCTGGATGCTATGTTGGGAATGGCTGGAAAAAGAGAAATGTGTGGCTTATTATGATCAGTAGATGTCACTCTATCTACACCAACAGTCAAGATTGTCTTTGAGTGGCCAGTAGCTTAAGCCAAAAGGACAATTTGTTAGCAGATTTGGGAGAAATGGAGGGCTCACTCACGCACTTCTTACAACTTCATGACTCAGTGTTCGCTCACAGTTGAACATGCATAAGCAGATTCCACTGCATTTGGTGTAATGAAATTCATTCTAAAGATGCATTGCATATCTACCTTGCTGTTAAATGGATAAGGGATGAATCAATGAAAAAAGTGGTAGTGTTTCTAGTCTGTGGAGTCTAGTCCCACATTCTCACCACATAACTTCATTAACTTATCTCGCATATATAAGATAAGTTATCTAAATGTTTACAAGATAGTGATTCATTCAATTACTCAGAGGGCAGAGTTGAGGAAATGAATGGTTACATCATTGTTTATTGGTCTCTTTCAAGAGCTGATGCCAAAGATTTACAATTCAGAGAAGCAGAAAATGTTTTCAGGTTTATTCTTCTTCCTGAAGAAAGTTTGCTACATAAGTATATTGTAAGTACTATAACTTACTTACAAATATTGTAAGCACTGGCACCCTTAGCAGTAGACATTCATTGGATTAAACTGTTATTGTTTTGATATGGGCGATAATAACCTATTGTTTATTTAGAGCAAAACATAGGTTTAGAATAAATTTTGCAGTAAATGTCAGTTTTGTCACTCATTTATTTCTCATCAGTCTTTTTAAGACACTTGCTTACTATTACAAAATATGAAGTAATATATTGTTTATAGTATGCATATTAATTATATGCCATTAGTCAGTGTTGGATCCCAGCGATGACATAGATTTTCTCCATGATGATTGTTGTTATGGGAAAAATAGGAGAACAAAGGAGTATTATATATGCTCCCCACATTGACTTAATTATAAAAATATTAAAGATGGGTTAAAAAATCTGTCTCTTTCTCAGTCCTTAACCTGGTCTTTTAGGCCTCCCAACTATGTACTCATCACCATTGTAATTCAATCCATCCACCTTGCTACTGATCATCCTTTCTTCTCTTTTCCAGAGAGCTGGGGCTTCACATAGTGTGTCTAAAGTAGGATAATTTAAGCCAGGTTATTTTGCTTTGAGGGAGAACTCTGGGTTGATTGCTTTGATGATTCATTTGATTTTTTGATTGTGCATGATATCTGAAGAGTTTTCTCCCACACCAAATTTCAAATAAATCAATGCTTTTTCTATCTTATTACTTCAAAGTTTGTAGTATGTATTATGTATGCATGTGTGTATGTATGTATAAATATATGTGTTGTGTCTGTATATGTATGATTTCATGAAATACATCTATTAAACATTTCACTCCCTTTTAAATAAATTATTAAATTCAATTTAAATGAAATAATATGACTTCACAAGGACAGAGAATGGACATTTTCTAAGTGTTGGGTGAAAGTGAAAGGCACGGGGAAGATGATGTCAGGGGAGTGATGACTTTTTGGGAAACTCTGTTGTTAGCAAATGGATGCAAGATGTCTCCTCATTTGGTTGATGGGAAAAATTATATGGGAGGTGAGTGAATTTTAGTTGTGACGGAAAGAGGGAAATAGCAATGGCACTTAGACTTATATACATAGTGCTTTACAGCCCTCTCTAAGCTGTTTACAGAATCAGCATATTGCTTCTAACAATCTGGGTCCTCATTTTACTGAACTCAGAAGGATGGAAGGCTGAATCATCCATGAGCTGGTCAGGATCAAACTCCTGGCAGTGAGCAGAATTGGACTGCAATACTGCATTCTAACCACTATGACACCATAGCTTCTAGTGGCTCAGGATATGGTGGGAAATATGTGCCAAGCCATTATAGGAGAAGGGATCAGCAGAGGAAATGGCAGCAAATCTGTGTAAAGCTACCTGCACCAACTGAGTGCTCCACTATTAAGATAACAGCCCAAACTCCCGCAAGAAGAGCTGTGTAAGAACATCATTCAGATGAACCCAAATGCGCTGCAGCAACCCAAAACACCAAAAAAAGAGGAAACAGACTGCCTATTTAGCAACTTTATTAAAAAGGGCTTAACCACTCAACCTTCTCTAGGCAGAAATGACTCTCATATATGCTTGTCCCGAGTGGAAATATTATGAGTTTCCACTCCAAAAGAGGGGAGATTAATGGGGCTCTGGTGAAGATGGTGCCCCCCACTCTATGGAATAGACTGCTGGTCAAATCAGCAATCACCCTGGCTGCACTTTGGAAGGCGGTCAGTATGGAATTATTATTAAGAAGGGCTTTGAAGCCCTTTGAGGTTGCTTGACTAAGTGGGTTGATGCTACTTGATATTAAAGTGATGGTATGACCTATTCTTATTTTTTTTACAGCACTTGTGCTTTGTTTTTTTTAATCTCCTCTGTAGTATCCTTTGAGGGCTGTCAGAGGTCTTGAGATTTTGGTGGTATAGAAATATAAAGAAATAAGTGTGTTCTTGGAAACCTGGAAATGCAACAGAGAGGAGAGCGTTGCCTGTTCACCAGCTTTTCACTCATGTCAATTGTGAATGCTTTTGGCAGTTACAGAAGAAAAGCAATTACTGAGAAGTTCAACCCCATTTCTCTCCAACCGTTGCCAGCTATACAACAGGTGGTCTAAAGGGAAGAATAACCTTTCATTCAATGAAGCATTTGCTCTCTCTGGGAAAAGAGGAGAATTTGGCAAGGCTTCTATTAGTCTGTTTGCTGAAGGGAAGAATAACTTTAATCCCTCCCAGTGTTTCTTATTGAATGAGGAAGAAGATAGGCAGTTGTGTCTTATTCCTAATCTGTCTTCAGGTAAGATGACTTCCCTGGCAAATCTTATCTTACAGAGGTTGAGATGGATCTTGAGAATCTTTTAATTTTTTTTTTAGATTGTCATTTTTGCTTGTACACATTCTTTTATTACCTCTAGTGTCCTTTGCTCACTCTTGAGTGTTGTTTTCATTCATTGAACTCCCCTGAGGTTTTTTTTTTGAGTTAGGCAGGCTATAAAATGGTAAAATAATGAACAAATAAATACAACCCTGAAACAAACAGAAACTTGCATCATATAAAATGGGTGCATTCCCTTTTCTATTTGTAAACCAAAGTTTCTCTCAATTAGGCTTCCGTTGGAAGCAATGTGCATAAAGTTAAATCTGGTTTTAAAATTAGGCTCTCAGGAAAACAGTGTGTGTTTCTAAAGTGAACTTTCAGTTTGTAAACTAGACTACATATATTTAAAGTTCCAGCTGGTATATTTTAATCTGAGCATCCTTGACTATGACCGCAATCATAGTCTGGAGGGGAAAGGGAGGCCAAGGCTAAGTACACAGCTCTTATTAGCAAGGAGAACAGGGAGGAGGACTGCTTGGCAGGGGTCTTGTTCTAGGACCCAGAATTGAACAACTTGTGTGTATGGGTGTGTGATTCACAGCTTGTGAAAGCACAAACATCTGCAGAGGGGCAAGCAGAAGCAGATGACAAAATGTGTGTCATCAGTGCATGATGCAAATTCTGTGACATATATACTGGCATCCACACCAGGACAGAAGTACAAAAGACCAGGATAAGTGATGACACAACATAACAAGGCACATTCTGCAATAGCCAGGCTTCTGGTGAATCACCAGAGCAAACTCACATCCCTTAGAATAGAAGGACACATTGGCCCCCAAAACAATGCTCAAATGCAGCCTTTGGGCTACCAAAATCTTTCTAGAACAAGGGGAAATCACAAGATTTCCCATATACATTCCAGGCAACAATTTTTTGTTTTGAGAGCACACAGAGGGAACTGCATTTTTGTAGTTGGCATGCAATAGGCTGGGAAATGCAGGATTCCATCTTGCTTATAGTTGCTAATGTCACCTATATGATCTCTAAGTTTGACTAAGAGTCACCTCTTAAATCGCTTTGGATTTAATTTTTTAAAAAAAATCAAGAACCTTTAGATTGGCAACTGTTATTGAAATCACCAGATGAGTTTTTCTTCAAATTTTTTTTTACAAATTATAATTACACATTTAAAGAATTGTAACAATTTTTTAAATACAACTAAAGGATGATTAATGTTGGCTTTAGAAAATTTTAAACTGATTAAGGGCTCAGATGGACTTGATTTAAGACTGAAATTAATTGAAAGGATCCTTTCTTGTGAAAAATGTTTATACTTAGGTAAAACTGGCAAATGAAACTGATGAGATGATTTTGAAAATTGGACATTAGAAGGCACTAGATAGATGGATATTTAAAAAAATGGTGAATGGGTGCAGGAAATTTTAAAGTAATTAATTAATTCAATTTCTTTAGCTGCTTATCTCAATCAACATCTCTAGGTGGCTTATAATTAAAAAAATGTTTCAGTTAAAACACCAAAGCATTTTAAAACAATAAAAAAAACAATAAAAGCATCCAAAGTAAATATACACAGCAGCCAAAATACTTGGCCAATTAGCAATAAAGCCAGAAACTGGCCCTTTGACACATTCAGCGCTCCAGGCTCAGGAAAAAAGCCAGGTTTTGAAGGTCTTATAAAAGGCTAATAGAGTTAGACTTCTGATGACTGCCTGGATACATCCATGTATTTTTCTTTAGCAACAAATGGAAAAAAAAATTAACATAGCCTTTTTTCTGGCATTGTTTTGGGCTTTCCAGTCTGGTCCGTAGCCCTAAGATTTGCTGGTGGTTTCCCATCCAACTGCTTAGCTTTTCAGAGGTCCATCAGATTTAGAGAGGTGATGTCACCTGCTGTGGTTGCCTGGGACAGCAGGATACACATAACTATATATATAGTGATTGCAGTGGACACACTTGTCTGGTGGGGTGAGATGGTTGCATAACACCATTCTGTCCAGGATCAAGCTTATCTATCTGTATCACTAGGACTCAAAATGGTCTTGATAACTATAGTTGATTAGAGACAAAAAAACCCCATATACACGGAGAAAGCTTTTGCTTTATTAAAATTTCAAATGCTATACTACGAGTAAGCGAGCAGTCCATTGCTTCTGAAAAGTTGTCAACTCCTGCATCAGAACATACATACACTCCCCTCACTGTATTCTTTTATATACAAAGATGATAGGGGTGTCATTCAGAAGGTGATCTGTACACAGAAAGCTGCTTCCGTATGTACTGGATGGAAGGATTATGCACACAGTGTAATTTCAATTTTAATGTGCTAATTGCAGTTTAATTTTGATGAAAAAAAAAACGCTGCCTTTAAGCAAGCCAGTGCATTTTATCAAGGAGGAATGCAAACGATTTGGAGTCTGTATGCCTTAGGTTGCCTATGATATTCTAGCAGACATTTCTGAACTCAGTACAAACATTTCCAGAAGTTGCTTCCTAGTTTGGCACTCCCTTTCCACTTGAAAGTAACCAAAGGATGAATGTTTTCCTGGATTAAAAACAGCTCTCATTATTTGGGATGGCAGTTAGTGGCTGGGGATAGGGCAAAATCTTATTTTAGCAATATAAATCTTACCATGTAAAGTGCTCTCTCTCTCTCTCTCTCTCTCTCTCTCTCTCTCTCTCTCTCTCTCACACACACACACACACACACACACACACACACACGTGTTCATCTCTATTATTAGAAGAAAATCAGACTTTTTATTTGATCAGTCAGATTTGGGAAGCTGTCTTACTAATATTTAGTAATACTTGGGATTGAAGAATTAACAATCATTTTCTAAGTTTTAAAAGACATGCGTGCATATGCATTTATACATGAGTACATGCATATACGTATTAGGTTTCAGAGAAATATTCGAAGCAGCTGAATCAGAAAGTCAAATATTTAAACCCACCATGGACAACTATATTTACATCATTGTGAATACTTTCAAAAACCAAAATTTCCACCTATTCTCCAAAGTGTGTTATTAATTTTCATGGCATGTATCATAGCAGAATGATTGCATTTCTGAGCTTGGTTTCTTTCAACATGATCTAGTCTCTGCTTTCTTAACCACTTGTTTTTATATCTATTACATATAGGAAGTACTGAAATCAACAAAAGAGCGACTCAGATGGACGGCTTGTGTCAAAGAAAGATTGCCAACTGCAAAATATGGATATAATTTTATAACATTATCTTATAATTAAAGTAATAAGTGGGGTTTCCTGCTATTGTTTAAGGATATGTCGTGATACATTTAAATCATCGATAAAAACATAAGAAAATGCTACTAAGTAAGATGTTGGCAGCAAAGATGGTACTGAGGGGAAAGAGCAGGCGAAGGACATGTGCAAACAATTTCGTGGGAATAGTTCTGTTTATGGCATGTAGATTCTGTTTTAGGAACTCTAACCACTTAGAAAGTATTTTCATTCATGCCAGAATGAGGTTTTACTTGTTTGTTATTGAACATCTTATGTGGATAGACTTTTTTTTTTTTAACTGGCAAAGAAATGTAGTTTGTTGGTTTGGTGTGTGAAATAAATATTTTAACAGAATTTTGAAGAACCCTTTAAAAGCATGTAGAAACAGTCGCAGTTTGGGTGCATTGTTGCACCCAGCATTGTATCCAACCTAGTTTGAAGGTATATGTGCATGAGTGCATATATACACATTAGGTATATTATACATATGCATATACTTATATCTGTACATATAAATATATATACTTACGTAATATGCAACTGAAGATAATGGCCAATGTTCAAGGAGTCAGTGAGTTCATCTTCCATGCACCATTTCTGATTCCCAATTGGCTGTCCCTCCATGTTACTAAATGAATCATTAGTTTTGAACATGTTTTGTAGAATGATATGGTGGAATTTGTATCCTTTAAAAATGGGAAAAGGAGCACAAGAACCTCACTAGGTGTACCCAATCTATTGGATGCACCATGAATTATGAACAAGAGTTCCTAGCTTTATCTAAAATGCCCTCTGTTTTTATGAATCTAGAACACACAAAGTTCTCAAATTGATATGTTGTCCAATGCCATTTATTTTCAAGGCTGTGAATAACCCACGCATCCATCACTAAATCTGTAAGAAAACAACACAAGATGGTTTAAGTTAAGGTCAGCTAATATTTCTAAAAATCCTGAGGAAAAATTACTAAAACCCTCAAATATGTTACCACTTAAATCTTCTAGGGGAAGGAATTTCACCACTGTAGTTTCATATCATCCCTCTCTTTAATTGCCATTCACTTCACTGGATGGAGATTGGCATATAGCTTTATAAATAAGTAGATCAGATAGGAAAGGAAGCATTTTTTTTTAGTTTGTTTCATATAAGAAAAGACAGATTGGTATCATATACCAACCTTTTCCAATGCAGTGGGTAAATATGCAAGTGTGTGTGGAGGTTTTGCCTTTGCCCGCAATAGCATGGCTTAAAGGCCTCAGAGTCATCTTTGTCAAATATGAGATCCAGTAGAATCATACAGCATTTCCAGAAGCTAGCCTTCAGAAAGGACTTTTAATCTGCAATTCAGCCTTCTTTTTCTTTGAATAAGTCCTTGAGAGTCTAATTAAGTTTGATTGTGGTGATCCTATTTGTTAACATTTCCATCCCAGCTGTGTTTTCACTTTTTTTGTTGCAGAAGGGACATAGGAAGAAGGGACATTTTCTTCTGTCCACTAAGCTGTGACCTATTGTCCTGACCCTTTTTGCTTTGCCAGCTTGATTCTGGTATCTGACCAAATTGGAGAAAGCTTGGGTGGCTGACTGTGAGGAAGTAAAGATTGCAAAGAAATCAGATAATTCGGAGAAGGAAGTAGGAAGGTTGGAGGAGAAGAGGAGAAGTGGGGAGAAAGGGGAGGAGAGTGGTGAAGGAAAGAGAAGAGGAGAGGAAGAAGAGGGAAGTAGGGAAGAGAAGAAAGGGAGAAAGAAGGTAGAGAAGAAGGAGTGTGGATGCAGTGAAAGGGGAAATGGGCGAGCAACACCAAAAGTCATGTGTATGTATTTATTTCATTTTATTAAAAGTAGCTTATATATGAATGTAAAAAGAAAGTATGTTAACATCTGATAAATATCATGGTACATGTATGGGGGAGAGTTTGGAAAAATAAAAAAAATATTAAAAAAAAAGAAATCAGATAATTCTATTTTTACATAAAAATTAAACATAGCCACATAACATTTTATGCATGAGTAGGATATTTTGAATTTAATTTTGATAGAAGTAACCACGGGATAACACGAAAGTTACATCTTTAATACCTGCCTTCTCATCTGTGTTTCTTAGTGAAACCTCTTTGACTGTAGCAGCAAACTGTCCATATTTCACTACCAATGCTGAACTCATCAACCTCTTGCCCATTTTTTTTTTGTCAGAGAGGAAATATCTGAGCATTTGCACCATTCATTTTCCTGATTGCAGAGGAATTGAAAGGCAGACTCATTGCTTATTTCAAACTGGGAATTCAACTCTTATTTCAAAGGTTTTGGATCTGGTTGGGTAATGTGATCATCTTGCTGGGAAAATTAAAGGAAACATGAACATGAATTAAGCATGTGGGGATAGGATATGGCTTTTATTTTATTAACTCTGCAAGTTTCTTGCTCTTATTCCCCAGTAGTTTACATAACATTGCTGGAATTTCTTCACTGTTGTTTTTCTTTCTTCCAAGAATGAGCACACACTGATCTTTGCTTACTCAATACCTGGTCTTTTTCCAGCAAAAGAAAATATGAGTTGATCTAGTTCATTTCCAGTATTTGTTGTTCCAACTTGCTAATCTAGTTTGCTTTCCACTAATTACTGTTCTATCTACTATAGGAAATAAATGGATGCTTTGATTATATGATAAAATCCTAAGCTCAAAATTTTAATAAGTCTTTCTCAATCTTTACAAACCTGACCTTATATTTGTTGGCAATATAGTGATTTAAACTATTTCAGCCTTTTCTTTTTGCAGCCGTGTGCCATCCAGATGTGTTGGGAATACAGCTCCAAAATATCTGATACATTTTAAATATTTATATTCTGTCTTTAAAACAAATGTTTTCCCAGGCCAACTTCCAATAATCTAAAATCATGATTTCAAATTTAAATTAAAGCAGTACCTAAAATATAGAAAGTATATTAATGATATTTTTATTATTATTATTATTATTCATAAGACAAACATTAAAAGAGCAGCAAGAATGAAAAGTTCTATGCAATATAAATATGAATATACATTAATAGTTGGAAAAATAGCAGCTGATGCTACAGAAAGAATAAAGGCAGATCTTAAGAGAGGGCATTCCAGAGGAAGTGGGTCACCACTGAAAAAGCCATTATGGGACCATCACCTACCATAGCTAAGCTTGGAACCCCCAAACAGACCTTCAGTGTTTCTCAACTTTAGCAACCTTTAAGACATGTGGACTTCAACTCCCAGAATTGACGCATTCCTATAACACAGTCCCATGCTGGATGAGGAATTGCGGGAGTTGAGGTGCACACATCTTAAAGTTGCCAAATTTGAGAAACACCGATCCAAAGGCTCATCTTTTCACAAAAAGGTGCTTTTTCAAAAGTCAGCTGGACAGTTTCTTCCTTGAGGAAAAAGAAGATGTTTTGCTTTTCATCCAAGACGCTTTATCAGTTCTGACTGGATGATGGTGGTGGTGGGGAATGGAAGTTCTGACACAAACTCATCCTGTCAGAACTAAATCCTTCCATTCCTCCACCATCCAGCCAGAATTAATGAAGCTTCTTGGATGAGAAGCGAAATGGTTTCTTCCTTCTTCCTCAAGGAAAAAAAAAACTTTTGAAAAAGCACCTTTGAGACAACTATGACCTGGATAACTGAGAATCTCCACAGATGTTTCTTCAGTTACTGTACTTCCGATCTGCGAAGGATTTTGTAGATAGAAATTAGCACATTTAGTTGGGATCAGAAATCAACTGGAAATAGTGGGGATGCTATATTATGGCATAATATTATAACACTATTTAAAAGTTATCTGTAAAACAGAGTTCAAGCCAACATCAATAAAAGAGAATTCAGAATACCATTATCTAGAAACGAGAGAGGCATGTCCACATCTTACCATATATTTGGCATACCAAATTTCTGAGAAAAGGTAAGCAAAGTTTTGAAATTTAAAAAAAACAAAACAAAAAGAAAAACAGATCCTGGAAGAACAGGGATGCTGGATGGAGAGAGAATCATTTAAAGTGATAGCATGTAAATTAGTATAGTACAGAACAGTTTAGTCACTATCTGGCATGATTATCAAAGCCCTGAAACATAGGTTTCAATGGAACCTCTTTATAGAGGGCCCCCATATTCTTGAACTAGATACTTGATCAGCTCTAGCTGCAAGATCCAGAGAACGACTAGAGGAACGAGAATGGAAGTGAGGGCAACAATCATTCTACACTATTTCAGTAAAGTTTGTAACCCTTGGGATCCTGTGTGCTCATAACTTGCCAAAAAATTCTAATTGCTTTTCTAACTATGTAGTTCTTAAGGAAAATAGGGAAAGGAGTCCCTCTAAGGGTTACAAAAGCTATGCAAGCATAGCACCTTCAAGTTGCATAGTCACAGTAACATGGGAACAGTTGATCAAAGTCATGAAGGGAGCTTGAGCAGATGCTAAAAGAAGAGGAAGATAGAAGGATTCTTGCATCATATGTGGGACTCATAAAACTCATAGGGTTAGTCAGAATTTTAAAGGAAAAGTAGACACCCATGCCCCTTTGGGTCATTGTTTCAGAGATATTTCCTTACCAAAAAACACAGAAACAGAATGATCATGGGCAGGCAAAAATATCAGTGGGAACAAGAGCGACTTCTGACTAATTGTTGGCTTCTTCATTGAATTTCTTCATGGGAAGCTGGTAGTAAGCATTAGAAACAAACATGTATGTCTCATTACATTAAATCCATTGCTGAACCCAACAATAGTGAACACATTTCGCTTGGTATTCAACCTCCCCTTTGGGAGGAAGGTGATTGAGAAGGTAGTTGTGCAACAACTTCAGAAGACCCTTTATGAAGCAGATTATGCGGATCCCTTTCAGTCAGATTTCAGATCTGGATATGAAATAGAAATGACATTGGTTGCACTTATGAATGGTCACTGGTGCAGGCAGGATGGTGACAATTTGTCCATTCTTGCCTTCCTTGACCTCTTGGCAGTTTTTTATATCACCAACCATGGTACCTTTCTAGAGTGACACACAGAATTGTAGCTGGGTGCAATGGTGTTGTGTTGGTTCACCTCCTTTCTCTGAGGTTAATTCCAGTTTGTCGTGATTGGGGAGATCTCACCCTAGGTTCCTACTATGTGGGGTGTGTATCCTCTCTCCTATTCAGCAATTACATGAGACTGTTGGATGAGCTCATCCGTTGCCATGGGGTGAGGGATCATCAGTTTGCTGGTGATACTCAATCTCCACCCTTGGTGAATTAAGCAAGGCTCTGGATGTCCAATCCCAGTGTCTGGAGGCTATGAGGGCCTGGATGAGGAACAACAGGCTTCAAAGCCTGAATGGCTTTGAGTTTTAAGCCCCCATGATTCTATTTATCATCTTTGGTACTGGATGGGGTCACGCTGCCCCAAATGGTCTCTATGCACAATCTTGGGGTCCTCCTGGACTCATGAGGAGATTATGGCAGTCATAGCTAGGAGGCTTTTGTACAACTATATCGTGGTCCAGTTACACCCACTCCTGGATCAGGGCTCTATAATTGCAGTCACTTATGCCGTGGTCACTTCCTAGTTGGACTATTGTGATATGGTCTTCATGGAGCTGCCCTTGAAATCTCAGTTGGTGCAAAATGAAACTATATGAGCACTTAGGTGTGTCTCTGGTAGAGCACATATTACATCTCTGCTGTATAAGCTGCATGTTTTTGGGTCCAATTCCAGGTGCTGGTGTTGACCTGTAAATTCCTACATGGCATGACACTTAGTTATTTAAGAGACTGCCTTTCTCCGATTTCATCAATCTATCTCATTAGACTAAAAAGAATAGGTATGTTATGGAACCTCTCCTCTAGGGCAGTGGTCCCCAACCTTTTGGCCACCAGGGACTGGTTCTGAGGAGAGAGGTTTTTCTGCGGACTGGAGGATGCATGGTTTTTTGGGCTGCCTGCATCTTGTGGATGGGGCTTGTTTGTGTGGCTTGGTTGCTGGCATGCTGCAGCCCTGTACTGGTCCATGGACTGGGGGTTCGGGACCCCTGCTCTAGGGAGCTACATTTGGCAATATTTAGATGAGGGGCCTTTTCCACTGTGGCTCCTACACTCTGGAATTTTCTCTCTCTGAGGTGAGGATAGCTTCATCACCTCTAGGCTTCTGAAGGTCCCTTAAGACCTGGTTATGCTAATAAGCCTGGGGATTGCAGGGGATAGGTGAACTGGTGAGGTGGCGTCATTACTATTAACATTGCTTCACGTATTAATTTTGTTTTAACTCTTTCGATAATTTTTGATGTTTTAATTTTTGTTACTGGTAAGGATTTTAGATATTTATTGTTCTAGCCTTGTTGTATGCCATATATATATATCCACAGCGTAAACAGAATGGAGTTGAGCAGAAACCACCCAGAATATCTAGAGTTTGTCAACCAAGTGTAAATAAAAGAGTTGCCCTCTACATCTGTTGAAGGATATACTACTTTTGATGGTATTGTGTTTTGTGCTGAGATAGATTTGGTTAGCTCTATACTAATTTTTATGTTTCCCTGTGTTTAATTAATGTTTTACTCCTTTTAAAGTTGTTTTTAGATTTGTGTGTGTGTGTGTGTGTGTATGTGTGTGCACAAGGGTGTGTATGTGTGGGTGTGTGGGGGTATGCTTTTAAAATGTTTTTTTAAACCTTGTATATTACATATATATTAATTTTTAAATTTACTAATTGTTTTTATCCCACTCTTCTTATGCTGGTCTATAACTGTAATAAAGATTTGATTGATATGTTCCAGTCATCTCCCAGATATTTTCGTTGCTCTCACTTGGATGTATTCCAAATGGCTAAAGGGACTTTGTAAGGTGAGAGAGGATCCACAGGAACAATCATGCTGACTTTCTTAGTCATCTCTGTAATCTATTCCTATAAGGTAATTGTTATATTCCAGCCATGAATCTGATCCACCAAATTTCAGTAATATCCAGGTTCTACATGTCATCTAACATAGAGATTTCAGGTTTGTCCAGTTTCTTTCCCAACTATAATCCCATTAATATACTGTATAGATGCTGTATATTGTGGGTATTAAATTTTTCTAGTCTCCCTGTTGTGTCTAGCTGTACATTGCTAAGCTTTACCTTTCTATACAGCTTCTTCCTTTATTCCTCATGTGTTTTATCAAATGATTAGCTCTCAGCTCCTACCCTCCAAAATTTAAAGTAATTTTGGTCAGTTTTGCAATGTACCCGTGACCAAGCATATTGGTATTAAATCTCATGGTCTAATCATCTTCAAAAGATCCTGGCATTGTGGATCCTGATCTACAAACACTATTGACATATCTAATTGTTCCTTTCTAATGATCTAATGGTCATAACGTGGACTTTTAATGAGGAGAGATGAAAACGCAACCTGTATTCCAAGATCTATCACTTTTTTTTGAAAGCTCACAAATCTTTGGAACAATATTAAAATTTCTGTTCCCGTAGTGATTAAGATAAAGAGCAGATACTCAGTTCATCTGCTGAATCTCAGTAGCCACATTTAAATATAGGCTGCAAAATGGCACTTCTAGAGATGATATATCCAGCCTGCACATGCTTACCAAATTTCTAGCCATAGGAGTATCCAATTGCATCAGAAATTTGCGCTACTTCAGCTTGGTGCTTAAATTTCTTCCATGCTTAAATTTCTTCCAGGTTTATACAATGCATCTTTTTTCATGGGCTGAAAACATCTCATCTGCAGGTAACCGAGTGGTGGGATTCAAATATGTGAACAACCGGTTTTCTGTGTTGGATGCTGCTTCCAGAAGTCCATTCTGGGCCTGGACAACAAAAATTAGCTACCGGTTGTGCCGAACTGGTGCAAACTGGCTGAATCCCACTGAGGTAACTCAAACTGTGAAAACAGCTTGGTACTGGCACCAAGTATTGCAGAGTATCAGGAGGTTTGTTTGATCTAAGTGTTATGTTCACTTACTCCATTGTCTCTCTCGGCTTTTTTCCTTGGTAGGTTCCCCATTCTCTTTCAGAAAGTCTTACTGTCTTCTTCCTTTTTAAAAACACTTTCCCATAGGTTTGAAACCCCTTATGTTCTGTAAATGATAAATGAATACCACAGTCTTGACCATAAAAACTGGCTTATTCTGTGACCTTCTGAGGTTCTCAGGAACATAAATCACAGCAAAACAGGACCCAGAGACAGTATTCAGAGACAGCAATTGCCAGGGGAGACAAATGGAACTGAGGCTAGGCAAGCAAATGCCCTCAAGTGCTGCTAACTAGATAGGGCAGATGTCCTCTGGTGAAAGGATTAACGGGGAACAGGACCCTGGATAGCTCCCATTGAAATTTTCAGGCTCTTTCTCTCCCCCCCAAACTAAGAAAATAATTGATTGTTACCTTGTTGTAACACCGAAGTCTCATATAATTAGCTAGGTCCCATTCTTTCTGAAGCAGAAGTTTGATATTTAAAGAACAATTAGTTTATTTTGTAGTGTGTGATTTGGGATGGGCAGATAAAGATCTGGTTAGAGTTCAGATTCTGAATCCAAGGATGAAGCCAAATCTATGGTTGGAAAAAGGAACTATCTGATTGTCTCCTGAGGATTCTTCATACTGTGAGGTTCAAGGGTAAAAGTAAAGACTAAAGGCAACATACTTAGGATTTAAAATGGAGCAGCTCCACACAGGCGATTGAAGTACTCATGGTTACTTGGTCTTCTCAGAGTTGAAAATGAATCTGTTCCTCCCCATTCAGACCTGCACAACCTTCAGGCCATTGGCCCAAGACTTTGATAGCATTATGTAGTGAGTTTGGAATCAAGATGCACAACTAAGTTTCATCAACATAATAATGATACTGGACCTCAAAGTGACAGATGACCTCACCCAGTATCTTCATGTAGATGTTAAACAGGAGCAGTGAAAGCATCAATCCCTGTAATTAAGGGTTTTGTTGTTTGACCTTTCCTCCCTTTTCTCCATATCAGTTGGAGCCAACTCAAGAGAAGGGAGAGAACTACTGCAACACCGTGTTCCTACCCCTAATCTCTATAGAGAGTCCAGAAGGATAACATGATTGATAGTACTGAAAGCTGCAGATGGATAAAGGAGAACCAGGACAGTTGCACTACTTCTATCCTGGCTATGCCAGAGGTCATCAACAAGCACACAACCAATGCCATCTTAGTTTTATGTCCTGATTTATAACCTGATTGAAAAGGGCCTTTTGAAGCTGGATGAAAATTGTCCAGGATATTACACAAACATAGTTTGGCACCAGTCTACCCCAGATAAAACCACTGTAACAGCAACAGTTGAAAAAAGAATGAAAAGTTGAAAAGTCCAATGGGACAAATGCAATAGCAGCAACCTATATTTGCAATATTCAAACATAGAGGCAAAAATGACCATGGAACTAAGGCTGATAGCAATCATTCCCTTGATCTGCTCAAGCTCCTGCCACTTCAGCTCCCCACAAATGCCCCTCATTTGCAAAAACTCTTCATGGAGGATCAAAAATTCCTGGAGGTCAGAGAGTCTGCCAATGCACCTTCATGAGGCCTATCCCATTTGCCCAGTGGAAAGAAGAAAGGGAAAACTCTGGCCATTATCTCTTTTCTTGTAGGTGTGTCGCTATTGTCATATACAGACAAAGATGAGACTCCTGCCCTATCATGGGGTAATCCAGGGAGGCAAAAAAGCAAAAAAAAATTGCCGTAGAAACTGCCTCAGCAGTCCAGTACTGCTAGCTTTCAGGCCTCACTCTGCCAGCCTCCATCTTTGCCTCTTGGTGACCACACATCCCCATCCCCTGGAAGGTTGTTTTTATATTTTTTTGGATATGCATATGATCTTCTATCACATGCCAGAGTCATTTAAATGAGTTGGGCATTATATAAATGATGAATGAATGAATGAATATCTCATCTTCAAATTCGTTCAACATTCACTCAAATTTATTCAATTTTATTCAAAATACAACTCAGCTCTGAGCCCTCCTAAATATAATCTGTCTGGTTTTCATCCTATTTTTTCTTAACGTATATCCTTTGTCTTTTCTGGCCCAGCCACAAGAAGCAATATTTTTGCTTTTGGTTTTAATTTGCGAGGCTATAGCTTGTTGTCCACAGCTCCTCAACCTCCATATAAAGTGTGGCTTAGCATAATAACAGAGTTGCTATTGATCCTTATTGAGATGAAATATAATTTGGTGCTTATACAATCAAGATCAAGAATGTATTTTAAATAAAATGGCTACAAACTGTGTTGAAGCTGGATCTAGTTTCAGTTCAAATGTTGGCTTTGTAAATGATCAACAAATACACTCAATGCTCCCTATTTAATTATTTCTTTGTGTAGTAGCTGTTGAATCCGAGGAAGTTTCTAATTCAAAGAACCAATCTTAATCTGAAAAACTGTGGTTCTAGTCAACCTCTAGAAATAACAGGTGAGCTTTTTAGATGATTGGTGGACTTGATGGATGATGGCTTCTATTAAAGCCTCCAGTGAGATGTTTGAAGCCAATAATAATAACTCACAGGTTTGACAGAAGTTTGAGAAAATAAGTAAAAATCATAGCTCTTTCCTGAGTAGCTGCAGGTCCAGCAATAGCCAAAATCCAATCGCACATCCTCCCTACATAAATATACTTTTTTAAAAAAGTGGAAGGAGAAAGAAACAAATAAACAACAGCCCATGTTGAAGAGAGAGTGAGAATAAGAAAATTATGAAATGTACCAATTTTGTCCCTTCTCCTTCTGTCTGGACTACTGATGGAATTGCCTATCTGTTGCAAGTCCGGAGTATCTTTTAAAGGTCACAGGGTACTTATGCAGCAAGATTAGCTTCATTAGCACACAGTCATATAGGGTGATAATCCCAACTCAAACAATAGGTGGCATTGCATGCTCACATTTGGCCAGCTCTTCTAGTCAGCAACACACCATTGCCAAGATCCACTTTTGAGACCAACTTGTTTCCTACAAATATAAGAACTGTGTCAGTCATTTTGGCTATACATAATCTCATCCCCATAGTTCCTTTATGGAAGAAACGACCTGCAGACAGTAGCCAACTGATTATCATAAGAAGGCAGTTTCACAATTTATGTGTAATAAAGACTTGCCCACCATCAAAGATGACACCAGTCAGAGCTCAAAGAAGATGTGGAGAGACCTGGCCTATAGAATTGCTAAGAGTTGGAGATGACTGAATGGATAACATTATTGTCATCAAAAACTTGTCATCTGGTTCTCAGTTGCATAGGACTGGTTCTCTTAAAATCAGTGTTGGGATCATTGCAGGTTTATACTAAGTATCATAAGATACAAAAATCTCAAAACAAAGTCGAAAAAATATATACAGAATATAACATTTGAATAATAAAAATGAGAATCAAGGTAACATTGAAAGAAATGTAAGTTCATTACATGACGTTACATTAATCCATTACCCGTATCTGAAAAGACTTTGTAATAAACCATGTAAACACAGTCAGAGAAACAGCTAGTCAAAACTGTCTTTTGGATGGCAAATGATTCCAAAGAATGGGTGTCCTTATCAGATTAGTCTTTATTTGGGATTCTGCAAAAGGTTATCCTTTGTTACATATTTTGGAGGAGCAATGTGGGAAGAGGTAATATTTTAGGTTGTCAGGAAATTTGAAATTATGTTATGACTAATTTCACAAAAGGGGGAACAGGGATGCCAGTCAGAAAATATTTGTTTACCAGAAGAAAACATTGGAGACATTCTCTGCTACTGCTTCTAACCCAGATTCCTAGATGGTGCTTATTATTTTGGGGAATATACTGTTTTGGGGGAGCAGATGGGTACTGAGCTAAAGCCACATATCATATCTTCCAAGAATGTCCATAAGACTTATATAGGTCCTGTTTAGAAAGATTACGTTAGAGGCCAATACTTTGAAGCATTCCAACTTCCATTCACTTTTAAAAGTTAAAGCAAGCTACAAAACAATGTAAATCAGATAAAGAGAGAACCTGGTGAATGGAAAGGAAAGTTAAAAGAACATCCAACTGTCAATGTTTGAAATAGATAGACTTACAGGAATGGAATTATTGAATTATTATATAGAACTTAACTTATACTTTAGTTATACATAATGTACACTGCTATGGCAGAGAGCACTCTTCCAGGCTGGGGATGATGGGAGTTGTAATCCAGCAGATTGAAAAGCCATCCTAGAGAATGACACATGTCAATATACTGTAGTGTCATCTTATACTGGGCAATAACTACATATAGTTCATATATAATTATGTGCTTAACAGAAACTAAACTACCTTTGCCTGTTTTAAGTTCATATATTGCAGTGGTGGCAAACCTATGGCACAGGTGCCAGAGGCGGCACTCAGAACCCTCTGTGTGGGCACGTGCACCATCGCCCCAGTCCTAGGCCTTCAGCTGGGTTTTATAAAACCTTTTCGCTTTAGGCCTCCGCTGCCATGTGCAAAAAAAATAAAAAGGTTCAATCAGTCAATTTCAACTTCTCGCGGGAAAAAAAAAGATCTTGCAAAGTTGGAATTGATTGATTGAACTTTTTAGTCCCACCCAGTCTGCTGTTACCACTGCAGCCACACCCACCCAATTGGCCACACCCAGCCAATGGGCCACATCCACGTGGCACTCGACGATGCATAAGTAGGTTTTGGGTTGCAGTTTGGGCACCCAGTCTCTAAAAGGTTCGCCATCACTGATATATTGGATCCATTTTATATTTTTCACTGTTGATCAAATGTATAAGGTGACACGTAGCTCCTCCTTCTCTTGTCTGAAGAGAGCATAAAGATTTGTAGAGAGATCTTACAATACGTACCACCTTCCTAAATCTAGAATCCTATGATACAAGGGAGCTACTCAATGTATACAATTCTTTGATCTCTGGCTTTAGGCAAGTGTATAAGTGAAGAACCAGAGTGTCTGTTGTCAACCAATATCCTTGTCTAAAATAGTGGTGAATAATTTTTGTGCTTCCAAGTCTTTTGTAGCACAATTGCTGTAATCCTTGCTATTGAATTATTAGCTGGGGTTGATGGGATCTGGTCCAAAATATCTAGAGGGCAACAGTAAATAGTGTACTAGTGTATAATTCCTAATGGATTCTATATTCTCTTTTCACCTGATAATTGATTTGTATGTTGCAGGATAATTTGAATATTTAACTTTAAACAAATTAGGTAGGTTATAACTCACATAAACTTTCATTATCTCTCCTTCTGTCCCATGTGTTTGTGTATGTATGTGTATGTGTATGTATATGTATATGTCTAGACTGAACTGCATTTGGTATGTTGAAGTAACAGAATTTGGGCTTCCAGGACTTTTTAATTATTGAATACCCTGCTTTCAACAATACAGTTCACTGAGTTAATTCCAAAAAGAGATTAATTGATCCAGTCAGTTAACAACAGAGGATTAAGTTTAGCCTTAAATGAATCCAATTGTGCATAGTGTTAACCAATTCTACCCAATCAGTCACAATGATTTTAGAGCCATTTAGTTGATTCATTTTGCTTACCTTGTTCTCCAGGAAAAAAAGCTTGAGAGAAAGAATGGGTGGAAAAGAGAGCTTTTGCATTACAGAACTCACTGACAAGGTCTGGCAGCAGTGGATAATACATCCCAAATATCAGATAGCTGCTGTGCCCAAGCCATGCCTGCTGTTCCCTGCCTGCCCAATGAGGAAGAGGCTAGTGACATCATAAAGCTGTGTCAGGAATCCTGCAAAGAGAAAGCAGGTGGAGATTCTGAATTTCAAAAATGGGACATATGGTCTAGTCAATGAGGCTGCACACTGCCAGAATCACAGGTAGGAAATCTGACTGGTTTATCATGGGGTTGAGGGAATGGGCCTTGTATGAACAATATGCCAAAAACTGAATGGTGCTATGTAATTGATGAGTACAGGCCCTCAACTCTGGCTATCAGGGACCCTCAGCTGATCATCATCTATTTTTAAAACTATGGTAGAACTCAAACTTACTTACCTAACTACCTGTATGTCTGTCTATCTTATATGACCACCCATCTATCCCTGGAACTCTGGGCAGTATAGAAAATTAAAAATAAAGTATTCCTGTTAAACCAACCAACCAAGTATTGAGGTTCAGTAAAACCACAAAACCACTAATTGTATCCATCCCTGTCAAAACTCTCATGCTAACATCCTGACTCCAAGAATTTTGGGTTTGAAGAACAGTTTATTTCATGAGGTCTCCACTTTCTCTTTGAAAACGCTTCGTTGTTTCTAATGTATGTCTTATAGTGCAACCCCACATTTAAACTGCAGAATTGATATAGCTATCGTTGAAGACTGACGTCTGCCTGTCAAACCATTCTGATGGTACAATTGACTTTTTTTTAAAAAAAAGACATTGTGGTATCTGAATGTGGGTGGTCTTAATCTCATAGCTGTAGAGTTCAAAAGCTTTTGAGTCAAGAGAGGCTGCTGCCCTTACTAGCTTCATTTGTATACATCCATGTCTTTACAAAAGATTTTTTACTCTCCAGATTTTATGGGAAGTGCCTAGATTCCAGAGAATTTTCTGCTTCTGGATGTTTGCCTTTGGGATTTGCCATGGTAGGGAGAAAAATGTGGAAGTTGACATTATGCTTGTTCTTCCATTTAATCTTTAGTTTCCATTTTAACAGTACATTTTATGGCGGGCACATATTATCTGGGAATGGATAAGGACACATTGACAAGAGTTGGAAAATGGCTGAGAGATATTTACAAACACCCCCCCCCATTATCTAGCTACAATTATAATTGCAGAATGTGGAAATTTGAAGTTCCCATGCAATTTTAATATTTATATCAAACTATACTGACTAGGATATTGCAAGAACTGAAGTTCAAGCTATTTGGAGGATACAAGTTGGAAAAGGCTAATAGTAGTTCATGAAAATCTAATGCACAGGCTCCAGACATTGGCATTCAGATGAAAACAGTATCTTTATAGTATCTTCATGTGGGATGAGATATGCCATTCTAATGCATGAAAGCCACAGAAATGAATACAGTGTTGAACACCCCCCCCTTTTTACCAAGAAAATCAGCAGCAATATAATCTTAACAGGGATTGGTTTTGTTGAAAGAAAAGTCTTCATCAGGGTCCAGTCCAAGCCGGGAATAAACAACATGGAGACTGCTTTAGAAAGAAGGTTGTATTTTATTGAAAAGGAGAGCCAGAAGAAAGATGGGTCTGGAAAAAAGAGTGACCAGATATAGCAGGAAGTGTGTTTTTATACCTTCTGAGCTCTTGAGGTTGTTTCCTGTTTTTGTTTGAGGCTTTGTATTTGCTGTGTCATGTACTTTGACCTGAGTCTGAGTGTGCCTTTCTGGTATTCTGATGGTGGTAGGTTAATCCTATTAGGTTTCCTGTCCTTAGAATTTAGGTGGGGTATGTAGATTTTAAGGGTCTTTGTCTTCCTAATTTCTTCAGTTTCTAGTGGAAGGCTCCAACTTTCCTGAATGGATTATTACATCTGCATTTCTAAAAGCTGGTTTCTGCTGAGTTGTCTGGCTAGGGGTGTATGTGTGGAGAAGTTTCTGCCTTTTAAAAGATGTTCTCCATTATACCTTTGGGGAAATATATTCTGTCTTTTTAATATTCCCCCAAATATTTCTTTCTCTGAATTCTTCCCACAGTTTCCATATCATAGAGAGAAATAGATGAATGTAGACAATGAATATATTAATATTTTATTTGATTATTTATAACCTGCCTTCATTATTTTTACAAAGAACTCAAAAGTGGCGGACATATTCAACACATCTTCCTCCTCCTATTTTCCCTGTGAAATGAGTAGGGCTGAGAAAGTGATTAGCCCAAAGTCATCCAGCTGGCTTTCATGAATAAGACAGGACAGGAACTCATGGTCTCCTGCTTTCTAGCCTGGTGCTTTAACCACTAGACAATCTAGCTCTCTCATATACTGGGAACAAGGAGAGTTTGTTGACATTTGACTGTTGATACCAGAAACTATGCTAGTAACACTTTCCATATTTCAGATACAACAGGAAAATAATTAACAAGAAATCAGGGATTTCTCATATATGAGGGTATTGTAACGTCACTTTCTTCATTTATGTTGCTTTTCCCATTCATTTGCCGTTTCTGGAACAATAATATTTTTTTGTATCTGGAATACAGGAATCAAGCTCATTCAAAATGCAAGTTGTCAATGAAACCAATTCTGAGACACCCAATAATTACAGATATAACTTACAGTAGTTATCCAGTCATAATGGAGGAGTGCGGCTTCTCCATAATTTAGGTATTGAAACACCTACAAGAAAGAAAAAAAAAAACCCAGCTCAGAGAGCACCAAGGACCCCTCAAGCTTGATCAGAAGAGGATGGATGAAGAGAAAAGTGTGAGTCTGAGGGACACTGTGATGCCTTCTCATCCACGGAAAATACAATTGCCCTTCACATCTAAAAAAAACCCCCCAAAAGGCCTATTCAAGGATACTAAGGCGGACCTTAGCTGGTCCTAGATAAGGATGTATACCTTAAATTTCAGAGCAAAACACTGGTATTCAGTCCACTATCTGGAATTCGCTATTATCATCCCTTGATTAATATCCTTCAATATGTGGAAGTAGGGAAAGGCTCATTGAGTTCCAGCTGGACTTCAGCCCAAAGAACTGAATTGGACCTGAAAGCCTTCAGCATGAACATAATAGTTCATATTGCACATGGAAGATGTAAATAACATTTTACTTTCCACAGAATGAGGTTCCTTCATGTTGATAGGAAGAGCAAAAGATGCTACTCCTTTTTTACAGACTGATCTGATAAGGATTTCATTATTTATTAAGCTGTAAAGGAAGCTGGAATCAAGACTCAGTTATTGGATGCTTGATAATGAAGCAGATTGTAAAGAAAAGATGACTGTACCTACTTGGTGAGCCTTTAGAATTTACTCTGGATGGCACATGTTCAGAACTGCCAGCTCTTGGGGCATCCCACATGCCTGCTTATCTTATTGCATTCTGAAGGATTGCAGTTTGAAACTTTTAATTACAAAATCCTGAGCCTGAAAGATTGAAAAAAAAATACACAAAAAGGTAGGAACTGTATTTAATTTTTCAGATAATACGCCAGTGCAGCTGTGTCTTGTAAGACAATAGAACCATTTCACACTTACTTAAAAAAAACCTCAAAGCACAAATGTAAGTGAAACATCTGGCATTCCACTCTCTTCGGCATGAGATGGTTAAGTAGTTCCAAATTCTCTTGCTGAAATCTAAATATATGTGCTCACTTCCTTCTCTGGGAGTGCATTTCAAAATTGGAAGACATCATCATGTCAAGGCCTGCTCTGTCCATACAATCAGTTCAGTTCAGTTCAAGTATCTTCTCCTTCCAGAAAGTTTTCACAGAGGTCCTTTAGTAATCATGATAGCAGGTCCCAAAGAGCATGGAGGGGATATGGACTCTGCCCCTCTTCCAGATACTTCCCCTTGGCAAAAAGCATAGCCCATGCCCTGCCAACAAAAGAAAGCACATTCCTTTTGTTTCGAGAGAACCAGAACACTTCAAAGAGAATTTCAGTAGCTTTTAGAAGATGTCAATCGACCCTTTCCTTTTGGACTTAGCATGTGTGCAGGTGGCTGATCATCTGCCAAGCCCAGACTCAGCCTTTCTCTCACCAGCAATTATGCATTTTTTCCCCATTCAGTTGATTCAGTTTGTATGTGTATTTGTTTTTTCTCTCTACTTATAACTTAGTTCAGCATCTCCAAAAATCAATGTAGTATTTATATCAAGAGATTTTTGGGGAAAAAAAGTGGATGCCTGGGACATGGGGTACATCCTGTGGACCCATTGGATATGATCACCTGGCAAGAAATATAGATTTTTGACTGAAGGAAAAACTAGCAAATTCAGACAGCCTTTTGTTCTCCTTTGTAAGAGAAAGCTTACTACAATTCCCAGAGGATGGCTCCTCAGATACTTCGTTTACAGCAGCCTTTTTCAACCAGATGTGCCGGACTACAACTCCCATACTCTCCAATTTGTATTCCAAATGGGGTTTAGGAGACTGTAGTCTGGCACATATTGAAAGCACTCGGTTAGAGAAAGTTATTTGAAGGAACCTTCTTCCCACTCTATTGCGGAAACTCATTGGAAGCTGGTGGTAGCAAAAGCCATGCTTTTTAAAATGTGTCTTTTTAAAGATCACCATATAAGCTAGCCTGGTTTGAGGAAAGAATGGTTGGTGATGAGACTTAGGTATGAATGCTAGTTTATGTTTTTACTCCTATCTATAGAATCATTAATTCTACTTTGGGTCTGGGGTCTATTTCCCCTGAGACTGTGGGAAAGAGAGATGATTTAAACGTAGGCTAATCTCTCTGCCATACAATATTAGTTTTCTATGTACAGGGATTTTGTTTTTAAAATACAGAGTGAAAAATCGCAAGAAATCTCTACTTGCAATTTAAATGGTGCAGTCCTGACTATCTCAATGAAAGAAACAAGGCAGATTTCTATTTCTTGGCATTGTATCTGCATAGGACCACCATCCATTGACTGCAAAGCTCCAAGTGACTATGAGATGGCAGCAGAGAGATACAGAAAGTAACCCTTTGATGCCATATGGGAGTTGTCTGATTGTCTGGATTTTAGGACTCTCTATACCAGAGCCAGATTAAGGCTAACTGATGTCTTAAGCACAGTCCAACAATGGTGCCCTTGATGGAATTGAAAGTCTCATGCCATGAACTGAAAACAGATAACACTTCCAAACCATTTTTTTACAACTTTAATCAAAGAAAGAAACCAAGGAAAACTTCTTTTAACAATGTACATTAAAGTTGAACGCCACAGAAAAGGACGGTTACAAAAAAATTGAAGTTGAATATGGCAATGAAAAAGTGAAGGACATAATAATTTGGGAGAAAACTCTGTGGTGCCCTAAGCAGGTTCCTAATTTTGCTTAATGGTTAATCCACCGCTACTCTACGTGGTAGCCTTAATGGTGGCAAGGTCACTCTTTGGGGCATAAAACTTGGGCAATAGCTGAATGGATGGTAAATCGCACCACTTCTCTAAACCAGGGTTGTCTCTGACACAGAGATATGCCTACATCTCAATACAATGAAGTTGTAAGTCATTTTCATCGATGGCTAGGTCTCTCTAGCTCTTCAACCCTCCAGTCAAGGAGGGTAAGGGGAATGTTGCATTGTTGAAACCAATGTTACATTCCACTGATATTTTAGGGGTTCTGTTTTGTGTGAAAATGGGCTTAACAACCGTGGTAGAACCATGGAAGACTGTGGAAAGATACTGTTACTGGCAATGAACCTACATCTCGAGGCCTGCAAGTGGATTCTGGAGATGCCTGCCTGAAGTCTGAGGATCCGCCTGTGGGGGAGGTTGTGGGAAAGCAGCCTCTTGTAATTACATGTGATAATTAAAGCCAATTCAATCTTTCTATCATGCATTAATGCTGTTAGTTGCCAGCTCTGCTCTGCTTCCTAAGTACGGTCATTCCCGCCCTCCCGCCCCCCCCCAAGACAGCACAATAAGGGAAATGGACCATTTGGATCAGTCTAAATGCAATTTGTTCAGTTCTTTTCAAGCATATAATCCTGGTACAAAGAAAGGATTTGGGGGGCATTTTCAGCTCTGCAGGAACAAAGGCTCAGGCCAGTCAGAAGGCAGAATTGTCACTTGCAGCTGCGCTGACAAATAAAAGAGCAGCCAGTAAATGCCTCTACAGTTTTGGATGCTTCTTAGGGAAACTGAATTTTCTCTACAGCAGGTGCTTTGGCTGCAGCTCTCCAACTTCCCTTTGGGTCTGGTCATCTCTTTTTCTAGGGCAGCGCGAACAAGGGCTACTGTGGAAGCGTGGGAGGAGCACAGGGGGTTGCCTCATCTGAAGCCAAATCATTCATTCCTTGAGCCTAGCATGCTCTCCTTTGACTAGCAGGGGTCCTGGAAAATCCTGAGCAAGCGATGCAGCTCTGGGACATCACTGAAACTCCCAGTGAAAGTTTTGCAACGATGGAACCAGTCACTACAAAACACAGAACTCTCTACCCTGCATGTCCACAGTAATATTAATGTTGGGGTGGTGAGGTGCGGAGCGGTGGAAAGGTAGAAACGGCTGGATGTTATTGCAGTGATTTCCACTTTCATATCAAAGTGAATAGGATTTCTGGGCTGAACGTTTCAACCGTCAGTTGATGTATGTATTAGAACACCGTCCAAAGAAAAACTTCATATCCCCTGATTGCTACTAGCATGTATGAATCAATGGCTTCTAGCAGTAGTGACAGCCCAAAGGGGCACATTGAAAGCCTACCAAAAGACTGTTTGATTCCTGCACATTACGCCATTACACTAAAATCAAGCCATGATTATTGTTTCTTTCCATCAAGGAGGAGGCAGCTACCGAACTCTTGTAAATGTGTGCTCTTCTGCTTCCTTAAAAAAAAAAAAAAATGCATCAAGCTGATCCCCAAATTCCTAAGTATAATTGTAGCCTCCAGGATGCCAGGAAATGTTTGGCAGAGGACAGTTGGTGGACTTGCACGGTGGAACCAGAAGCTTATTCTTCTTCCAACTATTCCCTAGCCTTTGAGTTTATACCTTTCCTTGCTGTCTGGATTTCCTGGAAATGCTTTGCTTTTTGGAAGTGTGCACTTGGACAACAACATTAGCTTTTTTTCTGTCTGGACAGGTTTCCCAAGTCTCAGGCCATGCAGCATACCAACGCGTAAGAGGTGAATCATTATGGCTGGGATGGCTTTGACAACATTTTCATCTTATTTTAGTGGAGCGTTAACACCACCTTCCCCAAACCAAGTCCTGTGGTTGCAAATTAAATGTGTATGTGGGAAAAACAGAACGATGTCAAGGCTATCTAAAACACTTCCTTCATAGCAGAGAGCACCCCTGTCTGATTCTGTTCCCATTTGAGCTTCCCCCTCCCTGCTGACAGGGAGGTGAGCAAACACCAGGGCCACTTTGTGAGTCAAGTGCTGGGACAAGGCATGGACTGATATAGCTTCTATCCCTAGTGATAGCAAAGCCAGGTGCTCTTAGAAGCAAAAGTTCAGTTCCTGTTTGCCTCCATTTAGGTCCAGAATCTGGGAAAAAGAGATAGTGGCAAGTGACTTGGTGTTGACAAGTCAGATGATAGAAAGGTCATGCATCCTTTGGTGAATTCTTCAGCAAGTGGATCAGAAGCAGCTGGTTAAGCAAAGTGGACCTTTAGGAGCAAAGGTGGTTGACTTTTTATCTACAGTTGCAACGCTTAAGCACTAGAGCAGTGTTTCTCAAACCTGGGAACTTTTAAGAGGTGTGGACTTCAGCTCCCAGAATCCCCCAGTCCATAGGGAGATAGAATGCTCTAGAAGATATTCCCTGCACCATAAGATTCTCCATTGTGCCATCATATTCTATGAGCCTGTACGTTTATGCTACTTACTAACATCATTTACTGATGGAGTCCACTCTGCTGGTGAACTAAATATACTATTTAGTTAAGTTGAGAATTTAAGGTGCCTAAAAAAATCAGGTTTGGTTTCTCCATGAGAATACACGGTGTTTTTTTTTAAAAGTAGCCATACAACCTTTATTTGTGGATATGCCCAATTATTTGTGGATAATTCAAATTTTTAACCTGAAAATGGAGGAAGTCAGATTTGCTTAATGACCACATCATTTGCTTAACTACCTTGGCAAAAAAAGGGGTAAAATTGGGTGTGGATGACCCCACTTAGTGACAGAAGTTCTATTCCAATTGTATAGTAAGTCAAGTACTATCTGTATCATAAGGGTGATTATTACTGTTCCAGAGGCTTCCATGACAGTGTTGAAATGATGAAACAGGCATCATGATACTGTAACATAAAGTCTTTGTGGGTCATTTTGAAGCTAGTACTGAGATTCAGGAAAAAAAAAATAGAGATCTGTTCCTTCTTAGTCTAGCATGAGAAAAAAATATATAAAGAGTTTTAACTTTTTTCTTTCAGCAGAATGGAGTGAAATTTGAAAGAGCAAATTGAATCTCACAGAAACCAGAGCACTTTGAAATTTGGGGATAACAATGATGCCCTAGTAGGACTGACTCCTTTGCCTTCTCTCCTTGTCCATCCTACATCGGTTTTATTATCCCAGGATACTTATGAGTAATTAGCACTCAATGGCTGGTTTGTATGCTGGACTAAGTCATGGTCTGTTTATACATGCTACACTACAACTAAATTTTATGCAGCATGCCAAACCATAAACCATGATCTATAAACCACAATAGTTTAGTACAACACACAGTTGCACAATAGTTATGTACAACACATAGCCAGAGCCAAAAGTATCACATTATGGTTTAGGACAATTTGTTTCAACTATATACAGCAAGAATTTAAATCTGGGCAAATCTGTTCCTAAACCAGTTGTTATATATACACGTATACTACATTTTGTATCTTCCCTCATGCTTACCTGAAACTGGTTAACTGGTATCACTGGGCCTTGTTTCCAAAATATTGCCTTGAAATATGTCAGATGGGTGGGAATCTGTGATCCTCATCCCTGCCGTTTTCTTCATCACCACCATGATCTCAGGTTTTTGCTTTGCTGTGTAGAGCTTGACATGAAGAAATGCTTTATTTGCCTTTAATCTGTATGCCTGATACCAGTGGTTTCAATAAAAAGAGAATCAAGGGGATTTTGATCATTTAGAAAAACATTGTTTAAAGCTGGCATGACCTCACCTCACTGGCTTTGGGAAGCACCCTCCTTCTCCTCCATGGTCATCATCTGTGGGAAGTGTTTTTCCTTTTCTAAAGTAGAAAGGCAATGTTTTTGTTGGCTAAAGCTTCATATAGCCTCCTGAATGTGTTAGAAGGGGGGTGAACAAGAGAGGAAGCCTCCTGAATTACAAGATAAATACATATCCATTGCACATAAGAAATATTAACTGCATAAGACTGTTTAAAATAGCACTTAGTTGCCTCCTTCCAGCAGAACTGGGGAGGAAATCCTATAAGTTTTTGTCTGGAACAGCAGAAAGTTGGGTGGCAGCAATCTGCTTGCTTTTATTGAAGCCCTAGAACATCCGGATAGGTGCTTAGTACATGGAGCAGGCACAGAAACATAGAAGGCATACATATAGACAGAGGCACATATATGCTTTCTGCATACATCTATATGTATGTGTGTATAAATAGGTAGATATATCCATGCATGAATTGCTGGTCCTATTTTCATTTTTTCATTCTGATTCAAGGGCCTCGGGTGTCTCTTTGGGTTCAGCCAAACAAGTATGGTTTTAATTCTATTTTTAACTCTTTGCCAAAAATATTTCTCCTAAACTATCCATCTTGAATCAATGAATACATCCACACACACAGAGTATATATCCTGCTTGCTGATAGTACTCCCTTAATGTCTGCTCTATTTGGCAACAGTTTGAAATTAAAATGGTACTGAAAAAGTAACTTTGCAACTGGTCTTCACACTTATGACGGTTGGAGCATCCCCACGGTCATGTGACCACAAGCAGAGTCAATGGAGAAGCCGGCAGTAAAATTGCGAGTTACAATCATGTGGTGTGTTGCTTAACAACCGCGGCCGAGGTGAGGCTGTAAATTTGTCATGGTCCTGTGATATCTCACTTAACAACTGTCATTAAGTGATGCAGATGCTACTCCTAATTGTGGTTGTTAAGAAAGGACTACCTGTAGTAATTTTATTCTGAAACCACTCTATATGCTCATGATGTCTGTCTGTCTGTCTGTCTGTCTGTCTGTCTATCTATCTATCTATCTATCTATCTATCTATCTATCTATCTATCAACACATATACACATATACTTATAGACATACGGTATTTACGCATATATGGATATGTCACATACCGTATCCAGATAATACACTTATTTTGGATCCACTCTATATATTCATAGTACTCCTTGGTGAAACTTCTATTGTTCTTGCATTCATAGGAGAGCCCGATGCCTTCATTCTTCATTTGAATCTTGTGTTTTCCATCGCCCCTTTCATCTTTTATTTTTAATCACACACGCGCAAACACATACAAATCTGATTAAGGGGGAAAAGGTATACAAGATCATTGGATTCATGGTAGTAAGAGCTTTTGGTCAGGAAGATTTCTTGTCATGTTGGCATGGACTCTCTGAGGCCGCTTATTGGGGCTCCTGGGTGGCACCCATCCTATGTGAGCTGCTTAGAGGGACTCTGGTAACAGGCAGCATCCACAAGGAAAAGAGGAGGAAAGAAGTACAGTAGGGCCTATTTCTTTATATCTAAGATCATGGATTTGGCTCAGCAATTTGGGCCAGACAGTGCACTCCTTTCTGCTTGAGAGGCAGCATAATAAAGGCCTGGCAAATATTACTCTATGCAATTTAAATGCTCACACAGGGTCAGTCCATTATTATCTAATAGATCTTATCATATCTGATACAATTAATCTGATCCTATTTTTTAATCCTGAATTTCTTTTCTACTCTCCCAAATTAGGTTTAAGAGTGCTATTGAATAGATTAATTTACAGAATGTGAGGTTTAAGAGCCTTCTCGCTAAGTTTAGAAGCTCAGGATGTGTGCAAGGCAAACATTAGTTTGGCCTTTGCTTTCCAGGTGTGCTGAATAGAGTGATCCAAGTTAAAGGGTCTATACATACAGATGATGATTATGATTGCACAAAAACTCATTGAATGACCTTCAACAAGTTTCAGCTTCTTGGTACTAACTAACTCATACAGTGGTTAAGAGCATTAATAGACATTAATACTCATAATTTTACAGGGATGTAAAATATATCCATGATGGATTTTCTTCTTTATAAATGTTGTAAAGGAATTAGCTGCAGGTCAGACATTTTATGATGGACTGTTTCCGCTTGCATCTCTATTTATCCCTGATTAAAAATTGCAAATAAATTTAATATGATTGCAAAAATGCATCCAAAATGTTCCTCAAAGCTCAATGAGGAAAAGTTAAAAAAACAGAGTGGGGAATTTTATCTTACAATGACTGATAATTACGCTGCTTAACATTTTAAAAAAGAGGTTTCTTCAAGAAAATTATATTTAAATGTATGTAAATCGAAGGAAGCGATATACATAAATGTTAGGGGGATTTATAGTTGACATTTTTTGCTCGATTATAAAAAAAACAAAAGAAACCAGCAGTTCAGAACATTGTTACCATGCAAGCAGAAAAACTGTCAGAATTTGTAATGACCTCTGCATCAGTGAACTATTCTAGAAGTGCCTCACAATTATTTTTATATAGCTGAGATATTTCCATTCGGAAATTTAGAAGTTCTGTAAGCCCAACAAAGCAGAAGCCTTGTATTTTGACGGAAATAAAAGGGGAAAGAAATTAGCCAAGTGCAATGCCTCTCAGTCTTTTTTCCTCAGCTTTTTTTTCTTAAAAAGAACTTTAATTATCAACAAATGGCAATTAATTTCCTGTCATGTAAGGACTGCACTGTAATAGCCCATCACCCATGACAAACGATGCTGATGGTGCATGATTGATTTCAAAGATAAGACTCACTTTGCTGCATAGAGTTTGTGATTGCAATTAACTTGGCCTTTTAATTATAGATTAATGGATGAATTATTTTAATCACAACTATATGTCTCAACTTCTTAACAGTAGTTTGTACATTTGACACAAAGACAAGAACTTCAAACGGATATTAAATACGAGCACAGGAACTTTGCCAGCCCGGCACTAAGGGAAGCTGTTGAATCTAACCTGTTATTTTGGAAGGTTCAAAATCCCAAACGCACACTCTGGATTAGTGTCCTGACTGTGGTTTATCAAACCAGCTTTCTCCTTCTTAATAATTCTTCTCTATCATTTGTTTAAATACTGCACGCTATATAGCTCCAGATGGATAATTACACAGCTTCAGGTATTCTCTTCTTCCTGCCTTTGAAATATTTGCTTTGAGGATCTTTTGGGGGAGTGGGGGTGGGTGGGGGGGAAACAGATGATGATGATGATTAGCTTGCTACTTGATGAGCAGTACATAAAGAGGCAAAGCATAAAGTTCCCTATTTTACGTGTCTTGCCAAGAGTAAAAACAGAGATGATGCTGATTCCTCTCCAAGCTATCTGAAATACCAATTCTGGAATTAGCACATAGATAATTTTAAATAAAATCACTTAGCGCACTTGAATTTAGAACCCAACAAATGCAAAATCTACTGGGCACTTTGTGTTGCTGAATAATATCACAGCCCAAGTGCCTCTTATAAAAGATATATTTTTAAGCTAATCGGTTAAGTGAATCTTTCTGAGTGTAATATCAACTAGACAAATTGAGGCAGATTTAACCTACGACATTTCAAACAGAAATATGCAAGTTCTAGAATGGACTGAATGAGGCAGAGCCAACTGAATTGAAATCTAGAAAAAACAGAAGTTCTAAAGCAGTCATGTCAAATTGCCGGCCCATGGGCCGGATGCGTCACACCAAAACCGCGCCCAAAAAGGCGCGATACATTGCATGACATCACATGACATCGTGAGTTTGACATGCCTGTTCTAAAGATTTCCACCTACATTCTTCCTGACCTTCCTGGATTTGGTGATAGTTCTCCATGCCTTGATTGGATTACATATTTACTGTTAAAGTGTTCTGTTATATACATGTTTTAACTGTTTTATAATTTTAAAACTGTACACTTCCCAGAGACACTTGGTTGAGATGGGTAGCTATAGGGAATAAATGAATGACTGAATGAATGACTGAATTTATTTTATTTTATTTTTAAAATTTATAAACCGCCCCACTCCTGCAGGACTCTGGGCGGCTAAAAATAAAAACAACATAAAACATGACAAAACAAACAGTACAATAACAGTCATCCAGGGGTCAGATTTTATAAACCCCAGGCCTGCCGGAAAAGCCAGGTCTTAAGCAGCTTACGGAAAACCAACAGGGTGGGAGCAGTCCTAATCTCTGGGGGGAGCTGGTTCCAAGACGTGGGCGCCATCACAGAGAAAGCCCTCCTCTGCGGCCCCGCCAAATGGCACTGGTTGGCCGACGGGACCTGAAGGAGGCCCAGCCTGTGGGATCTAACCGGACGAAGGGAACTATGAGGTAGTAGGCGGTCTTGCAAATAGCCTGGCCCTGAGCCATATAGGGCTTTAAAGGTAATAACCAACACCTTGAATTGGACCCAGAGACCAATAGGCAACCAGTGCAGCTCACGGAGGATAGGTGTAACATGGGTGTATCGAGGAGCACCCACTATCACTCGTGCGGCTGCATTCTGGACCAACTGTAGTCTCCGAATACTTTTCAAGGGTAGCCCCATGTAGAGTGCGTTGCAGTAGTCCAAACGTGAGGTGACAAGGGCATGAGTGACTGTAAGGAGAGCCTCCCGGTCCAGGTAGGGTCGCAACTGATGCAACAGATGAACTTGTGCAAAGGTCCTCCCAACCACAGCCGTCAAATGATGTTCCAAATTCAGCTGTGGATCAAGGAGGACACCCAAGTTGCGAACCTGCTCCGAAGGGGGTACATTTTTCCCCGCTAGAGTCAACACTGGACAGTCGACATGATCCTTGGGAGGCAACATCCAAAGCCACTCGGTCTTGTCAGGATTGAACCTGAGTCTGTTAACCCCCATCCAGACCCTCACGGCTTCAAGGCAATGGCCCATCACATCAGAATGACTGACTGACTGAATGAATAGGGCTGCCTTTGGAAAGAATCTTGAACTTGCAGGTGGAATAAGTAGGCTGCTAACCTGTGCAATGGATAGGAATCATATAATTCCAATCTTGAAAAAACTGTTTACCAGTTGCTTACGTGACACAGTTTAAGTGTTGTATGATATTGTACAGATATTTCAAAGCACAAGGTTCATAATGGGATTTTTTTTGATATTTAGACAGGATTGCCCCTTCCATTATGAACTTGTTCAGTTTTTAAGATTTTCAGGAGAATTCCTTGTTGTAAGGGATCTATTTTTGGGATACCTGAGAAACAGCCTTTTTGTCCTAGTCCTTGGCTATGGGAGAAATTGCATTTGGCTCCTACTGTCTTAGTATTCAGGTGATCCTTAAAAATATAATCCTTTCACTGTGCATTTTAATATTTGATGATTTAGGATTATTTTTTATTTTAATTGCTCTCCCTTTAAGCCTCCCATAGAAGTAATATCCTCCACAAATTTGGAGGAAGATGAAAGAAACCGAAACCACATTAGGACCAGAAATGTTAGTTCTTGGAATCTTCTCCAGAGAAGAAAGGTGGGAAAAATTAAGTAAATGTATAATTGATTGAAGGTAGCAGTTTTGCAAATATCCTCATCGGAGAACTGCATTAAGCAGTGTTGATCTAAATGAACCAGTCTTCTTATTCCTTATAAGTCTCTTCTACCTTTGAATCATTATTCATCCCCTAATATTGAAATTAATAACTTCCATTTATTCAAAAAGCAAAAAATTCTAAAGATTTTTTTCTTTTAACAACTCTGTAATCCCTTTTATCGGCGGTTAGTCAGAGTGACTGAATACAGCTCAAGTGTTTACTGGCCAGATGCCCTTCCTGACACCTATGTGGAGTTAGCAGGACATTGTTAGATGTATTTGTGCTATGGGGAAAGTCCACTGAAAGTACATAATAGAGAAAAAGAGTTTAAAACAGCCCTAAAAACTGTTGGTCAGAGTTGTTGATCACCATCTAAAGCACTGGAGTCTCCACATGTGACCTTATTTAGCCTTAAGTGCACAACCAGAAATACAGGAAAGTTACTGCTTGAATATAGTCTTATCAGCTTTATTTATGATGACCTTTTCAGAAAAAAAGAATATGCAATGACAATTTCTCTCCTTTCTCTCTCTTTTCATCTGATTAACCAGGCAATTACCTGTGCATAGGAAGTGGTAGGTAAATTCTACCACATGAAATGCTCTGCAGAATATTCACTATCTTCTTTAAGCTAATTTCATTGGCTTATTCTTACCTCAGATCCATCTCTTGTGACAAAATTTGTTCATATCTAAGCCCACATTTTAGATTGAATGTTGTGTTGAGTTTACCTTACCTACCGGTAGGTCTTAATTCATACAATCTTAGAAACCTCCCCAGCAGGGGGATTCAATCTTGAGACTTGATTATGCATCCTGGCTACATTCCAGAGCTGTGGTAACTAGGAGATGAAAAGATGTTGGAAGTCTTTGAGGTCACAATGGCCAGCAGCATCAACATGTAGTCACAGAAGACATTTCACTGAGGGAGACAAAAGTTTCACTGAGGGAGACATAGTTTCTGCTTCCCTTTTTGCTGAGGCAGAAGAAGCAAAAGCATGTGGATACTACTGTTCACTGAAGAAATCAACAATAGAGGTACACATAGAATGGAAAATATTTAAGTTGGCTGTGTTCATGAAGTCACAGTCAAATTTGATTTGAAAGAGATCTTATCTTTTTAATAAGCAGGAATATTTTGCTGAAATGGCAGTCAAGAAAGGAGTAGAGAATAAGACTTCTGATAAAGATGTGGTGAGTTAGATGTCCCTGAAGGAGTGGACATTATGGCAGAAATCAGCAGCCAAAGCAGTGGTGGAATTCAGCCAGTTTGCACCAATTCAGCAGAAACGGTAGCTAATTTTTTGTTGCCCAGGCCCAGAATGGACTTCCGGAAGCGGCATCCACACAGAGAACCGGTTGTTCACATATTTGAATCCCACCACTGAGCCAAAGGATAGATACTGGTCAACAAAATCTCTTCAGAGAAAGGAGAGATTGTAATATCAGCCACATGTACTCCAGACAACTGCACATCATGAGTAGATTGCAGATACTGAGGTTTTTGTGGCTGGCTGGTGAGTTGAATGGCTGGGAGTCAAGAGATTCCAACTAAGCTCACAGTTGCAATGTATCCTATATGGATATTAAATTTGGCCAAGCCTCATTTCTCAATCACTTTTGGAATTACTTTGTTACTGCTTTTCAAATATTAAGAACTTTTGGAAAGACCAGTTTTATGGCATTTAGTAGGTGAGTTAACTTCAATCCTAAATCTTAAGTATGGATTTAGGAAAAAAAAATCTCATTTTTGGAGGGAGGAATGAATGGCAAATAATAGACTGTAGTTTATTTATTTATTGAAATGTACTAAGGGTCTGGTGGATTTGAAATAAGATTTTGAGATTAATTATAAGAATCATGCCCATGGGAAATGGCTATTGTTTTGAATTCTGAAAAAAGAAAGGGTAGGATTTTGAAGGTTGGACACTAGAGAGAATCAGAAGGAACTAAATGAGAAGAACACTTACATTCATCTTGCTAACAGAGAATGAAGCAAAATACATTGGTATTGAAGTATATTTTTCAATAAGAGACTCAAAAGTTAATTTTAAGAATGTTATCATAGATAGTCTCTGTGAAAATGATGTTAATGGAAGCAGAACAAATTGTATCATAGATCACTGAAATTGATTTAAATTAAATTAAATTAAAAAATGACAGGCTTTCTCCATTCCACTAAAGGAATTCAGCTCTTCCTTCCATGTGAAAGGAAATTATTTCACCAGTATGCAGAAATAGCAATAGCACTTAGACTTATATGCAGTTTCATAGCACTTTACTGCACTCTCTATTGCCCCCAACACTCTGAGTCCTCATTTTGCTGACCTCAGAAGGATGGAAGGCTGAATCAACCTTGAGCCAGTGGGGATTGAACTCCCGGCAGTGAGCAGAGTTATCTGCATTCTAACCATGGCACTCAAATTATCAGGATATGAGCTACATTTCTCCACCCCACTGAAGGAGTTCAGTTCCCCTTGACTGGCAGCTGTTTCATCCATCTCCCAGAGGCAAGAGGGAATCCTCTTTTTAATTGTTAATTTTTAAGATAACCTTTATTGTCATTTTTTTACTGTGGGCACAATGGCACACATCAAAAATGAAATTTAGTTGCCCACTCTCAAAGTGAAACACATACATGACACACACCTCAACATACTATATACAACATATGTTGTATATAGTTTTGTTAAACTTACTGAAGTATAAAATAGAAATGAAAATGAAAATAGTGGCAAAATAGAGGGAAAGATATGTCAGGTAAAAGGGGAAAAAGAAAGAAAAGCATTGACTTCCAACTCCTTTTAACTCAACAGAATAAAATAATAACATTACAGTCTATACTTTTTACTTTTACATACTTAATATGTACTAGCCAGTTCTCTAACAACAAACTTATCTAATCAGCTAAACCAAAAGTCAAGATTTCAATTTTTTTCCATCTGAAGCTAATCTGAAGCACAAAATCCGGAAGCGGTTTCCAAATAGAAACAAAATTGGATGTGTTCTTTTTTTTTGATTAAAGCAGTTAATTTAGCCTTCTTTTCTAGTTCCATCAATTTTTCCAACCATTTGTCCATTGAGGGAATTAAAGTATCTTTCCACAAGAAGGAATCATCTTGTAAGGTGGCAGCAGGGGTTGCCACAAAGAAGAGAGAGTCAAGCTATTCTCCAAAGCACCTGAAGGCAGGACAAGAAGTAACTGATGGAAATTAATCAAGGAGAGAAGCAACCTAGAACTAAGGAGACATTTCCTACAGTTAAAACAGTTAATCAGTAGAATAACTTGCCTTCAGAAGTTGTCGGTGCCCCACCACTGGAGTTTTAAAGAAGAGATTGACATCATTTGCCTGAAATGATATACAGTTTCCTGTCTGAGTAGGGGGTTGGACTAGAAGACCTCCAAAGTCCCTTCCAACTCTGTTATTCTTTTATTATGCCTCAGTGGAGCATCAGCCTGCAGAGGAACCACTAGAGAAGTCAAAATGAAGATAAGATGACAACAGGTAGACACAGAAAATGAAAGAAAAGGGGGGAGGGGGAAGAGAAGAGAGACCCCAAAAGAGCTGTTAGAAAGACAGGAACTTTCCCCATGATTCATATTAATGATATCTAAGATATTTTTATACTGGCAAAAAATTTGCTGCCTCACGTCCCCCATGTTCTCTTTTTCAGGATTGCAGAGAATGGTATTACCTTTATTTGCTGTATGGAGGGCATATTAATGAAAGGAACTAACACAATAATAATAATAATAATAGTAGTAAAGTTGGAAGGGACCTTGGAGGTCATCTAGTCCAACCCCCTGCTCGGGCAGGAAACCCTACACCATTTCGGACAAATGGCTGTCCAGTCTCTTCTTAAATACTTCCAGTGTTGGAGCATTTACTGCTTCTGGAGGCAAGCTGTTCCACTGATTAATTGTTCTCCCTGTCAGGAAGTTTCTCCTTAATTCTAGGTTGCTTCTCTCCTTGATTAGTTTCCACCGGTTGCTTCTTGTCCTGCCTTCAGGTGCTTTGGAAAATAGCTTAATTCCCTCTTCTTTATGGCAGCCCCTAAGATATTGGAATACTGCTATCATGTCCCCCCTTGTCCTTCTCTTCGTTAAACTAGACATACCCAATTCTCGCAACCGTTCCTTATATGTTTTAGCCTCCAGTCCCCTAATCATCTTTGTTGCTCTTCTCTGTACTCTTTCTAGAGTCTCAACATCTTTTTTACATCGTGGTGACCAAAACTGGATGCAGTATTCCAAGTGTGGCCTTACCAAGGCATTGAAGAGTGGTATTAATACTTCACGTGATCTTGATTCTATCCCTCTGTTAATGCAGCCTAGCACTGTGTTGGCCTTTTTGGCAGCTGCAGCACACTGCTGGCTCATATTTAGGTGATTGTCTACTAGGACTCCGAGGTCCCTCTCACAGTTACTACTATTGAGCATGGTGCCACCTATGCTGTACTTGTGCATTTGGTTTTTCTTGCCTAAATGTAGAACCTTGCTGGAGTATTTTTCCTTCCCTTCCACTGAATATCACCAACTAGTGGGAGAATTTCCCACTAATCGGCTTAATGAAGAATGATATTAGGACTGACTCTGGAAATGATAGATGGCAAAACTGGTGTTCTGCAAAAGTTTTGAGAATCGGACTAACAGATGGTACTCCGATGAGGCTGTTCTTATGAAGCCTATTTGCAACAAAAGCAAGTTGTCAGGCATTGGTGGTAGGATGAAAATGTATTTTTACTTTGTAAAATTTCTCTCCTTGGTGAGAAGACACCACACATACATGAAATGAATATGTCTAAATGGATATTCTGAATGTAAGTCTATAATAAATGGAAAAGTAAGTAGATTTGGGTAATCTTTGAGATGTTTAGATAGGGCATTTTTTAAAAAAAAATAATGTTCATGAGAATAACTTCCTTTCTAACTCCATCAAATCACACTGAATTTTATAAAATAGGCTTCAAAGCTGAGTTTTCTTAGTTAATGGGTTAAAAACATGATATATAAAACTGACAGATTCTACATCTTGGTAAGTTTTTTTTCAGAAACATGTAATTTTCTTTAATTAATTTACAAGCAATTATTTTTGACAATTGCTAACTGTTATGCCAGAGATATAAATAATCCATGACACATTTCTGATCCCTGCAACTTGGTATCTGAATAATGTGGAGAGGTGTAATTTACATCTGCAATAAAGTGGTGTCTGAAATAAAACAGTGGATGGCTATTTATGCATCTGTAAAGCAGTGTATAAAGCATGTACAAAATATATACTGATTAGATTAAAATTAAATGAAACAATATAGAAGTTCTATGTTGTGTTACTTGACGTGCCAAACAAAATCTTGTGGGGAATAAACAATCTATTTTGAGCCTCTTCATTCCAAGATCACTAGGCCTAGCATTGTACCTGTTACCCTGTTACAGTGGAAACCTGAAAGTAACTTTATATTTATTTATTTATTAGCTTTTTCAGACCTTGGTACTGCAGAGACAACCAGTTTTCTTGAATTCACTTGATAGTGATGATGATGATGATGATGATGATGAGAAGGAGGAAGAAGAAGACGAGGAGAAAGAGGTGGCGGTGATAAGGAGACAAAAGATAGATAAATACAGTGTTTTGGGTTTAGATTTTTCTGATTACTCCCCCTTATCTTTTGATATTAATACTGAAGCACAGACAATATGCCTTATACCATTTATCTCAGCTGATTGTCAGAACCCCAAATATCTGTATCTATAATACTGTACATGGATTCTATTGTTGCAACAGAATGAATAAGAGCTTTGCTCCATGCACTGGTTAAATTAAGTCAACCCTAAATAAGACCTCTATTCATGGACTGAAGAATGATGAAAGACAGAGGGAAGAGAAGACACAGAGTTGACAGCTAAGCTTGTCTCTGCTCTCTTAGCCAGCAAAGCTGACAAGTAGATTGCCCAGGACAGGCACTTACAGGTTAGCTTGTCAGCTACTGGAATGCCCTATTTTTTATCTGCCACCTTCATGGAAGACTTAAAAAAAAAAAAGGAGAGGGGATCTGTGCCCATCTGATGAGCTGGCTCATATTGGCATGTCATCAGCTTTTGCAGGATGAGAACACAGAGGAGGCAAAAAATTACAGTAGGATCTTTCATGTCCTTGTCGGATTTATTCCTTGGTCTGCAATCTTTGATGTTTACAGCAAAATACACAGCCGAATGTGCGGCCATAAAAGCAGTACAGGCAGCAATGAACATAAAATAAAACAAGGGTCGGTAGAATTCCAATACTATTAGTGGATTTGTTATATCTTTGGTTCTGGAAAATAAAAACACAGAAATCAATTTTAGGGCACTACCCCAGCGTCACTGTTTTCAGCTTCCGGCCCAAACAGAAGCAATATGAAGGCGATCTGTAATTGCTTTTCTTTCAACCAAGAGCAATTCTGAGAAAAAGAAGCAAAACTCAGTGTCCACGATGAGTTGTTATAATTTCTATATGTAATATGTTTGGATTGGATATGCAGGTCTCAGCTTGGAGGTCTGCAGATTGGAGAAAGTCTGGAACAAAGTTTCCTCTAGAGCACGGGTGTCAAACTCGCCATGTTACGTGACATGTCATGACGTATCACGGCTTTTTTTGCATTGCTGGAGCTGGGGTGGGCGCGGCCTCCACATGACGCAATTGGCCCCTGGGCCGGCAGTGTGATACCCCTGCTCCAGAGGGAAAATGGAAGGAGGGAGGGAGGGAGGGAAGGAAGGAAGGAATTCCTTGTGAATTGCATAAGTGCCAGAATGTGTTAAATTCAGTTAAAATATGTTAATGGCAAAAGAGCCTAATGAAAGAGAAGGAAGGATTGGGAGGTTGAAACACACAGAGAAGCTATCTTGTTGCTTCAAGCTGGAATGAAGATGAGCACATCAAACTTGCCTTCCTTGACCTATCTTTCTTGAGAGGAGGAGGAGTGTCTGAAATGGAGACCTTCTCCATCTTCACATGGATGAAGCCTCTGGAAAATTTAGACTTCTCAACCAGTGGAAAGTCACCATGGACAGAGAGTGGCATTACTGCAAAAACTCATCCTGAGTAATTGGGAAAGAGGGGAACTGACAAGTGAACAAACTTTGCATGGTGATTGAAGAGGACTATAATTAGTCAGCATTCTTTTCTGGGAGTAGGAGCTACTGAACCTGCAAGAGTAAAGTTGTAAAGCAAGAGTAGATTTCTTTGGGCCTGCAGCACAACACAAACCCTAGAAAGAAGGCCCTTACCAGCCCTATTTCTTTTCCCCAACAGAAGGATAGGAAACAAAACACAACTGATCAAAACTCAAGAATCTTTCCCCATGTTTCCATCCCAGCTTCCAATTTAGTAAGTCATACTAAAAAGATCTATCTCCAGCAATGCAGCAAAATAGGTATACTGATTTGGGATTAAGAAACCCTGGATTCATTAGGGCTTACCACAGGACAGCATACTTCCATTAATGCTTATTTAGCCCAAACGTTAAATTTCTCTCTGCATAAGTGCGCGATGCTTTTGTGTATGTGCAAGTGTGTGAGAAAGTTTCCTGTATGAGAAAATCACTTGGGTTCTACACAGTGCTTTTTTTCTAAAAAGAAAGGTGCCGGAACTCACACATGTCATACCTTGCCTACCCTACAAGGTTTACCTTTGTAGTTGAAAAAAAAAACCCTTCAGTTTTTAGTGTATCTAAAAAGCTAGGATTTTGTTGAAGGTAAGTTAATACTATTAATGTTACCATGCATTATGTGGCTTTAAATTACAAGAAGGCATTTAATTAATTTTTGGGGACATTTACCATTGGCATACTCATTTAGTTTAATGAGTGGAAATGTCAGCTTTCTATGTAGAATGAAATTGGCCCAATAAAACAAAATTTGGTTGCTTGTAAAAGATTGAATTATTTTTAAGAAGTTGTCAAACAAGGTGGCAAAATTTATTTTTGGAGTTTAATATGGATATTGACTTCAAACAAATTAAAGTTGAAACTTTGTCAGTGAACAGATTACTTTTAATTTACCTTTATGTTAAACCCAATTTAATAAATAGATCTGATTAAACCGCATACTGTAGGTCTACCTTTACATCTGACCAATACATAATTAATATCATTATTAATAATAAAACCTCCAAATCACAAGACATTGGCTTTATTCTTATTCTTCCCCTCTGCAGTTTGAATATAAAATATAAAAGACTAAAAAGAGATTTTCGTAGACATCCCAGCCTTTGAACTACCCAAGGAACCGAAACAGCAAAGTTTCACTGTCAGTCAAGCTTCCATGCTAGCCGCCTTTCTTTCCTCTTGCTTCGCTTCTTTTTAACTTCACACCCTACCTTCTGTAAGGAAAGGCAAAAGGCTCGCTCACCGTCTCATGAAAGATGGCCTCCATGTTTATGTGTCTCCCACCGCCACCATTGGCTTCCACACCACATGGTCCGACCCAGCCAATCAAGCCACGCTCTGGCTGTGGTGCTTCGGCGCCTCATGGCTCCTCTTAGAGGAGGCAGATAGTGCTGGAGGGGACCCTGCTTGCTCCATACCGCCAGCAGGGCATTTTCAAAAGCAAATGAGGATAGGAAGGGCAACAATAGGAAAAGAACAAAACTCTGGAAAATCCATCAAAAAAAAGGTGCCGGAACTCTGTTCTGGTGTGTTCTACGACAAAAAAAGCCCTAGTTCTACATAGGATGGGAATCACTTAAATTTGAAGTGTCTTATTTTAGAAGGAATTTTATTTAACTGGTAAGATTTCTTTTTTTCCTGGCTGTGTACCTCTGAGGAAAATGGTCCTTTGCCAAGTGTGCAAGGAATATGCATTTGTGTGCAGGTATGCATACAACCACATATATAGTGAGACTTTTCTGTCATATGTACTCACTTTTCTTGGGTGAGTGGGATTAAAAAATGTAAGTGATTTTAGAAACTGGCAGCCTTAATAGACACGATACAGCAGGTGGGCTGCATACAGAGTTTTTGTTATCATTTTTTTTTATTTTTTGCAAGAGAAATCAGCTGATAGGCTTCCTTTCAGGTGAAAACAGAAATTCAGAGGTAGAATAAGTTCATGATACCACTTGGCCCTAATTAGACCAATATAATCATTTACCACAGAAGACAGCTACTTTTGTGACTGGATAAAAAATTTCTAATAAGAAGAAGAGGAAGCTATCAAAAGATATCTCCAAGCTAGGCAAGTCAGGGGCCCAGTACCATAACATGAGAGCCACTGGCTAATGTTAATAGAACCTATTAGTATACTTTAGAAACACTGTATAATTGCATCAGATGTTATAATGTATGAACATAATGGTGTAATTCACATGATGATATAATTGCACATTTGCCACTATTCTGGTATCATTTTGGTTTGTTACAGATGCTGTTGCATGAACTACTCATATGTAGACAACGGGGAATTTAATTAGCAGCCCAGCTGGCATTTTGTATGCAGAAACCACCAACTTAAAACAGACATGTAAGAGTGTCCTTCCTTTTTGTGTGCAAGTTCACTTTGGCCTTATGAAGATTCATGAAAGTCAAAAACTTTCAACAACATTAACAATGCTGGTTGTTAAAGAAAAGATATCATCTCATCATTTCATGTCTTGATTTCAACAAGTTACAGAGAATTTTTTTAAAAAATGCCCCACCTAAATGTAGTTTTAGAGAAAAATTCCTCCCTTAGGATGGTGTATACAGTGTTTATACATTATGTCAGCAAAAGATGTGCAAGATATAAGGCTTTGCAGATTAATTACTTAATGGCTATGATACACTTTGAAGTTTGAAAGTGCTATGTAAATGTTAAGTACGATTACAGTGATGATATATTTGTGGTCCCTAACTTATTTCTCCTATTGCAGTAATTACTGATAAATTCTTCAAAGCCTCAATAGCTACTTCATAATTAGCCTCTCTGAACAAACATCTACCACACAATCAGGTGATTTTTCTCAGCTATAGTTTATACAAGTAACTAATCTTTGCCCTTTTAGGCAATTGTTGCCACCCTATTCATGGGAGTGAAATCAAGTAAGATTTTACCTGATTTAAGAATTCAAATCATGTTATTCCTGGATTCACACATCAAGGTAAAGCAGAATGTAGTTTGTTTGGCTTTGGTTTAGCGTATCATAAGAATTAGCCACTGTAGTTTTTAAGCCATTGCTTATGGTTTAATGTATTGTGGAAACCAATAATGTGCTTTATAAAATATACTTTATGGCTTTATACGTATGTGTTATGATTGATTGCACAAGCTATATTTTATATGATTGTGAACTGTGTCTATGTGAGATTGTGCTATATAATGCAGCAGCATAACTCAGCTTTATATGTCAATGCATCCGTTGTCGTCCTTAGGTGAAAAGCAAAGTAAGGAACGCCGGTACACACTGCACTCGTTGACTTCTTTATTTCAAATGTGAAGCAAAGTCAGCGCTGGGAGTGGCTTCCTCCCGGCGCATTATAATTGTGCGCCCCACCCTATATCCCTGCCCCCGGTCCCAAACCAGCATCCGGTCAAATTGTATAAGTGCCCCACCCTTTCCCTGTGCTCTCCCTTTCACCGACGGAATCCTGCCCTCGTAACCCCCTTCCCGCGCGTCTGATCCATGCAGCAGCCTCCCGCCGCCAAGCTCTCCCTGTCTAGCGTCCCCCCATATGGGTATGTCCCCCCCATCCCATGTCCATTCTAGGTCCGTGTGCGAAGGCATGAGGTTCTTTTCCGGCGGCGCCGCGCCGGCCACCACCCGGCTTGCCGGTCTCAGCTGAGGCTCGGGGACTTCCGTGCTTGCTAGCAACATATGGCTTTCGGGTGGTCCCGGGCTCGTTAACTCGGCGTTGCTCGTTGCCGCTGGTATGTTGGACTGTGGAGGCGTGTCCGGGACGTGATGCCAGGTTCGGCGATGCGGTGGGGTGGTGGGCTGCTCTGTGGCTTCCGAGCTTGGTGGACTGCCATCTGCTCCCCTGTCCCCTTGTGTATGGCAAGCCTTCAGGGCTTGACATGCGGCCCCTTCTACCAGGTTCCTTCCTGGAAAAGAAAGGATGGAGTTTGCATACACGACATGGCACCCATTTCGTCCTGGCTTCCCTGGACACTTACGGTGGAAAGCCCTGATTAGTTTGGGTGCATTTATATCCCCCTCCTCTACCCAGGTAGCATCGGAGAGCGGGTATCCCTTCCACCGTAGAAGGTATTGGATTTTACCGTACCGCCTTCGGGAGTCCAGGACCTCCTGTACCTCGTAATGGGACCCCGAGATTGGCCCCGGTACCCCATCGGTGTAGGGACTTCTATGTGCCGGTTTGAGGAGGCTACTGTGGAACACTGGGTGGACCCTTCCTAAGGAGGCGGGCAACCGTAATTCGACTGTAACTGGGTTGATCACCTTGGTTACCTGGAATGGGCCCACATACTTCGGACCCAGTTTTTTGCACGGTACTTGTAACCGCAAGTATTTGGTAGCCAAATACATCCAGTCTCCCACCTTGAATGGTTTATGCTCTGCCCTTTTCTTGTCCGCTTGGATCTTCACAGCTGCCTCGGCCTTCCGCCGCGCTACCTTCACCTGCTCCCAGAGCTCCGTGACTCGGGAGTACCATGTTTGAGGGGTTTGTCCCCTACCCACCTCTGGTGACCATTCGGGAATAGGGTTAAAATCTACACCAAATACGACTTTGAACGGGGTGTACCCGGTACTGCTGTGTACGGTGTTGTTATATGCCACCTCAGCAAACGGTAGGAGATCCACCCAGTCCGTTTGCTGAAATGACACATAACTCCGAAGGTATCTTTCCACCATAGCATTCGCTCTCTCAGCCGCCCCGTTGGTACTTGGATGGTACGCTGAGCTTAACGCCTGAGTTGACCCTAGTAAATGAACAAACTCCCTCCAAAATCGTGCAGTAAACTGCACCCCTCTGTCTGATATAATTCTCTTGGATGTACCATGGAGCCGATAGATATGTTGAATAAAGAGCCGTGATAAACGCCTTGCTGATGGCAGCCCTTTGCATGGAATAAAGTGCGCCTGCTTGGAGAACAGATCTATCACTGTCCAGATTACATTGTAACCTCGGTTTTCGGGTAGCTCTACTATGAAATCCATGGCGATCTCTTCCCAGGGCCGAGATGGATTGGACACTGCCTGTAACAGTCCCATGGGCTTTCCTACCCTGGGTTTCGCACTGGCGCACACATGACACCCTCGTACATATTGTTCAACATCTACTTTCAATCTGGGCCACCAAAACTGCCGCCGCAGTAAATGCAAGGTCTTTAAAAACCCAAAATGACCCGCCTGCTTGGCATCATGACACCTCCGAAGAACGGATGTACGTAGGCTTTCGGGCACATACATCTTGTCGCCTTTCCACGCCACGCCGTCTCGGTTGGTCAACCACCCTGAATGCTCGTTTGCCCACTTATCCGTCAAGAGGGCCGTCCTGATGGCCTGCAACTCGCTTCCTTGAGAGTTATGAATTGCACTTCTAGCTATCTCATGCTGAGAAAGGGGTATTACCGCCTGTATGACTTCCTCCCGTCTACTATGATATTGTGGCATTCGCGACAATGCGTCGGCCAGAAAGTTTTTCCCTCCCGGTACATACCTCAGCACGAACTTAAACCGGCTAAAGTATTGGGCCCACCGGACATGTTTGGGAGCCAATCGTCTTGGGGTTTGTAGTGCCTCCAGATTCTTGTGGTCCGTCCACACCTCAAAAGGCAACTCGGCCCCTTCTAAAAAATGTCACCAGGTCGCTAAGGCCCATCGGACCGCAAAGGCCTCCTTCTCCCAGACGGCCCAACTACGTTCAGCCGTTGTGAATTTTCGTGAAGTATACGCGCATGGCTGCAACGCCCCGCTATTGTTCTCCTGTAGCAGCACTGCCCCCACCGCCACATCGCTAGCGTCCACTTGGACCACAAATGGGACGCTTGGGTCGGGGTGGCGTAACACCGGCTCTTTAGCGAATAATGCTTTCAATAACTCGAACGCCTTTTGGCAGTTCATGGTCCATTCCAACTGTTGGCTTGGACGAGGATTCCCCTGCAAATGTTTCGTCCTTAAAAGCTCTGTGAGAGGCTGAACTACGGTGGCAAATGATGGGATGAACTGGCGGTAAAAATTCGCAAATCCGAGGAAGCTTTGTAGTTGGCGCCTAGTTTTGGGGGCTTGCCAGTCCAGTACTGCTTGCACCTTGCTCGGATCCATTTCCACCCCGTGCCTTGAGATACGATACCCCAGATAATCTAGTCTTTCTTGGTGAAACTCGCATTTAGATAATTTCACGTAAAGCTGGGCATCGAGAAGCTTCTGCAGTACTTGCCTCACAAGATTAATATGTTCGTCCTTCGTTGTGGTGTAAATTAAGATGTCATCTAGATATACAAGGACCCCGCGATATAGATGTTCATGCAACACCTGATTGATTAACTGCATGAACACCGCAGGGGCCCCTTGTAATCCAAACGGCATGACACGAAACTGGAAACTACCTAACGGGCAATTAAATGCCGTTTTCCACTCGTCGCCAGCCTTAATTCGTACTCTATAATACGCCTCTCGTAGGTCCAACTTAGTAAATATGCGACCTGTCCCTAAATGTGCCAATAAATCCTTCATAAGGGGTAGGGGGTATAAGTGCTCAACGCATACTGCATTCAACCCCCGGAAATCGACACATAAGCGTAATGATCCATCTTTCTTTTCCTTAAAAAGTACGGGTGCCGCTATCCGCGAACGGGCCGGTTGGATGAACCCCCGTGCTAAATTCTGATCGATGTATCTACGGAGTTCCTGCACTTCCGTTGGTGTCATAGCGTACATCCGGGGTTTTGGGAGTTTCACCCCCGGCAGTAGCTCAATAGCGCAATCTGTCGATCGGTGAGGAGGCAGTTGGTTGCAATCCTCCTCGCTGAATACGGCCGCTAAGTCCCTATACTCCTCGGGGTATGGCAGTTCCCCCTTCCTCTCCTGGAGCTGCGCTGTTGTTCCTGGGACATCAGGGGCCTTCTCTTCAGCATCGCCACCCACTGGCATTGGGCCTACCCCAAGACGTACGTGACGGTAACCCCCTCCCCACCATATAGTAGGAGTCCATTTATCTAACCAAGCTAGACCCAGTATAACAGCCTCTGTCATAATGGGCACTACGATGAAGCGTAATACTTCCCAATGCTCTCCCAGGTCCATGCGTACTCGTTCGGTAACATGAGTCGCTGGAACCCCTCCCAACAATGACCCATCCACCTGCTCGAACCTGATGGGTTGTGTTAATTTATATATCCGGAATCCGCTCTCCACCGCTACTTTCCTACTAATCAGGCATCGTGTGCACCCGGTGTCTATCAAAGCCTGACATGCCCTTCGTACGCCCGTTGCCGGACTCGTTAGGACTATAGGTAAAACAAAAGGCCTAATGGGTTCACTCACCATTGGATCAGTGGACCCATCGTCGGGACTGTCCTCGCCGCCCTCCATCTGGTCGCGCGCGACTGCCATGGCCTCTGGAGTTGCTGGGGACCCTCTTCTCGCTGCCGGGGTTGGTTGCTGGGTGGCAGCTCTCGAACCCTCAGCGGTGTTCTTCATGGGCGTTACTTTACTAACTGTTACGGCCTTACGGGGGCTAGGGGCCGGGCAATCGGCTGCTCGATGGCCCGGTTGGTTACAGCGGAAACAGCGGAAAACAGCCTCTCCCGGTGTCCCCGATGACTTGGGTGTTGCTCGTGGCTGGGCCTGACTTTCCTCACGAGGCCTATCCCCGAAACGCCGTGGCCGCAGAATGTCCCCGCCTCCGCGATGCACCTCTTTAAGGCCCGTCTCAAGCTCGACCACCACCTTGAACCAATCTCGAAGTCTGTTGGGCACTCCCCGGTATACGCAGGCCTGCCGTAGATCATGGTCTAGGCCGGCTCTAAAATGATGCACCAGCAGTCGCTCCGGCCATGAAGAATGCAAACGGCCGGCCATCCTCCGGAAATCTCGTACATATTCAATGGCCGGGCGCTTCCCTTGCTGCAGCGCTAGAAGTTCGGCCTCGGCTCTCTGTGCGCGAGTGGGGTCTTCGAACCTCCCGTGCAAAGCGTCCAAGAACAGCCCCGCGCTCCCCAACTCGCGGGCATGGTCGCTATATAGGTCGGCCGCCCATGCTGCCGCCTCTCCACGCAAAGCGGCGGTGACCGCGCCGACCATGGCCCACTGGGAGGCATATAATTGTGCGAACTGATCCAGGTGGCTTATGACCTGGCCCAAGAACATCGCCAGTTGATCCGGGTTGCCGTCAAACGTGACAGGTATAGGAGGGGCCCCCCACGGATTCCCTGGACCCCATGGCCCCAAGGGTTGGCCTGGCACGTTAGTAGCGTATCCCGTTACAGGTCCCCGCTGGCCTACACCCCCTGCCAGCTCAGGGCCCCCAACCACACCTCCGGGACCAACCGGCCGGGCCGGCTGCGGCTGACCTGGCGGGCTACCCGTAGGGAGACCCGTAACGGCAGGCCCACCAGCCGAATGCGGCAACCGCAACCGCGGGCTGCTTAGGCGAAACCGGGATGACGGAGTGCGCCCCGCAGAATCCTCCTCCGACTGCCAAACATTAGAGGCGCCCCTATAACTCGCCTCGCCGAACCTGTGCCGCAATATATCCATTGTTTCCTGGCCTGGAGCCATGGAATAGCTCCAGTCCTCGTCGTCCTCCGTGGTGACTCGTCTCTCCCTCCATCCCGAGTGAATGGGCTTCGGCCTGGGCGTTGGAAGCTGATCCGCCTGTCCTCCGGTCAGCACCGGGCTTTGCCACCACTCCTCCTGAAGCTTAGTGGCCCCGGGGTCCTCCACGCCAGGTCCCGGGTTTGTAGCTAACAATAATTTAGGCCGCACCACTGGCTGCTCGGCCGCCGGCTCCGGCACCGGAACGGCCTCCACGACTCCGTCAGCGCCGGCAGCCACCACCTCCCCCTCGACCAGGGGCACCCCCTGTGTGCCCTCTGCCATACCTTGCCCCTCGCGGCACACGGGAGGACGGAATACGGAAAAGGGGAGCGCTGACTTTCTGTCAATGCATCCGTTGTCGTCCTTAGGTGAAAAGCAAAGTAAGGAACGCCGGTACACACTGCACTCGTTGACTTCTTTATTTCAAATGTGAAGCAAAGTCAGCGCTGGGAGTGGCTTCCTCCCGGCGCATTATAATTGTGCGCCCCACCCTATATCCCTGCCCCTGGTCCCAAACCAGCATCCGGTCAAATTGTATAAGTGCCCCACCCTTTCCCTGTGCTCTCCCTTTCACCGACGGAATCCTGCCCTCGTAACCCCCTTCCCGCGCGTCTGATTCATGCAGCAGCCTCCCGCCGCCAAGCTCTCCCTGTCTAGCGTCCCCCCATATGGGTATGTCCCCCCCATCCCATGTCCATTCTAGGTCCGTGTGCGAAGGCATGAGGTTCTTTTCCGGCGGCGCCGCGCAGGCCACCACCCGGCTTGCCGGTATCAGCTGAGGCTCGGGGACTTCCGTGCTTGCTAGCAACATATGGCTTTCGGGTGGTCCCGGGCTCGTTAACTCGGCGTTGCTCGTTGCCGCTGGTATGTTGGACTGTGGAGGCGTGTCCGGGACGTGATGCCAGGTTCGGCGATGCGGTGGGGTGGTGGGCTGCTCTGTGGCTTCCGAGCTTGGTGGACTGCCATCTGCTCCCCTGTCCCCTTGTGTATGGCAAGCCTTCAGGGCTTGACATTATATATCAATTGTTCACTTTCCAAAAAGCTACAGAGGTTAATGTAGAGGCATGTACTGTACTTTCCAGAAGCTCAAAAAAGGCTTCTACCATTGTTTGTATACAAAGTTTTACATAATTGCCAGAGTTAAAGAAAGTGTATTTACAGACACTTTGGATACTATGAATTTAGATGATTCTTTGGGGATAAACCAGAATGCTCCTGCTGGGTCAGTTGTCAGGTCCACTTCAGATGTTGTTCCTATCAACTATGACTAACATTCCATCAAGATGGGTCGGTATATGGACATTGGTGGCATAATGAAAGCTAGGCTCTTTTAACTTAAAAGAGGGCAGAAAAAAATAGGTAAACAAGGACCCCTCTGTTCTATAGCCATTATGTGGAATAGATCTGGGAGGAGCTGAAGGACACTTAGTTCTAAACCATCATTGGAGGATTTCATGATCTCTTCTTTCTCTCTCTCTTTTGTGTTGTCAGGTGGAATGAGATAAATGGAGAGCATTGTTGAAAAAGAGAAAGTGACAGAAGGGACAAGTAGTCCTTCACTTACAACCACAATTGAGCCCAACCTTTCTGTTGCTAAGTAAGATATTTGTTAAGTGACTTTTGCCTCATTTTACAACCTTTCTTGACACAGTAGTTAAGTGAATCACTGCAATTGTTAAATTAGTAACACAATAGTTAAGTGAATCTGGCTTCCCCATTGACTTTGCTTGTCAGAAGGTTACAAAACGTGACCACATGACCCCAAGACACTGCAACTATCAGTTGCCAAGTGTCTGAACTTTGATCACATGACCATGGGGATGCTGCTATGGTTGTAAGTGTGAAAAATGAACATAAGTCATTTTTTTCAGTGCTGTTATAACTTTGCAATGTCACTAAATGAACTGTTGTAAGTCAAGGACTATCTGTAAACAGAAGGATTTCAATGATTCTGCCAGCTGAATGCCCCCCTTGAATTAATGGGGAGACCATGTCTGTATTGGCCAAAAAAGGAGGGAGCCATAAATGGGCATGTTGGTTCCATTACATTCCCCAAATGTTTCCTTCTATCATAATGGAAGAACAGGAAGAGTTGCCACATGAGAGAAAAAACCTAGTTATGATATAGACATAAAGCATACAGGAAGTTGCACATTCATGTTTTTTCCACAGACCTTTGTAGAAAGAGAGAGAGAAAAGGAAGAGAAAAAGAACTGGCTGCTTAACGTTTTTTCTTCTTTTGGGTATCACTGATCACGTCTACAAAGGCCCAGTGAAATGAATGGATCTTGTGCTAGGAGTGTCACTTGCCGAATTGAACCAGGCATTGTTAGCATTTGAAAAGAACTGAAACATGCAGGCATGCCTAGCTGAATTTATGAGGAAAGCTTGTTTGTTTTTTATACACTGGAGAAACTGTCTAAAAATAGTTCATCTTTGTGAAAACATTTCTCCTGGAACGTTACCAAGGGCAACAAGGACTTGAATTATCAGCCTTGTTAATGTTCACATAAATCTAGCCTGTCAAGTATTAACTTGTTCAGCTCAGATTTTATAACAGGCCTTCCTTTTCCTGCACTTTTTGGAAATTCCCTCCTCCTGGCCGTTGTGTTTCAAAAGTAGGATTGCTCTTCTAGCATTCAGGCAGCAACCCTTGAACTGAATGTTGGGCCTGCATGTCTTCAGTAAAGGAATCACACTTGCATATTTTCTTTATCAGAAATGAAGGCATTAAAAAAAAAGAAGAAAGATTTTAGAGTTTCTGTTTGATTCTGAAAATCAAAATGGCCTTTCAGATGTAGGAAAGGCCTGGTGAAACTATTGACAGCCTTCTGTTGTTCCTCAGAGGAGAAAAATAAACTGGCTAATGCCAGCACAAGGCCTCTGGTTTTAATCATTCATGTTAAAGAGATTGATCTAATATCAGTATAGCCATTTGTTTGTATGGGTTGAAATCACAAATCTATGTAATTTGTCTTTATCAGTGCCTTTTTAAAATTTTTAAATCTTAGGCATAAAATATGGTCAAATATATAAAGATGGCTAATTAAGGGAAATGTAAACTTTCCATCACTGTCACACAACCTCTCAGTGAGGGAGATAGTCAGTTAGGAAATTTGATATATAAATAGATAGTTGAAATATCTAGGCAGGGTCATTTGTGGGGAAAGGATAAAATAAATAAAATAAAAAATAAAAATAAAATAAAAAACTGCTCCCCCTTGTTTACATGCATCACATGTGAAGTGTATGTAAAAAAGATGTAGGCTTTAATCATATAATCATGGCTACCATCTTATCTTTTTTTTAACCTCACTCCTCCAACATTTGTGATCCCCAACCTGAATTTTTCAAAATCCAGTCTTAATGTGTGTATTTTCAGAAATAAGTTCCACTGCACTGAATAAAGTTTACAAATTCATATGTGCATATAGTACTATTGCCCCAGTGACCAGATAAATTTTCCAATGCCAGAATTCAGACTGAATGCTTCTCTTTTCAATGTATCATGTGTTCAGGGTTGGGATTAATTAGTATCAAAATTACATTCTGAATTCATTTGAAAGTTGATGAGAAATGTGGGATTTTACTTTTCAGATATTTCAATTGCTCGAGTTTGATTTTGAGAAATGTATTTTTAAAATATATTTTCAGTGATCTTGACAGATTTTGAGACAATATCATGCATTAATTTGCCCAGCTTTAGACCAAACAGATCTGCAGAATTGATTATAGTCACAAATATAAATTATAATGTTTAGCTATAAAGTTTTACAGGAAAAAGTCTAACTTTAATGTGAAAAGCATTTGAAGAGTGTTAACACTTCTTTTTCCTTACAAATCAAGTCATTCAATATTAACAATCTGAATATTGCTACTGTTAGATTGTTTTGGTTTACTTAAACCAAAAAATAAACTAAAAGACGCAGCAACTCCAGAATCAAAAACAGGAGTCATCTACAATATACAGTGTAAGGACTGCAACAGCCACTACATAGGACAAACAGGCAAGACTAGCAGAATGCATCCATGTGCACCAACTAGCAGGCAGAAGACATGATGAGAACCCTTTAATTTCAGAACACATGTACAGACTTAACTATAGTTTCAACTGGGAAACTGTGACCATCTTAGACCAAGCCAAGTCTAAACACCTAGAGAATTTCTGGAAACTTAGCACTGACAAATTAGCCATCAATAGACACACAGATATAAAGAACACCTATATATTGTGCAAAAGAGACAATCAACAAGCCCAAAAGATCAAAACACCTCCCCCCAATAATTAACACCAAATATTAACATCAGATCAAGAATCAAGAAGTAAACAATAATACAATCAAGGAACTGCCAAATAAACTCAACAGTAAACAGCTCAACCAAATTTGATCGTGTCACGTGATGTATTGGGACGTATCATGACGTTTTTTGTCTTTGTGGAGATGGGGTGGGCATGGCCTATGCATGACGCATCCGGCCCGCGGGCCACCAGTTTGGCACCTCTGCACTAGAATATAAATTGAGAGTAAACCAAACTCCATACTAGCACTGATGATGTTACCTAATTTGGTTTAATGAAAAATCAAGCTCAGAGACCAGCAAGGACCCCTCATTTAAACCCTGAGCTTGAAATATTCTGTTTTATCGAAATCTGGTTTTGTAATAAATAAGATCCGAATATGACTAAAGAGATTCCTAGTGTCATTAATTTACTTGAAATACAAAAATAAATTTAATAAAATTAATACAATAAATACATTAATTAAAATTAATTAAGACCTGGATTTCTTCAACTTTGTGCAGCGCTTCTAATTAAATTTGAAACGTGCTTAGAGTCTGCATCTGAACATTGAAGTTGAAGCCATCTGCAGTTTCTAAAGCACCATATCTTTTCCCAGTATCACATGACATTTGTAGAACGCTATTTAGGCCTAATAATTAGAAATTACATATTATTTATTAATGTGTAACAGTGAAATGGCTATTATAACAATATAGCTATAGAACTTTACATTTGTTGCCACATGGTTCCTTAAAGGGTATCTAAGGACTAAACAGGATGCTTCAAAACACACACACACACACACACACACACGCACGCACGAACGGACACACATACACACACACACACACACACACACACACACACACACACACAGTCTTTTCCTTTTTTTGGAAAAGGAAATCTGATATCAGAAAAGTCTCTATTGTCCCCTGCTAACCTGCAATAGTTACTAACCTGCAAATCTGCAATAGTTTGCTAATTCCAGTATTAAAAGTCTTTCCTTTTTTGTCATATCAACCCAATGACTGTAATTTACAGACCAGGATTTATGCCTCAGGTGCACAGCCTCGGCCCCTGCAACAAACAGTAAAATTATTAAGTACATAATTGTAGAGCAACTGTATTAGTTATTGAATTTAATTACATTTTAGTGTAGGTCCTGCACCACCCATTGATTTTTGGAATGTGGTTCTTACTAAGCTCAGAAACAGTATGACTTTTTTGCAATTATCAAAAGTAGCCAATTATTGTTTATTCAGTAAACAGACCATGGGTTAGCTTCCTGTATGAACCTGGACACAAACAAAAGTATTATAAGTGTTAAAAAGTATTATAACCATTTTTCTTAAGCAAACAAAAAGCCCAGATCACTGCTGCTAAGATATGCTTAATACCAAATACTGGTAGTCCTTGACTTACAACTGTAACTGAGCACACAATTTCAGTGACAGGTCATGACAGTCATAAAGCATGTCACCACAAAATCAGACCTGATTTTATGACGTTTTGCGGCAATCATTAAGTGAACTCATAATTCGCAATAGGACAGTTTCCTGCTGGATATTGGATTTTGCCATAGTTTGCTGGTTTCCAGCAAAAACATTGTAAATCATGGTTACATGATATGGGGGCTGCAAATGGTCATAAATGCAGGCCAGTTGCTAAGTGCCAAAATATGGTCATTTGGTTGTGCTGGGGGGGGGGAGGCATCAGAACTTTGAAACCAGGTCATAACCCCATTTTTGAGATCTGCCATAACTTCAGACTTTGGTTGTAAATTGAGAACTACCTGTATTGTAAATCATTACTACAAAAATATTCTTTCTGATCTTTAAACAGCATTGGAGGATTATAGTAGAATATGCTTCCAAAGTTATATGGTACAACACAAATATGGTCATGTCTCTTTTATGTATTAATTACAAATTTGTTGTGGTTTCCATCTTTCCTTTTTCACCTTAAAGAGTCCTGGGATGTGTAGCAAATTTACTAACGTATTGCATAGTCTTTTTGTGAATGGATTTATATTCTAAGTATTTGGGCATCTCAAATATCAATCTGTGTAGATTCTCTTATTATTTTTTTTAAGCCTGGTGGTTAGAGAAGCTTAACTATAACATGAAGCAAAAGCCTCTCTTTCTACAAGTCTAAAATCTCCAAAGTCTCATAAGCCAGCATGACATATTGACTTAATAGAGCAGTTTTTTCTTCTTTTATTCAGAAAGAATCCCCCAGTTCTCTGATTAGACTGATACATGGATTTTCCAAAGATTAGCAAAATCTGAAAGGAATTAAAATAATCCAGTGTGACAAAAGAGTTTTGGCACCTTAAATAAATGCATTGGGTTCATCAAAAAAATCCAAATCCAAAGTAAAATATAATTATTGGAACTATTAGAACAACCTGTTGCTAGTTATTGACTAGAAAGCTGGGTGCTGCTTTGACTTGATTTATGTTTAGTACAAGGTTTTCCTTGAGTTACTATTCTTACTACAGACAGCAGAAATTATTTTGGCTTTGGGCTTTTCTGCATACTCTCTGTTGCCAAAAGTCCAAGCGGAAGAAGGAGAAAAAGACATTTTGCTTTGTAATAGATAGGAATCTAGATAAAGGTGAGGGTCTAAAGAAAATATGCCATTGACCGCATGAACCATCTTTCTTGAATTCAAACCCCAGCCAATTTAGTCCAAATTTGCCCTTAAAGATTTTAGGTGTTTGGTGTGTGGTAAGGACACTCCTTGGAATCCTTCAACTTGAAATGCTGAAATGGAACCTGGAATTCTCTGCAGCTCCACTGCTACTGAGCTATGCAATTTCCCAAGAGTCTGAGGGACAATTAGATTTACCGAACACCAACAAATGCCAAGTGGTTCAATTTGTGGTGTCCCACGGGGCTCTAGTGTTGAAATTTTTTTAAATGTCATTCGCATTATCTTTTCCATGGAAATCGCTGTGGCTTTTAAGATCTCCAATAGATACATATTACATAATAGTTAATACAAATGGTACTAGAATTCTGAAGGGACTGCCTTCATCTTAAATGACTGTGCCCATAATGCTGGATGAAGCAGCTGGATTAGTAAATATTAGGGATAGGACATTCCTTCTGATAATTAGAAAGGATTCTACCTCAAGTAATATTGCTAGCTTTCTTTCAAGAAAGCTGCCCAAATGTATTTTAACTTATTTTTCTCCTGAGAAGTTAGTTACTGAATAGATTTATTGGACTCTTGCTTTCACTTTTATTCAGATACTCCTGCTTTTGTAGATTTGAATGTAATTCTGTCCTTTGTTTCTGCTTAGTTGTTTCTCTGTCTAAAAAAGGTATTTAAATGTTTTGAATTGTGGAAGTAAAGTCATTTCTCCCTGTAGTTTCCCTGGGGAATTCCTACTAGCATATATTATTTTCCCCATCAGTTCTAATGGTCACAAGAATGCCATGGGATCTGTTAGTCTCCGACTGAACCAAGCATTTGTTTTGGAGACATCTTTAAGAAATCCTAGTCTTAATGACAAAAATAAAATACTCTTTCCTTCCTTCCTTCCTTCCTTCCTTCCTTCCTTTCTTTCTTTCCCGTCATCTATCGTCTATCATCTATCATCTATTTTCCCCTGAAATCAATAAGACTGGAAAAGTTTGCCTTTGGTCAGGTTGTATCATTCATATTCAACCTTATGAACATAGCCTCCATCAGTTTGCAAATATAGATCTTCTGGGGCAGTAGTTATGATTTGAAAATGTTTACAGTATTGAAAGGCCATGTTTTCAATTAAAAACAATTTAGTAGGCCACCCAACTTTACAACAACTGTGTGGTGCACAGTAAAAGCAATTTTAAAATACAATTAAGAAATCCAAATGCTGAAGGAAAAACAACCTTAAAAAAAAGCAGAGGGCTAGTCACCAGCCTAATCCAAGGCTGGAGAAAGACCCAGATTTTCAGAATTCTTTTAAACATGGCCAGATCAAGGTTTAAGATAAGATAAGATAAGATAAGATAAGATAACCTTTATTGTCATTTTTTACTGTGGGCACAACGGCACACATCAAAAATGAAATTTAGTTGCTCGCTCTCAAAGTGAACACATACATGACACACACCTAAACATACTATATACAACATATGTATAGACTCACACCCCTACAAATTACATAACAAATAAGTATTAAACTCTGTCCATCTTGAATATATAACGGAAGGAGGAAGCTTGAGAGTTCGCAAGGTTAATACTATATGGAATGAAACTATGGCTGAATCTGGATGTTCTGCTTCAGATACCATGGAGCCTCCTCCTAGAAGGTAACAAGGAAAACAGGTTGTGAAGAGGATGTCTCATGTCCCTGCTCAAGCAATGCTTCTGTGCTATGTCCTGGATGGGAGGGAGGGAACTGCCAATGATCTTTTTGGCCATTCTCACCACTCTGCACTGCCTTCCTGTCTGAAGCAGTGAAGCTTCTAAACCAGACTGTGATGCAGTCTGACAAGATACTCTCGATTGTCCCTTTGTAGAAAGTGGTAAGGATAGGGGAAGGAAGATGTGCTTTTCTCATGCAATTCAGAAAATGCAGAAAATATCTTCAAGGAAAAACAAAGAAAGTTCAGTTGCCCCTCGAAAAAGCATGTTTGTAACCTTGAGTTATTTATAAAAATGATAAAGGTGGAATATAAATAAAATAATAAAACAAAATACTCATAATGCTGTCTTCACTGATTTGTTGCTCTCCCACTACTTGCAATAGTACCCTAGAGTTACAGGCCAAGCCCATTCCCAGAAGCCTTTTAAGGGGAGAACATCCTATCATGGCCAGATTAAACACACCACAAATTAGTAAAATTAACAAAGAAGCAGAGACCATGACATGAACCTACATAGAAAACATGTACTCTTACATTGAGCAATGGCCTCTCCCATTTCCTTCTTGTCATTTTTTTAATCCTTTCTTAGTTAAGAAAAATAACTACTAATGGTCAGTTTTTAAAAAGAGTCTTACCCACCTTTGTGTGGCCTCAGAAAGTCATCTTATGCTATACCTACATAAGGGACTAAGTTGAGCTTACAGTACTGTTTAGCAGTAAAATTGCACTGGAATGGAATCTCTGAACTCATACACAACTATTTAGATCTAACAGCTTCCGAGTGGTCTTCTGTTCAGCCCTCAAAGATGAAAGAAATAAAGGTCATCTGTTAAGAGTATATAGAATTCAAAGACTGCGGTTGCCACCACTTTGTTTCAGAGTGTACAAATATTCAGCAATTCGTAGCCGCTACACCTGGAAAATGTTAGAAATTGAAGTTGTAAGAAGAGAGGAACTGGGCATGGCTATGAAATAAGAGTGCCTCTCATTGCTCTAATTTGGCCTTCTGGAAATTCTAATTTCAGGGATTTTGAAATTGAAAAAAAGGCATTGAATAAAGAAAGGCTTGCTGACCTTGTAGGACAGACATGTCAAACACAAAGCCCGGGGGCCGGATGCGGCCCGCAAAGTGGTTTCATGTGGCCCGTGAAGCCATCCTGGAAACAGTGAGGGAACGGCCCCTGCTGCTTTGGCCCTGGCCCAGGCCAGCCAGGAGCCAATGTACAATTTTGTGGTGGACATCTATGCTGAAACACATTCAGTCTTAGCTCCACAAGGCCGTCTAGAAACAGTAAGGAACCAGCCCCTGCTGCGTCAGCCCCGTCCCCTGGGTGCATGCTGCGGAGGTGTCACCCTTTGTGAGGAATGAAGAAATGGACCATGCCTTGGTGCTTGCCCTGGTCGCACCCTCTTCTGCCAGAGACCCTCAGGTCTGTCCCACTCCTGCCCAGGCCCCCACAGGCACCCTTGATGCGAACGATGTAGGGCTGGCCATGCCCACCCAGTAGGCCACACCTACGTCATCCATGCCCATCCAGTAGGCCATACCCACCCTGGCCACACCTACCCGCCCCCTTGAGGGCAACCGCAATGCTGATGCAGCCCTCAATGAAATTGAGTTTGACACCCCTGCTGTAGGAAATAATGGTTCTGAGAAAACAGGTATATTCACTTCCTCAACTCTAATGGGAAGGAAGAGCCACAGCTTAGAAAATGATCTGATAAACAAAAACTAAGTCTGAAGAAGGAAGGATGGCGAAAGCATCTCAGAAGGAACTTTCCTTAATTTCAGGGAGAGTAAAAGTGAAAGACAGGAAGGGGTTCTTTCAGAATTGCAAGATTCTGTTAATGTAACCTTACTATAAAAGTAGAGCTAGTACTCTTGGTTGTTATTTTTACCTGGTCTACCTTGCAAGGCAAACACCCCCTTCCTTCTGCTTCATTTCTTGATATGTTTGGCCCTGCCTTTCCTTATGTAGTTTGCATCATGTCTTCCCTGCTGTTTGTGAAGTACTTGGACTACATTTCCTACAGAAGGGAATTATTATCAACTCTGTCTTCATTACTGGATCATTAATACCTTGATCCCGATAACATGTAACAGTTCACAAGGGCAGTATCAAATGTTTTCTTTCAGTCCTTCAACAAGCTTTGCAGATAATATGACAGGTTAATATAGAGTTTGATGAATGCGTCTAGAGGAAAAAAAGAAGAAGAAAAAAAAAAGCAGAGGGTTTTTTTTTAGTCGTGGCCATGTCTTTAATGGATTCCCTAGATTAAAGTAATCCCTCTGGGAATCCATTATGACAACAGTGCTTATACAGATTTTCCAGTCACTGCTTCTCTGCTACAACAGTCCTTTGAAAATGTTTACAGTAGTAAAAGGCCAATTAAAAACAAAAAGGTTCAGTTATTTCTTCAAGCTGGAATGTACCCAAGCATTCTACCTTTTTGTAATCTCTTTGATCCTGGACAGAGCCTATTAGTTCTCTTCTGGTTAAAAGAGAATCTTCAACTATATTTCTAAACATAGTTTTTAATAGAAGTTTTATATTTGGGTATAGAGATTTTTTTTTTTGAAAAAAAACGTATAAGATGGCTCAATTCTGCAACAACTCTACAATGTACAGTAACAGCAATCATAAAATACAATTAAAAAAACCCCAAAATGTTGAAGAAAAACAACCATTAAAAACACACAGAGATGGTTTTGCCACCACCCTAATTGAGGCTGGAGAGACACCCAGTTTTCAGAGCTCTTTTAATCATAGCCAGTTTGAGGATTAGATACATCTTTTGTAGGATAGTGCCACAGAAGGATTTGTATCACAAAAGGCACACTTACTAGGTATCATCAAACCAAAACTTCTGTTAGAATTTCAGAGAATATAACTTTCTGATTTTGTCTAATGATTTGTGGTTTTGGGCAGTGATGGGATTCAAATATGTGAACAACTGGTTTCTCTGTGTGGATGCCGTTTCCGGAAGTCCATTCTGGGCCTGGGCAACAAAAAATTAGCTACTGGTTCTGCCATACTGGTGCGAACTGGCTGAATCCCACCACTGACTAATATGTACTTGACTGAACCATGTTTTAGAAAAAAGGCAAACTTTCTGTGGCTAATAGGAGGATTTCTTGTAAACAACAACAAAAATGCTTTATGTTTCAAAGTGCCTATTTATGTAAGTGTTTGCCTTGTTGGAAGGTCATCTAAAGGTCTTTTACCCTCCACAACTAAAATCAACCAATTTTTTTTTTTAAAAAAACAAGCCTGATCATATCCTTCCAATATTTCACTAGGTCAAGGAAGAGAAAGAGAAATTAAGACTAACAACAATAAACACAATTAAGACTAACAATTTAGAGCTAAGAGTAAAGAAAATGAAAAACTACAAAAAGAAAAAAAAACACATGGCAACATTGGATTAGAAACATAAGACCTTTAAAAAAAGTAAAACAAAACAAACACTGAAACAAGAAAAAATGCAAAGAAAAATATTAAATATAAAAAGATTGGAGCAATCCACTATTCCACAGACTCTGGATAAAGGGAAAGAATGAAATCCAGCTGTAAATAAAAATGCTTTAAAATATATTATTTAAAAATATAACCTTAAGCCTAAAATATATATTTTTCTGCCAGACAGTTCCTCTTTTGAACTGATAGTAGAGACAGATACAGAAAAAATATTCTTTTAAATTCTATTTTCGTTAAATTAGGACTCAGTTTCTGTACCGAACAGAAACTAATAAACCCCCATAATAAATTAATTTAAATTACTCATTTATATCCTAGTTACAATGAAAAAGACTGTCGTGGTAAATATCTGCTGGTTTTATTCACCTTGTTCTGCATTGTAAGGATAGTTTAATAAATAGTTTAAACATCATGACTTAAATTGTCCTACTGTAAGCTAGTCTGCCAGTCTAGCAGACTGTGTATAGCATAGTGAACAAACTCATTTCTGTCTGTTTTGACTAATCTGTTAGGGAGTGTATGTTATACAAAAGTAAAAATAAAGAGTAGATGAGGCCACACACACCATTTTCTTTCTCATATTGTTTTTCTCTGACTAGCTGTAAATTCAACATAGATATTTCTTGCCAGAGGTCCCAAACGATTGACAAAGGGACATTGGTGGTCTTAGCTCTGTCCTCTCTTGGTACAGAATGGCTAAAATGGATGGCTAAAATGAACAGTAAAGAGAATGCATCCAAATAAATGAATGTTATAAGTGTAATTGATTTCTTTACAAGCCATATTTTATAGATATAACCGTATATGGGCAAGAGAGAAAAGAAGGCATCAAATGGGCAATATAATGTGGGAAGTATTCTTATTTAGGGTCCACTTTCTGTCAAACCCAATTAGCCTGTTGCTCGCTGACTCATTCACAGGAATCCTACATGCCACCAAGGTAAGTATGTGAAACAGAGCCAGCAGCAATGGATTAAGCAGATTTGTCATTAGCAGAGGGAAAGTGAGCATTTAATCAAAATACCCACCAAAGACGTTTTGGCATGTAACAACATTCTCTGTTCCTCTGATCTAAACAGTATCTGCTAGTTGAAAGTGCAGCTTTATAACCACATTATGTCAGTACTTTTGCTTGAACTTTCTTGTCTGAAAAACATTTTGTGTAAGTATATCCACAACTGGAGCCGTTGTAAAAGTGCAGTTTGTTTTTAAGCATTTGAAAGATCAACATCCTAAATTCATTTTCTCCCAGAGCTGTCAAGCTGAAAGCCCTCACTAGATACTTCACAACTTACAGTAAATATCTTATTCTCATTTGTCTTTCTACTTTCCCACATTACAACTGACACACACCCTTTGACCAGGGCAAAAAGTGACCCACTAATTAATTCGAGGTCCCCAGATCTGGTTGTAACCTCAAAGACATAGTGACAAAAAGAAGCAGCACTTCATATATGTCCATATTTAGACCAACTCGCCTCCCACTAAATAGTTTTAGAACTATGCAAATCAAGGAAATAATTACTACTTTTGGCAATTTCTTCTTGAAAATCCTGATGTCATCTACAGCACTCTAAAAGTTGGTATGAAGTTATGCATTACATCTACTGGGAAAATGGCCCAGGGTTAGCATAATAGATCCATTTGTATATTCTACAAGCATTACATTTTAGGCAACAACTACACTATAATTCATAACAACAAACCAACCAATTCATACGCTTTCCTATAAAAAGACAGGAATCTGACTAAAGGTTGAGAAATCATGGAAGAATTCAGATGCAGATGTACAGTTCTGGGAGCAGAACCTCCCATTAAGACTTCAGATGGTTACAGTACCTAATAGCTTCCTTTTCCTTCCCCATTCAATTTCCATGCTGATATCCATCCCTACTCTTTCTGGCTAAGTTCCTAGCACTGAAATCGATGAAGGGGAACCTGTGGCCAATCAGGCCTTCTAATCAGACTCATTGTCCCTGATGTGAGGACCTCCCCTTCTCAGGAGATTATCTTCTTGGTGAACTTCCATTTCTCAGTTTCCTGCCCTTCCTTCTTCCTCCAGCCCAACCACCTCTACCCATTTTTCACAGCCTTATCAACGTGACTCCAAGCTGAGAAAGGTTGAAGGGGACTTGATTGAATCATCTCACCCCCACCCCCCACCACCAATCCTATTTTCAAATTGATTTCCTCAGGAACTTTGTAGAGATTGGAAAGAGATCCAGTGGGATTTTTGGCTCAAGTGTAATTGCAGCTTTCCTTCGACATATGGATAAAGCTGGGGAGTGTGTGATGCTACTGACTGAGTTTATTACCTTTGCAAAGGTGACAATTTGGCCTACCAGAATAGTTTAGGAGAGTGCCGCTTTTTTCTTTGTGCCTCACTTTTCTGCCAGAATTAGATCTGAAGTGAACCTGATATAGCATATTTGCTGCAAAATATGTACAATCTTTATAATATTACGATAGATGTTATAATAATATTGATAAGGCACACCCTTCTTAGTGTTATCTAAAATTTAAAAATACTAATATCTCATGACTGCCAATCAGTCACAAAGCAGCAAGATCACCAACAGAGCCCATCCAAATGGATGCAGACACAAGATGTCTAAGAGAACCATGATGCACACCACTCTAATTGCCTGGAGCAAAGACAAAGTCCAGTCCAGGACACAGCTTAACACCTCCCAGGAAGAAGCTGCAAACAGAAATAGACAAACATACCAAGGAGATAACATAGAGCATCTTCCAGGGTTAGTTATACCGTGAAATTGAGAGGAGGCAGGCTGCTAGAAAAGGGCCATGAGATATATAATAACTTTCACTCCTAAAATTGTTTGTGGCTCATAGATGTGGCTATAGATCTCCCCAAGAAGTTCAGCTGTCTATACTACATTTCCAGAAGGTTCATTAGCAGCTGCAGCAAAAGAGATATAATGGGTGGGCAGGATGGCTGTAGTTTAGGCACATCTGAGGGACTTGGAAGCTCACTCAGATCTCCCTTTTGTTGCATAGCAGAGCAATAAGATTGGGTGGATGAGAGAGACAGTACTAGCTTGCTTTTCTAAACAAAATCTAACAACTGGTTGGGCAGACCAGGACTAAACCAGCTAGATAATGCCACTGCCTCAGACATCTTTTAAAAAAAATTGCACAAGCAATACAATATATAATACTGTACCGCCAGAAGAGGCTGAGGTACATTCCAAGGGAAATAAGTCTTGGGAGGCCTGCAGCTGAAAGAGCTTTTGTTAGTGTGACCCAAGGTAGGTAGGCTTTGTACCAAGGTTGTCACAGCAGATGCTAGGTCAGAGCTGATACAGGAGGGTTATTGCAAACATATTATCAGCAATTAAGATACCACAAATTCTTTGGTATTACAGGAAACAGTGTCTTGACAGCAGCCTTCTTCAAGGACAGGATTATCTGCTTAGATACAGGGCTCATAATAGCTATTTACATTATTCAGAGCATCTTGGAACATACCACATAAAACTGCAAAATGCCCTATTTTCATTTGGGGAATTCTCTTTTCTTTCTAACATTCAAGTTACTCAGGTCGTTAGCCAATCTAGCAATTGTTGGGTATTTAAGTGATTTTGGAAATGAAGTGCAACAGAAAGTTGGAAGGCTGGGGGTGGTGGGGGGAATGCTATTGTTTAGTTTACATGTTGCTAGAGTCAAACTAGATGTCACTTAAAGTTGCGTCAGTTAAAAGAAAGCCATTGCTAGCAGGCACAGGAAGAAATGTTTTAAACTCTGGGAATCACAATGTGCTATATCCTCAAGCTATTATTAGCCAAACTGGCCACTGATATTGTAAATACATTCTTCCTGGAGCTGATAACAAATCTTGGGGAGAGTGTCTGGGAAAGAAGGACCACTTTGGCAAAAGGCTAATCTCATAGGTATCCAGTAAAAGCCATGATGATGTCAAAATGATAGCATGTATGTCATGATACAAAATTACGCAAGTGCATAATGACAAAAGTGCAAGCATTGGCACTTGTCCACCCTTGCCCTGTAGCAGTATATCCCTATCCTCTATAGCTCTGATAAAAAAAATATTTCTCTACATTCTCCTTTTACTTAAGAGCATCAATTGAACTGTAAGTAAGTTTAGGGTTGACACTGCATTTAGAGTAGTCAAGAGAACCACACTGGTGATGATCCCCACCAAATTCCCATTTGGTTCTCAGATTCACCAGCTGGGCCAATCATACTACAGCAGACATGTCAAATTCATGATGTCACGTGACACCGCGCAACATATTGGGACGGTTTTGCCATTGCCGGCAGTGAGGTGGGTGTGACTTCTGGATGATGCATCCGGCCCAGAGGCCAGCAGTTTGACACCCCTGTACTACAATTTTGTATAGCTCTCCTTTTCTATGAGTAGAGAAAGGAGCTTATTGGAAAGACACAATCATACTTTCATGTTTTTATCTGACAGATTCACACTGCTTAGCAAACAACATCTAACATATCACATTGATGGATGTACCCCAGGTAGTTGCTGGTCCCAAATGTGGCGACCACATTTGGGACCAGCAACTTGATTGTTAAGTAAAGATGTCACTAAGTGAAACTATTCTTACAATCTTACTTCAGCTTTCCTTTGATTTACAGATCTGCAGAGGGTGTAACTGGGAAGACTGGTTGTAAAGTTATTTTTTCAGTCACTGCAGACTGACACTAAATGAGATAGTTGCTAAACATTGTTGATGCATTCCTTCGAAGAACTTAACACTAGGGAAGATTGCCATTTCAATCCAGTTTAATTTAGACACCAAACCAGAAATGAACTCTAATTGTGAGGATGTCTTACGGGAACACATCACACCAATATACACAGAAAAGCAATTTGCTTAATAAAAGAGAAAGTAAGAAAAAAAAGGGTGAGCACCACTTTTATTGAAATAAAGGTAGTGGACTAAAATGTAGTTGTAGATGTTCAGGTTGCCAAATATTCTAGATCAGGGTTGTCAAACTACCAGTCCGCGGGCTGGATGCATCACATGGAAGCTGCACCCACCCCAGCTCCAGCAAGGGGAAAAAGTCGTGATACGTTGCGGCATGTCACGTGACGTGGTGATTTGACACCCTGTTCTAGATGAACAGCTCCACTGCCTTGCTGTATAAAGGCTTTTATCATCTTTCATTTCTTAGGGAGGTGATGACACAATGGGTGTAGATTTGAGATTCCTTTGCCTGCTGCAATTTCTTACACTTTCTCAACATCTATTGAGAAGAAATTCATGATAGCAGATGCTAGATTCGCTCTTCTAGGCTTTTCTAGCCCTGCAACTATCACAGAGGTCCATTTCAGTTTGTCGTTTCATGTCAGCCATTCCGTCATGTCTGACTCTTGGCCATTGTATGGATTCACACTCTCCATGCCTCTCAGTCTCGCACTGCCTCCTTCAGATCCACTGTGGTTATCCTGGTGTCACATTTTATAATGTCCAGCCTATAGGTACTAGGGTGGCCCTTTCTTCTTTTTCTGCTGATCACTCCCTATATGATTGACTTTTTGAGTAAGTCAGTTCACATGACATGGCCAAAATATAATAGCTTTTGTTTGGCAATCTTGGCTTTGAGCGGTATTTTGGTCTAGGACTTCTTTGTGATTCTGTTTCAGTTCTTCTGCCCCAAATTTATAAAGGAACCTCCAAAAAGGTATTATTATACCTTCCTTCCAAATAAACTTGGCCTTATAATTTGGAGGAACCCAAGTCTTTGGCTAACATGTTCCTTCAGTGTTGTTGCTCTAGAAAGTTATGCCTTAGTCTTATAACTCCATTGGAAGTTCCCCCTTTTGTGAGACTGATTTTATTTATTTTTATGTTATTGAACCAGCATGTAACATCCTTATAAGAGTTGCAGCATTTTGTATGGCTGCCAGTGCTTTTCACAGGAAAATATTACCTAATTTTAGGATTTTGTACTTAATTGTAATTGCAGGATCCAATCTGGGTCGGTCACTGGGACCAGACATTTTGTCTTCCAAGCTTTCTTGCAAGAACACAAGCAAGTGGTGAAGAGACCCAAACTCATTGGTAGCCTCACACTGCAATGAACAAGGACATACATTCAATTTTGCAGCTATTAAGATTGTTGAATGAGCTGGCACAAAAACAGCCAGGGAAGTGATTGAAGCCTGGGAAACAGGCCCCTCATCAGTGAACCAAAGTGCTGATTTACCACCAGCCTATCAAGTACTTAGAAGGCGAGGGCTGGGCAGCATAAGCAAATGACAGCTAATGACTTAAAAGCCAGTCATCAACACACCCCAATCAACATCTAAAATGTCACTTAGAACAGGCACTGGAAATACCACACACAGAACAGCACACACTCTGCTAGAGGAAGTTCCCTGAAGATGGGCTTCAGCATGAGTCCAAAAGCTCGGAAGACTAAACCTCTGGACCCAGTGACCGACCCAGATTGGATCCAGCAACATTATCTTGAGACACGTATATTTGTCTTCATTTGTTAATTGTAATTACTTTTGTACTTGTTTGTAATTAAAACAAATTGTTTATGTTGCTTTGTCATAAGTGACTGATCACTGGCCGCAGTAAAGTTATACACATCTGTAGATGAGTCTGCCGTGTTAAATATACTGGCCAATGGTTGATTTTCAGATTTCAGAACTGCTCTTTAATGAGGACAAGATGACCCAGAGAGAAGGCTGCTACTGTAGATTTTATGGACAGCAGTGTAAGATTGATTTCATATGCTAGGCTGGGATGTTTGTTTTCTCCATGGCAGCCAGATTTGGGAAATAATTGCAGTGAGTGTGTCTGGGTGGGTGGGAAATCTGACTGAAGGTGAATAAGAACTAAATAGCCAATGCATGACTATAGAATCCTAGATCCTCACATATTAGGGTTACTTCAGGGTTGAACATACAAATTTCAAGACCATAACAATGATCATAACATCTGGTATTCCAGGGGTAACCTTATTTAGGTTTACTGTGACCAGGCAGGCAGGCTTTGAAAAGGAGCACCCCAGAGAACAGCATATCCTTCTGATTGAACCCAAATCAAAGAGGAACCAACTAGAAAAAAACACAGTATGTATTGACTAATATCTGTAAAAAACAACATATGAAATATGTTAATGCAATTGAATGTATACAAACTGGGAAAGGTAATAGGAGGCTGCTTGCTAACTTCTCAGCAGATTTGATCTTTCTTGAAGACTTACATTTACTGAACCAACTATGGCACTGATTCTAGAACAGATCCCTTTAGTATACAGTCATGTTCTGAGATATTTTTGCCCTGTTCAGATAACCACCAGCAACCCCTTTCTCAACGTCTTAAGCAAATCCCTTATTGCCAACAAAATAAGGAAGAATTTGATATACACATATTTTTAATCCCCCACACAACACAATGTCTTCTGGCTTGTGTATGTGTTTTTTTTTTAAAAAAACACACATTTATTGTTTCCTTAATGAGGAAAAAAAGTATTTAATAAAATGGATCAAATGCCTTTGGGAAAAATTAGTACACAATGGCTTCTTGTGAAGCCAGTTGAAACAGCAGATGGATGCAGTGATCAACCTTACAGGAAGCATTTAAAAAGCACAGATGGCTCAGGTTTACATGTTTACAAAAAGTTAGAAAGGCAGTTAAAGTCTTCAAGTGTGGTATAATTTACTAGAAGGTCATATACTCCGTGGTTGAAAATGAATCCAAAGACTTGTAAACACACTTATTAGGGTTTTTGAAGGTTTAATCCCACTATATTTAATTCCTCTTTGCAATATTAGATGCAACTGTGTTCATTTCTTGGTGAGAAGAAATCCCCGGAGCATGGAAAAATGTAACTTTTCATTTAAAGGTATGGAAGAATCAAGTTATTGCCATATATTCAAGTCCCTTATGCAACAGCTACTGTTACTATATAATTAGAATACTTCTGACACTAATTTAACTAAATGGCTCCCATGATGTGATTAAAATAAATTTTTTTTTGGCTGGAGTGGGGGTCTGGGGAGGGATTAGAGACCAGGTAGGAGCAGATAGCAGTAGGAGAAACACTCAGCAACCATAGTGTAGGTCTATACATATGTGGTGTAGGTCTATACATATAATATGTTTAAATGTGTGTTATGTATGTGTACACTTTGAGAGCAAGCAACTAAATTTCATTTTTAATTTGTGCCATTGTGCCCACAGTAAAAAAAAATGACAATAAAGGTTATCTAATCTAATTTCAGGTTGGAGAATATTTGGTACTCCTGAATGGACAGACAACAGCTGGGCCTCAGTTGTGTCCCTTTCTCAAGTAAATATAGCACGCTACTGTGTATTACTACTGTGATCCATTGGCCTGTGATCTATGAATGTTGGTGCTGTAATTAGCTCGTTAGTCTTCAAGATTTCAACTGATTCCATATCGTTTAAGGGCATATCCACATTGGGAGTTTGGATTTCACAGGTAAGCGCCACCAACCATTTCAAGAGGACATGACTCTTTAGCCTCAAATGATAGTAAAAATGAATAAAAGACACATCAATGAACTTAGTAAAAAATGGTAAAATGAAAAAATAGTAATAAGACAAAAGTTTCAGCTGCTACCATTGTGAAGGCAAATACTGCTATAGCATGCTAGAGAGACTTATTCCTTTAATGGTAGCTGGAGCAGACCTATTGAGCTAAAACTGGGAAAATTCAAGAAAAGAAATTTTATTTTAAAGCTGATTCTGTTGCCTGCATATATCAGAGCTCTCTACCCAGAAGAATGCAGTGATAGGAACAGCTAAAATCCTAGACAGAATCCTCGAACTTCTAGGCTCTGACAGAGGACTCGACATTGAGGAAGACGCATACCACCTACAGAGGTGAGAAGGGAATTTTACACACACACACACACACACACACACACAAAACTAATAATAAATATTACATTATACAAGTAGATATGTCAAGTGCTTTCCTCTTATAGGAAATTGAACAAAGGATTGTCCAGTGGAAGGCTCTCAAACTTGTTTGTTAGGAGTGAACAACAAACAGAATTCCCAGAAATAATTTTCTTAAAATAGTTTAGAGTCTACTCTGTGGGAAAATGAAATGGGAATAGCTTCAGGATCTGGGGCAGATATGTCATAATATGATAGGTAAACTGGCAGTAGCCTTTAAAATAAACTGTTGAAAGTGAGTTTTTAAAAAATCTTCTTTGGGTTTTGATCTCTCTCTTTCTCTCTCTCTCTGTAAAATGAGAAAAAAAGTTACATGCTGACAGTATTCACATGATGTGCTTACCCTGTTTTCTTAATTTGTACAATAGTGCAGACCTCCAAGGCTCAGAATGGACTTCTGGAAGTGGCGTCCGCACAGAGAACTGGTTGTTTAGGTACCTGAATCCCACCACTGCAATAGTTCTGTTGTTGAATGAATATTGCTATTCAAATATGGGGAATCTGTACCCCTCAAGTATTGTTAAACTTTATTTAATAGTAGTTTTAGATGGCTGTCCATCTCAAATATGTGACTCTGGATCACTAACAATATCAAAAATGATAAAAACCTATGCAAACATACACACACACAAACATAAGACATACAGCAGCCAATGTCTATTTAACTTCCATCACCCATGATCAGCATGGGAAGATGGGAATTGTAGCCTGATAATATATGGAAGACAATAATTCTGCCAATTTGTTGTAGATTTCTTCCCCAGAAAGCATAGTTAATTCATTAAAATGTATTCATTTAGGAAAACTGACTTTCACTTTTTCCCACCACTGAAATAAAGGATGAAGGACATAAGACTCCTGTAAACGGAATCATACTGAATAACAGAATATCAGAGTTGGAAGGGACCTTGGAGGTCTTCTAGTCCAACCCCTTGCTCAAGCAGAAGAACTATACCGTTCCAGACAAGTGGCTATCCAGTCTTTTCTTAAAAGCCTCCAGTGATGGAGCCCTCACAACTTCTGAAGGATCCTATTTAATTATAATTAGAAGTGCCATACCAAATGCCAAATAGATTGTTAGGTATTATTTTAGTATTCAGTTTGGAGAACTAAATAAGAAATGCTCACATTTGCTTTTATTATTGATTTAGTACTGTATTGCAAATTGCAAATTCCGTAAGCCATCTAGAGTTCATTCAATTTCAAGTGTTAGGGAAATGACATAAATAAACAAGTGAGTACTGGAACTGCCTAGATCAGGGGTAGGCAACCTTGGCTCTTTTATGAGTCGTGGACTTCAACTCCCAGAATTCCTGAGCCAGCATGGCTGATTCAGGAATTCTGGGAGTTGAAGTCCACAAGTCATAAAAGAGCCAAGGTTGCCTACCCCTGGCCTAGATTTTGAAGGTGGCCATTGCTTTGATGAAAGTTCAAGTGAAGTTGTCTTATATAGCAACAGTCCCCAACCTTTATGGTTTTATAGGCCAGGAGGGAGGGAGGGAGAGGGGATGGTTCTGCATGAGCAACAGGTGAGTGTGAGCACGCAGCTTTATTTATGTAAATGGCAGGTATGTTTGCCACACGCGCTTGCCTGCTGCTTCCATGGCCCGGTTCTGAACGGGCTACAGCCTGGTAGTGGGCTGCGGCCAAGGGGGTTGGGACCCCTGTTACACAGTGACATGACCTCCACACTCCTGAGAGCAAGGAATCAACAATAACAACACTTGATTTGGTTAATAGATCAGCATTCCAAATAACCATAGGCCACGGACCAAAATTCAGATGAAGAAAATTACATTCATATCAGTAATTCCATTGAAACCTTTAAGAGACAAAAGATAACTATAGGTAGCTCTTGACATACAACCATTCATTTAATGACCATTCAAGATTACAATGGCACTGAAAAAGGTAACTTATGACCATTTTTCATATTTAAGACCGTTGCAGCATCTTCATGGTCACATGATCAAAATTCAGACAAAATTCAGGCAACTGGTTCATACTTAGGATGGTTACAGTGTCCAGGGATCATGCGATCACCTTTTGCGAACTTCTGACAAGCAAAGTCAATGGAGAAGCTGGATTCACTTAACAACCTGTGTTATTAATTTAACAACTACAGTGACTCACTAAATAACTGTGGTAAGAAAGCTTGTAAAATGGGGCAAAACTCACTGAACAACTGTCCTGCTTAGCAACATAAATTTTGGGCTCTATTGTGGTTGTAAGAAGAAACTTGTTAGAGATGGTGAGGCCACAGAAAGTATCTTATTGGGCCAATAGTTTTATCTCTTTGTCTCAAACAGGGACAAACTAAGTCACTTCACAAGGGCCTGATGTTTAGCTTCCTACTTGATCATGGTAATCTCTAGCTGAGTTTTGGTGTAATCAAATTCCAGGCAGATGTCAAGATGGATCATGATGGGATCGGTAAAGGAAAATTGCCTTTTATATTGATTCATAGCTTATGTTCCCTTGAGCAACATTCCTGAAAGCTAAAAGAAACATAGCAGTTTTGAAAGCGTCAAAGTATCTGGAAGGTCTGTCTGCAAAGTAGCTTCTGAAAAAGTTACCTGGAACTTATATTTCTTTTCCCCTCCGATTTGGTCCCTTTATGAGAGTAAAAGCCAGCTGATATTTATATTTCCTACACAAACACACTATCAGGTTTTTTTTTAAATGCTTCAAGTGGCCATACCCAAGTTGGCACAAGGTCATATGCTTTGCCTGAGGCTAAAGAGCAAATACTCTCTCATTTATGCCTACCCACAAAGTCACAATATACCACTCTCAATATAAACCAAATTATTTTGAAACCTCAGGCAGAAAATTCCATCGCATGTCTTCTTCCAGTGTGAAGATACAACAGTAAATTAAATCACTGAACAATATGCTGTCTTATTGATGTCATATGGGTTGAAACATGACTGGATCCAATCTTGGGTCAGAAAGATTTCTAACACCAGCTGGAAGACTTGATAGAAATCCATAGATGTGTCATACTGATATCAAACTACTTGGCATGGGCTAGTTAATGCCTATTGAAAAATTCTAACAAAATACATATTCTGTAAGAGCAACAAGAAAAAGAAGTGGGCAGTATAGCAGCTACCTCTCCTTCAACAATTGTGGCCCTGAATCCTGAAACATCTGGGTGGAAAGATATCCTCCCCCTCCCCTCCGTGCAACTTTATAGTATCTAGGATGTGAAGTCCTGATACCAAGAGGAAGTAGGGGCCAAGATAACTAAAAGCTTTAATTTGGCTGCCTGCAACGTTAGATGTATCATACTTCAAACCTGATCTTTCCAAGCCAAAATGAAATTCATGGCCTCAAGGCTCAACAATTCATCTTGACATTATGATTAGCAGAGTGCTCTCTCCTCGGTTTCTTAGAAGTGCCTTTTCCTTGCATCACTCTTGAGATGGGTCGGACTTTAACTCACAGGCTGGGGATGATGGAAGGAGAACCAAATGGAGCAAATTGTATTAGAACACAGCAGTGTTTAATCCACAATATAGTTTGTTAGCCTTTCAGGAGGAAAGCATAAGCATAAGTGCCAAGAGTTGAATGGGCTCCATCTTCTTGCTGAATGGCACTGGATGAAATAGATTTCTGGAAGATTTTATGACATTCATACAAAGCAACACTGAACCCAGGTCTTTACATAGCCTCTCATGTATTGTCCTGCTTTTAGCTTTGCTGAAGCTCATTGGAGGCAGCGAATTATTTTATGTCCCCTGTTTTATCATAGTGATTAATTTGTTTGTCGCAGTTATCACCAATTTTTCTGTTCTAAGGATGCTGAAGATAGCAGATAACTTTTTTTAAAAAAAATCAGGACATTGGGAGCTGAGATAAATGGCACAACATTGGCATACAATTTATTTTCCATAAGACATTTTTTCTTGGACCATAGCTAGATAGAGAAAATGGAGCATCCCAGTTCAGAGAAGATGCTCCATATAATTCTCCTAGATTGAATTGTAATTATCTATCATGTTTGGCATGTCTGTTAAGAACCAGCCTACTTTAGTTTATGAATCTTGAGGTGGCTTTAGCTCTTGGCCCCTCATTACAGGTCTTTTGATGATTGAACATTTTTAGGCATCTCAGGGTCTGTATACCTGCATCATCCAAACTGACAGAAGCAAACCATAGTTTAGCCTGGTTGATTATACAAAAGAAAACTAAGAAGGTACATGAAAAATTAAAACATTTAAATAAAACCCTTGCCAAAACTAATAAAATAAAATAAAATCATGCCTGGTTTCAAATGTTGACAGGGGTAAGGGAAATTAACCATGCATACATCCAAGCTGTTAACATCATTTTTTATTAAGAAGAAGAGTGGCTGCAGTAATATGTTTCATAGCTTTCTTCATTCTTGTTACCAATCACAATATTATTCTATTTCCTCACACAATATATGTGCTTTTTATTTTTCCTTGAAATGTCCTAACCCTTCTTAAAATACCACATTTGACAAATTCTGTTTCAAGTCAGCAGATACAGCCTAATATATCTTACTAAGCTGTCAATATGTGATATAAGGGAAGTCTCTGAATCAAAGCACTTAAATATTTGAACTCTGTGTTTTTATTTTGACAGTTCCCCAAGGAAATGACTTCTGCCATATTATTTCCAATGCTAAATCCATCACTGATTTTTTTTTAAAAGCAGGAAGATAATAAGTTGAATTGTCATTAAGTTGTTCTGAAAGAAGTTGCCTCCCCACCCAAGAACTCATATATACATATATAAATGTGAATGGTAGGAATTGTCTTAAAGCAAAAAAATCATGTAGCTTTAAAATATGAGTACTGATAAGCTAATAGCACCTACATGTTTCAAAACCCCCAGGAAGTATTGGTGTGACATATTTTTTTTTCCATTTTAATGTTTGGGGCACGTCCATACAGCCATTATTTTCACTCCTGTAATTTCAGAGTGAGAGCCAGTTTGGTGTACAGTAGTAGTTAAGGCACTGTGGTAGAAATTAGGAGGCCAGAAGTTCTATTCCTACCTTAGGTATGAAGTCAACTGGGTGACCTTGTCTGAAGCCTACAATTTGATTATCATTTGATTAATCAGCTTAATCATCAAATTTACAGAAGATCTAGGTTGAAAATCATGAGTGTAATTAGAAGTGTGGAACAAAGATCTCAGTTATGGCAGGAGGACTACCCTAACAACAGTATGAAACCAAGGAATTTATCATGTTCTTCAAACCCAGATGGTTATCGTATTTCCCAGAGAAATGGGCATCTGAAATAGGTTCAAAATGGGTCTGTTGTCCCTCCTTTATTTTTCTCCTACAGCACATGAAAATGGACAAGAGTGGGATAGAGTGAGTGCACAAAAGAGAAGGAGGGAAGCTCAGTTTTCCTTTATCTTGGCTCCAACACAAATGAGTCCATTTTTTTAAAAAAAATCAGAACTTTTCTTTGTGTTTCTTTTTTATGCCTGTTTTCATAATGCTCTATCTTTAAGCTGGATATATCCAATATCCCCTTCAAATAGGAGAAGCCTTCAAAGATGAGTTTGTAGACTGTAAAGTAGGGCACAGCACAACTATTAAGGCACCCAGGATAGTGGCCACCCCAGCTTCTAGTGACAGAGAATTAGTTTTGTTGTTGTTACCTTCACAGTATATCCCTGTCTTTTCTCCAGGAATACAGGAGAAACACATGTTCCTGTCAGTCCACAATTTTAGCCTCACAACTCTTCTATGAAGTAGAATGAACTGGCAAAAAAAAATATGATTGGACAAATGTGAACCCACCAGTAATAGATCAATACAGAGACCACTACTTCGCTCTATATTGGATGAACACATACTTTTCTCTATCCTGGGTTTCCTGTCCATCCATTTCATTGGATGACTGAGTTTTAGGGACTGGGCAGGAGGCAAACACATCCCTATTTTTCCCCAGGTTAAAGAAGACAAAGGACGAGATGATGACTAATCTGGCTTTTTCTAAATTTATTTATCTTAAAAATTCCTTACACAAAAACTAACTGGAGAGGCAGCAGAACTTTAGAACGTACAAATATATCTTAATATAGCTGATGTCATTTTAATATATTAATATACTAAGAGCAGATGTGGTTAGCCCAGCTTGCCATTCCAACCTCAAGTTTCTGCTACCTGACTTAACTCCTTTACTTTGCCTATTGGGAAGGCCAGTATTGTCATTAGTAATGACAGCAACAAAATCACCTATTTAGATTGTGACGCTGCATAAATAGCTGCCCCTCTTCTCATTTTGAGCAAGGATCTGATCCTGATGTTATGTTTATGTTCCATAAATGTTCCGTCCACGTGTTCTCCAATATTCAGTCAGATTCTGCTTTTATTCAAGTTGGTCACAGGAAGCCTTTGAGTATCTACAGGCTTTTAAGGACTTATGTTCTTTCCTGTCCACAACATCCGTGTCCCAAGGGCCTGAATTCTTAATGAATCAGGCAGAGCTCTATAAATCATGATCAAATACATCGTCACCACAGTGTGCAATTCATTTTGAGCTGAGGCAAAAGAGGGAGGGAGAAGAAATCTGAGGAAAGACAGGATAAAAGCACCTTCCTGAAAGATTGAGTGTAGATCAGAGATTAGTTGTCAACTTGAGCTGCTGGCACTTTATCTCCTGCACAACAACTAGCAGTCCTGTGAAACCGCTTTCTTCATCACGCTTAGAAGTCTCCTGTATCTTTTTTTTTTTTTAAACAAGGCTTTGTTTCTACCATACCTATCTGAGACAAGGTGGGGGAGGGGGAGGGGGGAAGGTAACAACCACAAACCCTAAGGGGCATTGTGTCTCTTTCCATAACGTTTTTACTGAACACTTGCCTTGAATTAAAATGTTCTTTGGATGAAAGCAATTAAGTGATTTGAAAAAAGGTGTCGGTGCTTCAGGTCTTTAGAAACTCTATACCCTAAGTTTGCAAAAGTATGTCAGAGGCGCAACGAAAACCCTCAGATTTTTGTCAAAGGGGGAAAAGGGCCACGACACAGGAACGGAAACTTGTTTTTAGGTTTTGCTGCCTGCAAAATTCTCTGAAACTTGCTTATGTCAGGCCTCCTTTATGAAATGAGAGAATTCTCAGTTCAAAGAGAGCAATTTATGGAACATACATCAAAGACTCTCGATTCCAAGTATGAGACCATAAGCTTATTAGCCATAATTGTGAGCAACTAATATCTGAGGAGAAAAACTTTAATGTCTTCCATAGTACAGGCTGCTTTTGAACTTCATATATTTCTATTCACTGCCACGGAAAGTGATTGATTCCATTTTACAGATGCAAAACCGAGGCAGAACCAGTTATTTGCCTCACAACTGTTGAAAAAACAGTTGAAGCCAACTAACAGCTTAGGTAGAAAAGAAGGAGACTTAAACATTAAAGCTGAACTAAATATTTTTCAAGTTTTCCTTTCATAGAAGAATTAGCCGCTGCAGCCATCTTATGGATTTAGCAGCTGCTGTTGTCATTTTGGCAAATTTGCTATTTCTGCTTTCTGCTTTCACATCTCTCTTAGATCTGGCAAAGCTTAATGTTGTCAGTGAGAAAGTCCTGGCTTCAAATATTAAACCTGCTGCTAGGTATCTCTTTCCAACTCCCGCTTCATCTACAATAATGGACATGAAACATTATATATATATATATATATTTTTTTTTTCTGAGGTTTTCGCGGGTGTTTGTATGTAGGTCTTTGGTTATTCGGGTTTTCTCCCATGTAAAATTGGAAGTGTCTTGGCGACGCTTCGACGAAGTCCCATTCGTCATCTTCAGGCTGGTGTTTTCAGCTGTTCCTTATTGGGTCAGTCAGATACTGAGAATGCTGCTTAATATGAGTGATGTGCTGATACCACTAAAAGAAACAAAACCTATTTCTAAGGGAAGTGAGTCCTAAATGGGGCTCCTGCAATTTCAGATAACATATTTAATAATAATAATAATAATAATAATAATAATAATAACAACAACAACAACAACAACAACAACAACAACAACAACAAAAGATCAACTCCTAATAGACAAAATGATCTTGGAAAACTGCAAGAGAAGGAAGACCAACCTCAACGTGGCATGGATTGACTACAAAAAGGCATTTGACTCTCTGCCACATGATTGGATAATAAAGTGCCTAGAAATAACAGGAGTCAGTAGAAACATCAGAAAATTTGTGCAAAGATCGATGGCACAATGGAAGACACAGTTGCAGATCAATGGTGAGAGGCTGGGAGAGGTTAATATCAAGAGAGGAATATTTCAAGGAGATTCATTATCACCATTACTATTTGTTATTGCACTGTTTCCTCTGTCAACAATACTGAATAACTCAGGACATGGCTATCAAACATCAAAAACATCTGCCAGACTATCCCACCTCCTTTATATGGATGATCTGAAGCTGTATGGAAAAACATCATCTGAAATAGAATCACTGCTCAACACTGTCTGTATATATAGCCAAGATATTGTAATGGAGTTTGGCTTGGACAAATGTGCCACACTTACTATCAAACAAGGAAAAATAGTGAAAACTGAAGGAATCAAGATGCCCCACGAAAATAACATTAAGAGGCAGGGGTAGGCAACCCAAAACACTCAAAGAGCCACTTGGACCCGTTCCCACCAAAAACAAAACACTGGGAGCCGCAAAACCCTTTTGATATCTAAAATGAAGATAACACTGCATATATCCTTTTTTACCTTTATTATAGGTGTGTGTATGTGTATGTGTGTGTGTGTGTGTGTGTATGTGTATATGTGTATATATAGTATATACACACACACACACACACACACACACACACACATACACATTAAAAATAAAAGTAAAAATATGACTCTTGGGAATATCCATACTATTAAAACAATGATCACCAAGAGAATGCTTTAAGAGAATAAAATTACATACACACACAGGTAAAAAAAGGTATATGCAGTGTTATCTTCATTTTAGATGTCAAAAGGGTCTCTCTCTCTCCCTCCCTCTCTATCTGCCCTTGGTCTCTGCCACTCCTCTTCCCCCACTCTCTCTCTCTCCCTCTCTCTCTCTTTCTCTCTCTCTCTTTCTCCCCCCCCCTCCTATCTGCTGCTCACCTGGCAAGCTTCAAGCTGTTGTCCAACAACCTCTGGGGTAGGCAACCTCGTCTCTTTTATGACTCATGGACTTCAACTCCCAGAATTCCTGAGTCAGCCTAGCTGGGCTAGCTAGCTCTCTCCTGCCCTTCCTGCTTCCTTCAGAGAGCAGCAAAGGGAGGAGCTCCGCCCAGAAAGCTTTTCAGCTCCTCGGAGAACACTGTGAGTGCACTCTCTTTTACACACACACACACACACACACACACACACACACACAGACACACACACACACACAGAGAGAGAGAGAGAGAGAGAGAGAAGCAGGGAAGTGCAATTGCCTCTCTGTCTCTGTCTCTCTCTGCAAAGGCAGAGGAGGCTGGGAGCCACAGGGGAAGGCTCAAAGAGCCGCATGTGGCTCCGGAGCCGCAGGTTGCTGACCTGTGATTAAGAGTCTGGATGAGGAAGAGTACTACAAATACTTGGGTATCCTTCAAGCTGACAACATCAAGCACACTGAAGTCAAGAAAAAGATTAGAGGTGAATACATCAAGAGAGTGAAGAAGATCTTAAAGTCCAAACTCAATGGAGGAAATACCATAAAGGCAATCAACACCTGGGCAATCCCAGTCATTAGGTACACAGCTGGAATAGTGGACTGGACTCAAGCAGAACTAAAAGCAATGGATAGGCAGACCAGAAAAATAATGACAATGAATCATGCCCTTCATCCACGCAGTGACATTGATAGACTTTATCTACCAAGGCAAATAGGTGGGCGTGGAATGCTACAAGTACATCAGATGGTTGAAGAAGAAAAAATGGCTTTGGAAGAATATCTGAAGAACAATGATGAAGATGCACTGAAATTAGTATATCAGGAAGGCTTACTAACTACTGGAGAGACCAAACTGGCCTACAAGAAAGACCAAATGAAGAACAGAATAGAGGCATGGGAAGACAAAGCACTACATGGCCAATACATGAAAAAAATAGCTGGGAAAGCAGATAATAATAAAACCTGGCAATGGCTAAGAGCAGGAAAATTGAAGAAAGAGACCGAGGGACTAATTCTGGCTGCACAAGACCAAGCCTTAAGGACAAATGCATACAAAGTCAAAATTGAGAAGACAGCAACAGACAGTAAGTGCCGCCTATGCAAAGAAGCTGAAGAAACAGTGGACCACTTGGTAAGCTGTTGCAAGAAGATTGCACAAACTGATTACAAGCAGCGGCATGACAAAGTAGCAACAATGGTGCATTGGAAGATCTGCAAAAAATATCATTTGCCTGTAAGCAAAAACTGGTGGGATCATAAAATAGAGAAAGTCATAGAAAATGATAAAATTAAACTGCTCTGGGACTTCAGAATTCAAACAGACAAGCACCTGCAACATAACACCCCAGACTTAACAATTGTCGATAAGAAAGACAAAAAAGTCTGGATAGTGGACGTGGCAGTGCCTGGAGACAGCAGAATAGAAGAGAAAGAACTGGAGAAGATAACAAAATACAAAGACCTACAAATAGAAATAGAAAGACTGTGGCAAAAGCAAGCAAGGGTAGTACCAATAGTCATAGGCTCCTTGGGTGCAATCCCAAAACAACTGGAGCACCACTTGAACACCATTGGCATTGACAAATTCGCTATTAGTCAATTGCAAAAGGCGGCCTTATTAGGAACTGCTCCCATCCTGCGACGATATCTGTAATACCATCAAACATCCACATCTGCCTATCCCAGGTCCTGGGTAAGGACTCGATAGGCAGACAAAATGCCAAATCCAGTCTGAACATCTGGCTGACTGTGCGATGATTAATAATAATAATAATAATAATAATAATAATAATAATAATAATAATAATAATAATGTTGGAAGGGACCTTGGGAGGTCATCAAGTCCAACCCCCTGCTCAGGCAGGTAACCCTATACCATTTCGGACAAATGGCTGTCCAGTTTCTTCTTAAAAACTTCCAATGTTCGAGCATTCACTGCTTCTGGAGACAAGTTATTCCACTGGTTAATTGTTCTAACTGTCAGGAAGTTTCTCCTTAGTTCTAGGTTGCTTCTCTCCTTGATTAGTTTCCACCCATTGCTTCTTGTCCTACCTTCAGGTGCTTTGGAAAATAGCCTCACTCCACTTCTCTGTGGCAGCCCCTGAGATATTGGAATACTGCTATCATGTCCCCCCTCATCCTTCTCTTCATTAAACTAGACATACCCAATTCCATCAACCTTTCTTTATATGTTTTAACCTCCAGCCCCTTAATCATCTTTGTTGCTCTTCTCTGTACTCTTTCCAGAGTCTTAACATCTTTTTTACATTGTGGTGACCAAAACTGGATGCAGTATTCCAAGTGTGACCTTACCAAGGCATTGTAGAGTGGTATTAATATTTTATGTGATCTTGATTCTATCCCTCTGTTAATGCAGCCCAGCACTGTGTTGGCTTTTTTGGCAGCTGCAGCACACTGCTGGCTCATATTTAAATGATTGTCCACTAGGACTCCGAGATCCCTCTCACAGTTACTATTATTGAGCAAGGTACCCCCTATACTATACCTATATATTTGGTTTTTCTTGCCTAAATGTAGACCTTATATTTTTCACCATTGAATTTCATTTTGTTAGTGTTCAAGTCTGTCCAGATCCTCCTGTATCCTAAGCCTGTCTTCTGGAGTGTTGGCTATTCGTGCCAGCTTGGTATCATCTGCAAATTTGATGAGTTCCCCATCTATCCCCTCGTCCAAATCATTGATGAAGATGTTGAAGAGCACTGGGCCCAGAACAGAGCCCTGGGGCACCCCACTACACACTTCCCTCCATGTAGATGTGGTTCCATTGATCAAACATTTATCAAACCCAAAAGGGGATGCATGAGGAGGAATACTCTGAATGGAATCCCATATAGTTCAGCTGACAACTTTTTTCAACCAAGACTAACAAAAAAAAATCTTATTAAAGGGGGAAAAGTCATCATCGTGGCTGACTAGCTTTTATGGGAAAGGGGCTTTTATGCCAAGTGCCAACCCTTAGCACATAACTGCCATTCCTCGGTACCCCTCATTTTATTACCATTTATCCATCTCCAAAAGAAAAGGAAACCCATGTAGAAACTGCCTTATACTAATCAAGATAGTCAACCAAGGGAGGGGTTTCCTTTTAACCTCCCAGAACCTGAATTCTGTCCATCTCTCTTTCTTTTTCCTATTCTGCTTGTGTTTGTGTTTCCTTAGCTGAGCAGTTTTCTTGGGAGAGGGAACCCCCCCCCCCACCGCAGAGCTATAATAGGACAGTGCCATCAGAAAAGCACAAGGGGCAGAAAAAAAGAGAGAACATTGTTTCAGGAGAGAGTGGTGTCCAATTCCATCTTCATATCAGATGCTATTTTTACCAGATCCAAATTAAATATCTCACTGGCTTGAAAGAATTGGAAAAATATATTTCTTTTCTTGGTAGTGTTTATTGTCATTTAATGGTCCAAGAGGATATAGTGGAATAAAGTGAGGTGACAAATGTATCCATGATATATAATGGTCAACCACATGAGTTACTTATATTCACTATGACTGACATATTTCCTTAATCCTCATGGGCATTGCCTTCTTGTAGTTTGAAATGTTACAACTCAAGTACAAGTCTTCATCTTAGTGAGGTTGTGATTTAAGCTCCATCTATTTCTGAACCCTGTGCTTGTATTTAGTTTTAGAATGAATATGTATGCTCATCAAATCTTACCCAACAGAACATTTCAAGAGTTGTGAGCTGGAATAGGAAGTTGAAAAAAACTTCCTGGAAGAAGGCCATAGTATCTTACTTCCACACTGTATTAAAGAAAACAAAATGGACCTGTTCATGAAGTCACCTGGAGTTAATTTTGATTCAAGGGACTCTTTGTTTTAGCAAAAATCAACTGCCCAGAGACAGACTTCAAAAACAGCTCCACAGGCAAAGAGATGGGATCTCTATGGGAATATAAAAATGGAGGCATCTGTATTGATCCACAAGCAATAGTATAAGTGTATATGTTGCCTTGTCAGGAAAACTGCAGGGATTTGGCATCTCTGAGAATTGAATATGATTGACTGGAAGAAAAAAATGTTGCAAAGGTGTGCATGTATGTGAATCTACAGCTGGGAACACGTGGATTTATATTTTCTGATTGTCCCAGGAAATTCATTGGAAATATTTTATTTAAAAATTGGACAAGGACATAGGTGGCACACACCCCTACTCAACATATAGCAGTGTCTGTTCTAGTTAATGATGTCATCACTTCTGCAGAAAAATGTATCAGAACTGGACATCCCTGCATTCCTTCTGCATGAGACTATGAATAATAAATATATAATTACTGCTATAAAAACATTAAAGATAAGCCATGGAACTATTCCTAGGTGAATGGGAAACGCACATGGAATATAAATAAAGCCATTTATATGGGTGATACAAATAGAACCGTCCTGTTCTATGAAGGAACTTATTTCAGAAAGTTCTGGAAAAGGAAGGGGGAAAAGTAATGGAATAACTTCAACATTATTTACCCACAGAAAGTGCAATCAATATAGCACAAATCAGTAATGTTGATGTTGGCATCTACAGAAAGAAAGAGATCAAAGGCATTTTTGTCTGCACAGCTAAAAATGTTTCTTATTAGTTTGTTTGCAGAGTCTGAAAGCAAGATTGCCTTTACCAGTCTACTACTGAAGCAATATTGTTGCCCTGGTCAGTAGGTCTTTGATAGTCAGTAAATCTGCACTCATTTACTTAGCTGCTGGTTTGAAGCTGAGGCCATCATTTCCTGCATAAATGAGGAAGTTGTCCTCTTTCCTGAAGGATTGATATTTTAAGGAATGGGAGGGAGGGCTGGCTAATTACTAACATATAAACTTCCAATCCAGGGTGAATGGAAGAAATATCGCTGTAAGCTATGCAGAAGGGAGAGGATCAGCGAAGACATTTTAAGGCAGCTTTCCTGAAGGTGGTGGCTCTTCATCTCTAGATGTAGTAAAGTTTCCAAGTCCCAGAATCCTCAGCAACAATGACTATTTTCTGAGCATATTGGGAGCAGACTCCAATGCATCTGAAGAGCAGAGCTCAAGGAAGGCTGTTGTAGAGAGAAACAAACACAGTAACGGAGCATTCACCTTTTGATATTTTCAAAACACACTCATTATAATGTGAACACTATTTGATCACGATTCTGGTCTGAAGATCTGTAGGCGACACAGCATGCTGAGGCAACATACTGTGTCACCTACAAAAAAAAAAAAAGAATTTTCTTTGAAAGCCCGAAGTACCCATGTCTCACTTCTGTCCACAAAGTTTTGTCACACACTTGGCTCTGTTTTTTCCTAAGTGATCTTGAAGACAACAGAGATGACAAGATGAAATCTGGAGTCAAACAGATAGACCTAAGCTCTCAGTATTACATCTGGAGTTTTGATGAATTGTTTTGACATTTTGTGTGTAATGACTTGGTGCATATGAAGCATTTCCAATTGTTCAAACCAATTTGAACAATTGAAATCCAAGTGCTGCACAATAGAATGAGCTCCTGTTCCTTGCCCCAGCTCTGCCAACGTAGCGCTTTGAAAGCCCTTGACTTGCTCCCAACTGGACAGGGGAGATCTTTAAACCTTTATATAGGCCTTATAACAAACTACCGGTAGCAAGACAGATAAGGTAAGTGGTATTCTTATTCTGCAAATATAGGCGCTGGACTGAAAGAATTGAGTATCTGCAACCACTGAGTGAATTTGTGCTGTTTATATAGCACAGTTGGGTTTTCTTTGCTCGTAAAAAGCTGTCATGAAAAATTTTAGTTGAAAGAAGATTGCAAGACATGTTATATGTAGTAATTGCACTATTTTATTATTATTGTCCATCACGTTGCTTTAAAGCTTGAGAAATATTCATCTGCTGTGCATTAATGGCACAAATGGACATCCCTCTGTGTAATCCTATACTAGCTTATTCAGAAGTGACCCCATTGAAAGTTGCCCTCCATTCCTACACTCCCCCCAGTTTTACCAGGCTTGAATGAACATGAGGACTCTGTGCCAATTCAAAAGCAGCTTAGGACTTCTGTGATCCCTTGATGTTGACAATGTTGAGAGCTGAACTGATTTATTTCCAGCTCAGCTCCAATGATTTGAAACCACAGTAATCCTTGTATTTTCTCTGCTTGAAATGCTGAATTAGGGCTGGGGGGTAGGGGGAGAGATATATCTCACCTGGTTTTGGAATTCAAGGCAACGACCTTGAATAAAGCTTCAGTTGGGACCAGAGCTCTGAGGAGCTTCCATTTAGAGACTTGTTGAGGAAGAAGATAAAATAAAAGCCAAGACTGATGTTTTGCAGCTGGTTGGTTCTTTGCCAGACAGAAGGGGAAGACTTTTTCCACATCTGTTCACCTTCCCAGGGCTACTGTATGGCTGGGAAGAGTTGTTAGGATCTGCACATGTTCAAAACAGTTAGATTGATCCCAGGTGTGTTCCCCTACTTCTTCTGATACAGTACCAAAGAACCATAGTTGTTAAAAAAAAAGCCTAACTGGAAATAATTTTGTTGTCCCAGCTCACAAAGCTTTAAATAGGAACAAAAGTAATGACACCATTGCAGCTGGGAAGATTCCCCTCATAGCACTCTTCAGATTTGTTTTCTGCAGATACTTACACAATTTCATATAACAAAGGGATGCTTATATGGACATGAAATACCTTTGTCATATCCACTAGCATGTTACAAGGAAAACATCAGACTTCACTAACATCTTTAATTCCATGTGGGTCAAGAGATAGTTAGTGACATCCAAATGTAGGTACGAATACGCAACTGAAGGAACAAAACTTTTAATTTGCATGCAATATGTGTAGGGTGTTAAAAAAGAGGAATCATTCAGTGCCTGTCACTCCCTACCTCCCCCAATTTGGATGCAAATGATTGTTTCTTACAGATGTTATTGGGGTCAAATTCTATGTCAAGTATTTTTTTAAAGACATTTACAATACGAATGGATGACTCTCCAGAGCAGTATTTTATTTGGAAAATGACAAAGCTATGTAGGGTTACTAGTACAGGTAGTTCTCGACTTACAACCATTTGTTTAGTAACCATTTGAAGTTACAATGGCATTGAAAAAATGACTTATGACAATTTATCACACAACCGTTGCAGCATCCCCATAGTTACATGATCAGAATCCAGATGCTTGGCAACTGGCTCATATTTACTACAGCTGCAGCATCCTGGGGTCAAGCGATTCCCTTTTTTTTTTTTTATTGAAAATTTTTAAATTTTTACAAGAAGAAAAACAACCCTCCCCAACCCACTCCAACCCTCCCATTCCCTCCCTCAGCCTTCCCAGAGCTGAATATAGGCTTAATTAAAGTTTCTTGAATTCTTAAAAAAAAAGTATAAACCATAGATAAATCTAAATACATTACTTAAACAACTAATAAAATAATTAACAATAATATATATATATATAAAAAACATAAATATTAAAGAAAGGAAAAAAATACTTAAAAAGAAAAAAAAATAAAGAGAAAGAAAGAAGAAAGGAAATATAAGAAAGTAAAATAATAATAAAAAATATAAAAAGAAAGAAAAAATATTACAATCTATACAATATTAAAATTTATATATAAGTTATTGAAAAACTAAATAATATTTTTTTATATCCAACTTATGTTGTATAAAATCTATCTATTTTTCCCATACCACAAAGAACTTCTCTTGCAATTGATCCTTTAAAAAAGCCAAAATCTTTGCCATTTCCGCCAGATAGGATACTTTAGATAACCACTCTTGCAAAGTAGGCAAAGATTCCTTCTTCCAATATTGCCCTACTAACAACCTTGCAGCTGTAATTAAATTTAACATCAATACAACCTCCTTAGTATCACAATCAGTAACAATACCTAGCAAAAACAATTGTGGGATAAATTTTACCCTCCTTCTAAAAATTCTTTGAATATTCCACCATATCTTAATCCAAAAGGCTTTTATATTTTTACACGACCACCAAATATGGTAATAAATAGCGTCCAAACAACCACATCTCCAACATTTGGGCTGTAAGTCAGGATACATACGAGACATTTTTTGTGGATCAAGGTGCCAAAGCAATTCACCTTTTGCAACCTTCTGACAAGCAGTAAATGGGGAAACCAGATTCACTTTGCAACCAATGTTATTAACTTAACAACTGCAGTGATTCACTTAGCAATTGTGGCAAAAAAGGTCATAAAATGGGGACAAAACTCAGTTAACAACTGTCTCATTTAGAAACATAAATTTGGGGTTCAATTGTGATATTTAAGTTGAGGATTACCTATGAACAGTTTTGTAACTAGTGGTGTGACATGCATTTCACAGACGGGTGAAGTTCCTCTGATCTTTTGCAGGACTGCCACCAACATATTGTTAAAATATCAACCAGCCCAAGAATATTGTGGACTTCGGAAATAGATAAAATATATTAGCTATTTACTATTTCTCTGATGGGAAAAATTGGCATTAGATTACAGCAGTTACTAGTTCCAGACTATGGCCTCTTACTACCCTTCCCCAAATCCTAGATGAAATCTGATTTTGGTTAGCATGAGGGATGATAAGAGAACTCAATCTTGGCAATCAACAGTAACTGAAAAAAACTGCTTAGTCATCCCTGTGAAATCTGGAGTCGTCATCCATTTTGGCCAATGTAATTATCTTCCCTTCTCCTTCTAGGTCAGGGGTAGGCAACCTTGGCTCTTTTATGACTGGCTCAGGAATTCTGGGAGTTGAAGTCCACGAGTCATAAAAGAGCCAAGGTTGCCTACCTCTGTTCTAGGTCCTTGCTGAATGCTACAAAAAAACACCTGTCTTCCATCTATGAGAAATATCAGTATTTTAATCCATCTACCAATCCACTCAGGAACCCTCCTCTTGCTTCCTCTATTCCTTTTTCTATTCTAATAACCCAAAGTGGGGGAATATTCAGCTTCTTTGTACATTTATGTGTTAGTTTCTGCACTAAATGGGACCAGACACATAAGCTGCATGTGTGGAAAACAGATATCAGAGGAGCTGGTGGTGGTGGGGGGGGGGGGGGAAGAACAGAAAGGAGCTCTTAAAAACCTTTAATATCCTTTTCCTAAACATAAATCTGCAGTTGCAAATTGCAGACTAGTAGCTGCATGTCTGGATCACTGTATGCTCCCTGATCAAACAAATGACTGGAAATTGATTCAGCAAGAAAAGAAGAGATATTTTAAGAGAGCCAAAAAAATGGATTCCCATCTCTGCACGCTACTATTTTGTGAACTGTCTACTCACACAATTTGTATGGATATGAGGGTTCCAGAGTTCTATTATCTTCTTAACTATCAGCTTAATAACAAAATGAGGAAAATCAAGCAAGAGCATCTATCACTGCAAAGCATTCACATCTGTCAGATAGAATTTGGAAGGAACCATCCAACCACTCATTTGCTTTTGAAAGCTGATGTAACTGCAAGTCTAACATGAAGCCTCCATTCTTAAGGTCTAGAAGATTAATAAGACTTTAAACTGAAATCACATGACACAGAGGTAGCAAAACATGCTTGAAGCACTGCAATGCAGCATGTGTGCCATTCTTTAGACTACTTTCTTTCCTAGAAAGCAAATGTGGTTATAAAAAAGTGCTCTTAGGGAAATCCTACAGGTTGGTTTTGCACCAGTCCAAAAATAGTTCTAGGCCCCTGTGAATCCATGACCTTGTCTATGTTTGAGAAATGAGTCAATTTATCTCTGGTTCAGTTGTGAGGTAAAAGTCGTTCTTTTTTCAAAACAAAATACTATGGTTCCTTTGATTTGTGAGATATTATTTCCCAATAAGTGAGAAATTATTTTCAAAAATTCCTATCTACCCCACTTCCACTTTCCTGGATTTTGGGTCTTTCAGGAACAAGTGGTTTGATGCCTGTTGATAGGATTTGCTGAGATTGGGTCTTGCTTTTTGTTTTGCATACAAGAAAAATATTAAGTAATATAGGCATAATATTACTTATCATTGTGGATGAGGTAGAGGTAATTTATTTTACTTCTTCAGTAAGGCATCATTTTTTGTTTATTCATCTCAGTGTTTCAGATTTGAAGGCAATTGCTAAGGAGTGGGGAATGGAAGGAATGGGGGGGGGGGGAATCCACCAAAGTTCTGATCTTCAGTCTTTGCTGATCTATGTCACTCATTCAATAGCAATGAAACAGTTACCAGAATTTTGCTGTTATCTACCCACAAGACTAATTGATCAAACATAGCATTTTTTTTTGCAAAAACAATCTAAAGACATCATTATAATAAATTTTGACTTCTGTATTCAGACATTTCAATCTACTTTGCAGATGTTCCTGACCTGGTCAGATATAAATCCTATGCTGACAATTATTATTTTTTTTTACATATGAAGCAAGTACTAACACACTAGCAGCAGTTCCTTAGAAGGCTTGCCATCCTTCAATTATCATGCCTGACTCTATTTATTTCACATTTGATTTTTAGAGATAGTGCTGTTTCCTATAAAGCCTATTATAGATAGCAGAAATATCAGGAGTGGAATTTATGTACCATTGGGACCAGATGCTTTGATCCTGATGTCTCAGCTCAGGAAAACAACTGCAAATATCCATACATTTCACATAGCATATTCTATGTAGTCAGAATGAGATGCATCACATTTTGAGTTATTTGTGAATCTCAGACATCCTACTAATTTCTATAATATTCTAGACACTAAAAGTCTAAAAGAAACCCCACTATAATATAATTTTGTTACTATTTCTGTAGCATCTTTTCCCTGGCATCTTGTGTAGTTACATAGCTTAAATAGATTAGTATCCTGTTCCCAAAGAAATACAATCAACATTATAAATTAATTCTAATTAGAAATTAATTTAAGCTAAAGCCAACATAAATATGAAAGTTACTTCAAATCTAGTAAATTAATCTTGTTGTAAGATGCATCAAGATACATCTCAAGAGCCTTCTCCCCTTTGCAGACAACAATTCATTATAGTTAAATAACACCCCAGAAAGAAAGAATGAATGAAAGAAGAAACAATGCCTCCAAATATACAAAGCTAACTTGGCTTTTTTCTTCACTCTTTTCCAAAGAAAGATGAAGAGGAAAAGATAAGTCACAGAGCGCTTAAGCTACAATTGCCATCTATCACATCATTTGCATTTCTTAAAAAATCAATGCAGGTATATACAAGAAAAAGCACTATCAGTAGGCAATTTCTTTTCATGTTATGGGGAAAAATGAAGAGGATCTTTTATTTAGGAAATAATTTCTTTAGAGGATCAGCCAGTATCCTGTTCCTAAGGAGAAACATTCTCTGTAGGCCAACCCCATGCTGGCAGGGGAATTCTGGCAGTTGAAGTCCAAGGTTGGGAAACACTGTCCTAGGTCAAAAAGCTCTGGGATCATGACATCATCTGCTCTGCCCAGAGTATTTTCTTTTTTCTTTTATAATATTTTATTGAATTTCTATTTTTGCAGATCATAAGTGCTTAGTAAACAATGTGTTGTTTTCCTCATAGCTAAAGATGGCAATTGGAAACATTAGGGCCCTATCTCATTTACATTCAAGAAGACAATGATTTTTCTTTCTTTTTCCTTCGGGATCTGCAAGAGGACACAGTGACCTTCCTCTCTTAGTTAAGGGTGATCAGAATAAGATCACAATAGCTAGTCTCACTTTTTCAGGCAGACAGTATCAGCATGAGATCACAGTGGCCAGTCTCTTTCTTCCAATGGACAACTTCAGCATGGGATCTCAATGGTGAGTCTTCAAGCATTATCTGCACAGGGTCAACAACAGCCAATCTCTTTCTTTCATCAGTTCAGGAGAGACTCTATTGCAGTGTTTCTCAACCTTTGCAACTCTAAGATGTATGAACTCCCAGAATTCCCCAGCCAGCCAAGTCGAAGTCCACACATCTTAGTGCTAACACATTGCTAAGGTTGAGAAACACTGCTTTGATTTGTGGAATATAACTAATATTGCAATCAACTGAAGCAGGATTCAAGAAGGTTTTGACAGAAGGGTGAAGCGGGACCAAACTGAGATAAATTCTGGATTTGTGTAGGAAGATTTGGATATACAGTATCAGGACATAACATTTGATTTGAATATCAATTTGGAAAATGGTCAAATGGATGGAATTCATTTTCAGTGGGGGCATTTAAACCTGTGAATGCTGTACTTCTATAAAACCTTAACATATTCTGAGTTCCACAGAGAATATAACAAAGTCTTCCCCTGCCTTAAATATTAGCCAGTCCTTCAAACATAGAAAAAAGCAAAAAGCAATTAGAGAAAACATTGACCAACTAAGCTGTGAATAAAGAAATGAATGAATGAAGAATGAAGAAATATAAATTGAGGTGGTAAAAATGTTGGGGATAACTTGGTTTATAAGAAAATATATCTTATAAATTGAAAAGAAAAACCTATCCTGGACCACAAATTCAAAACCCAAAATTCAATACTGGACCAAGGAAAGTCAAATGTCTTCCTGGAAGGAATAATAATGAAGATAAAACTTAAATATTTTAGATGCATAGTGCAAAGCAAGAATCACTGAATAAGAACATGGTGCTTGGGACAATGAAAGTAATTGAAAAGTGGCTGACACAAAACTAGGTGGCTAGATCACAGATGGCACTAGCATAAATTTGTTAGAGCTTGAAGAAGCAGTTATAACAGAGAGTCCAGAAGAAGTGATGTCCATTGGGTCAGAAGGGGTTGGAATCAAATGACTAAATTAACAATATAATTCTTAGGAACTTAAACTGACCTCCAGCTTATATACGGGTCAAGCCTTCTCCAGCTTGGTGTCCCCAACATCTGGAGGATACCAAATTAGGGGACTTTGTATTATGGATTTCTATTACTGACAGAGTTAAAAACAAGACTATAGAAGCAATGCTGACATTACCAGAAAGGCATACTCAAGGCCATACTTTTGTAGGTCAATACGATACACAAGATGAGACTTCAACCCTCAGAGGAGTTTTTGATAAACTGCACTGCTTTTCAGATTGCTTGAATTGTCCCTGACCTCAGTCTTGAACTGGTCACATAGCATGATGCAGAAGTTTAGGCTTCTGCCAGCACTTGAGAGAATGACATGCCAGCAATCTGTTGACATGCCAAAGACTGGTGAAGAAAACAGTCATGTCCTTTACTAATCAGACACTCCATAACACATCCTCATACAGATGATATCAGCTAATGGCATCTGAGAGACACTTTGAACATACCATTGCACTTCAGAGATTAAAGCAAATGTACAATGTGTGAAGTACCAAAAGGAAGTAGAGGCCAAGTCTACAAATGTTCACTGGAAGTTGCCAACAAACAACCTGCAACTGCACACAACCACTTCATTTCTGAAATGAAGAAATGAATTGTGGAGACCAAAGGAAGCGTTGGGTGAAATGAAGATTTTATCTAGAAAGCTCATTCTATGAAACAAATACTGTCTTCATCTGTATTACAAGATCAATCTGTTCCTACCAGGGATATGCAAATCAATAGATACTTGTTTAACTTATGGTTCTATTTTATATGACAATATTCTTTCTTATTCCCCAGATCATTCAATGTATTGCTTTAAAGTTCTACAAAAAATATTTCTTCACAACCTTCTTTAACATAGAGAGGTTTTGTTTCACAAGAAGGGAGTTTATGCTGGAGAAAGCTGTACAAAGTCACACACCCCCACACACACACATTAGGAAAAAAATACTAAGAGTGGAAATTTGAATTATTTTTCCCCCCTTGAGAATTTTTGTTGTAATTGGGACAAGTTATTTAAAAAGTCATACTAAGAAAGGATAACAATGGGAAATAATGGGCATTTTATGAAGGTCCTTTATAAATAGTGGGAGCTAAAAATTACTTTGGATGTAAGTAGGTGAGAAGCAGTTTGTGCAGTGGCTAAAGGCATCAGGAAAAATCAGGAGATGGTGAATTCTAGTCTTGCTTTAGGAACAAAAACAGCTAGATGACTTTCAGTAAGTCACTTTCTCTCAGCCTCAGGAAGAAGAAAATGGCAAAATATTACCAAGAAAACTGCAGGAACTCAAGAAATTGCCAAGAATCAGGACAGACTTGAAGGTGCACGCACGCATGCACGCACACGCGCGCACGCGCGCGCACACACACACACACACACGAGACAGACTCAAAAATGAGTGCACAGACTATATGCAAGTCTTTTTTTGCAGGTGGTCTCTTTCTACAATATATTGCATTTTTCTATATTATGTTCACTGGCATTTGAATTTTTATGTTTATGATCATAATACATATTTTTTAAAATGGGGGATTACACTGAAGAATTCAGAAATGTGCAAATATGAAAGAATAAGTGCATTTTTATTTGTGCATCATTCTGAAGTAAAAATGAGGCAAGTACATATATAGAAACCAAATAAACAAAATTTACATGTTCCTTTCCAGATGTGGTTTTACCCAAGAATTTCAATATAGAAAATCATTTTCCATTATAATCATTGACGCACAGTTTCTGTCTGTAAGCAGCTTGTTTATACATGACAAGTAATATCAGGTCTTCGATTTGTTGAGTCAATGGGGGCTATAAATTTACCTTTCTAATGTTGTGCTAGTTTCTTAGCAATAAAAAGGGTGTGGAGAATCCACTTCTGTTGTCTAGCCGTCAAATTCCAAGTATTAGGTTCAGAAACATGTCGATATTTGGAAATATTAAACCTGTCTCAACATCAGATTGATATATGTAATTATGTCTTCCTAGAACCTAACAGCCTTAGGACATTGCAAAAACATGTTTTAATGAAGCATTATTGCAATTGTGTTCCCCAACCACAACAATTCACTTATTCCCTTTGCTATACAAATGCAATGAGATCCAATTGGCACAAAATATTATGTTTTGTTGAATAAGCTATAGCCTAAGTTCTACTAAAACTTTTGATAGAGATGTTAACATAATTTCCCACTGTTTAGACAAGTTGGGGATTTCTAACTTTTTATTCATTCGTTTAAAATGTTCATATCAAATTTATTTACTGCATCAGTAACAAGACTAAATGTGAGCTTTTGTTTTGTTAGGTTTAATTAAATTTATATTATTTGCATTAATTAATAATCACTATCAAACTGTAAAATAAGGGCTTACTTTTACAGAAGACATTGATCTATATCTGTATATATATTCATATTCTCTCTCTTAAACCACACTCATGCGAGGAAATATGGAAGTAGATACGTGCAAATTCCCCCCTACCAGTAAAATCCTCCAAAAAATGAAAGAAAGAACCGGATGGAGGTAGGTGAGAAATGACTGCTGCATGGAGAAATTGGAAGAGAAAGGATAACACATGTTTGGGTAAAGAAGAGGAAAATGGAAGAAGATGTATGACAGAAAAGGAAATAGAAGAGAGAATAAACTGGCTTAATCCCTATATGAAGGGTTACCTTGCCTCTCATTTGTTAATCAACTCTTTCAAATGGTTGTAAAGCATACTTAAGAAAAACATGCAAAAAAGTGTGTAATGAATGAATATTGAACATAGTCAAAGAAAGAATTTAAAGACCACTGATTGAAACCACTGTAATACATGAGATAATTGCTCTGAAAGGGGAAGCACTGCTATGTACTTGCTTCATTACCCAAACTAGGTAACATCATCAGGGGAGGCATGATAGCAGCGTATGAGGGGCTGTCACAGAGAGGAGAGGATCAACCTATCTTCCAAAGCACCTGAAGGCCAGACAAGGATTAACAGATGGAAACTGATCAAGGAGAGATTCAACCTAGAAATAAGGAGAAATTTTCTGACAGTGAGAACAATCAACCAATGGAACAGACTGCCTTAAGATGTTGTGGGAACTTCATTACTGGAAGCTTTCAAGAAGAGACTGGACTGTCATCTGTCAGAAATGGTGTAGGGTCTCCTGCTTGGGCAGGGGGACTAGATGACCTACAAGGTCCTTTCCAACTCAGTTATTCTAATATTATTCTAATTGCTAGTCATAATGATGTCACCTAGTTTGGGTAATGAAATGTCTCCAAGAAAATAAGTAAACTCAGAGAGCCCCAAGGACCCCTCATGTCAACCATGAGCTACAAATATTCTCCTTTATTAGTAAAGAAAATTATACATATCTAATCCTAACAATTCTGACCAGAACTCTTATTTTTCTTTTTAGAACTGTCCTATGTAAGTTAAAATGCAATCTGTGTTGGAAATATTTTCTGGGTAGCTCTACTGCAGACATGTCAAACACAAGGCCCGGGGGCCGGATGCGGCCCGCAAAGTGGTTTCTTGTGGCCCGTGAAGCCATCCTGGAAACAGTGAGGGAACGGCCCCCACTGCCTTGGCCCTGGCCCAGGCCAGCCAGGAGCCAATGTACAATTTTGTGGTGGCCATCTTGGCACTTGCCCGGTGGACCATGCCTTGGCACTTGCCCCGGTCCCACCCTCTTCTGCCAGAGACCCTCAGATCTGTCCCACTCCTGCCCAGGACCCCACAGGCACCCTTGACGCGAATGATGTAGAACTGGTCACGCCCACCCAGTAGGCTGCACCCACTCTGGCCACACCCACCCACCTCCCCCAAGGGCAACCGCAATGCTGATGCGGCCCTCAGTGAAATTGAGTTTGACACACCTGCTCTATTGTCTTTTCCTAGCATGGATTTTCTCTTCCTATGAGCAGAGAAGTGACTTCAAGGAGGGAGCTGTTGTAACCTGCTACTCTAAAGAAAGGTAGCTAATTATAAGTTTAATTCTGCTTTGTTTTGAAGCACCCAGGTGCCCAATCTTTTATGGCAAACACAACAAAGTTCAATACAGGTGTGTGTTGGCAGATAAGATGGCATGTTGCCCATCAGGTGGTATGAACCTGGGACTCAGAATCACTTGACATCACATTATGCAAAATAAATTCACTGTAATCAACAGCAAGATTGCCAAAACAGCTGTGTGTAAAATCAAACTCATTGAGGCTGGATGGATGTGAGTGGGCTGGCTGGGCTGGGACAAAAAAATCCCCAGCTCTCTGTTTTGACTGAATGATTCAGTTGTCAGGATTTGTACGCTGAACTGGATAAGGATTGGGATAAGCTTATTATGCAAATATCATGTCCCAGTCAAAAATTAGCCATTTTTAAAGCCCTGCCTCATCAGTCTTCCAAGAAAAAAAGTTGGAGATAGAGAATGGTTGAAAAAAAAAACAAGTCAGACTTGTCATTACTAAACTCACTCAATATCCTGGCAACCACTGAACATACCTCCAAGCTCTGATTGGCTGCAGTATTGACAGATGCTATGTGGATAATGGGAAAGAGGCCAGTGATGTAACAAAGACTGACAGAAGGTTAATGGGATACCAGGAAGTGGACAGAGATTCTTGTATCCCCTAATGCCAGCTTTGTGTTGAATAAAAGTCTGCTAGACTAGCAGATAAGGAGCCATCATTGGAATCAAGCAGTCCTGCTATACTAGTATCCCACCCAACGAGCATTTAGTTCCCCAATCCTATTTTTTCTCCTTCAATAAAACTTTGTCTTCTGTGGTACCAGACACAGGAAGTAATGGCTCTCTTTCTCCTCCTTCACCTTTATGGAATATTCTTGATGAGCAACAGAAGGAACTTTCAGTGCCCTGGTGTAGCCATTGAACAGAGGTAGGTTAATTTCAAAACTTGCAACCACCTTTCAAGAAAAAGAGAGGATGGAGAAGAAAAATATTCAATTCCTCCTTTTTCAATGGTTGCTTCACCTGTGCTGTAGGTATCTGTTATATGGGAAAGGAAAGGAAGAAGATGGGAGAAATCCATAAAGGGGCTGTTTAGGAATAGTGGATTAATTTGGAAAGGAAGCCATGCCAGTTCAACACAAGGTGGGTGGGAGTTTGCCCATCTCTTAAAGTACAACTCTTATGATCATTTTTTTTAAAAAAATAATGGTTTAACTGCAACTAGCAAGGGTGGGAAGAACAGAAAAGTAGATGAATTGGGACTGCAGCTCTAAAAATGTGAGATTAACCTTTCCTTTGTACCATTTTTCTAATTAACCCTCTGCCAAACAATGCTTTGTCTCATAGGAGAAAACTAAGGCAGAAGTGCTGTAGTCACTATGCCACTGAAAGAAGATGACACCCCTCTATCATATGTGACAATGCTCACAGACAAAGCACTGCTGTATTTCTCCAGCAGCATTAATCCTTTGATCATAACCAGGAAGACCAAACAGCTCAGCTTTAGCAAAATACTTCTTCCTAGCCTAGGAACTGATGTATGCAGCAGCTTTTCTTCATGCATGCCAGATAACCTTCCGATCGCAGGTGAGTCAGGAACATTGGCCCTGAAAGCCAAATTGATAGTCCCATTATAATCCATGGTTGGGGCAGATTAGAAAAGTAGATTTTCTTCCAATGCCTTTCAAGCTCCTTTTTCAAAGGAACTCACACTGTCTCAGGATGGGGCTAGAAGCAGATCTGCCAGGTGAATTCTTGGGTCATAGTAACACTCTCATTTATTTCCTGGCACTATCTATCCTGCCTCCACCCCCGCATAACTTTGGCATGAAGGTTTCCTCTCCTTTTTCTTTTCCTGGAGACAGCTTTATCCTACTTGCTGTCTCCACGACAGGTGTTTCACAAAAGCCAGCTATCGCCCTATCCATTTCTATGCCAAAGCTTCTGCAACATAAGAGTATACTAGACTAATCTCTGCTTTTCATAAGCGGCCTCTTTTGTACCAAATGCTGTAACTGGGTTCAGAGAAACCAACTTTGTCTTAGGAGCACTGTGAAGCCAAAGTGGATAAGCACAGAATAGGGATGGGGTGGGAAAGCTGTAACACCAGTTGGTTGAATCGGATGAGGTCACTTCATTTCATTTCAGTGGAAATCTATAGTTATCAAAATACCAAGCTGCACAAAACCCATTTGATTCAAAGCATTATTGTCAATGAAGGAATCGGAGGAGTAGCCTGTGAATGTAAATGTAGACAATTGTAAACAGAGGAGGAGTTCCTGTTGATTAAGTACAATAGACAAAACCAAGCATGGATGACCAAGGCAGGTATAAAGTGCCTGCTTATAGAACAACAGATGTCTCTCTCTCTGTGTATGTCTTATAGAACTCTGAACTCAGGTATAATGAAAGAATATAAGTCCTCATTGTTACCTCTAAGCTCAGCATCCTGCTTTGTTCATTTTCTTCCTGCATCTAACATTGTCAATGCTGAGACAAGTTGACCTAGTTCACAACTATTGATGGATATTCAGCTTGTGATTCTACCAAAATGCACATTTGGGTGTACATCTTTGTGGAACCTCATTATAAGTGATCAAAAGGGAATTTCAACAGCCTAGGTTGGTTCAACAAAGTTCACTTTTGACTCTAAAATGTCAATCCAGAAGGGGTCTAATTTCAGTGACACGGGGTCCTTTGTACGTGCCCAGCTGTGGGCTGAAAACATCTGCAAATTCTTTGCAGACTTCTTGTAGGTCTACTGTTTGCAAGCTATTGAGCCCTGTGACGTGTATTCCCAAGGCCTCAAACCAATCGAGTCCTATGAGACTCGTTCGCTCACCCCCTACTACTATTACATCTAGTGGACCTTCAAAATCCTTATACTGTACGTTAAGGGTGGCCTCCCCCTTAACACACACTCTGGAGTTTTGAAAGTCTGTTAACACAATGTCGGAAGGCCTCAGCTTGGCCTGAAATCCGCTGCCAGAACAAATCTTCCTAAACGTGTGCATGGAAATGATTGAAAGTGCAGACCCCGTATCCAGTTCCATAGCCAATGGAACCCCTTGTAGCTTCACTTTAAGTGACAGCTTTTTCTTAATGGGCTTGTGTGTGCCTGTCCTATAAATGCTTCTTCGCGAAGCACAGAAACCCACCCTGTTTTGGCTGGGGACCCTGGTACCTTTCAGGCCCAATTCTTCCCGAGGTTGTACCTTCGGACGGCCCAGACACACAGCTGCAATGTGTCCCTGTTTTCCGCATGCCCTACAGATAGCGGAGCGGAATCTGCAGTCGGTCCTCTTGTGGCGACCTCCACAACCGAGGCACTTGGGGAGAGCTGAAGAGCTTTCCTTTTGTTTCCCTTCTTTCGTGGGGTAGAGACGGTCTACTTCATCGTCAGGATCCTCCTCTGGGTTCCTTTGGACTCCTTCCTGGTGCACGGACACAGCTTCTGGAGTGCTTCTGATCGGCCTCATGTTCTTGATGGCGCCGCCCGCTGCCTCTTCTGCAGTAACCTCTCTCAAGGCATCTTGGAATGATAAGTCTTCTTTAGTGAAAAGTCTCTGCTGCAATTCTCTATGCCTCAGTCCGCATACAAATCTGTCTCTCAGCCGTTCTTCTAGATCCTTGAACTCGCAGTGTTTAGCGGCTTTTCTCAGCGCAGCAATGTATTCTTTGGCTGATTCTCCGGGTCGCTGATCCCTCTGTTCGAAGGTGTGGCGCCAAGCAATGACGGACAACTTGGGCTGGAAGTGTTCCTTTAATAGTTTTTTGAGATCTGTGTAGTTAACAGATTCTAGAGGTACAGGTGCTGCTATGTTTTCAGCGATTTCGAATGCGTCTTGACTGCAAACGCACAGCAGGGTGGCGGCTTTTAAACTATCTTCTCTTACTTGATTGACTTTAAGATAGTTTTCCACCCTGGCTATGTAGGACTCCCATCTTTCCGGCCGCGAGACGTCGAATTTGAAAGTCTTCCAACTTTTGCCATTTTTGTAGAAAAGGAAAGGTCTATCAGCCAGTTTACCCCCGATGTTCGCTGGATTGGTGGGCAGCTGCTGAGTTGACGCCGTTCCTACTGCTCAGGACTCTAGGGTAAGCTTACACCTGTCTTCAGTCGATGTAAGGCAATCCCACCTTCGTCGCCAGTGTTAAGTCCTTCGCGAAATGGCAATGACACGAGAAGCAGTTGTAGTTCTCAGGAACCTCTTTATTTCTGTTCAGCATACTGGTTACAAGACGTCGACAACGCCCAAATCTCCCTGCCCTTTTTATAGGCGATTCCCGGGCCAAACTGCAACATTTGGCGCGCTTGCACTCGCGCATGTGCGCGAGTGCTGGCGACAGCCAGTCTGGTCCCGGGCAACTTGCACCTGCCCGGGACCGTTGCAATGCCCTGAGCCTGCTTTCACAGGCTCAGGACATAACAGTTAGTCTAGAACAGAGGTAGGCAACCTTGGCTCTTTTATGACTCGTGCTGGCTCAGGAATTCTGGGAGTTGAAGTCCACGAGTCATAAAAGAGCCAAGGTTGCCTACCCCGGTCTAGAACTCCCTTTTGTGAGCTGTTAGGTTTCTATCTGGGGAGACTCTTTGATTCTTTTCCCCCAAAAGGAATATTCAGCCTCGCTACCTGTAATCTGACACAGTACTTCTCAAGAATCAAGGTTTCTAGTTCATCTGTACTTTTGTTTAACTTTGACTCTAATCCAGTATCCTACACTGAACAAAGTAATTCCTCATCTTACTGTGATCTGTCTTCTAATTGACCTCGTAAGATTAATAAGATAGCAAGTATAAAAAGCCACACAATATTTGGAAATCAATTAAAAAAATAAGATTGTTGGGGGCAATGTAAATATATATATACATTGCTTACTGGTGTACACCGCTTAGAGAGTGCTTGCACTTAAAGCGGTATATAAGTCTCATAAATAAATAAATAAATAAATAATACTATCTCAGCTTTGTAAACTGAACGTTGCGCCTATAATAAAATCTATTAAAATGAAAATCAAAAAATGAAAAAATAGGACGTTATCACGGGTTGAAAGAACTGTAGTCACTATGATGATTTTACTCCTTAAAGTATTATTTATTGTTTTATATATTTATTTTACCAAATTCATTCATCTTCATTAATTTTGACAATGGCAAAGTATTAATTTTATACTTGCTGGAAAATGATTGCGGTTTGGTAAAACGTGTTATGCTTAAAAACATCTCAGGTTGGGTTTGGGATTCCAAATTCATATTTTTCTTATGAGATTTTCCACTTTTGAAATATTGTATGTTTATTAACAGATGTGGAAACCAAAATCTGGGTTAAAGTGGATGACCCAGAAGAGTGCCACTGGGATACTAAAAATTCCTTAATTGGACACTGTTAAAAGATTTAAAGCTGATGATAATACTTTTTGGAGTGCTGATTTTTAAATCTGGGCAAAATGTCTAAAACTTTAGCTACCACTTGATCTCCTCTTGTTTCTATTTTTAGCCATTCCAAATTTCTTGTATTTGTTACTGCATTTTATGAATCAATGATCAATCAGAATTTATACGGACTGAAAGATGGTTATCATTCTGGCAATCCTATTAATCTAGAGTTGATAATTAATGAGCTAACTTTTTCAAACCTGTATTTCAATTACAGTTTAGATCCTTTCTCCTTAATTCAGAAATAAAAGCTCAGACAAAGAGACCCCTGACAAACTTTGAAGCAGAGGGATCAAATCTAAAAGGTGTATCACTAAAATTATGTAATATTATCACAGAGAAAACAGAGCAGCCTCTAATTGGTTTGAAAATGGCTTTCGGGGAAAAAGAAATTAAGTGGAATAACTCAAGTGGAATAACATACTGTACGGAAGTGGAAACCAGTGTCATCCTCAGACCAAATTAATGAGAATTTACTAAAACTATTCCATAAATGGTATATTCCTCCTTTAAACTAGTATGCATGGACACAATTAGCTCCTGTTTTGTTGGAATGGTTGCGAGGAAAAGGGAACTTATTTCTATTTGTGGTTATTTTTTCCTTCATGTCTGAGTTTTTTTTGGAGAATGGTAAAGTTATAAATCAAATAATTAATATGTGTCCACGATGTGCCTTGCTAAGTATATTTTTAGAGTTTAAGGCAAACATTTACTCTAAAAATTAATGCTATTTTTTATTTATGTTTATTGAGAATTTTACCATAAAAAAGAAAAATTAAAAAAAGAAAAAGGGAAAAAAGTGCAAAAAATATGACATCCAACCTTAGTTTCACCAGTAACAGTATTATAATCCCTCCTTCCCTCTTACATATTATATATTCCTTCAGCCTCTCATTTAGTCCCATCTTCAAAGCCATAAATCATTTCATTTCTTTCTTCTTCTTTGAGCAAAAAAAGTCCATACTGTATAAGGTTTCTAATCTTTCAGAAAAGTTTTTTTTCCTCTGAACAAGATCAGTTTTGCCATTTCTGCAAATTTTAACGTTTTCACAATCCATTCCTCCATTGTGGCGATTTCATTATTCTTCCAATGTTGTGCATGCAATAATCTTGCTTGCTAAATCTACCATGAATTTTTTTTCTAATTCACTATACATAAGTCCCAAAGGAAGGAGTTGCCCTAGAACCTAAAGGGAATGAGGGCTGTTTTTGAGGTTGTATTGGCATGTGGAAGGAACAGACCATGCCGTGGTGGTCCAATGTGGGCTGGCGTGATCATAGAATGTCATAGAATAGATCCCACTTGATAAAAAACGTCCACGAAAAGAAGATGGGTTGACAACATCAGCAAGTATAGTGGGCCCAATTGGCAAAAGAAAGCTCAGGAACGTATTGGTTGGGAACATGTGGAAGAGGCCTTCATCCTGCATTTGATAGGCAATGGCTAGAATCATGATGATGGTGCCAATATTCTTTGCAATATTAATCCTTATAATTCTTTGCATCATTTTGTGAATTTGTATCCAAAATTTCTTAGCGTTCTCATAAATCCATCATTCATAATAAAATGTCCTCATGTTTTTAACATTTCCAACACTGATTTGAAATATCATTATACATTTTGATAAGTTCTCTATTGTCATGCACCTCATTATATTAAAAAAATGTTAGATTATAACACAATATAAATTTAATGAAAATTACCCACATTCTCTCCCAAATGTCCATCTTTATGTTATATAAATAATTAATAGTCCATTATGTCATGCAATTTTCTTGTTTTAAATCTTAACAAGAATATATAGTTTTTTTATTACATGTTTATTATGCGTACCTAATTCAAATTTTATTTTATATTTTTCAATTTCAACTGTCTTTTAATAGATATTAAAATCTTTCTTTTAACTGTGCATGTGAGAATTAGTTTTGTTGACTTCTGCTACCATAGAATATCCATAATTAAATATCGAAAGGATACATCTATGATGTTGCAGCTTTGATATTAAGATGTTTGGCATATTGATATATATCTACTGTTTATAGTTGTCAATTTTTTTAAGAAAAAATATCCTAAAAAAAATATCCCAATCTCCCATGGTCTGATAATATCTTTCTTGATTCTTGCATGCAGGATACATAGGATTATTTTTCAAGACTTTTTAAAAACTTAACTTGGTGCAGATGATAGATATATTCTTAAGTCTATTGGCTTCTATGACTTCCTAGGTGTTGTTTTTCACCTTAAAAAGTTTAGGATCTGGGCATCGCTAATCAATAAGTTTGCCTAGCTACAAAAGAATATTTTCAGGGGGCTACTGTGGCTACTGATGTCTGGAGCTAGCCATGGTGACTAAAATATGAGGCCATGTGCATGGGAATATGGCCCTTCGTATTTCTAACCTCATATTGAATGTAAGTACATATGTCACAAGATTTGCATCATAATGCCATGATACATTTTTCTTCCTTCTTACCCCCCTTCTGCAGACATCTATGGTTGTCTCTCAGGGAGGAGAAATGATGAAATATGAACATTATTGTTACACACAAATGCCAATCATACATGCTTGCATCCAGGATTAGGACATACGTTTGTAATCATGTCACTTGTCTGATAATTTCACTGAGTGTGTGTTGTCATTTAGCATCTTCATATCTTGCATAACCCCAGATCAGTGATAGCAAGCCTTTTAGACATGATGTTTCAAAAATTCAGAAAATGTTTAACCTGACTCGGCTGGTTTGTCATCCTCCCCCCTCCCAACAAATGTTAAACAAGTCTGTATTTGCCCTTCTCCATCTAGGATGCCCTGAAAAGCAGCATTTAGCAGCAGCACCTAGGCTGCTCATGAAGCCTTGACTTCAGCCCTGTTGCCACTCAAAAAGGCCACATTGCACTGTTCCCCAAGGCCTGTGAGTCTTGGGAAATGCTGTGATTGCCCCCCAGCTTAGCAGTCCCCAGGATCTGCCATGCACTGCCTACTTTCAGGCAGTGTTCTCTTTCTATTGACAGGCCCCTGCTCTCTACCTGAGGCTGCTCTGGCTTGCATGATGCCTTGGTTCTTGAAGCTGCTTCAGAGAATGCTCTTCCGTGGCCTTTGTGGTCTCCAAAAGCCGTGCAAAAGCCTGCCCCTGTCTCTCGTGATGTTCAGTGGAGGGTGTGTGAGAATTGGGGTGTGCTCTTGTGTGGCCTCTGGACGTTATGCAAAAGAGCCATGCTGTCTTGTGACTTCTGGAAGGCCTGAAGGCTACCGCATCCTCCAAAAATTGTGAAAGAGTGGGGTGTAATTTTGAGAATAGTCTCAGATGTTGGTGGACATTGGCATGCTACCCAAAACATTGTGGCATGTCACCTTTGACACATACGTCATAGGTTCGCAATATTAGAAATCTTGATAGTAACACGCAGTATTAGAAATCTAGATTTTAACTAAAGAAACTAATTCTCCAATTTTGTTTTGCTTCAAAGATTTTCTTAGCTGAATAAAAGGTGACTGTAAAAGTTTCCATATTATTTTAAAATCTATTTCAGCATGTACCCAGAATTGTCCAATTATACAAGGAAAACTCAAGGTAGATCTGATTATTTCCTTCAAAAAGCTGTGTGAATTTTATGGATAAATTGTTCTGTCTTATTTTATTCTTGCGAAATAATTTTATTTTTAAACCCATAAATCATTTTGAGAGGAAGCGGCATGCTCACTAAATAAGTATTTGGAAGTTGAATTTAAAACGTTTGCAACTCTTAGGCTGCAACCATTGACCTGGGAAGTAAGCACTGTTGAATTCCAAGATTTTTGAATATGCCTGCTTCTGAGTAGACATACAAGGGACATTGCTATTGAAAAGACAATCTGGAACCTAATTTAGAAACAAGGAAAAACTATATAGGCTGATGATAGAGGTATCAAGACCATCACTGTCGATAAATGCACTATCTTTCTACTCTGGTAGAACATAAGAAGGTCTGAACTTTAGCCAAACTGATCAGGGCCCATAATTTACATTGCTTGCTGTGTATCATATTCTAGATAGCTAGCACTGACAGATTACATACTGAATCTGTTTTTAAGATTATTATAGGAGCCTCAGAGATAAAAGAGCTCTTGTGCTATAGGCTGTACAAACCGTACATGCCCCCAAAACCTTGCAATCTAGGCATCCAGCATAGACAAAGGACCCATTGTCACCTTGATTTTATAGAGGGGGGAATGAAGGCCCCAGAGCAATGAGGTGAAAAATTCCAAGATGATACTGCCAAGCTGCCTCTCCAGCCTTGGTGGGTGAAGCATGTGGCTTGAATGAACAGAGGATCCTGGAGAGATGCTGAAGGACAAAATGGTCTCACTGTCAAGCCTGGATGATCAGAAACATACATCCACAATGATGGACCATAACTACTGATAAATATGAATTAATATGAAGATGGGTTAATATATAAGAACTGAGAGAAATTTTCTCTAGGATTTGCCAAATAATAGGACTAATTCACAACCCTTGGTTTCTCTATTTTTGATACTAGACACTGAGGACACTCAAGAGTTTGCTACATAGAGTTCTTATATACAAACAAAACTAATTTTCATTTGTCTACAGCAGTGTTTCTCAACCTTGACAATTTTAAGGCATGTAGACTTCAACTCCCAGAATTCCACAGCCAGCATTGCTGGCTGTGGAATTCTGGGAGTTGAAGTCCACATGCCTTAAAATTGTCAAGGTTGAGAAACACTGGTCTACAGCCATATAGATCCAGTCCTTCCTGAGTTTGGACTGTCAATAGAGATTCTCCAAGAATAGGTTGGGCAACAAAACAAAGGGTGACTTTCAACATTCTTGTGTTTTTGATAAGCTGACCTTGCTCATAGGTACAGCAACTACTTATTCTCAGAAGGAGACCTGATGCAAGTATGTAGAGAGATTTTGAGAAGAACTGGTTCTCTCCATGTACTTCCAAAAAGCACAGTTTTGTCATTTTGGGAAATTGAGTTGGCTAAGTCCTGGAAAACTGTGAACTCTAGGTTCTATAGTATAGAGAGAGACAGCTTAGAAATCCTGTGAATCCAACCCACCATCCCACTAAAATTACTAGCTGTTGCATAATCCCGAGATGAATGGTAATGGAAAGATTAGCACGGTAGAAAATATTTACCAATAGGATGGGGATTGTAAAACTGCAAATGAATGTTAAATGCAAACAGATGTTAAAGACAAGACTTACCCAGAACACGCCTGGACACATTGCCTTTTGTTCTTCTGCAATGCATTTGCCAAGTCATTGGACTGAAACATGTGCGGACCAGGTGTAAAAAAACAACGGTGAAAGACAGATGGAGATCTTCATGTGTAGAATGTGAGAGGGCAGATGCTATGGAGAGGAGCAGGCTCTAAAGCAAAATAAGGACATACCAAATAAAGTTTTTAATCCTTGACCAAGTTTGGAAGTGTTTAAACTGTAAAGTGGTTTCCCTGATAATTTTCATTAAAAAGAAATCCAAGCAAAACCAAAAGCAAGTTTTCTACTCAGACCTTTTGATATACAGTTGATATCTTCCAAAGAGAAACTACAGGTAGTCCTGGACTTACAACCACAATGGAGCCCAAAATTTCCCTTGCTAATTGAGACACTTGTTAAGTGAAATTTGCCCCTTTTTATGAGCTTTCTTGCCACAGTTGTTAAGTGAATCATTGCAGTTGGTAAATTAGTAACATGGTTGTTAAGTGAATCCAGCTTTCCCATTCACTTTGCTAAGGTGACCAACTTTTTTACAATGAAAAGGAGGACACAAATAAATTGAAGAAAAAAATATTGTAAAAGCTGGCCCGGACCATGGAAGGTCAACCACCCGCTGCGCCCCTGCCTGCAGCCGCCCCACCAGCACCACTGCCCCACCATGTAAAGCGGGCCCCGCGGCTCCCAAAGCACCAGCCAAGCTGGCTCCGGCCCCGGGGGGCAGCCTGCTGTCAACAGACCCTGCCTGCAGCCGCCCCGCCAGCACCACCGCCCACCTTGCACAGCCCCGTGTAGAGAGGGGCCCCTGGCTCCCACAGCATGGGGGGAAGCCAGCTGCTGCTGCCCCTCACATCTCCACCCGCAGCACCCCCACTGCCCCTGCCTCTTGAGCCCGCACCCATTATTGCCCTAGCAGAGCCGAAGATCAAGAGAAACTTACTGCTCCAGTCTCCTCCAGGTATCTTCAAAACTAACTAGGAGATAGTGTAGTTGGGTAGCAGGGAGGGGTGCAAAGTTCCTGCCAATTCGCCTTCACTGCAGACAACTTGCATGTGCAAAGTTTGCCGGCCGGGTGTTTTGGCGTGCTCAGCAGCAATTCCTATTGGCTTTCGAAAGCCAATAGGGGGAGTAGCACAGCTCATGCAAAAGGTGAAAAAAAACCATCAAAAAAAGATGTCGGAAGGCTCTTATGAGCAATCTATGAGGAAAAAAAGCCCTGCAGATTAGTCTTCAAATATCAAAAAGGAGGACATGTAGGAGGACACTTTTCAAGGGAGGACAGACCTTACAAAAGGAGGACTGTCCTCCCTAAAGGAGGACGGTTGGTCACCTTAACTTTGCTTGTCGGAAGGTCGCAAAAGGGGATCACATGATACTACAACTGTCATAAATGCAAGTCAGTTGCCAAGCATTTGAATTTTGATCTCATGACCATGGGGAAGCTACAATGGTTGTGTGAAAAATAGTCATAACTCATGTTTTTCAGTGCTGTTTGAATTTTGAACAGTCACTAAATGAATATAAGTCAAGAACTTCCTGTATATTACTGTAATACTGTGATACTGTTTTAGCTTTTTAGCTCAGGATGATGAACCTATTGCTCTAAAAGGCTTTAATATGGTTAGCTTCACTGAGACTAAGCAGTAGCCAGCTAATGTTGCATTATATAGACAAGACACCTATGTTGCTTACTATAGGGTAGTTCTTAGCAGAGACATTAGATTGGCCAATGTCAGCTCCAGAAGTTAAATCTCCTAGAATTTACTATTCTTATCAGGATGATCCAGTTATTAACTTTTCTGAATTGTCATATATGATTCGCATTCAAAAAACCAGGATGAAATTTCTACACACACACACACACACACACAGAGAGAGAGAGAGAGAGAGAGAGAGAGAGAGAGAGAGAGAGAGAGAGAGAGAGAGAGAGAGAGAAATTGACATTTTAAAGCTGATAAAAAGGAACTTACAGGAGTTGTTGCCATGGAGCAGCTCTTCAAACCAGTTGCAGCATAACTCACTCTGGCACATACTTATTTCCTTATTATTTTTTGAGAGTCATCTAGAGACAGCTACCTAATTCCAAAGGGAGTCTTATCTTGAATAGGGTAGGGAACGCTGCACTTGCCCATCATAGATTTGTTTCCCATCAGTTTAAAGGCAGTTACAAAATTGGTATTGACAAACAGGTCTTTTTTTTTTTTTTTTTACTTTTGCTTCGTTTTATTTTTACAACTATTCTGATGTGTCTAGGACTAGGTGATCCTGTTAATTATATGCTTCTTTGCTTCTTATGGAGCTCCTCAGTAATGCCCCAGGATTATAAAGCCACAGTCTAGTCAGGAATCAGTTAAATGAGAAATAATGATAAGATTGAAGTGCCTCATGTTGCACTGGAGTTGAAACGCTACTCTGGAATAGTTAAATGGAAATAAGAATCTGTGACAGATTGTGGGGAGGCTGAAAAAGAAACAAAAGAGAAAGCAGATACAAGCAATCAAGAGACAAGGGTGAAACAATCAACTTCTTTTCTCACAGATAGTGACTTGGTTAAGGTAGAAAGAAATCTGGGAAGAAGCAGTTCAAATCATTTAAATCAGGGTGGTTAAGACTTGGCAACTTTAAGACTTGTGGACTTCAACTCCCAACTATGTTGGCTGGGGAGTTCTGGGAGATGAAGTCCACAAGTCTTAAAGTTGACATCCCTGATTTAAAGGAACTCTACTTACTACAAATGAAAGTAGGAAATTCCTCTTAAGGATATCTTACTAAAGCCCATGTAATTCTTGTTTCCTTGATTTTACTCACCTGAGTCAGGCTTACAGGTACAATATTGCTAAAAGCAATTCATTTTCCAACAGTTATCAGAGAGATTAAACATTGGATGAAAATATTTTCAGTGGTGCCATGTAAATTCTGTACAATATACAATATAAAACAAAGAGTGGATGTTTGGCATTGTATAGATAGCAAAGGCAATTTCTATCATGCATGGTGGATATATAACAGAGTGAAAATCTGCAATTACTCATAGTTTTGGAGGAAGAGTTACCACTAAATTGCTGATTGAAAATCCCTGAAAAAGGATGAAACAGAATTATGTATTTTATATCAAGATAACAAAATTAATCTTTGCTAAGGTCAAAATAATACTAAGTACAAAAGAAAGATCATTTGCCTTATACAACTGCCTGTCTCTCCAGATAGCATGTAATACTGTAAAGTAAGAATAAGTCAGCTTTCAGTTCCTATATACTAATGATACTAAAGTTTTATTATCCACTTACATAAAGGGTATTTTTTTAACCGATACAGATTTGTGCTTTTATAATAGTCTTGTGTGTTTAAGTTTGTTTCTGCTGAATGAAAATAAATAAATAATTGATTGAAAAATAGGATGATGTAAGGGATTGTCTTGAGGCTATGATGCATTTGTATATGAATGCATTCTTACAAATTTTATTAGTGTCGACTAGTTAACAGGTTCAGACAGTCTGAATGGGTGTCAAACTCGCCGTGTCACATGACGTGACGTATCATGACTATTTTCACATTGCCTCCGCATGATGCAATCGGCCCAGAGGCCGACAGTTTGACACCCCTGGCCTAGAGGAATGTCATCCAATCAAGTGGGAAGAGAAAGTATTTCAGAGGTGGAAATTTGTTGCAACAGTGTTTTAGAGGGAAAATGTGGGAAACCCTTTATTTTTCCCATTATGTGCCCAGCCCAAAGGTTTTCCAAATCTCCTTGGGTATTTGTTAGAGCAAACAAACCTTACGACTTTCAAAGTTTCATTGGTTATGATCATTTCTGAACATCATTTGTGGAGATAGAAAAAGTTTAATGGAATATGAGCGTGACCTTGGAAGATGGGGGAAAGAGATGGTGTCTAGGACGGGGCTCTTCAACCTTGGCAACATTAAGACTTGTGGACTTCAACTCCCAGAATTCCTCAGCCAGCTTTGCTGGCTAAGGAATTCTGGGAGTTGAAGTCCACAAGTCTTAAAGTTGCTGAGGTTGAGGCCCTGGTCTAGGAAATGATGAAATAAAAGGGAAAGGAGCCCACAACTGAGTGCCAGGCAGGGAAACAAACTAACCTATCAGGTGGCAAAGAGAGACAGCACAAGATTTCTACATATAGACTTGCACGATTCTGTTAATGTAGCCATACAATGAAGTATAATTGTTGTAATTCTACTTCATTAGAAGTAAGGAAATATTGTCTAATTTCCTGTCTGTCAACTTGGGAGGCTGACAAAAACAGCCATATGAAATCTCCTGATGATATATGTTTTATTATAATGTAGGCCTTCAACAATTAAAAGAGCATGAGTTAAAAAAAAATTAAATATGCCTTTTTGCTTATCCCTCATTTACAGAGTGAGAACTTATTTTCATATATTTTCATATATTTTCATATATTTTCATATATTTTCATATATTTTCATATATTTTCATATATTTTAAATATTTTAAGGCTACCTTCCCCTCTAAAAGTCTTCATTATGAACTATGGGTCGTTTAAAGAGATTGGACATGTATGCATACCCAATGCACACCTTCATACCAGGTTTCTCATGCACCAACATCATGTTCATAGTATGACTGATCTCTCAGTTTTGAAAAGAGACTATCAGGGGTAGGCAACCTTGTATCTTTTATGACTCGTGGACTTCAACTCCCAGAATTCCTGAGCCATGCTGGCTCAGGAATTCTGGGAATTGAAGTCCACGAGTCATAAAAGACACAAGGTTGCCTACCCCTGGACTAAACCATTAAACCACTAAACACACCATTTCTCCAATAGTGCACATACATGATGACATAAATCCAAGCTTGTGAGAGACAAGATCAATAAAAACAAACAAACAAACAAATAAACACAGAGCACAAGCGGCCTCTATTACTATCCTGGTTGTGCCGTCGTGAGCAAGAATATAGAGCCCAATGTTGAGAGGAGTTTTCTTTCACCAATATCATTTTTAAATCACCTGCTTTATAATATTCGGCCAATTTCTGAATGAATCAGGATGCTGTCAGTGTTTCCTCTTGTCCTTTGTGGCAAGATACTTTGAAACCGATGCTTGCATTATGGACAAAACTGAAAGCTTTAGGGAACTGAGATTACCTGTTGGATGTGGAGGGGAAAAAAGCTCAGTAAAACATCCAGACTGATCTCACATCAAGATTGGTACCTCGTTTTACAAGCAAAAATTCCTCTAAACAAAGCCTTATGTGTCTTATAAGTCATTCTATATTTGAATTGGTATTTGGGGCTATAAGTGGGGAAGAGCTGTGGTGGCGCAGTGGTTAGAATGCAGTATTGCAGGCTAACTCACTGCTCGCTGCCAGGGGTTCGATTCTGACCGACTCAAGTTTGACTCAGCCTTCTACCCTTTCGAGGTCAGTAAAATGAGGACCCAGATTGTTGAGGGGGCAATATGCTTAACTGCTTAGACTGGCATATCTTATCTTATCTTATGGAGCAAAGGAACTGGATGAGGCTGTTGGCAGGCCCAGAGGAAGGGAGATAGGCTTTTGGAGGAGTTGGAGGCGGTGGCAGCATGCTCTAGGAGCGATGCCCCTTTAAGGAAAAGGTGGAAGAGACAGGATCAGAAAAAGAAAAGGAGGCGAGGTTGTCGTGCAGGAATACAAGCTAATTTGAGGGCTAATCCTCATGGAGCTCCATTTCCATCTCTCCTGTTTGCCATTGTTTGCTCCCTAGAGACTTAAATGGACGATCTGAAACTTGAGCTGGCCACAAACAAGGAGTGTATATCAGAGGTGGTGGCCCTTTGAGAACTGTATGCAACGAAATTTCATTTTGATGTATGCCAATTGGTATATATTCAAAGTGACAATAAAATTATTATTATTAGATCATCACACAGTCAGCCAGATGTTCAGACTGGATTTGGCATTTTGTCTACCTATCGAGTCCTTACCCAGGATCTGGGATAGGCAGATGTGGATGTTTGATGGTATTACAGATATCGTCGCAGGATGGAAGCAGTTCCTAGTAAGGCCGCCTTTTGCAATTGACTAATAGCGAACTTGTCAATGCCAATGGTGTTCAAGTGGTGCTCCAGTTGTTTTGGGATTGCACCCAAGGAGCCTATTACTATTGGACTACCCTTGTTTGCTTTTGCCACAGTCTTTCTATTTCTATTTATAGGTCTTTGTATTTTGTTATCTTCTCCAGTTCTTTCTCGTCTATTCTGCTGTCTCCAGGCACTGCCACGTCCACTATCCAGACTTTTTTGTCTTTCTTATCGACAATTGTTAAGTCTGGGGTGTTATGTTGCAGGTGCTTGTCTGTTTGAATTCTGAAGTCCCAGAGCAGTTTAATTTTATCATTTTCTATGACTTTCTCTATTTTATGATCCCACCAGTTTTTGCTTACAGGCAAATGATATTTTTTGCAGATCTTCCAATGCACCATTGTTGCTACTTTGTCATGCCGCTGCTTGTAGTCAGTCTGTGCAATCTTCTTGCAACAGCTTACCAGGTGGTCCACTGTTTCTTCAGCTTCTTTGCATAGGCGGCACTTACTGACTGTTGCTGTCTTCTCAATTTTGACTTTATATGCATTTGTCCTTAAGGCTTGGTCTTGTGCAGCCAGAATTAGTCCCTCGGTCTCTTTCTTCAATTTTCCTGCTCTTAGCCATTGCCAGGTTTTGTTATTATCTGCTTTCCCAGCTATTTTTTTAATGTATTGGCCATGTAGTGCTTTGTCTTCCCATGCCTCTATTCTGTTCTTCATTTGGTCTTTCTTGTAGGCCAGTTTGGTCTCTCCAGTAGTCAGTAAGCCTTCCTGATATACTAATTTCAGTGCATCTTCATCATTGTTCTTCAGATATTCTTCCAAAGCCATTTCTTCTTCTTCAACCATCTGATGTACTTGTAGCATTCCACGCCCACCTATTTGCCTTGGTAGATAAAGTCTGTCAATGTCACTGCGTGGATGAAGGGCATGATTCATTGTCATTATTTTTCTGGTCTTCCTATCCATTGCTTTTAGTTCTGCTTGAGTCCAGTCCACTATTCCAGCTGTGTACCTAATGACTGGGATTGCCCAGGTGTTGATTGCCTTTATGGTATTTCCTCCATTGAGTTTGGACTTTAAGATCTTCTTCACTCTCTTGATGTATTCACCTCTAATCTTTTTCTTGACTTCAGTGTGCTTGATGTTGTCAGCTTGAAGGATACCCAAGTATTTGTAGTAATCTTCCTCATCCAGACTCTTAATGTTATTTTCGTGGGGCATCTTGATTCCTTCAGTTTTCACTATTTTTCCTTGTTTGATAGTAAGTGTGGCACATTTGTCCAAGCCAAACTCCATTACAATATCTTGGCTATATATACGGACAGTGTTGAGCAGCGATTCTATTTCAGATGATGTTTTTCCATACAGCTTCAGATCATCCATATAAAGGAGGTGGGATAGTCTGGCAGATGTTTTTGATGTTTGATAGCCATGTCCTGAGTTATTCAGTATTGTTGACAGAGGAAACAGTGCAATAACAAATAGTAATGGTGATAATGAATCTCCTTGAAATATTCCTCTCTTGATATTAACCTCTCCCAGCCTCTCACCATTGATCTGCAACTGTGTCTTCCATTGTGCCATCGATCTTTGCACAAATTTTCTGATGTTTCTACTGACTCCTGTTATTTCTAGGCACTTGATTATCCAATCATGTGGCAGAGAGTCAAATGCCTTTTTGTAGTCAATCCATGCCACATTCAGGTTGGTCTTCCTTTTCTTGCAGTTTTCCAAGATCATTTTGTCTATTGGGCATTGATCTTTTGTTCCTCTGCTATTGGGGCGGTTTCCTTTCTGCTCAGGTGGAAAGAAATTGTTTTCAACTAGATGCTGTTGTACTGCATCAGCTACCACACCAGTTAGTAATTTGAAAGTTGTTGGTAAGCAGGTAATTGGCCTGTAGTTGCCTGGTGTTGCCCCTTTTGCTGGATTTTTCATTATTAGATAGGTTTTCCCAGTTGTTAGCCACTTTTCAATTTCTCCTCCTTGTAGTATATTGTTGAACTGCTTGGCAATGAGTGGGTGTATAACAGTTAGATGTTTCAACCAAAACCCATGCAGTTCATCTTCACCTGGTGCTGACCAAGTTTTGATTCTCCTTGCTCTTTTTGCTACCATTTTTGTTGTTATTACTAGTTCTTTCATTTCAACTTCTGTTTTATTTGCATCCACCTCTTTTAACCAAGCCGCATCCTTGTTGTATTTCTTTGAGTTATCCCATATCTGCTTCCAGAATTGCACTATTTCTTCCTTGTCAGGTACTGATTGATTTATTGCAGTTTCTCCATTGATGGATTGGTAGAAACATTTCTGATTGGATTGAAATTGGAGGTTCTGCCTATAGTTTGCAATTCGAGCTTCATATCTACTGATTTTCCTGGCTATAGCTGTTATTTGTTGCTTTATTATTTCCAGTGCTTCCTTGATCTTCCTTGTTTCTAAGTGGTATTTCTTGATTAGGTATTCTTTGGTCTTCTTGTTCTTCAGCTTCTTTTCTTTCATCTGTTCTAGCTTGCTTGCATGTGATCTTAACTTGCTGATCTTATTTTCTAGTCTAACCTTCCATTTTTGGGGTGCACTGTTTGTTTGTTTTTCTTCTTTGTTGATTTTGCATCCCAGGTATTCTGTTATAACTGCAGCTGTGCTGTACATTAGTTGGTTTGTTTCTTGCAGTGAATTGGTGCTTATACTTGATATTGCAGTATTTGCATCTTTTAATGCTTGTGCTAGCTGTTTCTTTGGAACAAGCTTCAATGCAGGTAGCCTTATTCTGTTGTTTTTGTGCTGTTCTAGATGCTCAGTTATTCTTTGTTTCAATTCTTTTATTTCTTTAGTTAGAGGGTTTTGTTCTTCCTGAGGAAGAGGTGCCTGGTTTCCAAATGAGAATAGTTGTATATCTCTGCTGGATTCCTTCACTGCCAACTCCCCCTGGTTTGCCTCTACATTCTGAATTACTTCTGGTAAGCCTTTGATTTCTTTGCCCTGGGTAAACCTTTGCAGTTTGTCCAATTCTGTTTCTGTGAATACTTTATTTCGTATTATAAATTGGCGTTGATCTGCTAGTCTCTGTTCTGTTATTTCTGATTCTGGATGTTGTTCTTTCCAGAACTGGTGCATTCGTTTTAGATATCCTCTTCTTGTTGGACTTGATCTGTAGTAACAGATCATTATTTCTTTGTTTTCAATCACTGTGTATCTGCGATGGGTAGACACCTTTTCTTCCAGTAGTTCTGCAGCTGCTGGCCCTGGTTGCTCAGCCAACAGTCCTGAGTCCTGTAACCCATTTTTCACCAGATATCCAGGAACTCCAATATCTAGCGCGGACCTTGTTAACCCGGGCGACATCCGAGCCGGTATGGCATTCTGAAATTTATGTCTCACCATATTTTTTATGGGAGAGACACTCTTTGTCTGACTCCTCTGATGAGACCTGTCTAGTATGGTTGAACCTCTGGTATAGCTCTCATCTTCCTCAGAGTACACAAGCCCCACAACCACGTCAAGGTAGTGCCTCACTGGGGGATTATTATTATTATTATTGATCATGGCACAGTCAGCCAGATGTTCAGACTGGATTTGGCATTTTGTCTACCTATCGAGTCCTTACCCAGGACCTGGGATAGGCAGATGTGGATGTTTGATGGTATTACAGATATCGTCGCAGGATGGAAGCAGTTCCTAGTAAGGCCGCCTTTTGCAATTGAATAATAGCAAATTTGTCTATTTATTTATTTATTTAATTTTATTTATATGCCGCCCAATCCCAAAGGACTCAGGGCGGCGTACAAAATTAAAACAATCATCAACAATAAAATAATACAATCATACAGCATGTCCGATCATATCCCGCCCCCCCCGGGGACATCAGCCCCAGGCCTGCTGGAACAGGAGAGTTTTAATGGCTTTCTTAAAGGCTGGCAGGGTGGGAGTAGTTCGAACCTCGGGGGGAAGTTGATTCCACCAGATTGGAGCCACCACAGAAAAGGCCCTTCCCCGAGGGCCCGCCAGCCGACATTGTCTGGCCGACGGGACCTGAAGGAGGCCCAATCTATGGGACCTCACCGGTCTCTGTGAGCTGTGCGGCAATATGTGGTCCTGTAAGTAACCTATTATGGATCATCGCACAGTCAGCTAGACGTTCAGACTGGATTTGGCATTTTTGTCTACCTATTGAGTCTTTACCCAGGACCTGGGATAGGCAGATGTGGATGTTTTATGGTATTACAGATATCGTCGCAGGATGGAAGCAGTTCCTAGTAAGGCCGCCTTTTGCAATTGACTAATAGCGAATTTGTCAATGCCAATGGTGTTCAAGTGGTGCTCCAGTTGTTTTGGGATTGCACCCAAGGAGCCTATGACTATTGGTACTACCCTTGCTTGCTTTTGCCACAGTCTTTCTATTTCTATTTGTAGGTCTTTGTATTTTGCTATCTTCTCCAGTTCTTTCTCTTCTATTCTGCTATCTCCAGGCACTGCCACGTTCACTATCCAGACTTTTTTGTCTTTCTTATCGACAATTGTTAAGTCTGGGGTGTTATGTTGCAGGTGCTTGTCTGTTTGAATTCTGAAGTCCCAGAGCAGTTTAATTTTATCATTTTCTATGACTTTCTCTATTTTATGATCCCACCAGTTTTTGCTTACAGGCAAATGATATTTTTTGCAGATCTTCCAATGCACCATTGTTGCTACTTTGTCATGCCGCTGCTTGTAGTCAGTCTGTGCAATCTTCTTGCAACAGCTTACCAAGTAGTCCACTGTTTCTTCAGCTTCTTTGCATAGGCGGCACTTACTGTCTGTTGCTGTTTTCTCAATTTTGACTTTATATGTATTTGTCCTTAAGGCTTGGTCTTGTGCAGCCAGAATTAGTCTCTCGGTCTCTTTCTTCAATTTTCCTGCTCATAGCCATTGCCAGGTTGTTGTTGTTGTTATTATTATTATTATTATTATTATTGGCTTAAAGCACTATGAAGCAATATATAACTTTAAGTGCTATTGCTATCATGACAGTGGAATGTATTCATTGATTTCATAGGTACATACATGCTGAGGTACACGCCTGCTGTCATGAAGGAACAGAACTCTTTAAATAAATATTGGAATCCTGTGAATAACCTTGCTGGGCCCTTGTGCTGACCAATTTCTAACACATGGAAGCCCACCTTGAACAACATTTTCTTCAAGTTAACAGAATTCTGCCAACCAATTAATCACCCTTTTAGTATCCTACAATCTCACTGTTCAATTACCTTATAGCTAAGTAGTGCTATTCAGCCAGATCTCCTACCCTTGAAGATATGGCATATCTTGAGATTAGCTAAGATCCGCAGTAGGCCCTGATTTAGCAAGGGTGCTAAGAATAGTTTGACTGCCTGGAAGAAAGCTGACCAAGGCTTGGAAATATTTTATCACAAGCGTAAAAGAAAATCTTGTCATCTGCCACCTGGCTCCTTTCAATTCACTGCCTCACATTGAGGCTGTTTGACAACTGACCATTTCTGGATGAAGGTTCAAAAGCCTACTGTCAATGGGATGCTGATGACAGACAGTAGCTGTTCTCCCCAATACCCTGTCTTTTGGAAGATTCTTGCAACAACCAGTTGATGTGAACAGTTTGGGGAGTATAGAGTACAAGGGACCGATAAACACATTATGGTGTGGCTGCCTGGCTTAACTGAGGAAGAATTCATGTCTTGCCACCGGCAATATTTGGTTTTGATTTGCAAAACAGCAGAAGCTGGGTTGCTAACCAGGTAATTTGTCAGGCTTATCTGCCTGTCTGCTCAACTGGAGCAGCCCAATCCAGGATGCCATTTTTAGGTCATGGAAGGGAGCAACCAGACTTTTTAAGGATTAAAAAAAAAAATGGAAGTGTTTGAGATTTCAAGCAGTCATTTCTAGCAATTGAAGAGAATGGGTGTTTATTGCTAAGCCAATCTAGAAGACAAAACCTCGAATTCCCAATTTTTGTTCTAATCCTTTAAAAAAGAGGGGAGACCCTTGATAAGAAATCAAATGGGAATGCTTTCTTCCCCTATGCAGCAAATATTAATACCGTAAAGAGTTATAATAGGTTATAATTTGATCTGAAAGATTTAAAATGGATAAAATGGCTTATATACGGAGCTGTCAAAATTTGGACATGATATAGAGCAAAGTAAGATAATTTGAAATACAATAGCATACTAATGATGAACATGTAATTGTTAAAATGTCAAAACTTTTGCTGAAATTTGAAACAGAGCATTAGAGGAAGAATAGATTAAAGAATCTATTACAATATAGATTCTTTAAAGTAGATAAACTAGGAATTTTGGTGAAAATATATAGATGGATCAATGGGAAAATATGTAGTTAAAAGACTGAAATTTACATTGTATTGTGATTTCAAAGAGATTTTTTTCTAAATGATATATCATTGACACATGATACCTCAGAAAGTATCCAGAATGTATAAAGGCACTTCAAATGTATGTTGGAAATATGAACAATATGAAGGGACACTTTATCAAGCTTGGTCGAAATGTAGAAAAGCAAAAAATTGGATTCAAATGCATACTTTGATACAGAGGATTTTAAAGATCAACATTCAATTGAAGTCAGAATTTTTCATTTTAGGATTATTAGATAAGCAGTTAAAACATGCACTATATTAAAAGTATGATTCACTAATTGTCCAGACATGGGAAAATTCGACACTGTCCACTATAGAGGAGTGGTTGGTAAAATTTAATCTATTTTGCTGAAATGGATAAATTGACTTCTTTGATGAGAGAAAAGATATTATCTACCTTAATGGTTGACTGGAAGCTTGTAATGGACTTTTTGCATGAAAATTAAAAAAAAACCTTTTGATTTATAGTTTTGATGATTAGATAGGGTAGATTATAGAAGGAAGAGTAATATGTAACTTTAGTGAGATAAGTTAAATATGTATCTGTACTTTTAACTGCTGTGAAAAATATTGGAAGCCATTTCTTTATAAAAACATTTGGTAAGAGGATTTCAAAGCCTCTGGGTCCACCTACGCCTTTGAGAGCCTTAGGGATTGCACCATTTCTTTGGAGTATAATACCTTGAAATAATTTTTGCATGGAAAACATGTGTTGCGCCACTGAGTTATGGGCCTCTCTTTCTGTCAGGATATAGCCTCTAATGAATGTTCCAATAAATTCTTCAGAATGTAGAATTGCTGGCTTTCATGATTGCATATTTGAAAGCATGGAAGTTCAGGAAATGTTTGTTCTTCTGTGTTGTAGAACTGCTGAGAAAGTACACTAGGCAAGGCCTGGTTTGAACTTGGTTTGCTTGTTCCAGCTGTCTATCCATTGCCATGCCTCATAATTCTCATTTTCCTTTATGTACTCTTATATGCTCTCATGAATACAATTCTTTCCCCTATTTTAGCTTTCCATTATTTTATACAAATGATCTCATTTCCTGCTGATAGCACAGCAGTTTCATAGCACAAAGAAAAATTAAGCAGCAATCATCTGGTAATCATCAACATCAATTCAAACTGTTATAATCCACAACTGAATTAATATTTAAATTACAGATGGACAGTCTCTGGAATAGGGTTCAAAGTATATGTATATGTACATAGTCAAATAAGTATATGCATACATACACGCACATATACACATACACACATATGGTATATAGAACTCTTTATAAAAATTCTAGAGTTTACACAAAATCACTTCCAGACACTCCTAAACATGTTTGTGTACTAAGACGCGAGTGTGTGTGTTTGTGTGTATGTGTGTATATTTGTCTCACATACACATGTGTAGACACCCACTTGTTGAGCTCCAGTGTGAAAAATATTGGCTTAACTTATCAGTCCATTTTTCTGTAACCAAGTGCATTTGTAACTAGCAAAAATTATTTACAGTTTTTTTTAAATAAGGTGATTAATTATATCTTGCTTCTCATTTTCCTTTTGACATGGGTATATTTCTGCTGTATGACTTGTTTTTAATGATCTGTCAAGGTAAATGTGTAACTCTATTGACTTGTAGTATAGCTCACTCTGAAGCTTTCAGACCTTCAAGTAATAGAAGCATTTCAGAGGAAATTTCAGTTAGTGATATGATAAAGAAAATCATAATCATTGGTGTAAACCAGGGGTAGTCAACCTTGGCTCAGGAATTCTGGGAGTTGAAGTCCACGAGTCATAAAAGAGCCAAGGTTGACTACTCCTGGTGTAAACAGAGCTGAAGTCTATTTTCCTATTTTCTGTTATCTGTACCATGTAAAATCTGTCTGTCTGTCTGTCTGTCTGTCTCTCCATCCATCCAAAATGTATATATCTAACCAATGGCTTTCTGGGTAGTGGTACAGAAATTTGAACAGAAATTTTGAGATTTTTGCATAAGTGCCCTTTAGAAACCATATTGGAATTCTTTAGCTTTCAGCTTTAAAACTGCAGATTCAGCTTGACTGCTGGAGCTCAATGGCAAGTGAGTTACAATCATCAAGAATTGTATGTGAAAATACTCCAAGTGTTGGTGGTATTGTATTGGATGAAGAAAACTGTTTTGCATGTGGACAAAGAAACCACTGTCGCCCCATAATGAGTTTTCCTTTTACCCTGCATGATTTGGAGATCATTCAGGGAGAAGTAGATTTATTCTTGCAGGTGTGTGCCTCAATCAACTACTTTCTTGGATGCAACTCAGGCAAACTGAAATATGTTTTAAGTCCTCTTGATTTCAGTGGACTATACCCAAGATTTCACTGAGTGAAATCCAAAGGAGACTTCAAATTTTGCCAAAGGAATTGCTTCTATATTCAGTGAAAGTGTCATTCCATTAATTAACTAAAATCAGCCATTTCATTATCTTCCATTTCATTTGAAAACAAAAGCTGGAGAAAAGCAACATAGCTGAATGCTCTTCCTATAAAGAGCAGATGAGTGGATGAATCCATTTTGGATAATAGGTAGTCCTTCCTCCTTTTTCCTTCTCTCCCTTAAATCAGAATATTAAATCAAGAGAGCTCTGCTCACCAGTCAACCAATTCACCTAGCTATCTACCCAAAAAAGAAAAAAGAAAACTTCCAAAGCCAAAAAATAAATAAAATAAAAATAAAACTTCCAAGCAGTATGCATTGGCCCAATCATATAATAATTTGACCATATCAGCTACTGTTTGTGAGAACCATGATGTAAAGACAAGATTGCTATTTATTTCTCTATGCACTGTGTATTGCACAAGGGCTGTCCTCAATCTTTTCCTTTTTCATCCTGACCTCTTACCGTTGCATGATCTCTAGTCTCTGCAAGAGAACTGAAGTCTGCTTTCATGTCCAAAACTGTTAAGAAAATATTGAGATTATTATGATTACCTCTGAGGCATTGAGCTTCTAGGAACCAAGAAAAACTTCACATCAGCCCTGTATAAAATTACATCATCTCAAAGTCACCTATGCCAAAACCCTAGTGGTTAAGTTGTTGTTTTTCCAAAGGGGCTTTAGTGGCTTCAGGCGCTTCTGAAGAATCCTGTTTGCCTTCAACTAACCAATGAAAGAGAACATAGTTAACTATCGCTAGATACAGAAATATGTGTCTGCTACTGTAGCCAGTGATCAAAAACCTTGCAAAGTTCTTTTGGCTCAGTGTTTCCATCTACATTAGCAACAAGGATCAGGAAGGACTTCATGTTTATTCAAGCAAAAGCTGCCTCTCTAATAAAGGATCTATGAAGTCCTTCAGAGATTCTTGATCCTGGGGTGTGTTACAGCTTTTGGGATGAAGGTCATTCTTGGCTTTTGAGTAGTGTGCCAGCAGCTGTTCTCCAAAAGCAGACAAAAAGTCAGAAATAATATATATTTATTGTAAATTTGATTCCATTCTAATTAATAAGATTATTCCCCATCTAGTTAATTTTATTAACTATATATTAACTATATACTAGCATTGATGATGTTACCTAGTTAGGGTAAGGAAACGTCTGCAAGAAAACCAGCAAGCTCAGAAAGTACCAAAGACCCCTCAGTTAATTTTATCTCAATCACATTAAAATGTACTATTCAGCAGAGATTTACAGTATGGAACGGTTTTAGGGGACAGACGTAAGATTTTGGGAGGAGACTCCTGGTCATGAGGTTGTAAGTTTGTTAATCCTTTTATAAGTAATCACCTGAGTGGTCAACCTAGGTGACTGGTCACTGCATTCTTTTTACACTTAGTATGCCATTTGTCTAGCCAGAGTGAACAAATTGTGACATCACTAAAATCCTTCCCCAGATGTTGCACTATTCACTTGGTTAAACTGTCTCTTGAAGAAAAGTTAACTTCCTTTATTGTATTAGATGAACCATCTTTAGGCAAATATTTCATAAGTCCTTTGAGGTAGACCAGCCTAGGAAATCAAAGTTATGAATGCAACTTCTACTTTTATTATAAGATTACTGTAACAGAACCTTGCAAGTCTGAATGCAACTTCCCCTTCTCTGTCACTATCTTCAGAATACTAGAATCAAGTCTGAGACTTTTTTTTTTTCAAATTGTATTTCTGCTTTGGGCTCAGATTCCCTTTATCTGGCTGTTGTCTTGGTTGCAGCTCTTCTTTCTGTTCCTGAAGGTTATTCTTAACAGGTTATTCTTTACAGGTTATTCTTAAATAGTGCAACATCTGGGGAAGGATTTTAGTGATGACACAATTTGTTCACTCTAGCCAGGTAAATGACAAACTAAGTGTAGAAGGAATGCAGTGATCACTCGCCAAGGTTAACCACTCAGGTGACTACTTATAAAAGGAATATCAAACTTACAAACTCATGACCACAGATCTCCTACCATAGTTTTAGGTGCAGACCCTACACATTTCAACTAACAGCATCCCAAACATTGATCTCTTGATACTGTGCCATCATGGCTGTCATCCTCCCCATTTTTTATTTGACCTTTCAGCTCTTCTAGCACCTCTTAGTAAAAGTTACTAGGAATAATCTTGTGTTGCAAGCTAAAAGTTAGAAAAGTGTTTATGTACTATTTTAAGTTGTTTAATAAGAATTAGTCCAACTCCTTATTAATAAGAGAGAAAAAAAGAGAGGCAAAAATAGAATTTCCAAATCAAGAAGGAGCTTGGGCTTGGGCACTTATCACCCAGAAGCCGTGGTGGCACAGTGGTTAGAATGCAATATTGCAGGCTAATTCTGCCAGCTGCCAGGAGTTCGAGTCCCACCAGCTCAAGCCTGACTCAGCCTTCCAACCTTCTGAGGTTGGTAAAATGAGGACCCAGATTGTTGGGGGCAATAGGCTGACTCTGTAAACCACTTAGAGAGGCCTGTAAAGCACTGTGAAGCAGTATATAAGTCTAAGTGCTATTGCTATTGTTATCAGAACCAACATAGCTTTTTGAGGAGCCCCATGACATTGCAACTGGTTGCACAACAATCTGGATTTGAAGAGCAAAATGTTACCCAGATAAAGCCTGTTGGGAACATCTTACAACACTGTGTTTTCCTGGGGTTGGTGCAGGAAAAATCTGTATTTGATTTCAAGTATTTCCTACATATGCTACTCTAGGTACTATGCACACTCCAAATTATGTTTTGTGTTTTTAATCTGGTTAACTGTACTGCTGTACTAATTATGATGTTTGATTGCAAAGAGCCGTGATGGCACAGTGGTTAGAATGCAATACTGCAGGCTATGTCTGTTGACTGCCAACTGCCTGCAGTTTCTCAGTTCGATTCTCACCAGCTCAAGGTTGACTCAGCCTTCCATCCTTCCGAGGTCGGTAAAATGAGGACCCAAATTGTTGGGGGCAATAGGCTGCTTCTGTAAACCACTTAGAGAGGGCTGGCAAAGAACTGTGAAGCAGTATATAAGTCTAAGTGCGATTGCTATATCATATGCACACAGATTTTGAACAAATCGTAAGGGAACATTAAGCATTACAGTATTGTAGAAATGTTTAAATTCAGTGGCTAGATTTCCTTTTACTACTTTCGAGATTGATATGAAATGTGTTTTCAACAACTGCTGTTTGTTCTACTCTGTACTCAACAATTGGCCCTTTCAAGAAAAATTAACCACTTATCACAGTAAACTTTAGAGGTGAAACTTTCTGGCTTATCAGCTCTTCTCATTCTCCATATATGGAAATGAAAACCTGGAACACAGCTCTCATCTGATCTGCTCTCGCAGTTTAGTCTAAAATTTGTTAGAGTTACATGTCACACTCTGGCAACAAATGGTCAGGGTTCCAGCATTCATTCTTGTTTTTAATTCATAGCATTTTAATCTAGGAAGATTTAGAATGCTCATATCACAGCTGCCTTGTCTACATAACTAGTTTCCACCTCCAAGAGGTAAGCCGACACTGATCCAAAAAGAAATTTAAGAAAGTAGTTTATTTGTAGTTGAAATACAGTTTGAAAATGGCAATTCATCTTCTAGAAATAAGAGCAATAACCACCAGGATAACACAACAAAAGAATGAAAATCTTTGTGTAGTATTCCTACTCAAGTGACTTCCTCTATATAAGTATAGTTTCTCTAAACCCAATTATATGCAGATTTAGGAATGCTATGATGGCCAACCTCCATACAACTAGATTTGATAGTGCCCAGTATTTTAAACAAAGGATTCTGAAAAAAATTGCTCTATTTTTGAGACCTAATTTGTTCATAATGTTGGTTTATGTCTACTCAACATTTTCTAAATAGAGAAACATCATGGCCATCTAAATAATACGTATTTTCCTAAGAAAATTGCACAGGGGATCTATTCCACTATTCAAACTGTATAAACTCCCTTTTTTTACTATTCCCCAGAGTGCCAAATGTGATATTGGCATAGACATTGTGGCCACAGATTATTTTCCCCAAATCTTTAGGAAAAGTGCCCAAGAATCAGCTAATAACAATACTGGAACAGAGTATTGCAGATGGACATAATCCAATCAGCTAATATAGAACTGCCAAGAACTTGAGTCAGTCAGGCTAAAAATCCAGTTTCTTTTGCTTTGCTTCTCCTGGGAAAAGACAAGGGTGCTTAAAGCTGTTGTAGGCAGGCCCTATGGACTTGTTCTCATGAGCTCCATGGCACTTTTTAGAGAGAGAATCTGAAATGCTCTATCTATCTATCTATCTATCTATCTATCGATCGATCGATCGATCGATCGATCGATCGATCGATCCATCCATCCATCCATCCATCCATTCATCCATCCATCCATACCTCTACCTCTACCTCTCCTCTCCAAGTAAAAATGCAAGTGTTCAGATTGGTTCAGAAAGATGTGGCCTTCAAGAAAAAAGCAATTTCTTCCATTTTGATCCTTAACAGCAGTAGATAAATCATAGCTCAGTACACACTGAAATAAAGATATAGCTCATCTTATATTTATGGCTCCAATATACTTCATGATTATGTAGTTAGTATATTTTAAATGCCAAGACAGGCTTATAAATCTTAGCTGTGGGCTAATGCCTTGCTGACAGCCATGACAGAAAAGCCCCACATTCTTAAAGCACATATTTCAAGGGATTTCCTTTACTGGAGTGTTTTCAGAAATGAAGATATGGCTCTCCATGACTCACCCTACTGAAAATGATATCACTAAAGACATTTACTTTGTTGTCATTACCCTAATAAGGAAATAAGAAAAAAAGAGTATGTGCTCCAGGATACTCTATTAGGCTATAATATGATCTTCCTGTTTCCATCAACTTGACAAATTTTCTTTTTTTCCTATCCTTAATACCATGTAAATAGATGCCTAAGTGACTCACCATTGGTAAAGGTGAAAGCCGATCTTTTATTAAATGGGGATTTCCTAATACCTATACAGAGAGAATTTATTAGAACTGAACAAAAGATTAGCACTCATGTTGTGGTTTGAACAATAAGTTGCTTGCATAATTGTATTCTAAACTGTAGGGTACCATGTCCATCTGACCTAAAATCCACACTCTGATTAGGCATTTGACTGCTAAGTAATGTACTGTATTATCCAAAAACAAAAAATTTGCTGTATATGTGGTACTGGGTCAAGATGAGGTCATGGCACATGTCTTTGTTTAAGATCTTCTTTTAAGGTAATTTACTCTGGTGGTGGCTTGGTTAACAGTTGTCAAGCAGGATTTCATGTCCATTTTTAAGCAATTGGCCTTATGTCATGATTTTGAATCCAGGGTAGGAAATGTTGCTTTCTTTTATAATACACTGAAATTTGACATAAGAAGTCCAGATTCAGTCTATGATATAGGTTCCCATTTGTCCTATAATGTAGAATAGAATAGAATAGAATAGAATAGAATAGAATAGAATAGAATAGAATAGAATAGAATAGAAGAGAAGAGAATATTCTTTATTGGCCAAGTGTGATTGGACACACAAGAAATTTGTGTCCGGTGCATAAGCTCTCAGTGTACATACAATGTACTAATGAAACCCCAGAGTTCCAAGCAATAGCAGTTCTTTTCACATAGCACAACAAGCCTTCGCTTTAAAAGCTGGTAATGGTTTTTGTTGTTAATTACATCTGAATATTTTAAATGTTTTAAAATACTTTTAAATGCAAGAAAGAGTTGGAAGCTCCTAAAGACAACACTTGGTTTCATTCAAATCCACTGAGTTGCTGTGCAAATTACAACGTACAAGTCAGATTAGGGTAGAATTGTCAAATAAAATAAAGTGCTATGCCTTGCCTTTGAAGGATTGAGATAGCCTCTGTAGAAACAAACTTCATATTATCCAGTTTTTAGCAGTTTTTAAGGATATCTGTGAAAATGTACATGGAAGGAGAGTGGCTTTTCTCTTTCTGTTGAAAACTTAGAATCAGGTATCTTTAAATGGAACTGATTGAAAGAAGATTTAGAACAGATGAGGTAATTAATTATTGCAGGTGAATAATAGCTTTCAAGGGGAACCTGTGAAAGACATTTCTATCCGGACTCTTGAAAAATCAATGTTATGTCAGGGTTGAAGGCTACTTGTTATCTCCAAATACCATGCACAGTGGAAGACAGATAGGAAAGGGTGTGGCTCCATCTGCAAACACCCCAAGGGCATCTGTTTGGTTACTTTAGAAACATGTTGAACTAAGAAGGGCCTTGACCTCAACTAGCAAAGTCACTCTTACATCCTTTGTGGTCTTCTCTGGATTTTGCTGCCACATGACTGATTCTCTGTGGTTTGTTTGAAAAATAGACAGGAAAAGGGTGCTTTGACTGTCAAGGAGACAAGGCCAACCTTGTGGGAACAGGATATAACACTAGTGGTTTCTAGGTGGTTCCAGTGATATTGTGAATAACAAGGGGCTTCATGATAGGATGCAAAAGTCATCATAAAAAGACACTTTTTACAGATAAAGATAAATACTGGGATCTCCCGAGAATCTGTTTTAACCTCCTCCGTGGATCTATACCAGTTTTATTTAAATGTTTCTTGTCAGGCCCAGGTCCAGAGACAACAAAGTTGAGTTCAATTCTTCACTTACACCTAATAGATAGAATCTTGCCAAATTAAAGCTATAACTTTCTAACCTATTAGATATATCCTGAGAATTCTAGGATGTGGCTATCCTGAACCTCCCCTTCTTTTTCCCTCCCATCTAGCTCAGCACTTTGCAGTTTCTTAATCTGGGCGTCTCCGTAGGAAAGCTGTGTTGCCAAAAGTCTCTTTTCCTGCTCTTGCAGGTACACATTCCACCATAGTTCTGAAGAACTCCGGGGTTCTGTAAGAAATTGATGGGTTCTATAAAAGACTGAAAAATGGATGGTTGAAGAATCACTTGAATGAAACCAGAGACACCCATAATAATTTTTCTCAGGTACAACCGAAAGGGTGAAAATATGGCCATGACTATTACTCAGGAATTGCTGGTGGATGGGGTGACTATCCATTTTGGCATGCTTGCCATGCTTTCTGCAAAATCATTTTGGTCCAGCCTTGCCTTTGACCCCTACCTACCAGCAAGGCCAAATGGAAAGTTTCAGGTGAATGGGGCAAGAACTTCCTTTGGCAGCTGTTACTAATCTGCCCTTTTATTACACACAGGTGGCAATTAGTGCCAGTTTCCACAACTAGTGTTATTTTATGGCCAATTTTCCATCACTAGAGCTTTGCCCCCTGATCAGAGCTTCCAGAAAATTTAACTAACAGGTTCTGTGGCCTGAAAAAGTTTGAAATCCTCATTTATATACTTGGAAGTTAGGCTAAAGCACCATTTCAGAATGAAAGAAGGAGATCATCTGACATAGTATTCTATCAATCAGCATAAAAATCAGCCAAACTGTGGTGGGGACAATGTCAGACAAAATGTCCCAAGCCCACTTTTGTGTTTGATATATAGAAGCGTCTAGGAAATGTGTGTGCATAGATCTACATGCCAGTCACGCTATTTCCTTTTGGGGAGGCAACTTTATACAAAATGCTTAAAGTTGTTATTGTGAGGTCCTTTTAACTATGGTTCTTCTCTTGAAAATATAATACAGGTAGTCCTCGACTTACAACACTTCATTTAGTGACTATTCAAAGTTATAACAGCATTGAAAAATGTGACTTATGACTTTTGTAGCATCCCCTTGATAATGTGATCAAAGTTCAGTTGCTTGGCAACTGGTTCATGCTAATGACTGTTGAGGTGTCCCAAGGTCATGTGATCACCTTTTGCAGCCTTCTTATAAGCAAAATCAATGTGGAAGCCAGATTCACTTAACAAGTGGGTTAGTACATTATCAACTGCAGAGATTCACTTAACAAGAAAGGTTGTAAAATGGAGCAAAAATCATTTAACAAATGTCTCACTTAACAACAAATTTGGGCTCAACTGTGGTTGTTAGTTGGGGACTACCTGTATCGCATGTGAAGAACTACAAAAGTCCTGCAAAGAGATAGCTCTATATTTAACCATCAAAATCAGAAATATGTCATGACCTCATAATGTTAACACTCCAATACAGAGCAAACTGAAGTAAACCACATGTGGCACCACTGTTAGAATGCACAACTTTAAGCCATTAGCCACATGGATTGGACTTAATGGGAGTAGTACTTCAACACATTTGAAACTTCTTCTTAGGTTGAGAATAAAACTATATGCTCGGTAGTCTCATCAGGATTGGATTGGGGAGAGGCATTCCCAGCTGCAGCATGTCCTACGTGGGCTAAACATTTATCAAATATTTTGTTTTCCTAACAAAATGGAGCACTTCTCTATGTTCCTTAGATGGTAGCTTTTGGAGTGCGACCAGGATAAGATTTAAAGCAAATGAATGACAGAGAAATGAAAAGTGATCATGCAAAAAATATGTACGACCCAAAGTATTCATGTTTTGTGAAGGACGGCATTCAGCATAATCTCAAAATTATGAACAAAATAAAAGCTGGTAAAGAATTCAGAAACAGACATCAAAATAATTTGTATATACTGTATTATTGTAGAAGGAGAGATTATATTTTCATAGTACTTAACCAGTGGGAAAAAAAAGAGATCTTCTTCCAGTCCTGGAGAACACCTTCCATTTGTTCACTTGCAGATTTCTCTTGTATTTAACAATGCTCAAGTGCATCATTTGAGGAAGGAGAAGTTTGTTCCTAAACCTCAGAGCTTCCTTCTTCCTTAGAGGAAACCCCTCCCCCCAGAAAAAACCCAGCAATGCATCTGAACTGCTTTTGATGCTCTCTTGGAGCTGTACATGTGATATTTCAAAAGCAACTTCCTACGTATTGTACCAAGAACAATGTATACAAATCTGTATTTTCACCCAAAGTAGGGTCTGTTTGAAAGAAGGTGCAGACTATACTATGAGAAAAGAGAAATAGTATAGATCCCTCCAGTTATTTTGGTAGCATGATTCACAAAACCACACCTCTACCACAATCGGGAGAGACAGTTCCAGAGCTGTGGCTTGGATGAACCTATTAAGCCCTGGGCATCATTAATTATCTAACATGAACCATACTTCTTTGATGCAGAATACAGGTATGTTTACAGGCATTTGGGCTAGACTGTGGTTTGGCCACAACTCTATTGAGCCCGTGGCACTCAAAGATTAGGACATTTGCCCAAAGGTCACACAAAAGCTAGACTTGAACCAAAAAAATGACCTTTTTTCTCATCAGGCACATTTAAGTGAATTTCTCTCCATATGTTATACATTTAGAGTGAAGTGTTCACCTTTCTGACTTTTAAAGCCTCCGTCTTGTGAACAGGATTTAAAAGTTGGCTTTCTTTGGTAAGATTTCCTAACTCTGAATAGAACATTCATTGAAAAGCAAATCTCAAAAGACATATGAACACAATTGCAAACTAATCAAAAAGGTTTAAATAGCTATGCATAATCTGCCTTCTGCAATATTTCCCAAACTCTAATTATAACTAAGAGCAAGAGCTGACTTTCTAAAGTTGCTCCTTGAAGCTGTGCTTGTGGTGATAAGGTATGTTAAGAAAGATAATTATGGTAACTGCTATAGAAGATTATAGTGGGTGGATGACTTGGGCAAAATGCTAATGAAACATGGTGCCTTCCCTATCAGTGACTAATCCAAACCTAGATGAGAAATTGTATTATCTGATGGCTTTTCTACATAAAACAGCTGATGACTATAAGCTATACACCAAATCTGCCTCTGTAAGCAAAGTTCCTCAACCAGTTTGACAGAGACTTTCTTATTTCTGTATTTTTTTCCCATTGGTGAATTGTACTGTCAAATTGGAAATAAATTCTGGAAGCAGTTGAAGATTTATATGCCATGAATGACTTTACACTTCAAAGCCAAGGCTACAGGCACAATGAAAAATTGGACACAAGCACGTACAAAAACACTAAGCTGTCCTGAAAAAAAGGATGTGAAATAATTTTTTTTCCAAAATTGAGCCACTATAGTACAAGACCATATCATATGAACCAGGGTTGCACTTTTAACTCATCTCCAATATTTGCTGAGCCCATAACTTTCTTCTTGAAAAGAAGTATGTGTCCAGTAGATAGAAAATAATAATAGCTCAAGTTTTGCTTTGTGCATCAAGACAACTGGGTGACTTTGGGTCAGCCACTCTCAGTCCTAAGAAGGAGACATTTCCAAAAGTATTACCAAGAAAACCACAGGGACTTGACCAAGCAACCACCAAGAGTCAACCTTGACTTGAAGGCACAAACACACACACACACACACACACACACACACACACACACACACACACACTGTACCCATTTGATCATCTATTCCAATAATCTTTCATGAATAATTATTGTAGACTTTACTATTTCATAAAGAATGCAATAAAAGCTAGTAGCAGAGCATTTAGTGGTAGAGCATCTAAAGCAGGGGTGTCAAACTCGCAATGCCACGTGACGTATTGCGACGTATCGTGACTTTTGTTTGGCCATGATGCATCCGGCCTGCAGACCGACAGTTTGACACCCCTGATCTAAAGCATTTAAGGTTGCTAAAGCAGTCAAAAGTTGTAGCTGAAATAAATGCTATTTGGTTTTTTTTTTTAACCAAATGATGCTCATATCGCAGCTGCTCAAATAACAATCTAATCCCATTGAATGATCTAAGACATATACCTGCCCATATTCTTCAACAAAAGACTAGCCAGGATCATAAGGACTAAATTGGAATTGGTAAACTATTGCAAACAACACCTTTCTAATCTAGAAGAAGTGGAGTTTCCATATTTTTCAAATTAATTGGATTCCAGTACCTCCAACTCATACTGAGTGTCAAATATGCTGATTCCAAGATGTCTCATGCTCCTTTTTAACTTAACTGTTTACCAATTTTGTTTAAGGGCATAAAGACCATCTCATAGAGACTAATATTGATGTACACCAATACAAGTACAATTTGCATGAGAAGTTGATAATTATCCCTTTTCAGTTTCTGCTCTTTTTGATTATGTAATACTTAAATTATCTATGACAGATGCTTCATTGCCCCAAGCACAATACAGTATAGATGCCGGTATCTTGGACTGTTCCCAAAAGACAGGAAGGAGCCAGTGAAAATACTATAGTAGTGGGATCATTTATTAAATTTATACCCAGATTTCCACTAAAACCGATTGTGTGGCTCACAATAAGACATGGATACAATTTGTAATTAAACATTTAAGTTAATTGGAACTATACCATGTATAATTCTGTCCACTGCCCTGCAGAATACAACCCATTTTAGCAGCAAATCCACGTGGATACCCAGAGGCTACCTGAATAAAATCGATTTTGCCTGTGTGCAGAAGGAAAACAGCAATAGGGAAGTTCAGAGTTTTGGATTAGACACTATGATCACCCTGTAGCATAATGACAGGCAAGTATTTGCAGATTCTGCATCAACCCTCAAAGACACATCCCTTCTGAGCAGTTTCTCCCCATAGATTTGATCATGAATCGTAAAAAGTTTTTGCCTGACACCTCCATGTTAATACATTTATTTTGATAAGCTTTCATGGGTTACAGCTCAGGTTGATCTTAAATTGTGGGTAAAAAGAACTCCATATAATGAGACTATGGAAGGTATATTTCGTCTCTGATACAAACTGGACTTCTACGTGCCACCATGATGTTGAACCTGGACTTCAAAGTGTTATACATTCAGTGTCATTCAGGTGTACATCTGAAAAGGTGAGAAGAAAGATAGTCTTAGAGGGCTCTATAGGGAAAGTTTCAGAGGGGGATCAGGCAAGTCAGCACATTTAACTGCCCAGTGCAATCTTCCTCAAAGCAATGGATCAAATCCATTAAGAGCAATCTGCTCACCTGAGGGTTGCACTGTGCCACTGAACTTCAAAACAAATAAGTGTTTTTTCTTCAATGCCATTTCTTACTTAACAATCTTTGTCCCTGCTCCCTCTCTGACCAGTTCTAGTTTTTAGGCATTGCTTTTTGAAGTTGGTTCCCTATCTTACCCGGAGGCACTTAGGTGAGCTTTCAGTTTTAAAAAAAAGTGTTTTCCTTTTGCACTAGATGGCACTATAAAGTAGCATTAGGACTGCCCTGCCCATTGTATATGAAAACTGAGTGGGGGTTGCTGCTAAAGAAAATAATGGGCTGCTTGGTGAAATAAGCTCTTCCTTGATCTTGTTCCATTCCTCCCTGCCTAGTACATGAGTTGTAGATCAAAATATTTGTAGAAAAACTAGCATGCATCGGTTTTGTTTTTTTGCAGTGGCATTTTTAATACATGTTGGGACTACTGCTTTTGAGGGTGAGGCTAGCAGTAGTAAGAGAATTCTCATTGAGTAGATGATAGCCACGATGAGTGCAAACCCAAGGAAATGGCATAATAATGTTAAGGGCTTAGCCTTTTCATTGGCAATCATCTGCCACACTGTCCCACCACTGTCATTGTGAGCAAACACTAATTATAACAACATATAGTATAAACATATTTTATTTATACAGTCACATATGTGCGCTAGAATGTTCTGATTCCACACAAGTTTACAGAGAGGCACATGTCCAATCCTTATGCAGCTGCTGCGGAGAGAAGCGGTATAGCACTCTTGTGCCCGTGGAAATTGCGTTGGTTCATATGTTCTTAAGGCAGAAAACTATAAAGCAGAAAAAAAGATTGTGCAGTTAATACAATGCAGATAACACATTTATGCTGCAGAAAAAAAACCAGGTTGGATCTTGCTAGTTTTGGAAAGTGAAGCAGAGATGATTGATACTATGCCGATGAATTCCACAAGTTCTGTCTGGAAAATCTAGAATGCACCAGTTCTTCTTTGAAGAGCAGGCTGCCCCCCAGCATCTAGGATTGACTGATGTAGGACCTTTTACATCAGGTGGCACTGAAGGATGGCTCTAAAAGTGGGTTGGCTAAATTAGCATGGCAGCCTATGGCTATCAACCCAGTTTGGCAGTGAAAGCCAAAGTTAATTACGAGATAAGCAGAGGTACTTTCTTTTGTCTGCCCTGAATCTATCTTGGACAAGGATGATTTTCTCTCTCTTTGTTATACTTAATTCCTGTCCTTCAGAAATTCAAGATGACACACATAGCGCTCCCTCCTCCCACTTTTACTCATAGCAACAACTTATGAAGTAATATGGACTGAAAGAAGGACTGACCAAAGGGCCCATGGCTGAGTGTGGACTTGAACATGGCTCTCCTTAGTCCTGGCCTAACAGCTTGACCATGATTCCTTGTCTGATCAATACCCCATGCTTACTGCTGAAAAGCTCATGACTTTCCAGAGTTTTGCATATCAGATGCTCTTCGCCCTCCTTTTCTTTTAAAAGCCATGTGCTATTACAATAAGTTCTGCTGTTACTACTGCTGCATCTTAATTTAATGTCCCTTCCTTTCCATTTTTTTCCAATCCAACATTAGCATTCTGTAAATTATCTCAGTACTCCAATTATGTAAAAGCCCTGATCCTCCAAAACAATAGGCATCTCTATGTGCCATTTCTTTGCCTTTAACAAAGAGAACATCAAGCTGGGAATTCCATTGGTGAATCTTAGGCCCATCTTGTGCTTCTGAATGTATTCCTAGCATAGATGGGGAACTCACCAAATTTGCAGACGACACCAAGCTGGCAGGAATAGCCAACACTCCAGAAGACAGGCTTAAGATACAGAAGGATCTGGACAGACTTGAACACTGGGCACTAACTAACAAAATGAAATTCAATGGTGACAAAAGCAAGGTTCTACATTTAGGCAAGAAAAACCAAATGCACAAGTACAGCATAGGTGGCACCATGCTCAATAGCAGTAACTGTGAGAGGGACCTCGGAGTCCTAGTAGACAATCACTTAAATATGAGCCAGCAGTGTGCTGCAGCTGCCAAAAAGGCCAACACAGTGCTAGGCTGCATTAACAGAGGGATAGAATCAAGATCACGTGAAGTATTAATACCACTCTTCAATGCCTTGGTAAGGCCACACTTGGAATACTGCATCCAGTTTTGGTCACACGATGTAAAAAAGATGTTGAGACTCTAGAAAGAGTACAGAGAAGAGCAACAAAGATGATTAGGGGACTGGAGGCTAAAACATATAAGGAACGGTTGCTAGAATTGGGTATGTCTAGTTTAACGAAGAGAAGGACAAGGGGGGACATGATAGCAGTATTCCAATATCTCAGGGGCTGCCATAAAGAAGAGGGAATTAAGCTATTTTCCAAAGCACCTGAAGGCAGGACAAGAAGCAACGGGTGGAAACTAATCAAGGAGAGAAGCAACCTAGAACTAAGGAGAAACTTCCTGACAGTGAGAACAATTAATCAGTGGAACAGCCTGCCTCCAGAAGCAGTGAATGCTCCAACACTGGAAGTTTTTAAGAAGAGACTGGACAGCCATTTGTCCGAAATGGTGTAGGGTTTCCTGCCCGAGCAGGGGGTTGGACTAGATGACCTCCAAGTTCCCTTCCAACTTTACTACTATTATTATTATTATGTTTACCTAGAGATAGAAAGAAGGATCTGGAATATAGAACTGAAACCATGTCTGGTCTCCTTCTCTTCTCACCCCATTCCTCTTCAATGGCTTCATTCCAGTATTTGTAGCATATGAAGATGCCACCGTGGAGATTGAGCTTTATCTTAATTCTTAACATCATTTCAGAATGTCAGGCTGCTGTTAAAATGTCTCTACAGTAAAACCAGTAAAAACAGATTGGCAGCAATATTCCTTTTTGCCTTCCAACACAGTCAGATTTTGACAGTGTCTTTTTTTTTTTTTTACCACTGTCAGTGTGGTAATCTCCCTTTCCGACTTATATTTGTGGCTTTGCAAGTGATTTTTATCCAAAGCAGGAGCATGGATGCCCCTATTAGCTTCATTGAACCAAGAGTATATTTTTGTAATCATGGCAAGTGAAAGGGGTAGTTCCCCATAGAAGAAGCACGGCGTTATTTTTATGAGCATGGGAACCCATTCACACCTATAAGCAATAATGTACAGCATGGCACTGATGGAAATTCTGAATCTTCTTCTAGATAAGATCCCAGAATGCCATAGCTCCAGGTGAGGAATTTAGAGTCCTCCAGATATTGCTGAAGCAATATTTCCTAGAAGCTCTACCCACCAGGGCCAATGGAGAGGGATGCTAGGACTTGTAATTCAGCAACATCTTTTTATAGCCCTGTAGGCTAGCCTTTAAGGCTTATGGCATTCAACAATTGTTTTAACTGTTTGATTATTATGCCTGCCAAAAAGCCTTTGGGTTTTTTTTTTTAAATGGGGATGGTGGTGGTATTAATTGAAGATTTGCTATTGGACAAAATCACACCATGTAAAGCTTCATTATTAGGCTGAGTCACTCTGTTCAGCAACCCTATGCCAAATTTTCAAAACTCACAAGATTGCAATACAATTTAATATGAAAATTAGGTGTTCCAGTTTAGGAGCCCTTAGCAATTCTTTTTATACTTTTGTTACTTATATGAGCTTTTAAGAGTTCTGCAGCATTTCCCATTATTTTGTGATCCTGAGGGAGGAAAATTAGCCAATAACTCCTGAGAATGTGGATCCTGGGAACTGATAAAGCCTAATATTCTTCTCCTTTGCCAATTTTGTCTTTTTTTGGGGGGGGGGAGGTGTGCATTAGAAGTCTGAGAATTTTTTCATTGTCATAATTCAGAGGTTGTTGGCTCTGAACTTTCAAACACTAGTATCTAGAAAGTGTTTAAATAGATTTGGTTTAGAAATTTAAAAGTGAGTAAGCAGGCAATTCTTTATCATTTTAATTGTTTAAAATTGGGCCAACATATAGAAAGATTATAAAAATTCTAGGGAGATTATATGGTTCATCAATAAAATGCTGCAAATGCTATTATATGCCAATAGAAATCTAAGACCTTTATTAAATGAACTCTGGGTACTAACCTAAAATTCCATCATGCCTTTGCAACCTAACACTGCATAGTCTTCAGTGGATGCAAAAAAAAAAAAATATTGTTAGTTCATTTATTCCTTGGTATCTAAGTATATATGGGAGGAAGAAATAATTCTGTCCTACAGTTTATGTCCGCGGTTTTCAACTATCTTATGACTTCTACAAGCATCTTCTAGCAGCAGCTATGTTGATACAACTGTTAATGAGGATAAACTTTATTTATATTGCCTCATAATGGATGGTGATATTAATAGAGGCTATACATCACCAGTAGGGAAATAACTTTAGCATGCAATGGACTTGTGTACACATGTGTGCAGACCAATACAGATAGCAATACTTTATTGATTAGTCAGAAAATAGACTCATCATCACTGGATCCATTTGCGGGTCTCTGCTAAAGCTGAAGCATGAGAGTTCCTCAGATTACTACTATGCACTACCCATTGTGAATTAAGACTGTAGGGTTGTTATTGTGGAGATACTAGGAGGAAGAAGATGCGCGGATATGTTCACCACCTTGAATTATTTGGGAAAGTAATAAAGGTGGGATACAAATAAACAAATGTAAAAAAAAGGAAGAAATAAAAGAGAATATTAAAGTGCGAAATGAAAAAAGTAGAAGAAAAATAGAAAACAAAAAAAAAAAGATATAAAGAAGCGGGTTCTGAATCTTTTTTACAGCAGTTATAAGTACAGCTGTAAATTTACCCCCTTCCCTAAATTTATGTAATGACTCTCTTCTTTCTGTAAACGATTGTATACATTCAACAAAACCCTAATTCCTAAGTACATTTCTTCCATTTCAGCTCAAAGAGTCCATGAGGGCTTTCCAGTCAATAATAAACAATATTGTCTTTTCTTTGATCAAACTCATCAATTTGGCCCTCTCAACACGTTCTATCATCTTCACCAACCATTCCTCCATTGCAGGTATTACCAAATCTTTCCATCTTTGTGACTACAATAATCTTGCTGTGGCTATCATATACAAAAACAAAGCCCTGTGGCTGTTTTCCTACTGTTTGTCCATCAGTCCCAAGAGGAAGACTTCTGGTGTTAATTGTATATTAATCTTTAAACCTTTTGAATCAGAGCATGCATTTCAATCCAGACTTTTCTTGCTTTTTTTGCATGTCCATGAAGCATGATAAAATAACCCTTCTTGTTCACATTTTCAACATAAATTTGAAGTACCTTTATACATTCTAGATAATTTTTCTGGTGTTCAATACCAACAGTACACATTCCCTTTCAGATTATATCTTAGTATAAATTTCAAACCTTTTAACTACTATTTTTCTGTTGTTCCACCTCTATGTTATAACCAAAAATTGTAGCTCACTTTATGATGCATTCCTTCATTTGTTCTTGTATTTCAAATTTCAATTAAAGTGTATGTATTTTAGCAACTAGACGTTCATCATTTGTACACAAATCTGTTTCAAAGTCAATATTCAAAACCATAAAGTCTTTTGCCTACTTTGAATCTTTCTGATAAAACTATTATCAAAAATTATCAGTGAAACCCATTAATAATTATATCTTTTTTCATCAGTTGTTCTCATGATTTTATTTTGTATTCCCTTGACAGAATTTTTGTATCTCACAGGTATGTTAACCATTTGTGTTTGCCTATTATTTCTCACCTATAAAATATTTCTCATGTTGAGAGCCACAAAGATGTTTTGGGCACAACCTGGATTTATATTTATTCCATATTCTCAATATGACATGCCTAATGATTTTAAAATCTTAACTTTATCATACCACAAATATCCATGCAACTCAAATCTCAGGTCATGTTCTTCTAACTCTAAAAGTCTTCTATTTTTCACCAAAACCCACTCTTTCATACAAACCAAACATCAAAATGCAGAATACAGTTTCAGGTCAGGAAAATTCAGTCCTCCTCTTTCCTTTGCATCTTGTAACATCTTACATCTAAAACTTAGATATATTCTTTTGCCACTGTTTAAATGGTGCATCAATGTCAAAACAGGTATCATGTGAAATAAAAACGCCCTTCTAGGCAAAACATTTATCTTTATCACAGAAATTTACCCCAACAACAATTGTAATCTCTTCCATTTTAATGTACTTTTTAAAACTTCATTCCAATGTCTCGACATAATTATTTTGAAATAGCATATAATTTGTATTTGTGATATCTGTGATACCTAGATATTTTACTTTTTTCCTCAATCTACTCCCCCAATCTTCTGACTCTGGGATGGTCACAAGTCTCTCAAAATACAATCTTAATGCAATACAAAACAGAAGAAAAACAATCTAATCCAACTATAAAACTGTTAAATGTCCAAACATGTGCTTTCATTTCTGAAAGGCTGGGCATGAGGGACAATGCATTCCATCATGTAGAGGCCACCACCACCAAGGATCGTCATCTGACCTCCCCCCCCCACTTCACCTGGTGGCAGGATCTGAAGCAGATACTTACTTAATGGCCTGACTGGATTTTTGAAATCATTGGCCATGATGCAATGAAAGAAAATAAGGACAATTGTTCCGAGCAAAAGTTATGGAAGAAAAGCCGGCAGGATGGAAAGAAAGAGAGAATGAAAGACTACTGGATCCCACAGTATATTAATCTGTGAATAGGTAAAACAGCCTTCACCAACTTGAAACCTTCCAAATGCGCTGAAGTGTTTTATTTCCAATCAACATCATCACCATCAGTCCATGAACTTTATCCTCTAATAGCAGGATGTTTCTAAAGCAAACAAGAATTACCCCGTGTGATTTCTGAGATCATGTAAACATCTCCCCTCCTCCTAATGCAGATATCCAATTGATCTCTTACCTGTTCAAAGAATGTGACGGTACAAAATAAACTTCCTCTAACCCCAGAATTCACATAACAGGTTTCCAACCTGTTACCTTATTGCTTCTCTGGGAGTAACAGGGTTATTTGTTTTTAAAGAGAGTTTGTAGAAGCAATCCCATAAAGCCATGGCATTCTCACTACTGCACTATTCTCCTGGAAGCATAGAACTGGAGTGTCCTGCTTGCTCACCCCAGGAAGGAGGGATTGCAGTCCCATCCATTCAACAGTTGTTGTTGAATGGATGGGGAGTTGTTGGGGAGCAGAGATAGTGATTCTGTCTTGGGGGCCCTTTCCTCTAAAATAGCCTCTCCCCCAGAAATTCACTTTGTGTCTGCTTTCTTGCTTTGTTTGTTTTCTAATTTTATGTCTTTCCTTTCCTTCAAGAGATCAAATCAGCATATAGAGTGCCCCTCCTTTCATGTTTTTGTGAAGTAGGTTGGGCCAAGAGATACTTATAATAGAGTGAGGGTGTGTGTATGTCTCTGCGTTCAAAGTCACCCATTGCTTTAGAAAGAAGGTCAAAAGTGAGAGCTTTGTTTAATAGATTCTTTGAAAACTGGCTATTATTATTAGAATGTTGAAAGGGGAGAGGGCAGATTCATTGGGTTGTTTTGAAATCATTTTAGTTGCGTTACCAGTTTAAGTTGTTTTCCTGTGGCAACAGCCAAGAGATGCAAAAGAATTAAAATCAATAACAATTCTGCCATCCGCAGTTCTGTTTTTGGGTCTCAGGCACTAAGTCTTCTCCGGGGTTACAGGTTAGAGGGAAAGTTGCCACTCCATGGGAGTTCTCTTGCCAGTATATATTGGAGGCAGAGCCTGGCCCATCGCGTGGAGCTTTCTTGTCACCTGCTTCCCTCAGATGTCCATGCCAAATAAGGAGAGCATCTTCTTTGACAATTCCCCAAGCCAAACCAAAAGGCACATCATTTCATTTTGGCAGAAAGCACCTCCACTTCGCCCCTGTTTAAAAAAAGAGTTAGTCGTCACTTGCAACAGGGCCGCTGCTCCCACTGCGCCTGATCACAAGGGAGGCTGGGGAGAGAGGATGATTCACCCCCTCTGGGTGAAATGCCAAGAAGAATGGGTGGGGTCATGTTCTTTAAACTAGGGATTCGTAAATGTTTACTCCAATTTGCTGCTTAGTTATTCTTGACCTCTGTGGGTTGGCACACCCACTGATTTACTGCCTTCGTACTGACAGCATTGTTGAGGAGATGTTTCCCTCCGTACCTTAATTCTGTTTTTTTTTTAAAGAAAGCCTTGGCAATCTACTTTCCATGCCCCCAAATAAATATTTAGGCTTTTATGTTTGGCCATGAGAAAATTTCACCAGTGGTAATTTGAAAACAGGTGGTTTTTCTAGAATGCATAAGGTGTTGTCATTTATAGGAACGGAGACTAAAACTCCACATCCATTTTCCTTCCTTACACACACACACTCATGCACTCACAGACTGTTAGCTCCTCTCTCAAAACACTTCCTCCTGTTAGGATGGAATATAAAAATGATGGAAAACCTTGGGCAAAGGACAAGTTTTTTTCCCCAATGTATGTTGAAAACTGTTAGACTGTAGTCCCAAGCAAGGCAAAGTGGCGTTCTTAAATGAAGAAGACTATTTTGGCTGAGGAAACACCAAGACTAAAAGCTTGAGTGTTTAAACCAGAAATGTATTATCTAGGTGCTTAACTATTGATCTTTAAGTTTTTCACAAAGGGATTTCTAGTTCCCATATGATCATCTGTGGTGGAAATTCATTTCACAGCTCACTCATGACAGCCAGTTATTCAGCAGCAAGAGGCAAGTTGGGCAGTAATGGAGTAGATCCATCAACTAAATTAATCACTCAAATTCACTTACATAACCCAGTACAGCCAGCAGTTCCAGCTGTCTAGCATTAAGGACAAACTGGTTATTACAAGTGTTGCTCAGGATATTAGGCTCTAAAGTTGCACCGTACTGTGTTAATTGTGCATAATCATGTTTTGCTGACAAATTCCACCCATCAGCAACATAAATTGCATGCATGCTTATTCAGAAGGAAACTCCACTCAGTTCAGTGGGTCTTATGACTATGAAACTGAGCAGAGGGTTTCAGCCTAAGTAGTCAGCTTAAACCTTTTTCTTGAGGGAACAAAAAGGATCCCATTCTCTCAACTGAGAGGCCCATTTTATTATGATTATCTTTGCCACACTTCATATACTGGAAGTAACTTCACAATGTATTACCAACCTGTACTGGCAACCCTTCCCAGTTACCAATAGGTTAGGACAAAGTATGTGTGAGATAGTAAAAGACCCAATTTGACACTGTTTTTGAAGGCCAGCTGTACTGCTCTGCTGCACCTGAGGTAAGATGAAAGCAAGCCACAAATCTGCTAGTCATACATACATTTCAATTTAATGGATAATCACATAAGAAGCCCCAGTCTAGTAATTTGGCTGAATAGGAAATCAGAGATATGCAACATTTTTTCAGTTCAATATTAATTAGTATGTTGGAGGGGTCGCATTCTGAAAGGAAGATGAGGCTAAGACATAAAAATGGATGAATTTAGGACGTGCAAATTATTTTTTAAAAAAATTATAGTATATTTGAAAGTCTCGGTGAGACTTGGCATATCTGAACAGGTTGATCCAGGTTCAGAAACTAAACAGAAGCAGATGGTAGACCACCAGAGAGTTCCAGGCCTATAGGCTATATGGGCAGGTTGAACAAAAAAATATTCTGGATGAAAATAGTGGCAAACCATATTGCTGTCCAGAATTATATGGATCAGTACATTACATCACCAGAAGTTGAATGGCTTTTCAAAGAGATGTTAGCTAAAAAAAGCTAATGAAATGAAATAATTAATACATCTACAATAATATCCCACCTGTGTTGCATTGCAAATTACAGCCTGGTGTTTAGAAAGCCCTAGGGCAGAGGTAGGCAACCTTGGCTCTTTTATGACTCGTGGACTTCATCTCCCAGAATTCCTGAGCCAGCCTGGCTCAGCTTGGAAACTCCCTTTCCCCTCAGCATGGCTGGCTCAGGAATTCTGGGAGCTGAAGTCCACGAGTCATAAAAGAGCCCAGGTTGCCTACCCCTGCCCTAGGGAGTAGGCAACCTTGGCTCTTTTATGACTCATGGACTTTAAATCCCAGAATTCCTGAGCCAGCATGGCTCAGCTTGGAAACCTCTCCCTTTCCCCTCAGCATGGCTGGCTCAGGAATTCTGGGAGTTGAAGTCCAGAGTTATAAAAGAGCCAAGGTTGCCTATCCCTGCCCTAGAATTTACAGCCAAAGCTCTGAGGAGTGCATGTAATCACAAGGCTTCTTCTGGCTGTGCACACCTCTGGGGCCATCTACCATAGACTTCTGGCTTTGCTTGCTGTAATATGGATGGAAAAAAAGAACACTAGCAGCATCTCTCTCTTTTTTTAATAGTTTTACAATTCTTTAAAATGTGACATATCAATGCAAGTAGCCCTTGACTTACAGCCGTTCATTCAGCAACCTTTCAAAGTTACAACAGCACTGAAAAAAAAGTGACTTATGACCGTTTTTCACACTTACGACCGTTGCAGCATCCCCATAGTCACGCAATCAAAATTCGGATGCTTGGCAACTGACTCCTGTTTATGACAGCTGCTGTGTCCCAGGGTCATACAAACGTCTTTAGCGACCTTCTGGCAAGCAAAGTCAATGGGGGAGCCAGATTCACCGAACAACCTTAAACAACTGCAGTGATTCACTTAACAACTGTGGCAAGGAAGGTCATAAAATGCAGCAGAACTCACTTCACAAATGTTTCCTTGAGCAAGATAAATTTTAGGCTCCATTGTGGTCGTAAGTTGAGGGCTACCTGTATTGCATTTTTAAATAATTAAAAGTTTAATATACTCTCTTTGGAAGGCTAGTTCCTGTGATTTCCAGAATAACTGCCATGTGAAGACTGTAACTGCCTAATGAAGCTGCTGGAGGTGACCTAATAATTTTCCTGTATTGTACCTTAATTTGCATTCGTTTCCAAGTAATGAAGAAATCTCTTCCCAATCCTGTTTGTTTACACTGCTTTGGCTATCGTGCTAAACATGAACATTCTTTCAGTTACAACATGATCCAGGACAGGAACTTTCTGTAAGCCTCAAGTCTTTGCTTATGTTGTTATGCTGTTGCAAATGAAACAGTCATGTTTGCATGCTTCACAATCCAGTCCCCTTTGATTTCCTTATGTTCCCTTATTCAAAAACAACATGCTGCAGCTTCCCACATTTTGAGCTTGAGTTTCTGTTCCAAAATAAGTGACACATAGAGAGGCGTCTTCTGCATAAGCAACATGATAGAAAAGAAAGACCCTTCTGGCTCCTCGGTTGAAGTGTGATCCTCAGATTTAGCTCAAACGGAGTGGGACAACTCGTTGTGGCCAACTCACCATGGGACAACTTGCTGTGGGACGATTCAGCAATTCAATTTAAGTATTTAAAATAATTAAAAGGTCATTTTTAATTTCATTATTCTCACTTCATTCTGTCCCTCCTTTTGCATCCTTTCTTTAAAGATTCTATTCCAACATTTCCTTGATATTAGTGTAACTCTTGTCCCGCGGCGAGTTGTCCCATGGTGAGTTAACCATGGCAAGTCATCTGCACTGAGTTGTCCTAGATCCAGTGGTGGGATTCAAATATGCGAACATCCGGTTCTCAGTGTGGATGCCGCTTCTGGAAGTCCATTCTGGGCCTGGGAAACAAAAAAATTAGCTACCAGTTCTGCCAAAGTGGTGCGAACCGGCTGAATCCCACCACTGCCTAGATCCTAATCCAAAATAACATTAGCAGTAAGTGCAAGCTAATGGATCAAACTGCTATAGCCCTGCCATGTGCTTTGAGTTGCAACTTTTGGAATGTGTCTGATGAAAAGACAGTGGTTTCTCAATATGAAAAGATACAGATACTTGGTTAGTCCAAGCTGAAGTTAAGGCCTGTGCAACAATAAAGTCTATCAACAATTCCTTGGCCCCAAACCAATTAACTTCTTCCTATATAGAGAGCACTTTAAAAATGAAGGTGTTCTCCAATCAAACAACCAGAATAGCAAAAAGAATAAAGCAGGGAAAAAAAAAATCTGCTAGACAAGAGGTAAGGGATGGGCATGGCCTTGACATTAAAAAAGACAGACATATGTAATTAAACAGCCTTTAGAGTTTCCCAAGACTGGATCTACACCTTGGGCATGCTAATTTCCTCTTGCAGAGTAGATAATCACAAAAAAACAAACTCAAAGAAGAGATCTGGCATATTTGGAATATCCAAGTCAGAGCCTACAACGCTTGAACAAAGTCTCAAAAGAATTTCACTATGAATATCTTCAATGAGAGAAGCTTTGCTACCATAGTATGTGAATTACATATCTATCTCGTGCCTGAGATCGCTGGGTTTTTATAGATGTAGTAGGTGGGGTGGGTAAAAGCATCTTTCAGGATAGAATCTAGGGCAGTGGTGGCGAACGTATGGCACGGATGCCAGAGGCGGCACTTAGAGCCCTCTCTGGGGACATGCACGTCATCACTCCAGTCCTAGGCCTTCAGCTGGGTTTTATAAAACCTTTTTGCTTTAGGCCTCCGCTGCCGTGTGCAAAAAAAAAAAAAAAAGGTTCAATCAGTCAATTTCAACTTCTCACGGGAAAAAAAAGATCTTGCAAAGTTGGAATTGATTTATTGAACTTTTTGGTCCCACCCAGTCTGCCGTTACCACCGCAGCCATGCCCACCCAATTGGCCACATCCAGCCAATGGGCCGCACCCACTTGGTACTCGACGATGCATAAGTGGGTTTTGGGTTGCAGTTTGGGCACTCAGTCTCTAAAAGTTTCGCCATCATTGATCTAGGGACTTCATTGGTATGTCCATAGAATTTTCTTAGCAATGGAAATGTTTTTTTTCAATTTTATATTTTCCTGATAGCATTGACAAATGGGTCTTTATTAAGTGTATCAGTGGGCTAATATAATTCAAAAAAAGAAGATAATACCTTAACTTGAAAACAGCCAATTCAAGCAGTTGGTACCAGCAGTACAATCTGTTTAGTATAAGGACATTTTTTTTAAAAAAAAAAAAATTGCCCAAGAGTTTCACATAGTTTTACCTTCTCTTTCTATTTTATACATTTACTGTTGTTCTGTGAAGGACAACATTTTATAAGGTAGTTGTTGCAACTTTACTTTCCCTGGAATCTTCTTGAATGAAAGGGGGCTTTGGAATTTTAAAATAGTTTTAAAATATATACTAGTGTGTCCCCATGCCTGCAGGTAGAGATATCTCTCTGCATAAAGCAAATTGCAAAAGTCATTGACAATAAAGTGCTCATGCATGATTCTGGATAAAGTATCATGACTACTCAGTTTTCATCCAATGAGTGAGTTCTACTGATATAAAGAAAAGAATATATTGGGCTGTTCAAAGTATTCTATGTAGCTTGAATAGAACTACTCAATTTATCTGTTTTTGTGATGAACCATCATTTATAGAAAGATATGATGAATAGTTGGGCGAAAGTAGTCCTTTTGGAATATTGAGATTGTGTGGTTTGCAAACTCATAAAAGAGTAGCCATAAGAAAACTTGCCTACAGTATTCACAAAACAGTCAGTCATAAAACACTGATTTAGCAGGATACGAACTTGGGCAATCTCCCCAAGTTGCTGTCTGTCGTGCCAGTGGGATCAGTAGTAAATCAATGTTACTGAAGGCTGATACTTTGCTTTTCAGCACGAGGGATGTCTCCTATTCAATTTTTTCCCCAAAGAATCTTTTCAGGTTGCTCAGGTGTGGCAGACCTAGTGTCCATGGGCTACAACTCCTTACCTTTGAACTATGGCATCCTGCCTTCAATGAATGCATTTTGGAAATACCTTTAATGCATTTAAATATTAATTAGGGAAATTTATGGAACCTTTGATGTTTCCTATGCTGGTGGCAAATTTTAGGCAGCGCTGCTTTAATTTCTTTAGTCCTTTGATATAAGTCCGAGGAATATCTGCCTATCATTGCAACCAGGCTAATGACCCAGATCTGTCTTGTCTGATCTGGTGATCAATGTTCAAGGGTAGATCCCTTATATTTCAATAAGAGTGGCTGAAAGCTGGCTGACAAACCATTCTCCAACCAATCTGGAGACTTCCAGATTAACGAAGTCAGACACTGATATAATCACAAGCCCATTTCTTGCAATTTTAAGCCATAGGCAACCAAGCAAATATTCATACTGTTGCATTGTGTGCTATTTTAAATCCTGATGCCTGCCATCCAAAAAAATACAATACACATGTAAAATGTAAAGATAGAAGCTCCTTTGAGCTGAGGTCATCTCTTGGTGACTTCATGGATAATTCATGGAGACCTATAGAAATGGTTTGAAGAAATGTTATGATTTAAATCTTGAGTTAAGTCTTGGTGGTCTGTGGCCATGGTTTGTGGCCACAAACGTCCATGGTGAAGAAAAGGTTGAGAAATACCGTCCTACACTAAAGGCAGGGACAGTTTGAAAAAAAAATAACTGATGGCTGCTGGCAATTTATTAATTAGAAACTATTACAGAAAAGCAGATTGACATTGCCAAGTTTCTGAATTTTTGATGAATGAATCATATTGTTTCTAAATAGATTTATAAAAAAACTTGTTTTGTGTGAGGGATCTGCTCAGTCAATGCCTGATATTATCCCCCAATCTTGAGGGTTATATAGTCTTAAAAATTTTGATTTTAAATCTGGCAAGTCAAATATGAAAAGTAGTACCGTATTTTCTGGCGTATAAGACGACTTTCTAAACCATGAAAATCTTCTCAAAAGTCGGGGCTCGTCTTATACGCCCAGTCGTCTTATACGCTGGAAAATACGGTATTTATTGATATTCATGAATTTGCTAGGGAGGCGCATAGACATGGTTAATGTGGAACAGAAGGAAGAAGCTGAAGAAAAGAAAATTTGCATACCTCCAGTAACGAAAGCTGAGCTTTTCTAACATCTAAATAAAAGTTCTGCATAGGTTATTGATGTTATGCAACGCATTTTGCATGCTATATGCATACATACATTTCCAGAACTTTCCATAGGTCTGGACCCCCATCGTCTTTTTAAAAAGAACCCATAAATAGTCACGATAGCTAACAAGTCTTTTCTTATATAGTCTATAAAAGTTTATATGCTATTATCAATTCATGGCAGCATTTATTATTTATTTAATTTATTCAATTGATATGGCTGCTAAGTATCTGGAAAATGGTATAATGTACTTCGGGGTTTTCATTATAAAACTTAATTTTGCTACCCCTCTCAGAGCTAGTTCCCTATTTGCTACCTCAAATAAGTTTCTGTGCTCAGATTATGATATAAGCTAAACCTTACTATTACTAAGCTTTACTGTATCTGGTGAAATGTGACCATTTCTTAAATGTTTGTCAAATTAAATCAACTAAGTTACCCTGGCTGACTTTATAGGATTCTTTGATTGCTGTAGCTTCATCCATGATGACTATGTGAAGACCTATCAACAAGGAATGCTTACCATTCCATGTAGAATTTGGTCATTACTTCCTAATTTTTGTTAATGAAATTGTAGAAACATATTATTAAACACTCACAAGTGTATTTATATTGATAACTGTGTCTCCACAAGTGCACCGCCTTACGCTTAAACCTTATATAATATTATAGACTATGAATTAACTCTGGATATAACCAATAGACCCTAATGTTTTAGCTAAAAGACTACAAATGAAATACTATATGTCTCATGTACTGCATGTAGGCAAAGTAACAAAAGGTATACAATACAAATTTCAGGATATCTTCTCCCACTTAATCTATTATATTTACCTTAAATCCAACTAAATGGATTAGTTGCCCTGTAGAGACACAGAGCTGGACTGCAAAAATCTAGTTGTTTGGTGGCAAAGAAATATGAAAAATGCCAACTCTGTGATGTGAACTTTGTGTTGTCTGGATTTGTGCAACTTAGCTGTGATAATTAACAATATCTTTAAAGAAATAAAATTCAGAAGAAAACAACAATATACTATCCTTTCTGATTATCCTCAACAGCAGAGGAAACAATGGCAAATTAGAACACAAGTCTATTGAAAAACAACTCACACTAACTTAGTGCTCCATTACCAAAGAAACAACCCAACCTCTCACAAGAGGAGTTTTGTAAGAACATTATTCAGATGAGTACAAGCGCAATGCAGCAATCTAGAACTCCGGGGAAAAGAAACAGACCACCTATACATCTTATTACAAAATGGATACCTGTGTAACTTTATTGAAAAGGATTTGATCATTCAATTCATTATAGCACAACCAAAATCCTCACTGATATTGCCATACATCACAAATTTCTAGAAAAAACCAACTGATAATTACAAGCACACAGTATCACTGTAGCACACAAACCAAAACATCTTAAATAAATCAAAAGAATGAAGAAGAACAAACAGGAGTCATCTACAACCCACAGAGTAAGGATTAACAGCCACTATGTAGGACAGACAGGTAGAAGACTAACAGAGCACATCCATGAACACCAACTAGAAGTAGAAAGAGATGAGGAAGCTCTTTAATCTCACAACACAACCACAGTTTCAACTGGGAAAGCGTGAACATCCCAAACCAAGTTAACCCCTAAAATACTCGGGAATTCCTGGAAGCTTGGCATTCAGACAAATCAGCCATCAATGGATATTTATAGATAAATCACATTTGGACACCAACCAAAACAGACAATAAAAAAACTTTAAAGAAAATAAAAAAGCCAGAGCAGCAGCCAATACATAGATAAACAGGGATTAATGCTAGACAAACAAATAAAAAAAAATGCCCTAAGTAGGGAGTAGTAAGGAGAAAACTACACCCCCACCAATACTGGCAGGGCAAGCTACTATATAGTATATAAATATATATATACATTGCTTACTGGTGTACACCACTTAGAGAGTGCTTGCACTTAAAGCGGTATATAAGTCTCATAAATAAATAAATAAATAAATAAAGAGGGAGCAAACCCCACATTTACTAGCACCAATGATATTACATAGTTGGGTAATGAAATGACTGCAAGCAAACAACCAACTTTGAAGAGCACAAGTGACTCCACAGTAGATATGATAGCTATAATATTCCAGAAATCTTTTTGTGACAGATAGCATTTCCTGTACATTTTTAAAAAGTTTTGAAACTGTCAATAGTGCATGTGCTCCAGAAAGTGGACAAAAAAGAAAGTAGAGCAACAGTGATGTTTCTGGATCAGTTCTGTTTTTTGGCCACTCAGGCCAAAGAAAGCAAATGACATAGTAACTCAGTAATTGTGCTTCATTTTTTGTAGGTAGCAAAAAAACAAAAAAATTAAGAAAAAGTTCAGGCTTTAGTGGTGGCTTCTGTATTTGAAAAGTGTAAAAAAAAAAGCTGCCAGTTTCCTGCTGAGACTATAATAACAAGGAAGAGAAGAAAAAATACACATGAATATGCAGTCATCATACTCATGGGGAACACTTGAAAACATTGGGGAATTAAGAGGAAACCATATAATATGTTTTCTATACTATCTGAAGCTCCAAGGCATGATATTTGACTCTTGTGACACTTTGTTGACTTAAATGCCTTTAGTACCATTGCCAATATTTGTCTGTTAGAGGGTCACCACCATCTGCCTCGATGTGTAATGTTCAGATATGTAGCCATTATGGCACCCCAAATGGGAATCCCAACTTTTGTACAAACACAATATGTAGAGAACAAAAACAATCATAAAAGGAATTTGTGGAAAGAAAAAAAAAAGAACTGTAACATACCAATAGGTTACAGTGGCCATGTAGTCCCAGTCATAGTTCTATCTACAATGCAAAATCACAATCGGGACTATTTATCATTCTGATTGTTGCAACTGTTGTACTCTCCCCAGCTTTAATTACCAGGCATCTAGTTTTACATTCCAATTTCATAATAGGTGGCTGTACAGCAAAGAATACTAATAACTAAAATCCATTATTTTCAATTTATTTTAACTAATAGAAAATTTAGAATAACACCAATTATATTTACATTATTATTATACTGGAATTATAATGGAAGCCTATTGAAAAAGGTTGAAGAAGTGAAAAGGCTGCTTTAAGTAGCAGGTGTAACGTGTGTTCTGGATTCTCTTTCTAATGGGCAGAAGATTTTACATTCTGCATGTACCTTCCTTCCTTCCTTCCTTCCTTCCTTCCTTCCTTCCTTCCTTCCTTCCTTCCTTTCTTTCTTTCTCTTTCTTTCTTTCTTTCTTTCTTTCTTTCTTTTTATTTATTTAGCTCATGGCATATCATACATGGACTAGCAATATAAATTAACATTTCAAGTAAATTAGTAGAACCCAACCCAATAAAATGTAAATGTTAAAAAGATCTATCTTCAAATATCAATATCCAAGCTATCCAACCATTGAAACGCAGCATTGTTTATATTAAAAAAAATCAGATATTTGACCTGTATATGCCCTCAGCTTACAACCTGCCATTAATTTATGCCATCTTGAGATAAAGGTTTTTCCTCAGCGTGGGGGAAAAATCACTCTGTAGAATCATAACCCCTGTGTAAATCTTGCATTTTTCTGATTAAGCAAATATGCAAATTGTGGAATGATTTAGTATAGAAATTATATTACTATTGATATTTCTATGTTGCTTTACTCCAAACAGCACCTACTGAAAATAATGACAGGCACTCATAAAAGCAATGAAAGTCAGCTAGACAATCGAAAGCCCCATTAAGAAAACAAAGTATCAGAATCCAGATCAAGATGACTCACTAAAAAATTTCTGTAGCACAATCTTATGAATAATTAGAGGTGAGCCCACTTATACTATGTGATGCTTATTCCAAAGTAAATGCATACAGGATTGCAACTTAATTTTATATTAAATTGAATTGTCACAAAATAGATAACTGATTCAGATGAGATAGATTTTTCAGAAACAGCCCTTTCTTCTTTGTCACCTGAAGAAGTAGCTTCAAGGGGAGAATTTCCCACCCAGGAGTCAATATCAAACCAGAGTTCCTAATTATACTACTGAATGACTTGAGGAATTCTAATTAATAATTTACTTTGACTCCAGGTCTACCGTACTCAGACATGGAGTTCTTTATATATTTTGGGGTAGAATAAAAACAATTCCAGTCAGTGCGTCAGAAGATTGTTGACTTACTTCATTTCACAAAAGAAGAATATCAGTCTAAAATGGAATGCTGAATAAAGGAGATCCCAGTCACACCCATTTGCTGTTCTGACATTACTGAAGAGGATTTTAGCCACTTGGATTCAAGAAAAAAATTAGTTGTCCTAGTTTTCTGCTTTGATCTGTTCTTTGAATTCCACCATGACATTCTTCAATTTATCTGAGTTGCATCAAGGAAGAACAACCAGAATAAGTTGATTTTAATTTTTATTAACTTAAAATATTCATCTGATCTTTGAATTCCAGAATTATTACACTTTCATAGTTATGCATTCAGGTAGTTAACATGATATGACTCTTCCATTTTTTTCAAGGTTCAGCTTTTTAAGTTTTCCCTCCAATAGATACAGAAAGTTCTTTCTTTCTTTAAACCTAATTCTTATCTGTGAATGGTGCCACCTTGATTGCACAAGAATCAACATTTCTTATTCAGATTCAGCTCTTTTTCTTTAAAAATTGTATGTTTGAATACAATTCTGCATTATTTGTATAGATATCTAATTTCAGACTTCTGTTTAATGATGAAATAATAGAGATGTTCAACAGAATGCATAATAAGATCTTAACATAAATGTAGGAAGTGCAATCTTGACCATATAGGATGCATAAAAATAAGATCAGTATAGTTTCCCTATTACCTTTTGCTCATAAGAAAAATATAAAACATGCCAAACAAGTTCTCAATGATGACATAAGAAGACTTTATCTTTATTTGTTTGTGTCATGTTAATAGAGTTATTGATGGAATTTATAGTAAGATATTAATGGCCTAATAAAGTGCTGTGCTCCTGAAGTTTGCTAAAGGATTCTTGTCTATATACAGCTCTTGAGCATTCTCTCTCTTCCCCCTCTATTCAATACTCTCTGAATAGCAAGGGTAGGCAAGGATGGATGAAGGAATTGGTAAAGTCCTGAGTTAAGTTCAATTCCAAGTGACTTCATAGGTTTCCATGAGGTACCTTTTAGCCACTTTACAAGAATAATTTTTCATTTCCTTCTTTCTTTTTTGATTTCTCAGTTTATCCTATAGCAGAGAGTGCTTTAATTCAGGGAAGCCCCCCCAACCCTCTGGGCTGTGGCCCACTCCCAGGACATGGCTGATTCTGAACTGGGCCATGCGAGCGGCGGGCCAGCGTGCACAAATCAACTTACACAAGTTCAGCTGGATGCATGTGCATGTGCTAGACCACCACTCATGCATCCCGGTTCCCTTCCCCCTCCAGCCTGGCTGCCAAGCCTCAAAGGTTAGGGACCGCTGCTTTAATTGTTTGTCTGCCCCCCAGTTTGAGGTCCCAGTCAGATTTAGTGTGTCATGCCTACAAGTTTGTACTGTAAATTATTTTGTAAATTCATGTTCATGTGTTTCTACTTTATCACAGCTAACAATATCTAAGAAAAGAGGCTTCCACAAATTTATGAATAGCTTCCCAGAAATGGTTGATTAATATCTATCTATCTATCTATCTATCTATCTATCTATCTATCTATCTATCTATCTATCTATCATCTATCTACCTACCTACTTACCTACCTACCTACCTATGATGGATAGATAGATAGATAGATAGATAGATAGATAGATAGATAGATAGATAGATAGATAGATAGATAGATAGAAAAATCCCAATTTTGGCAGATTTTCCAAATGAGAATCCTTCTCATTATCTTCTTACTATCTTCTTATTACATCCTAATGGGAGTGTGCAAAGGACAATAAGTGCTTACAGGAGATGAATTTAAAGCAACAGTCTGTTCTTAGATCAGATTATATTTAATTTGATACCTCCTCCCTTTGCTCTTCTTTATTCCCATTGCTCTCCAGAAAAAATCCTTCATAGCTTGAAATGATGTTCAAGAGATGGATTTCTTTAGTTCTAACCATCTCCAGCTGTCAGCTAGAGAATTTTCTACCACTCATCTAAGGTCACTTCCACACCCACCACTGTGGTAACATAGAATTCGTGCCACACCCCTTTGTCCTCACAAGGCTGTTGATGGCAGGGAGATTTTCAACAGCTTATTAATTTCCAGCTAGGAGACTTCTCCAAAGCAAATACCGCAAGAATCTATTTCCTCTGGAGTTTCTGAAGAGTGGAGACTTATCTGTGACTCTCAATTTGCCCTCTTTATAACTTGCATCCAAAAAGTTTCATTTTTTATAAAGAATTTTCAGAAGTCAAAATGACTAATGATTTCACAGAATAGAAAAAAGTTATATGTGAATTATAATTTGACCACATATAACTCTCTACATGTGTCTGACATGAGCTCCTATTTTTAGTGTGAATGAATAGCTAAATAACAGGTTTCTTGATAGGCTGTACTTTATTCCTTTCTCCCATTATTGTCTATTTTTTTTCTTCACTCCAAACCAGCCAGACCAGTTGATTGCAAATATCATAGCAAGGTAATCATCATTTAATTATTCAGTTGCTTAGGAATTCCCTTGTCAAAAATCTGCAAGTCAATGTCACCAATCCCCTAGACCAAGTGTCAAACTTGTGATGTCACATGACATGTTGCAATGGGGTGGGCGCGGTTTTGGCATGATGCATCTAGCCTATGGGCCGGCAGTTTGACACCCCTGCCCTAAACAGTATTTTGTGTGACCCAATCTTTGTATAATGATTATGAAAATAATTTAGAATTTAAAAAGGCAAATAAAATGGAATGAGTTGGATTCTAGAACTAGAAATGGAAAGAGATAGTCCAATGCTGATTTGAAGTTTGTATGCCAGTAGACAGATTCCTTCAACATGTCACTATATGATTTTCAGTTATTTATAGTGCAAATTATTATTATGGATACCCTTTTACTAAGCTTTATAGCAGCCTCCCATCATATATGCACTAACTCACAATGCAAAACACTTATTGAGAGTGAACAGCTGCCCTTGCCAAATAACTATAGAACTTTCATAATGTAAGTTGTAGCTATTATCCACCATTTCTCTTCAGTACATGTCCTAACAAGTAGCTGATCTTAGATTTCAGTGTGATTTTGTTAATGCATTACCTGCCAATCATTCATACCTACCTTTTGCTATCAAATCAAATCAAGTTTTAGACCTTCAGAAATGATGATTAAGCTTCTCCCTCCAGACACAAAGATCTACAGTAACCAGAGCCCTGGAAACGTTTGGGTTTTTTTTTTCTGTTGTGTCCCCATGACAGTAGTTCTTGTCCCCAGCCTATGAGACAGACAGGCTTAACAAACAGAATAACAGAGTTGGAAGGGACCTTGGAGGTCTTCTAGTCCAACCCCCTGCATAAGCAGGATACCTTATACCATGGTGTCAAACTCGATTGCATCACATGATGTATCACAATGTTTTTGCCTTTGCAGAGCTGGTGTGGCCATGGCCACTTTTGACACCCCTGCCCTATACCATTTCAGACAAGTGGCTGTCCTGTCTCTTCTTAAAAACCTCCAGCGAAGCAGCACCCACAACTTCTGGAGGCAAGCCGTCCCACTGGTTAATTGTTCTCACTGTTAGGAAATTTCTGAACTGAAATTTCTGTATTGAAATTGAGACTGTACTAGCCCTTCACTATTCTAGAATTAAAGTACTGCTGCAGGGCACCCACTATAGCCTCAAAGTTTATGAGACCTGTTATTCTCTGTCACCTCTTATTTGGAGAGAAGGCAGATGGCTTAGAACAGCAGCCGACAATGGATTGGCAAAGGGTGACAGCAATTTCAAGTCGGCATAGTTTTCTTCTGACTCAAGGATGGGTGGATAGCAGTGGGGAAAAGTCACTCCTCTATGCTCAATTGGCAGTGAAACAGTAGCCAGAGCTGTGCAGGTTTGGTTCAATCTTATAAGCTTCAGATTTTCTCATAGATTCTTTGGCTCTTAGTGGTGAAGAGAAAGTGCTACGATTCAGAACAATTTTCCCTTAGATCCTGCCATTGCTATTGACTTAGCCTAAGGAAAGGCACTTTCTCCTTCAATCTCACTTTTACAGAGTTGTAAAGACTCCGAGTAAAATCCAGATTTGCTTTTCAGAGCAAACTTTCTACAATGAACAGAAGTTAAGTTAGTTATTTAACTATATTTCATTGGTTTCAATGTGGGAACTATCAGTGGGGCTAATTCTTCAGTAAAAGCATGTTTGCAAAATGTTTTGAACACTGAGAAATTCTATCTAAATATAGATATTTATGAATGTAATCTTGTGGGTTACTTTACCTTACAGGCAATTTTTAAGCATAGGAAGAAACAGGATATGCTGCTTTTCTCTTCCTTTCATCCCTGCCTCTCATCCAAATAAAGTTATCCAACAGCACTGATGCAAAACCTGCTAGCATAGTGAATATTTTTAAACCAGTTTGAGAAAGCTTACTCATTCACACTACCATACAAAACACAAAGTCAGCTAAGCATTTTTGCTGAGCCTTTAGCTGATTGGTTGGTTGGATGGATGGACGGATAATTTCAGATCAATGAACTCCCCTTTGCAGAGGAGGACTTTTAGCCTTTTGCAAAGAACTGGAAACTTCTTCCAATATTTCACCACATATCCCCAATGGTCATTTTTTTTTCCTTCCAAGCATATTCACAGTTGAAAGGGAATCTGATGAAAAGCAGCTAACAGGGTGCTATCAGAATTAAGGTGATCAGGGTCTGATTCTGGGTTAATATTTCTGGAATACTTATCTCGGCATAGTCATAAATGGGATGAAAGATTGTTGCCTATGAGATGAAATATTTTGCTGTCAGGACAAACAAACATTAGAAGTAATGGCCACAGAACGTGATTGTACTGTAAAATAATGACATATAATTGCTTACCAGTTGGTATTCCTGTTAATATAATCAGTATAAAAATGGGTCATGATGAAAAATGAATCATATGAAGCTGTTATATAAGAGGCAAGCAATCTAGAGAAACAGGAAACAGAGTCCAGCAGATGGCATTCATCTTTATTCACAATTTATATACTATATTTTGTTATTTTCTTATATACTACATGATTCATTTAATGATATGAGAAAGATTTAGCCGGGCAGCATGCCTTACATTTACTTTTTTCTGACCAAATTTCAAGAGTATTTCAGGACTGAATCGAGAACTTTGAAAAGCTGGTGCTGTGTACATTCACAAAGAGATGTTGGCTACAATTCTGCTCAGTTACTTACTGGACTTGATAGGACTTCTGAATGGACATGATATAATTGTTTTGCCAAGGTAGATAAGATTTAACTTCATCTTTAAGCCTTCATCTGATAAGCCTTTTGGCTGCTGCCCAAACCTGATAAATTTGATCAATTCAGCATGTAAGCTACTTGAATATTTTAATTATGATCCACTCATTTTGATATGTAGGTTGTTTTGTCTAACTATAATAATTAAAAACGTATTGCTTTGGTTATAATAGTTGAATAAACCATTTGAATACCACATACCGGTATCATTTGGGCCATGATGAGGCTATAGTTTATAAATTCTGAATAATGGCAATTGTCTCCACTAGAATATATTTCTACCTCATTCACTGCTATTTTTCCCTCTGAAGTTTAGATAAATGAAAATTTTAAATTTGGATAAGGCATGATTGCTTTTTTCCTCTACTCTCATTATAAAGAGCTGAAAAGCAAAAATGGCAAATGAGAGTTTGATATTAAATTGGCACATTTGAACAGGTGTGTGTATATGAGATAGTGAAGGATATCACAATGCATTTCTTCTTAATAAAAAAGATTAGTTCACCTAAACAACCTTTGGACACTTTGAGAAATGTTAATGAATATTTTTTTCAGTTAGAGTTTGGTCCTAAGTATACATAGCCATAAGTTTGCACCCTCTAGTTTTATTGCTTTCCCTGTTCCATTGGAGGAAAATATTTCTTCAAATCAGCAAATAGTGAGTAATTAATTCTCAACACCTTTCTTACAAAAAATATTTATCATTTATCTTTCATTTTTCAGGTGGATAATGCAGAGACAGCACCCAAGACAGGTTAATTGTAGTGTATTAGGATACACCCCAGAGTAGGATTGAGTAATTGATTTCCTGCTAAACCACCCAAAATTTCCAACTAGAATCTTTAGTTCAAAACAATAACATTTGGAATAGTCAGTACAATCATGAAAAAAGATCAAGATCTGAATCTGAATTGACCAAGAAACTTTACAAAAGAGGGTTGTCATCCCAATGGAAAAAGACCCCAGGGAAGCTAAATTATTACCTCCTTTATCATGTGTTTTTTCTATACATAAGCTACTTAGCATTCTTTACCTGTTGAGTAACAAATTTTAGCTCTATTTTTCAAGAATATTTATAGCCTCATCTAAAACAGTATTGCACAAAATGATTACAACCTCTTTAACAATTTGTTAAACTGTTTCTTTATATCAGATAGTAATAAAATGGATGAGTCATACTTTAATTTCAGGTAGCCATCCTTCAATGCCATCCCCATCGTGTTTATTTGTTTAGGGATTCTTTTAATTTTAGAAAGAAGCCACGTCAGGGAGAGATCAGAGGTAAAACCAGGACAAGTTGCCCTTGTCATGGAAAAGACATACCTTTGGAGATTCTAAGTAAGGGGTCTTCATACTTGGTCCTTTTATGACTTGTGAACTTCAACTCCCAGAATTCCTCAGCCAGGCACGCTGGCTGAGGAATTCTGGGAGTTGAAGTCCACAAGTCATAAAAGGGCCAAGTTTGAAGACCCCTGTTCTAAGTCATCCAGGTTATGGTTGCCCCAGGTTGTGGAAGCTTTTTCCAAAAGACAACTGCATTTTCTTGGGTTTTTTTCTTTTAAAACTTTATCGCTTCTCAATCCAAGAAGCTTTTTTGGTTCTTGAATGAGTATTGAAGAAATATAACTCAAGAAGCTTCTTGGATGAGAAATGAAACATTTTCAAAGGAAAAAACCCAAGGAAGTCCATTTGCCTTCTGGGAAAAAAACATTTTTTTTAATTGAGAATTTTAAAAAGTTTTTACAAATAACAAAAAAAGAACAATAAAAAGCAAAAAAAAACCCCAAACAACCCTCACCCAACCCCTCCCAAACCACCCCCTCCACCCCCCCTGAGCTTCCCAGAGCTGAATATAGGCTTAATTAAAATTTTAAAAAAACCTAAACAAGTTTTAACAACTTATAAAATAGTTAATAATAAGATATATGTGACATAAACATTAAAAAGAAAAAATACTTAAAAAGGAAAAAAGAAAAGAAGAAAGAAAGAGGAAAAAAAATAGGAAAAAGAAAAAAAAGAAAAAAAGAGAAAACAATCCATAAAATATCAGAAATTATATACAAGTTATAAAAAGGCTAAATGATATTTTTTTATATCCAATTTATGTTGTATAAAATTTATCCATTTTTCCCATACAGCAAAAAATTTCTCTTGCGATTGCTCCTTTAAAAAAGCCGAAATCTTTGCCATTTCCGCCAGATAGGAAACTTTAAAAAACCACTCTTGCAAGGTAGGCAAAGATTCCTTCTTCCAATATTGCCCTACTAACAGCCTTGCGGCTGTAATCAACATTTTTGAGACAACTTTGACAGCTATTTATTTAGTGCCAACAATATAGGTTTTATTTTATAAAATACAATAGGACAGGCTCCTTCCCCAAGGATTTTAGAGATTAAAATTTGGGGGGGGGGGACAAAAGAAGGGGAGATAAATGGTGTTGGGATGAAAAGGAAAGTGACCCCAAATAGTTTCAACTGCACATGAAGTATGGAGTGGAAAACCTGGATCACGTTGGGTCTTATGAATGAAAGTTCCCATTTGAGGATATAAAACAAATCCATCATAATCCATTGGAAGCTAATTTGGGCATTCTACTTCCCAGAACAAATGCTAGAATCAAAACTCTTAAAAGTTCCCTAAACCCAAATCTATAAAAATATGCTTGGAAATATTACTGAAAATAGAATGAAAGTATGTGTGTGTGTGTGTGTGGAAGTTGGGTTAAAGAAATTGCTTATGTAAATGGAATTTGCATAGAAGAAGCAAGCATCAGGAAACTGTATGTTAGTGATGATTTGTATTAAAAATCGCATTGGCAATTTACATGAATAGTTTTAGAGATTAAGGGAACATATGGACAAAGAGCTTTCAGGTTATATATGTTGAAAATATAACTGATTATTAGATTTCTTTTTTTTAAAAAAAATGAGGAAAATAGATTTGAAGAAGATTACTGCAACTGATCACAAGCTGCAAAACAGGCAGAATTTTTAAGCAAGCATACATGCCCATTTCCTGAATTTCTCATCACTGCTGTGCTGATTTGGACTGCTGAGAAGTGAAATGAACAAATTCTGGAATACTGTAGCTTCCCATTTCTGCAGTAGGGTAAAGCAAAGAGGGGATGATCAACCATAAAACATGGAGATACCTTTTGCTGCAGTTATAATATACAATATTAATTTCTTTTCTGATTCCATGCCCATGGAACCCAATAAGAATTGTGGTTTCATCATGATGTTAATCCGTAATATCTTTTATATATAACTGTATGAATTTGTAACTAAAATAAGTCTTTGCTTTTTTACAAGTCCAGTCTGCATGATAAAAAGTTCCTTCTTTATTTTCATACTTCCAACACTGGTTTGGTACACATTTTAGGCAGTTTAGCCAGTATCACATACCATCGATGTATCATTTTATAAAAATTCTGTCTTACATTATAACACAATGTAAATTTAATATTAGTTTCCCACATTTTCTGTCATATTTCTATATGGGAAAAACGAATGTCTGCAGCCCTTGTACTGTATCAGAGATCCCCAACCTTTTGGGCACCAGGGACCGGTTCCATGGAGAAAGGTTTTTCTGCGGACCAGAGAGTGCGTGGTTTTGTGTGCTGCCTGCATCCTGTGGATGAGGCTTTGCTTGTTTGTGCGGACTGGTTGCTGGCATGCCATGGACTGGGGGTTGGGGACCCCTGTACTATATAATCTCTACACTGTTCATCTTCTGTTTCAAACCTTACTAGCAATACATTTTAGCTATCATATGACTATCATTTAGACATAACTCTACTTCAAATTCACTTTGCCTCTTTTCAATTCCAGTTTGTGTTTCGTCCATTTTTAAACCTGTCTTTCATCTGAACATAAGAAAACCGTTGAAAAGAATGTCCTTTTGCTGCTAATGGTGCTTTCCTCTTCACCTTAATTTATTCCTTATCTTGTATTAATCAATCCTTTATCTACTGTTTCCCTCCTGTAGAAAGCTTTTGGTATCAATAATGATATCTTTGGACACAGTGTAGGTTTATATTTATTCCATATTCTTAATAACATTTCTCAGATTCTTAAAACCTGGACTTGCTTTCAAAGTTCACTTAGGGCTCACTTTCTGGATATAACATAGTAACAGATACTGAATCTATTGCAAATAATCACTGGAAGATCTCTCTGAATCTCTGATTAACTCTGATAGCCTATAACAGTGATGGCGAAACTTTTAGAGACTGAATGCCCAAAAACTGCCCCCGCCCCCAGTTCCATCACCTGCCCCGCCCCTCCCTGCCTGCCCTCAGGGCCACTCACCGCCTCCAGGGCCCACCGATCACCCAGGCAGCCCAGCAGTGCCATGGCGGCCACACCCTCTGCCTGCACCCCGCAGTATCAACTGTGCGCGATGGAGTATAAGGGCAGAGTCTTGTCTACGCTGCCTGGCTGCTATGTCCTTGGCTGTGCTGCTCTGCGTGGGCCACGCTCGGGGGCGACTCTCCTCCAGGGGGGCTGATGGTGAGGAGGGGGTCACGGGGGAGGCAAGGCTGGGACAATGGCACATGTACCCACAGAAAGGGCTCTGAGTGCCACCTCTGGCACCTGTGCCATAGGTTCGCCACCACTGGCCTATAAGAACCAATAATCCCCACAAAGAATTTTGTATTCTTTGGTATTATGGTTTCAATGAAAACTGGTCCCACAGTATCAAGTCCAGTCCCCAATATCTCATTTAAATTTCTCCATTAGAGCTTGAGCTACAGAAGCTATATTGCTGCTTAACAGGTAACCCCAAAAATAAAACTAGTCTTTAAAGCCCTCTGTTAACCATCTATTATTGTATTTAACATGTAGAAATTCCACAAATGGCTTCCAACCTCTTATATATTTGTCTAATCCATTGTTTCTAATGAGTGCAAATAATTTCGCCATCTCTGCCAGTGCAGCCAATTTTAAAGTCCATTCTTAAACAATTGGTGTCCCTCTTTCTTTCCAATACTTAGCATAAACAAAAAGTATAAACTGTTTTTTTATATATATAATGAATAGATGGCGGGTCGACTTGATTGACAAATAAATAGATTTCAACATTGGTGACCTCTTTCTATATAACATAGTATTTTTATTAAATACAAATGGGAAAGTTTATAATTATTTGTAGGCCTGATTTATAGATGGGGGAAAACATACCAGATATTTTTGATATATTTTTCAGTATTCAACCAAGGTGGCCATTTTAGGTTTCATGTTAACGATATATTTGTCATTTGTTATTTTTATACACCTTTTTTTGGTTGCTCTATTTGCAGCTGATGTTTTTTTTCTTTTTCTATTTTAACTTTGGAGATAAATAAAAAGAAATATTGATTAAAAAAAGCCATGTTGCTGCTGTGGGGGTGTGAGCAAAATGAAGAAATAAACATGGCAGGCTATGTCTCTATTCCTGATCCTGCCATGTTGGCAGGCATGATGAGGAATACATTTGGAAGCTGGTCTGTCTTGTTTCACTTGACCTGTCACTGGGCCACACACTCTGCTGCTCAGTGCTGGAATGTCACACATGTGTAAGCTTGCTTCCAGATAGATCTATCGCCCTGCTTTTTAGGAATACACTGCTGAATGAGAAAAATTGGCTGAGGATTACTGATCACCCCAAATACATCTGCACCACACAAAAACCTTCAACCATAAACGCCAACACGCTGAAGGCATTGGAGTTGGCTGACTGGAGGCTTTTGTAGCTAATTTAATAATTACTATCCAACTGCATAACTGAGCTGGTTACCTTTTGAAAAAGGTATTTTAATTGCTAACATTTCCATTTGTTCAGTTTTTAATTTGTATTTTGATACCTCTTTTTTTATTTTTTCTTTAAAAGAAACTTGAAATTGTGAGCTGCCTTGGGGGCCTTTTTCTTAGCCAAAAAGGAAGGGTTAAAACAAAAGGAAGGAAAATGAAATAACTCTTAGTGGCAATTACATTCTTTTGAAATAAAATGAGTTGTACAGACGCTTTATGGGCTCTATCTTGTACGATTCTCAGTGGTGTCTTTTTAAAGTTCAATCTGTGTGATTAAAGTAGGTGCAAACCAAACTAAGTGGCTAATAGAATTTGAAAGAGATAATTTCAATCTCTCATAAGCATTACATAAAAGAGAAAAGCAAATATACTCAGTGCTGGAAAATAGAAAATTTATTGCAATAGAAACTAAGTAGGCACTATGTAAGACACACATGTAAACATTTCTATTTTTACTCAAATGAAATTCAGTGGCAAGTGGCTGCACTACCTCATTCAAACACATAGAAAAGAGGTACTCATATCTTTTCCATAGCTTGAGAAACATTTTGTGCTCTGTAGGAGAAAGAGAAGGGTTTAACCAGCTTCTGCCCACCATTTCCTTACAAATGATGATAAAGTCTTGATGTAGAAGCTTTAGCTCTATATCTTTTACCATCATTTCATACCAATTCATACAAAAGATCCTTGGTCAGGATTAATGGCTTTCTGGGGGAAAATCCTGTTTACCATTATTATGAAAAGCTTACCTCTACAGAAGCAGAATTTGCTTCTGAACATGGGCAGAATTGCTGCACAAAGTAGCATGGCTGTAGTAATTAGTGTGACTGATAGGCGCTTAAACATCCTGCACTTACATCCAATTCCTAAAAAAAATAGAAATAAATTTTGGGGTGCTCTTGATATTTGCAGCAATCCTGACCCCCATTTTCATAAATTGAGTAGTAATTCATAATAGTTAGATTCCAGGCAGATGTCATCACCTAGCTGCAAACTCTTACTATGTCACTACAGAGGAATTCAAATTTCAGAAACAAAGCTTTGTCTTATGTGTCTTGCCATTTAGCTCATTTCCCCCCCCCCAAAGGGACGATGATTACATACTCTTTATAATACCAATGGTCAAATGCCAAGATTTAATTAAAGAGTAAAATATAGAAGATCCAATTCATTTTCCCCATTCTCTTCAAAGGATGATGCCTCACTCTCTCAAGGGACGATTTTCATTGGAAGCTGAGTTAGCATAGAGCATGCCCTGAATTAGCTAGGACAGGGGATTATGTCTCCTGTAACACAGTTCAAATACAAAGATTCGCTTTCCTCTTCAGTCTGACCACAGTTTAAGGTTGGCAGGTATACCTCAAAGTCCAAAGGGGCTCTGAGTTCTTCAAATAATGAACAGAATATTTTAATTCTTGGACTGTAGTTCACATCCAAAAAGTATCAAACATTTTAAAATAAAAATAATTAAACAAGGGAAAAAAAGGCAGAGAAAAAAGATGAGGATAAACCATGCGGTATAAATGAATAAATGGGGAATTTACATGTGATAGAATGGTCCCAAAGGTGCTTTTTCAAAAGGCAACTGGACTTTGTTTTTCCTTGAAGACATTTTGCTTCTCATCCAAGAAGCTTCTTCGGTTCTCTGAAGAAGTTCAGTTCAGTTCACTGAACAGAAGAAGCTTCTTGGAAGCAAAAGGTCTCTGAGGAAAAATAAAGTCCAGTTGCCTTTTGAAAAAGCATTTTTGGGACAACCATGACCTGGATGACTGAGAATCTCCAAGTGATAAAATTGCTTATCATTGAATGATCTCATATAAACATCTTGTTTCTGTTTGCTTCAACCTAGAGATACTGATGATGTCCAGGAACTGACAGCTTACTTCCACAGTCTACAGAAGTCAGAGAGGGATGATGTGGTAATCTCAAAGGCAAGAAGTATTACTGACAGAATGAGGTAAACTTTGCTTTTACTGGCTTTGAGAAAGTCTTTCTGCAACTGCATGCATATCCTATGAACAGCCATGAGTAGTATGCATGTTAGTATGTACACTCAAATAAAAACTGATTTATGCTTATAGTTTTTAAAAGAAAAGATTTCAGCAAGTATCTGGAAGTAAGGGATGAAGGAAGACCCATGATGGTTTAGGCGAAAGGCTAGCTAACAATCAATTACTATAAGTTAGATATCAGTAGAAAACACAAGATAAGACATGAGCAGAATAGCATCCTTATTCTCCTGTTCCTATAACTGCTATCACCTCCAGTACTGGAGATATTGTATAGCGATCATGATTATTCATAAATGTTCCTTTAAAATTCATCCAAACTGCCTCAGGACTAGATTCTGTAGTAATTAATTCTATAGCTTAACTAGGTACTATATGAAAATCACCAAACCTCCTGCTCAATTCAAAAGTCTGAATTGAAGCATCCTCATTAGACAGCTGACTAGTCTTTAGGTGAGCATTTCAACTGAAGAGGAGCCCTTCAGTTCTCTGGGTAATTGGTTCCACTGTCAAAATGCTCATACAGTTTGGTAGTTATTCTGTGTCCTGCACTTTAGAATAAAGGACAATCAATTTTGGCTTTCTTGATCATGTGAAGGTCCTCACAGGTGATTGTACCACATAACCCTTTCCCCTCCCCTTTTCAGGGTCTGTAAGAATTCAAACTGTGTACAAGATTCCAAAATAATTGCACTATAAGGCTGTATGTCACTATTTTTTATTTCTTTTCTAATTATCTTCAGCATGGCCTCTTTTTTTTAACAGCAGCTGCACATAAGAATACATTTTCATTGTGCTACTCACTTGATCAGTCATTGCATCGATATAGATGGAAGTACAATATATTTTGCCCAATTGTGAATCACCTATTATTTTCTTACATAGAATAGCAATAACTACTTAAGAACTCTTGGTTATCCCTTTTTGCTTTGTCTCCTGCTAATCTGGAGTCAACATACTGTATAGCTGCCCAGCTTCCCAAATAATTTAAAATGAATTGGTTCTCCTACAGAATTTTCTGGAATGTACATATTTGCAAAAACTCTTTATTCCTGTTCTGTGCCTTCTGTTCTTTGCCAGTTGCTGATCTCTATGAGCATCTTCACTTATTCCATCACTGCTAAGTTTCTCAAAAGTTCTAAGTGAAAGACGTTACTTAGAAACCCATGTGTGCACCGTATCACATCTATGTACATACTTGCTGGCACTCTTAAAGAACTCTGTAGTTTCGCAAAAATTGTGAAATCTTTTCCACCAATATTTGCACTTGTATGTCTTTTTGATCATTATTAAACAATTAGCAAATTCACAATTGCTTGTTTATAATTGAACCCAATTTCATTGTTTTGAATTTTCCAAAAAGGACTAGAATTCTATCTCAATAATATCTGCCTCAATGTTTCAAGCTCCTTTACTGAAAATATCAGTTCAGACATAAATATCTGCTGTACAGCCTCTGAAGCAAAATCAGACGTAAATAATTCATGGAGCTTCTTTGCAATCTACTTCCTCTTTAGTACTACTATAATTCCCTTGACACCTGATAGTCCTCCCTACCCAGTTTCCTGCTTGTGTGCATATAAAGTTTTTAAATTTTCTGTTGTATATAATATTTTTAGTAATACGTATCTCAAAATCTTTTGGCATACATGATGGATTTCTTTCACTTTTTTTTTGTTCTCCTTGGAGCAAAATTCTATTTGCTAAAAAGTCCTTTTAATTTTGCTTTAATAGTTTCTTAACACACTCTTGATGATTGCTGGTGGCATTGTGACTAGATATGGCCTATGGTACAGTTCCTAACTGAGTTTGTAATCATTTACTCACTTGTTAGTTTTCTATTCCACTTTGCCTTCAGATAATCAATTGGCATACCTAATTATCTGTTTTCAATTTTACAATATCTTCACCGCAAATCCCAGGAAAACATATGGGATAACAAGAAGAAGAAGAAGAAGAAGAAGAAGAAGAAGAAGAAGAAGAAGAAGAAGAAGAAGAAGAAGAAGAAGAAGAAGAAGAAGAAGAAGAAGAAGAAGAAGTAGTAGTAGTAGTAGTAGTAGTAGTAGTAGTAGTAGTAGTAGTAGTTAAGATAGGCAAGAAAATGGAAAGTGAGCACCTGTCCAGCCTAGACAAGTTCATATCACCAAGACCAGATAGATTACCCCCCAAGATTCTCAAGGAACCGGCAGATGTGATCTCAGAACCACTGAATATATCTTGCAAAGATCCTGGAGCACTGGGGAACTATCAGAGGATTGGAAAAGAGCTGATGTAGTTCTCATTTTCAAAAAAGGAAAAAAAATTGAACCAGAAAATTACAGACCTATCAGCCTGACCTCAATACCTGAGAAGATTCTGGAAAAGATAATCAAACAACAAATCAGCGAACACCTAGAGGCAAACAAAGTCATTACCAAAAGCCAACATGGGTTTCTCAAAAACAGATCATGCCAGACAAATCTTATAACATTCTTTGACCAAGTGACAAAATTAGTGGACCAGAGGAATGCTGTGGATATAATTTATTTGAACTTCAGTAAGGCATTTGATAAAGTAGATCACAACCTACTACTTGATAAGATAGAAAAATGTGGGTTAGACAGCATCACCACCAGATGGATTCGTAGCTGGCTGACTGATCATACTCAGTGTGTGGTCTTCAATGGAACTGCATCTACATGGAGGGAAGTGAGTAGTGGGGTGCCCCAGGGCTCTGTTCTGAGTCCAGTGCTCTTCAACATCTTCATCAATGACTTAGATGAGGGGATAGATGGGGAACTCATCAGATTTGCAGATGACACCAAGCTGACAGGAATAGCCAACACTCCAAAAGACAGGCTTAAGATACAGAAGGATCTTGACAGACTTGAACATTGGGCACTATCTAACAAAATGAAATTCAATGGTGAAAAAAGTAAGGTTCTACATTTAGGCAAGAAAAAACAAATGCACATGTATAGTTTAGGAGGTACCTTGCTCAATAATAGTAATTGTGAGAGGGATCTCAGAGTCCTAGTGGACAATCACTTAAATATGAACCAGCAGTGTGCTGCAGTTGCCAAAAAAGTCAACACAGTGCTAGGCTGCATTAACAGAGGGATAGAATCAAGATCATGTGAAGTATTATTACCACTTTACAATGCCTTAGTAAGCCACACTTGGAATACGGCATCCAGTTTTGGTCACCACGATGTAAAAAAATGTTGAGACTCTAGGAAGAGTACAGAGAAGAGCAACAAAGATGATTAGGGGATGGGGGCTAAAACTTACGAGGAATGGTTGCTGGAATTGGGTGTGTCTAGTTTAATGAAGAGAAGGAAGAGGGGCAGTGGTGGGATTCAGATATGTGAACAACCGGTTCTCTGTGTGGATGCTGGTTCTGAAAGTCCATTCTGGGCCTGGGCAACAAAAATTAGCTACCGGTTCTGCCGAAGTGGTGCGAAGTGGCTGAATCCCACCACTGACAAAGGGGGACATGATAGCAGTGTTCCAATATCTCAGGGGTTGCCACAAAGAAGAAGGAGTCAAGCTACTCTCCAAAGGACCTGAAGGCAAGACAAAAAGCAATGGATGGAAACTAACCAAAGAGAGAAGCAACCTAGAACTAAGGAAAACTTCCTGACAGTTAGAACAATTAATCAGTGGAACAACCTGCCTCCAGAAGGGGTGAATGCTCCAACACTGGAAGTCTTTAAGAAGAGATTGGACAGCATTTGTCTGAAATGGTATAGGGCAGGGGTAGGCAACCTCGGCTCTTTTATGACTCATGGACTTCAACTCCCAGAATTCCTGAGTCAGCTGTGCTGACTCAGGAATTCTGAGAGTTGAAGTCCATGAGTCATAAAAGAGCCGAGGTTGCCTACCCCTGGTATAGGGTTTCCTGCCTGAGCAGGGCATTGGATTAGATGACCTCCAAGGTCCCTTCCAACTTTATTATTATTATAACAACAACAATAGATTGGCCAAAGTCATCTAGTGAGTTTCCATAGCTACAGTATATGTGGATTTGAATTTGGATATCCCTAATTTTAGATCTTGATCAATGCCCTAATCAACACACCATACATCCTCTAGCCACAGTGGGAAAAATGCCCCCAATAGAAACCGGTAAAAAAATATTTGCATATCTGTGCAGCTCTTATTGTATACTCTTATACATCCCTAAAATAATTACGCAGAGGAAGACATGAGAAAATATACCGTACGAGTTGTGACTTCAAGAAAGCCTGAGACATAGCCAGTGATGGTTTTCCAGAAAAGTTTATTTTGGCAGGTGGTTGACTAAAATTTGCCCAGCATAAATCCAGTTTCTTTCACTATTAGCTCCTGTTGGAGCTGGGTGCTCAGTGGATAGGCTAGTCCCCATCCTCAACACAATGCTGTGTGATTGCTAATGCTTCAAAAAACAAGCAAACAAAAATACAAACCCAGAAATGCGTGTGTGTGTGTGTATCATTTTGTACTTGGCAATCTCAAAGCTTCAGTTCCACACAATAGTCATGGCATTACCAATTGCACCCCTTGGCAGAAAAACACCATCTACTCAGCAGCCAAATATTGTAATTTGACTGCTGGGAAGCACTACCTTGAGGGAATAAGTCTAGATCCCCTGCCAATTTTTAAAAGCAAGTGCATATTTATTTGCACAAATGTACAATTGTTTAGAAACGCTGCTTTATATAAGCAGAGTTAAATTAATCAGTCCTTCAGATCTAGCCCACCGTCTCACTTTAGGAAATGCTGTCCTGGATGTCATTGATTGTTTCTATCTGATGGGCTGATTTCTTTGCTCTCAAACAAGAACTTAGTCAGAAATAGGGATATGAAGACCACTGCTAAAAATAAAACACGTTTTACCTCCTGGACTCATGGTTTTTCTTTGAATGTGTTTGCTTACCTCCCCAGCTCTTCGTAGTTTGGATAATGTTGGGACCACAAGCACACAAAGAATAGGAAACATGCAGTCTTCCAGACATTGCTGAAATACAGTTTCCAGCAGCACTGGCCAGTGGTGAGGGATGCTGGGAGATGGTATTCAGCATGATCTGAAAGGCCACCTGTCTTCCACCTATACTTCAGAGAATAGTTTCTGGTTCCCTGGTCAGTGATCATTTTACCACGGAGGAGTCCCAACACCATCTAAAAGCATGATGTTGTGATTCTACTTTCTACTCCTTGATGACATTTTCTGGTTTCAAAAAAAAAAAAAAAAAAGAAGAAGAAGAAGAAGAAGAAGAAGTAACAAGTCTAGTAGGGAGACAGAGGATGGTTACAAGTGGAGATGATCTTGTCTGAATTCTCACAAAATTTATTGAATGAAATATAACGACTGCACAGGAAAAGTCTTGCTGAGAAACTCTTGAATTGCCTTATCTCTAAGGTGCTTTTTTCATGAGGCAACTGGACTTTCTTGTTTTTCTTGAAAATGTTTTGCTTCTCATCCAAGAAGCTTCTTCAGTTCTGACTGGATGGTGGGGAATGGAAGGATTTATATTCCTTGCAGACAGCTGGTCATTTGCATCCTTTTAGGGAGTCATTGAGGCTACCTGGAGGTTTATCTGTGTCATTGGGGTCACCTGAGTAGTGCAAATGGGTGTGGAGTCTTCTTGGAACTGTTGAAAGGCCTGGGTTGTAGATGGGAGATAGATGATGTCGTATTCCCCCCCCCTCTGTTGAGAGAGGGCTATTTAATTTTGACATAGACGGCATCTTTGACCCATCTTTCAAACCTGTCCAGAAGCTAAGGCAGAAGCTTGTCCACCCCAAGGATAAAACACCCAGACACAAACTGAGCAACATGGTATATGCAGTACAATGCACTGAGCCATGTGCAGATCTGCACATGAGGAAACAAAACAACCACTTCATAAACACATGGCACAATATAGGAGAACAAACCCATCAGGACAAGATTCAGCAGTCTATCCGCATTTAAAAGATAAAGGCCACTCTTTCAAAGACAGCAAAGTCCACATTTTGGACAGAGAGGGCCACTGGTTTGAAAGAGGGGTCAAAGAGGCTATCTATGTCAAAACTGAATACTCCTCTTTCAATATAGGGGGAGGGATACAACATTATCTATCTCCAGTCTACAACATGGTCCTTTCAACAGTTCCAAGAAGGCTCCACACCCATTTGCACTACTCAGGTGACCCCAATGACACAGATAAACCTCCAGGTAGCCTCAATGACTCCCTAAAAGGATGCAAATGACCAGCTGTCTGCAAGGAATATAAATCCTTCCATTCCCCACCATCCAGTCAGAGCTGAAGAAGCTTCTTGGATGAGAAGCGAAACTTCTTCAAGAAAAAACAAGAAAGTCCAGCTGCCTCCTGAAAAAAGCACTTTTGGGACAACCATGATCTGGGTGACTGAGAATCTCCATAGACGTTTGCCATATCTCTACTTACAATGAGATTCATTAGGGCAGGGGTAGGTCAGTTTTCTCCAGTTTGAAGACTTCTAGATGTATTGGATTCCAATGCACATCACCCCTAGTAATACAGACATTGGACATGCTGGCCATGGATGATAGGAGAGGTAATCCTACATATCTGGAAAGTTCTAAGTTAAAGAAAGTGCTTCAAGTCATGCCTACTGCTAATAATACGACTTATTCAAACAAAAGATACAACAAACGATGTCCTAGTAGATAACAATACCATGCTGCCTTTGGTTTATTTTTAAAAGCTAAGAAAGGTTAGACCTCACTAGTATACTATTAGTAGCAAGACCCCCAAGAATCCTGAAGGCAAACAGGGACGTGAAAAACAATTCCAGAAAAAGGCAGTAGTAAGTCCTACTGGAATATTGCCAAGAAAAGTACATGGATATGAAATATGAAGAGATGTACTCCACTCAAAGGAGATTTTATTTTTTTCATATTAAGTGTTGTTTCAGGGGAGGTTGTTGGATTCAGTTAGGAGACATCTTTCATAGCAACATGTGAAGTTTTCAAAGACCACTCCCAAGTCTGTCTCTCCAGAACACTAACCATATTATAATTACAGCACTTACAGAAAATTCATGTCACAATATTTTGTTCAGTGACAAGGAAAATCATATTTATTCTATATTTTAGAAAATCAAACAGTTTTGGAATGACTCTATACACCTTCTAAACCTTCTTGCATTTTTGAAAAAATAACAAAGCAAGCCAGAATGATAGAAGTTGATGTAAGATTAAATTACTAAAAGGCAAGTAAATTGACAATAGTCTACTGTGACTTGAAGTTGTGAATCTATGATCTGGCAGCCTTTTAAAAAGGAAAATGTGAGTGGAGCCCTGTCAGCACGTCTTTCAATATATCATTATATAAGAGATGAAAGTTCATTTGGAATTAGGAGAGCAGGCAAGCAGATTCAGATGTAAAGAAACATGGGTGGTAAAATGCCAGAAAGATTGTTGCAAAAGAGATCAGACATCAATCTTTTTCCTCTTGGTAGTCATTTTTAATTCTGATTTAATAGACCGCTAAAAATACAGACATCAGGGCTTGATTAAACTGATTCCCATCCCTGTAGGCTTCCTTGGAAAGTTTAAGATGTCAACCCCATCTGATTTTAGCGTGATAGAGTAGGAGCAAAAGGATAGGGAATCCTTTTGAAGTGATGGACAGATTCGGACCATTGCCATGGAGCAGCTAGAGTGGACCTGGCTTGTCACAAAGTCTGCTTTACCAGGAGACTTATGAACTTGCTCCTCTTCACCCAACAGCATCTGCAGGGGAAGAGTCACAGATGATGGAATGAGCATCATAATGCAAGCCATGCCCCTTTTGTACCTGCTTTGATGTCTCACACACAGGCACATTCCAAAGAATCTAAACTTAAATTGTGGTGCTCCGCCTGCCATGTTGCCAGTGCTGAGTCCCCATGCAAACATCACTCCATCTTCTCATCATGTCATCTGCCCCATTAAGAAACGCTGTTTTGTGACAAGTCCTACTTGCCAAGAAAGATGAGAGGGGGTTACAAGTTTAGGATCCAATACTTCTGTAAGTGTCTATTGAAATTTGATTATGATGTATATGTTATGACGTCCTAGGCCGAGATTTATTAATTTTATTGCCTCCAGTTGCTAGATTTTACTTGTTAATGTTGATTGTGTTTTGACAGTGCCCCAGTGGGGGTGCATTTTAGATGTTCATTTGTTTGTAAGCAATTTACTTGGCAAGGTGGAATCTTCTAGTTCCCATTAATTTTTTCAGCTTATCCAGAGACTTGTGAGGCCACTGTTTAGAATGATGTTGTAGTGGAGACAACCGATAAGGAGGCATTTCCTCTGTAATTTTGGCAGGGGTTTATTCACCAGGAGCACAAGACACAAGTAGAGTGCCAAAACCAGACCTGCAACACAGCTGAAACAGACCTCCAAAAGATCTGTGTACAACCCACACTCTCCCATATATAATTCCAAAATGGTATTCATCCAACGAGTATCTTGCTCTTTGTTTGCCAAAAAGAGAAAATATATCATTTCAGTGGGTTATATAAAGCCATTTCCTCATTGTGGTTTACTTTGGCTTTTGAACACCTTGCCAGCTCCATGTTTCTTCCTTAATCACATGAAGTTGCATCATCTAATCCACAGCTTATGATTTAAGCAGTCTTACACTAGTCTTTCCCATACCAAAAATAGAGCTGATCTTCCCTGCTTAAACCAACACAAAATAATATCATATTGTGCTTCTGCTTTTTTGGGAGAAGCATGGTCATGTGACCAACTGGACCAGCCTCCATCAGTCACTGCCCATTCTTCAGCCAATCAGCACACTCTCAAGGATTCTGTCCTTCCACTCCCAGCCAGAGGAGGCGTTGTATTTAACCAGCAGCAAAACATTAAGCGGAATAACAAGAATTGATTCTGATTCGTATTTGCATGAGAGAATCAGGGAATGCCAGGGTGAAGGCAAGAAGGAAGGGTGGACAAGACAGCCACAGCTGCAACATCTTGGAGGCAATATTTTTCTGTACTGTTGTTACCAAAACATGGGTAAAGTCGCCAAGAGTTGAGCGTGACTGGAAGGATTTTGATTTATCAAAAGCACCCCACCCTGATTACTCACCCATTTGAGATTGACTGTGCCTTTGATTTCTGTCTTCAGACAATGCAAAGATTTCGTTCAATGTTGACACCAAAGATCTTATAGGGTCAGTTTGAAATAAGAAAACAATTGGGGAAACAAAAGGATTGGCTTCAGTTTTGGCGGTTGCTTACCTCAGCAACAAAAGTGGATGGACGTCTTTGATACAGCAGTTTATTTTTAAAAGGAGAATGCTAAGAACCCTGAAGAAGCCCTCACTCTGCAATTAAAGCCAGCCTTGTAGAGCGCAGAGAGAAGGCGGACGATCCCCTTTGAAGTAAGTCCCACCTACATGATCAGTAATGGCACAACATCAAAGCAGAGCTGTTGCTTCCTTCTTCAATTCAGCTACAGTGTCTGTCAGAGTTAGCAAAGTGATCCAGCTAGTTTCCAACCAATGCAAACTCATAGGAATGAAACCCTTACTGAGATTCTACTTCTAGTACTGGGGTGAGCAATTTTTCCAAGGGGCCACATGAGAAACTGGGACTGATGTGGAGGGCAGAACCAATAGGACTGTGAAGTTGCATGAGCACAAATATATGTAAATTGAAAAAAAAAATAGCAGTCACCTTTAAAATAAAAGCAGTGCAGTTATATTGCACGCAGGACATACACTTATTTGCATTTGATTTCTAATTTCTGATTGACCTCATGCAGGCTGGACAGGGACAGCCAAAGGGCTGGATTTGGCCCTGCATCCATAAAATGCTCATATCTGTTTTAGAATGGGCTTAAGCTAAGTCTTTTAAGTCAGTGTCTTAAAAGTCCCCAGGCATAATCCAATCATGTTTTGGGAGGTGGTGTCATTCATTCCAGGTTTGGAACACAGCCTTCCCCCCTCCTTTGTTATAGTTCAGAAAATAACACTCCCCCCCACATATCCCCTTTTTAAAATTTTGAAATGATATTCAGTGATATTCATTGCAGGTATTGTCACAACCTGCAATAGGTTTTTTTTTTCTGCTGTGGCATTGGCCATCATTCCCTTTTTGCTATTTTTGTTTAACATACCATCCAGCCGGAAGAAGAAGCCATTAAAATTGGCGGTTATTTTTAATTTGCTGTTAAAAAAGCTATTTGTTCTGCTGAAGTTTTGATTTTTTAAAAAATTCCCCTACGCAAGTATGTTTTATAAATACCGGTAAGCTTTTTTTTTTTTTTAAAAAAAAACAAACTGGTCTTTTTGTTTGCAAATTGGTAAATGGTCTCCCAAATTCCTCTTGCAATGTCACACTGATAATAAAACAGTTAAATGATTTAATTGTTCTTGCCCTATAGTAGCACACCTGCAGTTTTTAATGAGTGCTAAATTGCTGAAACTTCTTTCAGCTTCTGCCAGTCAGAATAGAATTAGGCACATTTGACTGAAAATTATTTGCATTTTTAATGCATTCAATTTAATAAGATAATTGAGAGTATTTCATAGTCTTTCCCAAAAGTAGTCTTGACAGCTGGCTTTTTTTAAAAAAAAAAATCTAATCCAGCATTTTACAACTTCTTTCAGGTTCTGCCAATCCATAAGCAAAGTTCAAGAAAATAATTAAAAGTATGAATATTTCTTTGAAAATAATTCAGTTTTTTTAAAAAATAAATTTTATTTCCTAAAAGAGAGTATTTTATACTCCTTTCAAAAGTATTTTCCCCAGATGTCAAATAAATCTTTCCAGAGCATTGCCTTCCCTGTCTTTGGGATAAATAACCCTGATTGTTATGAAAAAGAATAGTAGCCTTGTTGACAATGAAGGGGGGAAACCTCAAAATCTATAGACAATACTTTTATTATATTGCTTTGCGCCTCCTACCACATCCCAGGCCCTTCTCCTTTTGCTCAAAGGACTCTGGGATGGTCATTTCGGAGAATTATAAACTCCAGTCTGACAAGAAAACAAATTTCTGCCTCAGCTTAACAAGGTCTTATTTTTGTTCCTAGAGAAAGACATCGGCTTAGACCTCAGCCTGTTATTAGCACTCATATATTGCTTAAGATTTGGATAAAGAGGCAAGGAAATCAGTTTTCATACTTATCCTTAAGCATGATCTTTCAATTCAGCTTTTCTTCAGACTTTTCCCCGAGAGTCAGTCTGGTCTAGTGGTTAAGGCAAGGACCATGATTTCTAGGCTTGCCATAAACATGAAGCCAGCTGGGTGACTTTGAGCCAGTCTATCTCTCTCAGCCCTAGGAAGCAGGCAATGGCAAGCCATTCCGAATTCTTGGCAAAAAAAACAAACAGGGACTTATCAAGGCAGTGAACTCTCTCTCTCTCTCTCTCTCTCTCTCTCTCTCTCTCTCTCTCTCTCTCTCACACACACACACACACACACACACACACACACATCTTATACTAGGACTCTCCTTTTCTGTAAACTCAATTCAAGCGGAGCAAAAAGATTTGTCCGTACTAGTGGAGTTACTCAGAAATTTTCACAAGCATAAATGACAAATCAGAGAAATGCAGCAAATCCAGTGGGCCAAATTTTTGAACAACATCAACAAAGGAACCATTCATGGTCCCTAAGCTGGCTTCTCTTGTAGATGTTACATTACCCAACTATGTAACATCATCGGTGCTAGTGAGCAAGGGGTTTGCTCTCTATTTATATATAGTAGCTTGCCCTGCCAGTTCCTTGATCAGGGTATTATTTTCTAATTGATGGATTGTCTGATATAAATCTCTGTTTATGAGTATGTTGATTGCTGCTCTGGTGTTTTTGTTTTTTTCTTAGCTTTTTATTGTCTCTTTTGAATGGTGTGTACATATGCTTTATCTCTATGTATGTATTGATGGGTGATTAGGCTGAATGCCAGGCTTCCACGATTTCCCTTGTGCATTTTTTTGGGGGGGAGGGGGGAATTGGCTTGGTTTAAAATGCACATAGTGTCCAAGTTGAAACAATAGTTGATTCTGTCCATTGTGAGATAAGGAGTTTTTATTATGTCCTTTGATTGCTGGTTGGTGTTCATGGATGTGCTGTATTAGTCTTCTGTCATACACAGTGGCTGTTACAGTCTGTACATTGTATGTTGTAGATGACTCCTGTTTTTTTCTTTGGGGCTACCAGGTCTTTTGGTTTATTTAAGATGTCTTGCAGGGCTTTAGTTCAGTGGTTCTCAACCTGTGGGTCGGGACCCCATTTGGGGTCGAATGACCATTTCACGGGGGTCGCCAAACAATGCAGTCTGCCATTTTTTTCCCCTTTTCCTTAGCTGTGCTACTCCCTTTTATTCTATTGGTTTTTGAAAGCCAATAGGAATTGTCCAGGCTGTCTCTGCCCTGCTGAGCCCGCCAAAAGTCCCATTCTGCAAACGGTGCTGCAAGTTGTCTGCAGCAAAGGCGAGCTGTCTGGAAGCTTCCACCTGTCCCTGCTGAGCAACTTCTAAAAATGTAAGTAAAAGAGGGCCAGGGGTGGGAGGTAGGAGGCCGGCGGGCTCAGGGAGAGTTGCTGGCGTGTGTGGGGCCCGGCAGGTGCCTTACCTCCCTTGGGCTGGGCCAGCTGGTGGCCTAGCCAGTGGTCGGCCTGCGCCGTCTCTGCCGCTTGCCAGCTATGACTCGGCCGGCACAGGGGGTGGCACCACACATGCGCGGCGCTCCTGGGCAGGGAAAGTCCTCGACTTACGACCAGTTGGGTAGTCCTCGACTTACGACCGGTTGGGTAGTCCTTGCCTTATGATCGGTTGGGGGTCGCGGCATTAAAAAAGTTGAGAAACACTGCTTTAGTTGGTGTGTATATACTATGATGATGTTGAATGATTGTAATATTTTATTCATTGTTTCTGAGCACCTTTAAATGTATGGCAAGGTTATTCTTTTCATAGCTTGTATTGGTTGTGTTGTAGTGCAGGGATCCCCAACCCCCAGTTTGTGGCCTGGTACTGGGCTGCAGCCTGTTCACAACCAGGCCAACCAGAAGTGGTGGGCAAGTGTGTGCATGCACTTGTGCACATGCAAAGCTGTATTAGCAAAACCATCCCCTCTCCCCCCCACCACTGCTGCTGCCTACGCTGGTCTGCCAAGATGGAAATGTTGGAGACTGCTGTTGTAGTAGGTTGAGCGGTCAGGTCCTTCTTGATAAAGTTTTGTGGGTATCCATTTCATTAGAAGATTTGTATAAGCAAGCTGTTTTCTTTTTCTGGTGTTCTGAATTGTTGCAGAAGATTTATACTCATCTGAATAATGTTCTTATACAACTCCTCTTGTGGGATGTTGGGTTATTACTTAGGTAATGGAGCATTTACTTAGCATGGGTTGTGTTTCAATAGACTTGTGTTTGTAATTTGCTATTGTTTCCTCTGCTCTTGAGGATATTGAGAAGGGTAATGTATTGTTTTCTTCTTCTTTCTTTTTGAATTTTATTCCTTTGAAGACACCGTTGATTGTTTCGTGTGTCTTGTCTAGTTCCTTTTTTTCGTTATTTTTTGTTATGCTGGATCCATGCTTTTGGTTTTATGTGTGGGAGTGCTATAGTTTCTAGATGCTGCATTACAGTCTCTGCTATGAATTCTAAGAGTGGTGATCTATAGGTTTTCCTCTGATTTGTTGGTCTATTTGTCCATCAAACTGAACGTTGATAGTGAGGTAAAATTAATGAGGTTTATGATTATGGATATTTTGATCTTAGTGTATTTAGTTAGGTTGGATGTGCTGTGTAATATTTCTGCCATGGATCTTTTTACTAGACTCAGCCTTCCACCTTTCTGAGGTTGGTAAAATGAGGACCCAGCTTGTTGGAGACAATATGCTGACTCTGTAAACCACTTAGAGAGGGCTGTAAAGCACTGTGAAGTGGTATATAAGTCTAAGTGCTATTGCTATTTATGGATGTAAAGAATGCAGTGACATTGAACGAGACCTTAATGTCATCTTCTATTTTTAGGTCTTTGATTTTTCTGGAGGCTCTGTAGTGGGGAGTTGGTAGAATATTTGCTCCCCTCTATGAGATGTCCAGGCTCTTTTGTAAATTCTTTCATTACATTGTATGTTGGAGTCCCTGGTAATGATACAATTGAGCAAAGAGATATGTCAGGTTTATACATTTTGGGGCATCTGCAGATGAGTGGGAGGAGTTTTTAATCCACCAGTGTTCATCTTTTGTGATTTGACCTTTCTTAGTCATTCTAAGTAACTCAGGTTCTATTGATTAGATTGTTTATTTTCTGTACTGGATTGATGATTACTGGAATGTAGGTTTCGCTGTTCTCCAGTTTTCTTTGCTTTTTTGTGTATATTGTTCTGTCCATGACAGCTGTGGTTTGGCTTTTGTCTGCTGAAAGGATGGTGATTTTTTTGGCCTTTCTTTAAATTTGGGGGGGGGGTTGTCCTCTGCTTTGAGTTGGATCTGATTCTGTGTTTTTCTGGACTTTGCTATGGTTGTCTGCCTTATGTTTTCTTGGATCTCTGTAGCAAATCCTATGGTTTTAAATGCTGGTTCTATGTAAAGAATTTCAGCGGATTAACACTATGTTATAGTTGAGGCCTTTCTGAATAATTCTGCAATAGATAGTGGGTGGTTAGATATGTTGACAACCCGTTTAGGTCCAGGTACTTCCTTGTTCCTGGAGTTTAGCTTGAGCAGTTTGGTTTGGAGGGTTCCCCCCCCCCAGCTTGTCTTAGAGATGCAATCTTGATAGTGTCACCATCTTTATGTGTTCTGAGGTCATGGTTTGTTCTACTTGTTCCTTCGGGTTATCTATGGTATGCTGGTATTTGTTTACTTTGAAGTGAGCATCCATGATCATTAACTGTATCATTTTTCAGCAGCTTTGTTTAGGTATTTTCCACCCAGCTGTGCAGTTTATTGGAGATTTGTATCTGACACTGGTGGGCTGGGCACGCTGTTGTAAGGCCTTTGTGCAGAAAGAATAGTTGTTCCTTGGAGGAGGTTTGCCTACATGCAAATTTCTCTCATTGCGTGCTTTCTGAAGCATTTCAAGAGCTGATGCTGCCAGAGGATACTTGTGTTCACATGCTGAACCAAAATCTTACTGAGCCTGCAGTGCCATTTTTCTTGCAGTTTATGTCAAAATCAGAACACTGCTCTGAGTGTTCATATTTGTCAGGCAATTGTGCAGCAGGTGTCCAAATGAAGTCAGAAACACTGACACGAACTTGTAGCTTTATATAAATAATAAATATGTTTAACATTTATATTTACAAGGAATACAAGAACATCATCAGGTAAATCCAAACAGCATACAGAGCACACGGAAGAAAAAGGCGGGGAAAAAAGAAACTCCCCCTTTATACCCACAGCAGCCAATCATAGCATAGATTGCCTCATGCAGGAGCCAGCACTCTCCAACCAATCAACTACAATTGTGTGTTCTGGCCCATTGTACACTTTACTGTTCCAACTTCTAAATTTAAATGCTATTTAAATATTAGATATATGAGGTCTGGGCTGCAACACTGGTGGTGACCACTAGATAAAACATGAAGGCATTTGGAAAGATTTGTGGGGAGCAGCAACATGGACACTCACACTAGGTTTTATAGAAAGCCCTTAACAGATGCACACAGGCTGTGAGCCAGAAAATCCATTATGTCCCAAAGTTGCATAACTTTCATTAAGAAGGTGGCAGATCTGATGCAAGCACAGCACCTCTTTGCTATTCCATAAAGCAGCGCTCTCCATGCTTTCAAGCTTCTCTGTGAAATTGAAAAAAGATGGCAAAAAAGAGACACATTAGAGATTCGTTGTTTAATGATGCCACTCATGAAGGCAGCAGCATCTGTGTTCAAGTTCATGCAAAAGCCTGTGCTATAAGGAATTTCAGAGATATGTTGCCTGAATGGTGCTTTCACACCATGTTCAAAGTTTGCAAACTTTTTTTTGCTGTATGTGGTTTTTTTTTTCAGAATGCTTGGTTGTAGTAGCTTTTATTTGGAAGAAAATATCTAGCATTAGAAAGATACTACCATACTTCACGGGAAGGCACAGTGCCTATTCACCTGCCTCTGACTGGGTGAATCATGGGTGTAGTTACTGCTTTATTTATGAATTCGGAAAAAGTAGACTTCTAGAGGGTATGAATCTGGCGGCCAAAACCCTTTTGGTGGCTTGGCAGAAAACCCCAAGAGAGTTTTTTTTCTTCAACTGCCAACCAAATTTCTCACTTAAACCACAGCCAGGTTGGGTTCTCTGCCAGTTAAGTAGAAGTTCCTGCTTGAAATATTTATTTTATCCCCATGATCCAAGTGAAATGTCTGCAGGTGGAAGACTGGGGCCTAAATGTCTGCAGGACTGATTCATTGTGGGGATATTGAGTTTTACAGGTAGTCCTCAATTTACAACACTTTGTTTAATGATTGTTCGAAGTTACAGTGGCACCGAAAAAAGTGACTTATGACCATTTTCTCACTTATGACCATTGCAGCACCCCCATGGTCATGTGATCAAAATTCAGCTGCTTGGAAACTGACTCATATGTATGATGGTTGCTGTGTCCTGGGTCAGGTGATCACCAATGGAGAAGCCAGATTCACTTAATAATCATGTTACTAATGTAACAAGTGCAGTGATTCACATAACAAATGTGGCAAGAAAGGTCATAAAATAGGGCAAAACTCATTTAACAACTGTCTTGCTTGGCAACAGAAATTTTGGGCTCAATTGTGGCTGTAAGTCAAGGGCTGCCTATATTGCTTATCTACCTCATCTTCTCAAAACAGATTCAGGCAAACTTAAGTGTGCAAAAACTTGATAATATCTACTTGGGTTCTTCAGAAATGGTTTCTTCTCATCAGTTTCATGGTGGATCATATACCCTTTCATCCCCTCCTCTTTTTCCAGTCAATCAACACACTTTTTGGTTGGGTTAATATCTGTCAGCATAGCCCAACATCTTGAGTTGCTTTCTAGGATGTCTGGTTGAGGCTTTGCCAGTAGAAACAATCATGCTGTCCACTGCTACAGCCATCCCACTATGTTATAACAATTTCTGCCCCCAACTGAGTTGTGTTTCATAGTACATTATTTTCCTTTTTGCTCAGCAACATGTGTTTCTTTGGAAAGACTTCATTTACTCTCTTGCCAAAGGACCAAATAGTGCTTTCTCACGCGTTCATAAGGGAGAAATAGTAAAAAGAAAGAAATTGATGGCTGGATGCACATAGCACTGTTCATAATTATCAGAAGGAAAGCAGCATTTGGGAACAAAGGAGCTTGTGAGAGGGAAGCCTTGCCAGTTTCACTCCTGGGCTATTGGCTATCCTGATGCAGTTTGTAGAATTTAATTTTATGTCTAGTCTTCAGCTGCAGTGATAGGCAATATATATAATTTTAATTTTACTGATCTTGGAAGGATGGAAGGCTGAGTCAAGCTTAAGTCCCGATGGAAGGCTGAGTCAAGCAATTAATTAATTGACTGTGAATTCAAGTCCTGCCTTAGCTATGAAAGCCAGCGGGGTGACTTGGGCGAATCATTTTCTCTCAGCCCAACTCATCTCATAGGGTTGTTGTGGGGAAAATAGGAGGAAAAAGGTGTATTGGAAATGTTGTCACCTTGAGTTATTTGTAAAAATAATAAAGATGGGACACAAAGACAATAAAATAAATTGGCTTCATGAACTAGAATTACATCAATCTGGGGAGAAAATATTAATATAATATGTTCATAATATCCAGTCCAGGTTTCTGTTTCTAAGCATTTTGTACCAATTGAACATTTATTGACCATCTTCAAGGACAACTCCATGGACAACGTTGCATTAACGCATACAAGAAGCAACCTGTAGGACCTTAATATGTATATCATAAATTACAAAGATTAAACTAGAAACATATCCAAGCTACAAACTTGGTATTTTGTTGGAGATGTTATCTTATTTCCAGAATAGACTGAACTCTACTCATATGGACCAATAAATAGGTTGAATGGCACAACCAGATGAACTCCAGTTTCCTGGCCCACATCCAATCCATTATCATGGCCAGACGCTGAGTCAGCATTTCCACTGCCTCACCTATATCTGATTAAAAGGAGACACAGTGTTGCATGTTATCAAGATATTGTTGACACTTTACCCTAAATTTCTGTATCATCTTGCTCAACAATTTCATGTGGATGTTAATGCACATAGAGAATAAAATGGATGTTTGCAGGATTCCACAGAATAAGTATCATTGAATTGAGCAAAAGTCCCCCAGATCAGGGTCACCATCCCCTGTTATCTCCTGCAAAGATTTATCCCACAGTGTAACCAAAGCAATTCAATGCCCAAGCCAAGTCTTTGATTGAAATAGATCCAGAAAAACTTTTTTTCTTCAAGATGGCCGGAATTTGGTCAGCAACCACTTATTTGAACATCCTTGCCCAATAAAGAGATGTTGGCCATAGATCTAGAGTTGTCCAGATCTTCTGGGTCCAATGCTTATTCTCAGGAATGATCTACCTTTGGTCTCCTTCAATGTAGCTGGAAGTGTCTTTCATATAATAATGAATTTATAATCTCCTAGTCCCTGCAGAGCATCCCCTTTCTGTTAGGCCATGAGAGACAAGGGTTGGGTGTTCAAATGATTAATAGAACTTTAAGAAGTTAAATATGATTGATTTTAGCCAAATCAAGAATTTAGCCTAATATCATGGCATGCTAATAATGGCTCTACCTAATTTTATGCTAGACCAAATTTCAGAAGAAACACTCAGAAAAACTCCACTGGATAACAGTCAGGGAACATAAAGCTGAAGGAGGAAAATTACCTTTTTATCTCCATCATCATCATAAAGTAGGACCAATAGTATATTGCCTTTTTTAAAAACATTAATTTTTATTAAAGATTTACAAAATAAAACAAGGGAAATAAAGAAAACCAAGAAGTAATAAAAATTAAATAAAAGAGACAGAAAAAAAAGAAAAAGAAAAGAAAGAGATATAAAGGAACACTTTCCAAACCTTTTTGCAGCATATAAATACATTTATATAGGATCGATAATAGGTTTGATAATAGAGCAGGTTTCTTCCATACTGTTCTACTGATCTTCCAATTTACAGCCATTGTATCAGAAGATATCAGTTCTGGAAAACAAAAGAAAGTTACTATCCAGGAAGACAAATCATTTTAAACAACTGCAGCTCTCCTCTAGCTTTTTCCACATACACAGCTACCTACTACAGCCTTTCCATACATGCTCTATATAATATTTGGACCAATGCCTATTATCCCCAGCCTAGAGGCCAGAGACTACACTAGTAAATAAGATAGGAGCCATTGTCTGACATATCTTGAAACCACCAGCAGGTTGGCAAAGGTTAGCTAAGGAATACTTCTTGGGCTTCTTGTTTCCTCCTCATTGTAAACCTCTGCCCACTGTTAAGAATTCTTCTGCTACTCACCTATGTATTTGCTATTTTGATCAAGAAACTTCCACTGTCATCCAGTGATGTTCTAAAATTCAACTTTGATTATGTCTCATTCCTAATTTCATCTTCCTTCATGTAAGTGTGAATTAGCATTTATTCTTGTTCTTTCTTGGAATATTACCTGGAGACAACATTCCTGTTTGGACCCCAATGAGCTCCATGCTGCAGAGATGCCCCAACTAAACCACTCATCTCTCAGTCCTTTCCCTCTGTTGCCCCCCCCCCCTTTTCATTTAAATGTCTCTTTGCAGAAGTAGGAAAAAGAAGTTGCCATAATGTCATTGGAAAGTCGTGCTCAATAATCTTTTCCCTATGCTGTATAAAGATGTATAATTCAAAGATACTTGTTCCTAAAAGGAGGGGGGGGGGGACAGAAGACCATAAAAACAAGTCTTAAAAAAAATCAGTGAAATGGGAGCAGAATGTTTACCCTCTACTAAGAGAGAGAATGGACTCTTCCAGGACTGCCTGCCACCATAAAAGGGTAATTGGAAGGGCAAAGGGTGAAGAAAGGGTTCCTGCAGAGTCAAGATAGGACATTTGATAGCTCATCAGGGAGCAGAGTCAGGTTTAATAATGTCTCTGCTAAACACAGTTAATAATTGAGGTCAGTGCTCTTGGCAAGAATAACAAGAAGATAGTCTCCCCAAGTGTCGAGTGATGGTGTGAAGGGCAGGCTGTTCAGAAAACACAGGTGGCAGAGACAGCGTTTGCCAGAAGTGTATTTGGCTCTAAAAGCAGCTGCTTCATCATCGGAGAGGCTTGGCCTTAACTGTTCCTGGGCTTTTGGATGTGCATTAGGAAGAGAAGGACACCAAGGCACACCGGATTGCTTCCCCATCACCCAAAGATACCAAATCCCATACCAAACTGCACATACAAATGCTGATTGTCCTATCTTGACTCTTTTTTTAAACATGATTGTATGTTTCCTCTCAAAAGCAGAGAAGACCAAATGATACCAACTCTGTCTGTTCTCTGAGTGGTAAATCTTCCTAGACATTATTATGGACAGCTTAAAACCTCTATCTTGGCTGTACATTTCTTCAGATCCACGTGTGTAATCCTCAAAAAAAGGATCCATTGTTCCCCTAACATATAGCATGGACACCTATGTATAATCTGAGTTTCAAGCAGAAAACAAATTCATCCAACGGCCAGACATTCACTATTTATCTGAAACCCTTCCACGTTTTTTCTTCATATGTTCTTAACCATTCAAAATATCGGTTTGCTTATAGCAAGCTGTTCCCCCTTTTCTTCCATTCCCTGGGACAACCTGCCTCTGAATGTCATATAAGCTGCTCTGGAAACTCCATGCTGAGTAAATAGTCCTTTGTTTTTCTGCAGACCAGCTTTCCTGCTTCACAACCATATTTCAGTCCTGATTTTATTTTAAGCAGAAGTTTACCAAATTAGTCAAGATTGGGGCCGCCAGTGTATTTCCTTTTCAAGCAAACGTCTTGTCTGATGTAATCAATCAGACAATGCGGTGAACTTGCAGATCAGACCCAAGGTTATGCAGGCTTGGCCTACCCATCAGGGAAACAGAACTAATTCTCCTCTCAAATGTGAAGGGCACCAAATGTCCAGTTTCTACATCCTCCTTGCCTGATGTCAGTTTATACCTTGAAGGGTTGCTGTGGCTCTGTAATAAATAAGAAAACTTTTATCAAGCATATCCTCTATTGATATAAAGAGGGTATTAGTTATTTCTCTGGAAATGGGGAAAAATAAACAATGCCTGTCGCTTATACTTGGGGCAGCAAGTTTAGTTAAATTAGAAAATGTTATCTAGATTGATGGTAGGGAAGAACAAAAGTGACTACAAAAACAAGGGTTTGAATGCTGTCAGAGAAAACTGAAGAACGTTCATCTTTGGATAAGATTTAAGTTTGTTTTCTGACAGGCCAGAATCAGCCTGAGAAAGGTAGGACAATTTTAGTAGTTGTTACAGATTCCAGCATTGGGCTAGTGAATTTATTTGCAACAGAGGAAGGAGTGGTTCATCTAATAGAGATTTAGCATATGCATATAAGTTGTTTTCTTTCCTGAAAATTTGAAGGCACTTTTAAATTTTGCATGTGGTAATCTGGCAGTAAGATAACTGTAAGCGGCTGGTGAATTAGAGATAGTATTAATTAATTAATCAATTAAGAGGTGGGACTTGGGGGCAATGTTATATGTTGTTAGGATGCTTGATGTTACTCCTGTTATTTCTGTTCTCCATAATTAGTTGAAATGTGGGTATCTAGAAGATCCCAGACTGATATTGTTGAGTCCTTCGCGAAATGGCAAGACATGAGAAGCAATTGTAGTTCTCAGGAAACTTCTTTATTCATGTGTTCAGCTTACAGTTAGAAGACGCCGACGATGCCCAAAACTCCTGGCCTCTTATATAGGCCATCCCCGGGTAAAATCTGCAACTTTTGGCGCGCCAGCTCTTGCGCATGCGCACAAGTACTGGCGACAGCCTGTCTGGTCCCGGGCAGCTTGCACCTGCCGGAACCGCTTGCAATGCCCCGAGCCTGCTTGCACAGGCTCAGGACATAATACCCCTTCCCCCCGGGCTAAAACTATTCCTTATACCATAATAACACATAACTCATTTCTGTAGTGTAGTGCCATGCTCCCCAATACCAGGTATTCCTGGTCTTCCATCAGCCTCAATGCTCTATTTTTCTACTAGCTTTGTTTGGCCAAGAGGGTTACAAAATCCTCCAAATACTTAGGAGATTTCCTTGCTCTCTGTGACCTCCTGAGTTCAGGGTGCTTGCCAAGTACCCTCTGATTGAGGGGTGATGCGTGCCTGTCCCCCTTGTTTTGCCTTGGTGATTCCCAAAGACTGTGCTCCAATGCCTGGTCTGCTTGCTGGCCCACTGGGCTCGTCAGGCCAGGGCTTCTTTCACTATGTGACCTGGTTGTCCCGCCTAGCTGTAGGCTCTCTGGCCCTTCTAAGTGACTGTCACTGTTGGGCATTTCTGTAGAACCTCCTAGGTCCGTCCAAGACCTGTCAGGAGGCTGTCTGTCCCCTGAATCCCGTTCTATGCCCGGGCTTGTGTGGGTTTCAGTACTGTCCCAAAACTCAGTTGTCCCCTGAGTGGAGTCAGAGGTGTTGTAGTTGGGATTTGGTTCCTCGACCACCTCCCTGTGTGTTTGCCCTCTTCTAGGGACAGGGGTAGTGTCGGGCCAACTCGAAGGAGTGTGTGCCAGCTCTCTTGTGGGGAATGGTTTATTGGGATGCTCCCGGGTATTCTCCCTGACTGGAGTACTGAGTGATGCGGGTGAGTAGTGATTATGCCCCTGGGGTAACTCCCTGGCTGGAGTAGGCGTTGATGCCTGGTATCTAGTTGGGCTCCTTGAATTCCTGTTTGGAGCACTCGCGGAATCTTGAGATGGGCTGATTGTGGCTTCCCCATTGATAATGGGCATCATTCCATGCCCCTCCCTTTGCCCAAAGGGCTCCCCCTCCCCCCCTGGAAAAGACCCAGGAGTCTCATCGGGAAGGTCCCGTCTAGGGCGAAGTTGGTCAATGTGCCGACGCAGGACACGACCGTTGTCCAGGGATACCTCGTAGGATAGAGGACCTGTGACCCTGGATATAGATGCAGGGACCCATGTATGACCAGGCCCGTAATTACGAGTCCAAACCGGGGCACCCACAAGTAGTTGCCTAGGTGCCCTGGGGTATGAGACAGAAGGAGGCAGTCTGTCCGGATGCAACCGGTCAAGCTTGGTAGTCAGTTTGCACCCCCAACGAAGTTCAGCTGGGCTTCTCCCTGTAGAAGTGGACGGTGTGGTGCGATAAGAAAGGAGGAAGTCAGCCAACCTGTGATGCCAGTCTCCGTAGATGAGTTTCTTCAAGGCGTCCTTGGTGATGCGCACCATGCGTTCAGCCATACCGTTGGTGGACGGGTGGAAAGGTGCAGAGGTGGCATGACGAATCATGTTAGCCTGTAAGAAAGCTTGGAATTCGGAGGAAGTGAATTGAGGGCCGTTGTCAGACACAATGACGTCTGGGAGCCCGTGTGCAGCAAAAATCCCCCTCAGTACCTGAATAGTCTTTGCAGCAGTGGTGGATGAGACAGGTACAACCTCAAGCCATTTTGAATGGCTGTCAACGAGGACCAAGAAGAATTGACCCTAAAAGGGCCCAGCGTAGTCAATGTGCACCCTAGACCATGGAGATTGTGTTTCCTCCCATCTATGCACAGGAGCTTGGGGCATTTCAGGGCGCGAGCATTGACAAAGGTGGCATGCATGCACCTTAGCTTTGATGTCTTTGTCTAGGCCAGGCCACCACAAGTGGCTGCACGCAAGAGCCTTCATTCGTACAATGCCAGGATGACCCTCGTGGAGGGAATCTAAGACCCTAGTCCTCATTGAGGTGGGAATGACAACTCTGCTTCCCCAAAGCAGACAACCCTGAGAGGTGGACAACTCGTTCCTTTTTGACCAGAAACTCTGAAACTCAGGACTAGGACAGTGCTCAGGTCATCCAGACAAAACCCAAGAAAGGACACGTGAAAGTATGTGATCTGTGCCCGATTCAGCGGCTACATCCCTGGCATTCAGGGGAGACTTGGGCAAGGCTTGGATAGAAAGAATATTGATAGCTGGCGCAGGATCAGCTTCTATTACCGGCAGGGGTAATCTACTGAGGCCATGAGCATGGCCCATTTCCTTCCCAGGCTTGTGAAGCAGGGAAAAATCATATGCAGATAAAAAGATAGACCATCTGAGCATTCTGGGGGAGATGATTTGGGGGGTTTGTTTACATGTGGTAAACAGTCCCAGCAAAGGCTTATGGTCAGTAAAGACCGTGAAATGCCTACCATATAAAAAATCATGGAATTTTTTAATTCCAGCAACAACAGCTAAAGCCTCTCTGTCTATTTGAGCATAGTTGCGCTCAGCTGAAGACAATGTCCTGGAGTAATATGCAACAGGAACCTGAGTTCCATCAGACCTGAGGTGGCTCAGTACAGCTCCTACCCCATAAGGGAAAGCATCACAAGCAATGCACACAGGAAGGGACTCATTGAAGTGTGCAAGTACACTGTTAGAAGTGAGCAAGGACTTGACCTCATTGAAACTTGCCTCATGTGTTTGTGACCACTGCCACACTGCCTGTTTATCTAATAGCCTGTGAAGAGGCTCAGCTACACTAGCCTTATGTGGAATAAAGGAATTGTAGAAATTCAGAAGGCCCAGGAAAGCCTGTAGTTCAGCCTTAGACTTTGGCCTGGGGGCTTGCATAATGGCTTTTAGTTTGGATTCAGCAGGGTGAATCCCAGCAGCATCAATTTTGAACCCCAGAAACTCTGTGGAAGGCACCCCAATTTTACATTTGTCCTTCTTGAGTTTGAGTCCCGTTTTCCTGAACCTTAACAGGACAGCCCTTAGCCTTTCAGCTAGAATGTGCGTGGAGTCTCCTGCAATTAAGACATCATCAAAATAGGGGCAAACCCCTGGTATACCCCGTAGTGTGTTTTCCATTACGCTTTGGAAAATCCCAGGAGCGACATTTACTCCAAATTGAAGTCTCTTTACCTTGAAAGCCCCTCTGTGGGTCACAATAGTCTGAGCTATAGCAGTGTCATCATCAACAGGCAGCTGTTGATATGCTTGAGCTAGGTCAACCTTTGCAAAAACACGCCCCCACTTGAGGAAGGCCAGAATATGTCTGACCACAGGAACAGGATAGGCATGTTGCTGCAATGCCTTATTCAGAGTGCATTTGTAATCAGCATAGATGCGAATGTCCCCATTTGCCTTGAGAGGCGTGACAATGGGGGTCTCCCAGGGACTGGAGTCAACAGGTTCCAGAATTCCTTGTTGGATCAGTTTATCCAACTCAGTGTCAATTTTACTCTTTAAAGCAAAAGGGACCCTTCTTGCTTTAATTCTAATGGGAGTGACAGTGGGGTCTAGCTTTAAGGACACAGGAGGTCCTTTGAATGTGCCCAGCTGGGGGCTGAAAACATCTGCAAATTCTTTGCAGACTTCCTGTAGGTCGAGTGTTTGTAGGCTGTTGAGCCCTGTGACGTGTATTCCCAAGGCCTCAAACCAATCGAGTCCTATGAGACTCGTTCGTTCACCTCCTACTACTAATATGTCTAGTGGACCTTCAAAATCCTTATACCGTACGTTAAGGGTGGCCTCCCCCTTAACACACACTCTGGAGTTTTGAAAGTCTGTTAACACAATGTCAGAAGGCCTCAGCTTGGCCTGAGTTCCACTACCAGAACAAATCTTCCTAAACGTTTGCATGGAAATGATTGAAAGGGCAGACCCCGTATCCAATTCCATAGCTAATGGAACCCCTTGTAGCTTCACCTTAAGTGACAGCTTTTTCTTAATTGACTTGTGTGTGCCTGTCCTATAGATGCTTCTTCGCGAAGCGCAAAACCCCACCCTATTCTGGCTGGGGACCCTGGTACCTTTCAGGCGCAATTCTTCCTGAGGTTGTACCTTCTGACGGCCCAGGCACACAGCTTTAATGTGTCCTTGTTTTCCGCACGCCCTGCAGATAGCGGAGCGGAACTTGCAGTTGGTTCTCCTGTGGCGACCTCCACAACTGATGCACTTGGGGAGAGCTGAAGAGCTTCCTTTTTGTTTCCCTTCCTTTGTGGGGTGAAGACGGTCGACTTCCTCATCCGGATCCTCCTCAGAGTTTCTTTGACTTCTTCCTGGTGCACGGATGCAGCATCTGGACTGTTCCTGATCGGCCGCATATTCTTGACGGCGCCGCCCGCTGCTTCCTCTGCGGTAACCTCTCTCAAGGCATCTTGGAAAGACAAGTCCTCCTTAGCAAAAAGTCTCTGTTGTAACTCACGATGCCTTAGCCCGCATACGAATCTGTCCCTCAGTCATTCTTCGAGGTCCTTGAACTCGCAATGTTTGGCGGCTTTCCTTAATGCGGCGATGTACTCCTTGGCCGATTCTCTGGGTCGTTGATCCCTCTGCTCGAAGGTGTGGCGCCACGCGATGACGGACATCTTAGGCTGGAAGTGCTCCTTCAGTAGCTTTTTTAGATTTGTGTAGCTGACAGAGTCTAAAGCAGTGGTTCTCAACCTGTGGGTCGGGACCCCATTTGGGGTCGAATGACCATTTCACGGGGGTCGCCAAACCACGCTGTCTGCCATTTTTCCCCCTTTTCCCTAGCTGTCCTACTCCCTCTTATTGGTGGCCACACCCACTTGGGGGTCACCATAACATGGGGAACTGTATTATGGGGTCACGGCATTAGAAAGGTTGAGAACCACTGGTCTAAAGGAACAGGTGCTGCAAGGTTCTCAGCGATTTTGAATGCGTCTTGACCGCAAATGCACAGCAGGGTGGCAGCCTTCAAACTTTCTTCCCTCACTTGGTTCACTTTGAGGTAGTTTTCCACCCTGGCTGCGTAGGACTCCCACCTCTCTGGATGTGAGACGTCGAATTCCGAAAGTCTTCCAATCTTTGCCATTTTTGTATCAGGAAGGGTCTATCAGCCAGCCTACCCCCGAATGCATGCTGGATTGGCGGGTAGCTGCCGAGTCAACGCCGTTCCTGCCACTCAGGACTCACTCGGGTAAGCTTACACCTTTTTGTTGATGTAAGGCAATCCCACCTTCGTCGCCAGTGTTGAGTCCTTCGCGAAATGGCAAGACACGAGAAGCAGTTGTAGTTCTCAGGAAACTTCTTTATTCATGTGTTCAGCTTACAGTTAGAAGACGCCGACGACGCCCAAAACTCCTGGCCTCTTATATAGGCCATCCCCAGGTAAAATCTGCAACTTTTGGCGCGCCAGCACTTGCGCATGTGCACAAGTACTGGCGACAGCCTGTCTGGTCCCGGGCAGCTTGCACCTGCCGGAACCGCTTGCAATGCCCCGAGCCTGCTTGCACAGGCTCAGGACATAACAGATATTAATTAAAAGTTAGGAGAGTTTGACAGTTAATATATTAGCCTGTCTCCTTATTCAGACATTCAAGTGCAAGGATGTCCTTTCCTACTGCAAACAAACATTTGTGGGATAATATAAATATCAGTAAATCTAATAGCTTTAAGAGTCCTCTGATGGGCTTTCTGGTCCTCTTTTAGTTTTTTGAAATTCCAAATATCAGAAAAGGGAGGAAGAGGCCCCATATCAGTAGCCTTTGATCACAAAAGGAGGTATGTATGTCTATATGTCTATGTCTATGTCTATGTACATGTCTATGTCTATGGTTATCCATGTGTGCATACGTGATTTATATCTTTCTAATTTTAAATTAATAATATTTTCTGTATTGTTAAAGTTCATGATTTGTTTAATTTTAGTTTTATCACTGAATCTGTCCCCTTCCTTTATGTTTGTTCCAACACTCAAAATGGCTTAACACAATAAAAATATAATGTATAAAACCAAAGTAACACAACTTCAGAATTAATATCTGTTATTAAAATAATTAACCATTAAAAGTTTTGATGCATTTTGACTGTCTTCTTATAGACTGGAAGAATGGGAGCACCTGTCTAGGAAGCAATTCACAATATAGGACAGTGGTGACAAAACTATGGCACGCGTCGTCGCCCCAGTCCTAGGCCTTCAACTGGGTTTTATAAAACCTTTTTGCTTTAGGCCTCCGCCGCCGTGTGCAAAAAAAAAAAAAAAAGGTTCAATCAGTCAATTTCAACTTCTCGCAGAAAAAAAATGTTCTTGCAAAGTTGGAATTGATTTTTTTTTATATTGAAATTTTTTTATTTTTTTTAAAACATACAATCATTTATAAAAATACAATAAAGTTTTAAAATAGAGAACCCCCCCTTACCCTCCCTCCCACCCCCAACCCCCCTCCCTTCACTTCCCAGAGCAGAATACAGGGTTAAAAAAAAGAAAATTATAATAATTAAGAAAAAAGAAAAAAAAGAGAAAAAAATATCATAATTAACCTTTAACTCCATAACCTATAAAACAATTCTCTATAATATTTGATATTCATTCATAAAATAAATGAAACTTTTTAATTCCATACTTTTTCTGAATATAATCTATCCACCTTCCCCATACAGTAATATATCTTTCTTGTGTATGATCCTTTAAATAAGCAGAAATTTTTGCCATTTCTGCAAAACTAGATACTTTAAATATCCATTCTTCTAAAGTAGGCAAGGAATCTTTCTTCCAATATAAACCTATTAGTAACCTTGCTGCAGTTAATAAATTCAACATCAAAGTAGTTTCTTTTTCATTTAAGTCAACAAAAATACCAAGTAAAAATAGTTGAGGAGTAAACTTTATCTTTTTTCTAAAAATCTTTTGGAATTGATTTATTGAACTTTTTAGTCCCACCCAGTCTGCCATTACCACTGCAGCCATGCCCATCCATTTGGCCACACCCAGCCAATGGGCCACACCCACCCGGCACTCGATGATGCATAACTGGGTTTTGGGTTGCAGTTTGGCCACTCAGTCTCTAAAAAGTTCGCCGTCACTGATATAGGAGACTGTTTCCTGGTCATCAAGTTTCTGACAGTGGGGGCATTTTCAAAAGGGCCTTAGATAATTTAAGCAACTGGCAAGGTTCATAGCAGGAGAGGTGGCACTGCAAATAATAAAGGCTTAAGCTATTTAGGCCTTTATAGGACAACTCAGAGAGCCAGGTTGGTCTAGTAGTTAAGGCACCAGAATAGAAATCAGGAGACCATGAGTCTAGTCCCACCTTAGACACGAAAGCCAACTGGATGGCCTTGGGTCAGTCAGTGTCTCTCAACTCTAGTCATCTCACAAGATTATTATTGTGAGGTAGATAGGAGGAAAGTGTGTTGGATATGTTTTCCGCCTTTAATTATTTGTAAAAATAATAAAGGTGAAATATCAGTCAATCAATCAACAAACTCCAGGCTGATTGACAACTGATGGACAGAGTAGATCTTTCTGTAGAGGCATCATACAATGTCAGCATTCTGTCTATCACATTTTGCACCAATTCCAATTTCCAGGCACTTTTCAAATGTAGCCTTAAGTAAAATGCATCAAAGTACAAACAAATACATGTAGTCAAAACAGGTTATAATTAAGGCATGGGAAACTGTTGCTTAGTTCAGCTCTTTCAGGAAAGGTTGTACTGTAGTTACTGTACTGATTGTAATTGTACAAATCCTCACCACCGCAAATCCAAGCTGGGGGTCAAGAAGTACTCCCAAATTGCAAATCTCCTTCTTCTGCAACCCCATCAAAAATAAATTTCTCCTTAATTTAGACTCCAACTGCATGTCTATCACATCTGGATTTAACTTCAGTTTTTTCTTCCTTTATCTGATCCTGAGATTAAGCAATGTTTAAGGTTACTGATTACCATGTAGGACTTAGAAGATTGATGACAATAGGGTTGAATATCAAAAATACCATCGTATACTTTTATGGTATCTCACTCTGAAACTCTGCATGATCTCCCTGGTGCTTTCTTGTTGATTTTGAACAGCTATAGGGGACAATGTAAAACACTTTGTTAGTGACCTAGGTGTTGAACAGAAGTCCCCCAGCACCACTTTCTGGGCATGTCCCAATGGGAAGGGATGGAATCGCTAAAAGTGCCCCCAAGTTGCAATCCTGTCAGGCTCTTAGAAGGATTCCATAATCCATGAAACTGAAAGCCATTTAGAGGTCCTCAAGATCTAGCAGGATTTGACTCCCTGCTTGCATCTAGTTCTGACATGTCATTCACCAAGGCAACCAAAGCAGTCTTGGTACCCTATTCTAGACAAAACTCTGAAATGGATTCATAAAATCCATGGCATCCAGAGCTGTGAGGCCACATCTACTCAAGAATGGAATATTTGAGACTATCTTATCATTAGAAAGATCATCATCTGAGTGAAGTGAGGTTTTTTTTTTTAAAGAAAGGTTTTATAACTGTTTCCTTTTAGCAGGCTCCCACCCTTAAGGCAATATTGATCACCTTTTTTAACTTGTGGGGGAAGCCCCAGCCTGGCCAATTTAATCAACCAAGAAGGGCAAGGCTCAAGGAAGCAATTAGCAGCCCTCATCTCCCTACACATCATGTCCATAATCTTGATCTACATGCTGAAAAAAATCCATATGAATCTGATAGATGAGTTGCCGAAGTTTCCTTTCTGTGACCTGTCCCAATACTTGATTCACTGAATAGCAGTCAATCCAAAGTACATTGTTGGCAGAGAATCAAGACACTGATCATAATAAATCTTCAACTGTTCCATCAACATCTTGACAGAGATGCCCATGCAGAAAAGAAAAATATTGCTAACCTGTTCTGTGAAGACACAATGGAAGTAGAGAAGTAAGTCCTCTGCATTCAAAGGAAAATTTCAAAGGGGCCTGAAAGAGGGTTCCAACCTCTTGTCTGAATCATTCCTCTCAGCTTATCAGAGAACCAAGATGCCAACTGAGCAAAAAGAAGCCTTTTAGAAGAGGTAACATCAGCAAACTGGACCTTCTCTGTATTCCACAGGTCAGCCAGGACTTCCTCAATATCACCAACAGACAAAGCAGGAAATTCTCCAAGAGCATTCATAAAATAAAGATAGGTCTTTAAAGTTCTGAGTTCTCAGTTGGGATTCTCCCAGTTATTACTAATAAATTTATTGAACAGTCCTACCTCTGTTTAAACAAAAGAGGTTTAAGCCTCTTAAATACATCTTCTCACCACAAGCATTCTATTTCTGGAAGACAAATAGCACCATTCTTTTAAAGAGTCATTTTAAAAGAACCTTTCAGTTCATATTTTGACAGAAATTCTACTGCTCTAAAGGAAATTAGATAAGACTTTGAATTTTTTCAAATAGCTTTAAATGCACATATCTATTCATGTATAGGATTTATATGGCCGCCTATCTCATTTAATGTTAATTGAAACTCATGTAATGGCATTTATCTCAGCCTAATCGATAAAAATATGGCTAAAAGCAAAAATACCCTTTGCCCCAGTTGCTTACCAAATATCTTTCCAGCTCAACCCCCATCAAAGTCCAGTGCTTGGGGGAAGAGTCAGGTTTTCATGGCCTCTTGGAAGGCTAAAGCAGGCATGTATGAGAATGTCTCATAGGAATTCAAAGAAAAGAATTGCCAATTTAGTTTGTTTATTCCTAAAATATTTAATCTTGTAGATGTGGAGGGCTACCAGAATGTGGCTGCAAAAGTATGAATGACCACTAGGTAGCAGCAAAATTCAGGTTATTTTATATATTTTTACTGCCATCTAGTGGTCATCTACATTTTTACAGTCCAGATCTGATACCTGTATGGTGTGGCCGGTTGCAAAATAATAGTGTAAACAATTGTGTGCCAGAACCAGTTTATACTGGCACATGAGGGCTGATAAATTTTCTGGAGTCTTGCAAACCAATTGAGAGCAGAACTGACCCATGACAGTGGTGTGACAATCAGTTGTTGGTCACCTAACAGCGTCATGAATAAGTGCCAATGTAGCCAGCAGTGCTGGTAAAGCCTGAAAGCACTAGAAGTTTGTTTGTTTGTTTATTTATAGAACCTGTTGTTAAACACTTACCAATGCACAAGAATGCTTTGGATCCAGTACTGGCCACACTTGCTGTTGCTGTCAGCAGCTTCTTAAACTGTTTCCCCCCTCCTCCTGGGTTTGCACAGTATACTGAACTGGGTTAAGAAAATACCTGTTGGAATTAAGGAAGTGGCAGTAGTAGTATGTGATCACACCTTATTGTTTCAGTAATGCCTCTTGAACCTATTCCCTGACTTTATGTGGCTGCCGTGTGAGCCCAGGAAAAAGTGTGGCTGCTTTAAAGAGCTCCTGGGTGGCACAGCAAGAGGATCAAGATTGGATCCAAATATTGATCACCCCTACAAAATACATGTCTTAGTGATAAGCAAACTGGTTGCTGCCCTGTGCTCTTTAGGCTACCGTGTTCATTAGCCCCAACCAGTTTACCCCAGATGTTTTTTCTAGGCTCCCAAACCAACCACTGGCATGTGGCTCTCTTCTGCTATTCCCCCCCCCCCAAGACTGCCCCTGATCCTTTCTGGAAGATGAAAGCACTATTGGAAGCAGAGATTTATTAAAATGAAATTGGTTGGGGCACAATGCCTGGGGAAGAGCAAAAGAGATATCCATGACACCTTATTTCACATATTGGTGCTCTATGGGTGACCAGGTTTGAATTATGGAGTGTTTAATATATCCTTTCACTTTTTAAAAATTAAATCAGAAGTTCATTATGTGGAGTTTTGTTATTCCTTCCGGCTATCCAACATACCGTACATTTGGAAGAAAGATTTTTCTTCTTTTGTTGGGAGAACAAGACAGGGAAAAAAGTGAAGCCTTTCGCCATCTCATTTCCACTCTGATGTGACTTGCTAGTGTGGTATTTGTTTTGTTTTGTTTTTAAAGGAGAAAATACTCAGCATAGCCTCGTTTTTTGTTTTTTGTGTTACTCTTCTTCTTCTTCTTCTTCTTCTTCTTCTTCTTCTTCTTCTTCTTCTTCTTCTTCTTCTTCTTCTTCTTCTTCTTCTTCTTCTTCTTCTTCTTCTTCTTCTTCTTCTTCTTCTTCTGCCATATCTGTTATCCGACGTTGGTGATCATGTTGGCGAACCTGTTTTTATCAGCAGCCGCATGAAAAAGTGCTGCTGAGTTTTGTCCAAACCAGTCCCTTAGATTTTGAAGCCACAATGTTCTTCTTCTGCCTGGACCTCATTTGCCTTCAATCTTTCCCTGGAGGATTAAATGGAGTATGCCATAGTTTTCTGGGTGCATCACATGTCCAAAATATTCTATTTTTCGTTTTTTAATTGTTTTGATGATTTCCCTTGGCTTTCCCAGGCGGCTTATCACCTCCTCATTTCTGATCTTGTCAACCCATCTTATACGCAACAGCTGCCTGCAAATACACATTTCAAATGCTTCTAGTCTCTTCAGGTGGCCTTCTGTCAGAGACCAACTCTCTACTCAATAGAGCAAGATAGAAAAAATATAGCATCTGACAAGCCTGATTTTCAGTCTACACTTAAAAAAGGAGCCCAGAAGCAAATTGGCTGAAAGCTAGGGGGCAGCATAACCAGAAAAATGTGAAGTCACTTTAGGAAAGTTTTAACAGAAGAGGAAAGGTGATAAATGGCTGGAATTGGTTGGTACTTTTCCCCATCAGCTAGGGCCATTGTGTTTTTATAAGCCTTTCCTGATTTCCATCTAATCACTCTACAAGCATGCCCTGGCTATGTCTTCTTTCTGATCTGGGTCCCCAATGCTGCTTTTGTCTTGTTACCAGCCAATGAGGGAGGTTGACTTAAGTAAGTAAACTATACTTAACCAAGGAGCAGCTGTAGTGCATTATATGAACCATACAATCAAAAAACGACAAAAAAGAAAGAAAATTGAATCTCAGGCAGTAGACTAAAACAAAGCAGCTTCAAGAATGGGCTAGAATAAACTATAAAAAGATTACATCTCAACCTTCCCAAATAACTACAGAGAAAAACTTTACAACCGTTCAGAAAATTTAGGAAATCAGCAGGTAAAATAGGATCTTCATCTGATCCAATGTCAGGATAGGATCTTCATCTCATCCAGTGTCAGCCCTAGCAAGTACACCAGAACAAGAAATCAATTCCACAGAAAAGCTCAACATACTTCTATTGAGATTGACTATTATAAAAGCCTCTTGCAAATTGATTGTGCTATAACTCCTCCCCTTCTTATAGGTCAGGGAATTAGGGAGGTGTCTGCCTGAATTACTCCTGAATGTTATCTGGCAACAGGTTCTGCATATTTCCATCAAGGCCATCTTTCTTACTCTCTACATCCAGCCAATTAGGGCAATTGAAAAAAAAGGAGACATGATTACGAGGGGTGACATGATAGCAGTGTTCCAATATTTCAAGGGTTGCCACAAAGAAGAGGGAGGCAAGCTATTTTCCAAAGCACCTGAAGGCAGGACAAGAAGCAACTGATGGAAACTAACCAAGGAGAGAAGCAACCTAGAACTAAGGAGAAATTTCCTGACAGAACAATTAATCAGTGGAACAACCTGCCTCCAGAAGCGGTGAATGCTCCAATACTGGAAGTTTTTAAGAAGAGATTGGACAGCCATTCTTCTGAAATGGTATAGGGCAGTGGTGGTGAACCTATGGCATGAGTGCCAGAGGTGGCACTCGGAGCCCTCTCTGTGGGCACATGTGCCATCGCCCCAGCCCTGCCTCCCCACAGCCCCCTCCACACCAGCCCCCCCAAAGGAGAGTCGCCCCCAGGCACGGCTCGCCTGGAGCAGTGCAGCCGAGGACATGGCAGTGGGGACAAGAATCTGCCCTTGCGCCCCATCGCAAACAGATAATGCTGTGGGGCACGGGTGGAGGCTGTGGCTGCCATGGCGCTACTGGGCTGCCTGGGCAATCTGCGGCGGGCTGTGGAGGTGCTGGGTGGCCCTGGGGGTGAGGCAGGGGTGGAGTGGGGATGGGGTGGTGTGGGGGTGGGGCAGTTTCTGGGCACTCGGTGTCTAAAAGGTTCGCCATCACTGGTATAGGGTTTCCTGCCTGAGCAAGGGTTGAACTAGATGACCTCCAAGGCCCTTCCAACTTTTTTTAAATAATAATAATAATTATTATTATTGATCATCGCACAGTCAGCCATATGTTCAGACTGGATTTGGCATTTTGTCTACCTATCGAGTCCTTACCCAGGACCTGGGATAGGCAGATGTGGATGTTTGATGGTATTACAGATATCGTCGCAGGATGGAAGCAGTTCCTAGTAAGGCCGCCTTTTGCAACTGACTAATAGAGAATTTGTCAATGCCAATGGTGTTCAAGTGGTGCTCCAGTTGTTTTGGGATTGCACCCAAGGAGCCTATGACTATTGGTACTACCCTTGCTTGCTTTTGCCACAGTCTTTCTATTTCTATTTGTAGGTCTTTGTATTTTGTTATCTTCTCCAGTTCTTTCTCTTCTATTCTGCTGTCTCCAGGCACTGCCACGTCCACTATCCAGACTTTTTTGTCTTTCTTATCGACAATTGTTAAATCTGGGGTGTTATGTTGCAGGTGCTTGTCTGTTTGAATTCTGAAGTCCCAGAGCAGTTTAATTTTATCATTTTCTATGACTTTCTCTATTTTATGATCCCACCAGTTTTTGCTTACAGGCAAATGATATTTTTTGCAGATCTTCCAATGCACCATTGTTGCTACTTTGTCATGCCGCTGCTTGTAGTCAGTCTGTGCAATCTTCTTGCAACAGCTTACCAGGTGGTCCACTGTTTCTTCAGCTTCTTTGCATAGGCGGCACTTACTGTCTGTTGCTGTCTTCTCAATTTTGACTTTGTATGCATTTGTCCTTAAGGCTTGGTCTTGTGCAGCCAGAATTAGTCCCTCGGTCTCTTTCTTCAATTTTCCTGCTCTTAGCCATTGCCAGGTCTTGTTATTATCTGCTTTCCCAGCTATTTTTTTAATGTATTGGCCATGTAGTGCTTTGTCTTCCCATGCCTCTATTCTGTTCTTCATTTGGTCTTTCTTGTAGGCCAGTTTGGTCTCTCCAGTATTCAGTAAGCCTTCCTGATATACTAAGGATTATTATTATTATTATTATTATTATTATTATTATTATTATTATTATTATTATGAGATTGGACAGCCATTTGTCTGTCTGATTAAGATTTATTTTTATTTATTTTTATTTTATATTCTTATATTTTACTATTTTTTCCCCTTGTGTTTAAAATGAGGATTTTTTTTTAAAAGACCATGTTGCCAAGCTTTATGCAATGGGCAGCATAATAGCAGCACCCTCTCAACTTCCTCTACAAGATGAGGTTAACCAAGATGTGATTATTGCTAATTGAACAGGCTCTCATTGTCAGTTTTTGAATTAGTATTTTCTTCCTTAAGCCAAGAGTATTCAGTGGCAGCCACAGGGTACTTAAAAGCTATGATGCTTCGTCACCCATTGCAGTACGTTGATGTGAATTCAAGTGGCCAGTAGCAAGAGGGATCCGTTCTATTTTAGGTAGAAGGGTCCACACTTCCATCCACAAAAACACAGCCCAATCTTTGCTCTGGTCCCTAGTCAGTTTCATCTTGCACTCTCATCTTTGAAAGATTTGGACACAGCAGCATGAGAAATATAAATAAAAATACCTGCTAGGATTTGAAAACCTATTTCCCCACTCCCACTGACTTTTGTGTAGAAAGGAACTTGAAAGACAACATTTCTTGCCTAAAAAGAGAGAGAAATCTGGAATGATTATTGGGGGGGGGGATTGTGACTCAGCTTCCTCTGTGACTCCAATATAAAAAAATCCAATAGATCTCAGTTCAGTTTAATACAATTTGGGATATAAGAGGAAGTGCACAAGAGAAAATGTAAAGATAACAGACAAAGACCTGTGGTCAGACCTGCCCCATTCCTGGCCACCACCCTAGTGGTGGCTGATGTTCCCCCCAGTTAATGTCATGCAGAAGAAAGAAGCAGCCCAACTAGCAGCTTAGCCAAGTGCCACACACATTTGATCAGGACAGCACCATTTGGCAGCAATTGAGAACAGACACCTTAGAAGCAGGATTGGGACTTTCAATGGGGTTCAGCGGAGATCACCTGAGTGGGGAGCTCAAGAAAGAGAATCCTATAGGCAGAAAGCTGCAGAACCTATTAATAGAGCTGCTAGACCTGAAGGTGAAGTAATGGAAGACAATTTTACCTTTGGTGGCGGCTCGGGGGAAAGTTGTATTTAGTGTTAGTTCAAGGATTACTATGCCAAAATATTGGAGACAAATGTCTATTGGAAAGTTTCCAAGAAAATGAAGCTTACAAGCTGTATTTAATTACTGTTTTTAACAGAAAGCAATTGTACTGAGCTGAGCCAATCCTCAATTGTTTCCTGTCCAAAGTATAGAAATGACAGCATACTAAAACAGTCTTATTCATATATAAATTTGTAATAAAGCTGCAGCGTACTGACAAGTGAAACTGACAACAACTGGAAAAATAATTCCATTTTTCTGTTTATACCATTTTCTGAGAACTGGCAAAAAGCGTCTGAATGAAAAACTCTGCTATAAAAATAACAGTCCAAGTATGTGTGTTCAAAGAGACTCATCTCCCAAAGAGGAACAGGACTGTTTAAAAGATATGTGCATATGTTTATTAAAAACTGTTTGACATAGGACAGGAAACAGGATGGCTGATTTTTAGCTTATATCAATATGGTTGTGTATGTGTGGTGGGGGCAAAATAGCATTTTAGTGTACTCGACATAAGTTATATAAGGGCAGTGACTACACTAACTTTCAAACTGTAATTCTTTCCGAAACAAAATATTAATCTAGCAAAGGCTATGGGGATAAATATTGTGGGCCTTCTCAGGTTTTTGTATGAGACACAATTATTGTATGTTCCCAAACGATACCACGGCCAATGATATTTTCATGGAGATAAGAAAAACAAACTCTCTACGCCAGCAGCCAGCTAGATCATATTGAATGAGATGCGAAGCCTGGGAGGCTAACCTCTTGGAAGCACATTTGATCCCTTTGCTCTGAAACCTTGTTTCAGTAACACACCTTGGACAGGATGTGCTGTTAAATGATTCAGGCCAGGAGAGATTTGCAGCCTGGAAAAGTAAAGCTCATGTGTTCACATGAAAGGAAAAGGAGAAGAAGAAGAAGAAAAGAAACATCACAGCAAAGCATTTAGCAGGAGAAACAAAACCCTCCCCTGTGAGCTATGCCACTCCCGACAAGAAAGGGGGAAAAATTAAAATAGTTTTGGATTTGGGACAGGAGTATTAGTTGTAATTTGTCCCAGTCTTAAATTATGTATCACAATATATATGGAAATTAAACCCTCAAGTATGACGTACAGTAAATAATTTAGAATGTCTCTTTCATCAAGTGTGAGTTGGCCTCTAAGATATTGATACTTGCATTTTAGCCTAACATCCAGCATGTATGTTTCCTGCCGCCACATGTAACCTCTGGCTTAAGAGACTCTGAGGCCTTCTTGGGGCTGGTATTCTCTGAGTACTTTTTGTAGACTGGTGTGGAAGAGAGATATTTTCAGTAAGATATATATTATATTCTGAATCTAATATTCAGAACCACAGAATTACAAAAGCTGGTCACACAATTCTTTATAGGAATGATTGACCTGGGCCAGGTATGAAGAAACAGCTGTTTGCCAGGGGTAAGCAACCTTGGCTCTTTTATGACTCGTGGACTTCAACTCCCAGAATTCCTGAGCCAGCCATGCTGAGGGGAAAGGGAGAGTTTCCAAGCTGAGCCATGCTGGCTCAGGAATTCTGGGAGTTGAAATCCACGAGTCATAAAAGAGCCAAGGTTGCCTATCCCTGGCCCGGATTCTAGGTAACTGGAGAGGACCTATGATACCTGCTTTGGCCCATCATTCCTGATCTCAGGCAACAACAGACAGTTTGAGAATAGAATAAGATAAACAGGCCAGCTACTCCTACAGATCTACCAATACATAAAATATTAAGGCTCTCTACCAGGCTTAAGTCTAGGAAACTAATTTTGGGTAACGTATCACAGTCATATGATCTAGATGAAGAATGGCGATTAAGATGGGTGACCTTTAATAACCCAACCAAACAGATCACACAGATCGGGGGGGGGGGGAACACTTCCAAGAATGCACTTGTCTGGAAAAATATGGAGTCCCCTGAACAGAATCAGGACAGGCCATGCCAGAACTAAGGCAAAGCTCTTTAAATGGGGAACAGCTGACAACCCGCAATGTAACTGTGATGCATTGTGTTATGTCCTGGGCCTGTGATTGACAGAGCAGGTGCAGGAAGTTGCAGAGAGACCTGGGCAGACCACGTGGCCTGCCCAGGCCAGACAGGCTGTCTCCAGCCTATTGCGCATGCGCAAAGCAGGAAAATACTTTGCATTTATTGGCTGACGCTGTTCTCTGCAAAAGGGTATAAAAGGGATCAGCGCTATTTTTGTGTTGTTCTGTTGGAGTTGAATAAAGAAGCATCTGTTGTTACTCCTGCCCCGTTTCAATGCCTTACCAGCGCACAGAACACAACACATTGGAACAAACAATAATACATATAGTTTGAGAAGATTTCAAGGCACCTGTGATGATCTCATTGCAGCCATACCAGATGCAGTTACACGGATAGTCTCCTTAGATATCAAATGGTGCCATATTGTGGTGATTTTATTATGGCTTTACCTTAATTTACTATTTTATCTCGTATACTGTATTGTCCACATACTACAGGAAGTCCGCAACTTACAACAGTTCATTTTGTGACCGTTCAAAGTTATAACAGCACTGAAAAAAGTGACTTATGATGGTTTTTCACACTTATGACCATTGCAGCATCCCATTGGTCATGTGATACAGACACTTGGCAACTGACTCATATGTATAGTTGCTGTATCCCGGGGTCATGTGACCACCTTTGGCGACCTTCTGACAAGCAGTTAATGGGGAAGCCAGATCCATTTAACAAGCATTTTACTAATTTAACCACTGCAGTGATTCACTTAACAACTGTGATAAGAAAGGTTATAAAATGAGATAAAATTCACTCAACAAATGTCTGACTTAGCAACAGAGTTTTTGGGCTCAATTATAGTCATATGTCAAGGACTACCTGATGCTTTATTTAAACTTTATATAAACTTGTGTTTGTATGTATAGTGTGTTTTACATATCAGTGATTGCATGACCTCTGTAGATGCCATAAGCTACATAAATAAATAAAATAAATGGCCCATGATTCTGAAGTTTGGAGAAAGGCATCTCTAATGGCCATCAAACAGCAAGTGTCTTCAGACATAATGGAATAAAATGGGGGAGAGAAGTCTTGACTGAATTGTCTCTCATGCAAGGCTAAAATGTTATTAGCACAAAGACACCCATAAATCAAATGTGATTCATCCATGCAGTTTGTTTGCAGTAAATTGGAAGTGATTTGCCCTGAGATTTTTCTGAATTCCCAATCTAGCCTAAATCTCTGGGCTTTCCTGAGATCTCCCAATAAAGTACTTGGATATGATCCTCTTTAGTTCAGCAAGGTGTTCCATTATTCCATTAGAACATATCTCTCAAGTTGAAGGTCTCAGTATTTTAGCTTGTGGTGTGTACACAGCAAGCCACAAACTGGCAAACTACATTTTACCCTATTGTGAACCAACCAGTGGAGTTAGTTTATGCTTCTTTGTCTGGTCCAAAATCAGGGTTAATTCGATGATCTATGACTTAACTAAACATTGGATGGCATATTGCAGAGAAATGCTGAATTTCTAAGCAGTAAAATGGTCTCAAGCTGGCTAATAAAACAAGGCTAATAAGCCTTGGTAAGCCCACACTTAGAATACTGCATCCAGTTTTGATCAGCTCAATACAAAAAAGATGTTGAGGGTTGGAAAGAGTTCAGAGAAGAGCAAAAGAAAAAAGAAAAAAAAGAAGCTAAAATGTATGAAGATCGATTGCAGGAACTGATTATACCTATCTAATGAAAAGAAGGACCAGGGTGATATGATAGCAGTCTTCCAACATTTGAAGAGCTGCCACAAGAAAGAGGAAACCAACTTATTTACCAAAGCATCTATAGGCAGGACAAGAAACAATGGATGGAAACTAACCAAGGAGAGAAGCAACCTAGAACTAAAAAAAATTGCTAACAGTGAGAACAATTAACCAGTGGAACAAATTGCCTCCAGAAGTTGTGGGTGCCCCATCATTAAATGCTTTTAAGAAGAAACTGGACAGCCATTTATCAGAAATAGTATAGGTCTCCTGCAAGAGCAGAGGGTTGGACAAGACAACCTTCCAACTCTGTTATTGTTACTGGCCAGAAGTCTGGCTTACTTTGCGTAATTCCCAGATGTACTTTTGGGACCAGGTGTGCAGGAGTAAGCAAAACACCAGGCTTGCAAATATTACTGAAATATTACTAAATTACAGTTACAGAACATAAGACATGCTATCAATGACAGTTATATTATAAAAATTGTGGTCAACCTATGCACACATATGCTTAACATTTCTAACTGTTATAGATGTTTTAGCAATGTCAGGGAAAGGTGGGTAACATTTGACACCATGATTGGTTTGTGGGGTTTGGGGTTTGGAGATTTAAAAGTTGCTTTAATTTCCACCTCGGGGGGCTCAGTTGGGCTTCAACACCCAGTGTTGGGCTGGGATATCAAAATACTGACCCAGTATACTGACTTGGACTCTAGTGATGCTGAATCAGTAGACTGAGGAAGAAAGTGATGGCTCTGCACTTGGATGAGAATTGAGAGGACCTATTGTCTCCCCTGGAGAGCCCCTAGTTAAAATGAAGGTGTGTTGGAGGGAGGGGGAATTAGTTAATTTTTGAGTAGGCAATTTGATAGATAATTTTGTGTTCTGTTTTGACTAGTCTTCAAGCAACTCATAACAATTCAAAGATTCCAATTGTAGGGATCCCTAGGAAAGGAGTAGATAAACTGCTTTTGTGAATTATGGAGTGTGTCCTTGGAGGCAAGAGACTCTGCCATCAATTTCTATATACCCGTATGCCTGAATGGCCTATTCCCCTGCTTGGGTGAGAGAACTTGTGCAAACTGAAGGACCAGAGGGGATACGATAGCAGTCTTCCAATATTTGAAGGGCTGCCACCAGGAAGAAGGGGCCAACTTATTTACCAAAGGACCTGTACAAGAAACAATGGATGGAAACTAACCAATAAACAGTAGGGATTATGCTGGAAAAACTAAGTTGAAAAATATTGGAATAAAGCAGTGTTCCAATGTTTGATGGGCTGCCACAAAGAAGAGGAGGTTAAACTATTTTCCAAAGCACCAGAAGGCAAGACAAGAAGCAACGGATGGAAACTAATCAAGGAGAGAGGCAACCTAGAACTAAAGAGAAATTTCCTAACAGTGAGAATAATTAATCAACGGAATTGCTTGCCTTCAGAAGCCGTGGGTGCTCCATCACTGGAGGCTTTTAAGAAGAGACAGGACAGCCACTTGTCTGGAATGATATAGGGTCTCCTGCATAACCAGGGGGTTGGACTAGAAGACCTCCAAGGTACCTTCCAACTCTGCTATTCTGTTATTTAATTTAAGTGGGGGTTAGTGTGCCTGAAGGACTCCAGCTTTACAATCAATGCTGTGATTCAGACATTCATACGGTCTTTGCAACAGTAGTTTATCTCCTTGCCAATTCACCTCAGTAGCCAACATCTCTGCTATGGATTACCGTTTTCCTGTGCTAACTTTATTCCTATCGTGACCTGGAGAGGAATTTTGAGCTATTATTAACATTACCTTTGCAAGCAGCTGTAACTGTGGTGTTTGGCTGGCAATCAAAGCAATAAGTGTGATACCAACAGAACTCAGTTCTAAGAACAGTGTTTATATTGTCCTCTGCTTTCAGAGCCTAGTTAGTTGGCTTTAAAAAAAAGTAGTGGAAACTGCTTCTACGAATGTATGGATTTAACCTATACAAAGGGAAGGAGGCAAGTTAGTGGAAACATTTATAAATCTGTGACAACTGAGAATAGGGAGAAATTTATCCAATTTTATAGAAGTCTTCATTTGTTGAAAACATTGCAATAAGTACTTCCAAAATATTCCTGTAACGTAATAGAGAAGCATTGCCTGGGATCCTAGGCAGGTGGGCTGGTGTTTCAGGCAAATACCCACAATTTAAGATCAGTAGTTGTAGCTCTTCTCATTTGCCCACCTTCAGGGGCTTTTAATACAATACATTTTAATGTAATATAATACCTTTTAATATACAGTTTAATATACTGTTGACTTTCAACAGTTTGCTTAGTGACCGTTCAAAGTTATATCGGCACTGAAAAAAGTGACATGGCCATTTTTCACACTTATGACCTTTGCAGCATCCCCATGGTCATGTGATTTATATTCAGATGCTGGACAATTGATTCACAATCACAAGTCAATGGGGCAACCAGATTCACTTAACAGCCGTGTTATTAATTTAACAGCTGCAGTGATTCACTTAACAAATATGGCAAGAAAAGTCATAAAATGGGGCAAAACTCACTTAATCAATTTCTAACTTAGCAACATAAATGTTGGGCTCAGTTGTGGTTGTAAGTTGAGGACTATCTATAATGCCAATTACCTGCAGTGTCATTTCTCTAATGGACTCGTCCCTCCAAAAGGGATTGCCATATAGATGACTTTCACTACATACCTTACGGAACAGTGAAGACATTTTACTGGATCATGTTTTATTTTCAACTCCAATGATGATTTAAGTCAGGGGTCTTCAAATTTGTTGGCTGAAGAATTCTGGGATTTGAAGTCCACAAGTCATAAAAGGGCCAAGTTTGAAGACCCTTGACTTAGGTTATGGTACTTTTCAATAAGCATTGTAAATGTTGGAGCTTGTGGACTAGATTTATCTTAGCAGGTTTATTGCTTTACAGTATTTTAAATGCATGAGATTTTTTTTTTAACAAATTACTGTTTTAAGTATTTGTCTTACTTGCATCATTCTAAGGAAGTATGGAATTGGTTGCACAATCATGCTGATTTCATTGTTCATGTCCACAATCATTAAACCTGTAGTAAAACTATGAGTAGCTCATTGTGCTTTGGTTTAGGTGGGTAAATGAGGAGATAAAGTAAGCAACCTTTTGTTCAAGCCAACATCCCCTCAAGAGAGCTGATAACACAGGGCTCTGTTTGATTTTAGTCAAGAGAGAGGAATGAAGGACTTGGGGTGTTTTAAAATTTGTAGACAGTCATTAGTTGAGGAAGGAATTATATGCCAAAAAAGGATCTCATGAAACACTATAAGGTTCTATTTTAATTTCAGTATAAAATTGTTTAATTGGAAGTGGATCAGAGTTATATAATATCGCAAACTACTAAGAACAACATGAACTAAGAATTTTGTTGCAGTCTCCTGAACGCATACGATACCATGTTTAAATTAAAAGATATATCAGTATCCTTCCCTGACGAGAGTTATGCTGATCATCTGCAGGATAGCCATTTCTCAAAACACACCCTCTGCTTTGTGATGTGAATTGCTTTTTTCTGGCACTACAAAAGGAAGTGGAGTACATTTCCTTTGCTTCAGGCTTGCCAAGCACCATGTTTGCTGCCCATGTTCCAGCCTGGGAACCTCCAACACTCCATTGTCTAACAAATTGCTCCTTTTTGTCTTCCTTCATTAAAAATGAGAGAGAAAGAAACTGTCAGGCAATTTCCACACTATTCTTCCTAATAGGGGCAATTGAAAGTGAAGATTGAAAAGACATGCCAGAAGGCAACAGTAAGTTGCTTCTGTAACACTTAATAATAATAATAATAATAACATCATCATCATCATCATCATCATCATCATGGATCTAGTCACCAGAAATTCAGGTTGCCTCAACTGCACCATTACCTTTAGTTGCCTTGGAAGGCTTTCATCCTTAAAAGATGGCCTAGAAAGATTTTGAACATGCAAACAAGAATACATCTGAGCACATAATGCAGTACAGAGATTGTTGTACAGCAGGGGTCTTCAAACTTGGCAACTTTAAGACTTGTGGACTTCAACTCCCAGAATTCAGATTCAGATTCAGCCATAGTTTCATTCCATACAGCATTAACCTTGTGAATTCTCAAGCTTCCTCCTTCTGTTATATATTCAAGATGGACAGTATTTAATATTTATTTGCTATGTATATGTAGGGATGTGGGTCTATACATATGTTGTTCATAGTATGTTTAGGTGTGTGTCATGTATGTGTTTCACTTTGAGAGCGGGCAACTAAATTTCATTTTTGATGTGTGCCGTTGTGCCCACAGTAAAAAAATGACAATAAAGGTTATCTTATCTTATCTTATCCTCAGCCAGCCAAAGCAGCGGCCAGGGCTGGCTGAGGAATTCTGGGAGTTGAAGTCCACAAGTCTTAAAGTTGCCAAGTTTGAAGACCCCCTGTTATATAATACCAAATCCATCCTTTGAAAGTATCCACATCTGTGATTATATGAATCATATTGCTACCCAACTTGATAATAGTGACTCTAGATGCTGATATAGATTCACCTCAGGAATGCCAAAGAACAAACATGCAATACAGCTGAGGTCAAACCACAAACACGTTCCTGATCTCATAACCATGACCAAATGAACTCATCCAATACTCTTGCTCAATGCTAGGGGAGAAATCTGGTTTACAGTACAAGGCCTTGCAGGGCTGCGGTCACCTGAATGCACCATGATCAAAGTGCACAAGCTCTTCCATGAACCAGGAATCCAACTTACAAACAATGTCTCCCGATAACAAGCAACCAGAAATACCAAGAAGAGCTTTATCCTTAAAGCTCTCTTAAATCATCAGCTTTATCGCCATAGCAGATATTTGCAAAGGTCTGAACTTCTAACAAATTGTTTGCTGTGATTAACAAACCTCCTGTTTGCTCAATAGATGGTCTCCTGGAAGATATACATAACCCCAAAGTGCAAAGTTAGAGGGAAAGAAGAGAATAGGAAGGCACTGAAATGTTGGCTTCCATTGTTTAGTTAGAGCTACCATTGTGAAGGTTCTTCTTGTTTTTTTTCCCCAAACACACATGCACCCAGAGACAGCACTGCTTTTGAGATCAAAGAATTAAACATTGGAACAAAAAGTAGCAAGATGCAGGGCCTCAAAGGGGCGGCCATGTTACTTTCTTATAAGAAATACAGAGAATCTGGTGGCATTTCTGGATATTTGTCTATTAGTTAGAGCAGCCTTTCTTGCATAGGACTGTCAAATAATTATATGTTCCAGAATTCCCAGCCAACTGAAAATGGTTTGCTGGGAAACAGCAAGTAACTGTAGTTCTAATACAGGGATAGGCAACCTTGGCTCTTTTATGACTCGTGGACCGCAACTCCCAGAATTCCTGAGCCAGCATGGCTGGAAATTCTGGGAGTTGAAGTCTGCGAGTCATAAAAGAGCCAAGGTTGCCTACCCCTGTTCTAGTGCATCTGGAGAGGCACAGTTTCTTCCTCATCCCTCATATGGACTGCATCTATTCAGTTTCAGTGGCAACCAAGGAACTGCTATGTCTTTCTAAAGCAAAGCTAGCCCAAGACATAATACCTTGAGGCAAAGCAGCCACTGCCCCCTCTCTTGTACAAGACGACATGCATAACCCACACAACTAGTCAGATTATTTTGACAACCGAAGCCGGCTGTCCCACAAGAGGACTGAAAGCTTTAGAAGCTTACCTGTTTAGGGAAAGAGATCAAAATCTGAGTCCAGAGACGGGAGAAACCTCACAACAGGATGACTGTTTGCCATTAACACTTCCCCACCAAATCTACTATTCTTTGGGGGAGGACAGAGATTTGCAAAAACTGAATTTATAGATGTCAACTAGTAATTAACTATACTTTACTGTGTGGCATTGTGTACACAGAAAAAAATGACAATAAAGCTTATCTTTACATAAAAACATAATTCATTTCTCTACAGCAGCAATAGCAATGATCAAGTGAAATCCTATGAATCCACTCAGGCTGCTCTCCAGGTGCAATGGTATCTTCCCCCTTGTTCTTCCATTTTGGGTATATCTTCCAAAGCCCCACTTTTCCTGTCTTTTTACAATTGAATTAGACTTGGATTAGATCAGGGGTCTTCAAACTTGGCCTTTTTATGACTTCTGGACTTCAACTCCCAGAATTCCTCAGCCAGGGTGGGAGTTGAAGTGCACAAGTCATAAAAGAGCCAAGTTTGAAGACCCCTGAATTAGATACTCCTTCCAATAGAGAGCTGCCCCTCTATCAAAATAATGTCTCCTCCTGAAAAGGAAAAATAAAACATCAAAAATTAATATATTAGGCTAAAACCTCACTCAGGTTTCTATATTTTAGTTATAGGAACATCACCTGCTAAATTAAATAGAAAGCCCCAAATATAGGCAATTACGACACCAAGAAATGAAATTGCAGCTCCTGGTAGGGTATTTGGCCCAGCTCTCTCACTTTGTGGTAAAAGCAAAATACATTATTTTACAGCACTTTCATATGACTTGTTGAGTTGCATAAGCGATTGGCTTAGTAGCAATATTATGCTAAGCTGCAAGGTGGCTTGATTTGGTTTTGTGTATCATCTGAACTCAGCTATTGTAGTTATTTGCTAAATTACTACTAAACAAACCATGGTTCAGTGTTGTTTGTAAATCCAGTAACTGTTTTCTTTCAAATGCCATTGCAAATAAAAATCCATTGCATTGAAATTCAAATCCATAAAATACTTTGCATATATCTAAATATCAACATTTGTGGAAGAGAATTCTAATGAGAGATTTTGGGACAGCTTGAGTCCCTGACAGGTTCAGCAGGAAAATATTCAGAAGCAAGCAGTTATGTTAGTTTAAGCCATAGTATATATTGCATTGCATTGTACATATAGTACGATAACTACATTTTGTGCTTTCTAAATAATCCATGTCCTTCGTGCAAGCATCCTAGGTTCTTGGGAAGAATTCAACACCTATGAAGGCCAACCCCAGCTAAAGAACTGGCAGCTGTGACTTCACACTGTTGTGAACAGAGAATAAAACCTGGTTAGTGAACATTGTAGAACTTGCTGACAGCAGAATAGAAGAGAAAGAACTGGAGAAAATCATAAAATGCAGACTCCAAATAGAAGTAGGACAATGGTAGCAAAAGAAAGCGAAGATAGTATCAATAGTAATAGGTGTCTTGGGTGCAATTCCAAAATATATAGAGTGCCACTTGAACACCATCGGCACTGACAAAAAATCAGTATCAGTCAATTGCAAAAAACAGCTTTACTTGGAATAGGTTATGACCTGCAATAATATCTTTAACACCTTCAAACAACCCTTCTTATCCCAGATCCTTGGGAACGACATGATAAGTGGACATAAATACCAAATCCAGTCTAAACATCTGGTTGAATGTGCAACCAACCAAAATAATAATAATCTGCTCTACCAACATAATTCTCGCCTTTTTTTTTTCTGTTGTCCAGGTACCTGCATCTTACAAAACAGAAGCCTTATATTCGTGTGTGCCTTGCTATTAAGAAGACCGGTTTGGAGTTGTAGCCACCATTCATTTTCCATAACAATTTGGTGGCAAAACTCCACATCTCCAATTCAGCATTGCTAACTTGTAACAGCTTGACACTCTACTAATAGCACTTGTTTTTTTAATCTCCACCATTTCAGGATCTTTTGAGAGGTAAAGAGGGCATGCAAGCTCAGTCATGAATTTTAAGGCTTTGTTTACACATTACCTGGAGACATGTGGTTGTTACCTTTGCAATTGTGGTTCTGAGGAGTCTATATAGCTGTATCTGTATCATACATCAAACTATGAACCAGCTAACCTAGCACAGACATACAATCCACCTCATGGGTTTAGATTTGTGGCTAAATATGGTTGCCTCGAATGTGTTTGGGCATTGTGTGAATGCCTGAACCCTCTAAAACATTTCCACAGCCACTGAAACAATGGATGCAATTCAGTGATATCTGATTGAAAAACCTTGGGGAGAAATTATTGTTCAGTGTGCACCTAAATGCCTATTGGAGAGCCGTGGTGGGTGCAGTGGTTAGAATGCAATAAAGCAGCCTACTTCTGCTGAATGCCAGCTGCCTGCAGTTTGGTAGTTCGATTCTCATCGGCTCAAGGTTGACTCAGCCTTCTGTCCTTCTGAGGTTGGTAAAATGAGGACCCAGACTGTTGAGGGAAATAGGCTGACTCTGTAAACTGCTTAAAGAGGGCTGTAAAGCACTGTGAAGTGGTATATGAATCTAAGTGCTATTGCTATTGCTAAGCGAGTAAGTACATATTTGGTTCAGGTGATTGTGGCACCTCAACTGGCGTGTCATGTAAACAAACAAACAAAAAAAACACCTGGATGACAAAAAGGATGATTCAGTCAACCTATTGCTAAGCGTGTCATACAGACACCACCTTCCATCTTCCATCCTATGGCTGACAGATCCCAGATTTTGAAACCTGCTGGTGAAAGAATAATTAAATTAGTGGATAGGGGAAACACTGTAGACATAGTTTATTTAGACGTCAGTGAGGCATTTGATAAAGTGGACCACAACCTACTTCTTGATAAAATAAAACAATGTAGGATAGATGGATTCACAACTGGCTGGCCAACTGTGCTCAATGGGCAGTTTTCAATGGAACTATATCTACATGGAGGGAAGCATGCAGGGAAGTATATCAAGGTTTGTTCTTAGGCTTAGTACTCTTCAGTATCTTCATAAATGATCTAGATGGGGGGTCAGAAGGAAAACTCATCGAATTTGCAGAGAACACCAAACTGGGTGGAATAGCCAACACTCCAGAAGATAGGCTCAAGATTCAAAAGGACCTTGATAGACTTGAACACTGGGCCCTATGTAACAAAATGCAGTTCAGTGGTAAGAAAAATAAGGGCCTATACTTAGACAAGAAAAAACAAATGCACAAATGTATAATAGATGCTACCTGGCTCAATAGGTGCCATAATAGACCACCACTTATATGTGAGCCAGCAGTGTGTGCCACAGCTGCCCAAAAGACTAATGCAGACCTAGACTGTGACAACAGAGGGATAGTTTGAAGATGTGATAGTACTGCTTGATAGTGCACTAGTGAGACCATACTTGAAATATTATGTCCAATTCTAGTCACCATGATGAACAAAGATCTTGAGACTCTAAAACAGACATGTCAAACACAAGGCCCGGGGGCTGGATGCAGCCCATGAAGTGGTTTCATGTGGTCCACGAAGCCATCCTGGAAACAGTAAGGGAACGGCTTCCACTGCCTTGGCCCTCGCCCAGGCCAGCCAGGAGCCATGTACAATTTTGTGGTGGCCATCTTGGCACTTGCCCTGGTGGACCATGCCTTGGCAATTGCCCCAGTCCCACCCCCTTCTGCCAGAGACCCTCAGATCTGTTCCACTCCTGCCCAGGTCCCCACAGGCATCCTTGATGTGAATGATGTAGAACTGGCTGCACCCACTCCATCCACGCCCACCCAGCCCCCCAAGGGCAACCACAGTGCTGATGCGGCTCTCAGTGAAATTGAGTTTGATACCCCTGCTCTAGAAAGAGTGCAGAGAAAAGTAACAAAGATTATAAGGGATATGGAGGTTAAACCATAGGATGAATGATTGCGGGAACTAGGTATGTCTAGTCTAATGAAAAGGACTAGGTGTGATGTGACAGCAGCTTTCCAGTACTTGAGGGGCTGTCCCAGAGAAGACAGAGTTAACTTATTCTACAAAGGACCTGAGGGCAGGACAAGACGTAATGGGTATAAGATCCTTAAAGAGAGATTCAACCTAGAGCTAAAGAGAAATTTCCTAACAGTGAGAACAATTAATCAGTAGAATAGCTTGCCTTCAGAGGTTGTGGGTGCCCCTATATAGATTCAACCTGGCTCAAAACCTTACCCACTTTCCTGCAAGAGAAATAATCCTGAAGACAGGACTTGATTTTTAATACACTTCAGTCAAGGATCAAGATTCAAGTATATGACAATATCCTTGTGGTTCAAATGAGAGGATTAGAGCTGAGGCTGAGCTGTTCTGATAAAATGTATGTTGATAGACTTCCTTGGAGAAAGAACTGCATTCTTTGACCAAGTGACAAAATTAGTGGATCAGAGGAATGCTGTGGACATAATTTACTTGGACTTCAGTAAGGCATTTGATAAAGTAGATCACAACCTACTACTTGACAAGATAGAAAAATGTGGGGTAGACAGAACCACCACCAGATGGATCCGTAGCTGGCTGACTGGCCGTACTCAGCGAGTGGTCCTCAATGGAACTGCATCTATATGGAGGGAAGTCTGTAGTGGGGTGCCCCAGGGCTCTGTTCTGGGCCCAGTACTCTTCAACATCTTCATCAACGATTTGGATGAAGGGATAGATGGGGAACTCATCAAATTTGCAGATGACACCAAGCTGGCAGGAATAGCCAACACTCCAGAAGACAGGCTTCAGATACAGAAGGATCTGTACAGACTTGAACACTGGGCACTAACTAACAAAATGAAATTCAATGGTGAAAAAAGCAAGGTTCTACATTTAGGCAAGAAAAACCAAATGCGCAAGTACAGCATAGGTGGCACCATGCTCAATAGTAGTAACTGTGAGAGGGACCTCGGAGTCCTAGTAGACAATCACTTAAATATGAGCCAGCAGTGTGCGGCAGCTGCCAAAAAGGCCAACACAGTGCTAGGCTGCTTTAACAGAGGGATAGAATCAAGATCACGTGAAGTATTAATACCACTCTTCAATGCCTTGGTAAGTCCACACTTGGAATACTGCATCCAGTTTTTGTCACCACGATGTAAAAAAGATGTTGAGACTCTAGAAAGAGTACAGAGAAGAGCAACAAAGATGATTAGGGGACTGGAGGCTAAAACATATAAGGAACGGTTGCGAGAATTGGGTATGTCTAGTTTAACGAAGAGAAGGACAAGGGGGACATGATAGCAGTATTCCAATATCTCAGGGGCTGCCATAAAGAAGAGGGAATCAAGCTATTTGCCAAAGCACCTGAAGGCAGGACAAGAAGCAACGGGTGGAAACTAATCAAGGAGAGAAGCAACCTAGAACTAAGGAGAAACTTCCTGACAGTGAGAACAATTACTCAGTGGAACAGCTTGCCTCCAGAAGCAGTAAATGCTCCAACACTGGAAGTTTTTAAGAAGAGACTGGACAGCCACTTGTCCGAAATGGTGTAGGGTTTCCTGCCCGAGCAGGGGGTTGGACTAGATGACTTCCAAGGTCCCTTCCAACTTTACTACTACTACTACTATTATTATTATTATTAACTGTAATTGTGGAAGAATTCAGCACCCTTGGAAATCACTCTTCCTAAGCAGTAAGTAGTTACAACAATTCTGATGAAGCTCACAGAATTCCTGTGAGAATGAAAACCATGTCTGGAACAGAGAAACAATTTGTTCTTATGAGCTTGAATGAGAAAACAGGTAATTTGTAACTAACTGAGCTTCAGTTGTGGCAATCTGCATAGAGTGACTTGGACAACTCTAATTACACTGCAGATTATCTTCCTATCTTCCACCTACAACCAAATAAATGATTGTGGTGGTTTGTTAAAAGCAAAAATGCATGCCAGCTCCAGTCTGTGTGCATTTATCTACTACTCTGAAGCTTACAATTTGTTAAGTGGGTGGTGCAATCAATCCTGCCCTCTATGGTAGGATGGTCATGGGGGCCTGTTATGCCAGCCACTTGGATACATATTTAAGCCTCATTACTTCAAACATGATATTCCACAATCCATAGTAAGACATTACTTTTATTTGGCTAATTAAAGACTGAAGTATGCTTGTCTGTCCAAAGTCAGTGTTTTACATGATCCTTACGATTACCTTAATTTTCAAATTTGAGCATGATGTCATATAAATGAGATCAAGCATGATGGAGCTGCATGGACTTGCAGGAACAAGGCTCTCATTGGCTCACCAGTTTTTAGGGGTCACTTACATAAGACAAATATATGCAGGCCTGATTCTAGCAACTCCTGGGCACCAAGCCTGTAATCCACATTTTAGCCAAATTCTCCTTTGTTACAAAACAAAGACACATGCAGGAGAATATTTAGAGGCTGTCATCCATTACATCCAACTATTTATTGGCCATCTCTTCAGAAATCTGGGGCAAGACAGAAAAAAGTATGGCATGGTTGAGAAAAGAAGATGAAGAAATAAAGACTCTCTCGCAAGACTTACGGCACTTGCTTACACACCACATACCCCAGTTTCCATTCTGTTTAGAAGCCAGCCAGCCAGCCAGCAGCAATCCTTTATCTCTTTGCTCCCCCAAAACACTAAAATGTCCATATGCTCCTTCCAATCAACTTGTAGACAGAAGAACACAAAAACCAGGCATTCTCTTCTACTGCAGCACCCTGTGATATGCAAATCCTTTCTCTGCAGCACCGTGCAATACGGAAATTAAGCTGCTTGGGAAAATACATTATAAATTATGATAGGGAAAGAAAGGTCACTTGTAAACATCCAAGCTTCTTTGTGCCTTGCTTCTTTTAAAGATCCCCAAGAATGACAATGCAATAGTGGGATGGGAAGAAAGACTTAGTTCCAATAGGAAAAGCGATTGCTACAAATATATTGGATTTGGAGCCCTGCAAACAAAACACCAGCTTTGCTCCAGTTTCAAATAAATGACAGTGGAGTCAGGAAAAACAAACGCACACGCAAATGCAAACACACAAACAATACCCCCCCCCCAATCTTCTTCTTTCAAAACCAGCCATTGATGGGTAATTATACAGTACAAATTCTTTCACTTTGTGTGGAGGTGCCTCCAGCTTATTCTTCTTCAGATACATGTATTATCAGCTAAGGTCTAAACCAGGGGAGGGAGGAACTATGGCCCTTTTATGACTTGTGGACTTCAACTCCCAGAATTCCTGAGCCAGCCATGCTGGCTATCAAGCCAAGTCATAAAGGAGCCATGGTTCCCCATCTCTGGTCTGGATGAATCTATCACTAACAATGCTTTCTTTTTTAATGTGTTCAAGATTCCTGATGTGGATTGCCTTCCTTTCCTATCAACCTTATAGGGTAACCCTTGTATGACCTCCCATGGAACAGACAGAGCAGACATAGCTCTTGAGTGGGCTCCACTTTGAGGTGTTCAGGAGCCACCCATAATATTACTTTGGGGGTGAGGACCTTAGTGAATAATTTGAGGACACAGACTGGGTAAATTTATGTCACACAAAAGAACAGAATCTGGATTTTTATTTTCCCAGGATTGAGGATGGTGGCTTTCTCCCATTATTTTAAAGACTAAATTAAATGATAGGATGAAACCCTCATTTTGGGTGCTCCCTGCCTCACACTGATAATCAGCATCTGAATTTGGAGTATCTATGGGAGCACCACAAAGAGGTTCGAAGGTAACGAGTCTTTCCCCTCCTTTCCTGCTCTAGAGGACAGGATTAAAAGTAAGGAGTGGAAATAGTCAGGAGGCAGAGATTGGCTCACTATTAGGAGAAACATTTGAACAGAATGAGCTCTTTGAGGGTGAACAACTTGTCTTGAGAGGTAACAAGCTCCCTTTTCCTGAAAGGTGTTTTAAGAGAGGTTGAATGACTTCCTATCAAGAGTATAGGAGTGATATTCTCTATTGCAGACATGTCAAACACAAGGCCCAGGGGCTGGATGCATCCTGCGAAGTGGTTTCATGTGGCCCGTGAAACCATCCTGGAAACAGTGAGGGAACGGCCCCCACTGCCTTGGCCCTGGCCCAGGCCGTCTGGGAGCCAATGTACAATTTTGTGGTGGCCATCTATGCTGAAACACATTCAGTCTTAGTTCCACAAGGCCGTCTAGAAACAGCGAGGAACCAGTCCCTACCGTGTTGGCCCCGCCCCCTGGTGCATGCTGGGGAGGTGTCACCCTTTGTGAGGAATGAAGAAATGGACCATGCCTTGGCGCTTGCCCCAGTCCCACCCCCTTCTGCCAGAGACCCTCAGATCTGTCCCACTCCTGCCCAGGCCCCCACAGGCACCCTTGACACGAACGATGTAGAGCTGGCCACGCCCACCCAGTAGGCCACATCCACTCCATCCACACCCACCCAGTAGGCTGCACCCACCCTGGCCACACCCACCCAGCCCCCCCGAGGGTAACCGCAATGCTGATGGGGCCCTCAATGAAATTGAGTTTGACACCCCTGCTCTATTGGAAGGGGATGGACTAGATTTTCTGAAAGAGCCACTCATCCATATACTACCTAATTTTTGTTCATGTAATCTTTAACTGGGCAAAACGGTGTGCCATAGGGCAACAGTTTTTGAACCAAAGTACCTCCAATATACTAACTTACAGAAAGCACCGAAAATCCAACACCCATGATTCTCTGGAATTAAAACTTCACAAATTTTGTAAACCATTTTATGTTGTAAAATTTGTCATAGAGCATTTTGTGACATAAAAAAAATGTCATAAAAGATTTCCTGTGGTCAACTGCTGGTGTTTGACTATGTTGTACAGTTCAACATGGGCTAATTTCAAGGCAGGTATCTCTCTGAATAGCTCCCTGATTTTTTTTTTTTTTTTTTTTTAGGAACTTTTCATTAGAACCTTTGCCATTGTTGAAGGTATTGAGGCATTTGCTAGTATCTTTGAAATGATGACCCTAGGTTATCTGTTAGAATTATATGGAAAACTGCATTGATAAGAAATTACAGATTATCTTGATGGTCAGTATAGCATCAGCAAATTGGCTGCAAAACACTTTTGGCCCTATTGAACTCATGCAACGTGTTGGAACATTACATGATTAAATATGTTATAGTCATTTAAAATTAATTTCCCATTTCTCTGAATTCTTACGTCATACGGTCATTCTGAAGTTATATTTGTGTTCAGTTTGAAGGGTTGTATCATAATCATTAAAAGTTTTTCAGGAAGGAAAAAGTATGAAAAAAAAATTTGTCCAGAGAATTTTCAAAGACTTTCTGAACATCATCAGGGTGGCAGCCATACTGCTCTCTAGGTCAGAGGTCCCCAACCTTTTGGGCACCAGAGACCAGTTCCATGGAGAGAGGTTTTTCTGTGGACCGGAGAGTGCGTGGTTTTGTATGCTGCCTGCATGCCACGGATGGGACTTTGCTTGTTTGTGCGGACCGGTTGCTGGCATGTAGCGGCCTGGTACTGTTCCACAAACTGGGGGTTGAGGACCCCTGCTCTAGGCTATTGCTAGTCCAAAGGGCAAATGCACGTCAGTGAAGGCATCTTTCCTAGATCCAGACAGAGGGTCTTTAATTGAGGGGATCTATTGTGCATCTACTTTACCCAATGTTAGCAGATGGGGAGAAACTATGAGAGATAGGCTCTCCTTGGTCACCAAACCCTATTTCCATGAAGGACTTTATAGGTGGTAACCAGCACCTTGAATTGCACCTGGAAGTTTATAGGCAACCAATGCAGCTTGGGGAGGAGTGGTGTCATGGGCCGAACTGCAGCATGCCCATTATTGCCAATGCTGATGCATTCTGGACCAGATATGGCAAACCAATGTAAAGCACATTGCAACAGTCAATTTATGAGGTGATTTGAGCATGAGTGACCATCTGAAACATTAATCCTCTGGACTGTAGATATTAGGAGATGTCAGTTAACACACATCTATGCCTTAAAGCAGAGGTCCCCAACCTTTTGCGCACCAGGGACTGGTTCCATGGAGAAAGATTTTTCCACGGACCGGAGAGTGGTTTTGTGTGTTGCCTGCATCCCATGGATGGGCTTTTGCTTGTTTGTGTGGACCGGTTGCTGGCATGCCGCGGCTCAATACTGGTCCACAGTCCAGGGTTGGGGACCCCTGCCTTAAAGGTTATAATGTAGGTACATGTAGTCCTCAACTTACGACCTCAGTTAGGACTGGACTTTTGGTTGCTAAGCAATGCAATTGTTAAATGACTCATCATGTGACCAGTCCCAATCTTACAACCATTTTTATCACAGTCATTAAACAAATCACATGGTTATTAAGTGAACCAGGCTTTCCCAATTGACTGTGCTTGTCAAAAGCTGGCTGAGAAGGTTGCAGATTGTAATCGTTGTTGCAAATGCAAACTGGTTGCAAGCACTCGAATTGGGATCATGTGACCATGCATGTCATATGACAGTGGTAACTTTGAGGATAGATCGTAAGTACTTTTTCTGAGGCCATCGTGACTTAGAACAATCATTAAACAGATGGTCATAAAGTCGAAGATTATCTGTATATAATAATTACATATACGATGTACAGAAGACACGGAATGTATTTGGGTCCACAATTGTTTGGGTTCACAATAATATACTTGGACTGCAAATGACCCAAACACAGCTTAGCTTGCTGTAGGAATTTGGCTATAGACATAGCTGCTTCCCAGATACCCCTTCAAATTCTAGGCAACAAGAAGGATGCACAATAGACCTATAGATTTTAAGAATTGGCAACTCAAAGTGGCATTCAGAAACAAGACTCCCTGAAGTTGCAATGTCCTTCATCCCAAAACTGAGTCCAAGAAGCCTTTTCATGGGCTCTCGAGTGTCAACAGTAAATTGTTTCCAAAGACAATCTCTTGAAGTAGAATGTTGCCTTTCTTTTGTTTGACATGCAAGGACACCCCTCCCCCCAGCTTCTGCCCTTGAGTGGTCTTAAGACAACATGGATAGGTTCATATTTCTTCTTTCCACCGAAATAAAACATATATGATTTATGATAAAGAGCTAACACCTCTCCCATGAAGATGGGTGCTTCTTCTGTATTGTTTCTCTGTGTCATATAATATATGTGGGTATAGGCATAATTCTTTTATTTACTGTATTTATTTTTGTCATATTTAAGTAGTGTATATTGGAGGTGGTGACCCTTTGAGAGCTGTATGCAATGAAATTTCATTTTAATGTATAATGATTAGTGTACATTCAAAGTGACAATAAAGTTATTATTCTATTCTGTTCTGTTCTATTCTATTCCCTTCTTGTAATATGCCACCGCAGTCTATCATTTGTGGTTCTTCTACATCCACTCTACTTATTGTTTTGGGAATCTGCTGGGGGTACCAGCAGAAGGTTTCCTTATTCAATTCTCTTTCCGCTATTGCTCATCATAAGTTAAAATGCAATATTACAGTTTCATATCCTTGCACCTGTCCAAGTGTGAACCAGTCGTTCTAGTAAAACAGACAATCAAAGCAAACCAATTATAGCCGCTTGTGATACTGCCTTATAATAAAACTCGATTTTCTGAATGAATCAAAGATCTATATATTATACCGAACCATAAAACCACACTGGCTAAATTTATCCATTATATATGCCCTTAAGCTGAATTTAGTGATTTCCTGGAGGTGTCCTTGTAGTCTTCTCAGGAACAGAATGTGAGGTCCTAATGACAAAACAATAATATAAAGAGCACAATCTTTAGCTCATCATGATATTATTTTGGCCATTGTTACTATATTGATTTAGGGCTTGCTTCCCCCCCCCTCCAAGCTTTATACTATTACTAGGCTGCTCTAGGGTCAGTCTGTTGGCTGCTTCTTCCCACCAGACAATGCCAGTATTCCTTAACTCAATTAATCCAATTAGCCAGATTAGAGAACTGGCTGAATCACAAACTAACCATATAAACTGCATTTGTACAAGAAGGTAAAAGCCAAGTGACAAGACTAATTTCTAATGTTTTCTTCTAAGGTGCTTTTCAATTTTCCAATCTGATATATTTTTTTTTTTTGATAAAATCTCACTGAAGAACTAATCAAGCCTGATTCCACTTAGCTTTAGAGCCCCAGGCAAAATCATCAATGTACTCAGCCTGCTACTGAGCCTCTAGTCTTCAGAGATTTTTACAAATTCAGTGATAAACAAGTAGTTCATGACTTACAACAGTTCGAGGTTACAACAGCACTGAAAAAAGTGACTTATGAACATTTTTCACACTTAGGACCATTGCAGCATCCCCAAGGTCATGTGATCTACATTCGGACACTTGGCAAGTGACTCATATTTATGATGGTTGCAGTGTCCCGGGGTCATGGGATCACCCCTTTGCGTCCTTCTGACCAGCAAAGTCAATGGGGAATTCAAATTCACTTAACAACTGTGTTACTAACTTAACAATTGCAGTGATTCACTTAACAACTGTGGAAAGAAAGGTCATTAAATGGGGCAAAACTCACTTAACAACTTAACAAAGCTCAATTAGCCACTGAAACTTTGGGCTTAGTTGTAAGTCGAGGACTAGCTATATATCATATTGAACTAGAACCTTATTTTGTAGATTGTAGACCATAACTAGGTTGGTTTATATGCATTTTTTTGGCACTTTCTCCAGCTTATGATAACTGCAGTAAGCTTGCCCACTATTAACTCAAAAGGGCTGACTGAGTTAATCTAATTGCCTGTTTTAACATGGGGGCAATTTGGAAATAAACCTCCCTTTGGTTATCAATGACAGACACTTGCAGATACAGAACTTTTATTATACACATTAAAAAGCTACAACATTACATTACTTTTTGACATAATCGCCATTCAAATTGAGGCACTTGTCATAACGTCTTTCAAGGTTTGAAATTCCTTAGTAGTAGTTGCTTGGTGCCAAATCTGGGCTATAGAGGCATGATCAAAAACATCCCAACAGAACTGCTTCAAAAGTTTGTCTAGAGTTACGTCTAGAGGTGTGCGGGAGAGCATTATCGTGAACTAACACCACACTGGAAGTCAGCTTGCCCTGGCGCTTGTTATGGATGGTTCATCTGAGTTTTCATACTGTTTCACAGTAGACTTCTGAATTGATGGTTGAACCACGCTCCATGAACTTCACTAGCAGTACTCCTTTGGCATCTTCACATTTGGCAGGATTTTCGATGGCACCACTTCCGGTGTGGTGTTGGTTCACGATAATGCTCTCCTGCACACCATTAGATGCACCCAAGAACTTTTGAAGCAGTTCTGATGTTTTTGATCACACCTCCCATAACCCAGATTTGGCGCCAAGCGACTACTAAGGAATTTCAAACCTTGTAAGATGTTATGACAAGTGCCTCAAGCTGAATGGTGATTATGTCAAAAAGTAATGTAATTTTGTAGTTTTCTAATGTGTATAATAAAAGTTCTGTATCTGCGAGCGTCTGTCATTGATAACCAGAGGTTTATTTCCAAATTGCCTTCATACAATAGAATAGATTGAACCTGCTGTGAGCTGGGTCTGTACAGCAATATAAAGATCTTGAGTCAACTTTAGCTCCTGTTGACTACATGGAGTTTTCTTGGCAGCAACACTGAACACTGAATAAGGAAGTGACTTTTCATTGCCTCCTTCTAGGATACTTTTCAATTTAACCAAAATCCTGGAGGATCCATGGTGGTCTCTCATCAAAGTACTAGGCAGGCCAGACCTTATTTAGCTCCCAAGTCCAGACAGGTCTCACCAGAAACGTGACTAAAATAAGATTGGTTGGTTCAGATGCCAAGTTTTTATCTTGGAAAAATTAAGATGACAGGAAACCAAAAGAATAATGGATACCTTTTATTTATTTTTTATTTTTATTTTTAACCAACAAAACAAAACAAAGCGAAACATAACACACAAACACACACAGTATATACTCCTCTCCCTTTTTTTTAACAGCGATTACGTAACGGTAATCTTCTATTATTTACATTTCCCCCCTTATTCTTCTTTAGAATATTTGTCCTTATTGCCCCGTTGTTTCTTATTTACATTTTTCTTCCTTCATATTCTACTTCTTACTAAGAATAATTCATATTATTATTATTATACATTATTATACACATATTTTCACTTCTGACCTTTCCATATTTATTCTCTTCTATTATTTCTTGTCTCCAACCAGTCATACCACTTGTTCCATGTTATATAGTACTCTGTGTCTTCCTTTTCTTTTATCTCTTTTGTTAATTTGTCCATCTCAGCACAGTCCAGGATTTTTCTTATCACTTCTTCCTTTGATGGTATATTCTCATTTTTCCAGCACTGTGCATATGCTATTCTTGCCACCGTTATTATATGTAAAATTAAGTACCATATTTCTTTACTATATTTTCTGTTTAAAATACCCAACAAAAAGATCTCTGGTTTCCAGTCTACGGGTTGGTCTATTATTTCTTCGATCCATTTTCTTATTGTAGTCCAATATTTTTTTGCAACTGGGCATGTCCACCATAAATGATAATATGTTCCATGTACTTTTTAACATTTCCAGCATGTTGGCGAATTGTTCTGGAACATCTTGGCAAGCTTTGCTGGTGGAAGATGCCATCTGTAAAACATCTTCAACTGGTTTTCCTTGAATGCCGCCGACATAGTCAATTTTATATTTATTTCCCATATTTTTTCCCATTTCTCCAATTCTATATTATATCCAAAATTTTTTGCCCATCTAATCATTGTGTCTTTGACAACCTCGTCTTCCATTTTATATCTCAATAGGTATTTGTATAAATTGCTAATTAATTTTATTTCTGTTCCATGTATAATTTTATGAATAATGGATACCTTTTAATTAATGGTATTAACTTCAGGACAAAACTTTAGGATTTCATTAAATAGACTGGGAAGATCCCCAAAGGCAGTAGAACTGGCCTATACTGTACATCTCGACATAAGGAAAGGGATTCTTACTACTTCTGGAGTAAGGTGGGTGGGCAGTCAAAGACTAGTAAGTCCAGAAATCTGGATTCCAAAATTACGCAGCAATTTTACTTTTAATCATATATATACTGTATATGATACACACATATATACATATACACACACATACACACACGCACACGTCTATATCACATTAAAATTAGATTATGGATTATAATCTAATTATATATATATATAGGGTTTCCTAAAAGAGGGAACATGTATCTTATAAATCCAGACAACTATGAATGGAACAAGATATACTGTAAATATATAAATATTGGATGCTGCACTCAGGTTTGATCTTTATAAATGATTTTTTGTTGGCTCATTTTTTATCAGCACGTCTTCTTAGGGGGAAATAAAACAGGAGGGCCAACCTTGGAACATACACATCTTTTCATAAGCTAAAATTATGCTAGAAACTTATCCAGGTCCACTCAGCAGAATGCTGCAAACGTACTATTTTTGAAAGTTAATCAGGAAGCAGGAAAAAAAAAATATAGCAACCTTCTGACATAATAATTAACATTTTTTTCCAGGTTTCCCCTGTAGAATATTAGCTGCAGTTCATTGGATTTATCATCCAGGTATGGCAACCCAGCCTTGATGCAGGGAAAAAGAAGCAGAGTTAATGATAAAGTACCAAATCAGCAGATCAGATATTAAAAACAGTTCTCTCACCTCCTGGGAAAATACACAGCTCAATAAACTATGCGAAGGAAGTTAAATCCAGAAATATCCCCAAATCCTAATGGGAGTCAGGTGGCAAAATAAATAGATTCCCATTTAACGTGAGCGATGTATGTACATCTGGGCTACCCACATGTAGACATCAAAACCTTTTAGTTATCAACTGCAGAGACAGAACACAGTTAGAAGGGCTGAGGCTCATGGAAGTTGGAAGCTGAGTAGGATGTGAAACCTTTCGGACTCCTGCTCCTATCTCCCATCTAAAATAGTCCACAGGATAGGGATAATATTCTCTTTAGCAAGTTGCAACAATCTCTTTTGGAATGACAAGAGATTCCTTTCTTCTTCCTTCTTTGGTTTACTGTCAGGCTTGATTTCTCGTAGGAAGCAAAGTCCTTGAGGGAGAAGGCCTCAATGAACAATAATATTTATAAAGATTTTAATGGGATGTAAATATGACATTTAAAGAAAAACCTTGTGCTGGATGATCAAAGCTAAAGATAACATAATACAGTTACCTAATGATTGCTCTAACTGGAACCCTTGGCGAAGATGTGTTTTTCTCATTAGAGATAAACGTGTTCCTTCTTTTCTTGAACAACCTCGCCAAGCTTTTTCCCTGCAACCAGCTGCCTTAGCTGCCAACTCTCAGGCCCCCCTTTTTTTCTGAGAACCTCTCCTCTCCCTTCCTGGTGAGAATGAATCTTCACCTTTTACTGGTAGTCAGCCACTATCAAAGCCAAAATTCCTAGGGGGCACCAGGTTACCCATCCCTGCCTTACAGCTAAGCACAAAATGACTTTCTTCAAATTTTCTGAGCAGGCTGCTGCTTTAAGTAGCATGTTCTTTGCTTTTTTGCTCAGGTTTTGTTTTTTTTGTTTTTTTTTTACTCAGGGAGGATTGAAGGCCAAAGGTGCCACTTGGAATATTCAGGCAAGGGGCACTTGTCTGGTAGAAATGAACTTGGGCCAGAGCAATTATATTGATAAGCAACCAAGAGTTTAGAGCAGAGGTCTTAAAACTTGGCCCTTTTATGACTTGTGGACTTCAACTGCCAGAATTCCTCAGCCAGACATGCTGGCTGAGGAATTCTGGGAGTTGAAGTCCACAAGTCATAAAAGAGCCAAGGTTGCCTACCTCTGGCCTAGACCTAGGCCACTTTATGACTCGTGGACTTCAACTCCCAGAATTCCTAAGCCAGCATGGCTCAGCTTGGAAACCTCTCCCTTTCCCCTTAGTGTGGCTGGCTGAGGAATTCTGGGAGTTGAAGTCCACAAGTCATAAAAGGGCCAAGTTTGAAGAGCCCTGGTTTAGAATATCTTGTGTTGCTCTAGCGATGAGTCAGAAGAGAGGTTGAGGCAGAAGTGGTCTAAACTCCTAAGATTGCTGAAAGTCACTTTCCCATGAAGCTGAAACATAATTCTCGAGGTGGTGGTGGTGGGGTGTCCAGAAGTTTGTGGTGGGGAAGATGCTGAACTAGAACCAGAAGAAGTAGGATTCAAGTCCACCTTCAGCCATTGATGGGCATTCAACTTAAAATATCATGTGGGGATAAAATGAAAGCAGAGCTATATGAAAACTGTTTCAATTCTGGAGAAACAAAGGATGCATGGATGGATGGAAGGATGAATAGCTAGATAGCTAACTGTATAGATGGATGGATAGATGGATTCTAAGTGTATGCTATAAGTTTGGCAAGCAGTCATTCCATTAGTATTTTTTTTAGAAGGCCTCTGTTTTAGTCTTGAGATTGGACATACAGTAGCTCAGGAACACAGAGAAGGCCGCAGGCTTGAAGTTCAACTTCTTTAGCCAAATAAACTCTTGCTGATCCAAGTGTTTGAACTTCCCAGTCTCAGAAAAAGGTGGGTTGGGGTTTTTCGAAATCCACAGTGCAAGACAATTGTTTTATGAGGCAAAAAGCACGTTTTGCCGCTTTGTATCCCAGGTTTCCTATCTCAAGAACAGTTTATCAGGCAAGAGAGTTAGAAAGCCTGAACAAAATTAGCAGTAAGGAAAGACAAAAATGTGCTGAGTGTTCCAAACTATGGCTGCACCAAATTACAGTCTTGGTTGGTTCGAGGGAGTAGTCTGCAGATGTGCAAACTGTCTTAGGAGATGCAGAAAAAGCATTTGATTGCCCTGAAGACTTTCTCAAATTTTCCTTGGAAGAAACAAGCAAGCAACTGGTCTCCTTTTAGAGAAATATAAACTTGGAATGTTAACGTCAAGCCTGTTTCCCTCTATTTACTACCAAACGATTGTAATTTTTTATTTTAGAAAAAAGAGGAGGCATTTGATTTCACTGTGAGTTATAGTCATATTAAGCACAATATGTCATACTTTCATTATTAAGAAACACGCCCCCATCTATTTTAACACAATGTCATTACTCTTAGGGAAGATAGGGATCCATTGCCATCCCCCAGTAAACTGGTCTTAAATGTTTCTAACTGGGACTTTCCTTTCCACAGAGTTGTTCTAATATCTTTCTACCACAGGAGGGCAGCCATTTCTAAATTTAAAGAAAACACGATCAAATTATACGTCTTGCATTCTGGAATGGAAAATGTGAAACAACCAAACACACGGGAGGAAAACACAAACAACAGCAGCAGACATCATTCACAAAAGGGCACAATCTTTTTAGGGTTTCTGCCATTTAGTAGAGGCTCATATTTAGTAACTCACAGAAAGGCTTTTCCCTTTATAGAAACATGAAGCTGCGGTTCCCCTTCTCCTCTGCAGAATCCTGTTGTAAACCATTGGGAGTGGTAACGATGACGGCCTTCATTCCTAAAAAGCCAGAACAAAATCTAAGCAGATTTCATTGACTGTTGTTTGGAAGAATAAAAGCCTCACCGTGTAAGATTCTGCCCCCTCTCACATGGAAGTGCAGTGAATAATGGACTGTTGAATCTAAGACAAATTTCTACACTTCGTGAAGGTCCTCCCCCCCCCTCCGCCGTAGGTCAGATTTAAACTCTGATCATCCCTACATTAGGGAAAGTGGATCGTTGCAGATCCCATGTAGATTTTATAAGAAGAATAGTCCTATGATTCCACTTTAATTTGTAAATGGGAGGTTAGTATTAAAAGTGCACGTTGGTTCAGATCAGTTTTCAAAATGGCATATAAGGCTGTAATCCTGAAAAACGCAACTGGCAAAGGATAAAAGGTAAGAAAACCAGAGGGAAAAGCATAGCTCAAGGATATTCTTCAGCCTGGAAAAACTCAGTTAAAAAGGAACCCATTGGATGACCCTGGCCTAATAAACCCTTTTTAATAATAATGATCAATTACCAAGGATCTAAATGGGAATCGAAGCACAGTGCATGGTTGTGTTTTCACTAATATACTGAGCCACAGCTAGGTAGCTTCATTTTAGTCCTGTATAATGGATTGTTCACACTCCACTTTTGCAGGGGTCATGTGAAGCTGGGAAGCTGGGTTACAGTAATTCTATAAACCAACAGGATTGTCCAAAGGACCTTGCTATCTTCTCAGCATTTCCTATGTAAGCACCAATCTGTCCTGTATTTCTATATTGAAATGTCTGACTCACTTTTGCAGAGGCCAGGTTTTCTCTAACAAAACCTATATTACCTATGTGATTTGTAATTTCTAGGTGTGGAATTCTTAGAATTGAGATGCAATTAAGTTATTTTTAAACTTTGGACTTACTGCTCTTCTAAACTCTGCCCCACCTTCTTTTTCTTTTTTCTTTTAATCAAATGGTATTCCCTTCCTTTAAACTCTGCTATTTCCAGCCCTTTTAGATCTGAGGAACCTCCTGAGGCCTTGCCAGAAAATCCTTTCTCAAAAGCACTGCAATGGAAGAATGCCCTCTACTACACATTGCTAATTTTGTGTGTGTGTGTGTGTGTGTGTGTGTGTGTGTGTGTGTCACATGGCTAAAAAACAAATATAACTTCATTGCCTAATTCAGAATTGCTGTCACTACTAAGATACTAATGCTATTAGGGGTGGCCGTGGCCAGGGGGCAAGGGAGGGTTTGGTCAGGGGGGTCAGGTAACAAACAGTGGTCAGCAGCAACTGCTCTTACTATTAATTCTGACTATCCTAACCATTCATCATTGCTAGAGGATAGACTGCATGGCAGAGTCTATGTTGATTAGGCTTAAGTAGCCTTCAGGTGCAGGAAAGTCCCCAGATCTATCATGAATATGATCATGACATTTAAGGGTCAGTCCAGTTCACCCCTTTAAGTGGCAGGAAGGCACCACGTTTCAGGCAGCAAAATGGCAGCCAGAAAGAAGAGGGGAGGGTGTCAACCTATTCTCCACAGCACCTGAAGAACAAGAAACAATGGATGGAAACTAATCAGTGGAGAACCAACCTAGAACAAAGGAGAAACTTCCTGACAGTGAGAAGAATTAATCAGTGAAACGATTTGCCTCCCTCCAGAAGCTGTGGGTGCTCCAATACTGGAGGTTTTTAAAGACGAGATTGGACAACCATTTCTCTGAAATGATGTATAGGGTTTCCTGCCTAAGCAGGGGGTTGGACTAGAAGATCTCCAAGGTCCCTTCCAATTCTGGTATTCTGTTAAATGGACCAATCCTGAGTTGTAGGCACACTTTCTTGGGAATAGGCACAGTAGAATACAATGGGCTCACTGGACAAAATAGAGGGGAGGGGGGATAAAAATGCCTCTGCATGACTCATGAGACAAATTGGAATGTTGGAACTGCAGTCATAAATGTTGTTTGCAGAAAATGTAATTTATTGCTTGCGAAAATGACTGTATTTGCAAATCACTCTTAATTCAGTTGGGGAAGACACTGAGCTCTGACCAGAGATGGATTGTTTCCAGCCTTTTCCTACTTAGCCCCTGCCATTTGGTGTTCATTCTTTGGGAAACCGTTTTCTTTTCTCTTCCTAACAGAATGATTGTGAGGATAAAATAAGATAAATTAATCTCCCCTTCCAGATGCGGGAAAAAAAATGTCAAAAACTGTCAGGTGAACCTAAGCTGCGAGAAAAGGAACAGCCTGAAAACCATCATGATACCACACTGCCAATGTAGAATTAGCCATTTTTTATTTTGAATGGTCCAATATTTATAAACTGCTGCATCAGGGCCACTCTGGGCACGATTCCAAAATGGAAGATCTGTTGAGAAGGGGAGAACCAGTCATTAGGTGTATGTTTTTTTAAGCCCAAATAAATAAATAAAATAAAAATAAATAAATGGCATTCAGGTGAATATCTTTTTATAACTTTTTAAAAAGTTCTTTTTTTAAAAAAAAAAAAGGGGGGGGTAGGATTTTCTTCTTTGACCCTTCACATCCTTTAAAGTGAGTAAACATTTTAATCCCACCTCTGGGAGCCAAAATTATTTGTGGAGGCACTGCTAGCGAATCTGTTTTTTTCTTCCTTCACAGATAAACGCCGGTATTATAATAATAGATCTTTGTTTGTTGGCTGTTTCTCTGGCTTGAAGCAGCCCGACCTAGCCTTTAAACGCGCACGTCCGAAGCCAAACTTCCCTGCGCAGACGGAAGCGGCCTTCAAACCCGAACGCACCTGCAAACGCCACCCTCTCTTTGAGAAGCTGGCTGCCGACGACCGTGTTTTGTTCCCGAGAGAAACTTCGGCGGAATTCCTTTCTCGGGCATATGCGCCGATACGTTAGCCCGTGCCTAAACTACACGCGGGCATGGTACTCGATCGTCCCGGATCGTAGCTCTATTTAATCCCGCCAAACTGAGCGGGTGCTTGGACAGCCACGCCGGCTAGAGCCGGGAGCCTGCGGTTGACGTCCTGGTCATATCTCAGCTGTGGCCGAAAAACTGGAGGGGAAACAAACCCTGCCTTCCGTTTTAGAACCAAGCGTTGAATAAGCCTCCCTCCCCCCCCCCCACACGAAATATTCGCCGACCCGGAGCGCTGCGACTGTTCGCTGCAAAGAAATAGCGCCGCGTTCTTCCCCAGAGCGGGGCTGTATGTTAAAAGAAATAAGTTTTGGCGTCACAAGTTAACCTCAGAAGCGGTAGCAATCCTTCCTTCCCCCTTCCTCCTCTCTAATCCTTCCTTCCTTCCTTCCTTCCTTCCTTCCTTCCTTCCTTCCTTCCTTCCTTCCTTCCTTCCTTCCTTCCTTCCTTCCTTCCCCAGTCCTAATCCGGAAAGTTGAAGGAAAGACAAGTAAAGGCTGGGCGGAGGAGGAGGGGAAGTTTAAAAGGGGGCGGCGTTCCCTTTAAAAAGCCGCCCGCCACGCCGCGCTCCCTCGCAGCACTCGCGGCGGCTGGCTTCTTGGCTCCCGGTCTCACCCAGGCTTCCCGGCTGTGATTGGCGAGAGAGCCTCCCGAGCTCCGGCGGCCGTGACATCAGCAGAAGCGGAGCAAGCAAAAGCGAAGGGGGAGGAAGTTCACCAGCAGCACCTCAAGCCCGCTCCGAGCGCTGGCGGACGCGGAGCCGAAAGAGAAGCATCTCTGCGCCCGGGCTGCTGGGGTGAAGTTGCAGCCGCCGCACCAACGAGCCGAGGAGGAAGAGAAGGAAGTCGTCGCTGCTGCTGCTGCTGCCGCCGAGGCTGGGCTTCCTCGAAGGCTGCTCTTTGCACCCGGGAAGGAAAGTGCAGGAAAAAGTGCAAAGTTGCGAGGTAGCCCGGAATTCAGCGTTTCGTGCCGCTGCCATCCCGGAGAAGGCGAAGGGCTCCTATTTACAGCCACCCATCCGAGAGAAAAGCGGGTGTTGGGGCTTCATCGGCCTTGATCCGGGGCACAGCCTGACCTCCCCTCGCCCCGGGAGACTCTCGCTTTCCTCTCCCCCCCCCCACCCCGAGTCTTCCAGATCTTCGCCTGCCTACTCGCGAGCAGACATGTTTTCCAGCCAATCCGGGCCTGGGAGCAGGGCGCCGGCGGCACGTCCACTTTCCCTTCACTCTCCATCCAGACGGCGCCCTTTGAGCCTGGAGTGATGCGGACGTCGGAAAAGGTCGCCGGGCGAAAGCAGCGAAGCGGGATCGCCGCGTGCCCCCCACTCTTCTTCTTCCTCCTCCTCCTCCTCATCTTCCTCCTGGTCGCGCCCGGGTTACAGCGATTGAGCCCCGCCGGGATGTTTTCTCCTTCGAAAAGCGAGCTGGGATTGTGGCGGACGAGGCATTAGAGCCAAGCGAAGCCCCGTAGCTCGGACAGGACAGCCTCGCGTCCCGGGGAAGAAGTGGAGTCGTCGTCGTCGTCCTCCTCCTCCTCCTCGCCGCCCCGCGCGCTGCCTCCGTCTCTTCTCCCCCTACGTCCTGCGCCTCCTTTGCCCCGCGGCCGGGACGCCCGATCCTATCCCGCTGTAGGACCAGAGCGCGGGGCCGGGGGGGAGGCGGAGCCGGAGAGCCGAGGGAATCGCGGGACGCCGCTCGCTCGGCTAGGAGACTTCGATGTGGAGGCTGGCTCGATGGACGTGCCCGAGTGCGGTGCTGCTTAGGCGATCGGTGGCATCCTAAAAGGTAGCGGGGGGGGGCGGAATGGCGGAGCTCGGAGGAAGGAGGGGGGGGGAGGATCGCGGGAGACGGGACGCGGCTGAAGGCAGCACCTGCCGAGGATCTTCCGAGGGTCCGGTCCGCCTCAGCTCCTTCCCCCTTTCCAGTGACGTCGGGGGCCCTTCCTTGTCCCTTCCAGGCGCTCCCCCAAACCCTTCCTGAAGAAAGAAACAAGGGCCAGCTGCCCTGAATTTCAGGTGATTGTAGGGCCGAAGAGGTGCCTCCCCCCCCCCTTCCATTATCTTGGTCTATGCCTCTGTTTCCCCAGTTCTTGATAAGCTGCATCAAGGGTGGCCTTTTGTTGCGTAATCTCTCTGTGTGAAGCAGCCACTTGAAGCACCCCAAGACTTGGGGGTGGTCATGGTGGAGGATGCATTTGAGCAATACCCTACATGGTGCTACCCAAGCGGCATCCTCTTGAACAACCTTCCCCAGAAGTGCATGCCAGAAGTTGGTCTACAACTTGCATCCTTTGCCAACCATCTGCAGAGCAACCAGGGGTTGATAAAAGCCACTATGAGTTACTGCAGTGTGTTTTCCCAAGATGGGTTGGCCAGCCAATGTCTGAGTTGAGGACCCCACACAAGGTGGGGGGTCCTTTGTTTTCTTGATACGTATCACCCTTTGCGTGATACCAAGTTGTCTGACTCCTGCCCAGTCTCCTCATCTGATGCAGAAGGAGTGCTACTGTACCAGTGGCAAACTGAAACCCTCCGTTTCCCCTGAAATGTGCTTCCATTTGTGGATTTGGGTGTGCATGTGTGTGCTTAGTTTCCTCTGCATTTGACATCAGGCCTTCTTCTACACATCTGAGTCTTGCCCTGTGCTTCCCTCCTCCCTTTGCAAATCCTGCCCAATGAACTAATCCCTCTCTCTAGGCTGCAAATGGTTGCACTGGGATTAGTTACTTTGCCTGAGTAAATACAAAGTGTTCAAACCCTTCGCTGGAGCTGAAACAATTCATCTGTCTTTAAAACTGTATCGTAGATCATAAAAATAACTTGTATAAACCCTTGCTGTTTTAAGCAGAGTAAGTAACCCATTCACAAATGATGACTCACACAGACCCATTCAGTTTTCATTTGCTGAATGAATCTAAGCACTGAACAATGTTACAGTAGACCAAATGCCATGAGAGTCCAGAAGAGGGCGTGGAGAGTGAAAAGAGTCATAGGAAAGAGCTGAAGTTAGGTTTCCGTGAAGATCCCACTCAATAATGGTTTACCTTTATCCCAAGAAGCAGAAGACACAGTAAGGATTAATATACACCCTTAATTATCAAAACATAGCATCCTAATTATGCAAACAGTTAGTTGCACATTTTAATGTACAGCGTTTGCATTATGCATTCTTACTTTTAGGCTGGTTTATGCATACCTAATTTTATGCTGTCTTTGCCACTTCAGTCTATAATCTGTATTTTAATCAGTAGAATCATGGTTTTCACGGGCATAAGTTGCCTACATCCAGTTCTTATGGAATCAGCAAGTAGTTTTGCTGATTCCCTAAGTGATGGGAAGTTCCTCCTGCTAAATTTATACTAAGCCTTTCTCCATTAATAACGCTCAAGTTTACTTTAGTTATGAAGTGAGTTAGCTTTTCTTTTTATTGATTTTCTCTTTAAAATCTAAGCCTTGTTTTTCCTTCTAGTCTATTAGCAAAGTAGTTTTTCCTTGTTGGGACAAGCTACCAAACTGCTTTTAGAGATAGCAGTCATATGTTGTTGATCCCCCAAAGCCAGCATTTCATCATATATCCTCCTACTCCCAGTCCTAAACCCAGCACCTTTGAGTGGTTGCCTGTTTCAGGAAGTTCTACTTCCTTAGCCCCATCATGTTATAAATATTTGGGGACTTCCCCATGTCCTAATCATTTCATTTCTCTTTACTCTCAGAAGTGAACATCTGCTCTTGAGTAACTCGGAGTTATGGTCTGGCTTTAGAAGTCTCCTTTTGCCAAATCTGGCAATGTGCCCTGGATTACCAGGATGGAATCTTACTGCTAAGGCTATGAGAGGCACCCCAGTTGGTCATGAATGAAGGCAAACGTAGGTGTCTCAGGATAATGTTGCAGAATCCAATCAGAGTCAATCACAGGGACAAGAGATTTAATCTCCGGAGCTTCCGGACTCGTGCTGGAGCCCATCCTCGGGGAACTGTTCTCTTAACATTCTGGTGAGAGGGGAATTCATGTTGAGGATGGGCTCCAGCACAAGTCCAAAAGCTCGGAAGACTAAATCTCTGGTCCTGGTGACCAACACAGATGGGACCCCAATTTGTGTCTTGTGACCATGGCGTTCTTCTCTCCCGGGCCCATCCAGCTTTCAACGGAGAGTTGAGTGGCATGTCGAGTGAGCCTTGAAAGTCTGTGCCATTAAACCCCAAATTCATCATAACAGTTTAGACAAGCAGTAGCCTCTGATGGGGTGGGAGGAGAGGAGGTTTTGGAGACCTTTGATACTGCTTTCCCTTTGTGTGGCTTTTCAAGAGGAAGAGAAGTTGAACATATTCAGCAGTTGAACATCTTTCTAGGAGGACCTGCGCCTGGAATGTCACCTCCGTTTGGTCCTTCTGCATGCTCCCAAATACGGAATGGATCACCTCCCCCTCCTCTCCTCCTCCCGTTGGAATCTAACTCCCTCTTTTGACTTTATGCCTTCTTGTATGTATAGGTTGATGATCATGGTGGCCAGGACCTGCTCTCTACTAGTGCTGCTGCTTTATCACATGCTGCTAGGGGGCTCTGCCAGTCTCATCCCCGAGGTGGGTGACCGGCGAAGATTCAGTGCTGATTTGGGCCAGCCGGCTCCGCTGCAGCTCTCGGAAGAAATCCTGCGTAAATTTGAACTGCGTCTGCTCAGTATGTTTGGGCTTAAGCGGCGGCCCACCCCAACCAAGAATGCTGTTATCCCTTCCTATATGTTGGAGCTCTACCATCTGCACACGAGTCAGAAGCCCACGTCCATGGACTATAGTCTGGAGAAGGCGAGCAGCAGAGCCAATACGGTCAGGAGCTTCCATCACGAAGGTAAGGAAAATGAGCTATTTATCCAGCTCCCACTTCGATAACCTGATCCAGTTAAAATGAAATACTATTAATATTTAACATTAATATTTTCATATTAAATATTCTGACTTGAATATTGCAAACCTGCAGCTCTGGTTTGCTAAGATATATTCCTGACAGTGGGGACACTTCTGACCTGTTATTCACTCATTTACAAAGTAATATCTGCACTTTAAATAATTGCAAGCCCCTTCCTTGCAAGTATATATATTTTCCTGACTGAGTGATGATCATCCTTGGGCCCTGCTGCAATGGAGATCAAATTGAATCTCTATTTTTTTTTTTTTTTAAGATTTAGACAAGTTAAATTTGGCCAGTTTGAAAATGATCCATTTAAATGTAAGACTATTTTTTTTTACCCATCTATGCAAAAGAAACAAGAAATTACCCCGAGTTTCCCTGAAAATAAGACCGGGTCTTATATTAATTTTTGCTCCAAAAGACTCATTAGGGCTTATTTTCTGGCTAGGGCTTATATTCAGGGAAGTACGGTACTAAACACGTCCGTCTGGCTGATGATGTTAACTGGGGCTTATTTTTCAGGTGGGGCTTATATTATGAGCTTGCTGAAAAATCATGCTAGGGCTTATTTTCCGGTTGGCTCTTATTTTCGGAAAAACACGGTACTATAGAAAACGCTAGTGGGTGAAATGTAATTGTCCCTTTTGATACCATCTCTGCCGAAACTTCTTTATGTGCGAGTAGTACAAGCTGTGCTTGAGCAGTTTATAAAATTAACTGGCATTCCAAAAGAGTGTTGGGGAATTTATGGCTTTCCAGATTGTGCTGAGTCACATTTCCCAATATTCCACATTATAGGCTGGGCCTGCTGGAAGTTGTAGTTCAGCAACAGCTATGGGGCCACTGCTTTCCCAAATCCCAGGGCTAGAGCCTTAATAGTGTATTCATGGATATACCTCTTAGATTTCTGTTTTCTGTACAACCTTCCAGTGGGCGTTGGAAACTTTCAAGGATATAGACATCAATATGTTTAAATCAGCATGGAGATGACTCTGGTTGTACCAGTTGTGCTCGGGCCCAAATTGTGTGGTGAAAGTGGAATCTTCTTGCTGCAGGGTTACAAAAATGCCTGATGCCAATTTGAGTATCCTAAGTAGAAATCTTGTAAAATATAATAACTGAATAGAGACATGCTATATGTCCTTCCCTACCATTCAGGATAATAAGCATCGTTGTAGCTTGCTTGACAATTAAAATTCACTACAACCAACTTTCAGTTAGGTTTTCAAGAATTGACCTGTGGTGAATGGCTGAGCTGAAGCAAATGAGATTTCGGGATGACAGGAACTGCTGTCCCTTTTACAGACTAAGGACTTCGTTTTATTGTGTGTGTGTGTGTGTGTGTGTGGTTGGCTGGTATTGAGGCTAGGCAGTTTGCCTGCAGCAGTAAGTATTCCAATTTTGCTCAAAAAGATGTGCGTGTATAGATTATATGGAGCAAAATTGGGGAGGAATAGAAAGAAAACCATATTTTTCTCCCCTCTAAAATAGCTAGTAATTTTAGTAACAGTGAAAGTTGTGTTTCATTAAACATGTAGATAGCATAGTTTTCATCCAAGTGATATAATTGTTATGGGCCTTTGCACGAGTTTCCTTTTGAAATGATTTTACTTCATCCATAGTAGACAAAGGTAGATTTTTTTTTTCTTTATTTCCAAGCACAGATTCTGTTCAAATTAGTTTCCACAGAGAACTGTTGGAGACTAAGCGGTAAGAAAAGTTCGTGGAATATACAGTTGGCCGTAAGGTCACTCGGAAGGTTTTCTAATCCCTATCTAATCCCCGTGAGAGATCACTTTGACAATCAATTGTATTGTCTCCACTATGACTTTGTCTTCTGTTTAAATTTTGATTTAGTGTAGACCTAAGGTAAGCCCTTTAGAAAACAAGATTGATAAGTTTCAGAGCAGCTGTCCCCGGATTTTATAGGCAACTAGGGTTTACTGAGATTAAAAGCCACAGGCTAAACATACATTTGCTAAAGGCAAAACAATTGCAAGTTAATGCAGTACTCTTGCCTGTATAGTCAGATAATTGGTAACAATGTCTTTTAGAACTAGTCTGTTTTATTAAATTAAAGGCACCTTGTCTGAAATGTTCTGCAAAGTGTACATATTGGGGTACTTAAAACTTGAACAAACTTGTCCACAGCCCTAAGGTATAAAATATTGGATCTTCATTTTGCAAACAATTATTTCTTTTAGCTCCCTGCTCTGTTTCTCTATCCAAACTTTTCCGCATAGTCACACATCTCATTTCTCCTTCTGTTTGTGATTCTAGGCACAATTTGTGCAATTAGTTCAGATGCATATAAACAGCTGTTTAATACAATCTTCAAATAATATATCTAACAAAAATACCCGATAGTAATAGCATGAGCAAAAGATTAGTTATTTCCAACCTATAGCAAGGGTGGGGAAGGAAGTGGATCTAATTAAATTTACGGATCTTACAAGAACCACAGCAGTGAGCAACGATCTCTGACTTTTAATAAACATCTTAACCATGATAGCAATTCCCCACCACCATCTGACATTAAGAAGTGATGGGGTAACAAGTAGCGTGGGAGGGTTGATCTTTAGTTCTGGCACTCAAAGCTATTTTTTTTAATTGTAAGCCCAAGGTTGGTGGACATTCTGAAGTTTGCCCAACCCTAATCTGCAGGTTCCTTATTCACTTTATTTCATTCATCCCACCCACACCTCTCCTAATGCAATACAGATACACCTGCAGAAGCTACTTATTCACTGTTTTCGGCAGCCATTGCCAAATCAAAGACTATAAATGCACAGCTGTTCATTTTTACATTAGTGCCCTGGATTTACTGTAAAAGTAAAGGAAAAAGCAGACTGAACAGGTTATAAAGCTAGTATGGCCAACAACTACAAAAAAAAAAAAAACCACTCACACATACATATGTATTTTAGATTTAATTAAATTTGGGAACAAGGGGTGTGGCTATACTGATTATGCTAACTAATAGCAAGTCTTAATGCGGTAAGAGGTTAATGTTGTAATTTAACCTTATGCTGTGTTTATACTGCTTTGCGTATAAATATAAAACTAATTAATGGGAGAATGTATATTGCACCATCCACTTGTGCCAAATTGCATTTTAATGCACAGTTACATATCCACATGGTTCAGAGAGAAACTGATACATATTTCAGACTACAAATGTATCTACCTTTACCTGGGAATAAATCCATCTAAATTCCACAGTATTTGCTTCTGACTGAGTGCATATACCTAATTTAATTACTACCACTCAACTAAGCCTTATTCCTGTGATTTTCATTATTTATCCTGAATAATCATGGCACATGTAACTTGCAAAATCTGCTGACTCGGTTTTAAAATTCTCTAGTTCAAGAGGACATTTCCAACCTTTCTGAAGACATGGCTTTCCCCCTCTTTTTCCCCCTTTTCTCTTAGTTATGTGTATAGATGTCTAACTAAATTGCTAAGCAGTTCATTGATGTTCCTGCTGAAGATCTCAATTAAAAAATGTCTTGGATTGGCTTTTAACGTCTAATATTGGCCTAATTCTTAAGGACTTTGTACCTCAGCCTTACTCTGAGACTAAGATGAAGGGGGGGGGGGGCTTTGCCTTTGAAAAGTGGTTTTGAATCTTCTAGTGAGCTAATTGTGTATGCTGCCTTTGTAAGATAGCAATTGTCTTTGGAGAACCCTGATTTAGAAATTCAGTCACCATGCAGTGGGGGGGGGGAGTCCACTGGTGACAAGCTTACCCTATCATTCAAACCACTTCTCAGAATGGCTGATAGGAAGGTGGGAAAACAAAAGAGAAATGCAATAAAAGTGTTTTAACAGCAATGTAGAAAGCAGTACCGTATTTCTAAAGAGGGAAGGCAGAATTAAATAGTAAAGATCTGATTAGACAGGAAAACCTAAGAAAAGGAAAGAAAAAGGATGTGACATAACAGCTTCTGTGGAGAGTCAGTTATTGGAATACATACAGGTAGTCCTTGACCTATGACCACAATTGACCCCATAATTTCTGTTGTTAAGTGGGACATTTGCTAAGTGAATTTTGCCCCATTTTGCAGCCTTTTTCGCCCCAGTTGTTAGTGAATCGCTGCAGTTGTTAAATTAGTGACATAGCTGTTAAGTGAATCCAGCTCCCCTCCATTGACTCTGCTTGTCAGAAGCTCACAAAAGAGGATCACGTGATCCCGGGGCACTGCAACCGCCATAAAAATGAGTCAGTTGCCAAGCAGCTGAATTTTGATCACATCACCAATGGGATGCTACAACGGTCGTAAGTCGCTTTTTTCAGCAACGTTGTAACTTCAAACAGTCATTAAATAACTGTTGTAAGTCAAGGACTACCTGTAGTATTATTGGCAGACTATTTTCTGGCATACCTTCCTGTTTCTGTTTCTAGTTCAGATTAGGAGCAGTAGCCAGAGAAGGGGCTCTATGAACGATCTTACGCATGCACGTATGAAGATAAGCATGTATATGACACTGTCCGCCCCTTAGAGAAAATCTAAACGGGGGTTCCTGCTCACCCAATGATTGTGGGTGGCAAAAGCAGTGGTGCTGTTTATTATTCCCTTGATTTGAATAGCCCCAATGATCTGCCCTTATGAACAAACTTGACTTAATTATGGTATGTTACCATTCCGTGTGGCAATAGGGGATCTCCTTCCACCCAGTCATACATATTTGCAATTTGGATTGCCAAGCGTCATCAACTTTCCGAAAAACTGCTGTGCTATAGCCGCCACGGAAGATCTTGGAGAGTCAATTCTGCATGATTGGCATTTTACTTTAATGAAAACCATCCTTGTTGCACTGAGCAGTGGCAAACCTCTCCGCATTGTTTCATCAGTTGGGGAAGACTCAGGGTGTGAGATAAAACTTCAGTGGGGTGGAAAAATGGAGCATAAGACAGCACCATCCTATACAGATTGAGTTAAAAGTAAGTACCATAGAGCTTGGAGGATTTTGCATAGCCTGCAATCCTCTAAATTCTTGAATTGTAGATGGAAAGGGAATAGTAATTACACAGTACTAAAGTTAGATTAGGGGTTTTTTCCCCGTGTGTAAGTTTTTTTTTATAAAACATTTTCATGGTCATTTGTAGGACATTTAGACTGGACTTAGATATCCATGAGCACATAGAAGGAGAGGTAAACAGCAGCTGTCTGTGGCTTGTTGTTCGGATGAATCCTCCCTAGCCACTGGGTAAGCTGTTGCTCTGACGTGGGCAGGGAAAATGGAAGGAAGAGAAAGGAGTGAAGATAAAAGTGAACGCAAGGGAAAATAATCCCCAATCTTGGGTGGCCAGACTTTGAGACAGGTCTAATGGGGAGTGTGGAAGGTGTGCTTCTGTAAGAATGGGGAGCTCAGGGATGTTTGTTAAAAGGTAGGTTGAGGATTTTTGGGCAGTAGGGTTTTAAGAAGTAAAGCATGAAGATTTGAGGCGGGTGAAATTCACAGACCAAAACTCAAGGGCTGGGAACATTTTGGAATGCTTTTTAGTTTCCTTTCAGATGGCTGACAACTTTAAAAGGGCTTACAAGAAAATAGATCTAGCCCATCTCTGGAAAGACTTAATTTCTTGAGGCAGGTCTCCAAAGTCCTATAGTAGATTCTGTTTTGGAAATACATCTTCATATTACCATTCAGACATCAGCAACTCTGCCTTTACTCTACCTGCACCTTCTACCTCTCATGATAACCTCCTGAAACAGGTGTTTCATCCTGTGATGTGGAAAGCCAAGAGCACAGGATAGTATTGCCACACACACCAGCATGCATGGGGCATTGATACAAAGGGGTATAGTAATCAAGACACTAAGATCAACAGTTGAGTTCAAACTAAACCAACTAAAGTAAGCTGGAAAACATTTGCCTCTTGTTCCTGCTTATCTGTTCTGCCATGCAAATGCATGTTTCTTTTGAAATTGCATTAGATGGCCCTAAGCTGTGATTTTTTTTTTTCAGGCATTGGAGGAGAAGAAATTTTTGAATGATGGCCACCTTGCCATAGCCACAGTAACACTAATGTTTATTTAGTCTGAAATCTAAAAACAAAAATTTAAAGGATTGTAATAACAATAGAACTATCTAAATCACAAGCGTCCAAACTTTTGGCTCGTTTGGGCCGCATTGAGTGGAATTGTCTTGGGCCACATATAAAATATATAATATAGCTAATGTATATAAAATACATAATGCTAAAAGTTTATGATCTTATGGGGCCACATTACTAGCTGTCCAGGGCAGCATGTAGCCCATGGGCTGCAGGTTGGACATGCCTGATCTGAATAATATATATTATGCTGAAGCTCCCCAAAAAAGCCCCCAGCATTTAACCACACAAGTTGACTTCACTTAATATCTTGTCCCAAGTGAGTGGAGGAAGAGCCAAGTTTTTAAGGCATTCCTAAAGGCTAACAAGATCAGGGCCATCCATATCTCTGGAGATACATTGCTCTTGAGAAGGCATATCTCCTGAGCCCCATTATATGACACAACTTTATAGAAGGGACCTGATGCATTCCAGGTGCATTCTGCTGGATCTGATGAGACAAACAGAAGCAATTGAGATAAGCACTCCTTGCAATACCTTGTGCCTCTGCCTATAGGATTTCAAAGGTGACGACTAGCATCTTGACTTGTACCCAAAGCCTACTGAGAAACACTGCATTTTATAGAGTAGAGGTGTTACCTGAGCATATCACAATGTGCCCAAATTGTGGCATTCTACTGTTGCTGAGGATTCCAAATGAAATCACTGTGATAAAAAATTGGCGCTATGCCTAGCTGAGTCATAGCTATAACATTTATGCCCCTGTTACTAAAAAAGTGTCAGACCCAGTCTTAATTGTCCTTAGAGTCAACCTGCTGAAGTCCATGATACTTTGGCTAATCTTAAATCACTTAAATCCCATTAAGTTCAGTACAGTAGGTCTGTTTGAAGCAAAACTAAGTGTTCACCCAGCCCAGTGTGTGCTGGTTTTGCTGTTGTGTAATTCCTTGATTGGCCTTGGCATATTTGTTTCCAGCCTAAACTGGAGATGTTGAGGGTAATAATGATTAAGGAATACTAATTATGGAATTAGTGATTATGGAAACGCTAATTATCTCTTTGCTTTTTTTAAAAAAAATCTCATGTTCAGAATTTCAATGAAAGAAATCCATTGGAAGTTTATGATTTAATGCGGTTAGGTTAAAGATCAGGTACAGGTTTAATTATTGTACAGCAATTCATTTTTTCAAGTTGAAATTTTAAAGTAAGTAAAACCTACTCTATAAAATATTTAAAAATGCTCTATTCAGTTTCAGACCTAATCTTTGATTTCATCTTCTGCATGAGTTCTGTTTTCCTTTCTATCTGTATATGACTACATAACCTATGTCTGTTTTTCTTCTTCATGTCCTCTTTTTCTTGGTACTCCGTCTTTTTAGTTTACTCCCCCTTAAAAAGTACCACCAGAAAATATGGTTTAGGTTTTAGGCTTGCTTTGTTTCACTTGTATTTGAGATTTAGATCCCAGTCTGCATAGCAAAGCTAACAAATCAGATGACCTTAATTCAGATTTTTTTTAAACCATGAATATATGAATGAGAAACCAGGGTTATATTGAGAAAGTAGATAAGACTTCTGTTCCACTTGCTTGAAATAATGAGAGCTGCTCTCCCAAGTCATTTGGAAAAAGCTGGGTTGGAGAACACAGGAGATGACACATAGTACACATTCTCAAAACAATTGCACAGCACTCCTGAAGGCTTTTTTAGCCACTGAAGCATGAACTTTTATGTGCCCCTCAGTTCACAGTTTATAGTAAGAAAATAGTAGACAGACAACCACGTGGCTGATAGACTTGCCTGACTTGATAAACACCGGATGCATCTGTTGTAGTGGTATTGTATATTCTTGCTTTGACAGAATGTTCACAATACTTTCCTTGGACCTTTGCATGTGTTTATTGGACGGAAGGGTTAGGTCATTAGGTTCCCCCCAAGTGAATGCCTAAATTCATCCAAATACTTTTCATTCAGGACCCTCTTGAGTAAAATCACTCTGTGTGCTTTTTGCAAAGTTGTCTGTAATTAAGATAAAAATCTTTTGGATGGTAAGGTTTGTAAGTTATGAAACTTGTGGCATAATGCTTTTGGAACCGATTGGGGAAGACTGACATGAAAGCTGCAGCTGGGTGGTTTTTTGTTTTTTTTTAAAGAAATCTCAGAAATGCAATCCCTTTCCTTGATCCTTAGTCACTTTTTAATTACTCTCACAGGGCCCCTGCTAACCACTGTGTTAAAAAATAATAATCTTTAATGCCCATGAATTCCAGAGCAATGCCTCACATTTCTTCCCCCTTATTACGACCACCTGGAATTCAGAACGCAATCCGTTGGGACTCAAAGGCAGGACAGCAGCCAGAGCAATATTAAAGCTTCACGAAACCGATAAGTAGAAAGACAAAGGGGCAGATTCTGGGTGTAAATGTGCGCTGGTTTTTATGCAAAGGTGGTTTGAAAGTGTCGGTTCAGCAACTCAGGCGTTCTGCTGCAAGGTCTAAATTACTGATTGCCCCTTTTGCTTTTCTCCCCCTTCGATCAGAAACCCTGGAAGAGCTTCCAGAAAGAAGTGGGAAGACATCTCGGCGTTTCTTCTTTAACTTAACATCTATCCCCGGTGGGGAGATTATCACTTCAGCTGAATTGCAGGTTTTTCGGGGGCACATCCCAGATGCCGCTGAACACAACGGCAGCTCTCATCACCGTATTAATATTTATGAAATTCTCAAACCGGAACAAGAGGCAACCAAGGATCCTGTCATAAGCCTCCTGGACACCCGCTTGGTGCATCACAACACCAGCAAATGGGAAACATTTGATGTGACGCCAGCTGTAATGAGATGGATTGCACGTGGACAACCTAACCTTGGTTTTGTGGCAGAAGTGGTACATTTGAACAATGCCAGCAATGTGTCCAAGAGGCATGTCAGGATCAGCAGGTCATTGCATCAAGATGATGCTAGCTGGTCTCGGATTAGACCCTTACTGGTCACTTTTGGGCATGACGGCATGGGCCACCCACTCCATAAGAGAGAGAAACGTCAGGCCAAACATAAACCACGCAAGCGCCATAAATCCAATTGTAGAAGGCATCCTTTGTATGTGGATTTCAATGATGTAGGGTGGAATGACTGGATCGTGGCCCCTCCAGGTTACAGTGCCTTCTATTGCCATGGAGACTGTCCCTTCCCATTGGCAGATCATCTGAATTCCACCAACCATGCCATTGTTCAGACACTGGTCAATTCTGTGAACTCCAAAATTCCCAAAGCTTGCTGTGTGCCGACAGAACTGAGTCCCATTTCAATGCTGTATCTTGACGAGAATGAAAAGGTGGTACTAAAGAACTATCAGGACATGGTTGTGGAAGGATGTGGGTGCCGCTGAGGCAACAGCAAAATTAAAGGGACAAATGGAACAGAAAAAGTAACACACATACACAAAACACACACACACAGACACAACTTGACACTTTAATATTTCCCAATGAAGACCTTATTTATGTTATGATATGGAGAATTAAACACATCTATTTTGAAAATCTATTTATGTCTACAGAAAAAAAAGTGAGGAAAGATATTTTAATCAGAGAATTATTCCTTTTAAAGATTTTTAAAACATATTTTAGTTGTACATTTTATATGGGTTTAACCCTACCCCCCCTCCCCACAGCACATGAAGTATAAAGGTCAGATTCTTATTTTGTATTTATTTACTATTATAACCACTTTTTAGAAGAATAGCTAATTTGTATTTATATGTGTAATCCAAAACCAGCAGAAGAAAAAAACAATATATAGGGTTTTGTACATAATTTAAAGTGAATGGTAGTTGTTTTCAGTTGTATGTATTTAAGATGAAATGCAGAAGGGCTGTTATGGCAAAGATGCATATATCCCATTTTGCTTTTTGCAGTTCTACTGTTAAGGTCACAAGTGTAAACCCAATGAAAAAGGGCTAATCCACCCTGCTGACTCAAGATTATATTGTACAATTCTCAGGAATGCTGCAGGGTGGGCTGTCCACGCCGTGAGAAACTCCACGCTCTCGTAGAACCAGGCTTTGCCCAGCAAATGGAAAAGGACGACTGTCCCCACATGAAGGCCCCAATGGGGCTGCTAGGAAACGTCTCTGTCCCTTTGCTTCTTCTCAGCATCTACCGAAAAGCAAAATGTTGACGCTGTTCCTTCCCTTTGAAGGCATCTGTCCTTTGGAATCCATTGTCCTGGCCAAATACTTAATAAAAGACCAGATTTCCTCCGTTTTCTAAAGCTTCTTCCTATTCGCCTTTCCTAACAGTTGTGAAAATGGCGCGTTTTGTTACAGAGCCTCAGAGTGCTAAGGGGGAGAACCAAGCGTATCGTTCCTACTTGGGAGGCAAAAGGTATGTAATGCAGTACTGCATTGCAGTGGGGAGAAGCCAAAACTATGAGGGTGACACTCTAGCACTAAGACACACTGTTCATAAACTTCTTTCTCTGGAAAGAGAGGTCAGGTTTCAGTCAGTAATCTCAGATCCTTTCCCCTTTTCATATCTGAATGCCATATTCCTGTAAGACACAGTAATATACATTGGTTTGCATATTACATTTATATCCCACTGCAGTCCAGTTAAGGACTTCTAATGGTCTGTAAATATATAACAATAATAGAGTTGGAAGGGACCTTGGAGGTCTTCTAATCCAACCCCCTGCTCAGGCATGAAACTATATCATTTCAGACAAATGGTTGTCCGATCTCTTCTTTAAAACTTCCGATGTTGGAGCATTCACAGCTTCTGGAGGCAGGTTGTTCCACTGATTAATTGTTCTGTCAGAAAATTTCTCCTTAGTTCCAAGTTGCTTCTCTCTTTGATTAGTTTCCATCCGTTACTTCTTGTCCTGCCTTCAGGCACTTTGGAGAATAGCTTGACTCCCTCTTCTTTGTGGCAGCCCCTGAAATATTGGAGCACTGCTATCATGCCACTCACTGTACATTTAAAATGTCCACGATGAAAACATTAAAATGTAGCCCAAGTCAATTTGTGATCGATCTCGGCAGTTTCGTTTAGCAATTAAATGGGGGGGGGGAGAATCCACCTTCTGGAAACTCACAAAGAAGCTGTTACAGAGTGGATGGCTGCTACTACCACCAACCGGAACTGGCTTCTGAGGAAGGTGCAGGCCCAGGGCTCTCTAGGGCCTCCAACTGCCAAAGGGCAGTCCGTAGTTGATGGTATCAAAGGCCATTGAAAAGAGCGGGATGGATGTACTCTTGTCCAGGTCACTAGAATGGTCATCCATTAGCTCAGCTGTTGTCATCTCTGTTCCTTGTTTTGGTCTGAACCCTGATGGGAAACAGTCCAGATAACTGCTTTCTTGTGAGTGCTTCGTGATTCCCCACCCTTGTTTTAACAAACTTTTCTAAAAAGGCTGATTTGGAAACTGGGTGGTAGTTACCAGTAACTAACCCCATTGGATCCTTGTGGGGCCCTTGAGGACTGAGGACAAGAACATCTCAGCCTCTTTCAAGTTTGCCAGATAGCAAGCACCCACACATCCATACACACCCCCTACACACACTTTTTCAATGAGACATTGATTGTTTTGCAGATATATAGATAACTCCTGCCTGGCTATCCACAGGAACTCAAAAGAGCAGGATCCAGCCTATGGGAGGCAGAGAATGTGCTGAAAACCCTTCCTCTGGATTGGCCCGGCCCTGCTGTGTTCCAATCCGGCTGCCCAGGCTCGGTTCCACGCTTCCAGCATCTTCCGAGCCTCTGCTGCTCCGACTAGCCGGCAAAGCCCTCTCCTTGGCCTCCGGAGGCCTCCCGCGTCTCTCTGGCACAGATAGCAAACGGCCGCGCCGGTCAGCTGCTTTGCCGGCGGCCGCGGGCCTTGCCTGCTTCCTTCCATGCCGCTCAGCTGTTTCACGGCTGGCTGCAGCCCTCGCTGGCTGCCTGCTGCTTTGGCCTGTCGACGGCGGCTTCCCTGGAGGTACGTTGTGGGCCGGCCGCCCCGTCCACAGTCCGGTGGTTCCATCGGCGGCTCTGAGCTCCCTGCCCCGGGAACGGCAAGCCGCCGGGCCGCAAAGAGGAGGGGGAACAGAAGGCCGTACTCGGCAGCCGGCTGGTCCGTTTTTGCGGCTGGGGCGGCGCTGGCGTCTTCCCAGCTCTGTGGCGGCGTCCGGCATTAGAGCGGTGGTTGGCAGCTGCGTATCACCCCCCCCCCCAACTGTGATTGGCAAGCTCCGTGGGGCTTGACAACATCCATTTCATCAGAAGGGACAGGCCAAAGGAGCTCCAAGTAACCTGACACCACACCATCCCGGTCTCCTCCTTGGACAAAGTGATTTGGTTAGCAAAATTCTGGGCTATCAGTCACAACAACTAGGCAAGTGCTCTTGATACTTCCTAAAAGCCAATATACCATCCAAAACAAGGCTCCTGGATGGCAACCTGCAAATATAATAGAAGAGGAGAGATAAAATGGCTTTGCCTCCTTTATCACCACAGCTCAGGACCAAATATTTGAAAACAGATGTTTGGATATTTGCTCATAAACATATTCTTGATGGTATTTCAGTTTGGCCTTCTCCAAACTCAATTTTAGTTCTATTTGGATCATATTGCCTCTGCAGAAAGAAACAGACATTTTTAATTTATTTACATATCTCCTTCATTAATATCCTTCCTTCCTTGTACAGAGGTTGACAGTACCCATGATTATTCTTTTATTCTCACAGCCCTGCGAGGTAGGTAAGGCAAGATACGCCTATTCAAGCTTCCTGACTGAGTAGGAATTTCAGCCTAGCTTTTTTTTTTTTTTTTTTTTGCTAAAACCTAGGTTGACTAATACTGTATAAAATATTCTGACAAATCCAGCTTGCAAAACATTCATATAGCTGTAAGACAGAGATAAGATTTATACTGTGCATTTCTGTTTTGCAGATAGCATTATAGTATATGCAATGTCCATAGTTTTCTTACAAAAATCCAGTTGGCCGTGCTCTTGAGTGCAATATTGGCAATATTAAATTAATAGCTTTGCTTTGGATTTACCATATTTTTGCCTATCGTGAGCCTGTTCTTATCAATCATGCCCCTTTATTTAAGTAAAAGGCCATTGAAAGGTTTAAAATACAAACCCACCCACACAAAATCAGTCTCTTTATTTGCAGCTACTGCTATGCAAGCATAAATCAGGCTTTATTTTAAAATGTAGAACAATATCAGAGAACAATCCCTTTCACTGCTTATCCGTTTTTGAGATCTCTGATAAGTGATGTTATTTCATCTAAACAATAGGCGTCCACTGTGTCTTCTTCTCATGTTCCTTGATCTGCAATAAGTAGCCTTATAGACTCAGTCTAATTTGCTCCCATGTTATCAAGAGTGGAAATGGCAATCATGTTTTCAGTTGCACAAGTCCCTGGCAACTTCAAACCGAGTAAAAAGCAGTTGGTGTAAGTATCAAGTTACGTGATGGAGATACAGCAGGCTCAGTCACCACTTTTAATACAGCAGTGAGCTGGTAACCACTTACAAACTATGTATTTCCCACTTGCATTTGTGAAACAAGTTTATAGCATTCCTTTTGTCATTCAGTTCTGCTAATAAATTTCTTTATATGCATTTGCTCTTGGGAAGTTATTTTAAGTTCCAAATACAAAAGTTGCTCCTTTATAACCCTCGCTGAAAAGGTAGCTAATCTGGGTTACATGTTCTCAACATGAATCAGAAGAGATCAATTGCTGATCTGATGTTTATTTTAAAGTGTTAATTGCTAACAAACTGCTAGTCATTATTTGCAACATTTGGCTTTCATCCTTCAGTCCCTTTATTTTGGACTGATGTTAAACTTTGCCTCCAAATGCCCATTATGAAAACTTTGCACACTGTTGACACACAGTTTCAGGAACAGTTTTACACTTCCTAACAGTGTCAGTTTGGTTTAATAGTTTGTTTTCATTGTGTACAAGTACAAACCTTTCTGATCCTACACATACTTTTCATTACTCATTCACGGTTTTTCTGATTCTGCCAATGAAGTAGCTTTATTTTAGCTATGTGCAAACACTCCAGGCATTCACAGGACAAAATGCTTTTCAGTTCACATTTTTCTCTGTCTTTTTGTACCATTTTCTATTTTTGAAGTGGTTGCATGGCAGCGGGGTGCAGTACTGTGTAATATATTATAGAACCAAGTAGATGAATGGAATAAAAAGTCGAAGGATACAGCTGTTTAGATAAAACAAACAGCTCTTTGTGCTTCTGAACTAGCTTGTAAGTGGATGGTTGAAATCAAATTAAATCAGGTTTCACACCAAGGTAAGACAGCAAAATGGGTATTCAATTTTTTAGAAAATAAATTGCAATGCAACCAGTGTTGCTACTGACAGTAACAGCAGCATTTTAAAATTTTTATTATATATGTATATATAATATGTGCTGATATTTGTGAATAGCGGCATATTAAGAATCTAGAACAACAATTCTCATTTGGCTGAAAGCTGTGGTTACAAAAGCTACATGATTGTTCATTCTGTAATTTCCAAGCTCCTCCTCCCCTTGTTAGAGGTTTAGCTGAAATTTGTAAAGATCTTCAAAGAGGATGCCTTCAAATGGAGAAGTGTCCATTCCATAAAAATTCCTCCTGTTATAGGACCTATGACTGCTCTGTTTTCCTTTTGGAGTCTAAATGTTGCACAAGATAATGCCCATTATTCCTAAAACCTCTCAAATGGAAAGTAGATTGTCTTCTCAATTCTGATTTTTTTTTCAATGCTTCTTCTGCTTATTTTGAGAAGGTAGACTCCAGACATTTCAGGTTATACTAAGACTTAGCCACCTGATGGCTGGTCTCTTGGGATCATAAATCTTGGAATACAGCTTCATTAATTCTTAGTCCAGATGGTGAAAGATGATCCAGATGGTGATCAAGACAACTGGAATTTGAAGAGCTTCAGATTTGCTGATTTAATAGGTTTCAAACATATTGGACCATTATCTCTTTAATCAAGGTTTGCTGATGATTTGCTGCTTATGGCTGTAATAGATTTTATATATGTAAGACCATTGTTTCTTTAAACATGGTTTGTTGTGAGCAAGACTTAAAGCAAGGATGTCAAACTGCCAGCCCACGGGCCGGTTTCATCATATTGGAGCCGCGCCCACCCCATTGCCGGCAATGGCAAAAAAGCTCTGATATGTCATGCGACGTCATGTGACGTCGTGAGTTTGACATATTTGACTGAAAGCATCAGGGACATGGACCAGCCATTCTTGGTCCACTTGTCGAATCTTGTTCTTGCATCTCTTTGGTAGGAAAAATGAAGGGACTTGCTACTATAAAACACAGATTACATTTATATCTTTTTTTTTAAGCCCCTTCAATAATGGAATGGGGAAAAGGAAAAAAAATAGTTTTGGTGAGGAATTTAAACAGCAATTTTCACCCAGCTTGTTTCTATGTGGCAAAGAGAGAGGACTTGCATCTGGACAAACTCTGTACTGACTGGTGGGTGGGGACCTTCTTTTGAAAGAAAACTGGGCTTCTGTAATGGGAAAAGGGTGGGAATGCGAAGGAAAGCAAGTCGGGCTGGGAATGAGGGGAGGAGCCTCATTTACTTTTGGAACAATTGAAATTAAGTTCCAGGCACCTGTTGTCACCTCAAGGGCTACAGATACAGTTGAGTTATTGTCTTTCTCCATTCCCCCTTTTTGAATTCCTTTCAAGTAAAAGGATGTATTTCTCCCAAAGGCCCTTTAAATTTACTCCACCCTCTGAAAATAGATCTTTAACATACAATCTCCTCCCTCCCTCCCTCCTCCCTCTCTCTCTCTCTCTCTCTCTCTCTGGATTCCTACTGCTGCAAACTCCTATCTAAATTAATTAATACAAGGCAACACATGTCAGCTAATAAGTTCTGCTAGAAAGACCCAAAGTATCACTCATTGTGAATTAGGAATATCAAATCCTAAGTAAAAGTATATGAAACTATTCAAATATATAAGATATAGTTGGTTAGTCTGAGATTCCTAACATAGCCATTTGTTTGTGAACTCTAAAACAACACTGATACTACTACTATGGCCCTCCAGAAGGTATAGACCACAACTTTTGTATATCTCAGCCAACATAGCCAGTGGTAAAGGATGCTGTGAAATATAGCCCAGCTATAACTAAGGAATCATATGTTCCACCTCTCCTTATGTTTTGAGCTGTCCTTTCTTGCTCTGTCATTTATTGTGACGTAAAACAACTCATGCTCTTTCTCATGGCTAGTTTCAAAAAGTTTTCAGGCTGAAATCTGATTGGCCAGAGCTAAACACTGAGCTGTTCTTAAAACCAGAGAAAAGAAGTTGACATCAGGGCCTTCATAAATAGCAATTGGAGAACCTGTTCAAGGAGTAATTGTCATGGTGATGCAAAAATGCTTAACATGGCTGCTTTACCTGGAATCATTTTTTTTCCTCAGCATCAACATGGAGGAACTGTTAGTAATACAAGCTGCTGAAAGGTGACTTCACAACTCTGATTGCCAGTGCTTTTTTTCTAAAACAAAAAGGTGCTGGAACTCACACACATCATACAATCCGCCTTGCCTACCCTATAAGGTTCCATCCTAAAAAAGGTGCCGGAACTCTGTTCTGGGCATTCTATGAGAAAAAAAGCCCTGGATAGCCATGTAGAGGTGCAGTACTATACATTATACATCTGTGGTGTATAATCTAATGGAAAAAATGATTGAAGAAAGGAAATTTCCCTTAGTTAGGAACTGTCTTGATAAACTGTCCCCAGGAATGTGCTCCCCTGTTTTAAACAAGTAATATGTAAATATATTTGGGCAGTCTTTGAATGAGACGCATAGTGGAAAATAAAAGACAGCATTCAGCATGAACTACTATGGATTTTCTTCACTTTTCCCTAGCTTTTATTGTGTCTTCCAGGTGTTACTAGGTTACAACTCTAGGCATTCCCTCACACTGGTTAATCTGGTTAGGACTGCTAAACTAGGTTTAAAAGAGAAAGGTTCTAGAGGTAGGGAGGTTTCCAGGATTTCTTTTTATCCCTCCTTCATTTTCTTCTGTGAGCCAAAGAATCAGGTTGGGATTTTTACAGCATAATTTAGATGTTGTTTTTGCTATATTTGAAGAATTAAGAGTCACAAATTCATAATGGTTTACTCAGTGTGAGTGGGTCATCTGCTTCTTATCTTCCTATCTTGCTGGGATTTAGAGATGTGTATTTTTGCCTTTGAAAACAAAATGAACAAAAAAAGCAAGTAATTTATCAGAAACTTGTGTAGGACTGAGTTTGAGTCACTCAGGTATTTTGGAGTAGGGATTAAGCCAAATGCTTAGGTAAAAGTAAAGATTTCCCCTGTCCAGTTGTGTCTGACTCTTGGGCACAGTGCTCATCTCCGTTTCTTGGCTGAAGGAGCCAGCATTGTCCGAAGACAATTTCCATGGTCATGTGGCCAGCATGGCTGCATGCCAAAGGCGCACAGAACACTGTTACCTTCACACCAAAGTGATACCTATTAATCTACTTCAGTGGTGGGATTCAGCCGGTTCGCACCGGTTTGGTAGAACCAGTAGCTAAATTTTGCTGAGTTTGGAGAACCGGCTTAATGCACAGTTTTTCTGGAAGTCCAGTCTAGGCCTCGGAGGTCTGGAGGAGGTCTCCCAGGCCTAGAAGCAGTGGTGGGATTCATCTGGTTCATACTGCTTCGGCAGAACCGGTAGCTAATTTTTTGTTGCCCAGGCCAGACTTCCGGAAGCGGCATCCACACAGAACTGGTTGTTCACATATTTGAATCCTACCATTGTCTAGAACGGCCCACTGGAAGTGCATGGATGCCACTTCCGGAAGTCCATTCTAGGCCTCGGAGGCCCACTTCCAGAAGTCCGTTCTAGGCCTCGGAGGCATCCAATAAGAGAACTGGTTATTCAGATATTTGAATCCCACCACTGATCTACTTGCATTTGCATGCTTTCAAACTGCTAGATGGGCAGGAGCTCGGGCAAGTAACAGAAGCTCACCTCATTGCATGGAGCTCTGTCTTGAACCCTTGCTGTCAGCTCTCCAGCTGACAAGCTCAGTGTCTTTAACCACTGAGCCATTGCACCCCCAAATGTATAGGAGAGATACAATAGTAAGGTGACCAACCGTCCTCCTTTAGGGAGCACAGTCCTCCTTTTGTGAGTTCTGTCCTCCCTCGAAAAGTGTCCTCCTACATGTCCTCCTTTTCGATATTTGAAGACTAATCTGCAGGGCCTTTTTTTTCTCATAGAACGCTCAGAACGGCATTCTGGCATCTTTTTTTGATGGTTTTTTTTCAACTTTTGCATGAGCTGTGCTACTCCCCCTATTGGCTTTCGAAAGCCAATAGGAATTGCTGCTGAGCGCGTCAAAACACCTGGCCGGCAAACTTTGCACATGCAAATTGTCTGCAGTGAAGGCGAATTGGCAGGAACTTTGCACCCCTCCCTGCTACCCGACTACACCATCTCCTAGTTCAGTGATGGCAAACCTTTTAGAGACTGAGTGGCCAAACTGCAACCCAAAACCCACTTATGGATCGTTGAGTGCCGGGTGAGTGTGGCCCATTGGCTGGGTGTGGCCCATTGGCTGGGTGTGGGCCAATTGGGTGGGTGTGGCCAATTGGGTGGATGTGGCTGCGGTGATAATGGCAGACTGGGTGGGACTAAAAAGTTCAATCAATCAATTTCAACTTTGCAAGATCTTTTTTTTTCCATGAGAAGTTGAAATTGACTGATTGAACCTTTTTTTTTTTTTTGCACATGGCAGTGGAGGCCTAAAGCAAAAAGGTTTTATAAAACCCAGCTGAAGGCCTAGGACTGGGGCGTTGGCGTGTGTGCCCACAGAGAGGGTTCTGAGTGCTGCCTCTGGCACCTGTGCCATAGGTTAGCCACCACTGTCCTAGTTAGTTCCGAAGATACCTGGAGGAGACTGGAGCGGTAAGTTTCTCTTGATCTTCGGCTCTGCTAGGGCAATAATGGGTGTGGGCGCAAGAGGCAGGGGCGGCGGGGGTGCTGTGGGTGGGGGTGTGAGGGGCGGCAGCAGCTGGCTGCCCCCCGTGTTGTGGAAGCCACCGGGCCCTCTCTACACGGGGCTACGCAGGGTGAGCAGTGGTGCTGGCGGGGCGGCTGCAGGCAGGGTGTGTCGACAGCGGGCTGCCCCCCAGGGCCAGAGCCGGCATGGCTGGTGCTTTGGGAGCTGCGGGGCCTGCTCTACATGGTGGGGCATCAGTGCTGGTGGGGCGGCTGCAGGCAGGGGCGCAGCAGGTGGTTGACCTTCCCATGGGCCGGGCCAGCTTTTACGATATTTTTTTCTTCAATTCATTTGTGTCCTCCTTTTTATTGTAAAAAAGTTGGTCACCTTAACAATAGTCTATCATCATAGCAGAGTTGTTAATGATTTTATGAGCACAGGGCATTCATTTTTTCCAGCCTTGTAAAATCAATACAGTCCCAAAAAGCATTTTTAGCCAATTATAACGTTATTGCTATTTTGCCCATCCAACAACAAGATGACATTCCTCCTGAAAGAGTGCACCAGAAGAATCCTTACTGACAGTAATCAAAAATCAAATACCAGTATGAAAGTTTTCCATTCAGCCAAAATCGATTCACTGTAAGATATTATATAAACCATTCTTATCCGAGGATCAGAATATCTTTATGGTTTAAAAGGGTATCTTATGCAATTCAAAGAATCTTCTGAAAGATAGCCATCGCCACTTAAATTCTGTTCTTTTCTTACTTTCATCTCCAGAGTGAACATTTTCCTTTCAACTTTCACACACACACACATGCATGCACACACACACCTCTATACAAATAGGCACGCATTCCCACACTTGCGTGAGCACAATCTCCTTAATAGTAGTTCAGAGCAATGAAGGGCCACTATAAAGGTGGGAAAATGAATAGGAAACATGCATTACATGGTAGATGGTTTGAAGAGAGAAAGACTCAGGTGCATTGCCTTAGGCTACAATTTTCCTTAAATTAGCATATTGAGAGAAAAGAAGTGGAGCAACTCTGGAGGGAGTATATATTCCTGATGCACTACAAAACAGGATTTGTTAGGGACTTTGCTAAAACTTGGGGACCACAAAAGAGATCAAAAGTTCATATTGTTTTTACCACATTAAAACCTAAACCTAAATAGATACTCCTAAAATCAGTCTCTCAAGAGGTAATGGAACCAAGTTCCCAAACTACCTATGCATCTTATTTATATTGGGGGTGGGGGGTGGGGGGTGGGGTAAGGGTGATATTAGAAGGTAGTCCTCCTTTTCCCTAATTTGCAATACCAGCCCACTTTCTCACGTGTAACTATGGCATTCATGCAGTAGCACTGAGTTCTGCCTGTCGAGAAGTCAAGTCCAACTGATTTATTTCGTTTATCTAGGATTGCAGCCTTCAGACCTGGACAGAAACAAGTAGCCAGAGTTTTTCCTGGGTGACATTATGGCATCTACAGAACTTGGAACTCCAACCAATGTTTTTTGGCCCCAGCACAAGATTAGGCAAGCTCCTTCCACTGGAAATTTAGGTAAGGGAAATTCTCCTCTGAGCTTGACTCCTACCAAGAAGTTACATCAATTCATGAACCCATCCATGCAGCCTTCTTGGTAATCTTACAGAGATGGTGTGGGGGTGGCCAATGCTTTCTTTCATGACATTTTATTGACTTCCCAATCAGTTCTATAGCTGTGGAGGAACCCCACCCTGATTAGATTTGGAGCCGAGCCAAGGTAGCCAGGGCTGAGATTTGCAAAAGCCCAAATGTCTTGCACAAAGACAGCAAAAGTGAGTGGCCAGGAAAGGGAGTATTGCAGTGTAAACCTAATAATGTTATTTGCAAATCGGCCTCAACATTACAGACTTTAATGGGGCTTATTCTCTAAATAATTATGTTTCGGTTGCCATGTCCATGGCCATCCTTCTTTCCAAGGAGATTTGCCTAAATCCTCTAAACGTCTTTGGACTGCAATGAAAACACTTTGTTTGGATTGGGATTGGGTGGCTGGGTTACGCAAATACAGGGTTCAGCTTCCATTTATGTTGGTTTCTATAAATAGTCAGGCAGCTTTCCAGTGTCAAGGCTGCCTGGTTATATAAAAGGGCCAATCTGGAAGAATGGCTATAAATCTAGCAAGCTGCTTAGCCATCACTCAATGAAGAACCTGCAGTGTCAAAAGCTCAGTTGCCATTGCAAAGAATCCAATGTGTACTCTGGATTATGCCAAATAAATTTGACCTATTCCAGAGAAAGTGTGTCTGTGTGTGTGTGTGTGTGTGTGTGTGTGTCAGTTGCCTTTCAGAAGTATTAAAAAAATACTTGCTGGAGAGCAAACAAAACCCCATGGAGAAATGGGCCCTAAACAATCACAAATAGCATTTTCTTCTTTTCAATGGTCTTTTGGAACATAAACCTTAAATCTTATTAATATTACAATTGTGACGGTAAATCCATACATGTTTTCAGGATAAACTAGGCTAATAGGACTTCTTTGGCCAAAAATGTAAGTGCTAGGGACCATGAATTTGGCAAATTCTACTTGAAGATGACATACTTACCTCGCAAACACAATAACACATCAAAACTATTTTGTTATTGTCACTATTCACAAATGAAGCACACCTACAGGATATTAATTGATGAATGCAAGGTTGACATGTGGCTAAATCCAAGGAACGCAGAGATAATATCAAGATTAGTTGTGCTTCCTGTTCAGAGGCGACGGACATGCTGAGCTTGCCAAGTGAGAGACTATCTAACAAACTCTTATTTTTCTCGGCCTAAGCCAGAAAATCTGTTCAAAGGGGCTAGGTCTATGAAATCAGGTAAAATATTTATCATCAGTTTAGGCAGAGAATAAAAAGCCCACCTTGGTATTCTGATTTGGCTTTATGACCTCATCTGAATGGTTATGGGATACCAGAAGCTAAGGTGACCAACTTTTTTACAATGAAAAGGAGGACACAAATAAATTGAAGAAAAAAATATCGTAAATAAAAGAAACATTTTATTCATTGCAACAATAATACAGAATACACTATAATATGATAAATGCATAATAAAAAACATTTGTAACAATAACATTTTATATTGTAATTATACTTATATGCCGCGCCCCGCCCACAGCCACCGCGCCAGCACTGCTGCCCTGCCGTGTAGAGCAGGCCCCGCGGCTCCCAAAGCACTAGCTGCACCGGCTCCAGCCCCGGGGGGGCAGCCTGCCATCGACACACCCCGCCTGCAGCCGCCCCACCAGCACCACCACCCACCCTGCACAGCCCTGTGTAGAGCAGGCCCCGCAGCTCAAACAACATGGGGGGCAGCCGGCCACGGCCGCCCTTCACACCCCTGCCCACAGCAGCCCCACCGCCCCTGCCTCTTGCACCTGCAGCCATTATTTCCCTAGCAGGGCCGAAGATCAAGAGAAAGTTATCGTGGCGTCACCGCTCCAGTCTCCTCCAGGTATTTTCGGGACTAACTAGGAGATGGTGTAGTTGGGTAGCAGAGAGGGGTGCAAAGTTCCTGCCAATTCACCTTAGCTGCAGACAACTTACATGTGCAAAGTTTGCCGGCTGGGTGTTTTGGCGTGCTCAGCAGCAATTCCTATTGGCTTTCGAAAGCCAATAGGGGGAGTAGCACAGCTCAAGCAAAAGTTCTTTCCACTCTTTATTCTATGGGTAAAATTTTAGTTCAGACCTAATATAATTATCCTTTATCTGACTTGAACATAGACACTAGAATGGATGGAAACTAATCAAGGAGAGAACCAACCTCGAACTAAGGAGAAATTTTCTGACAGTTAGAACAATTAATCAGTGGAATGACTTGCCTCCAAAAGTTGTGAATGCTCCGAAACTGGAGGCTTTTAAGAAGACATTGGGCAACCATTTGTCTGAAATGGTACAGGGTTTTCTGCCTGAGTGGGGGTTGGACTACAAGACCTCGAAAGTCCCTTCCAACTGTTATTCTATTATATTATTAATGTGTGCTTAATAGCGCTGTGCATGACAGCCCAATTGCCTTGTGTATTCCACAAATCTCACCCTTTACAATCCAGGGAGAGTTTTTTCCCCCAATGGGCCAGTTTGTGTTTTGAAGACAACCCTCAAACCTCTCCCCACTTTGCTCTTTCATTTGTGGCATTTTTTAGAGGCTTCCAAGCGTACTTCTCTCAATTTGATAAACTCCTGCTTTTGCACACCAAATTATAATCTCTATGATCTTTGAGATCAGGCATCTGTTATCTTTTGCCTCAGGTTTGCTTCTAAGGCAAACATAAGCTAAAGTGGTAATTCACAAAATTTGGATCACAACATGACCTTTCATTTCTAATGAGTCCCAAAAGCCAACTTGTTGAGGTTGGATAGCTACATCAACAGACCGTGTGGGTGTCTAATCTTGGAAGGCTTTTTCCTAGCCTAGAGTCATTTTACAATTGCTGGTACAGGAAGAATCTCTTAGGGAAAGTTTCAAATTTTACTGATGTTACCAATTTTTCCCCTTCTCAAGACAAGACTTATCAACAGCTTTTTGTATTGACAACAGTTGTATGGTTCAATATTTGAAAAATCCTCAGCTTCAATCATTTGGTCACCAGCAGGTGGCAACAGTCAGCTCAGATAAACAAACAAACAAAAATCTGGGGCCATATTATCTTTATTGAGAAGAAAGACATTTTCAGTCAGACTAGTCCTGCATTTTTTTAAAAAAATCACTTGATTATGAAAACAGGAAAGACCTTAAAGAATAGAAATCTCCCAAAATGTTGGACCTGAGGTTTGGTAAAGATGAACCATGCATGATAAATTTCCAAAACACTGGGAGGTGTTTTACTTACAGAAAGGATTTTTCCTGTTGTGCGGTGAGGCATGTTTCGTAGGCTGCCAATCACACTAAGGAATGAGCATTCAAGATATCTGGGAGGCTTCTGTTAAAATAAAGCACTTTGCTTTTGGGGATTGTACAAAAATGCATTCTGTTTGCACCACAGTTGTGAATGCTAATCTTGATTTTCAAAGCAATGAGGAAATATGCATCTCTGTATTCTAAGTAACACACTGAAGCTGATTTTGCTAATGTGCACATCTGCATTCCCCACTGTGCGATATTAAGAGCTAACATTTCCTGCAATAATGGACCAGGAGCTTCATAGAAGGGTTTCTGTTGTTCTTGAGGAGCTACACAGTTGCAAACAGTTTGGCCCATGGCTTCTTTCCCAGAGACGTATGTTGGCTAGTCATAAAAATTCAACAGGAATGGGAATGCTTTAAAAAGATGTTCTCATGAACATCAATGAATTCCTTTATCTGTAAACATCTAACCTCAACTCTGAACTCTAGGTACTCATAAAAGTTTCCTTCTGGCTTTTAGGCCCCAGGTAGAAAAAAAAATTCTAGTTTCAAAATTGCATGATTTAATTGTAGTTCAAACTTTAGAAATAGGAGCTGTTCACTATTGCAAATCAGCAACTGCTAATTTCAATTTACACCCATAAATTTGATATATACTTTTTAATATTAAGAATATTGATCTGGACTGCAAAGGTCCACACAGTCATGAGATGACAGCAGAGATGTTTCATACTACTTTGCTGCCATCTCATGGTTATCCAGACATTTGCAGTCCAAGGCTGGCCCTACCTCAATTTCACATCCATGTACAAACGTGATATATTCACAGTGAAAAAGGAAAAAATACAGTTTTGAGATAAACTTCAGACACTTTCAAATGGCAGTAATCTTGGCAATAATCTTGTGTTTATTTAGCTTTAAAAAACTTTCAAAGCAGATGCTGTTTTTTTTTCTTTCAAGCTTATGTTTTGGGCAGAAGTCCTACTTGATCAACATCACATCATCTTATGAATCATCTATTCCAAATAAATGTTGTGTTTCTTATTAGCTTGTACGTCGAGGTAAACTACGCACAAATGTGTGCAGTGAAGGCCTTGATAGAGCAGAAACAGTTACAATTTATTTCCTTGCTCTTAAAAACACTTTTTGTTCCAAAACAGAAGTCTCCTGGGCTGCTTTACATGAACTGAACATAGCTTTTCTTTCTTGGTTATGCTTTTATAACTATGTAGCGCAGGTCAGCGTCAGTTAACCAAGGTCCTGTCCCACAGATGTTGCTAGACTGCAGTTCTCATGATTCCCAAGCATTCTGACCACAGTTTATGGAAGTGGTGCTCTAAAACATCAAGAGGTCACTGTGTCACCTACTTTATTTTGCCCTGACACTGTCAGGGATTAGGAGGAGAGAGAAAGATTATAGCCTTTACAAGTACATCTTTATATGAATATCTAGTTGGTTGAAAAACTGCTTCTTAATGTGAGCTATTGCTTTTCAATTAACCAAGACCTCTCTTTTAAGGTAAGACAGAATCATTTTACTAAGTGAAAAAGTATATGGCTTTGGTTGATACAGTTTGATACAGCACATCAGTTTATGTTACTGAGCAGGATGACTGCCCATTTGTCCTTGTATTAAAACCATGAAGTTTCTTATTAACCCTTATTTCTCATTTTTCATGAACTGAGAAATCATATTTATTGACATTGAAACAAGCCAGGATGTCTAAACAACTGTGACTTAATGCCCAAGCTTTGTGGTTAGCTTTATGGCCTTGGAACCACACTTAACAAAAGCAGGGATGAAAACAACTGAATAGGTAATGAAATAAAACCGACACTGATACATTTGACAACTATTCTGTCAAAGGGTCACTTTACCCAGGATTTGAAGGAAGATTCAGCTGAGGGCATAGCAGTGATATTTTCTTTTTTGTGATTCCATCCTGCAGTTCTTCATTCTAGATCAGGGGTGTCAAACTCGTAACATCATGTGACGTGTCGCAACGTATCGTGACTTTTTTGCCATTGGTGGCAATGGGGTGGGTGCAGTTTCACTATGATGCATCCAGCCTGCAGGCCAGCACTTTGACACCCCTGTTCTAGATAATAGGCTATAATTACCAACCAATAGGGGAGTGTGTCAAACCTGAGCTGAGCTTGGAAAAGAGCTATAATTAAAGTTGGACTATATGTTTTTTGCAATCTATGTAATGTTAGAAAGCTTGCTCTGCAAAACTAGGATCCCAGGTCATCCCTAGAATTTCCAAGTTAATTTGAAATAAATTCTAACTAAAACTTTGGAGACCTGTTGTTAGTTATGATAAAGAATATCAAGGTAGTTTAAGACTTGAGTGACACATAGATGCCAGTTTCAACACATCAAGGAGTGTTTTTTTAGAAAAGGAAGCAAACAATTTGAATGTATCGCATTCCAATCTTTCCAGGATATTTCCAGAGATGTCACCAGTATTTCCAGTAGCCTTGATTTCCTAATATTCTGCTACTGCCATGGCTTATCCTTCCCAATCAATTGCATGCCTATGTTCGCCTGTGTTGCTGGTCTATTAACACAATTGTAGGCTACTGTAAATATTGAACCATCTACCCTGAAATGTGATTGTACAATGCAGTTACTTTCTATTGTTGCTGTATTTTCCCTGCAATATAGCAAAGCTTTAGAAATGTTTCCATTACTTATTAGTACCCAAGTAATTTATGTTCCTTACTTCACTGCTGTTAGAGATTTCTCTCCCTTTCTCTAATCAGGATGAATTGTCTGAACTGTTTCCTTTCCTCTCTCCTCTCTGTTTAAAGTTCATTCATCCTGCAGTCAATCTGTCCTCTCCTCCCTCCCCCCACTTCTATTTGGTAATCTTATTAAAAGTAATTGCCCAAGCAATGTGAAATTGTTGAGAAGGGGAGTGGGATGGAAGAGAGTGGATCAATTAACTTCTTAATAGAGACTCTGCTCCAGGATAGCAGCAATTCACATCTGATATTGGTGGAGTAGAACTGTGGCTTGCACAATAGCTTCTCCCAAAGTGTGGGTAGCAAAATCTTTTATTTCACCATCCATTGCTCTTTAGAATGCCCTGGAGTCAAGTATACTATACTAGGTTGCTTCTCAGTTCCTTTAAATAGAAGCCTACTTTTCTTATTCATTTATTATTTCTAAATAATAAACAGTAGTCACAAAGCTAAGAAGGTGGAAGAGGAGGAGGACTACAAGGAGTACTGATGAGACAAGCATAACAGAGACTTGCAGCATCTTCAAAGATAAATGGATTTGCTTGACACCTGCTAGCGTTCTAGGATGCAGGAGAGTTACCTCTTTGCGGACCAGACACTAATCAATATACACCATAATGTGTTAATCTTAAGTGCTACAAGATTCTCTGCTTTTCCATCAACGAAAGATTAATTTTACTAACAGCAAGAAGAGTTTGATGGTGGAATCACTTATCGGGGCTCCTCTGACTTTCTTTAAGCAGAAGTTAGATAGCCATCACTATGAGTTGCTTCCATTTGGATTCCTATACTGATCAAGGGCCTATATTTGATTGATTGATTGATTGATTGATTATGTGTCCTCAAATAGCTTTTTATTCCTAACAACCACAGAGCTAGATTTTTCAAGACCCAAATGGCCCCCTGTGAATGTGTGAGTTCTGCACACGTGTTGGGGGAAGTTTGCACCTTACATGAACACCCTATTTAAAACAAATAACCCAAACAGCTAACTCAGAGGGGTTAACATTTAACCTACACCTTGGATTTGCTTGGGATTGAGGTTACTCTCCCCAGTTAGCTGTTTCCCTTCCTAAGAATGGGAGATGGGGCAGTGTATAAAGAAAAAGTCACAAGTAAACTTTGATCTCTGTAGTCTGGCTCAAAATAACAATGTTAAAGAGAGAGGAGGAAGAAATATGTATTTGGCTATCTTCTCTGGGTTATAGTTGATAAATAAGAAAAATATAGTTTCTTCCAATTTGTTTCCAGAGCTACCTGCCATTCTGCTGAAAATATTCTTCCCATACATTGTGGCAACCCACACTCCAACAATAACAACAGATACATTTTATATTAATTTTCTAAGTACCTTTTTCAGGAACTATATATATATATATATATATATATATATATATATATATATATATATATATATATATATACGATTAAAAAGGTTAAAAATGTGAACCCTAGGGATATTCATAATAAAATATAAAAAAGTGAACACTAGGGTAATAAAAACTAAAGAAGTTTTTAATGGGTTAAAACTATAAAAGTTTTAAAAAGCGCCAAGCTTTCGCCGTCACCTGCCGGCATCCTCAGGGCTGGCGTGCCAGAGAATGAGAAGGTCTTTTTATAGGCGTGCCGAGGTTTGCACTCGGCTCCTTGATTAGTTTTTATTACCCTAGTGTTCACTTTTTTATATTTTATTATATATATATATATATATATATATATATATATATATATATATATATATATATAATTGCAGAGACAGCGATACAGGCTTCTTGAACCAGAAAGAATGTAAGTCAACATTTTCTTTAAAAATACCATGAATAATAAAGATGAGGTACTTTTGACCACACTGAGGCCATATGGAATAGAAAGGAAATGTTTCCGGTGTAAAGCGGTGATAATTCCTTCCAATAATTCCCTTTTAAATAAAGTGCAAGAAGGTTCTGATCATGCATGGAAAGAAACCAAGCAAAAACAACGACTAGGTTTTGTTTTTACATTTAAGATAAATATTTGCAAATATACAAAATGTATGAGTCACCACAAACCAGTGGAAATACGTCATTTGGCCTTAATTATTAAAATGCCAGCCTCACTGCCTGAATGCTTTCTGGTTTAGGTATGATATTGGGAATGTATTGCTTTTCTGTTTCCTCTGTTTAGTTTCACTTAAACAACAGCGGTTAGGGATTCTCCTCTTGTCACCGTATCCTTTACATTTTCTGCTATTTTATTAGGATAAGCTGTTTACTACACTCTGTTTTCTTACAGGTGTACGAGCAATCTGGCCATGAGCTACTTGATTTTCCAATTTTAATTTGCTGCTTCTTTAAAATAGTAATAATGATGGTGATTATGAAAAATATTTTCTTAGAATAAGTCCAATCTTAATCGCTTATAGAAACTGTTGAAAGTGTGTTTTTTAAAAATCTTCTTTGTGTTTTTATCTCTCTCTCTCTCTCTCTCTCTCTCTCTCTCTCTCTCTCTCTCTCTCTCTCTCTCTCTCTCTCTCATGTAGTTGCATGCTTTCACTTCTTGCTGTAGGTAAAATGGCTCATAAGCAATTGCATTAACTCTGTAAGCTCAGCCAAAAAAGTGTGGTTGAGGATTCCCTTGCCGCTTGATTGTAGTGCCTGACTAAACTTCTATCTAGAAGCTGAAAATATTTGAGTGTCTAAAAATGCAAGTAACAAAATATTGTACATAATATGAAGAGAATGTTGGTCTGGAAGTTAATTCTGCAAGAACTGAGTGCGGAGGTGATGGAAGTAAGGGGAAGCATGTTAAAACTTAGCAAACAGTTACAGTATGTGTGTGTGTGTGTACACACACACACATAAAAGTTTGAGTTAAGCTATGTACCTCAACTTCAGAGGATCTAAGCACATTAGCACTCTGACTGCATCTACCTTACCTAAACCTGTCAACACAATGGCAAAATAGTACTATGCTGAACCAGGAGACCTTCCAGCAGATCTCATTTGCCTAGGCACCTGCATGCTGATTCATCAAGCTTTAGAATTGAAGCATAAAGCATCTGGTTAATATTAATCACAAGGATGTTCCCATTGATATTAAATTCTGGTAACACAACCCCTGAATGATTAAGAAGGCTACCCTAGGGGGTGGTGAAGCTGGAGGCTTGCCAGGGCCCTAAAACTGGCAACCGACCAATTGCTCCAAAAGGGTGACTTTGTGCTGCTGATTAGAGGCAACGGGAGAGAAACCATGGGTTGAATATCAACCCTCTCAGGCTGCCTTGCCTGAAGGCCCCCCTCCCCAAATCCTAGATCTGGGACTGCTGGTTAATGAAAATCAACCACTGGGTTTTGAAAGCATACTTAATCCACCAGCCACAGCTTTCTGTCATAAAGCTATTTCAGTAATGCATGATGGGTGATTCTTAAGAAGTCCTTTTATACAGAGCACATACCAGGCCTAAATGTGTGCCAGTTGCATAGTTTTAAAAATTGAGTTACATGAAATTTCCAGTTTGTGGGAAAGGGTCAAGGAACTGCATGGCAGAATCTGTGTTTTTCAAACAGAAGGTTCAGTTTTGGCCATTCCAGATTTAAAGGGCTCTTGGGTAGCAGAGGCTGGGAGAAAATCTTCTGAAACAGGAAAGGCCATGTGTCTAAGCCAGGGGTAGGCAACCCAAAACACTTAAAGAGCCACTTGGACCCGTTTCCCACCAAAAACAAAACACTGGGAGCCGCAAAACCATTTTGATATCTAAAATGAAGATAACACTGCATATATCCTTTTTTACCTTTATTATAGGTGTGTGTGTGTTTGTGTGTTTGTGTTTGTGTGTGTGTGTGTGTGTGTATGTATGTGTGTGTGTGTGTGTGTGTATATATATGTATATGTATATGTATGTATGTATATATATATACATACACACACACACACACACACAGAGGTAAAAAAAGGATATATGCAGTGTTATCTTCATTTTAGATGTCAAAAGGGTCTCTCTCTCTCTCTCTCTCTCTCTCTCCCTCTCTATCTGCCCTTGGTCTGCCACTCCTCTTCCCCCGCTCTCTTTCTTATTCTCTCTCTCTTTCCTCTCTCTCTCTCTCCCTCTCTCTCTTTCTCTCTCTCTCTCTTTCTCCCCCCCTCTCCTATCTGCTGCTCACCTGACAAGCTTCAGGCTGTTGTCCAACAAGATCAGGGGTAGTCAACCTCATCTCTTTTATGACTCATGGACTTCAACTCCCAGAATTCCTGAGTCAGCCTAGCTGGGCTAGCTAGCTCTCTCCTGCCCTTCCTGCTTCCTGCAGAGACACGCAAAGGGAGGAGCTCCGCCCAGTAAGCTTTTCAGCTCCTCGGAGAACACAGTGAGTGCACTCTTTTTTACACACACACACACACACACACACACACACACACACACACACACACACAGAGAGAGAGAGAGAGAGAGAGAGAGAGAACTCTTTTTTACACACACAGAGAGAGAGAGAGAGAGAGAGAACTCTTTTTTACACACACACACACACACACACACAACCACACAGAGAGAGAGAGAGAGAGAGAGAGAGAAGCAGGGAAGCGCAATTCCTCTCTCTGTCTCTCTCTGCAAAGGCAGAGGAGGCTGGGAGCCGCAGGGGAAGGCTCAAAGAGCCGCATGCGGCTCCGGAGCCGCAGGTTGCCGACCTGTGGTCTAAGCAGTCTTCTCCGATCTCATGTCCTCCAAATATCTTGGAGAACAACTCCCATTATGGGTGAGATTTAGGGCAGCTTTAGCCCAAGGACCCAGGTCAGCAAAGGCTATAGTTACATCCTATGCTAGGTGGATCAAACCTCTCCGTGCAGTCTAACTCATAGGTTCTGTAGAACTTTCTCTCATGGGGGAAAAACTGACATTATATCATAAAGACAATTATCCACAATAGCAGGTATGTCATTTTCACAAAGATTTTCTATCACAAAGTAGTTTGTGTACAGGCATAATAAGTGTGCACCATTCCCCAAAGCCCTGAATTGCTTGCTACTGCTCTCTTCAAACTTCTGAGGAGATACTGCAGTTTATTTATTGGTGGGCTCTGTTCTTAATTTGGTTCACAGATTAACATGTTAATTTGGTTTACATGGGTGCTACATCATAATGTAGCTTAAAGTTTGTTTTTGGCCTATTGTTCCATTCTGAGGCACTGAATACTTGCCTTGCTCACAGACCAAATTGAGAAAAATAATTCTTTTAATCTGACCTGGACTCAGTGCTAAAACTCTCCAGTAACATATCTGGTCTTCATGTAATCAAGGGACTGGGGGAGAATTATCAATGTATTTGTTTTGTTTTTTCTTTTTACAAAGTCCTCAGTGTATAGAATCTCTTCAACCCCCAATTGGGTTTAACTCTGTTTTTTTGAAATCAGCCAAGGTCAGGTAGGTACCACAACCTATTGTGAAATATTAAAGTATTTGTGGGGAAATAGAGGAAAAGGGGAAGGTGATGATGGTAAATAATAAATGATATTTTATAGGTAGATGTAGATGTAGACATGACAGGAAGACCTGGAGGAACATTGTCCATGGGGTCGCGATGGATCGGACACAACTTCGTAATTAACAACAAGATGTAGATATAGATAGATAGATAGATAGATAGATAGATAGATCAATAATAATATTTGATACAATAAAATAATATCCATATAAATGGATATAATTTTTATTTAGAACAGTGAGTTTTAGCAAGAAAGTCAACTACGTGACTTTGGACCAGTCACTCTCTCTCAGCCCAGCTCATCTCATAGGGTTGTTGTGGGGAAAATAGGAGGAGGCAGGAGTATTAGATGAGTTTGCCACCTTGAATTACTTATAAAATGAAAAAAGTGCAGGAAAAAATATAATAAACAAAAAAATGAAGGAAGGAAGCTAACCAAATGACAATGAACTCTATCCTATTGATAAGATCTTCCATTTTTTTATAAGGTTGAGCACCAACTTTTGGCCAAGTTCCCCTAGCCCATTGCTTTAACTTATGTACAAAGTGGGCACAATCTCCTTGTAATACCAAAGATGTTTTATAGCACTTAGCAATAGCACTTAAATTTATATACCACTCCATTGTGCTTTACCACACTCTCTAAGCCACAAGTGCCAAACTCGATCGCATCACTTTTTTGCCTTTGCGGAGCTAGGATGGGCGTGGCCTGTGCATGACCCATCCGGCCCATGGACTTCCAGTTTGACACCCCTGCTCTAAGTGGTTTACAGAGTCAGGAAATTGCCCCAAACAATTTGGGTCCTCATTTTACTAACCCTGGAAGGATGGAAGGCTGAGTCAACCTTGAGGATCAAACTCCAGGCTGTGGGCAGAGTTTGCCTGCAATACTGCACTAAAACCACTTCACTGCCAGGGCTCTACCAGTTTTATACTGGTAAGAGAAGCTGATGTGGCATTCTGTTATGTTCCATGTGGCCCAAATGAGAAAGATGTGAGAGAAGGCATAGCTCTTTATAAATTCAGCACAAAATCTCCTTGATTTCTCCCGCTAGTCCATTAGGAGCTAGATACAGCTTAGCTGTAAGACATACTGAATTGTCAACAATTATTCTATTAGGAATCAATTAAACTCATCCAGGTCTTACAGTATGATTTAAGCATAAAAAAGATCAGAGTTTACTGGCATGGGAAAAGAAGGTAATTTGATGAGTCAGGAAATGGGGCGTTAAATCTACTTATTCTCAGTAGTTTAATTATCTTATTATAGTGGGGAAATCCTGGAATCCTTAAATATATATGTTTTTCCTGCCATTAACAAAGAATCTTGGGGCTTTTCAAAATAAATGTGTTTTTATGCCAGAATACAAAATCAGATAGATAAAATGTTGGACATTGGTTAAATGACAAAAGAGGAGATATTTGAACATTTTACATTGCTATTTGAAAGAAATCAGGAATGAAAATAGGATGTTAAAGTCTCTAAAATATTAGGCACAGAAACCCACCTAATATAAATTGACTTCGAGGATATATCTGTCAGCAGGACGGTTTTAACTTTGCTTTATATACCTGTGCACTGCAGGAAGCTTGGAAACACCAATAATTTTTTGGCACGCTGGAGCTCACACTTGACTTTCTAAAACATAACTCATTTAGTCTTTGAAAGATACTTTGATAAATGTTTGCATGTGTGAGAGAGAAACTTCAAAGTCCATTCTGGTTTTTTGCAACTTTTGAAGGCACTGGCAACTGAAAGTAGCAAGATTAGCATCTAGGTTTTTCACTGACTGGTTGAGAAGACCACCCAAAATTTTTAAAAAGGGGGTCCATGTCTTAGAGAAGTAATGTGAAACTGATTTCCATTACAAGGAAGCCTTTCTATCTCCCCCACCCATCCAGTCCCCTTTCAAGTTGGATAGATACCATCAATACCAAAGTGCGTGTATTTACATTCTTACCTGTGCTTAGGTAAAATAGGTAAGCAGTAAAACCAAAAATACCTTTTCAAGATAGTAAGCTAAGCTAATTGTGGAGTAGCCAAAATCTGAGATAGATTTCACTTTTCAACATAGATCAGCAAACTGCCCTCAATGTGGGGGCAGAGTGGAATGACTAACTCTGATTTCCCTTCAAATGTTTCATCACTTGTATGTCATAAAATTGGCAGGAACCTCCAGCTGTTTACATGATGCTATTTTGAAAAAGTGCTAATTTTTTCTTTACAGTGCGGATTTTTCAGGGAGAACACAGAACTGTTCGCTATAGTATGGATTTTCTTCAAAATTTATACCTATATATATACAGAATTCTCTCAAAAGTGGACCTGGACATGGAACTCGGTTTTCAGAAGCTGCTGTGGTCTTTTAGGTTACAAGTAACTGCTCCAGGTAGTAAGTTATCCAAACTGAAGCTTTTCCCAGCAACCAGCTATTCTAGAATGGTTCTAAACAATGGTTCTAGAATAGTCTCACCTATGGAGATTGGCCAGTGGGTCTCCCAGGATGGAGGTCCTCTAAACTTCTAAAGACTTCCCCTTGTAGTTAGGAGATGCCTATGCTATAGGAAATTTCAATGTTTGGTGTTTCTCTCAATTATTACTCCTTAACTCAATTCACCACTAATAGTTCTTCTCTGGCAGAGATGAAAGAAGAATTATTAGGACTGCTTTGACTGAGTTGCACTTAGTTTAATGAATGCCATTGTAAGAGTTCTGCACTATGTCTGAAAAGGCCCAGGACAAACATGCATATACAATTTACATGGGTAATACAGCCTTTACCTCTGTGAACAGAAGTGGTAATGCTGGGAAGAAAAATAAAGGCAATGCTTTCTCTATTTTCATTAAGCACAAGTATGTGAAATGTTATGCATGTCAAGTTATATGGATATTAATCTCTGATTTCTGTTAAACATGCAAATTGACATATCATCCATTCCCACAGCTTCCACAATTCCTTGTTATCAGTTTTTACTAGAGGACTTTCATTATAGCAGGGCATCCTTAGTTCAACTAAGTTTACTTGCAATAGGCTACATTTTGTGGCTAAGAATCATTTTAATGGGAGGCAGGCGAGAGGGAAACACATCACACATGGGGCAGGGTGGAGGGTTTTTTTGGGGGGGGGTAAGATTCCTTGTTTTTTTAACCACGAAACACCTACTTTAGAGATTAGGTTACAGTTTTCATCTGCTCTCACCTCAAAATGATTAGAGAAAATGAGGGCCATGAAGGAAGAACACAATTACAAGCAGTCCTGTGGATCTCACCTTCTGAGGTACTTCAGGCAAAGTAGAGACCGAGGTGGTTCCCTAGAGATTCATTGCTCTAGAGTCTTAATTGTTTGTTATAATCCAGAATGGTTTGGCTTTCATCTCTATTGAAATCTGACTTAAATTATCTTCCCAAAATGAGACGTCTCAGCTGGGTCTTTTCACTCCTTGATCTTGAAAGGAGGCCCCAGGATGAGTTCCAGTAAAGGAGAATGCTTGGAACCGATCCTCCCCATCTCCAAATCTACCCAAAAGTTATTTGTGAACTTGGTGGCTCCTTAACAAGCAATCTTCTGAACCCCCAGTTCAGCAGAGAGTCCCTAAGGGGACCAAGGAGGTGCTGTGTGAAACCCAGCAACAAATAGGAGGCATGTATCGCCTTTGGGCACCGACTGACGGGAAGACCAGGCGGCAGGCAGCCTGGGAGTAGGAACTCAAAGGCTGAGAGCCAGACTAGACACGCCTTGGTCCTGGCAGGAGATCAGCAATAACTCTAGACGACAGGACAGTATGGAAGTTGGTGGTGTGTGTGTGTGTGTGTGTGTGTGTGTGTGTGTGCATGCATGTAACCTAAAGCAGTTTAGTTGTACTGTGGCAAATTAGCCAAATGGCTGGGCATAAAGCTGGCTTTTAAAGTCATTAAATGTATCTACACTTTGTAAAAAAAAAATAAAGCAGAAATGTAAGAACTGCCCAATGGTTTTACCCTAAAGTTCCTTTTCCAGAAGCCAGCTAAGTGGTTCTAAACAGTCAAACCAAGCAAGGCATGAAAGCTTTTCCCAGCGAGGGTACCTTCCTGCCCCTGCCGAGAAAAGTTCCCTATAGCTGAACAGCCTTTCCCAATCCCCATTTTGCAAAATCACAAGGCAAAATGCCAGTGTAATTGCTTTGTTTAGAATTATTGTTCAAACCTTTTGCTTTCGGAACAACATTTTGAAGCTAACTTGCCAAAGAATTTTCAGCTAGCAATGGAGCTTCCAAAAGAAGCTACCTCCATGTTATTTATCTATTTAGCATATGGTGCTACCTCCGTGCATTGAAAACCGTTGAGTAAATCCAAACAAAAATATTCATGATTTGACATGAGACGAACAGGCCGAAGGTCTGTGCATTTTGCAACATCTGGAGCAATCTGCCTTGAATCATCTCCTGTCCAGATTATAATTCGATGTCCTACAGTGCTGTGCTTGTTCATGGAGAACCAATGTGCCTGGCATGTAATAACAGGGAGCTTCTGATAGACTTTTTTTCCCCAGCTATCTCACAACTGATATACTTCAACCAACATAGCTGGGATTGAGTACAACCAGACTGTTTGCTGTCCTTGGTGAAAGACATAAACTACATCCAGAAACCATGCAGCCTTTCTTTATAAAAATTTCTAAAATTAATTTTATAGTGTTGGTTAATTTCATATCCTAGCTTTCTTCTAGAGTTCAAAAAGTTTATACATGGCACTCTCTCCTTCAACAATATTCCCAAAACAGTCCTGTAAAGGAGGTTAGGCAGAGGAATAGTAATTGCCTAGAATTAGGCACTGGGTTTTCATGGCTGAAGAAGGACTTTAACTTGGAGCAATCTAAGCCCTGACTCCCAAAGTGGTGCCAAGAGATGCCAAGGTGTCTATGATAGGAGGGTAAAATCAGGGGACTGCAAACTCGGCCCTTTTATGACTCATGGACTTCAACTCTCAGAACTCCTCAGCCAGGCACACTGGCTGAGGAATTCTGGGACTTGAAGTCCATGAGTCATAAAAGGGCCGAGTTTGAAGACCCCAGGTTAAAATTGTTCGAATAATAATCATGACTATGTAATCGAAATCACAACTTTTTGGTGTACAACGGCACAGGGGCAGGACTTCAATCGTACAGTCACAACTGCAGTTTTGACCTTTTTGACCTCTTTGCCTTAGGTATTTGCCACGTTTCTTCCATACTGACTTTTTTTTTTAACATTTAATTAAAAAAAAAAAAAACCAACACCAGGATGGGAAACTAGCATATTTTAAATAAACCTGTCTTAAGAATTACTCACTGCTTTTCTTGCCATTTGCCAAGTGACTATTTTATGGCTGGCCACACCAACCATAACAATCATTTTGTGAGAGTACCCATAAGATGCTTTCAAAGTTTCTGTGGGACCTCAGTTCTTTGGATGATGGTGATTCATCTTCTTAAAACTCCAAGGTTGGAGTGCAAAGCCTTATTTCTCCTTGCCTCTTTAGGTAAGATGAGGGGCAGGCTGCCTTCAGAAACATTTTCTCCCTCCATAATTGGCTTTCCAGAAACGAATCCTTTTGGAACAGAATATGTTGCCTTAAATTGGACCAGGAGTCAACCCATCTCAAAGGAAAAGACCTTCAGGGCAAGCTGAGTAAGCAAAGGACTAGATTTCTCTTGTGCTGCTCCACACTGTTTCTGCACCAACGGCAATAAGTTGCTGGAATTTCTTCCCTGGCTAACACTTCTGTGGGCTGAGGAATAGCTGTCCCTTCAGCCAAGCATGGGATGGTCCCAATTCTTCTTTTCCATCATCTTAATTTCTCCTTTGCTCTGGAAAAGTCCTTATCTAGGAATAAAGGCAATGAGGTATGTTTTGCCTCTTCACAGTCCAGCTGCATGTTTTTAAAACTCAGACAAGGGCAAAGAGGTAGCAAAGAGGTATGGCTACTCTAATGAAAAGAAGGACTAGGGGTGACATGATAGCAGTATTCCAGTAGTTGAGGGGCTGCCACAAAGAAGAGAGAGCCAATGTATTTTCCAAAGCTCTAGAAGGCATGACAAGAAACAATGGATGGAAACTAATCAAGGAGAAAAGCAACCTGGAATTAAGGAGAAACTTCCTAACAGTGAGGCCAATTAACCAGTGGAACAGCTTGCCCCCAGACGTTGTGGGTGCTTCATCACTGGAGGTTTTTAAGAAGAAACTGGACAGTCACTTGCATGAAATGGTATACAGTCTCCTGCTTGAGCAGGTGGTTGGACTAGAAGACCTCCAAAATCCCTTCCAGCTCTATTCTGATTGAATTTGGTGCTAAGGTTCATGCACATTCTTGCAAGTTACTGACACAGAGCACTGTTGTTCCCTGACATTACTCTAAAATGATCTTTTCTTTGAAAGCACTACACAACACATATACTTGTGATGCAGTTTGATGGCACCCTACACCAACAGCCACCCTTCCTAGAGCAAATGATCTTGGTTAGTCACATGATACTCTCCCTTTCATTCAGAACATATATTGGAAAATATTGCAGTAGTTGGCCCCACCCTCTGCCACACTAGCCAATCAGGATTCCCTAAAGGAGTTCTATGTATATCATTCACAGTAGCTAGTCCTCACTTAGTATTTTAGTAAATGGTGGAATGGCCATATGATCCTCAATAGTCTTCCAAAAATAGCAGATGGCCGGCTGCTCTGACAGACTTGATAGTCTGCCAATCCTTGTAGGTAAAATGAGGACCCATATTGTTGGGGGCAATGTAAATATATATATATATATATATATATATATATATATATATATATATATATATATATACACACACACACATATATACATTGCTTACTGATGTACACCGCTTAGAGAGTGCTTGCACTTAAAGCAGTATATAAGTCTCATAAATAAATAAATAAATAAATAAATCCACTGTGACAGTGGATAGAGATGTAGAAGAAATTTGAGCGACTCAGCTACAGTCAATGCCATACCTCAGTAGAGAAACACAAGCTCATCTGCCGTGACTATAAAACAAGTCTGCCCCAAGCTGATATCATCCAGATTTTTTAGCAATGGCATCTTTCAGAATTTGCTGGTAATCTCACAAAACAACTGGGAATTTTTGGAGCTGCACTGGAACACCAGGATAGGGAAGGTTGCCAGAAGTCATTCTGTGTCTTAGATGATCTCACATTAAGAAATAAGGAAACAGAATAGTGTTTGCTTCACCATAAGAAAAAAGATAAATTCATATATTTATTCCCATCTCTTTGATTTCAGGTGATGAGTTACTTGCAGGAAACACTCACCACAAATCAGATATGACAATGAAGGCATATCCTTCCACTAACAACTTTCCAGGGAAGTAGCTCACATATTCTAGTTCCAGTCAGCAAGAGACCAATTAATGACTGATGAGACACTAATGTGTCATACAGTATTTGTGCACTTATGATTCAGCATGACAAACATTGTGACATCAGAACAATGACAGATGGAAGGAAGTCCTTGTCTGGTAAGGTTCCATGTGTGGGTCACAAGGCCATCCTCGTGGTCAAGAATCAAGTACTCTGCATCAGGCTGTTTCCTGGACTCTTAGCTAATCCTGCAAAGCTTGTGTGACATTTATAAAATCATGCAGATCTTCAGCATGTAATACAGAATGAAATGGGAGAAACTCAATCACTGCTTTCCTTAGGAGCTGATTGCCAGTGTTTATTCTTTCTCATTATACCATATGTTGCAAATGCAGTTGAGATTATGTGTGCATTTGAAATATTTCTACACTGCTTTTGGCTGCAAAGTATTCCAAAACATTGGGCAACAATTTAAACATTCTGGCTTGAGGTTCTTTGCATTACAAGACATCAGTGGAGATGACTCTCCACAGAGGGATCATGGGATAGAGACAGGGACTGGGATGGTCCCTTACAAACAGAGGGTGGCTGCCAACTACCAGCTTATAAATAGGGTGGCTATCATTTGTCTCCATCAGGTTAGCAACTCTTCCTTCTGAGTAGCTAGATTAGGGATGGGTACCTACTATCTGGTTCCAAGAGATTCAATGGCTCCATCAGCTTTGAGGCAGGTGGAATTCCTTCCATTTGCCCACCTCCACAACACATAATTCAATTCCCAAATGGTGGTCAGGGAGGGGAATGTAAGACCACATGCACACTGCCCATATTCACAACTTTTAAAACAACATAGTTGTCCTTGACTTACAGCCACAATTGACTTTGGCTTTCCCGTTGACTTTGCTTGTCAGAAGGTCACAATACCATGGGACATTTAAACCATCCTAAATACATGCCAGTTGCCAAGGGTCTGAATTTTGAACATGCGACCATGGGTATGTTGCAATAGTCATGTGAAAAACAGTCATAAGTCACTTTTTTTTTTAGTGCTGTTGTAACTTGAGCAGCACTGAATGATTGTAAGTTGAGGACTATCTGTACTAAAAGGAGAGACAAGATGAAAAGCAAGGAAGACGGTGATTTTTTTTTACTTTTGACAGACTATGATGTGCTGACTGTTCTTGATGGTAACTGTCTCTTATTATGTTCTCTGGGGATTTCCTGGGCTCAGGAGATAGCTGAGAATGTAAGGTAGCTTTGCAAAGAACAAAACAAAACAAAAACAAAAATGAAAAACAGCCCATAGGCTGTTCTGTTCCTCAGCATAGAGAGTGGGCTTGGTTTCCAAATGACAGAGGACCTCTGCAAAGTGGCAGTTGCCTGGACCAAAGAAACATTTGAGCAAATGTGAAAATGAGCTACATGGAGAAGAAAGAACTACTTTCAACAGTAGAAGTCTAAGATGGTGAGTGATATTGATGAACATCTACATCAGTCTGAAAGCCCTACTTGGATTGGATCCAGACATCCTATCCTTTCCTTCATCTGGTCAAACAGAGAGCTGTGGTGGGATTGTTGCCCTCTGTGAACAAGCAGTGCTGGAAGTTATGATTCTCAGCCATAAAATACCATGGCTTCCCACTCCAAACTGATGTCTGGGCCCATATATGGTTAGAGAAATGGGGATGCTGTGCACTCTTTCTGACTGACATCAGCATGGAATTGTAGAATTGGCTTGGAAATACATTCTTTGAATTTTTTTTTTAAAGAGAAGGATAACAAATGAGATAGAACCCAAGATGTTCTCCTGCAAATGTGTGTTCCATAAACCATTCAAGAGGCTTTTAGTTTCAACTTTGCTGAGTTTCCTAATTCAGTATGGTATTTGTATTATGGTAGTGTTTGATTACTGAATTTAGTACCCTCAAATATTGCTTTGATGTTAATTATTTTAAATATTGTAAGGACTAACAGATACGCATGGTAGGTCCTTATTACCAGCATCATTAATTCGGGTTAGAAGTTAACATTTTTACTTAAGGCAATGTTGTAATCCCTTGTTGAGTCTCCAACACCTGCATGATTCTCATTTATTTAGTTAAATCAGCTCCTGATTTCACGAGCTAGTGCTACCAAAGGTTGTCTTTGGGGTTCTTGATCTTTTTTTTTAGGTTTTAGATGTTTGTTCAGTGACAAATCTATGTAGTGATCTTGTAGATAGATCAACAACCAAACCCAGAGCTTTATTAACCTAATAAAAACCTGCATTACAGTATATGCTTCTCAAAGAGAATGCAACAAATGACCATGTAAAAGAATTGGGTGTGCACGTCAGTGGAGATTCTCAGTCATCCAGGTCATGGTTGTCCCAAAGGTGCTTTTTCAAAAGGCAACCGGACTTTTGTTTTTCCTTGAAGACGTTTCACTTCTCATTCTAGAAGCTTCTTCAGTTCTGACTGCATGTGCACATTTTGGGTTGGCCTATGAAGGCATAGCTCGGTTAACAGTTGGAGGACCCATATTTCTTAGGTGAAAATTTAAGCAAGGTGACTCTTGAAACACTTGTCCATCTCAATCTTCAATTACCTGAATAATAAACACCTCCTGTCTTTCCACTTTCAGTCATCTTGCTGGTATTTCAGAGGTATTCGTGAGTAGGAAAAAAAATGTTGCATTGTTTTTCAGTACAGTTTTTATTCAGTTTGATGAGAGAGAAGTTGTTGGAGAAATATATTTCCAACCACAAGAAAATTTCCATGAAATTTCCATGAGTGAAATATAGTGTTTTTGTGTTTGTATAGTTACCAAGTGGTCAAAGGATGCCTGCCTGAATGTCCTGACAGTCATTATGCCATCATATCTCCAGATAGTAACATCCTCTCTGGGTTTCTGTGTTCAGATTGGTCCATGATATTCTTCAGATTGTTACATGTAGGCATCTAGGAAGGCTTCAAAGTGGTAAACCCAAGCACAAGCAATGTCAGCAGAAGTCCCATGATTTACTGATGGTCACCATCAATAAAATAAGCTAAAAATATCAAGAGAATTTTAAAATGAATTCTCGCTTTCCCTGTGAATAAGAGATAAAAATAGGACCCTGTTTTGCAAGGGCAAAAACATGAATAACAAGGCAGACTTGATCATGTGATCAATTGATCCACTGTTCAGAGTCAGGATAGCTTCTTACCTATTCAATGGAACTTCTTGTTCATGATGATTGTTAATGGCCTTCAGAATGCTGTTGCCAGCTCTCCATTTCATTATTTTAACCACAGAAAAATAAAAGAACTCAACTATCACACACCAGTAATACACAGAATGGTGACGTAAGAAGATATACTGTACAGTATTTCTTCACCTTCCAGAGACATATCTCCTAGCTGGCCAAACCGCACACAATCACAGAAGCACAAGAAAATGCAAAGATGGCAGTGATTAGCTAAACCAGCCTAGCATATTCCTTTAAATCGCTGCCATACACTTTGGGAATCCTACTTGGCAGAAGAAACAGCACAAAGCAAACTGACTACATTAAATCATTACACAACCATTTTATAGGCTTCAGTCTTTCATAACAGGTGAGACAGTGGGCTAGATCCTTATCGGAAAATGGGCACGGCTCCATCGAATGCAGTCGAATCATGCTCGAATACCACAACCGGGTGCTTTGCCAAATTTCTTCTGCAAGAGAAGCAGAAATTGAAGTGTTGCTGCCATCTCCCTTGAAGCCTTAAGGAAATAGCCTGAACTGCGTATTGCGCTAGAACTTCACAGGGCTCATCTTCACAGGTACCGTAGCTCAACAAAATCCCTGGAGACCAAAGTGCTGAATCAGCACTTATCGAAGCACGTCACACACCTCTTTACTCCATCCAGTTTTACTGGTATCATGCCTACTCTCTAGAATAGTTGCTGGTTTATAAAGAGTTGGAATCAAATCAAATCTATAGTCCATTATTTCAAAATTTCGCCTACCTGTGAAGTTTTATTACCTCCCAGTGGCTTGCTTGCAGGTTAATGGTTTCAGTTATACAACTTCTTTCATGTCACATTAGTGGGGAAGCCACAGCTGTTTTCCTCCAAGATAAAAGAGAGTTGAAATTGAGGATGATAAAGCATTACCCAAAGAGAAACACTTTCACTTTCACTACACTATGCCAATATTGTTTGACTCATCCTTGATATGGTGTCAGAAGATAGAGTTTTCCTACTCCAGGTCCAAGCATTCATTCCAAGGTCCTTGCCTTTGGACAAGCATTGCATGAACCGTTAAAGGTGTGTGTGTGTGTGTGTGTGTGTGTGTGTGTAGAAAAAAGTATTTTCCTTACAAGTGTAATTGCCAACAACTTAGTTCTAGACTGATTTGCAGTATTAAGTGTAGGTGGCATAGGTGTCCAATCTTAACTTTGATGATTACAAACGTGCATAAAATATGCATCACAATGTAATGCAAGCTCCACCATTTTATTCTTGCATCATGACACGCCATGCAAGTGCTTAAGGGGTGAAGTCTGTGTTGTCATGCCACATGTTTCATTATTTTCTCTCTCCCCTCACCCCACACACCTACGTACACTAATTCCTAAGCTAATTTTCATGACTGAAATCAGTGTGAATTCTAAACTGTTTGTTATTTAAAGAAAGAAATGAAGCCAACCACTTTATAACACCAGAAGCTAGGTATGATATGTCTCATTTTATCCTTTCATGATGTCTGCCTAGCTCAATGTCATTTTGTCTACACAGGTGGTTTGAGGATCATTCTCCTACATCTTCCATGAAAACAATCTCTTTTAGCAACACCAAAAAAAGTTCTTTACTGAAGCTTTAAGGCAGTGGTTCTCAACCTTTCTAATGCCGCAACCCCATAATACAGTTCCCCATGTTGTGGTGACCCCCAACCACTTATACATCACTGGGTGTCAGGGGCGTGGCCAAAGAAAAGGGGAAAAAAATGGCGGACAGCCTTGTTTGGCGACTCCCGTGAAATGGTCGTTCGACCCCAAATGGGGCCCCAACCCACAGGTTGAGAACCACTGCTTTAAGGAATGACTATCAGTGTGATTAGGCAAGGTAATATTTCAAATGTTATTCTTTTAAAATACAGAGAGAGGAGGAGGAGAAGGAGAAGGAGAAGGAGAAGACTTTGATGATTTCATGTATTGGTTGATGTAGTTTCCTTGGTATCTGTATTGAAGCTGTTTGTCACTGTTTTCTTCTACATTATTTTTACCCCACTTCCAAATCTAGTAATTCCTGGTGATCTCACCTCCAAATATTGATCTTGTAGCATTTTGAAAATAACATGCACAGATGCCTTGGATCATGCACAAGTACAACTATAACAGCTATCTGTAACCCTTTAAAGCAGCTGCCTTTTTTTTGAAAATTACGAGGTTAGGATTGCATAGTTTTAAACATGTGCTACTTTAATTGGTTTGCAGATAGCTTCTACCTGTATGCTTTTTTTGTGGTCTGAAGTATCTTTTCCAGAGTAATTCCAAAATGACACTAATCAGATCCAAGGCCCCTTAGCCTTTTGAAAATACCAAATATTGGCTCAAAACAAAACCATAGCCCTAACATCTTTATACAAGGAGATGTTGGCACAGTCCTTGCAATACATGAATTCAAAATTACCCAGCAATATTCAGTGAATGAAAAATAGGACAAGTTGTCACAAGGTAAAGGGTTAAGGTTTATGATGCATCTTAAATTGAGCTAGAAGGTAATTGGCAGCTAATGCAATTAATTTAAGAAATCGGTAACTCAACTTTTCCTAGAAGAAGGGCCAATTAGCAAGCAGATCTTGAGCAGATTGCAGTAGTCATGCTAATCTAGTGGTTACAAAAGCTTCTTTCAGATGTTCTATGAAGGCACAGGATCACAATGCCTTACAGATATACTTGGCAGTCTGATAACACAACTAAGAAAATGCATTGGAACTTCGTTTGTAGTAGACATGTAGTAGACATGGCAGACAAAACAGAACCAGGAGTCTGCTATGTTTGGAAAAGTGACTCTTCTTTAAATGCATAATTTAAGACAATAGCATGTAGTCAAAATATTGTTAAGTATGGTAGCGTTAAATCACACAGTCCCAAAATAGAATTTCAGTGAATAAAGCAACAGTTCAAACAGAAAAGATTGTAATGCTCAGCTTGAGAATTCATAAAAATGATTAAACAGGTAACAGAAAGAGTTTTGAATTTGAAGGTAAATTTGCTGAGTCCCTGTACAGAAATGTTTTCTCTTTAAGTGTGTGTAAACCCCTCCCCTTTTTGTTTTAATCTAAAGGTAAATGGTTTCTCTTGTCAGTTAAATCATGTTTCTAAATTTGTTACAGGATTGCTCATTGTGGTGGTGTCCCAAGCGGTGCCTTTTAATTCAAGAAAGTCTGCTCATGTTGTGTGTCATGCAGAGGACTCATTGTGTTCATTGAGGTTGAAGCCAAAATTTCCCCATACTTCCAAAACCATCTGCTTAAATTGGCCACTTCTTATTCCAAATTTTAAAATCACCTTTATGAGGTTTGTCCTTCTATTTCCCTCCATCAGTCCTCTCTCCTTTACTATTTGCAGCCCCCAGATGGTCCTGGTAGGAGAGAAGATACTATTTGTAAATAGATCCAAAAATGCAAAGTGAAAAGGGGTGGGGATGGGGGTTAAATGTTTCTGTTCCTTATCAGCCAGGTAACTGATTCACCACAACAACTCCTTGTCTTTGTCACCCATCTGAATCCAAACACTGTTTTGTAAACTTTTCTCTGTTCAATCTTTGGAAGCATCTCCTGTTATGGTGAAACTATCAACCTTGTTTATTTTTCTGTTTGCAAGTTTCATGAAAGAAGAAGGCCATGCAATTCTCTGGAAATCCGGAATTAGAAGTGACTTACACCTAACAGAAGATGGATATTTTGTATTTGAAGAGCACCTTTGATGTGAAACTTTCCTACTACTTTACACATGAATAAATGCCTGATCCCCACCCAAGAGAGACAGTCGTGTCTCATTCCCATATTAGAGATGGAGACACTGAGAATAAGATACAATAATCCTGATGGCTCCCAGCATCTGGAGCACAACCTAGCAAGCTATTGTGCCAACGTCCTCTCTTCTCAAGCAGCAGCTTAGCACCTTGGCTCCAGGATTTCCCTTACATTACTTCAGCATTAGCAGACTTAGGCTTTCTACCCATGCTAGAAAAAAACTATAAGAAATGCCACTTTTTCTTTAGAACATGTAGTAGAACATATCTGTAGATTTGTCAGTTTGTATTTGCTGGTCAAAATGCCCCAAGATAATCTCATGTGCTGGTAAAAACCTCAAAACTGTAGAGGAAAGACCAGCTGTTTATCTCTGCTATTCCAGCCATTTCTGACCTGGATTTTTTTTTTTTTTTTTAATAAAGAAGCTACTATAGGGTGGAGGGGTTCCATATACAAAGGATCTCAAAATTTGTCATGGGAATTTCACCTCTTGAAGGGACCTTGGTGCTCTTTGAGCTTGGTTGTTTTCTTGCAGATGTTTCATTATCCAACTAGGTAACACCATCAGTGCTAGAAGGGAGTGGGGTTTGCTCTCTGCTTAAATGCAAGTGGCCTGCCCTATCAGCGTGGATGGAAGCATTCTTGGCAGTGCCTTGTTTGGTGTATTGCTTGCATTGCAACTTTCTCTGACATTTCCAGATCAACATTGTCCTTTGAAGCTGCTCTTTGCCCTACAAAAGGAGAGGAGAGAAAGAGGAGAAGCTGCATGTTCTAGAAGACCTATACCAAACAGGGGTAAGAAAATTAGAACCACTTTAGCCAAAGCTCACTGAGTTTGCACGGAGAAAGAGAAAATGAGAAGCTATTCTTCATAGAGCATTTGGTGGTGGAAGAGGAGAAAACTGTAGTATAGTCCTATGTTTCTTCTTACGTGGCTTCTCTGTTCATGCTCTTTTTCCATCTACTCATGTTAGAGTCATTGAGGTGGGATAGATAGTGTAGACCAGGGGTGTCAAACTGCCGGCCCACGGGCCGGATGTGTCATGGTGAAACTGCGCCCACCCAGTTGCCAGCAATGGGGAAAAAAAGTCATGATACATCGCGACACATCACATGATGTTGTGAGGTTGACAACCCTGGAGTAGACATTTTATTAACAAATAAATAAAAATAGCCACAGATGCATCTGAAATGGGAACTCTCCCTCTGAGAGTGAGTCCCTGTCCTCAGTGTCACATAGATATTCATAACCCCTCAACATAACAAGATACTTTAAAACCACCCGGTGTTTCTAAAAAGTGGAATTCTTGCCTACTCTACCCTCCTTGTAATAATGACAGTTTGACTTTCACACACACACACACACACACACACACACTCAGGATGAAGCAATTCCAAAAAATGCAGCAGGTGTATGCTTTTACAAGCCTTTTGACATGTGCAGTTTTAACAGAGCTCTGCAAGTGATGGCAAATCAAGTTGGCTGAGTTTCAGGGTGGTTAAACAAAAAGTCAGCAGATCCATACAGGATTTAACAATATCCAACTTACCCGAAATTAATCCTCACATGTCCAAGTAGCCTGCAGGAGAAGGCAGACAGGAATAAGCTCTTTTGGATTACAGAACAAAGAGGAACACTTCTTTCTCTGAAATGAGATTGAAGAAAAGTCCCTGAAGATGAAAAAAAAAAAAAAGTCAAGATTCCAGGATTCTGGATTTCTTGGTAGTCTGGAAGGATTTAAAAGAAAAACATCTATTTCCCTTTTATTTTCCTTGATGTTCCTCAGATGGTAGAATTTCTTTCTTTCCTCCATTCTTAAGGGCTCACCTATGCCGATGTACTTTCCTGTCAATTCTAATAGGTAGCATTTTAAAAACTTCTCTAGTTCCCCTCCCCAGCCTTTCTGTTATTGTAACCCAGGAATCAGATCAGTAGTGTTGTTATCTGCACAGAAATTAATGTAGATTAATTTCTACTTGGGCAATGATTGGTTCTTCTGGGTTGGGAAGAAAACCATGCTAGAGGACACTGCCTGTTGCTTTTTTCCCAGCCCAGGAGAACCAATTCCTGGCTAGAAAAAAAGTAGCAAGAATAACTTCTTCCAGTACAAACACTGCATGGTGATCCTCTTCTGCCACTTTCCTTCTCCGCTTAACCTCAGTGCAGAATTACTACTGATGGCTTGAGGACATTCTTTGCCAGTTATGGTCCTTCCCTGCCTTTCACCCAAATAGATTGTGTATGCTACCTGAATATGTGATAAGAGCATGATCTATTAGTCACATTTTTTAAAAAATTGTGTCAAACAGCATCCAAAGACTACTAGACCACAAGTGGAGGTTAGAAATGCTGTCAAATAAATGGTTTGATACGCTAATGCTTATTTTAAAGGTAGGTGTCCTTTAGGAGAATGCTACATCTACTTCCATAACTTGGAATGGTTTTGAAGACAGGAGTTGAACCTCAAGGGAGAAGGCACATCCAAAGACAAGGCGAAAATCCAGCTGTTTTTTTTTTCTTTGCTAGGCTCATAGCCACCATCCCTCTACATTCCTTTCTTCTCCCTCCTTTCACAGGAGTCCTGTGGAGCTGTTGCTGAGAAATATTTCCTCATGGATGTCTGTCAGCTTTCTGTAAAACTGTTTCCCCTGAGTGAACCAAACAGAGGTGAATCAAAAATCCAGATGCAGGCAACATTGGTGATGTCCTTTGTCTCCCTGGCAACCACAGCAAACTGCCCTCAAAGATACATCTTTCCTCAGCCCAGGGGTGGGGAAAGATGGCCCTTTAGGACTTTATGGGCTTCAATTCCCAGAATTCCTGAGCATGGGTTGTTCAGGAATTCTGGCAGTTGAAGTCTACAAGTCATGAAAGGGCCATTGTTCCCTACCTCTGCTCCAGCCTCGTGGAAGCTGGTGACTGGATCCCACAAAGGTCTTGAGTGGGGTCACTGGAGGGCATTTTGTGAAACTGAGACAATGGGTTAGATCATCATCAGCGTGCTGCTGTTGATATTGCCACCCCCTTTAGAGAAAACCACTAGGTTCTGTTGGTGGAAGAAATATTCAGAGAGAGCATTTTGCCCATATTTTTTGAAAGTAGAGAACTGGAACTCTTTGCAATTGTGGGAATATGGGGAGGAGGACATAGGAAAAAAAAACTAAGTTTAGTGGGTGGAGGAAGTTTGTGGTAGAGGGAAGAGAAGGGGAAAAAGCACAGTACGATTGGAACATGAATAGAAAATAAAGGAAATATTGGAACACTAATTTTCTTTTCTGCCAGTGAAAGTCTGCTGGTCTTCCTCTTTGCATCACATCAGATACCATCAAAAATCTTTGCCATATACAACATTGCTTGTGAAAGTGAGGAGACTTTTCAGATCACTGGGATTTGGATGTACAAACAAATGTTGAATTGGTTTCGGGGGCTTCAGGCATTTCATGGTGAAGAAAGGAATGTTTATGAATGTTGAGTTGGATCCATGTGCTCACAGAAGGGCAGTTTTTCATTATATATTATACCATATAACTACAATAAAAATGAACTCCAATACATTATGAAACAAAGGCTTGTATTCATAGAGCTCTGCCATGCTGAGGTGGGGCTCAGCAGAGGATTTTGAACTGGGGACGGTATGAAAAGGTACCCATCTCACCTCAAGTGAATTAGAACCGACCTCTGTTTGTGTGAGACTGGTTTTTCACTGAATTGGAATACAGCCCAGCGTCCTATTTTCATGGAGCGTTTCCTAAAAGAGAAATATTTTGTTGTTGCTGCTGAATCCTAGCTGAGAGACCTGCTACACTCTCTCAACTCCTTTTCTTTCCCATCCTGCACTGAACTAGCATTGTGACTTAATAAAAAGGAATCTCCCAAACAAATGGACAAATCTGAACACTCTTCTATTTATCTAGTCACTTAGAGAGGAAACCAGTATCTCTTTCCTTTGGCAATCAAGAAAAGAGAGCCAACAATTTATTGTTGGGTCCCATTAAGTTACCAAACAATCTTAATCTGCTCAAAGCCTGTTGGGTACAAAGGTATCCAAATTCTGCTTCATGTGAGGCTTCGGAAGAGGTGTGGTGATCTATAGGTCTACTGAGGTGCTTTTCTGGGGGCTATTTGGCACAAGACCACATCAACTTAGCCCGACCACCCCAGTGAGGCTGAATCTCTGCACATAACTGGGCTGGGTGGAGAGCTAGATTCAGATTCAAATTCAGATTCAGATGATAGATAGACATAGATAGATAGATGATGGATAGATGACTCCATGATAAGATAGATAGATAGATGGATAGATAGATAGATAGATAGATAGATAGATAGATAGATAGATAGATAGATGATGGATGGATGGATGATAGGGAAGGAAGGTACATATACACAACACACACACATCTCATAACTTTACAGGCAGTTCTCCTGTCTACCATGTATGCCTTATAGTCCCTGTTACTGTAGCTCTAACACAGACATGTCAAACACAAGGCCCGGGGGCCGGATGCGGCCCATGAAGTGGTTTCATGTGGCCCACGAAGCCATCCTGGAAACAGTGATGGAACGGCCTCCACTGCCTTGGCCCTAGCCCAGGCTGGCCAGGAGCCAATGTAAAATTTTGTGGTGGCCATCTATGCTGAAAAGCATTCAGTCTTAGCTCTACAAGGCCGTCTAGAAACAGTGAGGAACCAGCCCCTGCCGTGTCGGCCCCACCCCCTGGATGCATGCTGGGGAGGTGTCACCCTTTGTGAGGAATGAAGAAATGGACCATGTCTTGGTGTTTGCCCCGGTCCCACCCCCTTGTACCAGAGACTCTCAGATCTGTCCCACTCTTGCCCAGGCCCCCACAGGCATCCTTGATGCGAATGATGTAGAACTGGCTGCACCCACTCCATCCACGCCCACCCGGCCCCCCAAGGGCAACCACAATGCTGATGCAGCCCTCAGTGAAATTGAGTTTGACACCCCTGCTCTAGAAAGAGTGCAGAGAAAAGTAACAAAGATTATAAGGGATATGGAGGTTAAACCATAGGGTGAATGATTGCGGGAACTAGGTATGTCTAGTCTAATGAAAAGGATTAGGGGTGATGCGAACGATGGAGCTGGCCATGCCCATGCAGTAGGCCACACTTACTCCATCCACGTCCACCCAGTAGGCCTCACCCACCCTGGCCACACCCACCCGGCCCCCCGAGGGCAACCACAATACTGATGCGACCCTCAATGAAATAGAGTTTGACACCCCTGCTCTAACATCTCAAGAAGTAAAAGGATTTATTTTTGCCTTTACATCTCACCAATGAAACATACATTGAAAATACCTGCAGCCCCACATTACACTGAACTAGATGGTAGTTTTGTTTATTGTTTTGTGTAATTTAGACATTGTGATTAATTTATGGTTTATGGCTTCATAGGTTGTGTGGTCCCAATAAAGGGCAATGGATGAACCCAGTGAAATGTGACAGAAAGAATCTCTTGGACAATGGCTTTAAGTACATGAATGATTTCTAGGTTGCATATTATATTTCAGTATTAGTCTATCACCTAGCTGAAGGGCCAGTTTTATATTGAAAAAGATGAAAATGGGAGGCTTGGGGAGAGAAGCAAATCATGTAATCAGTTACTGATCAAGTCGACAGGAAGCTGTCCTGATGCAAGAGAAATCCTGAGAAATGCAAAAGGACTTCCTCACTCCCAAGTTACAGCTGTAGTTGCACTAAGCATAGTCGTCAGTGTAGCATTAAGTGGCCAACTTTCAGGAAGTCTTCGAGTCTATTGTTGGTACACTCATTGGTACACACAACTGCAGCCCACCAAGCTTGTTTCTGATTCAGCATATTGCATAAATCAGCCAAGGGGTTAACTTTGCTATTTACACAACACCTCCAGCACTACTGGTGCTTTACAAAATATCTGGTTACCAACATATTTTACGTGGCATTAATTTGTTCATTTGTAAGGTGACCAACTTTTTTACAATGAAAAGGAGGACACAAATAAATTGAAGAAAAAAAATCGTAAATAAAAGAAACATTTTATTCATTGCAACAATAATACAGACAGCTTGCATGTGCAAAGTTTGCCAGCCGGGTGTTTTGGTGTGCTCAGCAGCAATTCCTATTGGCTTTCGAAAGCTAATAGCGGGAGTAGCACAGCTCATGCAAAAGTTAAAAAAAAAACCCATTCAAAAAAAGGTGCTGGAATGCCGTTCTGAGCATTCTATGAGGGAAAAAAAGCCCTGCAGATTAATCTTCAAATATCGAAAAGGAGGACATATAGGAGGACACTTTTCGAGGGAGGACAGAACCTACAAAGGAGGACTGTCCTCCCTAAAGGAGGAGGGTTGGTCACCTTATCATTTGTCAATGTCCATGCCATGATTCAAAAATCTGGGGTGGTACCTGGTGCCTAAAGAGTTTGCTAATCTCTAATACAGACAGAGAAACCTGGTAATCATAACAGTGATTTCTCTCTCTCTCTGTCTCTCTCTGTCTCTCTCTCTCAAACACACATACACACACAGAGAATGAATGAGAAAGTTGCCAGACAGCAGAATAACCACAGGGAGGAATAGGTACGAATATGTACTAGAAAAAAGGACAGGATTAGGTTGAATAATTAATTCACCTTGACCAAAAAAACAACAACCCCAAAAAACCCCACCCCCTAATTGGAAATAATGCATGTAAGCAATATTGCAAAATAACAATACTTACTACTGCTGCCATCTGCTGTGAACAAAGCAAATCTAGTTTTGTATAATACCTAAAAAATCAGGAGAAGCATTTGGTTATTTGTAGCACTGGTTGTATTTCTTTTCAATACTTTGAGGAAAATAACGTCAATACTTTGTTCTAGGTATTATATGGAGAGAGAAAACATGTTGAAATCGGTCAACACCACAAAGTATCCAGAAAAATTAAGTCATCACCATTCCTTCTAAACTCTGTTTTTTGGAGAATGGAATAAGAAGGCCATGGACAAGGATAATGGTGTCAGTGGTCCTTGTAGAGGGTCAATAAAGCATATAAGGGCAGCCTATATACTACCATCTAGATTTTGTCCTCTAGGTACAGCTTGCAGAATCATTTAAAGTCACAACATACTTTTACTGGGTTGCCTGTGTTATGAGCAGAAACTGAAGTAAGACTCATCAGCTTGTGTGATGGCTCATCAGTTAAGGCACTAGGCTTGTTGGCTGGAAAGGCGACAGCTTGGGTTCAAGACCTGAGTGTCATGTGGTGAGGTGGACTCCCGACTTTGCCTAACTCAGGGGCAGGCAATTTGGCTCTTTTATGACTTGTGGACTACAACTCCCAGAATTCCTGAGCCAGCATGGCTCAGCTTGGAAACCTCTCTCTTTTCCCTCAGCATGACTGGCTCAGGATTTCTGGGAGTTGAAGTCCACGAGTCATAAAAGAGCCAAGGTTGCCTACCCCTGGCCTAGCTCCTGCCCACCTAGCAGTGCAAAAGTGTGCAAATGCGAGTAGATAAATAGGTATCACTTCAGTGAGGAGGAAACAGTGCTTTGTGACTTCATGCTGGCCATATGAAATGTCTTCGGACAGCACTTGGCTCATGGCCTTGACATGGGAGCACCACCCCCTACAGCCACAACTATTATGGGAATAAAATCCACAGGGATTCATGTTATGAGCAGTCACTAAAGCAAGAGTCATCAGCTCTGGGAGAAAAGGCAATTGCAGACACCTCTCACCTCTTTCATAAAATGTATATGCAGAGATGTAATGTCAGATGTTGGATGTAATAGAAGTAAAAATTATAATATATAGAATAAGACACCCATCTTACTCTTCCCATCTCCCTGTTTGGCTACTTGTTCCTAATTCTAAAATGTTTTTAAAAGAGGAAAGAAAAATAATGTCCATATTCAGTCAGATGTTCACCCATTTGCTTCTGCTTCCATCCCTTGCCACTCTGGCTACATTCACATGCCTCACTGAACCATCAGCACTTGCCTGTACCTAACCCTTGTAGTTAGATGAAGAAAATTAAATTTGTTAAACTATTGTTAAAACGTTTATGAAGATTCTCAGCCATCCAGGTCATAATTGTCTCAAATGTGTTTTTTCAAAAGGCAACTGGGCTGTTTTTGAGGAAGAAGATGGGCTCAAGATTTAAAATGCAATTCAGTTGTCAAAAAACTGGCACCTGGCTCAACAGTAGCAACTGTGAGAGAGATCTAGATGTCCTTATAGGTTACCACTTACATATGAGTATGCTGCAGCTGCCAAAAAGGCTAAGGTAGTCCTAAGTTGCATCAACAGAGAGATAGTTTCAGGATTAGGTAATGTGATAGTACCACTTTATATTGCACTGGTGAGACCACATTTGGAATACTCACCCAGTTCTGGTCATCATAATACAAAAAAAGATCTTGAGAACCTTTAAAGAGTGCAGAGAAGAGCAACAAAGATGATAAGAGGTCTGGAGGCTAAATCGTACGATGAACGATTGAGGGAATTAGGTATGTCTAGTCTAATGAAGAGAAGGACTAGGAGTGATCCGATAGCCATTTTCCAGTACTTGACTGCCTATCACAGGGAAGAAGGAGTCAACTTATTCTCCAAAGCACCTGAGGATAGAATTAGAAGTAATGGGTAGAAGATCATTCAGGAGAGATTCAACGCAGAGCTAAGGAGAAATTTCCTGACAGTGAGAACAATCATTCAGTGGAATGGCTTGCTTTCAGAAGTTGTGTGCACCCCATCACTGGAGGTTTTCAAAACAGCCATTTGTCTAGACTGGTATACGATCTCCTACCATGGGCAAAGAGTTGGACTAGAAGACCTTCAAGGTCCCTTCCAACTCGATTATTCTATGTTCCCAATTGAATCAGATAAATTTAAGACTGCAATATTTCCGATTCTTATACAAAAAAAAAGAAACATAATACAAGGCAGGTGTATTCTTTGGGAAAACTCAGTTCATACATTTTCATACATTAATGATCCAAGAAGAAATGTTTCAAATATATATCTGTATCTATCCGTATCTGTATCCGTATCCGTATCCGTATCCGCATCCATCTATCCATCTATCTATCTATCTATCTATCTATCTATCTATCTATCTATCTATCTATCTATCTATCTATCTATCTTTGTTTTTGTAGATATTCATGGGTATAGGTATGCAGGTCTTGGTGTATTCGGGTCTTTTCCCATATAAGATTGAGAGTATCTTGGCAACGTTTCGACGAGGTCGATATAAACAGATAGAAGGAGCACCTATGGGATCACTCCGCTCACCCATCATTGCAAACCTATACATGGAACACTTCGAAACCAACGCCTTAGACAAATCTGAACAGAAACCCAAACTCTGGCTCAGATATGTAGATGACACTTTTGTAATTTGGCCACATGGGAAAGAAAAACTGGACAACTTCCTCACACATCTCAACAGCCTACACCCCAAAATACAATTCACGATGGAAATAGAAGCTAACAACCAACTCCCCTTTCTGGACGTCCTAATATACAGAGAGATGGCAGCTCTGATCACACTTTGCTCACACAAACACGAAGCCGAAGACCCCAGCCTGAAGATGACGAGTGGGACCTCGTCGAAACGTTGCCAAGATATATATATATATATATATATATATATATATATATATATATATATATATATATATATATAGAGAGAGAGAGAGAGAGAGAGAGAGAGAGAGAGAGAGAGAGAGCTGCTGTCTCTCTATAAATATTGATGGTGGGGGGGTGTAGAGTGCTGGCTTAGTTGCTGTAGGAGGGTTGGTTGGCTGTGTTGGAGTTATTGTTTGTGGATTGTTCAGCTGTTTCGTAACATCCTGAGTAGCTGAGGTGCTGGCTGTGTGCCCATTAGTCTTTTGTGTTGTAACGACCTGGATAATGGGTTGTGTGATGACATCTTGAGATCTAGTGTAGTGATATCCTGAGTTCTGTGTTGCACCATCCTGTATGGTAGGCTGTGTTGTAACATCCTGAGCTTTAGCATTGTAACTTCCTGAGTTCTGTGGTGTGATGTCCAGGGCAGAAGGCTGTGAAGTAACATACCAGGCTTTGGTTTGGCTCCAAGTTTGCGGTCTAGCTCTGTGTTCATGGCGTATGTCCGTTTGCTTTGTATGGGGGTTGGAGGGAGGTGCAGCAGCTGGTGATGTCATTGTGGTTTGGCTTCTGGATGGTGGTTGCATTTTGTTTGAGGGATGGGTTTGGGCTTAGGTTTGGGTCTGGTGAGGGTCAATGGTGGTGGCGTACTGTGTTGTTCTGGGTCCGGTGTCAGTTTTCGTGGCTAGGACTCATTTGTTGATTAGGGCTAGTTTCCAGATGTCTGGTAGGCAGGTGGTATTGTCACATTTATTCATGTTGTGGGGGTGTTTTTCTATTTCGATGGCTTTCATAATTATTCTCTTGTTGTGGTGTTCAGTTTTGGAGATTAGTTTGGTTCCTTCAAAATCAATTTCATGTCCTGTAGCTTTAAAGTGCTGGAAGAGGGAGGAAGTTTTTTCTTCTTTTCTGACTGCGTTCTTGTGTTCTGCGATGCGTGCATTTATTCTCCTATTAGTTTGTCCAATGTATGTGGCTGGTCAGATTTTGCATGGTATTTCATAGACCCCTTGGTTTTCTAGCTGGATCATGTCTTTGGGGTTTCTTAAGATGTTGGCTATTTTTTGGTCGGTGCCGAAGGCTGTCTTGATGTTGTGTTTGTGAAGAATTTTGCTGATTTTATCTGTGGTGCCTTTGATGTAGGGGAGGAGGGCGATGTCGTACTGTTCTATGTCTCAGTTCTTGGGGGGTGTTTCCCTTTGGATTAGGTTGGTAATAGTATTTCTTTGGAATCAGTTGGAGATTAATACGTTTGTGAGAGTGTGTAATTCAGTTTTCAGGTGGTCTTTGTCGGCTAGGCGTTTGGTTCTGGATATGATATATATATATATATTTATTTTAAAAAGACAAAAACTCCTGGCTATGTTAAAGCAGGAAACAATATTATAAAATGGCATGCTTTCAAGTATATGAAACCAACAGATCTTTTTTCATCTTGAAAAGGGCTAAGGGACATAAGGTGGACTACTTAAACGATTCCACTTTTTGTGTTTACATTTTGGAAAGAGAGAAAGGAAAACCTCAGACATTCTTTGCTTTTTCTTTGTTGGGTCAAAGACTGCCAGAAGCACGATAGTTTTGCAATGTGATACTGGACAGCTGGGTGGTTTGACTGTAACTATCTCAGTCTGTTTCTGCTAAAGGAGAGGGAGGTGTCCTTTTGGCAATTATAGAGGAGATTTCATTGGAAAGCATTTGTAGCTCCATAGAAAATTCTCAGCAGCAATCATCTTCCTTGCCATCTGGCAATTATATTTTGGTCAGCCATGTTGTTATGTTCAGAGAAGAAAAGGGCCTTGGTTCACTATAGTTCAGTGGAAAAGCCCAACTGTTGATTTTTCTAGAAAATGAATTTATGGTTCTTATCTCATGATGAAAAAGAGGAAGGATGACAAATGGTGATAATGATGATAATGGTTTTGAATTGTAACTCTCTTTACAGGTAGTCCTCTACTTACAACCATTGCTTTAGTGACAGTCAGAAGTTACAATGGCACTGAGAAAAAGTAACTTACTTGGAGTCTGAAGTTACAATGGCACTGAAAAAAGTAACTTATGGCCATTTTTCACACTTATGACCGTTGCAGCATCCCCATGGTCACATGATCATAATTTGGATGCTTGGTAACCAGCTTATATTTATGAAGGTTGCAGTCTCCCCAGGATCATGTGATCACCTTTTGCGACCTTCTGACAAGCAAAGTCAATGGGGAAGCCAGATTCACTTAACAACCATGTTACTAGCTTAACGACTGCAATGATTCACTTAACAACTCTGGCAAAAAACATCGCAAATAAAAACTGAGACAACAGGCCCATTGAAAATATAGAAGTGAGACTAGAAACCCAATAGAAATATTACAGACTATGTGTTTGGCAGAAGGAAAAAAAAGAGGCTCATACTGGGCAGCTAAATATACCGAGTGGATCTCTCCCTGTTTTGTACTGGAAATATTTCTAAAATTATTTTTACTGCAGTTGACCATCATTCTCAGTCCACATCTCTTTTTCATTAACTAACCCAATATGTAATAGTACCTAGGCACATTGTATCATTTTTTCCCTTTTTTTTAAAAAAGCACTATTTAATCAACAAAGGCACATCAATTTAACCCTAGCACAAAGCGGGGTCCTCAAAGAATTACAGAGGGTGACTGAAGAAACGCAGTGATATACTAGCAAAAGTAGAATATGAATGGAAATCTGCTATAAACTAGATATACTAAGAAATCCACACTTCTAGAAACAAGAGGAGAAAGAGGAGAAGGATAGATCACCAATGCATTAAAGTTGTTCTGGAGTGCAGTTCAGATATTTCGAACTCCACAAATTTCAGTCCAAGATTAGCTGCTGAATAGTTCTTAAACACACCCAAATTGGTCCTTGTTCTTACATTGCCTTGACTTGGTTGCAATACTTAGTACCTCTTTCAAAAGTAATTTTCTTTCTGATTGGAAATTTCGGGGGGGGGGGGAATGACGAATAAGTTCCTTAAACTGAAAAACACATCTGGAAAAACTTGCAGTAAGCTCCTCCAGCGACATTTGTAGTAAACTGTGTAGATGCCAGAAGTAAAGAAAAACAACAACAACCAAGCTGCTAATGAATTTCTGGGATAACAGGCCAAAAATTTAGTCTTTGTTTTTTTAATCGGTATCCAGTGTTCTGGTGTCATAAAGGAAGCTGAATCACAAGTAGCACTTTTCTTTAAGTTTTCCATTCCCTTCCTTTCCCCCCCTTTCCCCCTAGAGACAACTAATGGGAAATTTTAAATTTCTCCTTTCTGAGTCAGGGATCAGGAAGTGGTGCTCCCACCATTCTATTTTTCTGCTATAGCAATCTTGTAAGTAGCCATAGAGCTGGCTGAAGAGTTTGGTACTCTTGTCCAAATCAGATAGACTCTTCCCAGGGAAATGGCAGCATAACGAAGCAGATCAGGAACCAGAAAGAAAGAAAGAGTCCTCCTCTAACTCTGAAATAGCTAATTTTATTTATTTCTTCCATTCATGTGGGCATCCAGTGATTCGATGTGCTAACAGAAGATTTTAAATATCCAAACAGGTAAAAAGCAACAAAGATGAGACTGTGCAGTGGGGACATTAACTAACCAACTACACACTACAAGCTCTTAGCCCAGAGCCTGGGGAAGAACAGGGCCATCTTGATGGCTCATATTTAGGGCTATCTAAATTAAACCATTTGATCCTACCTACCACTGGTTATTTACCTTTACCTCCCAAGTAATACATAGCAAAGTTTTAACACCTCATAGGTGAACATTCCCTCAAAGTTGTTGGGCCATGTCTGTACCAAACACATCTTAATTCTACATTGATGTAATTTTATACCTACAACTGTTAATAAATATTAAGAATGCCAAAAAACTTGTTGCAAAGCAGTTGCAGGTCAAAAGTGTTGGAAATCATTTCTGGAGATGAAAGAATTATAGAGTTATAATGCATGCCATCTCTGAAAGAAAGATAACAATGATAAATTATTATTATTATTGGTAATAATAATCATAATAAAAATATTTGGCATCTCCATGTATGTGTGACTATGAAAGATTATGTGACAAAATAAAAAACCAAAGCAATTAGGTGCAATTGGATAATATTCCTTCAAAGGTTTATTACCAAGAAAGTTCCAAAGTTTAAACTAAACGCTTTATATCTCAACACCAATACATTTGAACAGTCTTTATATGAAATTATATTTACAATTGCATTATTCCAAACAAAAATAGGGATTTGGTAGATGTCAAGATGTCTCTTTTATTATTATTTCATATGAATAAATATTAGGATTCATAAAAGCAACTTGAAATAAATCTTCATATGTGGCATGCCTCACATTCTGGAAATACAGGAGACATGAAGTGGGAAAAATAATATGGATATCTATTCAGAAGTAATTATTTCAAGTGAGATTATATAGTAGTACTATCACCATACAATAAACTTTCATCAAATATGGAAGTTCCATCAGAGTTAAGAGCACTTACTTGATTATATTTTTGTATATTTTTTTTACATGGAAGGTGCAAGTGACTTGCAAAACAGTCAGACCCAACATAACAGACCTGGAGTAACAATATCTTTTATATTCCAATACCTATCAATACCAACACCTGTATGCCAATGAACAAACACGCAGGGAGTTATGGTACACCATCATCTGCTTGCCATGAATGATTGGAAGTGCCTTGGTGTTGCCAAAATGAGCAACTGAGTGTGTTTCATTTCAATGTAATGAGAACAATGTAATTTGAATGTTTTTCTTAACTTGATCAAAGCTTATGAAGTACAAATCAGACAATGAGTCAGGTGTATGGACAAGGGACAAGTTTATTTAGATATATTTAGTACCATCAGTGGTTGCATATTGTTTGCTGTCTTGGCTTTGGTTGGGTTTGTGTGCTGTGCAACTCATGGCTTCCTGCAATTATGTTTGACTAAATAAGCCACAGTGGCTGAATTCATAAGCCACAGACAAACGCAAACCACAGTTTAGCTTAGCATGATACATGAACTCACACTTCAAGCAAGTTACACATTAAAAAGCAAACTACAGCATACAACTTTTCTCAGAATACTGTATAATGTGAATGCCAGCTTTCACCTTATGCTTGCTGTACTTTGCTATTATGTGGTTGCAGACTGCCATGAACTGTGGGGAGGGGAGATGAGGAGGGGATGCTTGGGAAATCGAAAGTAGAGACTGTAGTGCCTTAAGATGCTGCCACAAGGTCATCCAGCTGGAAGGAGGGAGCCCCACAGCAAGCTGCACTTGGACTGATCGTTATGAAAACATCTTGTGTTGAGTCCTTGGTGGGAAGCAGACACGAGAAGCAGTTGAAGTTCTCAGTTTCCTTTATTCAGCGTTCAACTTACAAGTAGATGGCTTCAGCAGTTCCCCAAACCTCCCAGCTTCTTATATAGACGCTTCCCGGGTAAATGTGTTACTTTTCCCGCGCCAGCACCCGCGCATGCGCACGGCGCTGGCGACAGCCTGTCTGGTCCCGGGCAGCTTTGCACCTGCCCGGGACTGCCTGCAAACGCCCGAGCCGTTTGCAAGGCTCGGGACATAACACCCCTTTCCCCCGGGCTAAAACTACTACCAACATATAAACATTTATTTTATGCAGTGTTCTGCTTCTCAGTGCTCCTATCGTTACCTGGCTTTTGTTTAGCCAGCAATGTTATGTAATCCTCTAAGTATTTAGGAGACTTCTTTGCTCTCTGTGACCTTCTCAGCTCTGGGTTACTAGCATGAGTTCCCTGACTGGAGGAAGATGTGAGCCTGTTCTCCTTATTTTGCCTTGGTGCCTTCCAAGGACTGTGCCCCAATGCCTGGCCTGCTTGCTCGCCCACCGGGCTCGTCAGGCCAGGGCTTCTGTCACTTTGTGACCTGGTTGACCTGCCTAGCTGTAGACCCTCGGGCCCCTTGAAGTGATAGCCACTGCTGGGCGTCTCTGTTGAACCTCCTAGGTCCGTCCAAGACCTGTCAGGAGGCTGACCATTCCCTGAACCCCGTTCTGTGTCCGGGCTTGTGTGGGTTTCTGTACTTTCCCAAAACTCAGTTACTCCCTGATTTGGGCTAGAGGTGTTGTAGTCGGGACTTGGTTCCTCGACCACCTCCCTGTATGTTTGACCCCCTGTAGAATTTGGGGTAAGGTCAGGCCAACCTTGGGGATTGTGTGCCAGCTCTCTTGCGGGGAATGATTTGTTGGGATGCCCCCGGGTATCCTCCGTGACTGGAGTGCTGTGTGATGTGTGTGGAAGGTGAGTATGCCCCCGGGGTGACTCCCTGGCTGGAGTAGGCGTGAGTGCCTGTTGTGTGGGTAAGCTCCATGAATTCCTTTTCGGAGCAATTGCGGAACCCTGGGATGGGCCGTTTGTGGCTCCATCAGTGGAGATGGGCAGCAGCTCGTGCCCTTCCCTTTGCTCCAAAGGGTCCCCCTCCCCCCCTGGAAAAGACCCAGGAGTCTCATCTGAAAAGTCCCGCCTAGGGCGGAGTTGGTCGATGTGCCGACGCAGGACACGACCGTTGTCCAGGGCAACCTCGTAGGAGAGAGGACCTGTGACCCTGGAAATAGAAGCGGGGACCCAGGTATGACCAGGCCCGTAATTGCGAGCCCAAACCGGGGCACCCACAAGTAGTTGTCTAGGTGCCCTAGGATGTGAGGTAGATGAAGGCAGTCTGTCCGGATGCAACCGGTCAAGTTTAGTAGTAAGTTGACGCCCCCAGCGAAGTTCAGCTGGGCTTCTCCCTGTAGAAGTGGACGGTGTGGTGCGATAAGAAAGGAGAAAGTCAGCCAACCTGTGATGCCAGTCCCCGTAGGTGAGTCTTTTCAAGGCGTCCTTTGTGATGCGCACCATACGTTCAGCCATACCGTTGGTGGACGGGTGGAAGGGTGCAGACGTGGCATGACGAATCATGTTAGCCTGTAAGAAAGCTTGGAATTCGGAGGAAGTGAATTGAGGGCCGTTGTCAGACACGATGACATCTGGAAGCCCGTGTGCAGCAAAAATCCCCCTCAGTACCTGAATAGTCTTTGCAGTGGTGGTGGAAGAGACAGGTACAACCTCAAGCCATTTTGAATGGCTGTCAACAAGGACCAAGAAGAACTGGCCCTGAAAGGGTCCAGCGTAATCAATGTGCACCCTAGACCATGGGGACTGCGTTTCCTCCCATTTATGCACGGAAGCTTGGGGCATCTCTGGGCGAGATCGTTGGCACAGGTGGCATGGATGCACCTTAGCCTCAATATCCTTATCTAAAACAGGCCACCACAAGTGGCTGCGTGCAAGAGCCTTCATACGAACAACGCCAGGATGACCCTCGTGGAGGGATTCCAAGACCCTAGTCCTCATTGAGGAGGGAATGACAACTCTGTTTCCCCAAAGCAGACAACCCTGAGAAAGGGACAACTCGTTTCTTTTGGACCAGAAACTCTGAAACTCAGGACTAGGGCAGTGCTCAGGCCAACCGGACAAAACCCAGGAACGGACACGTGAAAGTGTGTGATCTGTACCTGTTTCAGCGGCAACATCCCTGGCACAAAGAGGGAGCTCGGGCAAGGCTTGGATTGATAGAATGTTGACAGCTGGCGCAGGGTCAGCTTCTACTACTGGCAGAAGCAATCTGCTGAGGCCATCAGCATGGCCCATTTCTTTCCCAGGCTTGTGGAGTAAAGAAAAATCATATGCAGACAGAAAAATAGACCACCTAAGCATTCTAGGGGAAATGATTTGGGGAGTCTGCTTACGTGTGGTAAACAGTCCCAGCAGAGGCTTATGGTCAGTAAAGACCGTGAAATGCCTGCCATAGAGAAAATCGTGGAATTTTTTAATTCCAGCGACAACAGCCAGAGCCTCCCTGTCTATCTGAGCATAGTTGCGCTCAGCAGAAGACAATGTTCTGGAGTAATATGCAACAGGAACCTGAGTTCCATCAGACCTGAGGTGGCTCAGGACAGCTCCTACCCCGTAAGGGGACGCATCACATGCGATGCACACAGGAAGAGATTCGTTGAAATGTGCAAGTACACTGTTAGAAGTGAGCAAGGCCTTGACTTTGTTAAAGCAAGCCTCATGTGTATGTGACCACTGCCACACTGCTTGTTTGTCTAGTAGCCTGTGAAGAGGCTCAGCTACACTAGCTTTATGTGGAAGAAAAGAATTGTAGAAATTCAGGAGGCCCAGGAAGGCCTGAAGTTCGGCCTTGGACTTTGGCCTAGGTGCTTCTAAAATAGCTGTCAGTTTGGATTCAGCAGGGTGAATCCCAGCAGCATCAATTTTGAACCCCAGAAATTCAGTAGAAGGCACCCCAATCTTGCATTTGTCTTTTTTGAGCTTGAGGCCTGACTTCCTGAATCTTAACAGAACAGCCCTTAGCCTTTCAGCTAGAATGTGTGTGGAGTCTCCTGCAATTAAGACATCATCAAAGTAGGGGCAAACCCCTGGTATACCCCGTAGTGTGTTTTCCATTACGCTTTGGAAAATCCCAGGAGCGACATTCACTCCAAACTGCAGCCTTTTTACCTTAAAGGCTCCCCTGTGGGTCACAATAGTCTGAGCTATAGCAGCATCATCATCAACAGGCAGCTGTTGATACGCTTGAGCTAGGTCAAGCTTTGCAAAAACGCGCCCCCCCTTGAGGGAGGCCAGAATATGACTGACCACAGGAACAGGATAGGCATGTTGCTGCAATGCCTTATTCAGAGTGCATTTGTAGTCAGCACAAATGCGAATGTCCCCATTTGCCTTTAGAGGCGTGACAATGGGGGTCTCCCAAGGACTGGAATCAACAGGTTCTAGGATTCCCTGTTGAATCAGTTTGTCTAACTCAGTGTCAATTTTACTCTTTAAAGCAAAAGGGACCCTTCTTGCTTTAATTCTAATGGGAGTGACAGTGGGGTCTAGCTTTAAGGACACAGGGGGTCCTTTGAATGTGCCCAGCTGGGGGCTGAAAACATCTGCAAATTCTTTGCAGACTTCCTGTAGGTCGAGTGTTTGTAAACTGTTGAGTCCTGTGACGTGTATCCCCAGGGCCTCAAACCAATCGAGTCCTATGAGACTCGTTCGTTCACCCCCTACTACTAATAAGTCTAGTGGACCTTCAAAACTCTTGTATTGCACGTTAAGGGTGGCCTCCCCCTTAACACACACTCTTGAATTTTGAAAATCTGTTAACACAATGTCAGAAGGCCTTAACTTGGCCTGAGTTCCACTACCGGAACAAATCTTCCTAAATGTATGCAAGGAGATAATTGAAAAGGCAGACCCTGTGTCTAGTTCCATAGATAATGGAACCCCTTGTAGCTTCCCCTTGAGTGACAGCTTTTTCTTAATTGGCTTGTGTGTGCCTGTCCTAAGGATGCTTCTTCGCGAAGCGCAAAACCCTACCCTATTCTGGCTGGGGAATCTGGTACCTTTCAGGCGCGGTTCTTCCTGAGGTTGTACCTTTCGTCGGCCCAGACACACAGCTGCAATGTGTCCTTGTTTGCCGCATGCCCGGCAGGTAGCGGAGCGGAACTTGCAGTCGGTTCTCTTGTGGCGACCTCCACAGCCGATGCACTTGAGCGGAGCTGAAGAGCTTCCCTTCTGTTTTTCTTCCGTCGTGGGGTGGAGACGGTCGACTTCCTCATCCGGATCCTCCTCGGAGTTCCTTTGGGCGTCTTCCTGGTGCACAGATGCAACCTCTGGACTGTTTCTGATCGGCCGCATGTTCTTGATAGCGCCGCCTGCTGCTTCTTCTGCGGTGACTTCCCTTAAGGCATCTTGGTAGGACAGTTCTTCTTTAGCGAAAAGTCTCTGTTGTAGATCTCGATGCCTTAACCCGCACACGAATCGGTCCCTCAGTCGTTCTTCGAGGTCTTTGAACTCGCAGTGCTTGGCGGCCTTCCGTAATGCGGCGATGAATTCTTTGGCCGACTCGCCGGGCCGTTGATCCCTCTGCTCGAAGGTGTGGCGCCATGCGATGACGGACATCTTGGGGTGGAAGTGCTCTTTCAGTAGCTTCTTCAGATCTGCGTAGCTGACAGACTCTACTGGAACAGGTGCTGCAAGGTTTTCTGTGATGTCGAAGGCGTCTTGACCGCAAACACAAAGCAGGGTGGCAGCCTTCAAGCTCTCTTCCCTCACTTGGTTTGCCTTGAAGTAGTTCTCCACCCTGGCTACGTATGACTCCCACCGCTCTGGATGTGAGACGTCGAATTCCGAAAGCCTTCCGATTTTTGCCATCTTCAGATCTTCAGGAGACGGGTCTATCAGCCAGCCTACCCCCCGAATGCGCACCGGATTGGCGGGCAGCTGCCGAGTCGACGCTGTTCCTTTCCGCCACTCAGGACTCCTTGGGTAAGCTTACACTTCTTCCTTTCCAGGTAGTGCAAGGCATCCCACCCTCGTCGCCAGTGTTGAGTCCTTGGCGGGAAGCAGACACGAGAAGCAGTTGAAGTTCTCAGTTTCCTTTATTCAGCGTTCAACTTACAAGTAGATGGCTTCAGCAGTTCCCCAAACCTCCCAGCTTCTTATATAGACGCTTCCCGGGTAAATGTGTTACTTTTCCCGCGCCAGCACCCGCTCATGCGCACGGCGCTGGTGACAGCCTGTCTGGTCCCGGGCAGCTTTGCACCTGCCCGGGACTGCCTGCAAACGCCCGAGCCGTTTGCAAGGCTCGGGACATAACATCTTGCATGGACTTAATTGGTTACAGTGGGGTGGGCAGCGAGAGACAGGAGGGAAAAAATAGAACTTAGGGATTTTGGCGCACAATTCTCAGTTCTGGCTATACAATACTGCACTACACTTGATCTCTAATAAAACTACAGCTTTCTCAACAAATGGAGACATGGATCATTTATGTTTAGAGGTTTTAGTTGTGGGCTGTCTGACAGTGAAACCTGCAGCAATGAATAAGCTACAGCTACAATAAGCCTTCTGTGGCATTCAGTTTCAAAAATTATTGTTTATTTATTCTTTTATTTATTTTTGTAATCTAATAGCTCTTTTCAGTATGAAGACATTGAGAGGAAAAAAATGTGCACCTACTTTCAGAGCATAATTTGTACCTTTCCCATTCAAATATAGTACAATCACCAGATTAATTTTCAAAGGCAATGGAGAAATGCAGAACAACCCACCATTCTTTTTTAAATTCAAAGAACAGCTTAAGTACTGCATCCATTTTCAGATGTTTCCATTATGCACCACAATTCAACCCACACAAGTTTTCAGTGAGACCTGTACCACTGTAAGAAAACACAGCATATTTTTAATGTATTTATCTTTATTGGAATCAATATTGAAATGGTTTGACCACTGGACTTACGTTAGAAATAGGGATGTGTACAGTCTAAGTACTAAATTTACATTTGCGTTGAATGCTGAAAAACATATTAATTTATGACATGTCATTATTTAGATATTTCTTGCTCCTATTAGTAACAGTTAATTTTAATGATAAAAAGGGAAATCATTCACATTTGAAAGAGAATTTTCCATAACACTTACCCACGTAGCTATATTCTGAAGTCTAGAATTACCACCCACAGGAGATACTGTAATGAAAACCAGGAATTGATCCAAGAAGGATACTTAGATATCTAGAGCTGTCTCCATGCAAATGGTGATGGTGATCTCTGTGGCGGATCTTGACGACACTGTTTTGCAATGGTTCTAGTCAGTGCTTTTTTTGTAAAAACAAAAGGTGCCAGAACTCACACATGTCATACAACCCACCTTGCCTACCCTACAAGGTCCCATCCAAAAAAGGTGCTGGAACCCCATTCTGGGTGTTCTATGACAAAAAAAGCCCTGATTCTAGTCCTTCTTGTTTAGCTGTCTCCAGAAAAGGTAGGGAACTTAATGTTGGAGATCTAGGCCATTGATCTACAGCAGGGGTGTCAAACTGCCAGCCCGCAGGCAGGATGCGTCATGCCGAAACCGCCCCCACCCCATTGCCAACAATGGAAAAAAAGTTGTGATATGTCGCGGCACATCATGTGACATTGCGAGTTTGACACTCCTGATCTACAGTATGGTGACTCCTAGGATTCCATTTACTTCCTATGATCTTCAACAGCTACCTAAAAAATGTAGCAACATGAAAGATTATATGCCATCTGTTAAACTACATGAAACTTGGCATGGTATCTATTCCCCCGTCATGGGAGACAGAGAGAATCAAAATGATGACAATCCTGAGAATGTCAATATAACCAATTAGCACCTGCTGGATAATGTCAAAGGTGGCATATAAAGGACTCAGGCAGGGAAATACCTTCAGTATAACTACATCCATTATTCTTATTGGCCAATAGGAGGAGAAGGTATAACAAGGCAAAGCACTCAGGAAACAACCTGTACCCTTAAATACTAGGTAAGCCTGACTGATTGAAGAAGAATTGAAACAAGAGAGAGGTGGTTTTATTTAGCAAAGAGGAACCTCAGAGACAAAGATTCAACCTATTTTAGAGGAGTCTGCTCTCCTCCCATTACAACAGCAGGTCCACAATCTGAGATTACTCATTGAACTCAGGTGTCACTTAATTCACAGAGAGTGGCTATGGTGAGCAGCATCTTTGCACATTTATGCATAATACACCATCTGTGACTCTTTCTGAGCTAGTTGGATTTGACAACAGTTATTCACCTCTTGGTTACATCCCATCTAGACTACTGCATCACATTCTTTATGGGATTATTTTGAAAGTGTCCAGAATCTACAAGTGGCATAAAATGCAGCATCTGGGCTGCTAACCTATGCAACCTACAACAGTCGCATGCTGCAGCACTAAAAAATAAAAAATCTGCATTGATTGTCAGTTGCTTACCAGGAACAATTTAAATACATTGATATTGATCTTTAAGGACACATATGGTATAGGGCCTGATACTCAGAGATATTTCCTTTCCTATTATGAACATGTCCTACTCTGAAGATTTGCAGGTAAGAGCCTTTTGAGAATGTCCTGTCTGTAAGAAGTTTGTTTCTCTTGCAAGCAGTGAGGATATTCTGCACAACTTGCACACTGTAGAATTAAGTTCTGTGTACTTGGGTCTATATTTTTGGAATAATAATACCTAGAAAATTGCACTTCTTTAACTAGGCATTTCATTTTTAATTGATTTCTGTATTAACTTTATACATTTTGCTTTATAAAGCCATTTGAGTGCTTCTTTGAGTGATAAGGTAGGATAATGAATGGATGAATGAGTGAGTGAGTGAATGAATGAAAAGTACAATAAAATGACAAATATAAAGATGGAATTGATTAATGCGCATAGAAAAATTATTTTTAAAGTATGGACTCAGTCTTCTATACAATATTTTTACTGAGAAATAATGAAATGGAATAAATTTTGGAGTTTTGTTTCAAAAGGAGAAGAAAAGAGATTTCCAGGAACTAGCAAGAAAACAATGGAAATTGATTCAGCTCTTCCAGGAACAGGCAGTTTTGCTAAAGGAACATTTTGAAATTGATAATTTCAGGCTGTTCTGTGGCCAGTTGACTTCTTCTATTGACTAAAATCTACAATAGTAGGTACCAGAAACCAAAACCAGCAATGAGAAACAAAAGAATCTGAATATATTTCCATGACATACTGACTCCTGCCTTAGATTATAATTTGCTGCTTCCTTGAAAAAAATCTGGGAATGTTTGTGATACCTAGTTTACTTCACAGAAATACAAAGCCCATATAAAGGAAAGTGACTAACATGGATTTAGAAGTCTTTCCCCACTACTAAGTTAAAACGGTAACCTCTCATTCCTGATCAGTAGAAAATTATACCAAGGGGACGACTGGGGTTCTTACTGATGATTTCTGTCCCCCTTTATTGCCTCTGTTTGAAGTCACTGCTGTCATCCACAGAGTCCAAACAATGGAATGACAAAATTTAACCAAATATATGCACTTTGAGGCTGCTTTGGATAGACTTGGACTAAGAAGGGCAAAATGCTATTTTAACAGCAGTGTGTGTAAGAATGACTTAAGTCATTCTCACCCTTGGGAATTATGTGGAAAAAGGAGGTATTTATATCATGATCAGGCACAAGTTAGAAAAGATCCCACTGTATATCTACAATACAGAGATATTCTCTAAATTGATCAATCTGTAGTCTAAATGGCAATTGGTAGATCCCCCTCTCCCAAAACATAATTTAAACTTTCTTGGCAACTGCTAAACACTTATTTACTCAATAGATAAAATTTTGATCCAGATCAATGATCACTGTTTAAGTTGTTCATAAAGAGTTCCTAACAAACAAATGTAAACAATTGAAGAATGTGAAGAAATACTGTACAATTTCCACCTAGCAACCCAACTGCAATTGATAATAAGACACTGTTGTTAAATTTGGTTCCCGGTGATTTGTTTTCAGGACAACCTTCCTGCACTTTAATTCTTGATATAAAGTATGAGGTTAGGCTAAAAAGCCACCTGCATCCAGTTTATCTTATCTGCCTCATTATTTAATCACAGTGCCAATGCTGCTAACCGACAATAAAAAGTAGTAAATAACCTTGTGAACAACAGGAGGGTTTTTTTTTATCAATGAGAAAAATCAAATGTTCGTGAAAACAAATACTAATGGGATTTCACAAGAACGGCAAAATGAAAGATTGATAATCTCATGCTGATCTATGTTCTTTTGTTTGCCCCTGATTTAGTATCTCTTTCTAATATCTATCCAGGTTTCCAATCAGCAAATATACCCCCAAATTTTAGTCTTTTGCTAGCATTTTTCATGGCTCAGATACTTCTTAGTGCCACTAATCTGTAATTTTCTTATTTCTGGAAAATTCATGCTCAGGCCAGATCTCCTTTAATCCCTCTCTATGCACTTCCTATTGTGGACAACATTGAAAACGTATTTATAGTTCTGGAGATTCACACTTTGTATGCCTGGCTGTTTTTTAATTCATCTTTCAGAACTGTCTTCCATTTCATCTGTATGTTGAACATTTATTAAGAGCAATTATCACAGATTTAGGAGGGTTTTTTCCCCTCTCATTCCTTCTCCATTGTTTTCCTTACGACTATAGATCAGAGCCATGCTATTGCTGTTTTCATATTTTTACAGCTCCTAGAAAATACTATTTGTATGTGTTCATTCATATTTGTACAACTCTCAATGATAATTACTATCAGAAATATGTTTCATATAGTTTTAACAAATGACAACATTGGACACCTTGTTTAACCACCTTACTTTGCCTCATTTCTGTTTTATCACAAGTGGTCTCACTATCACTAGGTTGAGGAATTTTCTTGGGAGATAATGTCACTAACTTACTTTTTATTACTGCTACTATTTCCTTAAATCTCTTTGGCCTTTGCAATCTATACCTGCACCATCTCCAAGACAATTATCTATGGAATTAATAGCAAAAATGAGAGATGCAGAAGCTGATGAATTGTGGTCCTAATACTTTAAGCTGAACTTGCTACTGGAATCTCAAATGATTAAGCTCCAATAACATTTATTTTATTGAAGTAACTGTTGAATGTCTCACAGTTTGTAAAATCTACTGAGTATGTAGTTGAGCTGGATCTTTTGCCTACTAAGCAGTGGCTTAATAATTGGGAGAGAAATACAAGCACTCTTCCTGTCTTGGCCACATTTCAAATGCCTTAGCTGAATGCCTGCTTATAGTATGTACCTAAGGAATAGTGAAGTAAGAGATATTTATCTTCATGAACAGATGGTCCTCACAACAGTTCATTTAGTGACCATTCAAGGTGACAACAGCACTGAAAAAGTGACCTATAATCATTTTTCACACTTACAACATCCTTGCAGCATCCCCATGGTCACGTGATCAAAATTCAGCCAAGTCAATGGGCAAGCCAGATTCACTTAATAACTATGTTACTAACTGCAGTGATTCACTTAACCATTGTAGCAAGAAAGGTCATTAAATGGGGCAAAGTTCATTTAGCAAATGTTTCACTTAGCAACAGAAAGTTTGGGCTCAATTGTGGTCATAAGTATTTCATACCAGCTGGAGACAATGGCAGCTGCGATCCAACATACATGGAGAACATCTGATTGATAAGGTTTATCCAAATAGTTCACTTATTACCATTTTCTAGTCCAACTCACATCTTTCATTTATTTTCCTGAAAAGATTGGGGATAACATTATACAAATTAAACACCAATCAGTACTACTTTGATTTTCCTCATTACAAGTTTAAAAGGAGAGCCTATATGAATATGAGAGACATTTTCTAGATTGTCTCCTGTCCAAGCTTGTTTAATATGTCTTGATTTCTCGTCCTGACACTGCTGAATTTTGTAGCACAAAAGTATCCATAAAAGTAGAATTGCTTGTAAGAGAAGCAGAGTAATTTTTTGTTTTTGCTTCTTTCTCTAATTTGCTTGTGGGATATTTATTCCTAATTATAGAACCAGTGCAAACGTGGGCCAGGCCTGGTTTCTAAACGTCACTCAGTTACAAATGCCACCTAACCTAGTCAGAGTGGTCAATGATCAGAAACATTGTAGACTATAATCTGGAACTTTTGTAAGACCGGGGTACTAGGTGATGAAGTAATAGCAAATGCCTAGGGCAGGGGTAGGCAACCTTGGCTCTTTTATGACTCGTGGACTTCAACTCCCAGAATTCCTGAGCCAGCCAAGCTGGCTCAGGAATTCTGGGTGTTGAAGTCCACGAGTCATAAAAGAGCCAAGGTTGCCTACCCCTGGCCTAGGGTAACAGTAACAGCTTTCATTTACTCTGAAAGAGATCTATTTTAGGGATTGGAACCAATTAGTTTTCCAATCCCTGAAATAGATCTCTTTCAGAGAAAAGAGTGAAGGAATAAGAATAGAATAATAACTTTATTGTCACTTTGATTGTACACTCATCGGCATACATTAAAATGAAATTTCATTGCATTCTGCTTTCAAAGGGTCACCACCTCCAATATACATTACATAAACACAACAAAAATAAATAAATAAATACAAAATTATGCATATACCCACATATATTTCTGTATTTCTGTATTTAATTTTTATAAAATGTTTCCGGGTGACAATAGAAACTTTATAGTGATTACCTATGAATGTCTGTACCCTTATAGCATCCCATCAATGGAGTTTTCTGAGAAGTACATAGCTATTATTAAAATAATAATAATAATTAAAATAATAAAACAAAAAGTCAGTAAACATGTTTCTTGCTCTTGTTTCTTGCTTTTATTGTCAGGAAGTGTCTATATTTTTTTCCTTAATTTGTGTTGGTGACAGCGATTACTATGACAACCGTTTAGTGTCTCATGGTTAGAATTTTGCTAGGCAGCGGACAATTTTGCAATGCCTACGTACCTTTATTTAATTGATTAATTAACTTTGCATGTTGTCCAGCACTGATTATGATTCACTTGGAGCATTTAGAATATTTGAGAAAAGTCACGAACAGTATCTGACATGCATTTGGCATGACTGTATACTGAGTAGTCAAAGGATTAAACCTGACCTAAGAAAAGTTTAAGCCAACTTACAAACATCAACTCCAATTTCTAAGAAGGAAGCCCAGCCATTCCTTGGCTTATTGGTATAATATGGTCAGTTGATTCCACATTATTCCACATGAGCTCGGATGTTAACTAATCTCAAAAAGGAAGACGTGCTGATCAAGGTGGAAAGGGGGATACCCACAAACTATTGAGGACTTAGAGTGCTTTATGTTAAAAAAACACTGTGCTAAGAGGACCTCATTTGGACCTATCTTTTATATTGTATATAGTACTTCAAATGTGAGTTTGGCTGCAATGCTAGTGCAACTTCATGACAATGAGGAGCACCCAACATCATCACTATGAAAAAAGTTGTTCAAGAGAGTAAAGATGTTGCAGAGGGGGAAAAAAGCCTATGTGTTGAAATGGGCAATTAAATATTTAAAAATGTATTTATAGGGTCATGACTTACTCTTAATTATTGATCATCAACCTCTTGAATAGTTCCAAAAATAAATGAAAGATAGCCATAGGAAATTAATATGATGGCATTTAACTCTTCAACTTTCTAGGTTCCAAATACAGCACCACAAGACAGCTGCCCTACTAAATGATTTGGTTTCTGTGCCCCATGAAGAAGGTTGCAAAAGCAGTATCAATACAAGCTTGTTTGTAATGCCCATTGAAGCCAGGCAGTCAGACACACAACTAGCTTGCGTCATTGAAAAATACCACTAGGAGTTGCAAGCTTAGCCCCTCCCTCCACCCCAAATCACTGAGTTTGCAGATCAGGACTCACAGGACTCCATCTCAGCCTCATTAAAGAGCACCTGATATAGGCTATTCCAGTTGGCAGCACAGGATATACTCCTCCTGCCCAGTGTTTCTCAGGAAATGCATACAGCAATACCTGTGCCCAGCCAAACTGAATGACATTCAACCTGTATTACTTCCTTGTGTCTTATTTCCTGGAACATCGCAGGATAGAAATCTAGGAATAGAGATCAATCTTTTCTGGCATATATATCTATCTATAAGTATCTATCTATCTATCTATCTATCTATCTATCTATCTATCTATCTATCTATCTATCTATCTATCTATCTATCATCTTGCTAGCTAGCTAGCTATATCTATATCATCTATCTATCTATGCCTGGTGGTGCAGTGGTTAGAATTCAGTACTGCAGGCTAACTCTGCCCACAGCCTGGAGTTCAATCCTGATGGGGCAGCAGGTTGACTCAGCCTTCCATCCTTCTAAGGTTGGGAAAATGAGAACCCAGATTGTTGAGGGCAATACGCTGACTTTGTAAACTGCCCAGAGACTGCTGTAAGCACTATGGAGCGGTGTACTGTATGTATGTGTGTGTGTTTCTCTCTTTCTGTTTCTATATCTATATACATCTATATCTATATATCTATAATGATATTATAGATATACTGTATATATATATACTGTATATATAGTGCATATATATATACACATACACACACACAGAGAGAGAGAGAGAGAGAGAGAGAGAGAGAGAGAGAGAGAGAGAGAGAGAGAGAGAGAGAGAGAGAGAGAGAGAGAGAGAGATTTAGCATGGTATGCATGCGAACTGCTAATAGAAGGGTTTAAGACAATCACCTTGGAAGCTGTGTCTGGTGCAGGACATGGGAGGCTTTGTGGGGACTGAGGCATTCTAACCTGCCTAATAACTAGCTGCGGGACAACTTGCCACAACCAACTCACCACAGGACAACTTGTTGCCAGATAAAAGTTATACTGCTATCAAAGAAATGGTGGAATAGAATAATTAAAGAAAGGATGCAAAAGAAGGGACAGAATGAAATGTGACCAAAAAATTATTTTTTAAAATTTATTTTAAATAATTAAATAGAATTGTTAAATGGTTCCACGGTGAGTTGTCCCATGGCAAGCTGGCCATGGCAAGTTGGCCGCAGTGAGTTGGCTGCGGCAAGTTGGCCCATTCCCAGTTTTACGACACAATATATAAGCTTCACCCACAAATAGTTGCTAATCATTCTTGTGATTAGGGGACAGTTTTGTGTTGTTCATTTTATTGATTGTATTTTTATTGGTCAATGGCCAAAATAAAATTCTGTCTGTCATCTCTTTCCTTTTCCCTTTTGTTCGAATAAGGCAGAGACATTGGTAAAACTAGGAAAGGAGAGTATTCTGGGTTTGTGTATTAGTGTAGTGAGACATGGCAATATTTCACTATTCTGTTTGGCACTGGACACTTTGAGAGCCCCCAGTGTATGGGGAAGCCTGCTTGGCTATATTTATTGCTTTGTAACTCAGTTCTGCAGTTGTGTACGATTTTTATTCTGAATGCGCAGGGTTATTTTGTTTGCCTTGTACCCACACAACAAAGGGGCAATATTTTGGATGGAAGGCAACCACATTGCAGTACCCTCTTCTATACAACTATCACATTGTGTCTCTGAAGGTACCAAACATTGAATTAGGCTGAAACCTGCCTTTATTTTCCTATTCCTGGTTTGTTTTGTTTGCCCGCTTTCATTATTGAAAGAATACTCTTTCATTACCCCTAAAGAATCAACATTATTGTCACACAATCATTTTGCTGTGTAATAACCCAGTGGTGGGATTCAAATAAGTGAGCAACCGGTTCTCTGTGTGGATGCCGCTTCTGGAAGTCAATTCTGGGACTGGGCAACAAAAAAATTAGCTACCAGTTCTGCCAAAGTGGTGCGAACCGGCTGAATCCCACCACTGTAACAACCTTAGGTAGCTGGTAAATATTTTGCATAGGATTTTATAGGTATAGAAACCTCAGATTCCTCTCTAACTTAAGAACTGGGGACAGAGGAAAAAAAAATCCCTGTGCTAATTCATACATGCACTTCCAAGGAAGCATTTATCATGTGCTTCATTATCTATGTGTAGTTCCAGTTCTTTTCTAGAAGTATTTCTAGGATGGCCATTAAAAGAAGGAATAGATGTATAAAAAATTAGTATCTAAAATAGCTCTCTATCCAACAGCTGATAGGTAATTTTCGACATGAATGTAACTGAGCTGGGAATTAGAGTCATAAGTCAAGGCAGTCATTAAGTGGTCATTAAGCAGGTCACCATGTGACCATGCCTGATTTTATGTACTTCTTTGTGGGGATAATTAAACAAATGGCACAGTTGTTAAATGAATCAGTTATACTCAGTGGGTGGGTTTTTGATTTTTTTTTAACCCAAAACTAGAAGTAAATGATAGAAACCAGCAAAAAAAAAAAAAAAATTCCCAAAAATCATGGTCACACGACTGCAGGATGCTGCAAATGGTTGTAAATGCAAGCTGGTTGTCAAGTGCCCAAAATCTGATCATGTGACAACGGGTGTGTGTGTGTGTGTGTGTGTGTGTGTGTGTGTGTGTGTGCGCGCGCGCTCGCATGCATGCGTGCGCGCACGTGCCCATCCAAACTTCAAAAATTTTGAATGGCCGCTAAGCTACCAATTGTTAAGCAAGGATTACCTGTAAACATTTTGAGCTGTCACTAAATCTATTGACTTGTAGGGGTGAGAACGTAACTATTTTCTGTCATAGTTTGGGCCATCTTCCAATTATTACAGTGACCACATTTTCTTGGGAAAAAAAAATAAAGGACAAACTTGAAAACTTCCCCCCCCAAAAAATGGTTGAAAAAGGAGCAAATCTAAAAGAGGGTCATAACAACATTTTTAATTGTTTGTTCAGTACTTTGCTTTTAAAAAGACAATTAAATTTCCATATTTTTCCTGGTGAATGTGAAAGATTGTGCATTAAATAGTACCATTTGAATGGTTTAAAATGACCAAACTAAAAGATTTTGTTTGAAAAAGAAACACATCTAAATGACATTTTTTTTTCTGAAACAAATGACTGTACTTTACAATAAAGGACATATGATCACTGTAGTTACGATACATTTAAGCCTGACTATTTCAAACGGAAAGTCACTGAATTTTGTTTCTCTTCTTGGTCATCCTATAGAAGTCTACAACTGCAACACCATCTCTTCATAATGATTGTGTTGTGACCGAGGGAGTAAGCATCTAATTTATGTAGCTAAAAGAGCAAGTTAATTATAAGGTATCATATGGACCAGCTTCTCATTTAGGTTTCATTTACCTCCATGGAATAGTTATTCACATAGTTATTTTCATTAGGACTGCATGTTAGCCATACTTGGATTGCCAGAAAGGCCAGGTTTTCAAAGTATTAGTGCTTTGATAAGTGCCAATTTATCCTTCTATGTAATTAGGTTAATTCATCTATATTTGGGGCTACCTCTGGCTAAATAATCTTGATTGTTTATGTAAATATACAGATCAGGTCCAGAATTCAAGAAATGCAGCACTAACACCTGAGCTTTAATGTTTTTTTGGACAGAGTTTCATTATTTCTTGCTGATTGAAGATTAAATTTATCTGAAGAAGTGCTGACATCCAAAGTAATTATGCATCATTTTAAGACATACAATCTGCCCTTTCCCCATGCAAATACTTTATACGAGATATGGCTCTCTTTTCAATATCCTCCATATATATAAAAAGAAAGTTCTTGAATTCTTCAGGAGACTCATTAAAATGAAACTGGAGCGTAGGTTTCCTATTTTTACAGGTGGCTTTTTCCCCCCCAGGTTCAGTTGATTCATGATTATTTCAAGAAAGTCTTCCCTCCTAATTCTTCCCACTCTTCTTCATCCAAGAAGAAGAGAGGAAAAGAGATTTGCTTGGGAAGAGGCAAGAAAAAGCTATAGCTATCAAACATAATTTTGTTAAACTATAAATGAGCATTAATAACAGGACTGGCAGTTTTACAATGATATTTCATTTACCTTTTGCAAAAGGTAAATGAAAACCAGCTGGGCCTGACCAAGGTATGGAGTTCTGTATTTACAATGAGGATCATTTTGCTCCTCGTAGAGTGTGGGATAAAGGGAATTTTGCCCATTCTAGGGCAAATCGAGAGTCTGGCTGCATTTTTTTTGACCAACAAATCTTATCAAGAGGCACAAGTTCTCATGAATTATAGCTTACTTCATCAGTGCCGTGAAGTAGCTCTACTGATGTTAGGATTTCAGTTGGGATGGGTGGGAGGGAGGATGGGACACTAAAGAATGGGCTGGTTAGGCAGACAGATTACAAGTAGCTTCATAGTTGTAACGTGTTTGCTGCCTGAAAATTTATGATGTATATGAGTTCACCCAATTCCCACCCAACTATTCTATGAAAATCCCATTTGACCAACTCTACCATAGTTGGTCCTGGGAGGCTGAAAAGTTGCAATACTACTTTGCCTCAGTTGGAGTCCTGATGCCCTTAATTCTTTTGTGCAAAGTTTGTCCGGTTTGTCAAACCTAAAATCCAGAGTTGCATTGCTGACAGATAATGACATATATCACATCGGATGCCTCAAAACAGGAATAAAGTAATACTTGGGATCTGTCTCATGTGTAACCTGCATCTATGTAACTAAACTGTCTTCTTCTCCTTCTCTGCCATCCCAGTTTAAATCCTCCTTCAGTCTAGTTATGCTGTGTATCTGGCACCTCACAGAAATGTGTGCCTTTTAGTGACAGTTTTAGAAACGGTTGCTGGAAAAGGTACCAGGCATTTTTCTCACCATGGGCAAACATGGTTCTCCTACAGAAGTAGAAGCCAAAGTAGTCAAACATCTAGGAAGAAGAGCTCATAACCATCAACAGCATAAAAGATACTCATTTGTCATCTATTCATGACACTCTACTGTGGGTACCAATTGGCAGAGCTCAGCCAGCATGAGCAGTTGGTGTACAAGCTTAATATTCACCAGCACAAGGTTCTTCCATTGAACCCTCCCTTTCTGGAAGAAGACTCTGGAGATTTTGCAACTTCTTCCTGAGAAGCAGAGAGGTGGTTCAAGTAGCCCAAGATGCCAAGCTTTTTTTTAAAAAAAGTGCAGACATACACATACACCAACACACCCAACTCTGCCTTTCCCAACAGTGGAGCAAAATAAAAGGGGTAAGGTAAACCACTGAAGTAATGTGACACAATAAATCTTTCCTAATTTCTGTCCCAAAATTATATGGAGTTTCATTTCAAATATTCTTTAATTCGACATTTCTCCCCTCCATTCCCTATACAACCTTTTCTAGTAAAACCGGATTTGATACCGTCGCTGGCAATATTAGAATGCCATTTCTTCTGTTGGTTGATGCTTATCACCTTTCTTGTATAGAAGGAATAATGACAAAAAGGCAGTTTTGTTCCCATGGCAAAGAATAATAGAACAACAGAGTTGGAAGGGATCTTGGAGGTCTTCTAGTCCAACCCCCTGCTCAAGAAGGAGACCCTATATACCATTTCAGACAAATGGCTGTCCAAACTATTTTTAAAAATCTCCAGCTTCTGGAGGCAAGTCGTTCCAATGATTAATTGTTTTAACTGTCAGGAAATTTCTCCTTAGTTCTAGGTTGCTTCTCTCCTTGATTAGTTTCCATCTATTGCTTCTTGTCCTGCCTTCAGGTGCTTTGGAAAATAGGTTGACCCCCTCTTCTTTGTGGCAGTCCCTGAGATATTGGAACAACTGCTCTCATGTCCCCCCTCGCCCTTCTCTTCATTAAACTAGATATACCCAATTCTTGCAACTGTTCTTCCTATGTTTTAGTCTCCACTTCCCTAATCATCTTTGTTGCTCTTATCTGTACATTTTCTAGAGTCTCGACATCTTTTTTATTTAGTGATGCAATATTCCAAGTGTGGCCTTACCAAAGCATTATAAAGTGGTACTAACACTTTGCATGATCTTGATTCTATCCCTCTATTAATGCTGCCTAAGATGGTGTTGGCTCAATCAAAAGTATGCAAAGCCACACAATCCACACATAAATTCAGTTTGAATATGACTTTCAAAAATCAGGTTTTTCTGATGCCCAGATTTAATTCACATTGCCATTTGAAAAATGAGGCATTTCCCCATTTTTGAAAACAAGGGTGGTTTTCACACAATTCTTTTTATGAGAAGTGGCTTGTTGAATTTAAGAAAACAAGGAACAGAACTAAAAGCTAGCTGCTTGTCACTGACCTAGTACCAACATTTCTTTGGGTTTTCTAGTGACTTTTTCTTAGAAACCAAATATCCTACCATTTATTATTCTATGGTTTGTTCCACATGCTAAAAAGTCTTATTAGAACTCTAACTTGCACTAATGTGCATGGTGTTACTAAAAAAAAAAAAAAAAATGAAGAGAATAGTATGGTTAGTCATTGATTTCCTGAGAACTTCAACAATTTTAAACCAATGAAAAAAATATTTCTAGGTTTAGATTATCAGTTCTTCAATTCAGGGATTGTTTCAAGTTTGAAAACACCACAAACCATCAATTTGATTGTTGGAAATGTAAGTTGTTCATGTGAAAGGCTTTTACATCCAAAATGCATTATTTCTGGTGAGGATTTTTTTGATATGTTGAAATCAGTGGGATTTATGTGAGTCCTGATTATTAAGTGCCATTGGTCCTCTCTCACCGTATTTCCCCGAAAATAAGATCCGGGTTTTCTTGCCTCCAAGAGAGGCACCAGGTCTTATTTTTTGGGGGTGTCTTTTCCAGTCATCTCGCAGTGGCAGCACCAACAGCCCCGCCCAACCAGCCGACTTCTTCTGCGGCCGTAGCTTGGTTCTCAGCTGCCCAGGCCTTCTGGAAAGGCCTCTAGCTGCAAAATGCAGGCCGGAGCTCCATTCTCAGCTGCAGAATGAAGCTTCTCCTTCGGTCACAGAAGTGGGCCAGCGAGACAAGTGTCAATCCATGGGAGGCCTGCTGTAATGGTAAGCTCCATCCCCCCACCTCCTACTCTAGCTTGATTTTTAGGTGTGCACCTGACCCCAAAACTAGGGCTTATTTTTGGGGTGGGGCTTATATTAGGCCCACCCCCAAAATCAAGCTAGGGCTTATTTTCAGGGTAGGTCTTACTTTGGAGGAAACATGGTAATATCTTATGTCCACTTTCAATCCAATATCTGTGACTAATTTTGCAATATTTTTTCTAGGAGATTATTAGACTAGGAAAGCGATGCCATAACCCAAGACTGTGGCAAGTCCAAATTACATTTGCCGCTGATCCATCCAATCTGCACTTGCATCACAATTTGGGAGAAAAGGTGGGAGGGATAAGCAAGAAGATCCCAAACCTAGAGTGAAGTCTTCCTTCTCAATGTGCAAAGCTCTGTATTTACATAAGCGGCTTGCTTGTGGCTATTTGGGTCTCCTCACTTACTTCCGTGCCTAAAATAAAACCCCATGGAGAACTGCATGTTTCTTCTATGTCCAAGACAATAGAATAGAGAAAAGTCTAATTATGGGCTGCGACCAACCACAATAATTTTATGCATTTGACTCCAAGTTGCCTCCATTTTGAAGCTAGCAATAGCAGTAGCTCTTAGGTTCTGGCCTATGTCAGACCCAAGCTCTTCCTCTTCTGTATCACCCACTGTGGGTCCTATTGTACCTAACACATCTAATTATGGGTCCTATCTAGCACAAAAACAGAAGTTTTCTCCATGAACCATAAATTTAAAGAAGCTGTTGAAGCAGGTACCAGTGATTCTGATTTCATTTTCATGTAAAACCACCGACAATTATGTTACTTGAGAGATCATCTTCCAAATTATTAGTCCAGACACAATGCAGCAACTCAAGCAACACCCAAGACATTTGCGGTAGGGCTACACATACTACATGACTACCACTGCTATAATTATAACTATTCTGTGTAAGTGTTAGTGATTTTAAATGACTAGCTAACCATATGCATTCTATTTATATAAATGTGTCGGCTCAATCAACTTGATTGAATTACTGTAAATAAAGTGATGAAAAGTGAACCTTGATTCCACCTGAAATGGCAAGCTAGGTTTTATGCAAATTCTGGTTAAAATTATTAATCAGTGTTTAAAAATGCCTAATGCACAAATTAGAATTCAAATTTTCAGCATAAAGTGTTTTTATTTAATCAAATTGGCATGGGGGAATTATATATACCTCAATCAGTCATTAGGCCACACCAGAGTACCACATCTACCTACCGTAATTGTTAATTAATTTAAGGTGGGCCATTGCTATTTTAATTGCTTCAAATTTTCTAGTTTTTAATCATACAGCTTGTTGGCACATTTTCCATATGACCTTCAGCACATCAATAGAAAATGGAAAATGAAATGGGAAACCATTAAAAAAATCTTCAACAGGATGAGTGAAGAGTTGAGCGGTCATGGAATCTGAATAATAAATAAATCGGTCTCTTCAGCAATTGAACCCTAATCCTCATAGGTGGCATAGTGGCTCAGTGGTTAAGATGCTGGGCTTGTTGACTGGAAAAATTGCAGCCCAGGTTTGAGACCTGATGGCTATACAACAGTGTGAGCTCCTATCCTCGCCCCAGCTCCTACCAACTTGGCAATTCGAAAACATGCAAATGCGAGTAGATAAATAGGTACAACTTCTGTGGAAGGCAACATTGCTCTGTGATGTTATGCTGGCCATATGACCACAGAAATGTCTTCAGACAGCACTGGCTCAAAGGCCTTGAAATGGAGATGAGCACCACCCTGTATAGTCAGCAACAACTAGTGGAGTAAAATCTGCAGGGATTCCTCTATCTTTACCTCATAGGTGATGTTCAAAGCTGACTAGGTTTTCAATATAATGGCAACAATGTTGCCAGAGGCTTATTTATTTGACATTTATGGGTGCAGGCTAAAATACACATATAAAGTAAATACAAACAATTTTTAATTCAGAAAACATAAGATATTCCCCTCCATATGACTGGGCATTCAAATGCAACACAATGTGTACTTTCCACTTGGGCAAAAATTCTCCACAAGCAGATGATTTTAAACCACTGATTTACAATTCAGTTGAAGATACAATTCCAGAGGAGAACTGTACAATGATCATTAGCTCCTGAGAAAGGCTTGAATCCACTAAACCTCAACTATTCTTAAAAAAAAAAAATCTGGCAATTTCTAAATGTACGGCCATGGATTTTCCTGAAATGTTTCAGTTTCAGTTCATTTCATAAATTTGATTGGGGGCTAATATTAGATAAGAAGTTTAGCTGATGGTAAATTAATTTTTACTACTATAGTTTTAAATACGCCTCCCTCTGTTTAATGCTAGCCTTTTTCTCCTTCCCTTCACAGGCATTACCATGAAAAAGAAAACAGAAATATTTGATTCTGTTTTCAGCTAACCTTAGGGAGGAAAACAAAGAGGTGGCTTATGCTCTGTATTTGCCTACTTTTAGACTTTGTGTTCAAAAGTATTTAAAGCTTCTAGGTTTGAGTGACTGAATCTTAAGGACGGGTTTCAGGCTGAATCCCCAGTATTCGGATGTGTCCTTATGTCTATAGGTGGCTAGTTTGATCCAGTTCCTAAGTGAGGAGGGGGCTCTCCAGCAGACCCAAGCCATGCTCTTTTAACAATCATATCTAGACTTACCTTCTTCCACTAAACTGTGCTAGTCCTTATATCTAAGCCATTAAGCCCTTCCTCTTGTAGCAGATAATCCTATATTTTAATGGTGCAATATGTAAATAATGCCTTTTCCTTCTCCTAAATCTACTTCCATACTGTCTATCTCCCCAGCTTTGGGCTCTTTAAGTGCCACTCTTTGAGATTCTCAGCCAGGCCTTAAGTTGGGCAGCCCGCTTATATGCATATTTCTGGTCTTCCATGTAGACTGGTATTAGATGGCTGAACATCTTGCCCTGAAACTCCTGTTTGGGACACCTGATTGACCAGAATATTATTTCAGTGGCAGGAATTTTTGTCCTATGTCATGGCCTGAAAGTTCTCTAGATCAGGGCTGTCCAACCTTCGCAATTTAAAGACTTGTGGACTTAAAGTATAACTGGCTGGGGAATTTGAGAGTTGAAGTCCACATGTCTTAAAGTTGCTAAGGTTGGACGCCACTGATTCAGATCATGGAGATTCACAATCTGATTGGACTTTCTATTTTCCCTGCTTGTCCTCCAGGGTGATTGCCAATTTGATACCCATCTGAGCGTATTGTGTTTTTTTACTCAGAGTTCCATAATATTTATTATCTGAACAATACATTTTCAGTGTGGCCTTCTTGTAAGGTGACCAACTTTTTTACAATGAAAAGGAGGACACAAATAAATTGAAGAAAAAAATATTGTAAATAAAAGAAACATTTTATTCATTGCAACAATAATACAGACAACTTGCATGTGCAAAGTTTGCCAGCTGGGTGTTTTGGCGCGCTCAGCAGCAATTCCGATTGGCTTTCGAAAGCCAATAGTGGGAGTAGCACAGCTCATGCAAAAGTTGAAAAAAAAACCCATCAAAAAAAGGTGCCGGAATGCCATTCTGAGCATTCTATGAGGGGAAAAAAAGCCCTGCAGATTAGTCTTCAAATATCAAAAAGGAGGACATGAAGGAGGACACTTTTTGAGGGAGGACAGAACTTACAAAAGGAGGACTGTCCTCCCTAAAGGAGGACGGTTGATCACCTTACTTCTTGGACACTAAGAAAAGAGATGATGTTATGAATATCACTGAACTGCCACGGCATTTCTGCCTGTAAAGTTTTCTGGAGTCCTTGCCAGGAAACAGAATGCAAAGAATCCTTTTTAAGCTTCATTTCCTTCAGCTAATTTCAGAGGCAGCACTATTTGTGAGGATGGAAATCCAGGAAATATAAATATGCATCCTTGCTTTATGCAGGACATGCTTTATTGCACTAATCTTGTCTAAATTTTCTTAAAAATCAAGAACCTATAGACCACAGAAGTAAGCAGTCTGAAAGCCATTTTATTTTCTTTAAAGTAGAGCTTGTGTAGCAAATGGCAGGAAGCCATGAACCACAAAAATAAAACCATTCTAACCCTAGTGCTAAGTAAGGAAAACAAAGATGTCTCAGCAATTAGCAGTATTATATATGTTAGTCCTAAGTAACAACAGATGTTTAAACTGGAACCCAGCACATTCTTTGCAATCCTTCAGAAACCAAAAGCCTCTTGACATTGCTATACATTACAATGATCTAGGGCTTTGCAATTATTTGCACTGTATTTGTGACTATTTTATGAGCATCAGGGAGCTTTTACCTGTATCGACATGAGCCCACCACAAAGGTCTGCTGACTTAACAGAAAAGCAAGCACACACTGTAAAAACCTGCAGAGGAGCAAGTGCGCAAAGCTACTGGGCTTAGCAAAATAGACATGAAATATTTGGAAGGTGGGCTAATTACAATTCATTATGTAAACCATCCCAAAGAGCATCTCAAGAGCATAGAACATTGTTCAATTCTATTAATTATTGAATTAATACTTATATAATTTATCTCACCCGTTCAGAAAAACATGTCCTACTGAAATAGGACAATGGTTGCACAGGATACAATTATAATTATACAATTATAAAAACTGTACCTGATAACTGAATGTTAAAGTACATTCTTGTTATTCTCATCCATCATTTACAATCCCTATCCAAAAAGGTGATATAGTATGCTTTGTACCCTTGAATCTAGAATAACCAAATGCAACAAATCAATGGAAACTATATCAGTAACCCAAAAAAAGGTAACGAGACATCTACACAAATAACAACATTCCATGACATGATGCTGGCCACATGACTGTGGAAATGTCTTCAGATAGTGCTGGCTCAATGGCCTTGAAACAGAGATGAGCATGCACGTGCGCGCGCGCACACACACACACACACACACACAATGACTAGCAGAATAAAATCCACAGGGACTCCTTTACCTTTACCTATGCACTGAACAAGCAATCTTAATAAAACTAAATACCTTCCCCCCCCCAAAAAATGGTAATTTAAAGCCAACTAAATGCATATTTCTCTGTGGTTTTCCCTTCAGTATAATTGTGGCATGACATTTTCTGCAAGTCTTAATTTTGATTAAAGATATAGGAATCTGGCATATGTCAGATAATCCTTGTTTTGCTGGAATCAGCCTCATGACAAGAGGTTCTGACATCCTTGAGTTAAGAATCTGAAAGATTATGAACTTTAGTCAGCAAATGATTTATAATTGCAGTCTCAAAGCGTGAGGGATGATGTTCAAGTTGAAACTATAATCTTTGATAGTAGTTCTCGAGGAGAGAAATTTGTGTTAATTTTTCCTCAATGAATGTGGTTTCCAGGGATAAAGATCAAAGTGATGACAGTGGCCAGAGTTACAACTAATACAGAGTGCAGCTGGTACAACCTGCAATTAAACACTACAGTTAGACTGAAGTCTAGACAAGAAGCCAGTCCCTTGCCAACTGCAGCTCACATTGATAGCAATGTGGCAAGACTAAACATTACTGTGGTGGGAAGAACAGAAAGAGACAACTACTAGTTGGAAGGAGAAGGCAGACTGGATTACAGTGACAATGAGCAGCAGCTTCAAAAATAGACATCCTTGTGACTACAAATAGTTAATCTTTAATGTAAGAGTTGTTCACCTGTTTTAAACATGGGGATCTGTACATGCTGTTAATTAGGGAAAGGAAGGAGGTGGTGGTTACCCATGCAGATGGCACTTCTCTTATTTTCTGTTGAAAAACAAGTCTGTGCTAGCCCAGCTCACTATCTGCCTTTGGCTCTGTGGATGTGAGGATTGGCATAGGGGCAATATTTTTAAACCAGCAGATAATTTAAGATTTTGAAAGTGCAATGTGAGTGGCTTCACAAAATGGCTGTTGGAGTGATTTGCCAATCACAGAATAAACACACATTTACCAACTAATGGGTCTGCTCCAAAGTTTCTCCTTCTATTTACCTTTGTCTTCTTTCTTTCATCTGAGCAAATGGGCAACTTTCCAAACAAAGCACCGGCTGTGGTCACTGTTTCGATTCTTGATTTTTGATTCTTTTCAACCCAATGGAATGTTGGAAAGAAATTACGTAAAGGGCCTCTGGAACCTCTCTATCTTTCTGCCCATCTCAAGATAACTTTCATTAAAGAAACAAAACAGAGGGGGACCAAATTTGGGGTGGCAGGAGAAGTCAACAAAAGAAAGATCCATTCTGAAAATGAGGTAGATCTGAGCAGGGGTTTGGGGCAAAAAAGGGGAAAAATCACTCTAAAAAGGGGCAATTGGGCACTGGCTCAGAATGCTTTCAATGCCCTTTCTCTCTTCATCATATGACTCAGAGCACAGCAAATATACAAGCTTGTATACAAATACAAGCACACACACAACCTGAGAGGAAAACACAGTGGTAGGATTCAGCCAGTTCGTACCACTTTGGCAGAACCGGTAGCTAATTTTTTGTTGCCCAGTCCCAGAACGGACTTCCGGAAGTGGCATCCACACAGAGAACTGGTTGTTCACATGTTTGAATCCCACCACTGGGAAAATAGAACATATACAGCAGCATGCCATATGTACCAATTTGATTAGACCCTCATACTCACAAACACACTCGCCTAGAAGCAACACCTGTGCACCCTTATGGATAAAACACACACACACACACAAAACACTTGTTACCTCATATACCCCTATTCTTCAGGCCAGAGAACTTTTAGGATGAGGTTTAGATTGACATCCAGAGTGTTGGACCAGTTATGGAGTACTCACTCTGAGACTGAGGATGGTTAGATGGGTTCTCAAATATTCCTGCCTGGTTTTATCTTAGCATGTTTGGCATCCATGTCAGAGTTCAAGTCTCAAATGGTAAGCTGGAATGGGCTAATTACAAGATGTCTCCCCAAGTATTCCCACATTTGTGTTATCAGGCTTGGATTACTGCAAATTATGAAACATGCTGAACAATGATTTCTATACATAATTCATGTGGATGTGCCTGACTTTTGTGGTGGTATAGTATTGTACACCTTAACCTTCACTTCATTTTCAAATAGCTACCTAGCAGAGATGTGTATTTTAAATGGAGAAAAAGTCTGTTTCCTATACTTCTCATCCATACTGGGAAAGAAAACCCACTGTGTTCCTGTGTGGATCAGTCTACCAATACTGGCTTTAATTTTCTTTTAGGGATTGTTCCCTTCTTGCCACTCCCTGTCCCTTGTTTTGCCTTTCCCAGATATTGGTATACATGGATGCTTTCATATCCTCTTAATCATCACAATAAATTTATTAAATATATAGGCTGCCTGACTACCAGAGACTCTGGGCAGTTTACACATTGGAAACATTTAAAAACAAAGTTGGAAGATTTAAAAACAAAGAGCAATATAAAAATGCAAAAACATCCAGAGACAAAAGAACAACTGTGGCAAAACAAATAAACGAACAAACAAAAAAACAACAACAACCAGAGGGAAACAGAAAAAGGGAAAGAGGCATCAGTCGTCCTCTCCTTCCCTTTGACATTAATGCAGATCCTTTCTTTTTCCTATTCTTTTCCTTAATGGTATCACTGTGGTTTGGGTGCTACAAAGCAATAGGGAACACATTGTTCTTTCATTCTCTGCAGGCCCATGATAACTTTCACAAAATAAAGTATCCATGTCCCAACTTACAACTTAAAAGTTGTTTTAAAAAAAATGGAAGAGAAGAGATGCCTTTCAGAACTATAGGGAAAATAAGGGGAACATTGCTTCATCCAGAAACAGGCAGAAACAGAAAGGGTTCCCATGTATGGGTTGAATGAAGCATGGATTTCTAGGGTTGACTTAATGGGCCATCACTGGATCAATTGCAATATTATTTTTTAAAAATACAGAGAAAACAGAAGCTTGGCTACTGAGGACAAAATGGCTGTCCAAGGCAGCAATCGGCCACTAGAGAGGAGAGAAGATTCCAGGCACTGCAGACAATTGGATTTGGAGCTACTTCTAGAATGGAACAAAAGTACTGCAGGTAATCTATTCTGAAGGGCTAATGATGGTTCAGATCAAAACCCAGTAGTTTTGCATTGAAGCTGGGAAATATGGGTGCAGAGTGCATTTGGGATGAGCTGGGAGTGTGGTGACATCATTCATTTCTGCACTCAGAAAGTGGTGAGAAGACATCTTGGTAATGGGCAAAGCAGAAAGTCTGTATCTATCCTACTGCTGGGAACTAAGGAATGGGGTGGGGAGGGGAATGAAGATACAGTGAACCTGTCCCTATCTTCTGGTTTGATAATGCTTTTGGTTGCTGCTCTACTTTATGGTGCTTATTTTGTATAACCCTACAAGGTTGCCTCTTAGCCCATGCTGTTTTAGTTAAAGAACAGGAAATGCACAGGAAATCTGTGTCAGCTAAAGGCTACTTAGTCTACTCATAGGCGTTGGAATCCATATTTGCTGCTTGACCATAATTCTTAACATTTTGCTGATCAGTTGATTCAGATAATGTTTTTGCACTGGAACACAGCAGCAAGAACTCAGTTGTGAACCAGGATCGTGAGAAGGAAGAAAGAAGCTGTGCAGATATCTTGGGTGAGGTGAGCAAGAATGTGTACATAACTGTCCATGCATCTGCTTCCAAATATCATGAGATAATTTGGTGCTCAAGGCTGAAAATGCCTGCCTACAATCTACATCAGTCTACTGCATGAGGTCAAAGCAAGAAATATGAAGTAAATTTTATCTACATCTTGATGACACTCTTCTCTCCATGCAATCTGAGTTAGATAAGGCCCTGTAAGTGGGAACCTCTGTCTGAACTTAACAAAAGGCTGAATGAGAGCCATTAAACAAGTTGAATCCTGATAAGATAGAGGCCCTGTAGGGAGGCAATGCTTAAATTCAAGAACTGGATATGAAACTTGTTCTGCCTGAGATTGTATTCCCTTTAAAAGCAGGTCCTTTGGATCCAGTGTGGTCTCCTAGGACCCCAGATGTAGCTGTTCAGATTACTCTAATATTCAGGTGGTCTCACTTTCCCCCATTAAATTTAAACATTGCAAAGAAAAATTTGTAAAACAACGGGCTGGACGTTCTATCTGTATCTGCTAAGGTTCATTGGGTTCTACTGTGTTCCAGAAACCAATCTGAAAATAGAAATCATCAAAGACTAAGGGCTGAGGATATTAGATAATAAGGACATTGATGGGAGATAAAGGAATAAACAGAACAGATGGATGAGAAGCTGTAAGGGCAACAGAGTACACTTAATTAATCCCTGTCTTGAAGCTCAGAGAGTTTAGACTTCAGCATAAAGACATCACATATCTTTCCTTCTCTTCTATATCCATGAAAGATATATTTTAAAATAAAACACTAACAGCTAAGAGACGGCTTCCTAAAAGGCACAACAGGCAGAAAGAAAAAGTGTGCAACCCAAGTTTTGGGAATAAACAGAGAAGACAGTACAAGGGCAAAAATCCCTTGCCGGCATTGGTTCTATTGCTTATTGTTAGGTTGGCCCTATTGTGAATCCAATGCTGAGGCCTAATTCTCATAAAATTCTCATATTCAAAAGTGCTCCAAATCAGGTTTGATGTTCTCTTTGTTAGTTGGTTCCAGCTTCATGAAATACGGAAACTAATGTCTCGTTATATCAATACCCAAATATATAGTCAGACGAAGTTCTAGGAAAGTAAGGTTTCCTGTTTTGTTCCTCCCTGCTGATTCATCTACATGGCCAGATGAGATTCAGCTGACCTTTATTTACCCGTGAAGGATATGGAAGGTTATTAATATTCACATACCTACTGGAATGCTGAGAGATTCCCTTAATTAACATTTGGAAAGCTCTTTGAGAAAGTGGGATGAAAGCTGCTCCTGTACCTGAAAGTTATTAAGTATATCTCCTAGGCTTTTGCTGAATTAGGGCAGATGCAGATACTTATTAAAACAATTAAGTGCTAAGCACTGAATATATGTTCTCTTCGTGCATCAGCATCTAGTGGATAAACTATTTCCATCCTTACAGGATTCAAGATCTCCATGTTTCTCTTTTCCTGCTTACTGTGGCTTGAAAGCATCTATTTACTCCCCCCCAATGTACACTGTAAGAGCAATGTGACGGCATGATTCACTTTATGCCTTCCAATATGCAGTAGTAAAACGTTTGAATTGAATGTTTCAGAAGTTCTTGTTGTCAGACGTTGCTGGTACAAATCAGGTTGTGCACCCACATCTAGATATCTCACATTCTGGACTATGCTTTTAAGTCCCTGTAACACATTGCAAAAGAATCTATGTATTAAATTATCTATTTCCTCAATCTGATAGAATGAGATAGGTGACTCCACAATATATTTATTTATCAAATTTTATAGCTGCCCATGTGGGAGGTGAACAGCAAAGGCTATGAAAAAAATCAACATGTCAAAAGCAATCGAGTTAAAAAGTTAAACAGCATAAAACACAGAAGAGATTAGATCAGCAAGAGAGCCACTTCAAAAGTTCACTGATTCCCTTCAGACCCTAGGCCAAATGACCTAGCCAGGTCTTGAAGGACTTTGGGAAAATAAGTAGGGATGGAGATGACTTCACTTTAGATGGGAGAATGTCCCATAAGGTGGCAATAAAACAGCAGAGAAGACCCACCCGCTTGGGCTTGTCGTGTGCAGCTCCCTTATCGATGGGACCTATAGCATATCTGTCTTCCTGTATCTAATGAGACAAGCAGATGTAATCAGGGAAAGGTAGCCTCTCAGATAATCTGTCCCCCTGCCAGGAAGGTTTTCAAGGTCAAAAGCACTGGACCTGGAATTGGACTTGGAAGCCAACTAGCAACCAACGCAACTCATGTAGCAGAGGTGTGACATGAGCTGTTGTAGAAATACACATAAGTGCCTGCATCACTGCATTTTGCACGAGCTGGGGTTTCCAGATACTCTTCAAGGGTAGCCCCATTAGTGTCTTTACCAGCTACATGAAACCCTTGTTTGGGACATGGAATATTAAACTGTTGTGTCGATTGGGGAGAGAAAGGGATCACAAAGCTAACCTATTGTGACAGTTCTTTTTCTAAGTTGTAAGAGGTTTAGATATCTTTTCAGGGGATAGCTTAAAAGACAATGAAAAATTTGGCATGTCTTATATTGCCCGTAGCAATATGCAGACCACAATTTCTATACTCTTAAAATTCTTGTTCCTGTAACCTTTAACTAGGCAAAATGGTACATCAAAGGTCAAAACCCCATTTTGAACTAAAGTACTTCAAATAAACTAATTTACAGAATGTGTCCAAAATCTGGGATCCATGACTCCTGTGAAATTGAAATTTTGGCTAATTTTATAAAACATTTTATGACATAAAAATGATCATAGAACAACTTATGATGTAATACAAAATGCCATAAAATGTTTCCTATGCTGATAATTGACTGTGCTCTACAATTTGATGTGGAATGTTTTCAAGGTAGATACAATCCACAATCCACAATTCCAAGGCAGGAATTGGGTATGGCCAGTTTAGAGAAAAGAAGGGTTGGGGGTGACATGATAGCAGTATTCCAGTTTTTGTGGAGCTGCCACAAAGAAGAGGGAGTCAACTTATTTTCCAAAGCACCGGGAGGCAAGACAAGAAACAATGGATGGAAATTAATCAAGGAGAGAAGCAACCTGGAATTAAGGAGAAAACTTCCTAACAGTGAGGATAATTAACCAGTGGAACAGCTTGCCTTCAGAAGTTGTGGGTGTTTCATCACTGGAGGCCTTTAAGAGGAAATTGGACAGCCACTTATTTGAAATGGTATAGGGTCACCTGCTTGAGCAGGGAGATTGACTAGAAGTCCTCCAAGGTCCCTTCCAGCTCTATTCAGACTGATTGATTGATCGATCGATCGATCGATTGAACATCTCTGACTGTATCTCAGCTTTTCCAGGGAAGGCAGTACATTAGAAGCTCTGTCATTACTGAAAGCATTGACGGATTTGGTAAGGAAATGGACATAACCCCAACTGAGTCCAAAATTTCCATTATTTAGCAAGGCCGTTGTTAAGTAAGTTGTGCCCCATGTGATAACCTTTTTTTTGCCACAGTTAAGTGAATGACTGCACTTATTAGGTTAATCACACAGTTGTTAACTGAATTCAACTTCTCCCATTGTTGGAATCTAGCTGGGAAGGTTACAAATGGTGATCACATCCATTGGCACAGCATAACTATCATAAATACATACCAGCTGTCAAATGCTTGAATTTTGATCATATGACCACGGGATACTACAATGGTCTTAAGTGTGAAAAACCAGCCTAAGTCACTTTTTTCAGTGCCATTATAACTTTTTTCACTTAAATGGGTAAGTCTGTGTATATGCTTGTGTGTGTGCATTCATGCACATACAAACTGGTGTTCCATAGTTGCAAACAGAATGAGCTACAAATTAGAAAGACTAAAGTTCAGATCTTCTTTCATAAACTTAGTAGGTAATCTATCACTAAAGTAATTTATTTTCCTCTCTGATATAGTTCCCCTATTGCAATATGTATTTTTTTTTGTTTGACTCATCTTGCCTTCCTTTAGAAGCTCAAGTACACAGTGATCATTCCTCCCCTTTTTTCTGCATCATGATATAATGGTCTGTGAGAATGACCTTGGGAGACAGGAGAGGAGTCACAACAAGACAATTGTCATGCAAAATTTATCTCAGCCTACAGAAACAGAAGAAATGTAAGAAGTGCCTTCAAAGTGCCTCTTCTCTAGTATTCCAGGAAGAAGAGGAGAGGTATGCAATATTTTCACACTTGCAAGATTCTGTTATTGTACAGTGTTACTACCCATATTTTGTGCTTCTTATCTAGACTACTTTGAAGAGTTACACCATCTGTCACAACCACCCTGTGACCCAAAAGTGTTTTTTTTTCAAAAGGCACCTGGATATATTTTTTTTCCGTTGAAGACATTTTGCATCTCATCAGTCAGAACTGAAGAAGCTTCTTGGATGAAAAGCGAAATGTCTCTCAGGAAAAAAAAAAGTACAGTTGCCTTCTGGAAAAAGCACCTTTGGGACAACCATGACCTGGATGACTGAGACTCTCCATAGACAACCACCCTGTGAGATAGATTGGGCTGAAAGAAAGAAATTGGCCCAAATTTACCCAGGTCTCCCCAATGCCTGTCCAATATATTAACCACTACACCACCCCAGTATGTAGCCACGAAAGCCTTACTCAATTCTTCACATGAAGTACTTTGGACATCTAAAAGTTCCATACATGCATGTTAAAGTTCATTAGATTCCATGAAAAAAAATGCTTCTTTTAAACAGAGCAAATGATTAGTGAGGTAGCAGGATAGCCATTGGCAGAGATCAGATTGATAACCTTTGGCAGAGATCAGACTAGCCCAAAGCACCAGTCCTAGGACTACAAAGCAGATCACACTGAATATCTCTGTGAAACACAACTATGTGAAGCCATCTACCCAAAGTAATTTCCGTATTTTCACAATTACTTTCCAGACAAAGAGGCTCTCTGAGAAGAACAGATAATTCACATCCATATTGCATATGCACAGCATTATATTATAGATCAGCAGACCATCAATATGCCTTCTATAAAAATGTAGAAAAGTTGAACTGAAATTAAGAAAAGTACTTGGGCATTGAAAAGAAATAAGGAAGGGAAATAGGAATAGTGAGCTGTAACAGTTTGTAAAACTGTTAATTTTAACTAGCCAATTACTGAATAATTGTTTGGATAATTACTGCAATAAGTGGAGTAAAAATGGGTGGGAATGTCTAATGAAGCAAAGTTTAAATTAGATATATTTCAACAGGTTCTGTTATAAAGTGGTAAACAATTGAAGAAGCAGGAAGTAGAGAGTGGAATAATTTACAACTGCTCACAGGGAACATTATAAAAAGTGGGGTGCTTCCTCTTAAGTATCTTTTAATGTGTTCATAAATAACTGGGAGTTGGGGTTGATGGCCAGAGATGCTATTGATGTCAATTTAGTCAGGGTGGCTAAAAATAAAAAAGGAATTCCAAAAGTGGTTATAGTCTCTCCAGTTTGGATAAGCAAATAATAAAGTGGTACAAGTACAGATAAATATAAAGTACAGCTGAGCAATGAAAAGCAAGAACAAGAAAAAAAAACCCTAAAACTCAGTTGGGTTGATGGAATTCAGAGCAAGGGTGTTTCTTCCAGATGTTCACCACAGTACCTAGCTTCAATCAACAGTTGTTTTTTATTGGTTGGTTCTGGCCAGAGGTAATCAATAGTATAATGATTGGCAAGTCATAAGGCTTAAGAAAACTTTAAGAATACAAGTTGGTTAAGTCTGAAACAATATATACAGGCCATCTCAAGGGCGCATTGTGCCCCTAAGCCAAACTGACTGATGGCATTACCTTCTGCCAATGTGAAAATTTACATGTTTGGAATGATGTGGAAGGAGGGACAATGTTGGTATCTCCTAAACCTTGGCACCTACAGTAATACCAACTTGGTCTTAGACTAAAACAAGTCTCAAACAACTTCTTTGTGCTGATAAAAGAGAAATAAACAACTTCATAAAAGCATTGTCTATTGATGGCTGGAGATTGGGCTTTCTGGAGATTGGACTCAGAAAGCCCATCAATACGAGGTGTTGAGGACATCTAAAGAAGGTTATTCCCTCATAGAACACCATCCTCATTCTGCCTACCCACTTGCTTGCCCACCTGTCCACCCAGCTATTCTTCTGGCTGCCCATAATGAGTTGTCCTCATGGTGGATTGGCTGTCCTGCAACGACTTGCAGTGGTGAGTTGGCTATGCTGAGCAGACTACACTGAGTTGACCTAGACCCCCCCTCAAGTACTGGAAGACAGTAATCATGTCTTCCCTAATACTTCTCTTTGATAGGCTAGCTTCCTCAACTGTTCATCATACGATTTAGCCTTCAGACCCTTTATCATCTTTTGGTCTTCTTTAGGCTCTCAATATCTTTATTTTATTGTGATGAACTGTATGCAGTATTCTAAGTGTGGCCTTACTGGTGTATTATAAAGCAGTATTATCACTTCTTGTGATCTTGATGTCTATGGAGTTTCTCAGGCATCCATGTCATGGTTGTCCCAAAGGTGCTTTTTCAAAAGGCAATTGGACTTTGTTTTTCCTGCGAGATGTTTCACTTCTCATCCAAGAAGCTTCTTCAGTTCTGCTGATCAGTTGTGATTTTGAAGTTATCTTTCTCTTGATGCAGTCCAGGACTACATTGGCACACTACTTGCTCATACTTAAGTGGTGGCCCAATTAAGTCTCTCATTACTTATTTGTTTCCTTCTCAGAGGCATTTGCTTGGCTATAAGAGAAAATTCTGGAATAGCTAAGCGTTCCATGCCTGTTCTTATGAGCAGTCTATTTAACATTCATCAATCATCTACTGATTAATTAATCTGTTAATTGTAGCAATTGCAGGTTTAACTCTCATCAAAAAGGGAGACATTTCTTACGTAGTAACGACTGCCCAATATTCTCAGATATTGTCAGCACCAAAGGCAATTTCAGGATTGCCGGTAGCTACAGAGATCAAATACCACACGTTGCTTATGAGCCAAAAGGAATTCATTGTAAACTTGCCACCCACAGACGAAAAGTGGAAACTTCGCCTTTTTAGTTTAGCAGAATCCCACAGTGCATTAGATCGTGTGCAATCTTGCTACTTCATTATTTGAACCACTGCCCTGACAGTCAATGGCTTAGAAGTCTTCCTTATAGAACTTTTCCTTTGAAAGACCTTTTTCTTTAATGACAGTGATCTATTTAGAGAGTTTGTATAGAACACACCTAGATACACTCATGCATGACAAGCCAACGATCTCTTGAATAAACCTCTTTATTCAAAAATAACTCAGTTAAGAAGTCTGGACCAAAAATTGATTATATATTCAAATTAATATGTGAAAGACTGATGTGGACACCCACTGTTTTTTTGGTCTTAGACTATCCAGCTGATAATCCCGCAATGAATAAAAATCACACTGTTGTGCAATGAAATGTGTGTGAATATGCCTTCAAGTCAATCTTGACTCCTGGAGACAGCTTGGACAAGTCCTTGTAGTTTTCTTTTGCAAGATGTTCGGAAGTGGGAGAGAAAGTGACTGACCCAAGGTTACCCGGCTGGTTTTGTGCCTAAGGCAGGACTAGAACTCACAGTCTCCCAGTTTCTAGCTTGCTGCCTTAACAACTACACCAACTAGTTCACTGCTCTGCAGCAAGCTAGTTTTAGAATTAATGCCTCGCCTATTTGTACTTAACATAAATTTTAATATGATCAGATTAATTATGAATGTGGCATACTGATGATGTCAATGGGCTCCCAACTATAGTCCAACATTTTAACAGTATGAAAAACACAAATCTAAATGGAAGGTTTTGGTGTGAATATAACAGTGATGAGGTTTGGTCAGTCATGAAGTTTGTCCCGTTATTCAAGAGGTCATTAGGTAGCATTCAAGTCTCATTATGCAAGTTATAATCTGCCTTGGAGGGATTTAAAAGTATCCTAGTTTTGACAGACAGTTGACCAGTGTCACCTTAGTTGATCCCTTAGGACAACTAGTTTGAAGCTTTTCAAGTATTCAGTTAGACTAATAAACACAATACAGATGTTTTTGATCCAAGTTCCCAGCAAGAAAAATGCAGCTTGATCAATAACAACACTGAGAGTATTATCACAGAAATCCATTGGCTCTAGAATATAATTTTAGATTAATTACACAATTACTGGGCAATTTCATCAGCAAAGAAGCAGTGATATTCTTCTGTCTAAACACGACTGTACAATGATTAAATCATAATAAGGAATAAATAAATAAAGATTCAAAATTGTGGGAGCCATGAAGAGGGAAATACAGAAATAATTTCATTGCCTTGAGAAAACCCTTGTCACTAATCTATGACAGACAAAGGCTTGCATGAATACACCAGAATATGGAACAAGCACATGAAATTATTAAAACTCTCTCTCCTTACTTTTGCACATAACGTGTAAAAAATAAGTCATTTTTACTAAAATCAAACTAATGGAAACTGATTTTGAACTTCCTCCTTTTAGCTACCTTAAATTAGTATTATGATTTTCATTGATTGTTTATGTATGTTATACTTCTGCACACAGAGGAAGAAGAATGTAAAAATGTTCTTGAGGACTGGGACTTGAATAAGAGAGCAGCAGGCAAAGAAAGGAAAAGAAAGGAGTTTCTTTTCCTATTGCAATGAGCTACATTTTTAAATGTTTAGAAAACTCAGTTCAGATATTTCTAATCACCTTCTGGCTGTACAAATGAGACACAAAACTCCTGAACTACTTCTTATAGCAAGAGACATACCTCTTTACCATTGGCTCACTTTTTGATTCCCCCACCTATAGTCACCTCATTGTGATTCTACAGCAGAAATTTGGATTCCCTCCAGATGAAAATGAGATTCATTATCAAAGAAGAATCTCATCCTTTTTCTGTTTAGAAAGTCATCTTCTTTTCTGTTTAGAAAGTCATCTGCCTCCATTCAGACATAGTAGTCACAGGGCATTCACATGTCAGAGGTATACCTTCAGTACAGAGTTGATTCTTGAGTGTATAATCCATGTCTCTTGATCCAAAAAAGAGTTCAAACCTTCAATATGACTTTCTGCTGCTGAATAAAGCGATGAGGCATATATAGTGAAGATCATATGCCTGGCCATTATAGTTTGACTTAATACTACAATAGCTACATCTGTGTGTACTACTTGTACCAGGATGACCAATTAAACATGCTAAGAGTTCACTAAATTATATCCAAGCACCTCTCCTTGTGTCCATAATGCCAACAATTATAAGAAAAATGATGGAAAATTTACAGCTGAGGTAGCATCACTCAAAAATAATTATGGAAAAGAGACTATAGAGACCACTGAGGGTAAAAAAAGAAAGATTATATGAAATCTTTTACAAATAGGCTGATTTTTATTTATTTATTAAATTTAGGTACCATCCATCTCACTCTCAGAGTGACTTTGAATGACTTTGCAGAATAACAGAAATATCTGTAGGAAATGAGTATATTTAGCAATCAGCATCATTAGGAATTGGTAGAAGACAGTTCAAATCGAAACTGGAAGTCAAAGATGTAGATTATATTGCTTTTTTTTTTAACTGAGAGTACAAAAATTCAAATGTTGTACATCTTCCAGTTATGTTTTGTAAAATGGATGGCTTTGTAAATTTGATTAATAAATTAACAATTGTGGAGTCTTTAGGTTGTTTTCATAGAGAGATTTCATTACCTGCCTAGGTTATATATTCAGTGCTAGATGGAAGTAGAGTTTGCTCTCTGTATATAGTCGGTCTTGTCAGTGTTGGGAGTGTTGTTTTCTCCTTGCTAGTTCATTGATTAATGTTGTTGTTTCCTGCTTGATTGCTTATCTAAGTTAGTAGTTCCTTGATTAGGGTATTTTTTGTTTGTTTGTTTGACCTTAACCCTGGTGTTAATCCCTGTTTATATGGGTGTTGTTTGCTGAAGAAGAAATATTCTGATTTTTTGTATCCTTTTTAGCTTTTGATTGCCTCTTTTGAATGGTATGTAAATGTTGTTTATCTTTATGTACCTGTTGATGATTGATTTGTCTGAGTGCCAAGCTTCCAGGAATGTCCCTACCATTTTGGGATTTAGCTTGGAGTAATATGCTCACAGTTTATCAGTTGAAACTATGGTTAAATCTGGCCATATCTCTGATATTAAGGAGTTTTCATCAAGTCTTCTGACTGCTAGTTGGTGTTCATGGCTATGCTCTACTAATCTCCTATCCGTTTGCCCTACATTGTGGCTGTTACAGTTCTTACACTGTATGCTGTACATGACCCCTGTTTTTTTTCCTTTTTGGATCTTTTAGTTTAATTAAAATGTTTTGGAGGGCTTTGGTTGGTTTGTGTACTGTCATGATTTTTTCCTAAGGGTCACAAGGGAGCAGAAATGGCACAAACCTATAGGTGGAGAGAGGAAGGACAAGAGACTCAGGTGCCTAGTAGCAAAGTAGGACTTGCTGGGGTGAGGGAGGGGGGCACCAGAGGTTGACAGGTAAGAAACATATCTGAATTGGGAGTAGGGGTGCAGTTTTCCTCATAGTCTGTGGTTCTGCTGGTCCCCCCACCTCCCCAGCAAAATGGCAGGTAATTCTGCAGATCGGTCTAGAAGAAGGTGGCAGCTTCACCAAGGGTCTCATGAAGGTCATGAGGGGAGGGGAAATGCCTGCATGAAAAAAGAATGACCCAATGTGTCACTGGTTGTCTAGTCATATTAATATTAAATTCACATTTTGGGAATATTCTTAAAATATTTCTTCCCAAGTAATTTTCAATCCAGTCTTCAATTTGGGGTGGGGCAAGTGATTAATAAAGTTGGTGTTATACACAGCAATTGTTATTTTCTTGACAAGGAGAATTCATCAAGATTTCATTATGTTAGTCCAGCCTGGTTTTGACTTAGCAATGAATGGAATGGAATGGAATGGAATAGAATAGAATAGAATAGAATAGAATAGAATAGAATAGAATAGAATAGAATAGAATAGAATAGAATAGAATAGAATAGAAGCTGGAAGGGATCTTGGAGGTCTTCTAGCCCAGCCCCCTTGCTCAAGCAGGAGACCCTATACCATAACTAGCAAATATTTGTTGCCAAGCAATGGATTTCCAAATTAATGTTGTGATATCCCTTCTTTTTATGAGTTTCTGATATTTATTTTGCTGTATTCCATCCAGTCTGGGGATAGGGAGCCTAAGCCTAATAGCCCATTCATAAGTTACTGTATTTGCTGCCTTCTGAGCTGAATCACTTTGGGGTTCCCTCCCTCCATTTTCTTACCACTTTATGTTGGAGGAGCTGCTTTTCCGATTATTCACCAGGATGTACGGCTCTCAGTGCATGGCACGGAATCCTTATTGGTGCACAGGGAAATTCCCTTAATTACACTGGTGTCATAATCACACCACATGATTGATCTGTAAACACAGTGGGCAGTCCTTGAGAAGTTAGTTTTTTGTTGTTTTGTTTTAAATAAAAGCCTTCTGAACTCTTCCGAGTATTTCACAGCTGATCTTTGAAAGTGAGATAGGAGAGTGAAAGAAAAGTAAAATCAATTTCCCTAGGGGGAATAGCAGATAAAACCTGCCCTCCAGGAAGGTATTCAAGAAGTATCATAAAATGCCTGGACAATTTGAATAATGGCAGAAATGCAGCTGCTTTTAGAGGGAAATTAGCCTTTTAGTTTAGGAAAAGAAAGAAAGAAAAGACAGAAAAATGTTAGCCTGCTCATTGGATGGTACAAGCATTACCTAGTGACTAGTAAATTCCAAGTAAACAGAGCATTTGGGTGAGTGGGGTAAGATATTCTTAATCATTTCTCTCCATAAATGGGTGCAGCTGGTGAACCAGGCAAAATTGGCAAAATGCATGCTTGGCTTCAGCTTCCTGCTGACTATCAAGAAGCAAATATCAAGGATCCCAGAGCACACCCAATCTGTCGTGATTGTAAGATATAATCAGTAACTACAATAGATGTAAACAACTAAACAGCAACCACAATGTGCCTTTCACCCCCCCACACACACAAACAGTGTAACTGTGGAAAATATTCAGAAGCATCTGAAGATCACAGATTAATCTCTTCCTTCTATGATGAGGTTTTTCACTCTGAGAAGCATTTCAGTTGTCTGCCTGCCCTTTGTTTATGACCCCTCCAAGACTATAAGTGGAGGGAGAAATAGTCAGAAGTTGGTTTCAAACTTGCAGAGTTCAGCTGGTTTTAAAGCCTTCTGTTAATTTCAGGTTCTGATTGTATAATAATTGCAGGGATAGCACATATGAATATACGAATTCCAGGTACATTCATACTTGAGAAAAACAATCGAACACCAGGATAAATACAAACAAAACTGTTTAATAAACTTAGCTTTCATCGGCTAACTGCCGACGTCATCAGAGTAAAATGCCGGGGGTTTGGAAGCTTGCTTATGAGACTGGCTGTTTGTGCACTCTGCTCATTGAGCGAGTTACCAGTCTACCTGCCCCAATTGGCCATATTACATCTAGTTGTCTCGCACCCGTCCATGTGTTCCTAGACTCAGGAATCATCGCCTCTCTCGTTGTCACTCTCCTTGCCTGCCTCATTCGTGTCTGAATACCCGTTGCTGTAGACTGGTCCCCTAATGCCTCTTGTCCTATGGCCACGGTCAGTCAGGTAACCTGGTCCCAAACCATGTAGGGCTTTAAAGGTGACAACTAGCAGTTTGCACCTGGAAACACACTGGCAGCCAATGCAGCTCAGAGTGTAGTGGTGTTACACTATGTAGCCAGCACCATTTATTACCCATGCAACCACATTTTGCACCAGTTGAAGTTTCTGAATGTTCTTCAAGGGCAGCTCCCATGTAGAGCACGTTACAGTAATCTAAGCAGGTGGTTATAAAGTGACAGATGATGATGAGCAGGACCTCCCAGTCCAGGAGTAGGCACAAATGGCACACTACTCAATGGTGTGCAAAGGCTTTCCTAGCCACAAGTGCCACCTGCTTTTCAAGCAGAAGCTGTGAGTTTAGGTGGACTCCCAGATTACACATTGAGTCAGTCTGGGGTAAATGTTTTATATTACTCTTCTTGTTGTGAGCCACCCAGAATCATGCAGCATCCAAATTATTTTCGCCATAAATTTCAGTAGGACCACACTGCAAATCAATGCATAACTAAGTGTGTAAATGTAACTGTGTGAATTGAGCCAGTTGTCTACAAGCAGTAAAATGAGAAGGCAGACTGGATGGTTCCCCATCAGATTTCAGGTAAACTCTTTTTAATGCTCACCTAGGTTTAAAAGTGACTATAACAGGGAAATCTATTGGGATCTGCTTGATGGAGAGATAATGTCACAAGCAAGGTAGGATTAATATATTTTTCCCCTAAAATGATCAGCTTTGTACAGGCAAAATAGGAACGCTATCAAAGCTCATGTTGGTCACGCTCCTTTCAGTGCACAAAACCCAGGAAATAATCGCAGTATATAACTTAAAGTTGTATGGAGAACTTTCAGAAGCCTTGCTTCTAAATGAAAAAAAGAAAAGTAAAATAACCAAGTGCTGGTTTAAAACTGTTCTTTCTATGTTGTTGCCACCATTATCAGACATGGTAGGGAGACATAAAGAACAGCCTTTGAAGGTGGTACAATTCTCTGCCCTGTTTCTTCTTCACTCATACACTCAAGGCTTTTCTAAGCTGGAGTTCCTTGTTGGGCGAGTTACAGCTTCGGTGTTGCAACCAGGGTGAGTGAGGAGGTGAACCAAACCACCTGGGGATGTAGGTTGGTCCAAGATGCTATAGAAATTGAACCCACAGAATTTAAAAGCACTGTAACACTGGAGTGTTGCAAAAGAAGATGACAACCACAGTGAGCCTTTTACTGAAGCCACAGGATCCTGGTTCCTCTGTTCTTTACTCCACATATTTTGCATATATATTATATACTGTAGGCATATCTCATATTCAGAGATACGAACAGTTGTCTTAATTGTAGTGACAAATGAACCACTTATGCATCCTAAATTGCATAAGTTGCCTAGAGGATAAATACTTAATGATGCTGGAATTACATATAATCAACTAAGGAAAGATGGTTTGGGAAAAGGGAAAAAAAAATCACTACCTCAACCACAGCCCCAAAAGCTTCTCCCTAATTGAGTTATTTTATTAAACAAAATGGTTCTGAGGCAGAGCCCTTTGAAATTCCTCATTAGAATCCATGTACTACAATTTACTTTGTAAGACAAAGCTTGTGTATGAGAGATGGTATCAAACAAGGCACCCATTAAGTCCTGCAAAATGTGGAGCATCTTCTCTTTTCCTTCAAAATGAAGGGCTTGATTTTTCCAAACTTTATAAGGCCAAAAATATTCATTTGACTTTGCTTTTTTCCTTCCATTATTTCTATGCCTGATCATGATGGGAGAAAAATCGGCACAGGGTTTCTTGAAGAAGTCAGTAATAGCTGCATTGCATAGAAGAAGAGGAGGAGGAAAGTGAAGTGTAAAGCCAGATCTTTTTAACTGAAATAAACAATAATAGCAATAGCACTAGCAGTAGCGCTTAGACTTATAGACTGCTTCACAGTGCGTTACAGCCCTCTCTAAGCAGTTTACAGAGACAGCATATTGCCTCCCAACAATCTGGGTCCTCATTTTACTGACCGCAGAAGGATGGAAGGCCGAGTCAACCTTGAGCTGGTGAGGATCGAACCTCTGACAGAGAGCAGTGAGTTAGCCTGCAACCTAGAACTAAGCAACCCGGAACTAAGGAGAAACTTCCTGACAGTTAGAACAATTAACCAGTGGAACAACCTGCCTCCAGAAGTGGTGAATGCTCCAACACTGGAAGTTTTTAAGAAGAAACTGGACAGCCATTTATCTGAAACAGTATAAGGTTACCTGCCTGAGCAGGGGGTTGGACTTGATGACCTCCAAGGTCCCTTCCAACTTTATTATTATTATTATTATTATTATTGTTGTTGTTGTTGCATTCTAACCACTGCACCACCACGGCTCATGCTTTATTACTGGATAATAAAATAAGATACATAAAAACTATTAAAAGCAATCAATTTAAAAAAGATTAAAAAATAAACAAAATAAAGAACACACTGGAAAAGCATACAAGAGAGTGCACTCAATTAACAAGCATATAGCATCAAGTGAATTGACAAAACCATGTTTTAAGGGCCTCGTGGAAGGCCAAGGGGGTTTGGGGTGAGCCTCACCTTAGTGAGATCCTGGATAGTTTTGGCAGCTGTCAAAGGTTCTCAAGCTGGCTGACTTTTAAGCAACATCTGCCAAAGCCTTCAGCTCAAAGGACCTTGACAGCAGAAGGCAAATCATTTCTGTCCAAGGAAAATCTACATAGCCAATTGCAATAACACTTGTTGTCCCACATTCCTTCCATAAGATGCAGACTATATTAAAAGCTTGTTTACCCACTTTACATTCAGATGCACAATACATGTTAACTTAATTTTTCCTTACTCAGGCAAAGGACTGATATCTTTTATATCTCTCCCTCATTGTTCCTGAATGGTGAAATCAATGATGATCCCCTACTGAACAGGAAACCAGATAAATCAAATCAATGTTGGAGATATTTGCTTTCAACAATGGCCCATAAGAATGGGTGCTTAAGGTAAAATCACAACAAAGCATGAATTATTCTTACCTGATTGTGATCAGCAAAGTATGAACATAATCACTCACATTATTGACCAATTGGTAACTAAATGTTGTAGCTGTGATAATGATGTATATTCTCATGGCTTTATTGCTGGAAATAAATCATTAATCAATGAATCTTTGATTAATGGATGAGACTTATTTGATTAGCAAGCAAGATTAAATAAGGAAACATATATTAATTATCTTATTAATAAAGTCTTGTGATTTGGATAATCATTAATCAGGCTAAATAGATATTTTTTTCAAACGCTAATATCTTTTAATATAGGATTACGGGTAGTAGTTACTACAGAAATGGTCTTAGTACAGTCTCAGAAAGGAAAGGATGATCCACTGAAAAATTTGCACTATATAGATAATCTAACTACAAGGAGAGCTTTCAATTAAAGATACTTTGTGTCATGTGAAAGCAATAACTCTATCATTGTAGAAGATACAGCTGGGGGAGGGGTGGAGTTAGGCACATTTTGAGTCCTTACATTCCTATAAGCACTCCAAAAGCAATCCCTCCTCAATTGCATTGACCCTTGTGGCACCAATCTAGTGTTGAACTTTAGTTGAGCAGATTTTTATAGGGTTGAACACATTTTCTAAGTTGTAACCTTATGAATGGTCCTGATTCTTTGTGCCTGACAATCTTTTGGGGACTAGGATCATGCCTCTTTCCATTCCCCCAACCTTAAGCTTTATTTCATAGTTATTCTGGATGCTATATGTCATCCCAACTTGAGAAAGCTGGATTGGCCTTCTTGCCAGGCTGGAGACCTACCTGTGAAACCTTACGCAGCTGTACAAAAAGAGGACTGCTCTTCTCCTTTTGCCTCTATTGTGTTTGTGTCTTTTCACCCCCTCCCCCCATGTTGGAACATAAAGCAATGAAAGATGGCAGTGACTACACCTGTCTCTCCACCCTAATTTGCAAACAGGGCAGGGATTTCTCCCCCCCCCCCAAACAGGAACCAAATTAAGGGGGGAAAAACTGTTAATCACAAAACAATCACAAAACAAGCTTGGATGCCAAGCAAAATAGTTGCTTCCCAATTTCTCAGGATATCCCTGCAGCCAGATCACTGGTAAGTCCTATAGCTATGCAAGAGTAAGAACAGACTTGGGATATATCCAGTTTACCTGTGAAAATGGCTTCAACCTGTCACATCAGCCCATCCCACTTGTTCAGGCAGGGAAAACTGGCTATAGACCCTGACAGACAGAGACTTCCAACCTGCAGGCTCAAAAGGAGGGCATTTTCTGCTGCTGTCCCTCCTCTGGAGGCCAAAAGATATGAGGAACAGTTGCAGTTGGGTATATCTAGTCTAGTGAAAAGAGGTGGCATGCTGGGAGTGTTCCAGTATCTCAGGGGCTGCCACAAAGTAGAGGGGGGGGTCAACCTATTCTCCAAAGCACCTGAAGGCAGGACAAGAAGCAATGGATGGAAACCAATCAAGGAGAGGAGCAACCTAGAACTAAAGAAAAATTTCCTGACAGAACAATTATTCAGTGGAACAGCTTGCCTCCAGCAGTTGTTGGTGTTCCAACACTGGAGATTTTAAAGAAAAGATTGAACAACCATTTGTCTGAAATGGTATAGGGGTTGGACTAGAAGACCTCCACGGTCTCTTCCAACTCCATTATTCTATTATTCTTTGCCTCTAGAGGTGAGGAAAGCCCCCAATTTTCTGGTCTTCTGCAAAGGGGTCAAAACTTGGCTATGTACCTTGGCACAGGGCCCCCCACACATCCATAGGGCTGGTCGACCCCATGATAACCCTCCCACACACCTGTATTAACAACTTTTAGTCTCCCCATCTTGGATATCTCCATCTCTTGCAATTTTGTAATGCTGTTTTACATTTTTAAATGTTTAATTTTCAATTGTTTGATTTTAATGTTTTTTTTTGTACAGATTAAATTGTGCATTACTCAGAACTTCTCTGTGAGGATGGTTAATAAATTTGACAAAGAAAGAAAGAAAGAAAGAAAGAAAGAAAGAAAGAAAGAAAGAAAGAAAGAAAGAAAGAAAGAAAATCACACCGCTCTTGTTCTGTGTTCATCCTAACATGACTATAGGCCCTGGATGTCAAACTCACTGCATCAAGTGACATGTCATAACATATCACAATTTTTTTCCCCTTGCTGGAGCTGGGGTGGGCACAGCTTCTGCGTGATGCATCCAGCCGATGGATCTGCAGTTTGACACCCCTGCTCTAGGCTGATTTCAGACATTCCTATTTGAACTAAGACAATTTGGCAACAGCACCTGCAAAGAAGAGGAGAACAAAATTGCTAGTCCCTTAGCTGAGATGGTGACATGACTCTGTTTGGTTACGGTCTGCTGGATATCTATTTTGGCAGCAATCAAGCCTAATGAAACTGGCTTCTCAGGAAGGCCAAGGCAAGGGCAGTGGTGGTAGTCTGCTTTCCTTCCTCAGCTCTGGCCTGTTCACTGAGAGCTGGGGGAGACAAATATTGGCAAAGTGAGCTAGCCAGGGTCCCCTCTCCTTTTGTATCCACAGCCCCCCCCCCATGCATTTGTTCCTTCTTGGATCAGCAACATAGCCCTTGCAAGTGTTGGATCATCCATGGCACTCACAAATTAAATTTAAAGAACTTTTTCCAAATGGCTGGTAACTCACCGTTTCAAAGACTAAGCCATTATGTGTTGTGTCAGCCCTTTGAGGTAATCCAGATCAGGAAACAGACACCCACAAGAAATATCTAGGACTCAGCTTTTCATTGCTTAACAATAGCAGAGTCTTGAAAGCCTGATAGTGTTTTCTCATCCTTTGCTCTTATAGCAAAGTCATAGCCGATTAATCTTGTTTCTTTCCCCCATTTTCGTCTTTCCTCCAGCTGAGCTCATATATTTTTTTTTTGCTAATAATCACTATATACCTTCTCCACAGTTATCTGTGTTGCAGTCTCTGTCACTCTCACCTCTTCCTCACAGAAATGGCATAAGGTAGGTTTGCTAGGTCCGCCGGATATCATGCCACTTCCAATTCACAGTCATTTCATCCTGTTAGCCACAATGGACAACAAAACAATTTGAAATATGGGGATGAGGATTCTGTGTTACTATACCAACCTGGACGAGGTTCACTTTCCAAATTAAACAGGCCTTACTTTTTATTAAACATTACTTTCAATTCTGGCAGATTTCATGATAGACAGCTTTTGATCATCTTTACAAATAAGCCTTGTTAGAGGAATACATATTACTGGCTCAATGGACTTAAAATAGTCCAAGGAAAAGAAAAAAAATGACCTAGGCGACTAACCCCAGTGGGATTTTCATCCAAACCAAACCAGCTATGTACATATTAAAATACAGTGACTCCATCTAGTCATTTGGGTGGATTTACCATTGCCTGCCTCCTAGGGCTGAGAGAGAAGGACTGGCTCAAGGTCACCCAGATGACTTCATGCCTAAGCTGCAATTAGAACTCACGGTCTCATGGCTTTTAGCCTGCTGCCTTAACCACTATAACAAACTAGCTCTGTAATGGGAATATTATTAAGAACTTACTTTATAAGGTCGAGGTTTTGAATTAAAGCAAATACAGTAAAGGAGCACATCAGGACAAGGAGATAAGGAGTCTCCTGTTTGAGCAGAGAGTTGGACTAGGACAGTGGTCCCCAACCTTTGAAGCTTGGCAGTCTGGCTATGGGGGAGAGGGGAACTGGGCTGCATGAGTGGTGGCATAGCACATTTGCACACATGTGCCCATATGTGCACAGCTCCACACACGCAAGAGAGGAGAAAACTTTGGGACACCGCTCACATGAATGGAGATGTACACACCAGCCTGCCTCTCAGGTGGCCTGGTTCCGAATAAGCCATGGCCTGATAGTGGGCCATGGCCCAGGACTTTGAGACCCCTGGACTAGAAGATCTTCAAGGTCCCTTCCAACTTTATTATTCTGTAATTATAAAGCTTGAGTTTTTTTTGACTCAGGACAATATCAAAAGAAGCATTCTTACCTTTTGCTTTACTGGTATGAATCCTACCACAATGTCAAACAGTTTTATTAGCTTTTTCTCTTGTGGAATTCTTTATTTGAACCCACAATTTCCATAAGTCCAGGCAATTGATTTAGTTTGCATATCTAACTAAATAAGAGAAAGAGCAGTTTTAAAAAATGAGTCATTACCGAAGGCCTGGAAACAGAAAATACAACTCTCCATCATTGTTTATCGGCTCTGTCTAAGTCAGATATATTAAATCTGAACAGCACTGTGGACTCAAAAGGGGTTGTATGTGTTATTTACATTGCATCCATCAACAACTCTTCAAAAGGCTGTTGTAAAATGTATTAAGAGCCATGGTGGTGCAGTGGTTAGAATGTGGTATTGCAGGCTAATTCTGCTAGCTGCCAGCGGTTCAGTTCTCACCGGCTCAAAGTTGACTCAGCCTTCTGAAGTTGGTAAAATGAGAACACAGATTGTTGAGGCCAATATGCTGACTCTATAAACTCCTTAGAGAGGGCTGTGAAGCAGTATATAAGTCTTAAATGCTATCGCTATTTGGTTGAAGGAATTGCTTTAAAAAACCATTTTGTCTTAACTGCCTTAAGCCTTTTGGTTTAAGGAATTGCCTTAAATCAAACGTATCTATGTACATGCTGAGGCACACTTTGAAACAACTTTTCCCCTTCCACTCTAAAATGGTGTGTAGCCTTAATGCCTATTACTGATTGTCCATCTAACAATAAAGAGGTTAGTGGTATTTATGATGCTTTGCCAGTAATATCTTGGTGTAGTGGATGACGATATACTAGGAGAAAAGAGGCATGTCACTAAATCACCACATTTGACCCAATTAATGTGATCCACAGTAACAATGATTGTAAAAATGACTGCCTTGGGTAATCAAGTTTGAAGCAGGTTATAAATCAGACGGATCATTCACAGTGTAAGAATCTTCCCAAAGAGGCTTCTAAACAATATAAATAACTATAAATAAAAGCATTGTAATAATATAAGTGAAATAACAAATTATGAATCTTTTGGGATCCTTCCTAATAGGCAATTACAAGTAATAGCCCTGAACAAAGCTGAATAGTCCAGGTGGACTGTCATGGATGATGGTGTTCTCTTACCAGCCTCCATCTTTTTTCTGGAATCTTCCAACAGGGAAACTGGTGATTATCTCTCTTTGAGGTGGAATGAGGAGAGTAATCTTATTAATGAAAAAGAAGAGGTGTCTGTAATTTGAAAGGGAATGAATGGTATGGTTCTCTAGCAATATTTTTCAGGGAAAGTGTTTTTTGAACACAAGAACTTTTACTGCCTTTCAAGGCATTTCTTGAGATATGGCCTGTGGTGCCATCAGGAATTCATTTGGGGGGCAAAGGTTCAAGTTTTTTTTTTTTAGCACAATGAGCAATACTCCCCTCAAGACAGGGGCAATCTGGTTTGCCTTAGTGTGAAGTAAATTAAGTAACACTTATTACCATATAAAGAAGGCTTCCCTCCAGGGAACTATTTGTAAGAAGTGAAGTAATACACATTAACATCTTCAAAAAAATGTGTGTGGTAGGGGAGACATAAAGGCCAGAGTCTAAAAACAGGAAAGCCCTGGGAATTTAGGCACAGTTAATCACATTTTATTAAGAACCCAAAGGAGCAGCCTCCCCAATGACTAAGCTCAGTTTAAAGTACAATTTCCAACAGCTACTGGAAGAGTTTCTTTTCCTGTTCAGGTGTGTGTTTGGTCCACTGAATGAGTCACAGGCAAGAAGTATTGGATGCAGATAAAATTGCCACTCCCACAGATTCTCAGCAGACTAATTTTTCCCCAAGCGTTTGTCTCCTTTAAGCAAGTCTCCTTGCATTTCAAGGCAGAAACTTCTGGTGAATCTTTTTCCCATCATTTAGGCAGGGTGACTGGGCTTGGGGTTTTTTTTTTTTTTTTTTGCTTTTTTTTTTTGTTGTTGTTGTATCCACCCCAAACTCTTGCCTTCTAGGAGTCTCTTGAAGTTGCTTATGGAAAAATCCTTCTATTCAAATGACTAGAATTTAGAAGACCAATAACAAGGCAAAGTATTATCCCAAAAGTAAAAATGATCTGGGATGCAAGCATGATTCCTAATTCTCAGCAGAGAGCTAAGGAGCACAAGGCAATGGTAAATTCAGATTAGTTCACCTGGCCCACTCAGTCAAACACTATTTTTAGACTCAAAGAGTAAAACCTAAGCTTTACGTAGCGCAATAGTCCCTTTAATCAAGCATGAATTAGATGCTGCTAAGTCTAATGTTTAATTTCCAAAAACAACCTGAAAATAGCATTAGAGGAAGTCGTAGATTTGTTGAAATCTATACTTTTCCAATGGCCTTTCTGAAAAACACTATATTTGTAAGTTGTGTCCTTTTCCACGAGGCTTCTTAAACTATAGACTCATTTCTGGACTTTCTCCATGATAAGGGTTGTAATTTGTTGATTTGAGCAATTAAGTCCAAACAGAAATCATCTTGTATTATCCAGTTTTTTGTATCAGAATTCAACCCAACATCATCCTTTCGAAGATAATAACGCTATAAAAAGGAAAGAAAGATAATGTGCATTTAAAAAGGGAGAATCCATTTCTTATTAAAAGAAATTAAATCAGATTTGATGGTTTTAGTGGGTTTTAGTACAGTATAGGGCATTGAACTAAAAATCCAATCCAGATTAACCAGTCACAAAATAGTCTTCATCTAATCCACATCTCTGCAATATTTATATTACTAATATTACTTTTTCTATCACTCAGGGCAATGTACCTAGGATTATATATTTATTTTAAAGATTTTAAAAATCAGGTTTGTAGGCAAAGTTTTAAAGGGTTTGTAGGCAAATTATTCAAGAGTTGCAGTATGATTTGTTGAAATCAGGAACATAAAGTTTCTCATAGTAACAATAGAAATTCCCATTCATAAAAACAAAATAGACCCCATTCATATAAATGAAGAAAAAAATGCCAAGATTTTGAAGGCTGTGTTCTACATGAACAGAATGGGACCCAGGAACCCCACAAATTGGGATCTGTTTAACACGAGCAAGATTCTTAAACAATTTCCTTAAGCATACAAGACTTATCTCTCTCCCTGGGACTATGCATTGAGACAATCCTTAAAAAATATGCCAGTAACAAAATTCATACCCAAGTATCAAAGCAAACATCTATATCACCCTATGTGCCAAGGGAACAGATAAGAGCTTTTCTTCAGCATTAATAAGCTATTCTAGAATATGTGGCTATGTCAGTTCTACCGTCTTTGGCTTGGCACCTCGTTGGCATTTTGCCATTAACTACTGGTGGGAGGGGACAGGAGAGCAAATGGGCAATAAATATGTATGGGGCAGAAATGGGAAATAGGGAGGGAGGATTGATAACTTGACAGACCAGAGATGCATGAAACCAGCCTGTACCAGTCTTCAAGACCACAAAGCCTGGGAATGGAATCTGGATTGCCCTAAACATCAAAGCGAGTCTCAAAATACCTATGAAGCTCTCCATTGGCCAGAGAGAACTGATCAAGGGGGGAAAGGCCGGGATGAGAGGGAAAAGTTTGTAACCTGTTGCACGGGAACTTTAGTTCTAGCCTGACTTTACTGCAGCCAGCAACCTTTAGTAAAAAAACATATCACTTCAATCAAATGGAATCAAGGGTCTTTCTTTCCTAAGGGATCTAGTCTGTCTATCTATCTATCTATCTATCTATCTATCTATCTATCTATCTATCTATCTATCTATCTATCTATCTATCCTATCATGGAATCAGCATAGCTATGCTTCTCAACATAATTAATGATTGTGAAACTATTCATTTTCACAACATTTATTCTTCCCCACAAAGTTATAAACACTTTCATCTACCTATTTAATATTTTTGAGTGGCTGTGGTGGAGAGGACAGTTTTGGGCTTCACAGTCTTTTGGGGAAGTAAAGTCTGATGGGATGAAAAGGAGCTTAGAGCAGCTGGTGCTGATACAAAATTGGCCCTGAGGAATCTAAAATGCAAAGAAATAGAAGCAAAAGGCTACAAGTTAAGAGCAAGAAACAATGCTTAAATGGCTAAGACACTATGAGGTGGGTACGCCATCTTATTATACCCATGTTGCAGATAAATGAGAGAATTGTGGTTGCCTGGGGTAGAGTAAATTTGAATAATGGGCTTCCTATCTCATAGATATTTAGCCTTTGCAGCATAATTAGCTGTCTGAGTAAGATTTACCTGAGAATTGTGAAATTAAAACGCTAGTAATGTGGGAAAATAAATGAGATCAGTTTTACATAATAATTTTCCCGAAAGTATCATCCATGAGAAAACAAAACAAAACAAAAAAATAACAAGGAAACTGCATGTTTCCAGACACAACTAGATAATAAAACAAGGTAATAACATTAATAAGAAAATGATGAAACTGGCATTAGAAGTGAAAAAACTAATCCTCTGCATGCTTGGTGTGTATGTCTTATTGCATTCAGTGGGATATAATCTCAAAAGGTTCTGTATGTTTCAAATTGCAGCGTTATTGCTATAAGAAAGTGAAGGAGATTAAAGATATACATGGAAAATTAGTTAAAGAGATGCCTTTATCTTGCTCAATCAATTCTAATTGGCACTGCAGCACCGTATGAATAACTTGTATTTTGACTGATGTCAACTGAAAAGAATCTTAAATCACTTCAGCTCCATTTCCAGTGTTCAGAAATGATTACTATATTACTGCACTGAAGAAAGAGGGTGATCTCATGAACGAAGGCAAATATATGTGTCCCAGGATAGTGTTGCAGGATCCAATCTGGATCCATCACTGGGACCAGAGATTTAGTCTTCTGAGCTTTTGGGCTTGTGCTGGAGCCCATCCTCTGGGAACTTCTCTTTACTGGAATGTGTGCTTTGGGTTATTCTATGCATTGTATTTATATGGTACCTGGTTGGATGTGGCTTCCTATTGTTTGACTGGAGTGTTGATGGCCAGCTAACAACCAATTTAATAACCAGCCATCAACACCCCAATCAGCCAATAGGAAGCCACACTCAACCAGGTACCATACAAATACCACACACGGAATAGCCCAAAGTGCACACTCTAGTAGACAGACGTTCCCTGAGGAAGTGTTCTAGCACGAATCCAAAAGCTCAGAAAACTAAATCTCTGGTTCCTATGACTGACCTAGATTGCATCCTGCAGACAGTGATCTGTAGGACTTGGAGAACTACAAAAATGGAAGATATATTTACTTATTTTATTTGATCTGTATAGCTGCCCATATCACTTAAGTGACTCTGGGCAGTTCACAGCAGTTAAGCTGACCAGAGAGGAATAGCATTGCTCACTAATCACAGAAAGCAACTGATGGGAGCTCTCCTTTTTGCTTAATACTTTAAGAAACATAGTTTCTTAAAGGGCAAAACTCTTATTTTATCCTGGAACGTGTAGGCTTGCCAAACTAAGAGAAATACGGCTGAGTAAGAGACATTTTTAGTAGATGGAAAAAGTAGCTTCTTGCCAGTTTCCCCCTAGGCAACAGCATCATCATCACCAGCATTTTATTCCACCTTTTAAAATTTATTTAGGTCAACTTGAGTCAATAACTGCAGTTAATTTGCATTTGTCTCCTGAGGATCGGAAAGTGTATATCTTCCACTTAACACATTATTCTGCTCTAAAGCAAGATAGGTGGGTATTCTGACTCAATATGGTCCAGAATAGTGGGGATTCCTATGAATTTTCATAGAAAGAAGAACCTTTTTATTAGGTAAACAGAACCATGCGCTTTTGATGCCATAGAAACTGCTGTTTATGCCTTGAGTGTGCATCTAGAGCAAGACTGAAGAAAATGAAAATATTATTCCAACAGTCAGTTATTGATCAAGAGAGGTAGATCTAGCTGGATCAGAATCCAAAGGCATTTCAGAATCACAAAATGAGAAAAGTCTAGCAATAATCAAGGGACTCAAATGAAATCTGAGCTAAAGCAAAATTCATTCTGAATTCAGAGCCATCAACGTATGAATAACGATGTAGTTTAAAAATAAACAAAAAATGTTCTTTATATGGTGGAACACTTATTGGCCTCATTCACAATGAACTGTGAGCTTGTAAACTAACATCAAGATTCATTTGTCCAAATGCTTCTAGCATTTCTTCTCTTAAAAACTGGGAAATAGGAGGATGAACGAAGGCCTGTGGCTTCAAGAATCAAAGATGCTGTCTACTGTAATTAAATAACACACATTAAAAACATGTTACATGTTTCACATTGAATGTGTTCTGCATTACTCACATATTAGATGCCTCAAGTGAGGTCCATTATTTTGCCCCACCCCTCTCTGAAAATTGGCACAGCGGTGTGAATCATACCTGAGTTCTTCCAATTGAACACCAGAAACACAAAGAAAATCTACAGCGAACTGAGCCAGCATTTGTGTCCTAAAATGCTGACTGCAGAAAGCATCAGGCATCTGCAACTCTTTTGCAAGAAAAGGAAAATTTATCCAGAAGATAAATGCTTCCAGAACAAGTAGCAGAGAGGAAGCACTGAAGACTTGGGACTTCAGAGAGTTCTTGATGCTGTTGAGCATATTGTTATTTCCTTGTCAATTGGGTGGGAGATGTCATCTGCTATTTCTCCCCGTTATGCTGAGAAAATGAACATTCCCCTGGATCTTGCAAGGAAATATCAGTTTGGTATAGGGCAGGGGTAGGCAACCTTGGCTCTTTTATGACATGTGGACTTCAACTCCCAGAATTCCTCAGCCAGCCATGCTGGCTCAGGAATTCTGGGAGTTGAAGTCCACGAGTCATAAAAGAGCCAAGGTTGCCTACCCCTGGTATAGGGTCTCCTGCCTGAGCAGGAGATAGGACTAGAAGACCTCCAAGGTCCCTTCTAATTCTGTTAGTCTGTTCTGTTCTGTGTTCTGACTCAGTGAAGGAGAAAGATGGAAAGACTCAAAAGGTCACCTTCCCTTTGTGGGAGGGGATGCAAAACAAAAATTGAGATAGACCCACAGAGTGTGTTTTCCTAAAGAAATCTTGATTCAGTGGAGGTGTTCTAAAATTTCAGCCCTTGGCCAGTAGCTGGAAGAGAATGTTAAACCCAATCAACCCTCCCTCCCGTCTTCACACATGGCTGGCAAAAAATGGTAAGCTTGGGGGGAAAAAACTCCAGATTGTTTCTGGCTAAAACTAAAACTTATCTCCAAGGTCACAACTAACTAATTCTGGGATTTCCATAATATAGTAAACCTGTCTTAGTTAAATGCATTATAGGAATAACAGATTGAGACATCATGGCTCAGGACTTGGTTTTGGGTAGTCTAAAGAAAAGAAGAAACAGGGCCGACGTGATAACAGTATTCCAGTATTTGAGGGGCTGCCACAAAGAAGAGGGGGTCACGTTATTCACCAAAGCACCAGAGGGCTGGTCAAGAAACAATGGTTGGAAACTGATCAAAGAGAGAAGCAACCTGGAATTAAGGAGAAAGTTCCTAACAGTGAGGACAATTAATCAGTGGAACAGCTTGCCTTCAGAAATCGTGGGCGTTCCGTCACTGGAGGTTTTTAAGTAGACATTTGTCTGAGATCGTATAGGTTCTCCTGCTTGAGCAGGGGCCTGGACTAGAAGATCTCCAAAGTCCCTTCCAGCTCTATTTTATTCCATTGTTTCCAGCCTATACTGTATATGTCTTGAAAAGGAAAAAGATCTAATGAGAAGCATTATCATCAGAGAAAATAAGCATTGTAGAATGTGAACAGGGGATATTTTGGTCTATCTCATGCTAACTGTATGTTTATAAATTATGGAGCCTGTATTTTCCAATGTGATATAAGTAATATTTAGCTTCAAATTCACTTTGACTTTCATAATTAAAAAAATGTTTTTTTTCCCTTTATGTGGGTGGCATCTCCAGGAAACTGCAATGCTCTCTCTTTCAAACCTGCAAAAAGCCACAACTGACCAACTGTTGCCTACAACAATGACATCATAATGGGTCATATTCATCCAGGGTGGACATTGGCAATGACATTGATTGGCCAGCATAGAAGTGAGTTCCTGGTGGTCAGCATCCATCAGCAAGGTAGGAAAATGGAGCCACCTTTTAGTCAGGTAGGCAATGTCATCAATGATCCACAATTCCCACACATCTTAAAGTGATGGTGATGGCAGTGATGTGTAGGTCTTGCTTTCTGTGAAAGGAAGAATGGCAGGAAGGCAAAGGAATATCAGGACAAAGGATGAAAAAAATGAGCAGGAAAAGCTTCTAATTACTACAGTAGATATTCCTATGGCATTTCCCATAACCTGAGACTAAGTGAGAGACAGAGAGACAGCACAGAAATTTGGACAGCTTCTCATGCGCATTTGGTGACAGCTTGCAAAACTTAAAAAAAAACCATTACAAATAAATAAGTGGAGTCCCACAATTGGATACCCCTATCATCCAGGGAGTAGAAAAATGCTACAGCCATGCCTTTGAAGTCCTGACTCTTTCTGATGTGCAATACACATAAAAAAGTGATTGGAATTTGATCACACATCTTAGTCTTATGAACAACAGAATCTGTGGAATCATAATCTAATAGTTTTATTCATCCAGAAATCCAATCAATCACTTTGGGGCTATAAACAGAGTAAGACCAGGACTGGGGGGGGGGGCAGATATTTTTTTTCCTGTACTCTAACTCTTTCAGTTATGTCATATGGATAAATGGCTCAAGTTCATGCATTTTTTTAAAAACGAAAATCTGCCTTTATCAGTTTTATAAATAAGGTCACAAACGTACCTAATATTCCTTTCTTTTCCTCCAACAACAGTCCTGTATGGTGGGTTGGGCTAAGGCACGACTAGAACTTACATTCTTCTAGTTTCTATCCTGGGGCCTTAATCACTAGACCAAACTGACTCTCAGTGGCTGACTCTAGTCCAGTGGTTCTCAACCTTTCTAATGCCGTGACCCCATAATAAAGTTCCCCATGTTGTGGTGACCCCCAAGTGGGTGTGGCCACCAATAAGAGGGAGTAGGACAGCTAAGGAAAAGGGAAAAAAATGGTGGACAGCGTGGTTTGGCGACCCCCGTGAAATGGTCGTTCGACCCCAAATGGGGTCCCGACCCACAGGTTGAGAACCACTGCTCTAGTCAAATGAGAAAGGGGAGAAAGGCAGCAGTTTCCTAAACGTTGCTGTACAATATTTAGGGAATATTTAAATTTAATTAAATCAAATCGGGGATGAACTAAAATTGCACACATGAATCTTGTGCAAAGATTCCTTCCCTTCCTCTCCACATCTGCTAAACCAGGATTCCCAATCTTTTGTAGATTACTTTGAGAGCATATGGGGGCCTCAAGAAGAGATGGAATTGTCTCTTTCCATGTTGTTACGCAGAATCTTTGTATCACCAGGAATTAGTGTGGTCACTCCCCCACCCCAGTCTGCACTTCCAAATTATTCTACTCTTCTAGGGTCCTACCAATCTTCTCAAAGGTCAAAGATTACAAGTATTAGAATTGAAAAGATACAGAAGCAATAAAAAAATATCAATAACAATCTGAAGAAAGCCAATTCTTTGCCCCCGAACTTTCCAATTTTGATCAATATTCCACAGGACTGGTAATTGTTAAGGCTGTATAGGCTTTTCCATGAAATTTTAGATATAGTTCTAACATACCCAAAGAGCCCCATTTCTATAATATGCATATTTTCTCTGCCAAATGGGGAGAGCTATTGTGATGATATCCAATGTTTGCTTTATAGTGAAAAAAATAATGCCAGAAATAAATGTCACATGATAGATCACACTTTTCTACATTGCAGCCCTATAGATGAGTGGGAATATTTGATCCAATGTGGTCCAGATATGTTGCTTTACAGCAATCATAATCCCTAGCTGGCTTGGCTATAAGTTGTACTGAGTTGGAAGAGAGGACGGATGAAGGTGGATGAGCTGAAATCTAACACCTGGTAGCCAGGAAGCTTGGGAAGAATAAGCTATTGCTATTAGAATAATAACACATCATTTCATAATTTATTTTTTTCAGAGTCTGTCCTATTTTTCAATTGATTTAATTAATTCACATTGTAAAAAGTTGGAATACCTGATTGGGGAAATCAGCAAAGTAGTTTAGTGGTCTAAATGAGTAGCAATATTCTGTGAAATACTTCTAAGAAGTTCTAATTTAATATCAGTAATGATAAAACTATGCTGTAAATATAATCATACATGTATACAATTGATAGTACAAAATGCAGAGGGTCTTGATGGCTAAAATCGGTAAGTTAATTTTCCCATGTGATTTTAAGAAATGTGTATTGCAGATATTCATTGTCTGCTTGCTAATTTTTTGATGGAAGCACACATTCCAAAATCTTCAGAAGATAATAGTAACCTCTGAACTTGGTCAAAGGTGTATCCAGTATAGCATGTATTCCATTTTGTTTTTGCAAGCACCTTGAAAATGGGGCTATCAATCAGCTACTTGCAGAAGTGCTGTCCACATTCCTAAAAGAGGGTCATATATGAATAAATGAATGAATTTCACACCATTGTTTACATTAAAAGCACTAGCAATGGGAGGAAAGTGAGCACCTAATAAAAGTCAGGTTACAAAATCAGCTACTGATCAATCAGAATGATCTAAAACAGGGTATCAAACTTTTTTCCCCATTTCCAGAGCTGGGGTGGGCGCAGTTTCGGCATGACTTATCCAGCCCGCAGGCTGGCAGTTTGACACCTAAAACGATTAAAACAATTAAGATTGGAAAGAGTGTTGAAGCTGCAGCAATGTAAATAGGAAAATTCAAATAATTAAAGCTGTCAAACCAATTTGGACCATACCCCAAAGCAAATATTTTCCTGAATCATTAAAGAAACCTGAAATATGTATGTTAAAGATTTGGAACTCAAAACACAGAAGTCTCCAAATAGTTAAAAATCCAAAGCAGCTACCTATCTAAAGATAACCAAGTCTGGAACTAGATTAGAGACCTGTCCGAAACTTCATGATATATTACTTCAAGTTTCATGATTGAAAAAAAAACCAGAATATAAAAAATAATAATCAGCTTCTTCCAGAATTAAACTTGAGTATATAAATCAAAACCATTATGCATTTTTCTATGTGTCTACATTCTGATTCTTAGAGGACATGATAGTTATCGCTCCTGTTTTCCCACTAGAATTGCTCTGGCTTAATTTGAACCATTCAAAGCTTTCTCTTATAAAGTCAACCCACTGGAATTTTTAGACTGCTGTTAATAAAACCAGCTCACCAAACAGATTTCTTAAGCCAGTGTCCCGCAGGTGTTGGCCTACAGCTATGACAAGCCCAGCAAGCATAGCCAGCTGCTGAGTGGAAGATTGTGATTAGGGTTAGAGTGATGGCTAAATGTCAGGTTGGAGCAGGCTGGCGTGAGACAAGCTCAGATTTTGCTTCACAGGCTCTAGAACTGATCCATTACAAAAAGTACCATAAATATAGTAGCTTAAGGGATTGGAAAGGAAAACACACCAAATTACTGTAAAAATAAAATCCTATACATCTCCCTGTAAATGTATACATTTCTTCGGCTCTGTGCCTGTGCTGAGAGAGAACAGAAAATGTTGCAGGGCTTTAGGAGGAATCTGAGAAACAATTAGAGATAAGAGGTTCACCACATAAAGGATACAAGAACATTTTTGTAGGTTTGAGTATCTACCACACCCGTCCCTGCTTTGGGCAAGATCTACTCCCTTAAAGATACATCAAAGATACATTACTTTCAGCTGGTAAAGCGGGCTGAGTACATTAATTTGTCACTAAGACTAAGCTACTTCACTGCATTATTATTAGATATACCCCCACCTAGACAAATCCACAAACACCTTGCTAACACATAGGTATGCAACTACTGGCAGGATGCCATCTTGATTCAAAGATCCAAATGTTTAATTATGCAGATACAAAGTAATTAAGTATGAATGGCTGTATGGGTAGCAAAAGGATCTCAAGATGCATCCAGTTCAGCTGCCTTGTTGGCAGGCTTCTTCTCTGATCTTTTAAACATGTACCCTTGTGTATCTAAAAATACCACCATCATTCCCCCATTTTTGGCTGAGCCGATGTCCTGATGAAACAAGTTGCAGCCGCTGCTCATTTGCTTGGGAGTGGTTCTGAAACAGCTATGGTTACTCCTGTAGCAAATTCAATTAATTATGAAGTGACAAGTGTAGCCTTGTCCAACCTATCCCTTTCCACAATTTTTGGATTAAAATTCCCATTGCTTCTTGATAGTGCAACCGATTTTCATTTTGACTGAGAATTCTGAAATGTGGAAATTGAATTCATCTGTACCAAGCAAAGTATTTTAGCATCCTGTATCTTCTTTGCAGAGCTTCCACTAATGTGGCTTAACCTTAGAATTAAGGGTGGCATTCTATAGATATCTATCACCAGAACCATGTTTTTCCATTCCTTTTCATCTGCAAGTGGCCCTGAAAATATATCCCACCAGATCCATTATCATGTATTTTCTAATAAATGTATGTAACTTTACATCCATAATCTTAACAAACAAACATTCTTGTTACATGCATTTTTTAAAAAAAATCAATCAAAAATAATTCATTTCCCAAGAAGCAAGGGAAAACTAAACCCTACATGTCCTAAAAGTATTTATTCATTGCAAGTTTGAAGTCTGGATCCCTGCAAAGAATATATTTACAAAACAATTACAAAATGTTGTAATTGCTTGAAACATTCGAGATATGCATTGCTAAACTAAGTACTGTAGCAAGGTCCACTTCAATGCTATTTGACCTGTATTACTATCTCATGCAGAATATTATAATATTGATTTATTTACTGCCCAAGACTCTTACTATATGTCCCTTCTTATTGAGGCAGAGATCTTTCCTACACCTGTAAAGTTCTCTATCTTAGAAATGTCTGTCTCTCCATCACAATATTTTCCATACTGCTTCAAAGTGGTTGACTTTGAGCATATTATAAAATCAACAGCACAATCCATAACGATAACAATCAATACAAAGATATCAGTGTAACTCTCACAGCACCTCTTCTCACCTAGAATAATTAAATTTCAATCCAGTTTTAGTACCCAAAGGCTTTTTGAAATTGCCAGAACTTCATGAAAATCACGAAGGGCCCTCTCTTGCTTCAGGGCAAAACACATAGGCTACAACCTGTGAGTTCTTAAGTGTCTTCCCCCATTTCTTCATAAATCCAGGAACTGATCCATGGCAAGATCTGCCCAAGTAGGACCTTTAAGGAATGGCTAATTAACCATGCAGTGCTACTGTAGGTTATAGTAAGAAGCTAGATCACCAGAATTCAGTGGGACATTCCCAGATAAGGAAGTACAATACTGTTATCTAAAACCATCTTTAACTGAGCAGGGGAAAAAAAGATTTCCAATTTTCTTATTTATATGTTTCTTAGCTGCCATCCATTAGAAAAGTTCTAGGATCACAAATGAAAATGGTTCCCCCCCCCCTACAAATAGTAGAAGCTAAGTCACCATGGAATACAGCTCTCAGACATAAATCATCTGCTAACCTAAAAATTGCGGAGACGGGCACATAAAACACATTTTGTTGAAACTAAGTAGATTTCAGCACCAGATGAGAGACAACCTGAGAAAACTGTGTATGCTACTGAATTTCATGACAGAAGAAAAACAGTGTTATTAATAATAAACTAGGGATACCACAGCTGGTTGGCAAAAATCCAGATGAATATTACATGGCAGCATCAAGCTCAATGTTCCTCTATTCCTTTCCTCCCACCTAGTGGTTATCTGGATTTTTGCAGTGTATATCCCTACACTGCACTGTATAAATAACCACTGTACTTTAAACATGTCTTCTTTCTCATGAATGGAATCTGTTTTATAAGATATTACTGTAGCAGGTGTAACAGAGATACAAATCATTGTGAAGATTCCTGAGGGAGAGTTTGTGAATCAGTTAGAGAAGTCTTGGATAGCAAATTTATCAGGTGAAATTAGAAGCAGAAAATAGCTACAGTAAATGATCTGCAGCTTCACAGGTTTTCAATTGCACACTATATTCCTCACTACACTTTAGTTCTTCTGCCACTTTAAAGCTCCTCCTCATCTAACTGTCAGCCTGCCAACTTCACAGGACAGTTCCTCGCCCATTTAAAGGTGACACATTCTCTGTATATGAGCTCTGAGGAACATGCTGCATTACATTTACAAATACAAAGAGATTTGTTCTTTCCTACTCCCTGACCCTAGGGCCGCCTCTTTAGCAACATAAGCAAGATAAATATCTCTGTAAATTATTATTTTTTTTTTAAAAAAAATCACTGTTCAGATAGCTACCAAAGGGAAAATGCCATTAAGAAAAAGATTAGTGGAAATACTACATATTCAAATTATAACCATAGCACAGATGTATTTATTTTTCCTGACTGATTGGCAAGGTTGGGAAGGTGACCTCAATTCTCTTGCTATGCGGAAGCCGCACTGGGTTTCCTGAGAAGTTCCTGTTACGCACCTGAAATTCTAACTTATACAAAGATATACATATGCATGCTTACTACTGAATCCCATTCTTTTCTTATTCTGTCTGGCAGTTGCTTCACCAGGCTGATCTTTTGTATTGGACTTTGACTCTAGCAATCACTGTTTTTTTCCCCATTGAATGGATTCAGGACCTAAATATATACATACAAGAAAAAAAAACCATGAGATACAACCTAAATAATGTTTTACATTTAAAGTTGATCGTTTTTAATTCTTTGCTGCACCCATGTTCAAAGTGTGTTCTACTCATCTTCAGCACACAGATTGTAGACAGACTGTAATCCTCAGTTGGTTATACGATTTACCAAAACAAACAAACAAACGAACAAAAAAACCCCCACCAGATAGACCTTTTCCAAAAGTTAAGTCCTGTAGATTCACTTTTTCAGGTAGGATTTTCCTAGACTTCATCTGTGAAATAGTTAAATTTGGTGGTTGGAGTAAAGGAGTTAGAAAATCAAGAAAAAATTCTATGTGGAAAAGAGAAGCAGCCTGGGTTGTTGTTTTTTTTTTTGTCAACACACCTGCACCAGCCTTGGATAGCATTCAATGTGTTGTGTAACAGTGATATATAATTTGTTCATGTTGATTAAACAATACACTGACATCTGTAAGAGACTGGTTTGTACACGCTACTGATTTTCCATTTAATTCCCATACTATGGTTATCTAACGGTATACAATCTTTCGGAAAATCATAATAAATTACTCTAAAATGTTTTAGGGATAGTGCTTTGGTTAATGCTTCCTTGCACTTCCTAACAGAGCTAGTCTACAGAGCTACTCACTGATATAGATGAATAATACTTTAAGAGCATTCTTTTTTTTTTTGTAAATCACCCTGAACTATAATTGGAGGCATAAAATATTTATAGATGACATAAAAATAACCAAATAAAATTTTACCAGTGATTATTCCTACCTTAGTAAGATTTTAAGTGTTATATGTTTTACTGCTTACAATTATCTTCCTTGAGTGCCTGAAGAGAAAGATAGGATAAAAACAGGATAAAGAAGCCAACAAATAATACAGTCGACAAATCTAATCTACATCTGAACCACTAAAATAAAATCCCAGGGTCTAGATTAAAATAGTCATCTTTTTCTATCTCCAGTTCAAAACATAACCTGTTGTCAATTATCAACCAATAGCTTGGAAAAGGAAGAGGTAGGAGAAGAAGAGTAAGGATCCCAAACACTTCTTCCTTTATTTGATTGTCTTTATAATTGTGTACTTTTTTATAAGCCACTTTTGGAAAGACTGTTATTCCTAAAGGCAGAGCATAAATAATGGTAATAAACATACAGAAAACAATTTGATAGGAATGTGGGAGACTGTTAGTGCTAATGGTTAATGACTGTAGATTATTTCCCATTTTAGATCAGAGGTAATGGCTTGGTTTACCCATTACACTAACCCATGGTTTGTTTAACTGACAAGCAATAATATCTGGATTCATGCACCTATCTGGTTAGTGGACTTCCTAGAAACAATTAGTTGATTTGAAAAGCAGATCCTAGACATAATTTGGTCTTGTATGACCAAACAGTTCCTATGGTGTTGTTCAGTGTGTGTGTGTGGGGGGGGGGGTTTGACAAAGAAAACCAAAAAGACTATAGAAATATTCTGGTGCTCTAACCTAGTAATTTCTCTAAGTAGTTTTAGACCTCCATCATTTTCCTTTTTGAGCATCTCAAGTGAGCCACAAAGAGTCTACACTTTCTTCATACCTATATAGAACCTACTTCTAAATCTCTACAATTATTTCCAAGAAGAATAATCTGCTGATGGCAGATTTATCATTTACTATTTGTACTTCTAGTATACCTTTAGCTGTATTCCTTATTTTCCTCAGGTGCATAACTTATCCACAAAGAAGGAACCTGAAAGGTAAGCTAGAGAGACCATAATGTGGCTGCAAATTCCAGACCACCACTAAGTAGAAGCAAAGGGAGACAGAACATCCTAATAATTTGCTGCCCTTTATTATTGTCTGGATTTTTGCAATTCCATTATGGTCACCCTAAGTAGGCTCTTAAGGAGGTCACTGGGGAATTCCACAACTGCAGTGAGCTCTGACACATACAGAGCTAATGTAGGCGGCTTGTTCAATATCTTACCTTGAAAAACACTAGTCATCATTGGGAAACAGTCCAGAACCTTAAGTAATCATATGCAAGATACTGGCAGTATGAATGCATTTAAAGCATATGAATATTAGTGGAATGATTTCACTCTCTTCCCAGGAACACCAGTGGGTTGGAAGTGAATTGCTGGCAATTGGCCTGTTACAGAAAGCTGAGGTTAAGCTGAGTGCAGTTGCAGTCTTTTTCTCCTTGATGGTCCCACAATAATGATGCTCTTCAGACTTGGTCCCATAACTACTTCAATTCATGAGGCTTAGCCAGGTGGTCTGACTCTATGATGGTAGATAAGTTTTTCTGGACTCAAGTCCAGTGTCATAAACAGTGTTTTGTAAGTAATGTCCAATGTAACTAGTTTGCAATAAACATCACATCTCCCCAATCCATCATTAGTAACTATACTGAATTATGTCAGCTGGCTTCACTGTCATTAAACAGAAAATCTGTCTTTCATGTAAGGACAAGTGGCAGCTAAAGATGTAACATACACAACTGAGGAAAAAATCTGAGATCTCACACAATCAGGACAAGTAGAAGCCCAGTTGGTTTCTCATGCCATCTTTAATCTATACTGTTAAATATAACCCACTGTACCTGACCTCCATCATAGATCACAAAAGAGACAGTTTGCTGTTGATTTCTAAAACAGCTTGGAAAAAGACAATCCTTTTTTCTTTTTGGGGAATGAGTGATTAAAGAGGGTTGATAGGATGCTACACTGATGATAACAGTTGCTTATTTGGTTTATCCACTGTAATCATCTCTTTCTCAGGAGGATTGTATTCTTGAATATCCCTCAACATATCTGCAGCGGAGACTTCACTCTCAAGACTCCATTTCTGCAACTGATGAGTTTTAAAGGCACAACTATAAATTCAAATAATGTCCTTCCAACTCTATGAGATCTGAAAAATTAAATACCTGCCTCTGACCTAGCTATTCTGACCCTCCACAGATCTATTCCAAGTTCACAGTTCCATCTTGACAAAACTGATTCCTAGCCTCACAGTGAAGGTCAGAAATTGCAATATCACAGATATTAGTATAGCTCACAATCTCTTTGCAGTTAACTGGAAAATCTATGCCTTTTAAAAAGAATTCATTATGGTTAATAGAACATGATCACATACAAGCATAAATAGCAGCCTTTCATTCTCTCCTACAGCTGATTTTTTTTAAAAAAAAATTAAAATGGATGCCCTATTTAAAAATACAGGATAAAGCAAAATCTCTCCATACATTTAAAAAACAAAATTAAAAGCACAGGTATAATAGTAATAATAACAACAACAACAATAACAATAATAATAGTAATAATCCCCCAGTGAGGCACTACCTTGACGTGGTTGTGGGGCTTGTGTACTCTGAGGAAGATGAGAGCTATGCCAGAGGTTCAACCATACTGGACAGGTCTCATCAGAGGAGTCAGACTAAGAGTGTCCCTCCCATAAAAATATGGTGAGATGTAAATTTCAGAAAGCCATACCAACTCGGATGTCACCTGGGTTAACAAGGTCCATGCTAGATGTTGGAGTTCCTGGATATCTGGTGAAAAATGGGTTACAGGACTCAGGACTATTGGCTGAGCAACCAGGGCCAGCAGCTGCAGAACTACTGGAAGAAATACACAGTGATTGAAAACAAAGAAATAATAGTGGACAGATCAAGTCCAACAAGAAGAGGATATCTAAAACAAATGCACCAATTCTGGAAAGAACAACATCCAGAATCAGAAATAACAGAACAGAGACTAGCAGATCAATGCCAATTTATAATACGAAGTAAAGTATTCACAGAAACAGAATTGGATGAACTGCAAATGTATGCTAGCTGAGGAATTCTGGGAGTTGAAGTCCACAAGTCATAAAAGGGCCAAGTTTGAAGACCCCTGTCCCAAATGATGTAAATCTCTAAGTACTTGCAACATTTCTATGGGAGTTCAGCATTTTCATGGGATGTTAGTATTTTGGGTCAAGTGAGCTGTGGTGTTGAGATGCTCTTGTTCAGCAGTCCACACAGCCAGGCACAGCCTCTCCCTTAATTCTCTAATTTTTCCCTCCTTTATGGTTTTTACAGTTCAGCATTTTGTGCTCAGGATGGGCAGTCCTCATTAACCCCACCCCCCTTTGTTCTTTCTAGGATTTCTTTGCATTTCTGCTGGCAGTCTTTTGTTGTTCACTATGTCTAGTTGTGGCTCATTTAAATATACAAGACTCTCCTCCCATGAAATTTGGAAATCAGTTGATGATTTGTTGATTGCCACCCCGACTGTAGAGAAAGTTTTGTTCCATGGCTTTGCCCAGCTCATTTTTGGTTACAATATGCTTAAGGACTCGGAACAACCTGGCCTTGATCATATTGAGTATATATTGAAATAGAGAAGGGTTTTGAGCAGGCTTTCAAAATTCTGTTACAGTACCCTAACTATATTAAAGAACATTTCAAGATTCTGAATGACTGCTGCTTCCTAAACTTGCTTATGTCAAAAGTCTGACCTTTATAGAGGTACATATTTACTAGATATTAATAAGGATCTGCAAAACTTTGAAAAGTTGCTTTTCTTGGACAAAAGTTCAAATGAAGCTTCCTCTCAAAGTTGTTTCCAGGGATACATCAACTTGAGATCCTTCTTTCCAAAACAGACATATGCTGGTGTCTTCTTGGGTTTATTGATTATGTAGATCTACAACTGCCTAATCTTGTGATCAGGGTGAATAAAAGAGAATGCCTACACCTAGCATATTTACTTAAACAGAAACATGGAATGAAAGCCCTCATAAGAAAACAGAAGGCAGGGCTGGCTGATCTTTCCAAAGCAATTTCTGCAGGGCAGAAATCACATAATATATTCAAGATGTCAGAGGTTAGCCATCGTGCATGTGAATCATGCTGCGAATGCTTCACTTTTCACTTTTACAGCTGTAATTAGATTACAAAGTTTTTATTGCCATTTTAAATTCTTCCTTTATAACTTGCTTGCTACCCCACAATGAGTGTTTTCCCCTCCCCAACACATATGCACACTTAGAGCCCAACGTATTTAATTTTTGCTCCTATGACGCTGGATTAACTTTGAAGGATTGTTGAAGTCAGAAGTCAGTCACCCTTGCCCTCCTAATGGGATCTCACTGCTGGTACATGACCTTGAAGTCTAATATATACAATCAGCTATATTTATTGGTAGTGGGAGTTAGGCGGGAAGTAAGAGCAGCTGGATTGCATAAACATCAAGACCATACGTCCTGCCCACAGTAGCCATGACATGTTTAGACTAGTGCAGCCCAGTCCAGCAAAATCTTCTCCCTACTCCTGGTATGTGATGAACTGATAAGGAGATGGTACCTTTGAGGACCCCAAAAGGTTATGGGAGAGGATACAGTATAGAAACTTTGTTTCCAGATTATCAGAACAAAGGGGCGTCTCAAAGAGCTGGAGAAGACTTGCTGGCAGATTTGTTTTAGGTAAACAAGGACATGTCAAATAGATTCTGGAATAACAGTACTACTTGCCCTTTGGGGTTGGGGGTAAATCCTAATGCTTCCATGTGCATATTTTCCCATAGGTCCTCAAGCTATCTAATCCATAACTAGAGCTAACCTTTCCACAAAATTCCGAAGGACTTTGGCAATGCTGGCTATAATGGTGTATGCAAAAACACATGTATTGAAACATGCATGCACACTGATCATCCAGGGATTTTAGTCACTACCATGATCTATGTCTTAACACTCCCATGTTTCTCTTATTTTTCTTTGTGGTACCGTGTTTATATACAGTAGAAACCTGACAATTTCATAAATCATACATAAATAGTATACGTCAAAGGACTAATTTCATAGCATACAGTGGTTCATACTACTCAATGTATTGGGTTCATCATATCAATAGTATTAGAAATATATTTTAAGTAAATCATAACAAATGGAATCATGAAATAGACATCTCAATTGTATAATAGCAAAGCCCCTAAGTAACTTTTATTTCCTGGTACTTTTGGAATAGTCCAAAAAAGTTTAAAGGGATGTCAGCAGTGGTACTTCAAGACCACCCCCACTTTTACTTCTCAAATTCTTGGGGAAATTTGAAGGTGACTGAAAATAATGTGGACATACATAAATACATCGCATTACTCATTGTGCTATTTCTTTTGGAGGTAAGCAATGCTATGCAAAGTGCAGAAAGGGAGTGAGATATAGTAAGCCACGGGAGTACAAGAAGGTAAAAAGAGAGAGAAGAAAATAGGAATATAGTTAAACCTAGTTTACATTAATACTAGTTGCTATACCACTTTATATTTTTATAAACTTGCTTCCACTGCACATATACGCCAATTCATGCATTGCTCTTTTTGTTCACCCACAATTTCTTTCAACTCATTCTGCCAAGTTTATTTCCCATAAACAATTCTACACATCATTCTTTTCACCGTGCTTCAAGCAGTTTATTTCCACTTTCCATTGATCCTATTGGAAATGTTTATAGCTTTTACTACTTTTCCATTTAGGAATTACACTTTCCCCTCTTATATTTATTCTTTCAGTCTAGTTTTTTCTTTCCAATGTGAATATTTCTCAAAATATTGGCACTACCAAAAAAAAAGGTGTTTCCTACATTTAGTACCCCCCCATTGCACTTTTATTCTTCATAATTCTCTCAATCTTTCATCACGAACAATTAATGATATTTTCCATTTCATTCAGGCATGCACGAGCAGATTTATGCTTGAACCAAGTATTTGATTTTGTTCCTAAGCATATATTAATCAAATAGTAATAACAATAACAATAGCACTTAAGACTTATATACTGCTTCATAGTGCTTTACAGCCCTCTCTAAGTGGTTTATAGAGTCAGCCTATTGCCCCCAACAATCTGGGTCCTCATTTTACTGACCTCGGAAGGCTGAGTCAACCTTGAGCTGGTGAGAATCGAACTAATTATTATTCTCATGCATTTAAGGTCCTTAAACGGCCCAACCATTTTTTCTGCATACATTCATCTCATTCTCACCTATCCATTCATGACACCTAACAGAATAATCCTTCTCCCTCTCCCTGGCTTGATTCATTGAGAATGCTGCCAGTTTTCTCTCAAATTGATCTAAGCATCTTCTCTTATCTCCATTCATTTGAGTATAACATGCAACTATCACCAATCTATGAATTTCCTACTTTCATTTGCTCACAGGAACCTAAATGATGCATACTCGTAATTAAACCTACATCTTTATTTCCTTGCATATATTCAAGAGAGCCAGTTTGGTATAGCAGTTAAGGTGCATCTCATCTTAGATAAGAAAGCCAATTTAGTAGACTTTGGGCCAATCATTTGCTCTCAGCTAATTCATCTCAGAGGATGGTTGTTGCGGAAAAAAAAATAAGAGGAGGAAGAAATATGTTTGTCATATATTGGCAAGGTATATGTTTGCTATCTTATTTACAAAATAATAAAGGTGGGATAAAATTAATAAATAAATACAAATTGATCCAACTCACCAAGATCAGACTTTTTTTCCTATTAATTTATCAGACTCACATACCTAATTTTCTTTCTATTGGCACATGAATGAATTTTCTGGTATTCCTGCATAAAACAAAAATCTCTTGATGCTGAGGCCATTCAAAAGGAAAAGGAGAAACCATTTTCTCCTTTCTTCTGGTCCTCTGCTGAAGAGAAGGAGGATGCATCCAAATTCTTGCCATTTCCAAACTCAGTGTTTTGCTTGAGCTACTAAGGAAAATTCCAGGTCCTGAAGCTCAAGAACAGAAAAAAGGGATGAGACAAGAGTTCCATTCAAGGGGGAAACATCTTAAACACACACACAGAGACACACATAGATACATACATACATGCCAACATTCCAACTATACCACCACCTAAGCTGGAAATCAATTAGATCAGCTCTCCAACATTATGAAGGTTCCAGGTATCTGGAGCTGCTTCCAAGATAATGAATTCTCTTGAGCAAGTCCTAACTATTTCAGGATAAGGAGTGTTTTCAACCAATGTTGCAACTTTTCCAATCCATATAAAGGAGAACAAAACGCATAGCAGAATGCTCTGAGAGAGTTTTTAGAACAAGCAGCATTCATGATCAACATGGTGCCTTTCAGAGATTTGGGATGACCTCTCTCATATTTTCAGTCTGTGAAACCAAGGGTCACAATGCATGTAGTAATTGAACACCCTTGGAAGAAATGAGGAAAACTGCCATATCCTAGAACAGGGGTCTTCAAACATGGCCCTTTTGTGACTTGTGGACACTAGCTGAGGAATTCTGGGAGTTGAAGTCCACAAGTCATAAAAGGGTCAAGTTTGAAGACCCCTGTCCTAGAAACAGGTAGTAGATGATAAACTGTTTTCTATCCTTTTCCCAATGAGTAAGCATCTCTTCAGACAATCCCTTCCTGTGAATTTGGGCACCTTTTTCAGCTCTACATTCAGCCAATCTATGTTTGAAAGACATAGACAACTGAATGATATATAAGTGCTATAATTATAGCTACATGAAAATACATGTAAATATTCAGAAACAATTATGGAATTAATCAATGTAACTGTTCTTACTGTCAATGTTCTTACTGGATACTGACTCACGGACCCAGCTTTCTGGAACAAAGTAGACATGTCCTTTTATCTGAACAGAACCTTCCTGTCTGGAATGTGTGGTGATTAAGATAAAAAATTTCACAAGGGCCACAAAATAACTCAGTCTCCTATAAAACATGCTATTTCCTCCATTAATTGTGTCCATGTGGAGTTGTAACCAAGTAGCTGGAACAAATAAACCTCAACCTTTCCTTTTTTTAAAAAAAAACAACAGCATTTCACTTCATTTGGATAAGAGGGTTCAACTCATTAAAAACTTCACAAACTCAATTAAAAACTTTTGTTCACCTTCCCTGCTGCCTCAGCCCCATCATATCTCTCACACAGATTCACCACCGCATGGAGCGTACATTAATTCACTAAACCCTTACTATTTATCCCTAGTGGAACTTTTGTTCTTGAAAAATGTATTTATAGGTACCTGATAGAAAGAAGTACACATTTCTCCTTGCCTAGTTAAAGAAAACAAAAGTTGAATTTAGTACCCAAGCAGCTTTAGTTCTTAGTGCACTGATATACTGAGATATATAGCAGCATGGTTCATTCATTATGCCCTTTTTTCATCTCATAGAGCAGGGTCACGCAAACTCCCAACATCACGTGATGTATCATGATGTATCGCAACTTTTTTGCCATTGCTGGCAATGGGGTGGGTGCGGTTTCGCTATGTTGCATCCGGCCCATGGGCCAGCAGTATGACACCCCTGTCATAGAACATTGCATATCACTGAAACAATAGCCCCAGGTACCCTACTCACAAAGATTAGTGAATTTGCTAGTACCTTCTTATTGTCCTCTTGTTGGTAGCCAGAAACGTATCTTCCCCAATGGCATTTCAGAAACATTAATATTAGCATTACATTACATTATCCAAGTTGCAGGAGAGAAACTGATTTGGTGGAAAATGCAAACAGATAGTCCTCATTTGGCAACTTCCTCATTTAATGACCTTTTGCAGTTACAGTGGCGATGAAGAAGTAACTTTACAACCAGTCCTCACATTTTTTTACAGGCATAATGGTGGACTATTTATTTTAGATTAGATTATTTAGAAGAAAATAACACCCTTCCAGTAGAACAGAAAGGTCATAAAAGGAAAAGCAGAAGTACAAAGGATCAACTTCTGATTGATAAAAATAGTTTTGAGGAATTGAAAAGCTGAAAAACCAATTTACATGTGGTGTTGATTGATTATAAAAAGGTGTTTTACACATTGTGAGAAAGTCTTTTGGATCATCAAATGTTTGAAAACAACTAGTGTCAATGACTCTTTATAGACAACAGAATTGGTCAGAAGTGAAAAATATGGATTTGTCAACTTTAGGAGAGGTCTATTCCAGGGTGACTTATTATCACCCTTATTATTTGTCATTGCTATGACCCAATTTTAATGATTTAAAAGGGAACAAATCTTGGCTATCAAACAGCAAAAATGCTAATAAAATTTCACATCTGCTTTAGATGAATGGTCTGAAGCTTTATGAAAAATCAGAAATTGAAATCCAGTCATTCACAAACATTGTTAAGAATAGTTAGCACAGATATAGCAATGGAATTTGGCTGCAGTAACAATAAATCAGAGTAAAATCATGAATAGCAATGGAATTGAAAGGCTGACTAGTCAAACCATCAGGATGAAGTCTATCAATATCTGAGCATTTTACAGTTGGATAATATCGAGCATGTACCTGGTACATTCAGTATGTTCCAGTTTTTAATTTGCATCAATGTTGTTCTTTTACATAATCAGCCAATGGATGCTTTTCTTCCTTGCCATTTAGTTTGACTTGAAGTAAACCTCTGCGTATAATTTATTAATGTCACTTTGCATAGTGAATAATGATCAGTTTTCTTGTTTTTCACTCCAAACTTAAATCAGGCTGATAGTAGTAGTGGAAAGACCCTCAAAGCCAACGATACCTGGGCCATATCTGTGATATGATAAGCTGCTGGACACAAGCAAAATTGGAGAGTTTGGACTGAAAAACAAGAAAACTGATCATTGAGGCAGAGTTTTACTTCAAGTCAAACACACTGGCAAGGGAGAAAAGCATGTGTTGGTTGATTATGTAAAAGAATGAACAAAATGTTGGCAAGGAAAAGTATTCCAAGGTCAATTTCTACAAAAGATCAAGAGAAAAGTAGACATAACCTGGTGAAGGCTTAAAATTAGAACATTAAAAAAAGAAACTGAAGGCTTGATTTTAACTGTTCAAGAATAAGCTATTTGAACTGATGTAATCATGGCCAGAATTGAAAAATTGTCAAATGATCAAAGTGCAGATTGTGCATAAATGCAGAAAAAACCAGACACTCAGTTGGGGCAAGAAGACTGCATAAACTGATTACAAGCAGTGGCATAATGCAGAGGCTAAAATGACTCATTAGAACATCTGTAAAAAGTATCATATGGCAGTAATGAAAAATTGGTGGGGACATAAAGTTGAAAAAATAGTAAAAAAATGAACAGGTTATAATATTTTGGGGTTTCCAGATAAAAACTGATAAAGTCTTGGTTCATAACATATCAGTTGTAACTGGTTGAGAAGAAAAAAATTGTAGATAATTGATGTCCAAGTATTAAAGGATAGTAGAATAGAAGACAAAGAATTGGAGATTCTGAAAATTGAAATTGAAATATTATAGCATAAGGTGGCCATGATGGTCCCTGCTGTTATTGGCATGCTGGAAACCATACCAAAAAATCTTGGACATCATTTAGAACATCTACTCATTGACAAAACTACCACCTGTCATTTACAAAAGGCCACACTGCTAGGATATGCACTACTACACTACACTACTACACTGATACATTATGACATCCTAAGTTCTTAGGAGGAACATAATGCTTATGAAGGCCAATACCACTAAAGAACTGGAAGCTGTGATTTCACATTGTTTTATATATATATATATATATATATATATATATATATATATATATATATATACTGGAAAATCTGCATAAAAATACGACTCCTGGGCATGTCTATGGTACGAATAAAATACGAACACCAGGAGAATATAAATATAAAAATATACTTTACTAAAAGCTGCCAAGCTTTCGTTTGGAAACTCCGTCATCCTTAATCTTGTATATAACTGTTTTTATTGTTTTAAATGTTGTTTTAACAATAAATAACTGGAGTATACTCTTCCCGGAGATCGAAGATTGCATCATTGAACAAATATGCCCGGGATTCGTATTTTTATAAACATTAAGGATATATATATATATATATATATATATATATATATATATATATATATATAATAGTAGGAGTTATTTATTAAAATGGAGGCTTAAATGAGGCTTAATGGAATAACTCTGTATTCCATTTCGTGTTCCCATCCAAGAATAGAAAAGGGACAAAAGGAAAACTCTAATTAAGTGCTCCTGTGGTCAGGTAACACAACACAAAATCAACCGAATGCCGAGAACACATGAGATTTGGAAAACTCCCAAAGAATGTTAAGCAATGGCCAATACAAAACATGTTTTTTTTTCTCCTGTGGCAAAGGGCAACATGGACTCAGCAGTTGCCAAAGCTAATAGCCAGGGGATTTGGGGATCATTTTCCCTCTTGTGAGATTTTTGCAGGCAGGGCACGTATTTCTTTTCTGAAAAAAAGAATATTAAAGTTGTTAACAAACAACATTAGCAGAATCAGCAGAAAATCACAATCCCGTTACTTGATAATTTGACCTTTTATTTCCATGGCACAATGTTGCACGCAGGGAGGAAGGCAGTTGAGGCTATCTGTTACCCATGAGCATAGCAGTCCCTCAAGCCATATTAAGAAATTATGTACCAGAAGACACAATTTAGCATTGCCCTCAAAGGGCTAATTGAGAATGTACTTTAGCTTTAGGAGGTTAAATGCGTACTTTTATTTTCTGAGGTATTTTGTATTTTGTTTTTTATCTAAGGTTGCCTCAGATGTACAGTCTTTTTGCTGCCACATTTCAAGGTTTAGAGCTTGAAGGTTTATTGTTTCTTAATACCCCTGGCTTCTATTCTTTTCCATGCTGGATGAACTCTCATCGGAAAGATCCAAGGATTAATAAAGTCCTCTTTATGCACAATGCTGTCTACTACTCTCAGTGGTTAAGAGGTGAGCAATCAACAAGCTTTAACACACCTCATTCAATCTGCTGCAATATAACCAGTACCAGTTCAAATATTCTTCTAAGAATCTTTCAACTGGGATCTTCAGAAAATAACAGAATAATAGAGCTGGAAGGGACCTTGAAGGACTTCTAGTGCAACCCCCTGCTCAAGAAGGAAACTCTATACCATTTCAGTCAATGGCTGTCCAGTCTCTCCTTAAAAGCCTCCAATAATGGAGCACCCACAACTTCTGAAGGCAAGTTATTTCACTGGTTAATTGTCCTCACTGTTAGGAAATTTCTCCTTAATTTTGGGTTGCTTCTCTCCTTGATTAGTTTCCATTCATTGTTTCTTGTCTTGCCTTCTGGTGCTTTGGAAAATAGGTTGACCCCTCCCCTCTTCTTTGTGATAGCTCCTCAAATATGGGAACACTGTTCCAATATTTAAATAAACATCTACAAAAGGGGGATGAACTTCAGGCTGTTCCAAAACAACAAACCTCATTAAGACATCTTGTTATTTTCATTATAAAGAGATGGAGAACAACCATGAGGTAATCTCTAGGCTAAGCAGCAATAAGAAATAGGTTATTTCATTGAGGGAGCAAGGTAAAATCTCCATTTAAAACCACAGGAACTAATAAATACATTTTAGGACTTTGCTCTTGGGGAACACAACTGTCAAACTATAGTTCACAAACTTCTCATGAAATAAATCTAAGCATATGCCCTCCTCATCCTTTAAGGCAGCAATACTGTTGCCTTAAGTGATCACCATTGAAACTTGTTACATACGCATCACTTTCAGCAATGTGATGATCACAGTGTGTCCATCCATGTTTTAGTTTTATGGACATGATGGACACTTATTGGAAGAAACCTATAATCATTTTTTTATAATTTTCCCCTGATGTCAGTTATGATTACTTTTAATATTTTAGGCCAGGGACAGGCAGCCTACAAGGAATTGGGATAACAATGGAGCCTCCCAAATACAGGAGGCAATTGAGTGATAAGATGACTATGTTTGGGAAGTTTAAGGTTGGGATGGGGAACCAAACCTTCTGGAAGGCAAACTGCAATCGTTCCAATGCCTAGAATCTACCAAAATCTGGACAAAAAAAAATATGGGTGGAATTTGTGTCAGAGAATATTTTTCAATCCTCCTCTAACTGGAATGCTCAGTTTTTCTGGGAAACATTTGCTTTTATTTAATTCTTTGAATTCTCTCAAGTCAAACTTCCTCAATCATGCATGTTTTAAAAGAAGAAGGGGAGAGGACTTCTTCTTCTTGTGCCATATCCGTTATCGGACGTTGGCGATCATGTTGGCGATCCTGTTTTAATCAGCAGCCGCACAAAAAAGTGCTGCTGAGTTTTGTTCAAACTAATCCCTTAGATTTTGAAGCCATGATGTTCTTCTTCTGCCTGGACCTTGTTTGCCTTCAATCTTTCCCTGGAGGATTAAATGGAGTATGCCGTATTTTTCTGGGGGTCGCATCACATGTCCGAAATATTCTAATTTTCATTTTTTAATTGTTTTGATGATTTCCCTTGGCTTTCCCAGGCGGCTTATCACCTCCTCATTTCTGATCTTGTCAGCCCAGCTTATATGTAACAGCTGCCTGTAAATCCACATTTCAAATGCTTCTAGTCTCTTCAGTTGGCCTGCTGTCAGAGACCAACTCTCTACTCCATAGGGCAGGATAGGAAAAATATAGCATCTGACAAGCCTGATTTTCAGTCTTAGGCTTATGTCGTGACTGCAGAAGACCTTTTTCATTTTGAGCTTTTTCTATCCTTGTCTTTACTTCAATGGTCATGTCCCAGTTTTCATATAAATTGGAACCGAGGTGTGTGATCCTTTCAATTTTTTCTAGTGGTATTCCTTCTGAATTTATTGGTGGTAAATTAACGGGTTGTTTGCTGACGACCATGATCTTGGTTTTTGAGGTGTTAAGCTTCAAGCCGTATTTTTCAGATATTTCTGTGACTCTATTGATGAGGAGCTGAAGGTCTTCAGGCTTACTGGCAAGCAGAACTATATCATTAGTGTATCTTAAGTTGTTGATACAAACACCGTTTACTTTGATGCAGAATAGCTATCCTTCAACAAAGTCATTCTCGCATTTGTTAAGTTGTATATAACACCAAAGGGTTATTTTTGAATCATGAACCTAATGTAAAGTAGCTGAAAGTGATTCAGGGATGTATTGGTTTCCTAGATATATACATACTGTAAATAATTTCCCATAAGGAAATTTAAAACCCCAATTCCTGCAAAGAAGTCCAATGTGAACTCATAACCACTCTCTTCACCTCAAAGCTTCCTGTTGTTCTGTAACACTAGCCATCATTGGGTCGCGGATCTCCTTATCACTGCAAATTGACAACTAGATTTCAAAAGTATCAGCAATAGAGTTCCACCTGCTAGACCTTTGGTAATTTTTGTACCACAGATGTGATTTTTCAGTTAGGTGGCCAATTATGGAAAGGGAGGGAGGGAGGGAGGGAGGAAATCTCAATATGCATGCAAATTTAGATATACTTTCCTATATTTTGAAAAGAAATACAATTATGTGTACCTCAAAGATATGCAGAGGTTTGATCAGCAAACTTAATCTGCCTTCCTGATATCTTCCAGCACCACTCAATGCTGTGGATCAATGCTGTAGCCCAAATAGACGCATAGATCAATGTCTCTGTTCTCCTTATGTTTCTGATTTTAGCTAGACATTTCAGCCGGACAGAAGGAGGAAATGCTATGTCTACTACTTTGAACTCTTGAGTGAAAGACAGGATGCATGTATTATAAACAAACAAACAGCCACCTTATTTCTTACTCTGGAGTCAACTTGTCCCTGAACTCTCTCATTTCAGAGCCAGCTTCTTCTATGCAATAAAGAATTTTCAAAATAGGCTCTAAAGCTCAAACAGTCCTTGTATGGGTGCACGTTCTACTTTGGGGAAATTTCCTCCATTTGGGAGATATTTCAGCATCCAAGTTCCTGGGTTTGAAGAGGTGCAGTCAATGAACAGGAACTCAAGAATCAGGCCATAAGCATTCCCAGAACAGGAGTGAGATATTTTGGGATAAGCACATAATGTGTTGCATTTAACTGTATATCCATTCTTTCTTTGTGTGCATACATATGCACAGATGAAAAATACCTGTGCAGTTTGGGAAAAATTAGTGAGAGGTTAAAATATACTACAGAATGAAAAAAAAAAATCCCATCTTTACTGTTCCTCTTTGAAAACACTACTCAGAATGTATATCTTTAGCCAGAAAAGAGAAGTACAAGCAGGAAGAAAGACATACTGAGAAATGGATACTTTTTTTGTCTGAAAGTAGTTTGAATAGAATAATTAAATTTACCATAATCAGTAAAATGTGTGACTCAATTTTATTGGAGCTGCTATTTCCCATTGCCTAATTTCCCTTGTGGACTTTCAGTTTTAATTTAAAGATGAGTAAACACATAACTTTCTACATGCCAGCATGTGTATAGGTTAAAGACACATAAGATTACACAAGGAAATCAAAATATGGTTTATCCCAGTAGTCACAGTAAGTACAAGCCTGGGCATGTTCCACCATGATTCATATATATATATATCACTTCATTATGTTTGAATGAATCAAAATTACATTTATCTTTCTCTTAAAAAGCTCTTGTGGAGCTTTTCACACACACACACACACACACACACACACACACACACAAATATATATATATATATGTATGTGTGTGTGTGTGTGTGTGTGTGTGTGTGTGTGTGTGTGTATGTGTGAAAAGCTCCACAAGGAGCTTTTTAAGAGAAAGATAATCAAACGTAATTCAAGCTACTCCTAAAATCAAGTTCCATGAGAACCAGGAATGAGCTATAGATTTTACTATTTTACTATTTATTTGGGGGTTGGAAGTATTTTTGCCCCATATATTAGTCCAAAAACTCCTCAGAGGCTTACAACAATAACGAGTAAAAGAATAAATTTATCCCTACTTTACCATCTAAATTAAATGACATGACACAATGAAACAAGTCATCCCCAATTTTTATAACACATAGTTGGGATGGGAGAGCCGAGTGGAATAGCCAGTTCTAAGTGACAAATAAGGGGAAAAAAGACATTGTTGGTTTCACAGTAGGATTGGATGATCTTTGGTCTCAGCCACTCATTCCTCTACCTGAAGTGGGCAGCTTTAAAACCACCTATCACCAGGAAACAGATTTAATTCAAATGAAATCTTGCATTTCTGAGAAAGAAACGCTAAAGATAGATGTCAGCTTAAGAATAGCTGGAAAAAAAGAGTCATTAAAAATTAAGAATCATATCTGGACCAATTGATTCAGAGTTTGGGAGCAAGGGAAGGAGACTGCCCCCTCCTTTCTCTTTTTAGGCAGAATGGGTTTAAAAAAAATCTCCTTCATAATTTGTCAGCAATATATTTTTCCATTTTTATTTTCAAATTTTGGGCTTGGATTTGCTCAGTTCTTTCAGGCAGTGGGTGGTTCAACTGGAAAAGCAAAACAAAGTATCTCAGAAAAAGACAACGAAAAGTTACTTCTTTAACATGGCCAAGAAAGTTGTATTGATGAGCTCAATTCAAAAGCATTTCTACCTTTTTCTAAATTCCCCGAGACATCCAGATACCCCTCCTACAGATGCTGCTATCTTGTTTGCCCACTTCTTTTTTCCTGATTTATTATGCAAAGAATGTGCCATTTCATAGTGTGTATCTATGAAATAAGAAGGGAAGAATCAGCGGAAATGGTTGGAATAGTTTATGCATTAGTCTTCCGTTTTCTATAGTTTTATCAAGGCTGCTTGGTTTACACTGTGGATGGTCAGATATTACACTGGCTGAGTTACAGAGAGAATTAATCATATGCCAGTCCTCTTGATCTCTGAGATATACTTGCAGTTATTAATAACTGAGGGCTAAGGACTCCCCACTTCTCTTTTAGAAAGTGGAATGAAACAGAGACCAAAGATTCTCACACAAATACAATACAAACACCCAGTGTGTACCTGTTTTCTTAGTGTAGCCACCAATTTTACAGACTACCTTCACTTTTCCATAACATTTTATCAGGAAGAGCAAAGGGGAACAATAGGACTTAGATGGGCAGATCTACAGAATATTTTGTCCAGCAGTTTTTAAGCACGGCTAGATATCCTTTTCCCCGAAACTCAACTCCCACCGCTCTTTATTATCATTGCCTAATAATTTGAATTTAAACTGGTCAGAGATATATTTAGTCCCTTTGTATGACTCAGTCTACAAAGCAACCCATCTCGTAAGCCATGTTGAATCTAGACTCAACTACATTACTGGGGAAGCGACAATGTCTCTAGCCCCATAGCTCTAGCGTTCAGATAATGGATTCCTCTCTCCAAATGGAGCACAATTGTTTTGGAGTAAATGATAATTGAACTATGATCTCTTTCCACCCCACCCTTCCCCCTTCAACCTCCCATTTTATATTTGGTAAGCTAAATCTAGTATGTTAATCATATTGTTTATAGTCCAATTGTGGTGGAAATTATTATGGTCCATACTAAAGAAGGCTTAAGGACAATTTGTCCATTGCTTCTACACATCTGGTTTGTTGTTTCCTTCTTGGATTAATTTGTACCACACTGTTCTTCACTTGGCCACATTCTAGTCTCACTGATTTCCCTCTATGGCAGCTATAGTGACATCTGTTTACTTACTTGGGAACTCATGGAACTGATACATTGGCGCTGGTTGCAAATTAGTAGAATTCTTTCCAGATGCAGATGTCTTTAAGTATTCAAACAACAAGCCAAAAATCACTAAACTGTTTTGGCTATTTGTCTCTTTGCTGGTATCTCTCTCAGATGATGTAAACACAATTACCGGGGCAATGACCAGAACACTTAAGACATGTTGCTGTACTTGGCCTGGAGTGGAAAGGATCAAGCTGACAGCTCCCTTACAGAGCTGAAGCCAAATCCTGACAGCCCAGAAAGGAAAGGAAAAGGGGGAAAAATGGACTTACGTTAAAAGCAAGCAGGTGTCTCTTCCAGACTGCTCCAAGTCCAAAAGGCTTTCAGAACAGTGGTTGCCACAAAACAGACCAGAGGGCTTCCAGATTTCACAAATGGCGTCCACCCAAGTAGCAAGTGCTGTCTCTTATTTTTGCAAAGAGCAGCGCAGTTGCTCGTGTCTATTGCTTAGCCCCATCGGAAGCACAGAAAAGTGCCATTTAAGCAACTTGCAGGTAACTGCCTACTCTAATATAGGACAAAACCAATTACCACGCTTTTAATATAGGTAAGTTCTGGATTTACAACCATTCATTTAGCAACCATTTGAAACTGCAACAGCACTGGGGAAAAAAAATAACTTACAACCGGCCGTCTCACATTTATGACCATCATGTATAGCATCCCCACATGATCAAAATTTGAGTACTTGGCATGGGCATGTATTTACAACAGTTTGCTCGCCATTTGCGACCTTCCCACCTAGCTTCTGACAAGCAAAGCCAATGGGGGAAGCCAGATTTGTTTAACAACCACATGATTTACTTAACAACTACGGTGATTTCCTTAACAACAATGGCCGAAAGGTTGCAAAATCGGGCATGATTCACTTAACAACTGCCCTGCTTAGCAATGGAAATTCTGGCCCTAATTGTGGTTGTTAGTTGAGGATTACCTGTACAGTTCTGACAGAATCATGATACTGACCAGTCAAGCTTTGATTTGATCTTCTGTCAGTCAGAAAAGCCACCAACATATTGCCTTATCTCATTGGCGATGAAGTGGAACGCCTTAGACCAGTGGTTCCCCAACCTGGTGGCTACGGCCCACCATTGGTCAGTGACCTATTTGCAACCAGGCCGCGTGAGTGCCTGGCTGGTGCATGCATGTGTGTACAGCTACTCTCACATGAGCGTCACAGGCCCTCAGGGCCCAACTCATGTGAGTGTCATGGGTATTTGCAGCCCCACCTGTGTGAGTCTCATGGGCCTCACAGCACCACTCGAGGCTTCTCTTGCATGAGCGTTCAGGGTCTCACTCTCATGAGTGTCACAGGTGCTCTCGGCCTCATTCACATAAGCAATGGGTGCTCATGCACGTGTGCATGCATGTGCCTGCATCTTCCACAAAACCATCCCCTCTTTCCCCCCTCCCCCCTTTTGGGCTGCCAACTCAGAAAGGTTGGGGAGCTCTGCCATAGACAGCATTGCACATAAAACACCAAGATTCATGCTTACCACAAAACTGTATTGATGCAGTCTCCTAAAGGTGTTTTTCCAAAAGGCAACTGGACTTTCTTGGTTTCTTTCCTTGGAAATGTTTTGCTTCTTATCCAAGAACTGAAGAAGCTTCTTGGATGAGAAGTGAAATGTTTTCAAAGAAAAAAAAAACTAGAAAGTGCAGTTGCCTTTTGAAAAAGCATCTTTAAGACAACTATGACATGGATGAGTGAGAATCTCTACAGACATTTACCGATGCATTACTTCATTACTTGCCTATCTAGACATTTACCATTTCAACTTTGTTCTGAGGGGAAATTCATCATATCTGAGCAGTGACATTTAAGCAAACACAGACCAAAGTTGTATTTCACAATGAGACTGAGATGTGATTTCCCTGAAATTCAGCCAGTATTTATCGATCTCATTTTTAAATTTAGTTAATTGAGTAGGGGGTTGCACTAGAAGACCAAGGTCGCTTCCAACTCTGTTATTCTCTTGATGGCAGCTTTATAATAGTATGATAATCCTGGATTGAGTTCTGTTTGTGGGAGTGTCATCTGTAACCTGGATTCAGTAGGCTTAACAACCATATTCTTATTAGATTTGGTTATGACAATGAATCTGGTCCATGCAACATCCATAGAGATACGCAGGCTCTATTCACTTTGCATCATGCAGTGAATCTGAAGCTATAGTAGCATTTGTATTCAGTCCATCATTCTGTATATAATCTCAAATTAATTCCTCTCTCTAAGGCATGAATTGATCTTGTTCATTGGTTGCTATAGCACTGGATAGCAATAGCACTGTATTAATAGCTATAGCACTGGTTGCTATAGCACTGTATTAATAGCTAATAAATGTGGGACTTTTAACAGAAGAGTCAGACACAGAGACTGCAACTACAAAAATCAAAACTGAAAGCCATAGAGGTGGTTTATTGAGAAATTACTGAGAAAATGTATTTTTGAGCTAATGCAGCGGTCCCCAACCTTTCCACCTTGTCAATGCAGCCCAGCGTGGGTATTTGTGCATATGTGAATGGCAGGTGCACACATGTGCATACCACTCCATTGGTCCAAGCAGCAGGTATGTAGGCCCTCCACTTGTGCAAATGGAGCTTTGCGTGCAAGCAGAGGCCACTTGTGCTTGTGGGTGAAGATCCAGTTACATGAGTGGGGAACATTTGAGCAGAAGGTGCTTGTGCTCACACAATGAGCTCATTTGCGCGAGGGGAGCTTCGCTCACGCGTGCTTGCCCATCACTCCCGCCTGGTTTCAAACAAGCTGCAGCCCTGTGCTAGTGCTCTTGTGCTTGTGCTAGTGCTCTTCTTCATGAACAAAATTCCATCAGGGCTAACGCAGACTTTATCTGTGAACTGAATCTGTCCAGTTTAAGAATAAATCTTACTTCAGCAAAATACTACGAAATTCAGAAAACATTACCAAATTTGTTGACATCTCTTACTTAATGAGGACAGCTTAAAAATATTTTTATCTCATACTTAGTTTTCCCATGCAGAGATATAATGCTGTTTCCTTATTACCTCTTTAAAGGGGAAACCCCACATTATCTCTTCACCACTGATTGCCAGCAAGCAAAATAAAATTGTGTGGGTGTATATTGAGGAAGTAAGAATGGCTTTGCTAAGCATATCCTATTTAAATACCCTGTTGTATATTTAAAAACAGTTGGGAAATTTTCTCTTCTGAATTTACTTTTTGCAATGAGGTTATCTGTGCAGCCATTCAAAATGGAAATTTCAAGGGTGACGTTAAATGATAGTTTATTGTTTTTTTAAATATTCATGAGCAAAAGGGATATTTGCAGAAACATAGAGAAAGAAAGAAACAAACTCCCTTTTTTTCTTCCTTCTTCATTGTTGTTTGAGATTTGTGGTCTTAAGTAAAAGAGATCACCCCAAGGGCTTTACCCTACCTTTTCATTTGATGAAATATGCTACTACAAATCAGACAGAAATAGGAATAATCAAAATGATCATATCCTGTAAGAAATGTTGTATTACTTGTTGAATAAAAATGTTGAATGATAAATTATTGGTTGTCAAATATAAAAAGTTCACCCAAACTTGCCCAATTTTTCTATAACCACAAACACCTGTAGTTTCAAAATCTAATCAAATGCCAGTTGGAAAATGAACATTTTTCATTATTGCTCATTATCAACAACCAATACCAACTTCTTTCACCAAAATACTTAAATGTTATTTAAAGTTAGTTGTAACTGCTAATTACAGTTCTGACATAGTAGAAGTAACACCTGCCCAAAACAATTGCTTTAAACAAAAAATAAACAGAAACAAACCTGTAGGAAAATAAGGCGGAGGATACGGTAGTTGGTCTTCCCAGATACTAATTAATTAAAATGCACATTAAAAATGCAACAGAGGTGGGCTCACTAGAAGTTCAATATCCATCCATTTAGAAGACCTGAAATAGCAAGTCACAGGAAAAGTAATTAGTAGATTCCTTTCAACTTGCTACTCTGATCCTATATTAAAGTGCTCATCATTATAATCAGAGTGTGTGGGAAGAGAACAGATGTTCAAGGGATGTGGCAACTCCAAAGATTTGGCAGGCTTGTACTGTCAAATGCATACCAGACAGCTTCATCAACTTGGTTTGGATATTGCATGTAGCCTCAGTCTAGGAAAGTGGTTCCCCAACAACCCTTGGGATGGATGGATGGGTGGATGGATGGTTAATCCATGGTTGGTTACAGGCATCACTTTGGGACAAACTCTAACCATGTAATGGTTCACTATAACATATGAATCAGGATGGCATATTAGGTGTGTTTGCAGCCTTGAGTTATTTATAAAGTAATAAGGCGGGATAGAAATCAAATAAATAAATAATGCAAAAGTTTCATGAAGTTTTGCTCCAATAACATGCTTACAAAGAATATAATAGTGGATGTTCTAGATTTTGCCAACTTTACTTTAACAATCATAATTTTGCAGGAGTTATTAACAAAGGGAAACCTGTGCTGTGGAGTGAATTCCTTTGTTTCTGAACTTTAGAGCAGAGAATTGCTTTTGGAGGACATGAAATAGGTAGGTCGGATCGTGTCTGGGTGCTAAAGGAGTCTATACACTAATTTGACTTAGCAGCAGCCACGTTTTATATTACACAGTGCAATTTTTGCATTGCTTGAATTTTTGAACTATACTGTATGAAGGTTTAGGGACTGCACAGGTTTTCTCTGACATTGCACATTTTATGACAGGCTTACATTTTAAAGGCTCTGTCCTCTTGCTTAGGCTTGGAAACAGTTCCAAAATGGTACTACATTTTTGTCTTTGCTGAACTGTAACTCTGCTATAGTTCTTCATGTTATCCACATATTTATACATCAGGAATAATACAAAACCTATGCAGAAAAAAATATATCCTACAACTCCTTTGAACTAACTGCTGCTTCAGTTACAGCATTTTTGTACCACTCATTAAGTTCTTTAGCCAGTCTACAATTAATTAAAACCATAAAAGTTAGATTAAAAGCACAAAACAAGTAGAAGCGCATAAGCGCGTTGGTTTCTCCGCAGCTACTTTACTGCTTCTTTGGGTTTCATTATCATGGTTTGACATCTGAGAATTCAGGTTCATGGTGAAATTCAAATTCACGCAGTGTTCTTTGGGATCCTGTCCCAAATTTATTTTCAAAGATCTTCCCCACTACATCTGGAAGATGTCTTTCCATTTCTGTAACAGTCTTTTTTTTTTTAATTTTAATTTTTATACATAATACAATTAAAACAACAGTGGACAAACATGACATTCCAGAATAAATTTTCCTATCAGTTCCTATCATGGTACTGATCCGATGCAAAGATAGGCCGTGAGTGGCCTTGAAAACTGGGTTTGACTCTATATGCTCTTTACACTCTATGCTTGGAGCCTAAGGCCCAATCTCCCAAAAGGCAAATGGGTTAATTTCTCTATATCCACATACCCTGGCAAGTTCTTAGCAGTCTTCCTATGAGTAGAAATAATAAATAACAAATTGAGCTTGTATGACAAAAGAGAAAGCAGCAGTTTTATAGCTATTGGTGGAAATCTTTTGTCATACATCTTTGCTGAAGCAGACATACGGTTGCTGGCCAGGCTTTAGCAACTTCTCTAAGCTTTTGTTTGTACAGATGGTTTTTCCCAAGGCCTGTCATCAAATAGGTGGGTGACATTTAGCAGGGGGAAAAAAAATCAACCGACCAGCCATTTGAAAGCTATTGCTAATAAATCTGGCACTGGCTAAGCCAAAATCAATAAGATGTTGAGCTTGAACTCAACAGGTTGGGTATAAATCTCATAAATTGAGTGCTCTTTTTAAACACACCTTTAATGGTCAGAGGGCAAGGAAAGGAGTACGTAAAACACAAAGTTAGATTTTTCACTACAAATACTTCCATGCAAATGCTTTGCAAAACTAGCTGTAAATATGTCTGCTCTCACATTAATAGCTAGTTTTGGAGCTGAGTCGATTTATTCATGGTTCTGCCATAGTATCTTTAGAACTAAAGCTAGGCTTGTTTCCTCCTTTCAGTTGTTATACTTCTGCAAAACTGTGGATACTTGTTTTTTACTGACAATAACTCTTGCCTCATCTGTCCTCCCAGTAACAAAAAGCAATTATTACTCTTCCTCCAACCAAAGTGCTCCTGCAATTTTCCTGGTACCACTGATAGAGCATATCCCTTTCCCCAACCTACTCACCCCACTCCACGCCAGCAGCCAGAGCAACATGCAAATGTGATTACAATTATTGGAAAAAGCATTGGTTGCAACTTGGCTCATGTGTATTATCTGACATATCCAGATTGTAAAGGGCTTTTAAACAGAGAAGGCAGCTTTGCAGCAAGGAAGTTACTCCTTAAAGGAATGATCTCAGCCTCTTGTGAATCCATAGATCAGGAGTCTTCAAACATGGCCCTTTTATGACTTGTGGACTTCAGCTCCCAGAATTCCTCAGCCAGCGTGCCTGGCTGAGGAATTCTGGGAGTTGAAGTCCACAAGTCATAAAAGGGCCACGTTTGAAGACCCCTCCCATAGATCCACAACCTTGTTTTCAGTTTCTTTGGAGTATTGGCCATGCAAATGTTTGTCTTTCCATTTTTTTAAATTCACTAGTATAACTATTCAGTTTCATATACTATCTTAATTCTATCATATTCAAATGTTGGCCTTGCAGACTAACATTTATTAATGTCATCTCTTTGCTTGTTTTTATGTCATCAGCCACTGATTTCACTCTCCATTATCTGCTTCACTTTCAAAAAACCATGACCAACAATTTTCCTTGGTAAATATAAATGATTTGTGGAACTTTTTGGGTGTAATGCATGATGTTTTGTCTAAAGGTTTTAGGTTTGGTGATCTAAAGTATCTAGTTCAGCTTGTCTGTACTCAGCAGCATCTGTAGTGTAGCATATTAATAGTCCAGGCAGTAATGACTTGGACTGTATTGTAGACATTCAGGATTGATTTTAAAATGTAACTTGTTTTACATATTCAAAGCTGGTTTTATTTTTTTTCCTTGGACATGAAAGATGTTATTGTCTTCTAAAACACCCAGTTCCTTCCACTATCAATGCTTTGATTTTAGTGTCATACTGTAGCTCAGTTCCATCTTTAGTTTTTCCTCTTTTTATTTCCAACGTTGCACATTTATGTCATCCAAATTCCACATTGCTACCACCAAAGATGCATCAATAGTATGATGAAAAACCATATTTTTCTGAATGATTTTGCTTCTAGTTTCAAACAATCCACAACCAGCAAATTATTGTTGCTATTTGTTCTGCCAAAAGGTTATAAGTTCCTCTTCCCCAAACTAGGTGCCCAATCTGGGCTTCCAATTAGCATCACCTCCAAGAAAAAAGAGGCTGACATTTGATGTTTTCAAATCAGTTTAACAGGCATTTAGTTGAGAAAGATTTATTATGGCAGATTTGCAGTTATGGCTATAAAGACCTTATTAGGAACCACTGTATAGCACTCCAAACTTAAAAGCTATCAAAAATCAGGCATCTAGGACAGACATTTACTGTGAGCTCCTGGCTATTGATATGGTTTGTTTTGGGGACCTAAATTAGGGTTGAATTCCAGAAAGAATAACATATGGGCTGTTGGTTTGATCTCTGAGCTTGGCAATTTGGCTGCAATCATTTCATCTCCAACATCGAATTTGTAGGGCTTTATCTTTAATTTCATATACTACCCTGTTCTGCAAGACCTCATGAACAATAATGGGCAAGAAAATGAAAATGTCAGCTTTAACTGCTTGATTTTTTGTTTTGTTTTGTTTTGTTTTATGCGTAATTGTGACTATGAACTCCAACAAAATAATCTTGTAGATCAGGCAGGACAAGAAGCAACAGATGGAAACTAACCAAAGAGTGAAACAACCTAGAACTAAGGAGAAACTTCCTGACAGTTAGAACAATTAACCAGTGGAACAACCTGCCTCCAGAAGCGGTGAATGCTCCAACACTGGAAGTTTTTAAGAAGAGACTTGGACAGCCATTTATCTGAAATGGTATAGGGTTTCCTGACTGAGCAGGGGGTTGGACTTGATGACCTCCAACGTCCCTTCCAACTTTATTATTATTATTATTATTAAGATACAGTCTACCTCTTAAGCCCTGCAGCAACTGAATCCTGACTGTAGTCAAAAGAATGAGCTACCTCATGTCTCAGGATTCCCCTACCCTGTACCTCTAGACAATACCTCTCTCTCTATCTAATAGCTGATCATAATAATACTTGATCATAATCATAGTTTCTTGAAAACCAAACCTACTGTTAATAAGGGGACCTCTAACATATTAACCTCCCCATCTTTTCTTTATTTTTTAGCAACAGGCTGAGGGATGCACTTTCTCAGATCACACGGTTGCTGTTGTAGGGAAAATAGGAGGAGGAGGAAGCATTAGGTCTGTTGGACACCTTGAGTTATTTGTAAAAATAACAAAGGCAGGATAGAAATAAATAAATAAATAAATATTGTCCATTATCTGGTCTATATTTCTGAATCACAATTCTGAGCCTCTCGTTTAATGGAATGGAAGTTGCTGGATGATTGAATAAGAGAATAGAGCAAAACAAACATTGATTCAAATAGCATCCAAAATCTGATATAGAGATTTTAATCCTATTATCTCACAGGAATAACTTTCCCACTGTACTCTTCATTTCAGAAGAATTCATATGCGGATGTAAAATTAAATATCCAGGATTCAAGCCAAGCCACAAAGAGTACTCAAAGTGCCCAAAAGTGTCTTTGATTTATATAACAGTGATAGACAACACCAGACATGTCAAACACAAGGCCCGGGGGCTGGATGCGGATCGCGAAATGGTTTCATGTGGCCCGCGAAGCCATCCTGGAAACAGTGAGGGACCGGCCCCCACTGCCTTGGCCCTGGCCAGGCCAGCCAGGAGCAATGTACAATTCTGTGGTGGCCGTCTATGCTGAAACATATTCAGTCTTAGCTCCACAAGGCCATCTGGAAATGCCTTGGTGCCGCAGGTGCTCAAGAGACAGGCTGTGTGTTTGACCTCTGCTGCCCAGGGCTCCGGGCAGCCCACGCCACCATTCAGCCCCGCCCCCGCATGGCCTGAGAGGAACAGTGAGGCTCCTCCAGTGGACCATGCCTTGGCACTTGCCCTGGTCCCACCCCCTTCTGCCAGAGACCCTCAGATCTGTCCCACTCTTGCCCAGGCCCCCATAGGCACCCTTGAAGCAAACGATGTAGAGCTGGCCATGCCCACCCAGTAGGCCACACCCACTCCACCCATGCCCACCCAGTAGGCCGCACTCACCCTGGCCACACCCACCCGGCCCCCCGAGGGCAACCGCAATGCTGATGTGGCCCTCAATGAAATAAAGTTTGACACCCCTGGACTACACTGTTCGGATTTTACTTCTAAACTCTAGCTCAATATCACCTGATCTTTCCAAAGTAACTGTTGGAGCTAATAGCTGTTGTGGGTTTGTCAACTAAGAGCTGTGAATTCTTAATTTGTCAAGAATCAGATATCTGGTCTGAAAAATCTCAATCCCTTTAGTAACTTTCCTTATATTGCTGGTAAATACGGTATGATTACTCTCAATAGTAGTAATCTTCCTATTTTTTTTTAAATGGAACATCTTGCAATTGTTCTCTTTACTAAGGGATTGATTTGTATGAATTTTATAAACTACACAATGATAAAGTGGCATATTTAGCATTTCTTTTCAGAAGCTATACTTTTCTATATTGGACAGGATAGGATGGAATGGGATAGTATAGGATAAAATACTTTTCCATATATTAAAAGTGTTAAATTGTCTGAAATTGCATTCCTTTTCCAAAGATAACTAAGAAAAGGGCCAAAAATACCATCACTAATCTTCTGTGAGTTTTTTAATTTTCTTAAACCGCCATTCTTTCTCCATGGCTGAATGTCTTTCCTTCTCTTCCCAATGTAGACAGCTAATTTTGTTTACTGGTTAAAGCACCAGGCTAGAAAGTGGGAGACCATGAGTTCAAGTCCCTCCTTTGCCATGAAAGTTGGCTGGTGACTTTGGGCCAGTCACTCTCTCTCAGCCCAACTCATCTTACAGGATTGTTGTGGGGAAAATAGGAGGAGGAAAGTATAGTGGATATGTTTGCTGCCTTGAGTTATTTGTAAAAACGATGAAGGCAGGATTCAAATAAATTCAATCAGAATAGAGCTGGAAGGGAACTTGGAGGTCTTCTAGCCCAACCCCCTGCTCAAACAGGAGATCCTATATAATTTCAGATAGGAGGTTGTCCAGTCTTTTCTTAAAAACCTCCAGTGATGAAGCACCTACAACTTCTGAAGGCAAGCTGTCCTCACTGTTAGAAAGTTTCTTAATTCCAGGTTGCTTCTCTCCTTGATTAGTTCCCATCACTTTTTTTGTCTTGTCCTCTGGTGCTTTGGAAAATAAGTTGACCCCTCTCTTCTTTGTGGCAACCCCTCAAATACTGGAATACTGCTATCATGTCACCCCTAGTCCTTCTTTTCTCTAGACTGGCCATACCCAATTCTTGCAACCATTCTTCATATGTTTTAGTCTCCAGGTCTTCAATCATCTTTATTGTTCTTCTTTGCACATTTCCTCAAAGTTTCAACATCTTTTTTGTAATGTGGTGACCAAAACTGGATGCAGTATTCCAGGTGTGGTCTTATTAAGAATTTTTAAAATGATACTAATACTTCACATGCTTTTGATTCTATGTCTTGGTTTATACAACCAACATTTGTATTAACTTTTTTGGCTGCTGCCACACACTACTGGCTCATGTTTAAGTGATTGTCCACTAGAACTCCAGGGTTCCTCTCACAGTTACTGTTTTTGACTCACGTTTCACCTAATCTGTACTTGTACTGTTGTTTTTCCTGCCTAGGTGTAAAACCTTGCTTTTCTCCACATTACATTTCATGTTGTTGGATAAGGCCCATTGTTCAAGTCTGTCAAGATCTTTTGGATCTTGTCTTCTGGGATGTTGGCTATTCCTGCCAGCTTAGTGTCATCTGCAAATTTGATGACACTCATCTAAATCATTTATGAAGATAATTCCCCAGTGCTCCAGGATTTTTTAAAGGTAGGGTACAATGGTTCTGAGATAACATTTGCCAGCTCCTTCAGAACACTGGGATATACAGTAATCCATTAGGTCCCGGTGATTTATATTCATCAAGATCAGACAGGTGTTCTCGTACCATTTTTTTGCTTATTTTAATTTTTATTTCTAGTCTGTATTTTATAGTTTTTGGTGGGTTGGCCTATAGTTTCATTTTGCACGAAGACTGATGCAAAGAATGAGTTAAGCAGCTCTGCTTTCTCTCTACTGACTGTTACTTCCTTGCCATCTTCTCTCTTTAATGTTGAAACTTTTTTTTATTATCTTTGACTGTTGTTGCAATTCTTTGTTCATTCTGAGCTTTTGCTGTCCTGATTTCATCTTTGCAGATTTGGGTTATCTGCTGATATTCTGCCTTAGTTATATGTCCCTCTTTCCATTTTTGTACTTATCCTTTTTGTCTTTCAGTTTATCAGAGAGATCTTTGTGCAACCATAGTGGTTTCTTCTTCAACTTCTTGTTTTTCTTTTTCAGTGGTATTGTGTTGGACTGGGCTTTTATGATCATGTTTTTCATAATTTTCCATGCTTCTTGAGTTGTTTTTCCCTTTAGGATTTTTATCATGGAATTTTTCTTAGGCTCTCTCTGAGTTTGTTAAAATCAGCTCTCGCCCAAGGTTCCAGCAACTTTAACTCTATCACTCCATCTCTATTAGTAAGAATTAGGTCCAGTGTAGCTTTTCCTCTAGTTGCTTCCTCTACCTTTTGGATGACAAAGTTGTCAGCTAAGTTGGTTAAAAGTCTGTTTGCTGCAAAGTTTGTCTCCCAGTTGATATCAGGGCAGTTAAAGTCTCCCATTGTTACCATGGTATGTTTCCTACATATATTTGTTAATTGATTAGCAAAGAGGTCATCTATTTCTTCTGCTTGGTTGGGTGGCCTGTAGTAGACACCCATAGCAATGTTATGTTCCTCTTTATATTGACGCATATATATTCTAGGAAGTTTTCATCCTTGATTTTGTGTATTTCTGTAGAGATGTAGTAATCTTTTATATATAATGCAACTCCACCTCCTCTTTTTTATGTCTATTTCTTTTTAATAGTTTGTATCCTTCCATCAGGACATCCCAGTCATGAGTTTCATCCCACCAAGTTTCAGTAATGGCACTAACATCATATCTGCCTTCATGTACTAATTCTTCAAGTTCAACCTGTTTGTTACCTAAACTTTGAGCTTCAGTGTATAAGCACTTGAGTCCTTTATGGGTCTAGGGTATGTTTCGTATATCTCCTACTTTGTAACTGGGATTTCCATCCTTGCCATCACTCTCTACTTCATTATGTTTTTCTTTTTTATTTCTTCTTTCTCTTAAGTCCCTACCTCCTTATGTGATTGGTTATCTAGTAATTTTTGTTTGGAATTAGGTTCTAAAGGATGTGAAGATTGCCCCCCTCCCCCCTCAATTTTAATGTAAAGCCCTTTTGAGAAGATGAGCCAGTCATTTTCTGAATATGTATCCCTTGGAGGCTTTATAGTTTTCACAGTTGCCTAATGAACAAGTAAGAATTTAAAAGCCACAATTACCACTTTTTTGGCCTTCTGAATTTCTTTTAATAGGTGACATTTGAACTCAGGGGATTTTTTTAAACAATCCTGTTAACTCAGACTGGATCATTTTAATGCAAGTTATCTCTGGGTCAAGGCCATGAGGCAAGACCCCCTCATATTTTCATTAGACATCATTTGCATCTCCTTTTTTGGCCCTTCAACCTGTAGGCTGGCTCCTCTGTACCCCTTATAGATTGCTCAGGACTCCTGGGCTGCCATATCAACCGCACATTAATCCCCACCCCAATTCAATTCATTGTTTTTGTTTGCTTACATGTTCCCTATTATATCTCGAATCATAAATCAAATTTAGCTTTTTTTTTTTATAAATGCACTGAACAGTTGAAGCCAATTTCCATGATTATAAAAGGTTCAAAATACCACACATCCTTTAACAGGTGGAAAATGTCTTAAGAGAATTTTGGCTTAGAATGTTTTCCTTGCTTCAAGACAAAGTAGTACTCTTATTTATGACTTAACCTAATTTTAAAGCAAGATGACAGTTCCCTGCCTTGAATTATCTCCTTGGGATGTTACTTCGCCACCATATGGTTTTATGATTGAAATCCAGACTACTGAACCCATTGACAGCTCTTAAGCTTATGTAACAGATGGCATTCAAACCATGTTTTGGAGAAGCTTTGATTTGGAACAGCCCTTCTCATCTCCTTGCCTTGTTCTAGAAGGCAAATTTTCCAAATTTTTCCTGGAACTACTCAAAAATGGTTAAATTTGGCTGCCTTGGATGCTGAGGTGCTGAATTAGTGAATGATCTCAAATCATTTCCAGGAGAACTGGATGTGACTCTAAAAACATTTACTCGTGGCAAATGCTCAATGGTGACACTTAACAATAAAAAGGAAGGATCTACTTTCCTTTTTAGGAGAGGCACATGCATAATCCATTAACAAGGTTAAAAATCTGGCTGTATTAAAGGAATTTCTGATAGAAAATCCTGCTGCATTTCCAGCTCAAACCACCCATTACAAAGTTCTTTAAAAATGAAGATCAGTTTTATATGCTCCTCTTCTGCATGTTTTAATACTAAAGATGAGGTGAAAGATGAACAATCTAGGGCATGATGAGCACTTACAACTGAAACAGTATTATTACTTTCAGGAGCAGGTAAAGAGTGCTGATTATGCACACTACTCTAGAGGGTGTAAGGCAATTACCATGCCTTTTCCCAACATTGGGTATCTGGAGTACAATCCCACCAATGATGTGTTTGGGGCAAGGAAGTTATGACAAGAGTTATGTGCTCACTCATTCTCATTGCAAAGCATCCTTAAGATTCCAAATAGTACTGTACTGTACTGTGCTGTACTGTATTGTATTGTATTGTATTGTATTTAATTAAGCTTTGTAAAGTCTTTATCTTTACAGCCAATACATTTTACAAATAAATAAATTAAATTAAATTAATAAATTCAAAATACCCCTAGTGGCAATATTGGGTCTGGCTAGCTCAAGAGTACTGCAGCTTCACTCCTTTATCCTCTCGCTGTTGTCAGGCCAAATCTGTCCTGCTTTTGCAAGTCCTTGCAGTTCTATTGCTGCAGTTCTGCTTTTCCTCTGTACTGGTCATGGGAGGTGGCCACTTTAGTCTTTAATGAGATTTGTTAATAGAGTTAGTTGATATGCCATTGTGCTTTTGCCAGAAATGGGACCACAACATTTATTCATAAATAATGGCAAGTGTTGCACAATTCATCTTCATTTCTATGAAGTTGACTGCCTCAATGCCAGGATCAACATGTTAAAATAATTTACTCAATTGTAGTGCAGCAGCCAGAATAAATATGCACAATTTGAACACTGGAGTAGAGATGCAGTTTCCATATTGCAAATGTGCGGGCCTTGGCTGGATATAATATACTCTGATTTATGCTTATATGAACAAACTCCTCAACTTCCTCTAAGGTCACAAGGAAATAATGGATTTTTTTTATAAGTAGCTACTATTTTTAACTGTCACTATCCATGACTAGAAAACAATGGTTTATCTTTATTAAGATTTCTACAATAATGAAAATTCAAATGCTTCAAGAATTGGCTTGTTTCAATAAACCATGATGATTAGACAATGCTTCAGGTTTCAACATAATAAAATGCAATGTATTGAATACAGAAATGGAAGCAGAGGCTTCTGGTTTTGCACAGTAGTGCAGCTGCCAAGGGATCGTGGGGCTCCACACCCTACAGCTGATTTTTTTTCCTGTTAGGGGACCCTAAATGGGCCTAAAGTTGCCCTGGAGAAGTGACAAAGAAGGAGGGGAGCCACACCAACCATGGAGAGATGGAGGTCAATCTGGTCATTTGGGGAAAGCCCTCCAGAAACTAGCAGAAGAAAGGCTATCTTCACTCCAGAATCTAGCCCAAGCTACAAGCAAGCCGAAGCCAAAAAGCACTAATTTAAGCTTGATCGTAAACAACGTGTTTGGAACTGGGTAAGAATATCAATTCTCTCTCTTCTACTTGATAATTTATTTCCTAAAAAAAAAAAACCCCAGAAGGAAAAATCCTCTGAAAGTGAGAATGAGGGGGACCCTTGCCCCATCCTCCCATAGAAGGAAGAAGCAAATTAATTTTTTTATGGGGGACACAAATATATTGAAATGAATATAAGACTTAAATCTGGATAAGTTTGAAATTGGTGGAATGTGTTAAGATTTTCTTTCCAAAAGATTACTGATGAAAACAGAAGAAAGTAATTGCTTGTTTTGAAAACTAAAAAACGAACTGGTGCTGATATGTAATGATGGAAGAAAATATACAAGTGCAGTTACTCTAATACAGGAATTAGCAGAAAGCGCAGAAAAAGATAACTTGTTTTTGTGATCTTCAATGTCTTAACTAAACAGAGAACAGCTGTAACAAAGAAAAGAAAACATTTTGGACTACCTATGAGGCGAGAACTATAAATGTTAGAAAAAAAATTGACCTTCCTGGATTATAAATACTTATTGAACTGTGACTCTAAAGCTGTTTGCAGAAAAAGGAAAACTTTGATTTTTGGCTATCATAAAACATCAGAGATCTGCAGAAAGAACATATCAAGAAAAAACAAATACTTTCCAGGAGGAAATATATGCTATGTTGCAACTAATTCAAATGACAATGATTTCAAACCACAAGGAAATTAAAAACAACCTTGAAAATATAAATGAACATATCTTCAATTTAACCTTACAACAACAAAAATTCTCAGAAAATAAAAATAGAGAGCATTCAGATAAAGCAGACAACTGAACATAAACCAGAGGAAAGAGATTAAAGCTGGAACCCAACAATGGAAGTAATTATGGTTTAACCCAGGCAGATAAAAACTTGGAGGAAATATCAGAATGGAAAAGATAACCTACACTTCAAGATTGCAAAATACGTCTGAGGACAAGAAAAAAGATTTGACAAAGTGGATTATAGAGCTGTCAGGAGAACTATGAGAACTTGAGATACAAAAAATGATAACAGAAATTAAGAGAGAGAGAAAGAAAAAATATTTCAAGGAATACAAAAGGGTGAAACCCTCTCACAAAGACATCTTACTGGATTTTTCTCTTGTACTTAGAACAACATCTACAAGACTAAGGGAAGATTTTTTGGTCCAGCGGACCATACAGATTAGGAAAGATTAGGCAGGAAAAAAAAGGCTAAAGTTAGAATTAAGAAATTAGATGATGGGATTTATCAGATGGAATATCTAAAGGTTAAACATTTGTTTGAATATGGTTAAAAAATAGAAAAATTCTGGATATAAATGTATTTTAATTTAAGAGGGATGCGCCCCTTAAGTAACATAGTTATTTTATGATATGAGAAATATAAAAATGTTGGAATGGTTTATATGAGGGAAATGTTTTAGATACTCAAGTGTAATTGATCATGAGAAAAATCTCAATTAATAAAAATTTTCTGAATAGATTTAAAAGATTAGATGATTGGATTTATTAGATGGAATATTTAAAGATTAAACATTTGTTTGAATATGGTTAAAAAGAAAAGAAAAAATTTGGATATAAATGTATCTTAGTTTAAGAGGGACATGTTTCTCAAGTAGTATACTATATCCTTCCTTTTTTTCTTCTCCTTTTTTTTGTTCTGTTTGTTTTTTTTAAGATAAGAGAAATGTAAAATTGTTGGGATGGCTTGTATGAAGAAAAAGACTTAAATACTTAAGTGTAATTAACTTTGAGAAAATCTTAACTGGTAAGAATGTTTTGAACATTGTGGGGAAAACAAATCTAAATAAGAAGTTTGAAAACAGGATCTTTGACGAGGTAATTAGGATGATCAATTAGAAAAGAAGCTTTATATTGACGGTTGTTAAATACTAGAAAAATGTTTATATTCAATTGTTATCTATCAAAATACTAAGAAATGTACTAATTCAAGGTTGGTAAAAGAGAATATTATTGAAAGAAGAGAAAATCAAAGAAAGCTACTATGTGGATTATGGAATTATAGAAATTGTTATTGATTGTTTTTAGATATAAACCCAGACAATACGCTGTTTACCAAATATTAAGGTAACTGCTAAAAAAGCAATTTTATATATATATATATATATATTAACTGTTATGTAAATTTATGCACATACTCCCCCTTCTCATTTAGCCCTTTGCTCTGATGATGTTAACAGGTTGTTAATGAAAGCTCAGCAACTAATAAAAAAGTCTTTTATCTTACATCCCAGACCTCTTTATTTTTATCTGATTGACTTTAAATGTCCATACCTGGGATTCCAATATTCAAAATTATTATATATATATATAATGGAAGCGGTGTTTTTTCTTTGCCACTTCATTGGAATAAAAAAGAGAAGCCCAAATGAACTATAGTTTGTTCATGTAAAGATTTCTTTTTTAATCTCAAGCTTCATAGTATTTACCAGCAACTGTATATACACTGTATACTATTGCATTAGAAGAGAAATATTTTTATCTGATTTTTTTCTGCAACACCCTTTTATGCATGCTTACCCCTAAATAAATCTCAATGAATTCAATGGAATCTACTTTCAAGAAAAAGTATAAAAGATGGCTACGTTGTATGTAAAAGATCAAGCCTGCTGAATGATTTTTTTCCATTATAATATCCTCAATTATTTCTACTACAGATGGCTACAAGAAGTCACTTCTTTTCCTACTAAGAATTTTCACCTGTATTCATCATTAGTTGTGCATAGTCTGTAACAAGGCATTAAGCATATTCTCAATGGGAAATCACAGAAACAAAATCAGTATTTTGTTTTAACTTATTAGAAAATCTTTTTTCTTTACAGTTTTAAACAGTTTTGAACTGGTAATTTTTCACAACTGTGCCTATCCATAGGCTCCAGGTTTGCTCATGTAAGCATAAATCAATGCAGTCTAAGGTACAATATATCTGTGCAATTTCAAGAGAGCAGTTAGCTCTCATTAGTAGATAAATTTCTTCTGAGGGTCATGAATAGATGACTCACCATTTCATTTCACGTCTTACATTCTGCACACTATTTTATTTCAAGTCTTATATTCTGAAAACCATAATTATAGCATTGTGGTTAGGATTTTTAGATTCTGGTCCTGTTTAAAGGTGACTTGCTGGGAATTTGCATAAAGTAATTTCCTTCTTTACCCAGTGGTCAAATAACTTTTTGCCCTAACTCATATACAAATATAATTCATTATGATTGAATTCCATCAGTTTCTCACATCCCTTTCTATAGAAATCATCAGGCAATAAATCAATAGACAGTTGAGAAAAGAGAAGCTTTCCATTCTCCCTGCCTCTTGTTTGTCAAGTGAAAAGTAAAAATTTTATTTCTCTCCTGCCATTTCCTAGATAATATTGCCACTACTTACCCAACTCTTAGATAAGTAGACAATATTAAAATTGCACTAAGACTGCAATTGTCCGCAAGATAATTGATATCTTCACTAGACTAGGGATATTCAAAACTTTTTCGGGCTATGGAACATGTTACTTGAAAAAAATATTCTAGAACCCGCCTAGTACTAGAAAATTGGTTGTGTTCAAGAGATCACTTTTGGCCGTTAATTGCTTGTGGAACCCTATCACATTCCCATAGAACCTTAGCGTTCCTGGAACATAGTTTGAAAAATCCAGATTTAAACAAAACTAATACTGCTTCAAAATTACTTCTACTCATTTCCATGATTCCTTGATTCCTTACATGATTCGGCATTTGCTGAATCTAGGGCCTTGATGATGTTAGTAGAAGTTTAATTCGATTCTGAGCTCCAGATGAAAAAGGTTGCTGCATGAACAATTCTTCACAGTGTCTACCATCTAATAACAGCAGGTGTTTATTTGTAGAGTTCAAACTTTTCTCACTTAATAATGTCAATTTATATACTTTAGGCAACCAGATATACACCTAATCATCAAACAAATGGAATCAAGAAGTAGAACCAACCAAGAAATGGTAATACCTTGAAAAATAAATTTTTAGTTTGCAGAAATAATATCCTAAACCATATATTAATATCCTGAATCATATACAAAGTGCCATGCTGGATCAGGGTAATAATCCATGTACTCAAACATTTCATGTCTCATAAGTGCCAACCAAATGCAATCAAGGAGGTCACAAATATGGTTAGGAAGGAGATACTGTTGAAATATCAACTTTGCATACACTGGCTTTCTGTACCTATAAACTTAGTGACTACTAAGGGCAACAGATTTAGAACTAGGATAGTTAATTGAGGATGGTTCTGCACTTTTATCTCTCTTCCTCATCTAAAAGACTTACTTTGAAAATCTCTATATAAAATGTTTCCTAGTGCTTAGACCAGAGGTCTTCAAACTTGGCCCATTTATGACTTGTGGACACTGGCACACTGGCTGAGGAATGCTGGGAGTTGAAGTCCACAAGTCATAAAAGGGCCAAGTTTGAAGACCTCTGGCTTAGACTGATCTTCACAGGGCTTTCATCACTTCCTTCTCTCTGAGCTGTAGACAGCTTTAAATGACTAACATTTTCCTATCAACATGTTATTTCCTAAATAAAGCTTATCTTTATTTACCTTTATGCAAGCACAGCTTTAAGAACATTTTCTACCTTCAGTGTTTTTCTCTTTACAGGTTCCTTTCACTGTGTAAAGCCTTCTGCAGAGTTCCCTCTAATACTGCTGCTTCTTACCAGTTTTTATTTAAGTTATATGGCTTTGGTTCTGCAGACTATAAACTGGCTGCTCTAGGCTACTATCCGCTGCCAATTTTCCCTCCAATGAATGTGTCCAATCTCTTTTTAAAACCATTCAATTTTGTGCCCATCATCAAACCATCACAATGTTTAGCTATGCTGTCCATTAATAGTAAATTTCTTTTCCTGATTCTGAATCACTGTGAATTTAGTGTTAATGGACAGCCAAATGCTACACTCTGAACTGATTCTTGGAATTCTCAACAATAAGAGCACCTGTGTCCTTCTCCATGATGGCCACCTCAGGAACCTTTGGTGAGCAAGTTATGAGGTTGTTCACCTTAAGCTTGATAGAAATAGTAAGAAAATAACTGAAACAAATTTGAAAAAATGTCTTTACTTTTGGATTGTATTTCTGCACCTTGTAAGTTGCAGTTGTGTTACTATTTAACCTTGGTCCTAAAGACTGGCTGAGACTCTTCTACAGAATGACAGAATTCAATTTCATGTTGGCTAATTGCAGCTGATATAATTGAGATGTTACATTTCAGAAACTTCCTATCTAGTGAATCACTGGAGACATTATTTGTGTGTTTGTGTGTGTGTATGTGTGAATGGAACAACAGATCTGGCAGAGATATTCCATCCCATGCACCAATCATTTCAACTAAATTTTATTTTATTATTTGTTCCTCTGCCTGTCATGGTTCTGACAGATGAAACTCTTCAAAAGAACTTTGAGGCATTGTTTACCTTAAAGAATCTTTTGAGTAGCATAATATCGGCACTGCATAATCAAAGCCAAAAACTGAATTCCCCTCCCCTGGGCAAATAGTATAAAAGCACAATTCCCTCCTCCAATTAACAGTCATAAATCACATTCCCCAATTAGCTTGAAGTGCAGGCTTCCTCTCCAGTTCTCCAGCCTGCCATTTTTTTATCAGCTCTGGGCTCAATAACCTTGATTCTCACAATAAGTTTAGTGTTGTCATGTCTAGCTAGACTCTCATTCACATCCCCTCCCCTCCCAGCATCATCTAACTCTAAAAGCGAAAGGGGAAAAGATGGCTACATTTTCATCTGTTGTCAATGCAAAACATCCTATGTTAGCAGCGTTGACATCGCCTTAAAGAAAATTATCTTATGGCATAGCTGTTTATTTGCCTAAAAATTTTACAGTCCACCTGCTTATGATGCTATAAATATTTCTTAGGTGTACTTGGAATTTATAGTGCATATTCACGATCTAGACCTACAATTTAACAATAAGCTGTATAAATTCAGGCAATCTTGTCAAAATGATTTTAGAGTGGAAAAGTTTTATGAGCAGGGATTTACAAAATATCATATCAGGAATAGTCCTGGTTGAGGAAAGTAATTAAGAAAGCTCTTTCAGCTCTATTGTTTTCTCTAAAGGTCCAAAGGGAAAGCACTAGGAAAGGAAGAACGGGTTTTTTTGACACAACCTTAACAGCCTTTAAGGCTTGTGCGTCATTATAGACACTATTGCTAATGGAGAATCATGTGGGTAAACCGATGGAGATCTTATTGCTATATTTATTGGGAAATAGGTTTGTTCCTCATCATATTTAAGTACACAAAAATGATGACACAGGAAAGACTAATGGAAGACATCATGCTTTCCTGGCAGGCTACTCCAGGTGATGTCTTCAATCCATCAGTGTAATTTTGAATGAAGTCATAAAGATTTCTCTTATTTTACATGCACTTTTAACCTAGTTTCATAAACACAGATGCATTTCCAGTGATGACTCTTAAAGTGTCAAGCATGCCTGTTGTTCACCAGACTCTGGTAATGCATAAACATATGTACGTACTACCTCTGAATCTGTCTGTATGGTTTTGAAGGTGATGGTGTTTATAGCCATAACAGAACAATGCAGCCCTGGTAAATCCTGTAGCATCTGAGGCTATCTTGACAGAAGTATGGTTGTTTTCATGTGCTTCGAAGTATGCAATGCCAACATCCAGAATTCAGTTTATGAGGATCTACTGCATTGTGAAGCCTTTAGCTATCAAAATATCTTTGAGATTAAACAGCAGATATCTCTGACAAAGTGAATCCCAACAGAAGTGTATAGTTTTGAACATTTAAAAAGAATGTTTAGAAGTTTCATTTTTTTAGAACGTAAAGTAATCTTGATTACACTATCTTAATTAAAACTGCTTTACTGTCTAAAATCAACTGCATCATAGCTTTCTTATTAAGCTCTATTCCATAGCAGACCGACATTCAACTTTTGTATTCTGAATTTACTTGTGAAAAGTAGCTAGGCTTGCCACTTTCCCAAACCATGCCTCGCAATTGCTTTTTGAGTAATCTAGATTGAGAGGCTCCTAATGTTAAAGAATTATCTATAGATGCCGTTAAGTCCTTCTTTGGTTGTCTCAGTTCTGGAATAATGTCCAGTGCAGATTACTTGTAAAAAGCTGGATCTTTTTAGTATTAAATGCAGAATAATTGGTCTGTGTAAGCAAATATATAACACAGAAATCATTGTTGTTGAGCAGATTGTTGGATAATCTTGTTGTAGATTGGATACAATAAAGATGACAAGAAAAGCCAAAGATCTAATTTGAGTTTAAAGAGTTCCTACATGAAAGGCAGCATTTATTGCTATTGCAGATCCATGCCATGATAATCCAAAGCTTCTTTTTAAACATGTTAGTTATTATCATAATGCATAATTTCCTAATAGAGTATGAAATCCAAATTCAGCCCAACAATTCATAGTCCATGAATTCATGTTCTGCAGTGCGATATTACTTTCATCACAATTTGTTGAATTAGCTACAAATTAAAGTTTATAAAATTTAGCTACAATTTGATCAGGTTTAGCCTCCAGTTAATGTGTTAGATCAGTGGTTCTTAACTTGGGCAATATTGCCCTCCAGGGGGCGATTTCATTTTTCAGGGGGGACAATGGAACGAAAAGGGGCGACGCAGGGGCGAAGGAATGAAAAGGGGGCGATATGGGGGTGATGGAGCGAGAAGTTTTGGGGACACTTTTGAGAGTTTTTCGTACAGTGAATAGCTGTATATCTGTTGTACAAAAACATCAGATTGCTCGCTATTAGTGGATTGAATTGTATTTTCAAATGTTCCTCCAGCTAGCTTCAGTACAGAGCGCCGTACATATGTGAAGACGCATCGCTTATCTTCATGCGCGTTGCGCAGCAACCTCTACCCATACAGTGGCGCGCCATTGGCCAGAATATGGGAGATATGGGAAAAAGACTGGAAATAAATTATTTGCATCGATATGTCCTGATGACAGTTTTAAAGAAAACAAAAAAAGTGTTTGCATAAATTGAAGAATTATTTCCTATGTTGTGGTTGAGAGGTTGTGTTGGGGGAGGGGGGCGATGACAACTTCCTCATTGGCTCAAGGGGGCGATTCCTTCAAAAAGATTAAGAACCACTGTGTTAGATCAAGCCAGACACTACAGTTAGGGATTGACAGGTGAGGACTCATCCCCAGTGGATAAATCTGAGCCCAGAGGGGAAACCAGGGGAAAATGTCTTTAATTATTGAGTAGCTGCAGGCCCTCCAGACGGCAATCCAAACTATTTTAGCATCTTACAAGTCCCCAAGACTATCAGCAATGGGTTCAGAGCCATAACATTGAAAAATATAGAAATCTTCAGAGAAAGATACTGTAAGCCTTTGGAAATAATGGTCTATTACTGCTGTCAGGTTAACCAGGAGAATGAATTAATCTAGTACAAACTAATTGTTTTAATGCCAAATCTTGAAGCTTAGGATACAAAGCTGGCTTGCTGGAGATGATCCAATGTTTTATCTTGTAAGCCGCTGTAACCATCTGCTATAATTGTAGGACAACACACTTAGATCCATCCCAAATGTCTATGGAGATTCTCAATCATCCAGGTCATGGTTGTCCCAAAGGTGCTTTTTCAAAAGGCAACTGGATTTTCTTGTTTTTCCTTGAAGACGTTTTGCTTCCCATCTGAGAACAATTCTGAAGAAGCTTCTTGGATGAGAAGCGAAATATCTTCAAGGAAAAACAAAGTCCAGTTGCCTTTTGAAAAAGCACCTTTGGGTAGATCCAACCCAGTTGGAATGCTGACCTTGTACTTTAAATGACCCTCCATGCACATGAATCTCTTTTGCCAGTATACCTTTGCACTGTTGACAAACTCAACCTCTTCTTTAGCAGACTTTTCTTTGGTTGGAAAGGAACCTAAGCATCTTCTGCCCAGCAGAGTAACTGAGTATCTCCTCTGGGGGAAAAGATGCTTAAACTCAACTAAATTAGGCAATGTCCAACTTGCAATAAAAAAAATGTGCATCACACCCATTTCATCATGCCTTGGATCTTGTTTGTAAAAGGGATTTAAAGAAGAAATAGAATTTTCTCATCAGACAGAAGTTGGAAGGCTGATTTATTGTAGGCTCAGAGAACAGTGGCAGCCTGGTCACATTGCAGTAACCTAGGAATTATTCAGTCAAATAAAGTAGCGAGGAACTGCAGGAATAAGAATACTTTGTGGGGGTTGAAAGAAAGTTTAGCAACTGAGAGAAAGAACAGAAGAAGTTTGAAAAAGAGAACTCTGAAACATAAGAACATTAGACTAGCAAGGGGTGAAAAGTTTCTGCAAAGGTCTATGCCTGTTTATTTATCTAATGGCAATGCCCACCTAACTGTGGATTTCAGCAAAGGCAGTCTAGTACAAAGGCAAGAAAAATGAGCAGTCTACTACTGAAAAATGTAGTGTTTAGTTTTGGAGGGATTTTTCTAAACAAGGAATTTCAGATTTTTAGTCATCGTTCCACTGTGGCCAGCCGGCTAATGTATTAACCCAGGAACATATTTTGTGTAAGTTAAATGCATGTCATGATAATTGTTAAACCATCTGTCATTCTTCTCTACTGTGCATAATACTCTTGAAATTCCTTCATATCTGTATCAAAATAATTTAGAAAATTCTGGGCAGAACCCTGGCATAAAAATCTTTTGCATAACAGCATCTACAAAACTATGACTCTGACAAACATTGCTAATCAATCATATTTTATTAAGCTACATGTATGCTACTATTTACCTAAGTTACTAAACCAAAACCTGAACAATCATAAATAAAATCATCAAACACAATTAAATGTCAACTAAAAAAACCTGAAGCAGTTGAAACAGTTTCAAGAGCCAGTTGCCAAGCCAGAGCAGTTACCAAGGAAAGATGTTCATACTGCATTGCCACATGCATGTATTTTTCCATTACAAGAATATGTTTATTTTGAACAGACTAGAATTATCATCAAAAATGCTTAAATCAGCTATTATCCCAATTTAAATGAAGGAAAAAAAGAGGCATTGGCAGTGATAATGACCCTAGTATGATGTGTGGATCCAAAAAAGTCCTCTGACTATCCTTCACCCTGTGATTTCTTCATATTAATTAAGAGTCATCATCAAAATTATTTAGCCATTTTCTATCCACTGCAGGATGAAGACGTCTTCCTCATGTTTCCAACCAATACAGTCCTGGGCTTTCTTTTGCCAATTGGGCCTGCAATACTTGCTGATGTTGCTGATCCATCTTGTTTTAGGTCTCTTTTGTGAACACTTTTATCAATGTGATCCATTTTATGACTGCCTTGGTTCACCTGCCCTCAGTTTTTCTTGCTTTGTGACCAGCCCATTTCCATTTCAATTCTTTTACTCTCTTGATGATATTGTAAACTTTGGTTTGTTCTCTAATCCATGTGCAGGTCTTTCTAGCTTGTCTTATAATACCAAGTATGTATCTTTCCATTGCTGTTTGAACCACTCACATCAATTGTGAGGTTAATGTTCATGTTTCACTGGCATATGTTAGAGCAGGCAGCACACATTGATCAAAATTTTTTCTCTTCAGGCATAGGGAGGGATTGTTCTTGAAAATTATAGTTAGCTTGCTGAATGCCTGCCAACCACATTTAACACGCCTTTCAATTTCCTTTGTTGTAACCCTTCCATTGAGATTTGTTGACCAAAATATATGTAGTGGTCTATTGCATCTAGTTCTTCTCCAGGATAGCATTAAACCAACAACTGTTTAATACAAGTGCTAAGCTTTCGTCGGCCAACACTGCCAACATCGTCAGAGCATAAAAGCAAGGTTACAGGGAGTTCTCTTACTGTATATTACCAGTCGACTCTGCATTCAGCTTTTCAACCTGGTCATTGGTCCATTCGTCGTCTCTAGTTGTTTTATTTTTAAAGGGCACATATTTGCTGCTATGCTAACAGTTTCCAAGGTTGCTGTTCTCTTTTCCCCTTTTCTCCTTGGAAACTGAACACACATATATATACACATTGATTTTTATTCCATCTTTTGCCCAGTCTGGTTTGTGAAATATTTCTTCAAGGCAGGCTGAGAAAAGGATAGATGATTATTGTATTGCCTTGTTGTACACCTCGTTCTATGTTGATTTCTACTTTAAGATCATTAAGTAAATTGTCGCTATTGTTTTTTTCATATATTGATTGTGGTAAGTTTATGTAAGCAGTGTCTATGCCTTGATTGAGCAATGCACTAATTATTGCTTGCTGGAATACTGAGTCCAATGCCTTTTCGTAGTCAATGAAAGCCATGCACAGAGCCATGGGGTACTCATTGTGCCTTTCAATGACTTGCTGAACAACCTGGATGTGATCCTTTGTGCTGTAGCCACTTCTGAACCCTGCTTGCTCCTTTGGCTGTGCATCATTTAATGTTCTCAATATTCTTTTTGTTATTATCTTGATGAAAACCTTGTAGATTACTAAAAGAAGACTTATTGGTGACAGTTCTTTAAATTATCTTGGGTCCTTTCTTATATATAAGAATCACTTCAGCATTTTTCCACGCGTCAGATTTTTCCTTCTCTGAGGCATCTCGTGTATAATTTTGCTAGTATCTTGTGTAAGTAGTAACCACCAGCTTTCAGCATTTCAACTGTAACCCAATCATTAACTAAGAGTATTCACCATTATATCAAAAGTATATTGAGTATTCCTGCTTTTAAAATAGAGTTCAGTGAGGAATTTGGAAATTCCCTCTCCCTCTCCCTCCAATCCAATCTATCTCACAAGGTTCTTGTGGGAACAAAATGAGGCAAGATGTCCTAAGGTATATTAGGAAAGGTGGGATACCAATGAAATATATAAACAAACTTTATAAAAGGTCTCCTGCTACATATTGACATTTTGTATAGAAAATATGTATTCTTATCTCTTTCAGTGGGAGGTTTTGTTACAGCGTTCAGCATAGAAGAATAATTGTTGCTAGCTAGATGAGTATTAGATCCATCTCCCCTTGTACTGCAGCTCTGATTCAAAATGAATCGGTCCTGTCTTACTATTTAATAATATATGTAACAATAATCATATAGCATTATTCCCCTACTATGTAAAAGAGCATAGCTTCATCTCATGCATTATACAACAGGTGTTCAGTTTCTTCTGCAGCCAGAGCCAAAACCAAACTAGTCAGTAAGAGCTCCCCAGATGCCAACCCCTGACCACGTCATCATCAAGATCCTGAATATGTTATAGAACATTTATTCCTTCAGATCTTGTCAGGAGAAGACAAGAAAAGCGTGAGAGAATGAGTATGTTAGTATATGTTCACCATGCTGGCTTGAGAGTTGTAGTTCATATACTGTATGAGGACTGAGTATCAGTGGGTTAAATGCTTCTTAAAGGTAGAGGGAAGAGATGCAATTGTCCCTAGGAATCCAGGATGTCTGTGTGTAAAGATTAACTCAGGCAAAATCAGAAGCAGAAGGTTTGAGACCAGTCAATTTTCTTAACCATAACAATGGAAAGGGGTTAACAGATTCCTCTGCTAACAAATCAGTGGCTTTCAGCTTAAAAGGACACATAGATAGGAAAAAAGGGATGTGGGGCTTGAATCTTAGCTTTGCTGTATAAAATTGTTTTACTATTGCAGTACACATTGGCTGATGTTTTTTTTTTTTTGTACTAACAAAATTTCTAGAATCAGTTATAAAATTATCTTGGTAAGAAGTTGAATCTTATAGCTTTAGAGCTTTCAAGTTTCAGAATTGAAGCCTGAGTGAGTGAAGGTGGAGGTGTATATAGTATGTGTGTGCATCTAAATCTGTATATGGAAGAATAGAATTCACAGAAAAATAAAGTATTTTCTTCATGGATACAAATTTAAAGAAAGTGAAATGGCAAAATCAGTTTGCAAAAAATCCATATGGCAATTCTAGTGAAATAATTACATTTTGTCCAGTAATCAATCTCTGTTCATTGACTGCTCAATACTCAACTGCTCCATACTGGCAAATTATCATAGACTAATAATCTCCATAGACATATAGACTAGTACAGTGATCTCAATGTTAAAAATCAATATCAGATAGGAGAGGAGAAATTTGTAGCATGTAAGAGCTAGCAAATATTTTACAGTCAGAAAGATATATTGCAGACGAAATTACCATATTATTTGAGTGCACTCAATAAAATGAACAGAAACAGCTTAGCTGAAGCCACTTAAGCTACACTTAAACTCGATAGCCAAAGAAATCAGTGGTACCAAGAAACACAGTTGAAAAAAACAAAATTTCAGAAGGCACTGAACAAATGATGCAGAAATAACAATAACAAAAAGGGTTGCACACAACATGTAGAATGTACTAGACGAAACAAGACCATTTGAAGGCAAGTGAAAGAAGATACTAGAAAGTCCAATTGACAGTTCATGTAGACATCCATTTAAGAGAACAAAAGCTAGAACAAGATGAAACAAGGACTCACAGGTGAAAACAACTCTTCAAAATCAAGAAATTGGATGATTCAATCACAACAAATCAGCAAGAAATCTTAAAATGCACCAAAGACTTCTATTCCCAGGTCTCCAAATACTGTACTGACATCTCTAATCCCATCAGAAGATGCTATGACTAAACAACTGCGTAGGACAGAATGGTTCAAGAGATGTTTCAAATCACAAAACACAAAAATTGGCAAAATTATTTACCTGCTGATTGCAGCAAAGAAATATACCATCATCATGAAAAGATGCCAAAGCATTATCACAGGGGGAAAATAGATAATCAAGAAGATGTAAGAAACTACAGAATTATAAGATTTCTTTTTTTCTTTTCAAATTTTTCACATGAATTATTTCAAAATAGATCAAAATGATACTGGACTTTGTTCAACCAAAGGAACAAACTGATTTGAAATATTAATTTAACATTATAGATCATATGCAAGTGGTTCATCCCATTATCAAATATAGCAATAGCAAGTTGCCTAGCCTTCATTGCCTTTGAAAAAATGTTTGGCTCTTAAACTGAGTGCTATATTTGAAGCTCTACAGATAGGATAGTGAAGTCAATATACAGAAATGTCATAGTTATCATCTACATAAATGAAAAGACTACCATCATCAATATGCAAAAAGGAGTTTGACAAGGTATTCAAAGTTTACCAAATTTTTTCTTAGAAAGTCTATGAGACATAGTCAAATGACTGAACTGGTCAAAAGTAAAAATAAGATCAGCAGTGAACAACTTAACAGCCTACCTTTTGCTCATGACATGGTTCTTTTCTCCAACAGTGGTGAAAATCTTGAAAGAAAAATAACATAATTCAATGATGGCAGCAAATTATCAAGCTTGAAAGTAAATTTGGAGATGATCCAATTCATGTTATATAACTACTTCTAACATTGCCAGTCAAAATGGAAAATGATGAACTAAAGAAAGTCAACAGCTACACCTACCTCAGTACAAAGGTTACCATGGAGGGAGGGTGATGTCACAAAAGAAGCTCTGAACCAGATTGAACTAAGTTTGAGAGCATTTGGACAATTTCATACAGTGTTCGAAAGCAACACACCAAACCTGCTTAAGGAGGAAAGGAAGCTGTGAAATTGTATGTTAAACACAAAAGGAGAACAGAAGATGCAGTCGGTACCCAAAGGCTCTGCTTTAGGCCCAGTGCTCTTCAACATCTTCATCAATGATTTGGATGAAGGGATAGATGGGGAACTCAACAAATTTGCAGATGACACCAAGCTGGCAGGAATAGCCAACACTCCAGAAGATAGGCTTAAGATACAGAGGATCTGAACAGACCTGAACATTGGGCGCTATCTAACAAAATGAAATTCAACGGTGAAAAAAGTAAGGTTCTACATTTAGGGAAGAAAAACCAAATGCAGAGGTACAGTACTGTATAGGTGCTACCTTGCTCAATAGTAGTAACTGTGAGAGGGATCCCGGAGTCCTAGTGGACAATCTCTTAAATATGAGCCAGCAGTATGCTGCAGCTGCCAAAAAAGCCAACACAGTGCTAGGCTGCATTAACAGAGGAATACAATCAAGATCACGTGAAGTGTTATAATGCCTTGGTAAGGCCACACTTGGAATACTGCATCCAATTTTTGTCATCATGATGTAAAAAGATGCGGAGACTCTGGAGAGAAGAGAAGAGCAAAAAAAGATGATCAGGGGACTGTAGGCCAAAATATATAAAGAATAGTTGCTGGAATTGGGTATGTCTACTTTAATGAAGAGAAGGACTCGGGGTGACATGACAGCAGTGTTCCAATATCTCAGGGGTTGCCACAAAGAAGAGGGGGTCAAGCTATTCTCCAAAGCATGTGAAGGCAGGACAAGAAGCAACGGATGAAAACTAATCCAGGAGAGAAGCAACCTAGAAATAAGGAGAAACTTCCTGACAGTGAGAACAATTAATCGGTGGAACAATTTGCCTCCAGAAGTTGTGAATGTTCCAACTCTGGAAGTTTTTAAGAAGTTGGACAACCATTTGTCTAAAATGGTATAGGGTTTCCTGCCTGAGTAGGGGGTTGGACTAGAAGACCTCCAATGTCCCTTCCAATTCTGTTATTCTATTCTAAGTTGCACAAAGAAGCATGGAATGCCATTTTTTAACATAATGTAACATTATATCATAAGATAAGAAATAATGGATCTGCCACCAGGATCCATGTGAGGAATATGTGACATAGTGAAATGGATAGCTTCATGGAAATGGCAAAGGACCAGTCAAGTTTCATGATGAACATATCACCTCTGAAAAACAACAGTTCTTGACTGGATACCATTTAACCCTAAAAGTCCATCAAAATGCCCAAAGAAACTCTTCAGTTCAAAGTTTCTAGGTTTGTATTATTTTTATCATTTTAGCTGTAATTTTTAATAAAAATTACTTTTAAACTGCTATTTGATTGTTGTCACTTGGGGAAGGGTTTGTGGGTTTGGGAGTTGAGGTTTTATTCTTATAAGTACTGGAATCACCATGAGGGAGTTGGGCAGTTATGAAAAATTTCTTAATATATTTTTTTTAATGGTTAACTGGAAACAACTTGTGACACTTGGAAACAATTGGAAGAGATCTTTAGCCTGCAGTAGATGGAAGAGTGAAAGTAACTAAGCAGTTAATTGAAGTGTCACAAAAGGGCAGCAAATAAATCTTTTTGTTTTTAATTATTATTGTACTTAATTCCTTTATTACTGTATTTTGGAGTCTGGGGAGGGATAGAATTTTGACTTTCTACTTTGGGCTCAAAAATAACACAACCTTCCTTGAATATTATGCATTGTGTGTGGATGTATATATACAAGCATATGGCTATCAGACCCAACCTAGAACTTTGCAGACCCAACCTAGAACTAAGGAGACACTTCCTGACAGTTAGAACAATTAACCAGTGGAACGACTTGCCTCCAGAAGTTGTAGTGCTTCAACACTGGATGTTTTTAAGAAGAGAATGGACAACCATTTGTCTGAAAAGGTGTAGGGCAGGGGTCTTCAAACTTGGCCCTTTTATGACTTGTGGACTTCAACTCCCAGAATTCCTCAGCCAGCCAAGTTTGAAGACCCCTGGTATAGAGTCTCCAGCTTGAGCAGGTCATTGGACTAGAAGACCTCCAAAGTCCCTTCCAACTCTCCTATGCTGTCATGCTGTTATTCCTTTGCCATTCTGTTTCAAGCAACAAAACATCTTACGCCAAACCATGATGACTATTGAGAAAGACTAATGCCTGTTTACAAGAATTCTCTTATTTAATGTTCCAGGCTGCAGTTAGCTCATGCAAAAGAACATTACCCAATGATATGTGTGAAAAGAGGTGAACTCACTCAGAAGTTCATCCCTTTCAAAAGAAAACAGCTTTGTCAGGCTACAGGAAAGCAATTCATTTTGAGTACCTGTATAGATAAATATTCCTTACCAAGATCACCAGAACAGGAGGAGTACTTTACTCAAAGAGTCCTCCTGAGAACCATACCTCATCCTTTTCATGTCACTGGATCACTTATTAAATGTGATTGCTAAAGAGATAGATAGTCCTAATGAATTAAGAAGCAGATTGCTTAATAAAGCCTTCTGTTTCTACTAAAGTAGACATCGGTACTTCCTCTTTGAAAGACAGCTGCTGTAATAACAGAACAGATGTCTGCAGTTGGCCAGTGATGTCATAAAGAGGAATTTCAAAAGTTTATCATCAAAGGTTCTATAAGACTATGACTGAGAAAGACAGGGGCATCAGGAGGTAAACTAAATTGTGGGAAAGAGGAACACTACTGCATTTCTCTTAGGTGGAGGTACGTTTTTCGAAGAAGATGCTGACATGATGTCCACCAATGCATACTTTGAAAAATGAACAGTGAGTTCTTGGGGCCCATGCAAACAAGGTATGAATAATTTAAAAAAAAAGTCAGCTGTAATGCACATAGCAAGATATGAGTAGACTAAATGGTCTTCTCTCTAACTCTTCCTATTTCTCTAACCTCAGAGCCAATTCTTTATCAAGAGGCTTAATTCACTTTTCAAGACTGGGTAGAAAGGAGGAAAAGCCCTATTCAAATAGCCTTCCTCCTCATCTTTTCTCTTATCAGATCTCAGCCCAATAAATATTTTAAAAATAGTCCTCTGCTATTTTTTTTCCCATTTGATTGCAGTTTTTTTTCCATTTGATTGCAGGTCTCTTTGATCCTTTGTGGTGCGCATATTAGTGTCTCTGTGTAAAATTACATACATTGACACAAAAAATTCTTCTTTCTCATCTTCATCTCTCATCTCATCTCAAGTTACATTTGGTTACTATAACATTGACCAAAGCTCTTTTTGGAAATGAGCATCAAATTCAGGGGAAAACTTGTGAGCTGATAAATAAAGGTATCCACTGATATTTTCCATGGCTAACATTAATTGAGGAAAAAAAGAAGTTACCTCATTCTCTGGGGCTTCCAAATAACTTTTAGTTTATATTGACCTCAGAAATAAATTAGCCACTACTGCATGAGAATTAATAACATTTTTATTTTTCCAGCTGGGAATCCCTTCGTGCATTTGGTTTTCAACTTTCTTTTAAGTTTGCGTCATGTTGATGTCTGGATAGGCATTTCATATTTCTAGCAGTTCATTTCCACAGGTCCAGATATTCTTTATTTCAATATTTTCTTGTGTACATGAGACTTAAAAGGAGTTGTTGACTGATGGTGCAGACTCTTCATTTGTAACTTAAATTCACCCTGTTTTTAGAATGAAAAACTGCTGCTTGTGTGAGCCATGCTGGTCTTGTTTTAAAAGAGCCTTGCATAGGGAAATGGCTGAAAATCTGCTCCAGTTATTGCCACCAGGAAGAAATGTTAAAAATGAGACCTGATGCTCCTTCCTTTTCCAGCCTGAAGCAGTTATGAATTGTTATGAATAGCAGAGGTGTCTTTAGACGACTGTCAAAACGGTTAGTGTTATTGTCCAATTAGTAAGATTTGTGGGGATCAGCAAACTCCAGCAGTATTGTTTTTCTTCATTCTATCTAATCTGTTGTGGAAGAGAATATGATCGAGACAGGACATATACCTTTACCCCCAAATGCTGCTCACACTGAGCCTTAAAAATAATAAATAAATAAATAAATAAATAAATAAATAAATAAATAAATAAATAAATAAATAAATAAATAAATAAATGGACACAGTTCTATCCAGATGCCACATTACCATTGCCATTAATTTAATTAAAAGTGTACTTGAACACAGCTTATTGCCTTATACCAGGTCAAATAATGTCCTTCTATCTTTTTCTATGTCCATTTCTATTTAGCTTGCTGAAGAGCTCCCCTTGTTTTCCTCATAGGAAGAACTTTTCCATTACCCACTTCCTAGCAGCTCTTACTGGAGATGCCAAAGAATGCACCTGGAGCTTGCAGCACACAAAACAAATGCTCTGCCCAATACGATGGTCTCTCCCCTTACAGATTTTAATCCATTTGCTCATCACTTTGACGTCAGTCAGTGCTTCCTCACTGGTGGTCAACACCCTGATAAATCCTACCAGATTTCTCCATGTGACAACAACAATCCAAAACACTACAGAGAGTGAGATTATAGAAAGTGTTCCTCTATTTGAAAGGAATGTTATTGCTTGAAAATTTCCTACTATCTGTAAGAAAAGCCACTATTAATAACATAGAGGAACAGATATAATGATCGGATTAACTTTACATGTTATTTATTACATATATATTGCTTACCTCCGAGGGATTCTACAGTTACATTACAACACTGAGAACTTAATTTTCTCTCTCACCACTTTATGCTTCTTCTGCAACACACATACTTTACAAACTCCAGTCATTTCTCCCCTGACTTATTTCTAAATTGAAAAACAAAACAAAACAAAAAGAATTCCAATCTTCCATGTACAAAGATTGTTCCAGATCTTTCTCTGCATCTTACCAAGAACTCTGTGGGAAACATATACTGCTTGACTGATCACAAGATAAAACACTGGATCTCTTTGTGAATAATTATTACCTCATCTTTTTCACAGTCAATATTAGTGAATACACAGTAGCAATGACAGCTTAGAAGTTAAGCAGGGATGGACCTAATTAGTGTTTGGATGAGAGATAAGTGAGGAACACCAGAGCTGTAGCTAGACTAAGAAATCATAAATCATCCTGGAAGGAGGCATTGGAAAAATCACTTCTACACTTGCCAAGAAAACTGCACGGATGGGTTACCATACCTTAATTCCCCCCCTAATTAATTACTGTCACTTCAGACCACATCACTGGGTATTTTACTCCCTTTTTTTGCCTCAGGATGCATCAATTTACACTTACATTGAGCCATATTTATCCTTTTAATTGCCCTTCAACTATTTGTGAGAGATCTTTTTTCATTCTTAGCCACTTCTTTTTGTTTTTACTACCTGGAATAATTATAACCCTCAAATTTACTCATATTCACCTCCCTGATTTTTCTTAAACATGTTAGTCTTGAATACAGAGCCTTAGGCCATTGCATTCCTTGCATAGTTCATTTTGAAAATTCCTACTTATTCCTATTTTCTCAGCCATGCTCATTAACAGTTTACCAATCCATAAGAAATTGTGTCCCTTTATCCAAGGAGCTTTGCCAAAAAACATAAAAAATAAAATAAAAATTAAAAGCTTCGGTTACCATATGGCTAGCAGCATTATCACACATATTGATGTATACTTGTTCTTACATGTATTTGCTTGAAGGTATGAATAGATATACAAAAGACGGAGCTCCTGAGACTCCTTTGATAAAGGTCACAGATTTTGTTCTGGTAGACTTTAGGTTATGTAGCATGTGGGTAAATTTCAAAAGGAAGATCTCTAAGAATGTTCAGCAAGAGGCAGATCTCACTGAATGACACTCCTGTGGAAAAGAAACAAGGGACACCAGAGACATGAGAAAAATAATAAACTGGGATTGACTCAATTTGGCAGAGGTTATAAATGTAGATGAAAACTATAGTTCTTTGGAGGCAATACCCAGAAGAAGATAGTGTGTACGCTTGGTTTCTCACCCTGATTCTTTGAGATGGGCATGTGTGTGAACAAAAGCTGTACAGTGTTTAGTTCATAAAGCAAACCATAAAACTTGTAACTCTGGATTTATTTCCATGTATCCTGCGGCTCTGGATAAATAAGAACAATAAGTAGTCCTAGGGGTATTACCTCTTTATGATCCTCTGTATAGTAATTATCTACCAGATCACACATGTTTGCTGACCTATAGAGCAAAGGTTTGTTGACCTTTAAAGTTTTTTGAATCTAAAAGATTACTAAGAAAAAAAAACTTTTGCTGAAATGTTCAATAGTATCTAAGAAAATATTGTACTTCTTCAGCTTTTGTTGTGAACTAGCCAAATAAAATCATTCAATTAGAATAGAGCTGGAAGGGACCTTGGAGGTCTTCTAATCCATCCCCCTGCTCAAGCAGCAGACCCTATACTATTTCAGACAGGTGGTTGTCCAGACTTTTCCTAAAAACCTCCAGTGATGAAGCACCTACAACTTCTAAGGCAAGCTGTTCCACTGGTTAATTGTCCACACTGTTAGGAAGTTTCTCCTTAATTCCAGGTTGTTTCTCTCCTTGCTTAGTTTCCATCCAATGTTTCTTGTCTTGCCTGCTAGTGCTTTGGAAAATATGTTGTCCCCCTCTTCTTTGTGGTGGCTCCTCAAATACTGGAATACTGCTATCATGTCACCCCTACTCCTTATTTTCTCTAGAGTAGCCATTCCCAATTCCTGCAACCATTCATCATATGTTTTTGTCTCCAGGCCTTTAATCATCTTAGTTACTCTTTGCACTTTTTCCAAAGTCTCAACACCCCTTTTACAATATAGTGATCAGAACTGAATGCAGTATTCCAGGTGTGGTCTTACTAAGGGCTTACAAAGCGATACTAATACTTCACATGATTTTGATTCTATGCCTCTGTTTATATTCATGTTGCTTACAGTACATCTTTTTTCATTTCTATTGATCTTGGAGGTGTAGACTAAGTTAATATTTTAAATGATTTTGTCTAAGAAAAAAAAAAACCAACAAAGACACAAAAGCGTAGCCCCATTCCTTCCTGATCCTCAATTTATATCCTGCAATATAACCAGATTCAAGCTTGAGACAGTGTTGAGGAATGACAAAAGCAGTCACATGAGAAACTGAAAGAAAGAACAATAGATATAAAAGTCAAGTAGTTTATTTCAGAAAGGACCTCTATTTCAAACTAGTGAAAAACGTTTGCCTTGCACAGCATTAGAGACATCAATCTAGTATGGAAAGTGTCTTCAAACCATGCCCTTCAGAAGTTCAGCAAAATGTGAAGTGGCATAGCCATTAATGGTCTTCCATAGATTCAGGTCACCATAAAATTGTATAAGAGAACAGGCCTCTTTGCACTAGGATGGGAGAATAAGACAGTAATTGCAGCAAATGCCATGGGATTTGGCTAAAGCTATCACATACGCTCCAGGTCCCATTAGTAAAGCATTGTCATTTGGTGGACCCTAGGAAGTGTGCTTTCTTGAATGTGATCCTTATTGTCCAGAACAACTTCCTCCCTCTAAGATATGCACAGCTCTGACCCTGCTGGCTTTGGGGAAGGCTGTTGAAGACCTGGCTTTTCACCCAGATCCTGGGGCCAGGATGTTAATGGTTTCTCACCTGGGTGTATATATGTTTGATATGTTAATATGAGAGATTTTTAGGGTTCTTGACCAGTTTTCCTTTAATTGATTATCAATTTGCATTATGTGTTTTTCCTGCCCAGAGTTTCCTTGGTAGATGGGTGGTTATTATAGCATACATTCGTTAAACAAACAAGTTAAGCCTGGGTATTGTTTTAGTCAGAAATTTCTTAATTACTTTTGGTAAGAATTCAAAGCCATGTTAACAAAGGTCAGATATCAAGTTCAAGTACCTAGCTACCACCTTTCATTGGATCCAATCTAAACACGAGTATACTTTCCCCCAAATAATGAAAAATTTACTTTTCCAAGTCAAGCTGAACTGTAGAATCAGAGGGGAAACTACAGAATTGATTTTCCTTCTTAGAGATCATATTTTAATGTCTTCCAAAACAGACTTTATAGATAAGTTAAATAAACAAACAAACAAATAAATAAGATAAAATCAAAGTCTCATAAGCCATTCAGTTATAAGATCCCAAGACAATAATTATATTCCAATTTTGAATTCACAAAAATGTGGCAATGTTGTATTTTCTCAATTTTATTACAGTAAATCAGGGGTCTCCAACCCTGTCAACTTTAAGGATTATGGTCTTCAACTTCCAGAATTCCTCATTCAGCAGTGCTGGCTGGGGAATTCTGGGAGTTGAAATCCACAGATCTTAAAGTTGCCAAGTTTGGAGAACAAGGAGCAGCTAACTATATATATTTTACAAGCAGCCAACCAATACTGTTCTTAGAGAAGTATTCTGCTAGGGAGATCAGTACTGAGCAGTTAAGAGTGACTGTTTTTATCCATTTTTTTTTTCTTTCCACACGATCTGTCCTTCTGCCATAAAACGTTTTTGGAGGCTGAAGTTTGCAAATTAAGGTTGCTATACTCCAATACGATTTTTTAGCAGAATTTAGACACAATTAGTTTGGCAACTTCATCTGGTGCTTGTAAGAAAATTAAGATTTTACTGTCACATGTTATTTTACGCACTTGTGATTTTAATGTCTGTAGGTTCCTTGGTTGTTTCTCCATAATTTTATCTGAAATACTTGGACAGCTGCAAATAACCTCATTCAGGAGTCATAGCTGCTTACAAAGCAAAACAGGAGCAAGCAAGTAATAATCCACGAACCAGTCTTCAGTTGCTGTATATCACCATGATGTTCACCAGCTGATGTGCTGGTTTTTATGGCTTGACCTTAAGAGAATCCTTTGCATGACTAGGAGCACTTTTGATTGCTCAAGGACTCCACCCCCATCACCAAGCTTAGGCAGTTTTGCTACTTATCTATCACTGCAACTCACTGCACTTCTCACACCTTCTGAAAATATTTCAAACTCTGACTATGGCTCTGCAGGGCACAGTGGCAGGTAAGGTGGAGATATGCAAAGGCGAGGAATCCTTGAGCTGCCTTTCACTTGCTTGCCTGCGCATCTGAAGTTTTATCTTTCAAAAATATTCTCTCCATATGCAGAAATTGCTACTGGAACTGGAAACTGATTCCCCTCTGAAAAGAAAAGGTTTCCTTCTTCCCATTTGCATTTTTTCCCCTCTCTCCAAGATAGTGAAGTTTAATGAAATGATTTCCTCAAAGGGGAAATGAGTGGACTGGGTTTCAGTTGATTGGTAGCTGGCCTGCATTTATAGTCATTTGCAATGTTCCCTAGTCATGTGACTGTTTCTCTTCTACTTTTTGGCAAAAACTGGCCCAGAGCAAACTATAGGCTTGCTTAATGACTGCCGCAAAAAAGAGCATAAAGTTGGGTCAGTCACATGGATGACCTGATTTATGACCCTCATGACTTACAACCATGATGGGTAGGCTCCTTTATGGTCATAAGTAGAGGATTACCTATACAGTAGAAAGAAATGTGTATTGGCTTTCTTAGTCACAGGTTTTGAAATGCAGCTTTAAGACACTTTCTGTCTGACAGGATATTGGAAACAAAAAAAGATTAAGCAAGAATGTGTTTTAGAGGCATGACACATCCTATACATTATATACTTACAGTCTAAGCCCCAACTAGATCTTTCTTTAACCTTACGCGGTTAATAATTATTTTGTTAAAGCTGATGTGGAAACAGTCTGGAAATACTGACCCGTATGCTACCTTGGCCCAGCCTTTTTCTTTACTAAAGTACACTTTACTTTAAAAAAAAACAACCCCAATGTACTGGAGTCAAAGCCATCATGTGTGAATCTAGCAAGATGTGCTATAAATGTTTCCTTAATATTCTCAAAGGAGCCCTTTCAACTTGGACTTCAGAGCAGGTAGACTTCCCAGAAAATATTGCAGTGAATGATTTTTTTTACATCACGGGGTCTCCACCTTCCTCCCCACTGCCTTCCTGTATTTTCTCTCCTTTTGAAGTAGAACAGTAGTCTTTTTCAAAGCAGATTTGAGATGAAAACGAAGGGAGCTGTCAAATTCTCTCTCAAAAAAGATCTCTCTGCTTAAATTTCTGCTTACATTATTGCCTCAAGTAAATTATCTTTTCATTAAATGCTCCCCCCTTTTTTTCTCCTCCCTCTGGGACAATTGCCGATCAATGACATAATATTCCTAGGCTCCAGCCATCATCTCAACTCTTGCATTTTTCTTCACCAGAAGAACTACAGTTTGTTAAGTAGAACAAATTTGCCCTTAACTTCTTGATGAAACAAACAAGGCATTAGAAAAGAAATGGAAGACTATTGCTATTTTGGAAATAACTAATTTCACCTAATAGTGATATCCCATCATTAAGTTGATTATGTGACAACAAATCAGTATCCACTCACAGTGACCACATAGGTAGACTTTCTCCAGAATGATTTGTCCCCAATCTGATCCTTCAGATCTTCCAACAGTGCACTCATCATCACTGTAATTAAGCCCATGTACCTTGCTGCTGGTCACCTTTTCTTCTCTTTCATCCAGTTTTCCCAGCATTGACTTTTCTCCAGGGTGCCAGGTCTTTGCATAATGTGTCTGAAGTAGAATAATTTGAATGTGATCATTTGTGCCTTGAGTGAAAACTCTGGAGTCTGGACTGATATGATTCATGACCCATTGGCTATTTTTTATGACTGTCCATGATATTCTCAGATGTTTTCTCCAATACTAAAGTTCAAGGTATCAATACTCTTCCTATCCAGCAGTTCAAAGTCTAATTTTCACTTCCATAGACCATCACAAGGTGTTGCTTGTACAATTCTGATCATCCCTTCCTTAAATAATACTAGTGAACTCAATTACTGAGCTACTTTTATTTTAGGCATGCCCCGCTTTTCAACTAAAATGTTTGTTAACATACTTCACAACAATAAAATCAGGTAAAAATAAATCTTGTTTCATAGCTAATATCTATTTTTTTCATTGTAGAAAACAAACTCTAAAAGGATTTTCCTCTTGGTCCCAACTCCAAAGAAATAACCATTGAAAGTTTAACCATGTTTATTGGCCACAACCAGTACTTTTTTGTAAAAAAAAAAAAAAAGATGCCAGAACTCACACATGTCGTACAACCCACTTTGCCTACCCTACAAGGTTCCATCAAAAAAAGGTGTCGGAACTCCGTTCTGGGTGTTCTATGACAAAAAAAGCCCTGGCTACAACTGAGTACCAGATCACAGAAGCCATTACTAGGTTGTTCCAGAAAATTTCAAAATGTGGCTGGGAATTAATCTGGAAATTCTCAAATATAGCCCCTACTCTGAATAGATTTGGACCACTTTCATTCTAATCCTGGTATGTGCAATAAACAGACTTATTAGCTATAAGCAACTTTTAGAGGATTTTTTTTTTTGATAGGATGCATTTCCAGCAACAGAATACAATTAGCTCCAAGCTAACCAAATGATGTCATGACTGACCACTTACCATTACAAAGTTTCCCAAAATATTCCTGTGCCAGTTGTGAATTATTTGCTGACAAGGAAATCACTTTCACTCCAAGTATAAAGAGCACTGCAGACATGGCAAGGTTTTGAAAACTTGTGTGCCAACAGATGATCTCGGGGGTCACCTGCCAACAATTGAGCATCAACTAGCAGAAAACTGTGCTCAACTATTAGCCAGAAAGGCCAGTTGTTTTGTTATTAAGTCTCTGTGAGCAATATAAATATACAAATATGTAAACTTGCACATGTACTTGGTACTTCAATGTTCACAACTTGTAAAAATAATCCTAATAATTTGAGGAGTTGGGGGAGGGAAGGTTTGTAATTTAAAATTATATGAAAGTTCAGTATACCAGTGTCTACAACAGGTGGGGTGAGCGAGTCCTTCAGGAAAAGATTAAGTGACACACGTTCTTAAGATTTCAGAAAAACTTGGTATACCAGGGGTAGGCAACCTTGGCTCTTTTATGACTCGTGGACTTCAACCCCCAGAATTCCTGAGTCAGCATGGCTCAGCTTGGAAACTCTCTTTTTCCCCTCAGCATGGCTGGCTCAGGAATTCTGGGAGTTGAAGTCCATGAGTCATAAAAGAGCCAAGGTTGCCTACCCCTGGTATAGACTCTTTTAGCATTGGCCATCACACTTATCCTGATGGCTTTCTTTGCTCCCCTTCCAATGCTCAGTTAATTTCCTATGTTAATTTCATTGGTTTATTTTTAAGCTTATTCCTTCCTTAAAAGTGTAGACTTATTTTTCCTTTGAAGGTTCTTTGGCCTTGAATGCAGACCACTTGCTTTTGTGTGTGAGTGACAGCATTTTGCTGATCTAAGGGTCCACATTTAAGAGGCTGAGATTGCTATCAGATGGTAATAAACAGGATTAAACAATATATTTACATCAATTTCCTTGGACTCACCCTCCAAACAAAGCAGTGGTCCACACACCTATCACAGAAAACTGGGGTTTGCCTTTAAAGCAGCTGCATCAGTTTTGCATCTGGTTGCTTTAACTCTTTGAGGAGAACAGCATATCTTATGCTGCAGGTGAAGCAGTGGTGGGATTCAAATATGTGAACAACTGGTTCTCTGTGTGGTTGCCGCTTCCGGAACTCCATTCTGGGCCTGGGCAACAAAAAATTAGCTACTGGTTCTGCCGAACCGGTGTGAACTGGCTGAATCCCATCACTGGTGTGAAGTACCCTTCCAAGAGCTTTACACAGCTCTCAAAGTTATTTCTTGCTTCTCCCTGGGTGGACTCAGTAGTGAAGTGATCACTTCTCCCAATTTCCTCAGGTTTATTTTCACCAGAGGCCAAATGCCTTGGTACCGGAACTCAAATCTCATTACACACACACACACACACACACACACACACACACACATTCAGAATTGCATTATTTTTCCCCATTAATCTTTGTTAAAATCAACGGCTTTTTTAAAACTAAAAATTATAAGTTTTTCATATGGACTCATAAAAGCAGTTGAAGCAGGATCCCTCTATACTGCAGCAATGCAAAACGTAATGTAATTTCAGTAAATTCTATTTATGTAAATATTCCTCCATTTTTTCCCAAGGAAATTTCTTGACCTTTCTATAAAATAGAAAAATAGTGGTGAAATACTTTTCACATATTTGCATTATCTGTTATTACAGTATTTCCTTCTTGTAACTTTAGTATCATTTTCTTTTCTGCTTTTGCAGTGTATATGCCAACCATTTCCTTTGTTTATTTGCAGATTCATAATAATCTTTTTTCCACCTTTGTAACTGTTCACATAGATAATTGCCTTTGTAGAAGTTATCCTCCCTGGGGACTTTTTAAACTCCTCTTTTTTTTTAACGTCATCAAAAATTACTTGTATTTTCTCTTGCCTTTACTTTTTAAATCCACTGTTACATTATATAAGATATCCTCTCCTAAAAGCTTTGCTTGCATCCCAACCCATTCTTACTTCTGTGCCTTTATTAAGATTATTCTCAAAAAAATGTATAGCTTCATTATACAATCCTCCATTAACATTTCCTTTTGCAACAATATTTCATTCAATCTCTCCCTGAGCCATTTTTCCTTTTAAAAGTTGACATGGTTTTATAACATCTTTGATAATACCCCTACTTTAGGAACAATAGTAGTCAAAGCTACAGAAATCCAAATCATATCTCTTCTTGAAAAATATCTCTGTCTTTTAGAAAAATATACATATTATTTTGAGTCATCATTTTTATATCTCTATACATCAGCAAGCTCCAAATTGTCCATTAGATTAAAGAAACCTTTTGGTAGCTTGGCTTGTGCATTTTTAATACTTTTCTCAGATATTCTATCTTTTTGTCGGGAAACCACCCCATTGCAATCTTCCAGCAAACAACAATTTTCATCAAGAAAGTTCAACAGTTTATCCTTAAATCTATCTAGGTATTTTTGAGTGAGGACATAACCAGGTGAAGAATTCTCGCCAATTAAATTCTCCCCAGAAAGGAGAGATTAGGAGATTGGCCACTTGTGCTCTGGATAGCTGCTCCTCATGAGGAGATCACAGGAATTGTAGAATATAAATGGAGCAAATAAGTCTCAAAAGAGAAAAAAAAAACATTATCTGAAAAAGTTAGAACACAATTTCCTTACAAGAAATACATATTAGGAAAAATGGATATAAAATATTTGATTACAAAAAATTGGGTGAAGAATTTATTTCAGCAGAAATGAAAAAAAAAATGAAATGGAGTTGTTTTGTATATAAATTCTCAACTATGCCCAAAACTTATACTGACCGAGGGCTATGGCAGATATGATGGGGTGGAAGTTAATCTGTATGTGGTTAAAAATTCAGTATTGGGAATTTATGCTCCAAATGAAGATACTGTAAAGGGTATCTGGGGCTCTTTTAAGCTTCCCCCAAATGTGAATATTTTGTTGCCTCTGCCACCAGTTGTCAGACCTTCCTTCTAGTAATATGGCAACATTAATTAGGCAACAATCTAATTAGGGGGTTGGACTAGATGATCTCCAAGGTCCCTTCCAACTATTATTATTATTATTATTATGGATCATCACACAGTCAGCCAGATGTTCAGAGTGGATTTGGCATTTTGTCTACCTATCGAGTCCTTACCCAGGACCTGGGATAGGCAGATATGGATGTTTGATGGTATTACAGATATCGTCGCAGGATGGAAGCAGTTCCTAATAAGGCCGCCTTTTGCAATTGACTAATAGCGAATTTGTCAATGCCAATGGTGTTCAAGTGGTGCTCCAGTTGTTTTGGGATTGCACCCAAGGAGCCTATGACTATTGGTACTACCCTTGCTTGCTTTTGCCACAGTCTTTCTATTTCTATTTGTAGGTCTTTGTATTTTGTTATCTTCTCCAGTTGTTGTTGTTGTTGTTGTTGTTGTTATTTAGATTTATATATCTAATAAGTCACTCTGGGTAGCTTACAATATAATTGATAAAAACAATAAAATACTTAATAGAAAATAAAAAAACACAGCAACTGAACTTCATAAATAACAGTCAACAACACCATGAAACAGGTTCTGCCATATGCCTTGGACCCTAGGCCTGGACACAAAGCCATGTATTTAGGGTCTTAAAAAAGACCAGTAGGGTTGGGGTTGATCTAATCTCAGGTAGAATTATATTCCACAGGATGGGCATCATGACAGAAAAATTCTCCTGCTGGGCTTCATCAGACAATACTCTGTAGCTGGAGCTAAAGATGGTACTTTTTCCTGGACCAGATGAGATGAAATGGGTAGAAAAACATTTAATGCTAAAACAAGAACAAGTCTCTCAACATCCTGATTAATAATATTAGAAGAAAGGTTAAGTTTTTGAGAAAGTGGTTTACTTTTAAATGATGCACTTAACATACAGACAATTTATGATGACAAAACCCTAAACTATTTCCTTGCACTCTTGCAACAAAAGTGGTAGTGCATTTGCCTCTGTTGATTGCATGGGTAACTGCTATGAGATTTCCTTTTAGTTCAAGAAACAACTGTTACTTCGATAGGCTGGACACATGCCCCATCTGTTGCTTTAGATGTCTGGGGTTTATATATTGCATGTAACTGGATTTGGGAGGTAATATCTGCTTCTGTGATAAAGAGATGATGCTGTCTGCCTTGAAAGCGGTAGTGATGGTGATAGTAAGCTTTTATACAAGGGGCCATCTCTTGATCCAAGTGTGTATGACAACTTCTATCTGGTATCCAGTCATCCATCTGGGGACAGATTTTGGAGAATTGGATGGAGTTTCAACCTCAAAGGAGCCTAGTTGAAATGGACATGGATTCAAGAGCAAAATTGCATTGGGGCCTGGAGATAATGCAATTCTGAACTGCCTCTGAAGTTTGGGAGCACTGTTTTATCCTTCCTTAAAAGCATACTGTATTTCAGTCAGTGATCAAGGAGGACAAATAGTCCAGAGGGTGCATACTCCAGGTGGATGTTGCAGGACTTGGCTCGCTACCCTATTTGTTTAACATGTACCTGAAACTACTGAATGAATTATTCACCAATCTGTAGTGATACATCACTATCCCAGGCTGAGCAAGAGATGCAGCAGTGGTCCTTACTTATCAATTCTGAGTTTGAATGAGATCCAATCCTATCCAGCTCCTAACCCATCCTACAAAGTTAATGGTTGTATTATACTAATCTAACACCATTGCAACTCTTCATTCTGGAATATATATAGTTAATAAGTGCCAGATGGGTGTAAAGCTAAGATGCTGGACTAAAATGTGGCAGTTCTAATCCTGGTCAGCTTGGTGTCTTGTCCAGTTATTCTCTCTGTCAGCTCACTTCACTTCACAAGGTTACTGTTGTAGGGTAAATAGGAGGAAGGAACATCCTTAATCCGGTATAATCAGCAATAGTAAGACTGCTAATCAAACTCCCCCCACCCCACATTCAGGATTTCAAGATGTCTACCATAGCAAAACATGAAGTCACATAAATCATAGCTTGCTCATATTTGACACAGACCATAGCTTTGAATTGGATCTTTGTTAGTGGGACCCAAGGCCTGATGTCATGTCTGCTGATTCATTAGCAGAGTTCCTTTCCCTATCACCATACCATTGTTACTGCCCTAATAGAATAATAGATTGGAATTGTGAAAAGAACCTACACACATACACACACACACACACACACACACACACACATCAATATACTGAAGGACAGGAGCAACATGATGAAAAATAAAATTATCTGAGGACAAAAGCATAAATTAACATCTTTATTGCAGATATTTTTTTCATCTTTACCAAAATCAGACACGACTGGACAGGGGAAACTTTTACCTTTTTACCTAGAATTAGGGTATCTTTGATATCTTTTCTTTGTCAACAGTTTTTTTTTTTGGGGGGGGGGGAGAGGGGAAATCAAGAAAAGGACAACCTGGGCATTGCTTTTCCCCCTGCATCAAATCTCCTATGACGGCTATCATGAGATTTGCAGGGTGTTGTCAATTTGTCACAGGTATGGGAATCAAAAGCTTTCCATTCCTCCTCACTGCCAAAAAAATAAAAAAAATAAGGTTTAGTGGAAACACTCTATTCCCACTGCAAAGGCCTAAATACAGGAAGGAATGACCCGGTCCTTCGTCATTTCATAGGTATACATTGCAGTGCACAACAAGCCCTTTATGTGAACTCAATGAAGTAGTAGCTGTTTCAAATCTCAAACAAAATATAAGCGAGTTTGATTGTGGTTTGAAAAGAAAACTATTGGAAAGAAAACAGATCTTGTACTGAATGAGGTCCTGTGCAGGATTAACACACCATTTGTGATGCTGAACGGAATACTAACTGCTTTGTTAGCTGGCAAGTGTGAAACCCTGAAGAGTTTTGTGATTTTTATTGTACAGTTTTTCACGGTGTAAAATGATCAGGCAAATCTAGCTTCAAAGAATGGTAAAGATAGATCAGATAGATCAAACTACCTCTCCTTCTCCTGTTTAAAAAGAAAAGCAGATGGAATTTAAAAGGGCGGGGGGGGGGGAATCTAAAGATTCCTAATTTTTCTGAATATATATGAGTCAAAAAACAGAGCTTAAAAGAATCTAAATTTGAAAACTTAATTAGGCTATTATACCTCAAAACAAATTATCATAAGTAGAGTTACTTGTTTACTTTTCCTTAACCACTAACATTTTAAAAATCAAAATCAGCACAGGGAGAGGGACTGGGAAAAGTATTCTGATTTTTTAAAGGTTTTTTTAATTAATTGAATACAAAAAAGGAAACCAAAAGGAAAATAAATATACAAACTATAAACAAATCAAAAAATGAAAATGAAACAAAATCATGCATTCATGGATGCATGAATACATATACATATATAAGAATATAAACATGTTAATGAATGCTAGACATGTTTCATTATACCCATCCAAAGCCAATGTTTATCAATGGGATTTACTAATAAATTGTTAACTGCATCTGTTTTGTAGACCATTGAGTAGCTTAGCGACATATTTATTTTTTCATTGCTGAAGATAAGTCTTTTAGCTATAAGAAGGACATAAGGTCCAGATTTCTAGATGTCAGTTTCCATACAATAGAAATATAGTTCAAAATATCTGAGAATATTACCTTTTGTGTCAAAGTTAATATACTGTATGTAATGAGTACCTTCCCAAAAGGAACAACTAAAGAACATTATAAAAGCCTTTTGTTTAAATGGAGCATTAATATTATTGCATTTATAGCAAAATGACATTTACTTCAGCCTTTTTTATATTAGCACAATGGAATCCAGAGGTTTTTGGTATCAAAATTGACATCTTTTCCCATTGATCTGGAGGCATATGAATCTCTCTCTTTTTATTACATTCAACCAGTATAAATGTTATAATGAGCAATGGGGGAGTATTGAATCATAGGACTACAGGCGCAAATTGGAATGTCAATAGATGTCACAACAGTAAACACTGCCACTGAGTCATACTTGGCAGATATGTGTTCTTTAAAGTGACAAATAATAAACATTCATTTTTCATCTCTTCACCGATCGAAGTATAAATCCCAAATTCCACTCAAATTTTCCATATAACAGGCTGTTGTTGATTCTGATGTTATACCATAGCATCAACTGATATTATACCATCAGCATATGAAAAAGGATCAAAATGTCACAATTTTCAAGTCAATGTCTTAATTTTATCATAGAGTTTTATCAAATTAGCCCACCCCCTCTCTCAAGATTGTTGTGGGGAAAATGAGAGGCGGAAGCATTATTTATGTATGCTACCTTGATTTGACCTAAAATAAAAGTGGGACAAATAAATAAACCTAAATGAGAGGACTGTCCTTTATAATAAAGGATGTATGGTCATGGTGTGCTTAACTAATCTGCCTAGATATATCCAAAGTTTTTCAACTTCAGTATTCAAAGCTATGCATTTAATATATTGTCTGCTTATTAATATAACACAGAGTGGTTAAGCACCAGATTAGAAACTGGGGACTGAATTCTAGTCCTATCTTTAGACACAAAGCTAGATGGGTGACTTTGGCCCAGTCATGCTCTCTCAACCCTAGGAAAGAGGCAATGACAAGCCACTTTTAAAAAATATTGTCAAGAAAACAGCAGGGACTAGCACAGGCAGTTGCCAAGGGTTTTGTGTTTGTTTATTTTTTTTAAAAAAATACTGACTTGAAGGCATCCCTAAACAAATACACACACACACACACACACACACACACACACAAACATACCAAGGACACCAGCATGTTCAGAGAAAAGATAAGTTACAAATTGCGCAAATTTCCAAAAGCAGAAAGCTGAGTGGACGAGGGGGGATGTCTTCCCCTTTCTCCTCATCTGTTTTTTTTTTTTTTTTTTAAATCAAGAGCAGCTCACACTCAGAAAACAGAGCTGAGAATCAGAGTAGCAGCAAAGCCCATGGTCTTAAGTACTACAGGAATGCAAACACTGCAGATCTGAGTGAGTTAATTTAGTCAGAATGCACTTTAGTAATGTTTATGTTGTAGATAAAGTGCCTACAAGGTTGCAGCCTGCCCTTTTGACCTTATTTCCTCCAGGGTATGCTGTGAGGAGAAAGTGATACTTAATTCCTGGTCTTTGCTTTTCTAAGTTCCCAGAATGGGGTAGGATTTCACCCCAGCCCTTATCTCTGTGATATGAATGGTAACAGGATGTTTATAACAAAGTTATCTTGGGGAAAATGATTAAGCACAGACCAAACTAGTTCCATTCTGCATTGTGCACAACACCTATTGTAAATGGGATAGGGTTTATCCATTAGAGTGGCTTTTCTTTAAACTACTCTTTATTTCTGTCATTTATCTATTGGTGTGGCCAATGTTTTGTTGGAGGCAGTAACTTGGTTAGTTAGTTTGGACTGTATAGAAAAAGAGCAATAGTCCAACTGTGTCAATAGCCAAAGAATATGGGTGCTCAGATATGTCCTGCTTTTGTTCTTCATTTCTTTTATGAAGAACGTAATGTAGTGTAGTGTAGTGTAGTGTAGTAATAGTAGTAAAGTTGGAAGGGACCTTGGAGGTCATCTAGTCCAACCCCCTACTCAGGCAGGAAACCCTACACCATTTCGGACAAATGGCTGTCCAGTTTCTTCTTAAAAACTTCCAGTGTTGGAGCATTTACTGCTTCTGGAGGCAGGCTGTTCCACTGATTAACTGTTCTCACTGTCAGGAAGTTTCTCCTTAGTTCTAGGTTTCTTCTCTCCTTGATTAGTTTCCACCTATTGCTTCTTGTCCTGCCTTCAGGTGCTTTGGAAAGTAGCTTAATTCCCTCTTCTTTATGGCAGCCCCTGAGATATTGGAATACTGCTATCATGTCCCCCCTTGTCCTTCTCTTCGTTAAACTAGACATACCCAATTCTAGCAACCGTTCCTTACATGTTTTAGCCTCCAGTCCCCTAATCATCTTTGTTGCTCTTCTCTGTACTCTTTCTAGAGTCTCAACATCTTTTTTACATCGTGGTGACCAAAACTGGATGCAGTATTCCAAGTGTGGCCTTACCAAGGCATTGAAGAGTGGTATTAATACTTCACGTGATCTTGATTCTATCCCTCTGTTAATGCAGCCTAGCACTGTGTTGGCCTTTTTGGCAGCTGCAGCACACTACTGGCTCATATTTAGGTGATTGTCTACTAGGACTCCGAGGTCCCTCTCACAGTTACTACTATTGAGCATGGTGCCACCTATGCTGTACTTGTGCATTTGGTTTTTCTTGCCTAAATGTAGAACCTTGCTTTTTTCACCATTGAATTTCATTTTGTTAGTTAGTGCCCAGTGTTCAAGTCTGTCCAGATCCTTCTGTATCTTAAGCCTGTCTTCTGGACTGTTGGCTATTCCTGCCAGCTTGGTGTCGTCTGCAAATTTGATGAGTTCCCCATCTATCCCTTCATCCAAATCATTGATGAAGATGTTGAAGAGCACTGGGCCCAGAACAGAGCCCTGGGGCACCCCACTACACACTTCCCTCCATATAGATGCAGTTCCATTGAGGACCACTCGCTGAGGACGGCCGATCAGCCAGCTACAGATCCATCTGGTGGTGATTCTGTCTACCCCACATTTTTCTATCTTATCAAGTAGTAGATTGTGATCTACTTTATCAAATGCCTTACTGAAGTCCAAGTAAATTATGTCCACAGCATTCCTCTGATCCACTAATTTTGTCACTTGGTCGAAGAATGCAATAAGATTTGTCTGGCATGATCATTTTTGACAAACCCATGTTGGCTTTTAGTAATGACTTTGTTTGCCTCTAGGTGTTCGTTGATTCATTGTTTGATTATCTTTTCCAGGATCTTCCCAGGTATTGAGGTCAGGCTGATAGGTCTGTAATTTCCTGGATCCATTTTTTTTCATTTTTTGAGGATGGGAACTACATCAGCTCTTTTCCAGTCCTCTGGTAGTTCCCCTGTGTTCCAGGATCTTTGAAAAATATAGTTCAGTGGCTCCGATATCACATCTGCCAGTTCCTTGAGAACTCTGGGGTATAATCCATCTGGTCCTGGCGATTTGAACTCATCTAGGCTGGACAGGTGCTCACTTACCATTTTCTTGCCTATCTTAACTTGTGTTTCTATTTTGTTTTTTATGGCACTATTTTTGATAGGTTGGTCTGTTTTTTCCCTTTGTGTAAAGACAGATGCAAAAAACGAGTTAAATAGTTCTGCTTTCTCCCTGTTGCTTGTCACCTTCTTGCCACTTCCACCCACTAATGGACCAATCATTTCCTTCACTTTTTTCTTGTTTTTTACATGTTGAAAGAAGCTTTTTTTGTTATTTTTGACTTTGGTCGCAAGCCTTAGTTCATTTTGAGCCTTGGCTTTCTTCACTTCATCTTTGCAGGCTCGGGCTATTTGCTGATATTCTGACTTAGTTATGTTCCCCTCTTTCCACTTTCTATACTTGTCCTTTTTATCTTTCAATTTGTCAGAGAGTTCTTTATGCAGCCATGCTGGTTTCTTTTGAGAGCTGTTGTTTTTCCTCTTTGCTGGTATTGTGCTAGACTGTGCTTTTATTATCTCATTTTTCAAAATTTCCCAAGCTTCTTGAGTTGTTTTCCCCTTGAGGACTCTCATCCATGGAATCCTTCCCAAGCCCTCTCTAAGGTTATTGAAATTAGCTCTCTTGAAGTCCAAGACTCTAGTTTGACTGTGTTGTGATGTGATGTGATGTGATGTTATGAGTAGTCCTTGGCTTACGACTTCAATTGAGCCCAAAATTTCTGTTGCTAAGTGCAACAGTTGTTAGGGGATTTTTGCCTCATTTTACGACCTTTCCTGCCACAGTTGTTAAGTGAATCACTGCAGCTGTTAAAGTTAGTAACATGATTGTTAAGTGAATCTGGCTTCTCCATTGACTTCCCTTGTCAGAAAGTTGCTAAAGGGGAATCACATGACCCTGGGAAACAGCAAGTGTCACGAATATGAATCAGTTGCCAAGCGTCTGAATGTTGATCCCATGACCATGGGGGATGCTGCAATGGTTGTAAGTGTAAAAACAGTCATAAGTCACTTTCCAGTGTCGTTGTAACTTTGAATAGTCACTAAATGAACAGTTTTAAGTCAAGGACTACCTGTATATTATTATATTTTGGGTATTGAACATTATATTCCCAAGTAATACAACAAAATATTTAAAATGAACAAATAGCTGCCGAGAAGACACAAAATCTGGTAGCCCCTTCAAGCGTTACAACTTTATTGAGGCATAAGCTCAAGGCTGAGTCAACCGTGAGCTGGTGAGAATCGAACTGCCGAACTGCTGGCACCCGGCAGTCAGCAGAATTAGCCTGTAGTACTGCATTCTAACCACTGCGCTACCACGGCTACCAATATAATGACTAAAACTGCCCATTGTCCTCATTCATGCCTTCTGTAATGGATCGGAACTTTCCAGGATATTCAGATTCAGTTGTCTCTCACTTGACTATGGTGGCAAAGTTTCCCTCTTCCACTATCGCAATCCTGAGGTAAGCAAAGGTCTGTTATGCCAAGCTGAAACGTCAGGCCACTGTCGTGTTGTTGCTTTGTGTCCTGATATCCAATTTGCATTTATTTAATTTTTTCTGAGAGACTGGCTAGTTGATCTGATGTAGAATCCAAAAAGCCATGGTTCAGATGCCAACTCTGGTAGATGCCATCATATAAGTCAGGGCTTTTCAACCAGTGGTACGGGTACCACCTGTGGTACATTGGCACCTGGCAGGTGGTATGTGACCATCCTAGAAAAGTGGTAGCGGGGGAAGGGAATGAGCTGAACCGGTGGCAGCAAAGCACAAGCCTGAGCGAGAGATGGCCGGAGCTTCATGGCTGTCAGGGCTCAGAGGAAGCGCCAGGATCAGCACCAGGCTCCAGCTGGAGCTCGGCGCTGATCCTGGCATTTCTGCTGAGCCCAGAAGAAGCGCCGAATCAACTGGAATATTGCAGTATCCCCAGGGTCTTCTGATTTACATTCAGATGCTTGGCAACTGATTCATACTTATGATGGTCACAGTGTCCCAGGGTCATGTGAAGTGACCAAAACCTGCTGCAACCACCCAGCAGACGGGGGGAATTAAAACCAAACACCCCCACCCCACCCCTGCTGCCAATCCTCAACAGAAATGCTCACAACAATTAAAACCTCGGACAGGAGGAAGAGCGCCACTGGGTGGGCAGGCAGGTGTCTTGCTCGGCTGTGGCTTGGGGGGCACTTTTTTCAGTGCCATTGTAACTTCAAATAGTCACTAAGCAACTTGTTGTAAGTTGAGGACTACCTGTACTTTATCACTTTTTTCCTTTTTGGGGGGGTCATCAAGTTTTTGATACCTTGCTAGGCGACTGGTGGTACTCGGATGTTGCCATATCCTTAAAGTGGTACAATGGGTGAAAAGGTTGAAAAGCCCTGATATAAATCATGTTTTTGATTTGAAAGTGAAAGTGCCCTTAACAACATGGGTGACATCATTGGGTCCTGTAATGAGTAAATGTGGGAATTGGTGCCTGAATTTGTTACAAGGTTTACTTCCCTACAATGTCTTTGTTGTTGTCTTGTTGCCTTTTGTTGATGAATAGGTGTGTGACAATTGGGTAATCATCGGAAAGTAAAAGCAGATGTACAGCCCCACAGTTTAAACAAAGCACATCATCAATAAGTTGTAACCCTTAATTGACCTAACACTGTACTTTTACAAGTTCTAAAAGCTAGTTGTGGGAGTACTACTCCCATTACCATCAGCCAATACACAGCACTTGTCTAAACAATAATTTCAGAAAGTGAACAAGGCAACTTTATACAGTTGTGTTTCTAGAGGGGTGTATCACCCAGGGCCTTGAGGTTCAAACAGTAAGCTTGCTATTCAAGTATACATACGGGTAATTCCTAAATATTTTTTCCAACATGGATCCACTTTCCAATCTACTTTTGTATACTTATAATGAACATACTTTTAATATCTTTCCTTTAAAATATACATTCTCAGCCGTTCGAGGCCATGACTATAAAATCTTAGCAAAATGAGATCATAAATTTGAACCAAATACATCTGGGGGGTGTGTGTATTGAGGGTGTTCTTTCCACCTCTTCAACTCTGTTTTTAATTGTCTTTCTATATGATTTTACAGCTTTTGTCTGTAAATTGCCCAGAGTCACTCAAACAGTGAGATGAGCGGTGCATGAATTTGATTGATACATACATACATACATACATACATACATACATACATACATACATACATTAAAACAGCTTTAAAGAAATGAAAGTCATTTCATACTTTGAAACTTGGGTTTAAAGGAGGTTAAATTTGGCTTTAAAAGTGTATTATGTTAAGAGTTATTACAACAGAACTCTCCTCAATCAATTATAACTCCTGTCGAATCTATTTTATTCAGCCAGTCACTCAGTTATATCTGGCCTTTCTGTCCATACAACTAAATTTTATATGGACAACTGAGTTTTGTCCAGTATTCAAGAGGTCTGATTCTGCATAGCTTTTGGAGATCAAGTTTGGCCAATTGATCCCCAAGGTATACGTTAGGGTTCATGCTCCTTTGGTTTGTTGGTTTCCTTCTTCCTTCAGCACCTTCTGACTTCATATCCAGAGGGGTGTTATTTCCACTTTGCACTAAAATATGGTTTGTGTCATCATGGGTTAGTCCAACACTTTAAGTCCAAATCAAACAAATTACATTGTGACTTAGCATAATATCTGACCAGTCACAGTTATGTGCCATTGAATTCTAACCACAATATGAATAAATGTTCACTACTGTGACATCTTGTAGTGCAAACAAAAATTAAAAACAAAAACAAAACCACACCTATAAACACACAAACACAAACCAACTATCCATGTAAGTTTACTGCTACATTCCAGGTTAACAAGTGTCAACAACAACCTGCCTATCCAGACAGCTAATTCTTTGTATCTACTCAACTACTCCAGTTACAGTTTACTCTCCAGAGATACACCTCATAACCAAATAGGAAAACAAATTATAAGGAATCCTGAGTTGTAATTCAGCAACAAAGTAATATTAAAATTATAAATGCATACACAAACACAATTTTTCCTCTTAATTCTAGTCATGTGGATGCTATTTTCCTTCTATGGTGTTGTATAGAACTATAAGGTGGGAAAAGTAAATTTTGAGATGTCCTTTCATAAAGTGATATTTCAGGTCCAAATGGGATGAGTGCTCCTTTTTCTGTAATGCAGGTAGTCCCCGACTTACAATAGTTCATTTAGTGACCATTCAAAGTTACAATGACATTGAAAAAAGTGACTTATGTCCATTTTTCCCACTTACAACCATTGCAGCATCCCAGGGTTACATGATCAAAATTCAGACACTTGGCAACTGATTCATATTTATGACGGTTGCAATGTCCTGGTGTCATGCAATCCGTTTGTGATCTCTGACAAGCAGAGTCAATGGGCAGGCTAAATACACTTAACAACCATGTTACTAACTTAACAGCTGCAGTGAAAGGTCATAAAATGGGACAAAACTTACTTAACAACTGTCTTGCTTAGCAACAGAAATTTTGGGCTCAATTCTGGTCATATGTCAAGGATTACCTGTAGTTGAGCAAAATGGGAGAATTTTCTGCTTTTTACCTGCTCTCATGGCTAAGCGGTACCCACTGAAATTCCTTATTTTATACAATTATTATAACTTTTCCTTTTCTCCCCTATGCCTGACCTGCCTATTTTAGCCTCTCAGAGTATCAAATTGTATTGTATCTCTTTGCACATTTAACACTCAGGGAAACCATTGGCAGAAAAGCAGCGTTTGCCGCTCATTTGTAAAACTAAATTCAACTAACACTCTCTGGGGGAAATCGATGGTGTGACTACATATTTCTCTTCTCTTCCCCACTGAGGATCTCTCACCTTTTGGCTTCAAGTCAAAGAATTTAGCCTCAAGTGACCTTTTCACTTTGCAATTCTTACAAGCCAAGTGTACAACTCAATATTTCCTGCAATGACTTTTTAAACATTCTTTCTCACTGAATAACAACCTTATTTCATCTTTGTCATCAGGGAATGAACCTTTGCAATGTCTGCAGCATTTTGTTTTTAATTAGCACTGGCGATATGGGCTCTCTACTATGTTTCTCAATTTAAATGATGTTCCTATCAGAACCTTTCTCAATATATACAGGATCTCAATTTGTGGTGACATTTTGCAATAACCTTCATGGCGATACTGTATATATGCAATACTAAAAAAACCAAATAAAACTCAGCTAGGAAGTGCAGTTCTGGTTCCAACTCCATTTAGTTTAGAAGGCCAAGAATAGATGCTTAAAAATTGAGGTTGATGTTAAACATTCCCTGTCACATACTTTGTTGGTTTTTGGTGTTTTTCTTATTGTTTTGATTTGCTTCCACAACTAAACTCCTTTGAGGATTTAGACACAGTTTATTCTTGTAAGGATAATGAAACATGAAAAAATATAGGATTTTGCAGACAGTTAACATAGGAAAAATCTTTTACCAAACATCTCAAAACAGGCCCACTTATCTTTACAAATCATCTCTGCCCAATCAACATTTTGTTGTTCTCTAGTTGCTAAGTTGTGTCCGACTTTTCACAGTTCCATGGATCATAATATGCCAGCTGCCCCCATCCCCCACTTTCTCCCTGAGATTGCCCAATCTCATGCCCAGTGTGCCGGTGACATTATCTAACCATCTCATCCTCTGCTGTCCCCTTCTTCTTTTGCCTTCCATCTTTCCCAACATCAGGGTGTTTTCCAATGAGCCCTCTCTTCACATTTGGTGGCCAAAGTATTTGAGCTTCAGTATCTGTCCTTCCAAAGAACAGTCAGGGTTGATTTCCTTTAGGGTTGACTGATGTGATCTCCTTTCAGTCCAAGGATCTCTCAAGAATCTTCTCCAACGCTATAATTTGAAAGCATCAATTCTTTGGCATTCAGCTTTCCTTATGATCCAATTCTCACAGCCATACATTACTACTGTGTAAACCAGTGGTTCTCAACCTTTTTAATGCCACGACCCCCAACCGGTCGTAAGTCGAGGACTACTCAACCGGTCGTAAGTTGAGGACTACCCAACCGGTCATAAGTCAAGGACTTTCCCTGCCCAGGAGCGCCATGCATGTGTGGTGCCACCCCCTGCACCGGCCGAGGCGTAGCTGGCAAGGGGCAGCGACGGCACAGGGCGACCACCAGCTGGGCCACCAGCTGGCCCAGCCCAAGAGAGGTAAGGTACCTGCCAGGCCCCATGCATGCCAGCAACCCTCCCTGCGCCCGCCAGCCTCCCACCTCCCACCCCTGGCCCTCTTTTACTTACATTTTTAGTAGTTGCTCAGCAGGGAGGGGTGGAACTTCCAGACAGCTCACCTTCGCTGCAGACAACTTGCAGCACCGTTTGCAGAATGGGACTTTTGGCGGGCTCAGCAGGGCAGACATAGCCTGGACAATTCCTATTGGCTTTTGAAAGCCAATAGAATTAGACTCTATTCAAGACAGTCTATTCTATTGGCTTTCAAAAGCCAATAGAATAAAAGGGAGTAGCACAGCTAAGGAAAAGAGGAAAAAAAATAGCGGACTGCGTTATTTGGCGACCCCCGTGAAAAGGTCGTTCGACCCCAAATGGGGTCGCGACCCACAGGTTGAGAACCACTGGGGTAAACCATAGCTTTGACTACATGGTCTTTTTCCGGCAAGGTGATGTCTCTGCTTTTTAATATGCTGTCTGTGTTTGCCGTAGCTTTCCTCCCAAGGAGCAAGTGTCTTTTAATTTCATGGTTGTCTGCAATGACCATGGATCCCACGAAAATCTATCATTCCTTCCACTTCTTCCCCTTTTATTTGCCAGGTAGTGATAGGACCTGATGCCATGAGCTTAGGTTTTTTTAAATGTTGAGATTCAAGCCAATTTTTGCACTCTCCTCTTTCACCCTCATCAAGAGGCTCTTTAGTTCCTCTTTAGAGGAATCAATATATACAGGGCTCTAAAATCATTCCTAATCCAATCTCTATAATGGGGAGAGGCAGGGGATATTTCCAGCTCCTATCAGCCCATTGCTTCCACCAGCTTCCTTCAGATACCTAGCTCTTAGTTCCTGGAACATAATCTAGGAAGAGAAGTCAAATGTTGCTAACCTTTGATTGGCCATCCCACCACCCTCTTATCACATTCCATCTTCCTTGTTCTTCTCATCAGATCTGGAGGATATATTTCATGGAGTTATTTAATATTTTTTTTTAAAACAAAGTTAGGAAAGATGTGCTTTTGTGCCACTTCTGTTATTGTCCATATCAGTGGTTCTCAACCTGTGGGTCGGGACCCGATTGGGGGTCGAACGACCATTTCACGGGGGTCGCCAAACAAGGCTGTCCGCCATTTTTTTCCCCTTTTCTTTGGCCACGCCCCTGGCACCCGGTGATGTATAAGTGGTTGGGGGTCACCACAACATGGGGAACTGTATTATGGGGTCGCGGCATTAGAAAGGTTGAGAACCACTGGTCCATATTCAAAGACTAAATTGATATTCACGGGCAAGTTTCAAATGGGGCTATTTCCCAAACCTATTTTGATCATGCACGCGCAGGCAGATATGCTCATAAACTTGGTAACCGCTTAGCATATACAACCATACTTACTGCAGTACAGTCTTATTCATTTCAGTTGAAAACTAAATCCTATATAGTTTGGTTAATTTCATTCCTTTGCAAATAGGGATAGAATTTCAATCTTAATATTCTTTAGCAATAGCTGGTTGTAACAATTCTGGATGGAAATATGCCCCTGCCTTATTCTTAATTAAGCCCAGCACTTCCAGAAAATCGGGAAATAGCCCAGCATATTTGAGCCTAATTATGAACAATGATTGGGAGGCATAAAAGGACCTGACATCTCCCACAAAGCTCACTGAGAGGTTTTCCACATTGCAGCCTGAAGCTACTCAATTCCCATGTATAAAACAGCTGGAGATGAAGCTAGCTTAAGACATTCCTAACCAAATTTCAATCCCTTCCCCTCCTTTGGCCACAATGATGGCCTCGTGTTCTGTCCAGACTATCCAAACCACAGCACATCCCAGTGGATTTCTCTTCTTTACCCCACCGACTTTTGCCAGGAAAGTAAGCACCAATTATTTCATTTCCCTGGATTGGTGCTTAAGGATTTGTGGTTTCCATTGATAGACCACTTATATGAGACCCTGGCCAATGATTTCCCTTTGACCTTGACATCTGGTGAAGAAGGAAGGAAGAAATCAAACTACTGTTTTACTATTCTTCCTCACACTATGAGTAGATAGGAAAAGAAAAAAAAATCTTGTCCTGGAAGTCCCGTTTACTTTCCTTCACTGAAGTTGTGAAAAATAAAAAAGCTGCAGTCATTTGCTGGTAGACATTTCTGAATCTGCTCTCTCCCCATTGAGTCACATCCAAAGTAGTACAATTTGTGCAATCCTAGTATTTTCCAAGGAGAGTCCCATTCCTTCCTTTTATTATTCCATACACTGGTTGAATTTTAGAGAAGGCTATCAGTTTATGTTGCTGGTGTGATCTTTCACACTAAGTATCTGAATAATTCAATCACAATTTATGTTCCTGAGTGCTCAGCTTGATTGTGCCATCAAGGTCAATTTTTTTTCTCATATTAAAATGGCTACCTCATATTTTAAGACCTTTTCTCCATCACCTATTGTATGGAAGGCACGTCCCAAAAGGAGAAACACCTCATAACATGTTTAATAGTGTATCCAGGATTCTATAATCTAGTTGACATACCTAAAACTTTGGAGAAATCTCACTTTGGAGAAACTATGAAGTGTATCTTCCTTTGGGAGGTGCAGATAGGTGCAGGTGTGTGTGTGTGTGTGTGTGTGCAAAGATACTTATTTGTTATGTCTTTATTAAAAATAGAGTTTCACTCTACTATCTTCTTTGTTTCTTTGTGATTTGGTGTTTGGATTTTGAAAAGAGGTATATATATTAAGATTATAGTAACTTAAATACTTTTTGAATTAGAAGAATATAACTATAAGAAATCAACATCTCAGTGTTTAACTCCTAGATATTAATAATTATCCTTCCCAATCTAAAAGAGCTATCTTAAATATATAAGGGTTATTAATAGAATTGGAAGAAGGTAACTCTTCGTAAGTTTAAACAAATATTGAGATACAGATTTAGGAAAATGAATAGACGGCAAATCCTATAGAAATCAGGTGATTTCCTATCAACTTACATACAAGATATGCAGTGGAAAATACTCCATTGTTGGCATTTAAGTCCAGTTAGAATAGCACAAGTATATCATAATAATTCATTGAAAAGTTGGAGGAGCTGGAATCAAAACTGGATTTATTTTCCATATGTGTTGGATTTGCAAAAAGATGGTGTCTTTCTCAAAGAAATTATTCTAAGAAATCAGAAGAATAGCTAAGCAAAAGGTATAATGTGTTCCAGAACTGGAGGTATTATATATTTTTGAGGAAAGTAAATCTTACAAATCTTACAAGATTTGTAAATTAAACAAAAGGAAATTTAATTTATCTTTATTTTAGCTGCTTAATCAATAATTACTTATAAGCAGAAATTCTTAAGTAATTTATCTTTGGACAGATAGGGTAAACTGCTTTTCTTGGAAAAGCCACTGATGAAATTCAAATGTTGAATTCACAGAATTAAACCACATTTTAATCAGATCTGGGAAAATTATAAATGTAATAGTAACAATGGTTCCAATTTTGATGAATTTAGTGATATAGAAGTATTATTTCATTTGGAAATATACTATTCTCAGATATTATCTTGTATGGTTGTGTCCATCTTGTTTTAATGAACGTTGAAAACAAATTAAATAAAATGAGCTGTGTTTTTTTTTTAAAAAAGGCTTTATTTTTTCTTCTATGTCTCATCCTTGTTTTTAAAGTTCTCTTTTTATTACCAAATTTTACTCTATAGCCTACTCTATTTTTATTACTAGTCTTTATAACCTTATATCCTAAATTATTTTTCTGATTTTTTTCCTCCCATCCTTATAGCCACAGTTATTTCTTATTCCTACCCCACCCTACTAGCTATATTCTTTCCATGGGGTCTAGGTGGTCTCTGACATTGGTTGCTTTCTTGCAGACATTTCATTACCCAAGTAAGTAACATCATCAGTGCTAGAAGGGAGTGAGGTTTCCTCTCTGCTTATATACCCTTGGTTTGCCTTTTCTGTATTGGTCAGCGTATTCTTGCTGGTGTTCTTGATAGGAGTGTCCTTGGTTTTCTTTCCTTACTTTCTTTTCAGTTTCGCTTTCCCGTTGTGCATTTTTTTTCTATTCCTTACTTTTATTTTCCCTCTTCATTTTACTAGGGATTCTTTCCAGTTCCCAAGATGTGAAAAGATATCATCGCATAACTCTGGTGATATCTAATTCTATGTCAGGACGAAAGGAGAAGTGTATAATTACCATACTATACCATACCATACCATACTATACCATACTAATGAGAGATCACTGGATTGTATTATTGACAACTGAAGATAACTGCACTCAATGATGTCAAAAGCTGCTAAAACAGTGATGGCGAACCTTTTAGAGACCGAGTGCCCAAACTGCATCCCAAAACGCACTTATGCATCGTCGGGTGCTGGGTGGGTGTGGCCCATTGGGTGGGTGTGGTCATTAGCTGGGTGTGGCTGCGATGGTAACAGCAGACTGGGTGGGACTAAAAAGTTCAATCAATCAAATCCAACTTTGCAAGATATTTTTTGTTCCCACGAGAAGTTGAAATTGACTGATTGAACCTTTTTTTTTTTTGTACACGGCAGCAGAGGCCTAAAGCGAAAAGGTTTTATAAAACCCGAGGACTGGGGCGACAGCACGCGTGCCCACAGAGAGGGCTCTGAGTGCCGCCTCTGGCACTCGTGCCATAGGTTCACCACCACTGTGCTAAAATATCCAGCAGCTACAAAAATGTCACATCCCCTTCTTCTTTCCTGATATCAGGGCAACAAATCTGGGTTTAAACCCAGAATGGGAAAAAAATGGCAATTCATCTCAGAACTTAACCACTATCACCCTCTCCACTGATATGGATAAATAAATAAAAAAAATAGATTGATAGTTTTAAAACTGTAGGTAGAGAATTCTACCTACAAAGAGAAACATTACTGATCTGAGTGATCACCTGGTTTATTAACTGATTAATTGTATGATTAAGATTATCGAGAAAAATAAAATCCAAATAAAATAATTCCAAGATAAAAGAAGACTCATTAATAAAATTGCGTACATGATAAATACATAAAATCAGCATTCACATAAACACATCACCTTTACAAGATACCCTGATATGTTTGATTTAACAGGTTCTTAACTGAACTGTCTTAGCTATAAACTTGGCAATTCTGCTCACAATGTATAAATCACCTGTTAGAATCACACCCTCAGAGGTCTATAGAGACAAAGCTAGGAAAGACAGCAGGGCCCAGCTCTCCTTGTCTTTAGAAAAGCCATTAAGGCCTGGCTTTTCTCTCAGATATTTTGGTCCAGTTGAGTGGAGTCCTCTTTTGGTAGTTTGCTGTTTGTTAAATGTATTGGTCACCCACCTCCACCGGACTTGGTCCTGTTTGGTCACCATTTCATATTTTATATATTGAGTCATTCTTTTTGTTTTAATATTGTACATATGGAACTAACATAACTAAAAACCTTATCAGTGTTCTTGAAGGATAACCAGTGAACCTCATTTAGATAGTTAATGAGTATTGGAGAGGGACCCCTAGTTATATCGTCATTCAAATGAAATAAAGGCTGACAAAAATGCAAATGATTTTATCTGTGAAGAGGCACCAGAGGAACTGTTTACAGCCAATCTCAGATATCATCAGTGTGCTGGCCAGAACAAATGGAGTTTGCTTAATCTGTACACAACTGCCCTAAGAGATTTGTAAATGGTTCCCTGCAGCCATAATCAGGAAAAAAAAAATCTAGCACTTTTTCTCCTTTCCTGATGTTGCACCACAGGCCTGTGAGATTTCATCTTTCCATGTCTCAGCAAGGTCACTGATAGGGAGATTGATCAGGTATGAGAAAAATCCTTGTAAGGGTACTTGGAATTGGGGGGGGGGGGAGAGAGTTGTTCAAAACATACCAAATGAGGAACAGATGGACATTTCAGTCTTATCTCTTAAAGGAGGCCTCAGTCTGTCAGTTAGGGAATCTAAGAGAAGAAAATTCCAGAAACTCAACGAAGAACCGTAATGTATTCATTAATGATAAGGAACACAGTTTTCTCATGTAGTTCCCAACATTCTGTATCTAACGCTCTTTTCCTGCATTAAACCTGATTAGTAGGACTGTGTGGATCTTGCTTCCTTGATTGTGTGCTTCCTTGATCAATGAGACTTGACAATTCCAACACAGCACGTCATCCAGCAATATTCATCAGCCTCAGAAAGCTATCCAATCTAATATGGTCATCTTTCTACTCAGGAAAATGTGGTATAACAGTACAAACCTCACCAAGCAGTAGTTACTCCACAACAAGGGGACCATTTCTGGGATTCTATGGATTGACCATTTCCCTTCAGAATATAAATCAGATTGAAGATGCAATTTTTCACATGGCTATTTGCCTTTTCACTGTATTTTCTTTCCTACCCATAACTTGACTGAAACACAAGTATCTGTATAGGATGACAAACACATAGCCAGTTGCAAGCAAGCAACCAAATATATACTTAAAATAATGAATTTTGTACTGAAAAATTTCCCAGTAATTCTTAAAACCATACAAAACTAAAAAGAAAATGCTACACACGAATCAACCCAAATCTCCATTGTAGTATTGGAGTGCTATCCATCATCAGACATACCTGGACAAAATCAGTGGCCATCCCTGTGGCTAGCTCCTTATCCCAGAAGCTTTGCCATATGCAATTAGCTGGCAACAACTATTTCTTATGGTAATTGTTCCTCCTCCTATTTGGGCAACCCACTAGATTCTCAGCTTGGACCTTGTTTAGAATTGGGCTACCCTCTGGCTAGGGTATAGGCCAAGGGTGTCAAACTCAATTTCATTGAGGGCCGCATCAGCATTGCAGTTGCCCTCGGGGGGGCAGGGGTGTGTGGCCAAGGTGGGTGTGGCCTACTGGTGGGTGTGGATGGAGTGGGTGTGGCCTACTGGGTGGGCATGGCCAGCTCTACATCGTTCATGTCAAGGGTGCCTGTGGGGGCCTGGGCAGGAGTGGGATAGATCTGAGGGTCTCTGGCAGAAGGGGGTGAGACCAGAGCAAGTGCCAAGGCATGGTCCATTTCTTCATTCCTCACAAAGGGTGACACCTCCCCAGCATGCACCCAGGGGGCGGGGCCAACACAGCAGGGGCTGGTTCCTCACTGTTTCTAGAGGGTTTGTGGAGCTAAGACTGAATGTGTTTCAGCATAGATGGCCACCACAAAATTGTACATTGGCTCCCGGCTGGCCTGGGCCAGGGCCAAGGCAGTAAGGGCCGTTCCCTTACTGTTTCCAGGATGGCTTCGCGGGCCACATGAAACCACTTCACAGCCCCCGGGCCTTGTGTTTGACATGTCTGGTATAGGCAGTGAGAACACATATTCTGCTGGAGACTATAAGCTCTCCATTCAACAGAGTCAGCTAGACATTTGTTCCTTGAAGGAAAGAATTTAACCATTGGTTCATAAGAATTGAACCAAACCAACCTGACTAACATCCTGTCCAGTGGTGGGATTCAAATATGTGAACAACAGGTTCTCTGTGTGGATACTGCTTCTGGAAGTCCATTCTGGGCTTGGGCAACAAAAAATTAGCCACTGGTTCTGCCGAAGTGGTGCAAACTGGCTGAATCCCACTATCGATCCTGTCCCTATAAAATATGACTTTGCAGAATGGATCAAAGCAACCTTATTTTTCCAAGCTTTCACCTTAGGAAATCTCACCAGCCTCTCAACATTGCCCCCTTCTACCAATCTCAAATGAAAGAGAATTGGCTTTACTTAACCCCCCTCCCCCTCCCCTCAAAACCTTGCTTTTTAAAAATTGCTTCTACCGGCTAGTTCCACAAATATCTCCAAAACCCTGGAAAGAATAAGGACAGCAACAGAATCAGGCAGAATCTTTTAGGGCGAAGCAAGGGTCCCTTCTAGCACTCCAGCATTCCATAGAGTAAAAACAGTTAACGAAACTGCAAATGGCCCCCGCCAATAGTATGCCTGCTTCTCTTAACATCTGACTCAGGCTTGCCCTGATGTTGCAGCATTTATAATCCCGTGTATATTCATCCTGTTCCTGACTCTTCAGTTTTGCAGATGTTCAAAGCTGTCATTGCCCCTCTTGTCCCCTCCTTCCCTTATTCATGGGAGAACTCTTGTACCATTCCTGACCCTTGGCTGTGTCCCTAAGAAGCTGCAATCATTTTTAGTTATGGATAATTGGCAGCAGAATACATTTTGTTCTGCACAGTGTTAAAAACGGGTACTTTGTTTTGCCAACTTTTGTGAACTTCCTTTCCCTTCAGTAAAGGAGCACAACATTTGTTTAAGGAAGAAATATTGTCTTCGGTGGGAAATGTATTCCATGTGTGTTATGATTTATATCATGACAGAGCTTTCCTAGCATACAGTCTCTCTCCCTCTCCCCCTTCTGCCTCTCCAACTTTCTTCTTTCATCATTATTATTATATTTAAAAAAAGGCATCGTATGTTTGAGCTGAAGAAATGATAAATGTTGATAATTTGTATGAAAAACTCCCACAAGCATTTGATTTCCTTCATAAATCTGTAGGAGATGTCAAACAAGTGGTTTATATATGAAACTTTAGAATAAACATAGCATGTCTAATTGAAAAGTCTATCTTCATCAAACACCCTGAGCACAGCTTAAGAATGAAAGATGAAGACTTTATTTAATGCAGACTGTCACTGCTGTCAGGGATACTATTCTTCTATTGCCTTCACCGTCCCAGTACTATATTTTCCAGGTGCTCCCGGTGAGGGAAATAAAAGATGACAGCTGAAACCCCTGGTATCTGTGGAGTGGCTTAACCTACTTATACTCTGAAGTGTTGATCATACTGCATTTAGAGGCTGGATTCTGAGCTGTATTTGCTGCATGCAGTTCCACATTCACCTACTTCAAAATTTATAGCCAGAGTAACAACTTCACTGGGGAGATTGCTTTTTAGTGTGGAAGAGGTCACGGCACAAGGTCATTTGATTGCCTGAAGATGAAACCACAGCTATCCCAAGAGATAAACATAAAAGGGGAAAGTGAGAGATCTTTTCAGACAAAACAGTATGTACTCCCCCACCCCATGCATTACATACTTTCACAATATCTGGTATTTCCTTTGCTGAGGTAAGACTTGGCGGACAAAGGCAAAAAAAGAATCCCCTGCCAAATCCACAGGAATTCTCTAGCCATGCTAAACCTTCACATCACTTCGTTATTGTTGGAGAAGTGGCAGGATCGGGGAAGGATTGTGTGGTGTGATGTGCATGTTTGCCTGTGTGAGAGCATTAGCACCACCTCACTGTGGTCTTCAGCCCTAGAACTTAGAAGAAGACCAGAATAAAGGCATAAAAAGAGATGCTGGGAAATCAAAAGACGGCTCAGTGCTGAGAATTTCACAAAGCAGAAGGATACCAGAAGTTGTCACTTCCAAGAATTTTGCTTTCTGCAGCTTTTGGGCAATCATAACTCATCTGTTACCTTAGATGCCCTCAAAAAGCCTTTAGGCATTATTGTGGTCACCCCAGCTGCTGTCATTAAAATATTAGAGGATGAGAGCATACAGCTTTGAAATACATGTTTTATTTGCAACTATACTCAACAACTGGTACTGGAGCCATTTGGGAACTAGTGCTCACGGGAGCAGGAAACATCTGGAAAATATTTGAATAGGTAGAGAGACATGGAAGGGGAAAGGATACTAAAGGGAATCCTGGCAGGCACTCTTGGGGACTGGGAAGTACTAAATTAGAGAGAGATTGAAGAGAGGTTGGTTGTGGTGGACAAAGGTAGATAGGGCAGGTAGGAAGTAATGGATCAATCTCAGGGAAGGAGAACTGACCATTTGAGATGAAACCCCAGTTCTGCTTCCCACCCACCCCCCACTTTATCATATCCTTGCAAGTTCTGGGATCTAGTTGCTGCTGCTTAAATATCAGGCCTATCAGAACATATCTCAGTTTTAAGATAGGTTTAGAATCTATAGATTCTAGTTTTAGTTTCCCCAGTAAGCATATATTCCTTTTTAAACTGAAAACCATGTTCCAGTGGAGATAATAGAAGACAAGCAACAACAACATGCACCTGCCCTTTAAAAGGCAGACAAAAAACCTCAAACACCTCTATACTAAGAAGAAAATGGGTGGAGAGAGACAGAACAATTTAGTATTATTGTCCTGCCATTATTTAAATCATCTCCTTGCCTGAGAAGAGAGGCAAAATCAGAACTAAGTGAAAGAATGATCTATTCTTTAGTTTTCTTGGGCTACAAACCAGGATTCCTAGTTTAGACTTCTCCTAAGAAAATTGCAAATCAAAATTGTTTGAGGATTATAATTCCTTCTGGTTTGCTTGGGAATAAGAAGACAAGAATTTATATGACATACCCCTGCTCCACTTTCTTTGGCAATCACTGGAGTAGCAAGGAACAAAGCAGGATAAAGTGATTATAACATCAGCATATAGCACTTTATGTTAAACCAGAATTTTCAACCAATTATATCTATAGGGCAGTTATAAAGAGCATATGAGAAGCTATCGATTGGTAGTTTAATGTCCTCAGACCATTTTGCCTGAAACAGGCTGTGTGTAACTCAGTCATATACCACACACCTCCTGTTGGTTTTGGAGTAAGCCAGACCATGTGCCAGTCCCATAATTCTATCTGCATTGTAGTAGTTTTGATTTGGGAATATTTTTTAGAAAAATAAAAAAGAGGCTCATTTCAGATTTCCAGTTTGGGAATATTTTGTCCCCTACAGTTTGAATAGGTTGAGGGCAGGTGCTAGTGATCTGTACTGGCAAGAAAGCTCTAGTTGTGCTTTTGCAACTTAAAGGGTAGATGGGCTCTGTTATGGATTAGGATAATAGAAGAAAGTAGATTATGGTCCTCAATGACATCAAGATTTCAATCAAGATCAGATGGTTGGGCCAACTATTGACAAACTGCCTGAGTGGCCTTTTGTTTGATTGGGCCCCAAGCTAATTCATGCCTGGTAATTCAGATTCATTCAGCTTTGCAAGCAGACCAAGTATTTATTCATAGAACCAAAATCCAGGAACTCCAGAGTAATTTTTAAAAAGGTCTATTTTGCTGCTTAATGATTTAAACTGAGAATCATGTTGGAATCTTAACATAGCTGATAACTGAATTGAGGAATATAAACTATCTGGACAAAATTTATCCATGAGAGAAGAGCTGGAATTTCCAAAGACCAGAAAGATCTAAAAGATATTCCAGGGAAAGCATGACAAACATTTCCATATCCATATCTAAAGAAGTGCACAGCTACATTCATGACTTCATCAGGATTTTATTCATCTCAAAGGAACTTTTAAAGATCTGTTTAGAATATTGCCTTAAATTCATTTTGTCAGGAATGAGTCCCCTCTAATTGTAAGCTTTCCGAATAAAATAAATACCCTGAAAATGAACACAATCAGAATACAACTTTGAGAGTGTTTTTGGAGTGTCTCAACAATATAGCAGCAATATATATCTTTGATTAGTTACACTTAAGCTGGATCTGGAAGACTATTCCACCCTTTTTATTACAAGTGAGATGCAGCTGCTTAATTTACTTTTTCTTCAGGTCCCTCCTGCATCCATATGCACATATTCTGGAAAAATGTGCAGACTTGTTAATTAACATTTTTCTAGCTGACTTCTGGTTTTGTGTTGCAGCGAGATGGACACAAGAAAGCAAGGCTCTGCCTTCCATGCTTGCTGGGGGGCCTGAAAAGGGCCTAAAGTTGCCCCGAAGAGGCGATGAAGAAGGAGGCGTGCCTTGTTGATCACAGAGAGATGGTGATCTCTCTGTTTGATCCAAGGAAAGTTCACTAAATCAGCAGGGGAAAGACCAGTCACACCTCTGTGATCGGCCATTAACTGCTGACAACTGAAGAACAAAAGCTTTAATTAGCACATCGTAAACAGCATGTTTGAACTGGATGAGATTATTGATCCTTTCTTTACTATTTTACAACTGAATTTTCTGGGAAAGAAGCCTAAAACCTCCAGATGTGAATGGAAGCAGCGTTTTAAATTTGTTATGGGGGACAGAAATACATACCGTAAATGCCGGTGTATAAGGCGACTTCCGCAAGCGCTGAAATCGGCGCCAAAGACGGGGGTCGTCTTATACGCTGAGTCGTCTTATATGCCGGAAATACTGGTAGTTTCCGGCGTATAAGACGACGTTCTAGGAATGCGGCCCGGCTATAAAGACGGGGGTCATCTTATACGCCAGGTCGCCTTGTACGCCGGCATTTACGGTAATACTGAAGTGAAAGTAATACAAAACTACAGTTTTGATAAATTTGAGAATTGAGATAATTGTTAAGATTTTTTCTTTGGAAAAAAAATATTGAGGCGAAATATAAGAAATCAATCCTTTGTTTTAAGAGTGGAAAATGGACTTTGAATGACATCTAATGGTGGATTTGTGCACAGCACTATAATTTGCTTGGCTTGGTGATTCCTATCCTGGGAGAAGAGCTGGCAATAAAGGAAAATTTTGTGGTATACCTATTATCTTGACCTTTATGGATTATAAATACCTACTGAGCTTGGACTTTTAATTTCAAGAGCTAGTGGGAGAGAAAAAAAATTGACCTTGGACTACGCCTGGCTGGGAGAGACTTTTGAGCTATTTTCAGAGAGGCTGAACATTTTGAACACTTCGAACATTGTGGATTACAACCTTTGTGGTTTTATCTGGGGATACTTGACAATTTTGGGGATACTTGAGACAAGCGACAACTATAAAATATTGTTTTCAGAACTGAAACTATATTTTGGAATCTATTGGATTATAAAGGATATATATAAAGACCAGAAAACTAATCTCCAGGAATGATACCTCCAGAAAAAAACAAACACCTTTCAGAAAGAAATATATTCTATGCTACAACTAATTCACCAAACAATTGTTGAATGCAAAGAGCATATAAAAAGAAATCATAATGAGACTAAAATCAATTTAGACAATATAAATGAGCAAATCTCCAAATTAAATCTACAACAAGAAAGCTCCCAGATAAAACCACAAAGTATGAACAAATAATCCAGAAATCAGAAGACAAAATAGAGGAAATGGATTTAGAGACGGAACAGATAAAAGAACTGCAAGACTTAGCTATAACAACAAAAATGCAAAAGACCTTTTACCCCTAAGGTCTGCAAAATATATCTGATGGCAAGGAAAAAGATGTTTAAAAAGGGAAAATAGAGCTGTTAAGGGAAATGTCACAACTTGGGAGACAGGAAATGAAAAGAGAAATGGAGGGAGAAAGGAACTGGGAGTTGTTTAAGGAATATAAAGGACAGAATTCCCCCCAAAAAAATACCATACCTAAATTGTCTTCCTCGTGCCAAGCCATTGTTACAAAATAGAAAGAAAACCACTGGGTGATATAATTGCCCTGGCTTGGAAAGCGACTTGACAAAGAAAGAAAGTGAGAGTCAGATTTAAAAAACAGAAGATTTGACTTTTTAGAGGGGGCATTATAGGTTTAAATATTTCTTTGAATAAGATTAAAAGAACGGAAGACTTTTAGATATAATTAGACTTTTATAAAGAAAGATAGGATTTAGAATTAAGATAGCATTTTTTTTCTTTTTTGATATGGGAAATATGAAGATAAGAGGAGAATTGATCTGAATAAAATTTTCAGCTATATAAATGTTTAATATTGAGGAAATCATATCTGCTTTATTGCAAATACTGATGGGAAATCAAACTTTAACAAGACTACGAAAAACAGGATATTGATTAATGAATTGACATTATTGATTTATGAATTGATATTATTTGTATGATATTAGTAAAATATGAACAAGATGCTTATATCTAACTTTGTATACATTAACAGTACCAAAAATTGTAATGGTGTAATGAAGGGAAAATGGAAAAAAATATTGAGAAGAAAGGAAGATGAGGAAAAAATACTTGATTGTGTAGTACTGAACAGATTTATATAGAAAAAGTTAATGTTAAATATTTGAACCCAGACATGTTGTTTACTAAGCACTAAAGACTGTAATTCTTAAAAATTAATAAAACTTAACTAAAAAACACATTTCTCTAGCCAAAGAATAGCTCCATAATCTTTCATTCCAAGACAATAATTATCAAAACTCTTGCTAAGAACTTAGCAAAAAAGTTATGAAATGGAACCAATTGTGCAGAGTAGCAATAATTCATATTTTAAACATTTTGTAATCTACCACAAAACCATGTATAAAGAGAAGTATAAAAATATACTAAATAATTTTAATTTACAAAGTTATGTTACTGTACTTTTGAGCTCTAAAATTTAGCCTTATTGCTTGATCAGAAATGTCAATTTTCAATTGAAAATAGATTAAAATAATTTAGAAATAAGCATAAGCATAACAATATGATCAAGCAATAAGATCAAGATTCTTTAACCATCCACTCCCATTTTAACTCTCTCATCTTTCTCTTGAATGATTATCTGCTATCAATTGTATATTTTCTTTGGTTTTAGATACCACCCAGATTCAATTGTTAGTTGGGTGGCCAATAAATTTAAATAAATAAAATCAGTGTCAATTCTCAGCATCCTCATGGCTAGACCTCTCCAGGATCATCTCACAGGGCTTGAATTCTCTTCAGAACCCTGTCTACATTATCTTATTATTCTGTATTAAATGGTCATTAGTTGTACTTTCTATTGTACATTGTGACTTCTTTTAAAAGGGAACAAGAATGAAGAAGTCACTTTTGCAGAGTGAAATGGTTGGCGCATAAATTTAAGAAATATATATTTCTTGAGGGCTTATCTAATAATGTCATGATGCCCTGACATGATCATGCATATATTGTCATCTATCCCCCTTTTATTTTCCCTTGTGGACCCTCATGTAAGCATTATTTCCAAGTCATAATTATATCAGATATGAGTATACTGATCTAATTTATCTCAAGTCATTTTAATTACTTCAAAGTAGTTTGACAAAGATAACCATTGCCTGTATAAATGTCTCTGGGGATTCCATTATTGAATATGGCTCCATGAAAAATTAGCATGTGTCTATGTACATACCTGTATAGCAAATCTCTCAAATATATACTATTTCCTTTTTTAAAAAAAAAAACTTTTTTCCTGTCTTTGTTTTCAATCTTTTAATTTTGTTATAATAGCTGCATGTCCATTTCATTTTAAAATAAAAAGAGTCAACTGGATTTCAAACCTAACAGCTGATTCTTGTATGTATTTTGTAATGGGGACAAGTAAGCTTCTGGTATAAGAGAACATTATATTCTTACCATTCTGATGAGGAAGCAAAATACATCATGATAGTATAATTTTTGTTTTTAATTTTGTTTTAAATCACAGACAGCCTCATGGCCCACTCTGATGAAGTGGTACACCCAAGTTGCTCTCTTCTCCTTCTATAAGTCTAAGAGATTTTTCCTCATGCTTTGTTCTACATTCTCTCCTTATTGGAAGCCAAAGATGAAAAACAAGGGGAAAGAACCAGAATGTTATGACATCACAAACAAGGGAGGAGCTAGCAAACTAGACTAATGATGTTGGTTGGCCTCCAAAGAGATATCATCTAAAAGAGATGATCCTGTAGGAAAGTCAACATTTCTAAAGGAAGTATAACTCTTTAGTGAAATTGTTTTATTTTTTAAAAAAACAGCTGCTTGAATAGTTAAAACAATATGGTAGTGACATTTACAGCAGGGTCAAAAATGGTAGAAAATTCCTCACATGAGGAGAAACTTCCTAACAGTGAGAACAATTAACAGTGGAATGGCTAGCCTTCAGACGTTGTGGGTGCTCCATCACTGGAAGTTTTTAAGAAGAGATTGAACAACTACTTGTCTGGAATGGTATGCAGGGGTAGTCAACCTTGGCTCTTTTATGACTCGTGGACTTCAACTCCCAGAATTTCTGAGACAGCACAGCTGGCTCAGGAATTCTGGGAGTTGAAGTTCACGAGTCATGAAAGAGCCAAGGTTGACTACCCCTGGTATAGGGTCTCCTGCTTGACGGGATTGGAATAGAAGACCTCCAAGATCCTTTCTGGCTCTATTCTTTTCTAAGCCTTTCTTTGAGCATCATCCAGTTCTTAACTCCATCCACACACGCTTGGCCAGCAACTTTGCTTATCTTTCCGCTTTCGGATCAAACCCACCTGCTAGAAAAACCTGCTAGATGTGCTCCAACATCAACCTGGCTGCTCACTCGTCCTGATGAAGCTCAGCTACTGGTAGCCTGGCCCAAGGCTCCCCACTGCACTGAGAAGCCTGATAGAGGCTAATGCCATGACAATAGTAGTCAGGTTGTTTTCAGAAATGTGAACACAGGAGAAGAACTCCAAAGTGAAGATAAAAGGATGGGGTGGCATTTGATGAGGGCAGAGTTACAGCCGCACCGTTTCCATTTGATACTGTAATTTACACTGTGACCTGTCGATTAACCCTGCCTCCCCCCTCCCTGCCTGCATGCTCTTCAAGATGTGCCTACTGCAGCAGTTCAGGTGCAGCTGAATAGCCTCTGTCATTGTCCTGGCCTGCCATGAAGTTTCTCAGTTCAGTGCTACCCCTTGAATGACACTCTGTCATTATACTATATTTAGGTAACGAAAGGTGTAATTTAGCTTTGTTCTGTTGCAAGTCAATCCGGGCCTGCATGCACTGGGATAGGTAATAAAATAGGCGTGTGGATATAAAAAGCCTGAATAAGCATATTATGCAGTGTAATTTCACAAGCCAAAACTGATGAAAGAACGGGAGGTATAAAAGCCTTAGCCACTTCAATGCCTAACAATGAGAACTGTCATTAAGAGCGGTACAAAGAGCCAGATTATGGCTTGCCAGTGTATCTATGTGGCCTATGATCAATCAGTCCCCTTTTGCTATGGGACCTGGTGCATAGAGGATGGTATTTGAGGATGAGTGCCAGCCTCTATCCCAACCTCCCTGAAATACATTGTGTAGGAAATGGCTTTAACTGTCTGTCACCAGCGTTTCCCAAAATAGCATTGTATTGGGCTTTGCCTCTTTGTACCGTATGGCTGTCATCTTATCATCATAATTGTTCCATCTGGACATTGTTTGAAACTTCAGGCATCTGCTTTATCACACTCCACCTCATCCACTCTAAGCTAAGGAATGAATGCAGCTGACACATCTGGCAGCAGAGATAGTAGGTCACAAGCACCCGGTGGCCAAATCAGCACATGTTCCTTTAATCTGAGCAATTTTATCACAGGAAGAGATCACCAAGGTTTAAGTTAGATGAAACATGGCATTTAAAGGGGAACAAAAGCTAGAGGCTTCTTCAATGTCACTTATTAAAATAATATTTGGGAAAAAATAGGAATAATAGAAATGCATTGGTAGATTATTACGCAGTAGAGGTTATTTTAAAAAAAACCCACACAATTTGTAGCTGAAATATATATGCGAAAGAGTGATCAGGCTACTTAATTTATATATAAATTGTATCATTGAATTAAACCATGATTTGCTTTAACATGGTTTTTGCATCGTTTATTGCTGACTGGATTTAGTCTAATACAGAGGTCTTTAAACTTGGCTCTTTTATGACTTGTGGACTTCAATTCCCAGAATTTGTCAGCCAGGCACGCTGGCTGAGGAATTCTGGGAGTTGAAGTCCACAAGTCATAAAAGGGCCAAGTTTAAAGACCCCTGGTCTAGTAGTTAAAGCACCAGGCTAGAAACTAAGACACTGTGAGTTCTAATCCTACCTTAGGCATGAATAAAGGCTGGATGATTTTGGGCCAGTTTCTCTCAGCCCAGTTCACCTTACAGACTTGTTGTCAGGAAAACAGGAGAAGGAAGGTGTGTTGGATATGTTTGCTGCCTTAAGTTATTTGTAAAAGCAATAAATAACATATAAATAAATACAAATAAATGTTATAAAATATTACCTACAAACCACAATAGGTAAGGACACAAAACAAACAAACATTATGGCTTAGAGATCTGTGAAGTTTGAACTCACTTGTTGATAGAATTCAAATATAGAACTAAGCCATCATTTTAATCACAGTTTCTTGAATAAGCCACAACCACCTGGATTGAGGCATCACCCTGAGCTATAGAATCATTATTTGTATAAATTCAAATGAGTGCAATGCCACAATGAGATTTGTCTGCTGTTGGTTTGGTATATGGTGTACACTATTTTCGGTATGTAAAACTTACAAGTAGAGTAAATTGGTTAAATCTCTTTTCCATTCTTAAATATCTCAACTGAGGTTTACAGTACAGTTTCTATTTCAACATAGCCTGAAGTGTTGCCATCAAATTGTGTCTAAAACATTTTTGGGTGGGAAAGAGAAGTTTCTTAATTGTGAGAAACAGCCAAGTAGTACCATGGAAAGCAAGTTCCTCTTGGGTTCCTGAAAGCTCAGCACCACACATTCCTAGATATATCATTGTTAGAGCTTTCCATATTGCTACATTATTAACCAAAGGCATGTGAAATTGTTACAACAGTGTTTTATTTACTATTTGTTTTATTTTTTATCTTGCTTTTATTATTTTTATAGATTGCCAGGGTTACACCGAAATATAATTTTATCATATTTTACCTATCTTTTAAATTATTGTATTTTATTCTAATTTCATTTTAGACTGTGTTTTATTCCAATTTCATTTTATTTTATTCCAATTCCAATTTCATTTTAAATTTTATTTTATCTAATTCCATCTTAAATTGCTTTTATCAAATTTTAGTAATAATTTGTTCCTGGAACTTCACACTTTGATATGGCCCAAGGGCTAATCAATCAATTAATTAATTAATTTATAAATAACTCAAAGTGGTGAACACACACAACATTCCTTCCTTCTCCTATTTTCTTCCCCACAACAACAATCCTGTGAAGTGGTTTGGGCTGAGAATGACCCAGCTGGCTTTTGTGCCTAAGGTAGGACTAGAACTCAGAGTCTCTTGTGAGGCTTCTACGCCAGTACCTTCACCGTTATAATCAGAAGAATCAACTGAAGATAAGAGAGGTACAAAAACCTACACTTTAAACAATACCTCAACAAGCAGGGTGGCTTTCAGAGAATTTATCATGTTCCCCTTTTCTCTTTCATAGATTTTGCAAACAGGGAGAAGCAGCGCTATAAACATATGGTGGAAGCCGCAATGGCTGAAGGTGGCTCTGAGAATGCCTTGGTAAGGCCACACTTGGAATACCCGCATCCAGTTTTGGTCACCATGATGTAAAAAAGATGTTGAGACTCTAGAAAGAGTACAGAGAAGAGCAACAAAGATGATCAGGGGATGGGGGCTAAAACTTACGAGGAATGGTTGCTGGAATTGGGTGTGTCTAGTTTAATGAAGAGAAGGATGGGAGGGGACATGATAGCAGTGTTCCAATATTTCAGGGGATGCCACAAAGAAGAGGGAGTCAAGCTATTCTCCAAAGCACCTGAAGGCAGGACAAGAAGCAACGGATGAAAATTAATCAAGGAGAGAAGCAACCTAAAACTAAGGAGAAACTTCCTGACAGTTAGAACAATTAACTAGTGGAACAACCTGCCTCCAGAAGCGATGAATGCTCCAACACTGGAAGTTTTTAAGAAGAAACTGGACAGCCATTTGTCCAAAATGGAATAGGGTTTCCTGGCTGAGCAGGGGGTTGGACTAGATGACCTCCAAGGTCCCTTCCAACTAATAATAATAATAATAATAGTAATAATACATAAAAGCATTTTCACTCTTGAGGATTATTCTGCGCTGCTTCCCAAAAAGTTCAGGATCTCTGTGTTTCTCCAATTTCACAGCAGTGGAGACTGAAATAATTAATTTGCATCATAATTACTGTGCAGTTAAATCTGCTAGGTAGTTGCAGTTGGTTGTTGTTGGTGGTGTTTTTAAGGAGAATGGGTATAATTCCCCATTTAGTTCCCCAAATCTCCTGAACTGCACTTTCTGTAAGGGGAAGGCAAGCTTTAGAGCTCTGAAGCTTCTCCGCAATAACTTAACAACGTGATCAATAACATCTCCTATTTGGTAGGACAGGGTTACTGAAAGCAGAAGCTGTTTATTTGTTTGTGCCTTCTTTCTAGAGAGTAAAGGTGAGGGGACTTCTGCTCTACTGTCCAGCACCTGAAGCAACCCCTTGTTCTCAGCATTTCACTGAGCAGAAGCCACACTCAAATCACAAATAGCCTTTAAACTGTCTGTGAATTGGGGGAAATGGCGATGGCAGTGTGGAAATGCCCCCAGAGAGACTATCCTAGGAGGAAAGTGTTAGATGCTGTGGAGAGCAAGGACAGAATGAAATGGTGCTTTATCATCCAATATTCAGTCAACAGCTAGATGTTTTTGAAAGAGGAGCACTGAGATTCAGAGGACTGGAAGAAAAATGTACTATTGGTAGCTTTACTTTAGCAGAGCCAACACGACTTGATTACTGGGTAAATGTGAGAGAAGGAAGGAATGAAAAATAAAGATAGGTTTGCTTATGGCTACCCAAAAGAGAATGATCTTGCCAGTCAATATGGCCAGCAAGTAGCAAAAAACTGGGAAAGAGAGGGTAGTTTTAAGGCAACAGGAGATACCTAAGGGATATATCAAAGATTTTATTTGGATGAATTTAGAATTATATAATAACCTCTTCATAATAGTCCTGAAGTGGCTAAGACAGGTGTTAGGCTAATAAGTGTATATAAAAAAAAAACATTGACTGTATTGAATATTGATACATCCCATAGGCTGGGTCTGTCCTCTTGCAACCTGGGAAGCAAAATATTCCAATGAGAGTAAAAGTAAAATCTCTGAAGTTATGGCTGCAAGACTATTTTTAGATAAGCAGCCGAAGAAAAAAAGGAACAAGAAAGCTAGAGAAAGTGACTTTGTTCTGTCAGTGTTTGGTTTACTTCTGCTGCTAGCCTTGCTTAGCCAGGCCTCTTAGCTCCCATAAAAGTACAGATGAGAAGATTCAGTGATCTTATCACTCAGACTTTGATCCATGCCGGATGTAACTACCTTCAGGGATTCCTTTCCTTTGATAATTTGAGTTCATCATCCTTTGTCATTTTTGACCTACTGGCTTAAATGAAGACAGCAGGGAAATACTTGGGATGCCAGGAGTTTAAACAAATAGAGGAATTTGTCAAGTATTCAAAGTTAATTTTGTCCTTTAAACGAAAAAAGCATAGTGCCCCAAGTGCTGAAAGGCTGCTGCTGGAGAAGAACACCTAACAACGCCTAATATCAGGCAAAAAGCATTCAGTGAATGTAATTTGTTTCAGTTAGTGTAGCAAACATCTCTTAAATGTGACATCCTAAGAACTCGGTTTATGTCAGCCAGAGGGAGAACCGATGGAAAATATGCCATGTAGTTATCATGAGAAAAACAAAATAGCCCTTCTTCATAATGCATGTACTGGCCTAGCAAACCACAGACCACAAAATGGTGTGGCAATAATAATAACAACAACAACAACAACAACAACAAAAACCTTGATAACACCCCGGACTTAACAATTGTCAATAAGAAAGACAAAAAATTCAGGATAATGGACGTGGCAGTGCCTGGAGACAGCAGAATAGACGAGAAAGAACTGGAGAAGATAACAAAATACAAAGACCTACAAATAGAAATAGAAAGACTATGGCAGAAGCAAGCAAGGGTAGTACCAATAGTAATAGGCTCCTTGGGTGCAATCCCAAAACAACTGGAGCACCACTTGAACACCATTGGCATTGACAAATTCGCTATTAGTCAATTGCAAAAGGCAGCCTTACTAGGAACTGCTTCCATCCTGCGATGATATCTGTAATACCATCAAACATCACATCTGCCTATCCCAGGTCCTTGGTAAGGACTTGATAGGTAGACAAAAATGCCAAATCCAGTCTGAGCATCTGGCTGACTGTGCGATGATCATCATCATCAATAATAATAATAAATTATATGCTGCCTAATTCTCAGTGGTTCTAGGCAGTTATTCTATTAAGTAATAGAAAATAGAATTTTAATTCAAATGTGATCTCCTTCTATATATGTCAATTTCTCTTTACCATGTTTCCTATTTAGTCCTTAATTATACCATTTTGATGACTACACTTGCACCCAGAGAGTAGGGTGCAGAGAATGGGTAGGGGAGTGCCTAACAGAGGCTTTGTGCCATTTGCAACACTGCATGTACAAAGTCTGCAGTGAGCCACAAATCATTGGTATAGTCAGTGTTAAAACCAATAAGGCAAGCTATTAAATCTTCAGGTCTTACAAAAAAGATGACTGGCAAGTACTAGAAGTAAGTTTAAAATATATATATAGATAGATTTTTTAATATATATTTTCCTAAAGATTTCCAAAGATTTAATTAATCACATGCATCAAGGAAGAGAGAAACACTAAATGCTTCAATCGCAGAATGTAGGGCTACCTCCTCTGCAAAGGAGCCATTTCCATCAAGCTGTAAAAGAAGAAAAGGAACAAAAAGATCACCTGAACAAGTTAATTATGTTTTTCCTCTCCATTTACACAGAGATGCGAAGTAGCCCTCCAAAGATTGAGCCAGGTATCTGCTCCTTGGCAGGAAAATCCTTTTAAGTACTTAAAGAGGTCTTTAAGTTGGAGTCATTAAGATTAGTTCTGCACAGTTTAATGTTAAAGAAAAAAAGGTAGATAATGAAATGAGTCTGGAGACAAGCAGAACACCTACTAGTAATAGTATACAAAGGGCTCCATGTTCTCAAAATATTTAGAAAAGGAGTTAACATTGTTTCCATCCTTTCATCATGCTTTTCAAAGCAAAACCGGCTTCTTTTATCTGACCAGAAATATTTAAATCATTACAAAACGTAATGCCTATTTGAGGATGACGGGATCTTACCAAGTCAGACATACCTGCATGTTTATAGGACAGGGCTAACTATTTCCATCTATTGTTTTACTGATTGCCTTTTGGAAGGTGAAGGAAGTTGCTGTTTCATTTCAGAATTGCAAAAATGCAAGCAATCTGAAATTAGCCATCTGGATTTTCTCTCCATGCACGGTTGTTATAATTGTTCACGTACAGTTTTGAACAGTCAGAGCCCTGATATTTCTTAAAACAATTTGCTCTTCCTGAATTCATTAATTCTTGAGTGTAGTGATTTGATTTTACCCTACTCCAACCACAGAGCATTGTGTTGAGAGGGTACCCCGCCTTAAGGGCAGGGGCAAAGTTACAAGAAAAGTCCAATAAAGCAATACAGGTTAACACTGCAGGAAAAAGGTCATTCAGGGGGGAAAAGCATTGTTGGTTAAACATTTGAATGTCCTGTTTATTTCTTACTGTATGTGCAACTATTGGATGTATAATCTGAAGGTTCCACAGGATGTATGCCTCAACTATAAAATGAAATTGAGATTGCCCGAATCTATAGATTAGTACTTATGCAGGTCAAATGAATAGTGTGCTCTACTTGCTTCACCTGTTGAGCTGATGGCTGAATTGATAGCATTTAAGAGGGACTTCCCAGCTGATAGGCTAGGCCGTTGTTTTGTTGGCACTCTTTCTGTTCCACTTTGAATTATCCAGCTTAAACCATAGGAACCAAAGTATACAGATCACTGAAAAACTAGGTCAAAATATTTGAAAAGAGAAGAAAATGGTTTTATAGTTAACTCTTCTAAAGCATATGGCAAATATGCAATACTGTCAGATTATCAGATCAGGGCTGAAAGACTCAGGGCAGCAGTGAGTTGCAAGAAAGAGACAGACAAAATATAAACATTTTGCTGCAATGTTGTCTGAATTTTTGTAGTTCAGATCAGCTTGCTTAATTATATGCAAACTTATTTAGAACAAATCGTGTCTTTGGTAGGATGATTCTCAGTAGTGTTTAGAAAAAGATGTCCAGATTTTTAACAATCACGATAAAGGCATATTAATTTGTTTAGATTTAAATATGTTTTATCATTAAACTACGACTTCGTTTCCTAAGTATTCAAGACCAAAATTACAACTACAACAAAAATCCTGAGATGATCAGAAATTGCTCTGAAACTTAGACTTCAGATTGCGTAACTCCTAAAAGAGATCACACAAACAATTGAGAATCACTGCTCTAGACTATTCTCCTATCAAATATTTTTATGCAGATTTTTTTTAAAAAAATAATTCTTTAATTTATGGAGTATTATAGTCTAACAGTATTACAGTCTAACTCTGCCCACTGCCAGCAGTTCGATCCTGCCTGGCTCAAGGTTGACTCAGACTTCCATCTTTCGCAGGTCACTAAAATGAGGACCAAGATTGTTGGGGACAATATGCTGACTCTGGATACTGCTTAGAGAGGACCGTAAAGCTCCGTGAAGCAGTAAAGTCTAAGTGCTATTGCTATTTGGGGGGGGGGGGCTCACTCCTAGGATGCTCATTGAGGAGCTTTTTCCCATTAGACTTTGAAAATGCCAGAAGTATCTTTCAGCAGGGTATTTGGGCCACTGATGTTCAAATCAATTGAAGTCTGGTTCCCAGTTTCATCACACATGGAGTCTTTCCAGAGAGGTATGTACCAACCTATTACTACCTCTCCCTTGTAGGGGAGGGCTAGAATTTTGCCATGCCTTCATTTTGGCCAGGCTGGATATATTGCCTTCTCCATCTGAGAGCACCACAAAAATATTTCATCCCAGGATAAGTTCTTGTGTGGATAGCTGAGCAAAATTCTTGAGCCATGTGCTTTTTTTGCTGCTCTCTCTACAGGGAATCCCAGATGACTTTCATTTACTCTATTTTGAACACATTCCCTGACAGAGAACATGACTTCTCCTAGTTGCTTCTCCTGTTTGATCATTGTTCACTTACATCTTTCCAGGTTGCCTAATGAATGAATGAACCTTTATTATCAAAGTATAACATGTATACAATGAGATTGGCTGAGCCTCCCTCCATGTCCCACCCTACCACAACTCACAGTGACTACAAACCCCCAACTTATTACACCCTGTGAGCTTCAGGGTTCATTATTAATATCATCCACTTCTCCTTAGCTCTGAAAATGTGTACAAATTTATTTTCTTTTTAGCCTTATATACTTTCATTTTTTATCTGTTTTGTTTGTATCTGACTGTGGCTTTATGGCTGTAACAAAGGCATGAATGAAACCGAAAAGCAATAACAATGCCAAACTCTTGATATGATCTAACTTTATACTTTTGTTAGAGTATAGAAGCTGCCCAAATCAATCACAAAAAGAACCACTGCTGTAGATTATTCCTTTGACAAGCATTTGTCTGCAGAATTATTTTAAAATAGTACTTGGTGTTTTTGAAAGAATATATTGGGAGAATACAGCCTATCAGGATTAGAACTGATCCTCAGGGAAAACCTACATGCCAAGCCTACTTGGCTTGTCCCATTTAATTCAGATATTATTCACGTTGCAAAGAATATATTCATCAGGTGCATTTGCACCAGGAAAAAATAATGCAACTTGTACTAGAAAGCCAATGTTTTTGAAAGTGATGTATTTCCAAAATGAGTGAAACTGATTGGCTGCCTTTTCTGCTTTGTTGTCTTTTGCTATTTTGCTGGTATGGCCAATAACTGTTTCATTGACTCTGCAGTTATGCAATAGGTACAAAGAGAGCTCTCTCTCATCTCAAGCAGGAACTTTGTACAGTATAGCAAAGTGGTAACAACAGATGAGCTATTCCTTTAGGTGAGCACTCCAGCTATCATAGAAATGAATAGGTACATTCTGCAACTGAGTGCTTGTAATTTACACACATCCCTTCTTCTCTCTGTTTGATCCCAACATCTACCACAGTGCTGTTTTGTTTTCCTTCAGCTTTTCTTGTGTGGTGGGACAAAGAGTAGGTTGTGCAAATATCAGGCCCAGATTAGAATGGTCAGGGGAAGTAAGATTTAAAAGCAGGTAAGAGTTCACTTCAGATATCAAAGAAAGCCAATGTGTCAAAGCTACATATAGTCCTGATCAACAATATCACAAATTATTCCAGATGCATAGTTCCAGTATAAATGTGGAAGTCCTTGTAAACCATGATAACTAGACACAATGTCAAAGGTCAGGCTGTCAACAGCAATTTGCAAAGTATTGTGGATAATATGAGTTAGTACTCCTCCAATTAAGACATGGCTTCTTTAAAGCAAGAACATAGTAGTTTCTCCATCCAACGATCATTGCACCAAAATAGAGTACTGGGGACAGGATGTATATGATTTCTGCAATGGTTGGGCAATGCTTACAGGGACGTTATAAAGCATAGCAGGAAAATGACATTAGTTCTGGCATCCCCAGAGTACTTCCACTTCAGAACAAAATCCAAATACTGTATTTTTTTTTTCTTGGATACTGACAGCATCAAGTGACATGGATGTGTAATTAGTTTTGTCCCTGATTACATATCTTGATTGCACAAGGCAAAAAGTGTAAATATATTTGTACTCAAAATGTTTTCATTTTGCTATTCTTTTTTAATTAAAGCTGAAGGATAAGTTATTTCAATGTGCTCAGCAAAAGTTCGTGTCATGCTAACCCTCATCTCAAGTTTGTGTTATTTTTTGAATGTCTGACTTGCCACTACGAGCAATAGAAAATATTATTTTGTAGTGCACTGTTGTGTTCTTAACAAGAAAAGAAAATGTCTGTTTTTCACTGAACGAAGATTTGTTTTTTAGGAGGCATCTTCCTTCCTTTGCAAATTGCTTTAATGAACAACACTGTAGAGATGTTTTGGTCCACCAGCAACCTTTTTAAAAAGCAGAATAAGAGAGTTCTCTATTTTCTATTGCTCATGGTGGCAAGTCAGACCTTACTGATGATGTCTATATTCAAAAAAATAAAACAAAACTGAAATTTTAAAGCCATTTTTGTCCAGGTGGGCATCCTAGATGGATCTCTGCAGCTTATATTCACTTCTGAATTCCCAATTTATTACAGTTGTCAATAACAGAAACCAGATTCCAAAGAAGTGTGATGAACAGTGAGAGTAGGCACAAATGAACTAGTTCCAGCAAATTTTTCCATTCCAATTCAAATGTAAGTATTACAAAATCAATTCCACTGACAGCTTCTATTGCTTAAGTCTGAATAAAAGGAAGACAACTTTCAGAAGAATGACATTTGCATAAATTCCAATGGGGCTGATTTAGGACAAGCTCTTACTGATCTCTTAAAAACGTTATTATATATGAGCCTACATGTAAGAATGGACAAATGCAATGAATATAGGCACAATCCTACGTTGCATGGTGTGACAGCCAGTTTGGTGTAGTTAAGGCAACCAGCCAGAAACCAAAAAACCACCAGTTCTAGTCATGTCTTAGGCACAAAGCCAGCTGGGTGACCTTGGGCCAGCCACTCTCTTTCAGCCCTAGGAAGAAGGCAATGGCAAACCATTTCTGAAGAACCTTACCAGCAGGGACTTATCCAGGCAGTTGCCTGGAGTCATGTCAGACTTGAAGGTGCAAACAAACAAAATGTATGTTGTTTACGAATAAAATCTGTACTGCTTCTATATTTGCCCCCCATTCTGAGATGCACAGCCTCAGGGACTAAGCAGGCAGCAAATATGCTTCATCACTGTATTTTTATTAGAAACAGTAGAATGTTTGGAAATACTTCTCCCTAATGAAGCAACTTTCAATAAGGCCAAACATTTCCTGTTCCTGATTGTGCTTGTCCATTGTGTGCAGAGTGATTTCCAGGTCAAACCAAGTTAATAGATGACTAACAAGCACGACAGCCTTCATTCTATCTATTAGTCAGGAAACAGAGACTAGAATAGACCTTCTCTTGCACTTCCACCTCTCATTCTATCCGGAGATATGATGAAAGAAAGACTAGATATTATCAAAAAAGCCCTGATTGCCTTATGTCATTTCTATGACTGTCACTTCCTGCCCCTCTCGCACCATAGTACCTCAAGTACTCAGGCAGGCACAAACAGCAGTAACTGCAGATGTTACTTCCCAGGCTGTAAGCTTTCCTCCACCTGTTGTTGTTCTCATAACATGATCCTTCTGCTGCCTGGGACACGATACTTCCCTCAAACCAGGAGTGTCAAAGCAAAAACACCATCTTTGGTCACCCATCACATAGAACTGCCACTACACATAATTGTATATTGCTGAATATTTATGCAAAGACATATTTACCATTGATTGGAGATGTTTCTTGCTCTCGGCAGGTGTTGAAACTGAAGGCCAAGAAGGACCCTCTATCTCCATGAGTCTAAGTATTCTTTGTATTAGGATGGAGTTCGGAGAAGGGAATTACCACCACCACCATATTAGACCACACGGACAAGATTTGGGGGAGAGATTGCTATAGGTTTCTACAACTTCCACAAATACATTTCAGAACTGCACAATTATTGATTATAGCTCTTTCAAGCAACCACTGTTTCCGTAACTCAAAGTAGTGAGTCTAGATTTTGGACAAATAGTTAATTTAACAAGTATACTTTTTTAAAAAATCTACAGCTTTTCAAAGGGCAACAACTGCTGGGTTATGCATTTACTCTATTTTTTAGAATTGGCATACTCATGACCAGAATTATTATAGTCTCTGTTCTATGTCTGTTCTTGCAGGCCTCACCTTTGCCACATATTTATTTCCAGCCTGCCTTTATTATCTTTAGAAATAACTCAAGTTAGCAAGCATACATAATACTACATCTTCCTTCTATTTTCTCTACAACAACCTTGTGAGGTGAGTTGGGCTGGCCCAAAATCACACAGCTGGTTTCTAGCCTGGGGCCTTAACACTAGAACAAACTGTCACTCTCACATACATGTAATTCCCTGGCTTTCCAAAGAAATCTCTGTCAGATGCAAAATCATCACTTTCTTCCTTTTCTTTGGAACAGAAGTAATTTCACTTGCAAATAGGAAATGAACTGAAGAGTCAATTACCCTCTTCCTTTCTTCCTAGGAACCAGGAGGCAGCTTAACTTCTCAAATGTACCTTTACATGATTGATATCTATTCCACACGCTATCATCTTTCCTTTGAAAAATGCTACCATGAAGAGAGAAAGTGATTTGCCTCATGATCGTCTACTCATATAAGTCAATGTTCAGAATGCTAACATAGGCTTTGATCCCTAGCGCCCTCTGTGCAAAATGAAGAGAAGTGCACCTTCTCTCTGTCGCACTCATCAGCTACAGCCTGCAATGTCTTACTATCCCCAACCACTGGGAAAGGGTGGGGGTGGGGAGAAAGGAAGACGGTCCTTGTGCATGACTTTTGGAATGAGCTATATTTCTGGAAATGAATTGTGAGTCTTTGGTATGTATATTAACAACAACTCAATTTTATATGCATTTTATTTTGACAGGATAATGTGGTCCAAATGTGTTTCCAATAGATAACTTTACGAATGTGATTTTTTAAAAAAAATGATTTTTTTTTTTAAAAAAAATCACAAGTCTGAAATGCTTCACTCAAATCGAGGGGACCACTTGCAGTTACATACAATGTACCCCATTCAGAACTAAACAGAACATATTTTTATTATAATATAAGTTCTATAAGAGGTTGCAATTTTGTAGCTCTGGCATTTACCCTTGAGATTTCTTCACATCTGGATATGTACTGTATAGCTTACAGTTTTGTTTCCCTTATTTTCAGGTAATGATAGATCCAGTTCTTTTTCTGAAAAGACCTTTGTCTCTATATTAAGTGCATTTGGACTGGTAGTTTCATATAAAAAAACCTGATGGTATGCTATAAGAAGTCAAACAAAAGGCTCAATATTGTCAATAATAAATCATCATAAGACTGATTACATTTAATCTTATTGAAATAATATCAAATATTTTCTACACATGGAAAACATATAAAGTTTAAGTATTTCTCTTAGGATCTAGGAAAACAATGCAAAGGCAAAGCTAATTATTTCTAATAGTAAATGATGTTTTGTGTTCAGTTTGACATCCACAGCTGAAAAAGGTTCTGAATTATTTCACTGGACGCTGTGCATTTCCAGCCAAGTTAATTTTAAATAAAAAGTTACACTTATTGGTGAATAAAATATCCAGTGGCATTTTAAATAAAGGAATATTTTTTTATTAAAAAACAGTTAATGCTGTACATTGTTGGACCACAATAATACATTTGAGGAGACTAAATATCATCACTTGTGTAACATTCTCTATTATTTTATCTTCAATTCATGGCTTGCCGTGATTTCCATCCATTTCCCATTTAACTACACCCCACCTACAAGCACCCAGTAACTTCACTCAGTAATCTCACTGTTATGACTGTCGAAGCATCTTTCCTTGCAATTGATCAGCTGAAAAATGATCTGAATCCTATACTCTGTTCGATATTAATGCAATAAGGCAGTGGTTCTCCTCCTGTGGTCTGCAAACCCCTGAGGGGCTGCAATGTCCTCACAGAGAGTCCACAAAGTCTTGAAGAAATGTTATGATTTAAACCTTGAGTTAAATCTTGGGGGGGTCTGTGGCCACAAAAAGTATTTAAAGGGAGGGGGATCCATGGTGAAGACAAAATTGAGACCCACTGCAATAAGGACATGCCGAGTACAGATTTATTTGCAACAGCCCATTTCTTTCCAGATAAGATATTCTAACAAGACTTCTTGCCTGGTCATTACCAACTTTTACTGCTGAAAATATTAAACTAATTTCACTGTCCTTCCCATCCATATCTCTGGAGGTATACACATAAAGGACAATAGGGGCAAGAATATGAATGTATCATCTCAATCTGCTGATGATCCTAAAAAACAAATACTAGAAGAGACCAAGGATAGATGCAAACATTATGACTAAATGACGAAGAGGGGAAGTTTTGTTATTTCTCAGGGTACAAATGCAAATGTAATGACTTAGTTTCATCTTCACTTCATTCTCTGGGTTCTTTCTTGTACTTGAGGTTTTGAGCACGGGATAAAAATACAGATGGTCAAATCCAGGAGTGTGATAGCTCCACTTCTGTGCAACCCTGCAGCATTATTGATATTCCACAGGGTCCATTGCACCCATATAACCAGGATTATGAGACCCCTGGTGGCACAGTGGTTAGAATGCAGTATTGCAGGCTACTTCTACTGACTCCCGGCTGCCAGCAGTTCGGCAGTTCGATTCTCACCGGCTCAAGGTTGACTCAGCCTTCCACCCTTCCGAGGTCAGTAAAATGAGGACCTGGATTGTTGGGGGGAAAATATGCTGACTCTGTAAACTGCTTAGAAAGGGCTGTAAAGCACTGTGAAGCAGTATATAAGTCTAAGTGCTATTGCTATTACAGCTCCATGTACAAATCCTTAGACATCCACACTGGAGTAACATTGTGACCAGCTTTATACAGAACCTGGCTGATACCTATTCCACAAGCCCATCTATTTGTTTTAAGCAGGATGAGAGAGCCCATCCTGGAAGGTTAAATGTGGGTGCTGCCAAACTCCCAAAGGTTCCCTTAGTGTGCCAATTATTTAAGAGTTCTTAGGCTGTGAAAAAATGTTCACCGGTTTAGTGTCATGTGGTACAATTTGGGGATTGGAAGAATGTTGCCCTTAGGGCTCATTATAAAATAAAGTTGCTGAAGCATCAAGAAATTTCATTGATTTCTTTTTTTTAACCATCCAGGTTGTGGTTCAAGATTGTAGAAAGGCACTTGGGATTGGAACAGGTTGTATATCCCTGCTATATAATGCAAAAGGTAAGCAAGGTGACCTTAATGGAGGTATGCATGAGCCATTGTCTCACACAGTGTAGCCTTCCCATTTCCCTGGCATTTCCTATTTGTTAACTTTCATTGATCTGTAGATAGGAAGAAACAGCAAAGCTGGGGAGCAAACTCTACACTGATTTGGCAGAGAGCAGGAAACTATAGTGGGGACTTCACTGCCTATGGCTGAGGTTCAAGAGCAATCTATCGACTGGACATCCAACCCTGTATTTTTATTTATTTTTTATTTGTTTCATTAGAGGCACAAATGACCAAACTTCAGACACATGATGTTAAAATTTACTGACAGTTAGAACAATTAACCAGTGGAACAACTTGCCCCCAGAAGTTGTGAATGCTCCAACATTGGAAGTTTTTAAGAAGAGATTGGACAGCCATTTGACTGAAATGGCATAGGGTTTCTTGCCTGAGCAAGGGGTTGGACTAGAAGACCTCCAAGGTCCCTTCCAACTCTGTTATTCTATTCTATGTGAAGACCCATCTCTCTGGAGACTCCAGGAGTAGGAAAGATGGAAGAAAAGATGACCACTAGCAAGGGGGTTGGACTGTGGATAGGTGTCCTTCTGGAAGATGTGTGCCCCGAAGAAACATACATACAAAACATAAAATGCTTATAGGCAAATAACTAGAGAAATGCAGGCATGCATAGGTAGAAGAAATTTTCAGGTTTTTTTTTTTTAAAAAAGGATAACATTAATTTTTAATATTCAAAGTTCTAAGTAACACATACAATTGATCCATAGGTATACAGGTAGTCCTTGATTTACAACAGTTCATATAGTGACCGTTCAAAATTGCATCACTGAAAAAAGTGACTTATGACCATTTTTCACACTTATGACTCTTGCAGCATCTCCATGGTCATGCGATCAAAATTCAGACACTTGGCAACTGACTCATATTTATGACCTTTGCAGTGTCATGTGATCTGCTTTTATGACCTTCTGACAAGCAAAGTCAATGGGGGAGCCAGATTCACTTAACAACATTGCCACTAACTTAACAACTGCAGTGATTCACTTAACATCTGTGACAAGAAAGGTCATAAAATGGGGCAAAACCTGTTTCGGAAATGTCTCATTTAACAACATAAATCTTGGGCTCAATTGTAAGTCGAGGATTTCCTTTATATAGAGAGCATTAGAAAGCCAGTACTATGGTAAGGATGCAATGAAAGAAAACCCTTCTAAATGTTACAAAAACATTTCAGTGCTTAAAAAGAATTATATAGCAGGGATATACAAACTTTTCCAACCTCAAGTGACTTTCTCCAATCTTGAACAACAACCTGGATGACAAAAAAACAACAACTATCAATGAGGTCTATTGAGGCTTCAGCAACTTTATTTTATGGGGAGCCCAGAAGGACAACATTTTACCAATCTCCAAATTGTATCACATTACACTGAACCAGTGAAAATCTTTTCACAACCTAGAAACTCTTAAATAATTGGCATCCTAAGGGAACTTGTGGGAGTTTGGCAGCCCTCGCATTGAACCTTCCAGGACGAGCTCTTGTTCTGCTTAAAACAAATAGATGGGCTTGTTAAATAAAAATATTATCTTTCTAAATTAAATCACAAAGGTGTTCCAACATCATAAAAAGACAGTCCTATTTAATTTTTGTGTTTGTTTTTTCCATGTAATCCAAAGATCCAAGGTATCCTTTCATGTAAATTAAAAGATACCTTGAAGCTCTATAAATATCGAGTCTGATGTAGTGCAAAATTAAAGCTTTGTCCCTGGGGCCATTGTCCTGAGATTTCTGAACTAGAGTTGCATCTTTCTGATCCTGTACTTGTACCCTGATCTGACACCCATGACACTGGCATCACATGAGAAGATAACCTTAGGCAATCAATCATTTGGTTTATATGATAAAGTCCCAATCATTTTTTTCTTCTCCAATTTTTTCCCTCCACTTTTCCTGAAGCAATACACACTGCTTTGAAAGAAAGGAGGGAAAAAAAGGTGTGAAGCAAATCAGATGTGTTTGCTCTTGTTTTGAACAAGCCTCTTTCTTTTGTTTCTTAATTCCCACATACCGACTACCTCAGTTTAACTAGGCACATCTCTTTGCCGTACAAAAGCCAGAAGAGAAAATATGCATCTTATTCACTATGCAGAATGGATTTCCCTAGTTTGATGTTCTCCACATGTACAAAGTTTACCTCCCATCACTCTGGATTCAGTGCTTAGCCACACTTGCAGGGAATAGGAGACTGTCAAGTATGCTAGGGGACATCATGTGTGTTAGCAAAACTGTTCTGGCTCATCACAGCTCTTGTAGTTCAAACGAGCTAGTTGGTTAAACAGAGTTTGCCTGCATTCCAAAGTTGCCCATAGTTGAGTCTTCAGTCACAAGCTACTACAAGAATAGTTGTAGTCTATGTGGACTATAAAATCTTTGCTTCAATAATAGCAGAAAGACTAAAGGGGTTCTTGATTGAATTTATACATTCAGACCAAAATGGATTTTTACCAAGGAGACAAATAAAGAACAGTTTAAGAATAATTCTAGACACATTGGAATATTACAAAATGCACCGGGGGAAACAAATGGCTTTGATTTTTTTTAGATGCATAGAAAGCCTTTGACAACGTCAATTAGCAATTTATGATTCAACAACTAAACCATATGGATTGTGGAGATAGATTTATGGATATAATCCAAACAATTTATCATAGACAAACAACTAAAATAATTGTGAATGGAGATTTCATGGAGAGCTTCAATATTAAAAAAGGTACAAGACAAGGATGTCCATTATCCCCACTATTATTTATCTTAACTTTGGAAGTGCTGAACAGGAATGTTAGACAGAATCCAGAAATGAAACGAATGGAGATAAAAGATGAAAAGTACAAACTACAAGCATTTGCAGATGACCTGGTATTTATACTGGAGGATCCTTTGGGACAAGTCCTAAATTATTAGCAAAGATTGAAGAATTTGGAGAAGTAGCACGACTGAAAAATTAATAGAGAAAAGACTAAAGTTATAGTTAAAAAACTCACAGATAAACAAAAAACCAACTATCAGTGAAAACAGATCTGAAAGTAGTTAAGAAAGTTAAATACTTGGAGATATATCTAACAGCAAGATGTGCAACAATAAAAGAAGACAATTATGTAAAATTATTAAAACAAATAAAACTAGATTTGGAAAAATGGAAAAATCTACAACTATCAATCCTGGGAAGAATAGCGATGGTGAAAATGAACATTTTACAAAACTACTCTTTTTATTTCAAACAATACTGATAAAAATTGACAAACTTTTTTTTGATGAATCAGCTAGAATCAAACTGAAAATGTTACAAAAAGCAAAAGAAAATAGAGGCTTTGGCCTACCAGACTGGGTCTTGTACCATCAAGCAACTGCACTAACATGGTTAAAAGAATGGATAACTGTTAGAAATAAAAGACTATTATACCTAGAAGGGCATGACCTACAACTTGGATGGCATGCTTTCTTATGATATGGGAAGAACAAAATTCACAAATGCTTTCAAAACCAGTATGTAAGAAATGACTGCTTTCGACATAGGAAAAGGTAAAATCAAGAATTTACATGAAAATACCAGGATAGATCTTGACAATGGAGGCGTTTGTACACCCAAACTTAATCAATCATGAGAAACTTGTGACTTATAAAGATATTTTGAATAATGATGAGAAATTACAAACTAAACAAGAATTGGGAGAACAGGGCATGTTGGCCACACCTGCAAATGCAAATGAGATATGAGAAAGATGCAAAAATATATGGTTTTTACAAAGATCAGACAATATTAGATCAGATACTACTGTCATCAGATGACAAATTGATTAAGAAATTGTACAGCTTTCTGTTAAATTTAAAGATGGAAGATGAACAAGTTAAAGAAACAATGATAACTTGGGCAAAAATTTTGGGCACAATGTAGAGTTAGAAAAATGGCAAAACCTATGGGAAAGAAATTTACAAAATAACGAGGACAGCTACTTATAAAGAAAATTTATATAAAATGTTCTATATAATGGATGGCACTTACCACCTGCAAGATTAGCAAAAATGTTTAAATGTTTAAAAGTGTGTCTAGCAATTGTTGGAAATGCAGACAAAATCCAGGCACGTATTATCATCTTTGGTGGACATGCCCTAAAGCAAAGAACTCTTGATCAAAAATACATAGGTGGCTAGAAAAGATGATAGGAGCACATGTGGACTATAAACTGGAATTATTTCTTTTAGGCATAATATCAGAAAATTTTGATAAGAAATGTGTATATTTAATACTGTGTTGTTCGTCCATCAATTTCAATGAGGATTTTGACATCTTGTAGATTATGGGCTATCAACGATGTGTCCGTAGGTGGCTGATAAGACCGATGTTAACACGGAATGTTCTACATAGCACTTAATACTACATATATTAACAGCAGCGAGAATTATATTTGCTTAATACTGGAAAAATGAAGAAATACCATCTGAAGAATAATTAAGAAAATTTTGGACTGTGCAGAAATGGATAGGCTCACATTGAAAATGAAGGGGAAGCAAGACTCAGAGTACTTTCAAACATGGGGAAACTTTTATAAATGGTTAGCAAAACAGAATAAAGGGTAGGAATGGAAATTGTATTACTATTAATGTTAAACACATAAACCCAGACAACATGTTGCTTATTAAATACTGAAAATTAATAAAATATACATAAAAAAAGAATAGTTGTAGTCTACTGCAGTGTTTCTTAATCTCAGTAACTTTAAGATATGTGGTTTCAGTAGGCTGGCTGGGGAACTCTGGGAGCTGAAGTCCAGCCATCTTAAAAATTGCTGAGATTGAGAAGTAATTGATCAAAAAGGCTTATCTTTAGTACAGCGAATTCTCAAAGAGGGGAGCTGTTTTGATTCAGAATAAATAGAGAGGAAGGAATAATTAAAAGAGCATTTTTCCATTCTCCATCATCTTCAACTGTCAGTAAGAGTGGTATCAATCAGAAATATGTATGGTAAAATGGGCTCAAAATATTCAAGAGCCGATTCTATTGGATACATGGGAGACAATTTGGGTTAGAAATGTAAAATTTACTCAAGCTCAAAATTTAAGAGAAAACTTTTATAAAATGTTTTATAGGTGGCATTTGGATCCTCAAAAGCTGTCTTGTATGTATCCTAATTTACAGCCCAAATGTTGGAGATGTGGAAGCTTAAATGCAACTTATTTTCATATTTGGTGGACTTGTAGAAATATAAAAGCTTTTTGGATTAAGATTTGGTGGAACATTCAAAAGATTTTCAAGAGAAAGATAAAGTTTACGCCACAATTATTTTTATTAGATGTTATTGTAGACTTTGATGTTAAAGAAATTAATTTGATGTTGAATCTTATAACAGCTGCAAGATTACTGGTGGGGCAATATTGGAAGAAAGATTCAGTGCCTACTATGGAAGAATGGATACTTAAGGTGTCCAATTTAGCAGAAATGGCAAACATTTCCGCTTATTTGAAGGATTATTCACAAGAAAGATATATTTTGGTTTGGAGAAGATGGATAGATTATATCCAGAATAAATATGAGACTAAAAAGTATTATTTAGCTTAAATTTTAGATTATTTTTAATAGTTTAATATGATTGAATTTATATTATTTTTAGTATTATTGTTTAATTATATTATTATTCTTGGTTTTTAATTTGTTAATATTTATTTTGAAAAGGAGTTAAAGTATGTTATGGGTTTGATTGTTAGTAGAGTTGGGTAATGTTAGTTAGATTATGATTGCTTATTTGTAACCCTGTAATCAGCTCTGGGAAGTGGGGGAGGAGGGGGAGGGGTGGGAGGGATTTGGGTTATATACTGTAAAAACATTTTTTTAAACTTTTAATAAAAAAATCAAAAATAAACAAATGGTTAAATAATTATAGCTTTGATATAAATGAGTTATTTTTAGGAGTGGACAGAATAAAATTAAAACTGAAAAAAAAATCTCACTGGATACTACTTACAAGTTGAAAAAAAATACAGGAAACGGAAACACAAGCCAAAAAATCAGATCAAGAAAGGATCTACTACAGATTGCCATGGAGGGGAATATGCAAGTGAATATAATATGCACACATTTTGGTTCATTTTTTTAAAATTTAAACAGATCAACTAGGCTTCACTGTAACAGAGAAAACAAAACTGATGGGATGCTGTAACTTCATGCCTGCTCATTCTGTAACCCCAATGCTGGAAGTTAATGGGCAACTATGGAAGCTCAGCTTAGTAAGAGCTAAACTTATCAGCTTTTTTGAACAAAGCAGCAATGAAGATGCTGCTGAATTATCATCCCTCTTTCCTTTCCCAAGAATTGGGAAAGGGAGTGCACCTTGGAAGCAGTCTTTCTGGGCCACATCTGTTCCAAAGGTATAAATTCCTCAGTTGTATGAAACTGCCAACAAAGTCTCAGTCGAAGAGACCTAATTTAGTCTCCGGTATGCTTGATGAATGAAGAATTTCCTCTCAAGACTAAATTACAGACCTCATCAGGGTTGCTCTTTCATGATCTCTTATTTAAGATGTAATTTTCCAGCAGGGCTGGAACACACATCCCCATGAGCTAGAATGTTGGGAGCAGCTGCCGCCCAGCACCATCTTCCCACAGTTTGACATGCCTCCTTCTTAGATGCTACTCTTTCCCTTAGTAGCCAAAGAGCCCCACTAGGCATAACAAGGCAGTGGCAGCAAGAACCTTTCCAAATACTTTAATTAAACCACAATCATGACGTTTGCACACCTTCTCGGCCATCCAATTCAGACAAAGGAGTACACTACTTTGTTTGAACTTTTTTTTTTTTTAAAGGCTCATTCCCTTCAGATGCAGATGATTACAACTTTGTGTTCACGTTTTCTCCCTCTGGCTTGATTTCAGGTCCTGTGATCCTCCTCTGTTTTTTGAAGTGTCAGAGATTGTATAAACACAGCATCCAAATGTTTAGTTGACCTAATGGGTACTGGGAGCAAAGGGGGGGTTCACTGAGGACATCTACAGCTCTGGAAGCAGTCACTTAGTTCTCTTGTCAATATCATCACTGAAAAGCAGAGAGGAAAGCATTTTACTCACTTGTTAACAGGGCGGGATAGGGAAAAGTACATACCAAAGAGACTATATTGTGATTAGGACCTTGGAAAAGAAAAGGACATGCCATTCAAAGAATTCACAGAAACTTTATCTAGGTGGCAATAAATAAACAAATAAATAAAAGTCTGATAACACCCTTTCCAACTAAAGGTTTTATTAAAAGGCACAAGCTTTTGTGAGCTGCAGCTCATTTCAATGGATGAATAGCTAGAATGATCTGGGTGATCTACCCTATTTTTCCATCTTGTGCACACACACACACACACACACACACACACACATTTTGAAAGGAAAGGTATCCCATGTGGACATATATTTGGAGAAGTTGCCTTAAAAATCTGTTGAGGGTGGGAGAGAGAAGGTGAGACAATGTCAACCTATCTTTGTCAACTATGAGTTATCCTACTAAAGTAGGAATAGTGGAATAGTGACGGTCATCTATTCCAATGAGAACACAGAAGCCCGATGACCCAGCCTACAAATGGTGCTTTCATATGGCTTGAATTTTGTCTTACTGCCATATTTTGAATTGAAATCAGGATTATAATGAGACTTTTGATCCACTGCCGTTGTGTGTTGGTATTATGCGTTCTTCTTGAATTCATACCCAGTATTTGTAAGATTAAGAAATCAAGACTTGTAGACTTTTCAGGCTTGCTGGCTGGAATTATCATATATCTTATTTATACCTGGTCAACAGCAATAAATGTGTTTTATATGCTTTCTTGTCAATATTTTAATTTAGTTGAGGATTTGGATCTTTTTTGCTAGTTTCTGGGGGTTGGGAGCAGAGGGACAAGGAATTTCCAAGTAATGTTATCTTTTTTGTTAAAAAAAAAATCCGATTGCAATGTATTTTTCAAGCCTTCCATTCCACTTCCCCCTTCTCTTTCTCTTTTTACATTCATGTTGTTGTTATAGTAACATTGTGGTCTGTCTACATTTTTTCCTGATAATTAGTTTGGTACAATAAAATGCATGAAAAGAGGAATGTTTCAGGGACTTCCGGTGGCGATAGCCGTGGCGATGGCGGCTTTCTTCAGCCGTCCGCCCTGGGATGTGTCAAAGCCAGCTGAGACAGCAAGCAACAGCTGTCTCGCAGCTTGGAACCTCTCCCCCTGGGCGAAGGGGAGGAGGTGAGCTTTCCTCAGATAGTGGTAGAGCTCCCAAGACCCCAAAGTTGTTTTTTTTTTTTGTGGTCAGAGGGTGAGACCACGGAGTCTGGGGTGTTCTCCACATTCCAGGATGCCTTTGCCCTGATTTTCCCAGGGCAAAGCTAGATGCTGCTTCCACATCTGCACTTAAAATGAATTTGTGAGTAAAATTTAAAGCAGACAGAGCTGACCAGGAGAGATTAAAATGGGGATTGTTTTGAGACTTTAACTCTGGAAAAGAACTTATCTTCTCCTTCTTTTAATTAATAGTGGTGAAAAGTGGTGTTGAGATGTTGATTCTTTGAGTGAAAGGACCGGAACTTCTATTTGGAACAATGTAACAGATTTTGTATTTGTTTAAATTGCAAGAATCTTCTTTTTTTCTTTTAAGGGGGCTTTTGTCTTTTTTCCCCTTCTCCTTTTTTCTTTTTTTGGGGGGGGGGTTATTTGTTGATTTTATAAGATTTTAGCAAACTTTTTACAAGTGGTCTTAAAAATAAAATGGCTTCAAAGCATCTCGGAGCTTCTGTTGCTTCTAAAGCCTTGATCTTTCCGGTAATGCAGACTGCTCAGCAAGCTAAGTCTAAGTTTCCACCACCTTCTCCATTGTCTTCAGCATGTATACTTAAAATTTACAGGATGCCTTGGAAAAAAAGGCACGACAGATTAAAGAAGAGATGGAGGGTTTTTTTGAAAATAAATTCATGAAACTGAGAGAGGACATAGTGTTCGTGTTCCAAAAGTTTGTTGGTCACATAGATCGTCTGGATGAGCGTATTGATGATGTTGTGGAAAATTTTGAAAAACTGGAAGATCGAATTGACAAAGCGGAAAACAACGTGGAAATAATACAGGATGAAATTACTATGTTACAATACAGAAACATGGAATTTGCTTTAAGAATAAAGGGAATGAAGGAAAATATGCAAGAGGATTTGAGACAAGTGGTGGTAAAAGATATAGCTTTCATTTTGGGGGCTGAGCCTGAAGAAATATTGAGAGAGACGGAAAAAGTTTTTAGGGTTAATTCTAGGGTTGCGAGACAGAGGAATTTGCCACGAGATGTGGTTATCTATTTTTCTAAGAGATCACTTCGTAATGAAATTTTACAGGCTTTTTATAAGCAGATTTCAAATTGCAGCTCAAGATGTTATAATTTTAAAAGAAATACTTTCAAAAATTCTTAGTAAAATAAAGGATTTTGCTTTTTTGGTTGATGAGCTCAAAAAATGACAGGTTCGATTCAGATGGGAGATACCGGTTGGAATAGTGCTGAACTATGCGGGGATATATTACAGACATAATACAATGTCAAAGGCGAAAGATTTTTATATTTCGGTTTTGAAGGTGGGCTCTCCATTATCTTTACGACCTGAGATAATAGAACAAAAGTTGGAAGAGCAGCTGGTTGAAAGTGCTTTGCTATTGGATGTAGGAGACAAACAGGCTGAACCTTTGCAGCAGTCTCTTGAGACAGAAGATTTTTTAAAGGAACCGAGAATGACTTGTGCAGCCTATAGACGTAAATTAAAAGAACAGCAGAAGATGGATGTTGGAATAAATAAAAGGTAATGATGAACTTTTGTAGTAATTTTTTGAGATAGAAGATGTTTTAAAGGAATAGTGAATGATTTGTATTTAGTATGTTTTAAAGGAACAGCGAATAATTTGTGTAGTATGTAGATGTAAAGAAAAAGAATAATAGAAGGTGTTGGTTTAGTGGAAAAGTTTAAATATTTGGGAGTATATATATTATAAATTCTTAATTTAAAGCGAAAAATAATTATGAGATATTATGGATAAATGTGTAAAAGAATTTAAATTCTAATGATCTCTGTTGGTGAGAATTTTAAAAGATGAATGGTTTGCTGAAACTTTTTAAGTAGGAGGGTATTAATAGACTTTCTTAGGGGTAAAAAGCAAAGAGCCAATTTTATCGAATGTAAGTTTGTTGGTTAGGTTATATTGGAGGGAAAATTTTGTTTATTATGGATGAATGGCTGTTTAAAAGAAATATACACCTCAGTGAGGCGAAGATGGATAAATTATATGTAGAGTAAATATGGATTATGATATGGGTTTAAAATGCATTATGCAGATTATGAATAATTTTTAGTTCTCAATTTGGAAATGCTTATATTGTTAAAAAAATTTCCTTTTTTGTATTTGAGTTAAAGTATATTATTCATTTTATTATTTGTATAGTTCGATAAGTTTATTTAGAATTTGTTTGTTTATTTGTAATCCTGTAACTAGCTCTGGGAAGTGAGGGGGGAGGGAGGGAGGGGGTTATTTTGGGGGGGATATTGTTAAAAACTTGTATAAGACTTTTCAATAAAAAAAAGAAAAGAGGAATGTTTCTTTCTGCATTTGTGTTCTACGGTCTCAGATATAAATTCAGTGCAGCTCTCATATCTCTTTGTTCATGAAGTCATGGACATTGATGAAGTCAATATCTATATATTCAGCATATCTATAAATCAAGTGCAGCATTTTTAATGTAATGCTCCTGCCTCATCCCAATTCAACTTGTGCTATTGTTTATACATCTGATTCTAACAAAAAGAAAACCAAACAATCTGACAGAGAGTAGATGTGTCCTCTGGAGCTTCTGATCCATAATACTACTGATACCCAGGACTAAATGAATTGGATTACGTTTGTACTCTTACCCGCTTCTTGTGCTATAATTCAGAGGCACTCAGGTTTTAGTGCTCCTAAAGCATTTTGTGATCCCTTCCCTCCATGAATAAAACTAGGCTTCTATTTTTCAATAAAGATGTTGCAGAGTATTTTAATGTGGGACAAAACTTATTTCTATATGGCACAAACCAATTTCAAGATCAACACAATCCTTCCTGCTAGACATACGCCATTAGTTCCATGTACATGTAAGTTTAAAACTCAAGAGTTTTATTTTATCTATTTTTGCATACTCTTTTTTTATTGAAAGTTTATAAAATTTTACAATGAAATAATCCCCCCTCCCAACCCCCCAACCCCCTCCCCCCTACTTCCCAGAGCTGAATACAGGGTTAAAAACAACAAAAAACATAGAACTTAAATAAGCATCAAACAATTATACATACATCCAAAAAACAAAATTTTAAACGCTTTAACTCTAATACATAAAAACAAAAATTACCATCCTTAAGCATAAGTTATTCAAAAGCTTACCCTTAGATATACATTATTCAAAAGCTAAATAATACTTTCTAATATCATATTTATTCTGTATAAAATTCACCCATCTTTTCCACACCAAAATATATCTCTCTTGCGATTGGTCTTTCAGATATATTTTTGCATACTCTTTATGGAAGATTACAGAATGCATAGATGGAAAACTGGACGATGCATTTGGTACAACTTCTAAATAGTCTGAAATAATTTTCAGACATAATGCTTTGGTTAAGGCTAAAATGGATTGCAAAGTATAGAGGAGAGCAGCATAAGGCAGGTAACTGGATTATTTGGGAATCCCTGCCAAGTTATTCCATATGTATGAAAGGTGGATCGTGATACTATATTGTTATGAATCTGCTCACAGAAAGAATCAGGGCCAATCTTCATCTGTGTATGTGCGAAGAGAGTCTGCCCCAGAATATTCTTGCAGTTTACAGAATACAAAAAAATGCTTCAGAACATGGTATTTCAGGGAATACCATGTTTCCCTGAAAATAAGACCCACCCAGAAAATAAGCCCTAGCCTGATTTTTTTGCATGTGTCTAATATAAGCCCGATCCCAAAAATAAGCCCTAGTTAAGAGCCAGCCTACTCCATCCCGCTGTCTGGTTGCTCGTTGCCACAATGGGGCAGGAGAGCACGCATTGCACCAGTGCTGCTGCCATGAGGTGATGCGAGGCAGATGGGGGGGGGTAGAGCTGCCCCACGGACCCCACACCCATTTATCTCAGGGCCCCTGCAGCCAGGCCACTCCTTGCTCAGCAACCTCCCTCCAACCATTCAATGACCCAGCTGCTCACCCACTCCTTCCCTTTCACTCCCCTCCTGACCCGGACTGCTATGCTATGGAGAATGGCACTTTTTGCCCGAATGGAGAACTGATGGAGCCTGGAAGCTTCATATCTGCTTGCAAATGCTGCTTATAATTAGCTCTGTTCCCAAGCACCCCATTTGCAGACAAACATTCCAGTTTCCATCAGTTCTCCATTCCGATGAAAAGTGTTTGGGTGCCTACGGGGACTTAGAAACGAAGTGATTCTCTCTGTTTTCAAGCGCCCCACAGGTACCCAAGCACTTTTTGCCGGGACAGAGAACTGATGGAAACTGGAAGCTTCATCTGCTTGCAGAAGGAAAGAGAGTAGCAGACGGAGGGAGATAGCAGGGGAGGCTTGCACCACCCGGTCCTTCAGCTTCCCCCACCTATCTGCACTGCTCTCCTCCTTACCTGAAGGCACGTTCCACCGGCATTGCCCTCACCTCCCAAGCATCTGCCCTGAGAAGCCCTGTACTGTAAGCCATTGTGGTTGCAGGCAAGCAGACGGTGGGAAGGAGCGGCCGGCCGGCCGCAAAGTCAGATATCTCCCCAAAATAAGCCCTAATGGGTCTTTTGTTAAAAAAATATATAAGACCCTGTCTTATTTGGGGGAAAACATGGGTATGACAATTAGGTGTATTATGAATACAAGACTGAGGCAGAAGATGTCATAGAATCAGATTTACAAAAATGTTCAGTGAAGGGATAGAGTTTGGATCTTGTAATTCATTTACTTATTTCATTATTTATTTATTTATTTTATATCTTGGCTTTTGTCAAGAGGTCAAGATGCTCTACATAACCCTTTCTTCTCCAACTTTCCCCCATAATAGTAATGCTGTGGGGTGGGTCAAGATGAGATAGAGTGACTGGCCTGAAGTCACTCATGCTACTTTTATGGCAATGGCTAAAACCAAATTTTTATCATCCTTCAGTAGGACCAGAAAAATCACAGGCAACAGAATAATATAGAACACAAAAAATATTTTTGCATCCAATCAGAGTTCCCATCTGAGGCAGTAGATACTCACTGAGATTTATTTATTCAGAGCTGGGAAAAAACTGTTGCATAATCTTTGATCCAATAAAAAGGTTGGTTAACATTTTAATGGAAAGGGAGGGAGGGAGGGAGGGAGGGAGGGAGGGAGGGAGGGAGGGAGGAAGGAAGGAAGGAAGGAAGGAAGGAAGGAAGGAAGGAAGGAAGGAAGGAAGGAAGGAAGGAAGGAAGGAGTTTCTACTAGTGAATTCTCCAGAATTCCACTTTCAGCTATCAGTCAGTAGATCATGGTATCTTTATTTTCTACAAAAGTAAAACTTATTTATAGAAATATGCATGCTGCCTACTGACTAGGATCTTGTTAGCTTACAATAATAATAAAAATATACAAGTATATAAATACAATACATTGAATAAAATCAATGTTGAGAATATTCTGAATGTAATCAAGTAAGTGAAGCCCCCACCCCACATCCCTTTTTAATTTCTGTTGCATGCACATAAAAAGGGGTGTATAGTTGCAGCTGCCATTTTGACAGCACTAGCTCTCCTGAGGATGCCCCTATTTTTGATCTCCCCAATAATTTTCCTGCATGACAGCCCTATTTTGTAGTACTATCATACTGAGTTTTACCATTCCTGACCTTATATGGCCATAAGAGTGTAGATAAGAGACTATATGTCTTTATGTGGCTGAAAAGCCTACAAATAACATCTTATATACAATAATGAAAATGTATAAACAATGGGGCTCCTATATTTAACTTAACCCCCCATTTTTTTTAAAGATGCCACCCCTATGGTCCAATAACTGGACCTACTTAGAAAAGGAATTTATCAAATTTTGTTGAAGTCACAAAACAAAAAATAAATACAAACTGAAAATTTGTTCTCTATCTTCTGAGAAGAGTATTTCAATCTTTCCTGAAGTATGAAAACAATCCATTACAAAAAGTCTGGAGTTCCTTTTGAATCCATTGAATCTATAGAACACTGATTAGGCATTTCCTCTATTTATTTCTCTTATGAGAATGGCGTTTGAAAACAAGGAAGTCACACCTCTTGTTCCACTTCCTAAATAATAATCCTAAATGATTATTTTAAAGGCTACTTAACACAACCAATGACTCCCCCAAAAAGATTTTGATTAAAAATATTGTGATGGAGGAAGAGAATCTTGGTGTATGGTGTCTTCATCACTGGCTCAACCAGAATCAATCATGAGCACATGAAGTCATATCTGGGATGATTTTGTGCTTGTCCAAGTTTTAGTATGCTGCCTCTTCAACAGCAGGAAAGAATCAAAGAGTATAAGGTTATAATTTTCTCAAGCAAATTAAGAAGATAGTGCTGTCATGGATCTATCCTACTAGGCAGCTTGTAAATATTTTAAATTAATGAAATAAATTTTAGACCCAGCAGTTCGGGACAGGGAGGAAAATGGAGACCTCCTTCCACCTCAGTACTACTGTAACAGCTAATGGTGAAGAGGGAGGAGAGGTGGAAGGTATATTTTACAGTCTAGAAAAATAAGCTAAGCTGAGGCCCTGAAGAACTAACTCTGTTGGCTCCAGAGGTTTGGATGTGAACTTATGGGTTGAAGTTACAAGAAAAAAACAAGCTAGCTAAATATTAGGAGGACCTTTCCAACAGTATGAGCTGTTTAACAAGGGAACAAATTGCCTCCAAAGATTGAGCCCCAGCTTCCTTTCAAGGTATACTAGCAACATTCAAATAACTGGTTAGGCTGTCACCACTTTCCTTTCCTTTGATCCCAGAAGTGGAAAATTTTCTAGGAACTAAGAGACTTACACTGCCTTAGGCTAAAGAAACTCATCCAGCTCTGAGGTCCCTTGTTCGGCCAGGCAGCTTACTTTCCATTTACCCCCCTCTGGGAAGGGGTGGGAATCCGGGGTGTGCAAGCCCCCAAGTTCCTTTCAATATCCTCCCAAAGTCCCCCTTGATTATGTCATAGAAATCTGGCACTGAATCATAGAATAATAGCATCAGCATGGTGCACTGCTTTTCAACAGGATGTCATATAAAATAGGTTTGCTAAACTTCCAACAGACTTAAAATGTAACATTTTTAGATTTCAAAACCAAAACAAATTAAAAAAGAAGAAGTGAAAAATGGCCCAAACTGTCAAACTCTTGCCTTTTGGTTACATCAACACATCCCCGCCACATCACCTGCAGCTGTCGGCCATCTGAGGAGGGAGGGGGGAATACCCTCCCAACCAACCGGAAAGGTAATCCTGGAGATGAAAATACCTCATATGAAGAGAGTCATATCATTTTCCTTTAAATCAGAACATGCTCAAACCACCAATCCAATAAAATCGGATTTTATTAAAATGATATGTGGTTAAGGAAGCAGGAGGGCAGGCTTGCACATACATGACAAAACAAACAGTAAAGTCTTTAGGTTACATTACCACAAAGGAGCATTTACTCACCCATGAGGGTTAGGCATGGGTGCAGACCATATCTTACATAATGAGGCTAAGCCCAATGGCAACAGACTAAAGGAAAGATCCCAACTATATTGTGTAAAGGCCTTTCCACACCATTGACTCAGAAGGGCTATCCGCCCATCCTTGAGTCAGTAGGAAGCTATACTATTTCAGTTTAGGCCACAGAGGCCACAGAGTTAAAAATACTGATAGCTCTGCTCGGCTGGGTATGCTGACACAATGGCATCCATTCTGGTGGACCACTGATGTAGAACATCTGAGTCTAGCTTTTGAAGAGTCTAGGTGCAGCAGAATGAAAGAGATCAGGCAGATCAGAAGAGGGGCAGATCCACACCTGAAACAACCAATATGCCCTAGTTCTCCTTACTACCGTGTTTTCCCGAAAATAAGACTCAACTGGAAAATGAGCCCAGCATGATTTTTCAGGACACTCATAATATAAGCCCCACCCCAAAAATAAGCCCCAGTTAAGATCGTCAGCCAGACGGACGCATTTAGTACTATATCTTCCCGAATATAAGCCCTAACTGGAAAATAAGCCCTATTGCATCTTTTGGAGCAAAAATTAATATAGGACCTGGTCTTATTTTGGGGAAAACACAGTACTTGTCTCCTTCAGCATGTAGCATATAATAAATCCTACTACAGAGAGAATGTTATCAGATAACCAGGACTAAAGTATTCAGGCACTTTAAGAGAAAATAAACAACTCAATCCAGGGAAAGAAATTTCTACTATCCCCACCTTGATTCTGTTTGGTATAAGAGGAAGCAGTGGGAAATTCTAGCAGGCTTTTGAGATTTCCTTTGTACAATCTACAACATTAAAGTTGTAGATTCTGTACAATTCTTGAAAAGTCTTTTTCTTGCCTTGGCCTGTCTTGAAAGATGGACACTTAAATGCCTTTCAGTGGCCATAATATGATGCTGAGGGGATTATACTTCTCTAACATCATCATATTACCTTAAGCCAATCTTACTCATGGGTTGGGCATGAGCTGAAAGCAAAAGCATGGGGATGTGGTAGAAAACATGTTATCCAGACTTGTTTGTACTATGGTTTCCCTGCAAGTCAGAGAAAGAAATGAACAGTTTGAACTCAGTTTCCAGGTTCAGTTGTACTGTGGCTATAACAAGAACTGCAGAAAACTCTTGTCCATTTTTGGTCCAGGTTATGATGAAATATACTGGAGAGATTACCAGAATGAGGAAGGCTTGAGAAGACATATGCTTATCAATATGAGACATGTCAAGGACCAGTCTTGATCAAAGAAGCCTGTTGCTTTAAAGCGGTCAAACCTAAGAGAAGTACTTTGCATTGTAGCCACTTATCAAAAGAACTGAAATAGTTGATCAGTATGACAGTGGATTAAAGCCATTGAAGAACAATTACCAATGGTCAAAGTTTTTATTCCAGGCCAAATGTTACAATGGTTGACAAAATCACTAGTAATTATCAATAAAAAAAAAAACATTGCATTTCTAAACACAATTCCTGCAGGGTCCTTGTCTCTTGTTTACCCTGTTTGTTCTAATCTGACATACTGAAGAAATAAACATATGGGAGGAAATTTTCCATGCACTGACCAAAAGATTGGAAAGGAGAATTTGCAAGGCGGGGGAGGAGAGAGAAGAGTGGCAAGGGCATAAAGAGGTCTTCCACAGTGTGATTTTATTTGATGGAATTGTTTGTATCCCCCCCCCATGGGTAAAAATAAGTTAGCTTCTGGAATGGGATGCCTAGCAACTCTAAGACATCATAGACAAGCATTGGTTAGAAATGGATTGATTCCAGAGTTACAAAGCTCCTAAGGCAAAACTCCTGGAATGATTTTGGCAGCAACACTACGAAATAAATTGATCCTGGATTAAACCAGCAAGATTTCAGTACAGCATACATTGGCAACTACAAAACACCACACAGTATAAACAAAATAAAACAGGGAAATTATTATCACCTAAAGGTCTGTGAATGAGCTTCAGCATCTTATAAACACAATCATACCGCTTTAGTTTTTTTTTAAAGTCCAGAACTCAGTGATTTTTGGTTTTTTTAAAAAATGAGAAATATACCTCCTAATTTTGTGCTACTTTCTAAATAAGAGACACACACACACACACGTTCTGTTTGTTCACCTTATTCTTCATGCCTGTAGTAGCTGTGTTATCCAATAGGACAGTGGTGGCAAACCTATGGCACGGGTGCCAGAGGCGGCACTCAGAGCCCTCTCTGTGGGCACGTGCGCCATCACCCCAGTCCTAGGCCTTCAGCTGGGTTTTATAAAACCTTTTTGCTTTAGGCCTCCGCTGCTGTGTGCAAAAAAATCAATCAATTTCAACTTCTCGCGGGGAAAAAAACATCTTGCAAAGTTGGAATTGATTGATTGAATTTTTTAGTCCCACCCAGTCTGCATTACCACCACAGCCAGGCCCATCCAATGGGCCACGCCCACCCAATGGGCCACACGCAGCCAATGGGCCACACCCACCCGGCACCCGACGATGCATGTGGGTTTTGGGTTGCAGTTTGGGCACTTGGTCTCTAAAAGGTTCGCCATCACTGCAATAGGACATGACTAGATCCTTCTGTCTCAAATGAATGTATTCAGCTCTACTACTAAGTAGACGACCTGGGTTTAGAAGAGTTCTACACACCAAGAGACATTACAGATGAGAAATGGATCCTTCTCAAACAGCTCCACCTGCTGCCCCCCCTTGTGGGAAAAAATAGCCATTTTCCTGTTGACTATCACCCTGCTCTCCATCCTTCAATGGTTTCCCACTGGGATTGATCAACACTGATATTGTTGCTCCAATCCTTGGTATGGTATAGGGAGGATCATGTCTGTTTTTAGCAAATGTTCCTTTGGTTTGAATGGTTATTTAATCTGAGTCACATTTAATTGTCTTAAGGTAAATAGATGAATCATCTGGGGTGGGGGAGTTGTACCTCCAAATGGTCAAGGGTTCAAGGTAAGATTCTTTGTTGTTTCTTCTTTGGGATAAATGAAGGAAAACCAAACCAGCTGGAAAATTAAATTATTTTAGTTGGGAGTTAAGCAGACAGTGACTCAGATTTTAGCTTCCCTGAATCTTTTACATGTAACTCTTAACAAAAAGGTATTGGGCCCACACCTGCCTGCCATGGAAAGAGCAGCTGAAGGTCAGCACACCCTTATAACAGAGGTGCTCTTGTTCTGGTGGCAAAGTTTACCAGTGGACTATAGTCAGGGTTTTGATAGCCATTGCAGCTGCTTCCCGAATTCAGACAGCCCTCACTACAGGCCTTTGCAGTTTACCCGGAGGAAAGATTTTGATCTAGCCATGCAAGAAATATGCTTCTGAAAATGAGGGGGGAAATAATATATTTGCAAAGAAGCTATGGTGTAGTCATTCCAGGGCTCATGGCTCTGGTTTCTTTCTTGTGCTAGTGAAAGAGGCCATTAACTATCAGGAGTTTAGGTTCAGGTCTGGATAATACTGACTCAAACTTGTCCCCCTATGAATTTAAACTGTGGTACAAAAAAAGTATCCATAGAGTTCTCTTATGCATAATAGTTTTTGTGAAATCTATTTGAAAAAAAAGTTCATTTTTATTTAAAGTAATTGACTTTCCTTGTTTGGGATCAGCCGTACAAGTCTACAGTGCGTGAGCTAGACAGATGTTCAATAATGGTACCGGGAGCCAGTGTTTGATTTTAAGTTTTTATTGGGCTGGCTTATGGTAGCCTGTGGTGGCGCAGTGGTTAGAATGCAATATTGCAGGCTAACTCTGCCTTCCACTGCCAGGAGTTTGATCCTGATGAGGTTGACTCAGCCTTCCATCCTTCTGAGGTCAGTAAAATGAGGACCCGGATTGTTGGGGGCAATATGCTGACTCTGTAAACTGCTTAGAGAGGGCTGCAAAGCACAATGAAGCAGTATATGTCTACGTGCTAGTGCTATAATCAAGCATGGAAGTGTTGCATAGATTTGTTCGTTTGATTTTATCACTATAAGAGGTCACAGAATGAATCCCCAAAATGTAAATTAGATATCACCCTGTGTCTCAGGCTGCACTATTTTATTTATTTGATTTGTGTGCCACCCGTCTCGTCTAGCTACAACTTTTCATACATCCACTTGATCTTGGTTCCACAATAAAGTCACTTCGTGTATACAGTATGAATATCATCAGAATACTTATTTAAACTGTGGAAATCCAGATGTACATGCATAAGTAGCCTGTAATGACAGAGGATGGGTTTGACCTCATCTAAATACGATACTTCAAGCACTGAGCAACTCTTTCCTTAAGCAAAACAAAAACAAAAAATTAAAGCACAACCCAAAACACATGTCCTGAACTATCTGTGCAATTAAAGAGCCAAAGAACCTTCCTGAGCAAAGACTGCAATGCCAGGTATTTTAGTGCTGAAATTCCCAAGGGTGATATCAAGCCAGCTGATATAGTAAATGTAGAGCAACATATTGATTTTGCTTACTTATCCCTACGATTTATAACACAGCTTTCTGCCCACAAGGCAGCTGATAATAAAAACATTAAAATAATGTTTTAAATTCCATAAAACTATTAAAATCTTTATTTGTGCAACGCAAGCCAAAAAGGGCTTAGTTAAATGGAAGCTTTTGACTCCTGTCTGGGAAATGGAGAGAGAAAAAGGGGGGCTGAGCACAGCTTATAAAGGGGGTACATTCCTGAAGTGACATGGAAGAAGTCCCTAACAGAGGTCAGAAAATGAAAGGGACTTTCCTGCTGGCCTTCAGGACCAAACAAATTGAGATAGGCAGTCTCTTAAAGTGTCCTCTTAGACTTTAAGGGTCAAAATATATTAAATTATGCCTGGAAATAAGTCAAAGCTATTTTACTCTTTATATTAGTCTTTTGTGTGTATTTCCAAACACAAAATGACAAGACTGATTTTTTTTAAAAAAAGAATTGTGTCTTTGGCCAGGAAGACCCCCCCCCCAAAGGGGGTACCTTAGGGGTTACAAGCAGTCCTAGATTTCGATTGTCCCACCCTATGATAGTCCTTCTGGATTGGGTTGTTACTCAAGCAAGGCTACCATTTTGTTTCTCATTTGGGCCAATCAAATGCAAGCAGGAGATGAAGTTATGCCTTTCAGTCACTAATATTCCCTGCCACCCCAAACCTGGAAGTAGCACTGAGTCTTCAGGCAAGATAATCCTTGATGGACCTATCCTCCATGAATTTATATAATATTCTTTTAAATCTATCCATCACCATGTCTTATTGTGTCTTTTTTATTTATTTTTCCTATTTTCAATCTCTTTATTCAACTTGATTGCAATCTTAGTCTTTTAAGAGAGTGGAAAGCTTCTCTCTTTCTGTCTCTGATGATCTTCCTGCCAATTGGAGCTGATGTTTTCACAGCCTTCTTCTAGATGAGGTGACAGGTACAACCTATTTTATGTATGACCACCCCAAGCAATGTCTAGCAATTTCAGCTGATACAAAATGCAATTCCTGTGCTGCTGATGGGCAAAAACCTCAAGCATAATATGTCTGGTTGAAATCCTTGCTGTTTCCACTTTGTGTCACTACCGTGCCCCTACAGCCTTTGTAGGGCCATCCATAAGGGCTGTACAGCCATCTACATGGGATTAAGTGCAGATATCAAAAGGTCATCTGGCCCGTAAGATTCTGCTGAGGAGATTCAACAAATTAATGAAACAAGGCCAAACCATCATGGTATTGGCCACCATGTTTCAATTTGCATCCAATGGACTACCGTATTTTGGAATTTTAAAAGCCTGTTTTGGGTATTCTCACAAACTGGCTGCCATGGCAATTCTGGCTACCCACAAAACATCCAATTTCAAGAAGGTATTTGGGACAGTTTCAATCAATCAATCAATCAATCAGTTTATTATTACAGCCATAGGCCAACACCTAAAATATTTGGGACAGGTGGTCACCTGTTAAAGGAATAGGCCACAGGCATTTTCAGATATTGTATGTATTGGAGATGGGTGCTTCCCTCTGCAATATGGTGATTTTCCTTTCTTTTTAATTAAAATAATCTAACCAATGAGTCAGGTGGTACAGGGATCTTGGTGTCCACAGTGAGCACCACATTAAAGATGTCAAGTGGTATAGCTCAAAATGTCAGCTTTCTGGAGAAATACAGTGGACTGAACATGGTATCCTTTATGCCAGAAATGGGGAACCTAGAACACATGGACTTCTCAAACCTCCCAGTTCCAACCAAACACACCCTGGCTGAAAATGGATGGCACATGTTCCTACCATTTAAAGCAGGGGTTCTCAACCTTAGCAACTTCAAGACTTGTGGACTTCAACTCCCAGAATTCCTCAGCCAGCAAAGCTGGCTGAGGAATTCTGGGAGTTGAAGTCCACAAGTCTTAAAGTTGCCAAGGTTGAGAACCCCTGATTTAAAGGAAGGAAATAACCCAAAGCCTAAGCAAACATGATTTAGAAAATGAAAGGAGAGTGAAGTGGGAAGGAACAAGTTCCCATTTAAAATTGAGAAGGGAGAAAATAGTAGGCTCATTTGTGTTGTGTTGTTGCCCTGTTCACTGCGGACTTTGCCTTCCCTCCAAAATTAGCTGAAACCCCACAGCTACCAACCCTTTGCCTATCTCTTTTCTGTATCGTTTGGTTTTCCACAAAGGATTTGGCTAAATCAAATGAAGCTGTTTTTTCTTGTGTTAGTTTAAAATATTTAAAAGGAAAAGGAAAGGTGACCAAGAATACTCCTGAACTATGAATTACACACAAGCACAATGGGCCAGTACATTTTTTGCATGTCAATATGCTGAAATCAGTAAGGAGAAAAAGGATTATTGCAAATTAAACTGGTTATAAACACATCATGGAAAAACAATAACTAGTTTAAAAGACTTATTTAAAAATGCAAAGTGATCTTTCAAAACTTCAGTCTGATAGATATGGTTGCATTATATTCATTAGCTCATCCCTGTGTACAGTATATCTATTCAGAAAGTCTTCTGCATCAAGATCAGTGGAGCTTCCTCCTAATTGATTGAATTTAGCCTGAGGCATTCAAAGGCTTATGATAAAGTTCTTTGAAGGACTGGCTTTATTAGAAGACTTCACAAAGGATAGGAGTGGTGGGATTTACTAGTGGCTGATTAAGAAAGGAAGCAAAAGAAATAAACAGAGTTAATTTTTTCAGAATAGATGGAAGTATCTCTGTAACAATGCAGTGCTCACTAATACAAATATAAATATTATCACAGCACATTATTGGGGTCTTAGTGGGCATTCGAGTCTGAGGGTTTAATCTTGGGATTAGCTGATCTGAAGCTGGTTGGAAATTTGGACCAAGTTAGTTGCTCCTGTTCCTTAAGAATGTGGCAAGTTATCCCAAGTTCCGTCCAGATGTTTAGAGGCCAGTATAGAGATTAGATGCTGCTGCAATATGCTTGAGAGTTAAGACCGTGCCATGATTAAACAGGCTGCAAATTCTTAAATGTTTCTGCACAAGACAAAAGCAATTTGGATAGCCTGTTTTAGGTAACCTAATATATTTACATAAAAATCTCAGAATCCAAGATATATATGATCCATAATTAGTTTCTTTTCTTCCTCTTAAAGTCTTTAAAGTCTTAATGTTGTCTTAAATATCACCATTTGAATGATGTTTAGCCTTATTTCCTTTGTCAGTTTTCCCCATTAAATTATCTTTTTAGCAGCATTTTTCTGGGAAGAAGCATTTTGTTCACCACAACTAATAGATGTGGGAGTTGATTTTGACTGGGCAAATAGATCAAGGGGAAGGGATAATATTTCCTCCTCCAATTATATTACAATTATGCAATTTGAACATTCTGTAGATTTGATCGATCAATGGTCAGATTGATGTTCATTCATCTAGTACCTTTGTTCATGGAGTACAATGGTATAAACTGCATTTCTCCAATGGTTAAATCCTAATCTATTTTAGTAACAAGGATCAGCAAATAGTGTTGTCCTTACACTTTGGATGTGAGATAAGTTGAGAGGTGATTATGGATTCCCTAGCTTAATTCATTTCCTATTAATTGTCATTTGCTAGTAAGCTCAGATTATTATGGATAGGTACCTCTGTGGGTGCCATCTTTTAAGTTCCTTGTGTGACAGGTCACACAATCAGGAAATTTTGCATACCGGTGACCTGTCAGTTGGCTATTTCTGAACAAGGATTTTGGTGGAATGGAAAAATTGGAGTTTTCATTGTGCTTCTGGCTAAATGCATTCTCCTTGGTAACATGCCCCTCCTCTGCTCCACTCATTCTGATTCTCACCAGTTCAAAGTTGACTCAGCCTTCCATCCTTCCAAGGTTTGTAAAATGAGGACCCAGATTGTTGGGGGACAATATGCTGATTCTGTAAACCACTTAGAGAAGGCTGTAAAGCATTGTGAAGCAGTATATAAGTCTAAGTGCTATTGCTTTTGCTATTGTGAAGAGTATAGGCCAGACATGTCAAATCCTCGATGTCGCGTGATGTCGAGGCGACATATCGGAACTTTTTTTCCCATTGCCGGCAATGGGGTGGGCATGGTTTCCTTGTGACATGTCCGGCCCGCTGGCCGGCAGTTTGACATCCCTGGCATAGGCAATCTCCTATCTGCTTCATTCCTTGCCCTTTCCTGCAATTGAGATTTGTCATGATCTAACCTGGGTGCAGACTGAATTTTGCTCCAGCTCTTCTATATCCCAATTCAATACATGCTGAATGAATTGTAATGATGGCAGCATCTATAAGTAGCCTGTGAAGTAGGCAAGACAGGAAAAAAAGTAGGCAAAATATCACCTCTTCTATTCCCCCCATCAATAATTGTATAGCCACATGAAACCACTAGTCAGAAGAATTAACAGATAATCTAAAGTACATGTTTTTAGGAAGACTCAGCAACATAGAGCTGGCAAAACTCAACTCTCTTCCTTAGTTTAAATCAACCTTGTAGCTTACAGCTCCATTCAGGGAGCACTTTTCCAACTCTTAAAAAAAGTTCTAGTGACCTTTCAGAAGACGGCTAAACATGTGTTTAACAAACAAGAGTAGAGCTCTTTCAAAAGAACATTAAACTCACATCAGTAAAGAACCTACATAACATGACTGGTAATTTCCAAAATGATGGTTAGGGATTATATGAGCAGATGTCTCTGTTGAAGCCAGATGTTTGGTATCGGCCTTCTCTCAAAAAACTGGACTGCAAACAGGCATTCAAAGACACAAAAGATTTGATGTAGGCTTTATTGTAGAAACGTTAATGAAGCTCTTAGCAAATAATTCCAATGACTGCTATGCATCAAATGCAAGCCCCATTTATTCTGAAATCAAGGTTTAAATAATTTTTTAAATCTTGCCTGCATAACATAGTAGGCTTGAAGCCTTTGGCAGGAAGGATTTCCCACTTGTTTCTTGTTTTGGTAATGGAGTAGTCTAATTTCAGGCTTTTTGCTTCTAACCTTGTGAGAACTACCTCCCAAATCTACCTCTTCTATAGTCCAATTGAATATGGCCAGTGAAGGCAGAGCTTGAGAACAGAGGGTGTACCAAGAGTATACTCAAGTGGCCAATAAGAATTAAGCTGATCCCAACACCTGATCATATCTTCACTAAGAACATCAGTGGGGCCTTTTAGATAGTTGATTCAACCAGATTTCTATTAGAAAAATGAAGACAGGGACTACTTTAAACCTGAAATAGCAAATAAATAAATAAATTTAGGCTATGTCCACAGGAGGCTGGGATGAGACAAAGACATTGCCACAGGGATATGTCTTGAAATATGGTTAATAAGGTAGCATCATACTGCAAGTGCTAGGATATGAAGATGAACCCAATGTTGTGTGTAATTTTTCCTTCAGGAGGGAAAATTCAATAGTTAAAATTTCATTTGACCCATGCAATACTTTGTAAGAGGAGTTATACTTTGGATACTTTTTTCCATGAATTTAGAAGATTTTAGGTATTACAAGCTAGCTATGCTCATTATCATCATCCTGCTCATCACGATTTTATATGTGAAATGTTGCATTAAAATCAATTACAGGTTGCTAGAATTGGGTATGTCTAGTTCAGTGGTTCTCAACCTTTCTAATGCCATGACCCCATAATACAGTTCCCCATGTTGTGGTGACCCCCAAGTGGGTGTGGCCACCAATAAGGGTGTAGGTCAGCTAGGGAAAAGGGAAAAAAATGGCGGACAACGTGGTTTGGCGACCCCCATGAAATGGTCGTTCGACCCCAAATGGGGTCCCGACCCACAGGTTGAGAACCACTGGTCTAGTTTAACGAAGAGAAGGACAAGGGGGGACATGATAGCAGTATTCCAATATCTCAGGGGCTGCCATAAAGAAGAGGGAATTAAGCTATTTTCCAAAGCACCTGAAGGCAGGACAAGAAGCAACGGGTGGAAACTAATCAAGAGAGAAGCAACCTAGAACTAAGGAGAAACTTCCTGACAGTGAGAACAATTAATCAGTGGAACAGCCTGCCTCCAGAAGCAGTAAATGCTCCAACACTGGAAGTTTTTAAGAAGAGACTGGACAGCCATTTGTCCGAAATGGTGTAGGGTTTCCTGCCTGAGCAGGGGGTTGGACTAGATGACCTCCAAGATCCCTTCCAACTTTACTACTATTACTATTACTATTACTAGTCTTCACTTAATGACTAGCTTATTGAATATTCAAAGTTATGACAAACCCCCAAAAGTTACTTATAACTCATCCTTGAAGTTACAACTACTACATACCCACTGTGGTCATGTGATTGCCTTTTGGGCACTTGGCAATCGTTTCACATTTATGATTGATTGTAGCATCCTGCAGCTGCATGACTATGATTTGTGACATTTTTTATCACTTTCCAGCATTGTTCATCAGTTTCAGCAAAAAAAAAGGCCATTCAATGACCATGTGATTTGCTTAATGACCAAGGTGACTCATTTTACAACTGTCATAAAAATGTTCATAAAACTGAGTCAAGTCATATGGTAATCCGCTTAATGATTGCAATGACCTATGACCAAAATTCCAGGTTCGATTATGGCCATTAAGCGAGGACAATCTCTGAGTTTATATTTAAAGAGGTTTTACTATGTCTTGGCTGGAAAGCAACACTGACAAACTATGTCTTGAAGCAAGCATGCAGAATGAATCTCAGAAACCACAATCATTATGTTTACACAGTTCTGCCTCTAAAGACTGATGTACCACAGAGGCAGGAAGGGTTCTATGAAACTGAATACTAACTTGACAAGGAATGAAAGCAACAAGCATTGTGGAGTGACTTGATTACTAGATTAAATAAAGGTGTTTGTTCCTAAGAAATCAGTCTGAAAAGAGGGTTGCAGATCAGTTTTGTTAAATTACATATTTTAAGTTTTTCTTTAAAATAAAATCGAAAATTTAATTAAAACCAGACTACTGCTTTTACGAAGAGACATTTTAAACACAACAAAAATCATGAAATCTCAATCATGGGCTGAATAATTTATCCATTAATCTCACATTGTTTGGCTTCACACACCAAGAGTAGAATAGAAGAAAAATATGTCCTTCCCGCCAGCTTTTGGCTCAAACTTCAATTTCTTATTTTCAATTTCTCTTTACCCACAAAAGGTGCTTATTTTTCCAGTAGTTACCAAAAGCCCAATATTTTCAGTGAATATAGCACCATTGGCTCTACTATGGTGCAATTTCTAAAAACATGTTTCTGGAGATTATTCTACCCATTTCCAATTGGTCATTCACATTCATTTCTGTTCTGCTGCATTCTGCTTTCTCCTACTCCTACCTTGCAAGCATAAACAGCAGGGATCCCTCATGGGAAGGAGAGAAGGCTAATACTTTCTCCTGTCAAGGGCTAAGAAAGCAATACACAAGGCAGAGCACTTATGATTTTGGAAAGTCAGAAGGACTGCATAGCAACAGGCAAGGTCTGTTTGTGTTTAGACTTTTGTTACCAGAGTTGCCTTGTGCTTTTCATTCCTGGCTGGCTGGTATTTATATTTGTTATTTACAACATTGGAGGTCTTCTCTCTGTGGCCTTAAGTCTTGCCTCTGTTAGGAGCTTGGGCATGCTCTTCCAGACCAAAGACCTGGCACTGAGAAGATCAAACAAACACAGCTGCTTCTGTGTCAGTCCCGCTGTTATCTGGCTGGCTGCTCCCAATTTGGTCTGGGAAGCCCACAGCAGAACCTGGTGCAGGTGGAGGCAAATAACCCTGAGGCCAAAGGCAGTGCATGAAAATAGTTATTAATTAAATGCCCACTGAGAAAGCAGCAGTAGCAGCGGTGGCTGTGGCCGGTGAACGCAAGAATAAACAAGGCCACCCTCCCAACCTCAACCTTTCACTTCAACAGCTTTCTTGATGCAATACTGAACAGGCATTGTGAGCCTTGTGGCACCGTGAATCAAGTTAGAGCTGAAGAGGCAGACCTGTGCTGATTGGATTGAAAAATGAGAAGTAGGTGGTGATTGGTTAGAAGTTCTCAACATTCCGTTATTAGCCAGCATCATGCTGAAATGCGCAAATGATCTGCACTCTTCAGTCTTGCAAATATATAGACAAAGCTACACTCATAGCTTTCTGAGGTCTAAATAAACCTGCAAATAGTCACAAGAGTTTGGATCTATCTCAGGTACATACTGGGTTAAAATGAGAAGAGTTGAAGAAAGTGTGGTCATCTGGGAGATCTCTAAAACTCATCACACATAACTGCTTTGCAAAGTCTGACGCTAGACCTTGGGGATGCATGGACTTATTATTTTCTTTCACCTTCTCTCTGGACAAGGCATGTCATGTAGAAATCAGTGCATTGCCCATATCATCTTTACCTAAACATTTCACTGTATAGATTGAATTTATAGATTGAAAAAAGAAAGGTAAAGGCTTAGAAAAGAAACTTACCTAAACATTTCACTGTATAGATTGAATTTATAGATTGAAAAAAGAAAGGTAAAAGCTTAGAAAAGAAACTTACCTGAAATGTACTTTATGTTCTTCCTCAGGAGAGTAAGACCAAGCTGATGTTAGATAAAGTACAATAATACCCACTCCGACAACCTTTTCCAAAAAATGGGAGGTGAGCTTTTCTTCCTGAAATTTAATTTATGGTTCTATGGCCATCTTTCCATTGATCTGTCTATAAAAAGCTCTCAAAGTGACCTCTGAAGGGATCCCTAACTCACATCTTAAGATCAATGTCTGCATCCTTTTCTATAAAACTTTTCCCAGCAATATGCAAATGATTCAAGGTAGTAATGAAGAAATGTAGAGGATTAAAAGAAATTCTTTGGATAACAACATTAACTTGCTTTTTTCTTTTCCAGATCAAAAAAAAAAAAAGGCTTGCATTAAAGCTGTGATGTTTGTCCAGAGATGCTATTCTCAAAGTGTTGTGTGGGGATTCTTGGGAGTTCCTTCAATGGGATCCATGATATTAAATATTTTTTTAAAAAATCTCCATTTTAATTTCTAATATAATAAACTTCTATAGATACAACTCACATAAAACAAAACTCTTGTGGGTCTCAATCATTTTTGAATAGGTAAGGGGATCCTATGACTAGAATGTTCTGTTCGCGAGTCAAAGGCATTGAGACAAAGCGAGTAACAAAAAGCAAGTCTTCTTTATTGTAACTCAGCAACAGAACAGAACCAAAAATGGTGCGCAGGCCTTTTATAGTGTCCTTGCAAGGACAGCATCAACCAATCATTGCAAAGGCTGGTTTCTCGCCTTGCGCGTGTGCGCAAGGCTGGAGACAGCCAGTCTGGTCCCGGGCAACCACGTGTTCTGTCCAGGACTCTCTGCAGCATTCCTGAGCCTGCTGAGTGATTCACCAGGCCCAGGACATAACACCCCTCCCCCCTGGATAAAACAATAAGTAACCCTTACTGTTTATAGCAGCAAACATATACATGTGTTCAATTGGCATGTTGTTATTACTAAACACATTATGCCTGCACACAGGCAGACCCATTCAGACATTTTACATGTACAAGAATACACAATGTTACTACAGTGAAATATTACACCCTTCTGTAGAGCATAAGCTGAGTTCTAAAGAACTATTAAGCCACCCACTTACTTGACAGAAATCTCACATAGTCCTTTAGATGTTTGGAAGGACCCTTGGCCCTCTGTGATCTTCTTGAAACCTGTGTGTGTGCCTGGCCTGCCAGCTTGCCTGCCAGGCTAGGCAGACCAGAACTTTGATGTCCCAAAGACATAGGTGACCCACCCAGCTGCTGACTGGCTGGATCCTCTGAACCCAAACCAGAGTTCCTTGGGGGGGGGTGGAATTCTCTAAGTCCAGTGGTGGGGTGGAATTCCCCAAGTCCACAATGGAACCCTCTTGGGAGCACTATCCCTTGAGCCCAAGACCAGTAGCTGGAGTGGCCTGAGTAGCTGATTGACAACAATGTCCCATTGATCCAGTGTCTGTGCCAAAGGTGCCAGAGTCAGGAGCCGCCTCCATGGCAAACCCCCCTTCTGGAGCAATAGCTGAAGCCTGTGAAGGTCCGCTTGGGCAGAGAGACTGTGGTCTATGATCGTAATTGTGGTCCTCCTCCCCCCCAAGAGCAGAGCCAGGAGTGGAAGTGTTGCTGGAAAGCCTCCAGCACAGTTGGTCAATGTGACATCAGATCACACGACCATCATCCAAGGCCACTTCGTATGACAGCGGCCCAGAGACCTTGCATACTACTGCTGTGACCCAGAGATGTCCATGTCCATAGTTCCTTGCCCAGACCAGATCGCCCACCTGTAGTCTCCTAGGTGCCCGTGGCTATGACACCTATGAAGCCACCCAGTCTAGGTGCAACCTGTCCAGTTTCGTGATGAGGCGGTGACCCGAGCGGAGTTCTACTGGGCTCTTCCCAGTGGCTGTGCAAGGTGTGATGTGTTGGCAAAGAAGAAAGTCAGCTAACCTGTGATGCCAGCTGCCATAAGTGATTCCCTTGAGTGAATCTTTGATAGTACGCACCATCCTCTCAGCCTGGCTGTTAGAAGCGGGATGAAACAGTGCTGAAGTAGCATGCTGGATCAAGTTGGCCTGTAGAAAAGCCTGAAACTCAAAAGAAGCGAATTGGGGGCCCTTGTCTGAGACCAGGACATCAGGAAGTCCATGGGAGGCGAAGATCCCTCTGAGCACCTGGATGGTCCTAGCAGTAGTAATGGAAGAAACAGGCACAACCTCTAGCCACTTGGAATGGCTGTCCATGAGAAGAAGGAAGAATTGCCCCTGAAAAGGCCCAGCGTAGTCAATATGAACCCTCGACCAAGGGGCTTGTGGTTCCTCCCACCTATGAACAGGGGCCTGAGACATTTCAGGCCTTGACTGTTGGCACACTTGGCACCCATGAACCTGGGTCTCGATCTCTTTATTGAGCCCAGGCCAGCAGAGATGGCTATGCGCAAGCGCCTTCATCCGGACTATACCCAGATATCCCTCATGCAAAGAGAGCAAGACTCTAGTCCTCAATGAGGCTGGGATGACTACCCTGCTACCCCGTAAAAGGCAACCCTTGAAAGTGGAAAGCTCATGCTTCCTTTGCCAGAAGCTTTGGAATTCTGCACCTGGACACGTGTCAGGTCATCCTGACAACACCCATGTCAGCACGCGTGTGAGCATGTGATCAGTAGCAATTTCTGCAGCCACATCCCTAGCATTGAGGGGACATTCAGGCAATTCCTGAATGGAGAGAATGTGAAGAGCAGGAGCAGGATCTGCCTCTATCTGTTTTAGAGGTAATCTGCTGAGGCCATCTGCATGGCCCATTTCTTTGCCTGGTTTGTGAACTAGGTGTAATCATATGCTGACAAGAAAATTAATCATCTCAGCATTTTAGGAGATATTATGTGGGGGGGTTGCTTGTTTGTTGTAAACAAACCCAGCAGAGGCTTATGGTCTGTGTAGACTGTAAAATGGTGGCCATATAAGAAATCATGAAATTTCTTTATGCCAGCCACTATGGCCAAGGCTTCTTTGTCAATCTGTAATTACGCTCTGCAGATGACAGAGTCCTTGAATAGTAGGCCACAAGGACTTGTTTCCCATCAGTCTTCAAATGACTAAGCACAGCCCCAACCCCATAAGGAGAGGCATCATATGCGATGCACACAGGCAATTGCTCATTGAAATGCACTAAAAGCGCATTTGAAGAGAGCAAGGTCTTGACCTCTGTAAAGCTCCTTTCATGGACCTTTGTCCACTGCCATGGAGCCTGTTTGTCCAAGAGCCAGTGTAACAGCTCAGCCACTGCAGCCTTGTGGGGAAGGAAAGAATGATAGAAATTTAACAGCCCTAGGAAGGCTTGAAGTTCACCCTTCGACTGGGGGTTGGGGCCTGCTGAATTGCTTGGAGCTTGGATTCAGCAGGATGGATGCCTTCAGCATCAATATGAAACCCCAGAAATTCAGTGGAAGTGACTCCAATTTTACATTTATCTTGCTTCAGCTTCAGCCCCACTTGGCAGAAATGAAGCAAGACAGCTCTCAGCCTTTCAGCTACATTTAGAGATGACTCCCCAGCAATGAGGATGTCATCGAAGTAGGGACAGACCCCAGGAATACCATGGAGCATTTGCTCCATCACACTTTGGAAGATGCCAGGGGCCACGTTAACCCCAAACTGCAGCCTTTTCACTTTAAAGGCTCCCCGGTGTGTCACAATTGTTTGAGCCTCAGCTGTTGCCTCATCAACAGGTAATTGTTGGTAGGCCTGTGCCAAATCAAGCTTTGCAAAGAGACGCCCCCCCCTTTGAGGGAGGCACTGGATATGCATGCTGTTGCAGCGCTTTCTTAAGTGTACATTTATAGTCCGCACAGATTCAGACTTCTCCATTGGCCTTCAGTGGCGTTACTATGGGAGTTTCCCCTGGACTAGAGTCCACAGGTTCTAAGATGCACTGCTGGAGCAGCTTGTCCAGCTCTGCATCAATTTTGCTTTTGAGGGCAAAAGGCACCCTTCTAGGTTTGATCCGTGTGGGTGTGATAGATAGGTCAAAACATAAGGCAATGGGAGGCCCCTTGTATGATCCAAGCTCTGAACTGAACACATCAGCAAACTCCTTGCAGACTTCTGCAAGGCCTGACGTTTGCAGACTGTGCAATCCAGTCACTTGAATCCCAAGGGCCTCGAACCAATTGAGTCCAATGAGACTCGTGTGATCAACCCCAACTACCACCACATCTAGCAGGCCTTCAAACGTCCTACACTGCACTTTGAGCATGGCCTCCCCCTTCACGCTGACTCTGGAATTCTGGAAGTCAGTGAGAATTAAATTTAATGGCCTGAGTTTGACCCGTAGGCCACTTCTGCTGCAAATCCTTTTAAAGGTGTCAAAAGAAATGATCGATAGAGTGGACCCTGTGTCCAACTCCATCGACAAGGGAACCCCTTGCAACTTCATGTCAATGTGAAGCTTTTTCTTAAGTGGCCTATGAATTACTGTCCTGAAAACGCTCCTGTGCGATGCGCAGAAACCTACCCTGTGTTGGCTGGGGACCCTGGTACCTTTCTGAAGCAATTCTTCCTGAGAACGGACCTTCTGGTGACCCAAACAGATGGAGGCAATATGGCCTTGCCTGCCACATGCCCAGCAAATGGCAGAGCGGAATCTGCAGTCGGAGAACTTGTGGCATCCTCCACACCAGAAACATCAAGGGGATGCTGGGGCCTTGTCTCTACACTCTTGAAACTTCTTCTCCTCTGTCTGGTGCAGCCTATCCACCTCCTCTTCAGGATCCTTTTCTGAATCTTCTTGAGCAACCTCTTGATGGACAGAAATTGTGGTTGGAGGATTTCTGGTGAGCCGCAAGGCCTTCACAGCACCGCCCGCTGCTTCTTCAGCTGCAATCTCTCTCAAGGCATCTTGGAATGAGACAACTTCTTTGGCGAAGATCTTCTGCTGCAGCTCACGACTTCTCAAGCCACAAACTAAATGATCCTGGAGCCTCTCTTCCAGGTCCTTGAACTCACATGGTCTAGCGGCTTGTCTTAAGGCAGCAATAAAGTCCACAGCAGACTCACCACACCTCTGGTCCCTCTGCTCAAATGTGTGTTGCCAAGTAATCACTGAAAGTTTAGGTTCGAAGTGTTCTTGCAGCATTTTCTTCAAATCAGCATAGGACACTGACTCCAAAAGTGCTGGGGCAACCAGATTCTCTGCTGTATCAAATGTCTCTTGTCGACAAACACACAGCAAAGGTAGCCACTTTGAGGCCGTCCTCTCTAATCTGGTTCACCCAAAAGTAGTTCTCCATTCAGGCCCTGTAAGAGTTCCAGCGTTCTGGGCGAGAAGTATCAAAATCCGACAACTGGCCTATCTTTGACATCGTATCAGCCTGGAAACTTCGTCAATGCCTTCGCTGCAAGCTTCTGTGGAGGGGTCCCCTTTGCCAAGCTCACCTCCAACGTTTTCGTACTGGCAGGCGAGTTGCTTCTCCAGACGCCGAACTTCAGGACTCCTGGTGGTGAGTCCTATCTTCTTCTTCTTCTGTTGTTTTTGCTTGCAGCAATCCCACCTTCGTCGCCAATGTTCTGTTCGCAAGTCAAAAGCATTGAGACGAAGCGAGTAACAAAAAGCAAGTCTTCTTTATTGTAACTCAGCAACAGAACAGAACCAAAAATGGCGCACAGGCCTTTTATAGTGTCCTTGCAAGGACAGCATCAACCAATCATTGCAGAGGCTGCTTTCCCACCTTGTGCATGCACGCAAGGCTGGAGACAGCCAGTCTGGTCCCGGGCAACCATGTGGTCTGCCCGGGACTCTCTGCAGCATTCCTGAGCTTGCTGAGTGATTCAGCAGGCCCAGGACATAACAAGAATGTTTGAGAGCCACAGGTCTAGAAGAAATGAATGGTTCTCAATTCATGCAACACTGAGAACAAACATCAATGTGTGAATAAGAAATAGTCAGGCAATAGCTTTATAATACCTCTTTCAATCCTCCAATGAGCTATTTAAATTAGTAATAATAAGAAATAAGCTGATGAAATAACTTCAGTTAATTCTGCTGTATAACAGATAGACACAAAGCTGCAGTTACCAATATATTTGGTATACCATACACATACACATAAATATATCTGACACTTATGCTTCTATTGAAGAGGAAAGACCAATCATTGTGACTTTCCACTGTGGCCACTACTCGCCTGAAGAAGAGAAACTGACCAGGGACCTCCATTTGATGCTTCCTACAGAGAAGTAAGAACAGAGAAATTGGCTGTCAAACTGTGATCCTTTCATTGTTTATTCTCCATCTGAAGTGGGGAGTGGAAAATTCTGACCATGATGCTCAGATGGTTTATTAAATAGTCCTTTACTTCCTTATTTTCCTCTTCATTTTTTTCCCTTTTGTTTTTCAATGTGTTTTAGATCATGGGATGATTTCTCTCATGTCTTGCAGATTGCCAATCGCAGGCTTTTGTCCTATGAGGTCACTGTGGAAAACCCACTAAAGAATTATCCATCATATTGGACAACATATCCAAAAGTCATTTTCACAAAAGTTTAGCTAGTCACAGAAAATGTAAACTACAGGTATTTACTTAAATAGCAAGTTTTATTTAATAAAATAAAATAAAGGGATACATTAACTAAAGCATTAACCACTGCATATCACTAAACTATGTGGCAATATTTTCTTGTTTTTGATAGTCTTTGACTTTCTAGAAGGCATGAAGTTATTTAGACCTTGCTGAAACAATCCCAAGATTTGCTGTATTCATTTTCCCCTTTAATTATACGCACTGTTGTTTCTCAAACACCACTCCTCTCATTCAAAGATTTACGCCTTTAGTTTAAATGATCAATAGAGTCTACAAAGTAGTTAAGCCATGAAGCAGCCGCACAGGGTCAATTAAAATCTGATCTTCTCAGTTTCCACAAAGTGTTTCTGCAACATTTGCAGAACACAAAGAATAAACTTACAGGTTGACCTCTGTCAAAATGAAACGGGGTAGAAATGAACTGATTCATCAATCCTCTCCCAAAAATTTGCTGAAGATATGTAAGTGTTCTCCAAGGCACACAGAGAGAGAGACTTAATTTTTCTTATCATCACTGTGGAACTTGCAACTTACAAAAATGTTACAGAAAAAGTTTTAGGAGGGTTTTTATATTTTTCTCTTGCAGGGAGAAGCAGCAACCTCTCTGAATTCAACTACTGGAAGATTAAAACTTAGAAAATAGTGAAGAACTTGATCAGTATTTTCAGACTGCTTTTACTGACCTATTGCAATCATTTTAAAATTGATGTCCATCTCCTAGAGCATTCATAATCTCAGTGTGCTCTGTGTCATCTGAAAATCTGTAAATATTCCATTTGTTCAAGTTACTAGTCAACAAAGTAAAGAGTATGAGGCCTAGGACCAAATCCTGTAGCACAGTGGTTCTTAACCTTTTTGAACAAATCGCCCCCTTGAGCCAATGAGTAAGTTGTCATCGCCCCCTCCCCCAACATAACCTCTCAATCACAACATAGGAAATAATTCTTCAATTTATGCAAACACTTTTTTTTGTTTTCTTTAAAATTGTCATCAGGACATATCGATGCAAATAGTTTATTTCCAGTCTTTTTCCCATATCTCAACTGTGTGAAAAATTTTGGTGCCACCTGGCACTTTATCCCAAACTTCGTGATACATGTATCATTATTATCTTATTTATTCAAGACACTTAAATGTAATCACCACTGAAAACAAAATTCAATTGTAAGAAAGTGAAATGCCCAAAAAGAAAAACACAATTCAATCCACTAATAGCGAGCGATCTGATGTTTTTGTACAAGAGATATACAGTGATTTACTGTATGAAAAAGTCTCAAAAGTGTCCCCAAAACTTCTCGCTCCATCGCCCCCATATCACCCCTTTTGTTCCTTCACCCCCCTGAAAAACAAAATCGCCCCCTGGGGGGCAATATCGCCCAGGTTAAGAACCACTGTTGTAGCACATTGAGACTGCTGTCCAGTTTGATGAAGAACTCTTATACTTCAGCAAATACAGTTCTTAAATCAGTTGTGGATCCTCATTTAACAAGCTTGTTCATCTGAATGCTACAGAATAGTCTACCGAATGCTTTGCAGAAATCAAGATATATTCTGTCCATAGACCATAGATATGAAATCTTACTACATCCAGATCCAGGGCAGCATTCTATATCACACAGTGGCTAAACAATTATATCCTGCCATATAAGACCTAAACAAAATCACAGAAGCATCTGGTGTGTGTAATTTGTCCTTCACATACTAGGTTTTACATGAACTAAGCCGCTTTGTGTGAAGGTGCACTTGATTGGGTACATTTTCAAAAGCCTCTCAGAAAAGTGTAGGCTAAAAGCTTTTTCTGTGATACCTCCTACTTTGTTTTTAACTTTGAGTAATGTTTCGAAATGGTCTGTAAGTGAGGAATGCAATTTGAAGTGACCCAGATGGACATTTATCAACTTGTTAAGAACTAAACCTTTCTTTTTCTCTTTTAAGAGTAGGTATTGCATTTGGCCCACTTTATGTCATTATCGTGATAGCTTTTTGGATCAACAACAATTTCCCTAAAAAACATTCCTTTCCTGCAAAGAAGGCAGCCAGAAAAAGAAATTGAACTTCAGATTTAATTCTGGTACAAAATGGAGTTTCTCCCGGTTCACTCTTCCAGCTTTTTAAAAAATACATTTTAAGCCCACATGTCAGATATAACATTGATGGGACGGTTATTTAAAATGGCCATTATTTAAAAGAAGGCATGACTTCAGTTTGCCCTCATCACAGTAATACAGATTAGAGAAATAATTTTAAAATGGTTTTCTTGGCTCGCCAAAATGATTGGGGGGGGGGAGTCTGCTTCCAATGAAATTGACAGAACTGTTGCCAAAATGAAGGCTAGATTATTGGTGAATAACAACCATTTCCCCCACGCCACCCACAAAACTTGGGTTTTTTATTTTATATTTAATCACTTTTGAAAACTTTCACTTCCATTTTTTCCCCAGTTCACTGTTCCTCTGTAAATTTTGGAGGATAAATTTCTTGGGTTAAGAACCTGACTTCTGTTGGTACTCTTGAAGTATTATTTATGATGCTGAAATAGAATATTTGCTTTATCTGCTTTAAAATTGGTTCACAATGTGGTATAGGATTTTTGCATGAAGTAAGTAAAAAAAAAGAGTAATATAAGTGATCAGGATTGAACAAGATCTAGAACTAAAATCAGAATTCTATTTTACAACCCCGGATATACTGCTTGCACAACTACCTTAGGCCAAGGAAGTTTGGCCAATCAAAAGGAAATAATTATCAAAGGTTATAATTCATTCAAGTAAAGAGTGAGCAACAGATATCTTCTACCTTGCTTTTAAAACTAGAATAAGACTGTTATTCTTGCTATTTAACAAAACTAGTCTTCATTGCATTTCTGGGCACAATGCAGTATGCCTACTAAGGGGAGGAGAAGGCCTTTTCAGAGTAACTCCTCATTAGTTATGGCATGGCCCTCAATAGTGAGACCTATATGCCCTTAAATTAAAAAGCACATGATTTACTTTTTATGGTATGATTTTTTTTCCTTTTATATTCTTAAGAATTTGTTGGGGCAATATATACTGCTATAAATACATGCGCTTATACATGTGAAACTTTATGGAATAAGGGCAATTTATTATTATTAGCTATCTCTGTCTTAGAAGGAAGGGCATTAATAAGCAAGAGAATTAACATCACTGCAAATGAATGGAAGCCTACAATGATTGCATTACTAGAAGTCTATCACAGAACCCAAAAAGCCACTAATGTGGAATATGATTTAACAAGAAAACTTGTGTGAAAAATGTTATCAGTTAATTATAAAGAATATATTCTGAATTAAAAAATCATAATTTAGATTTAAAAACCAAGATCTGAGTTTGTAACACTGTAGGATTTTCAAATAGCTGCATTCTAAAAGAGCTTAACTGTTCACCTAACTCTTGCAGAAGCAATTTGTGATGGAAGCAAACTTGAGGTGTGTTATTTTAAGAAAACAGCAATCACTCTGATTATTTCCAGGCCAAATATCTGACATTTTACAGCAGTTTTTATTATAGCATCATGCAGGCTATATATTACCAACATTTTCTCCAGAAAAATATGTGTTTCCTGAAATGAAATAGCAGTGAGTATTGATCATCAAATTCCTGGTTTACCTTAAAATTCTTTTACCTTTAGTTCTTGAAAGTCTGTAATTTTATATGCTATATTGTACTTTCATTCTGTTAATGTGTTTAAGGCCTTCTCCTTTTTGTTTCCATTGAATATTTATATTCCCCTCCTCCTCTGTCAAGAAACTCTGGTTTTCTATCTTCAGAAAAAGTGTGTCTTTCCTCTCATTTTCCCTGATGGACTCATAATTAAAGACACAGGGTGGGGTGGCCTATACATCTAATTGAAGCATATCATCAAGGATTGCAAGCACCAAGCTGAATGCATTACTGTGGTATCTAATTATCACATTGATTGACGGAAGGATTTTCTCTCTCTTCTTTGCAGAGGTAAAGGCCCATCTGACAGATTATAGCCTTGCTTTGAAGTCAGCTGCATACATACGGAATCAAAGATCGAGGACTTCCCATATGTATTTCGATGTGGCTTATCCCTGTCAGCCATTTCCTTTACATATTTACTGTAGGATGCTTTGAAGTGGCAGAGCATTTTTCTATGCTGCTGGGGCATATGAGGAAGGGGTGATATGGTTGTGAATAGTTTGAAAAGCAGAGAAGAGCAGCTTTCTAGCAGTCTGGTTTTTTTTAAAAAAAAAACTTGTTAGAGACTTGATAATCCATTTTCATGGGATGATTGGGGAAGAAGCACAATCATTATTCTGCCTTAGAGAATTGTACTGCTAATTTCCTGTTTAGATAACTCGGATTCTGTACTTTTTTTTTTTTTTGTCAATGTTCTTGTTCTAAACTTTTTTTTTTTTTTACTATAATAGCAAAACGTACAGCTCACATACTTGTATCCAAAGAAAAAGTCTAAATCACTTGGACTACACATAATATATTTTTAGAAGCAAAAAAAGTCTGGGGGGGGGGGCATTTGAAAGGCTGGACGTTAAGTTATATACCCAGTACAGATAGTTCTCAATTTACAACAATAGCGATCAAAATTTATATTGCTAAGGAAGGTTGTTCAATGTGTCATACCCAATTTTACCTTTTTTTGCTATGATTAAGTGACTCACTGTAGTTATTAAGTGAATCGCGTATTCATTAAGTTTTCCTGATTGACTCTGATTGTCTAGAAGCCAGCTGGGAAGATTTCAAATGGCGTTTACATGAAATCATGCATCAAATACCTAAAATTCTACATTTTAAAAACTCAGTCTATTTTCCTTAAGACAAATCAGCATATTCCATATAGATTACAGGTGATCTTACAAGGTAAAATGTGCAAATTGCATATTTTGGCTTCTGGGTTAATTGCAGTCAATTACTATGGTTGGCAATTACCTTGTTCTCTGAAGGCAGAGAAATATTGCCTTGGGTTACTATAGTATCAGACACCTGGTTCTCCATAGTCAAATGCTTACATTTAACTTGACTACCTATGAAGTTCTTTACCTAAATTTATCACTTTCTACATTACCTAATTATACTCTTTCCCAACCTCATTTAAAACAAACAAACAAAAAAAAACCTATGTAGGACTCTTTTTGGCATTTGGTGTTCTTTCAATATATATATTGTATGTATGTATGTATGTATGTGTGTATGTACACCCACATACTGTACAACCTTCTTTTTGATAAACCTCCACCCATGAAAGAAAAAAACACCAGTGGGATATGCTCATCAATATCATTACAGTTCTAAAAAGTCACAACATTTAGTAGCACACAAAGTTCTTGAGTGTTACATATTTTATTACATTATTCCTCTGCATAATAGTCTAAGTACCAAGGATATGTGTTTGCTTGTAAAGTAGTAAGCATACTTCAAGTTTCTTTTAATTTGATGTCTCAGATCTCACAACTGGACTAAGTCGCATCAAATAGCTGAAAGCCCAACAATTATAAAGGCTAAAGCTGCAATAGAAAACAGAAAATCCGAAGTCAGTTAAAGGATCAACTCAATCTTGTGAATTCCCACAATGCTTGTGGGCTTTAGTGGCTCACCTGTCTATCAGACAAGAGTTTGCCTCTTGAGCTGCAGGTTAACAATTTGGCCTGAGGATAAGTGGTATGGAATGCATAAAATGGATGTATTGTTTCTGAATCGACTATGGTTTCCTGGTGACTGTATTTTATGTTTTTTTTAAAAAGCTTTAATGTTTTTTAATGTTTGCATGATTATTTTGTTTTTGATTTTTGGTATTATATTTTAACTGGAGGCCACCCAGAGTCACAAATATGAGATGGACATCTATGGAAATCAGGCAAACATCCATTGGTGAGAATTCTTAACATAGCTTTGGACTTCCCCCTCCAACAAAATTCAAAATATCTTGGTGTCTTGGCTTCCTTCATTGCTTGTCCTTCCAACTGAAGAGAGTCTGTGTATGTTCCTGGTTTGCTCTATTTCTCCTGATACGAAAAGAAAATACAGGAAGGTGAAGAACAGGGGTGGGGAGGGGGCATCACTGCCTTCCTGTTTTTGGTGTCCCCCACCAGTTACCTAGAAAGATCATCAGCTGGTTCAAGCAAACAGTCATAATGGACTTTCACATGGCTGTACCAGAAAGTGGGATGCTTTGAGATGCTAACAGCACTGATAGTAAAAAAAAAAAAAAAATGGAAGTGCCCAAACTGACAGGTTAATCAAGTGTGAGCCAACAGTCCTGTTCCCTTTCCTGTTTTTTTCCTCTGAATCCCTTCATCCAACACAGGTGATGAGGCATGCAGATCTCTCAGAAAAGAACAGATAATTCAGTGGGCTGCCAGTGCAAATAGTCTGTTTTTGCTCCTTGGATTGGCAGCCTTCCATCGGGGACTGTGATCAGCATAAGAGCTCACTGAATCAGACCTGAAAACAACATTCTGTGTACCATTTCAAGCTTCACCTGGGTACACAAAGCCAAAACGGTTCGTTTTCTTCCCTGCTTTTCCACATGTTAGGTTGGTTAACAGGGACTGATCTCTCTACCTGTCCCTCTCAGTTTCCCAACTGACAGAATCTGTAAACGGTAACTTATAAACATGTTTTTTTTATTTTAATCTGTTATGAGAAACATAGGACTTGCTGGAGGTTCTTATTTATTTTGATGGACTCTTTTTTTAAAAAAACAAACAAACAAACAAACAATGCTGCAGCTGAGAAATAGTTTGCATGAGAAAAAGGTCAGAATTAACCTCAGGCTGAATCTGACATTTTCTTCATCTCTGAGCAGATAAACCAGTTTACTTGTAAGACAAAGCTCTGAACTCATTTGAAAAGAAGAGGATACAGTTGTAAATTCAAAATATGGCAAATTGGCAAAGATCCATTCTATACTGAGAGGAAACCAAAGGCTTGAAAACTTTTAGGGATAATACTGATTTTTTTTCCTTTCGATAAAGTACAGGTAATCTCCTAACGTTTGTTTAACAACTGTTCAAAGTTATAACAGTGCTGAAAAAAGTGACTTATGCCTGGTCCTTACGCCTTGTGTACCACAAAGTGTCCCCATGGTCACATAATCAAAATTTGGGTGTTGGCAACCAGCGTGCATTTATGACAGTTGTATTCACATGATTACTATTTGCAACCTTTCAGGGGCGCTTCCGACATTCAAAGTCAATGGGGGATGTCAGATTTGCTTAAAGACTGTGTAATTTGCCTAATGACCTTGGTGATTTGCTTAATGACCATGGCAAAGGAGGTCATAAAATCACTCGTGACTCATTTAATGACCACATCACTTACGGATGGAATCTTCAGTCCCAGTTGGGGTCATAAATTTAGAACTACCTACATTGTTTTTCCTGATGATTCATTTTGATTTTTAAAATTAAGATGGATGAGCCACTTTGGCTATGCAATAATAGTTTTGCATCTAGAGTGCTAATGAACAGAACTCCACTTACTTTCTATTCCTGCTGTAAGGAAAGGTTTGGTCTAGTACAGTGGTTCTCAACCTGTGGGTCGGGACCCCATTTGGGGTCGAACGACCATTTCACGGGGGTCGCCAAACAAGGCTGTCCGCCATTTTTCCCCCCTTTTCTTTGGCCACGCCCCTGGCACCCGGTGATGTATAAGTGGTTGGGGGTCACCACAACATGGGGAACTGTATTATGGGGTCGCAGCATTAGAAAGGTTGAGAACCACTGGTCTAGTAGTTAAGGCACCTGAGCTAGAAAGTGGGAGATTGTGAGTTCAAGCCCTGCCTTAGCCATGAAAGCCAGCTGGGTGACTTTGGGCCAGTTTTTTTCTCTCAGCCCAAGTCACCTCCCAGGGTTGTTATTGTTGGGAAAAGAGGAGGAGGAGGAAAGAGTATTGTGTTCACCACCTTCAGTTATTTGTAAAAATAATGAAGGCAGGATATAAATAATAAACATATAAATTATTCTGTTAAATAAATAAATAAAGGAGATTCCTTCTTTTTCATTGCCTTGTGAACTTTCTTATAGGAAGCAGCGAAGAGGTTTCAAGGGAATTATTGAACATTACTCTTCCTGCTTCTTAAAGTAGACTCACGTCTATAGTTGCAGGAATAAAAATCCTTCCAGTTTTGGAAGCTCAACCAATGTAAAAAAGTAGAGATGCTAATATTGGTGTTGATTACTAATAGGGCTTATTTCAGGTTTGCAATTAATTTGCAAATAGTTCTTACAGGACATTTAGTGTAAGGATTTAATTGAATAATTTATATGGTCTTCTGGCCAGGAGCTGAATGTGTGTCCTTCCTATGTTTATTTACTCTGTTGTTGAAGCAACTTTCCAGAGTGGTTTTTTTTCTTCTTAGAGTAAACCTAAGTTTACAGTGAATTGAAAAAGAGAAGCGAGAGAAAAACTTGCCAGCTGTCCTAAATGCCTTTATACAAAAAGAATATTGTAAGATGGGGGGGGGGGATGCAGAAATGGCTAATCAGGGAGCCGAAGCAACATTATTTGGAGAAAACGTACAATGTTTGGGACTTTTTTAGTTTAGGGTAGAAGAATGAGGAAGTTAAAATGTATTATATACATATATAACATTATTTACCTGCCATTATTCCCCACAGGAAAATGTCTTAATTTTAGGAACTTATAAGAATTAAAAAGTGATCTTTTTATGCTGTTTTATATATGTCTTTGGGTCATCATGACTGGTTATTAACCACAATGAAATAAATAATGTTATTCAAGAAATGGACAGAGTAAAATCCAACAACCTTATTGTACTAGAACTTAGGGCTATCCACTGAAGCCACATAGTGAGAAATTTAGGATTTATACCAGTGTTTTTCAACTTGGCAGGTTTAAGATGTCTGGACCAACTTCCATGCTGGCTGGGGAATTTTGGGAGTTGAAGTCCACATAAGTTGCCAAGTTTGAGAGAAACGAAAGCAGGCATATCAAACTGCCAGCCCACAGGCTGGATGCGTCACACCGAAACCGTGCCCATCCCATGGCCAGCAATGGGGAAAAAGTTGTGATACATCGCGCAACGTCACGTGACATCGCGAGTTTGACATGCCTGAATTAAAGGATTTCTTTGCATTCATTATACAGTTTGACAGTATGCTCAGATGACTTTAAAAAGTCTGCAGAAAATGAGGTTAGTGCAATTTTTTGGCTGCAATGACACTATTGTTTCTAAGACCAGCATGCCTCTGAATGCTTTTTGGTAACAAACTATCATGGAAAGATAGAGCTACTTTCATAACTTTCGCTTTGAGCTTCCTATTGATTCACCATTTGAGGAAATAGATTGCAGGATTTTACCAATTTCAGCAGAGTACAGGTAGTCCTTGACTTACAGCCACAAGTGAGCCCCAAATGTCTGTTCTGAAGTGAGACGTTTGTTAAGTGAGTTTTGCCCCAATTTACCACCTTTCTTACCACAGTTGTTAAGGTAAGTTAGCAACCCGGTTGTTAAGTGAATCTGGTTCCCCCATTAATTTTGCCTATCAGAAGTTCGCAAAAGATGATCACATGACCTTGAGACACCACAACGGTCATAAATATGAACCCATTGCCGAGCATCTGAATTTTTATCACATGTTCATGGGGCTGCTGCAAAGGACTTAACTATGAAAAAGGTCATTAGTCCCATTTTTTTCAGTTTTGTTGTAACTGAATGATCATTAAACGAACTGTTGTAAGTCGAGAACTACCTGTATTTATTTATTTATATTTTGTGTTTCTAAACCACCCATCTCCCTCAAGGAGGGACACTGGGCAGTGTACAGTATAATATCAACATCTAAAACCTTGTGCCAAGTCATGGGAGCTGGTGGGGGCAGGAACTGCTCAGCTGAAGAATTCCCTCTTTTCTATGTTAAGTTTGGTGCTGGGTTTTACTTGGATGGGCCCTATTAGTGCACCCCAATACTATAGAGCAGTCTAAGAGGACAGATTGGAAAGCTTTCTTTTGCTACTAAGCCACTCACAAACCATATTTAATTTCCATTGGGCTTGTCAAGCTGATAAGAGACCTGGCTGCATGCAGAGAATTTGCCCATCTACACACATCTGGTTAAGATCTTCCACTTGCTTGATTAACAATATTAGAAATATACAATCCTTTTTCGAGCCAAGAACTTTCTTTACTCCATGGGATGCTGCAGCTGGAACATATCCAGGTGGTGCTTCTGCAAAGACTGTAATGTTGCCTAGGGTTTTAGAAAGACTTTACATCTTTTTAAGTCACCCCAGTGAGCTGAATTTTTAAATCTCCATATGGAAGGGTTTTTATTGCAACTACTGTTGGATACCAGATGGGAATTCTAAACTGAGGTACAGGGGCTGCTGCTTTATACAGTTTATTCTGAAATTCTGTATAGTTTGCAATACTTGCCCCAGCTGGATTCATAAATACATGCTTTCCTCGCTCAGCACTTGAAACTGCCTTTTTTTCCACACGAAGGAGAAAATGATTGAAATCGCTGGCCCTTTATTGAAAAAAGGCTACAATTTCTCATAAAGTGAAAAGGGACATATAACAATATTCCCAGTTTATGTTACTAATACCGTGTCTGATATGGTAACATGGTGATGACATTTGCCAAAAAAAAAAAGGCAGTTGATATTTTATTAATTAGTTCTGAACTACTGGAACTCTCTGGATTGTTATTTGCTTTATATCCCAGAGAAAAAGAATTACCAATGAAGTGTCAATTCAAATAGAATTTTTGGCACATATTTTAAATACAGATGATGGGCAATGAATCCATTTAATCTGTAAAATCTACAGATTTTGACTACACTCAAATAATTTCACGCCATGACAAAGAGGATCAATATAATGCTACCTTAGATCTCCCCAACACCTTCATTCGCAAATCTGTTTTCCCGTAGAAAATTACCATTTGGATAAGACACAAAACCTACAGTATAGTGATCCTGATCATCCATTATTAATTGAAAGCAATGTTTTTCAAACTTGGCAACTTTAATAGGAGTAGACTTCATCTCCCAGAATTCCCTAGTACAAAATGCTGGCTGGAGAATACTGGGAGATGAGGTCTACATATCCGAAAGTTGTCCAGTTTTTTTTTTTAAAAAACCCCACTGATTTAAATTATAGGAATCATTGTTCAAGGAAGTGAGAGAATTCCAGGTAATAAGGGGCAAGTGCCTTATTCTTGCCAGATTTCTTCCTCTTCCAAAGCACACAGCTTAATTGGCTTACCAATTCTGACAAGCAAAAGTTCTGTGTCTAGGACACTGCTACTATGAGTAAACATTGGCTCATATTTGTAACCATCAGGATTAAGGACCAGCACCCAAAATACACAAACACACTTCCTCTTGAGCAACATACATTTTACACTAAGCTTGATCTTTTCTTGGTTTTAGTTGTAACAGTTAAAACTGGATTTGTTTTGGAATTGAATGAAAAGAAATTCAGATATCTTACTGAATGTCTTCTATAAGGACCATTTGTCCTTCTATGTCCTTCTCATAAAGATTAACAGTTCAAAAATGTCAAAGTCTTTCTAACAGCAATTCTGTTCATTCTTGTACCAGAATAAAACAGCAGAGCAGAGGTCCCCAACCTTTGAGGCACCAGGGACCGGTTACGTGGAGAGAGGTTTTTTTGAAGACTGGAGGGTGCATGGTTTTGTGTGCTGCCTGCATCCCATGGATGGGGCTTTGCTTGTTTGTGCAGTCCGGTTGCTGGTATGCCACGGACCAGTACCGGTCCACGGACTGGGGGTTGGGGACCCCTGCAGCAGAGGATATATATGGTAAATATACACAGTAAAATTATGCATTGAGTCCATTTGATGAACTTTGCATTTTTTGACTGATTCCCATTTGGGTACCTGAAGGAGTTTCTCTTTTTCCTGTTTATTTTATTTTTTTTAGTCAAGGCAATATGCTGACTTGCATTGTATTTGGAGACGAGGGATAAAATGTCACCAGAGGCAAAACTGGCCTTGTACACATTTCCATTTTTGAGCGGGGGGGGGGGGAGAGAAGAGTTTTCATTCCATTACCAGAAGCGGACCTGCAAAAAACAGGTGGTTATATGCACTAACTGAAGCCAAAATGAAGATAAAAATAGTTCTGAACTGCTTGAAGAAAGCTTGGAAAAAAGATATTTTCCATTTGCAAAATAACCTTGGGCAGTAAGTTCAAACCTTTCCATGCAAGCACCACAAATTAAGCATGGGTAGCAATTTACATGATTGTGACAGCTTGAGATTTTGTTGTTGTTGTTTCTTTTAAAGCAACATACGCCTTACATTTCATCTATGCTCAAGAAGCCTTTTTAACCCCCTACCCTGAAAGACAGAATACCTTGCTTTGATCAGCACTCACTAGGTGGCTTAGTACTACATATTCCTTTTAACCAGACCACACATGCCGTATGTTTGGAAGACCTTCCGACTATGGGAGGTATATGATTGACTCCCTGTGTTTTACGTATTAAAATAAGTTAGGGAAAGTATGCAGAGCATGGCTTCTAGAATTTTTTTTCCAGCCTCTTAAAAATAGGTCTACCATATGTCTCATGACTGGGAGAGAGGTGGGTTGGAAATAGAGGATTAGCAACCTTATAAACCACTGCCCAACTGCCTTTCCTGTAAGGATAGATTGGAGAAATGGAGGGACTTCTTTACAGTCCCCAATTGAACCCACTGTACAGGTGGTCCTCAACTTATGAGCACAATTGACCCTAACTTTTCTGTTGCTAAGTGAGACAGTTGTTAAGTGAGTTTTGCCTCATTTTATAACCTTTCTTGCTACGGTTGTTAAGTAAATCACTGTATTTGTTAGTAACCTGGTTGTTAAGTGAATCTGGCTTCCCCATTGACTTTGCTTGCTAAAAGGCGGCAAAAGGGGATCGCATGTTCCCGGGACTCTGCAACCATCATCAATATGAGTCAGTTGTCAAGCATCTGAATTTTGACCACCCGACCATGGGGGTGCTGCAAGGGTTATAAATGTGAAAAAAAACCCCGGCATAAATCAGTTTTTTTCAGTGCTGTTGTAACTTTGAATGGTTGCTAAACGAACTGTTGTAAGTTGAGGATTACCTGTATTTTCCTATTTGAGCTTCCTTTTGCTAACTTCTTCCACCATACCAAATTTGATCTTTTCTGTTCTGCTTTCTCAGAGTCACACTACTGATGGACAGAATCTTTTCTTTCCAACCTTCTCCTGGTCTGGATAGAAGAAAACAGAGAAATGTTCTGAAGAATGGGAAAAAAAAAAGAAGATTGCTGCAGGAATGAAAAAAATATGTAACTTTTAATGCAAAGTGAATATGTCAAGGGTTCTTGAAATCACAGAGCTATTGTATCATGGTAATCAAGAAGTGATCTACCATTTGAACAGCATGTTCCTATTAACAGGTAGTTACCAAGGCCCTTAAAATTTGCCCCATGATTAGACATGGTTGTTACCGAAGAAAATCAGTTAGACAATCCACCCCAGCAGCCTTAGTCTTTTTGACTCCCTTGCTTGCTTGCCAAAATAGAAATCTCTAGGATAAAAATAGCTAGAAGAGTTACGGTGTTCTTCAAGAGTAATATGGAGATGCTTTCTTTGGCTCTTTCTTTTCTCCAAATTGTTAACTCCCTTTTGCTCAAAACCTCCCCGATCACAACTGGGTTGCAGCAAGAAACAATTTCCAGAAAGTCCAAAAGAAAACTTTCATGCTATTGAGTCTTGGCCTCCTTCAGTCTGTTCTGAGGTGTAGAGTTTTCTTCTGGGTAAGATACATAGTAGATGGGTAGAAACGCCCAAGACTGCTATTCTATCAAAATGGAGGAAAGGAATACTGGCAATCCAATTAGGAGTCATTTTAATTCTTCATATGCATGGAAACTTCTGCAAATGCTGAACTGGTTGTTTCCTGATTTAGGCCTAAAAAGGCTTATCTGCTTTCCTACAGTGCTAAGCAGTGGATGTAACATCTCACGTAAAGACAACAAAATAAGTGAATTGATGTGAGCCCAGTAACTTATATACCATCATGTTTATTCTTACTCATTCTCTTTAGAAAGCAAAAAATCTTCATTTTAGAGAGGAAACAGGTAAGGATGTCATTTACAGGAGAAAATGAAGAAAATTCACAATGTTTTGTAGTAATCAAGTTTATATTTCCCACAGGATCAAAAAGATTTGACCTCAGTTCTCATGTAGTAGGACATTATTCATTTGTTACCTTGTTTTCAATGAAAGAGAGTCTCAAAATGCTTGAACTATAGTATCTCTTGTTATTTGGTGGCTAATAGCATTTGGCTAACAAATATTATTTCTCCCAGAGGAGAACCCCACTAGGATTTCTGAACTCCCTTTCTACCCTCTTTCATTTGATTTCTCTTCCTTCTACATCACAATCAAGAATATTTCACTTCTGAGGACTGAAAAAAGCATGCACAATCAATCTCTATTCAGGTATGAGTTTCATTATTGATATATGCAATATAAATCATGGAAGAGAATTGTGGAACCCATTGCACAACAATAAAACTTGTGTTCATTCTTCTTACTAAGAGAATAATTAAATAAGTGAGATAGATACAAACAAATACCATATCTTTAGTTTAAACTTCCACATATCAATGAATGAATAGAGCCTAGCTTTTTTTCCTCCCAAGTATTGAGACATATCCTATTCCTTCCTCTCCATGTATTTTGATTTTTAAATGGGGGCAGGGAGGGTTATTACTTTTTTATTGCTTTTATATTAGGTTTTTATCTTTGTAAGCTGCCCAGAGTTTACTGAGATTGAGTTGGGCATAATGTTCTTAAATAAATAAAATAAAATATCACAATAGCTGTGTAGCAAAACAGCCATGGTTCATGAAAACTTTAGTTCAGTCTATATGGAGACTTGCAGGTAAAATAATTACTGGAAAAGTGCTTTTTAAATTTCCATTAATAGAAAATGGCAAACCTCGAAGTTTTACATCTAAGTTTTGGAATTATATGCACTGTCTTGTTACACAGCCAGCTTCCTCTTCAGCATATGGGTTTGACATTATTTTAATAGTATATCATGCTACCTGACTGAAGCAGACATACTTTACAAGCAAATGCACAAATTTCCAAGGCAAGACAACTGCACATACCTAAAATGTAATCAGTTACAAAATACTTCAGTGTGTTCTAAATTGTTCTAAACAATTGCATTTCAATGGTTAAATTATCAGTTCTGAACTTAGTTCCTTAGAAAATGAAGCAAACAAAAATCTATGGGCTGTGATTTTCACCAATATTGTTATAGCCCTGAAATATATAGAAAGAGTGATGCCACTTGCTTTGAAGGAAGCAAACATCCACTCTTCAAGAAGCCATCATTGGATCAATAGAAGTAGAGAAACAAAGGGCCTTGGAGGAGGAGGGGTTATTTGGGTCTCTTTCAGTTGGGATTCTGGCTAAAGTACTCATTGATTGCATGTTGAATAGGAGTACTATTCATCCCAACCCACCATGGTCTCTTGGGGGGCTTCAATCCTATCAATCTTGGTGTCCTACCTGCCTGATTCAGGAGACTGGAAATCAGTGTTCTGATGGTTCTCCTAGGCTAGTTTCTGTCAGGGTTGAGGGGTCTCTCAAGGCTTTATTCACTCCTACTTCTATTTAACTTGTATGTAAAGCCACTATGGGAGATCATCCATCAACACAGGGCAGGTTTTTTCAGTATGCTGATTTAACCAACTTGCAGTATCATTTTGGTGACTGTAGGAGAATACTTTTTTCAATTCCAGGCATAAAGTGGATGGGATGGGATGGGAAGGGAAGGGATGGGAAACAATGGAGCAGAAAACAATACCCTAATGAAGGAACTATCAAGGAGAAGACCACATCCCACTAAAACTGGCATGACAATCTACTGTCCTCGACTTACGGCCACAGTTGAGCCCCAAATTTATGTTGCTAAGTGAGACATTTGTCAACTGACTTTTGCCCCATTTTACAATTTTTCTTGCCACAATTGTTAAGTGAATCACTGCAGTTATTAAGTTAGTAACACGGTTGTTAAGTGAATCTGCTTCCCCATTGACTTTGCTTGTTAGAAGGTTGCAAAGGTGATCACATAACTCTGGGACACTGAAACCACTATAAATATGAAACAGTTGCCAAGCATTTGAATTTTGATCACATGACCATAGGGATGCTATAATGGTCGTAAATATGAAAAGCGGTCATAAGTCACTTTTTTTTAGTGCTATTGTAATTTTGAACAGTCACTAAAAAACTGTTGTAGGCTGAGGACTACCTGTATAAAAGGGAGCAAACCCTACACTCATTAAGACTGATGATGTTACTTAGTTGGGTAATGAAACATCTACAAGCAAACAACCAAACTTAAAGAGCACCCACATATATTATTGTTTAGAAAAAAAAACAGTGTTATATGTTGTATGCCAGGGGTCTTCAAACTTGGCCCTTTTATGACTCGAGGACTTCAACTCCCAGAATTCCTCAGCCAGCATGCTTGGCTGAGGAATTCTGGGAGTTGAAGTCCACGAGTCATAAAAGGGCCAAGTTTGAAGAGCCCTGTTGTATGCCATCTAGAGATGAGTTTGGTGAGATGGGCAGTTATAGAAATTGTTTAAATAAATAATCATACCATGATTTCCCTTAAATTGAACTTCTTAATGCAGATAAAATTGGCCTAACAGTAGTTTCATCATAAGAATCCATATCAATCTGGCAGTTGATATTTACAAAGAAATAAGAACTTTATCCAAACTGACATCCGATGGTGCACAGCCATTGTAAGCTTTTGAGTATCTAAACAGTAGCTTCACCTAACTTCTGATTTAGAGCTGAATCAGCACAGAAGGAATGGGGGGGGGAGAGAATTTTACAAAGACGAAGTACCAAGTAGTATAAAGGTTCTGCGCTCACTTGGAGTGCACCACCCACACTTGTCTTCATTGCCTCCAAGTATGGAATTTACACTAGCAGGGTTTAGACTTCAACAGAGAGATTGAAAATCCCACTAAAGATTGCCTTTATACCACAGGAATTCAGCCATGTAAGTTGGAGAGAATTTTAACTACATGGAATGTATATTGGCTTTGGCCATCAAGGCGAACCTTTGAAGATTCAAGCGTAGGTGAATGCTATTCAGTTTCAACATCTCAACCCTTCTGGATTAAAAAATGGTCAATAAAAAGTGAAAATGCCATACTATTGCTCGGTGGTTATTATATGCATACATTTTATTGCCACCATTAAGTATTTGCGATGGTTACTGCTACCGTGTTGCCCTTTCCCCACTCTTCAGCCCTTAACTTTCCAACATTTCCACAGAAAGAAAACAAGGAAGAAGGAGGCTTGGACTTCTTGCAGAACAGAGATCCGGGGACATATCCCCACTTACCAGGATTGGTTAATCACCAGAAGCCAAGCTTTGAGAATTAAAGAGGGTTTATCAAGGAAGCTTCTGTCTCATGACTAATTTACCTGCTCCCCTTTTCTATTTTGAGCATTCTGTCATTACTCTGAATGCATGTTAGCCACTATATGATGAACCTGTATAATAGATCAGTCATGCCTCCAGGATACAAGAGGGAGTTGTAGTATCAATCTATTTTCGGAATAAACCTAAGGCAGTTGTTACTCCAACATATGGACTTGAGCAGAATAGTTGAATTGTCTCCTAACTGGATCCCCACAGGATTTTGTTCTATAATCAATAAAATTATGGCCACTTTTAATGTAATGCTCCTTTTATGTAATTATTGGCTTGTCAGCTGCCACCTTATGCTTGCTTGTGTGCTTCGCTACCATGCAGTGACAGTCTGCCATAAACTCTGGGGAAGTGGGAGGATAATAATAATAATAATAATAATAGTAATAATAATAATAAAGTTGGAAGGGACCTTGGAGGTCATCTAGTCCAACCCTCTGCTCAGGCAGGAAACCCTATACCATTTCAGATAAATGGCTGTCCAGTCTCTTCTTAAAAACTTCCAGTGTTGGAGCATTCACCGCTTCTGGAGGCAGGTTGTTCCACTGGTTAATTGTTCTAACTATCAGGAAGTTTCTCCTTAGTTCTAGATTGCTCCCCTCCTTGATTAGATTCCATCCGTTAGTTTCCATCCGGATGGGAGGGGGATGGTTGGGGGAAAGTGAAAGTACTTCTGTATCTCCCCAAGATGCTGCTTCAAGGTCACCCAGCTGGGAGATGAAGACAGCCGCATACCAACTTATGCTTGAAGTGACCGTTCTGAAAACATCTTGCTTGAACCTGATTGGTCATGGGGAGGGTGTCAATGATAGGAGGCAGTCAAGGAAGAGGAAAGGGGAATTTAGGAATTTTTGCATCTGATTCTCAGTTCTGTCTAAGCATTACTGAAATATACTTGTCTTCCAATAAAATTACACCTTTCTCAATAAATGGAGCTAAGGATCATTTTTGTTTAGAGATTTAAGTGCTGGCAGGTGTGACAGTAACTCCTATTATATTTTCAAATGTTTACCTTTTAATTTTTTTATCAAACATAAGTATCACAAGAAGCCAGATAATGCTATTATTTTTAAAAACCATTTTTCTTTGCCTGGAAGTTGCTAGCTACCATTCTTGTTTCATACAACACACATTTCTCAAACGTGTTAGTATGTCAGTATACTGCCATATTTAAAAGCCATTGAAAAATGCATTAAATTCCTGAAAGAGGAGGCATTTGCAACTGAATTAACTATGTATGTTTCAACTTTAGCCTCCAGGTTCACTTTGGGGAGGGGTCTCTTGGTGGAGACATAAACCAAGGAAATAAAAGAGTAGGAGTTACATAAAAATACCTTCTGCAGAACTTATATCTAATATTACTGAAAATGTAGCATGCTTAGTATATTGGCAGTTCACCTTTCTGTGGTGATAAAGTTCTCAGAATGATAAAACAGCTAAAGAAGGAGCAATATAACCATCTTTCGCAATAAGAGCTCAAATATCTATATAGTAGACATTAGTAAAGTATCCTTAAGGAAGACACTGATTTTGTTGTCACCTAACCACACTTACTGAACTACTTTCAGTTTGTTCTCAAACAAACCAAATCATTTTTTTCATTGTTCAGCCAATTGTAATAATTGTTATGTTCTCTGTAAGACCAAGACCTTAACTCTAATGCTTTGAAAAGCAAAAGTTGAGTACAATCAGCACGTTGGTGCTACAGTGTATTGTACTGATATGAGATCCAGCAGAAAAAAATCATTGCAAACAGTATTGGAAAATTAGCTGTCTTTATCTAAGTCAGGGGGATGAAGGGAAGGACTGTGTGATTACTTAGAGTCTGCTCCAGCTTCCAATTCCTGTTTATGGAGAAGAATCTGAATACTATACTTCCATTTAAGATGCACTGAAGCACTTCCATGATAAAAGAATTAGCCAGTGACATCAGTGTTGCTCAGGCGGGGGGATGCCCAGTTGGGGGCTCCTTTCATGTCCCCATCAAAGTGGTACCTATCTATCTGCTTGTGGTTGCTTGCTTTCACACTGCTGGGTCAGCAGAAGCTGGAACAAGTGATGGGAGCTCACCCTACTATATGGCAGCAATCAGGTCTTGTACGTGACCTTGCTGATCGTCAGACCAGCATCTAACCACACAAGCCACCACACTCCCTAATCTGGATGGTCAAGAATTGGAATGCAATTTAACATCTTTTAATATGATACACAGAGCACAAACTTCCTATACCTGATATCCTCTAGATCGGATACAGTAGCTTTGGTTTCACTCCTGTCATCTCCAGAAAGATTAGAGGGGGGGGGGGGTAAAAGAAACTGCCATAATGGAGAACAGCAAAGCTCCTTATGAAAAATAATGATGAGAAACTATGTAGACCTTTGATTAGCCAAAGGTAGTTTGGGCCTTCTTTCAATTCTGTTTCCACCTGTATTTTTTTTTTTTTACTAATTTTTCAGCACATTTAGTTAACTCTCCCTGTGCTCTCAGTAGAGCTGATTTGACCTGCAAAAGATTGCACTGCTGATCTTGGATTCCAACTGGAAAAGAAAAGAAAAGAGAAAAAAGAGAAAAGAGAAGAGAAAAGAAAAGAATAAGGCCGCCACATGCCTTATTTACCTTTTTAGTCTTGGATTCTGTTTTCAAATATAGCCTCCTTGGGTTTTTCTGGCAAGACATTTAAATTAAAATGAAAAGAAATCTAAACATAAAACACTCCCTGTTATGTCCCGAGCCTTGCAAACGGCTCGGGCGTTTGCAGGCAGTCCCGGGCAGGTGCAAAGCTGCCCGGGACCAGACAGGCTGTCGCCAGCGCCGTGCGCATGCGCGGGTGCTGGCGCGGGAAAAGTAACCCATTTACCCGGGAGTTGCCTATATAAGAGGCTGCGAGGCGTTTGGGCGAGGCTGAAGCCATCTTCCTGTAAGCTGAACGCTGAATAAATGAAACTGAGAACTCCAGCTGCTTCTCGTGTCTGTTTTCCCGCCACGGACTCAACACTGGCGACGAAGGTGGGATGCCTTGCACTACCTGGAAAGGAAGAAGTGTAAGCTTACCCAAGGATTCCTGAGCGGCGGAAGAGGAACGGCGTCGACTCGGCAGCTGCCCGCCAATCCGGTGCGCATTCGGGGGTAGGCTGGCTGATAGACCCGTCTCCTGAAGATCCGAAGATGGCGAAAATTGGAAGGCTTTCGGAATTCGACATCTCACATCCAGAGCGGTGGGAGTCCTGCGTATCCAGAATGGAGAACTACTTCAAGGCAAACCAAGTGAGGGAAGATAGCTTGAAGGCGGCCACCCTGCTTTGCGTTTGCGGCCAAGACACCTTCGAAATCGCAGAAAACCTTGCAGCACCTGTCCCAGTAGAGTCTGTAAGCTACGCAGACCTGAAGAAGCTGCTGAAGGAGCATTTCCATCCCAAGGTGTCCGTTATCTCATGGCGCCACACCTTCGAACAAAGGGATCAACGGCCCGGTGAGTCAGCCAAGGAATACATCGCCGCGTTACGGAAGGCCGCCAAGCCCTGCGAGTTCAAGGACCTCGAGGAACTACTGAGGGACCGATTCGTGTGCGGGTTGAGGCATCGAGAGCTACAACAGAGACTTTTCGCTAAGGAAGAATTATCCTTCCAAGACGCTTTAAGGGAAGTCACCGCAGAAGAAGCAGCAGGCGGCGCCGTCAAAAACATGCGGCCGATCAGAAACAGTGCAGAGGGTGCGTCCGTGCACCAGGAAGACGTCCGACGAAACTCCGAGGAGGATCCGGACGAGGAAGTCGACCGTCTACACCCCGCGAAGGAAGAGAACCAGAAGGGAAGCTCTTCGGCTCTGCTCAAGTGCATCGGCTGTGGAGGTCGCCACAGGAGAACCGACTGCAAGTTCCGCTCCGCTACCTGCCGGGCATGCGGTAAACAAGGGCACATTGCAGCTGTGTGCCTGGCCGACGAAAGGCACAACCCCAAGAAGAACGCCTGAAGGGTACCAGAATCCCCAGCCAGAATAGGGTAGGTTTTTGCGCTTCGCGAAGAAGCACTGTAGAACAGGCACACACAAGCCCATGAAGAAAAAGCTGTCACTCAACGTGAAGCTACAAGAGGTTCCATTATCTATGGAACTAGACACAGGGTCTGCCCTGTCCATCATTTCATTGCATACATTTAGGAAGATTTGTTCCAGAAGTGGGTCTAAGGCCAAGTTAAGGCCTTCTGATATTGTATTAACAGATTTTCAGAACTCAAGAGTGTGTGTTAAGGGGGAGGCCACCCTTAACGTGCAATACAAGAGCTTTGAAGGTCCACTAGACTTAGTAGTAGTAGGGGGTGAACGAACGAGTCTCATAGGACTCGATTGGTTTGAGGCCCTGGGGATACACGTCACAGGACTCAACAGCTTACAAACACTCGACCTACAGGAAGTCTGCAAAGAATTTGCAGATGTTTTCAGCCCCCAGCTGGGGACATTCAAAGGACCACCTGTGTCCCTAAAGCTAGACCCACTGTCACTCCCATTAGGATTTTAAAGCAAAGGGTCCCTTTGCTTTGAAAAAGTAAGATTGACACTTGAACTAGACAAACTAATCCAACAGGGAATCCTAGAACCCTGTTGATTCCAGCCGTGTGGACCCCCATTGTCACGCCTCTAAAGGCAAATGGGGACATTCGCATTTGTGCTGATTACAAATGCACACTCAATAAGGCATTGCAGAAACATGCCTATCCTGTTCCTGTGGTCAGTCACATCCTGGCCTCTCTCAAGGGGGGGCGTGTTTTTGCAAAGCTTGACCTAGCTCAAGCATATCAACAGCTGCCTGTTGATGATGATGCTGCCATAGCTCAGACCATTGTGACCCACAGGGGAGCCTTTAAAGTAAAAAGGCTACAGTTTGGAGTGAATGTCGCTCCTGGGATTTTCCAAAGCGTTATGGAAAACACACTACGAGGTATACCAGGGGTCTGCCCCTACTTTGACGATGTCTTGATTGCAGGAGACTCCACACACATTCTAGCTGAAAGGCTTAGGGCTGTCCTTTTAAGATTCAGGAAATCAGGCCTCAAGCTCAGAAAAGACAAATGCCAGATTGGGGTGCCTTCTACTGAATTTCTGGGATTCAAAATTGATGCTGCTGGGATTCATCCTGCTGAATCCAAACTAACTGCTATTTTAGATGCACCCAGGCCAAAGTCTAAGGCCGAACTTCAGGCCTTTCTAGGCCTCCTGAATTTCTACAATTCTTTTCTTCCACATAAAGCTAGTGTAGCTGAGCCTCTTCACAGGCTACTAGACAAACAGGCTGTGTGGCTGTGGTCACAAGCGCATGAGGCTTGCTTTAAAGAAGTCAAGGCCTTGCTCACTTCTAACAGTGTTCTTGCACATTTCAACGAGTCTCTCCCTGTGTGCATCGCTTGTGATGCGTCCCCCTACGGGGTTGGAGCTGTCCTGAGTCACCTCAGGTCTGATGGAACTCAGGTTCCTATTGCATACTACTCCAGAACACTGTCTTCTGCCGAGCGCAACTACGCTCAGATAGACAGGGAGGCTCTGGCTGTTGTTGCTGGAATTAAAAAATTCCACGATTTTCTATATGGCAGGCATTTCACGGTCTTCACTGACCATAAGCCTCTGCTGGGACTGTTTACCACACGTAAGCAGACTCCCCACATCATTTCCCCTAGAATGCTTAGGTGGTCTATTTTCTTGTCTGCATATGATTTTTCATTACTCCACAAGCCTGGGAAAGAAATGGGCCATGCTGATGGCCTCAGTAGATTGCCTCTGCCAGTAGTAGAAGCTGACCCCGCGCCAGCTGTCAACATTCTATCAATCCAAGCCTTGCCCGAGCTCCCTCTTAGTGCCAGGGATGTTACCGCTGAAACGGGTACAGATCACACACTTTCACGTGTCCGCTCCTGGGTCCTGTCCGGGTGGCCTGAGCACTGCCCTAGTCCTGAGTTTCAGAGTTTCTGGTCCAAAAGAAACGAGTTGTCCCTTTCTCAGGGTTGTCTGCTTTGGGAAAACAGAGTTGTCATTCCCTCCTCAATGAGGACTAGGGTCTTAGAATCCCTCCACGAGGGTCATCCTGGCATTGTTCGTATGAAGGCTCTTGCACGCAGCCACTTGTGGTGGCCTGCTTTAGATAAAGATATTGAGGCTAAGGTACACGCATGCCACCTGTGCCAACGATCTCGCCCAGAGATGCCCCAAGCTCCTGTGCATAAATGGGAGGAAACACAGTCCCCATGGTCTAGGGTGCACATTGACTACGCTGGGCCCTTTCAGGGCCAGTTCTTCTTGGTCCTTGTTGACAGCCATTCAAAATGGCTTGAGGTTGTGCCTGTCTCATCCACCACCACTGCAAAGACTATTCAGGTACTGAGGGGGATTTTTGCTGCACACGGGCTGCCAGATGTCATTGTGTTCGACAACGGCCCTCAATTCACCTCCTCCAAATTCCAAGCTTTCTTACAGGCAAACCTGATTCGTCATGCCACGTCTGCGCCTTTTCACCCGTCCACCAACGGTATGGCTGAACGCATGGTGCGCATCGCAAAGGACGCCTTGAAGAGACTCACCTACGGGGACTGGCATCACAGGTTGGCTGACTTTCTCCTTTCTTATCGCACCACACCGTCCACTTCTACAGGGAGAAGTCCAGCTGAACTTCGTTGGGGGCGCCAACTTACTACTAGACTTGACCGGTTGCATCCGGACAGACTGCCTTCATCTACCTCACATCCTAGGGCACCTAGACAACTACTTGTGGGTGCCCCGGTTTGGGCTCGCAATTACGGGCCTGGTCATACATGGGTCCCCGCTTCTGTGTCCAGGATCACAGGTCCTCTCTCCTACGAGGTTGCCCTGGACAACGGTCGTGTCCTGCGTCGGCACATCGACCAACTCGCTCTAGGCGGGACTTTTCTGCTGAGACTCCTGGGTCTTTTCCAGGGGGGGAGGGGGACCCTTTGGAGCAAAGGGAAGGGCAAGAGCTACTGCCCATCTCCACTGAGGGAGCCACAAACGGCTCGTCCCAAGGTTCTGCAATTGCTCCGAAAAGAAAGTCATGGAGCTTATCCACACAACAGGCACTCACGCCTACTCCAGCCAGGGAGTCACCCCGGGGGCATACTCACTTTCCACACACATCACACAGCACTCCAGCAACGGAGGATACCCGGGGGCATCCCAACAAATCATTCCCCGCAAGAGAGCTGGCACACAATTCCCAAGGTTGGCCTGACCTTACCCCAAATCCTACAGGGGGTCAAACATACACAGAGCTAGTCGAGGAACCAAGTCCCGACTACAACAACCCTAGCACAAATCAGGGAACACCTGAGTTTTGGGAAAGTACAGAAACCCACACGAGCCCGAACACAGAATGGGGTTCAGGGAATGGACAGCCTCCTGACAGGTCTTGGACTGACCTAGGAGGTTCTACAGAGACGCCCAGCAGCGGCTATCACTTCAAGGGGCCTGAGGGTCTACAGCTAGGTAGGTCAACCAGGTCACAAAGTAACAGAAGCCCTGGCCTGACGAGCCCGGTGGGCAAGCAAGCAGGCCAGGCATCGGGGCACAGTCCTTGGAAGACACCAGGGCACAATAGAGAGAACAGGCTCACGCCTCCCTCCAGTCAGGGGACTTATGCCAGTAACCCAGAGCTAAGAAGGTCACAGAGAGCAAAGAAATCTCCTAAGTATCTAGAAGATTACATAACATTGCTGGCAAGGCAAAAGCCAGTAATCAGTGGGAGCACTGGGGAGCAAAATGTCATATAAAATAAATGTTGTATGTTGGTAGTAGTTTTAGCCCGGGGGAAAGGGGTGTTATGTCCCGAGCCTTGCAAACGGCTCGGGCGTTTGCAGGCAGTCCCGGGCAGGTGCAAAGCTGCCCGGGACCAGACAGGCTGTCGCCAGCGCCATGCGCATGCGCGGGTGCTGGCGCGGGAAAAGTAACCCATTTACCCGGGAGTTGCCTATATAAGAGGCTGCGAGGCGTTTGGGCGAGGCTGAAGCCATCTTCCTGTAAGCTGAACGCTGAATAAATGAAACTGAGAACTCCAGCTGCTTCTCGTGTCTGTTTTCCCGCCACGGACTCAACACTCCCAATACTCCAGGCATGGAAATCGTACATACTGTATGGCTATGGCACACTGTGATTCTGTATTTTCAATGAGCTCTTACAGTATTTAGGTATGCTGCATCTCTCAGTCAAGTTGCTGGAGAAATGGTCTGTAGTGCAAAATGTTATTGTTCTGTAGATGTCTTGAGTGATAATGATCAATCTACCAAGAGATAGAGGAAACAGCCCTTTAATTTCTGAGAATTTAAAAAGTGCCCCAAAGAAGACTTTCTGCAGCATGAAAACAAGTGGGTGCTCCAGGACTTTTTCCCATTTATTCTCACTATATAGGTGAAGTCTTTTTTAGACAGTCAAGGTTGGGGTATGGCTGAGAAATTGTTGTTGATTTGCTGCAACTTTATTTTTATGGTAAAAGTCCCAAACTTTGCCAGATCTCACATCAACCAATTCCAGCAAATTCCCCCTTAAAAATATCCTCTAACCTGCGCAATGAATGTATATTTTACCATCAAAATCTTTGCATTGAGAACACACAGTGCTATATGGTCAGTACTATAGAGTTTAGAATGAATTATTACTGGAATTTGCTCAAGCTGCCCTAGAACCAGTCGTGCATAATTTCACCTTAACTGGATTTAGCAAACCTCAAGCGTTTTCCTCCATTTGCAATCTGGCTAGGTTTCAGCCCTGAAGCAAAGTTTCAGGTGGCTGTGGTCTAACCATTAACTCTGGCCTGGAACAACTTGAATGACAATCCAAACAGACCGTAAAGGGAGTCTCAGCAGAATTGCTTCTTTGAATACAGCCTGGGAATCTGGCTTTGTTCTACCAGAACGGAGCCTGCAGGCTCACTCTTGGACCACTCTGTGGGTCTTCCCAATAGAAATTGTTATTCGCAGACAGGAAACGCAGGTGCTACATTAGAGAACCAAGTGAACTGAGCAATACAGATTTATTATTCATAGTTTTAAATCTTTAGGTTTTCTTATTTTAAAACACATCTTTCTTTGGCTTGACAGTTACACATATTTTTTTTTCCTATTGTTAATTGACAAAACAGCACTCACTATACTCCAACTAGCTTCTTGCATTTCAATAAACTAGCTTATAGGGATAAAGTCTTTTCACTCTGGTCTGTAAAAATTGTGACATCATTCCCAAAGTTCAGAAAAACCTTTTAGAAATATCATACAATGTTCATTCATATGTATCATTGGAAGCTGAAATAAAACACGAAAGAACAGTAAAGGCAATGCCAAAGGTGGCCCATTTTAGATAGCTATATCTACAGTAAGTGGGGGAGGGGTGACATTTCAATGGCAGTAAAATAATTTGCCTACAGAGATCCCCATGCTTGATCCCCTGTTATCTAAGATAGGACACAAAATGAATGTAAGTTATTTTGATCTAGATGGATCCACTTTTTAATAGACACTTTTTCATAATCCTATGAGTCTGTCACAGCATTTTACCAGTAAAGTAAAAACATCATCACTATAAAAAGAAAAGCTAGCTGTAGCATGCGTAGGAAATGGGCTTGAAGGACAATTGGAAGGTTTGTTACCAAGGCGACAGTCAGGCAAGTCCATTCCAAGAAACTAATTTGAGAAAATGCCTCAAACAGGCCTCTCTCTAATTCACCCCAAAAGAAAGTGAGATAGGGGAAGAACATTCAGACTTGTAAGATTCTAATAGCCGTTCTAGTAAAAGTACCATATTTTCCGGCGTATAAGACGACTTTCTAAGGTGTGGAAATCGGCACCGAAGTCGGGGGGGTCATCTTATACGCCAAGTTGTCTTATACACCGGAAATAATGGAAGTTTCCGGCATATAAGACGACTTTCTAGGCATGGAAATCGGTGCCGAAGTAGGGGGTCGTCTTATACGCCCAGTCGCCGTATACGCCGGAAAATACGGTAGCTTTAGAGCTACATGGCATTGGTTTCTTAGTCAAACTACTCTATAGAGCTAACACTAATCCAGTGATTTTAAAAAAATCTGCAAAATTAATATATTTTGAATCTTTCCTTAGCTGTAATAAGGAGGTAGTATGGAGCAAGCTGGATTAATTTAACATCAAAAGACACCAAGCTGGCAGGAATAGCCAACAGATATCTGGACAGACTTGAACATTGGGCACTATCTAACAAAATGAAATTCAATGAAAAAAATAAGGTTCTATATTTAGGCAAGAAAAACCAAGTGCACAGATATAGTATAGGTAGTACTTCGATCAATAGTAGCAACTGTGAGAGGGATCTCAGAGTCCTAGTGGTCAATCCCTTAACAGAGAGATAGAACCAAGATCACGTAAAGTGTTAATACCACTTTACAATGCCTCGGTAAGGCCACACTTGGAATAGTGCATCCAGTTTTGGTCACCATGATGTAAAAAAGATGTTGAGACTCTAGAAAGAGTACAAAGAAGAGCAACAAAGATGATTAGGGGACTGGAGGCTAAAGCATATAAGGAACGGTTGCTGGAATTGGGTATGTCTAGTTTAATGAGGAGAAGGACGAGGGGGGATATGATAGCAGTGTTCCAATATCTCAGGGGTTGCCACAAAGAAGAGGGAGTCAAGCTATTTTCCAAAGCGCCTGAGGGCAGGACAAGAAGCAACGGGTGGAAACTAATCAAGGAGAGAAGAAACCTAGAACTAAGGAGAAACTTCCTGACAGTGAGAACAATTAATCAGTGGAACAACCTGCCTCCAGAAGCGGTGAATGCTCCAACACTGGAAGTTTTTAAGAAGAGACTGGACAGCCATTTGTCTGAAATGGTATAGCCTGAGCAGGGGGTTGGACCAGATGACCCCCAAGGTCCCTTCCAACTTTATTATTATTATTATTATTATTGTTGTTGTTGTTGTTGTTAACTATTTTCAAACATATCCATAGAGGAGTTGCAAATGATGCATTGATGATTTAAAAATGCAGGACAGACCATACATGTGCTGAGAGTCAGAAAATTCAGAGCCTGGCAGGCTATTTTCTAATCTGAAACCTACCTAATAAAGACATTACCTTCTATGAATTTTGGACTCTTTGTTACGGTGATAATTTTGCGTTTTGCAAAATTAATAAGCACACCCATAGAGTACAAGAACTATTCTTTTTCTTGCCTTTTTTTTTTAAAAAAGCTCAACCTAAATATACAATTGCCTGCAAAATGCATTTGTCTAGAGGTATACCTCTAGTTCAGTGTTTCTCAACCTTGACAATTTTAAGGCATGTGGACTTCAACTCCCAGAATTCCACAGCTAGCAATGCTGGCTGTGGAATTCTGGGAGTTGAAGTCCACATGCCTTAAAATTGTCAAGGTTGAGAAACACTGCTCTAGTTACTGTAGATTACAACTCTCATTATACCTGAGCACATAATAGTTAACAGGACAGGATTTACCATCTAAAAATCTAAACTAGGATTTGCAAATATTGGTTGCAAAATTCCAGGTGATCACTAGATGACAGCAAAGATAATGCACTCTCTTTGCTGCCATCCAGTGGTCAACAGCCCAGATATGAAATACATTGGTTTATCTAATCCTGCATCAGGAAGCGACTGAAACCCTGCAGCCAGTGAGCTATTCCACCAGTCATTGCACTTTATAAGCAAACAATAATTTAAGATGAGCAGTTAGGCGCATTTCAATAGAGAACATTCCGAATATACAGTGAATTTTCATCCAAAACACATGCTAAGATATTCAGGGGAAACTATATGATAATTGGGTCATTCTGTTGTTATTGTTGCTTAAAAAAAAAAAAAGAGAGGAAAACCAAAGCTTCAGCAAGAGGAAGGCATTTAAAGCCAAAAAGAAAGGGAGGGAATCTTCCGTCGTTCCCAACCTGTCATTGCCGACTCTAAATTACATCTCCCGTCTCCCATGGGGTTCAAAACACATGTTTCCGTGATGAACATGTACCATTTTTGGAATTCTGCAGAGGAAAGTTTCTGCGGGAGGGGGGATTTGAAGCACAGCAATGGAGAGTGGGACCATATCAAACAGTCTCCCTGTTTGATATTGGGACACCAGTGGGATCACGATTTCTCTACTCCGTGCCTTTTATTTATAGTAATGTTTTATCCCACCTTTATTATATTGTTTTTAATAAATAACTCGAGGCAATTCCCAATGCTCCTTCCTCCATCTGTTTTCCCCACAACAACCCTGTGAGGGGAGTTAGGCTGAGAGAGTTCGACTGGCCCCAAATCACCCAGCCAGCTTTCATGTCTAAGGTGAGAACTCTCAGTCTCCTGATTTCTAGCCTGGAGTCTTATTTATGAGACCAGACTGGCTTTCGCCATTTTTAAAGGAAGCATTACAGCAGGACTTTTTTCTTTGCCCATCTTAGGTGAATGAAAATTTAAATTTGATATAGAAGGAAAACCCATAAAGTGATTAAAGTTATTAGATCAGGGGGTGAGGATTAGGAAAAAAGAAGGCCTATTCCTAGTCAGAAATCCTACCCATTTCACAGTGTAAACTTCAATTTAATGAAGAGAAGAGGTGTCTGTTAAAGTAGAATGTTCATGAACTTTGAATGGGGGTTTGTGAACGTATATAAAATGGTTTTCTTGGAAGCTGCACTGAGCTCCTGGTCTTTCAGAAGAAGAAGGCTTAGGGATATGAATGAAATCAAAGACTGAATGAAGTCAGAACTTACTTACAATAGACATGAAATCAGTATTTTCCATTTTAAGTAACCAAATGGTTACCATCTGGAGAGCAACATTGTTTTCAGTGTAACAGCTCATGAATCATAAAAACGAGCAGATCGGAACATTAATCTAAAAGTTATAAGGCTACTACTTGTATAAACCTTAACTTATGTAAGATTTTTCCTGCATCCCTGTCTCCAAGTCTGCTCAAGTTTCGTTACCCTTCAAAGCAGCTTGTGCTCTACTGTGTGCAGAATTGTAAGGAGATTTTCTTTCACCAAGGGGGGGGGGGCAGCCTACATTGGATGCAACACAAACAATAAAATGAGCAGGCGGAGAGACAACAGTGCTTCTCAATCCTGGCAGGTTTAAGATGGGTGGGCTTCAATTTCCACATGGCTGGCTAGGGAATTGTGGGAGTTGAAGTCTTATCTACAGTATTTTAGCTTATCAAGGTTGAGAAACACTGCAGTTGCCAATGGACCAAAGTGTCCACTGATGACAGTTAAACAGCCATCCGTACTAAGATGACTTGAGAAATAAAATACATAATACCCAGTGGGAAACACTGCAGAAATAGTACACTAGCAAGATCAATGCTTATGTTCTCCCATGAAAAGGGAAGAGCATAAGATCCAGTTTGGTCTAACAGTTAAAGTCCCAGCTAGAAACCAGGAAACAGTGAGTTCTAATTCCACTTTAGGCATGAAATCCAGCTGGCTGACCTTAGGCGGCCAGTCTCTCTCAGCCCAACCCACCTCATGAGGTTGTTATTGTTGTAGGGAAAATAGAAGGCAAAGGGAGTATTGGAAATGTTTCACCACCTTGAGTTATTTATTAAAATAATAAAGACAGGATTAAACTCTAATAAAAAAAATACAGAACAAGTCTCAGATAAGGATCTAAATTCTTTAAAAGGTTTTTGTCTAGAGTAAATGTCCACAACCCCTGGGCTGCAGCCCACTAATGGGCCTCGGCCTGTTCAGAACCAGGCTGCAGAAGTGGGGGGGGAGGCAAGCGTGCACACTCGCCCACGGCTTGTCCGGAACCATCCCTCTCACCCCCCCACTGGTCTGCAAATCCAGAAAGCTTGAGGACCGCTGGTCTAGACAGATTACCAGCCAGGGTCACTCCAATCTATATGTTTATTAATTTTTGTCACACATATTTGTGCAAAATATACCTTTTTTGCATTCTTCTTTTTTTGCATGATAATTAATCAATTAATCAACAAGACTCAGCCAAGAGTCTGCTTGAAATACCTCTCATGCTTCTATAATCTTTGGCACAAGTAAGTGACAATATATCCTTTATTATTGAATGCTATCCTTTAGATTTAATTTATTTTATTTAATTAATTAATTTAATCTGAACCATGGTGGCACAGTGGTTAGAAAGCAGTACTGCAGTCTGCTGACTGCTGACTGCCAACTGACAGCAGTTTGGCAGTTTGATTCTCACCGGCTCAAAGTTGACTCAGCCTTCCATCGTTCCGAGGTTGGTAAAATGAGGATCCAGACTGTTGGGGAAATAGGCTGACTCTGTAAACCACGTAAAGCATTATGATGCAGTATATAAGTCTAAGTGCTATTGCTATTGCTATTAATATTTATTACCTTGGATTTGCTTTTGAATTTTCCTTTCTCAAGCAAAGTTATAAACACAATTTTTGTAATAAATTTATGAACTTCTTTCAGATTTGCCCCCTTTCCAGATTTGTCCTTTATCTCTGTCCCCCCAAATATGATCACTGCAAAGCCAGTCTAGTGTAGAGGCTAAAGCACCAGGCTAAAAATCAAGTGATTGTGAGTTTTAGTCCTGCCTTGGACACAAAGCCAGCTGGTTGACCTTGAGCCAGTCACTTTCTCTCAGCCTTAGGAGGGAGGCAATGGCCAACCATTTTTGAATAATCTTGGAAAAAAAAAACCCTGCAGGGACTTGTAGACTGTCTACGAGAGTCCGACACAACTGAACAGAAGAAAGAAAAAAAAGGGTCACTGTAAACATACCCCATCTGAAGCCCTTATGTACTGATTCAGCAATTCTTAAAATTGATATATTATATTCCTTCTTTCCAAGGTTTCAGGGGATCAGTTTTCCATTCAACTAAGGAGGAAGGCATTTTTTGAACAATGTGATGCATGTCAAGATTTTGTATGTTTTTTTATCCATTATGATGGTGTTGAGATTTTTTATTATTTGGTGGGGGGGGGTATTTTTTTTGAGGGGTTCTTTTTTTTATGATATTTCTGATAACTAGCTGCTCCTAACCTTTAGGAATAAGCAATGTGCAAATATAGTAAATCAATCAATACATCATACATTTACTGTTAAAACGAGGAGTATTCCCCCTTGATTCTAGGCCCCACTATTGCTTGTGTTAATCTGTAAATGTTAATATTTTTATCATGTTTGGTTAGCAGAATTGCAAGGAAAAAGGCTTGCTTTCTTATTGTTTCTTTTTATGTTATATTAGGGTTTTTTTCCCCTCTCTTAAAATAAACACTTACTGAAAGTGATGTTTTTAATCCTCCTGGGACCGTGTGCTACACTGAGGTAATTTTCAATTATTTGGTAGCAGAACCCCCTGCATTTGAATGTTGTTGTTTTCCTTCATTTTAAGTGAGGTGCTATTAAGAGACTACAACTAACTCCTGGAACCAACAGAAAGTACATTTTAAAACAATACTTTAAAATATATAAACGATTTTTGTAGATCTTGACATCACAGCTAATCTCCCAGTGCTGTAAGATGTAAAATACAGTATTTAATATTATTTCATTGTTTCCTATACAGTTGCAATTACAGTTTTCATTTTCTCTGCTGTCTTCATTCCTTAGTTGTGGCTACAAGTGGCTAATCCCAAACCAAAGCAAACTGGAAGGCTAAAGTTAACCCCCCAAATCTAAGAAGTCCCCATTGGCACTGGCACGACATTTGCTTACCAATTTTAACACAGATTTCCAATGGAAAGCCAAATGGGTCTTCTGAACGTCCAGATTTAGGAAGATATAAAAATGACCCAACACAAAAAATGCCAGACTTTGAACTATCACACCAGCAAGGGACAATTCTGAATAGGATTTGCACCTCACACTGCATCTGTTGGGATTCACATTTTAAATGGGGTGTAGCGTTCTCCCTTCAGTATGAGTGTGGGTCTCACATAAAACTGTAGATCACATCATGACTGCCTGTAAGCTGAGGGCAAATACCGGTCCAGTTTTTGATTTCTTTCAGATAAATGATACTACACTTCAATGATTAGATGGCCTAGGCCAGGGGTAGGCAACCTTGGCTCTGTTATAACTCGTGGACTTCAATTCCCAGAATTCCTGAGCCAGCTTGGCTGAATACAGATCGTTTTAAGATTCATATTTTACTGTGTTTTTAATTTAGGTAAAAATATTAACATACCATGTTATGGATGTCCAAACCACACTCTCCATGAAACCAAACTGTATGCAAGTCATAAAATGGGGGGTTCCTGTGCTCCAATGAAAATTTGACTTGTTTACTAAGCCCTGGAAAAGAGCAAATTGGCTGAAACTATTTGGGCATGTAATAACTGGAATGCTGGATAGAGTAGCAATAATCCTGTGTGTGTTTGTGTGTGTATGTGTGCTTGTATGTCCGTGTGTGCTTGTCTATGTGTGTTTGGTGACAGGGCACTGATTTGCCATGTAATAACTATACCTGGGGTTTTTCAAACTGTGCTCCGAGAACTCTGTGACAGACTAAAAGGCTCACTAGAAAAAGGAATGCTATTCTTGTCATCCTAGGCTGGTTTGTTTAATTAAAACATTACTCTCTCAAAGTAGTGGTGAAATTAAAATTTTAATTTTTATACACCAGAAAGCTTAATTTTGCATTTAAAGTAATTTTACTTTTTGTACTTAACAATAAATAGAGGGGCTTCTAGGATAGTAATTGGAGTATTCATTTTGGGGCCAATCATTTTAATATATTCATTTGCAGAAATAAATTTTGGACCCAAGTTTCAAATTATTTGGATCAGAAAACAGGTTAATAGCAATAATGATATAGTAAATTACTTTGTTTTGTCTCCCTTTCAAATAATTTGCTGTAAGTATTTTATAATTCTAGATGGCATGCTAGATTTATATTTTTAACACATAATAATATTCCTTTATATATTTATCCAGATTGCCAGCACAACTGATTTATTTAAGTTTTTACAATGAAACTTTTAAAAAGTGTCTCCAACTAGGGTAAAATAAAGAATTCAAACTAAGTAATTAAAAATGGGAGGCAAGAAGAGAAATGATGCATCTCCATTAGATATGTAACTCTTTTAAGAGCATTAAAGGCAATCAAAAATAACATTCGTTTTGTTGGATACAAAACATAGAATGGAATGAACCCTGTGGCCAAACAATTAAAAAAAAGTCCTGAGTCTAGTGGATGTTTATAGAATACATGTGAGAGCTACAACTCATCAAGTGGGCTTAAGAGGCCACCCTGCTCCTGCCCAAAATATCAAGGAGAATAAACATTTTTAATGTCCAGGTCAAGCAAAGGGTTGTGGAAGCAAACCACAATGCCCCAAATAGCAGAATTCTAGTCAATTCATCCTTTGTTACTTGTGCAAATCTCAATATTTCTTTTCTTCACCTAGTTTTCTTCTATTTAAATAAAAATGTTATAAAATGTGGGGTTACTACCATCATTATTAAGTCTCTGGGGACCATCTTCTTCAGCAATCCAATATCCCAGCAAGGCATCCAACTTGAGAAAACTGCAATAGATAATTATGATCCAGAGATTTGATATTTTCCATAATTTCTACCTGGTGGGGAGGCCTATTATGACAGATTCTAGAGGGCACTTACTGAATTTCTTAGCAAGTTGTTCCTCTACGCACCTGGTAGACTCCAGGAATCAGGAAGCAATCCTAGTGTCTTGACAGGATTGTTCCTAAGCAGAATGTCTTTGTTAGCTGTTCTGGAAGGTGGAGAGAGGATTTCTCCTTGGTTTTCTGAAGAGCTCCATGAGATGAACCACTACAAACCATGTTTAGAGCACAAATGGAGTAACACAAAAAGTAAATCTGATCAAGCATGGTTATAAACTTGCTTTTAAGTCTACAATTGATAATGAAGTCACTGAGCAGTGAAGTACCTGTTCCTTCACTCTTCTTGTGTCAATAATTTGCCAATTACTGGCCTTGTTGAAGGTTTGTTATCTTTCTGAGGAAAAGAGAGGTAGGAAGTGCTGTCTTTTGGCTTCTGAGATTTGCTGGTGAATTGAGCAACATCTTTCAGTGTTACTTCAGGAATCAGTTTTTAGACTCTAATGAAATAAATAGGGTACTCTCTAATATAATTTCTGTTGTGCATGGTTTGGATATTTACATCTCTCCTGGCTCTTCCAAGTGACCAAGATATATGTGATAAACTGGGTCTGGGAGGTATCCAGTACTGCCTTCAGGGAGTTGATGATGCCCACCAGGCTAAAGGAAATTATGGTGCATTTCATCATCAAGAAATCTGTTTTATACTTGGTGCACAATCTAGATTCACAATTCCTGTTCAAAGACCAGGGGATCTTTCCGCAGTTTGTTTGTTTGTTTGACTTGTATGCTGCCCATCCTCCCCCCATAAATAATAATAATAATAATAATAATAATAATAATAATAACAACAACAACAAAATACAAAGACCTACAAATAGAAATAGAAAGACTGTGGCAAAAGCAAGCAAGGGTAGTACCAATAGTCATAGGCTCCTTGGGTGCAATCCCAAAACAACTGGAGCACCACTTGAACACCATTGGCATTGACAAATTCGCTATTAGTCAATTGAAAAAGGCGGCCTTACGAGGAACTGCTTCCATCCTGCGACGATATCTGTAATACCATCAAACATCCACATCTGCCTATCCCAGGTCCTGGGTAAGGACTCGATAGGTAGACAAAATGCCAAATCCAGTCTGAACATCTGGCTGACTGTGCGATGATCAATAATAATAATATAATAAAAAATGTTGGAGGTCATCTAGTCCAACCCCCTGCTCAGGCAGGAAACCCTATACCATTTCAGATAAATGGCTGTCCAATCTCTTCTTACAAACTTCCAGTGTTGGAGCATTTATAACTTCTGGAGGCAGGTTGTTCCACTGTTAATTGTTCTAACTGTCAGGAAATTTCTCTTTCTCCTTCTCTAGGTTGCTTCTCTCTTTGGTTAGTTTCCATCCATTGCTTCTTGCCTTTAGATGCTTTGGAGAATAGCTTGAACCCCTCTTCTTTGTGGCAACCCCTGAGAAATTTAGCCTCTGCCTTGTGACATTTAGCGGCCCATGGAGGAAACACTATGAATGTGGGTGGCCAACATGGGCCTTAGATAACAGTAACCTTGATGAACAAAGATATAATTAGTTACTCTGTTCCATTCCATTCTATGGCATGATCCCATTTCAGGTGTATTTAAGACTATTCTGAATATTTAGTTTAATAATAATAATAATAATAATAGTAGTAGTAGTAGTAGTAGTAGTAGTAGTAGTAATAGTAATAATTAAAAAAAAGTTGGAAGGGACCTTGGAGGTCATCAAGTCCAACCCCCTGCTCAGGCAGGTAACCCTATACCATTTCAGACAAATGGCTGTCCAGTTTCTTCTTAAAAACTTCCAGTGTTGGAGCATTTACAGCTTCTGGAAGCAGGTTGTTCCACTGGTTAATTGTTCTAACTGTCAGGAAGTTTCTCCTTAGTTCTAGGTTGCTTCTCTCTTTGGTTAGTTTCCATCCAATGCTTCTTGTCCTGCCTTCAGGCGCTTTGGAAAATAGCTTGACACCCTCTTCTTTGTGGCAACCCCTGAGATATTGGAACACTGCTATCATGTCCCCCCTTGTCCTTCTCTTCATTAAACTAGACATACCCAATTCCAGCTTTAGCCTCCAGTCCCCTAATCATCTTTGTTGCTCTTCTCTGTACTCTTTCTAGAGTCTCAACATCTTTTTTACATCGTGGTGACCAAAACTGGATGTAATATTCCAAGTGTGGCCTTACCAAGGCATTGTAAAGTGGTATTAACACTTCATGTGATCTTGATTCTATCCCTCTGTTAATGCAGCCTAACACTGTGTTGGCTTTTTTGGCAGTTGCAGCACCCTGCTGGCTCATATTGAATGGATTGTCCACTAGGACTCTGAGATCCCTGTCACTGTTACTTCTATTGAGCAAGGTACCACCTATACTATACCTGTGCATTTGGTTTTTCTTGCCTAAATATAGAACCTTATTTTTTCATCATTGAATTTCATTTTGTTATATAATGCCCAATGTTCAAGTCTGTATCTTAAGCCTATCTTCTGGAGTGTTGGCTATTCCTGCCAGCTTGGTGTCATCTGCAAATTTGATGAGTTCCCCATCTATCCCCTCATCCAAATCATTGACACTAGGCCCAGAACAGAGCCCTGGGGCACTATACTACCCACTTCCCTCCATGTAGATGCAGTTCCATTGAGGACCACATACTGAGTATGGCCGGTCAGCTAGCTACAAAGCCATCTGGTGATGATGCTGTCTAAACCACATTTTTCTAACTTATCAAGTAGTAGGTTGTGGTCTATTTTATCAAATGCCTTACTGAAGTCCAAGTAAATTATATCCACAGCATTCCTCCTGTCCACTAATTTTGTCACCTGGTCAAAGAATGCAATATGATTTGTCTGGCATGATCTGCTTTTGACAAACCCATGTTAGCTTTTGGCAATGACTTTGTTTTTCTCTTGGTGTTTGCTGATTCGTTGCTTGATTATTTTTTCCAGAATCTTCCCAGGTATTGAGGTCAGGCTGACAGGTCTGTAGTTTCCTGGATCCATTTTCCCCCTTTTTTGAAGATGGAAATTACATCAGTTCTTTTCCAGTTCTCTGGTAGTTCCCCAGTGCTCCAAGGTCTTTGAAAGATATAGTTCAGTGGTTCTGAGATCACATCTGCCAGTTCCTTCAGAATCTTGGGGTGTAATCCATCTGGCCCTGGTGATTTGAACTCGTACCAACTCTGCTTCTCTTTAGCCAAGCCGTTAAGATCTTTTCTCCCAGGCATGAGCAACCAGTTGAGTGGAATCCCCTTTTGGTTGTTATGTTAGGGTGCTTGATCATTATTTTATATTTTCAATTTTGTATGTGTATATTGTGTACGTTTTAATGTTACATAGTTTATTGTTTGTTTTGTGCTGCATGCCACCCAGGTGGCCCAGGTCATGATAAATGAAGAGAAGAAACAAACTGCTGCCTGGTCTCCAATCTTTCCTTTTGGGGGAAGTTTGTTGGAGAAGGTGATAAGGACTCAGTTACAGCGTATCCTAGAGGAAGTACAATTATCTAGACTCTTCTCAACCCTAGATTCAAATCTGGGCATGGACCCGGTGGTAGATGACGACTGTGAACTGGATAGATGGAGCACATTTTTGATTTAGATTTCTCCATGGCATTTGATGCTATTAACACACACACACACACACACACACACACACACACACACATATATATATATATATATATATATATATATATATATATATATATATATATATATATTTACTTGAGTGTTTTTTGATGCACCCTGTCGGCCTGTATCAGCTCAATCTAGAGCCATCCACAGGCAGCAATCGCCAACTGTGACATTATTTACATGTACATTTTTTAGATTGCTAACAAAGAATAAAGGGAGAACTGGAATAGCTCGAAATAGCTATTCCAGTTCTCCTTTTATTCTTTGTTAGCAATCTAAAAAATGTACATACATACATACATACATACATACATACATACATACATAAATATATATACAGTCTGCAAAGGCGGCAATTAAAAGCATGGTATTAAAGTAGTTTCACTCGCATAATTCATTCAACAATTGCAGTGATTTGCTTAATAACTGGAGCAAAAAGGTCATAAAATGAGGCACAGCTCACTTAACAATTGCCTTGCTTAACAACAGAAATTTTGAGCTCAGTTGTGGTCATAAGCCGAGGACTACCTGCATGATTTTAATTTATCATTATTAACTTAGTTTTAATCTTGCTTTGTTATCATAAACCTATGTCAGACCATGCAGTTTATGACTGTAGGGTGTATAAATGACAGAAATAAATAAATGAGACAACCCTGACCATAAACATTGAAAATCGACTCCTTATCCTTTTCACCCATATAGCTGAAAATAATAATTAAAAAAACTTCATTTATTCATAAACACAACAGTTTGATCCCATCAGTTAAATGCTCAGCTGGTATTATTCTGCACCCAATTTACACATGACAAATTGAAATCTGGGGGGGGGGGAAGAGAGAGAGAAAACTTCGACAAGGCTGCTGCCCACCTATCTGACAAGACCAGCTTTGAATGCCAAGGTTCACTATATTGATGTCTCATATATTAACCTACTCAGATTTTTCAACAAAAGAGATCTTTCAATCAGGGAATTCCATCTGCTTAAAAAGAAAGTGGAAACTGCTGCCAGAATGAAACAGAAACATCTTGTGGCAAAGTAAATAATCAAACCCATGCTATAAAATCTCTCTCCCAGGAGAAATTGAATATTCAAATGATCCAACAATGTTTGCACGGCAGAACAGGGATGCTAAAACACTGAGCTCAAGGAATAAAGTAAACACCACCTTGGCTTCCAGTGCCCACAAAGCTGACTCTAAACTGCCCTCATTATTATAAACAGACATGAGGCATAGTTCAGGATATGTAATTTTAGCTTCCATACCCCATACACGAAACATTATGTGAACCTGTGGACACTATTTCTTTGAATCTCTATAAATAAAACATGCTGGCAACAACTTGGATTTAATCTTTGGCAGGTTTTTCTCCCCATCATGCTCTGATTGCAGCTTTTTTTATCCGTTTCCTTTAAAATACTTTTCAACTTTACTCATTTTTTTCCCATTTCCTTTCTTTTGCCGTTACTTTTAGCACTGTTTTATGTTTCAAGATCCTAAGGCGCACTGAAGATCTAATGCCACCATATGATGAGGTTTAAATCCAGCAATTTAAAATCTTGATTTCTAGTGAAGTCATGTTTTCTAATAAGAGCTCTTTCTTGCCATTTAATATAGCCTAAATCCATATTCTTCCCTACACAGAGAAATAGATTTCATTTTAATTTTTTAAAATCACAATTTCATCACTCAGTTCTTTTTAAAAGTTTTGAAAAATATTTAATATAAAAACAATTTTAACAAATAAAAACATTTTCAGATTATTTTACCTCAAAGAATAGAACCATGATCTTAATACCAAGCAAAAATGTCATTAGGAAGTGAATCAGAATTTGTTATTTTGACTGTTTGGAAATATTCCTTGCATATAGTATAAGGAGAACAACTTTTACATTGCACTAATAGTCTCATTTATTCCACTTAGTTTTCTATTTTTTAATAATATGTATAAAACATTTTATCTACTTGGGCTACAGGTGAAGGAAACAGGATTAGAAATTTATTTCACTTCTGAAAATAAGTGGCTATAGATTAAGCTTTGGTGTTCAATGCATTTTTATTAGACACCTTGAAACCTACAGTATTTCTACTGAATTTATGATAAAAGTCCACACTACATTTCCAATAGATTCCTATTCGCTAGCAGATCTCTACAGGAATTAACTCTTCCAGTTCCAGAAATCCACCTCATTCCCACTTCATGGTTTTGGGCAGGGGAAAATGATGTAGTTCTCAACTAATCACTGACATTCCCAGTTTATGTATTTGTATGCAGACGTTTAGGCATTTCTAGTTAAACAATATATTTCAATGAATCCCTAAGTGGACCAAAGATGACACAGACCCATCTTATAAAAGTTAGGCACAGCTAACTTTCTGTCAATCACGATGTTTTCTTAATTTTTGTGCAGCTTTTTATGGATTTAAAAAATGTGATGAATCTAGTAGATGCAAAAATTTGGGCATCCTTTCAGCCAGTACAGTTGGTTACAAATGTCAGGTTTCCCTGTAGCCAGCTTTGAGTTTTTCTATTCCTGCTTCTAGAACTTTCCTTACTCTGTCTTGAAGAACTTTTCTAGCTCAGAAATATTATTGCCTTCTGTCACATACTGTATGTCAGGGATATCCTGATAGATTTTCAATAGTCTGGAGTCTATCATTGCTGTGCTGAAATTCCAACCATTTTTAAAGTTTCACTATGAAACATTAATTTATATTGATATTAGTTGAATCCACTATTCTTTCCATCTACATATTATTTCTTAGGTCATTGGTTGCTACATAACCCCAGAGCATAATCGAGTCATCTCCATGTTTAATTATTGGGGAAGTGTTGTTTTCTTCAAATGCTTCACCGTTTTATTTTCTCCAAATACATCTCATATGGTTGTGTCTAAATAGTTCAGTTTTTCTTTTATCAGTCAAAAGCACTTTATGCCAAAAATGTTTCAGCTGATTTTTGTGACAAAGTCAAAGAAAAAAATTCCTTCTGATAAACCTCATGGAGATCGTGTTTGTATAAGCAATGCTGAACTGTGGATCAGTGAACAACTTCTTCAGTATCACCTCAGCTTTTTAGCAAGTTATTATTTATGGATACTCTTTTGCAGATCTGACTAGTTTTCAGTAATTCTAATAGAGATTTGCTTGGTCTTCCAGTTCATGCCTTGATTTCAGCAAGTCCGTGTTACTTTCTTTCTTAACAGTGTTTCTCCACAATGGAAACTTCCAGCCAAAAGCTTTTAGAATTTTGTTTAGGATGTAACAAGCATCTTTTTAAAATGCTTAGGCAGTTATTTAGTGGAGTCTATGGTGGCCAAAAGTACTGTAAGCAGGAAAGTAGTTGCAACCTGAGACATTCAAAAAATCCAAATATTTCTTCATTTGTGAAACTTTTTTTACTTGGTTGACTATAGACCTAATCAATCAATCACCTTTTAGGGGCTATATTGATGAAAAGGTTTTTTAAAAAAATAAATAAATAACAGAATTTACTGGAAGCATGTCCAAATTTCTGCACTGCCTGTATACCTGGATTATGTGAATTATAAATAACAAGTATGCATAGACAACAAGTATGCATTCAGAGATGCAGGAAAATGTCATATTAATTGCCCACAGTCTTTTGGAGTGGGCAACCATATTAAATTCCACAAAATTAATTAATTAATTAATTAATTATCACAAAACTATTGTGTAAGCTTCTTTTCCTTAAGGCATTTCTTGATACGGTTTGATCAAGGGTTCCTAAACTTTTGCATACCACTATATTGTGAACACATTAACAGAAGGTAAACTGGCCTTTGCCATCTGCTAACAGTACCCAGCTATCCTTTGCTCATCTCAGAAGCTAAGCAGGGTCAGTTCTAGTAAGTAATTGGATAAAAGAAAACAAACCATGGGGAATTCTAGAGCTATTTACTAAACTAGAAAGCTGAGAAAAAAAATCCAGGAAAAGTTTAGGTCGCCCATAAAACTTCATGAAAGAAGTCACCAGGACAGAGTCACTGATCTTGAAATCTCATTCAATCTACTTTTTGCATATTTTTAATAAATTTAAATATGCCATATGATATGTTCCATATAAAATACTTTTGTAGATACCCTGTCAGAAGAATATTTATTTACTTTACCAAGGAATTTGATAAATTCATAAAGAACAGTTCACTATTAGCTGATAGCTATCAGAGGCATACAAAATTGGCCCTTATTTTATAGGGAACACCACCTAGGAATTGTACAATACCTGGGAAGAAATAGTAGCCTGTGTAATCCTTGGTACTCTCTGAACTTGGTTGTTTATAATAATAATGATGAAAACAACAATAACAACAACAACAACAACAACAACAACAATAATAATAATAATAATAATAATAATAATAATAAAGAAGCTGAAGAAACAGTGGACCACTTGGTAAGCTGTTGCAAGAAGATTGCACAGACTGACTACAAGCAGCGGCATGACAAAGTAGCAACAATGGTGCATTGGAAGATCTGCAAAAAATATCATTTGCCTGTAAGCAAAAACTGGTGGGATCATAAAATAGAGAAAGTCATAGAAAATGATAAAATTAAACTGCTCTGGGACTTCAGAATTCAAACAGACAAGCACCTGCAACATAACACCCCAGACTTAACAATTGTCGATAAGAAAGACAAAAAAGTCTGGATCGTGGACGTGGCAATGCCTGGAGACAGCAGAATAGATGAGAAAGAACTGGAGAAGATAACAAAATACAAAGACCTACAAATAGAAATAGAAAGACTGTGGCAAAGGCAAACAGGGGGAAGTACCAATAGTAATAGGCTCCTTGGGTGCAATCCCAAAACAACTGGAGCACCACTTGAATACCATTGGCATTGACAAATTCGTTATTAGTTAATTGCAAAAGGTGGCCTTACTAGGAACTGCTTCCATCCTGCGACGATATCTGTAATACCATCAAACATCCACATCTGCCTATCCCAGGTCCTGGGTAAGGACTCGATAGGTAGACAAAATGCCAAATCCAGTCTGAACATCTGGCTGACTGTGCGATGATCCAGAATAATAATAATAATAAAGTTTTTGCTTACAGGCAAATGATATTTTTTGCAGATCTTCCAATGCACCATTGTTGCTACTTTGTCATGCCGCTGCTTGTAGTCAGTCTGTGCAATCTTCTTGCAACAGCTTACCAGGTGGTCCACTGTTTCTTCAGCTTCTTTGCATAGGCGGCACTTACTGTCTGTTGCTGTCTTCTCAATTTTGACTTTATACGCATTTGTTCTTAAGGCTTGGTCTTGTGCAGCCATAATTAGTCCCTCGGTCTCTTTCTTCAATTTTCCTGCTCTTACCATTGCCAGGTCTTGTTATTATCTGCTTTCCCAGCTATTTTTTTAATGTATTGGCCCTTCCATCTTGCGACGATGCCTGTAATACCATCAAACATCCACATCTGCCTATCCCAGGTCCTGGGTAAGGAATCGATAGGTAGACAAAATGCCAAATCCAGTCTGAACATCTAGCTGACTGTGCAATGATTAATAATAATAATAATAATAATAAGCCCCCAGAGAGGCACTACCTTGACGTGGTTGTGGGGCTTGTGTACTCTGAGGAAGATGAGAGCTATGCCAGAGTTTCAACCATACTGGACAGGTCTCATCAGAGGAGTCAGACAAAGAGTGTCTCTCCCATAAAAAATATGGTGAGACGTAAATTACAGAATGCCATACCGGCTCTAATGTCGCCCGGCTTAACAAGGTCCGCGCTAGATATTGGAGTTCCTCGATATCTGGTGAAAAATGGGTTACAGGACTCAGGACTGTTGGCTGAGCAACCAGGGCCAGCAGCTGCAGAACTACTGGAAGAAAAGGTGTTTACCCGTCGCAGATACACAGTGATTGAAAACAAAGAAATAATGATCTCTTACTACAGATCACGTCCAACAAGAAGAGGATATCTAAAACGAATGCACCAGTTCTGGAAAAAACAACATCCAGAATCAGAAATAACAGAACAGAGACTAGCAGATCAACGCCGATTTATAACACGAAATAAAGTATTCACAGAAACAGAATTGGACGAACTGCAAAGGTTTACCCAGGGCAAAGAAATCAAAGCGTTACCAGAAGTAATTCAGAATGTAGAGGCAAACCAGGGGGAGTTGGCAGTGAAGGAATCCAGCAGAGATACACAACTGTTCTCATTTGGAAACCAGACACCTCTTCCTCAGGAAGAACAAAACCCTCTAACTAAAGAAATAAAAGAATTGAAACAAAGAATAACTGAGCATCTAGAACAGCACAAAAACAACAGAATAAGGCTGCCTACATTGAAGCTTGTTCCAAAGAAACAGCTAGCACAAGCATTAAAAGATGCAAATACTACAATATCAAGTATAAGCACCAATTCACTGCAAGAAACAAACCAATTAATGTACAGCACAGCTGCAGTTATAACCGAATACCTGGGATGCAAAATCAACAAAGAAGAAAAATAAACAAACAGTGTACCACAAAAATGGAAGGTTAGACTAGAAAATAAGATCAGCAAGTTAAGATCACATGCAAGCAAGCTAGAACAGATGAAAGAAAAGAAGCTGAAGAACAAGAAGACCAAAGAATACCTAATCAAGAAATACCATTAGAAACAAGGAAGATCAAGGAAGCACTGGAAATAATAAAGCAACAAATAACAGCTATAGCCAGGAAAATCAGTAGATATGAAGCTCGAATTGCAAACTATAGGCAGAACCTCCAATTTCAATCCAATCAGAAACGTTTCTACCAATCCATCAATGGAGAAACTGCAAGGAATCAGTCAGTACCTGACAAGGAAGAAACAGTGCAGTTCTGGAAGCAGATATGGGATAACCCAAAGAAATACAACAAGGATGCGGCTTGGTTAAAAGAGGTGGATGCAAATAAAACAGAAGTTGAAATGAAAGAACTAGTAATAACAACAAAAATGGTAGAAAAAAGAGCAAGGAAAATCAAAAATTGGTCAGCACCAGGTGAAGATGAACTGCATGGGTTTTGGTTGAAACATCTAACTGTTATACACCCACTCATTGCCAAGCAGTTCAACAATATACTACAAGGAGGAGAAATTGAAAAGTGGCTAACAACTGGGAAAACCTACCTAATAATAAAAAATCCAGCAAAAGGGGCAACACCAGGCAACTACAGGCCAATTACCTGCTTACCAACAACTTTCAAATTACTAACTGGTGTGGTAGCTGATGCAGTACAACAGCATCTAGTTGAAAACAATCTCTTTCCACCTGAGCAGAAAGGAAACCGCCCCAATAGCAGAGGAACAAAAGATCAACTCCTAATAGACAAAATGATCTTGGAAAACTGCAAGAGAAGGAAGACCAACCTGAATGTGGCATGGATTGACTACAAAAAGGCATTTGACTCTCTGCCACATGATTGGATAATCAAGTGCCTAGAAATAACAGGAGTCAGTAGAAACATCAGAAAATTTGTGCGAAGTTCAATGGCACAATGGAAGACACAGTTGCAAATCAATGGTGAGAAGCTGGGAGAGGTTAATATCAAGAGAGGAATATTCCAAGGAGATTCATTATCACCATTACTATTTGTTATTGCACTGTTTCCTCTGTCAACAATATTGAATAACTCAGGACATGGCTATCAAACATCAAAAACATCTGCCAGACTATCCCACCTCCTTTACATGGATGATCTGAAGCTGTATGGAAAAACATCATCTGAAATAGAATCGCTGCTCAACACTGTCCGTATATATAGCCAAGATATTGTAATGGAGTTTGGCTTGGACAAATGTGCCACACTTACTATCAAACAAGGAAAAATAATGAAAACTGAAGGAATCAAGATGCCCCACGAAAATAACATTAAGAGTCTGGATGAGGAAGAGTACTACAAATACTTGGGTATCCTTCAAGCTGACAACATCAAGCACACTGAAGTCAAGAAAAAGATTAGAGGTGAATACATCAAGAGAGTGAAGAAGATCTTAAAGTCCAAACTCTGAAGAACAATGATGAAGATGCACTGAAATTAGTATATCAGGAAGGCTTACTAACTACTGGAGAGACCAAACTGGCCTACAAGAAAGACCAACTGAAGAACAGAATAGAGGCATGGGAAGACAAAGCACTACATGGCCAATACGTGAAAAAAATAGCTGGGAAAGCAGATAATAATAAAACCTGGCAATGGCTAAGAGCAGGAAAATTGAAGAAAGAGACCGAGGGACTAATTCTGGCTGCACAAGACCAAGCCTTAAGGACAAATGCATACAAAGTCATTTTTTTTATTGAAAGTTTTTAAATTTTACAAAACAAATCCCTTCCCCAAACCTCCACCCTCCCATACCCTCCCTCAACCTTCCCAGAGCTGAGTACAGGCTTAATTAAAATTTTCAAAGAAAATAAAAAATAGAAAAAAACTTAAAACACATATAAATCCTAAACAAATCTAAATACCTTAAATTAAACAAATTATCTTCTCTAAAACATAATAGTTGCAAACATTAAACATACATTATAATATACTTCAAACATTTTCTAGTATTGTACTTATATTATTATCCATCATTCTATATAGAATCCCCAAAACACAAATTTAAACATTACTTTCTTTAAATATCCATACCTACAATATAAGATCTAATCTCCCTCTTTCTTTACTCTAGAGCACAAAAATAAGCATATAAACATTCATTATACCATTAAGTCTGGATACTCTTTTGAATAGTTAAACTAAATACTTATATTTAAACTTCTTATCTAAAATTTTCATTCAATCTCCATAATCTTCTCTCCTATCAAGAAAAGAAAAAACTTAAAAAGCATATAAATCCTAAACAAATCTAAATACGTTTAATTAAACAAATTAGCTTCTCTTAAAAATAATAATAATAGTAGATCCCATAAACATAACTTAAAACATTAAAATTCCCTTATACCTGTTTAAATCTTTACCAATAACAAATTCCTCCACAGTAAACACATTCCTTCTCTTATCCATAAACCTCTTAAAGGTAATTCCAAAAAGTTTGTAAATCTTAATTCTCCCGCAATCTCAATAGTCTTCTAAATACTTAAACTAAGTACTTAAACTTTTTATCTAAAATTTTCATTCGATCTCCATAATCTTCTCTCCAATAGCCAGTTCCATCCACTGTAAAAAAAATCCTTATCAGTCTCTCTTGTCCATAAATCTCAAAAGAAGTACTTTAAAATCTGCCCTTAAAGGTAGCTCCAAAAATTTTATAAGTCCTGGTTCTCCCACAAACTCAGGAACCAATACTTGTGAGGCTTCCTTAACCTCCTTCTTCTGTTGGTCTTTCTCTTTACGTTTATATGTTGCACAAGTTGTCCTCTGCTCTTTCATCTCGACTTGTTGAGGCCCCTCAAACTAAAATTTCCCATTTTTAATTAATATAGGCTCTTCACACTACAATTCTGCCCTTAAAGGTTGCTCCAAAAAGTTTATAAATCCTACTTCTCCTGCAGATTCAGGAACCAATACTTGTGAAACTTCCTTGACCTTCTTCTGTTGATCCTTTTCTTTACAATTGTATGTTACACCGGTTGTCTTCTGCTCCTCCATCTCTACTTGTTGAGGCCCCTCAAACTGAAGTTTCCCAATTTTCATAAGTGTAAGCACTTCAGATTGCAATTCTGCCTTTTTATCTTCCAAAGCTTTAAACGTAATAGGTGGCGATGAGCATACCCCCAGGACCGAAGTATAAAAGTCTTTTGCTTTAGAAACAGTATTAAGACTATAACGTATCCCCAGGTAATTCACCACCATTCCAGTTGGAACATCCCATCTAAACAAAATTTGTCTCTTTTTAAGTTCGTCTGCTATGGATAGGAAGACCAGAAAAATAATGACAATGAGTCATGCCCTTCATCCACGCAGTGACATTGACAGACTTTATTTACCCAGGCAAATAGGTGGGTGTGGAATGCTACAAGTACATCAGATGGTTGAAGAAGAAAAAATGGCTTTGGAACAATATCTGAAGAACAATGATGAAGATGCACTGAAATTAGTATATCAGGAAGGCTTACTAACTACTGGAGAGACCAAACTGGCCTACAAGAAAGACCAAATGAAGAACAGAATAGAGGCATGGGAAGACAAAGCACTACATGGCCAATACATGAAAAAAATAGCTGGGAAAGCAGATAATAATAAAACCTGGCAATGGCTAAGAGCAGGAAAATTGAAGAAAGAGACCGAGGGACTAATTCTGGCTGCACAAGACCAAGCCTTAAGGACAAATGCATACAAAGTCAAAATTGAGAAGACAGCAACAGACAGTAAGTGCCGCCTATGCAAAGAAGCTGAAGAAACAGTGGACCACTTGGTAAGCTGTTGCAAGAAGATTGCACAGACTGATTACAAGCAGCGGCATGACAAAGTAGCAACAATGGTGCATTGGAAGATCTGCAAAAAATATCATTTGCCTGTAAGCAAAAACTGGTGGGATCATAAAATAGAGAAAGTCATAGAAAATGATAAAATTAAACTGCTCTGGGACTTCAGAATTCAAACAGACAAGCACCTGCAACATAACACCCCAGACTTAACAATTGTCGATAAGAAAGACAAAAAAGTCTGGATAGTGGACGTGGCAGTGCCTGGAGACAGCAGAATAGACGAGAAAGAACTGGAGAAGATAACAAAATACAAAGACCTACAAATAGAAATAGAAAGACTGTGGCAAAAGCAAGCAAGGGTAGTACCAATAGTCATAGGCTCCTTGGGTGCAATCCCAAAACAACTGGAGCACCACTTGAACACCATTGGCATTGACAAATTCGCTATTAGTCAATTGCAAAAGGCGGCCTTACTAGGAACTGCTTCCATCCTGCGTCGATACCTGTAATGCCATCAAACATCCACATCTGCCTATCCCAGGTCCTGGGTAAGGACTCAATAGGTAGACAAAATGCCAAATCCAGTCTAAACATCTGGCTGACTATGCGATGATCCATAATAATAATAATATAGAGTTGGAAGGGACCTTGGAGATCTTCTAGTCCAACTCCATGCTCAGGTAGGAAACCCTATACCATTTCTGACAAATCGTTGTCCAGTTTCTTCTTACAAACTTCCAGTGTTGTAACTTCTGGAGGCAGGTTGTTCCACTGATTAATTGTTCTAACTGTCAGGAAATTTCTCCTTAGTTCTAGGTTGTTTCTGTCTTTGATTAGTTTCCATCCATTGCTTCTTGTCTTGTCATCAGGTGCTTTGGAGTATAGCTTGACTCCCTCTTCTTTGTGGCAGCCCCTGAGATATTGGAACACTGCTATCATGTAACCCCTAGTTCTTCTCTTCATTAAACCAGGCATACCCAATTCCAGAAAACATTCTTTATATGTTTTAGCCTCCAGTCCCCTAATCATCTGTGTTGCTCTTCTCTGTACTCTTTCTAGAGTCTCAACATCTTTTTTACATCGTGGTGACCAAAACTAGATGCAGTATTCCAAGTGTGGCCTTACCAAGGCATTGTAAAGTGTTATTAACACTTGCAAACATTTCATTACTAGACTGGGTAACATCTTCAGTGCTTGAAGAGAATGGGGTTTTCTTTCTGTTTATATACGTTAGCTTGCCATGTCAGCATTGGTAGAAGTGTTTTTTCTCTTTGGTAGTTCCTTCATTGAGCTGTTGTTTACTGCTTGATTGTTCGTTTCAGTTGGTAGTTCTTTGATTAGGGTATTGTTTACTGCTTGATTGTTTATCTGGTGTTAATCCGCCTGTTAAACTCTGCTTATCCAGTTGGGGGAAATCTACACCTCCATGTGGAGTTGAAGTCCACATGCCTTAAAATTGTCAAGGTTGAGAAACACTGAGTTACTAGAGTATATAAACCGATAGCAACCCCCACTCCCCTCTAGCACTGAAGATGTTACTTAGTTTGATAATAAAATGTCTGCAAGCAAACAACCAAGCTCACAGAGCACCAACTCCACAGTTCAACTCTGAGCTACTGGTATTCTCTTCTATTAGAAACAGTAGAGTATGAGAAGATTGTTTTGCATTTCCTCATGAGCTTTTCGTGGTACCAGGTTTCTTCCTGGTAATAGTGGCATTATGCAATCAGTCAGCTTTAAGTATCCTGGCAACATTACTAAGAGCAGAAAAATCTAGTTCAGAGTAAGGGCACAATCATAATTTTTATGAAGAACCTCACTTAATCTTTCCTCAACACTGTCACACAGGCAGATCAGATAGTTCACATGATATTGTCATTAGGGTGGAAAAAAGGATAGCACTAAATTGCAGTTATCCATGGGGGGAAGAAAAGAAGAACTGCATGAGAAATGCAGGCTTTTGAATTTCTTATGGAAAAAGTTTTAAGTCTCAAAAAATTCTTTTCTTTGGCCAGGAAAGAAGTTTGCTAGAAAACATTCAGTTCTGCCCCACTGTAGTTAGTATTGGAAAATGAGCTAAAAGGCTAGATTTAAGGGACGTGCAACCTTTAATCACGGATCGCTCCTCTTCAAACGCTCTTTCGTCCTATGAATGGCACAGGGGAAAACCACTTCAAAGTCATCTTCACTGCCTCTGTGACATCTGTTATACCATTTTCCTCTTCATAAAAGTTGATTTATTTTTATTTTCTATTTTTTTCCCATTGAAAAAACATTTTCTTTCTACTTCTAAAGACTATATAGGATCTTTAATGTATAATCCATTTCGGTAGATTCAGATTTTTCAAGTGAACTATTACTTTTATTTTGACAGTTTACATCCTGCTTCCTCCTCATGATTGTGTCAACATGGCTTACAAACTGAAAAATGTGTAAATGAAGCACACAGACACACACACACGCACACACACACATACGGCAACATGATTAATGAATATACCTACCTAGAACAAAAAAGAGAAACCTGGAATCAGTAAGGTACAGTGTCAGAAATTAATGTTGTGTATGATAAAGCAATTGAAATACAGCAATTTGTGTAGTATTGTCCGTCTTGCATAGACGTGCTTCTCTTAGAAGGCGTTAATTCTGAGGAAGGGAAGAGTGTGATAAACAGCAGACGTGATTTTATATCCAAGAAAAGTAAGTTTATAGAAGGGTTTTGAAAGAGGAGACATGTTTGGCTGGTGCTCTGAAACTTAATATTGAAACCCATCAGATCTCTGAGTTCGGCATTTTGTAAGTTAATGCCAATAACAAAATGGCTCCATTCTTGGTGAACATCCATCACATTTTATTATTGTCCGTAATATACTTTGACATACAGGTAGTCTTCAACCTATGACCATAATTGACCCTGGCAGTTGTTAATCAGGCTACCATGTGACTGAGCCTGCTTTTACAAACTTTTAGATGGTAATTGTTAAGCAAATGCCCAATCGTTAAACAGACATCGCAGTTGTTAAACGAGTCTATTTTCCCCAATGGGTGGTCTTTTTGCTTTTTTTTTCTGGAAACTACATGTACACGTCAGAAACCAACCAAAAATATAAAAAAATATCACAGTCCTGTGACTGTGGGACATTGCAAACACAAACGGGAGAGAGGTACGGCTATTAGAATTTCAAACATGGTTTGTAAGTTGTCCTAGGAAGATCTGATGTAACTTTGGACATTGAGTGAGGATGACGTGTGTTATGCCATCAGTAATGCTGTGTTTCATTCCATATATAAAATCAATATCCCAAAGCTTGAGAACAGTGGTCAAGGGCCTCAGAATTGCCCATGGTTTTGAATTGCTTTTTTTTTTTTTTAGCAGATCAAAATAAACAGTATGGAAATACTCAATGGGTCCAGTTTAGTAGAAATGGATACATGAATCGGTGTCTAAATTATCAATACTTCAACAATTCAGTTGAATGTAGTTCTTCAGCTGTTGGCATATGGAGACAAGGAAACAAAATTCCCAGTCACCTGCTGTGGTTTGGAGGAAGCTGTGCACCTTGGGGTTTTTTGGTTTTGTTTTGTTTTTGTTTTTGGCAGTCGCGGTGAAAGAGGAAAGGGCAAGAAGAGCCAAACCCAAACAACATCCTGCTTTTGGTTTATCCCACAAATTTCCCAAAGGATATTCTTCTGCATGAAGGATTTGTAACCTCCTTCCATAAGGACGCTTCTCCAAATGAAAGGTCAAGACATCTGCCAGGGAGCAGACAAGGATAATGAGAAATCTCCTCATTTTTTACTGGGTTTCAGATGACCACAGCCAGTGTAAAAGTAGAGACTTTGACAGATCTTGACATATTAATCTACACCAAGGGAAGGTGGAGGACAAGCCATATAAACAGTGCTTCAAAAATGATACAGCTTAACCCTGAGAAAGGTGCTATTTAAGTCACAATTAATGCCCGAGTAATTATTTCCTTTCTGAATTACTTTGGGGAAAACAATTAACAAGAAATCCTAAAGTTATTCTCCCCCCCTTTCTTGAAAAAATAATTCATACATATTTTTAAAAGCTGCTCTCTCTTTTTTTTTAAATAGCAACCCAGCTCAAACATAAACACTGGCTACCTGTCTATAGCTGAAAATAGCCCGAGAGCACAAAAAACCAATGTCTTAAACTTCTGCCCTAACCAAGAAAATTAGTATGTGCCAGTCTTGCTGATTTTAGCAAGAAACCAAATGAGAGTTCTAAAAATACCTTTGGATTTTAATTCCAAAATAGGCTGTTCGTTGAATGCGTACAATTTAACTCTGCCAGTCAATATATTATGATAGTGGTCCATACATATCCCTCTGACTACTGTGTGTGTGTGTGTGTGTGTGTGTGTGTGTGTGTGTGTGAGAGAGAGAGAGAGAGAGAGAGAGAGAGAGAGAGAGAGAGAGAGAGAGAGAGAGAGAGAGAGAGAGATTTGTGAAGCTGTGGGTACCTGAGGCACATCACCAGGAAAATACTTATGTACTCAATCAGAGAATTTTCATGGGAACTTTCTTTATAAGGTTAGGAAGACTTTTTATTCATTACTGTACCTAACAAAATTTTGTTCTGCCCTCAAATGCTGCCAAATTCATCATCAGGAGTGAAGAAATCTGCTTTTGACATCAAAGACACTTAAATCCCCAAAGTTACCCCTCTAAAGATTAGCCGATTTTCACTTGTTTAAATTACCAGGTCATCTTGAGGAAAAAGCTATTTTGCTCTCAAACAGGTGAAATAGGTGCAACAGCGAAATGGACTACAAACAAATTTAAAAAATAAAATAAAATAATAAAATTTTACTTTAAATGCCCCCTAGAGAGGACAGAAATGTAAATGGAATGAAGTAACTGGAAGGAACTCTGAAGATTATCAAGTCCTATGATACTACAGCACCCAAAGTCCTTCCTTTTTAAGATTTTATGCACATTTATGTTTTCTATCTACCCTCTATCTACACCCACACAATATACAAAGAGGGAGAGGACAGAGACTAGGGATATTAAGATAATGCATTTCAGCATCAATTTGCTTGGTTTGTTTGTGAAGAGATGGAATGTCTTGATTTTCATATGTGTTCAGAATTGGAGCCCACTCATGAGATTAGCAAGCATACAAACTGGACAAAACTGGACACTGTGCAGTTGCCAAAGAGAAAGAAAAACAATACTTATAGATTATAGAGAACTCAGGTAAATAACGGTGTTTTCACAATCAGATATATGAATCAATGTGGAAACTACTTTATAGTGGATGACTATGACTCCAAATTGCACATGTATAAATATGTATTCAAGAGCCCAATAATGCCAAAGCTTTACATTTATAAGTAGTTACTTAGCTACATAATTTCCCCTCAAAACTAAATGTCACAGGCATAACACGCTATTTTCTCTATAATAACATACCTATATGGTAGATTGGGCTGAAAGTATGTGACTGACCCAAATTCTGCTTCCTGCTTCAGTCTGCAGATCATCTTGAGCCACCTCTTTTTCCTAGAAAGAAAAAGCCAAGCTATGCAAGTGAATGTCTAGTCTAGAGAAAAGAAGGAGACATGATGGCAGTGTTCCAATATCTCAGGGGTTGCCACAAAGAGGAAGGAGTCAATCTGTTCTCCAAAGCACCTGAAGGCAGGACAAGAAGCAACGGATGGAAATTAATCAAGGAGAGAAGCAACCTAGAACTAAGGAGAAACTTCCTGACTGTTAGAACAATCAACCAGTGGAACAACTTGCCTTCAGAAGTTGTGGGTGCTTCATCACTGGAGGTTTTTAAGAAGAGATTGGACAGACACTTGTCCAGAATGGTGTAGGGTCTCCTGCTTGTTCAAGGGGTTGGATTAGAAGTCCTCCAAAGTCCCTTCCAACTCTGTTATTCTGTTTCTGTTTCTGAAAATGTATCTATTCAATATTGACGTTGCTCACAGTAAGCTACCATCCAGTAACATCCATCAGTCCTTGAAATAATTTTGAATCACTAATTTGGATAGATTACTACTTGCCCGAAGGAGAACAGTGTGGGCTATTGCTAAGGGCTTAGGGACCCTTTTTTCTAGCCTACTCTCATTGGTAGAATGACAGGAAGTAAGTAAAGCAAAGCAATTTGATTCAAAGATTCAAAGCAGAATAAAAAATTAAAAACATCATTAAAATATGCAACACAAATCCCAAAACACAAATTTACCAATAAACTAACCGGTCATTTATTGTTCAGGAGTCTGGCCTCTTGCCTGTTTGAAAAGTCAGTTTTTAGAGCTTTTGTGAAGAAAAAGAGAAATAGAGTCACAATTATTAGAACTGCTTCCTGTAAAATGTCTAAGCTTATTGTCAGTGATTCCAATTATTCTCCCCTTTATGCTTACTTTATATACTAATCTGATCTAAATTAAATGCATGTAATTTGAGATTATTTCTCAATATCTCCACAGCATCTCTCCCAATCTCTCATCCCATCAGACAAGAGATCCTTCCATTTATATTACACAACTTGAGCCTACAATTTTGGTCCGACGTCATGATGATCAAAAGGTGGGTCATCACATGTGACTATGCCTGATTTTATGACCTTTGTTGTGATGGTTCTTAAGCAAATGTGGAGCTGGTAAAGCTAATCTTGCAGTCATTAAACAAATCCATTGTGCACCGTGGGGTATTTCATTTTTTTTTTTTTTTTTTTGCCACAAACACTGGAAAAAAGTTGTAAATTGTGGACACGTCTTTGCAGGACACTGTTAAATGATCATAAATGCAGGGCATTTGTCAAATCCAAATTGCAGTCATGTGACCACAGGAGGGCAGAACTCAGAACATCAAATCCAGGTCCAAGGTCCATTTTTCAGGGCCTATTGTACATTTGACCAGTCTCTCAGTACGTTGAGGACTACCTATATACTATTATACCATTCTAGATCAAGCTCTTCTATAGAGTTTCAAAATGAACTACGCTTTACTTCTACCCAGATTAGAAATCGAACTATCCATGTCAGGGTATCTGATTCACATTTAGTACATCTGTTTTGCTGCTAATACTATATATAATATAACCCGCCACTATATTATGTATATTTTTTTTTATTAAAAAATTTTATTTTCAACTTTACAATACATAACAATCTTACAAATACTTCAGATAAAAAATAAAACAAATTGATACACACCACATTCGGTCTTGCCCACCCATTTCCCCCCAAACCGCATCCCACCTCAAACCAACTTACTTCTTTCCCTCTTTTTATTCACTCACCCCCCTCTCCTCCTTCACCTCAACCTTCCTACTTACTTCTCACCTTCTTCTCCTCCCTTTTGATGCGGTCCAGGGGAAATGCCCGAGCAGTTCCTCTCTCAAAATTAAAACATTAATATTATATACAATAAGACTATTTCTACTTTATCTGAACTACTTAAACTTCAACCCATCCACCCCCCACCCCCCTCCCCCACTCCCCTCCCCCCGACTTCCCAGAGCACAATACAGGATTATGCAAACATATTAAACATAATCTATTTAAGTTTACTAATTATACAATGAACAAAATCATAAAAACCCTTAACTCTCTTCAAACTTTGACATCATAAGTTTATAAACAAAATCATTACTCATAGAATAAGTGAAACTTTGTAGTTCCATATTTCTTCTGAACATATTCTATCCATCTTCTCCATACATTAAAATATCTCTCTTGTGAATGGTCCTTTAAATAAGCAGAAATTTTAGCCATTTCTGCTAAATTAGAAACCTTAAATACCCATTCTTCTAAAGAAGGCAGAGTATCCTTCTTCCAATATTGACCCACCAGTAATCTTGCTGCTGTTATTAAATTCAACATTAAGATAGTTTCTTTAGCATTAAAGTCCACAAAAATTCCCAAAAGAAACAGTTGGGGAGTAAACTTAATCTTCCTTTTAAAAACCTTTTGAATGTTCCACCAAATCATAATCCAGAAGGCTTTAATAACTTTACAGGTCCATCAAACATGAAAATAGGTTGCATCCAAGCGACCACATCTCCAACATTTAGGTTGCAGGTTCGGGTACATACAAGACAACATTTTAGGATCCAAATGCCATCTATAAAATATTTTGTAAAAATTTTCCCTCAAATTCTGGGCCTGCATAAATTTAACATTTCTAATCCAAATTTCCTCCCATAAGTCCAACGAAATCGGTTCTTGAATATTCTGGGCCCATTTAATCATACAATCTTTAACTAACTCTGTTTCTGAATCCAATTTTATTAACTCATTATAAATTCTTTTAATATGGACACATTTCTGATCCTTGATCTGAATTACCAAATTTTCATCTACTAACGTAATTCCCACTTTCTTATCCAAAGTCCATCACTGCAGAATTTGCAAGTATTATGTATTAATTTAAAAAAACCACTGAAATATGAAATAAATTAGAGGACATAGAGAGACATGATAACTAGATCTTACTAGAAGAGAAACTGTTTCTGACTCAGTTCTACCAAGGCAAATGGCAGTAGTTGTTGGGACTATCTAGATTTGGGGCATCTTCCATGTTTACTCCTGGATGAGGTTGCACCTTTCCAAGCAGGTGTTAATGCACAATATGAGGATCCTCTTGGACTCACAGCAACTTCTCAAAGAGCAGGAAGCAGCTGTGGCCAAGAGGGCTTTTGCAAAAGTCCATCTGATACTACCAGTAAGTATATTTATAAACTCTTTTCTCCCTCTAATGTAATGACTATCTCTTGTCTTTTTGAAAATATGAAGAACATTTCTTCTCTTTCGGTCCATATGATACTTTACTCATTCTCATGAATTTTTCAAAGGTAATGCATAAGGGGTCAGTCAAATTTAGGGTTAATTGATTTCATTGCTTCTCCCAATGACCTCTGAATTCTACATACAGGGCTCCAGCTATTATTCAGTGGTAATGTCTGCCTAAACTAAAGAGTTTGGGGGGAGGGATTGGAGGAGAAAGGGATAACTTCCAGTGGCTACCTGACTGCATACTCATAAAAAAATGTCACTTGTTCCTTTTCTGCCCACCAGAGAGCTTTTAACCTATGCAAGTATCTGCTGTTGGGTAAAAACTATTTAGACATGAGATTTCATCACTAGTGGTGAGCAAAAAAGTATCAGGAACCTATAAATGTATTGTTTTAAAAGCTACTTTTTCATAAAAAGTAAGGCATGTGATTTTGCACACCACAACATGGCAAGAATTCATTACTTACTTCATTACTGCCATTTTACTGTCTTCTGGAGAAGGCCTTCTGGGATTCAGGAAATGGCAACCAGGATGATTTGTGGACTAGAAAACAGGTCCCCTAGACTAAGCTGAGCAAGTTTAGCTTTGAGACGACTGAGGAGGAAACATCAGAGCTCTCTGGATGTCACAGAGAGCTGGTGGTGGCTCAGGCTCTTGTCTCACCGACAGCGAGACAAGAGCCTGGGCTTCTGGAGGGCCAATGGCGCTCTGGGCTGCCATGTCTGGAGCGATGGCTAGGGCTGTCCCTCTCTGCAGGGCTGGAGATTAATGTAGATGGCTTTGTGGATGGGGAAGCTGCTTGCTCTGTACAAGTGGGACTGGGGCTTCCCTTCAGCATAAGCTGGTGAATGCCTCGTTGATCATCATGATCGCTTACGTATGGAGAACGGGAGGGTTGTTCCCTACTTTTCATGTCTAGTTCCTTGAATCTCTCCACCAACTTCTCTACCGATTGACTACGGATTGCGGACAGGTACTTCCACTCACCAGAGTCCTCAGCGGTGGTCGATTTCTCCATTGGTCCGGGGAACGTGACTTACGAGAAGCCCCTCTTTGCAGCTCGACCTTGTCTGCTTTCGAAGCACTTGACTGCGGCAAAGTCATCTTGAAGTGTCTGTAGTCTCCATTGGGTAGAGTCCAATCCGATGACCAGATCAGTTTCCTTGCGGCTTAGGTATTGCCCCCACCTGGGAGTTAGAAGGCAGTACTGCAGGCTACTTCTGCTGACTGCCAGCTACCAGCAGTTCAGCAGTTCAGTTTCTCACTGGCTCAAGGTTGACTCAGCCTTCCATCCTTCCAAGGTCAGTAAAATGAGGACCCAGACTGTTGGGGGCAATAGGCTGACTCTGTAAACCTCTTAGAGAGGGCTGTAAAGCACTTTGAAGTGGTACATAAGTCTAAGTGCTATGGCTATACTAACTTCCTTCATGAAGTTGGCCATTCAGGATAAGGGAAGGATAAGGCCACTGGTTGCCTGGAGGGCAGGCTACTCCATAAACTGCAATTATTGGGAACACCTGTAAAGAGTCCAGGTGGTTCTCTGCCCTGAGTCACTGGGACTGTTTGCATCTGGGAATAGCTACCCTCTTGCCTCTCAACTAATTGTATCACATTATCTCTTTTTCGTTTGCAATTCTCCTCTTCCCCCAAAGGTTGCAAAAATCTCATGCACTGTGTTATAAAGTCTCAATTAACCTCTGACCTTCCTTTAATGTACACAGCTTGGGTTATTTCTCACACCCAACCATGGGCCTATTAACACGTTGTCATAAAACAAAAACTGTTTTGACCAGGCTGTAATTGTGGCTAAGTGATGTTGAACAATGCTGCTCTTGTACCCACTGCTAAAAGGGCTGTGTAGGCAGCAAAGACTATTGTCATAAAACTAGTCAGGGTAAGAGAGGGACCCATCTGAGGCAACATTCAGCCCACTGCTTGCATCTCTTGAGCACTTCAGCGACCCAGCTTTGGAGAGCTGTGAGCTGGTGAAGGCAACTGTGTTTTCAGTGACACAATGCTAATCTGACAATGTTGCACAAAGCATGAGTGACAACTCCCAGGGAGAGCTGCAGTAGGATCCCTCCCCCTCCCCCATACTGCAAATACAATTAGTTCATGTTAGCTGTAAAGGCCAGAGGTTAGCAGAGGCCAGGAGCCTCTTTGTTTTTCCGCAAGAGGGTGAAATAATTGCTGGATGCTCAGATCTGCAGGTGCTTCATGGAGCTCATTTGGATTTGGCGGTCTGCAGCGAACACTGATTTCCTCCTCAGAAAGCTGAATTCCGTGTGACAGAGCCTCTTTGCTAGGAGAGGGGTAACGACTCTTTCAAGCCATTCTCATAAAGTACCTGTTACAGGCACCACTTGCCTTGCTCCCTCTTTCAAATCGTCAGAAAGAGAGTTTTCCTTCCAAGACATCGCATTTCCAAAGGTGAGCTTTGAAAATGAGTCAAAAGGGGAAGGGGATTGAGGGAAAAAAAGTGATGCAAGTACCCATATGTACCACATGGAGTTATTTTTATCTGTGTCTGAAGGTATCAAAAGAAAATTAGCGCACATCTCAATCTCTGGTTTGCTTTTCCTGAGATACACCACCACCTAGTGAGACTTCCTAGGAATTAATCATTTGACCGATTTCCTTGCTGGCACAGAAAACCTTTTGGAGATTGTACACATATGACACTTTGAGGATTAAGAAGACAGCATCGGATAATTTGATTATAGGGGCAAATCTTGCGTGGGATGGTAGACTGCAACATTCTTTCAGTTTCTCTTGGACAATTCTCCTTCATTTTACTCCTGCTGTACTGAGAGTAAGAAGGAGAGTTGTGTTCTTTCTGTTGGCCCTATATCTCATTAAAACTGTGTCCTTTCATCCTAGAGATCCAGAAGCAAAATTATCTCAATGTAAATTCTTTCTTGCCCTCAGGTTCAAGGCAACTCTTCCAAAAGACAATCCAGTCATTGCAAATATCTCTCCTAGACAAGAAACTCAAAATAGTTGGGTCATCTGGCAAGATCCTGCTCCAAATCCTCTCTCTATGGCAAATTTCACTCAGATATGGTTGTGTCCATAGAATCTCTGAAAAAATGTTTCTCCTGGCCTACTTTCATTTGGGGGAAGGAGGTAAATACATATTCAAGCTATTGATTGAATGATTGATTGATTGAATTGATTTCTTCCCTAAGATAAGTCAAATAAAGGAAAAAAAACTACACTATCACTAAAGAAACAATCAGATAAAATTATAAGTATGGATTAGAATGAAACCTTAGCTATAAAAGTTTTCCCTATTAGCTCATTTCAAAAGGGTTTATTTGGAAAACTCAGCTATAGTAACAAAATGAGAACACTTAAAGTTGACAACGAGAGCAACTTTTTGTTGATGGCTACCAGTTGGATAGAGAGAGTGGAGCTGGAAACCAAAAGGGTTTTCCTCCCCCTCCCCAAAAAACAAAGAAATACAAGGAAGAAAGTTCTCCATCAAATAACTTTCACCATTTTCCTAAAGGGTTTTAGTGTAGAGACAAGAATCAGAATTCTGAATTCACCCCAGAAGCAAACCAGTGGAGCCCACAGAGAATCTATCAAGTTTGATACCTTGCTTATATGCCTTGGCAAATACATTTATATGAATTTAGGATTTTCTGAGTTACTAACTTTTTCATAATGGGTGAAAAGCACAGCTTGAAATTGTTTGACATGAAATAAACTCTTCTCTGCTTACTTTATTTCGTTGTCATTTAGAGCATTAACAACAGCTAATAGGTATGTATAATTTTAGCCAGGTTTACTACTAAGAGTAAATTCTATCATCCAAAGCGCGCCATGGTGGTACAGTAGTTTGAATGCAATATTGTAGGCTAATTCTGCTGACTGCTGATTACCAATGATATATCCTTTATCACTGAATGCTGTCCTTTAGATTTAATTTATTTTGTTTAATTAATTAATTTAATCTGAACCATGGTGGTGCAGTGGTTAGAATGCAGTACAGCAGACTACTTCTGCTGACTGCCGACTGCCAACTGCCAGCAGTTTAGCAGTTCGAATTTCACTGGCTCAAGGTTGACTCAGCCTTCCATCCTTCCAAGGTCAGTAACATGAGGGCCCAGATTGTTGGGGGGCAATAGGTTGACTCCATAAACCGCTTAGAGAGGGCTGTAAAGCACTGTGAAGTGGTACATAAGTCTAAGTGCTATTGCTATTGCCATTCAAGATAAATGTTAAATATAGCTCAGCTGAGAGTCTGAAGACTCCCTTTGGTAAGGATCAGACCCAGTATCCTCTAGGACACCACAGTCCTTTGTTTTCACAAGGAGTATCTCCTAAAAGGCACCAAAGATGCTTGACATACAAAATATCACATCTCAGGTTTTTGGGATAGAATAAATATATTGAAAGAGTCTCCACAGTTTATGTCCAGGCTCCAATTTTACATGCAAACTTTGAATAGACTAATTTGATTATGTGCCATCGAGTCATCATGTACTTTTAGTGATCACATGGGTCGATTTTTTCCCATGATGATCTGTCCGTAATCTGATCCTTCATCTCTTTCAATATCAGTGGTGCTGACTCTTCCCACCTTGCTGCTGGCTGTCTTCTTCTCCCATTTCCTTCCACTTTCCTGCCATCAAAGCCTCCACCAAAGAACTAGGTCACAGGTCAGCAACCTGCAGCTTGCCAGGTGAGTAGCAGATGGGGGGGGGGAGAAAGAGAAAGAGAGAAAGAGAGAGAGAGAGAGAGGGAGGGGGAGAGAGAGAGGAAAGAGAGAGAAAGAAAGAGAGTGGGGGAAGAGGAGTGGCAGACCAAGGGCAGAGAGGGAGGGAGGGAGAGAGACACAGAGAGAGAGAGACCCTTTTGACATCTAAAATGAAGATAACACTGCATATATCCTTTTTTTACCTATGTGTGTATGTAATTTTATTCTCTTAAAGCATTCTCTTGGTGATCATTGTTTTAATAGTATGGATGTTCCCAAGAGTCATATTTTTACTTTTATTTTTAATGTGTGTGTGTGTGTGTGTGTGTGTGTGTGTGTGTATACACACACACACACACATACACAAACACTCTCTCTCTCTCTCTCTCTCTCTCTCACACACACACACACACACACACACACACACACCTATAATAAAGATAAAAAAGGATATATGCAGTGTTATCTTCATTTTAGATATCAAAAGGGTTTTGCGGCTCCCGGTGTTTTGTTTTTGGTGGGAAACGGGTTCAAGTGGCTCTTTGAGTGTTTTGGGTTGCCTACCCCTGAACTAGGTCATTGCATATAATGCTGGAAAACATTCCAGTGGAAACTCATGTTTTAGCTGGGCTTTGAAAATGATTGGGAACACAGAACTCTGGATTAACGCAAGCACATCATCTCTCAACTCTTCATTAAAAAAATCTGGCTTATTACAAGCTTCGCAGTAAACTGGAAGAAAGAGGATCCTTTGACTTAAGGAATCTATAGATTAAAATGAGTACAACTCCTAAAGAAGCTGAACTTTTTTTCAGACTCCTGTGAAGACCTGAAAAAAGTTGAGTTGCATTAATGAATAGCAGAAAGGAGCGGCACTCTTCCAAATCCTGTTCAAAGCTTGAACAACTCTATTCTCTGCCTTGACATCTAATCTTCAGGAGGCCCTGCTCCTCTACTCTCATGTGTTTGGACGGGAAAAAAGGAGGAAAGGGAATTCTGGACAGTTTAAAAACTTGACTTGCCCTTTATTTCTTCCACACACGCAGTCTTCATAGAGCTGCTCTGCATGGGATATATATCACAGCTATAATCCTATAAGAACTATGCTTTCTGTCCTGGTGGGGAGGCCACAGAGCTGAATGATAGGTCATCCCTGGCGATTATTGAATAGACATCAAAAAGAGGGAAACTTTTAATCTCTGTTGAGTTTCCATAAGGACTCTCCTGAAGGGTGCAAATAACTCTATAAATACATCCAAGCAGTACAATCCCAGCTCAGACTATTTTGATGGTCTAATTTCCTAGTCACAAAAATTGTCTAACTCAAAATACTAATTTCTTCTGCTAGATTCTTAGCAAAGAGCAAATCTCCATTCCCATTCCTGTCCATGAGTGTCAGGCTATGTCTAGATATAAAGAGAAACACTCTAATGCATCCTCTGGGTGTATATGTGGATGTGTGCGTGCGCACACACCTTCAAATCAGTGTCAACTGCCTGGAAAACTCTCTGAAGTTTTCTTGGCAAGTTTTTTTTTTGAAATGTCCACCATTGCCTCCTTCCCAGGGTTGAGAGAGCGCGACTGGTCCAAGGCTAGCCAGTTGGCTTTGTACCTAAAGTGAGATTAGGACTCACAGTTTCCCAGTTTCTACCCTGGTGCCTTAACCACTACATTAAACTGGCTCTCAACTAAATTTCTTTAAGTCATAAAAAATCAACCTAAATTTCAGTTCTGACCATCTTTGGACACTGGTTGGTAAAACAGGGTAAAAGCAATTATGAAATGGAAAGCTGAAAAAGGGTGTGTACACTAATGTGTGTGCACACATTAGCAATGCAAAATAGTAAGAATAAACAAAGTCAATTTTGACTTCTTATTCATTTTGCAAAATTTGTTGGTATCCAGAGCCTTACAGGTATATATCCTTTTACTAATCCTGCAGTCGCATACCTAACAGCTTAATTCTTGATCCCCATAAATGCTCCTGTGATCTTATATAGAGACTTGAAGCACTTCATAAAGCTAACAACTAAATAGGATTGAGCTATATACAGTACCGGGCATTCACATTAGATTGTCCTGAATCGCTAAAGATTGTTATGACATTCATGAAATGGTATTTCTTCATAATTTTTCAGGAAACTTTTACCGATGACAAAAATGTATGTTTCTCATCAAAATTAACAAGGAGCCTTTTTTGCGTGTTTTGATCAGGTCTCACCTCGCATGTCATTTGGTTCAGCAGGAGGAAAAAGTATGAAGAGGAAATAAGCAGCAGGGAAGCCTTTTGATGCAATCTGGAGCTATGATTCAAAATCTTAAAGCTCATCTGTGAGTTTTTCCAACTTCTCCCTTGCAGTTACTCTGAAACTGGTTTTCTCATTTCCCTGTTCATCTACCATTTCTTTCTACATAAAATCCGAGTGTTTCTGCAGTCTAAAGAAAGGCAAGTCTACCCCAAAACACACTACCAGTTTCTACATATTGGATCGTTTCTTAATATTTGAATTATTCTAATGTAATTAAATTAAATGCAACATAACATCGGTGAGTTTTCAGACCAGTTTTTTCAAAATTTTGAGGATGCCTTTTAAAGAAAGTGGAATGGGTGCAAAATGGGAGTCTTCAAAGTACCCAGGGAGTATTAGAATCTGAATTATACAAAACAAGAGTTTTTAAATGGTCGACACTGTGCTATACACAAGCTTTTCGCTTGTCTCCCAAATCTTCTTGTCATCTACAACATAATAAAGAATCTATGTGAAATTCAACAATGCAGATAATCATCGACTTACAACTTTTTTTTAGAAACTGTTCAAAGTTACAACAGCAACTGGAAAACGGTCCTCACACATAGGACTGGTCATGTAATTTAAGACCTTCCCAGCCAACTTCCAACAAGCCAAATCAATGGGGGGGGGAGCCATATTTGCTCAAAGTCTGTGTGATTCACTTAACAACTGCAGTAATTCACTTAACAACCATCGCAAAAAGGTTGTAAAACCAGGTGCAACTCATTTAACAACTGCAATGGAAATTCTGGTCCCAACTGTGGTTGTAAATTGAGGATTATCAATAACAGACAATTCCAAAAACTTGAAAGTTTGGGGAAGGAGGTTGATGAGCTATTTTTTCCCCTTTGTTTCCAATAAACAAAACTTTTAGAGCTGTGTCATGGAATTATTCCCCTGTAGAAGAAACAGGCATGATTGACTGACATGATGGAACACTTTAGATTATAAACTTTTGATTAATGAATAATTTTTAATTGTTTCTTTTCTCACTGGACAGAAAGGATATGTTTTTCATTGGACAGAAAAACCTGGATTTTGCTTTTATTTGTTTAGGAGAGGCTTAAGGATGGACTGACAGGCTGGCTGGTTAATTTGGAGTTCAAATGACAATTGACTGAAACTTTTTAAATCTCAAAATAGATTGGACTATAAAGACCACATACAAAAACAAAATGGATGTTCCACATTTAATCTTAAATGGTAAAAAACCATCTCTAACATTTGTCTCCAAAACCCCCAGCTTCACATACCAACAAGAAAATGTTGATGAATGTCAGAAAGAAATTATTTCTATGTTGAAATCAAGACAAGAGAGAATTGTCTTAGCCCATGGTGAGACTAAAAATAATGCAAAGAAGATAAAAGAACAACTTTCTAATCTAAACTTACAACTTCAGAAAATGACTACAAAGAAAGAACCAGTAACCCAGAAAATAGAAGGAAAATTAGAGGAATCAGATCCAAAGATGGAGGACCTAAAGGAAGGAATTAACAGACAGACTCCAACAAACGAAGAATTAGAAGATGCATCGATAATACCAGAAATGGAAAAGATATCTTACTTGTCAAGATCTCAGAACACATTTGAGGATAAGGGAGCTGATTGAATGGAAGATAAAGCTGTCAGGAGAATTGTGGAAAATTGGAGAAGGAGGGAGGCTGTTTAATGAATATAAATGGGCTCAGTGTTCTTCCAAAAATACTTTAATCAAATTGTCTTTCTTACTTCAAACAATATACACAAAAATAGGGGAAGAACTACTTGAGGACTCAAATGCATTGACTTGGAAAATTAGTTGGCAAAGGAAGAAAGCCAGAGTAAGACAGAAGAACATAGAGGTTTTGACCCATTAGATGTTTGAACATGGCTAAGAGAATAGATAATTGTCAGAAATAAAAGTATTACTATAACTAGAAAGATAGGATATGCAACTAGAATACTATATTTTGGTGTGAGAAGGGAAATATGAAAATGCTAAGAGGGGCTGAATAAGGGAAACTTTTGGTTACTGAAATATAATTTACTATGAGAAAACTATAAGCAATAGAGACAGAATATTATATTATTAAACAGGTGTTTGAATATGGTTAAGAAAATAGATAACTGTTAGAAATAAAAGTATTATTATAACTAGAAGGATAGGATTTCTAACTAGAATATTATATTTTGTTATGAGATGGGAAATATGAAAATTCTAAAAGGGTTTGAATAAGGGAAGCTTTTGGTTACCGAAATATAATATATTATGAGAAAATTATAAGCGATAGAGATATTTTGAACATTGATGGGAAATTATTTTTTTTTAAAAAAATGGGAAAAATAGGATACTGATGGAACAAATGGATTTTAAGTGCAAATGCAATTGAGATATGTTTTAGCTGGAAAATATATTATAAACTGATATTATTGATATTATGTATAATACCAGAAAAATGTGATGAAGGTGCCTATATTTAATTGTATATGTATTAACAGTAACAACAATTGTACTTGCCCAGTGTGGAAAAATGCATACCACCAGAAGATCAAAGAAGCACTGGATGGTGTCGTATTGGAACTAGACTGAGAAAGTTAATACGTACCACTGAATTACCAATGGACCCAGACAACATGTTGTTTTTTAAGTATTTATGATTATAAAATTAGAAAATTAATAAAATGTTTATAAAAAACAACAACTGCATTAGAGAAAAATCTGTTGTCATCTATGGATTACACTAATATGGGTTTGCAATCTCGTCTGCTGTAATCTTCCCCACCTTTCTCCTTATAGTTAAATATTATCTATTCCTTTAGCACTGTCGATCTTCCAGAATTGCTGTTTCTCCTGTTTGTGCAACACCCTCTGGAGTCATAAACACATTAGAAATAAAGCTAATAACTTCACAGTACTTGTGGCAAAACAAATTTCTTAATACTCAAATTTAGCTGATACGCTGTCTCCCTAGAGATATACTTCTTTGTCATTTCTTACAATTATTCTATTTAATACAACATAATGCTCCTGCTTATAGTGTTCTTTTCAGAAGAAGGGGGATCACTGGTGAAATTATACTGAAAAAGCTCCCCGTCGTATTAAATAGCATTAACCTCTAAGTCAACTCCCCCTCATATTTCTGTCCTTGCAAAAAAATCAAATGTCAGTCCCAGATACATACCCATTGCTTACTTCAACAGACATCTTGAAACAGAGAGTGGTCCAGGTGGAATGGAACAAATGTATTAACTATGAGAGCAATGAGATTTTATGGAAAATAAAGCTGCACAAAAATAGCTTAGAGAGAGCTAAGACATCAGTAGGACATCAGTGTAGAGCAGCATGTGGGAAGATACTGGCACGGGGTCTGGAATCCCCAGTATGCTGATGATACCCAGCTATACCTTTTGGCCCTGGACAAAACAGGTGATGTTTTGAAAATGCTGGCCCAGGGCTTAGAGGCTATCAAGGTAAGGTAAGACAAGCAGCAATGGATGGAAATTAATCAAGGAGAGAAACAACCTAGAATTAAGGAGAAATTTCCTGAAAGTGAGAACAATCAACCAGTGGAACAACTTATCTTCAGAAGTTGTGGGTGCTTCATCACTGGAGGCTTTTAAAAAGAGACTGGACAGTCATTTGTCTGAAGTGGTATGGGATTTCCAACTTGAGCAGGGGGTTGGACTAGAAGATCCCTTCCAACTCTGATATTCTGTCATTCTGTTAAGGAAGGAACAGATCCAGCATGAATCCCTCCAAGACAGTGGCTTCAAATTGATGCCTAAACAACACCATGTTTGACTCTGAACAGAGTTGTATTCCCTGAATCTCATGAAGACCTCCACCACAATTTGGGGTCTTTATAGATTCACAGTTATGGCCAGGAGGCCTTTGATATAGTTAAATCTTGTGTACTGGTTGTGGCTATTCCTGGATCAGAAGGGCCTGCTATACTCAGGCTATAGTCACCTCTTGCTTGGAATGCAGTTCAATTCAATACAGTTCAAAATACTGACTGTCACCTTTATGGCTTAAACCAGGTTATCTGAGGGATCAACTTCTGCATTCATACAACCACACTGAATAGGGCCAGCTCCTTTCAGGTCCTGTCTATGCCAGGTGGGATTTCCTATCTATACAAGGCTATCATCAGATGAGACCTCAGAAGCAAGCATTTTCCATCACTGGTTCCAAATTTTAGAATTCCCTCCTCACGGAGATACAGTCTGCACTTTCCGTCTTGGGTTTCAAAAAGAGCAATTAAGATCTGGTTGTCTGAAATGGTATAGGATTTCCTGCCTGAACAGGGGGTTGGACTAGAAGACCTCCAAGGTCCCTTCCAATTCTGTTATTCTGTAATTAATAATTCAAGATTCTTAATCACTTGATGCTGCTTAATTCTCATTTTCCTTCTAGTCATGATTGCAGTTCCTTGGCATGGATATTAAAAGCTGATTGTGACAGGGTTGCCACACTGATGAATGAGTTATTTTCTCAGATAGAAGCTCAGGATAAGCAAGAATTAAAATATGACTAGAAGAGCAGGCATCTATGCAGCCAAAACACTCTCCACGGCTTAGCAGGAAATTAGTTAGGAAATAAATCTGAAAAGCCACTGATTTATTCGGTGTCCATTGTTCATAGATCTTTCAGAAACCTCATCCATTCATCATAAAAATGTTGTTATTAATTGAGGCATGGAGCAGAACTGCAATGATTTTGTGAAGCCAGAAAAAATGCAGCCAGTTTGGTCTAGTGCAGGGGTTCCCAACCAGGGGTGCTCGCACCCCCTGGTGCTGCGAGATGATATTCCAGGAGGTGCGAAAACTTGGCCTTTCAAAATTATAGTGTATATGCCTGTTGTCTTTATTTCAAACTTTTGTAAGGAGTGCGAGAATATATCAGAAGCGTTCTAGGGGTGCTGGGTATGGAAAAGGTTGGGAACCACTGGTCTAGTGGTTAAAAAGCTAGAAAGCAAAAGATAAGGTGACCAACCATCGTCCTTTTGGGAGGACAGTCCTCCTTTTGTGAGTTCTGTCCTCCCTCGAAAAGTGTCCTCCTAAATGTCCTCTTTTTCTATATTTGAAGACTAATCTGCAGGGCTTTTTTCCCCTCATAGAACGCTCAGAAGGCGTTCCGGGACCTTTTTTGATGGTTTTTTTTTCGACTTTTGCATGAACTGTGCTACTCCCCCTATTGGCTTTCAAAAGCCAATAGGAATTGCTGCTGAGCGCGCCAAAACACCCAGGTGGCAAACTTTGCATGTGGAGGTTGCAGGAACTTTGCACCCCTCACTGCTACCCAACTACACCATCTCCTACTTAGTTCCGAAGATAGCTGGAGGAGACTGGAGCGGTAAGTTTCTCTTGATCTTCCCTGTTCGGTTCTACATGGGGATGCACAGGGTAGGCGGTGCTGCTGGGGGGGCGGCTGGGGGGTTGGCTGCAGGGCCAGAGCCGGCGCAGCTGGTGCTTTGCGAACCATGGGGCTGGCTCTACGGGGATGCGCAGGGTGGGCAGTGGTGCTAGGGGGTGGCTGGGGGGGCAGCTGCAGGGCCGGAGCTGGGGCAGCTGGTGCTTTGCCTTTGTGAGCTGCGGGACTGGCTCTACGGGGATGCGCAGGGTGGGCAGTGATGCTGGGGGGCAGCTGCAGGGCCGGAGCTGGCTCGGCTGGTGCTTTGTGAGCCACAGGGCGGGCTCTCCATGGTAGGGCAGCGGTACTGGCGGGGAGGCTGTGGGTGAGGGCGCAGCGGGCAGTTGACCTTCCATGGGCCACGCCAGCCGGTGGTCTATGCAGTGCTGACCTGCGCTGCCACCACCTCACCCTGCACACCTACAGGGCCATCCTGGAGCGCCTGGCTCATAACACCTGCCTCCGCCACCCACCCCCGCGCAGTCCAGCCATGTAGATTTTTGGACAAGTGAGAAATCAAGATTGAATGTTGATACTCTAGCTGCAGCACTTGCCATAAAATTCAATATGAAGGATATTTCTTGTTCAGATATTTCCAATATATTGTTAGAAGATGATACATTGACAAAAAATATTCATTCAAAGGAAAAGTACTCATTTAAATAATTAATAGGCATGTAAGCATAATTACAATATAAAATGTTGTTGTTACAAATGTTTTTATTATTCATTTATCATATTATAGTGTATTCTGTATTATTGTTGCAATAAATACAATGTTTCTTTTATTTATGATATTTTTTTCTTCAATTTATTCGTGTCCTCCTTTTCGTTGTAAAAAAGTTGGTCACCTTACAAAAGACCATGAGTTCAAGTCCCACCTCAACCTCACAAGGTTGTTGCTGGCTGGGGATTCTGGGTACTGAAAGCCATACTTCTTAATGTTGCCAAGGTTGAGAAACACTGGGATAGATAATGCCACCTAGCCTGCCATCATTTCTACATCCTAAATTCACTGAGCAGGTGAGCAGGGAAAGCTAACAGGAGTTTGTCATGGAGTTCATTAGGAGGAACAAAAGACCATGCCCAGAGAAGCTGTATGTTCTGAAAGATGATTTATTGAGGGCTAAAAAGATCATTTCTTAAATCATGTCTGTTTGCAAAGTGTCATCATTGCTGCTGATTGCCCAGTTTGGGTAATTGAGTGACTGCCTCCTTCTGAGTAGCAGCGGCTATAACAATTTAAGGCAGCAGTGGTTATAGGAATGAATTCACTCGTAAGAGAGCTAACAGAGTTTACTAGAAGAGCTTGCTCCAAGAGTTTTAGTGTGAATCCCTAACAAATTTTTCATTCTCGGTCAAGAATTTGAAGTTGGCTAATCTCAGAGGCTGGGAAAGCCCCATGAAATGGAATGGATAGAAATCTACACAATACTGGTGTGATGCTTGTTTTTGAGCATCCTGGTATATACAGTATTTGCAGCACATTGGCACATGCAAGCTTGTAACAAGATAAAAAAATGTCAAGGGACTGGAGCAATGAATGACCACACTTCAACTGATGAGATGAAGATTTATTTGTTCCATGAAAAGAGAGTCTACAGCAGAAACTGGCAGTAATAGTGATTTTTAATGAGTAAAACAGAAGACCAAGTCAAATGGAGAGTAACAACCAAAAGCAAGAGAAAATATTTTGCACCTTTAGAACTCAGTATTCAGGCTCTTTCAAATGAAACGGGCTTTGAGAGCAGAGTGCTTTCCAAAGTGTTTTTAAAAATTAAGAATTTAAAAATCTAAAAGAAATAGCTAAATATGAAGAAAATGTCCCCACAGTTAAAAACTGAGTACAAGGATTAGGATTTCTGAATAAAATATTAGGTAGGCAGGGATAAATACTTCTGACTGTAAAAATTAATTTTTCCATATTAATTTAAAAATATGTGAAGATTTACATGGAAGAGATTTATGAACATAGATATGACAGGGTAAAATAGCCTGGCAATAATACTGTATACACATAAGTAAAGTGTTCTACATCTGGAAAATATTGTAGATAGATAGATAGATAGATAGATAGATAGATAGATAGATAGATAGATAGATAGATAGATAGATAGATAGATAGGCAGGCAGGCAGGCAGGCAGGCAGGCAGGCAGGCAGGCAGGCAGGCAGGCAGGCAGGTAGGCAGACAGACAGACAGACAGACAGACAGACAAGGTCTGGCAATAGGCAATATTTTAGAGAATGGAGATTTTTTGCTATTAATCTCTATGGAGCCACTAACATTTTCTACAGAACACAGTATAATCCCTGCTCTTAAGAAGAATTTATCCCAAACCTATTTGAAAATATATAACCATGGAGAGATCATTGTCACTGCTGCCTTACATCAAATATGGTCATTGTTCTATCAAAGTAGCCTCTGCCATGCCTTCAGATGATGCCTTTGTATTTTTTTTTTATAGATGAAACATGAGTTCTGCTACTACCTAGCACCTTGAAGACATAAATACTGAGAAACTTTGGCTATGAAATATTGAGTTGGGTCAGTTGTATTGAGACGAATGAAAACTTCACTCAGGGCAGACTGTTTAATCATGTTTCAGATACCGACTAATTAGCAAAACAAAACCTATCCATAAAAAAAGTATTAAACATGCAATGTTAGCATTCCGGAAAGCAAAAAGAGATGTGTAGGAAAATGGAATGTTTTGTGGATTTCTAATCCCCATAAGCCCACCCACCCACTCTAAGAACATTTTGGCATTTGTCATAAAATGAATGAAAGTCAGGTTATATATTTCATCAGGATCATTAACCCCAGCACATGACACTTTGCTTTTACAGTTGTTTGTTTAAAAATGATGTCCCAAATTATGTATAACCTTGAGTGGGGGAAAAAAAGAGAGATCCTTTTATTGGTTAAATAAATAATCACATGTTTAATAACAACCATGAAATGAGTTCCCTTTAACTAAATCCTTTAAAAAGACATTAGCAAAGCCTGCCCAGCTTCGACGGCTAGAGAATGGATTGGATTTGCTACTTGGGGTAATATGTATGTGCTAACAAATTATGTCCCGCAAAGGCCAGTTCAGAAATGAATTATGGGATTCCTGTCAAGTTCACATTATTTCCTGGCACTGTTGCAAGTCTCTCAGATAGCTTCCAAGACCTTTTCTGACCTAAAAGTAGCTAATTGCTCCTGTTCTGTGGCACATGATTCATCATCCAGATGTCTAAGAACTTCCAGCTACGTCCTTAATAAAATCCCTACGTTCACAGACAGAACCCTCCTTCCACTTCGTTTTCCCACACCCCCACACCCCTTTTATATATTTCAACCAAAGTAAGGAAGATCTCTTGAATCAGAGGCAACCACAGTTACTTGGCTTTTCAAACAATGTATGAGTCCAGTATTTCCTCCCCCATCTCTTGGAGAATTCATACCTGAAGCCAAGACAAATGCTGCTTCTTTCAGTTGTATAGCCTTTGGAGTATTTTATTCTATTTCTCCAGTCCATATCTGATTTTGTCTACATATTGATTGGAAGCAAAACAAAAACAAAGCAAAGAGGAGTGCAATCTTCTGCCCTGCGGATGGGGACAGAGAATAATTATGGAAATTTTGCTTTAAATAGAACCTACCTCTGGTTCCTCCCTAAAGATTGGGGCAGGCAACTTCATCTTCCTGTCCGAGAGATTGGTAATGATGAGCAACATACAGCAGCATTAAAATGACTTATCAATACTCAGTTTGAAGCTCTGTAATATATTCCATAAGTGTTATTCTTCTGGTGAACTGAATGCATTTTCTGCAATAATAATATGAGCATAACAAGCAATGTTTGAGCATAACAAGCAAAGGGACAAGCTTTCCTTTCCCACAGTCTCCAGAAAGTATTTCCTCTTACTTAGAGTTGAAATGAAAGGACTACTAGTAATGATCCTACTGGATTCAAGATTCAAGATCCATCTAGTTACCCATGTTCATCTCTTACCCAATCAGATGTTTCCAAATGTGCCCCCAGCAAGCCAAAGATAACCAATGTTTACCACCCAGGTACATACATCTAGTGCGTGTGTGTGTGGGTGGGTGGATGGATGGATGTATACACACACACACACACACACACACACACACACAAACCTACATATAGACATATTTAAATGTGTCTTTTAACATGAAGTTTTCATTTAATTATTATAGCTCCTGAATAAATACAGTCAAGTTTATACTGTTATGCTGCCTTTACGATTACATTCAGATGCCTGACTAATATATACAAAAACTGCACATGCCTAATCATACACAGGGGAAACCACAGCCTTTCAAAATGCAGCCAGACTTTCTTAATATAGCTTCTATGCAGCATAGCAACTAGCTGAAAAAATAAAGTACACAAATACATTTTACAGACTAATGTTTATTCCAGTAACAAAGATCTGCAAAACTTAACAGTGGTTTCGTGGGTCTGTAAATTACAGTTTTTCTATTAAATTTCCTTTGTTCCAGTCAATCAGTTAATTGTCTTTCCCTAGTGAATGTCTCAAATTAGCAACAGTAGCTTCTCTATTACAGGTGCAGAATCTAAAAGGAAAAAAGGAAGTCTCATTATACAAGTTTGGCCTGGGTTAGTACATGGGTGGAAGACTGTCTATGAAATCCAGAGCTATAGGTTAGAAAAAGGTCCATTACGAGAGCAGACTAGGTCCAGAACATCACAAGCCACTTCCCGTCCTGGAGAGTTCATGGACAATTTATTTCTGGGAAATTTTAGACCACCCTTTGGAATGGCAGATCAGTTGAGTTGAGGAGAAAAGCAGAGATTCTGGAACGGAAACATTTTGCACATCTCTACTGGCAAAAAAACCTGCTGAAAATCTTTGGGCTGGAAAATCCATAAAACAGAAAAGAGTATAATTAATATATCATGAAATTCAGATTGGGGAAATTAAAGAACGAGCCCCAATTTCTACTATAATGTTCTTCATAAAACGTGTAAGCAAAATTAGGCCACAGGGTAGTTTGAAATCTGAACAAATGTCCTATTACTTCGGCTCCTTTCCCTGGCAATTGATTCCATTATTTCCTATTCATATTAAAAAGACTGAGACTCTTGAGACTAGCAAAACTCTACCATACAGCATGGTTGTCCAACCTTTTGACTTGCCTGAGCCATGCTGAGGGAAGAAGAATTGTCCTGGTCCACATATAAAATATATAATATGGTTAATGTGTATAAATAACAAACTTACTTTATTTTTTAATAGTTTATATTATCTTGTGGAGGCGCATTACTAGCTGTCCAGGACCTCCTGCAGCCCATGTGTTAAACATGCCTGCCATAGAATGGTAGAAGCTTAGAATTGGACAGGGCTTTAAATGTCATCGTTAAGACCAAACCCCTGAAAAATATAGGATGTTACCTAAACACTTTCATCCACCCTCTTTTTGAAGAATAGAAACAAAGAAATCACCACTTAATGACATGATGACAGTATTCCAGTATTTGAGAGGCTGCCACAAAGAAGAGGGGGTCAATTTATTCTCCAAAGCACCAAAGGGCAGGACAAGAAACAATGGATGGAAACTAATCAAGGAGAGAAGCAACCTGGAATTAAGGAGAAACTTCCTAACAGTGAGGCCAATTAACCAGTGGAACAGCTTGCCTTCAGAAGTTGTGGGTGCTTCATCACTGGAGGTTTTTAAGAAGAAACTGGACAGTCACTTGTCTGAAATAGTATAGGATCTCCTGCTTGAGCAGGAGGCTGGAGTAGAAGACTTCCAAGGTCCCTTCCAGCTCTATTCTGATTCTAATATTGCAGGTTTTGCACTGGCAGACAGCTTATATGGTCAGGATGTTTCTTCTAACATCTAGTCTGAACCTATTCCCTTCTAGTTTTGACCTATTGGTTCTGCATTTTAAAGCAATACAGGGTAAATCTGCTTCCTCTTCTATGTGTTAACACTTCAGATATTTAAATACTGCCACTCCTTTCAGCAGTCTCTTAGTAAACTAAATATGCCCAGATCTTTTACCCATTTCTCCCCATAAGACTTTCTATTTCTGTCACCATTTGGGTAACTCTTCTCTGAACTAACTACAGTTTGTTACCATTCTTTCCAGACTGTGGTACTCTCTTATTTAAAAACTAAAAAATATTGGGGGCACGGGACAAACTGTCTTACTTTTTGCAGGTAATATACCTACTTATCATTAGTAAGACTGCACTCAAAGGCCATTTTGAAGAGAACAGAATATTGGAAATTGCTAAGTAGATTGTGGAGGAAGATCAAAGGACAATCTGAGAAAACAGGACCAGCATTGGGCAAATCTCTTTTGTTTGTTTCTTCATTTATTTAAAACCTATATAAGGAAGTGTAAGCAGATGAGGCAAAAGCCTGCGGCAATTTCCACACTAGAAAGAACTGCAACATCATGTTCGATCAAGTGTTTTTAAGAGAACTAGCTAATATCCACTGATTCAGAAAGGTGGTAGGAAGGGGAAAAAAACCTAGAATTTAAACTCAGTCCAATATAAAAATGTTGACTTCTGTGTACGGTAGTATGCAGAACTTCTGTGCATATATGACTCTGTTCTTGTTTGCAGGTGACTAATCTTGCTGAGTCATCCCTATGAATCTTCTGCCAAGTAAGCCAATTCCTGAATAAGCGGTTCATTGTCTATGGAGCTGAAATTTACCACCATGCCTGGATGCAGCCAATTGCTCTTTAGAGTGTCCAAATTCATTCACTTGGGTTTCTAAGCTGGTGTGGATACTTCTAACATACACTGCAATAGCTCCTTACTTTTTATTGCTTCTTTTCCTTTTGACCTGTATTCCAGCTATGGGAATTACTTGACCATGTTTCCAATATACCGTAAATGCCGGCGTATAAGACGACTTCCGCGAGCGCTGAAATCGGCGCCAAAGACGGGGGTCATCTTATACGCCGAGTTGTCTTATACACCGGAAATACTGGTAGTTTCTAGGACGTTCTAGAAATGCGACCCGGCTATAAAGATGGGGGTCGTCTTATACGCCGGGTCGCCTAATACGGCGGCATATACGGTACCTACTTAGATATATTTGACTTCCTGTGCAATCATTAAAGTCCATCTTTGTCTACTTCCTATTCTTTGACCGTTTATATTGAAACAATGAAGTTTATCTCCACTTTCCTTTGTATCCAACATATTCAATCATTCCAATGATTGGTAAATTGTACTACTCTTCTTTCTCTTTCAGAGTCTTTTCTATGGGATAGGAAGGATCAATGAGACATCACACCAGACATAGCAATCTCAGCATTGCAGTAAGTAGCTAACAGCAGACGCTTCCCAGGCTTGATAACAACTGAATAATTTGTTTTGTTATGGACATGAAGTTGTGCATGTGTAGCAAATCTATCTACCATAAGGTTACATCCTAGATCATTTCTTTCTGCTATTTCAGCCAATAGACTTTGGGCCATTATTTTTCTGGTGTCCAATGTCAGAGGAATGCTTTCCATGTTTATATAAAAATGCTGTCTGATGTCAGAATCATTGGCTTTTGCCTCAAGACTTAATCCCAGTCTGGTGGATTTACTTTCTCAGTCTTTGAAGTCCAGAATAATACATTATAGTTGGGTATCAAGGATTAGTCGAAGGAGTATCATGGATCTGCAGAAGATGGAGGAGGAGCAAGAAGATGAATCAAGAAATACACATTGCCAAAGAATGCAGTGAGAACCAGGAAAAGAATTCAAATACTCCTACTTCTGAGGTCATTTTTTAAACTGTAAATTTTTATTGTGTTTTTTTTTAAAAAAGAGTAAAAATTAATCCAAACTAAAGCAAAATAAGAAGAAAAAAGGAAGAAAAAGAAAGTACAAAAACAAGAAGCAAAATAAAAAGGTAGAAGAAAAAAGAAAAGAAAGAAGATATAAAGAAGCAGCTTCTGATTATATAAATGTTATAAATACAATTATAGATTTACCTATTTCTATAAAGTTACATCATGGTTCTCTTCTTTCTATAATCTATCCTGTCTAATTATCATTAATGTAGATTGTAGGCTTATTGTTTTTCTCTTTTACACAAGAAAGTCCATAAGGGGTTTCCAGTCACCATAAATGTAGATATTCTTTTCTGACTTTTGGGCTCATCAGAGTCTTTAGGAGGTTCTAATGCTAAACGAAATATAGGTGTGAAATTGGATTTAAAAATGACAAGCTACAAGAATGGTATGGAAAAAGATGCTGCTTCACTGGGCATGCAAAGCAAACTGGCAGATGTCTTAATAATTAAAAGGGATTTTACAAATAAATCAAAAGAGTGGCCTGGTTAAGTTTCCTATATTGGATTGATAGGAGTTTTGTTAAAGCTTTGAAGAATTTTGGGAGAAGGGACAAAGAAAAAATGAAATCAAGTTGTAGGACATTTTTTGAAGGGACTAAACATCAAGATTGTAAAAAGTAAATGGAAAGAATACAAAGTTGGTTTATCTGATCAAGATTAAAATACATACATTGTTGTCTCAGCTGACTCTTAATGGACTTTCACTGCTCAACAAGAGATGGGATAATGGGGAAAAGAAATTACTGTATTTTAAGAGAAGATAATGTTACCAAAATAGTTTACATTATTGTAATGAAGGGGGAAGTAATTTCTTTATATATTTATTTTCTTTTTCTTTCTATTCTTTTTTATTTTCTTTTTCTTTTCTGTGCCTTCTGTTTTTTTCTTTTTTCTTTTAATTTGTATCGCTTTTTATTATCGTAGCTGTAATTTCTAATAAAATTACTATTAAAAAGGAATGATAGGGATGCTATATTTCCTAATACGTATCTCCATTTTAAACATTCTTTTGAGGCTTTCTTTTGGGGTTTTCAGTCCCCTTCAATGTTGCCACCTATTTTTTATATTGTCCTTCGAGATATTCAATTCTCAACTAATAATGAGTCTTAAATATCAGCACTAATGCATAGATAGCAGCAGGCAAAACAGGTAAAGCAACATTTCTTGCTTCTTTGTGTGAAAAGTTTTTCAGACTTTGGGTTGGTAGGCATGTGGGGAGTGAGCTAAATTTTTAAATCACATTTTCCTCCTTACTTTATTCCCCCCCCCATAAATATCATGTCCATAGAAAGAACTTGTCATTAGTAAAATATTTAAGACATAATAGGTAAAAAAATTCTAAATATGTCTTTTCAGTCAACCTCTCAATCTCTGTTCTGCTGTCTAGTAAGTACACAAATAATATGTATATACCATACTTCTAGTTGCTGAACAGGATGGCTGGGAGAATGCCATCTTGAATATAGCTTAAAATCACTCATCTTTTATAAGCAAGCCCAGTTTTCACAATTCATTGCTCAAGTTCCATTCAAGCTTCATAAACTGAAGTTACATAAATGGTGTTTTATGGAATAAGCATTATTTCCATCCTTGATTCTTGTGTAACAAATTTAGTGTTCTGGTCTAATTTTCCCAAGGTTACATAATCCTGCCTTTACCAACTGTCTGCCAAGTAGGCCAACAGACATTAAAGTGTTAGGGTAGCTTGTCTTCAAATAAATCTTATTCTCTCATAATGATCTAAAAAAAATCATCATTATAAATCAGAAAATTACCATTAATGAGTCTTGGGATGTTGATTACCTTTCTATGATTTTTCTTGTTAGCTAATGCAAATGAGATATTTAAATTATGCAACAGAATTATGCAACATTTGTATATCTAGGGAACAACTAAACTAAATTTGAATCTACTCTCTGAAATACAGGCCCCATTAATACTTTTGTAAGCATACAATAAAGACACCTACAGATTTGCTTTTTAAATGAAGCTGCTGTTTTAAATGAAACAACTATTAAGGAAGGTTATTTGGATTCCCCAGAAATTTGGATAAAATTTGGGGTTTGTTCCATTTATTTCTTTAATTGCTTCATTTGTATGCTAACTTTTCCCAAAGGCTGATAATCAGAACCATTACATAAATTGGAAATAATCCCCTCAAAAATAATATTGAAATCCTTAGAACTAAGGAGAAACTTCCTGACAATTGGACTCAATAACCTCCAAGGTCCCTTCCAACTTTATTATTATTATTATTATTATTATTATTATTATTATTATTATTATTATTATTATTATTATTGATCATCGCACAGGCAGCCAGATGTTCAGACTGGATTTGGCGTTTTGTCTACCTATCGACTCCTTACTCAGGACCTGGAATAGGCAGATGTGGATGTTTGATGGTGTCACAGATATCGTCACAGGATGGAAGCAGTTCCTAGTAAAGCCGCCTTTTGCAATTGACTAATAGAGAATTTGTCAATGCCAATAGTGTTCAAGTGGTGCTCCAGTTGTTTTGGGATTGCACCCAAGGCGCCTATTACTATTGGTACTACCCTTGCTTGCTTTTGCCACAGTCTTTCTATTTCTATTTGTAGGTCTTTGTATTTTGTTATCTTCTCCAGTTCTTTCTCTTCTATTCTGCTATCTCCAGGCACTGCCACGTCCACTATCCAGACTTTTTTGTCTTTCTTATCGACAATTGTTAAGTCTGGGGTGTTATGTTGCAGGTGCTTGTCTGTTTGAATTCTGAAATCCCAGAGCAGTTTAATTTTATCATTTTCTATGACTTTCTCTATTTTATGATTCCACCAGTTTTTGCTTACAGGCAAATGATATTTTTTGCAGATCTTCCAGTGCACCATTGTTGCTACTTTGTCATGCCGCTGCTTGTAGTCAGTCTGTGCAATCTTCTTGCAACAGCTTACCAGGTGGTCCACTGTTTCTTCAGCTTCTTTGCATAGGCGGCACTTACTGTCTGTTGCTGTCTTCTCAATTTTGACTTTATATGCATTTGTCCTTAAGGCTTGTTCTTGTGCAGCCAGAATTAGTCCCTCAGTCTCTTTCTTCAATTTTCCTGCTCTTAGCCATTGCCAGGTCTTGTTATTATCTGCTTTCCCAGCTATTTTTTTAATGTATTGGCCATGTAGTGCTTTGTCTTCCCATGCCTCTATTCTGTTCTTCATTTGGTCTTTCTTGTAGGCCAGTTTGGTCTCTCCAGTAGTCAGTAAGCCTTCCTGATATACTAATTTCAGTGCATCTTCATCATTGTTCTTCAGATATTCTTCCAAAGCCATTTTTTCTTCTTCAACCATCTGATGTACTTGTAGCATTCCACGCCCACCTATTTGCCTTGGTAGATAAAGTCTGTCAATGTCACTGCGTGGATGAAGGGCATGACTCATTGTCATTATTTTTCTGGTCTTCCTATCCATTGCTTTTAGTTCTGCTTGAGTCCAGTCCACTATTCCAGCTGTGTACCTAATGACCGGAATTGCCCAGGTGTTGATTGCCTTTATGGTATTTCCTCCATTGAGTTTGGACTTTAAGATCTTCTTCACTCTCTTGATGTATTCACCTCTAATCTTTTTCTTGACTTCAGTGTGCTTGATGTTGTCAGCTTGAAGGATACCCAAGTATTTGTAATAATCTTCCTTATCCAGACTCTTAATGTTATTTTCGTGGGGCATCTTGATTCCTTCAGTTTTCACTACTTTTCCTTGTTTGATAGTAAGTGTGGCACATTTATTATTTTATTATTATTTTTATATTATTATTATTATTATTATATTATTATTATTAAATATAATATAAACAGAAATAACAATGGTAGCCAGGTTATTAGGAAGAGATACAAATTGAAGGTTTTCAACCTTTTCATAGCATGGGAGGGGTAACTGAAAACCTCTGCTTTGAGGATCTGGTTAGGTGGTATTGTTGCATGAATGGGACCCAGAGGGAGTTGATCCCATTTAACTTGATCAGATTTTACAATATTGGACTTCTTAAGGTATCTGTTATTATTACAGAGACCCTCAATGCCACTCAATAAGAAAGTACCACTGAAGACTCCAGGCATGTCATAGACACTCTTATAGAGACCAATGTCCCCAAAGAATAGATAATATACACTAAGGCTGCTTTATACATAGAAAGATTTTACATGAACAAACTATTTTCTATGCTTTGGGATCAATGACTGTAATAAGTAAACAGTTTAGTTCCACTCCTTTGCAGCAAAAGATTGAAATACCTAAGAATGCTACCATGTAAGACTATTGGGCTACCTACTCTGATGCTGGAGTATCCGGTATGTATCCAAAACTAATATTACAAGCCCTTTATGTAGATATGCTGGATGAGATTTGTCTCTTAATGAACTAGTCCTGCTCCCTAGAGTGAAGGAACTAAACTCATATATAACACACAGAGCTATTACTTCTCCTGACAGGTGGTCAGCTTGTGGTTTTCCAGAAAACTGTTGAGTTATTGTTTGGTGCAATCTGCACAATAGCATTTAGTGTCATTTTATGTATTTCATTGTGCTAAAGCATGTTTGCTTTAGGCAGCATATTCCTCTGACAATTACCTGATTTTGTTCTAGAGATGCTTTACAATTACATAATCAGAAAGCCTATGATTAAAACAGATTCAAGAGGTGGGCATTCATGTATATTTGCCATACAGTTTTTCAAAACACCCTGACATTTCAGTTGGAATATTATGCCACTTGCTAATGTAGTGAATGAATTCTTAGCATAATTGCACAAGGGTAGGAACTCTGTAACTCTCCTAATGTTGCTAAAGTACAACAACCCAGCCTACATGCCCCACCAGCTGAGGTTCTGGGGAGCAGTAATTCAGTAACATGTGAAGAGCCACAAGTTGCTGCTTAAAAAAACAACAGTTTTTTACCTATTTAAATACTTTAATCAGAAATTATTTTCATGTTTTTAAAATAGAGCGATCAACCAATATACTCACAATTGTGCACCCAGAAGCCCACAAGATTGCATTTTGTAAAAAAAAAAAATTATAAAACTGCAATGAAGTGAAACACACTTATTTTACCTTTAAATATTCCCACTCATCCACAGCCACACAGAGAGAGGGGGGAGGGAGGGAGGGAGGGGGAGAAACTGAAAATTACAGTGCTGTTCTCTCACACCATACCACCACCACGTGGGCTGTAGCTCTTGATGCCCACTAAAAATAATTAAATATAAACCCCAATTGAAAAAGACATAATACTATCTTAAAGAATACATTTTCTCACCCTTTTAAAGGACAAATATACCCATCAGCATCCAGTTTCAAGTAATTTGCATGCTATTCCTCAAGTTTTCCTCTTGTATGGCAACTGTTAGGAGGAAAAAATGTCCACCATGAATACTACAGAATCACACAGACCAACCATAGAGTTCCTTGCAATAAATGATGAACTCTGAAGCAGCAATTGTTGCAGTTTTCAAGTTCTTCTTCTTGGTCCATCTAAATAAGTCCACTCAGAATTAAAAGGCTTTGACATGTAGTGAAAACAAATGCCTGCCCTCGTATAAGCTCCATTATGCAAACTTAGCACCCATTTTCTGAGAAACTCCATTGATGCTGTGAATTGTTCCATGAAATAAGCCTTTGGAGCAGTGGAAGCCACCCTGAAAGAGAACAACTACTGTGCCAAATACAGAACATCCTTTGTGTGGTGAGAGCAGGGTTTCCTCACCAGCCCTCCTTTTTATACAGAGGTCACTTAATCAAGAACTAACAAAGCAGGATCAAAGCTGCTGCCATGGCTTTTCCGGCTAAAGTGCTAACAGACATTGCAATGATTCTCACAAATCTCTTGATCTGCGCTGGTTAACCGCTCAATACCAGACAAACAAAACAAAGCAACATCAGTAGAGGGATATGTTTCTAGTTCTCATGGTGAGGAATAGAGCCACGTGGCAAAGAAGCTCCAAACACTGCAAGTATGAAGTCTCTTATCACTTCCAGTGAGAAAATGAAAAAGGAAGTTTATTTTACACAGCAGAACCCAACTAAAGGGAGGCCTATAAGCTGAGTTTGAAGATACTTATTAGCCCAACAAGGATATCTATAAAGCTATTTATTTCTATTCCACATGATAATTATATAGGGTCCCTATTTCATTTTGGACTTAGTTTCAAAATACTGGTTTTGAGCTTACTGACCTTCCTATCTGGATATTTTAAGTGCCACTTGTCTTCATGTGCATATGCTGACACACTGGTATCTTTAACGGAGATGCCTCCAACCATCCAAGATGCAGTAGATCATGGCAGGGACAAGGGCCTTTTTTGAAGGTGGTATCCCAAATCTGGTATGCTGTTTCTTTCTCAGTCTCCTTTCTGATGGGGCAGCTGACTCAACAGCTTCCTTTCCAGTTGCAGGATTTACACTTTTTTATTCATTTCCTTATTCCAGAAATCTGAGTAATTTTGATGGTAAAATATTCCCTATAAACTCTCTGAAAATGTGAAGTTTAGAAATTTGCTTTTTTAAAAACTGCAGTGGCTGGCCTGCAGTGGATCATCAACTAAAAGGATCAAATGTAGAAACCGAAATGTATATTTGATGGAAAATGGGCAATGAAGCCTCATTAATCTGTTTTCAGATACTTGCCTCAAACTGAAACCTAAAGTGAATCTTGTAAAGTCAGGTCAGTGGAGGCTTACCTGAGACCTCCTTTAATTACCTCAAACATCGAAAGTTTTCTGAGATGTAAAGAAAATCCAGTGTGCTGATGCTTTGTGGAACAGGGAGTTATTCATCTTCCCTTTAGCCCAGCTACCTTGCTGAACTTCCTAGTGAAAAAGGCTTCAGTCTAAACTCCTGCTCAAATGGAATTACACTAGCAAAACAAAAGAGGTAATGTTAGAACTGCTTAAAGCACTACTGGACTTTACCCACTAAGATGACATCACAGACAGCCAATGGGAAGTGCCTTCTGGTCTCCTGCATTCCACAGCCATTTCATAATCCAAGCACACCACACAGTTCCCCAAAGCAAACATTGACCTTAGGTAGAGTTGCTTGAAAGTATGTTAGAAAAACATTAAACATCCATGACTGTCCATTAGGATCTGAATCAGGCAGTTTGGCCAACAATTTCATTTAGAAAGCTTGACTTGGATTAGCGTGGCATGGCTTTTAGACATCAGACGCAACCCATCTAAATTCTATTTTAGCCATTCATTACAGTCATTGAAATGACATAGACTTTTTAATAGTTCAGCTGCAATGTGGAAAATTACTACCAAAATAAAGCTACGCATGATATTCTTGTCAGAAGAAAAGAACATAAATTGTTTCCTGTTTTCCTATTTAAAAACCAAACTGCTACTGGAGAAGGCTTCCAAGTTGAATGGCCATTTGTATTAATTTCAAAGCATGTACGTGCAATGTTAAAAGACTTTTAGAGGTTTCATTGCTAAATAACATCATGTGTTTTTCTTGCTTCTGAAAGTTTTGCTTTTCATGTACTTGTTTACATTGCCTTTTCAGTGTTCTCCAGAACATATTCCAATCTACTCTGACTTGTCAAAGCATGATGACTGGAATATAGGCCTGATGGCCTCATTCAACAGCATTTAGATAGTCAAATTAAGTATGCAAAGATATCACAACAGACCTAAGGGTGAAGCTTGACTGCCATTCTCACATTAGAGCAATGGGTGGGCGGGGTAAAAAATCCAAAAGTTTAAATAAAATTTTGTTAGTTCTTATATTTCCCAGAAGACTTCAATCTTTCTTGTTTTGTTTTCTTTAAAAAATATATATGCTCAGACAGACCATTTGTATGAAATACTGCGCTGCATTACAACTCTTCTATATAACCCATGAATGTACACACTTAGACCAGCAGGGGGCCCTCTTTTGGTAAAAAGCTCACCTCACAGATTTCAAAGACCATTTTGCTTTCTCACAGTATAGTAAACAAGAGAGCTATTTTCTCATAGCCTTTAGTTACAAGAAGCCCATGGGTAATTCACATAGCCAGGGCATGCCTTTTCAGTCCTTCAAATGGGCATATATTCTCAATGCCCATTGTGTCAGAAAACAAAGGTTTGCTGATCCAATCTGAAAACACATATTTGCATGCAACTAACAAAGACAAGGGAAGGGCCCTTGAACTTTGCAGTGTCTTTCCACAATAAGCAACAAGCCAGGAACAGACTTAGACTAGTTGCCAAAGTTTGAGATGCTCTTCAAATGGGGCAAGAGAGTGCACCCTCTGAATCTGATCTCTTGGGTGGTAAGGTCAGAGTCAATAGTGACTGGCAGAAATGATAAAGAAGATGCTAAGAAGAACACATTAAGAGGAATAGCTGTACAGATGGATTCAAATACCAATTCCCACAATAAAAAATATTATGTATTAAATAAATGTCAAGATGATACAGTAAAAAGGGGAGTATTTTTAGTTTTGTAAAGAAGATTCTTTCTTATTCTAAAAGTCAGAGAATAAACATGAAGACATTTAGGCATGCACTGCCATCTACTTTGAGAAATATCCGTCTTGAAAAAAAATAAACAACTTGACAGCAGGCCACAGCATGCTTGACCCGAAAGAGCTTACTTGCCAGGTATTCTATAAAACGCCATTAGTAACAGTATAGTATTATTCTGGGCAGAGACAGGCAAATTCTTTTGCAGCCAAGGGCCCCAGCAGGTGGGATGATGACACTGTAACTTCACTAACAGGAACATGACATTTTCCCAGTTCTATTCCCTCTTCTGGGTGAGTGGGACGGGACAGGAACAAATCCTGTCTACTTAGTTTCTGTTGTGATATCAGGAATTTGTGCCACTGTTTGGCAGTCTGCCGAATTTTGACAGGGCAAGCCTGAAATCTCCAGAGCTAGCTCAGGCTGTGGTTTGCTGACCAATCATTTATTCTTACAAAACAGCTGCAGCAACAAAAAAAAAATGTTTTGATAGCTGTCATTAGATAGCATGCCCAGAAACCCTTTTTATAGATCCAGAGTATCAGTTCCTGGTACTAGTTCCAGTTGACTTGTTAAGAACATTTTGCTGCATGACCCAAAATCACCTGTCAATTGATGAAAATGCAGCCATTTTCTCTTTTCATTTAACATGCTTTTTCTGGTATTTAGAATTTAGGTGCAGTAAGGGGGGTTGGGATGAGAACTTAAGCTCAGCTAGCCATAATAATAACTCTGCTTTGTGGGAACTCAAGGACAAGCTGCTTTGGCGGGCTGAGGAGCTGAGGAGAAAGCCCCTGATTTTAGGCTAATGGAAGAATGTGATTTATGACAGCTTATTGTGGGTGGGAATTGGACTTTGTTATTTTGTATAGGGGGGAAGGGAATTTAGTTTTTGGGTTCAGCTACAGTATGTAGTGCTGATACTTTGTTTCCTGAATAAAATGTTCTTTAAGGAAGAATTTTGCCTTGAAGTTCTTTTGATGGGTTTCATCTATCAGAACCTTGATACCACCACCATCACCACCATTTCTATAGATCAAAGCCAATGGGCCTAGTAGAGGACTAGTTTTGAATTATTGGCAATTGGATCACATTCTCCTCCATATGCTTGGCTAGTTTAGGAAGTACAAGGCAGGAAAAAGCATTTCAATACTTTAACACTGCTCACCCACCATGCTACTTGGAGGTTGTTTTCAATACAATGCAGCACCAATGACGTCAGCATGCAAGTTGAGTGTGAATGTGCCCTCTGCTGGTCTAGGCTATGCTACTCTTCTTATTTATTTTTATTTATTAAACAAATTTTAATACTGTGTTTCCCTGAAAATAAGACCAGATCTTACATTAATTTTTTCTCCAAACGATGCATTAGGGCTTATTTTCTGGTTACGGCTTATATTTGGGGAAATTCGGTACTAAATGCATCCATCTGGCTGATGATCTTAACTGGGGCTTATTTTGGGGGTGGGGATTATATTACAAGTGTCCTGAAAAATTATGTTAGGGCTTATTTTCCGGTTGGGTCTTAATTTTGGGGAAACACGGTATAGGTGAGTGAGGGCACCTTACAACACTTGATCGTCAAATGTTTCTATTGAAAGCATTTCAAAGCAACTGATATTCACAGGCAGTTAGTCAGGCCAGCATCAAAGATTACTACCAATAGTGTATCAACATAAGAAAATTAGTAAAATAGCCTGAGAGATTGTTGCATCTCCTACAAGCCACCTCTTTCTGCCTGATTCATCAGTGAGGAAGTCACTTCATTCTGCCTGATGCTAGGATTTGAGTCAGAATGCAAAAACCTCTTCTTGAGACCTGTAACATAATGGAAAATTACTGAGTGGCACATAATTATCTGTTTCAAGGTTTATTTCTTATATATCTCTCTTTCTCTGCCGTAATTGCAAAACCTCATCCTGTTTTGTGGTTAAGGCCTCTTCAAATTCAAGTCCAATTCAAAGGAAACTAAAGACATCTGGTCACACCATGAATAAAAGGAAAAAGATTCAGAGAGAAAAGAATGAAATGGTTAGTTTTAGAAAATAGCCTTGTATCCCCCCAAAAGTGGCCTGGGGAAAATCTGACACAATTCCAACCCAAATTTGTGCCTAGCAGATAGAAACTAAAGATTCTTAACCCAAATACCTCTAAATAGCCCCAGGCAGTTTATTTTTGTGGTTTTTTTCTTTTTTACAAAATTACAGTATAGTATGCTTTAACAACCATTTTTCACAGCATGGAAAGCTGCTAAAATATAGATAAACTCCTAGTGATAACAATTAGAAATAATGTTTTTACTGTATCTATTTCTACAATTCTGTCTTCTCTATAAACACACATTTGAAGAATTTCATATATGTGTTTGTCATGATTCCATGAATGATGATACTGTTACTTGAATTTTTAGAAGAAAGAAGAGAGGGTGAATCAAAATTTTCAAAGCCACATATGTTCTGCCTTTTAATACACATATTAAAAGAGGTGACACAAATCTTGTTTGCTTGCAAGACCCAGTCATCTTTCAATATCAGAAATAATTCTTAGGCTTTATCGCTTAAGATGCAGATATCAAAAGAGAACATATTCTCTCTTTTCCCAAAAATGGATCTTCCATATTTATGACGGGACCAAGTTATTAATTTAATTTAATTTCACTTCCTTCATTTCAGAAACTTGTTACTAAAATTGGATAGTTTCCAGTGAGGAAATAGCAAACTGTTGTCCCGTGGACAGTGGGAGACATTATGGCTTCAAAACAGCAGCTGGATGCAGGATCTAGAATGCTGAAATCTCTCTGGAGAAAGGAGAGTTCTTGAAATTACCCATTTGTACACTAGGCAGATTGTAAGTAGGCAGCAGGAACCAAGGTTTTTGCAGTTGGTTTGCATCCCATTCCATGAGATTCCATTGAATGCAGAGCTGTCAATGTGGTCTATATGGACTTGACCAAACTGAACCTCTTATTCACTTTGGATTTTATTTTTTTACTGCTTTTTTAAAGATTGAAAATCTTTGGAACAGCAAGTATTATTGTATTCAGTGGGTGAATCTCAATCTTTTAAGAGGTTTGAATTACAAGTAAGGTTTTGTTTAAAAAAAAGTGTTTTAGCATACAGCAAATTGGTGAATTTTAGAAAGTTTTAAATAGAGTAAGGGTTCAGAAGGATTCAGATTAACACTTTGAAATTAACTATAAAAATGATAAGAATCATTCCCATGGGAAACTTTCAAAGTTTACATCTTGGGGGGAAAAATAACTGATAAGTTGGTTCTGAAAGTTAGTCATTTGAGGGAACCAAAAGGAAATAAATACAGTGTGCTGCAGCTGCCCAAAAAGCCAACACAGTGCTGGGCTGCATTAACAGAGAGATAGAATTAAGATCACGTGAAGTATTAATACTTTACAATCCTTTGGTAAGGCCACACTTGGAATACTGCATCCGGTTTTGTCACCATGATGTAAAAAAGATGTTGAGACTCTAGAAAGAGTGCAGAGAAGAGCAACAAAGATGATTAGGGGACTGGAGGCTAAAGCATATAAGGAAAGGCTGCTGGAATTGGGTATGTCTAGTTTAATGAAGAGAAGGACAAGGGGGGACATGATAGCAGTGTTCCAATATCTCAGGGGCTGCCACAAAGAAGAGGGAATCAAGCTATTTTCCAAAGCACCGGATGGCAGGACAAGAAGCAACGGATGGAAACTAATCAAGGAGAGAAGCAAGGAGAAACTAAGGAGAAACTTCCTGACAGTTAGAACAATTAACCAGTGGAACAACCTGCCTCCAGAAGCAGTGAATGCTCCAACACTGGAAGTTTTTAAGAAGAGACTGGACAGCCATTTGCCCTAAATGGTATAGGGTTTCCTCCCTGAGCAGGGGGTTGGACTAGATGACCTCCAAGGTCCCTTCCAACATTATTATTGTTGTTGTTGTTATTATTGTTGTTGTTTTTGTTGTTGTTATTACATCAGTAGAGCTATTGAGAAAGATTTATGAATTTTGGACTCAGAAATTAATTTCAAAGATATCCACTGTTACAGATAAACTAAATGTTGTCACAGAAGAGGAACAAACTTTACTGGATAAGATTGAAATTGATTTCAATGTGGACTTAAAACAAAAAGATGAAATACAGGATATAACAGCCTAATGTTCTAACAATTAAAAAAGACAACTAAATACTAAACCAGAAGAGTGATGTGGATAACTTTTTAATTTGGATTTACTAAAGAGACTTCTTAAAATTGTCAATTATTTGTGAGAAAAAATAAGGAAAACACAAAAAGAAACCAACATTAAAATAGATGGGTTGCTATCTCAAGTAATGTTTAATGGGTTTCTAACTAGGATTAAATGATGATATTGTTAGGGGATAGAAATGTAATGTTTTCATTTACATTTACATTAATAAATATAAAAGAAAAGTGGGTTCATTAGGTATAGTTGCTAATAGCTTTGTTGTTATTTCTGATAACCCTTAATGGACTTTTGCTGATTCAGATGGAATTAAGCTTTAAAGATCTATTTATAAAGAATGGAGTGGGATATGGGTTTGTTGTATTACAAAAGATAGTGAAGGTTATTTAAAAGGTTGTAGCTACTTTGGTTAGCAACTTACAGTGTGTTTGTCCAGCCATAATGCATCCCAGCTTACACTTAATTCATACATGTCCATCAAACTTCTGATATCAGAATAATATTATGATAATAACAATTTTTAAGCAAAGTTCCAGTTTTAATAAAATCTGTAGTTATAATTTTTTGAGAAAGCCTTTGATATAATTTCTTTTAAAAATAGGTTTTTTTCTTATTTTAAATTTTACAAAGTAGTATATTTTGGATCGATATAATTTAATAACTCCAAAATCATGAAAGATTATTAATAATTTCATTTCATTGATTGAATGTATGTCAAATGTTTGCCATGTTGATCTTCTTTTTAATATGATACTTTAACCTCCTACCTATATAATTGGATTTTCTGCAAACCTTAATGGAATTATAGGGCAAAGGATATGATTTTATTACATATTGGTGATATCTTATTGTATAGGCATATCAGCAATATTTATTCTTAGTCTTATTTTATTAATCCATAAACCTTATATCCAATTAGTTATTATATAAACTGGAATAAATGAGACCTATACCTGAATCACAGTGATAATGTAAAAAGTATTGGGGCTTTCCATTATGTTCGGACTCATTTGTTTATCTTTGAGTAAGAATTTTTAAGAATCTTCTCAGTTAGTTCATTGGGACCTATTCCATTTTAATACAAGTGAAATAAGAACTAGACATTTAATTTAGCATCCCTTGAACATCTGAAGCTAGACACTGTGATTATGCTGAATTGATCCGCAAGGATGGTTACAATTTTCAAGTTCTTCCTACCTTTATACATTCATGATATAACATGACTTCAACAATGCATACAAAAATATTGTGAAAAGTTGTCCTGTGACACCTTTATCACATAAAAGAGATAAGTTTCTGCAATTTCCAGGTTATGAGTGGGCTCTTTGGTTGCTGGCTTTAATAAAGAAATTAAAATTTATCTTCTCTTTGGACTCAAGGTGAACGTTGTTATTAGACTTCAATGAAATTGCAACAAGCACTTCAATCCCTATTTATGCGGATAAGAGTTTCAATACAGCTAGTCCTCATTTAGTGACTGCTTTGTTTAGCCAACATTTGCAGTTACGACAGTGAGGAAAAAGTCACTTTATGACCAATACTCTGATTTATGAACTTTTCAAGGCTGTAAAGCAAAGGAAAACTGAAGTAAGATCATAAATACAGTTCCAATTTCACTTAGCAACCATATCATTTAACAACTGAGTTGCTAGTCCTAATTGTGTCATTAAACAAGAACTACCTATATTTGTATTTATTGCTGCAACACATATATAAAAATTATTGGGTTCCAGATATAACTGTGATCTTTAACCTATGAAAAGTTCGCATTATGTGAAATTTTCAATTTAAAAACTATGTTTACACATTTTTGGCTAAACTGAGACTCTTATATTATTATTATGGATCAACCAAGATCTAAGGAAACTATTTTTATTTTTATACTTTTTGCAAATTAAAAAAAAAAATTATCTCACAGTATTTCCTGATAGTTAGTCAATGTAAGCATCTGTTATTCTATTTATTTAGTCCAAAGCTCTTGCTGCTTTGGGAGTTTTATGCTAGTTAAAAGAAAATATCTATGATTCAAAATTGACGTTGAAGATTTAATTAAACTGATATTACCATTTGTGTATTATTTTGAATGATGAATATGAAGGTCCTAGTTTGGTTAATCAAACTGCTATTTTAAATAAGATGAAATAATCTATTATCTTACTATCAGATTAATATAACCTGCCTCCCCAAAAAATGTTTTATGTGTAGTGTATACCTCAGAAAATGTTTATTTGCTGCTGAACATATGACTCAGAAGTTGGAATATTGACACGTTGTTGTGTTTTCTGATATTAGAGTCCCATTTGGGGTGTCATCAATAGTAATAGTAATAGTAATAGTAGTAAAGTTGGAAGGGACCTTGGAGGTCATCTAGTCCAACCCCCTGCTCAGGCAGGAAACCCTACACCATTTCGGACAAATGGCTGTCCAGTCTCTTCTTAAAAACTTCCAGTGTTGGAGCTTCTGCTTTCTCCACTGATTAATTGTTCTCACTGTCAGGAAGTTTCTCCTTAGTTCTAGGTTGCTTCTCTCCTTGATGAGTTTCCACCCGTTGCTTCTTGTCCTGCCTTCAGGTGCTTTGGAAAATAGCTTAATTCCCTCTTCTTTATGGCAGCCCCTGAGATATTGGAATACTGCTATCATGTCCCCCCTTGTCATTCTCTTCGTTAAACTAGACATACCCAATTCTCGCAACCGTTCCTTATATGTTTTAGCCTCCAGTCCCCTAATCATCTTTGGTGCTCTTCTCTGTACTCTTTCTAGAGTCTCAACATCTTTTTTACATCGTGGTGACCAAAACTGGATGCAGTATTCCAAGTGTGGCCTTACCAAGGCATTGTAGAGTGGCATTAATACTTCACGTGATCTTGATTCTATCCCTCTGTTAATGCAGCCTAACACTGTGTTGGCCTTTTTGGCAGCTGCAGCACACTGCTGGCTCATATTTAGGTGAATGTCTACTAGGACTCCGAGGTCCCTCTCACAGTTACTACTATTGAGCATGGTGCCACCTATGCTGTACTTGTGCATTTGGTTTTTCTTGCCTAAATGTAGAACCTTGCTTTTTTTCACCATTGAATTTCATTTTGTTAGTTAGTGCCCAGTGTTCAAGTCTGTCCAGATCCTTCTGTATCTGAAGCCTGTCTTCTGGAGTGTTGGCTATTCCTGCCAGCTGGGTGTCGTCTGCAAATTTGATGAGTTCCCCATCTATCCCTTCATCCAAGTCATTGATGAAGATGTTGAAGAGTACTGGGCCCAGAACAGAGCCCTGGGGCACACCACTACACACTTCCCTCCATATAGATGCAGTTCCATTGAGGACCACTCGCTGAGTACGGCCGGTCAGCCAGCTACGGATCCATCTGGTGGTGGTTCTGTCTACCCCACATTTTTCTCTCTTGTCAAGTAGTAGGGTGTGATCTACTTTATCAAATGCCTTACTGAAGTCCAAGTAAATTATGTCCACAGCATTCCTCTGATCCACTAATTTTGTCACTTGGTCAAAGAATGCAATAAGATTTGTCTGGCATGATCTATTTTTGACAAACCCATGTTGGCTTTTAGTAATGACTTTGTTTGCCTCTAGTAACAATATAGATTGTTACTATGACTTTGGATCATTCACTATATGTTGAACAATGTACTATTCTTCTTGGTTATGTCCTCAATATTTAGAATCTATTAAGAACTAGATATATTTTTGGACATGGAATGGGGGGGGGAGAGCCCCCAAAATCATTATTTGACATTGGAAGGAGAAATCTACACCTGATTTCTACTAATGGATTGTTGATCTGCATCAACACACAAATTGCGTTTGTTTGTATTTTTACAAAAAAGGCAAGGAAGAAGACTTTATAACTTTATATTATGACATTATAGTCAAATAGTCAGAGTTTTTGAAATACATAATTTGCTTTTTTATATAAATCCTCCTCCTCTTCCTCTGCTTGGAATAAAAGTTGTTTCATTAAAGCTAGTGTATATATTTATATATTCCTTTAGTTAACTAGTGGAGCACAGTAAAATTGTTGTAAATTGTGTGTGGTTTGTATGTGTGTGGGGGGGGGGTTTGTGTGTGCATACGCACATGTGTCTTTGCTTAAATCCGTGGCTTTGCAAGTGTATATGAAAATATAAAAAAGCTACTGCTGTTTACTGCAAAGGCAAATGCACACCAATGCTCCTCCACTGGTTCTAAATTACAGAACGTAATTTTGTCGTCTTCTTGTTTTATTACCACCAATATTTTATCTTACACACTAGCCAGCCAATCATTGCTTACCAAATAAATCCACATGTTCTTTCCAACACCCAACCCCATAAATGTTCAGAAAATGTAACAGGCCTCTGCATGATCACTATTAAAAGAGACCTACCAATAGGTCACTTGTCACAGTGTGAAGACCAGATTTGAGCATATTTGCTGAGTGTCAATCTTCAGAATTCCTTGTACAGTCACGATGGGATGGGAATTCTAATGGAACAGGCAAGCCAACTTTTTTTAATTTCCTCCAACATAAAACAGTCAAGGAATGACCTTTTGGCTAAAAACAAGAGAACTGTCATGTCCATCCAGTTGTGAAAAGTTTTTTTTTCACAACTGTAAGATTCAAAACCCCTTGTAATATAAATATCGATCTTTGACAACAGAAATCCTTTGGGCTATTTGGACTTGTTTTTATATCAGTGTATGGGGAAAAAACATGCTTTACTTTAAAATGAAAATGGTCAGATATGTCATTAATCACATTTCATCCCTCTATGATGTAGAAGCGTGTGCAGCCAGAAAATATTTATTTTGCTCTGATTTACTGATGGGTCTTTTCTTTTAATTTAATTGATTTTAATTTAATGAGAATGGAGGAGAAATGTGCATACAAAAATCATATCCTTTGGGGTTCCTCCTACCCAAATAATTAGCAGGTAGAAAGCAGGTTAACATTCACATTAAGAGATCCTTGGAAAGAGAATGATGATTTGATTTGAAAGCAGAAAATGTTAAGTATGTGTGTATGTCCCCCATCAAAAAGAGGGAGGGAGTTGTTCATGTTCATAAGGAGGATCATATTAAGACAAATGTGCTAACATTTCTACATAGAATAGTTGTTTTAGTCAAGGCTACTTTAGTATAATTGCCCCTCTGCCAAGAAAGTTCACCAATAAGCCAAAAAATGTTGCATTTATGTTCAAAGATCCACCACAAAATCTAAATTTAGACTTAGTTGGCTCTTTTGCTAAAACACGATTGTCAGTTAAAATTATAAGTCAATTCATACCACATGAGAAAAATACATATCTTTATCCGGGGAGATTTCTGCTTATAATAAAAATAGAATTAGTCAATGATGATGAAAGCTATTGATAAAAATAATTGATTAAAATAATTGCGAAAAATATATATAACCAAAGAATAGTGCCTTAAAAACTTGAAAGCAACAGTTTTATTCAACTGGCCAAAACTAGCCTTACCTTAGGATCAGCTTTTTGATCTCCAACACCTTGAAAACAAGTGATATTGGCCCGTTCAGTGCTATATGCCTCTGCTAGCCAACCCCTGAAAGCATTGTAACTCCAGCTTCAGGAGGGATCAGGAAGAAAGTTTCAAACTTTAAAAATAAAATATAAAGTATAATAAAATAGGCTGCATTAACAGAGGAATAGAATCAAGATCACATGAAGTGTTAATACCACTTTACAATGCCTTGGTAAGGCCACACTTGGAATACTGCATCCAGTTTTAGTCACCAAGATGTAAAAAAGATGTTGAGACTCTAGAAAGAGTACAGAGAAGAGCAACAAAGATGATTTGGGGACTGGAGGCTAAAACACATAAGGAACGGTTGCTGGAATTGGGTAAGTCTAGTTTAATGAAGAGAAGGACAAGGGGGACATAATAGCAGTGTTCTCAGACCTCCAAGACTGGATTTGGCATTTTGTCTACCTATCGAGTCCTTACCCAGGACCTGGGATAGGCAGATGTGGATGTTTGATGGCATTACAGGTATCGACGCAGGATGGAAGCAGTTCTTAGTAAGGCCGCCTTTTGAAATTGACTAATAGCGAATTTGTCAATGCCAATGGTGTTCAAGTGATGCTCCAGTTGTTTTGAGATTGCACCCAAGGAGCCTATTACTATTGGTACTACCCTTGCTTGCTTTTGCCACAGTCTTTATATTATTATGGATCATCGCATAGTCAGCCAGATGTTCAGACTGGATTTGGCATTTTGTCTACCTATCGAGTCCTTACCCAGGACCTGGGATAGGCAGATGTGGATGTTTGATGGTATTATAGGTATCGTCGCAGGATGGAAGCAGTTCCTAATAAGGCCGCCTTTTGCAATTGACTAATAGCAAATTTGTCAATGCCAATGGTGTTCAAGTGGTGCTCCAGTTGTTTTGGGATTGCACCCAAGGAGCCTATTACTATTGGTACTACCCTTGCTTGCTTTTGCCACAGTCTTTCTATTTCTATTTGTAGGTCTTTGTATTTTGTTATCTTCTCCAGTTCTTTCTCTTCTATTCTGCTATCTCCAGGCACTATTATTATTATTTTATTATTATTATTATTATTATTATTATTATTATTATTATTATGGATCATCGCACAGTCAGCCAGATGTTCAGACTGGATTTGGCATTTTGTCTACCTATAGAGTCCTTATCCAGGACCTGGGATAGGCAGATGTGGATGAAGGGCATGATTCATTGTCAATATTTTTCTGGTCTTCCTATCCATTGCTTTTAGTTCTGCTTGAGTCCAGTCCACTATTCCAGCTGTGTACCTAATGACTGGGATTGCCCAGGTGTTGATTGCCTTTATGGTATTTCCTCCATTGAGTTTGGACTTTAAGATCTTCTTCACTCTCTTGATGTATTCACCTCTAATCTTTTTCTTGACTTCAGTGTGCTTGATGTTGTCAGCTTGAAGGATACCCAAGTATTTGTAGTACTCTTCCTCATCCAGACTCTTAATGTTATTTTCGTGGGGCATCTTGATTCCTTCAGTTTTCACTATTTTTCCTTGTTTGATAGTAAGTGTGGCACATTTGTCCAAGCCAAACTCCATTACAATATCTTGGCTATATATACGGACAGTGTTGAGCAGCGATTCTATTTTAGATGATGTTTTTCCATACAGCTTCAGATCATCCATATAAAGGAGGTGGGATAGTCTGGCAGATGTTTTTGATGTTTGATAGCCATGTCCTGAGTTATTCAGTATTGTTGACAGAGTAAACAGTGCAATAACAAATAGTAATGGTGATAATGAATCTCCTTGAAATATTCCTCTCTTGATATTAACCTCTCCCAGTCTCTCACCATTGATCTGCAACTGTGTCTTCCATTGTGCCATCGATCTTTGCACAAATTTTCTGATGTTTCTACTGACTCTTGTTATTTCTAAGAACTTGATTATCCAGTCATGTGGCAGAGAGTCAAATGCCTTTTTGTAGTCAATCCATGCCACATTCAGGTTGGTCTTCCTTTTCTTGCAGTTTTCCAAGATCATTTTGTCTATTAGGAGTTGATCTTTTATTCCTCTGCTATTGGGGCGGTTTCCTTTCTGCTCAGGTGGAAAGAGATTGTTTTCAACTAGATGCTGTTGTACTGCATCAGCTACCACACCAGTTTGTAATTTGAAAGTTGTTGGTAAGCAGGTAATTGGCCTGTAGTTGCCTGGTGTTGCCCCTTTTGCTGGATTTTTCATTATTAGGTAGGTTTTCCCAGTTGTTAGCCACTTTTCAATTTCTCCTCCTTGTAGTATATTGTTGAACTCCTTGGCAATGAGTGGGTGTATAACAGTTAGATGTTTCAACCAAAACCCATGCAGTTCATCTTCACCTGGTGCTGACCAATTTTTGATTTTCATTGCTCTTTTTTCTACCATTTTTGTTATTATTATTATTTATTATTATTATTATTAAAAATAATAATTAAAAATAATCAATACATAAATTAAAAAGAAAACAAAAAAACTCAGAGGGTAGACTTAATGATCCACTAGGTCTTTTCTGCTGTCAGTTTTCTGTTTCTAAAATATCTGTAGCCATTTGAGTATAGAGTATAGACTAATGGGAAATTAAAATGTTTAATTGGTTTTTGTGCATATTACAGAGAGTTGGATTGGATGGTCCTTGTGATCCTTTCCAAATCCACAGTTCTATAATTCTGTGAAATTAAAATCAATAAACTTCAGATCTAAAACCAAAATAAAACCTCTGCTAACCTGGTCAGAATCTCAGGATGTTGAGAGTTGACATCTAATGATAATCTACTGATTTGGTGACATGTTTTGGCATACAAACAATTTATAGTCTATAGATATGCATTTGTAAATCTTTTTCAAATAATGTATATTCATAATTAGTGCATAAGAATCCTTTTTTTTGTTTAAAGTTATATTTTGAATCTTTGATATGAGACCTTATATACTGTATCTATTTAAAGTATAGTTGAAACTCAGGTAAGTGAATCAGATCCACAATAATCTGATTCCATTTGTTCAAATTACTTTATAGTAACTACAGAATTATTTTAGCATATCATGAATCACTGATACAATATATATAAATCTAATATATGAGTCCTACTAAAGCTTACCAATTCATCAAAACAATAGGCAGAGCCAGAAAACAGAACAATGAAAAAGTATCTAATTTAATGAAGGTAGAAATTAACTTAATATGATAATTCATAAAATTCATAAAACTTCAACCATTTAATCTTTTTTCTAACATCTTCATATTTCAATCCTTCAGTTTTCACCCAGTTAGAGACAAGTAGGGAGAATGAGAAGAGGTGGGAAACAGATGGAAGATTAGCAAATCTGAATGATAGATTCGTATCCAGAATATGGGAAACACTGTTCTAACATATCCTAGATAGAAAGAATGGTTTATTGACCAAGTGTGATTGGACACATAAGGAATTTGTCTTGGGTGCCTAAGCTCTCAGTGTACATACAAACAACAAGTGATAGGTCAAAGATCATAAATCATTGTTACAATCATTAATCATAAGATACAAATAACAAGTGATAAATTATAAGGTACCAATAGGAGAATGTAGTAGGAAAGATGAGAAGATGAGAAAGATAACAGCAATACAGCCCTACTACATGGTGATGGCACAGGTGAAAAAACCATTTTTGTGTCTAGTTGTTTTGTTACAAGGATAGTTTTTCCCCCAGTGCCATCGCCACTGAATACCTAATTCTCACAGCACTGTTTTAGGCCTAAAAATATTTATCCATGTAGTAGATTAAAGTCAAGTTGAATTTTAACTTTTGCTATCCAAGTAGAAAGATGTTTTATGATAAATATGTTGTGAATATTCATTTGAAGTTACTTGGAACAAGGCTAAATAAAATTCATAATATTATATCCAACTCATTACACACAAACACACACTTTCAGCCACTATTTCCTATGCTGTTTGATCTCATGCAAAATTGCTCAGGGAAAGGTTGAAGTGCATTAGTGAGGATCATACAAGTCATTATAACTTGACCTGATTTTTAGCAAATTAAAATATCAAGCAGTGTGGCCACTAAAAACCAGACAAATATCAAAATGATAGGATTTAATCTTGTCTATCCAATTTCCTCTAATAGGAGCTTTCCTTCCTTTCTGTCAGAATGACCAAAAATAACTGATTTAAAAGGTCTGCAACCCAGATACTTGAGATGAATAAGCAAAGATCAACAAATGACAATAGTTTATGCTAACAGTAAATGACCTGCTATCTAATATATCAAGTCATTGTAATTATATCTAGTGAACTTACTTCCTCAACCTTTTGTTAGTTGTCATTATTGTAAAAGACAGGCCATAAAATCTACAAATGGGGACTCTCTCTAACCTTGTGATGAGTCCCTATCCCTTGATCTCAGATAATAAATTCTCTAATAAATGTATACAGATGGACGGTCTATTTGTTGTTCTGTCAAGTCAGGCCACGTAGAGGGGAAAGAAAGTTAAAAGCAGCTAGGAAAGGAATTAATGATGTGAGCTTGCTTCTGCCAAAAGGCACTTACTGAAATTATTGTAGCATTTAAAGAACATAATGAAGCGACATTCCTTTTTAACTTCATTGTTTCATCTGAATTAGATTTAACAAGGGAAGATCAAGTTCCTAAGAGAACATGACTTACTTAGATTTAAGCACTTGTGCAATGTTTCGTTGTGTGGCATGGCAACCAAAAAAAAAAAAAAAAAAAAAAACCCTCACTAGTTTTTCAGGTCTCCCCAAAACATGAAATTACTATCATATCAATATTTTCCCTCATTTTTGCAATGGAGTGCATCGTTTTCCTGAATGTTCCCTTTTGTCTTTGATTTTCATATGTCAAATAGACGTGCATTTGAAGTAAGAGGGGAAGATAATTTAATCCCCTGAAATGAATAAACATTTGAAAAGCTCATCATCTCTCTATTGTTCATTAAAGCAGCCTAGTTTTTTTAAAGTTTTTTTTTTCATGAAAAGATATCGTTCGCTTTAAGACATGTGCTGGCTTTAATTAATAGATTCCTTGCTTATTACAGAATACATATCTTGGTTCTAATCTGCGCTCCATTTTATGATATCAATGACTGAACCATTCCACTTACAGTTATAGCCAAACACAACTGAAAGCATCTCTCTTGTCTTTTCTAAGCTAAATGGTCTCAAACCTTCCCTCTTTTCTTCTGAAGGCCCTTTGATAATTGATGACTATCCTCTTCCATTATTCCATCTCTTAACTGCGTGCCACATCTTTCTTGTACATTCATGCTATATCAAGTAAGATGGCAGCCGTAGCTTATCAGAAGTTAATGGACTGGTGGATTGAAGTATCCTAAGCCTAGGCCAGGGGTAGGCAACCTTGGCTCTTTTATAAATCATGGACTTCAACTCCCAGAATTCCTGAGCCAGCATGGCTCAGCTTGGAAACTCTCCCTTTCCCTCAGCATGTCTGGCTCAGGAATTCTGGGAGTTGAAGTCCACGAGTCATAAAAGAGCCACGGTTGCCTACCTCTTGGGCAAAGGAGATTGGACAATTATTTGTCTGAAATTGTAAGGTGTTCTGCTTGAGCAGAAGGTTGGACTAGAACAGCGGTTCTCAACCTATGGGTCGCGACCCCATTTGGGGTCGATCAACCATTTCTCGGGGGTTGCCAAACAAGGCGATCTGCTATTTTCCCCCCTCGGGGGGCGGCGCCACGCATGCGCGCCGCGCATGGGGGCGGCACCGCGCATGGGGTGGCACATGCATGCGGTGGCATGCATGGGGCGGCGCATGCGTGCGGTGGCACGGCGTGCATGGGGGGCGGCGCGCATGGGGGCGGCGCCGCACATGCGCGGCACGTTTGTGTGGCGGGGGTCACCGTCACACAAACGTTGAGAAGCACTGGACTAGAAGATCTCCAAGGTCTCTTCCAATTCTGTTATTATCACTTTGAAATCCATAACATTGTTTTGATATTATTATAAGTATATAGCTTTTCCTGGGGGGAAAAACACCTGGATGTGAAATCCATATCACCTGCTTCCTATGCATTTCCTTGTTTTGAGGTTTCCAGTTTCTAAAGCTAACTTGCTGCTTCTCATCTTCCTTTCAGATTCTCCCTTCTGATTTTTATTAGCCTCTTCTTCCTGTGTCATTATTAACAGCTTCGGGGGGAGGGGAACAGCACTGGGAGGCAAAACTCACCCCGTTACCATTCATTCATTTGTTTGAAAAGGTTCTGTTTAAAATGCTATTTTATTAAGTTTTATTCTGTATTTTTTATTATCTCCAGGCTATATTCTAGAGACCCAAGAGAAAATGCAGCAAGTGGAACAGATATATATATAAATTCAATATAAACAAAAATGGCCCAAATACATTTGAGTGCTAGGTTCTATCCCTTGGAAAATTAAAAGTAATCATATAAAAACTAATGGTCAGAGGTGACAAAAACCTTACAGTTCCACCAGAAGACTTTTCTTCCAAATCAATAGAGAAAACAATGCTTATATTTACAGGATATAAACCATTATTTATTATTAGAATAATACAAAAATTAATTTTCCAGTAAGTAGGAAACATTATAATAAATGGAATTTTTTTATTTTCAAGTTTTACCACAGAAAGTGACACACTTGGAAAAATCACATTAGAGAGAATTTTCCATTGTCAGAAACAAGGTGTGAATATTAAATATTCAAATATGGACCTAGGAAACATAAGTTTCCTTTATACTTTATTAGTACAGCTTTAGTACTAATTAATTTAGTAATAATTAGTAATAATAATAATATTAACATTAATACATTATGAAGTATTAGTATCTCTTTATAAAGCCTTAGTTATACCACCCTTAGAATACTGCATACAATTTTAGTCACCATATTATAAAAAAGTTGTTGAACAACGCAGTCCGCCATTTTTTCCCCTCCTTTTCCTTAGCTGTGCTACTCCCTTTTATTCTACTGGCTTTTGAAAGCCAATAGAATAGACTCTCTTGAATAGAGTCTAATTCTATTGGCTTTCAAAAGCCAATAGGAATTGTCCAGGCTGTCTCTGTCCTGCTGAGCCCGCCAAAAGTCCCATTCTGCAAACGGTGCTGCACCAGTTGAGTAGTCCTCGACTTACGACCGGTTGAGTAGTCCTCGACTTACGACTGGTTGGGGGTCGCGGCATTAAAAAGGTTGAGAACCACTGTATTAGGTCAACAATACTTCAGCTTCTTCTTTCTTGGCTTCAACTCAGAGCTTCTCTTTAGAAGATAGTGCCTAGTTCTGGTTTTTTTTCACTCCATTTTTTTCCTATTAACCTCCAAGCCTCTATGGTTTCCTCTTTCCTCTTGAGGGGTGGGTAAATTGTACCCTTACTCATTTTCCTTGCTGTGGTCATTTTGTCTCCAAGGAACAGAGTCGTCCTTTCAGGGAATCCAGCAGCTGCTGCAGTGACGGAAAGTCCAATTGAGCAGGCATGTGAGGGAAGGGAATTAGAAAAATTCCACTGGAAACCATTTGGGATACTCCACTCCCCCTCCCCCCCACAATTCTACAGTAGCCTAGTGTTAGCATCAAAACCTGCTCCCAATAGCCATCCTGGCTTTGAAGCAGAAATGAGAGAAAGAGACTGGTTTTAAAAAGTATGCGCTGTGGAAATTTACACATCGGACTCTAAAAGAAGAGCAATGTGCATTTAGGAAAGTGGGTTTTGGTCAATCTATGTTAATAAATAACAAGGGCAGATGTGTGTGTGGAAAAAAATATTCGTAAGTCTGACAATAATGACCTATTAAAACGGGCAGTAAAACAAGCAAGTTTTTTCAACCATTTCTGTATCTCAAACAGAAGGAATGAGTTTAACCTCACTTAAGCCTTGCTTACAAATGGACCGTTGAACCAGGGTTCCCACTTGAGCCTCAAATGACCAGGTTCCAATTAGTCTACTTCAGACACTTCATGCAAAGGCCCAGCTCTCTGGAGAAAGCTCTATTGCTGGGAAAGCTGGAAGGAGATGATCAGCAGTAAGGTGGATTCATTCATTACATCATTACAGCAACAATGAATGCATCATTGGAAGGGCTGAAAGATACAGGTTACGGGCAGATCCTCATGGAGAAAATCTAATTGGACACTAAAAGTTGACAACAACTTGGTAGGAAATCAATAATCAATACATCCAGGCTCTATCTGCTTCAAAAGTTCTTATGTCTTCTGGAGACATGGGAACATTCTTACACTGTCAGGGATGCCCTGACAATTTAAGCTTTAGGCAGCTTTTATGAGAATTTACAATTTAAAAAACCCAATAATCCCAAATATTTGCAGGCATTATTATGCATCATTACATAAGTATAATTCAAAAGTGTTTTTTAAATGCTCCAGTTTCTTTCTCATCATCATTATCACCACCACCACCACCATCATCATCATCATAGCCATTGTCAATCCATTGCAGGCCTCTTCCACATGTTTCCAACCTATACAGTCCTGGGCTTTCTTTTGCCCCTTGGGCCTGCAAGACTTGCTGATGTCGTCAATCCATTTTGTTTTGGGTCTCTTTCATGGACATTTTTTATCAAGTGGGATCCACTCTATGACTGCCCCAATGGTCCACCTGCCATCGGTTCTTCTTGCTATGGGACCAGCCCATTTCCATTTCAATTCTTTTTACTCTCTTGATGATATGGTATACTTTTATTTGTTCTCTAATCCATGTGCAGGTGTTTCTATCTTATCTTATAATGCTGAGCATGTATCTTTCCATGGATTTCAAAATCAAACATTAAAATACAAATTAACATAAAAGGGAACTGAAATAGCAAACAAATTAAAAGTGACAGAAAACAAGAAATTTATAACAAAGTTTTTCTTTTAGTCTAGAGATAATAATGATTCAACAACCTCTCTCTAAATTTATAATAATACCAATACCAATACTTTAATACTTAAAGTACTAGTAATCAACTTTCCCACAAACCATATTCATAAAATATTAATTGTAGTCCAACAGATAATAAATTGTCAGATATGAACAGCCTTATATTTAAAATGCTACTTCACTAATCCAATCCAATCCAATCTAATCCTCAAATCCCAGAATCAAAAGCTAATTTTTCGCTTGGTCTCATAAGAAATGTAACAGTGGTCTGCAAGTCACAAGAAAAAAAGCTTATGTATTTTCTGTCTTAAAATAAACTCTAGAACTTTCAACAAGTAAGCATGTGCCATGACTAAGTTTACATAACACATTTGCATTTGATACCCACCGTAACAATAATTAAAGAAATAGGCAAGAATTGAAAGCATGTGATTCATTTTCATTTGGATCCGGATTCTGAGCAGAAATTGAACTCACAGATTTTGCCAAGGATACTCAAATGTTGTGGTTTGTGCTACAATTATAAAATGAATGTGTGTAAAATGCTTCCCTTAAATGAAAGTAATTATTTCACTGGGGTTAGAGTTGGATTAAGGTTAACAATGGTTGAGGCATCAGGCTACAAACCAGGAGGCTGGATGTTCTAGTCCCACTTTAGGCATGAAGGTTGAATGGGTGACTTTTGCTCTGACTCAGATCACAATATCACTCTCGGGCAACAAGCCAGTCAGTCAATTCCTGCTGCAACTAATGGACCAACACTTCATTGATCCGAAGAAGTGGACCCTGCACTTGTGGGAAAACACCAGGAAGAAAAAAGTAGTTGGGCAAAAAATAAATATATGTAGCCTTCGAATAATTTAATTATATATCAAATATGTAAAAGGTAGAGATCATATTATGAAATGTAACCAAATCGTTGAAAGTAATCAAATAGTAAAATTCAAAACTTTGTTTGTTAAAAAAGGGAGGATGAGTTTGCTTACTTTTGCATTATTTCTGAAATTGGGGTTTCACTTTGAAGAAAGGGGAGGGGACATATAGGAGACTGTTTCCCTGCTTCGAATCAACTTCTCTTTAAGTCCACTAAAGATGTTACAGCTAGCAAAATACTGACAGGTTCTAAGTTGATTTGGGTGCTTTCTCCCAGCACAGCTTTACTTACTTACTTATTTGCTTAGATTGATTGATTGATTGATTTGCTTAGATTTATTTATTTATTAGATTTATGTGCAGCCCATCTCATCTGGAGGCGATTCTGGGTGGCTTACAAACATTAAAAACCAGTAAACATTAAAATGATAAACAATAAATAACAACAACAATAATTACAATACAAGATGGGAAGAAAGGCTCCACGAACTACAGAGAGAGATGTGTGTGTGTGGGGGGGTGTCTTCTCTTAATCTAATAGCCACCTTCAGAATGATGTGCATCCCTTTCGGGCTCCAGGACAATGGCAGAGCCAGGTCTTTAGACCCTTACAGAAATTCAAAAGGGCTGGTCCAGATCTCACCTCAGATGTCCCAATGTTCCAAAGGACAGGAGCTATGCAAGAAAAGGCTCTTCTCCTAGACCCCACTGGCCAAAATTTCTTGACCTATTGGACCCGCAGCATGTTCTTTCTACCAGTGTGGGTGGGGCAGGCCAATCCCACTGGGATGACACAGTTCCTCAGATAGCCTGGACTCATGCCATGAAGGGATGTAAAGGTGATAATCAACACCTTGATGTATACCAGGAAGCAAACTGGCAGCCAATGCAGCTTGAGAAACAGCAGTGTTACATGGGCCATCCTAGAGGTCCCAAGAACTGTCCACACTACTGCATTTTGCAACAGCAAGGGTAGCCCCAATTAGAACCCATTGCAATAGTCCAGGCGTAAGATAGCAATAGCAATAGCACTTAGACTTATATACCACTTCACAGTGCTGTAGAGCCCTCTCTAAGTGGTTTACAGAGTCAGCCTATTGCCCCCAACAATCTGGATCCTCATTTTACCGACCCCGGAAGGATGGAAGGCTGAGTCAACTTTGAGCCTGTGAGAACTGAACTGCCAAACTGCAGCCAGTCAGCAGGCATCAGAAGTAGCTTGCAGTACTGCATTCTATCCACTGCACCACCATGTCTTGACTGATTGATGACCATGGTTTGAATGATTGAGCGCAGGGACTGCAGATCCAGGAAAGGTTGCAATTGGCACATTGTATAGAGTTGTGCAAAGGCTGTCCTTGCAACAACTGCACCTGCTTTTCGAGCAGGAGTCATGAATCCAGGAGAGCCCCCAAGTTGTGGACTGGTTCTGTCTGGGATAATGCAAAACCATCCAGAACTAAAGAACTTAAAGTCCTTAAAACTCCATGCACCCAGTGCCATTCAGTCTTGCCGGGGTTCAGTTGAAGCCTGTTGTAGCCCTATTGCCATTTTTCCTTTCCCGCGCTTGAAAAAGCTCTTCCTGCATTTTTACAAATTCTTCCTCTGTACTTCCTAATTGCTCCTTCCTCTCTTTTCCTCATCTGAAAAGCAAGTCCTTTAGTACCTCATAGCTATCACTTCGTTGTTTGCATCTTATGATTTATGTTGATTGCTTTTATTTAGTATCCTGTGACTATCACTGAGTGTTATAACTTATGGTTTATGATGATTGTATTTTATGATGATTATGATATATGATTTATGATTTATCACTTGGTTGCTTGTACACACCGGAGACGGGAAGGGGAAGGGGAAGGAGGAGAGGTAAGGGGAAAGGAAGGGAAGAGGAGATGAGATGAGGGGAGGGAAGGGAAGGGGAAGGATTCTCCAACAACAATGAAGCTTTCCCCCAAAAAATAATTGCTGACTTCAGAAGGATCAGGGAATTAAAAAGTCAGACCTCTACCAAGACCTGTGATAGCTAGTCAGTTTAGATTTAGTCAGAGAAAAGGCAAAATGGGCATCTTTGTTCATGAGACTGAGAGTTTTATAGAATCAGAGACTCTTAAGATACTTCAGATTATCTAATACAAGTCTCTGCTCACCTCAGTTTATGGTACAGCTTCAGAAGTTACAGCAGTATCAATATCCATCACTGCTACAGCAGCCACACAAAGCACTTTGGAATGATAATTCCGGATTTCAGGGGAGGAAAAAGTATTCTTCCTTTGGTTCTGCAAAAATAACAGCATTCCACCTGCATTGCTGGCAGATGGTTTACTCAGACCAACCACTAGCTAATTCAAAATACAGGGCTGAACATCTGCTGGTAAACATGCAGCAAACAAAAAATGCAGCTCTGAGCCAAACATCTGCTAAGTGTGGTCCACTTTGCTGCTCATAACCTAAGCAATGTTTTCTGTTAATCATTAACAGAATTATTGATTTTAGATGTGTATCACAGCACTATAATTTTGTCAGGGAGTAGACCACATAAGTTGATCTTTTTCTGGTTGTTTCATTTTGTCTTATTCCAAGAGTCCATAAATTGATGGCCAGGACAAAAAGTATAATTGACATCATCTGTGGGAAATATTTCATAAAACAACAGGCCCAGATGTAGGATTAAAGCCATGTGGTAGTAAAATACCACACGGAAAGGGGGGGGGGGAATCCCAAGTTCCATGGTTTTGTATTTTTGGGGCTGTGTGCGTGTGTGTGTTTGTGAGCCTGTGTGTGTGTGCGTTTTACAAAAACAGATGTGCTATTCTACCAGTCTGCTAGCTTTTCAATTTTTGAATAAAGCCCTTTTCCCAGAATTGCACTGGAAAAGGTCATAAATTGGTTACAGACACCTACTTATACCATACAATCTTAAGTCTTCCATTCTTTGAAAGTAAAATAAAAGAAAGATGCATGGTTCTTTTTTTAAAAAAAAAAGTAGTGAAGATTATACAAACAGGCATGCTCAATATTTATGTAACACCTTCAGGCATATGACCCTGTCCATTACTTCCTGGGAAGCTTTTCTTCCCTTGGAATGAGAACTAGAATGAGTTTGCACACAAAGACCCCCCTTTTTTTTCAAGCCAAAAATAGAGTTCATCATTCTGAATTCTCTGAAGTAAACAATGATGTACAGAAGGAATTGCATTTTGAGATTACACACCATAACAGTGCCAAGAAACCCTTTTTACAACAGACAAAACCTCATTACTTAGGTATAGGAAGACAACAAGAATTTTTAAACAGCCAACCACCTAAGAGGCACCACCCCTTCCACCCCTACAGCTGTGAACTGCAGTTAGAATTCCCAGTCTTTGGACCAAGGATCATGGATGGTTGGTGATATCAGGAAGAACTTCAGAACTAGCCTCCAATGTCTACTCTACCCTAAATATATGAGCAGAAGGAGAATCCTTTCAACCTAAATCTATTCAGCTCAGCCTGACAGCCTGCAATGAATGATTCTCAGTAGACATATAGCACACAAGTCTTTAGATTCATGTAGCCTAGACACCCAAGCCTTGGGTGTGTCCTCAAAGGTCCTTCCCAAATTTACTGCCATTGATGTGGTTTATGAAACAGACACTGGAAATTATGAAATGCATGGGGATTACTAATTTAAACTACTGAATTAATTGCATTATGTCTTAGTGAAACATATGTTTACATTTCATTCAATCAAATTTATTTTTTTATCCTGGGCCTTTGTCCCAGCAGAGCCACAATCCACTTTATGCAACCAGAATCAGTCATTGTTAAAAGCAAATAGAACCCCTTTAGTTATGAAGATGTTGTGCACTGCAGCCAGAGCTAATCATTTAGATGATGTTGCTTTGTTTAATGTTCAATCTGGGTTTGCTTATTTTTAATCAGCATTCCAGGTTACTCCACAGATCTTTCATCCTTAGCTTTCTATGGAGCTATTCAGAAAGTTATTCAGCTTTACTAAAACCTGGCTTTCATTTTCCCTAATCTCATCTCACCAGGATTTGAACCACACCATGTTCAGTGTTAAGTTACTTACTATCCCACAACTTGAGGCCACTGCCAATCACTGGGATGTTTCACTTGGCCAAGCAGAGTCTCAGGTATGATTTTATATTGGAGAGCTAAATCAAGGGAGGGAGTACATTCTAGAGAAGCAAGAAACAACTCAGTTCAGATAGTTTGTGAGAGAGAACAAGGGTGAAGACATATCCTCCCTACTCAGAGTATATGCTTTAAGGGAGTAGTTTAGTTTGACAAGATGCTGTCTTTAGGTAAGAAACAATGAAGAAATCTGCTTAGAAGAAATACAACACATCTCTCTTGGGTTTTGGAGCTTGACATTGATGGAAATATGCAGAAGACATTACCTGGGCAAAAGCATTTTTTAATTCCAGAACAATTAAAGCATTTTTTAATTCCACAACAAGATAACCTTCAGAAGCAGTTCATGTAGATGCCTCCTCAAGTTACTGAAAGAGGGGGAGGGGGAGGAGGAGGAGGAAGAGGAGGAGGAGGAGGAGGAGGAGGAAGAGGAGCTTGTTCAGACATGAAAGATTCCCTTATTATAGCCAATCTCAGTAAAAGTAGGTGTGGTCTTTTGTAATTTCCTGGTCTAATATATCTGATAACTTCATGTGTGCCTACATGAAGCAGCTAGTCTCTGCTCTCCAGTATCAACCTAAAGAGATCAATCATGGGATTTGCAGAGATTCCATCTGGCCAATCTAAGTTAGACACTGAATCAAATGTCTTTCACTTAGAAAAAAAAATATGTTGTGTCCCCCACCAGTAGCAACAGCATGGTTTCCTCCAGATTAGGCATAACATTGTAGATTTTTTAAAAATGTCACACAGGAAGCTGAATCAGTACAGCAAGTATGCATGTACCTGTTTCAAGCAATCAAGTTACATAAACTAAAACAATTCTATTCAAATCAGTACCTAATCATACAAAGGATCAGTAGAGATTTTCTTGGCCTAAATTCCAAGTATTTAAACAGGCAGCAGAAAATCCTAGAATAGATGCATGGTATAAGCTTCAGTTCATCTTGTCTTTTGAGACATGTATTTGAAATGAACACCAAAAAAAATATAGCAGCTATAATCAAACCCATCAAACCAATCAGATGAAACTGAAATAACTCAAACTATTAATACTATAATTCTTACTTTCGGATTAAGACTTGACGCAATTAAAATATGATATACTAAATATGATTCTGGCTACTGATTTTCCCAACCTTTAATATCCTAATTTCTATGAAACCTTTTAAAACTACATCCCTGTTGATAAATTTGTGACTTTTAATAGCCACGTAATCATGATTGATTTTTTAAAAAATTATGCACTGTCTATACAAACTCTTCTGTGTGTTGAGCATCTATATAAATATGATAAATAAATAAATATTGCACCTGGCCAAGAAATGTTTGTATAAAAAGTGCTTCTCCCTCCATTAGCCCCTCTGTTGGTTTTAAGTTAAAATTGCTGCAGCAATAGAGATAAGGATATAAATAAAATGAATAAATGAAATCTAAATTATTTTTATCGGTCATTAAAAATGACTTGTGTTGCTTAAGGTTAATAGGCTCTGATAATATACATACAACTTCTGGGGGCCATACATTCTAAAGCTTGGAAGAAAGTATAACATAGGACTATCTGTCTGCCTTTCCCTCCTGCAGAGTTTATGTGAGCATAGAGAGGAATGGAAACAAAGAAAGAAAGTAGAGTGACAGGAGGATCCAACCACTCAAGAATTGTTCAGCTGAAACCCAACAATTTCTGTATATTCTGTACAGGGCAAAGAAATCTGCATGCTGGGCTACTTACTGTATTGGTGAATGGAGACTAGGATGCTAAGCATTTAACAAATAGCCAAGGGATATGTGTCTTTTAAAATGTATTGCCTACACAGCCAACAAATAAAACCTACCCAGTGCAATAGAGCAGCATCACCCTTTGCACAGTATGTCACAGGCAATATGGCTTAAGGACCACATAGAAAGATTTTGCAAATAGCTGGAAGAACAACATGAAATTAACCAGACATGATTGTGATTGCTTTGAATGAATCAATTCGCTGATAAAATTTAACACTGAGAGACCCAGAGAGATCAGTGTAACCCCTGATTTTTTTCATCTCAACTGACCTCCAGGTTTAAAGGAAACAAAAAGTAAACCTGCTTTTCGGGTTAAAGAGAAATTAAGAGTGGGTGAGCAAACACAAACAAATCCAGCCTGCTCATTTATATATTTCCTATGCATATATATCCATTAGCAGACATAACTTTCACATGCAGACAAGAGAAAGCAGACCTACCAGCAAGTACTGCTGATGGGAAACAGAATCTGGAGAATAAAATATATGCTTTATGACATAGGTTCTCCTTCGGAATACACCAGCAGAGTTAATTACTTCACACTTTCAGTTTCTCTATTATCTGCTGGAAATATTCATGGTGTCAAATACTTATAATATCCAAAGTCTCCCATCTATATGTTGTCCAATTAATTATTGTAAGATATTTGTAGCAATGGGTATTTTTTTAAAGAAACTTCACAACTGGTAATTTATATTGCACAAGGACAGCATGCTTGCATCAGTAGAAAGTAAACATTTGCTGTGGTACAGTACAAATACTTTTGAGTGGCACAATTTCTAAATTTAGGAAGTGCCACACTAACGTCAATACCACAATCTACTGTCTGTTTGCTTTTTCAGGGGGCCCCTATATTAAATGTCAGATGGGCAAAATGTGATACAATGCAGGGGTGCACACACTTTTGTTATATGCCTGCTTTCAGAGGCCCAGGCTTCTTCTTACCCACAATAATTGAATGTGGAATTGAAACTTTCAAAAAAAGTTTCCATCCTCCGGAGCAACTTGGATATCACCAAGAAGCAAGCCCTTAATAATTTAATAAATCAAATGCAAACAAGGCCAAAACTATACAGTATGTGATCTGGGTATGTTTCCAAACTCAGAACACTCTGCTTTACTAAAAAGGAGAGATTTATAAAGTGTTTTTTTTTTTTAAAGGGAGGAGAGTGCTTTTCCAGGATTTTTTAGTTTTCTAGCTATTTACCTAGTGCAGGGGTAGGCAACCTTGGCTCTTTTAATTCTGGGAGTTGAAGTCCACGAGTTATAAAAGAGCCAAGGTTGCCTACCCCTGACCAAGTACATGGGGTGAGGGTGCAAATTAAAAAATCAGTAGTTTGGGGAACCTCTTTTGCTTATTTGTCCATCATGGCAATAACAGCTCTGGATTATGACAGCCCTGATATTTCTCTTCCCATTTTGCAGAACTTCAGACACTAGAGGCACCAGCCCATATTTGCAAAGTAGCTATTCTCTCACATCCTTCTTTTTAATATGGACCTTTCCTTCATTACAGTACAAGCCGAGAGTTATTAGTTATTAGCATTGTTATGCCTTCTACTAGACTTCAAAGTCCTACCTGTTTAGCCAGCCACTGAGTAACCAGCTGAATTTTAGGAAAAAACAGCACAGCCTACTTTGTAGTGAGAAATGGGAAGAATGACCAACTTAGCAAGGAAGAGAGAGTGAATTATTTGCTTGTCTCTTAAACATGTTGAAGTTCAATTATGCATCTATCTCCCAGTATTCTAGTGCTGCTATTGCTCCACCCCTAACAATGGGTAAGCTCTGTTGCTATGGCAATAAGAGGCATCCCTCCCAGCCCTGAGATAGTGGGTCACTACTTAACATATATGTCATATACTCATCACGTTTTGAACTGGACATGTTCAACCAGAAGTAAAAGACATCAATGTTAATACTAGGCTTGTTCTAAACTGGCTTTGCTGCTTCCAGTATTTCCAAGGGGGAAACTGCCCTGCCTTCTCCCTCTCACACAAAACCCCAAAGTCCCCCTTTGATGGCCTACAGGAGTTCTACTCCAGAGGAGACAACAAAATATAACTTGTATTTGGAAAAGGTAATTATATTACTTTGACTTCCTTAATTCTGTTTCTTTTCCCTTTTGGAGACTTAAAGGTTTATTCATACCAATAATGTTTGCTTTTTCTCAGACTGAAATTAAAATATGTCCCCCTTCTTTGGGGTTGTTCTCTTTTTCTAAAAACCTCTCCCACTTCCTCTAAAGAAAATCACTGCCCAGAACTGCTTTTCTCCATCGTTCATTAATGACTGATTCCCCAGGGAGGGGCTGTAGAATCCTATAAGGACTACAGAAAACAACCTACAGTTGGTGGATATGTGATAAAGGCAGATAGAGAGAAAAGCATGAATGTATTAAGCAACAACATCCACTTTACTCTTGCTCAGGAGAGTTTTGCTGATCTACCGAAGGAAACTGAGAAGATTTAAAGGTTACAGAAAGACTACTGTTCATGGAAAACAAATTAACACTAGGCATTTCTGGGCTAAACCACTTTGTTATTTTTATCTTCATCACTATTCCTTGCACATTTCAACCTGCCTACATGATGGCTCTTCTGGGATTAAGCAGTCATGTTTCAGTATTCACTGACCCTGAACAATTTATCATTTCCACACTTAAATAATAGGGGGTGCTTTTATTTTTCCAAGCACATTCTCCTTCCCCATTACTCCCACCCCCCTTTTTTTTTAGAGTTGAAATTCTGAGTTGCACATAAAAGTTAGTCATCGCTGCTTTTGAAGCCAGAGTTAAGGAAAAAGTTTTCTTTTAGGCTCTGCTTTTCAATTATTTCTGGACAACGAACCTGACAGAAACATAGGAATAGAGAAACAGCTGAAGTAATATTTATTTATTTATTTTAGCCAGGCCGCTGTGCTAATCTGTGGTAGCAAAAATAAAAAAAATCAATCTATTCTATGAATGGTCGCCATAATTAATTTGCATACATTTCATCATTAATATTAATATAGTTGTAAGTCTGTATTCCCTGCTTTTGGTTTCCTTCCCTCTGATCTCACTCTCCTACAACATTAATATGTCGCTGGTTGACTCAGACTAATATTTTATGCAAATCCAAAGTGGATTCAAGTGCATAAAACTCAAGCTGTTGTCCACTTCTTTGCCTTTACAGTGCCATGAGATTTTCCAATATTTTCGTTCTGTTTTAAATTCTCACCCACCTAGAGGTACACAGCAAGCCAGCCAGAACTATTTAGCCTTTGGCCTCACCAATCACATAACAAGAATCTTAAAATGATGTTAAGTGCCTGACCTTGTTCCTTCTGGGTTAAAAAGTCTGACTGGGTTACTGCACAAAGACTAATTAATTGCATGTCTACTTGACAGAAGACAAGAAAAATCTGGCATGCGCAGTCACTGGTGCTTGTCAAAATAGGATGTAAATAAGATCACATTTTTTCCCCTGAAGTCATTTTCTTAGGGCATATCTGGGAGCACTATTAATTAAACTTCTGAAGCCTTTGCAATCTCAGCATTATACTTAGGAGAGGACATTTTCTTCTGTTACTGCCATGGAATAATTCTTCTCCTGCTTGGGGTCTTTTGGATCTGTGTGATTATTTGGGCATGCTGGCTGGGAGGTTACAGGATCTGCAGTCTCAATATATCTGGAGTCTGCCAAGTTGGGAAGGTAGCCATATTGTTAGCCCTGCAGTGTAATCCAAACAAGAAGTACAACCAGGAATACTAACTGTATTTTCATTGTAAGGTTACTTAAAACATTAAGAATCTTTCAAGTTGGAAAAGTCTTTCTTCGCTCCTCTCCTATTTTATTTTATTTTACTTTATTTCATTCATTTAATTCGTCAATTTTTATGGTCGCCCATTTCAGCGATTCTGAGCAGCTTACAATTCACAAAATATATTACAGTTAAAAATATTTTAAAAAAATATTTTAAAACAGTAAAAAACCAATAAGAGCTCTAAAAACATCCAAATTAAGTATACGTTGGAGCAGGATCTCGGCCAGCTAGCAAGATAGCCAGGAAACGGGGCCCTTGACACATTCACATTTACTGTCCAAAAACTAAGGAGGGTCCTTTCTGAGATATTGCCCACGGCCTCCTTAGTCTTTTTTCTTTTCTGGGCTGAGATGCCTTTTTACACACCAGTTGTCCAGTCTGTGGCTCTCCCTCCTGTCCCCCAAGGTCATTTCCACAGAGCATTACATATATTAAGTTCACAGGATTTACACAGTTTTTCAAAAGGATTTATAGTGAATTTGGAAACAAGGTCTCAGAGCTGCCTATCATATTTTTTTCCCATCTATTTCCAAAAGTCAGTTGTACAGCTTTTTACTATTTTGAGGTAGGAAATAATTTCAAAACTGTAGTCTGTCCCCAATGTAATTTTATAAGTGTAGCATAGTTATGCACAAGTAAGTTCCCCTCTTCTGTCCCTTAAGACACGGGGGGGGGGGGAAACCAGACACTTGATATTGCTCACATGTGTCTATTTGGCACTACCCTGTTCTGTGGAGCCCTCACTACTCCTCCAAACTTGCAGCCCTAAAGCTATCAATATTTTACACATTTTTTTAATTCTTTAATTCATTGCTATTCAGTTCTAACCTGAGAAATACAGGCAAAAGAGGAGCTACCGCCAGCTACCACAACTGGTTCTCAACTAGTGCTATACAAGCCACAGGTATGATTCAAATGTAGCCTGGGCAGGACATAGGGTATGTCATTGAAATTTAAAATCTACAAATATTAAATGAGAGATGTGCAATAAATATTATATATTATATAATCATAAGAATAAAGTCTACTAACATAAATGTCCTTCTTGGGGATTATTTTTCCTTTCTGTCATAGTTTGAGAATCACTTACCCATGGTACATTCATGTACTATGATTACATATAACAGGCACCATGAAAACGCAAACTTCCTTGGCCATGGACCCCATTACTATTAGTTACCCTATGTCATGAGTTCAAATTGTCGTTTTTCAGCTTCAGAGTTCTGGGTAAATTAATACTTGGCTCCTTCTTTAAGAATCGACAGTACCAAAACTCTAAAAATATCCCAATTTGATTGTTGCAATACATTGTCTACAAGGCTTCTCCAATAACAGTAACCAGTGAAAAAAATGTAAGGATGAAAATCTCTCCAACAGAGTTGTAGGCAGAAAGTCTACTAGATTTGTAATATATTTGCTAATTGTAATAAATCACAAACAGTTTCTGAATCCCAGCGGTCTAATGAGAAAGGTAGAAAATGACTCTATTGTCATTTTTAATCATATGGCTTGAGACATCTCGAGATAGCTCAAATGGATGGAGTTTTGGAGCTCTGCTGACAATTTTTTTTTTTAGATTCTTAGCATATTCTACCATGTTCTAGATAGTAGATCACTTTTGTAATAAAGGAGGAGGAGGGGAACCCCCAACTACAATAACAGTAACAACAACAGCAAAGAACTCAAAAGTATGGCATTATTGTCTCCAAGCAAGAGACACATTGACCTACAACCAGCCTATGAACCCTCAGAATCCAAATCAACCACACAGCCAACCAGAGACAGCACTGACCCTCAATCAACTTATGCAAGCCCCCCCGTCTGCACTTCACCTCCCAATGATCCTTACCTGATGTAACCTCCCCATCACAAGACTCTCACTGGTAACTCACATCTGACCAATACAAGACCATTACAAGACCCATACTTGACACACCCACACCTGACCCATCACAAGACCCTCACTTGACATACCCATCATAAAATCTACTGACCACACAAAGCCCTTTTAAACAAAAGAACTGACGCTGACATCCCGTAAACTCCACTGGAGATGTTATCTAACCTAGTAACAAAATGTTCGGAAACCAACCCACAAGCTTGGGGAACGAACCTTCACCCTCACCTTTATTGTAAATAAAATTCTGAGGTTGAACCACTCCTATTAGCAACTTGGAGCAGAAATAGACATATTGTCTTTCTCAAGAGTTTTGCATTATGTAGACAAGTTGACCTAGGGAGATGGCTCTTCTCTTCAAAAATATTATACTTGCTGGCTAATTCAAAGTCCTTCAATAATTTACAGCAGATTCTTACGAAGGGAACAGAGACCAATGAACTGATTTATTTAAAGGCAGTAAAGTATACCCTGTCTCCTTGGCCCATTTGTTCATTGATATACAACACCCTGGGAAATTTTTTGGTGCTTTTGAATCAATGTTGACTCCTGATGACTAACTGGACAAGACCCTATAGTTTTATCAGCAAGTTTTTTTCAGAAGTGGTTTGCCATTGCCTGTTTCCTAGGATTGAGACAGAGAGTCTAGTCAAAGATCATCTAGTTGTCTTTGTGTCTAAGATAAGACTAGAATGCACAGTATTATGTGCTCCTAGCCACTTTCCTTCATGACCAGAGGCAGTGTCAGAATCCAATTATATTTCATCTCTAGTTATTGACTATGGAAAACCCCATTTCTGCCCTCTCTGGATTCTGTCATACGATAAAGGGGAAGGGGGCTGAACAAAGGGGTTTTTTGGCCCTCACTTCCTTCGGTACAACTTCAAAGGGATTCAATGTGGATACAACCAAAAGGACTAAATCATAACAAAGGGGCCATCAGCTTTCATCTATTCCTCTCTGAAGTCTCCCTTCCACCGGCAATGAGGAAAAAGGGGGTGGAAATGTAACGCCTGGGATTGTCACTGGAAAGATGGTGGGGTGGGTGGGGCTGCTGGGGACCCCTTAAAACCTTGAACCATAAGGCTTGGGCCCCAGGTCCTGTCTAGAACGCCTGACACCATTTTCTCTTAATAAAGGATGCCTGTTGGAAGAAATATTCCAAGAGTTCTGTCTTCTTAAGATGCAAAGTGGGATGGGTCCTTACAGGCAGCTCACCTGACCAATAACCAGCCAAGACACAGTGAAGGTCTTTTGTTTTGTTGATTGCAATAAGCGGGAGAGAAGCTATCAAAGTTTGGTTCTCTCCAAAGTTTCAACCCAAAAAATTCCCTTCTTTACACAGCCCTGTCCCGGCCACCACATCCCTCCTCTTTCCCCATTGGCTGAGATACTATGAGGTTACACTCTTTCCGACCATCTCCTACCTATTTCCTGCTACATACTAAATCATACATCACATGTACATTAATAATATAAAATATTAGACATATTCAATTGCTGGTTTTATGTTCTGGGCCCCTTAGAACAATAGGTTCTTTCCTGTTTTTCAGTTTAGTTAAGTTTTCCTGGCTAGCCATTTCCTCTTAGAAATGTTTTAATAGCTTGTCTTCTTTCTTTCCCATTCTAAGACCCAGCTAATTTTTGTTTACATATTTATCTTATATCCTGCCTTTATGCTATCCTTTCCTGTTTCCCAGCCATTATAGTTTTTGATAAGTTTGTTTGTCCAGGCAGTAAGTTTCCATTGCAGCAAACTCAATTATAAATTTCTCTTTCAATATTAAATTTTGAAGACCTTTCCTTTACTTCTATCAACAGTTTTCTGGTTTCCAGCTTAGTGCCTTAATGACTACACCAAACTGGCTGTCTATATACAATGTTAGCTAGAGAAATATTGATGTATGCCTTTTCATGACATATTTGGTCTATGTCCCCTCCCATTGCCCCATTTGTCAGGCTCCCTATAGTAGGATTGAAATTGACTAAAACTCAACACAATGTGATTAGGACTAAATGTGCATTGTAACATCAGAATGGCATCTATTACAATTGACAGCTTCTAATTCCCAAGTTTATATCCCCTTTGCATTTAAAATATGCACCATCTCTTCCTGTACTTTCTACATGACAATAAACTTTCTTTTCTTTTCTCATACCCATGTCAAGTGGTAGTTAGTTACTTACATTCTCTCCATCCTGCTCTAGGAAAGCTTCTAATAAAACCCTACCATTACCAGGCACTACCTCATAACCAATATTCTCCTAACATTCATTCATTCAAATTTGCTGCACAACTTCGTCAAACTGGATGGTGTACAAAACAAAACAGTAAAAACAACTGAAAGTATAAAACCACACAGACAGCTCAGTCCAAAACAATCTTAAAACAACAGAAATCACAATAGGGCCCCCAAAATAAATGAAACCAAAGTCAAGTTTAAGTCCTTTCTGGATCCCCAGGAGAAGGTGTGCTGTCCTTGTCTTGTAATATTCAATTTTATAATCTGCAGGCCTGGGGGGAGAGGGGAGTTTTTGTGGCGAATGAGAAACTATTCATAAAATCAAGCCCCCAAGAGCCAGTTTGGTGTAGTAGTGAAGATACTGGCCTAGGAATCAGAAGACTTGTGAGTTCTAGTCCTGCCTTAGGCATGAAAGCCAGCTGGGTGATTTTGGGTTAGACACTTTCTCTCAGCCTAACCCACCTCAAAGGGTTTTTGTTGTGGAGGAAATAGGAGGAGTTATGCCTGTTGTCTGACCTGAGCTATTTATAATAAATGTGGGGATTAAAAAAAATCAAATAAAAATTACAAATGTAACATTTGCCTAGCTTACATTTAATGGTAAGAGATGACTTAAGGAAAGCATTAAGCAAGTATTTAATGGAACCTGCTTCTTAACATTAACCCTTTCTGGATATCTAAATACCTGGGCATGCATCAAGTAGCAGGCAATTCCCTAAAATATACCTTGTGAAAAGATATTTCTTTCAGTAGAGGAAAGTTATTTTGATTCATTACTAGGCCAACCTATTGCCAGACTGATATTAAACATTACTTAAGTGATCTTTTGAAAAAGTAAAGAAAAGAGAAAGAGAAACACACATATACCATGTAAGGAACTCCTGGGGAGGAGGTGCTTCCAATTATGTGCAGAAGAAAAACTATTCATTTTCAAACCCTCATACCAATCTATGTGTGTGGCTGGATGTATACAAAGACACACTGAAATTAAACACCCTTAAAGATTGTTTGCAACCAATAATAAAATAAAGATAAAATAAAACAGATTCTAAATCCAGTGCTTCAGCCAACATCCCAGGCACTGTAAATTCCACTTGCCCAACTCACTTAAAAAAATAATTTTTGACATTTCTTTTACTTTTAACTCTGGGCAGAGCAAATATTCTTTTATCCAGAAGTACTGATCTCCAAACATCCTGCCCTCTTCTTTCTTTTTGTGGGGATTTTCCTCCTGGCCACCTGAATGTGCTTATCTCTGGTCTACAAAAAGGCCCGCAAATATATCGCTGGGCTTTGCTGCCTACTCTCACTGCTTAGCCCTCTTCTGATTTAGGACCAATGATGTCTTCACAGATTTAATACAGTATGAGACACTTAGAAGAAGTGACTCTTATGTTCCCTTGCTGCCATTACTAGCCAGAAAAACGACCATGAACCGAAGGAAAGAGGCACATTCTGATGGCTGGCCAAAACCAAGTTAGTGAACAGGGAGGTTCTGCTGAGGTAAAGCACTTGCTTTGCCAGGCAAAACCACCCTTACTCAACCCTGAAGTACTAGCTCAGCTTTATCAAGCAATGATCTTGTTAGCATAATGTTATTTATATATCTGAAAGAATGTATGTACATTTATATGTATACGCATATACTGTATGTATGTATGCAGGGCTTTTTTTCTCATAGAATGCCCAGAATGGCATCTTTTTTGGATGGAACCTTGTAGAGTAGGCAAGGCGGGTTGTATGATGTGTGTGAGTTCCAGCACCTTTTTTTTAATTTTAGAAAAAAAGCACTGTATGTATATTTGCTGATTTCACTTGTGATTCAAAAATCTTTTCACATACTAATGTGGAAAGAGAGAGTGTTTCCACTTTGAGTACTGGATACCACAAGCTATTTTCAACCTGAGCAACTGGAAGGCTGAACCACTGATAGGGCCAAAGTATCCTATCAAAAAAGCACTGATGCATTAGGAAAATTCAGTTGAGTTGCCATAGTAATGAAAATTGCCAAGAATAGTTGTGACAAATAACAGAACCATGACTACTGAAGTCACAAAAAGGGATTTTTTTAAGTAGACTAATCATCAGACTTATTTTTTCTTTTAGTTGCAACTAGACAATAAAACAGTTTGGTCTAGTGGTTAAGTTGCAACTAGACAGTAAAACAGTTTGGTCTAGTGGTTAAGTTGCAACTAGACAATAAAACAGTTTGGTCTAGTGGTTAAGGCACCAGGCCAGAAACCAGGAGATGTGAATTCTAGTTTTGTACTGGACATGAAAAACCAGCACTGTGAGACTGGGCTCTCTCTCATCTCAGCTCACCACACAGGGCTGTTGTGAGGAAAATAGAAGGAGGAAACCGTATTAGATATATTCACTACTTTGTATTATTTGTAAAAATAATAAAGACAGGAAATAAACAAACAAATAACTTATTTTAGCATTAGCAGCACTACTGATTTCTACAGTTTAACTGCAGGTGAAGGGAGTGGTTTGGAATGTATTTTCCAACAACAGTCATCTATTTGTAACTCACTACAGAAATACTGTGGTTACAAATTGAGTTTCCACTTCTATATCAGGGTAGTAATTTTCACGCAGCACAGAAAATAAAGGAGAGGGTTAGAGTGAAAATGAGAAGTATTTGATATTCATTTTGGTGGACCAGAGCCCACTTTACTAGAAAGGTATGCAATTTTGTCTTCTTGTACTCATTTGTTACCATCTGTCTGATGAGGTGGCAGCCTGGGTCTGTAACAAGAGCTACTGCAAGAGCTGTGTTTCAAACATAAGCCACACAAAGCCTGCAGTCACACCCACTTGGGACAGGTTTTTGACTGTCTTGTATTTTGGTTTGGCTCACACAACACAGAAGCTACCAAGCCCAGAACAATGGGTGTGCCTTGTTGACATCTTGTCTGCGTGTAATGAATTTGATTGATCTTGTGTTTTCATAAGCTTTTGATCCACCATCACAGCAACTTTTAGCAAGAAATAGCTGGTGAAAAATGAGTTTAGATTACAGCTCCATTGCCAAATCACTTTCAGTTCCATTTTATATTCCATCTCTACTGATTAAAGTAAGAAAAAGTTTGATTTCATTCCCTAAAATTCTAAGTCCACATTACCGGCACCAGGTCTTGATTTTGGCAAATGTACAGGCATGGGGACCACTCCATATCTGTTTACATCCAGGGTATGCCAGCAGAGGAGCAGAATTCAATTCATATCCTAAGCTTGCTCAGATTTGACTTGACCATTTGCCAGTTATGTTTGTTGGTCTCCCTTAGTTACTCCTCTCAACTCTACAATACAGCTTAGGATGCTGGCTAAATAAAATCATAGTACAGATTCTAAAGAATGGGGAGGACAGGGAGAGGGGTGTAGGTGAAGAGGAGATTTCATCCTCTTTAGGATCATAGAGGGCTCATTCTAATACTTTCATAACATAATGTAGTTTAAGCAACTCACTCATTACTTCCAAACAGGTACTCTTCCTTCTTTCTCCTTGAATGCTTAGCTAGCAATTCATCCAACCCTCTCCCATTTCAGACATCTTTTAGTAAGATGTAATAAAGAGCCCTATTCTCTACCTCTTTCAGAAAGAGATTTATTTCACCAATTTGGCAAAGAGGCTGATGAGAAACTAGCAGCCTCAAATTAATACCTAATTGTTTATTTTCCATTTCCTTCAGTGCAGTTATGCTTCAGGAGAAGGAGACTCTATTTCTCTCCCCAGATTACACACTTAGCATAGCCCCAGTGAGGAAACCTTTGCTATCTGCCTCTATATTAGGTAACACATCTCTCTACCTCTGAATATCATGATGGTCTAATCCACAGGCTTAAATATCATGCCACGTTCTTTCAATATTTGCTACAAGATGGCAAGCAGGATCAAACAGCTTTCAATTACCTTCACACTATCAACTTCAAAAGGGAATCTGGCCTACTTCCCTCTTTACAGATGTCACCCATTTTTTATGATTAATGTAATTTCTACCTGTAGATACAATTTGCCAATGACATCACTAGGGAAAAAAAAACCTTCAGCTGGGAGGAAAATGCCAGTCTGTCAAAAGGGCATGCTAACATTTGTTTTATTGCCTGCAAGGGGTTTAAATGTCACCCATTATTTTTAAAAATCTTAGATGCCGCACATATTTTGCTGCCTCCTATTCTTTTTTTTAAAACCATTGCATTAAACCTCCCCAATGTTTCAGAAAGAATTGTGAGCTCAAGACTGTTCTGATCCAAGACCCTTAATTTGTTTAATGGGAAGGAAAACATGTCTTTCACTTCTAGTCTAAAATCTGTGCCCAAGACCACCACTAACTAAACCTGAATGAACAAAGACAAGCCATGATGCAAGACACCCCTCCCCCAGTTCAAACTCCAGTTTTTAAGAAGAGGGACTTTAGTTCTGCTGAGCACTTGCTTTAAATTAGGGGTGTCAAACTGCCAGCCTGCGGGCTGGGTGCATCATGCCAAAACTGTGCCCACCCCATTGCTGGTAATGGGGAAAAAGTCATGATATGTCGCAACACGTCACGTGATATCACAAGTTTGACATCCGTGCTTTACATTCTTTGAGGTAATAACATGCATTGTACTTTAAATGATTTATTTAAAAATAATCCATTGAAGGATCAACCCTACAAACCTTAAAATGCAGATGAAAATAAGGATGGTGGGGAATAATGTCAAGCAGTCCATATCTGAATGGAAATTTACCTAACTGCATTTTTGAAGCTGGATGAAGACCTATACTTCCTTTGCATTTGTTCAGATTTTGTAACAATTTACCATAGATGGATGAATAGATAGATAGATAGATAGATAGATAGATAGATAGATAGATAGATGATAGATAATTAAATTATGTTCAAACATCAAAAAATCTTTGTAATCCAAGGTCTGTTTCATAAGAGGGCAAACAACAAAGAATGCATTTAGCCTACTAAAGCTAAGGCATGTTGGTTATAGAGCTTGCATAACAGATGAGAGAAAAGAGAAGCATGAAATATATTTGATTTCCTATTTGTAATCTTGCTATTAATTTAGCAATTTTAGTGCCTAATTTCAGGGGAAAGCAATAGCTTATCATTTCAAATTGTAAATAGTATCGTCTAGATAGCGTAATCGCATTAAAAAAAACTAAGGGGATTTCAAATAACATGGGGTGATTGTACTCCGTAAGTGCTTTCAAGCTGTACTGGTTACTGATAAACTGATTTTGAACTGTGGCTTTTCCATTATCTTACCTCTCTTCATAGCCTTTGGGCAACAGTTTTGAAGCAAATAAGTTACAACAATCATATACAACAGGCATGTCAAACTTGCAAAGTCACGTGAAGTTGCACGACATATTGGGACTTTTCCCCCCTTGCCGGCAATGGGGTGGGTGCAGTTTTGGCATGACGCATCCAGCCCATGGGCCGGCAGTTTGACATGCCTGATATAGAACATAGACTAATAGAGTTGGAAGGGACCTTGAACAGGAGACCCTATACCAGGGCTCTTCAAACTTGGCTCTTTTATGACTCATGGACTTCAACTCCCAGAATTCCTGAGCCAGCCATGCTGAGGGGAAAGGGAGAGGTTTCCAAGCTCAGCCATGCTGGCTCAGGAATTCTGGGAGTTGAAGTCCATAAGTCATAAAAGAGCCAAGGTTGCCTACCCCTGCCCTAGACCATTTCAGATAAATGATTGTCCAGTCTCTTTTTGAAAGCCTCCAGTGATGGAGCATATGTCAAGCCACGTCTTTATATGACAAGAATGTCTATACAATAACTGAAAGGCTTCCATAATCGTGGTTAGAGTGGCTTTCAGTTCTTTTGCCCAACAGCCTCTTCCCAGATGGTTTGGCTATTTTGGTTTACCCATGTTCCAGCATCTCTGTGTTTGATCTTCAGCCTCAAATCTCTTGTGGTTCCCTCACATTTTCTTTCTTTCCTTCTTGATTTTTTGGGACAAACTTCCTCTAATCAACACATGAACCTTGGTGGGACCAAGGAAAAGGACCTGCTGCATGACACATCCTAAAACCAAACGCACAGTGGATAATATAATGTGGTTTCAGTAGTCAGGAAAAAGCATGTAGCAAAAAATGTTTGACTGATGAAAGAAATGTGGCCCAACCCAGAGTGAACAGGGATAAATCAAGTTATAAATGGAAACAGAGAATTCTTTGTGATTTACATTACAGTAATGTAACAAATATGATTTAATAAACATATAGTGCATACATAATGCTCATGTATGCACTATATCCAATTAATGTTTAGTGCTTGCAACTGTGCCATTTCCATTCCATTGAGTCCCCAGTGCACAAGATTTATAGTCTTTCCCCCAATACTTGATATTAAAATATTTTCAACTTTTTCTAACGCTAAGGATTTAAATAAACTTACCTTATAGACATGAAAAAGGGCTGAAAACTATCTAAAAAGAAGAAGACAATGATGGGAACTACATGTATTGTGTGAACTCAAGCAACATATGCTAAGAAAATATTGGTTAGCATAGCTTTGAAGATCAGATAATTGTTAAGTTAATAAATCTCAATATATTAAGATCTAGCTCATGGATTTGCGACTTTGGTCATAACCATAGGATAGTAATTATTTGGAGGTTTCCACAGTCTTGTGACATTTGCTTTCAAGTATTAATTTTATTTTGTGTCTGTCTCTGTGTGTGTGTGTGTGTGTGTGTGTGTGTGTGTGCATCAAATACTATCATCAGCCTTTTTTATGCTCAATGAGTCAATGTCTTTTCAACAATCTAAATTGTACATTGGAAGGAGGATCCGTTATTCTTCAGTGATAGAAAACTGGAGCCCTCAACAAGTATAGAAAGGACTATAAAAAGCCTATAAAAAGATTTGCTCCCCAAATGGGCACATTTTTACTAATCAAGGCTGATCCCAATCATGACAGATCCTAATCAATTTGTTCTCTAATGCATCACACCAAACAAAAAGCACTCAAGAGGAACTGAAGGCTGGTAAAGGTAGAGTCAGGTAAAGGAAGTGGGACCTTTAAGTATACAGTTCAGCAGGCCCTATAATATTGAGTCCAGCTCTAACAGAGTATGCAGTCTTCCCAATACTTGAAGGACTGTTGCAGGAAAGAGGATGTAGTCATTCTTCCTCATAGGGATGAAGGGTAGGATAAGCACCAGAGGGTGGGAAGCTTTATAGAGAGATCTCTAAACTTGAAATGAGGAATTAAGCCATTAAGCACTTAATAGTTATAGGAGCTATTAAGCACTGGAACAGCCTGGTTTCTGGAATTGTGGGTGCCCCTTCAAATAAAAGCTGGACAGCCATGAGCCTGGATAGTCTGAGGATTGTGCTTTGGTCAAACGGTTAGACTAGTGGACATTTAAGGTTCTTCCTAACCCTATTATTCTAGGATTCTTTGAAATTCAAGAGGATGGAAATGTGGTTACAAATAGGCTGGCAACCATAAACTGAACAAAGTCCAGCACCTTCTCTTATAGACAAAATGCTCCAATAGAGAACTCAAGCCTAGGAAAAAATTTCTACATATGCTACTTGAAACTTTATTGGCTTCACATATTAAATGACTCCTTCTAGGATGAATAACTGCACTTTTACTTCAGTCACTGTCAGATGTGAGAAGGTAGGCTTACCTCAGTGAGTAATCACTGGCAACATTCCTGAGATATTGAACATGCTGACGTGCATGTTTGTGGAAAATGTGGGATCTTCTTAGTTATTTTAGATTTTCTTTTTTAGCAGCAGGAGAGAGATAGCTCATTAAAGCTAATTTCCCAAGACAGCTTGTTAAATCTCAGCATTTACCGTCTTTATTCAGAAATTACATTAGCGTAAAGGGAGCATCCCAAGGTAAGCACAAAGAAAGCCATAAGGAGAATAGAAATTAAAGTGGGGCTTTAAAAAAAATATTACTTTTAGCACATGCCCCAACTTAGGAGTCACTGAAGTTAGGACAGAAAATGATTTACCATCGCAACCACCTTCTCTGCCTCTGAATTGCTAATTTTAAGCTACACCTTACTACATCTCACTACATTTATTTATTAACTACATCTACTACATCTTACATTAAGTTGTATTGGGTTTGTGTTGGAAAAGTACGGTATGTATCAATTGCCTGGTGTCTCTGCAGTCTCTGGGCTGATCCAGCCCCTTTTAAATTCCATCTTTCATTTGCCAGATTTAGTCTCATTCTGTTTTCAGGTTGTTATCTAGCAAGAAAAGATGCAGAGAAGAGTCCAGAACCCTCTTACATAATTGATTATCACCATTCCAGTGGACTGGAAGATGGAAGAGAAATGGCATGTGGCAACTTTCCTTAGAAAAGGGTATTGTTTTAGGCCAGTGTTTCTCAACCATGGCAACTTTAAGCTCTATGGACTTCAATGCCCAAAATTCCCCAGCCAGCAGTGCCGGCTGGGAAATTCTGGGAGTTGAAGTCCACACATCTTAAAGTTGCCAAGGTTGAGAAATAGTGTTTTAGACCACTGGTTTCTGTGATACAAATAACAACATCATATGGTTAAGCTTTTAAAAAAACACTCTCCTTGTGTTTGGGTATGCATACTTGGTTATGCATGTCATTTATTGTTTCATAACTTTTGCTTCTGTCTAAATCCATCTGGCAGCTTATATTTCTTATTTCTTTGATATCTTATTGTAAATCAGTAGGATATTACATTTCAACTTGTTGATAGTTTGCTTCAAAATTTCTGTGGCGTGATCTCTTGCAGCTTAGGGAGACACAAAAAAGAGGATGTATGTGGGCCACTATCAGGTGGAGGCAAAAATATTTACACAATAGTTTTATGATTAGATAGAAGAGAATGAAGGAGAGGGATGTATTAGAATTCAGTAGAAACAACACTGGCCCCTGACCTAGAGTTTAATTTCAATGGCTTTTGTGAACTTGAAATCCTTAGAGGATAAGATAAAGCAAGCATATAATTGACATCATATGCCATAGGTAAACATGACACTTAGAAAGCGTTGCCACTACTTTCCATTGTGGTCTTCAAAAATGTCCACATGTCCTAGATCTGTTTGTTGTATCCCCGTTTAATTCCACCATGAAGCAATGGTTTGGTCAGCCAAACTGTTAGAGCCATTTACGTTCAGCCTTGAAACTGGGCAACAGTTGTGTCAGCACAAAAATGATATTTAAGCCAGAAAAGACTGGCCAAAACACAAATCGATTCCAGTTCCACAATGGACCACAGAAAGTGCTGTTTATACAATAAGCACCATGCCAACAAATACATTCTGAGATATCACATCCAGGAATCCTTTTGTAGGCAACGATGATCTAGCAAAAACCACTGTGAATATTACAATCTTGTCATCAGCTAAAACAAATGTAAGAGTGGATACATCAAGCATTGATGTATTTGCTGTTATTTTCCATAAGTAAAATGTAATGCATAAAAGAATTATTCTGGGGTGACTAACTATATAAAAGCATTTCTTAAAACATTTCCTATCTGAATAAATGCTAAATGTTACTGGCTTAGCAATCTACAGTATGTGCTATTAAAACTCTCATGTCCATAATCTTTACTCTGGAGAAATAGTGAATCACAAGGTAAAACATTTTCAACCAAGTATCTTAAATAGACTAACTTACAGAATGACCTATTACCCAATGAGTTGAAATTTGGCAAATTTTATAAAACATTTCATGACATTAAAATTATCATAAAACATTTTATAATGTAATACAAAATGTCATAAAACATTTCCCGTGGATCATGAGTTGTCTAGTACTAGCTAAAGTTACTGAGCAAAGGAGAATTTAGTAATTGCAGTAAATGAACAGACAGACAAGGGGGAAAAGAACCAAGTATTTATACTTTTCATTAAACAAATTCCCCTCTATATAGTTATGTATGTACTAAATGCAAAACATAAATATAAAAGAAAAGATTGTCAAATGAAAAAAAAAATACCCTCCCTTCTTCTAAATAGAGTGGTCACTGAAGCATGCCATACAAAAGACAAAAAAACAAACTAAGAAGGCATATATTTGAGAAAAAAGATCACAATGACGATTTAAGTCGTAATACCAAATGTAATGCATAGTGAGAAAGACATCAAGTACTTATAATGTCACATGTCAGAACATAAGGGGAACGGATGGATGGATGGATGGATGTATAAATGAAATGGTGAAGTTTCCAAGTTTTATTACCATTACCTATTAAAGATTGCAATAGCAAATAATCAAACTGAATACCTATTCCCTTTTTTTATTTTAGTTTTCTATGTTTTGCCATCCACAAATTGTTAAATATTAGTAAACATCTATACTAAATGTTTTGGGGGCTTGGGGTGTGAGTTTGTTTGTGCCTTTGGGTCCGTGCTGACTCGTGGCAATTACCTGGACAAATCCTTGCAGATTTCTTGGCAACATATTGGAACTGGTTTGCCACTGCCTGCTTCCTAGGTCTGAAATTGTGACCCAGTTGGCTGCATGCCTAAAACGGGACTAGAATTCACAGTCTCCCTTTTTCCAGCCTGATCCTTAACCACTACCCCAAACTGGCTTTCAAATGCTATTTGTTAACAATGCTATAAATTATTTTTAAAAATGTAATATTGTTATTTATCTAGCAGAAGATCTTTTAAATTCAAAGGAGGTTTACTTGGTGCAGACTAAGACCATTTCCTTAACAATGAGTTACAGCAGTATAAAGTCTGTCCTCATAACAATGATAGTTAGATGACTTTAGGGACTTCATCTACTTGCGCCTCACCAAGGAGCAGACATAACTCCAGTAATGTCTTTTTTCTGCCATGTCTCCATGATGTTCTTTTCATCTGGTCACCAGCCATATCGGTGGCAGCTTCAATTCTGAGTTACTATGCTGGTGTTAAAGTAGTAGTTTCCCCTTCAACAGGCATCAAGCTATAATAATTTTACTATTGATCCTATCTGATACATTCACCAATTATTCTGTCAGGGTCACAATTAGATGATCCCTGGAAGTGGGATCAGCCCAGCATTTACAGGCTACTTCAGGCTTGTATCAATATGTCCTTTCCCATTGGTCCCTGGTCTCTGTCCTCCAGTGACATTCTTGTCTTGCGAGAGAACAGCCCAGTTCTTTCCCACAAGGCTTTCTCTTGTCTTTGATCTGATCTTCACTTTGGAAAACTGGATCTGCCCAAACAGCAGCTGAATGGGGGGGTGGGGGTGAAGTGAGAAAGAGAGATAAATAGTTTTGTTTCTGATGTTTCATGTACAATTCCTTCCATCCCACATTCAGTCCCATCCTCTCTCATGCTTGTCAGCTGCCATCCAGATAGATTTTGGTCAGAAACCATCCTCAAACCTACCTGAAAAAAAAGGTGATGGCCACAGAGATTACATGAGCCAGGTCTCTCTCTTATTTTATGGCAGAATGTCTGTCAGCTGTCAGATATTTTTAAAACCATTTTTAAAATTAGTTCACTGGACAGTTAGTAGGAACTATGGAAGGCCCGAGGTGGCTTTCCCAATGCACCTCAAAACACTACTGTGTGACCTGTCAGTTCTTTGAATCTGTTCTTCCCCTTCTGCTACCCTTCCCAGTCCCAAGAGCTGATTTTGAAGCTGATGAGCCGAGGTGGCGCAGCAGTTAGAGTGCAGTACTGCAGGCCACTTTAGCTGACTGTGTTCAGCAGGTCAGTAGTTCAAATCTCACCGGCTCAAGGTTGACTCATCCTTCCATCCTTCCGAGGTAGGTAAAATGAGGACCCAGATTGTTGGGGGCAATGTAAATATATATATATACATTGCTTACTGGTGTACACCGCTTAGAGAGTGCTTGCACTTAAAGCGGTATATAAGTCTCATAAATAAATAAATAAATAAATGAGACAGGCAACATGGTGATAAGGCAGCATCTTCAAAATGGTCGTGTTCCTCATCCTACAGAGCAGCAGGTCTGTAGAAGGGGAAACCTGGTGAGTAAGGAGATTCCTCTCCTTCATCACCTGCCAGCCTAGAAAAGAAAGCAGAAGGAACAAAGAGGCAAGTTCTGAGAGATGGGTAAACCTATGTTCACTGAAGCAGAGAATGAGCTCAGGTTTAGATTTTTCACTGGGCAGGTAAAGGAGAGGTGAGCTCAGGCAGAGAGCTAAAATTGCAGATGGCTAATTTGTCAAAATCATCAACATTCATAGCAGAGCTGTGATTGGCAGGTGGTTAGTCATCGGCTGGTGATATTGAGAAGTGGTAGGAGGGCAGCCTTCCAGGTACAGGAAATAAGGACCATCTTCTAGCTGCTAGCCAAAACAAAGGCACTAGGATTGGTAATAACAAAAATCTGCTGGTTCCCACATGAATGGAAAACACTAAGTTGTAGGGAAGAGCCTTAGAAGATGCTTCATTTCCCTACTGGAGATTACAGATATTATCACAAGGAAGTCTTCAAGAGAGATCATAATCCCTTGATTCTCAGCTTTTAATTCAGAAAAGCAACTCTCCAGGCTTCTACAACAGTTCTGTAAAACTCATAGAGGAGAAAGGGTCACATTGACAAATAAAAATAATTGTGGGCCACTTAGGAGTAGCTGACATCCTGTTCAATGGCTGGCAGTGCAGTGTCACAATGAACTTGGTGAGGCCTGGAGGCATCAGAGGCACTCAGCTGTGTGTCTTTTAAGGCAGTGGTGGTGGAGGCTTCCTCACAGAGCAGCATTTAGTAATGGTGAATTTATTGAGTTTTTTGTTGTTTGTTTCTTTTAAAAAAAACAAGCTTCACAAATTTGCTTACTGGGCTGTATGTTGAAAAGGCCTGTTCTAACGCTGAGGTAAATAGTAAAGCATGCCATTATTCTTTTCACTTTGTACTCAAGATTTGCCCTAGTTTTCAGAGTTTTTAGACAATGGATGAATAATCATAGCTAGGATTGACTACAGAACTTCTCCGAGAAAGGAAACTCTTAAAAAATCTTACTACCTCAATTTTAAAAAATCCATGCTTTGGGTTTAGCTATGACTGAGCAGAAACCTATCTACCTAGAAACTAAGAACAAATGTAAAGGCAAAAGTTACTATATCTGTAATTAACTTCTTAGTTAACTTTTAAACATTTTCAAAGGTAAGTTGCCAATGCAGCTAAATTGATCCATGTACTATATATACATTGCAAAAAAAATAGGCTAACAGTTATGAATTAATGGCAGCTTTGCAAGGTTGACCAATATTTTCAGCCCATTTTCGGAAATGTGATGGGGAAGAGAGAATGAATGGTCTATAATAATTAGGGAGGTGTAAACATTATTATCTGGATATGCAGCATTCTAACAATCTATGGAACATTAGATTTTTCTTGAATGATGCCACTATGGCAGTTTTGTAGTTTCTAGAACTAATTTCTCTAAAGTAGAAATAGTTTGATGTGGTTCATTTTTGAAATATTTGGAACAGTACACTAACCCATAACAAACAAGATAATCTAAGTGTGATATAACTGAGACATGTGTCACCACGCCCAATTTTAATATCTTTAGAAATAGCCTCAAAGAACAGATCAAACATTTACCATAGATGATGTGATTGTGTAATTATTGTTGAATTATTTTTGTGCAAGAAAAAAGGTACAATTTGCTGTTGTAACAGTACCATATCCATCACAGCACATTATGAAGAATGTGATAATCTATCCTTAATTTTCAAGTTATGTTTACAAAATAGATGTTAGTCAATTTATTTTTCTCTTTGATCACTTTGTTTGAACTGTTATGTAATCTGGTTCTTCCTCTTCCAAACTTATTAACTGTAGCAGACTAGTACCATCTTGTGATCTGTCTGGATCATTGCAAGCATTTTTGTAAAAATCTTTTAAAAGTAAATACAGGCAGTCCTTGGGTTACATCCATTCATTCTGTAACCAGTCAAAGTTATGACAGCACTGAAAAAAATGGACTTGTGACTGTCCTCAAAGTTTTCTCTGTCGCAGTATCCCCCATAGTCTCATGATCCAAATTCAATCCAGCCCACATTCATGACTTTTTCTGCCACCATCATCCCTAAGTGATGTTGACACATGACATCATGGTTTACAACCATATAGCTTAGGGATGGAAATTTTGGGTTCCAGTTGCTGTTGTAACCTGAGGAGTGCTGGTAGCATTTCATATGTCATAACTTTTCTTGTTTAAAAAAGTTTAATTTTGTTTATCTCTTGGTGGTATTAGACCAGCGGTTCTCAACCTATGGGTCGTGACCCCATTTGGGGTCGATCGACCATTTTTCGGGGGTCGCCAAAGGCGGCGATCCGCCATTTTCTCCCCTCTGGGGGCGGCGCCGCGCATGGGGGCGGCGCCATGCCGCGCATGCGCATAACGTTTGTGTGACGGGGGTCGCCGTCACACAAACGTTGAGAACCGCTGTATTAGACCATTCTCCCCAAAGAGGTAAAAGAATGGCTGAAACCGTAGTTATCTCCATTTATACTACAAGCCAGGTGATAGCTTTAGAAAAAGTGTCTTTTCCTAAGTTTACCTTTTCAGCACCAGGAAGACAGATTGGCATATGAGAGCCCTATCTGTCATACATAGGGCTGGCAGAGGACACTAAATCGGCTGCCACCCAGAAGCTAAGTGTTGGAAACTGGAATCTCCAAGCCACTATCCCAAGGCAGGAGTTATTTATTTATTTATTTATGAGACTTATATACCGCTCTAAGTGCAAGCACTCTCTAAGCGGTGTACACCAGTAAGCAATGTATATATATATTTACATTGCCCCCAACAATCTGGGTTGTCAGAGTGTATGCCTGCAGAGAAAGGAGGTGTGAAATCTCCTTTGATACTGTGCAACTATATTTAGTGTCGCTAACTACTGTGAGTTTAGTTTCTCTTTTATTGTTTTATATACAATTTAACTGTTTTCCACTCAAATGCATATCAAATGTCATTAACTGCATTGCTGCATTGTTATCCCTTACAGTATTCTGGAGCTTTTATGTACCTAAAGCACTGAACAAAGGAAATATATATATATAATATTTACATTTAAATTCATCCTACACAGCACCCAACTATTGAGAAGGGCTTCTGTTAATCCACTGCAAACATTCTATAAACTATATAATCCTTCCAGCAAACCTAGCAGTTTACAAACCACTGTGGCAGATAGGAAACAAAGCAGAGACAAATAACATCTTGTTTCTGTTTCTCTTCTCTTTATCTCCATCTTTTTTATATTGTCCACAATAAATAACCTGAATCATCAGGAGATTTTTGTGGTTATACAACAGCTGGAGTCACCATTTAATTTCCTTCTGGGCATCTGGTAGAGGAAGCAGAATTCTGGAAAAAGACCTCAGGGTACAGGACCACCTAAGTGTTGCAACAGACGTTTTCCTCCCAAAGAACATAGTCCACCTGCTTCCCCCCCCCCTTTGTTACATAAAAAAAAGCAAATATAAAAGATTAGGGGGAAAAAGAAAACTGATTCCTCAGAAAACCTATGTAAGGGTTACCTATAGATTCTAGATCCAATGTAATCTCAATCTAAACAGAATACATACTTTTAAGATTAGCTTTCTATATATGCACCATTGGTCAAAATCTACATGTCTCTTTCTCTGTTGCTTCCCTTCCTCTCTCCCTCCCCACGCCTCCTCCTCCTTATTGAAAGGATAGTTACAATGTTCTAATTAAAACCAAATCTCAGAGATTAAAAAGCTAGAGTTGCACATGATGGATGTGGTACATATTACTTGGAATTCCATTATGCTCAAATGGCAAACTCCCAAGATAACTTCATCAATCTCTCTCAATTTCCCAATACATCCCAAAGGCTGTAAACAAAGAATGTGATTTCAAAGGTTCCTTTGATTTGAGGATCAGCCTGTCAATACTGGAATCCAAAGCTATCTATCCAAAGCACTTTTCTCAAGCAATTGCCCAACTTTTGCACAATACACACACACACACACACACACACACCACCCCCTGAGCTCCTCAGTTAAATCAGAAGCAGAATATCAGGCAAAATTCGATAGGGAAGTTTGAATAGAAGTTGTGAGTTTGGAGAAGCCAACTGAGTTTTTTTAAAAAACCAATCTTGACTCCCCATTCTATACTGGGTATGGACTTTGCAATAGATCAGAACATCCTTACATTTAAATTATATATATATAGAACGGGAGCTCTCTCTCTCTCCCACGGCAGCACTCGAGTCTCAAACGCAGGCTTGCTGTTTGTCAATCCAGTGTCCTAACCACACGAGCCACCGTGCTCCATATATAGTAGTGAATAACAAGTACAGTGCCTTCAGCTCCTGGTGGGAAGAGAAGACAAAATTGACTCACTCTCAACTATAGAATAAATGCAAGAAGGTTATTTTCCAAACAGGTGCTATAATATGCACCGCCTTTCATTTATGTATACTCTCGTAAATCCTCCATTTACGCAAGATCTGATAAAATGTTTCAACTAAGGGGAGATATTTACAAATCATCCAAAATACGTAACTTGAATATCTGTGAGCTGACAATATACCTCTACAACATACAATATAAATTTGACAATATACAACATAAATGAGCTAGTTTGGCCTAGTGATTGAAGGCACCAGGCTAGAAAGCAGGAGACTGTGAGTTCAAGTCCTGCCTTAACCATGAAAGCCAGTTGTGTGACCTTGGGACAGTCACTCTCTCTCTCAGCCCAACCCACCTCACAGAATTATTTCTAAAAATAATAAAGGCAGGATACAACTAGTTAAGTAAATAGACAGGTGGATAAATAAATAAATAAATACATGCAAGGTTTTATTTCTGAAAATCATTTTAGTCAGCTGTGTAAGACTTTTTAATTTAAAATACAACTATTTCATTACATCTATTTTGAGTAGATAGTATTTCTGATCATTCTGTTTTAGGGCAGACAATGAAATGAAACGAGATCTCCAAATGTTTCATTTGGAGTGGACAATCTTTCTTAGGCAAATGTGCAAATGACAACTGCTGAATGTTCAGATATTTGTCGAACACATACAGAACTAAATAATTCAGAAGTCCATTTTTAAAGGACACATAACAGCAACAATACAAAGTTTTATTTTAGCCAGATATAACAAGCACTACCAGATCACTCAGATATGCAGTGATGTTATCCATGTACATAATCTGAAAAGCCTCTTAGAAAATATGCTATAAATACTGAAAGATGGGGAAAGCACATAGTGAGGCACAGCTAAAATATGGAATGTATATGAAAAATTCATTAGTTCTCAGTGAAGCTGAAGCTGACTCAAAAAATAAAACCTTCTGTTCTCCCATCTCCCACCCTCCCCCACAGTCTTTCCTTACATACAATGAGTAAGGCATAAGGTCTTGCTTAAAGCCTGAACCTGTCCATACTACTGGAAGAATGTCATCTTTCAGCATGAGAAAAGATGACGTGAGCAGCATTAAACAAGACAAATACATGGGGGGGGGGAAAGCCCCTTGGTGTAATAAGCAATGATTCACTAATTTTCATAAGCCTGCATGTACAATCCATTAGAATTACATCAAAGTAAAACAATGGTTATCTGCTGGAAGTAGATTTTCATAACAATTACATACATTTATGATTCATTAAAGAAATCTCTGCAGCCATGGTTTCATGTCAATCTTCAACTGTCCGCACTTCATGTAAGGTGTTATTTAGTCCTCTTTCTTTTTGTACATGACCCATATTTGTAAACGGCTAGACGACCTATGACTCATAGGATCCTCCTTTTAGAGATATTTCCTACCAGATTCTTTAGTGCCTTCAACAATGACAGAACCTACAATGTACTACCTTCACTAGAAAAGTTGGAATTCATTCAGAGATGTATCTGCCTTGAAAACAATCCATGTTGAACTGTTTTATGAGATTTTGTATTTGTCATAAACTGTCTTATGATAATTTTTATATCATAAAACATTTATAAAATTTGTCAAATTTCAGTTCTGTAAGTTAGCCCATTTGAGGTACCTTGGTTCAAAAATTGTTACCCTATGGTGCACCTTCTTGCTCAAAGGTTACTGGGATGAAAGTTTTAGTATTATTTAGATAACCATTCTAATTAATTTTATTTATAGCAATCTGGTTTAAAGAAATATCTTGTGGCAAGTCATTATATATGAACCCAACAATTGAAATGAACCGAACTATAAATACATGAAGAGCTGATGCTTCGATTCTTAAGAGTTAAGCTGCCTGAAATATTTGAAATCATTATGAGGTGCTTCAAGAAGACATGTTTCCTGAAGCATCTATGATCTCTAAGGTCTAGATACCTACACCACTTAAAGGATGGAATGGATTGTCAGGTGCTGATGCTGTAATGCTTTAGACAGCATGTAACCCTAACTCCTGGACACATTTAAAGTGAAATCCTGTTTTTATTTATAGTTCTTTGACATATTTGTCTGAATGTTTAAGACAGCAATAAAACAAACAATAAATATTTACAATGAGCAAGTGCTAACACTCATTTTGTATCTCTTTATTGACTGTGAACAGTCGGGATTTCCTAGAAGCCATCCAAATCACATGCCTATACAGTCTGTATCCAATAATGACACATGTGTAGGAAAGCAGGAAGTACCGAGAACTGGTCAATCAGCACTATCCATTCTCCTAGCAAGACACAAAATTGGATACAATCCTACACATTGCTTTTTGGAGAAACGCTGTCTTTAAAGTAATAACATGTGAGGAAAGAATATAAGTACTTTTGTTTCTATTTGGAAACTGCTTCTGGAAAAAAATGATGCTATGATTTTGGGTTTTACTGATTAGACTGATTTATTGATACAGAAATGGCTAGTTCATACTACTATAGAAATGTAAAAAGTTGAGATTTGATCTTAGTGTCTTATTTTACGGCAACAGAGAGAGTCAGAAGTCAACACCTTTTGTTTCTTTCCCTCCCCATCTCCACACTTTTTCATTTTCCCTTTCCTTATTGTTGCCTCTTTCTGTTTTTGTACTTTCGTATTTTATGCTATGAATGAATAAAATTATAAAAATAAGGTATTAATATGTGCATATATTCTCTTTCCATTTCAATCTTTCACCAAGCAGTTTCCCTTATTCAAATTTGGATTTAATCATCTTTTACACATGGTAGTAGCCTACATTAGCAGACCCGACTTAAAAACACACAGAACTACCGGTAATGATCCAATACTACTATAACAAATATTTTAAAAGCAGCAGGATTTATACCATTCTCGAATAGACAACTATGATGATTGGAGCCTTCAGAACTGTGCGTCATTATTTCATTTCTTTCCATTACCTTTCAGTTCTGCCATTCTGGGAGTGGGACTAGACCTATTGGAACAAAAGACAGTTATGGGCTAATGCGATTATAATTTGCGCACCAGATATGAAATTTTTGGCACAGTGAGATGAAGATGAGTATGTATTTCCACTATGCCCAGCCTAAATAAACCACAATGACTCCACCTCATTTCCTCTGTAATGTATCGCCCTTCCACTGCCACCTGGAAGAAGTTAAACACTTTGACAGTTACCCTGGAGATGTCCAGGCCACAACATGCCTTATAACCTGCACACTTTGACTGCTAAATAAAACGTAACCACAGAATGCACACAGGATGTTTGATATTCATTCTGCGCTAAACAGTGGTTGAAGAGTGGGTGAGCTATTTGTTCACTGACTATGGCCTTTCAACAGTATTGTAAGAAATTTGGTATGTCTGGCCAACATGTCAGTGCTAACTAAAAAAGATGATAGACAACCACAACTTGACGATAATGTCTAACCATTCAGTGAGGATAATGAATGCTTTTTTAAAACTTGTGGACAAACAGGTAAATATATCACACAGATCAAAGCTTTAATCAGTCTCAAATATTATAATCTAATTTCTGATATTCCGTTGTTATTTAAATAAAATCCCTAAGAGCACTGTGAACCTAGAAATGCTTACCCTTTAAATTAAGAAATGTTTTTTTACAAGTTTGTTGTTTTCAAGCTTAGGTTTGGTTTTAATATATATATTCTGATATGTGTTTTCCTTTTCTTTTCCATACTTTGTTCAAAGTTTGGGGGGGGGTTCCACTTTTAACTTTTGTATCTAGTTATTTTTTTTTCCTTTGGTGTTTTTTAAAATAAAAAAATAAAAACCCAGGATTATAAAAATTGCTATGATGCATACGTAAGAAACTAAAAGTGTATTGTATTTATTTTAAAGGCTCCATATGAACATAGAAAGTTAAAAATCAACATCAGTGGAAAAGCAAACAAAAACATAAAATATCACTATTAAATATAGTAAGTTAAATGTTTGAGCAAATGAAAAACCTTTGCAATGGCTGAAACTTTGCAACTTTAGGTGCCAATTCTAATATTTCCCTCGTCGTGATCACTACCTGGCTACTGTCTTCCAATGAACTTATGAAGATGATCCCAATGCATTAATCAGTATTAATTAGGCTTCAAGTCATAAGAATTTTAAAAGATCAGAAAAGACATAAATATACATGAAGCTGCTTTAAAATCTATTTGATATATTCCAATTGAAGACATTTGCTCAATATTTTCTTCTTCCTGCATTTTGCACCAATGGTATATTACAAGTAATCATCACAGGAAAGCTCTCATCACAGTGGTCTAATATGGATGTCAGCCTAGCATAATTTAGGAAATATATCCAAGCAATCTTTCAGTTAAAAAAAAAAGCTATAACTACCACATGTCACCCATCTGTGCTTCACTGAACATGATCTTCATCAAATGTTACAGACTTGGGGGATTTATTATTTGGCAGGGTATTAAATTAACCAAGAATTTTCATTCAAATTATTTCTAACAGTAGGGTGAGATTAAAACAGGGGTCTTCAAACTTGGCCCTTTTATGACTTGTGGACGTCAACTCCCAGAATTCCTCAGCCAGGCTAAGGAATTCTGGGAGTTGAAGTCCACAAGTCATAAAAGGGCCAAGTTTGAAGACCTCTGAATTAAACGATTATTGCTAAGAAACCAATGTTTAAAGTTTTTTGGGATGCCAATACGATTGCTTATATGTCCTGGTTGGTGGCATTCAGGAGAAATATTTCTCCACATTCAGTAAGTTTCTGGGATGCAGAGACAGTAGATTAAAGATTCTACTGTGCATAGAGTTAACTGGACATGTTTTGAGGAAAAGTGGGTATTGGTTAAACTTGTGGTATATTTGCCAAAATTTCCCCCCCCCCCAAAAAAACCTTCCACCAATAACTGTGATGTGCTTATGGTTAACAAGGAATGATGTATGCAAGTATGAATACAACTACGATTGGTCACCAAGTTTCCTTTTTTCTTGTCTTACAAAAAAAAATCTTACATGAAATTGAAAGAAGCACATTGAGGGCAAAGATCAACATGAATAGGATGCATTGGTGACAACCGTGGTACAGCATACGCAAAATTGCAGAGGTGCAATATTGTAGGTATAATAAAAAAAGCATGAATGACATGGAAGGAAGAAACTTAGTCTGTAATAAATAAAAAGGACAAAGATATATTAGAGTAGAATGGAGTTACTGTGACTTTGTGCATACTGTGAATACATGCATGGAAGTGAAGATGTAAGTTTACTTTTGAATGAAAGAAATGCATGTCAGAATGTATCATCCAGATAGTTGCGGGTGCATTTGAAACTAAGTAGGAATTCATAGCAAACATAGTTGTATGTCACATCCAGTGAGAAAGAAAAAAGAAAGAAAGAAAGAAAGAAAGAAAGAAAGAAAGAAAGAAAGAAAGAAAGAAAGAGAAAGGAAGGAGGGAGGGAGGGAGGGAGGGAGGGAGGGAGGGAGGGAGGGAGGGAAGAAGTAAAAATAAAACAATTGCAGGAGAAAAGGCTATATGTCTTCTCCCAAAAAAGATTTACCTTCCAACAAAATGAATTGTACGTCCATTTGAAGTTGCTTGGAACAAAGTGAAGGATTGGTATAAAATCCATAGAAATGTATGGAATTACATCAGTAAAAAAAAAAGTTTGGTAAAATAATGAATTTTCTCTTTTGGGAATCTGTACTGTATTGAACGGATATAACTAAATCTTGGAAGACAATTCTTTATCTCAAGAATTTAAACAAGAAGTCAACTTCAACCAGTTGCTGGAAGACTAGTGAGCTTCCTTTTGCAGCTGGCTGGCCGCCATGACTGCTGGACTAGATGGCCCAGAGGTTCAATCCAGCAGGGCACTGTTTATTGTTATTTTCTTGTGGTAGATTAATGCAAGTTCTTCTGAACTTGTTATAAAGCTATCTTGCCCTCAACATTCTTGCAGATACTGTACATCTGTAATATAAATAAAATAAAGTAAAACCACTAATGCACAGCTACTACTCAGAGGTCCTGTTTTAATTGTGGGTCTATGGAAGACATATGTTTAAGTAAAAACTATTGAGAATCTACCGGAAATCCATCAGATGGTTATTCAGCTTTTCAGTTACTCTTAAACAGTTCCAGATTAAAATGAAGCAAACAGCAGCCAAAGGCTACAGATCAAATGGCTTGTCTCCAGGATCATTTGCTCAGCATTGTTATATCATCCAGTCCGAGTTTAAATTTGCTACAAGCCTGACCCCTGGAGTACAAAGGCCCTAAAATTAAGAAACCCAGTTGCTCTACAGTAACAATTGAAATAACACAGCAGAAAAAGGACAGTTTCCTTCTCTGATCATGGCTCAACTGGCATTAATTTCACACTGTGATTGAATTAATGACAATTTCATCTAATGTAGACTGTTCAGGGTTAGATAATCAGCTTGGCATGCCCCAAATTATTTTTTGTTGCATGTAAACATGTTGCTTGTTGTACAAATGGTATGAGAATTTATACTACTGTATGATACTGTTGTAAAATTAACAGATATAAAATTTACTACACAAATGGATCTGATTTATATATAAAGTTAGCCCAAGTATTGCCTAGAGCTGGATAAGGGGAGAAAACCTTGTAAAGGAAATGTTGATTCTTAAATGATATATAACATCAAAAGAGGTAACAATGATAAAACATTTAAATAATTTAAACAAGAGTTGACACCTGGCTATGTTTTAGGATTGATCAGTAAAGTTATTTTTAGCAGGTAGACAGAAGTAAAATGTAAAATTTTAGAGTTTGTTCTGGATTTCCAGATTCCAAATTCTTGGAAGCAAAAAATCTACAACTTGCAAGAACAGAGTGATAATTTTGATTTTACACACACACACACACACACACACACACACACACACACACACATACATATACATATATATATAAAATCCAGCAATCTATACAGCATTTCAAAGTTCTCTTTTCTCTCGATAGCTTTCTGTATAGCTTACACCAATACCACTTCTAAGTCTGCAGTTCTTAGCACACTTATTGAGATATACTTCACATCTTTAAAAATGGTTTCCTAATAATTCAAAATGACTCTAAACTAGAAATAGCAGAAGGTTTAAATTAGAGTTGACACAGTGTCTTGTGACATTTTTAGTGATTCTGCAACTCCTCAAATTACAACACTCCTCTAATTTGAAATATTAAAGGAGAGAGAAGTGTCAAGATAAATGGGAAACACTTTTTTATTACATTTTTTCATTTTTTAATTGTTGTTTTTGATTGCTTTGTTTGTGTTTGTGGAAATCATGAGGAATTATATAAAAATAAATATATAAATATTGTGGCATTTTTTTTCTCTTTCTACACATTATTCAGAGTTCCATCTTCTGTTGACTCTTTTTTTTAAAGAAAAACTTTTCTTTATCAGTAGGAGCACAAGCCCAGTAAAGGGAAGCAAACGCTGCTTGAACCGAAACACTGACTGAATTTTCTCTACAAGAATCAAATCTAGCTTGTAAATCTTTGGACTTTTAACTTGAACCAAAAAATAATGTAAGGGTTCCTTGGATAGTTCAACTAGAAGAACGGGCTTCATATTATCACAGGCCAAATCAGAGTCATACATCCAAAAAGAAGTTTATGATTTGTAGCTCAGTTTAGGCTAAAAACCATTAAAAAATAACATGAAGGAGTACATCAATTCCCTTTATCTTCAAAACTGCTGGAAACCACCCACCCATTTTTGAAGCTATGACAAAGACTCAAAGAGAAGCATTTCTACTCCTCTGAGTATCCTTATTCCATTGTTATTATCAACAATGACTAGCCCAGTAGCACTGTATTCTTCTATCAGTTTGCCTCTCCATTATGTCCAGTTTAAATAGACCAGTGATGGCGAACCTTTTAGAGACCGAGTGCCCAAAAACTGGCCCCACCCCCACTCCACCCCCCTGCCCCGCCTCTGCTTCACCCCCCATCTCCCACCCCGCCTGCCCACAGGACCACTCACCGCATCCAGGGCCCGCCACAGATTGCCCCGGCAGCCCAGCAGCGCTATGGTGGCCACACCTTCTGCCCGCACCCTCCACCAACAACTGCATGATGGGGTGTGAGGGCAGAGTCTTGTCTACACTGCCTGGCTGCCATGTCCTTGGCTGCGCTGCTCCATGTGGGCCATGCTCGACGACGACTCTCCTTCAGGGGGGCTGCTGGAGAGGAGGGGGTCGCAGGAGGAGGCAAGGCTGGGGCAATGGCACGTGTGCCCACAGAGAGGGCTCCGAGTGCTGCCTCTGGCACCCATGCCATAGGTTCGCCACCACTGAAATAGACCTTGCAAGTTGGTAGATCTCTCCTCCACTCCCTTTAATTTCCTTTCTCCTTTCCCAGATCCCTTGAGGTCCTTGCTCTAAATAAAACAGCAACTTCTAGCCAACTACTCCCTATTTCTCAGCTTTCTATTTATTTGTTGTATGCTGGTCTCAAGAATCAGGGTTTCTTATATCCGACCCACATGCTGGTTAATAAAAAAGAATAGAGTTTGGATTACACAAGAACACTATGTTTCAATAAAATCCACATAGTACTGATGATCCCGGCTTGAAGGTTTGAGAAATATTAGTATTTATAAGAAAGAGGATATTTTTGCAAAATGAGGCAGATGAGGTTTCCTTATTCTCCCTGGTCCAAATGCAAGATTCACCTCTCCTCGGGCACATAGGAGTCCTGTACAATACTACCTTTTAAGAAATGGGACAACTAAAGGCTAGCTCTTTCCTGGAAGGAAAACCTCATTGTACAGTGCTTACTTGCTTCTTCTGTTATGTACCAGAGGAATGGAATCACTGGATAATAAGAGTCTCCGCTTTGGGAGAATGTGGAAGAAACGGTTAAAAAAAACTAACTAAGGATTTGTGCTTATTTTCATAGACAGAAATGGGAAATGGAAGACAAATTTTGCATCACATACCAGGGGGGAAAAATTTGGTAAACTTCCTCCAAGCTCTTGGTTGACGTATGCTAATATCTCTGCTACCAGTCTCACTTCCCTTGCTTTCTGGTGCGCTTTCAAACCACTGCATGCGTGTCTTCATGGGTGCTTCCAAAAATTTTAGCAGATGAAGAAAAGGGGGAAGAAAAAGACTATCGAATTGACCAATGGTGCAGTAGGAAAAGTAATATTCAGGCTAGCCTCCTGCTCCTCAGCCTCCTTGATTTCTCACTTCATTTTTGTTCACAGTGGGGAAAACAAGTGAATTATGAAAATAGAAGGTCGAGGAACTAGACAAAGGGAAAGAAGCAAGATATTAAAGCACCACTTTAAGCAGTGGTGGGATTCAGCTGATTCACACCGGTTTGGCAGAACCGGTAGCTAAATTTTGTTGAGTTTGGAGAACCGGCTGAATGCACACTGCTTCCGGAAGTCCATTGTAGGACTTGGAGGCCTGTAGGAGGCCTCCCAGGCTTAGAACGGCCTGCCGGAACTGTGTGGATGCCACTTCCAGAAGTCCGTTTTAGGCCTTGGAGGCCTGGAGGAGGCCTCCCAGGCCTAGAACAGCCTGCCAGAAGTGCATGGATACCACTTCCGAAAGTCCATTCTAGACCACTCCTAGTCCTGCATCCAATAAGAGAACTGGTTGTTCAGCTATTTGAATCCCATCACTGACTTTAAATAAGATAGGTATAACGCATGTGAGAATGACCTTGGGAAATAGGAGGAACAGCTGCAGAATGGACAATTGTGTAAAATGTTACTCAGTCCACAGAGGTAGGGATGGCATGGGAAGCATTGCAGAAAGAAGCCTCCTTAGTTTTCTGGAGAGTAAAAAGAAAGGAGGGGAGAAATACTTTTAGTCTGATAAGATTCTTACAATAAAGAAACCATTGTTAAAAATCTTGTCTGGACTACTTTGTGCTTCTTGTCTGGACTTCTTGAGGAACTGACAAGGGGGAAAATTCTAGGACAGAAATGTCAAACTCACGATGTCACGTGACGTCACGTGACGTATCAGGACAGTTTTGCCATTGCCGGCAATGGGGTGGGCGCAGCTTCTGGATGACACGTCTGGCCCACGGGCCGGCAGTTTGACACCCCTGTTCTAGAACCAGGAAAGTAGATTAAACCAAATTCTGACCAATAGGAAACTATTCTTCATAGTGAAACCTATTGCGAAACTACTTCTGGAATATTTCTTCTGGAGTAGGAGGTGAGCTGAAGTTAATTAATTCCCCTTTCTAGGACCTATGGTTTCATGAAAATGTGAAGATCAGTCTTAGTTTGATTCCCAAATACAAAAGGGTTCTGAACAGCAAGATAATCAGCTATATTCACACAACTTGGTTAGTTCAGTCATGATCACAAATTAGCCTAATTATCTTGGTTTGTGCAATACATTTAAACATTAACTCATTACATTGACCGGGCTCACAAATTAGCCAACTACATTTTATCTTAGTAAAATAAAACCCAGCTATTTCCCGAAGAACAATTTTGGAATGCTAATTCTTACACGTCAGGCATGACTGCAATTTCAAGACCTGTATAGTTGATTATTCTCATATTACTTAACATTCTTAATAAGCCAGAAATTAATTATTTTACTGTCTGCTTTGGAGAAGATGAGAATAGAAATATATATTTTACCTTCTCTCCTCCTGTCCTAGGTATTAAAACTTGAGCTACATCACAAAAATCATCCACACTAACAATTACAGTGCAAAGATGCAGATTCCATATACCCCAATTATGACATTTTGCCACAACCAAGTGTCACTTTGCTGAAGATATGCACTAGCGCAGCATTTTACTGACAGCCCCTTGAATCAATGAAAATAAGAATACTAAAAATATTTGAAACCACAGCAATCCCAGGAATTTAAAGAAGGTAGCATTACACAGACTATTAACTTTTTGGCATCTGCAGACCTAGCTTGAGTTGTCATCTTTGCTTGACCCTGAAACAACTTTCTCCATCCTTATTGCCAAAATGTCAACACTGAATATCCATGCCTGTCTTTTCCTTCCAGGAATAAAGGGAGGATCTTTCAAAATTGGCTAGTGGACATCAAGATGCAAAAGATTTGGAGAATCTGAGAAGCTATTCTGTCAGAAGAAATCACTCTCTGTGACAGATAGATGTAGATCTATGATAACTTTTCTGCTTACCTTTGTTTTCTCAAAACAAAATCTGAGTGATTTTCTTTCAGAGGGATGTTTAAAGTAGCAAGCTGGATAGACATTTCATAAGGGATAGAATGCCTTACCACAGGATCATTGTTTTGACAAGTAACTCAAATAATACCTAATTTTACAACATTCTTAGAAAATTACCAAAGTGAAGAGCATCATTTCTCATATTTTTCACTCATCTAGAATTCACTTTACCCCAGAGATGGAAGGTATGGGTAGGGGGAGAACAAGTAAAAGAATCAGAACAAGCACAATGTCATATTTGGGGGGAGGGGGAGGGAATAGGGAAATTAAGAATGGTTACCACCATCTCTTCCTTAAGGCCATTTCCTTATAAGGCTGCCCACTGTGATAGTGAGCAAATGAAGCCTGTACAATAAAACAAATGTGCAGCCACAATCCACTTATTATACAATCTTCTTTTTAAACTGATTAAGATATTTAAATACTGTGTATGAATTTTTTACGACCAGTTCTTGTAGTTATGACTGGCGCAGTGTCTTCATGGTCACAGGATCAAACTTTGGATGCATAACAAACCTCATGACCTACAACAGCTGCAGCTTCATGGGGTCACTTGATCAATATCTGGAACCTTCCCAGGGAGCTTTCAACAAGCAAAGTCAATGGGGAAAGCTGGATTCACCTAACAAGCTCAGTGATTTGTTGCACAACTCTCTTAACAAACACATTGCTCAGTGATGGAGGTTTGAGTCCCATAGCAATACTGTCTGTATTCCAAACCAGAGCCAACATTTCAAAAGACACGATGTGTAATTTTGGATAGCAACTGTCAGAAATTAATCAAAAAGTCAGGTTGGAAACTTATTTAGTGAGTATTAACAGTTTTTCTTTTGGCTGTGTTTGTCAAGCTGCTTTTAGAATCTATCAGGTCCATTATGTGATGCTCTTCTATAAAGAGCAGCTTCTACTTGAGGGCCAGAAGGTCAGAGCAAAAACTAATACCATAGGACCTACTAAAGTCCTGAAAGGACTTATCAAATCTTGAGAATCTTACCAAAGACAGGAATACAAAAAGACAGTGTGGGAAACTTCTTTCAAATGAATAACCAGAAAGCTTCTAAGCATATGATCAAACCAAAATGGGTATTAGGGTAAGGTAAGGTTGGAGCCCAAGGTTTGTATGAATTGATTGATTGGCTGATTGAAGGAGGTGAATCAGGCACCTGATTTTGTTTTTCTTGTTTTTGCTTTTCATTATTACTATGAGCTGCCCAGTTTTGTGTTTTACAAATGAGTCTCCATATAAATATTTTAATTAATTATGCTTTCAGGACCATCACTTTTCTCGCAATCATCATACCTCAGGCCACTCCTGGTTTTCCCCAAGTTTACTTCTATTTCAGCAACCCAATTTTGTTTGGAGTTGTACAACAGCAAGCATTACTACTGTTATTGAGCATTTAGAATCAGGCCTCCTTCAAATTATTCAAGTGATCCAAATGTACATTTCTGTGGGTCTAGGACAGCTCACCATGGCTAACTCACTGTGGGACAACTAGCCACAGGATTACTCGTCGTAGGACAACTCAACGCTGTATTAATCTTTTCATTCAGTTACTTTTATTATTGGTGACTAAGTTTTCATCAAAATTACTGTAATTCTTGTATTTCTGGACTGGCTTTATTTTATTATTATTAGCCGGGGTTCCACTGAAATTATTTTTTTTGTATTTGTTGAGTTGTCCCATGGTGTAGTGAGTTGTCCCATTCCACATTTCTGCCTTTGCCTAGCCTATATTTATGAATAGCACAGGGGAGAAGAACTCTTCAATTTCAGTATTTCTTTTTAAACTTTCACTCTGGAGCTCTGCTATCCTGATGCTAAATCTACTCTAAGGAAACGTCACTGAGCTCTAGCAGAGCAATTGGTGAACATCTGTTCTGAAAAGGTTTTGCTGACTAGACTGGTTGGTGAGGATGTGGTACACCAGAACAATCCCCAACATTTCCCCAAAATTGCTATCAACTAATTGTTATCCATGAAAATATGCAACTGATTTTTTTTAAAAAAGGTGAGGGGAGTTATGAAAAAAGATGTTCAACAAAACACCAAATAATTTTCCTGTGTTATGTTACTGTAAAAGAAGAAATTCTGTGGTGTGGTTCATTTACTTTTTGCAACCTTGTGAACCACAAAGAATTTTCATTGTGTTTTCATATCTAAATAACACATTTGGCTTACTGCCGGCATCTCTCAGTCAGAAGGTTTTCCAATGTTTGATGAATGTTAAGGTCTTTACAACTACTCTGGGTATAAAATTTAAGTTCTTCCTCTCCCACGCAACTCAATCACGCCTCCTACAAGAAAAGCTTTGGAAAAAAACCTCATTAGACAGTGGTACAAATTTTCAGCAGCCTTAACTCTGAGAAAAGTACCAGGCCTGGTTGGTATTTGTTAAATGTTTTGACCAAACCCTTCAAAAACCTTGTTTGTTCATGTCAAATAAAATAACACATTTTAGTGGTTAGCCCTATTGCCTCATCCTCCACAATTCTTTGGGAGGAATGTCTGATACACAAGGACTTTAGGAATGCTACAATTATTGAAACTGTCTGTTAAAACTTTCTATAAACATTTGCTGGCCATCACAAGAATTATTGAGAGTTTTCTTTTACAGCCTTGATGCACCAAGGCCAATGGAAGGTAATCACTGCAATCCCCTTTTGAATGAAAAGGAGTGGTACTTATAGCTTATTAGAAAATAGTACTTTGGATATCCCATTAAATACCTGTAAAAAGGTATTTAATGGGATACCTTGACAACTTTAAGATGTGTGGATTTCAACTCCCAGAATTCTCCCAGCCAATTCTGGGAGTTGAAGTCCACAAGTCTTAAAGTTGCCAAGGTTGGACATCCCTTTTTATAGGTATTTAATAAAACATCCAAACTATTATTTTCTAATAAGCTATAAGTACCGCTCCTTTTCATTCAAAAGGAGATTGCCATGATTACCTTCCACTGGCCTTGGAGCATCAACATCAGACTTGTAGGTACAAAAATGTTTGAGCAACACAGTCTCCTGCATGTTGATACACACCTCCTGGAGTAATGCCTTGCAATGTAATTATCCTTAGGAGTTCACAAATTTCTGAACTTTGTCATTGCAGCAGTTACATTAACAGTAAATTTTGAATAAGGAAACTCATTTTAGAATCTTCAATTCAAGCCAACTATTGACTATCCACATGGTTGCACAACCTAATGGGGAACTGTGAATGCATTAATAGGATTGGGAAGAGAAAACACAACATTCTGCATGAATGCTATCCATGGCAGGAGAGAGATGGCATGAGTGGAAAAAAATGAGAAAAAGATGAGAAATGGCAAAAAAGACTAAAACTACTAAAACTCTCCTATCTGCATGTCTATTTGTAACCGTAAGTTGGGCAAAATAACACATCATAGGGCAACAATTTTTGAATCAATACATCCCAACTTTAAAAAATGCTTCCAAAATCCAAGATCTATTCCTCTTGCGACATTGAAATAGGGCAAAGTTGTGGTCATTTCAGAGCCACTACACTGCTGCAATCATGTGATTGTCACTTCCAATGCTCCCTGCCAGCATTCCACAAGGAAAGTCAATGAGGAAGCTGATAAAAAGTCAGAAAAAGTGTTCACTCTCACGGCTTTTTTGCCCATCTGTGATCATTCTGTTTCTCTATAAGGGAATATGACCCAGTGGATCACAGGTTGTCTAGTAAACATTAAAACTATTGACTTTATGATGGATATCATCATGGCTTTATGAAATCCAGTTAAATCTTGCAAAACAACATCAGCTAAGGCTTTTTCACATTTGTAATCTTTTTTGTATTCTCAGCTAAGAGATGGAAAATACTGAATTCATTTGTGAAACATTGTGTTCAAATGCTATTGGAAACTGAATGGAAAAGTTACCGTACATTGACAGTGTAAAAATTTGGATGCATCTCATATTTATAATGCAATTAGCAAATTGCTGAATATCCTCAATCCTGACAGTGTAACTTGAACTATAAGCTCTTGGCCTTATGAGTGAGTCATGATTTTTACATTCTTCACAATTACAGCTATATCCAGCAATTAGATGTTGCATGGGAACTATTGACATGTACTTTAGAATATATAACTGGATGCAGAGATCAAGGTTTGTAAAAGCCACAAAACTACTGAAATCTCTGTTGAGATATTTCAAAACACTATTCAGGTGAAATTTTCAGAGGAATGTGTGAGAAAAAGGCAGACAGTTTCTTTGGACAAGGTAACAGATGATCCCATACTTGATTCAAAAGTCACATTTAGAACTGAATTCTTTAACATTATAGTGGAAGGTACAATAATTCCATTAAACAAATAATTTAAACAAATGGTGTCCTATACCAGGGCTTTTCAACCTTTTCACCCATTGTACCACTTTTAGGATATGGCAATATCCGAGTACCACCAGTCGCCTAGCAAGGTGTCAAAAACTTGATGACCAAAAAAAAAAGTAAAAAAGTGATAAAATACAGGTAGTCCTCGACTTACAAGAGTTTGCTTAATGACTGTTCGAAGTTACAATGGCACTGGAAAAAAGTGCCCCCCAAGACACAGCTGAGCAAGACACCTGCCTGTCCGCCTGGCGGCACTCTTCCTCTTGTCCGAGGTTTTCACTGTTGTGAGCATTTCTGTTGGGGATTGGCAGCAGGGGTGGGGTGGGGGGTGTTTGGTTTTTATTCCACCCATCTGCTGGGTGGTTGCAGCAGGTTTTGGTCACTTCACATGACCCTGGGACACTATGACCATCATAAATATGAATCATTTGCTAAGCATCTGAATGTAAATCACAAGACCCTGGAGATGCTGCAACATTTCAGCTGATCGGTGCTTCTTCTGGGCTCAGCAGAAGTGCCAGGATCAGTGCCGAGCTCCAGCTGGAGCCTGACACTGATCCTGGTGCTTCCACTGAGCCCTGACAGCCCTGAAGAAGCGCCGATCAGCTGGAAAGCGGCACTGATCCTGGTGCTTCCTCTGAGCCCTAACAGCCCTGCAGCTCCAACCATCTCTCGCTCAGGCTTGTGCAGTGCTGCCACCGGTTCAGCTCATTACCCTCCGCTGCTACCACTTTTCTAGGATGGTCGCGTATCACCTGCCAGGTGCCAATGTACCACAGGTGGTACCCGTACCACTGGTTGAAAAGCCCTGTCCTATACTATACCTGTGCATTTGGTTTTTCTTGCCTTTCGTTCTGTTAGATAACACCCAATGTTCAAGTCTGTCAAGATCCTTCTGTATCTTAAGCCTGTCTTCTGGAGTGTTGGCTATTCCTGCCAGCTTGGAGTCATCTGCAAATTTGATGAGTTCCCCATCCCCCATCTCGTCCAAATCGTTAATGAAGATTTTGAAGAGCACTGGGCCTAGAACAGAGCCCTAGGGCACCCACTACACACTTCCCTCTATGTAGATGCGGTTCCATTGAGTATGGCCAGTCAGCCAGCTATGAATCCATCTGGTGGTGATGCTGTCTAACCCACATTTTTCTATCTTATCAAATAGTAGGTTGTGATCTACTTTATCAAATGCTTTACAGAAGTCTAAGTAAATTATATCCACAGCATTCCTCTGGTCCACTAATTTTGTCACTTAGTCAAAGAATGCAATAAGATTTGTCTGGCATGATGTGTTTTTGACAAACCCATGTTGGCTTTTGGTAATGACTTTGTTCGCCTCTAGGTGTTTGCTGATTCGTTGTTTGATTATCTTTTCCAGAATCTTCCCAGGTATTGAGGTCAGGCTAATAGGTCTGTAGTTTCCTGGATCCATTTTTTTTCCTTTTTTGAAGATGGGAACTACATCAGCAATTTTCCAGTCCTCTGGTAGTTCCCCAGAGCTCTAGGATTTTTGAAAGATATAGTTCAGTGGTTCTAAGATCACATCTGCCAGTTTCTTCAGAACCTTGGGGTGTGATCCATCTGGTGATTTGAAGTCATCTAGGGTGGACAGGTGCTCACTTACCATTTTCTTGCCTGTCTTAACTTGTGTTTCTAATCTGTTTTTTACAATATTGTTTTTGATAGGTTGGTCTGTTTTTTCCCTTTGTGTAAACACAGATGCAAAAAATGAGTTAAATAGTTCTGCTTTCTCCCTGTTGCCTATCACCTTCTTGCCATTTTCTCCCACTAATGAACCAATCATTTCCTTAAACTTTTTTCTTGTTTTTTACATGTTGAAAGAAGCTTTTTTTTGTTATTTTTGTCTTTGGTCGCAAGCCTTAGTTCATTTTGAGCCTTAGCTTTCCTCACTTCATCTTTGCAGGCTTGGGCTATTTGCTGAAATTCTGATTTAGTTATGTGTCCTTCTTTCCACTTTTTATACTTGTTTTTGTCTTTCAATTTATCAGTGAGTTCTTTATGCATAGATAGATAGATAGATAGATAGATAGATAGATAGATAGATAGATAGATAGATAGATAGATAGATAGAGGGATGGATTGAAGGATGGATGGATGGATAGATGGATGGATAGATGGATAGATGGATAGATGGATGGATGATAGATAGATGTCACTTTTTATTTTAATCAACTATCTTACAATTTTAGCTCTAGTTTGTGTATTAATTTTATATAAATAACATTCTATTTGCTATTTCTAGAGACATAGTTTACACTGGTAATAAAATTCACAAATATTCTGTATCATTCCTTTAGTTTGTGTTTTATGTCTGGTCCATCTCTTTTACTTTTAAAAGTTTATTAATTGTTTTGTTCTATATTGGTCTTCCACTGAAATAAACTTTTACTTGACTTTATCATTTTTGAAATTGACATTCTAATATGGATTTTTTTTCCTATGGAGAATATGATGCAGATTATATAAAAATCTAAAAGCAAATTAGATAGCTATACACACACGCACACGCATACACCAATTACATTATTGCATGTGTTCCATAAAGGTCAGGGTTATTTTAATACCTATGCCCACATTTTTGCCATTATAATATACGCAGATAGCTCATAGAAACTCATAACATTGTGAAAATAGAAATGAGTACCCAATTTAGGAAGAACACTGTTGGTTTGGAAAAGCTAGGACTATTATATTTGTTTTCCACACAGGTTTGCAAATGGAAATCTTAACAAGTTTTGCAGAAGTAAACTTTTGTGAATTACCGCAAACCACACAATCAGAGTTCAGGGAATTGCTTGTCTTTTGAGGCTACACTGTAGAATTCAGCCAGGCAATAAATCAACTGGAACAGTTCCCAACAAAAAGCCAGTTGCTAGTACTCTCATCTGAATCTAGTTGTGCATGTATGACATTTGGAAGTTATCAACAAAAGCTTCAAAATAGGTTCCAAATATGTCTTTTCAGAAAACACTTTTTTTTCCTGGAAATCTGCTTTCAACACTTTGGACCTTCATAGCACATAAAGAATGACCACATTCAGCAAGTTAATCTGAATAGGAGCTGACCCCTGTTTAGGTTAATATTCTAAAGATTATTATAATGTGTGCTCTGTGCCGGGATACATTAGGAAGTGTTTGAAATATGTCCATAAACATCAGCTACTTTAAGACGTGATGGCATCATTATTCAAATGTATTATTGTAACTGGTGCACAACACAAAGCTATGCAAAACTCCCCCTACCTCTAGGAGGAGGAGTTTGGGTCCAGGAGGACCTCCAGATTAAGATCAGGTTTGTCTGGGGCTGTAGAACCCCATCCAGTACCAAAGGTAACATAGTCCAGGAAGATGCCAAAACCCAAATCTTCTCAGTCTTGTCAGGTTTCGGCTCTTGCCTGTTATTCCCCATTCAGATCCTCATAATCTCCAAATATCGGGATAAGATATCCATAGTATATTTTAACTTGCCAGGGATAGAGTTGTATTATTGGATATCATCGGCATAATGATACCTCACCCCAAGGCAACAGATGATAACACCCATGTAGATTTTGAATAGGAACGGAGAGAGCACTGAATCTTATAATTGGAGCCCAGAGCTGGGTCACCACTGTCTGGAACCGACCCCAGAGAAAGAAAGTGGAATGAGCACAACATAGTGCCACCAAGCCCAATCTTCTCAGCCAATTCAGAAGGATAGTATGGTTGATGGTATCAAAAGCTGCAGAGAGGTCAAGTAGGGCAAGGTTGGATGCACCATCCCCATCCCACTCTTGCCAGAGTTTAGCCATGACCAATGTCATTTCAATCCCACATCAAGATTTGAATACCAACTGAAAGAGAATCAGGTGATCAGCTTCATCCAAAGTCTTCTGAAAGTGCCATTAACCACCTTCTTAACCATCTTCCTCAGAAAGGTTAGATATTGGATGAAAATTGTCCAGTATAATAGGAACTAATGATGGTTTCTTAGGAAGGGAGCAAACCAAGGCCTCTTTAAAGATATAGCCCCATCATTGAAAAAAGAGTTTACCAGCTCTAGAAGCCACTCACGTGGCAACCCTCCAGCCAGGAGGAGCATGGATCTAAATTCTTTTTTAATTTACAGTTGTACACTGCTCAGAATCATGTTTTCATTCAAGTTTATGGTTCAACCACCAATGCAGAAAAAGAGAAGGTTGGTTATTTTATTATCAAGTTCAATTTAAAATTGACACAACCTCCAAGCAAGATGTGCTGCTTGTGACTGGAGACAGGAACGCCACAGCTGGAACCATGAAAGAGGAAAATATAGTTGGATTGTATGGCTTAGGGAATTGTAATGGAGTAGGAGACCAACTTATCCATTTCCAACTCTTCGATGATTTCTTCATAGCTAACGCTCTCTTCAGACAACCAAAATGATACCTCGGTACATGGACATCATCAGATGGAGTATACAAAAATCAAATAGATTATATTATTTCTAGAAAGAAATGGAGGAGCTCAATTATGGAAGTCATTAAAGAAGTCATAAAAGATGAATGTGAATCAAGACTGCAAAAAAGTGAAGAAAAGAAGAAAGAAAACTGAATGTCAAGGTTGTAACCAAACTTTGCCAGCAAATTTGGAGAACAACACAATGACCAGCCACTTGGAAGGGGTCAGTCTACATTCCAATAACAAAAAAATGAAAACTTTATATAGAGTGTGCAAATTATTGTACAATATCCTTAATTTCACATGCTAGTAAAATAATGGCTAGAATCACTCAACACAGATTAGAATCCTACATGGAAAAAGAGGTGATAGATGTTCATACTGGCTTTTAAAAAGGTCAAGAAACACAAGACATTATTGCTGATGCCTAATTGAAATAATTGAAAAAGCCTAAGTATACCAAAAGGAAATCAGTATTATTGAAAAGCCTTTTGATTATGTTGATCATGTCAAGCTGCAGAGTGTACTTAGAAAAATAGGAATCCCAGAACATCTCATTGTCCTCATGAGAAACTTATATACAGGTCAGGAAGCCACTGTCTAGACAGAAATGGTGAAACAGACTGGTTCCAGGTTGGGAAAGGAGTGCAACAAGGCTGCATACTTTCATCTTATTTATTCAACTTATATGCACAATACATATCAAGGAAAGCAGGACTGTAAGAAGGTGTGCTTGGTTTTAACATTGCAACAATAAACTGCACTAATGCTGATGACACTATCGTGATAGCCAAAAATACAAAGCCCTAATATTAAAAGTCAAAGAGCGCAATGAAAAAAATGGGATTAAAAGTAAATAGCAATAGCACTAGCACTTAGACTTATATATACTGCTTCGTAGTGCTTTACAGCCCTCTGTAAGCAGTTTACACAGTCAGAATTTTGCCCCCCAACAATCTGGGTCCCCATTTTACCAACCTCGGAAGGATGGCTGAGCTGTTGACAGTCGAATTAAGGGATTGGATTAGGGGACTGGAAGCTAAAATATATAAAGAACAGTTGCTGGAATTGGGTATGTCTAGGTTAATGAAGAGAAGGATGAGGGGTGACATGATAGCACTGATCCAATATCTCAGGGGTTGCCACAAAGAAGAGGGAGTCAAGCTATTCTCTAAAGTGCCTGAAGGCAAGGCAAGAAGCAACGATGGAAATTAATCAAAAAGAGAGGCAACCTAGAAATAAGGAGAAATTTCCTGACAGAACAATTAATCAGTGGAACAACCTGTCTCGAGGAGTTGTGAATGCTCCAGCATTCAAGTCTTTAAGAAGAGACTGGACAGCCATTTGTCTGAAATGGTATAGGATTTCCTGCCTGAGCAGGGGGTTGGTTAGAAGACCTCCAAGATCCCTTCCAACTCTGTTATTCTATTCTATTCTATTCTATTCTATTCTATTCTATTCTATTCTATTCTATTCTATTCTATTCTATTCTAATTTGAATACCTGGCTGTGGGTAGAATTAACTTGCAATATTGCATTCTAACCACTGTTCCATCACAGCTCTGTTTAAATATAAACAAAATCAAACAAATGACAATAGGTAGAATAACCAGTCTTAAAATTGATAATGAAGATGATGGATAATTTCTGTCTTTTATAATCAATCTTCAAAAATAAAGAAACAAGCAATCAAGAAATACACCAAAGACTTGGTAGAGCAGCCATGAAGGCCTTGGAAAAGATATTCAGATGTCATGATATTCCCTGTGACATTCCTGATGGCATGACAACTGATGGATGCCATCAAGAAGTAGCCTGTTTCACTTACCCATTCCTACTTGATGTATTTGTCCAAGAGAGGTTGCAACTAAACATTTGTCCACTATGAATGACAGTAACTGCCCTGTCAAGTAATCCCATGTTTTTTACCAGAGCCTACTGAAGTAGCGAGCTTAGCACCATGCTCTCTTCCCATTTTTGAAAAAATATCTGTGCTTGGTCTTATGACTTCCTTGGACTCTGAGATTGGAGAGGAGAACCTGATGGATCTCCTTTGTCTAATAAATTAGACTTAGCACAAATGAATTTTGCTTTAACAATGGGGAAATAAATTCAGAGTGGCAGAGTGCCCAGCTCTAAAATAAGACAGCAATTAACAAGAACTGAACAGTGAGCATCTTTATGAGTCCTTAAGAAGAAAGAATCAATGCTGAGGGTTCTTCATAAATAAAGGCGTCACTCACATTTCTCTCCTTGTTGAAAACAACCCTTCCACTTCCCAACCTGCCAACTTCCTAGTTCTTCCTGGCTCCCTCCCCTGATCATCAGTTTTTGAGTAGATTTCTTCAACTTCTACTACTCTGGATTTTCAGGACCAATTTAAATTCCCAGAATTTTCTTCCTTCAGTTACCTCACAGATTGATTTTTCTGCTCCAGTCTACAGTCCAGTGGTGGGATTCAGCCAGTTCACACCAGTTTGGCAGAACCAGTAGTTAATTTTTTGTTGCCCAGGCCCAGAATGGACTTCCAGAAGTGGCATCCACACAGAGAACCAGTTGTTCACATATTTGAATCCCACCACTGTTACAGGCCATACCCTCAATGAGTTGCCCATTTATTTACAATACTTATTAGCCTGTGTGGTATCTCCATTTACCTCTTGAATTCATCATATGCTAAGAACCAGTGTTAATTCACTATCTCCTCTTTATTGCTGAGCCTCAAACAGAACACCAAGACACAGGCTGCACTTTCCCTTCCATGGGCTTTGGAGTCTCTGGATGCTGCATCCCTTTTCTGCCTGCTTTACTACTCTTCTGACCACCCAGAAATGTGCAAAGCTACCCTCCAATTTTCCAGCAGCCCTATAGAGGTCAAGACCCATAGTTTGACAACCCCTGCCTTAGTGCATGCTTAATACACCACTGTTAATGAAGGGAGAAAAGGGACCAACCAAAGATGTTAAAGCGCAATCAATCACATTTGGGAAGTGTTTGGATCTCAAACCACTTAACAGCTTTAAAGGTAAATACTAGCACCTTCAACTGGATTCAGAAGCAAATTTAGTGTTTTCCAAACTGGAGCCAGGGGGAACATTCTGGTTTTCATAACTACCATTCTAGGCCAGTTGTTAATATGAAACATTAGATTTTTCAATGAGAGCTCAAACTACCCACCTATTTGCTTGGCTCCTTAAGCTGCTTAATGATGTGAAGGACAACATGAGATGATCCAGATGGTGGCTGTTTAACATGTTTATATGAACTTCATTTCAGGGAATATTTTATGTGTGTCTCTTTGTGCGTGCTGCTGCAGCTGGATTCTGGCAGCTCTATGAAGCTAGGTCAATAGAACAAGTTCTAAAGTTTTTTTAGACACTTCTAACACTTGCATATAACCACCATATGGCTATGGAATTTGCTCGAGTTGCTTTCATAGCCATTTAGAAATGCTTAGCACATAAATATTGTTTTCAAGTATTCTTGGGTACTGACATATATTAACGTAATTTTTACAGCTTTTACGCTAATTAGTAGGTAAATGTGGTCCAATATTACAAGATAGCTGAAACTGAAAAAAAAAATAAGTTTTCCTTATGATTCCTTGTGGTTTCTGATGGGATTCAAGGTTGACTCAAGCCTCCCATCCTTCCAAGATCGGTAAAATGAGGACCAAGATTGTTGGGGGCAATATGCAAATAATATGAAACTGCTGTAAAGTGCTATGGGGCAGTATATAAGTCTAAGTCAGGGGTAGTCAACCTTGGCTCTTTTATGACTCATGGACTTCAACTCCCAGAATTCCTGAGCCAGCATAGCTGAAGTCCACGAGTCATAAAAGAGCCAAGGTTGACTACCCCTGGTCTAAGTGCTATTTCTATTGCTGTTTCATGACAGAGATTTGCAACTGAAATTTCCTGTTTTGCAAATCATTTTCTTTGCTATTATACTTTAACAGTCCCCTATGCAAAAAAAAGAAAGCAGAAGTAAACATACTATATCTAAGAATTTTAAAAATAATCTGATGATTATTGAGCTCTATAATACAGCAAATCATAATATGATTTATTTGATTTTGACTTAATGTATCAACCACAGCAATTCATAAACCAAGTATAATGGCTTAAAGTGTTGGGTAAATCCAACCACAAGCACAAAAAAAAAAAAAAACCCAGATGTGGGGATGTGACCTAAAACAGAGCTACCTAGTAAATATCTGCTGGGTTACTAAATTCTTATCTTCCATTGTGGTAGATGTCCTTTCTAAACTAGTAGCCATGTTATCTTGAAAGTGTAGTTTCTCTAATGTAAAGGTAATTCATGAGAAGAGATAATTAGACACTCTGGATCAGATGTGGGGAAGAATGGCCCTTTTATGACTTGTAGACTTCAACTCCCAGAATTCCTGAGCCAGCATGGATAAAAGATGCCCATTCTTACACCTAGTGGAAAGACCTCGACCTGATTTTTAAGCAGCAAAACTTTGTCCTAACAAGAATCTGCATCACTATTAGGTTGCACTTTGCACAAGAAGATTTAACAGGAGAGGATGTAAGAGCTGCTGGTGCATGATCTTTTACTGTTGTCAATAAAAGCTAATATATTATTTCACCAAAATTCTTCCATAGTATTTAAAAACTTTCCTTAATCAAGACCACTCCTATGTTTTTTAAGAGTAAAAAAATGTAATTTTAGTACTAAACAAGTTTTTTGTTTCTTTCTGAATCTTGACCTCTTGCTTATACCGATATTGACATTTATTAGGTTTCTTTCAGCTGTTTCCTGGGGAAGTGCCAACATTCTAGAAAGTTTGGCTAGAAAACAGAGATTTGGGAATCAGAAACTCTCTCTATCTGATTCCTTAATAAAAATTTTATCTACCGGTAGTTAATTTGATTTCAGTGAACCAGCTGATGACCTAGCCATTTTTTGCAAGGCCCAAAATGTACCACTGGAAGTGCATGGACGCCACTTCCAGAAGTCCGTTCTGAGCCTCGGAGGACTAGGGGAGGCCTCCCAGGTCCAGAACAGCCCACAGGAAGTGTGTGGATGCCTCCCCCAGGCCTATGAGAACAGACTTCCAGAAGTGGCGTCCATGCAGAGAACCAGTTTTTCAGGTATTTGAATCTCGTTGCTGCTTATAAGTGGTATTTAATAGCAACTTCACTTCAAGCCATTTGTGACAAACCAAGTTCTTTTGTCCGATGAATCTATGTGCCTCCTCCTATCTGAAGGACTTATTATCAAGTTAAAAGCTATTCTAGTTACCCAACTTACATTAAAAGAAAATCTTTGGCTTTGGAAAGCTCTTATTTTCTAGCATCCAGCAGAAAATCAAGACCAGAGACTTGCCCAACAGTGAAGTCTGAATAGGTATCCTTTCAAGCTGCCTTAACACAAGACTGAATATTCCTAATATGATTAGAAAACTGTGTATATGGGTCCTTCTACATGTGGTATTTGTGCCACTTTGTGGTGGCACAGCGTGTTCAAGTGTCTCCATTTTCTCAGACAATGCTTCCCGGATCAAAACTGACTTGATTAGATGTCCCTGGGAAGAGTGAGGGAAGCTTCTTGGCCAGTCAGTATCTCAAGACAACGGAAGACATTTGAGCAAATATGGTAGTCTTCAACTTACCATCATTTGTTTAATGGCTGTTTGAATCTACAAAGGCACTGAAAAAAGTGACTTACAACTAGTCCTCCCTTACAGCCATTGGAACATCCATACGGTCACTTGATCAAAATTTGGGCGCTTGGCAACTGACATGTATGTAAGACAATAACCTCCCAGAGTCACATGATCATCCTTTGTAACTTTCCCAACTGGCTTCCAACAAGCAAAGTCAATGGGAGTAGCTGGATTTGTTTAACGACCATGTGGTTCATTTAACAACTGCAACGTTTTGCTTAACCATGGCAAAAAGATCACAAAATTGGGCATGACTCACTTAACAACCACCTTGGTTAGTAACAGAAACTCTTGTCTCCATTGTGGTCTTAAGTTGAGGACTACCTGTCATCAGCAGGATGAGCTAATGGATTAAACGTCTTATCACTCCACTATATAATTTCAGGTAACTCCATCCAAGGGACTCTTTACAACTAAAAGAATTCTAAAGCCAAGGAACCAGGTGGAACACACTGAGTAAAAGGTTGGACTATGTAACCCCTGAGACCTTTCCCTACTCTTTAATTTTACCACTGGGATTGAGGATTGATAAAACTAAATCTGGGCCCTGGAAGAGGGGGAACCTTGTTTTATCATTTTTGATAGTGATGTTAACTTGTTTCCTTTACTAAAGAAATACACAGCCCTATTATTTACTTTTTAAAAAAAGTTATTTAACAAGGACAGCTGTTCTGAGTACAATCTATTTGACTAACTAATGGAAGTCCTGAAAGCCCTGCCAAAGTTCAAATCTTAATTGCTGGAACAGCGTTTCCACTCCCACCACTTTTGCACTTAAACGAAGCAGTAATTAAAGCCAATGCAGCTGGAACAGTGCAAGATATAGAATCCATAACTATTCACCATTAATTTACTACAGTTACAGACAGAAATTGTTTGTACAGTTGCTAATCCTTGCTATTTTAACACGCTCAGACCATTTTAAAGATTTCTTTGGGCTTTGGGGGATCAGGCTTTGAAATACGTTCCAGATGATACCCAGATTTGACTTATTTATTTAAAAGTATTTGTTCATATCCACAGGTTATTATTAAAAGTTATCTCAAATCAAGAAACAATACGAAATGCAAAGACAACCGAACTATTAAAAAAGAAACATACTATTGAATTGCACAAGGAAGTGCTGAAACTAGTACCAAGCAGTAGACAAACTTTGATCAAAATGTTGTCTTTAAAAACAATCACTAACATAGCACAGAAAATGCTATCTACACCATTCCATTCCATAGCAGGTACAACTTCAAGGAAAGTTGGGCATATTTTTATAGTGACTATCCAAGGGATGGCAGCTTGCAAATGTTCATAAATCAAGCAGATGCTGCTGAAAGATACTTTTAGAATCCCAAAAGCAAAGGAACTATGAACTGCAGGGGCTTACATATAAGTCCTCCCCGGTTAAATTTTCACATTACCTCTTCTAATCGCTGATTTGTTGCGATGGGAACACAAGTTGTTGCTGGAATCCACAAGTCATCTGTAACTAACTTAAGAAAAATATTAAAGCTAAACCAAATACAAGTCAAAAAGAAAGATTCAGAATAGTTTTAAGTACACCTGAAATGGGATCAGGTCATGGAATGGAATGGAACAGAGTAACTAATTATATCTACTATTGGTCATCAAGGTTACTGTTATCTAAGGCCCAAGTTGGCAATCCACATCCATAGTGTTTCCTCCATGGGCCACTACATATCACAAGGCAGAGGCTAAATTTGTCACTGCTTTCCTGTTATTTACTGCAATGGGGGAAAATATAACCGGAGCAACTGATTCAGCAAGGAGATTGCATTATAGGTAATCCTTATTTAACAACCCCACCCAGAATTTTTGAATTTCTATCAATCATTAGGCAAAACATCACATGACCATAACACTGAACAACAGGAATCTCATTAGCCCCAGTTGCATTCATTAGGTGAGGACTGGACCATCATTAGACAAGGACCTTAAGCTTCTCCTGCCCTGGGTTATCTATCATCTCTGTCCCACTTGTCTCCTCACTGACCGAGCCCAGCAAGTTCCCTTTAGCAAATGAAGCTTTACCACCCTGCCATGCTCACCTCTACTGCAATTCTTCTTACTTGCCTCTCTTCCTCCCATCCCTGCCCTTTTGGCTGCCCGGAACTCTGTCACTGCCATCTACTCTAGCTACTCCATACCACTCTGAATGGATCTTCGCTGACTTCCTGCTGCTAGCAAGGAGCACTACTGGCCCTTCCCAGATGAGGCAGCTCTGGCTCTTTGCAAGGCCTCCTGACTTGAACAGCTGTGCAAGGTGCCACAGAGGTGTTGCAAAGCATCATGAGGTGCCACAAAGCTGTCACAAAGTGTCACAAAAGTCCAGCAGCTGCATCATCTGAGTGCACCTCAGCAAGAGGAAGAGGAAGAAGATAATGAAGGTGCACTGCATGTAGTAGAGGGTAGCAGGGATAGATGGCAGCCGAGTGTGGCTTGGCCAAAAGGGCAGAGATGGTGGGAGACAGGCAGGGTGAGGGGAGTTGGAGTACACACTGAAATGGAAAATGCACTGAAGCTTTGAGTGCCTGAATTTTGATTATGTGACCAGGGGGATGCTGCCACAGCTGTAAACTTTGAGGACCAGGCATAAATACCATTTGTTTAGCACCACCGAACTTCAAAATAGTTGCTGAATTAATGGTCATTAAGTAAGGATTATCTGTATGCTCTGTGTATGTATGTGTGAGAGAGAGAGGGAGAGGGAGAGGGAGGGAGGGAGAGAGAGAGGGAAAAAAGGGAGGGAAGTAGAGAGGGGGAGGAAGGGAGAGAAAACATAAAGAATTGGAAATCAATCTCCACCAACCACTGTCCCCTCATCAATAGCCTTTGTCACTTAGGCACTCCAAATAATTCCCCAAGAACTAACCTATGTAATCCAGAAAAAGTTGCACATCCTGGGACTATGCTGTCTAATAGTCCTTCTCCATAGTTTCAGATAGGAAACTATGAAAATACTCAGCTGGGGATTTTCTGGATTGAATCAGATACTTTAATATGTAGAAGTGTATTCTCCTGCAAACCTTTTTTTACACTGTGTTTCAATGAAATGAAATACCATTTCCTGCCCAGTGGGGTAAACCTTATCCAATGTAAGCCAGAAAGCTTACTGAGTGTGAAACTAGTCTACAAATATGTTAGGGCACAATATACAGGAAGCGTGTTTCATTTTTATTTGTTGTCACAGGCCTGGAACATACAGATATATTTCAAAAGGAAACCCATACCTTGATATACAGTGAGGCACTGATTATAAGGGACAGTAGTTGAGGGTTGAGACAAAATTAACTGAAATAAAGCTGAAATTCCTTAGCTCATATGTCAGCATCAAATTTTTATGACCATCAGCAAAACATGAGCAAAGCTTCAGGTTATACTAATTCCAGCAATAGTTGACTTGGGAGCATCAGTATAGGAATAACTACATTCCTTCAGGCTATGAATAAGAGAGTCGCCAACACAAAAAGACTGATCATAACAAGGTCTCCTCCTTCATTGTTTACATATTTGAGATACAACCTGGCTTTTGTTTAGAACTAGCAAAATGTCAGCAATTTGAATAATTTAGGACAAAGGAGCTAATAACAAAGCAAGTCTGGTTTGAATGAACACAGGGAGTTTTCCATAACAGCATAAATGTGTCACCAGGTAATGTTAGATGTGCCTATACTTGGTTTCATTTCTAAATTCACTAAATTTTACTCTCACTAATTTGCATGACCAGATACTGTATTAGTTCTGTAAGATACACATATACAAACACAAAGTCTTCTCTAAACTACACATCAAAATGGCAATTCTGAGAAAATTGGGCTTCTGATTAGCCACACTCTTCTTAATCATTAAAAAAGACCCTCAGGGTCAGATTTGAAATGCTTGGAAAAGGCAACAAAAAGTCAGGATGGAAAGAAAAAGGAAGCTGTGGAAATGATTTGGATTGGGGAACCAATGGCCAGTGAAGTTCAGCCAATTTTGCAAAGTTTGAGGAAAAAAACATAAGATTGCTTTATTCTCCAACAGAAGCCATCTCCAGATTTTCTAGTTGGATCTTTTTATCGGAGATATCAGGAAATTAATCCCAGGAGTTTTCTGATAAAAAGCAATCTACTAACAAGCAGCAACCTTTCTACAAAATGAGACTAAGAGGACAAAAGGCCATAGCTCCTGAGATTATCCCTGAACTGCTAATTTTTCACTTTCAACTTGTTTGGAACAGAGCAAGAAAGGAGGCAACTTGAACTGCAATCCAAAAATCAGACTTTTTAAATTAATTTTCCAAATATACTACTTGTGTATTTAAATTTTATTGTGCTTTCACAATGAGTTCAAAGCATCATCTATGGTTCTCACCCCACTTCTATCATCAATGAATTCTGTTATATAGGTTAGGTCAGGGGTCTCCAAACTTGGCAACTTTAAGATTTGTGGACTTCAATTCCCAGAATTCTGGGAGTTGAAGTCTGCTAGTTTTAAAGTTGCCAATTTGGGGAACCCTGGGTTAGATTGACAGATCTCAGAAATCTAGGGTCAACCCTGAGTAGAAATTAAAATCCAGAATGCCTGTGCATGGAAGATTCATAGATCACATCCCTGCAGGCTTCCTGGCCCAGAGCAAAGACACTCCAGCATCAATTCCTAAAGCACATATTAGTCAGCTCCATGGCTAAGCAGGAATTTGAATTTGTGTTTCTTTCTACTTTAAGTACAAAGGCCGTGAGCACTTGGGGGGCATTTAATTATTGAAAAGATTCCATATAAGATTTCATTAAGTATGTAGTAGACAAGTACATGTTGTCTGGCATACTCCACAGCATGGTTAGAACTACATATATAGTAGATCTAAAAGGGGTATCTTACATTCTGGCTGAACCTGGAATATCTCAGCAATAAGATCTGTTCAAATTGAGTGGAGCTAATTATCGAGTGGATAAATGTTCTTGATGAGGTAGGGGATGTTTTTTCACATGCAAGCTTGACAATCATCTGTTGAAGATTCTCCAGGTCTCAACTACCTTCAGCAAAGAGGAATTGTTCTACAGTTCCTTCCAATTACACTCTGGCAACTCAATAACAGAGAATAAACATAAACAAAGATTACCATCACAGGAATATTCCTTGCATTTTCCCACTTGGCCTGAACCAATTATATTGCTTGTTCTGCTACTAGCAAAAAATTAAAATGATTTTTCTGAACTTGCAGACTAAACCACAGGGGTAGCCTAATGCTTCAGGGATTCATGTTCCCCACTTCCACAAAGTTTTACATTTGTGGATGTATCCACCTTTCAAAAGTTGCAGCCAAATCCTTGTTTTTAATGTGAATCAACCCAAAAAGAGGACATTCATAATATATCTCTACATTTAATATGATTTAAATCCAGCTTAGTTTTCCTCCTGGAGTCACTCACGTTTTGGAGGGCACGTTTTGGAGTCTAGTTTCAGATTGCTTGATTGGCTGGTTGTTGTTGCTGGACCATGACTCTGAGCAACCAAACGAACAACACCATTTGCATCACACAAATGATACTTCACACCAAAGACAACTACAACCAGCCAATCAAACAGTCCAAAACCAGATCATGACTCAGCAACATCTGGACAAACAACATCCACACTAATTTACATCACACAAAAAGGTATTTAAAGGCCAGTGCTCTGACAGACAAGCACAATTCAAAGCGCACTGATGATGTCCCCCCGAATGGAGACGAAATGTCTGCAACCAAATCGTCAAGCTCAGAGATCAAACCAACAGCCCAACTACCAATCCAAGCTACTAATATTCAAACACATCCATATTTTCATTCTTGCAAGATTCTGTTAATCTATGTTTACAATAAAGACAGAGCTAGTACTACTGGTTGTATTTCTAGTTTGGACTACCTTACAGGGCTAATAATAAGAAATTCTATCAATGTCTTATCATAGTAAAGGATAAAAGTAATGCAGATAATATTTGTGTTATTGCCTATTGCCAAACGCTGTAGAAGTCCCATATGATCACCAAATTCCTTCTCTTGTAGAATAAAATAACAATTCCTTAGATTCCTGTCTTTTAAAATTTATCAGAACATGCTCCTTCAGCATTTCATTCTGGATCCTATATTTCATAGCACATGCCACACTGTAATCCTGGAGACCTAAAATAAACCTATATTACAGTTTCCATTTAAAACAAATCTCTAGTGCTGGAAATGAAATTAAGCAAATAAGCATCTAATTCTGCCAATTTTGCTACCTTCCTGTACTGATCACCTTACTTTCCTATAGTGTTTCCTAGCAAAATTCCAATGTCCTCTGGAAACAAGAAAGCAAACAATATGGACACTAGAATGGAATTTTGGTCAGTTCATTTTCAGTCTGAAGTAATGCAGAGTTGAATTTGTTTGCACTGTAAACATTTGACTAGTAAAAAGAGCTTTGTTTTGCATACCCACTCCCCTTCCTCAGCCAAAAATCACAGTTGGCTTGACAAAGAGAACTTTTTGAGTGGGATGTGGATTTCATAGTAGGCTTCAACTATTATGGGGTACTGTAAATTGGACTGTGAATATTAACCCCACTCTCAAATGAACATTTTTACTCTGCTGATACATTGCATACCTCATATGCAACTGAGCAATATATACTGCCTATCACGGGTTTGTACATGTTTTAAGTCAAATGAAACTATAGCTGTAGTAGGGTTTGTATTTCCTACTAGCATTTTAAAATTTGAATAATTGTGTTCTTAAGAACCCAGGACATTGTCTTCTGTTCAATCTACCATCTACAAGACCAAATGATCAAACCCAATATTCCAACTGGCCAAGACTTTTCATCATCCATCTTAATGCCATATCTCCACTTGCTGCTCTGATATTTCTCCTTGAATAATTCATCATTGTCTCTAGCCAAATATGTCCAATGCAACATTTCACATATTCTCTCACACAGGCTTTCATTCTCCTCTATGACATATTACCACATTTTGATCACTCGGGGTATACATATTAGGTTATGTTTGGGCTTAACAGCTTGGGTGAACTAGTTACAGACTCAGTTTCTAGGCCAATGATTGCAAACCTTTTAGAGACTGAGTGTCCAAAAACCACCCCACCCACCTGCCCACTGCACCCTGCCCCGCCCACCCGCAGGGCCACCCACCACCTACATGGCCCACTGCAGCAGATCGCCCAGGCGGCTCTGCAGCGCCATGGCAGTTACGCCCTCTGCCCATCTCCCATAGCACGGGGCACAAGGGTGGAGTCTTGTCCCTGCTACCCAGCTGCCATGTCCTTGGCTGCACTGGTCCACGCAGGCCACACCCGGGGGCGACTCTCCTCTGGGGGGGCTGCTGGCGAGGAAGGGGTCATGGGGGGAGGCGGGGCTGGGGCAAAGGCGCATGTGGTGAAAGGGCTCTGAGTGCCGCCTCTGGCACACGTGCCATAGGTTTGCCACCACTGTTCTAAGCTATGGCACATGGTTTAATAGGATATGTGAACTCAGTAAATTGGGGGTCATTCAACAAAGCATGAGTAAGGTAAAATATAGTTTAGCACAATGTGTGAAACCAATCCTTGTCTATTCTTTTTCCTTCGTCTCCCTACATTATTATTGTCCCAAAGGTGCTTTTTCCAAAAGGCAGCTGGATTTTCTTGGTTTTTTTCTTTGAAAATGTTTAGCCTCTCATCCAAGAAACTTCTTCAATTTTCACTTGTCAATCACTCTGATGTGAATTTTTATTTCCTTTCACTGTCTTCCTATTTGCTCATAGCCCTGCACAAACTCAGAACTGTCAGCTTCACTTGCCTCGGTATTTTTATACCAATGTGCTTTCCTATAATGTTTGTTCACTTTACCATCTAAAGCAGACATGTCAAACTCACAACGTCACGTGACGTTGCAAGACGTATCGGGACAGTTTTGCCATTGCTGGCAATGGGGTGGGCGCAGCTTCCGGATGACGCGTCCAGCCTGTAGGCCGGCAGTTTGACACCCCTGATCTAAAGAATCCCAGCACTCTGAACTGACTGCCCATTTTCCCTTACTGTTCCGTTTCATGATCCTTTTTTTTAATGCCCCCCCCCCAACTTAACCTTTTCTTAAGCCTAACCTGACACTTCGGTTTGGGGAGCATTCAAGTACACTGGGAGGGCAGAAGTTTGGGGAAAACAGCTTTAGCTTCTTTCTCTAGTTACTAGTACATCTTTTCATTAAGTCAGTGGACTTCAAACTGAAATAAGAACATTATGTTCATTTATCTTTTTTTTTAATTTCCTCTGTTTATTTCTCTGTGACTGTCGTATTTTAAATTGTTAGCAAAAGGACATACCCTGTTGGTTCCTAATAAAGAATTATACATATAAAAGGAGCTTAATGCATGGTGATTCCAAATGGAACAATGATATAACATACAGCTGTGAGCTGAATAATATAACTGAGGCAAGCACATCAATTCTTAAGTATCAGATGCAATGACACTGCTGGGAGATAGTAAAAAAAAAATTAAGCTGGTAGTCATGGCAGTGCAATCCAAGCCCCAACCCTTTTGCACATGAATCAACTTTGAACTCATGAGCAAATATGTGGGACTTGAACTGCACTGCCATGACCACCATCTTGTTTTTGTTATCCCGCTTTGGTCAGCACTGATTGGATACTTGAAAAAAACCCTTGAATTTGTTTATTTGAATTAAAGCATCATGAATGTCTTGTGAGATACAAAGTGCCTCCCTTGGATTTCATCTTCAAAGGCTTTTCTCAGAGCTATAAAAATGCTGTTGCAATACAGATTTGAAGAATAAGTAATTTTCTAGCGTACCCCAACAATACGGGATATTTTTACAATTAAAAAAAATATGTTCTATGCCCCCTCTGTGTTCAGAATATATCCAGTGACTGTCTTATATCTAAACAAAAATATTCTGACTTGCAAAAAAAAAAAAAACACCTTTATGCTCAATCTATTATAGAGGTCACACAACCTGAAAAGTGATGGCTTGGTAAAACAGTGCTTTCATAATTGAAAAGTGTCATGTACCTTGACAAGATGCCATCTCTGGGATGTTTTAACTTATTAGATTATGAAATTTAGCAATCCAGCATATCTATTATATAAGCCTTTATTTACAAACAGTTTGAACAAATGCCAATGAAAAACTTTTTTTCCATATGTTTAATTAAAATGTGGAATAGTTGGCTGTTTCAGCTTTATACTTAATTGATAATAGATCGAATTCATATTCCTTCATAAATGTTTGTTTTTAAAGATTCCAGCATTGGCCAGTCTAGCTGGGCATGGTTGTGAATTTTATGTTTGGGGGGGGGGGGGGGAAACAGACTAGGACTTTTTTTTCTTTTGGTTTAATTGCTTTTACTTTTTTTTAAAAAAAAAGACAATCCTAATTGCATCTGATGAGCCATTTTTTCCCTGATTGAAAAGTTGTATATCTCCAGAAGTAACTAAAATAAACCCATTATGGGAATCAAAGCTAATGCTTTTCAATCAGAAGCACAGTCTGACTTTCATGGGATGTGGCTATAAACCAAGCTTTTTAAAACATTTGAAGCTGTGTTCCATTGAAGTCATGAAGCAACAAAATTAACTAATTACATGGTTCATCTCCTTTGCTTTACTTCATGCCCACAGTCCAGTTATCTTCAATGTAGACCAACTTTCTGTGCTTGAGGATCCAAATTTCACATAAGGTTTTGTCAAATATATCATTTCCTAATGTTCTGTTAAAAATCCAACTTTGCAAGACTTCAGTCCAATCCAGGCCAAAGAATGTACAAAAAGTCCAAAGCAAATATGCCTTTTGAAAAATCCCCATGAATAAAAATATTCCAGAATATTTGATTGGGCAAAACTGTGTCTTATAATCAAAAGCATAAATATATATATATATATGAGAAAGCAAAGGCCAAATAGTGGCCCCAATAGTGGTAGGAGCAGTCAGAGAGTGCTGGGAGAGTGGCTCTAACAGATCCCAAGGACAACATCAGAGCACTCTGTCTAGAAGAGCACAGTGCTAAGAACAACTAAGATACTTTCAAGGAACCCTCAAATTCCCAGGCTTCTGGTAGAGGACCCAAAACTGAGGAACACAATGGACCACCCATAAGGGTGTGAAGGGAATTGTATTATATCATGTGTTTGTTTAACAAAGTCCTTCCACAGCTCTAGGCTGTTGAGATGAATGTTTAATTTTCATCCATCATCTCTTCCAAATAGGAAGAGGATAGGAGGGTAGAACAAGGCACAGTCAGGAACAATTTTACTTTATCTGCATATGACACATACTGACAGTTCTCTTTCAGCTACCAACTGAGTTCAACAGGGGGGAGGGACATTAAGCATATCTGAAAGGCTTGAAAAAAACAAGATGATGATTGTCTAAATCTAAAGGGAGCCTTTATTAGCTTATCTAACCTCTGTCTACCTCTTAACCCTGACCAGTTAGCCTCTTTGAGTACTTATCCAATGAAATTCTATAGATCCAATCCACCAAAAATGCCATTTATCCAATAATCCCAGGCCAATGTAGCTAGCAAGGTCATGAACAGCATCAATGTGGATCATTTTCTTATGGAGTAAAGATGTCAGATAGTTCTGTTAAGAGTTTTTATTAAATAGGGCTGATCTCTAGTATTTAGAAATCTTTTAATGCAGGATTAGATCAAAGTCAGTAAATTTGCCCATTAACACCAGGAGTTTATTGGTAAATTTTAAACCTTTTTTTTTTTTTAGCAATGTAGCATCTCATACGCTTTCACTTTCACACAAACTGTAGATGCCAAAAATGACAAAAGGGGGAGAGAGATTCAAGTGAGCTTTCTGAAATGAACTTCAGTGAGATAGGCTTCAGTCTTCCATTCTCAATTGTCATTTTATAATTGATGTTGAATTGCCCCAGTGTTGTAGTGTTAGTGGTAATTGATTATTCTCTATTAATCTGCAGAGGTCATTCACCTTTGTAGATATCTCTGACCTATAGCTGGTTATGCACATATTATAATTTAATACATAACAAGAAATGTTTTGGAATGAGATCCATTTGCAGTCTGGTTCATCTTGGAAAGTCTTATGCTTAGATACTGTATGTACTATCATATATCACTTTTAATAAGTTCAACACTTCAATCCTTTAATGCCTGGTCATTAACCCATTCTACAACATTCTATGGATGTTAGAATAAATTCTTAGCTGAACTTTGCCCTGAGAAAATATGCAGAAGTTTACAGTATAGTTAAACTTATTAACACAAGAGAATCCAAGTTGTGAGTGGATGGGATGCAGAGAACAATGTTCTGCTCTTATGGCCTAGAGATTCAAGGCAGCTGGTCCAGACTGCAATTCCAGTACTATGATCTAAGCATCAAAGCTACCAAAATAATCAAACAAGACAAGATGGGGATCACTAAACATTTGAAAAACAGCTCTGTGTTTGAAAATAGTGTGTGAATTGCCTTATTTATTAAAAGACTGAATCGGGCATCAGGAATTTATGAAATATTTTCTATAACAGATCTTGTAAATCTGCTTCTCTTCTAAATGAAAAATGAAATATGGGGAGAGGGTTTGCCTTCAGTCCCAGATTTCCTACAATATTTGAGCCATTTGCTTAAGCAAGTGAATGCCTACAAAAGGCTATAATTACCAAGAGATGCTAAAAACTGCACTGAAGACATCAGTAAAATTCATTTTGTATAATTTGTATAAAACAGTGATGGTGAACCTTTTAGAGACCGAGTGCCCAAACACTGGCCCTGCCCCTGCTCCACTCCCCCTGCCCACCCCACTCTGCCCCCATCCCCCACCCCACCTGCCCAAAGGACCACTCACTGCCTCCAGGGCCCGCTGCAGATCGCCCAGGCAGCCCAGCAGCTCTATGGTGGCCACACCCTCTGCCTGCACCCTGCAACATCAACGGCATGATGGAGTGTGAGGGCAGAGTCTTGTCTACACTGCCTGGCTGCCATGTCCTTGGCTGCGCTGCTCCATGTGGGCCATGCCCGAGGGCGAGTCTCCTTCAGGGGGGGCTGCTGGAGAGGAGGGGGTTGTGGGGGGAGGCAAGGCTGGGGCACATGTGCCCATAGAGAGGGCTCCGAGTGCCATCTCTGGCACTCGTGCCATAAGTTCGCCACTACTGGTATAAAACATGGCTCTCCTCCCCTTCCTTCATTAATGTTCATTATTGAACATTAATTCAGGGTACAGATTACTGATTTTAAGCTGCTCTGCCAAGAACTACTGAGATATAGGTATTAATGCTAGTAGTCGCTTATATAAGAGGAAAATAACAGTCCTATAAGAGGAATACACAAATCTATCCTTTAATTTTCAAAGGGAATTAAGTATTTAGTCCCCAAGGTAGAAGTGGAATGGATTAGATTTTCAGTTGTTTCACTCCAAATGAAAAGCTTTCAATAGTTCTCTTGAATTACCGAAGCAGAAGAGTGCAGATTTCAGATCAGAAAATATTTATTTTCCTTAACAAAATCCTTCTAATGGTGAAGCATTATGAGGATGGGAGTAATTTGGAACTTATTGTAGTTATTTTCTAAACTAACTCAAAAAGCAGTTTAAAAAGCACCCAATTAATATGATTAGCCAATGAAAAAGTAATTTAATATTACAAGTAGTTATAGCTCAACTACTTTGCTTCTATATTTATATCTAGATAGTGATCCATTACTTCAGGTGTGAAGAATACAACCTAGCTGTCCATTTGGAGTTTGTGGCAAGGCACAATATAAATCAGAATTCAGCAATATCTGGAAGGTTACTGACCCTTTGCTTTGTTTACTGTCTAAGAGTCTAAGAAAGCAGACTCTTGGCTTTTCAAAACACTAAGCAGGTATCAAGACCCCAGCTACAAATATTTTAAAAGACAAGCTCTGAGATTTGTCTGTGTTTTACAGCTGATATAACCATGTACACTTAAGTAAAAAACACCTTGTGAAAATTCATTTTTAGTTCATGATCCGTTATAGAGTAATAATTATGATTAAAAGAAGGGATTGGAAACCTAAGACCCATCTCACAATTTACTGACTGGGACATTCAGGAATTGCACTTAGCAATGTCTGGAGGATTATGGGTTCCCCAGCCTTACTTTGATGCAAATTATATATGCTACCCGTACAATTTCTATCGGCAAACTGTAGCAACCAACTAGCTAAAAAAGCAAGTGGGATGAAAAGGAGAAGTAAAATATTCTATTCAGACACATGCAACTAGCTACCTGGCTCAAGAGACAAACAGGATCCAGATTGTCTGGCCAAACAGTTGTTTCAACTCAGGCAAACTTTGACCTGTTTGTTGATGATCTATCCATCCCCATCTTTGCTACTGTACTTAATAGCCACATCTTGAACAGTGGGGATTCTGTACAAAGGCCAGATCTTTAGGTAAGTCACATTTTTCTGGCAGAGAAATTACCTGAGGTCTGGAAGTATCTGTCTACTTTTTTAAAGAAGTGAAAGACGGTTGCTCCTCCTAAATGTTTTCTTCTTCCTCCTGTGTCACTGAGAAATATAACTGCTGCCAGAGAAGGGGAAAAATTACTTCATCCATCATTTTAAAGAACGGCTGTTGGTTCCATTCATACTGAAGAAGAATATCCCATTTTCTCTTAGTGAAGCCTGGAAAATTAAGGGAAGCAGAAGATATGAAATCTCATGCAGTCCCAGTACAAATAGGAGGACAGTATTTGTTTCCTTCAAGTTTATTTTTTAAGACAAATAAGCAAGCACATGGTAGAACAGATCCGAACTCTAGATCCAATTATCAGAATAGTAGATTTCTATGGGGAAATGCTAAAAACCTCTTGGCAATCCAAATAAGTTGTACATGTGGGGAAAAAATTCTTAGATAGCTTTTAAGATAACATCTCCTTAAAATCAAGGCTGTCTCCTGGTGTACTCATGGACACATCCAAGTAGGTTTTGTGGAACCAATGCAAAACTATTTTGCCCCTGATTTCTTTTAAAATGATTTTTCAACCCCCAGGTCTAGCAAACAGTACTTATCATTATTTCTCATCCAAGTAGTAACCTGACCAGACTGTACTTAGCTTCTGAGCCCAGAGTGGATGGGGAAAGGTGTGGGGGGGGGGAAATGCAAGGTGGATTTCAAGCCCTATATTCTTCCAAATAAGTCAAAAAATGTCTTTGGTCTTACAAGGAAGATATATATGTAGCAATATTTGCTTCAGCCACTGAAGATGTTCTGTCTCTAAGTCTCTTCATAGAAACAGATTTTTCTGATTCTCATATATAGCCAACAACTATTACCACATTTTCAGGAGCTCCCCTACAATTACAAATGAAGATGGAAAGCAAATTCCAAGAACTTGGGTATGTATGGAGAAAACAGCCAAAATAAGGACATTAGGGAACACCTGTTCTGAAAAAGTTAGTAGTTCTCACAGATCAGACCACTGTTTCTTTAAGATAGGCATATGGTATAAAAGGAACCTACTCACTCAAAATACCAATATTGGTCACATCATGTAATATCCCTTGAAAAGAGGTGGTTGGAAAAGCCTGATGCTTAGAAAAATCAAAGGCAATCAAGATGAGATTGGCAGAAGATAAAATAACCAAGCACTATCACTGATGACAGAAGCTTATGAACATTCAAATAAGCATTAACAAGATACAGACCTGGCAAAATGTTGTCCATGAAGTCCTGAAGAGTCAGAACCAGCAACAAAACAAAAGGTTATCATTTAGGGAATGCTTTGATTTTTATTGATGTTCTGGTTTGATAAACTGCCCAGCATTTCTGTGAGTGATAGGTATACAATTTTGTTCCTAAAATAAGTAAACAAGTCATTACAGGGGCTTATCTATGGTCTCTGAAAGCCCTTAGATGTGTCCATTCAAGTGTAAGATCAGTTTGTGATGTCACAATAGTCATTTTTTTCCTCTTTGGTTGGATAGCCTCAGCATGAGGTCACAATGAACAATGAAGTAAAGACCAGCAATATATTGGCATATACCATATGTTCCGGCATATAAGACAACTGGGCGTATAAGACGACCCCCAACGTTTCCAGTTAAAATATAGAGTTTGGGCTATACTCGCCGTATAAGATGACCCCCGACTTTTGAGAAGATTTTCATGGTTTAGAAAGTCGTCTTATATGCCGGAAAATACGGTATGTATCTCTCAAAGAGGAAGAAAGTAGTAAATACTTCTGGGCACTGGTTCTCATTTGCTGTAAGTAGAAAAAAAAAGGTTGTCCTAAAATCTGATCATGGAAGAACTCAAGGAACAATTGTTTGTAGTCTAAATCCAGTCATAATAAATGATACATTAAAAAAGGAAACTGCAATTAATTATCATATTAGCATAGACTAGTTGAAAAATTGCTGCCTTATAAATAATAATGTGTTTAATATATGCACCAATTTCTTTAAAATATTGTTAGGGCTAGGACTCAAGTACAAGCAAGGGTAGGCTTCAATGTCTATATATAGAAATATTGGTTTCAGAAATTAAATCAAGAGTAGGAGATTTTCAAAATTACAATTCTCAAAGTCCCTCACCAGAAGCAAATTGAACTTTTGCAGAATTAACAAAACAAGTTTGATTTAACTCAGAAACGCTTCTTGGCAGGTTCTTCAATTTAAGCATTTACTACTCAGTTTATTTAGACCAAATGTCATTGCTACTTTAGAAGTTAGAGGTTTTGAAGGAAGAATCTGTGGCTTCTAATACTACATTTTTCTTTTGAAGAAGTTGAAGGAAATTGATTAAATTGATAGACTCACGGTCATCTGATACGTAGAGGGAGAAGATGTTCCATAAAATAGGAACCACAACAGAGAAGGTGTTATCTCCAGCAAATCTGGTGCAGAATTGCATGGAACAATGTAAAGTGAAGGACCTATGATCTTAAATTTCTCATGTATACTGGATACCTCAGAGAATGTTCGGTAAAGACTGTGTATAATGGGGATGTAACTTGGATTCTGAAACATTAATCCAAATTGTCTTACTTAACTGTTTCAACATCCAACTTATATCCCCAAACTAGGATGAGTATACTTAATTCTTATTGAACATTCTCTGAGACATCCAGAAAAATATGAGCATTTTTTGATGCCTGTATTCTAGGTAGATATCAATAGTGATTCTGATTACAATAACATTTTTTTTGTAATGCTGTTATAAGCATTTGTATTTTTCTTTTGTTAATTATGTGCAATAAACTCTGATAAACTGGCCGAGCTTGCCAGGATTTATAGGTCAACGGTACCACATTTTGAAGAGCCACGATTCCTGTCATTGTTTGGATTAAAGACTTGCCTACCTCAGGTCATCTTATAGAACATTATCATTTACCTTCTTAAGGACATATGGAGATGTGATAGGAAGTACTAAGTCAGCGGTTCTCAACGTTTGTGTGACGGCGACCCCTGTCACACAAACGTTCTGCGCATGCGCGGCGCTGTGCGCATGCGCGCCGCCGCCCCATGTGCGGCACCCCCCCATGTGCGACGCCTTGCGCGGCGGCGCCCCCATGCGCGGCGTGCGTGCGCTGCGGCGCCCCCTGAGGGGAGAAAATGGCGAATCGCCTTCTTTGGCGACCCCCGAAAAATGGTCGATCGACCCCAAATGGGGTCGCGACCCATAGGTTGAGAACCGCTGTACTAAGTGGTCGGAGAGGTGATAGGAAGTATTAAGTGGTCTGGTAGTCTATTTTAATGGAAGTCAGTATAATGTCTTGACATTGCTATTTTAATGCAACTGATGAAAATCAATTTTGTATACACTAGCTTTATTATTAGAAGCAATAGAGGTAAAGATAATTAGCAAAGGGACCATTCTTTTATCTCTTCTTCTTATTCTCTAAAAGATTTGCATGTCTTCACATAACCTGCCTCCAGTTAGTTAGACCCACAGTTCCCAAATTGCGTCCTGAGACACCATGAGTGAGTTTACGGAGACACTGCAGATATTTTAAATTTGGATATAACTATTTAATAAACAGCACTGTCTTTTCTTTGGCCCAGGGGTACCATGAAAACATTAGTGAGATACTAAGGGCACCATGAACCAAGAAAGTTTGGGAACTTCTGGGTTAGACTAATATTCTCAGGATTGTATTTATTTGTATATTTTTATCCTTCCTTTTTGTTCAATTCCATCTTTCTTTTAAGTTTGAATAATGATTCCGACATTCTCTGAATAATTTTTTTAAAAATACAAATGGAATATCTTGTTTTCTCAATGAGCAATTCCTAGTCAGTCACTGAGCAGAAATCTAATACAGGTAGTCCTCAACCTACGATCACAATTGAGCCCAAAATTTCTGTTGCTAAGTGAAACATTTGTTAAGTGAGTTTTGCCCCGTTTTAAGATTTTTCTTGCCACAGTTCTTAAGTGAACCACTGCAATTGGCAAGTTGGTAACACAGTTGTTAAATGAATTCTGGCTTCCCCATTGATTTAGCTTGTCAGAAGATTGCATGACCCCAGGACACTGCAACCGTCATAAATATGAGTCAGTTGCCAAGCCTCTGAATTTTGATCATGTGACTATTGAGATGCTGCAGTGGTCGCAAGTTTGAAAAACAGTCATAAGTCACTTTTTTCAGTGATGTTGCGATTTTGAATGGTCACTAAATGGACTGTTGTAAGTCAGCCACTACCTGTATAGTAAATCAAAAGATGTACATATGAAAATAAGTAGGGCATGGCTGCCAAGCAGACCACATTATTTAACACATAAATATTAGGTAACAAACGCATATCATATAGCATGACACAAATACATAATTGTCTTTGGAATGTTTATGAGGTAAAATACTAGATAAGCTCTATTATCCCTCAACATTTCAATTTCAGAAACTTTGGATCACTCGGGGGGGGGGGAACTCAACACACTTTCAAAGAATTAAAGATGCCCTCGAAGGATCACACACAACAGGAGAGAAACACATTTCAGCCAAAAAATGTATTCATATTTATCCTTGCTTGTATTTGAAGACTTATATTTTTTCCTGCTATATTTGGAATGTTTAGGTCTTCTGCTAAAAAAAGAACAGCATAATTTGAACCACAGTAAGAAGATAACATTCCACACAGACTCTGAATCCTCAAAAGCTATTTTCAGTATGCCCAGAAAATTAGGTCCACAATTTGTGTTTTCTTTCCAGAGGAAGCACTCAAGCCCTCCCATAAGCTGTCTCACTAAGTCCCCTCCAGTCCAAAATGCATAGCACTCTGGATCAAGTGCTGTACCTAGACCAAGGTGACCAAATTCATAGCCAGTTCCTTGAGTGATTTTAGGTCAGTACCACCCAGAAAAACATATTTATTTCCTCTCATATATAGAAATAAAGAGTGAAAATATTTTTAAAAAGTAACAAGAAACAAAAAGAAAAGAAAGAATAAGGGCCCAAAGGTGCTTTTTCAGGAGGCAAATGGACTTTCTTCTTTGAGGACAATTCGTTTCTCATCCAAGAAGCTTCTTCAGCTCTGACTGGATGGTGGGGAATGGACAGATTTATATTCCTTGCAGACAGCTGGTCATTTGCCTTCTTTAGTTGCCTCCTGAAAAAGCACCTTTGGGACAACCATTACCTGGATGACTGAGAATCTCCATAGACATGAAGAATAAGGGCAATATATAAAGTTCCAAATGTTTTATATTGTTATTGTTATTTTATGACTCTAAGTTGCCCAGAGTCTTGATAGTGAAATGGGCAGCATATAAATTGAATTAATTAATTACTGATATGTTCTAATATAAGTAGAAAACATAGCATTAAATCTTGACTTTTTTTTTTCAACAGAGAGCTTGATCATAAGCAGAAAACAAACTATTAACAATCTGAAACTAAATATAAGGTGACGCGCTCTATTTTATAAAATGACTTGGCTAGGTTTTAAGGTTTGTTCAATCTATTATTCTTCATATGGTTTCCAAATTCTACATACATCATTCAAAAATCACATGTACATTCATAGCCCAAATTGTTTTTCCCCCAAACCATATTAATAATCAAAATGAAAAAAAAAGTAGAGCAACTTGGTAAAGTACATCTCCCTCCTGAATGCTAATCCTTTCTAAACATTCTCTGTGGTGTCCAATAAATATGAACAAACTTTTGGTTGAACTGCTCTCATTTTATGACAGGAATCATATTCAATATTAAGACCCTTCACTTTTGGTTGGTTGATTTGGGATAGTCCAATTCTTTATCCAACATTCTTGCCAATAATTAACATTCTTTTATGAAGTAATGAAGTAGATTTGGAATAATCCAAAACACATTCCAACACTAGCAGCAATTCAAGATGTTTAAATGTTGTTAATGTGTCTGGGCCAAAATCAAAACATATTTTAATTAATACAAATGCCATTTGGCAGTTTTATATAAGCCAATTTTTTTCTTGTAGTTATTCAGTTGACTGCCAAGTTTATTGAAAATTAATTGTTCAAAAATGTTAATATCCTTACTTGTCCATATTTTTTTTAAAAAAACCCTAGTATTTGGGATTTTCAACCTGGGATGTCCAGTTTGTTATGTGAATAAGAGTCAAAACTATATAGCTAATACAGGGTCTAGCAAATATGCCTTGCAGACTTTAAACAGAATTACAGTAGAATTGTGATTAACATAGACCAAAACTCCCATCATGGTATTATGGGAGTCTGATAACAACTTAATTGTGTTCATGGTGGTCTTTTTACTTGGTTGCTGTTGTTGCAGTCAAAATATATGCCTAGTAATAAAGCTGAAAATCAGGAAAATTAAATCTTCTAAAATGATATGGCAATCATAGTTTAGATTTTAAAAACCTAGCAGTTTGTCCTTCTCATATAAATCTTCTTAATAACTTATCTGCTTGAACTAACTTTAAGATAGGGGATTCCTCCGAGTATATAATCTTGAAGTGACATTCACTTTTACAGTGTTTGTCTTTCCACATAAACTGTTAGGGATGTTTAACCATCTTAATATCAATATTTATCTGAAATAAACTGTCTGAAATAAATACATTTTTCGGGATAATTATTCCAAGATAATTTAAAAATCCAAACATCAAGTGAAAGCCCAGGTTTTATACATATCCACAGATACATTGGGGCCCATACAGTGTATGAGAATTACTCCAATTAATAGAATAATTCAGCAGTTTTCTAACTATGGGGCCACAACTGTTGCAAGCACAATTTGTAGACGATCACATAATCTCCAGTCTGCCTGGACAGAGCCTTTGGCTGAACCAGGGAGAAAGGGAGACCAATCTGGCAGTGATCTGTCTATGTGAAATCCAGGCTTATACATCCAAACCTGAATCCAAGACCAAACTTAGACTGCCAGGGGAAACCATGAGATTTATTGCTCCAGAAGCTCCTTTGTCTCTACTCCCTGTCTAATAGCTGTACTTGCTTGTATTGCCCATCATCTAACCCAGTCTTTCTTGCTTTCCCTGCATCCCACCATCTTTATACTTCCTCCAGTGGCTTCTCTCAGCCTGCACCAGCCAGGATGGGGAGAATAGGTGGGCATAGTGAAGCCAGCATCACTCAGAGCCTCTGTGCAGTCTCCAGATGTTGCCTGAAGAGAATGACTGTTTTGAGGAAGGCAGGAAGAAGCAGGAGTGTCTTTCAGCAAACCTGGACAAGCAGGGGGATGGAGGGGTCGGCGACTTCTTATTGCAAAGGGAGGCAAATACTGGCCCCATTAAGGTAGCAATAGCAGTATGCAGTGCACCTGATAGGACTTTTTCCAGCCATGTTCCCTTGGCAGCATCTGGGGCCCAGCCTCAGAGTTGAGGCACAGAAACTTCTCAGTTCCATTTAGAGAACATTGGCCTTTCTTACTTGTTATGCAGGATCTACACCCATATAGCAGTCTGTATTCCTGTTCGACCTAGATAAGCCAGCTTTTGGATTGGCTTGTGCATGTAAAGCCAGACTCAAGATGGTTGATGCATGAATTAGATTGGTATTCCCTTGCCTTTTTGTTTATTTACTGACTGCTTTTTAATTAATAACAAAAAAGAAAAATAAAAAGAGGAAAACTGAAAGATAATGACGGGGATATATACATATATACATTGCCAAAGAGAAGATTTAAAAAAGACATAAAAAGTGGCTTAACAAAGAAGTGAAAGCATAGTATGATATGTTGTAATAACAGTATACAGTTATAATTGTACATATAATCTACTGCAAATATTATTCAAGTATGCATATATTTTAACACATTCATACAACTATCATTTTAACCTACTATATTCTGCATACATGAGTCCCATATTTTATTATACTTGCCTACACAAAGCCTACCTCAATATGCAATTCTCTTGTGAATGGCAAGTGTAATTAGGACTTCAACCCTGACAAATCAGCCATCAATAGACACATAGAAATAAACCATATTTACACACCATTCGAAAGAAACAATAAAAAAGCTAGGAACAAAACCCCCCAGAAAAGATCCTCTCCAGCAGCCATTTAAGCCGGAATTACTACCAGACAAACAATCAAGCAGAAAACAATACTGTAATCAAGGAATTAGTAATGACACAAACAATCAAGCAGACAAACAGAAAATGATGCTCTAATCAAGGAACTACCAAGGAGAAAACCACACGCCCACCAACACTGGTACAGCAAGCTACTGTATATAAACACAGAGAGAAAATCTCATACTCAGGATCATGTAGTCAGATAATGAAATGTCTGCAAGCAAACAACGAAGATGAGAGAGCACTAAAGATTTCTCACATCCATGCCTCCTTCAACATATACATTTATACATAGAAATGCCACAATACAGACCTATATTCATATACTTGTCTACCGGAACTCATTAATATATACATATATATATATATATATATATATATATATATATATATATATATATATATATATACTCATTAATATATACTCATATTCGCTGGTCTACACATACAGAAGAGACAACTCCTTGCAGTATTGATCATCAGCTGAGCCTGATTAGGAATAGCCCAATTAGAGAGGAGACCAACAATTAAGCATATATGCCTTAAGAAGTGCTATGTGTACTGATTGATCCCATTTCTTCTTATGCCTACGAGTATGGAACAGTCACATTTCAATCCATCAACATTGCCCAATTCTTATGTCACAAGCTCCAGTGTGGTCTCTAAGTCAGGCATGTCAAACTCGCGACATCATGTGATGTCACATGATGTATTGCAACTTCTTTTCCATTGCCGGCAATGGGGTGGGCGCGGTTTTGTTGTGACGCATCCGGCCCATGGGCCAGCAGTTTGACATGCCTGCCCTAAGTGAAATGTATGTTCACATGAAGGTAGTTCTCAACTTATAACTATTTGTTTAGTGACCATTCAAAGTTACCACAGCACTGAAAAAAGTGACCAATTTTCGCACCTGACTGTTGCAGCACCCCCATGGTGACATGGCAAAGAAAGTGACTTTGCAAAAAAGAAAGCAAGAGTCAGATTTTAAAAACAGAAGGTTTGACCTTTTAGAGGGGGCATTATATGTTTAAATACTTGTTTGAACAAGATTAAAAGAACGGATGACTCTTTAGATAGAATTAGACTTTTATAATGAAAGATATGATTTAGAATTAAAATAGCATTTTTTTTCTTTTTTTGATATGGGAAATATGAAGATAAGAGGAAGTTTGACGAATAAAAGTTTTAGCTGTATAATATTGAGAAAATCATAACTGATAGAGATAATTCAAATACTGATGGGAAATCAAACCTTAACAAGAGCACGAAAAACAGGATATTGATTAATGAATTGACATTATGGATTTATGAATTGATATCATTGTTATTTGTAGGATATTAGTAAAATATGATGAAGATGTTTACATTTAACTCTGTATACCAAAAATTGTAATGGTGTAATGAGGGGGAAGTGGAAAAAATATGGAGAAGAAAGGAGGATCAGGGAAAAAATACTGGATTGTTACAGTAGTATTGAACAGATTTATACTGAAGAAATTAATGTTAAATATTTGAACCCAGACAACATGTTGTTTACTAAGCACTAAATTTTTAAAATAAAACTTTTATAAAAAAAATAAACCATTTCCTGTGGTCAATGTTCAAAGTGACCTTTTAACAATAGAACAAGATGCAACATAACTTAGAAAATTGCTGCTTCAGCTGGATTGTATTTTTGTGTGCTGTGCCAACACAGGTTACAGCTGAGTCAGACTGAAAAGCAAACAGTCCTGATTTCCTCTGCTTCCCTAGATTATTTATAAATACTTGGAAGCTCCAACCAAGTGGAAATGCAAGTAAACAAGGGTCAAGCAACCAAATTTTATATTTCCCAAGATATTTTGTTCTTATCTAGACTGTGGACAGAAGATGATGTATGACAACAGACCACCTTCCTTTTTCTGGCCTTTCCCTGTATCATAAATAATTGCTAGAGGTTGAAGTTGAAATATTTATAGCCTCCTCCCCAAAAAAGAGATACAGTGCAACAAAATGGAACATGCAGATATCAGATATGGCTACCAGTATAAAAACATTTAAAAAGAGCCAGTGGAGTAATGGTTAAGACAGGCTAAATGCTAGGAGACTGTGAGTTCTAGTCCACCTTAGGTAAAAAGCCAGCTGGGTGACCTTGGGCCATTCCCCTCTCTCTTAGCCTTAGGAAGGAACAATGGCAAATCACTTCCCAAAAACAGCATTGCCCAGAAAACTGAAGAGAGTAGTCCATGCATTGCCAGGAATCAACAATGACTCAAAGGCACCAACCCCAATACTTGTGTTTTGAACTCTGGAGGGAAGCAGAAAACAACCAGAATTCAATTGATAATAAAAAATATTAAGCTAACAGCCACACATCCAGAAAAGGGGTAGAATATCTCCACTCCAAGATAATGTTTACCTAAGTTTTCCTTTGGGAATGACAATACCAAATCAATACCTTTTATTTATGGAAAAAGCCAGCCTGAGGCTTTGGCCCCTGTATAACATTAAGCCATTGCCTGAACTCTTCCCTTTTTTCTATTTGAGTTTCCTTTATCAAATTTGTAAGGTAGTTCTCGACTTACAACAGTCCACTTAGTGACTCTACAAAATTACAACGGCACTGAAAAAAGTGACTGATAACCATTTTTCACACTTGGAATCATTTGCAGCATTCCCATGGTCATGTGATCAAAATTCAAACCCTTGGCAACTGGCTCATCTTTATCATGCCTGTAATGTCCCGGGGTCATGTAATCACCCATTTGCCACCATCTGCCAAACAAAGTCAGTGGGGAAGCCAAATTCACTTAATAACCATGTTACTGACTTAACTGCTATGATTAACTGTGTTATGTTGTGAATCATGTTACTAACTTAACAACTGGGGCAAGAAAGGTTGTAAAATGGGGCAAAATTAAGTGTCTCACTTAATAACAGAAATTTGGGGCTCAATTGTTGTTGTAAGTTGAGGATTACCTCTATAGCCATGCATATCACAAAAAACATCTCTGCGTGGCATACAACAAGAGACATCTCTTCTCCCATTTTATCTCCTCCATACACCACACATAGAGACAGGATCCAGAAGAGGAGGGAGGTCGCAAAGGGGCAATCCAATCCAAAGCCTCAGCTACCCCCTTATTCTAAGTAGCAAACAAAGCTTCAGATGGACTGTGCAGCAGATCAATAAGGACAATTCCTAGTGGTCCAACCACCCTCCTATGGAGTTTTACAAATATTGGCAGTAAATAAGCATCAGAAAGCTGAAAAAGCACAGGTCATCGATCACATAGCAGCCATTCTTGGAGATGCCTAATATTTCACTTTCAATGTAATGTTAGGTTTTGGAGATTATAGTACCTGCAACAGCCTACAGCAAACCTGCACAAGTTTAATCAAAAATAACTCCCACTTTTGTAAAAGAATACCAGATTCTGTAACAGCTTTGTTCCCTTTGCCATCCATCTGGTAAACTCGCAAGATTCATTTTTCTTCTCATATATATGTATACATCCAAACTAGACTGTATTGTTTGTCTGGGTCATATATGTGTGTGTATGTGGGCATATGCATAATTATTCTTATTCTTATTCAGTGTATATTGAAGGTGGTTACCCTTTGAGAGCTGTATGCAACAAAATCTCATTTTAATGTATGCTGATTAATGTACATTTAAAGTGACTATTCTATTCTATTCTATCCTATCCTATATCCTATATCCTATATCCTATATCCTATATCCTATATCCTATATCCTATATCCTATATCCTATATCCTATCCTATTCTATTCTATTCTAAATCACACTTTTGTGAAAGAGAGATTCCCCCCCAATGTGATAATGCATTGAACTGTAACTGTTGCCTGTGTGCTATACATTTGGTATGCATTTAAAGGTTTGGACTTAAGTGGAAGAGGGGCTTCTATTTGTTCTGGTCAATCTTTAGATTATATCCAGAAGTTAGGAAGAAAAGTCCATAATCAGAGCTGGACCTGAGAAGCATTTGCTTGCTTTGGCCTAACTGGCAAAAACAAAGATAAAACGAAGGCAAGCACTGATTATTCCCTCTTTATAGAGCTTTACTTGTTCCTTCTGGCCAGATGAAGGAAACTTTAGACTACAATACCTTCTCATTTGATAATGATAAGGTCCACCAAGCACCAGGGATAAAATATAAGCCTTGCCATGAGATCTCTTGATCTTATTGTCATTTTTGTTGCTTTTGTCTTTTTTTTTCCTTTATTTTTATATTTCTCTAATAATGTTACAAGTTTACAACATTTGGAATATCTCAGTGCCACAACATGGTTTATACCTAATGGCTGTACAATATGAAAGCACCCCAGATTCAATAAAATTATGAAATTCGGTCTTCTGTGCTTTTTATCCATTTTTTTTCAACTCCAGTTATTGTTTGTGTTACTGTTTTTTATTTTCTTTTTCAAATATAAAATCTGTTGAATATTATATTCAAGAAGGTAATAACAATACAAATTATTAGAAAATTTCTAGGAAAAAAATGTCCCAGTTTAGATTAGTGGTGAGGGTGCTGGCCTAGAAAACCAGCATCCCTTCTAGATCTGCCATAGATATGAAAGCTGGCTGGGTGACTTTGTGCCAGTCATTCTCTCTCAGCCCAACCCACCTCATAGGGTTGTTGTTGCAGGGAAAATAGGAAGAGAAAGCAGTATTAGCTACATTCACCAACCTGAATTACTTATAAAAGAATAAGAAACAAAATAGAAATTGAAACAGAAATAAAAGAGAAACAGTTATAAAGATAGGTGTGTCTTCATAGCAATTGTGTACGTGAGGTTTGAGATGGCTGACAAACATTAGCCATACCATTCCTGCTTTTTGTTAGCAGCTATGAACGCATTTGTATTTTACCCTCTCTCTCTAAGGCAGGGGTGTCAAACTGCCGGCCCGCGAGCCAGATGTGTCATGCCGAAACCGCACCCATCCCATTGCCAGCAATGGAAAAAAAAAGTCACGATACATCGCGACATGTCATGTGACATTGCAAGTTTGATACCCCTGCTCTAAGGTTACATTATAATTTCCTTTTTTCCCATAAGCTACCCTGCTAGTCTTCAGATCTATAAATCAGTAATTTATTTTTCTCTTTTCAGCAAAAAGTCTATGAGGAGTGTCCAGTCTCTAACAAATGTAGTTTTTAAGCTTTCTGTAATCAAACAAGTTAATTTAGTTATCTTTGCTAGTTCTACCATCTTCACCAACCATTCCTCTATTGTAGGTATTTCAGAGTCTTTCCATTTTAGAACAGAATAGAATAGAGCTGGAAGGGATCTTGGAGGTCTTCTAGTCCAGCCCCCCCCCCCCCGCTTAAGCAAGAGAACATATACCATCTCAGACAAGTGACTGTCTGGCCTCTTTTTAAAAAACTCCAGTGATGGAGCGCCCACGATTTCTGGGGTCAAGCTATTCCACTGGGTTTTGCACATATAATAGTCTTCCTGCAATAGTAATACATGAAAATAATCTTCCATAGCTCTTTTCTAATTGACTATCCACTAGTCCTAGCAAGAAGCATGTTGGTTTCAGTTAAATGTTAATTTTTAAAATACTCTGTATCATATGTAATTGAACCTAGAAATTTCTTGACCTTGAATACTATTTTTCAATCATACAGTTGTCTAAATGTTTCTGCTATTGACTTACTGTATTAGAGATTATATGGCTAAAATGTAAGCCCTTTCTTAATCATCTCAGTATTCTCTCTCTCAAATATATGTAATAACCCCAATTCAGGAATACATTCTACTTCTTGTTTAATTATAGATCTTACTTCCTGGAAACTTTTCTGCTAAAATAATGCAGCTTTTCATAGGACCTTCCACATATGAAGAAAAGTACATTCTGTTTACATTGCTTCCAACATTTTATTGAATGATTACACACACTCTGTGTCTCTGCATATATTTATCTGAATCTATGTGTTTGTGTACAGAAAGAGAGAAATACACACATACACAAAGACACATATTTTTTGTATTGGGTTTAACAGCTGTCTATATACAGTATTACTTTCAACTTAAAGTCTTGCACAGAGCCTGACAGACTGATTTCCATGGATTTCCATGTGCTAACCCAAATTTATATTCCACTTATACTGTCTCTCTGTATTTCCAATAGCGTATATTCTGGAAAATGTTCTTTTGGGGTTTTTTATAATACAAAATACATTAAAAGACTATGCCTCATTAAGTGTCTATAATCATAATCATTACTTTATATCTATATTCTAGTTGTCTAACTATTTTTGAATGTTAAAATATTAATATTCATTTTTCTTTTCCTCTTTTGGAAATGATAAAGACTAATTCTTAGCTTTCTTCAAAACCATTTATCTTATCTTCTCCTGTAAGTCAACTGTTCTGCAAGTGCCCACCGTCAGTTTGTATAATTTTTCATGTTTTTTTTTTCTTTTAACTCTGTCAAAGCTCTGTTCATTTCAGAGGGAGTAGAAATAATCTCCTTTCCTTGAGGTTTTTCAAGGCAATTAACTTAAATGGAAACCCCCACTTATCTTATTCATTGTTTTATAAATTCTTCTGTAAGAGTTTTGAAGTCTCTCTTTCTTTGTAAAGTGGGCAGACTTCTATCCTGGAAAAGATATATAGTATTTTTACCCTTTTTTAATTTTCTCCAGCTCAAGTGCTTTGTACAGAATCATCTCTCTTGCCTGAGCATTGACAAATCTTATAACAACATCTTGTGATTTTTGCTAAGATTGTATATGCCGTGGACACACTCCACATCTTTCTCAATGAATTATACCTCTGGCACAAATTCATTAATTCTTGGAATAAAATATCCTAATAAGCAGTGCTTTTTTTGTAAAAAAAAAAAAAAAAAAAAAAAAGGTGCTGGAACTCACACACGTCATACAACCCGCCTTGCCTACCCTACAAGGTTCCATCCAAAAAAGATGCCGGAATTCCATTCTGGGCGTTCTATGACAAAAAAAAAGCCCTGCTAATAAGTTATTCTCTCCTGTGTTCTCCCAAATGCCTTTAATCCTTAAATTGTTCCTTCTGTTTCCATCCTGAACATCAGATTCAATTGTTCATAATAATGTTTTACATTATTCCCATATTCCCATTTTTAAGCAGTATCCTGGCTAGCTATTTGAGCAATCTCTCCAATTTGTTTTGTTGTGACCTTGAACTGCTTTTTATTTTGGTCATATACACCTTCAACATTCTTACTTTGGTTGATTTTTCCCATTAAAATTTTAATGTAGTTGTGACTAGGAGGGCTTTTGCACAGCTTCACATTATGTACCAGTTGCCCTTGTTTCTAAGTCAGGCAATGGGATCTGCTCATTGTCACTCATGCACTAGTCATCTCCCATTTGGATTTTTTTAATGACCTCACTGTAGGGCTGTGTTCAACCCTCCTTTCCCTCCTGTTCAGTATCTATTATACATGGGGTCTCTTGGAGAAGTCATCTATCAATAGAGGGTCAAATGTTATTAATGTGTGGTGACACACAGTTGTACAACTATACTTTAAGTATAACTGAAAATGTATGAAGGCTCTATCCCAGTGTCTGATGATTGTAGAGGTCTAGATAAGTAAAAAGAGGCAAACTGGAGAGGCTGTGAGTGTAGAAGCCAATGAATTCCAGTAGAATATTTGATCTTGGCCAAGGTTACCTTCTCTATGTGCAGAAGATGTCTGCAACTTGGAATCTTCCTGGACTTATAGCATCCACTGGAAGAGCAGGTGGAGACTCTTATAAACAGCAACTTTATAGAAGTCCATTTTGTGTACCAGCTGAATCATTCACAGATCAGGGGGTTCTGTTGATGGGCACTTAAGTGATTGTCACATTATGTTTTGACTATAAGACTTACTACAATGGACTACTGCTCAAGACCATTCAGGAGTTAGAGCTGACCCAGAATATACTGGTTTGAGAAGCAACAGATAGATCGCATTTCATCCAACCTACATCTCTACTTGGACAGCTGCATTGACTGCCAATTGGCTTCAAGGTGCCATGCAAGCGGATGCTTATTACCTTTCAAACTGCATACAATAGTATCTGCGAGGCTATTTACTCCAGGGAGAATCCATCCATCTGATGTAATACAGTAGGGAAGACTTTCTACAGGTCCCAATCTCTAGGAATGTTACTATCAGGAACTCTAAGTACGAGCCTTTTCTAAGGCAGCCACTTTCTTTTAGAACTGGGTGCTAAACCCATCCTTGGTTTTTGCCCACTGGGGGACACAAGAGTGGGATAAATAGTGTCCTTGTATTTTGCTGTTTGGCTCTTATAATACTATGGCCTGCAGACATTTTGATTTACACCACCATATATAACACTGCTGGGTTTATTTTTTTTTTCTTTTTGCGTGTGTGTGTGTGTGTGTGTGTGTGTATGCAAGATAATCAAACAACGAATCAGTGAACACCTAGAAGCAAACAAAGTCATTACAAAAAACTAACATGAGTTTGTCAAAAACAGATCATGTCAGACAAACCTTACGCATTCTTTGACCAAGTGACAACATTAGTGGACCAGAGGAATGCTGTGGATATAATTTACTTGGACTTCAGTAAGGCATTTGATAAAGTAGATCACAATCTACTACTTGATAAGATAGAAAAATGTGAGTTAGACAGTATCACCACCAGATGGCTACGTAGCTGGCTGAGCGGCCGTACTCAGTATGTGGTCCTCAATGGAACTGCATCTACATGGAGGGAAGTGTGTAAAAGGGTGCCCCAGGGCTCTGTTCTGGGCCCAGTGCTCTTCAATATCTTCATCAATGATTTGGATGAGGCGATAGAAGAGGAACTCATCAAATTTGCAGACAACACCAAGCTGGCAGAAATAGCCAACACTCCAGAAGATAGGCTTAAGATACAGAAGGATCTTGACAGATTTGAACATTGGGCACTATCTAACAAAATGAAATTCAATGGTAAAAAAAGTAAGGTTCTACATTTAGGCAAGAAAAACCAAATGCACAGGTATAGTATAGGTGGTACCTTGCTCAATAGTAGTAACTGTGAGAGGGATCTCGGAGTCCTAGTGGACAATCACTTAAATATGACCCAGCAGTGTTCTGCAGCTGCCAAAAAAGCCAACAGTGCTAGGCTGCATTAACAGAGGGATAGAATCAAGATCATGTAAAGTGTTAATAACGCCTTGGTAAGGCCACACTTGGAATACTCTATCCAGTTTTGGTCACCACGATGTAAAAAAGATGTTGAGACTCTAGAAAGAGTACAGAGAAGAGCAACAAAAATTTATTAGGGGATTGGAGGCTAAAACATATAAGGAACGGTTGCTGGAATTGGGTATATCTAGTTTAATGAAGAGAAGGACAAGGGGTGACATGATAGCAGTATTCCAATATCTCAGGGGTCACCACAAAGAAGAGGGAGCCAAGCTATTCTCCAGAGCACCTGAAGGCAAGACAAGAAGCAATGGATGGAAACTAATCAAAGAGAGAAGCAACCTAGAACTAAGGGGAAACTTCCTGACAGAACAATTAATCAGTAGACAACCTGCCTCCAGAAACTGTGAATGCTCCAACACTGGAAGTTTTTAAGACGAGATTGGACAGCCATTTGTCTGACATGGTATAGGATTTCCTCCCTGAGCAGGGGGTTGGACTAAATGACCTCCAAGTTCCATCATCATCATCATGTATACATTATATTATGTGTGTGTGTGTGTATATACATTTAAAAATCTTAGAAATTAATCATATAGATGCCTATATACCACAAGGCACTTATGGGTGCATGTGTGTGTGTGTGTGTGTGGTGTGTGTGTTTGTGCATATGTAGGCTGTGGAGATATTTATATACACATATATACACACTTTGAAAAGCTACTTCTGACATTTCCCCCCCAGTTTTTATTTTACTGGGTTAGTTTTGCTAGAACTATTTTTAAAGCCACATTCATGCACTTCACTAAAAGTTTCTTTTTGTGGCTGATTTATGGCCTCCAGGGCTATAAGGGGAGAACTACAGTTCCAACCCTCTGTGGTTCTGCCCTAGAGAGGTGAGGGGCCCAAAAGAGGGACTGACTGAAGTAAACTAAGAAAATGAGTCAGAAACTAAGAAAGGAATATGACACAGCCATCACACTGCACACACAACTTACATTTATAATACAACCAGGAGTAGTAAATTAATTTTAAATAAGAGCACAATCATCATCTTTATCATCACCATAAGCCCACAAAACACACACACACACACACACAACTGAGGCCTTTTCATTGAACCAGGGATTGATTTTGTTATTCCTACTATACTATCTATTACGCTCTGTCAGTTAACCTCTAATGAGCACCTTTTGCTCCAACCTTCTGAATCGGTAGGAAACTGAATTGCAATTTCTCATCCTCAAAAGACATCAAGAACAGATATATTGCCTGAACTCACACCAAGCTCAAGGGGAAAGAAAATAAAGAGATGCTCAGAGCAGAAAGTATCTTTTATTTCCTTATATCAGTGTTTCCCATAGCCCTTTTAACAATGGGCTAATTATAAGTATTCTGCTTAAATGTAGTATAAATTAAAGGATAACTCTGTTATATGGTCTTTCAAAATTCTGTCCTTCTTAACCCCTCTAATAAGACGTATCTTAAAAAGAATTGGAATATACATATATATACACATACACATATACATGTATATACACTCCTCCTAGCAGATCAAACAAAGTTAGCTCCCTTCAGATATTATAATCAAGCCATGGTTAATGTTGTTCTAAAAGAGAAATCATAATTCATGGCCACTGCACTCTATTCTCAACTACAGAGAAACACAACCCGTCTAGAGATCTTAGATTTGTAAACAGTATTGGTTATATTTCTAAAATAATTAGCACAACTATCTAAAGGGATTTTTTTTTCCATTCTACTTGGCCACAGTCAATTCAGCTAGCTAAAGAAAGTTTACAGGACTTCATTGTTAACATTAATAAGATATTTGAATGCTAACTCTGATTTGTACGATATATTTCAGAGTTCAATCAGGAGCCTTAAGCCTATTGTACCCTGAGCTGAATTATGTTGGGGGTTGGACTAGTAGACCTCCAAATTCCTTCCATCCATATGATTCTACTCTACATACTTAGGTCCATGCCTCAGTTAGAAAGATCCTGCTTGAAGTGCAAAAGATGTTGATTTGAATGCCTCCAATCAATATAATGTGCAATTGACAATCTGGACTCTGGAGTATCGTAAAGGAAGGCTGGCTTTAAAATAATTAACCAGTGGAACAGCTTGCCTTCAGAAGTTGTGGGTGCTTCATCACTGGAGGTTTTTAAGAAAAGAGTGGACAGTCACTTGTCTGAAATTGTATAGGGTGTCCTGCTTGAGTAGTGGGTTGGACGAGAAGATCTCCAAGGTCTGTTCTAGCTCTATTCTGATTGATTGACAGACATATATAGAGAACTAAATGTGAAAATAGTCTTCTGATATGTTACTTCACTATACATTATCCATATGATTGGGCAGTTTTTTTTCTAAAATCATTGACTGTGAACAGACTTGAAGCTAAAGCTGCAGTCAGAAACTTCTGCTTCTTCTCTTCTTCTCCATTTCATCATGTTCATTGTATCTACTGTGTATTGTCATACTGCATTTCTATTCTGTCTATTGCAGGAATCCTGCTCGACTGTCCCAGTTAGCTTGATTTTGTTCAAGATTCGGAAGCATGCTGGTAGTAAAGAGAAACAATATAATTACCTGCCTTACACACAGTTTCCAGAAAGGCAGCCACATCAGTATCTGGCAGTGAGTACTAAGTCTCTTCTGCAAAACTAATCAAGTCATCTTTGTGTTGAGCTTGACCAGTGGTAACTTTATAGAAAGGTCCATAATAGATTTCTTGGCAACCATATGGAAGTTCTCTATCACCTTTTTCCAGGATGACTTCTTGACTTCCTAGTCTAAATTATAACCCTGATGTTTCCTGAGGGTCTCCCATCCAACAAATATTCAGGTCTGACTTCTTAATCTTTTTAGATCAGATCTTATTTGCTCCCTTTCAAAAGACAAAGCCATTTATTGTCTCTGGAATTTTTTTTACTGGTCTGGAAACAAGGAAGCCGTAATGCTCTTCTTCATCTCTTAATATAACTGTGTCCTCAGATACAGTTTGACTGATTAGGAGAGAGTTTCCCTTTCACAGTAATGCAAGAGTTGGATGCTCAAACGAAGACCTAGGTGTTAATTATCGGCGTTTTGGAAGGAAAGAAAGTTTGCCTTCCTACACAGCGTCTCAGCACAATGACTTCATTCAGCAACTCCTGTTCATGCATGCGAAGTTTTGGTAAAGAGGAAATCCCACAGAGTTCAAACCCCCGTGCCTAATTTACGTGGCTCTCCTCCTCCCCTTGTTTGCTTTCCAGGTCTTGGCCAGAGATAACAAAATAGTCACCAGTGAAATGTCTGGAGTAGCTGCTTAGTAACGAATGGAGGCCAACCAGACTTCCCTCATACCCCCTGGGCAATATGGTAGATTCTCAAAAGTTAAACAGCACTTTGAAGCGCCCCCCCCCTCCCTTTCCCTCCCGTGCACTTTGCAAGCTTTTCAAATTCAGTCAGGTTTTTAATGGACAAAGCAGAGATGCCGTCTGCTTAAAATTTACCTGGGGATTAAAGCAAGATTGGAGAGAGGTGGAAATAGAGATTAAACTCTGTGATGCATTGACGTAATAAGAAGAAATTTTGGCAGTTTACAATCTTCCTTTCCTTCTGCGGATATGGAAATGTCAAGGTTTTCCCCTTGACTGAATCAAAATCCAGACACAACAAAGCTGCACAGGGCAGAAAAAGCATCTCTTCAAGCTGAACCACCTGGTGTTATCAGACAAAGCCAAGGTGTAGTGAGAAAACACATGAAATGTAATTTCTTGAAGTCTTTATAATCAAGCTGTGAACTTGGTTGAGGCCGTATTTCATCTGAAATATGTGTACGGTCAAAACATAACAGCCCTGATTGCAACTAAGAAAACAGACCAATTATGATTTTGTCCAATTATGTTGTACAGATAGTCCTCAACTTACGTCCAAAATTGAGCCCAACATTTCTGTTGCTAGACAGTCAAGACATTTTTAAGTGAGTTTTGTGCCTTTTTATGACCTTTCTTGCCATAGTTGTTAAGTGAGTCACTGCAACTGTTACAGCAAGTTAGTAACACAGTTGCTAAATGAATCTGGCTTCCCCATTGACTTTGCTTGTCAGAAGGTCGCTAAAGAGGATCATATGACCCCAAGACACTGCCACGGTCACAGATAGGAGCCAGTTGCCAAGTGTCTGAATTTTAATCATGTGACCATGGGGATCCTGCAACGGTCGCAAGTTTTTCCATGTCATAACTTTGAACGGTTACTAAACAAACTGTTGTAGGTCAAGGACTATCTATACCAAACATATCAAACTCACGATGTCATGTGACATCGCACAACGTATCGGGACGGTTTTGCTATTGCCGGCAATGGGGTGGGCGTGGCTTCCGGATAACCCGTCTGGCCCACGGGCCGGCAGTTTGACACCCCTGATCTATATTCTTTGCTCAAATGTTAACTGAACAGAGAAGCAGGTGCTTATTAACTGAGTGAGTCCAACTCCATATCACAAAGATCCCCCCATGTTAATGTTATAGCTTTCTGCTGTAAATGGAGTTTAGAGCAGCTAACATATGTAGTTAAAACAAAAATCAGTTTCAGCCTCAGTATCAAAATCTGTGCCTGTTAAAAACAAATCCTCCCAAATTAGCTACACTTTCCAGTGCATGCTGGTGAGGTTCAGAGTCAAACCTTGACAGCAGAAAGACAAAGAAGATGGAATTTAGCCGAGAGTTTAAGAACTTAGGAAAGAACGAAGCTTTAGATTCTTACCTTATCACACCCCAACTATCTTACTTCTTCCTTATGGCATCTTCAAGAGAGAAAGGAAAATCTATGAAAAACCCAGTTATAGTAGTGGTTAATACCTCTAAGGTGACATACCTCCATTACAAAAACTGAGCAGGTATCCAAACAAATGTAAGGCTTCACTGTTTTATGGCAGCCTAAGCAGACAGGTTTCAGAAACATCTCACTTCCAAAACATGATGAATAAGTTTAAGAACTCTTCTGGCTGGTGTTTGATGTCTAGTAAAGTACCATTTTAACAAATGACTCACGGACACCAGCATTTAAAAAATGTAGAATGATTTAGTTAATCCTGTTTGTTTTTCTGGTGGATCCTTGGGCCAAGAGAGGGAGAGATTTACTATCCATGTAAGCTGGCAATTGTCCTTTTAAAGGAACTCAGCATTTTCATATCTGTTTCCTGCATAACCCAGAGGATTATTTAGACACCAAAGGTACTTGGTTTTAACATAAGTATGAATTAACAGCTGGGGCAAGAAGAGGTATACATTCAGAACTGAGCACAAATGAGCTGCATTTCACATCACCCTCCCAAAATGGAGAACTATCTTAGAAATGGGGTATGAACCCTACTTACATGCTACTGTAATCGCAGCCGCAGCTGCTTCTGTCCAAACTCTGATATTGACAAGAAAGACCATTGATTTGTATCCTTTTTTTCCCCCAGTCTGTTTTTATACAAATAACATGGCATAGCACACGGTGCCAACTTCCCCATAGTGCCTTCTGTTTTTCCAACCTCATTGCTACAGCTAAATGAGGAAATTTGTGACAGCTCTTTTTCCTCTCTGACTGTAATCCAAGTAAGAAAACAAAAAGCAAACTCTGCCCAATCTGGAATTCTGGTGTACAGGTAGTCCTCGACTTACGGCACAATTGAGCCCATTTCTGCTGCTAAGCAAAACCATTGTTCAGTGAATTTTGCCCCATTTTTCTTACCACAGTTGTTACGTTATAATGCGGTTGTTAAGTGAATCTGGCTTCCCCATTGACTTCCCTTGTCAGAAGGTCGCAAAAGGTTATCACGTCATCCCGGGACATTGCAACCATCATAAATATGAGTCACTTGCCAAGCATCTGAATTTTGATCACATGACCCTGGGGATGCTGCAGCGGTCAAAAGGATGAAAAACAGCCATAAGTCACTTTTTTGTTTCTGTGCTGTGATAACTTTGAATGGTCACAAAATGAACAGTTGTAAGTCTAGGACTATCTGTACTTTATCAGAATACCAAATTCTGTTCATTACTAGTCAATTTTGTAGGTTGGAAATATTATTGGTATGAATAATTGTACCCATCATGACAATTGTTTTATTCTGTTCGGGAAGAAATAAAGGTGACTCTTTTGCTCAGAATATCGCCTGGAATGCTTCAATACTACAGTGTTTTCACTTTATTTCTACTTTCCAATTCCTTACAAACCAGTCTGAAACTGATCTTTGATTGCCTTCACATCTGCTGGCTCTGAACACTATGGTAATAATGTGCAGGGAATACCAAGAACAAGTAGAAAGATAAAACATCCAGGATGGTGATTGCAGCATTTTGGTCTAAATAGTGTTGTTTTTATCTATCCCTTGACATCACACACAGGTGCAAAGGAGTACAATTTCAATTATGATGCTGCTACTGCTCTATGGTCCTCCCCTTTAGTCCCTGTTGCTAACTAATCCTTTCAGTTCTGTAATAGGATAACTCTCTTTCCGAAGTAGATTCAAAATGTGAAAAATTAAATAAGTATTAAACAGTGACCTGCCAACGCGCACCATCCATTATTTCTATTACAAAACCTCCATTAGTTGTGATATTAGAAAGACAGTTGGACAGTACTTTGTGCATTAAAGCACTTTTTCATTAATAGATCTAATCTTGGTTCTAACTTGTTGAGTTCTTACTTGCTTTCATGTGCACCTGGGTGGGGGTCCAAGAGGCTGGAAGGCAAGGTGAAGCAAGAATTCAGTGTCTTCACTGTAAAGTAAAGCAAACGGAGCAATGGCTTTTCTTTAACAAAGATCCTGAAACCAACTAGCAATATTAAAATCTGGTTCAAAAGTACTGCAAAGGTAGCTTATCTAAGTTGAGAAAATTAAGTGGACAGCTTGCTCCTTTGAACATAGATTGCGACACTGTTGAGAAGAATTAAGATAAGATCACTAATAAGATTGTCTCATGTTACTTCCATAGCATACTTGCAGTGATGCTCAGTCTTGACTTGTCTGTGCCTAAGCCAAGACATAGCCAATTAAGAACAAAACACAATTCAGAAGCCCCAGCATTGGAAAAATAAGGTCTAGCTTTGCTCAATTTTCAGAAGAAAAATAGGAATGCAGTCACTGAATGAAGCCAGTGTCATGGAGATGATCCATCAGGAACTGGTCTAAGGGCTGTCCAAAAAGTGCACAAGGGGAGGCCTTTAGAGGGGGGTAGCAGAAAAAAAGGCAATAATAATATATGCCCGCTGGTCATCATCCCTAAGTACTAATATAGTATGCAATGCAACTTGCATGTACAAATCAGATGAACAAACTTAATAGATATTTTGAAGAGTCTGCTTTACTTCACTTTTCATTTTGACTCCTCTGTTATGAAGTTCTATCATACTTCATAAGGACAATCTGAAAAAGGTTAATTGGATGTCAAAAATCTCATTTTCAGTTCATTGGATAGGAAGTTTATTTATTAACCACCTGCCTCTCTGGACCTAATGACTGAATGAAAATACCAGACTGCAACTCTCCGTCTTAAACAAATTACATGCTGGAAAGAAAGCAAACATCTGCAATTTGCCTCTGGCAAAAAAAAAAAGAAAAGAAGAGGAGAGGATTATCAGGGCAAACGAATTCTTTGTTTGCCAGGAAATTGGGGGGGGGGGAGGGAGAGAGGAGAAATGACAAAGCAATACACAAGTTTCTGATACAATTTTTATCAATTACACTCGGTCATGTCAATGTTTCCTTCTTGAAAACTTGTTTGTAGCAAGGAGATGGGGGGAAGTTGAATTGAGAAGGGAAGTGGGGGCCTTTCAATATTTTTTTGCAATGTTTTTAACCAAAGAGATTGGTATTGTTAAGGAGCTGCTCTTAAGAGGAAGATCCAATCAGTTAGAAAGTCACACATTAGCAGGGCAGAAAATATACGATAGTGTCAAAAGAATATAAAATAGTCCCAAATTGTTTGATTTACCCTCAGATAATCATAACCAGGAGGGAACTAACGACTGTAACTATCAATCCAGTAGTGTAGAGGTAATCTTCGACTTACGACAGTTCATTTAGTGACCATTCAAAGTTACAACATGATTGGAAAAAGTGACTTACAATCATTTTTTACAGTGATGACCATTGCAACACCCCTGTGGCCATGTGATCACAGGATGCTTGGCAGACCGGTTCATATTTATGACGGTCACAGTGTCCCGGAGTCACGTGATCTCCTTCTGACAAGCAAAGTTAATGGGAAAGCCAGATTCGCTTAACAACCATGTTATTAACTTAACAACTTCAGTGATTTGCTTAACAAGTGTGGCAAGAAAAGTCATAAAAAGGGGGTAAAACTCCCTTAAGAAATATCTCACTCAACAAGAGAAACGTTGTAGTCATAAGCTGAAGACTACCTGTGATGGCATAGAAGGATTGTTAGCTATGAATGGGCGAAAGGATTTGCCCCTTTGAAGCAACCGAAAGGCGGTCTAGAAAGGGAAACTGGGGCAACTCTGCACGGGACCTTCTCAACTGACAAACAGCCTCTGCAGAGTTTTAAGTGAGCTTCACAGGTGGAGGAAGTTCCCTCCGACTGTTCCAAGAGCTTTCGGAAGGCAGCTTCTAGGTGCCCTATCATAAAGAGAAAGTTGACAAATGGACTTCCATGTTGCCTGAAGCCAGGTTTTCACATGAAAAGAAGCTTTATTAAGCAGGGGGAGCCTTAGCAAGAGGTTCAGAGTACAATCACGATTTCAGAGGCCAGCATTTCTCATGCTCCCTTGTATTTGATTTGAGGCTGAAAGCCGTTCAAGGGAGCCAAAACAAGCAGAGCCATTCCTGCCGACTTCCACAGGTTTGTTTCGTGGAGCCTCTTGCATCTCCAGCCGGACTCAGAAAAACCACACTGCTTCATTTATCAAAAAGGGTATGACTCAAGGCCCAGTTTATTAATGTTTAGAAGTCCTCAGCTCGACAGACAAGTTGCACACATAAGTGGCATTTTCATTTTTTTTTTATTTATTCCTCTCTGGTATTGTGGAAGAGGTAACATTAAGCAATACTTTGCAATGGTGCTTATATTTAGGTTGGCTCGAGTAGACTCAAAAAAAAAAAGAGTTCACTGCTAAGGGGTAAACTGAAGGTCAGCACAAAAAGTGATGAATGGTGTGTTCATTGTATCAAAGAGGGAACACTCTTCAACTCAGGTCTTCTAATGGAAGGTGCTCTTGTCTCTCACATGAAAACTGGCATGTAAGAACAAGGCTGGAGTTATTCACGCCAAATTGTCCTTAGGATTGTCGTTGGACTAAAAGAACAGGGCCTGCCCTCTCTTTAGAAGTTACTGCCATTTCCATTTAAATGTAATGGACATCTAGACTAGCCTTCGTGAAATTGATAGCTTCCAAAAACATAGGATACACAACCCATGGCCAAAGACTAAGTTGGGAATTATCATACAACACAAATGAAGGATATCGGGTTTGGGAAGGCTGGTCTACACTCAGTAGAACAGAGTGAGCTAATGTTGTATGTTCTTTAGATATTGCTTGGGAGGCATAAAAGCTAGGGTGAGGAGCAAGGTTGAACCTACCAATGTATATGTCTTTGCACTTTCAAATATAGTACAGTGGGAAAGGCGATACAGAACAGAAACAGATGTCTCCTTAAAGGTATCACTCTTTGGTTTTACAGGGCTGCAGAAGGCATTGAAGGGGTGCTTCAGTTCAACAACACTTCCAGGATTACTACTCTTTGCAATCAGATTGATAAATCCAAGCGGGAATTCATTCTCAAGCAGGAGTTTGAATCATAGGAGGTAGCAGTACATGGAAATGACCTTGGGAGACAGAAGAAAGAACAACAGACTAGGCAATGGTCAAATAAGAAGCAGATGAGTCTGCAAAAGGAATGGGAGAATGGCAAACTTCTCAAAAGAGACTCCCTTTAGATCAGAGGTCCCCAACCTTTTGGGCACCAGAGACCGGTTCCATGGAGAGAGGTTTTTCTGCGGACTGGAGGGGATGTGGTTTTGTGTGCTGCCTGCATCCCACAGATGGGGCTTTGCTTGTTTGTGTGGACCGGTTGCTGGCATGCCACGGTCCGGTACCGATCTACGGACCGGGGGTTAGGGACCCCTACTTTAGATTGTAAAGGTGGTGAAAGAGATGTACTTTCAGACTTGCAGAACCTTACAATAAAGATAAAGCTAGTACCCACTGGGTATGGTTCTTGTCTAGAGTACTTTGCAAGACTATTGCAAATTCAATGAATTTGTTGTGGCTTTGGAGGCTGTTACGGATAGTGTGAAATAAAATTGTAATATTTTATTATAATTAATGTAATAAAATGATAAAGTTCTCAGACTTTCAGAGTTCTTATGTGGTGGCAAGGCTTATAATCCTTTGATTTCCTTTTCTGTCTCGGCTTAAATGTGATCAGTCATGTGCCTTAACTTTGCTTTCTTGTACTAATTCAATCATATATTTGTGATATGGGGTTCCTGCAAACGCAGTTACAAATTATCTAGCCCCATGATCTAGAATATATTTTCTCAAAGTATATTTAAAAAATGAAGTTCAAAGGATTATTAGCCTTGCCATCCCAAAAGAATTATGAAAGGTAGAGAACATTATGCTGGCTGAGGAATTATGGCAATCAAAGTCCATACATATTAAAGTTGCTAAGGTTGAGAAACACTAATCTAGCATTCAATATTCAATGTGGCAAGCCCAGCTGACTGCTCCTTATCAATTTGAAAAGTTAGTCATTTTAAGCCTTTTTGGTGGGAGACCACCAAAATGTCCAGAACTCTGTTAGACTGGGAAACTGAGAAAACCAGTCCAGACGTAATGGGAAATTTCTATTGTACCATTATCAAGAGAACTATGTGGCTACAAAAAAGACTAGATTTTCAATGTAGCAAGGTCTAACATTGATGGGACCAGGCAGACATTGACTTCACTCAGTATAAATAAGGGTGGAAACTTCCTCTTACAGTTTCTAAGATTTCAGACAAGCAGTAAAAGTATTTTACTGACCTCTACTGAGTTCTTGCTTCTGCTATCTAACCCATCTCTGTTGGACTTGAGAATTTATTTCTAGGAATGGATGTTAGTTTGTTACTTCATCAAAATAAAAAGCACCAATGTAATCTTTCAAAAGAGTTGCTGATGCAGTCTTGCTCTGAAGATCCTTTTCTTTATGCAAGGATTTCAGGATATTGATTTAAGCCAACATGCCTGTAATTAAACTTCGTTCCTCTTTGTTTTCCTTTTTCCTCGTGGAAAATGTATCTTTTTAGGTTTATAGCATATGCCATTATCTGTTGTATGTTTTAACATAAGTACTGAATGTGTTTTTGCTGGAAAAAGACATAAAAATGGCAGCCTTTCAGTATTCATAATTCCTCCTTGAAGGAATTCTGTTCCGAAGTTCAGTTTCCTAGGGCAAGAAGAGTAAGAATCCCTCCCCAGATCCTTTTCACTCCAAATTAGCCTGCTAGTCTACCAGGGTAAAAGTCAAAGGGATATTGTTCCAGAGTATCTCTGGGATATTCCTGCCCATAAAGATAACCTCTAAGTTATTTCAAAGCTCTGTAATTTCTATTTAAATCCTAGAGTGTTTAATGGACTGAAATAAGTAAACATATTTCATCTTCACTGACCTTTGTCTTAATACCAATCACAGAAGTCATTCTTTCTGTAGAGGGATTCAACATCGTAGAAAGGCATTAGATGTGGCTTTAAAGAAATGTCCCTCCCATTAGCTTTCAAATATTTAATTAGGCACTAATTGGACCCTCCAATATTATTCATAAGAAACCTTCCTGAAGCTGAATTTGGCTAACTGCTAAACTTCTTTGTGATTAAGTCTTGGAAAAAGATCCTAAGCATACAAACGCATGACACGGCTACCCAATCTCTAAATTTACATTATCTAAAATAAACACTGTCTGATGTTTTCTGTAACTGACATGCAATGAAACCCACACTGCAACCAATATGATAAGCCTGGTAAACAACAGAAATTACACTTCATTACACACCAAGAAACATTTGCTTAACTTTCATATACACTGTTTGGTTGCTATGAACATTGCAAATCACAGTAAAGAAAGGGTAGAATTTTGAAAAACAGCACACAAAAAATTGGCCATCTTCAGATTACAACCTAGGTCCAATTTAATTTTATATTTCATCACTTAGCATTAAAAGGCTTTCAAAACTGTTACCAAAAGATATTTCATTATTACAAAAGCCCCATCCTAAAGCTTTGTTTGTGATACTCCGCATCTAGTTTGTGTCACCACATGATTCTAAAACTTTTTCAATCATCCTTGAAAATTATTTCTACTGTTTTCAAGAAGAAAAGAAAGGTGAGCTTTTTCACACTGAAACATATTCTAAAATGTAAGGGTTGAGTTGAATAGGCTCAACACATATTCATTATTATGCCAATAAGTAAAGGGAACTCTATTAGGAGCAATATGTGTTCTTACAGCTACAGCACCAAAGACTTTTGTACGATACAACATAAGCTTTTATACAATACTATACAAGTAGATTTGATGAAGAAAACTGTACCTTGCAAATCTCTACGTCATAATAAATATATTCAGCCTTTAAGGAGTCATAAGATTAGGCTTCGGCTGCAACAGAGCATCCTGGTTACTCTTTTGGAAATTATCATTTTGGCTTGTTCACATATTCCAGTTTCAACTCTGTTCTTCCTGAGCAATAAGAAACTCAGGGATACATTATTTATCAACTATATTTTATTTTCTTTAGAAGAAGAACACCCAAGACAATATTTGCATTTTTTTTTTTTTTACAATTTATATGATGAACAAAGACACTGCTTAAATGTTTCAACCAACAGATTAGCTCCACCTGCAAGCAAAACCTTCCCAAAAGCAGGAACCAGTTCCTTCAATCTCTGTCCTGGTAACTGGCAGAGCACTCTGAAAATCTAATCCCTAACTGCTTTCCTGTTTAACTTTCTGCTGCTCAAATACCAGTTTTACACTAAGAGGGGGGTTCCCCAATAAAATTCTGGTTTCTTCCCCCCCAAAAAAACCAAAAAACCCACAGCCAAAACATACAATTGCAGCCAGCATACCCCTTATGTGGCTGGCCCTCAAGTGCCTTGCCACAGAACAGAGAGGTTTTATTTTTCTAACCACTCATTTGATAAAGTTTACTTTCCTGTCAATTAGATGAATCATGTTTTAAAGCCATCTAAGCTATGCAAGCAAATTCCAGGGTGATATGTGGTAGGAAAAAATGCATTGTTTAGAAAAGTATTCCTCCAGTTCCATTTTATAAGGCCATATCGGGCTTCAACCATATGGACCCAATGTTGCGGTTACAATTGTCCCCTTTCTCCATTCCAGGTCTGACAGAAATATTATATTAGTATTGATGGCTTAATCTCTTGCTATTTTCTCTGGGAATCTCTACACACCTTTGTGCTGGTTTTTCTCATCTCCCACCCATCCACCCACCCCAATATTGCAAGAAAATATGATGGAGAGGAAGCTACTATGACTTACCATCCATGAGGCATAATCTTGAACCTGGGTCTTCCAGCTCTTGTCCAACATCCTAACCATGTCTCTGCACCTGTTCTACCATGAATTCTCCCTCCCCAAAACAAAAAATAGCCCCATGGGAGAGCACTTATTATTCTTCCAAATGTAGTGACAATCCTGGGAGGCAAACACAGAGGTCAGCCACCACAACTTTTTCTCATCTCCCTACTTCATGTTAAATTCATGGCAAGCAGCTGAGAAGTATTACAGATAATGATGGGTAAGTCCATCCATGGATAAGCCAACCCTTGAAATTTCTACCTAAATACCATTAACCTCTGATTAGCTGACCCTCAATTTTTTAACCTTGCTGACAGGTGAGAAACTGCAAACTGTTGCATTCATTTATAAAACTGTGCAGTTTTAAGGCCATGACAAACTTTTTTTAAAATCTGAATTGTGGTTCTGAGTTAAGCTGAACCCAATTTGTGGGATGTATTTTGGAACCTGTAATTCTTGGCTTATTCCTCAATATATACAATATTCTTGAAAATAAAAATAAAATCAGTCTCATTTGCTTTGCTGCCTAATTAAAATTAATGATGGAATAAAGACACCTTTTTCATGCTTTTATCTGAAGGGCTAAAACCCAACATTCATCTTTGCTTCATCTTCTTTTTTGCCTCTTATCTTTTCACCAAGTCTGTTTATCAATCTATTTCATAAAAGAAATACCAAGGCTGTTCTCTCACTTTGGCCAAGTTTTGTTCTCTGCCACTAGTTGTACCCCACCTCCATCAATTTTCTTTCCTACCTTTTCTTAGTTCAGCAATAGCATCCTGGCCTATTCAGGGCAATTTGTATATCATGATGATGTGGAAAATACCAATTCTGAGGGTAGAAAAGGGGACCACCTCTGGAATATCATAGAAGATACCCCCTAAACACCAGCTAATACATTCTCCCAGAAGTTTTCATCTGCAACCTATGCTGTTATGGGCAAATGATTTCTGACATCAGAATATTATAAAATATTGTTAATTTCTTTCTTCAGATTTTGATCACCTCCTTTCCTGTATTTAGTCCACTTAAGGGAAAAGAGGCATTCCCTTCAGGACTTTTCATTCACATGCTAAGAAGTAAAACTTAAGATCATCGTGATGGATTTATGTTAAAGCAATATTGCCTTGATTCTTGATAGGGCAAAGAAGGGTTGCTAAGTCCCAAGTGTTTAGACAGTGGAAGAAGATGGCTTTGTGACAGAGAAAAGCAGGAGCTTTCATCTTTCGTCTGGGTAAGTATAAACAGGGGTCTTCAAATTTGGCCCTTTTATGACTTGTAGACTTCAACTCCCAGAATTCCTCAGCCAGCATGCCTGTCTGAGGAATTCTGGGAGTTGAAGTCCACAAGTCATAAAGGGCCAAGTTTGAAGACCTCTGGTCTAGTATTTCCCAGAGTGGATGGGACAAAAACATGGGTTTTTTTGTTGTTTGCACTTTGTGGGGGTTATAGGAGTTGTAATAAACTGGGTTCTAAAATATTTGCTTAAGGCACGCGTTTCATTCACTAACATCCTTCAACTCCTCCCAGAATGGATGTTATTGGAAATGATGAAGCTTCCTATTTTTCATTATTAAATTTTACATATTTATAAAATTTACAATTCAGTGCTTGCTAGCCCTTCTCCCACTAGCTAAGATTCCTAGCTCTTGCTTATGTATGATACCCTGACACTGAAATTCAACTGGAGGAAGTGGGGGGGGGAGAATTATAATTCAGTACATGGAGTTGCGGGGAGAACAGCATTTTCCCCACATGACAGCGGCTGATTGCCTTGGGTTAGCCAAACTGAAATTATAAGAAAGTATATTACTAACTATACAACCTGATAGGATTTCAATGGCATTTCAGTGGCCACAAATCCTGTAAGATGAGTAATGGCTTATCCAGTTTTTCATCCAAATCAGTTTCTTATAATTAATTGCCTCACTCAAAATGGCTGCAATACACCAGATGTAAGGAGAGAGGGTCATTAGGAATCTGGTTACATATTTATGTTGCTTAAGAATTGTGATTGATGCTCTCAGAATCAGTTTGGATATACTGAAGTAGCTTCAGGAATCTTAATGCATCTTAGCAAAGTTATTTACTAATCACCTGAGATCTTCTGGTTTTTTTTTTAATTTTTAATATTTTTATGTGATGCCCTTGCCTGAATTAAATATTATTTATCCAATAGCTACTTGCATTTCTTTGTAACCAAGTCAGACATTACATTTATATAATTGTTTTTGGAGGAAAGATGAATATGATGTACGGGTGTTTTTTTCCTCATTTTTATCTCCACTCCCCATCCTGTGAGATAGGTTGGGTGGACAGATTGAAACTGGCACAGGATTCCTAAATTCTGTGCACAGGATTGGAAAAGATCAGTGCTTTTCAAATTTGGCCACTTTGAGACATGTGAACTTCAGCTCCCAGAATTCCTCATAACACTTTACTAGATGACCTCTAGAATTGCTTCCAAACTTTACTTTCTATAGGCTCCATTACCAAGCTGAATTTTAGTTTCACTACAACACCTTTCATCATGAAGCATGGGGCTAAACTATTGATGGAAAACAATTTGCTCTCAATCTACTTACTTCTGAACTGGTCTAAGCCTTTAGATAAGACACATATTAGGAGCTAATTGATACCATTTCTGAAAACCAGGTCCAGAATGTTTTTATAATAAGTATATTATTAATTATTAAAAAGACAGTAGAAAATCACATTGGTTACTTGCCGCAAATTGGAATATATTTTCTTTCCTAAAACTGTATGTGCTAAAGTTGATCAAGGGCTGTTTTTCTCCCATCATTCCTTGCTTCCTTCCCACTTCCAGACCAACCAAAAAGGTTGATCAGTCTACTTATTTTGCATTTAAACTTAATGTTATGCTTTGTAGGTCACACCACTATTATAATTAGCGGAATAAAATTGAGTGTGCTTTTGCTAGTTTGATGACTCAACACACCTACTTGGAAAAAAAACCCCACAATTTTTGTTGGAGAAACGTAAACATTCTTCAAGGAAAAATAATAAAGCTAGCCTCAGTAACCATGTACGTGCATGTCTGACTGCTCTAAGTTAAGGATGCTGTGGGAAGCAGTATCGGTCCCAACAGGCTCTGGCTGCCCTGTAAATGTCAGCAAAGGAGGTCATACTGAGTCTGTTTGTCTCACTACCTGTACAGTTTGAGTGGTTATTTGAAAACCTGGGAAGCTGCATCAATAATCTAATGTTTGCCATTGATGTTAGAGGAGATTTGAGGTGGAAGGTGATTCCAATGGTCTCTGCAAACATTTTCCCCTTGCAACTGTGTGTGTACATGTAAAAAGGCATTTGGCACAACTTTCTTTCTCCATAACCTCAGCAGTCCTCTGGCTAAAAAAAAAATTGCTTTACTTTCCTGCATTGTAGTTGACAAGGGGAAAGATAATGCTAGGGCACTAAGTTTAGAACTACAGTTTGGGCTTGATTCAGTATTGGAATCACTAAGAAGCATTCAGACTATAAATATTATTTTAATATTATATGCATACTGCTGCTTACTGTTAATTTAGAGATCAACTGCTGCTAATCATGTGAGCCAACAACTTCAAAGTGCCATTACTAATAGTTGTAATAGTTATAACTCCCATTTAGTAACTCTCAATCCATCAGAAAACCTACAACTTTCGTCATTAATGAAAGTTATAAAATTCTATCCAAGGCCACTGGAGCCTGTGCAACATTCTTCAAAAGTAATGAAATCCACTCAGCACTTATTTTAAGAGCATATACTGTAAATGTCTAAAAGTCATTCTTATGATACTTAGGAGTAGAGACTACACCAGTCATTAAAAAGAGATTGACATATTTGGTATATTGTCAGAAGAAACAACTTTGGTAGTTCCAACTAAGACTTGTCCTGGAAGCTTTCATTTATTTTTAATTCCAAATTCTTGATAAGTAACAACAAATACACAACCAGCTGAGGTTTGTACAACACATGCAGCTACATCCTGGAAGCTTCCCACTGAACTCTCCGTACCAATGTTCTGTCTATTGCTTCTACATTTGGACAACCTAGACAAGAAAAAGATGAATAGTTATATTCAGAATAATTGCCTCCAACAAGTATTTCCAATAATAGTCTTGAAATTGTTGTATGTATTTATTCAGATCATTGGATCTCCTGCTCTCCTTTGAAAGGATAAGTGGCTAATAACTAATAATATGCCTTCTCTCAAATGCTATCTCTTTGGAATAGTCTTCCTTAAAGAGCACCATTTGGTATCATAGTTTTTAATCTTTGAGATGCCACATAAGATTAATTTTATTTCTGAGTGCTATTACTCCAAAGATGTTGGGATGATGTGGGATTTTCCATTAAAAAATACTATACCCAGAGGAACTTTCCTTGGGAACACAGTATGGCATGTTGTCTTCTCTTATCCCTGTTTATTTTATTTTATTTTATTTATGAGACTTATATACCGCTTTAAGTGCAAGCACTCTCTAAGCAGTGTACACCAGTAAGCAATGTATATATATATTTACATTGCCCCCAACAATCTGGGTCCTCATCTTCTTATCTGTTACCGTTATGTCTTTTTAATTCTATCTGAATTTTAGAAATCCCTCATGTTTAACCCTACATTAATAGTCAGGCTTAGTTTGGCCCTACAGAATTTCATTAAAAATAGTTGTTAACTTTTATTATGAACTTTTTAGAAATAGGAAGACTACAACTAAGTAGTAGCATTCATAATTGATGTATAAAAGATTCAGATAAGTGCACTTAAAAAAGATCAAGTGTAATCATATAAAGGGTAAATAAAATAATCATTGTACAGCTAGTCCTTGACTTATGACCACAGTTGGGACCAACATTTCTGTTGCTAAACAAGGCATTCAGTGAGTCACACTCAATTTTACAACCTTTTTGGCATGGTTGTTAAGCAAATCCCAAAGCTATGTGAATCCATTTTCATTAAGTGAACCTGGTTTCCCTCTTTGACTTTCCTTTCGGAAGCTTGCTGGGAAGGCTGCAAATAGCAGTCACATGACTCTGGGATGCTACTACCATCATAAACACATGCAGGTTGCTAAATATCCAAATTCTGATCACATGACCATGGAAATGCTGCCATAACTGCAAGTGCAAGGATGAGTCATAAGTCACTGTTTCAGTGCCTTTGTAACTTCAAAGGATCACTAAACAAACTGTTGTAAGTGGAGGATTCTCTGTATGCTCTGCACCTTACCAGAGAGCGCCATTGCTAATTTGAACTCTTCTTTCAATATCTGAAGAACTTCTTTCACACCATCTTCGCCCTGATTAAATTAAAGCACATTGTAAGAATATAAATGTGGTGGTCCTAGCTTTGTCCTGACTGGCAAACACCATATTGGTCCAGCAGATTAATCTTTCTTTTCTCTCCACAACTCCAGCTTAGCTCACGATAACAATTTCAGGTCCATTTGTTTACTGCTTTGAAAAAAGAAGCTGAAACCTTCCTATGCTTCCTCTTGAATCATTAGGGAAAATGGCGGAGCACACCAAATCATTCAATTGACCTCATGAGCTTATTTTTCTGAAGGCCTCAGTTAACATGCATGGTGCTCTATATATGGGCTGATTTAAAATTATGCATAATATGATTTGGGCGTAGCATGTTATGAATTTTGGCACTTTGGTTTGTGTATCCTAGTGTTCTGGCTTGGAATTTATGAGGCCAGTGGGTTGTGTCTTAAAAGATCATTGTTAAATAAATAATAGAGTAAGATAAAATCTGAAATACAAATTGGAAATCCATTATTTTTAGCCCATTTCTCAAATCTATTAAGTTCATCCTTAACTGTGTAGAACATTCATAAATCCAATGCATTATGTTGCCATCTTCAAATTTATTTTTTCATGTCTTCATTCATTCATGTCTTCTTCATGTCTTTCTTCTATTTTCTTCATGTCCTCATTCAGGTTACTAATACAAATATTGTAGTGGCCTCAGGATCCAGCTATGCAGTTTAACCAGCCAGATCCTTTGAGTTGTCCTCTTAACATTATAATTATCACTTTCAGTGCTTTTTTTCTTAAAAAAAAAAAAGGTGCCAGAACTCTCACACATCATACAACCCGCCTTGCCTACTCTATAAGGTTTCATCCAAAAAAGGTGCCGGAACTCCGTTCTGGGTGTTCTATGAGAAAAAAAGCCCTGATCACTTTGTTGTTTTTGTCCAGAAGCACAATGACTGCTACAATGGGGAAGGAGAAACATCAAAGAATTGAATTCCTGGTTTATATTACCTGGTAGGCAAGACCCCAGATTACAGGCCTTCCTACAAAGACTGCTTTGGCCCCAAGAGCCAGGGCTTTGAGAACATCTGTGCCTTTTCTTATTCCACCATCTAGAAATACTTCAGTTTTCCCTTCCACTGCATCTATGATTTCAGGCAGGACCTCAATCTGTCAATGAAAATGGGAAGGGAGGAGAATTCCACATTTAATATACTTGCAGAAGAATCTTTGAGATCCAACATTTAAATATTTAGAAGCTGTAAATACCATGGTATTTTATTATCCTGTTTGATAAATATTCCAGCTAGCCTGCTTCAAATGCTAATGTAAGAACTATATATCCAAGTGTCTATTACTGAAATCCCCAAAGCTTCTGCACATTCTCTGGGAAACCACAGTCCGTGTTCTGCACCATATAATTACTAACTGCAACTTAGACTCTCACTGACACTGCATCATATTAAAATCCTTGATTATTATAGTCTTGCTGATTCTCATTCGCCAGAAATTAGTTGCTAGGTTCTACTGAATCTGCCTTCCAGTGATTAGGGAGTGTCAGATGGAAGAAACTCCGAGATGTATAATTAATGCTTGACAGTTTCTGTCACAGAGAACGTCAAACAGAATAGAAATCCTAGAACAGCCTCTTCAAATTTGTTGGACAACATTTGCATAAATCTCAGGAAATTGTAATTCAGTCAAACTGGACTGGTGGAACAGAATTTTCAATATACAGGTAATCCTTGACTTACAGACACAACTGAGCCCAGAATTATGCTGGTCCTTAAGGAAATCATCACATGACCAACCCAATTTTATAACAATTTTTGTGGTAGTCATTAAGCGAATTCATAGTCTGCAATGAGCATCTTTTGCCAGAAACTGGAAGCAAATGACAGTTTTTTGCAAACAATGTCATAAATACAGTAAAAGCCGCAGTGGTGCAATGGTTAGAATTTAGTATTACAAGCTAACTCACTGCCCACTGCCAGCAGTTCAATCCTTACCAGCTCAAGGTTGACTCAGCCTTCTATCCTTCCAAGGTCAGTAAAACGAGGAGCCAGATAGTTGGGGTAATATGCTGACTGTAAACCTGTTACAGAGGGCTGTAAAGCACTGTGAAGTAGTATATAAGTCTAAGTGCTATTGCTATTGCTATAACTCACAGTCACATGACCCAGGATGCTGCAAACAGCTGTAAATGTGGGCCAGTTACCAGTACCCAAAATATTCTGACAATTGTCAGAATCACATATCTGAGTCATAAATACTCCTATTTTTTAGGTCCGTTGGAATTTTGAATGGTCGCTAAGTGACCAGTCATAAGTGGAGGACTACCTGTAGTAGATAAGTATTAGACCCTTTAAATAAGGGAGCTAGATAGATGAAAATTCAAAATATGTTTATATTGACATGGCCTGTGATTGGCTCCAGAATCCCATATGGTGTTCCAACATTTAGACTCTAAATCAGGGGTGTCCAAGCTTGCCCACTTTAAAACTTGTGGACTTCAACTCCCAGAATTCCTCAGCTGGCATGATTAGCTGATGAATTCTGTTCAAGTTGTCAAGGTTGGACACCCTTACTCTATATAGATCCTCAAGGACAACTTACAATTATATTGTCTGTTTGTTTTTTCTACAGGCCTGGTTAGACTTTTCCAGAGCTGACAAGATATTTACATTTTTGTTTTCCGTTGCTGTCCTTTCTTCTCTCCCCCTCTTTCTATCTATACAAAAAACCGCAGATATCTACATATATACAATGCTTTTAGTATAACGAACACATGGTTTTAAGATTTTTTTATCATTTCAGAACAATTCTACATACAACAATTACATTTTACATTCTCCTGTTCCTCAAGCATTAATTTCTTGAGGCATTATTACAGATCCAAACTCTTAATGAAGTGTGAATATTTGAGCCTTAGATATACAGGCAGTCCTTGACTTACAACTATAGTTGACCCCAACATATCTTTTGCTAAGTGAGACGTTTGTTAAGTGCATTTTGCCTGATTTTTACAAACTTTCTTGTCACAGTTGTTAACTGTAATTGTTAAGTTAGTATCATGGTTGTTTAAGTGAATTTAGCTTCCCCATTGACTTTGCTTGTCAGAAGGTTGCAAAAGATGATCACATGACCCCAGGACACTACAAACGTCATAAATAGCAAGTGTCTGAATTTTGATCATGTGACCATGGGGATGCTACAATAATCATGTAGCATGATTAAGTCCCTTTTTTTGAACGGTCACCAAATGAACTTGTTGTAAGTTGAGGACTACCTGTATGCAGAGCTGAACGACTAGACCTCCAAGCAAGCCACATATAAACTATTATCAGTCTCAAAGAGCCAGTTTGGTCCAGGATTAGGCATCAGGCTAGAAACCAAGCGACTGGAAGTTCTAGTCCTGTCTTAAGCAGGAAAACTGGCTAGGTGACTTTGGGCCAGTCACTCTCTTTCAGCTCACCTCAGAGCATTATTGTTGTGGGGAAAACAGGAGGAGCTCTAGATATGTTTGCCACCTTGAGTTATTTATAAAAATAAAGGGATAAAAATATATTTTTTTTAAAAAAAAAAGTGCACCAAATTGTTTGATAGTCACAGCTGCAAAAGTTCAGATTGTGAAAATTCAGAGACAAATACAGGCAGCCATACAGTTGTTGTAGCTGCAATTGTTAAGTTAGTCACAGGATGAAGAGAATCTGGTATCCTCATTCTAACTTTGCTTGTCAGAAGGTCACAAGCATTACATGACCCTGGGACACTGCAACCGTCCTAGATACATGCCAGTTGCCAAGTGTCTGAATTTTGATCACGTGACCACAGGGATGCTGCAACAGTCATGTGAAAAACGGTCATGGATAACTTTTTTCAGTGCCATTGTAACTTCAAACAGTCATTAAATGAATGGTTGTAAATTGAGGATTACCCATATTACAAATCTTATGTTGGCTTTTATTCCCCTGTTTTATCCAATCCAACAGTCATCTAAATTTTGTATTTGGCCCCATTTGGCATGCTCAACCCATAGATTACATGATTATTTTTTTTAAATCTCCAAAATTTCTACATCTGTTGAAATTCCTCCAGTGATGTAAATTATTCTGTCTTATACATGAGTGGTAGAGTTTCAGTCCATGGAGAAAAGTTAAGAAATGGCTATACAGAGTGGGGGGGGGGAAGAAAGGTTACCTACCCTTGTTTGATGGTTTGAGTATGATGGAAGCTGGTTTAGCTTCCTTTTGGATGAAAACAAAACAGAAAAAGGAAACTTGCTATTTTTTTTCCCTTAAATTAATATTTTATTTGTTAATATTTAAAGAATGGAATAAATAGCTGCATAAGAGGGAAAAACAGAAATGGAGAAAACAATGGATGAAGAATAAACAAAGGCTTTACCATTTCATAAGATTAAAAACTCTTTGTTTCATTAACGAATTATATAAAACTGGGATCATTGTACAATTTTAAGAAATAATTAAAAATCTCTATAAAACTCTAAACATTCATGCTGAACATGAATGAATGCACATAATTACGTAAAGAGAAAGGAAAAATATTGAAAAAAAAATAAAAAGGAGATAAATCAGTAAAAACAATATTAAGTTCTGAATTCTCTCCATTGGACACAACTGGTGATTGCAACAAAATATGAAGTTTGAGATTGTTTCTGATTACTTTATTTACAGTACATCCATTATTTCCCTCTTTAAAACATTCTCTAAGTGTCTCAGTTTGCCTTGCAGGGTAACATATAAAATATAAGTTTACTCTGTTGAGTAGAAATACTTGTCTTTTCCTAAGCTAAAATGGACCCTCTACTTTCACCTAAGCCTATTGTTAACAAAATGTGTTCCTAACTATTCCTCCTGTTGTTACAATGGAGACGTGGGCATCCCACATTAATAACTGCAAAAGGGTTGTCAATCATGCTCCATGTCTTGGGAGTTACATCCTTCATCCACCAGCCCAAAAGTACTTCACTTCTTTCTATAATAACATTGGAGTTTAAGTGAAATTGCAAGTGAGAAAATCCACAAGCCGGCAGGCTCCAGCTAAAAAGTCTCTTCCTTCAAAGAGGATCAAGAGCTGTTTCTATTTGACTAAAAATGATTAATTAGTTATTTAATCAGCATTATCAAGTGCTTCAGTTCTTCTTTTTTTTTTTTAGATTAAGTAACTCTAGCCTAAGGAAGGAAAGGACATGTTTAAAGGCAGAGAAAATCCAAACCCAATAGATTAAGAAGGAGAGAATCAAAGAGATAGGAAAAGTCTGTTCTGGCTATGTTGTATAGACTAGTTGGTATTTAGACAAATGTATCTTTTTGTATAAAACTAAAATTATGAAAATAGTGATTAATGAAGAGAAGTGTAAGATGGACAGTCACATCCTTGAGGATATAGTACACAGCAGCAACATTAATGGCTTTCCTGCTGGCAAAATAGAGATTGCCGTTGATATTTACTTCTTAACTTGAATCTCAAAGGGAATTTCCAAATATTACCAATGCAAATATGTTCCTGCTAATCTGTCATTGTTTTAACAGGATCCACTAATTAGCAGTGCAACTAGGGAGGCACGGAGGGGATGTATGCATACTTTGGTACGATGGCATCCGACTTGTCTATCTAGCAGGCTTGGAAAAACCTATCAGATATGCTAGGTAACCACTGTTTGTATAGTCATTTTAAAGACTTGTGCAACCACCCATCTTATGAAACACAATTTTGGGCAGCTCCCCAATAATAAAAGCACAAGACATTCAGACCATAAAGTGGTGCCTGAGCAACAGTCTCCAGTATCAAATAATACAATCCTTGGGCTCCAACTTGACATAATCCCAATGCCTTGCGGGGTAGGGCTGGGGTGCCAATCTTTTGCAGCTTTCTGGAAAGCTCAAATGGTGGAGGCCTGCCAGATCTCAAGGGGAAGGTGTTGTACATGGTAGAGGTTGCTGTAGAAAAGACACACTTCCTGGTTCTGCTAAAATGGCAACATTTAGGAGAAGGGATTTGAAATGTGCCACTCAATCTAACATGGTAGAGCAAGCAGATACCCCCAGGAGGAGACAGTCTTATGAATAACCTGGCCCTTTGCCAGGTAGGGCTTTAAAGATAATAACCAGCTTCTTGAACTATACAGAGAAAGAAATTGTGAGCTATTATAGTTCCACAACAGCAATGTGATATGGGCAAAGGAAGGCACGACCAACATTGCATTCTGATCCAGTTACAATTTCTGAGTAGTATTCAAGGGCTGCCCGATGTGTAACACGTTGCAATAGCCCAACTAGGAAGTGATGAAGATCTGACTGGTTGTGAGCAAGGCCCACAATGGGCTTAATTGGCACACAAGATGTGTCTGTGCAAAGATTACTCTAGCTGTGGCTTCCACCACCTCCTTGAGCGGAAGCCACAATTTGAAGAAGACACCCCTAAATTGTGTAGCACCTCTGTCCAGGAGATAATATATTATCAGACCAAAACCTCCAAAGCACTCTATCTTGTTGGGGGTGAGTTCTTGTTGGGGAAGTCAGTTCTTCCCTCTCGAGAACTTCACAGCCTCCAGACACTAAGAAAGCACCAGAATCATTTGCCCAGCCAGAATTGGAGATGTGTAACTGAGTATCACCAGAATACTAATGATACCATACTGTTGAATGACCTCACCAAGCAGGTTCATGTAGATCTTAAAGAGGAACGGTGAGAGATCCAAGTACTAGGTACTACACATTGCAAGAGCCCAGGGTTAAACCTCTTCCCACAACAACACACCAATAGGAACTGGCAGCTTCACAGTTAAAAGTACTTTCCATGCTTTTAGCTTAACCAGAATATGGAAACTGCACATATTTTAAACCCAATTTAGGCAGAATCATTTAATTTAATAAGTAAAATAAGCACATGCAATGGTTATTCCTACCAAGTAATAGTTGGGGAAGTTATTAAGGGGGGAGGAATGTTAATAAAAGCAAAATTTGAGTAAGACTCATCTTTTCCAGTATTTTTTTAAATTTTTTGCTAGGTAAACGAACTCTGGCCTACTTACACTGTGACATTATCTGGGGAAAATCCTCCTTAACCCCACTCTAAAGGTGATGTTATTGGTTAGAACAAATTCTTAAATAGTTTACTTTGACTCCTATAAAAGTAGTGCATAAAAAGCTGTGTCATTTATCAATTGTACAAGCTGAAGCACCCTCTGGGCTAGACATTTCCAAATCCTCTTCTTTGAACAGGGCAATATAATCATCTAACAAAAAGGTTATTGTTGCACTGCTTCATAAGGATAAAAAAATGGCTTTTCTGTACACGAAAAGCCACAATGTCTAACAATTCAGCTAACTTGCTCATAGTTATGATTGGACATGACACAAAATCATGACAGACGAGTTCCAGGTCTTAAATTGCATGTCAACAATCCCTCCCAAGTCTAATATGTTGATATGTAAGAGAGCAAAGGAATATTTGTATGTATAAACTTAATTTTTTCATATTCTGAAAACGATGCTATAAGAAACAAGCAGCAGCAAGAGTGATTTCTTTGAAGACAAAATCAGTGGCCTGAGGGAATCAAAACTTGCAAGTTCAATTTGCTATATTCCAGTTGAGGTTTTCTAGTCATCTGGCACAAAATAAAAGAGATTGTTTACCCTCTTTAGGTTTTGCTTTGGAGCCAGAAATATTTTGGTCCCACTTCCGCAAATGTACACTCACTGTCATATCCAAGCATATTGCCCCAAGTGCTGTTACTTTAGTCCTATGACACAAGTCATAATTCAAGCAACCATTTCATCCATTTATAAGCAGACTTAGGAAACAGCCACCACTTTGGAACAGGTTTGCTCTGAAGAGTAAGCCAAACTTTATAGACAGGTTTCAAAAAAACCTAAAGGCAACCGCCAGAATTTTAAGTAATTATTTTATTATGAATTTGGGAATTCATTATAACTGAGTGACAACTTTTGCATGACTCAGATCACAAAGCTGGTCCTAGCATCTACCCTTTAAAGAGGCACCTCAGTAGGGTAAACCCAGTAATCCAGTAAAGCAGTAAGGTAAATCCACAGCTTTGGGGAATTGCTGCTTAATTAATTAAGTAGACTATGGAGAAATTGTATGTACAAGCCACTATATTTTTTTTAATCCCACTGTGAATTTTTGCAATTTTACCTAGAAAAAAAGACAGGCCTGGAGAACTCTTAAATACTACTTCCACAGTAGAAGTGGAAACATGGGGAAACTTCCACATGTCCATAAATATTTGGGATGCTACATCTTAAAACAGCTGCAGCTTCTGAGTGGTCTTCAAGGATAGTTCCATGCAGAGTACATTAATCCAGTAATCCAGATGGGGACTAAAAGAGCAAGAACAACTGTCAACAGAGTCTGCCAATGTAGACATGGATGTAACTGGCATAAAACGTAAGTGCCAAAACATTCTTGGGCACGCACACTTGCTGTTCAAGCAGAAGATACACATCCAAGAGAACTCCACAGTACCAGCCCAGGGAATGCAATCCTATATAGACCTAAAAAAGGTCTTTCTCTGAAACCATTGAGTTTCAGACTCCATAGTCAATCTGTCTTTTGGGAATTAAGCTTAAACCTTTCCTCTTGTTCTGAACTTTCACAGCCAAGAGGAACCTCAATAGCATCTTCTACTCATCCAGCACGGAAAACAATGTAAGTTAAAATTGGATATCATCAGCATAGATTACTTGGATCATAGGATGTTGGGAAATTGACAGAAAGGCTGGAGGGAGGGGTTACTGTATACAGCCCCAAACAGCATAAGCTTAAAACTTGAACAGGCCATTCAGAAAAGGGGAGAATCACTTCACCCAACTGTCCCCCAATCCTTGCAACCAGTCAAGAAGAATACCATCATCAGTAATATTGAAGATAGCTAAGGAATCCTGTTAATCCATGATATTTGCTTTCTCTCGTTCCAGTCCCATTATAAGAGACAAATCATTTAAGTCTCATAATCCAGCCCCATCTGAAAAGAAATCAGATCATCTGCTACATCTGCCACACTACCACCTTCTCAACAATCTTCCCTATAGCCAGGTTGATCTTCTTGATTAGAGGCACACACTATATCTTTCAAGGCTGGTGGGATACCTAAACTTCTCCTATACTGTAATTCAAAATTCTCTTTGTGACATAACATTTTGGAGTCAACTTCTGCTAACTTCATGAACATCCATTCATTTTCTTCACAAGTAGTTTCCCACTGCTGCCTTCTGGGATGTTTCTTTTTATTGCAACTATGGTACTTCCTATAATATCTAGCTTTTTGAAATCTGTCAGTGTCAGATAATTCTTGCCAAAAAGATGTTAGAGATGATAGAATTCGCAATGCCTGAAGAGAGATAGGAAAGCAGCAGTACTCATTCACAGCATCGTGAAGACCCAGTCCACACATTGGCTATCACTCAAATATAATATGGTGAACATTGGGATAGGCCTATAGGCAGGAAAAAGCGCAGATTGATGGAGTTATACCAGGCATCACTGTATCAAATAAGATAGAGAAGTAATTCATTCTTGTTATCCTAATTACTTTTATTACTTGCATGCTTTTTACGTTTCTTCGGGAAGTCCTTCTATTATAGATTAATTGTTTGAGTTTATATGCACCATAAACCAGAACTCCCCAATCTTTCCAGCTAGCCGGCTTGGAAGGAAAGGGAAGAGCAGGGAAATGTGCGTGTGCGTGGCCGCTCACCCACAAACTGGCACACACATGGTGGCACTAGCATGCATGCACATGCACAAGTGGGCTGCACATGCCTGCAATGGCGCGCTGGCACTCATGCACATGTGCAAATGGGCTGCTGGCACTCACGCAAACAGGCCGCTGGCACCCATGCACAAACATGCCATTAGCCCCCACGTGATGCTAGTAGCTCATGCATGTGCAAACGGGGCTAGTAGTACCCACGCGGCAGCACTACCACGAGTGGGGGGTCTCACCAGCTATTCCCATGGCCCATGGCCAATAGGCCACAGCCCAGTACCGAGCTGTGGACCATAGACTGGGGACCAATGGTTGCCATGAACCATTATAACGTAGCAAGCTATAAGATCAGAAGCAAGTTTTGTTTCCCTTGTGTCTGTTTTGCTTTTTCACAAAATAGAAGAGATTCCTTCCAGTTAAGTGCTGGGAAGGGCAATGGGGTACTAACCATCCAGATGAACTGGGAAATGGGGGACTTGTTCTCAGTCCACCTGCATAATAATATTTTTCATCTATGCCACCAGACCTCCCATATGGACATTCTAGATCTTATCAAGAAAAAAATCTTTGGAGGTCAGAGATTTGCTGCTATGATAGAATTTTCTTAGCCAGGGGAGGGGGGGGGGGGGCAAAAACAGATGTTTCCAAAATACTGCAGAACAAGAACAGATGGACATTTTTGTGGTCTCAAATCAGTAATTAGCATCCTCCCCATTAAATCAAGGCTTGATTATAAAGAAGATGAAAGGCATTAGGGAGGCCTTGCCTTAATGTACTTGCTGATAATTGATGGCCAAAATATACATATTCCATTTACAGAGATTCTGGATTCTTTTTTTTTTTTCTCCCGCAATAAACCTGCCTATTCTGTATCTGTTAAGAATCTTGCTTTCTTGTTGTGAAGTCATTGTAAGAGGGTTTACAGCTGGACTCCAGTTGGCCCACAGCAGAAATGCCCCTCCCACTGGCCATTGTGCTTGGCGTATTCAAATCCATCCCTGTCAGAGGGATTGGACAAACCTACTGACATAGCCTATTTTTTCTTATTGAGGCATGAGAATACAGGTAGTCCTCGACTTACAAAAGTTCATTTAGCAACCATTCAAAGTTGCAATGGTGCTTTGTTACACACTTATGGTCGTTGCAATATCCCCATGGCCATGTGATCAAAATTTGGATGTGATCCCCTTTTGCAACCTTCTGATAGCAAAGTCAACGGGGAAACCAGATTCACAACAACTGTGTTATTAAGAACAGCAGGCAGTCACTTAACAAACATGGCGAGAAAAATTGTAAAATGGGGCAAAACTCTCTTAACAAATTTCTCACTTAACAACATAAATTTTGGGCTCAATTGTAACCATAACATGAGGACTATCTGTATTAATCTTATTGAAGGAAGAGGAACATGCTCCTTTGACAGCTGAGTATTTAGGATGTTTATAGTAATGTGGGACATTTTATTCCCAACAGGGTGACTCAGGTGAGAGTATAGCATTCGTGATCATCACAACTGGCACACCTAACACAGTTCTTCTTGTATAAAGAAGTAGGATTTTCCTTACATATTATTAAAGTTTATTGCACTAATGTTGCTGTAATTTACTACCTATAAAAACTAATTATATAATACTATTCTGCCTACTCTTAGTAATAATAGGAACTAGTCTTGATTAATGTTGAGATATGTAATTAATGGTCTATAGCCTGGACATCAGATCAAGACAATTTTTTACATTAACCCAATTTTTAATAATAATAATAATAATAATGTTGGAAGGGACCTTGGAGGTCATCTAGTCCAACTCCCTACTCAGCCAGGAAACCATATACCATTTCAGACAAATGGCTGTCCAATCTCGTCTTAAAGACTTCCTGTGTTGGAGCACTCATCGCTTATGGACGCAGGTTGTTCCACTGGTTAATTGTTCTAACTGTCAGGAAGTTTCTCCTTAGTTCTAGGTTGCTTCTGTCTTTGATTAGTTTCCATCCATTGCTTCTTGTCCTGCCTTCAGGGGCTTTGGAGACTAGCTTGACTCCCTCTTCTTTGTGGCAGGCCCTGAGATATTGAAACACTGCTATCATGTCACCCCTCCTCCTTCTCTTCATTAAACTAGACATACCAAATTCCAGCAGTCGTTCCTTATATGCTTTAGCCTCCAGTCCCTAATCATCTTTGTTGCTCTTCTCTGTACTCTTTCTAGAGCAGTGGTTCTCAACCTGTGGGTCGGGACCCCATTTGGGATCGAACGACCATTTCACGGGGGTCACCAAACAACGCAGTCTGCCATTTTTTCCCCCTTTTCCTTAGCTGTGCTACTCCCTTTTATTCTGTTGGATTTTGAAAGCCAATAGAATAGACTCTCTTGAATAGAGTCTAATTTTATTGGCTTTCAAAAGCCAATAGGAATTGTCCAGGCTGTCTCTGCCCTGCTGAGCCCGCCAAAAGTCCCATTCTGCAAACGGTGCTGCAAGTTGTCTGCAGCGAAGGCGAGCTGTCTGGAAGTTTCCACCCCTCCCTGCTGAGCAACTACTAAAAATGTAAGTAAAAGAGGGCCAGGGGTGGGAGGTGGGAGGCCGGCGGGCGCAGGGAGGGTTGCTGGCACGCGTGCGGCCCGGCGGGTGCCTTACCTCCCTTGGGCTGGGCCAGCTGGTGGCCCAGCTGGTGGTCGGCCTGCTCCGTCTTTGCCGCTTGCCAGCTACACCTCGGCCGGCGCAGGGGGCGGCACCATGCATGCACGGCACTCCCGGGCAGGGAAAGTCCTCGACTTACAACCGGTTGAGTAGTCCTCGACTTATGACCGGTTGGGGTCGCGACATTAAAAAGGTTGAGAACCACTGTTCTAGAGTCTCAACATTTTTTTTTAATGTGTGAGATTTTATTCCCTCATGCTAAATAACTCATAGTTTCTTTTTAAGCATATAATTAGGAATTGCTGGATTTACGTAATTTTCTGGATCACACATTGCCAACCTCCATCCATTGACAACCAGCTTATGCCATTGACATGACAAAGAATACGCTTTGAATGTTCCACCTGATTCTGTGGAAATGAAAATGATCAGAATGTACTTTTCTCTATTCTAGCCCAGGAAATTGAGAATAAAGCCAAACTTCCATTTTTTTTTTCCTATCAGCAGAATTGGGCAATTACTAGGACTTTGCATATCTTATTAACATAGCAAGTTTATTGATTTTTTTTCTTTAGAATCATTATCTTGCTTTTCACATAATTAGCTTGAACTTCTAAGATAAATCAGCTGGTACATTAACTAGAGTGATTTTGTTTGTTTGTTTTAATCAAGCATTTATTGTGCCTGAATTTCATTTAATAATTTAAGGTTTAAGTTTGCCATGCTAGTTACCTTTATTTAAAATGTTTGTTGGGAATATTTTACAGCAAGTAATTGGTTTGCAGTTTTTCTGAAATACAGCACTTATAAACATTAAAGCATCAACAGGAAAGGGAGTCACAGATTATTGATAGATTGCAAAAATAAATGCTAAACATGCTAAATTTTATTTGAAGCAGTTCTATGTTTAGCCAAGCTGAACCAGTTCCAGCCACACAGAGACTTCCAAGCTTCTTTTATATCCTTTGATAATCACGCTATCAAGATAGGATAGATTATTTTATGATGAAAAAATAATTAGCAGATTAATACTAGTAAAAATATGTATAGGCTTGTAACATTTTGCTTTATTATGCTCTGGCAAATAAAAATAAGGAAGCAATCCTTTTAAGCTTGAAAAAAACAATCTTGGATATTAGACAAGCAAATATTTCTATTTCGTATGATGAATGATTTGCTTTTTCAAAAACTAAGCAAGCCGATAGTAGTTCACAAGTATCAAATATATTAGCACTGAAGCAACTCTGAAAGCCAAAATGTTTTCTTGTTTTAGGAAATGCCAGCTGCTTGATGACTTTAGCTTTATTTCAGGGATTCGCCAATCCCTAAGACCAGCTCTTAATTTTTTTTCCTTTAATACTCACAGTAGCTGGAACACCATCCAGTTGACGTGCGCCATGATTTGATACCAAAATCCCATTTACGCCAAGCTTTACTGCTTCTCTAGCATCATCAGCTGAGGAAACAAAATGCTGAATTTTTAAAAGTTGCAGCTGTCATTCTGGAAACTGCAACATCCATTAATGCCCACTTTTCAGAAACAGGAGGCAGCCTGAAAAATGCAATTCAGCGATTTAAATGATCCCCAGAACCAAGGCTGAAGCTAAAAAGGAGCCTTTTTCCTAAGTTCAAGACATTGTTCATTCCTTTGAAAGGGCCATCAACAGCACTTCTTTTGGTGGACCGATAAGCAGGGATATGCAAAGCCTGTTGGGTTGATCTGTGCCATGCCTGTTTTGGGTGGTTGGGTCCATCTGTGGGATTAAACAGGCTTCTTGTTTTAATTACAAACTGAAACATACAATCAGTAGAAGGGGCAGAAGTGGGAATGGAGAGAAATTAAGATGCCAGGAAAAATGGGTGGTTGGCAGTTCAGAGAGATGTGCCACACTGAGACATCGGCAATGGTGGTGGGGAGGGGAAGGAAAGGGCTGGGGAGATGGGGGAGATGGGTGGTCTAGTACAAGGCCATTCAGAAGAAAGAGAAGAGGGATTGATGTGCACCAGTTTTGATTTTGCAAAATCACTCTGAGATCCCTCCAGATTATGTTTGGGCTTTGTTTCAACCAATCTAAACAGTTCGGAAGAATTTCTGGGATGTGGCAGTGTGTTTCCACTTCAAAACAAAACTTAGCTTCCATCTTGTGCACATTTCTTTTGATAAGTATTCATCTTCCTAATCACCTCAAAACCATCCCTCTGGTCGAGAGATTTATGGCAGACCAGGTTTAATGATTTCAATAATTATCTATTCATCCGATTACATCAATTACTTCACGTTGCTTAAATGATTTAGTTGTCCCAAAGAGAAAAAAAGTAGACCTAATTATTCTATATATTATAGGCAAGCCAGCACAGAAGGACATGTAAAGAATTAAATATATTATTTTAATTAATATTTAATTAATTATAATTAAATATTTTAATATTGCAATAATTAGATATTATTATTTTTATATTTGTTTTATCTATATAGACCAAACTTAGAGCAGAAATTCAAACTCGTGACGTCACGCAACGTATGGGGACGGTTTTGCCATTGCTGGCAATTGGGTTGGCACGGCTTCCGGATGACATGTCCAGCCCACGGGCCGGCAGTTTGACACCCCTGCTTTAGAGAGTAGTATGAAACTTATATCAGTAAAACTTTATTTTGGGAAATGCTCATATACATGCACGCATGCAGAAAAAAAAAACACCTCAAAAAACAACTCCTAGATCACAAGCAAATTAAAGTCAAATACACAGTTAAAAGCTATCAGAAAAGTGCAAGGATACCATTTTCTTCTCTAATCCTACTAGCCAGTATACAAAATATAAATTTATCTGTGGATTTGAATTGGCAAACAAAAAAAGGGGAATTGTGATACCACATATTCCTAGTAATGTTGTGAGAAATTGCAGAAAGGCCGGGAAAGGAATGGAAAAGTTGTCATTCTTTGTGTCTTGATTGCTGATAACTTTCTCATTCCTTTCCCAGCCTTCCTGCAGCTTATCACATAAATTTAGCCCAGGTGGAAAGAAGCCTGGGAAGAAACATTTTAAATCATTTATAGAAATCATGACTTAATTAAATCAGAATGAGAAATTCTTACACTTTCCAAGATTCTGAATTGATCTCAGACATCTTACTAACATGTTTTTTCCTTGATCTTGTCCATCTAAGCAGGCCTTGTGAAAGAAAAAATTTTCCCAAGGAGTTTATTGTACCAGAGACCAACATACAATTACACTGATATACAAATTGACTTATTGACATGTTCAGTATCAAAAGAGCCCTTACAGTTACAGAAACTTGTTAAGACATGTGTGATTGATAGAGTTTACCTTACTGAAATCATACATAGAACCTCTAGTTTAAACAAAAGGCCTTAGATTCAGTAGCTAAGCTGTTTTTTTTCCTGTAATTCTCAGCACTAATTGTTAATCCTTTGGGGCTGGCTTGCATTCTAGAAGTTAACAATTTCACTTCTCTTGTTAGCATATTGGTGCTTTTGGTGTGGTACTTGCTTTCTACTGAGCTTGTACTACTGTTTATTTAAAGAATTCATATGACTTAGGGGCCAAAGTTGAGCCCATCAAATCTTTCCTTTTGATACACTGGAAAGACTGTCAAATTGGGAAGATAGCAGGGTGCCATATATCTTTATAGAATGCAGAATTAGGAAGACATTCTATTGTTTTAAACTCCGTAGAGCTAGGGGTACCCAACCTCCAGTCCATCGACCAGCACCAGTCCGTGGCATGCCAGAAAAATGGGCTGTGCAAACAAGCAAAGCCCCACCCGCGGGATGCAGGTAGCACGTGAAATCAAACCCCCTCCGGTCTGCAAAAAAACCTCTCTCCACAAAACCGGTCCCTGACGTCCTAAGGTTGGGGGCCACTGCCCTAGAGCAGAGATCTTCAACCTTTTTGATTTGGTGGCCCAGAAAGGGAGGCAGCGTATGTGCAAATGGGCTGCGTGTGAGTGCATATGCACGCACAAACAGCCGCACGCAAGTGTATGCACACATGCAAATGGGCTGCATGGGTGGGAGTGCTGCAAATAGGGTGGATCTAGTGCTGGCAGGACCCTATGGGCAGCACTAGTGCTGATGGGACACTTGGGGGCGGGGCGGCACTAATGCTGGCAGGATGCTCGGGACAATGCTAGTGCTGGAGGGACGCTCCAGGATGGGGTGGTGCTAGGGCCAGCGCAATGCTTGGGGCAGCGCTAGTGCCAGTAGGACACTTGGGGCGGGGCAGCACTAGCACCAGCAGGATGCTCAAGGCGGCACTAGCATAAGTGGGGGGGGGAGTGCACGCACATGTGCGTGTGCACTGGCCATCCTTCATGTGGCCTGGTAGTGGGCCATGGTCCACAGGTTGGGGACCCCTGCCCTAGAGGTATAAAGGCAAGCTCTCTTCCATCATGGACTTTCCTAGGTGTCCTAAATCGTAAGACCTACCACCTGACAGTGTGAAGGCTCCTTTATAATTAAAAACATAGTGTTTAATAAACAATCAGTAATTAGCTATCTTCTGAGAAAAAAATAGTTAATATCCCAATTTTAAAAAACTTTTTGAAATCAATAGCAGCTGAGAAATTCTCCAGGTCTACTGCAAGGAGAGTCCCTGTAGGAAAACCATAATACTGGAGTCCTGCCTTCAAACAGCAACTCCAGGAAGTTTGATAGATCTATCAGTACAAAGGCAACCAAACCCAAGAAGGTTAAATTCAGTTTTAACAAACGCCTAAAAATTACGATTCTTCAAAAGTAGAGCCTCAAGTCACAAAATGACATCAGGAATATAGTATTTGAAAGATTGCCCTTAAAAAAATGATTGAATTAATTCCAGAAAGTGTAAATGGGGGTATGACCTAAGCTGAGCTCCACATAACATTGTGTTATGAGTTTTCCCATCATATTCGTACATGTTTTTATATTTTATTTCATGTACGCATATATATTCTAGCCCACCCAACCCTAAAGCAGACAAGCACCTTTTAGAAAACAAATTATAAAGTATTAAATACTATTTGCTGTGTATGAAATTATAGCACCAAAATAGTACAATTTATACCTCAGGAAAAGAGCATCAGAGAACACTTTTGCATTTTGCCTCCAAGTACATGATCACTATCATCTGAGCTGGAGATACATTTACACCCATGCACATATATACCAAGAAGGAGAAATGGGACCTAGTATGATTACTAAATTAATGCATATTGATAAAAATTAATTGCTTGCAAGAGAAAGTCCATTTTAAAAAAACAAATAGATCCCCATCTGCATATCCTATTCTTCCTTACAGTCAAAGGAGGAAGAGAAAGAGAGAAAGGGGAAGGGAAGATGGGAAAACAAAGCTGAATAAAAAAAAGGGGGGGGGAAAGGGAAGCATTGTCCAGGAATGATAAAAGATTAAAATTCACCCTCCCAAGTTAACCTTCAAAGGATGGTTTTCAACAGGGATGTCTGCACTCAAGTTTGTGTAAGAATGTAAGAGGACTCATCTTCAATCCACAAACACACATACACATTTAGGAAGCTCCCTCTTTTAAACCTATTTACCGTATGTCGAACATTCATCTTTTTTTTTTTTTTTTTTTTTTTTTTTTTTTTATTAAAATTTTTATAAATTTTACAAAAAAAACAAGAACAATACAGAACAAAAAACAACATATACAAAAGAAAAAAAAATTAAACAATACATATAAAAAAAACCCCCACCCCACACCCCTCCCTAAAACCCTCCCTTCCCCCCCCCTGAGCTTCCCAGAGCAGAATATAGGCTTAAGAAATAATAATAATAAAAAAAAAAAAAAAAATAAAAAAAATAAAAAGAATAAAAAAAAAAAAAAAATAAAAAAAATAAAAAGAACATTCATCTTTGCGACAATGAAACTTATTGAATATACTATGGAAGCTTTCGTTTACTCTTTTTTTTTTTATTGAAAATTTTTATTTTTTTAAAACATACAATCATTTATAAAAATACAATAAAATTTTAAAATAGAGAACCCCCCCCTTACCCTCCCTCCCACCCCCACCCCCCCTCCCTTCACTTCCCAGAGCAGAATACAGGGTTAAGAAAAAAAAAGAAAAAGAAAATTATAATAATTAAAAAAAAGAAAAAAAAGAGAAAGAAAAAAAAATATCATAATTAACCTTTAACTCCATAACTTATAAAACAATTCTCTATAATATTTGATATTCATTCATAAAATAAATAAAACTTTTTAATTCCATATTTTTTCTGAATATAATCTATCCACCTTCCCCATACAGTAATATATCTTTCTTGTGTATGATCCTTTAAATAAGCAGAAATTTTTGCCATTTCTGCAAAACTAGATACTTTAAATATCCATTCTTCTAAAGTAGGCAAAGAATCTTTCTTCCAATATAGACCTACTAGTAACCTTGCTGCAGTTAATAAATTCAACATCAAAGTAGTTTCTTTTTCATTTAAGTCAACAAAAATACCAAGTAAAAATAGTTGAGGAGTAAACTTTATCTTCTTTCTAAAAATCTTTTGAATGTTCCACCAAATCATAATCCAAAAAGCCTTTACTTTTTTACAATTCCACCAAATATGAAAGTATGTCGCATCATTATTGCCACATCTCCAACATTTGGGCTGTATGTTGGAATACATACAAGATAATTTTTTAGGATCTAAATGCCATCTATAAAACATTTTATAAAAATTTTCTCTCAAATTTTGAGCTTGTGTAAATTTAACATTTCTTATCCAAATTATCTCCCATAAATCCAATGAGATCGGCTCCTGTATATTCTGAGCCCATTTAATCATACAATCTTTAACCAATTCTGTTTCCGAATCTAACTCTAATAAAACATTATATATTCTTTTTATATGAGCCGGACCTTGGTTTTTAATCTGAATAACCAATTGTCTATCTTCTAGTGTTATTCCCTCTTTCTTGTCTACAGTCCATCTATCCATTATTTGTAAATATTGAAACCATGACTGTAGAATATTTTGCTGCCTTAATACATCTAGGGATTTCAAATGCCAATTCGAACCAGAACAAATTAACAATTCTTTATATGAAATTTTATCAAAATTTGTCCCCTTAGAGGTTCCCTCAATTGCATGTCTGGGAATCCCCCAGATAGGTATTTTATAATTTAATCTATAGCTTTCGTTTACTCTTCTATCTAATACTGAAAGTCATTCAAAGGTTTCAAGGAAGAACCTACTGTTATTTGGACCAATATTTGGTTCCCTACTCTATCCTTGGGCTTTTTTTTTTTTTTTTCAGTTAAGCAAGCAGCTGTTCTGTATGTTTGATGGCTTTGGGGATCAATTATTCATGAAGTAGAATGGATATTACAAGTTGCACCTTATAAAAAAGATAGATTCAATTTATATATCCCGTCTGTTTCTCTGAGATGTATATGCATATATATATATACAGTATACAAAGTGAAGACAACCCTTTCCAACAAAGATTTTCTACAATTCATTTGCCTGTCTGCTGAGATATTGGCCAACAATCCAGACAGAATGTTGGTCTTTGATAGCACTACATGTAAAATACCACTGGACCAATAGCTAGCAGGAAAAAAGCACAGAAATTTAAGTTGGAAAGCTAGGCATTATAATTGCTTTTTCACTAGAAGGCAGCAGATTGGGGAAGGCAGTTCTACAGCCCCTCAAATATTGTAGAATTTTAGACAAGCAAACCAACCTCGGAGGATTCCTTTAGCAACAATGGGCAATGAAGTCAGTCCTCTGAGCCATTTCAAATCATCCCAGTTGATTGATGGATCAATTGCCTCTGCTACATAAACAGACAGGCCACTGTTTTCACCATAACCCTTTTCGGATGAAAATGCCAGATCGTTGGTGTCAAAATTTTTCATTCTGGAATTGGAAAAAGAAAGCTGGGGAAAACTAAGATAAGTTGACTGAAAAATACCAACACTCACTATTGCCTTAAAAGTGTGTGTGTGTGTGTGTGTGTGTGTGTGTGTGTGTGCGTGTGTGTGTTTATAAATAATGGCTGGAGAACCTTTTTGGGTTAACATTTGCCGAATGTCACTGGTGCATTATTCTTTTCTTCCCCCCCAAAAAAAAGAATTTTTGTTTTCTTGGTACAATGTACATATAGTAGTTCACTTAGAATTAGTTACTCAAGATGTCTTGTGACAACTAAATAGCTTTAAAGATAATTTGAAAACTCCATGGAAGCCAATAGAACTGTTAGTAACAATTATCCATACATAGAAATAAAATAGACAAGCTTCTGTACTGTATAGCTACATACCAAATATTTGGAATGGAAAATTGATTCACACAAGAAGGACTTACAGTATGACTCAGACCCTCCCAGTGGCTTCGTGATACTGTTTGGCTAACTACTACATCCTGACTACAAGATGCTGGACAAAATAAATTATTAGTATGTCTGATTCATCACAGTTTACATTATATTGTGACTCAGGTGAAGTCTATCACTGAATGTATCCTTTGAATTGTGGCATGTATGACACATTCATTCAGCTTGGGCTAAGCAAAAATATTGTCAACAAATGTTGAGAAGAATGACCATTGTGGCACTTTAATGTGTAGCATAAGAAAGAAAGAAAGAAAGAAAGAAAGAAAGAAAGAAAGAAAGAAAGAAAGAAAGAAAGAAAGAAAGAAAGAAAGAAAGAAAGAAAGAAAGAAAGAAAGAACAATCCACTTCCCATCTTCTCATAGTGTCCCAAAATCCAACAGAAAGGAAGTGAAGGAGAAGAATTAATTAAAACTAACATCTTGCATGGACTTTCAAAGCAGCTGCTGGCCATCCTCACATTCTATTTTGTACATGGGTGTTTGGAATATTAGAACAAGTACTCAAAGCAGCTTTGCTACAGCCTTCAAAACACAGCTGCCTCCCAATGATTCATAGATCTCTAGTCTTAATTGGAGGGGGGATGTGAACAGTGATCTTTCAGACAATATGGAACAACTGTGCCCAGCATCCCCAACCAAGATGCACAATGTTGAGGAAACTTGGAGCTGCAATTCAGCAGTATCTGAAAGGACACCATTTCCTGTTTCTCCCATTAATGGCTAGAAACAGTGAGTATGGAACAACATATCCAATCAATATTCAACTTTGCCAACACTGGCAGAAAACTGAATAATATAATACTATATGAAAAGGGATAAACTCAATAATTAATTTCATTCTGTTAGTCTAGGGCCCAGGTGTCAAACTCGATTGCGTCACGTGAGGTATCATGATGTATTGCGACGCTTTTTGCCTTTGTGGAGCCGGGGTGGGCATACCCTGCATGTGATGCATCTGGACCACAGGCCACCAGTTTGACACCACTGGTCTAGGGAGAAATAATCTTTCAAAGTGCCGTGACTAAAATGCATACACTTGGAAGAACGGGAGATTTTTTCCCCACTTCCTGTGCAACACCAAAATTTATTCTGCAGCACAATTTTTTGTTAACTAAGGATGGCTTTTAGGGTTTCAGTATAAAGCACCAGTAAAACTGTTTTTATAAATATGCAGACATGGTTCAGTATAAAATTATCACCCTGCATGAGATATTTCTGCTTCCCATATTTGCCATACTAGGTATGGAAAAAGGAGTTTTGCGTTGGGAAATAATTGAAACCATGTTTCATAGCTTATTGTTACAGCAATAGCATGGTATTTAGATGTAAGATTTGAATACAGAGAAAAAGATGGAAAATTGATACCTCTGACTCTAAGTACCTGAGATGCGGAGGCAGATGAAACTTGTTGCGTACATCATCTAAGCGTTTTCCGAGATACGGGGTGTCCACAGTCACAAAAATGCCTTTGTATCCAGCTTTTTCAGCCCGATGCACCAAAGACCTGGTGACCTGCCGGTCCTTATAAATATACAGCTGCAACCAGAGAATTGTCTTTGGAGCTGCCTGAGCAACTTCTTCTATAGATGTTGTGGACCATGAACTCAGCATCAACCCTGTTCCTGCTGACCTACAGGCTGAAGAGTGGGAATGTTAGTCACAGGACCCTAGCACAGAAATTAAAATTCCTTTTTCAGATCTTGAAAAATTATGCAATATTTTAATTGCTTCATCCTTTTCATGCAAGGACAAAAATGCCACCACGTCTGTATTGGCAGCATGGAATTCAGTTTGTTTTATGGCACGATGAAGGCCAGATGATTTCACAGTTGGGTGGTTGCCTGTTTGTTATCTCTGACTTGATTTCAGCATTTATCACTTCTTTGTAAATAGATTGGATGAGCTGCTACTACTAACAGACAGTTTCCATGGAAGAATAAAGGAAGCCTGTTTTTTTTATTATTGTAATAATAGACATTCTGTGAAAAAGCCTTTTTAAAAATATTTATGCTCATTCATTTCAAACCAACTATTTTGTGCAGCATCAACTATCAAGGGACTTATAAACTTCATTCCTCACTTTCTTGATAGAATGAGTATATTGTATAACATCCAGCCCAGTTTGTCTGGATGTTAAGCTATAACTACAATTATGCTAGCCTGGTATTTCCCTAGTCTCCAAATACTTCTATGAGATGAACACTCATGTATAGGATCTCTTGCCTGCAAGTGAGAACATTTCTCTCTCACCAATCCTGAGCAGGGATCCTAAGAGGAAAGTGAAGCAGTTGATGTGCCTTATCCTTCAGTGACTGCTTGTGGATCATTGCTTCGCAGCCAAAGCCAGTAAGCAATTTCCCACCTTGTCAGCTTCATTGTCAGTCAGATCCAGCTGATCCAAGTGACTAAGTAGCCAGTGGGAAAGATTACTGATTCCCCACTCTTCCTATCAGCAGAAAACAATCACTCCGTCTTTTTAATGGTGAGATGATTAGCCACATAGGAAAAGAAGAGGCAACAGCAGTTCCAAGGGCTCTACTTTTTGTGACCATAATTTCTTCTGAATGCCCACTAATTTTAGAAATATTTTTTAAAGATTTAGTTGTCTGTTGAAGCATATGAATCATGAACTCCTGTCCTGCTAACCATACAATTAAAAGATGAAAGCAGAAGTTTAGGATTTGTACATTCCCCAAGCAAGTTAATGGCCAAATCTGCTTTGGGATAGTGTGTTTAGTGTCTATCTGAACCATGTCATTGGCTCTAGCTTGCAAGTAATTGCAAAATGATACCGATACTCCAGTAAGCTTTAAAAATTATAGAAGGTAAAAGTCTCTCCATATTATATATCTACATTCAAATTCAATCTTAATGTCTACTTGGTCTCATGCATCTGACTGTGTGTGTGTGTGTGTGCACGTCTGCGTGTTTGTGTGTTTGTGTGTGAGTGAGTGAGAGAGGTGCATAAACAGTCTATGTCAAAAAACATTTGAATCAGAAAATATTTTTTTAAAAAAAATACATTTAATTCCAGCTCTTGTATCTCAAACACTCAGTTATCCTCCTGAAATACTACTTTTGTTCATACTGTTTCCTGTTAACAGCTACATTAATTAGTATCTATCAATCTATCCCAAGAAATTGTCACAATATTAACAACCTTGGAGTTAAGGAGTATAGTATTTGCTATTAGAAGTATTAGTGCTCCATCCAGTGGCCAGACACTTAAATATCATCAACTGTTTCTCAGCTAACTTAGATTTAGATTTTAGATTTTTGTTTTAATCTTGTCTGTATTATTTTTATAAATAACTCGGGGATAATACTTCTTTCTCCTCCTATTTTCCCCACAGCAACACTCATGTGAGGTGGATTGGGCTGAGAGAGAGGGACTGGCCCAAAGTCACCAAGCCAGCATTCGCGTCTGAGGGAACACTAGAACTCTGTTTCTTGGTTTCTAGCATTCAGCCTGCATGTATTAATATTTCCACATGATAGAAACTATAGCTCTGAAATCTTTGTGTTGCAGTCTAAAAAAGTGTGGAAAAAAAGCCTTCGTGTATGTTCCTGATGCAGTGAAAGAATTTACTTCTACATGCATGTTGTATGAATGTATGGGGAGTATTATTCATTACCAATCAGCATTCTTGCATTTACTATAAGAATCAAGTATTGATCTGCAGTGTTGATGGTCTCTCAGTTAGGACTATTCCTCTCCTCCTTCCCCAAGGGGGAGACATTCCCACTTGAGAGACAGCAGTCACCAGCTTTGTGGGCAAGGGCAGATGGCATATTTTATTTAGCATGAAATGGATGTAATCCACAAACCTCTAATCCTCTTTAACTTTCTTTAAAGCTTTGTTGCTTCTCATAATGGCACTATGGTTTTAGGTGGTTTCCTATCAATTGCTGGGCCAGAAGTGGACCAGAAAGGGGCTATACAATAGATTTGCCCATGTTGACTAAGAATTATGGGGTTTCTAGCTGAAAAAAAATCCTGAGGGCATCAAGTTAGAGAAAGATAATGTAGAGCAGGGGTTCTCAACCTTGGCAACTTTAAGACTTGTGGACTTCAATTCCCAGAATTCCTCAGCCAGCTTTGCTGGCTGAGGAATTCTGGGAGTTGAAGTCCACAAGTCTTAAAGTTGCCAAGGTTGAGAACCCCTGATGTAGAGGAATCATAGTTTTTAAAAGGGCTGGAGACATGGAGAGGATAACCTATGGTAATAATCAATAATCTAAAACCATTTAAGTGAACTGCTTTCTTTCTGAACCATGACTAAATATCTTAATGTGCATACTGTTTAATTATCTATTTGATTTACATTTAATAGACTATTTTTTTGTAGGAGCATCTACTAACATTGACTCAGTGAATTATCCCTAAAATAGCTACTTAGATTTCTGTAATTTCTGTTCATGAATTATATTACTAAAAACATAGAAACAGATACAGATCATAGATTCTGCTTCTGATAAATACTAGGAATGAATAGCAGTCTTCTGTTGTCTGAAAACTACATTATTGGATGTTACATGGTTTAGGAAGTGAAGTTGCTTATGAGACCATAGAGAGAAGTATGAAACCTGGTTAGGACCATCTGCAATTTTGCTCAAGTTGAAAATGATGAGTACCTGGCAATATGACTTTATTTAGAGCCACTCTTCTTCTGTGTCTCAAAAGGATAACAACTGTGGAGGATTTATTAGTGGGAGGCAGGCACCATGAAAGACATGTGAACAGAGAAGCCACTAAGGTAGGGTTTACCGACCTTGGCAACTTAAAGACATATAGACTTTAGCTTCTATAATTCCTCAGCCAGCCATGCTGGCTGGAGAATTTTAGGAGTTGAAATCCAGAGATCTAAAAGGAGAAAAATGGACATTTTTCAGTATTCTATGGGTACGCAGATCAACTGTTCTTTGTAAAGATGCATGGGAAGCTTTAATTTCACTTGTGCAAATTAGCACACTTTTTTTCTAATTAAAAATCTTTTCCCTTAAGAATGGCTACCATCTTGGTTGCACCTTGCTTCTGCCTCTCATTAATTCTTTTATTGTGTGAAAGAGGCTGAAACCTCTATTCTCCTATTCAGAAGTGTATTTTCCCCTCTCCAATAGCTAATCAAACATACTAGATTACACCAGATCCCAATTCTTGTATTCTTAATTTAACATTGCCACTGGCTGAATTGTGTGTGTCTGCCCCTACAAATCTAAAAATTTTTAAGAAAAAAATTCCAAACAACCTTGGAGCAACGTGTTAAACTTTGCTTTTGCACCTTCAATGGTTCACTAGAGGGAGCTAGCTTATTACATATTTGACACTTTTCTCATGTTATCAGAAAGTATAAAAGAGGATGAAAATTTTGAGATAGATTCCTGTGATGAATGTTGTAGAAGCATGGGGAAGGTGCAAATATTACTGTATTATCTATCTATCTATCTATCTATCTATCTATCTATCTATCTATCTATCTATCTATCCTTCCCATCTCCCCAGTAAGGAGACTCTGGGCAGCTTACAAAGATTAAAAAGATAAATATAGAAACAACATTTTTAAACTATATTAAAAAACTAGAACCAAGGAGAGGGATGGCAAGGAAATGAGATCTTTTTCATTCACCATCTCCAATGGTGAACCTCCCCCCTCCCCCTCAGGGCCCCTTTTTTTTCCTCTCCTCATATACAAGAATCAATCAATACTGTGTGAAGTTTTGCCAGACACCAGAGTCTAACTTAGGTACCTAAGGCCCTTTTCTTTCTTCGCCAATTTTGTGTGTTTTTTTTTTAAACATACATGAAAACACACACCCATTCTTCACAACTAACCAATTTTTGTAGTTCAACCATGAAGTTCATAGGCCATTTTATGGATCAAATAAAATGTACATTGAATAGAAATAGTTTAGTTCAAAATATTTTAATTGGTGCAGTCCTTCACTGGAAAACTGAATTCAATTATTTTATTAGCCCTTTTAAAGAACTCTTTTATTCTTATTCTCTTAGGAAAAATAGGCAAATCAACTAAACCTTTGTTATGGCCTTTGGGCCTGAAAAGCAAGAATATGCGAAGCTAAGCTATTCAGATGGAGCGTATGTGAAAAAAGTTTTTATTTTTTTTAAAATGTCGTATTATTTGTGCTTTTTAAAAATATATATATAATAGACGGAAGACTAGGCTAGACTGTATTTCTTTTGTTTGTTCATTTTTGAAGCAGGAACAAAAAAAACCTGGCTTAGAAACCAACAACTATGAACTGACCGGGGAGGGGGGAAATCTCTTCCCGCACTTTTTTGGGTGGCATTTAGTAACTTGTTTTCCAGATAAGTAAAAAGATTTCATCCAAGGTTTATATATAGACCAATGAAATATTATCCTAATAATCAGCCTAACAAGTAAGTTATGTATGATATCCTACCAGAGGACTCATTATGCAAAGACCTAGCTCTCTGGAGAAAGCTTTAATGCTGGGGGAAATGGAAGGAAAGAGAAGAGGAGGACAGCCAGCACTAAGGTGGGAAGATTCAGCTACAGTGACAACTGGAAGAGCTGAAAAACCAAATTACGGACTGATTATCACAGAGAAAATCTATCTATGATAGAGTTGATAATGACTGGATAGCACAAAATTCATCAATCAAATTGTCTTAGAATCTATACTCAGGGTTTGCTGGCCAGCAGTTTGCATTTTGAGGGGCAGCTCTGTACATAAAACAGAACACTCTCGTGAGATTTTGTTGAGAAATAAAACTCCTATATTTAGGGCTACAATTTGATATTATTTTATTTCAAAATATGGGAAGCCAGTTCTGTTGTGTTTGCAGCCCCTCTTGCTTGAAGCACTTCATTTATTGGCTTGGTCATCCCTGGTGATGTGTGAGATTCAAGACTTGAATATTATTATTTCCTTCACCATTCATGTTTAGTCATTACTGTAGTTTATATCTCTGTCTTCCTCTCATAGTATTGACATGGATTATCTGATTATATTATTACTCATTTAAATGCAGCGGATGGGATGTTTTCAATAGCATATACAATCAATAAACCAGCCAAACATTTTACTTGCTCCATTACCTGGAGAAATAAACAACTATAGCCCCCTGTTGAGTCCTTGGCGAAAAGCAGACACGAGAAGCAGTTGTAGTTCTCAGTTTTCTTTATTCTGTGTACAGCTCACAAGTAGATGGCTTCAGCAGCTCCCAAAACCTCCCAGCTTCTTATATAGACATTTCCCGGGTAAATGCGATACTTTTCCCGCACCAGCACCCGCGCATGCGCACGGCGCTGGCGACAGCCTGTCTGGTCCCGGGCAGCTTTGCACCTGCCCGGGACTGCCTGCAAACGCCCCGAGCCATTTGCAAGGCTCGGGACATAACACCCCCTATAACAACTGTGCTACACATGTTAATATATTAGGGTTAAGATTTCCTTTAATAGCACCCAGATGTCCACTTTTAGAGCTTTAGCATGTATTTGATCATTTGGCTCAAATAAAACCTTTTTTTCAGTAAGAGAAGAGTGGAATGCTTTATGAAAATGAACATGTCACGATAATATGGGTTTCCGTTAAAATAATAAAGTGAGAAAACCCAACTGATAGGACAAACTATGGTCTGCCTGAACCTTAGTAAAGCAACAAGTAAAGTTTTTCAGGTTATAATTAAATCCCATGGTAATTTTGCAAATAAAGTTGAAGGACTGGAACAGCACTTGTTAGGCGAATCACATTAACAGCAGATATGAAGTCTAATAAATACAATAAACTAAATTATCACTAACCAATGATTTAGCTGAAAACAGTGTCACATTAATATACAGCTTTGGCAATATCCACAGGGATATAAATGGCACCATTTATCTACTCCTAAATTCTAAGGAAATGGACGCTATTATGAGAGACTTCTCAGAAAGTGCTTTGATTAATGTTTTATACTGAGCTTGATTTTAAAATGGCAATCCACCAATTTAAGACCAAATTAATTGCAATAGAGATATTTCTTAGCATTAAATCATAGGTAACAAAACCACAACACTATATTCTTCACATAAATGGAGTCAGTTATAAATGGATTGAATCTTTTTGTGAAATTCAACTGTTTTCAAACCCAAAATTATCTCCATCTTGTTTTGCATAAAACAAAATGCATCACACAAATTGACCACTCAACCAAAAAAAAAACCCCAACCTTTTTTTCTCTAAAAAAGTAAATAACACTCTCAAATTCCTATTTGGCCTCCTATAGACCAACCTTGTTATCACAACACCAGTTTTCCTCATCAGTTTTTAAGCATCATAGCTTCTCATTAGTCGGTAAATTGAAACTATTCAGGATCAGTTCAGACTGGAGCAATATTTTGTTTGTCTTGTAATACAAACAAAAAAACTCACCACTTTTCCTTTTACATCTGCTAACCAATTCAAACATCTGCTAACCAATTCAAGAGAATGTTCTGTCCAGCTAGTGCTAACAATTGCATAAAAAAAAAATTGTGCTTTTTTTTTTCCTTGTGCATTCTCTATTCACACTTGCAAGCTCATTTGGAAACACATGTCCAGCCAATGCAGAAACAACTGGATCACTTCCAGGGATACAGATAGTCCTTGCTTAACAATCACAACTGTGACTGGCAATTCCATTGCTAAGCAACCTAGTCATTAAGCAAGACATCACATGACTGTGACTTGCAGTTTTATTGCCAGCTTCTCCATTGACACTCCTGGTCAGAACCAGCTATGAAGTGTGCAAATGGTGATCACATGACTATGATATAAATTCCCACCAGTTTTGAAGTGTCCAGGTTTTAATGATGTGACTACAGGACACTGCAACAATCGTTAAGTGCAAGGACTGCTCATAAAGCTACTTTTTCAGCGCCATCGTAACATAGAATGTTAAACAGATTTGTTATTTTAAAGTGAACCATTAGCTCCAACAAACTCCATGGCCAAAGTAAATTATTTTTTAAAAATATGAACACCCATTGTGTACCCAACAGGTCAATTAATGTTTGGTAGATGAACTGAAGAAACAGTAGGGCAAAGGTGTGCCCAAGACATGCAAATATGTTTGAAAACAGCGGTCAGGTTTTGTGATACATGACATCTTGCAAATCACCGAACAGGTTTTGACCTAGGAAAAATTAGTGAATTCTTCACCAGAAGATACAACTCTCACTAGGAGAACAAAGCAAATACATTGCCATGGCTTATTGAAGCAATTAAGCTTTTAGAGCAGGGGTCCCCAACCCCCGGTCCGTGGATCGGCACCAGGCCACAGCATACCAGCAACCAGGCTGCGCAGACAAGTGAAGCCCCATCCACTGGATGCAGGCAACATACGAAACCACGCCCCCTCTGGTCCGCAGAAAAATCTTTCTCCACAGAACCAGGCCTTGATGCCCAAAAGGTTGGGGACCTCTGTTTTAGAGAGTATAAACAGGGGATTCCTATTGCAGAAAAAAAAAATCAACGAGACATTGGAGAAGGTGATTGCTAGTAAAGAAACAGTCTGAGACTCCTATTTATACACTAATTTTTCAAATTAAACATTATTTTATATGTGGGGTTTACATATTGCTCCAATCCAAGAAGACTCTGTGAGATTTCTGTTCCTCACTTTCAATACAAAGGCTTAAAGATACAACAGCAGCACAACAAAAGGAAACAACACTATAAAATAACAATAAAAGTCACCAAAGCAGCAGCTACAGCCTCCAAGAAGCAAATAGCTGTCTGCAGTCCAGAAGGAGAGCTTTCTACCATACACTAGATTCCGTGCAGGGCTTTTTAATCTGTTGGTGGCTAGGAATCCAGAAGCCATGGAGGCATTCAATGAAAATAATTAAAACTGCATTAGAAATTGGTGTATCGTTGTTGCCTGAAGAATTCAGTTCAAGAGATTTTGTTATATGGAGGCAGAAAGTTGAACAGGGAAGATGAGGGATTCCACCTTTAAGGTCATCTCAGGGAGAAACCTGGCTATTAAATTAGGACATAACTGCAAATATCCAGAGATCAATAGATGGCAGTGAAAATATACCCCAAAAAATGACTTTTTTTTTCAGCCGAAATGAAGGCTGGAGCAGATTTCTCCAACAAGGCAGGTGAGGGTATGTATGCCTCTGTTTTTCAAGGATGGATGTGCCTTTCCTTTTATACGTCAGCAAATTTTAATGTTTCCCATTTGAATGTGCCTTGCCTTCTCCTGCCTCCCAACAAGAAGTCAGAACGAATCAATACAGAGGGACTACACAACGTAACACACTGTTGGTATTCAGGAGGTATTTGCATTGGCCCATCTCCAGCCCTCTGCAACCTCTGTTTACCTATCAACTCCTTCACAGTATAGATATGCAGTGTTGGTGACAGGAAGTTGCAGGCAACTCTAAATCAGCCATAAGGCAACCTTAATTAATTAAATTAAATTAAATTAATTGTAGAAATAAAAAAAAAATTCTGAAGTAGGCACTGGCATGGTAAACGTGAGAAATCATGGTTAGTTTTTGATCAATTAACTTCTCCCCGAAAATATTCCAGGATTGGCTTATTGTTTTATCTAATATAGATTTTAAATTAATAAATGTACATGTTCTCAGCATAGCTGATAGTGTAATGGTCAGGCAGACGGTTGTGTACATCCACAGATTCCCCAAAATAATTTAATTTTCTCAGTGAAATATAATCAGAGCCACTAAACTGGAGAAATCTGTTGTTCAGTCTGCTTTGGCACTGATCTGCACTAATTAAATATATTATGAAGTGATTAATTCCTACAAACTTTTGATCAGAGACTCATAGCAAATGAGATGCTAAAATAGTGTTCATTTTCTAGGTCTAGTAAACATTTTAAAAATAGTTAAATATCAGTATTGGCTAATTCAAGCCCAGTGCAGTAACATTAGACTGCCAAGCCTCATTTACTAAATGAAAGTTACAATTCATATCTTTTTCTTCAGCATGAATCATTCTTACTGCTATTTTGCAGTGCAAATCTATATGTTTAATAAGATGAACACTCCATATAACTGAAAAAGAAATCAAAGAATAGACTTTTCTTCAATATGCTACTTTAACTTAAATACACATAGAAGTACTAGAAAGAATATATGTAATCGAGAGCCATGGAATAAAGTAGTTAAGTTCCCACTCTACTGTAATGATGGTGTATATTTAGTAAAATGTCCCAGGATAATCAAATATGGAACACTTTTTATTTTCTTGACACTTTGCACATTTATCCCAAAGTGAGTGCTATTGCGGATAACAATTTTCAACTGGTGTTTTCAGGACCTGCTTACTCAGTCTACATGGACTACACGTAGTGTCTTATTTTCAGAAAAGTAGCCCTATTATGGTGTGCCAACTGAACCTTACTTTTGCTTCAGCTCTAGCTTAGCAGATTAATACTGGTTCTAAACCTAAAAAAGGATGCCAGTCCTAGATTGTAAAAGCATTTCCTGATTATCTTTGAAGACGTTTCGCTTCTCATCCAAGAAGCTTCTTCATCTCTGACTGGATGGTGGGAAATGGAAGGATTTATACTCCTTGCAGACAGCTGGTCATTTACATCCTTTTAGCAAGTTGTTGAAGCCCCCTGGAGGCGTATCTGTGTCTTCAGGGTCACCTGAATAATGCAAATGGATGTGGAGCCTTCTTGGAACTGTTGAAAGGACTGTGTTAGAGACTGGAGATAAATGATGTCATATCCCTCCCACTCTGTTGAGAAAGGGCTGCAAATGTTGAGAGAGGGCTATTGAGAGCTTCTTGGATGAGAAGCGAAATGTCTTCAAAGAAAAACAAGAAAGCCTCGTGAAAAAAGCACCTTTGGAACAACCATAATTTGGATGATTGAGAATCTTCGTAGACATTTCCTGATTAGTTTCTAAATATTACATCCCTATAACCTTATTTGCCATGTTGCATAACACTTTGCTTGGAAATAAAACACAAGATACAGTATTAATTTGCCTAAGCAAACTAAGATTATTAGGCAAAATAGGCAAAACAGATTGGACAAAATAAGATGTCTTTAATTTGAACGAAAACATTTCTGCATTCTTCACTTAACAGACTGGTCTTCCCTGCTGAATTTTTTTACAAGGAATTTCCAAACCCAGAACATACCTCTAGCAGTTGCAATTTCCCCATCTGCATGAGCCATGCACTGCATGGCAGTGGCTGCAATGCATATTGGCATACTGATTTTCTCTCCCAAGACACAAGTTGACAGGTCCAAGGTTGACACATTTTTCAACATCCGGGGGTATAGTCTTAATCTGCATGGATGGAAAAGGTCTGATAGCAAATAATTCACAGCAAGGGTTTATTTAGAATACATGATTTGTGATGCAGACACAGTAAATTCCTGTCTCCAATATTAACCGAAAGCAAGTTTGGTTTTTAAAATGACTCATCAAATGCTGAAATCTGGAAATGACCAAGCCACTGACATCAGCTTTTGTTAGTTACACATGGCCGGAAATGGAGAGCAAATAAATAAAAAGCAGCATGATAAGTTGCCAAGTGTCAAAGAGTTTGAGCTAGAATTTCAATAAGCAAGTTCTAGTGCCAGGATGTACAGTTTGTGAAAGAGTAGTTATCAAATTGTAGTTTTTATGTCACCGGTTACATAATACATTACTGGAAAGTAATAGCATAATCTTTGATTTAAATGAAATCAAGTCTAGTTTTTCTTTTTTTTTTGAAGCATGGTTTTCCAGAGATTTGCAGGGGGAGCATGGTGAACAGAAGAAGTCTCTGTGAAAGCGGAAATCACAACAAAAACCAAATAACTGATGAGTAAACTGGTTCTTTGGAACCTCCCTGGACAAGGAGAGGAGGAGAGATTGCCCGCATGTCCTCTGAATGGCTGCTCCTTGCGAGGAGACCACAGGACAGTGGTCCTCCATGGATTTGAGCACTAGGAGACTAAAGGATTAACTATCTTGCTCATAACCATAGCAGATCCCTTTAAAGCAGTGGTTCTCAACCTTTTTAATGCCGCGACCCCCAACCGGTCGTAAGTCGAGGACTACTCAACTGGTGCAGCACCATTTGCAGAATGGGACTTTTGGCGGGCTCAGCAGGGCAGAGACAGCCTGGACAATTTCTATTGGCTTTTGAAAGCCAATAAAATTAGACTCTATTCAAGAGAGTCTATTCTATTGGCTTTCAAAAGCCAATAGAATAAAAGGGAGTAGCACAGCTATGGGGAAAAAAATGGCGGACTGCGTTGTTTGGTGACCCCCGTGAAATGGTCGTTCGACCCCAAATGGGGTCCCGACCCACAGGTTGAGAACCACTGCTTTAAAGGACACTGTGTGATGAAGAGATATCTATTTGTAAACTTACAGGGAGTGAAGAGTTACTACATTTGTTGTAATGAAGGTTGAAATCACTTTTTTACATATTTCTTTACTATAATCTTTTGTCTCCTTTTCTTTAAGTTTAGGTTGCATTAGTTTTTTACTATTGTAATCAAAATCCTTAATACAATTTATAATATAAATTTTTATAAATAATATAAAAAATACAAAGAAGAAGAAAAGGAGGAAGAGGAGGAAACATGTCTCTCCAGTATATATAGGATAAAGACAATCATATTGAAAAATGTTAAGTATTCAAGATAGCTGGTCTAATCCTGATACCAATCATAGCATCTATAAAATTATTTTGGTTTGCTTTAAAAGCATTATATTCTGACCCCCTAATGCTGGCTTCTCTCTGCACCCAAACTTTAAAGGTATAGTGGTTAACACCAAACTGCAAACTGGGAAGTCTAAGTCTGCCTTATGTGGGGGAAATTTAAAAATAAAAATATATATGCTTTTACTATTATCATGTAATCATATTTTATATTTTATAATTGTTATTGTATAATCAACTGCCTGAGTAGATGCTTTGAGTATATAGGGAACATACAAGCCTCAGGTGGAGGAAGGGGGGAGAACAGGAGTTACTGTGGGGCCCAGTGTGAGTCACCATCTAGGAACTGTTTTTAAGTACCTTTTGGTACCTGGTACCCCTACTGGATCTAACAGGTGTAGAAGATGGGAGACATCTCTCCTCTAGAATTGATATAGGATAGTAGGGGAGGGATCTTATTAGTATAATGTATTCTGTTTAGGTGCTTCTGGTAGATTGTAACCTCCAAAGCCTAAGCCAATGGGGCCATGGGGGAGGGAATGGGGCGTTGCGATGGGATGTATAATAATATGTGATTTTGGAATTTGGGGTGTGGTTCAGTGCTTGGCTACATTGCATTGCCTTCTTGAATCCACCATGCTTTGCAAACCGTTATTTTTTTTAGACTTGGATGTGAAGTCTAATACATTTCCTTTCTATTTGTAACTCAGAGTGGATTTCAATTTGTGACTATTTTTGTGTCTAACACTTAGGCATGAAGTCTGCAGAGTGGTCTTAGGCCAGTCTCAGTCCTAGAAGAAAGATATAAAGATCTTCTAAAATTTTGCCAAGTAAACTGCAAGGACTTATTCAAGAGATTACCAGGAGTCAACACTGACTTCAACCCACATATACATAGAAATATTGGAAGTGCAATACATCAAAGCCCCAGAATTTAATTAATTTACCTTTAGCATCAACCCATCACTAATGTCATTGTTTCCCAATCATTCTAATTAACAGAAAAAAACATCTGTTTAACCTAATAATTCTTTATCATATGCTTTCAGCACCCATCATCACCACTACCATCTCCCACATTTTAACAAATCTCGGTAGCTTTCAGCTCCAGGAAGCAACAATATTGCTTACTATGATTAATGTTGTTAAACAAGCTGTTTTGAGGGCCTCCTTTTTGTCAGTGAAGAACATCCTATTTTCTAAAGACCTTTAGAAAGTCAAAAATACAATCTATCAGAACTCATTATCTGATCATTTTCGCTCACTCCCAATTTAACATGCTGAAATAAGATGTTTTAAATTGATTTTCTTGTATGTCAAAATGCCATCAGCACCATGACCTCATTAAAAAAAAAATCAATTTTCAAATAGTGAAGCTGGCTGAAAGAAACTTGGAATCTATTAAAAATAGAAGATGGCATCTTTTTTTAGTTCCCCCCAAACTACTTTGGACTTTAAAAGACCCTGATAATCGCAAATTACTTGTTTAGGAGACTTCAAAACATTATATTATTAAGCTTTAAAAAAAATACTTGCATTGAGCAAACTCCCATGTGTGTTGTTTTTGTTGTTAAAGATAATATGCAGTTGTAAGAAGTTGTTTATTGCAGTTTGACTAAGACACTTGATTTTCAAAATCTACACAAGCTTTTCTCTGCATTATTAAGGGGTTCATTTATTTTATTCTAATACTTCCTCCCTCCCTATTAACATTTTTTAGAATTTCTGTAGACATTGCTTGGTTGTAAAAAGCACAGAAATAATAATCCAGTAATACCCTGCTTTTAATCTTTCTGTCTGAATTGAAAGATAAATATAAGTCAGTTTTATCTCTATAATATGCTCCCAGCTGCATCTTCCATAATTTTTTTTCTTGAACTTGAATGGAAAAATATAAAATATACTGTCAACAACAGAATGAGACACCATTCCAAAATTCAAGATCATAACCTGTTGATGTGCCCAAATCTGCCCATCACAGTAAGGTCTTGTTATATGGAAACATTAAGAAATTTTGTGTCTCAGTGACTAAATTTAAGTTGTATGAATAGAACAGAACAAAACAGAACAGAATAGAATAGACAGACTTGGAAGGGACTTTGGAGATCTTCTAGTCTGACCCCCCTCTCAAGTAGGAGACTTTGTACCATTCCAATCTCTTCTTAAAATGGCTGTCCAATATTGCCCACAAAGTGAGACCACACTTCCCAAAGTAATTTTGCTCCTTTGTGGAATAGCTCTTACTGTTAAAACTTTTTTTCCTCATGTCCAAGTGAAATCTGCTTACTTTCTGCCTGTTCTTTCTTGTCTTCTCTTGTGGAACCAATCTCCTTAGTTATTACACCCACCTTCCATTTCCTATATATCTTTCTTTTAACTCTTAGGTTAATCAAAAGCTCCTAGGGCAGTGATGGCAAACCTTTTAGAGACCGAGTGCCCAAAAACTGGCCCCGCCCCTGCTCTGCCCCCACCCTGCCCCCACCCCGCCTGCCTGCAGGGCCACTCACCGTCTCCAGGGCCCACCGCAGATCGCCCAGCAGCGCCACGGCAGCCACGCCCTCTGCCCATGCCCTGCAGCATCAACTGTGCACAATGGGGCATGAGGGCAGAGTCTTGTCTACGCTGTCTGGCTGCCATGTCCTTGGCTGCACTGCTCCGTGTGGACCATGCTCGGGGGTGACTCTCCAGGGGGCTGCTGGTGAGGAGGGGGTTGTGGGGGAGGCAAGGCTGGGGCAACAGCACATGTGCCCACAGAGAGAGCTCCGATTGCCGCCTCTGGCACCCCTGCCATAGGTTCGCCACCAGTGTCCTAGGGTATAGAGAGTTCTTTCTTTCTCACTGGTACAGATTGTGATTGTATTTCTAGAGTCTTATTTTTCAGAAATCCCCAATCCCCAAACTCTTTTTGACCTGAGGATTTCTTCTGAGACCCTGCCTAACATTCCTCCAGTCCAAGTTAGCTGTTTTGAAATCTAATGTACATATAGAAGTATCCTAATTTATTTTTCTGTAGAATCCTGAACTTCAAGATAATGGGGTTACTTTGTCCTAAAGTTCCCACTACTCAGCCAGCTTCCCTTTGTTGGTTAGAATCCAATGTAGGAGGGTCCATCCATTGTGCATTTCACTTCTTCATGGACAATACAAAAGTGGTTTGTCCTTGCTTTTTTCTAGGATTTGATTGACCAGTCTGGTGTACAGTTCTTGAATTTAAAGAATGAGAGCATCTTTCCCTAAAGTTTTGCTTTAACTAATATTGATCAAGGTTAGCCTACTTTGAAAAAATGATAAAGGCAATTAAAATATATGTTGAACAAGAGAGGATTTTTTTTTGCTTAGTGGACATGTAAAAAAAACTAAAAAAAAATGTATTCAAATATGTACATTAACTCAGAAAATTTTAAACATTAATATACAGCTGAAGCCAGAGATGTTTCTTTTGAGATTAACAAAAAGTTGGGGAAAAATTGTTATATATGAAAATAGTAGCAAAACTTTTATATACACAATAGTGAAAAGATCTGACATTACCCACAGTAGAAAAGTAGATGAAAATGATGAGCTTGTTGAGACGGCTAAATTGAAAGCCTTGATTAGAGAAAAGGCAACTGATTAATTCTGATCAGAAAACCTTTTGGACTTTTGACATGAAACTGAAAAAAAAATGAAATTATGATATGTGGGTTTGATGATCAGAAAAAATAATAGATAGAAAAAAATTATAACCATGGAGTAAGAGGTCAATTTAAATTTATAATTGCTGGAAAAGAAAATCAGAACTCATTTCTTTATATTTCTTTCCCTCTTTTCTATACTTTTGGCTTCATTCTTTACTTTTTCTCTTTTTCTCATCTTATTAGTATTCGTTAGTTTTTATCTTTCATGCTTAACATGTAATAAAGTTATCATAAAAATGATTAAACTGAAAAAGTTATTGAAAATCAAATTATTTTTGCCCAGTTACAGATGAATTGCAAGTTTTGTCTTTGACCCTTTTTAAGACTTTTCAAGAAGCAAAACTAATGATTGACATGCACAATTTCAATAGAGAATAAAGAAAAGCTCTCGTATTCTGTATTCAGCTTATTTTATTCAAGACAAAATTAATGTTATAAAACTGTTTAATTACATATATAATTATGCTCAGCATTTTTACTTTTATTAAGCATAAATAATTATAAATACATATAAATGGACATAGAAGCAACATGCATTAAGTATGCCAATAACCTATTTTATTTGTGTTAGCTCACTTAGCATCTCAATCATACTATTTTAGGAAATGCAAGGTGCTATTATTTTGGCCCACTTATTCCTTCTTAGAACTTTCAACTAAATGGCCAAGAAATGCCATCCCAGTACAGCTCTGATATATATTTTGGGCACTGCTTTAAGAAAGTACTATCAGTTAAACTGATATGAGCACTATAACTCTCCCAATTTCAACCTAATCACTGAAATGAGAATGAAAGTAAATAATAACCTGGAATTCTGTGTCTTTATCTAAGAATTTGTACAGAACTACTTAACTACCAGTAATTTTCTGAATACCGAACTGAAATAGGAACTGAATTTTCTAATGGAGCACTAACAATTGTGGACAGGAATTGTTACCATGAGTCAGAAGAGACCTCTTTGGAAGAGGTATTTCAGAAGGCACTGCCATCTACACATGACCTGAAAAGAGTCAAGATTACGGAGGAGAGTTTCAACAAATTTATTTTGGATCTAACCCAGAGCAAAAATGTATACTCTTGCCATCTTTGTGACCACCAGATCTACATCTGCAGATCCAGCATTGCAACATTTGCCTTCAGATTACAGCTAATTAGAAGCAAAATTCTTAATAACCCTCAGATGGTATATCTTGGTACTCAGCTGCTTTGAAACTCATTGAACTTGGTACTCAATGCATCTTGATGCAAAACTGTTGTCCTGGTACTCGACACACAACCTAGAACATGACGATGTCAGCTGCCTTGTGACTCACTACATTATTCCTTAAGGGGAAAAAATTGTTTGGTACTCATTTTGGCACTCATCGCACCTCCCGGAATCAATTAACGATGAGTACTGAGGTAGCACTGTGTATCTTTTTTCTACATGCATGTTGACATTCTAAAAACTCCAGAAACTATATAAAGGTGGGATTTAGCTTGCAAAAGTGATTGATTCTTTATCAAGTCCATCCTTGAGGGTGAAGGTTCATTCTACGAGCTTGTGAGTTGGTTTCCAAACATTTCGTTACCAGGCTAGGTAACATCTTCAGTGGAGTTTAGGGGATGTCTGTGTCAGCGTTCTTCTGTTTATAAGGACAGTAGATCTTGTGATGGGTGGGCAGTGTGGGCAGTAGGTCTTGTGATGGGTCAGGTGTGGGTGTGTCAAATGAGGGTCTTCTAATGGGTCTTATGATGTGAGTCAGGTGTGAGTCCTCAGCGAATCTTGTGATGGGTCTGTGATGGGGAGGTTACATCAGGTGAGGGTCATTGGGAGATGCTGGTTGGGGGGGTTGCGTGGGTTGGTTGAGGATGAGTGCTGTCTCTGCTTGACTGTGAAGTTGATTTGGATTCTGAAGGGTTCATAGGTTGGTTGTAGGTCAATGTGTCTGTTGATGGAATTGTTTGTGGCGTGCGAGGCTTCGATGAACTCACAAGTGTGACGGGTGACAGCGTGGCCGATTTTTGTGATGCTCCAATCGAACTGATACTGCTTGAAACACCCACAGCTGACTCATCACAGAAACTACTGCCCACACAAAGCCCTTATAAACAGAACACTGACACCGACATCCCTTAAACTCCACTGAAGATGTTACCTAGCCTGGTAATGAAACATGCGGAAACAAACCCACAAGCTTGGAGAACAAATCTTCACTGTCATCCTACACCTGAGATACAGATATTCGCCACTATTGCAAGTCCATCCTTCTGCATCTGGCTGAGCAATTTGTAGTTGAAAGGGTATGAGAGCCTTGATGCTTTTTGTGACTCTTGACTTTATCTAAACATGATAGCTGAGTAACAATAGTTTGGAAATGAAAAAAATGTGACATTTGGCTAAATTAGGCATTACAATAAATAAAACATTTCCCACTAGCCCAGGATCATGCACATATTGCACGACTTTACCCACATTCATATTCTCCTTGGTCATCCTTGTTTTACCAATAATTTTCCATTATACTTACCTGTTTTATCAAGAACACAAGTAAAAATATTGTATAATTTCTCAGTCCCCCACCAACTGAAAAAAATGCCACTTTCCAATCCTCTAATACAACGACTCCCAACCTTTTCCATACTCCACACCCCTAGAACACTTGATATATTCTCGCACCCCTTACAAATATTCGAAATAATGGCAATGAATTATGCATATACACTATAATTTTAAAAACCCAAGTTTTCGCATCCCTTGGAAAAGTGTCTCGTCACCCCAGGGGGTGAGAGCACCCCAGGTTGGGAACCCCTGCTCTAATACAACAACAAATCTAAAATATTTTTCCCTAAATTAGTAATTGAACATTTGATATAAGGATTGGGTAGTTATCAGAGATTTATGATTACCTGATGTTCATATTATGAAGTATTTTTGCTAAACAAGCACTTGAACACACATTATTTTGTTAGATATAACAGCAATGTGTTAGTCATAGGGCTGCTTTCTGAGCACAATGTAATTTTTTTACCCCGAGATCAAAGACTCTTCCAATTCCAGGGTAATGACTTGCAAAACTGTAATATTTCATATGAAAATTGAATTCTGTTTCATGATATCCCTTGATATCCAGAGTTGAAAGATGAATGCTCAAATTATACATGACCAATTTACTTTTAGTATAATCTATTCCCATCGTGAATGTACTTCAAGTACTGTACTTTCATTTCTACTTTAATTAAATTACAACCTATTAAATACAAATATGAATTGTTAATTACCTTGAAAATGCAGCTACATTTTCAGCTAAGGTTTGCTGATCATCAGCCCCAGACTTATAGTAATCGTACACAGACTTTTGAAGAAATTTCTTAGCAAACTTTTCAAAATCAGCAATGCAAATTGGTCTTTCAGACATGATGTAGATCACTCTGTTTTGTCTTTAAATCATTTAGTTCTGCTAGTTTTCAACTTGTTAATCATTAAACAAAAGCAAAGTTCAGAACACTCTTTTTAAGCAACCCAAATAATAAATTTCCAGATTATTCTTTTGGACTTTGACATTCACTAAATTAAGATGTCCCTATGGTGTACCAGAGAAGGAAATACAGAACGAAGTAATATATCTATATAGTGAATATTCAATAGTGGCATAATCCACTCTAGACAAATTACAACAGCCCACTCCAATCTCTTCCCCTCTTTTTACTCCTGTATTTGTTGTATTTTTTCTTTTTGTCAAAGCATTTTTCCTTCGCTTTCCCAACGATACCATCACTATTGTTTCTGTTTTGCTCTTTTTAATTAAAAAAGGAATACAAATAAATAAAAAGAGCAAATCCAATCTGCATCAAAAGAGTTAGCAATGATTGTTGGAGGTGACCATAGCTAGGCCCTTTAAGGTGACCTAGATACAACATTTTTCCAGCCCAGAAAAAAACAGTAACTATGGCACTCAATCAAATGATTAGAGGTGCTCCAGATTAGAGTTGGGGATACTGTCGATCAGCTAGTGGACAGCAATGGTGGCAACACAGAGAACCTTAAATTCAGAGATTTATGCTTCTGGTTGCCATGGGTGAGTGCCAAGGAGCAAAACTGGCCCAGTAGCAGAGCTGGAGATTGGCTTCTGCCCTGCACCTGCCATGGAGTCTGTCACTCTGAGCAGAAGCCATTTTGTCTTTTACAAATGGTATTGACTGCAAAAGAAATGTATCCATTCGTGCCACCTTTTGGCAGCATGTGCCCAAGGACTCTTCTGCACAGCACTGAATGAGAAATGAAAGGATTTTCAATCAGTATTTGGAGCCAACTGATGAGATCACCTAGATTTCCTCTGGATGTTACTGTATGTGGAGGAGGGACTGTAATTTCTGGGTTGATCCAGCCAGTGGTGAGCACCTATTTTGCCCCTCATAACCCCATATGAGAGTGGGAGAGGGGGTTTGGGAGTGTGGTGTGGATGTGTGATGGGAATGCAGCTGACTGGCAGATCACTGCATGCTACATCAGAAGCAATTCACAGGAACTGGCTAACCAGAGAGGGAGAAAGATTGTTAATTTAGGATTGGATGGAGGCCTTTATCAATGGGATGGATGGTACAGGTCAGGGAGACTTGGCCTTTTGGGAAGAGAAGGAGCAGACAACAGTATCTTGGACAAGAGATATGGCAGGGCTAGCTGGTCCTGGGGAAGACGATTTCAGTGTCTCCAGTTGATTCAAGGCTATTTCCTTATGTCTGGTTATCAGACCTTGGCTTCCAACTACTGCTATTGAATGCCAGGTTGACCAATAATTAAACTTCTCTTGTTCGTGACTTGGCATATATAACAGAAATTAGGTTGGGTGTCCCTATTAAATCAGTCAGTCATGAGGGCTGAATGGACCCTACTTGGTTCCAAAGGAAATTGGGGATTAATCCTGAGAGTCTAGTACATGGTGATTAAGGCCTCGATCAATGCCCGGAATGAGCAGGTGACAATGGCTTTGAACTGGAACATTCCTGTGCGACCTCTCCTTGATCCTTCTAAGCCCCCCCCCCCCCGGCTTTCAGAGGATATCTGAGAACTGAAGCAACAGTTGAGATAAAGCAGGGCTTTTTAACCAGTGGTACGGGTACCACCTATGGTATATTGGCACCTGGCACCTGGTACACGAGCATCCTAGAAAAGTGGTAGCGGGGGAGGGGAATGAGCTGAACAGGTGACAGCACCACACAAGCCTGAGTGAGAGATGGCTGGAGCTGCAGGGCTGTCAGGGCTCAGTGGAAGCACCAGGATCAGCGCCAGGCTTCAGCTGGAGCTCGGCGCTGATCCTGGCGCTTCTGTTGAGCCCAGAAGCGCTGATCAGCTGGAATGTTGCAGCATCCCCGGAGTCTTGTGATTTACATTCAGATGCTTGGCAACTGATTCATATTTATGACGGTCACTGTGTCCCAGGGTCATGTGAAGTGACCAAAACCTGCTGCAGCCACCCAGCAGACGGGAATAAAAACCCAACACCCCCTCACCCCACCCCCGCTGCCAATCCTCAACAGAAATGCTCACAACAATGGAAACCTCAGACAGGAGGAAGAGCGCCACCGAGTGGGCAGGCAGTTGTCTTGCTCGGCTGTGCCTTGGGGGGGCACTTTGAACAGTCACTAAGCAAAATGTTGTAAGTCAAGGACTACCAGTACTTTATCACTTTTTTCCTTTTTTTTTTTTGGGTCATCAAGTTTTTGACACCTTGCTAGGCAACTGGTGGTACTCGGATATTGCCATATCCTAAAAGTGGTACAATGGGTGAAAAGGTTGAAAAGCCCTGAGATAGAGTACTGGGGAGGAAGATGAGGAGTGAATGTGATTATGAATTCTAAACACCTTAAATAAACAAACATCAAGTGAACACAGAAATATATAATCAAGTTTATAGTTAATAAAGCAGCATTTTAACGTAAATGTTTTACATAAAAATCATGTCAAACTAAACCAAAAACTGAGCAAGTGTTCGTTTAAAGTAACAATTTTGAAACACGAATGGCAATTTTGCTTTTTAAAATTTAATGTAAAATAGTGACATCTGAGCAAAGTAGTTTACTTGCCAAATATTAACTCTTTTAAGAGTCTTAAAATGAATTAGTTTACTTGCTGCTTTTGAAAGATAAGCATCTATACATTCAAATTTATGGATGAGTAGAGGCTATAGTGACTACTGTTTCAAATCATTTCACTTTTTTCTGTGTTAAAAAAAACCCTCAAATTTAATAAATTCCTTGGGAATGCTTTGTAGTCATCTTTGTTATAAGCCAGCTTAAACGTGGTTTGTATATCCATGTAGATATCAAGACATCAACTCTCTAACCAAGAATGAACTGAAATCTTATGAACTAAGGTCTTAGTACTTTTACTTTGTAAAAAAAATTGAAAGACAATAAGGAAGACTGTCAAAATAAGGAAGACTGTCATACTGAGTCCAGAGTATTTAACTCTCAATTCTTTTTACTTAAAAATAAACCGTACTGAATTTAGTTCCAGGGACACATGTTTAGGACACAACAATTGTGGACCAGTTTCTCAAACCAACACTGAACCCAAATCTTTTATGTCATGGGTGTCAAACTCGATCGCGTCACATGACATATCCTGACATATTGTGACGGTTTTTGCCTTTGATGCATCCGGCCCACAGGCTGCCAGTTTGACACCCCTGTTTTACATTATCACATTACTAAGGTTTCAGAGGTTTAAGAATCAAATCAAATAACTGGCTAGCAACTTATCTTTTTGATGCTTTTAACAGCATGACAAAAATGCTGGTAAATGCAGATGCTGAACTGTCAGTTTAACTGTGCTACATTAAGATTCTCAAGCATGTATTTTTTTTTATAAGTATTACCACAGCAGATTAGGTATGTACACTTAAATATTTATTTGCTTCTAAATGCTTCTTCCCCCCAAGCACTTAAAATCTATTTGTCCTGTAATATTAACAAAGTGCAATGGATAGTTTTACTAAAACTTGTTTAAAAAGGTCTTTTACTAAGCAAATTATATAGATGTTAGGAGTCATTTTAGTGCAATAAAAAATTAATGTTCTAATCAACAGAGGACACAACTGACAAATATTATGACAGCATGCGCATAAAGCAAATATAGTGCTTTATTTTTACTGCTTTCGTCTGAGCCTATCATTTCTTAGGCTTAAAATATTTCTCAACTTGAAAGTTGAATAGCATGTTCAGCAATGATCCTGACATTCATTTTAATTCTCCAGATACCATTGAAAATAATTGTCTCTAAAACAAAGGGAAATAACACTGTTCTGAGTTGCTTCTTTTATAAACCTATTTCATCATAACACATTCAACACTTGCATAACCTTACAAGGGAATACTGATACTTATATTATCACTTTACATATTTACATTACATAGAACTTTGACAACTATGGGACTGAATAAATACTCCAATTATTGAGGACAAATTAACAGGCAATTTATGCATCCAGACTTTCTGTTTACATTAAGAAATTTGCAATGACATTTTTTCAGTCTTCTCCTGCATTGTCGAATGAATTGGAATACATAAAGGAACTAACGTTATATCAAAGCAGTGTTGATCCAAAGAAACCTAAATATGGCCAACAAATCAGATACCGTGATATTTACCTAACAGATTAATATTGGGACAATGGATATGAAACTGAGTGTTGTAAGAAAGCCACATCCATGCTTAAAAATCTCTTCCTAGCTTTCAAGAAAGTATGCTGAAAGTAAAACTTTGCAGCTTGTAAACTATATTGTAAACATAGCTCTTGTTATACTATGATCTCCCCTGAAATACACAACATATCACAGCTCTGAAGCCTGTAGGAAGTGCCTTAGGTAATTGGAGCCAAAGACCTCTGAAAGCTATAAACTGAGTTATCTGTTCAAGCATATCAAACAGTAAAACCTTATTACTGTCTTAAGCTGCCGTCAGTCCTCTGGATTTTTGTCTTCAATTATACATTTTGGAATTAACTTGTACCAGCAAGCCCCCAAAAATCTTTTCTTGCAACACTGACAATTTGCAGTTGTATAGAACGACCACTTCATACAGTTTATGGTATGGCTGATGCAATAAAACTTCTTACCTATTCTTGAACTCAACATGGTTGTTTGATTGTCATGTCTCTGATTTCAACATTGCTCATATTTTTACATTCAAAATATTGACCCTAAAAATAAAAACAGTTGCTTTCTAGCAGTCAGCCCAGATTTAGCTGCAATAGCTTGTAAGTCAAATATTTGGCTTCAGCTGCCATCTTCTTTGGTCCACTTAAAAGTATACATTCTGTTACTTTCACTATAGTTCAGGGTCCATCTGATTTTTACGTTGTCTTAAGGATGTCTCCTCTAACTTGTCAGACTCAAAAGGCTCTAAATCATTTTCTCCCTCACATCCTTCAACTGCTGAATCATCTGAGGAATTTGGCTGAGACTCATCTTCTCCCTCTTCTTCATCTTCACTGTCAACAGACAAACCCTTTTCTGGAATTTTGTCCCCCGCTGAAAGCTCCAACGTTTGCTGTTGTTCTTCTATTTTATTCTCATCAGGATCTACGGAATCTGATGTAAAAGAATTGAGGAAAGAAGAGCTAGTATTTTTTTGTACATATGGAATATTTTGTTAAGCTACAAAGTGCCAGTTTTCAGATCTAGCCCTTGTGATTCATTTCCCTAAACCTCTTACCTCTGTGTTGAACTTCTTACAGACTATAATGTCTGGATATATACAAGTTAGGCCAAAACAAATTCATTACGATTCAGCATGGTGTCTGAACCCAGTGATTAGGTTTATTTATCAGAGTTGAAATTAAGGGAATACTCAAAATAGGCCATTATTCACAGCGGCATATTTCCATACTATCTGAAAATGTGTTCTACTTCCATGTAGAGTGCATTGGACTATTGCAAAGTGCTTTGTATGGGGTTGCCCCTGTTGGTAAGCTGCAGGTGGTCCAGAATGTAGTAACATGGGCACTAGTTGGTGCATCTTGGTGTGCCCATGCAACACCACTGCTGCATGAGCGGCCTTGGTCCTTAGCAACTAGTAGGCTTCCAGATGCAATTCAAGGTACTGGTTGTCACCTTAAAGCCCTACGTTGCATGAGGCCAGATTACTTGTGGTACCGCTTATTCCCAATGGTTTCCACTCTCCTACTAAACTGACAAGCTGGGCATGCTCCAGGTCCCCTCAGTAAAAATGTTGCCGGGTGGGGGTCTTGGAAGCATGTCTTCTCTGTCATGGTGCCTGTCTTATGGAACAGCCTCCTATTGGAGACATAGATGGCCCTGGCCCAGTTGGCTTGCAGGAAAACAGTGAAGACCCGGCTTTACCTGTGCCAAGACGTTGATGGACCTGGCAATGTGTGATTAGTAGATGAATGCAAATGTTATCAGGACCTCAGTGTAGCTTATTGCTTGTTTTAAAGGGGCTCTTTTACTGTACTATATTTTTTTTTCTGTTTGCTGTCAAGTTCTTTCTAGGAAACTATATATTTGTTTAAACAAGCAAACATTGTAAGCACTAGCATTACCCTTCATTATACTGTATGTACATACCAAAACTTTCTTCTTTGGACTTAGCTGGACACAAGCAGTCCATAAGCAAAACAAGTATCTGAAGGAAAGAAAGAAAAAAGTACAAAACTAACCTAGGGAATTTCAAATAGCCCAACATTACTGAAGTTTGAGTGGTTTGTAATTATGGTGCACTTCAATGCAAAATATCCATGTTTTTTTTTTTACCAATGAAGGTCATGAGCTATGCTAAAGAAGGCCATAGATCAAAACCCTCTCTAAATGCTTTTTTTTTTAAACAATCTCTAATTTCTAAATCAAATAAACCAGGACGTTTCAGAATCCTTAACCAGGTTCTGATCTATTGCTCTCTCTAGCAATATATAGAAGTTCTAGACTATAATTTTTCTAGTGATATTTCTGCTTTGTGTTTTAATTGGTGGTGTCTAACTACAGCAACAAAATACACCAGTGATTATATAATACAAAAGAAGCTACATATACTGTAATGATCAAAAGAAAACAAATTTAAAAGGTAAAACTAATACAAAAACATATTTGATATCAATACAGGTTAATCTAAACCTCAATTTCTGCTTATACTTAAACCATAGAAACATGCTGCTCCATCTTTTCACTTTTAGAACATAAGGACATTTCAAAAATAGATTAAATAATTTATAATAAATCTATTCCTTGCTATCAGGAAGATAAAGTTTCCTTCAGTTTATATAAGATTATCCTCTTTGCTATATCTCAAGTTTAATGTGCCAAAATTCATCATAAAATTAAAATTAAAGATTAAACATTACATCTTTGACAGCAATGTTTCTTTTCAAAAATTTATTAACATATGCGATACTAATTTCTCTTGAGCATTATAATTCAAGATAGCACAAACCAGGATCACTTAGATGATAAAAAGTAAACCACAAGAGAACATTGATCAATAGTATGAAACACAGTTGTCTACCATTCTCTTGAGATCAAGAGCACCGGAAAAAATAGAGGTTCTTGATTACTATTTTCTCTGACACCATAGAAAGATTTGATCTACCATTAATTTTTTCCCCACAATTCTCCAATTCAGTAGGAATACCAATGTCTTCTTGATCTACAATCAACTCCTGAGATGATACCATTTGCTGTTGTTATCAATACATTATTATTATTCCCATTTTTGTACATTCTGATTTAAGAGTATAAAAACTGTTTTCTTACCAAAGCCAAGATAAGACCAATCAGAAGGGTGGCTAATATGAAGATGGCATAAGAAACCCAAATATGAATTCCAAGAGTGCCAGTAAAATAATTGTGGATTTGCTGCAACAGAAACATAACTTGAATTGAAACTGCCATTATCTATCAGTTATTGTTTGGAATGATATTTGAGCAATATATCTTCAAATCCTCATACATTCTCAAAATGTAATTACAGAAGCATACAGTTTTGTTCCATTTTTACTTTAAGAGGTTTGAATCAATTTCACATAAATCATTTGCAAAATCAATATCTTTCATAAAACTATCACTGGCTATTTCTTCTGTGGGTATTAGGTAGTGACAGCTGGGATGTGTACTTATGCTCAGATTTAAGGTGTTTTGTTTTTTACTACAGATTACTATGTTTTTCCATTTTTTAAACATTAATTTTCAGATGAGGTATGCCCCAGAGGTTTTAAGTTACCAACAAATGTTGATGGAACTAATTCCATTTATTGAACAAAATATTTTTATGTCTACTCTAATTGCTCACAAGACACAGTTCACACTCATCAATATAGAATGATATTATTTTGATTTTAAAGCTTAGGTACTTACATAAAAACACAGGATCTGTACATACATAAAGCCAGTAGATATTGTGAGCCTAATCAGAGTAACTGAGAGTCTTGCTGTGCTGATTTATTGTTCTGTTTAACATTCCAACTGTTGGTTTCCCAAGGTTTATAAGTAGTATTAATATTAGAACTTTTATTTCTAAATACAACTAATACCATTGTCTAAATAAATACAGGTAAACAGCAACTGTGTATTTTCTTCTGTGTGTTTAAGACTCCCAATAATTTATTTAGCATCTTCTAAATGGAAATTTATGGATTATATACTTAATTTAAAAAACTGTTTATAAATCTTTATTGGAGTTGTTACCCATATGGCAGAATATGGAATGTTGATATGCAACCATGTTGAAATCTTGCATCCCATCATGAGATTTACAAAATTTCAATTATTTATCATAATTTGAACCAAGGTTTTAGAAGTAGAAACTTTTTCCATGGATAGGTTTGATCAGCATTAATATTGATATTCTATATTCTTTCCATACTGTATAAGCAACACAAGCTATATGATTATTGGGGAATATGACAGACCTTTTAAAAACACAGATCAAGTATAAAGTTGTTCTGCTTTATATAAGACACATATTGCTTACTTACCCTGATCCATCCAGATAAATGGAAGAGTCCTGCCATTCCATACATCCTAATAAGAATCAATATAAACATGATCACTAAAAAATAATTAAAGTTTGAAAAAGTGCGTTCCCATTTGTTCTAGGACTACTATTCTATTATTTCTCATGTTATTTGATCAAGAGACACAATAATTTAACCATGGAAATAAAAGGAAAGAGGTAGTGTTTCTCTAACCAACCTTTACAATAGTTACAGAATGTATTAGTAAAACCAAATTATCAAATTTTATCATACTGTTTCATGCCGATTTATACAGAAAATCTTTATCATAATGAATATACTTCACACAAGATCTAATAGAAATCTTCACTAAGCTGTACTCTACAGGTGCCCTCTAAATACTGCAACAACTTTACATATATTCCATATATTATCATCACAACCAATTATCACCTTCTGTGGTTTTTATTCCCTAAAAATATGGACCTACAGCTCAAAATTGAATGCAAAGTAATTACCTTCCTATAATCCTGAAAGCACTGGACAATTTCTACCAGTAGATGGTAGAGCTGAATGAAACATAGACTACCACAATAAGTCACCCTGAAAGTTAAAAAGTGCCAACAATATTCAACTGGGAATTGCTATTTTCAGCTAAGGCTGCATTTAACCTAGGATAAAATTCCAATCTGGGACATGATATTGCAATATAATTACATTAGAGATGAGGGAGACTTCCATCCTGCCACAGGTTCTACACTTTCCCATTTCCTCTCCAGGATATAACTCTCAAGATCCTCCAATGTCCTCGAGCCGCGATATCTGCGAAAAGCTCCATCCTTTGCACTGAAAACAGATTGAAGTATAGTTTTATGCTATTGAATCTAAAATCTTGTTACTCTCCAATATACAAGAGCAGCAAACGTGCAAATTAACAAGTTTTACACAGAACCAGATCCTTCTTATACTATTTTTTTCCACTTCCTTAAGGATATTATTCCACTTGGGGAATTGGAAGGCAGGGGTGAAAGGAGATGAAAATAAGCAAGAGAAGAAAGGAATAAAGGAGATGTATTCAGGGGAAAACAAGAAAAAGTTCCTTTTATTCTTATTACAATTCAATCATCTAATTACTTGTTTGGGGTAGCTATCGTAGCAAGTTTCTTCTGGGCCAAAAATCTAACTAGTATTTTCCAAAGGATATTGGAGTATATAAACCCAGGAACAGCCTTAATTTACTATGCTGCCCATTTTTTCTAATTAATCAAAGTAATCTGATTAATAAAACCCACAGGATCTGATTGCAGGGAGAGATATTGAAGCAACGCACAGTGAATTCCATTGTGGTTTGTTTATGACAAATTGCTAGTGCCTCACATTACTACCTTATTTTCCAGTCACAGCAGGCTCACATTATCCATATTAAGGACAGCAGGAAATTCCCTGTTTAGATCATAATTTTCTTCTGAAACTGAAACATCTTGCTTTCTACTGGGGGTAATCCTATCTAGTTTTCCATAAACACCATGTGTCCAATATGGCAACTATGGAAAACTTTCTCATCTCCTATTACTGTCTCTATTCATTTGACTCTTTAATTGCAAAAAATAAAAGTATCTGAACTTTTAAAAAATGGGAAGCTGGCATACTCCAAAACACTAATCTCTAGCATCATCTTCACTTCCTAGAATGCAGTTGGGTATTAAATGGCTTGTATAAACTTATAAAGCAGCATTCTGGTCACAATATATTTTGTAACTGCTTAGATCCACCAAAAGAATTATTCTACAAATAGGCAAGACCCCCACATTCCAACAACTATTTTTTTTTTACAATGCTTACAACATGTTTCCAATACTCCACTCATCAAAATAAAAAGATTGGGGCTCCCAAGATAACTTTTTTTGAAGTTTCCTCTGCTTTCCCAGATTGCAATGGACGATATAGATGGGCGATTTTTTCCTTAGCTTCCATCATATATTTTACTCTGCCACACACACAAAAGGAAACATTTTGAATTACAATTGTAAAACAACTATTTTCAGAGTAATTAAAATACAAACTTACTGGTAAATAGTGGGAAGAGTAGTGACTAAGAAACGGCCACTTACACCTGAGGAGAACAGATACTTGTTTTAAATAGTACTTATGATCTTGCTTCTTACACATAATCATCACCTAACAAAGACTTTATAATTAAGAGCTCATTTTCATATTCTACACGTTTTGTGAGAGTGCGCAACCTTCCATGGCTTCACATGAATAATAAGAACCCATTTGGTCTCTTTTAGATCCCCTTAACCACTACTGATACAAATGTGAATTATAACTAAAGGGGTCAGGCACTGAAGGAAAGCGAGAGAAAGAGAGAAGAGTCCCAAATACTGGCAGAAAAGAATTTGTCTTAGCACATTTCAGAAATATTCAAGGGCAATTTTAAAATATCCATGAGCAAATTTTGGCCAAGCACACAAGCTTTTAGCTCACAGATAGTCCAGAAGTATCTTGGGAAAAGAATACATTTTCTGACTTAAGTCATGCCAAATAAAAACTTTTTTTTTACTGGTACCGGTGATTCTTCCCTCTCAAAAATTGTTTTGAGACAGGTAATGCATAAATCAGCATAGACCCTACAATAGGGTTAATATGGTTTTTAAAATAAGTTCCAGTAAGGCCATGGCGAAGATGAAGATGTTCCTGAAGAAACAGGACATTACAGCTGAAATCCTTGGCCAGATATGGGACCCAAACTGGCAAAATCACTCTAGAGAAAGGAGAGCTCTTGAGATAGTCCACATGGACTCTACACAACTGCTCCTCGTGAGTAGATGGCAGGAACCAGTATTTTTGAGGTCTGCTTGTGAGCCGAGTGACTAGAGGTCGACGGATTACAACTACATTCATAGTTGTAATATAACCTTTAAGGACTCAAAGTTCAACCATTCCTTGTTTCTTAATCACTTTGGAATTGATTTTTAAATTCTTTTTTTTTTACATTACAAACCTCTGGAACAGCAAGTTTTTATGGACTTCACTGGGTGAGCTTCTTCTACTTATTACAAAAGACGTTATAAGTACATTTTAAGAGATTTTTTTTAAAAAAGAAATCGAGGCCATTCCGAAAATGGTGCTTGCTTCTGGGATGGAGCTACACAGTATAGGAATACTAAGGGGCAGAGCAGCCTGGCCCTCCTTTCCCAATGTGAGCTTGAGCTCTGCGTATCGACAAAAGGTGGGGAGGAGAGTGTGAGACATAGTGGGGTGGGAAGCAGGCCAAAAGCCCACAGGAACTCAAGGTTAACTCTCACTTAATGACCCTCACCCCTGATCTCCCGTTAAGCAGATCACAGGGTGCCTCAGGGAATGGGAGAGGCCTTGGGATGCCTGAGCCAGGCGTTCCTGGGCCTGCATTAGGCCTCCCAGGGCCTCACTCACCTGAAGCATCCCATGCTCCATTTAACGGGAGAGCAGTGATAGGGGTTGTTAAGTGAGGCAATATTGTGGATGCCTCACTTAATGACATCATGACTTGCGACCATAATGATCAGGTTCCATTACGGGGAGTCGATGACTATCTTACACAATAGTCCTAATTTCCAAAGCAGCTTTAGTCACTATGTCATCATCCAAATCCACTGGACTATATGCCTACAAAGCTGATTATCCCCAGTGAGCATGGGTGCTGACTGCACTGCTCTGGGATCATATCAGACATCTAGCAGAGGTTGGGGAAGATTAATCTAAATTTGGGCTAATAACATTAAGACTTAATATTCTGTTCCCATTTAAAAAAAAAGCAATTACTTACATTGATTTTTGTTCTTAGTGATTATTCATTACTTACCTGGTTCTTGAGTGACATCAACCTTGCCCACACTGAGTTCAAGTTCCTTGCTATTTCTTGCAAAAGTTTCCCACGCTAATTCCATTTGCTGACAGACAGGACACCACGGGGCATAGCTAAGGAAAGTGACAATACGATATAAGCATGAGCTGATTTCATTATCTGCTTAGGTGGTTTCCAATTTATCAAAAACAATTGACAACAGTTAACAGAAAAAAGAAAAGGGCAAAATATTTTGAATTCAAAATTGTCCAGAATCTTTTGCTTTGAATTCTAAACAGGCTGTTCTGACTATACCAGAACTTTTCTACGTATTTCTAAGGAATCTGAGCACAAAACATATCCTTTATGATCTTAGAATACTTTCAAGTTCAGAGAAAGTTGGAACAATAATTTCAAACTTACAAGATAGTTTCAACTCCTGATGTTTTTCATTTTAAGAATTCTGCAATGCAACCTGGATTTCATCTTTTTCTACCATAATACTGCATCAAAAAGAAGTGAGAACGCCAATACTACACTCCCACAATCATTCTGTTCTCCAAATTCACCCAACAGACATGCCAAGCAATGCTATTTTTTTTTCAACATTCAGTCAATGTCAAAAATCTAATTGGCTCAATCTCACAGATCATCGACACAGCAATGACTGAAGTAAAACCAATGAAACTTTTGTCCAACCTCTACAATATGCTAATACAGCACCTACACTGCTATAGGCCAAATTATATACAGGCAGTTCTCGACTTAAAACCACTATTGGGAACAAAACTTTTATTGCTAAGCTCATTGTGTCCATTAAAGGAATCTTGCTTCTTGGAACACCCCTCCCTCCCCAGGAAGATCATGAATGGTCATCATGTGACCTGTGGTTCTTTAACCATCATTAATTACATGCCATTTACAAAGAACCTGATTTTGGATCATGTGACCCCGGGGATGCTGTGATGGTCATAAGTGCAAGGACTGGTTATAACTTACTTTTTTCAATGCTGACTTCCAACAGTTGTTAAGTGAATGGTGTTAAGTCAAGAATTACCTGTAGGGCATGCAAAATGTTTCAACCTCAAAATAATTGTCTTGAATTGGAAACAAGCTATTTCAACCTTCCTAAAAGTGGTCTGACACCAATCCAACCAGTTTATAAACTTGGAGCATTTTAGGGTGGTCACAACATTTCTAACAAGACTAGTACAGCTGCTTTGAAATCTAACAGAATGTTTGAAGTTCAAAATATTTTGATGTAGCGGTACATCCTGGATCTTATAATTCATTTATTCAATAGTATATATGATCACAGTATTCATCAATGATCTTATATAGCTATTTGAAGGAGATACTCTTTCTAAAGGAGACGTTTGCAGGGTTAGGCATGCTGACTGAAAAACTCAGTGCACAACATGAGTAGTCCCAAGAGCACAGCTATGCTCTTTAACAGCAAAGTTCAAGCACAATTAAAAAACTGAACAACTCAATAGTATCACAGCATAATATCCTAATTAGTACAGCAAACGCTCTTAAAATTCTTACAAAAAATATAGTATTTAACACCAGCCAATCTCTTGCAGTCACCTTCTATAATGTAATCTTTCAGGAATGAAAACAAACTTTCTAGGCAGCAAACATTCTTAATATATTACTTCATTAACATTTATTCTGGCCAAGAAGGAACCAACCAAAGGGGAACATATGCTGCAGAAAATGCATGTTTACAGTTATTCTGCAAGAAATGTATTTGCAGGAAGGAGAACCACCTTCACAATCGATACAATGTTTCTTATGTAAGGATTTTATACTGTTGCATATCAAGTAAGGACATCATGCAATGTTCAGTCCTAAAACAAGTCATTTAGTGTATTCTGTTTCACAGAACATTCTGTGACAGAACATTTTTCAAAACCCTCCTGGAGATGTTTAACTGCTAATTTTCTGCTAAAACACATAGGACTTCCTAAATTATAAAGTATATAATCTAATTCTGACAGCTAGTTTTATGATATTTTAGCAGCATTTTCAAATCTCTAACTCACTTAATTTCCAATATGCTGCAGTTCCACAAAAAATGTTAAGGCCAGAAGCCATCAAAAGATTGCCTATTCATGATATATTATAGTGCATTCAATAGTTCTATATTTCATTTCACAAATCTATATCTCATTCATATGATATCCTGAACCAGGTCAGTGAAACCCTGCAGTAGTCTATGCATTTGTGTTAAGAGAAAAAAAAACAGACATAAACAAGCTTCATTGCGGGACAACTTAGGACAGTGTTTCTCAACCTTGACAATTTTAAGGCATGTGGACTTCAACTCCCAGAATTCCACAGCCAGCTGATTTAGGATTTCATCCATACCCGAAAGAAAGGGCTAAGCTAAGGTGAACATACTTTCTCTTTCAGGGGTATTTCTCTTTTGCTTTATATCCATGGTATTCAAATTGTGAACCAAAGCATCTCTTGGTTTCTTCATTTATTTAGCAATGGATCACCGGTCAGTTACACTGATCGGAATCTGACTGTTGTTTGAGGAGGGTGTCTTTTATATTATAGGTCTAAAATAAGAGCTATTCTTTTATATGCACATCTGACAAAGCATATAATTTGTGTACACAAATAAAAATAACTGTACCAAACATAAAAAAGGCTGACAGTTGCTACTTAATAATCTGTACATATTTTTCAAAATGAGTGTTCAGTATATGAGTGAGTGGGTAGGAAGCAAATTGTTTTCCTGCTTCTAAAAGAAGCTATGTCTCACTCAAGTTCATGGATCTAATATGGAAAATGCCCTTGGCTGTTATCTCATGACCATACATGTGCAGCCATTCTGTATTTTCCAAGGTAGTAGAACGGCTGTGAACGTACATGCTTGTAGATAGCTATGTATGTACTTGCCTTCTGAAGCACCCTTGTAAACCTGGAAATAAAACATGTCTGCTTTAATGATTAAAAAGGAAATGCTTTATGCGCACAGTCACTTTTCAAGCATCCCACAGAAAAAAGTTACCAAAAAAGCAACAGAAGTATTAGAATACTATATTTTGCTGTTTCCGAATTACACTGGTATGACATATTGAATCTAATTTGGGGCTGCCACAACAGCAATTCTTCATGTGCATTTGGTCACCATTATAATAGCTACTGTATTCATGGACTGTAAAGCTAATCACTTATCCTGAACTGCGTGTCTTCTTTTTCTTTCACCATGTCCTTCCCAAGAATATCTATGACAGTAGACATTCATGCAATACACTAAACAAATCACTAAATTAGTTTGTGAGTTCAGTTTGTTGTGCAAATTCAGTCATTGTCTTCAAACATTTTGAGAATTAGGCCATTACATTATGCCATAATATTGTTTGGGAACAGCCCTTTACATATCGACAGCAATTAATTAGCAGGATTTTTAGCATGTTGCAGCAGGTGTTGTTTAGCATTAAAGACCAAATACCATCTTGCAATGCAGTTGTATGTCTATGGAGATTCTCAGTCATCCTGGTCATAGTTATCCCAAATGTCCTTTTCCACCAGGCAACTGAACTTTGTTTTTCTTTGAAGACATTTCGCTTCTCACCCAAAAAGCTTCTTCAGCTCAGAGCTGAAGAAGCTTTTTAGATGAGAAGTGAAACGTCTTCAAAGAAAAACAAGAAAGTTGAAAAAGCACCTTTGGGATGACTTGCAATGTAGCATAACTACTGCAAGGCCACTCAAGTTTTTTGAATAAACTACAACTGAACCAAACAGTATGGCCAGAAGCCTGAAATTCTTTAACTTGACCTATTAATATATTGAGCAGACACTGGATTGGGAAAAACTGGATTTAATCAAAGCCCATCGGAAAAGACTTAAACCATAAAAGCTTTGTAAAAAAAAAAACGAAACAAAAAAAACCTGATTACTTTAATCATTTACTTTATTACTAAAAAGCCAATTCCCCAAAATTAAGACGGATGAACTAGGTTTATGAATGGCATCTGATTTAGGCGCGCAGGACCACGCCAAACACGCTAGAAGGGGTTCTCCACATTTGTGGACCGAAGTCAACGCCCCAAAATTATCGCCACGCCAGCTATCCGGACTTTCAGCCAGAGCACTGTACGCTGCCCTGCCTGCAAACGTGTAAGCCAAACTGGCTGGGAATGATGGTGGCTGTAGTCCACCCTCCCTCTGGCGGCCTAAGAGAGAAAAGGTTGGCAGGCTCTTCTGCCTGCATCCCCTTTCCAAAGTTTGCGCGCGCCCTACCCGACCCAGCTTGGTTGACTCACAATTCCACCATCCACTGGCCCTGCAGCAGGAGGCTCCAGTTGGACCCGCTCAGCTCCACCACGCGGCTCCCCATCGCTTCCGGCTCCGGCTGCAGGGAAGCCGCAACCGTAAGGATGGACGCCAGGCCGGCAGCTCCCCATAGCATCACTAACAGCGGAGTTATCCCCTCCTTTCTCCAGCGGTTGCAGCAGCGCCTTGGAAAGACGGCCGCCGCCATCTTGAGCAACTAGGAAATTAAACCGCCGCCACCAAGCCGAATTAAGAAACCGAGAGTGGCGGGGCGGCCCGACGGCCACCTTTGCTTCCGGTTCAATGCGAACGGCTTCCACCATGTGCGGGGTAGAAGAAGCGGTGGGAATGAGCATTAGGAACGTATTGCAAGGCAATCCAAACAGTCTCAGCGCAATGCGCGGGTTTTGGAAGGCAGTGTGATCGCCTTTGGTTCTGGCTGTACGTTAGTACTATGCATACTTTAAAATATAAAACATCTTTCTCAGGACCAATAGTTGTATTTAAAAATTATTGAAATAATGCTTTTTTTAAAAGAAGTAATGTAAGGCAAGACAGTCATGACTGATAACATGATATAAACGCTAGATTAAAATCTGATTGATTTGCTTCTGGGCAAACCCCATGGATTAATTTATGCAACTAAACTGGTTAAATAGCTGGATGAATGTCGGGAGTGAAATAGGAAAAGGTGACTGGGAAGATCTGCTTGGATTCCTGGAAGTGAATCCTGCGGTTCCATAGGGTCGAGACTGACAAAGAGACTGACAAAAAGGCACAAATTTTTTGATGAGTTATAATGAGAGACCTTGGTTGGATATTTTGCGAAGTCATGGGTTGCTTAATCAAGGCTTGGCGTTTGGATTCACACTCTGAACTGAGTCATATATTAAACCACAGCAGCTGGTCTCATGCCTTCAGCCAGCCAAATTCAAAGAAAGGTTGGGACGTTTTTTAGGGAACCTCCCGCAAACAAAGCATAATTTCAGTTTATGGAAATGTTGTGGAAACCAAACATTAGAGACAACTAATGCGAAGAAGCCAGAATGCAGTGAGAATCGAAGAGCAATTGTTTATGATTATTACATACCACCAAAAGAATCCTCATTTTTGTCCTCTGTCTAGCAAACATAATCTTACAGTCAAATATTGTCCAGGTTTTGGATTGTTTTCACAACAATAGTTGGGTTGGAGGTTAAGCAAGTTTGCATTTGACATCCAAGTGCTGCCTTAAGGCGGGTGAACTCCCATCCTTCGCTCCAGCCAGGGACATGAAAGGAGCCCCCAACTGGGCATCCCTTGGGCAATTGTGATGTCACCGGCTAATCCTTTCAACATGGAAGTGCCTCAGTGCTTCTGACACGTGTGATGTGGCAATGGCTGGATTTAAATACCATATTAAAGTAAAAAGAAGCAATCAGTTGTGCATAATCCATGAATAGGTCCTAAGTTCCTTTGGTATTGAGATTCAATTTCAGTTAGAGAATGCTCTTAGGCCCCTTACAACAGTCCATCAGATAGAAATTCAGTTGACAGGAAGCATATTGGATTTCTGTTTGTCACAGATCTTTGAAAGCACAGCCACATTGTTTTTCTTTTGTTTTTCTTCTGTATTTTTCAACCAGATTGGCCTAAACCAGTGGTGGCGAACCTATGGCACGGGTGCCAGAAGTGGCACTCAGAGCCCTCTCTGTGGGCACGTGCGCCATCGCCCCAGTCCTAGGCCTTCAGCAGGGTTTTATAAAACCTTTTCGCTTTAGACCTCCGCCACCGTGTGCAAAAAAATAAAAAGGTTCAATTAGTCAATTTCAACTTCTCGCTGGAAAAAAGAAGATCTTGCAAAGTTGGAATTGATTGATTGAACTTTTTAGTCCCGCCCAGTCTGCTGTTACCACTGCGGCCACGCCCACCCAATGGGCCACGCCCACCCGGCACTCGATGATGCATAAGTGGGTTTTGGGTTGCAAGTTGGGCACTCAGTCTCTAAAAGGTTCGCCATCACTGGCTTAAACTGAAGTAATGGTAAAACCAACCTCAGTTTGTGATGTTTTCATGGATGCATCCACACCTTTTCCTTGATTTTCCACCCTCTGCTTTCAAGATTTATGTTTGATTTTTCTGATCTTATCAGTTTTCCTTGGGATTTGTGCATGCAAGTACTAACAATAACTGGCCTTTCTTAGCTTGGGTTCACCTAACCTACCCCATTTGGGCCTAGCATGTTGGACAAAAAAAAAATCTCCAGAGCCCAGCCAGGATAAAAGGCCATCTTGCCCAGAGGCTTTTCAAAGACCTGGAAAGAAAAGGGAGCCTTTGAGTACATATGCATTGAATTTTGTGTTGACAATAACTGCTGGACTGGGTGTTACATCAATTGCAAATGTGTTCCAGACTTCATTTAGGGTTCTGTTGAAACTAGTACCAGTGTAGCGGGTGAACTTTTGCTGCTTTGAAGCCAGACATAAAATGCAGTTAGAGCGTCCAAGAAGCAATTATGGAATATTTTCTAACCAAAGAAAAATGTTTTTTTGTACCCTGGAGACATTCCCCATAGAGTCACAGTTCTGTTGAATAATTTCAGCATTTACTTACTGTTCAGCTTCCATGTTAGCCCAATACTACATCTGGAAAGGACAGAAAAATGAAGATTGCAACTCAGTTGGCTGCAAAGAATAGCAGTGTTGTCTAAAGTGACTCTGGAGATTAAGGAGCCATTTATAACAATAAGGTTTAAATTCAAATTTGGGTAATACTTGAATAAGAGACCATCCGGGAAAAAAAAAACAGAGCTGTAGGCTAGATTCAGAATCTGGAAGACATCCAGGAGAATGTAGTAATGAAACATGGCTGTATTTTTGTCAAGAAAAGCATGCAAAAATAGACTCATAATTAACAGGAGTCCAGTGTATGCCTTGTGGAAGTCAAAGTTCAGGTCAGACTTAAAACTCCTTTGGACCCTCATCACAAATTCCTTCTTCCAGAGAAAAAGGTAAATGTTTTAAAGAAGAGCGATGGCAGACAGAAGCCAGCCAGGCTTCTTTTTCTTTTAGAGGAAAAGGACCCAGTGACATCTCCATCCTCCCGATCTGTGGAAGATTAGTGGATACCCTTCACTTGGAATCAGGTGATCGGCCAGCTTCTTTCAGCAGATCAACTGAAGAGGCCCAGGGCAGGCAGTCTGGAACAAGTTGCCCTATTTTCCACCAGCCAGAGAGCTTTTTTCAGTGCCCTCCTTGAAACCAGAAGGCCTCTCCTGCCAGAGACAGATAATAGTCCCACACTGCTTTTTAAAAGATGTTCCGTTCATTTTGAATGTAACTAATAATCTCTAAAAGGGTTAATCACACCAGAGCTGAAAAGGAATAGCTCTGTCTTTATTCTGTGATGATTGTAAGAGGTAGGAGCCAGAACTGGTTGAACTGGCCGGATTCACATTTCAGTAGCATGTGCATTACTTTGGCCCCTCCATATCCTCCCATTAACTGTTGGGTACAGTCAAAGCAGACCTTAGCACAAAAGAACCCACACATTTTGCAGCAGATTTTTCAGGCCCCTCCGTCAACAGAAAAATCTAGAGATTTCCATTAGATTTGAAAGTACTTCCAATTCGCCTGCAGGTGAATGCTTCTAGGCAAGTGAGCCTATGGGAACTGGTTGGCTAAATTCATGATTAAATTCATTTCCTCTCCTCATGTAGTTAAACAGCAGGGGAGGAAATTGCTAGAGACCGATGCTCTTTTGAATTTCTCCAAAAGTAGTAGCTGGTTGTGGAGAAGGAAAGAAAGGAATTATAACCTCATCCCCAAGTTGTCGGACATGATCTTTAAGAATGCAGGAAGGGACTTAACTCACTGGGATCTCTAGGTACAGTATAGTGCAGGGGTAGGCAACCTTGGCTCTTTTATGACTCGTGGACTAGCTCCCAGAATTCCTGAGCCAGCCATTCTGGCTCAGGAATTCTGGAAGTTGAAGTCCACGAGTCATAAAAGAGCCAAGGTTGCCTACCCCTGGTATAGTGAATAACAGACAGTGGGAGATTAAGATTTGGCTTTAGACCTAGTCCTCAGTTAACAATTGTAATTGGGGCCGGCCAATCTGTCGCTAAATGATGCAGTCATAAAGGGTGACATCACACGACCATGCTGACTTACCATGGGCATTCCAGTTGTTAAGCATGTCATGTGACTTCCAGATGGCTTCCTCTTTGACTTTGACAGATGTAGGATGTGAAGGTTGCAAATGACAATGAATGCAGTATGCTGTGATGTCCACAACTATAAAGGCCAGTTATAAGTCTTCTTGTTCATCATCTTCGTAACTTTGAATGGTCACTGAACAAAGCATCACTAAGCAAGGATTATGTGTATTGTATATAGTATGTGCTCAAGGCAAACACCTGGCTTCTTTCAAAGTTCATTTTTCTTTGAGGCCTAATTGCCATCTTAGATGGGCCTATCCATTGTTCCCCATTCCTCTTTTGAAGTCTGATCATTTCTATCTGCCTGATATCCATTGTGGTATTTTCTTTACTGTTTTGTGTGTTCCAAATAAACTCTACTGTTGTAAATAGTACCATTGCCACATTGTGTTGAGGGTGGATTTATAATCTGATCACATGCTTCAGTAGGCCTAGACTTCCCCAGGGTGACCTACTGTATTGGGCTAAAGCTGCCTTTGCATTTCTCAGCTAGCTAAAACTGGAGAAACTATTGCCTTTCTTTTGCCCTTGGTCCCATAAGGGGCAGAAAAGAAGACACTAGCAGGAAATGCTGGCTGAAAGAAATTACTGCTGCATCATCCTGAGCTGATCCAGTTGAGTGGGGCAGGTCTGATGGTAAACACAGCCTTCATCAACATCAGCATTTTAGCCATTGTCTATCCACCGCAGGATGAAGGCCTCTTCTGCATGTTTCCAACCAATATGGTCCTGAGCTTTCTTTTGCCAATTGGGCCCACAATACTTGCTGATGTCATCGATCTGTCTTGTTTTAGGTCTGTTTCATGGACGCTTTTTATCAAGTGTGATCCATTCTATGACTGCTTTGGTCCACTTGCCATCAATTCTTCTTGCTATGGGACCAGCTTATTTCCATTTCAATTCTTTTTACTCTCTTGATGATATTGTATACTTTCGTTTGTTCTCTAATCCATGTGCAGGTCTTTTTATCTTGTCTTTTTTTTTTTAATTGAAATTTTTTATAAATTTTAACCAAAAAAAAAACAAAAAAGTAACAATACAACAACAACATAGACAAAAAACTAAACAAAACAAAACAAAACAACCCTTCCCCTACCCCCCCCCAGAACACCCACTCCCTCCCCCCCCCCGGAGCTTCCCAGAGCAGAATATAGGCTTAATTAAAAAAAAATAAAATAAAAGAATTATATGAAAAAAAGAGTATAACTAAGATATATGTATGTATATAAAAATAAAAGTTATAAAAAAGCTAAATAATATTTTTTATATCCAATTTAAAATTGTATAAAGTTTATCCATTTATCCCAAACAGCAAAAAATTTCTCTTGCGATTGTTCTTTTTAAAAAGCCGAAATCTTTGCCATTTCCGCCAAATAAGACACTTTAAAAAACCATTCCTGCAAGGTAGGCAAAGATTCCTTCTTCCAATATTGTCCTACTAACAGCCTTGCGGCTGTAATCAAATTTAACATCAATATAACCTCCTTTGTGTCACAATCAGTAACTATACCTAACAAAAATAATTGTGGGGTAAATTTTACCCTCCTTCTAAAAATTCTCTGAATATTCCACCATATCTTAATCCAAAAGGCTTTTATATTTCTACACGACCACCAGATGTGATAGTAGGTGGCATCCAAACAACCACATCTCCAACATTTAGGCTGTAGGTCAGGGTACATAAAAGACATTTTTTGTGGGTCAAGGTGCCATCTATAAAACATTTTGTAGAAATTCTCCCTTAAATTCTGTGCTTGTGTAAATTTAACATTTCTCACCCAAATAGTTTCCCAGGTATCCAATAGGACTGGTTCACCAAAATTTTGCGCCCATCTAATCATACAATCTTTAATTAATTCTGTTTCTGAGTCCAATTCCACTAGAACCCCGTAAATTCTCTTAATATGAGTTAGTCTTTGGTCCTTCACTTGCTTAATAAGATTTTCATCTTCTCTAAGAAAACCCACCTTGCGATCCATCTTCCATCTATCTACTAATTGCCTATATTGAAACCAATATTTTCATGTACTAACTCTTCCAATAGTTTTAACTGCCAATTTTGTCCATCCCATCTAAGTAGCTGTGTATAAGACACCATGTCCATTTTAACACCTCTTTTTATTCCTTCTATCGCATGCCAAGGTATAGCCCATAGTGGTACTTTAAAATCACTTTTATAATATTTTCTCCAAACCCTAAGTAAAGAAATTCTTATAATATGAGATTTAAAAGCCCGATCCACTTTTTTATTAAATATTAAATAGGCATGCCAACCAAAAAGTAGGTCCCATCCCTCCAAATGGAGTATCTCAAGGTTTGTTAAATTTACCCAATCACTGATTAATGTTAAAACCACCGCATCATAATATAATTTCAAATTCGGTACCTTGAGTCCACCTCTCTCACGGAAGTCTTGCATGATTTTAAACTTAACCCTTGGCTTTTTCCCTGCCCAAATGAATTTATTGATTCCTTTCTGCCATTCACTTAAGTTAATCTCGTTCTTCAAAATCGGTAACATTTGAAACAAAAAAAGAAACTTGGGTAGAATATTCATTTTTATCACTGCAATTCTTCCCATGAGAGATAATTGCAACTTCTCCCAATTCCTCAAGTCTTTCTGTACACTAACCCACAACCTTTCATAATTATTTTTAAACAATTTTGCATTAGAAACAGATAACATCACCCCCAAATATTTTACCTTATTGACAATTTCAAAACCCGTCAGGTTAGCCAAAGTCTGCTTCTCCCGAATAGTCATATTTTTAGGTAGGATTTTAGTCTTATCAACATTAATCTTAAAACCCGAAACCAAGCCATAATGATAAATCAACTGCAATAACTTTACTACAGAGTAAGTAGGTTGCGACAAGGTAACCACCAAGTCATCCGCAAAAGCTCTTAACTTATATTCTTTTTTGTTAACTTCTATTCCTTTTATTTCCTGCGACTCTCGAATTTTAATCAATAGTATTTCCAGTGTTAAAACAAACAACAACGGTGATAATGGACATCCCTGTCTAGTACCTTTCTCTATTGTAAAAACCTCTGACAAACCTCCATTAACAATAAGTTGTGCCGTTTGTTTTTGGTAAATTACCGTAAGAGCTTGTAATATCTTTTCACCAAAATTCATCTCTTCAATTACTCTTAACATAAAATGCCAATTCAATTGATCAAAAGCTTTTTCAGCATCTAAAAATATCAGCCCTGCAGAAACTTGGTTATTCTTGTCTAGATATTCTAATAAGTTAATAATTTGTCTAGCATTATTTTTCATATACCTACCAGTTATAAACCCAGATTGGTCTTTATGCACAAGATGATGCACAACCCTCATAAGCCTATTTACTAAAATTTTTGCAAATATCTTATAATCAACATTTAAAAGAGATATAGGTCTATAATTCTTTGGTAAAGTAGGATCTTGATCCTCTTTTGGAATCAAAGATATAAAAGCACTACGCCATGAGGGAGGAATCTCTGAACCCTGTAAAATATCATTAAAGAGATCACCTAATGGTTGGATCATCTCTTCCATTAAAGCTTTATAATAAACAGATGTCAACCCATCCGTACCCGGTGCTTTCCCTGGTTTCAATTGTTTAATTGCTGTCGCAATTTCCTCCTTAGTAATTAAACCATTAATTTCCTGTTTCTGATCTTCTGTCAGTTTGGGAAGGCTGGCCTCGCTTAAATATTTATTTATATCTAAGATTTGCACATTCGTAGATTTATATAATTTCTGATAGTAATCTAAAAAAGATTTCTTAATCAATTCCTTCTGAAACACTAATTTGCCCTTATAATTTATTTTGTCTATTATTCTCTGTCTCTGTTTCTTTCTTAATTGGTAGGCCAGCCATCTCCCTGGTTTATTAGCATTACAAAATGTATTTTGTTTCATAAACAATAAATTAGTTGCGGATTGATCCGCCATCAACATATTGAATTGTGTTCTTAACAACTTTATAGATTCTTTAGTCCTTTCATCTAAAGGATTTAAAATCAAAGACTTTTCTTTTAATTTAATTTCATCTTCCAATTCTTTACGTTTCTGAGTCTGCTTTTGCCTATGAAAGTTATTCATTTTTATCAGGATCCCACGCATGAATGCTTTACCTGCATCCCATACCATTGACATTGAAGTCCCCTTATACATATTTAAAGCAAAATAATCCTTTAAACACTCCTTTAACTTTTGAACATTCTTTTCTTGTCTGAATAAGTTCTCATTCACCCTCCAAGATCTTCTCTCCTCTTTTTCTTGAATCAGCTCCATCCAGACTGGACTATGATCCGTCAGCGACCTAGGAAAAATCTTAACATTCTTTACTCTATTATATAAGTCCGTTGTAATCAAAAAAAAGTCAATTCTTGAAAAGGATTGGTGTCTATCTGAAAAGAAGGTAAAGTCTCTCTCCTCTTGGTTACATTCCCGCCAATAATCCCTTAATTCCCAGTCCTCTTTCATGTCAAAAAAGACTTTAGGTAATTTTGCCTGTTTAAAAAGAGGAGAAGAACCTTTCTTGTCCCTTTGTATATCTAAGACACCATTCCAATCACCCATTAATACCACGGATCTATAGTCCAGCAAAATTATTTTTTGATGTAGCAGTCTATAAAATTGTTCCTGTTGCTGATTTATAGTCCCACTATAAGTATTTTCTTACCATATAAGCCAAGTTCAATCATCACGTATCTTCCTTGGGGATCTGATTCTACCAGACAAGCTGGTAAATTTTGCTTCACATAGATAACCACTCCCCCCTTTTTCCCAGGAGCAGAAGATACAAAATGAGATCCCAGGCGGGCGTTAACTAAATATTTTTGATCTTTAAGTAGAATATGAGTTTCCTGTAATCAGATAATATCATTATTATATTGCTTTAAGTAGTAAAATATTTTCTTTCTTTTCTGAGGGGAATTTAAACCGTTAACATTCCAGGTCAGGAACTTTGCCATCTCCCTTGGCCAGGAGCCTGGAGAAGACTATCTGGAGGTCTGCCATTGCTGTATGTGTTGCAGAACTCTTGGGTCTTGCTCCTCCCACCGGCTGTGAAACACTTTCCGAAGAAGATTCTTTAATCTCTTTCTTTTGTTGCTCCTTTTCCTTGCGTCTATGTGCTGCACGGGTCATCCTCTGCTCTTTAACCTCTATTTGACGTTGCCCTTCAGCTTGCCACTTCCCAGCAGAGATCAGACCTAATGCTTCAGATTGCTGTTCCAGCTCTTTACCACTCAAGGGTAAAGCTTCCGGTACGGGGCGGCGGCGATGGCGGATATTTTGTAGCCGTCCAGCTGGGAAGGTGTTAGAGCCACAGAGCACAGCGTGCATCAGCTGGCCCGCGGCTCGGAATCCCCTTCCTGGGCAAAGGGAAGGGGTAGAGAACGCAGGAGTAGAGGTAGAACCCCTGAACCCCCTCTGGATTTTTTCCTAGAGGGGGTGGAAGGAGTGTTCCCTCGGAGCTCCTGCTGATCTCCGCCTCCCAGCTGTTTTTGCTTCTTCGGAAGCAAAAGAAACTGCCGCTTCTATCTCCGTGGTTACAGGGTTTCGGTGAGTAACTTTAGAAGCGGACAGAGTGGTTTAAAGGATTTTTTCTTATATAGTTTAGTGCTTTATTTTCTTTTTCTAGTTAGTTTTGGTTATTTCTCCTTTGTTCTTTTTTGCTGGCACGGAGAGAGAAAATAAGATGGCGTTTTGAAAGTGTTCGGCTTTTTTTTTTCTCTCTCTCTTTCTTTTTTCTTTGTCTCTTTGTTCTTATTTTTCTTGGAAAGTATTGGATCTAAATGATTGCTTTTGATTTTTTTGTTTTTGGCTTTGGATTTTTCTCTTGATTTCTTCTTTTTTTTTGGAATTTGGAACTCTAAGGATTACAGTATTTTTGTTTTTTTTTAACTTTTATCTCTCCCCTCCCCCTTTTTTGGGGGGAGAAGGGAAGAGAGAACTGCATTTTAAAAAAAAATGGCTTCAAAGAGACAAACGCCTTCTATACTACCTAAGGTGGTTTCCTCTCACACAACTTTAACTGTACAACAACAACAACAACAACAACCTAAACATGTACCACCGACCCAGCCACCACCCTCTCCTCCTCCACCAGGCCTGTCTGCACAAGAGATTAAAAACATAATGGGAGATGCTGTATCTCAAATTAGAGATGAAATGAAGCAGCTTGTTGTACAGATTAAATCTGAAATCAAAGAGGAATTAAATGAAATGAAGGACTTACTAGAAGATAATAATACCATTTTGCGGCAAGATATAGTTACAGCTGTATCAGGTTTGGCTTCGGTGGTGGTGAAGCTGGACTCGAGAGTGGGGGAAGTTGCTGATAAAGTTGATTTTTTTGAGGACAAATTTCAAGACATGGAAAGTAAGATGGAGACTTCACAAGTAGATAGCCTTATGTCTCAGTATAGGGAGATGGAGCACGCCCTGAGGATCAGGGGTCTCAAGGAAGACATGAATCAAGATCTGATGGAGATGGTGCTTAGTGATCTAGCTGTTGCTCTGAATATGGATAAAGGAGAATTACGCAGAGAAGTGGAAAAAATTTATAGAGTTAATTCTTGGATCGCGAAGCAAAAGAATTTGCCTAGAGATGTTGTGATTTATTTCACAAAGAAGTCTCTGCGCAATGAAATTATACAAGCTTTTTATAATAAGAGATTCCAGATTGCTGCCCAAGATGTTATTATTTTAAAGGAAATCCCATCCAAAATCTTAAGAAACAGGAAAGACTTTGCTTTCTTAGCTAATGAACTTAAAGCAAGACTGATGCCATTCAGATGGGAGATCCCAATGGGTATCGCTTTGAGCCATGCGGGGATGCGTTACAGGTTGAATACGGTTGCTAAAGCTAAAGAGTTCTATAATACGGTCCTGGGTGCAGGCTCAGCTTTATCTATCTTGTCTTGTAATGCTGAACATGTACCTTTCCATGGCTGTTTGTGCCACTTGTAGCTTTTGTATCGATTGTGAGATTAGGATTCACATTTCACTGGCATATGTTAGAGCACATAGCACACACTGATTGAAAACTTTTCAGTCATAGGGGGAGATTGTTCTTGAAAATTATGCTTAGCTTGCTGAACGCCTGCCAACCACATTTAACACAGCATTCAATTTCCTTTATTATATCACCTTCTATTGAGATCTGTTGGCCAAGTTATATGTAGTGGTCTACTATGTCTAGTTCTTCTCCAGATATATATATATATTTCTTTCTTTGATGAATTTATTAAACATAACCTGGTTATGAGGGCCGTTTTTAAGGGTGTATTGGCATGTGGAAAGAATAGACCATAATCTGCCATGCTGGTCCAGTGCGGGTTGGCAGATGTGATCGATGTTAATTGGGGTATCATGGCCTGTTTGCCTTGGGAGACCCTTCTGGACATATACATGTCTGGTGACATAGCCTACAATTTCATTTACTCACACAAGCCCCTTCGCCTCATCAAGGCCCCGATCATAGAAGGAGAAACACAGACCTATCTAAAATACTGCTTTGGGGATGTTTGCTTATTTTATTACTTAAATGCATATCATGTTTACGTATAGCGAATCATAAACCTCTGTTACCCTCTGCAGCTCACGAGGTTCCTTTGTGCCATCCCCTCTGTTTCCTATATTCTAGCATCCTAAGGTTTTGGCAGAAGGGGCATGATGACTTAGTGATTAAAGACAGTGAGCTTGTCAGTTGAAAGCTGACAGTCCGGGTTCAAGACCCACGTGCCACACAACAGGGTGAGCACCTGTTACTTGCTCCAGCTCCTGCCACCTAGCAGTTTGAAAGCATGCAAATGTGAGTAGATCAGTGATTCTCAACCTTTCTAATGCCGTGACCCCATAATACAGTTCCCCATGTTGTGGTGACCCCCAAGTGGGTGTGGCCACCAATAAGAGGGAGTAGGACAGCTAGGGAAAAGGGAAAAAAATGGCGGACAGCATGGTTGGGTGACCCCCGTGAAATGGTCATTCGACCCCAAATGGGGTCCCGACCCACAGGTTGAGAACCACTGGAGTAGATGAAGAGGTACTGCTTCAGTAGGAAGGTAATGTGTGTCTCAGCATATAGTTATGCTGGCCACATGACAACAGAAATGCCTTCGGATAACACTGGCTCCCTTGGCTAAGAAACGGAGATAAGCACCGCCCCCTAACATTGGACACAACTGGACAGGGGAAACCTTTACCTTTACTTTTAAGGTTTTGGGGGAGGGGAAGGCAAGTAGATGTAATTCTAACAGAGCGTTGATTGAAGCTACCAATCTTAAAAATAAATATGATGCAAGAGGTGGTTGTTTATAGCACGACACCTTCCTAGCAATGCTCTACATTTATTTATTTATTTTAAACTAAAATTGTGCAAGAAAAGTAGTAGGCAACTATGGCACATCTTACATCCCTCCTGTGTGTTCTCCAGGGTTGGTCTATGAGCCAAAATTTGCTCTAAGCCCTTATAAACTTTATGCAGACTTCTTATAGTTTCCAAGCACTCCTCCATCTCGACAGACAAAATTCAGCAATGCATAATGAGATTGTATAAGGTCAGCCTAGGAGCCAGCAAGTCACTTTACTATTTTTTTTAAATGGCATGTTAAATAAGATTCAAATATTTTAAATTCAAGTAATGTAAATAGATTGACCCAATGTATTTCAGCACTGCTTTTTTTGATCTTTCCAAAGACTCTCTAAAATAAAGCAATTTGTCAAATATAATTTGGAATGATAACATTTATCCATATACGGTATTTATCAAATTCTTGTTGGTTTTGGTGGGAAAAAGGTTCTGGTAAAAGGATTCCCAAGAAAAGCACCGACAGCCACTGGACCCTCCCAATCACTTCTAAATGCGAACAGGTACACGCCTATCACAGCATGCTAAATATAAGGATGTTTTTGTTGGGCTGTTTTACTGTTCAAAGCTCTCCCAGCAACAGCACCATCCCACTCCAATCCTATTTTCACACTGTCATTTTCTTGGCAATGTCATTAATCCTCGCCATATTATTAGAGCAAGATGCTCAGTATTTATGTATTTTTTTGCTCTTTTAAAAATAGGAGAAATAGACTTAAGTCACACACAGAATCTAAATCACCCTAATGGTACATATTTCCTGAAAATGAGACAGCAAGCAATTTGAGCATGGTCACACAGCAGAAGCTGTATCTTTGTCATCCTTCCCCGTAGATGGAATTCTGCTGTAGATCTTTGTATATCATGCATCAGCCTTTATAATGACTTATGCACTAACGAGCCTCATTTAAGCTGAATTCATAAATAACTCTGGAACGGCTATGTATATGAATCAGATTCCAGCATATCTTTATATATGTGTGTGTATGCATCTATTTATCTTTATTATCTTTATTGCATAAGCAATCATTCAAATGTGATAAATGTCCTGAATTTTTCACTCTCGCTCCTATCAGTCGTGCTTGCTGAGGCTGGCGAGCCCTAAGAGCATGAACAGCATCTGGTTCCACATCACAATTTGCTCATTTGTAGTCCAAAGCTTAGCCCAGGGGTCTTCAAACTTGGCCCTTTTATGACTTGTGGACTTCAATTCCCAGAATTCCTCAGCCAGCATGTACGCTGGCTGAGGAATTCTGGGAGTTGAAGTCCACAAGTCAAAAAAGGGCCAAGTTTGAAGACCCCTGATTTAGCCAAAGAGTCCAGTTTAGTTTAGTTTAGTTTAGTTCAAAATTATTTCAGCTTTAAAGAACTTAAATTGCATCTATGCAGTGATCGGACTTCCTAGTATAAGTCTGGAAGTCTCTTATCTTCTACTTGTAGATGAGTTGCAACATTCATTTTTACGCCACTAAGTTGTTTATCTGATTCATGCATTATCCTTAGCCATAATATGGTTTGTAATTTCAGCTTAGCGCATTGTGCGAAACCAGACTTTGAGATTTATGATGACAGTTTATGGCAATGCTGAGTGAAACTAGCCAATTATCGTTTACTCAATAGGCTTTCAGAAATAATGGCTGAATGTAATGCGTGAATCCATCATGTTCTTACATTGAATCCCTCTGAAAAAACTGCCCTGCTGTGTTTCCTGTAATGTTATTAGTCTGATATTTTAATTCTTTTGTAAAGTAGAACGTAAAATAGTTCAACAAGACTTTTGCTGTGTGAGCGTTTCAGTGAATTAAGTATCCTCCAGATACTGGAGGCTAATGCTATCCCCTGACTCAGAGTAAACCTTTGCCACACAACATCTGTAGTTAACCCATTTCCTATGTAGCATCACGTAAAAGCTTTCAGTATGAAAAGTCATTGCTCACTGGCTGAACGCATTTACCAGTTAGGTGAGATAACAACTATTTTTACTATATTGGTTACTGTCAGCTCCTCAAGGTAGCTCGGACAGGAAGCCAAACCATGCGTTCGGTTTACTGCTTTTATTGTAAGATTATAGTAACAGAATCTGGCAAGTCTGAAAGCATTTCTCCCCTCTTCTGGCTTTACTTCCCAGAGAACTATGACTCCTTCTGAAATGCTTTCTCCACCCCCATTCCTTCTTATTTAACTGTGGTTTAGGCTGCGGTTCCTCTTCTCGTCTTCCGGGGTTATTCTGACAGCCCATTAGAGTTATTAGAACTGATCTTTTCGTACAAAAAACCTAAATACTGTATGCTAATATTACATGACTGCTTAATCCTAATGTGATGAAACATCACTCCACTAACCAAAAAGAATAAGCTTTTCCTTCATGCCTGCCAGGATTTGGGTTGTTTTCCCACTGTGATTCAGAGTACCCGGTATGTTATAAAAATTGAAATTAGGATATCGTGTTTTATTTCAGGAAAGTTAGTATCTACTGAAAGGGAAAACATTTTCTCTTTGCTGTGTAATTGTATGGAGGATGTACAATTGTACAATTGTACGGAGGATGTATGGAGGATGTACAATTTCAGTAATCATTGAAATATCTAGAATCTAGCACCTACAGCCTTCCACATTATACCATTGGCCAATTCTTTTCAACAAGAAATATACATTTTCTATTACATTGTATTTCTTTGCATTCACTAGTTGAGCGTATTTTGTTTCATGAGAAACCACACTTGTGAAATCAGGGGTCGCTCTTGCAATAAAAAGTTCTTTTTTGAGTAAAGTTTAAAAGAAAGCTGGCAAGGTTTAACAGCTTCTGGCAGCATGGAAATACATCTTAAGCCTACTAATTACCTGAAAACTACATCTGTGGCTGCCCTCTGAATCAAAATTGTATTGCATACTTTTTTTCCAACAGTAGAATATGCCTGCCTTTAGAAGTACTTTAGAAAGCATGGGAATTTCCAGCGTCTGGAAAATGTGTCTTCTTTTCTCTGTCCTTCTGTCAGTTCTTCGTAATGACATTTATCACTTCTGCTAGCTTTTAATAACATTAAGCCATCTGCTATGCAGTGTTTCTCAACCTTGACAATTTTAAGGCATGTGGACTTCAACTCCCAGAATTCCACAGCCAGCATTGCTGGCTGTGGAATTCTGGGAGTTGAAGTCCACATGCCTTAAAATTGTCAAGGTTGAGAAATACTGTGCTATAGTAAGACGGTTACTGAGTGAGGCCTTTCCTGCAGGTGTTCAAATCCTTACTGATTCCCCTCATATCCCCACATCTATAACATATGCAGGCTAGCTTATTATATCAGGAGGAATTATTAAACAAAACAAGGAATCAGAGTCTGGAGGCATTAATATATAATGATCAGTAGGTGCTATGATTTATTTCTCTGCTCCCTGGAGTTGGGGCTCTGTGCCAATTCACCAGCTTATTGATTTTGTCTTGTCTGTTCTATTCAAGCTGCCAGTATTCTTTTTTTTAAAAAAGCAAAATAGATGAAATGAATTTAACAGCTACTACTTGGGAGAACCATCTCCCTCATATACATACAGGTGTAAACTCTGTGAGGCTTCTTCCATTTGCTTCTGATTTACTGAAAGAAGAATATTTACAAATATACTGTTTTTTAAAATGATTAATAGGGTTTATGTCTGAAAGGCTACTGCTGTGTTCGGACAAGGTAGCCAGAAGCAATCTTCTCCGGTCAGCTCAGGGAAAGGCAATTAGAAAGAGGTTTTGCATCTCTGATGTGTGGTCAACATCCACTGAGAAGCAAACCTCTTCTTTCTTCTCTAGACAACAAGGAAGCACCAGACCTAGAATGTTGTCGCTGGTGAAACAGGACTAGTTGGAGAGGAAGCTGGCATTTTCTTCACGGAAGTGCTGCACAAATTGAAAAAAGAAGGCTTCAAAAGTACAAAGTTGCTCTAAATATCTATTGCTTGAATCAGGCCTTCCTTCCTCACTGTCCACAAACATTCCAGTCTTTGGAAAGCTTATTCTCTTTGTACAGCCGCTGCCTTCAGTGATTTTTATTTTTAGCCTCAAGCAATTGTCTCAACTCTGTTTATGTTCATTCCTGAAGGTTTTCATTTTAATAAAAAGAAAACAATGCAATTAGAATTTAAGAATGTTTGTTTCCAGTTTCAGCCCAAGCAATGTGGGCTGCCCTGGAATACATTCTGGGGTGTTCAGTTTAGGTTTTTTTTTTCAAATTACTGCCTACCACAGCCTCTTCACTAATGTAACGGCACTCAAGAGCTCGATATAGCTGCCTTCATTGTGCCCCACATGACTCATCCATTGTGCACTCCGCAATGTGCAATTCTAATTTTCCTAAAATATCCATAGTTTATCACCCTTTTTCTATAACCTTGATTCCTCCTCCCCCGTGCAATGAACCATCCCTATCTTTACTCTTTTAACAATTCTGTTTGCTTTTTTATTTATGGAAAGTTGTATAGCCTTAAAAGCTCTTCCTGTTCCCGCTGAGGAGACAGTGTGCTTGCAGGCAGATAAAACTTGCTAAACTTTTCTGTTAGCCAAATAACAACCAGCCAGGGAATGAAACAGACATGGTCTAGCAATGGTCCAGAAGTCAGCTGAGGTAGCAAAGGAGTTCCTTTCCCACATCAGAGGATTGAAGAGTATAGTAAACCTAGGGTACAAATTGGTCCATAGTCAAAGTAGACAGTTCTAGAGGATAAGACAAAGACTCTTGCAGGTAATCATAGATACACAAAAGGTAAATGTGTTGTTTCTAACACTGGGTCCTCTCCAATTGGACTGCTTAATTTGGACAATAACGATTCCTGAATAGACAGTTACTCCCAAGAAATGTTGCCCTGCATTCGCATGCTTCTAATCATTTCATCCCTTTCATCTTCAGTCTCCTAGCACCCTCACAAACCTGTAGAAATCAGGGGAGACCTGACTGGGATCTTGGATTGCAGGTGTTCTGGTTCTTCCTTTCTTATCCTCCTGGGACCTGGCCCTAACAGTCACTAATATGTCCTCTAAGGAAGAGTCCTATGACCACCATCACAACAGTATTTTGAAGTTGGCTGTAAAATTATCTTTACTTCTGCAAACCTAGAGGAAAAAAACACTGTGAGTCAAGCAGTGCGCTCTTCAACTGGCCAACAGGAAAATACGGATAGTCCTCAACTGATGACTTTTGTTTAGCAACCATTACGATAGCACTGAAAAAGGTGATTTACAATGGATCCTTGCGCTTAAGACAGTTGCAACATTCCCATGTTCATGTGTTCACCACTTGCAACCTTCTCGGTTGGCTCCCCACAAACAAAGTCAATGGGAAAGCTGGCAGGAAAGGTTGAAATTGCAGTCCCATGGTGTCTCATTTAACAATTGTGGTGATTCACTTAAAAACTATGGCAAAAAAAAAAAAAGATTGTAAAATTGGGTCCTCCCACACGATGCCTTATTTAATAACTACATCACTTAACAATGAATTTGCCCATCCCAGTTGTGGTCATAAGTTGAGGATTCCCTGTAAACCAATTGTTATTGCACCGAGTAATGATAGTTCTTGGAGTCATACAAAGCATTCCAAAATGAAAGGTGAAACAATAAATTGTTAGGGATTCTTGAGTTTTCAATATGTGTTTTGTCCATTTGTCTGGTCAGTTTACAACAATTCTGAGCTGCTGTTACAAAGTGAAGGCTGCAGCCATCAAGAAGACAGTTATTTAAATCTATTTCCAGCACAAGGCATAAGATAAGTATATCACAAACAGAGAAAAGAAGAGGGGGAAAAAAAGCTTGTAACCCTTGTATAAGCAATACCTGAGATTAATTTGAGATGATGGAGCCTTACATGCAATTAATTAAAGTCCAACACTATTACCCAGTCAGTTGATTATTATTAAAGTCCAACAATATTACCCACCCTCATCAGATGTTAAATCTTATATTTGTCTCTCTCTACTGGGAGTATTCACTAAATAGTTTACTTTGTAATTCTTTAGAATTATAATGCTTATTTATTTAAGCAGTGTTACTGCTTAGCCTGCAGTCCCAAATGTAGTAGCATTTTGCCTAATCTATCCTAGTGTAAACTCAGGAAGGCATATGCAAACTCAGGAAAGTTGGTTCTACCTTTTGATTGCTCTTTAATCTACATTTGGTCCTTTTGAAATAATTTTGATATTTTAACCTATTCAACTCAGAGATCAGAGTAATACATTTTGTACTCCCAATGGGTCGAATAGAGGGATGAGAAATATCGGGAGAGGGAAGATTAAACTAGTTAAGATATGTGTGAGCTCACTGATTTCATTCTTCATTCTTCCACAACCATTTGTTTTTTTTAAGAAATAAAGAAAATAAGTAACAGCCTGCTATATATACTCAGTTCAAGCAGATCAAAACTAGCAATTCGTTCATTATGATTTTATGTACTGTTCAGATATTTAAACAGAATAATCCAAGTGGAGAGGTACTAACTCTCTAAATTGTTACACTGATTTCATATCTAGAATGTAAAAACCAAAAGTATTTCATTATATCAGCAATTGCTACTTCGGAAGGACAAAGTGATCTTAAATAGGGATGGTTGAAATGCTAAAAGCCTTGATCCATTTCTGAATACGCGAACAACTGATTTTTCAGCAATTGGACTTAACCTCTCTCTGAACTAATTCAGCTTATTAATATACCGATAAAAGAAGAAAGTAAACAGCTCTTGAGTGTGTATGACTCATACCAAAAAGAACATTAACAGCACAGTTGCCTTAGTATTGACCAATAAATTACTTTCGATGGAAGAGTAGACTATTGTAAAGCAAAGGACTGCTATGAAATAATCATATTTTTGGGTTTAGTGATAGCTATTATTTCTGCATTTTGAACTGTTGAACATTCAAGATTAATGTGTTATGGGAATAACATGATTGATTACCCCAAATGTAAAGCTTGCTAGGTTCAGGGACCAAAATATTTATGTCACAAAAGTCAGGGGACATATCCAGAGCTCTGACCAGAAATATAACCATATGTGAAAGAGAGATAATAACAAAAGTTATAGTTACTTCTAAAAATATTCCTTAGCTAGCCTTAAATTGATGGGGTAACATATTTTACCCATCAACGTTATATCATAAAAGGTCTATTGCTGACCTCTGAAATTTGTTTCTTGAACTGATCTGGATTCCTAAGCTCCCAATTTCTTTTCACTTCTACTCTTCAGATTATGCAAACTTAATATCCACATTCTGCTTTATTCCAGAACAAAGACATTACTCTCATAATGTTTCTTTGGCATCTGTGGTATTGATTTAAAGAATTGATGAGAGAGAGAGAGAGAGAGAGAGAGAGAGAGAAAAGCAGCCTGATATCTGCAAACTCCATATCTTAGTTCTGCAGACCTCGGCAATATCTGTCAGATATAGTAGAGGTGGCACTGGAGTTATAAGAAGTTTAGTGATTGATAGACTTGTGTTAGACTTCCTTCATATTAATTAGACATTGAGTCTAATTTGGTGTTAACACATCTGTTACACTGCCTAGGGTATTTTTTTAGTGTAGTTTACTAATTTATCAAGTGTAAAAAGCTGAGAAAATGCCCAAAACAGCCTTGATTTGATTTGTACCTCCTGACTCATAGAAATGGGAAAATATTTTTTTGATGTTCTAAAATCCTGATGAACTAGAAATATCAAACTGAAATCCTGACAGTCTAACAGAAGAAAATTGTACAGAGGTTGTATCCAAGGGGGCTAGAACCAATCCTTCCACACACACAGTGGTGGGATACAAATAGGTGAACAACCGGTTCTCTGTGTGTATGCCATTTCTGGAAGTCCGTTCTAGGCCTGGGCAACAAAAAATTAGCTACCGGTTCTACCAGAACGGGTCTGAACCGGCTGAATCCCACCACTGCCCGCACAGTATGAGTTTGAGACCTTACGTTCCATTTAGACTCTGTATGTGATTAAAACTAAATTTTTACAGGACCACTCAGGAAGACAAGCATCTTTCCGAAAGATTGGTAAGGAGCCTTTTAAAAGAGTGCCTGTGAATAACTCTTCAGAACAGAAATGTCTCAATCTGTATGCAGCTGAATTGCAAATGTTGCACTGTTTCTGTGTATTATCTGAATAACAGAAAAAGAAAAAGAAAAATTTGAGCATTCACTGCTGAAGAAGGAAGGTAATTATAAGGATGGGGTCAGTATTCACTTGAATATCTTGAAGAGGAAACCCTTTTTTGGCATCTTGCTTCCTTTTAAATTATTCTTTGCTATCCCAAGAGAAAGTGGAGGCTGCGGGTAATTTTACTATAAAGGATGGGGCTGGAGCCAATTCTAAATTAAGAGAAATATAGTGCATTTTTCCAGATCTACCTGATTAAATTATGGTAGCTGAAAAATTCAATGAGACAGGCAGAAAAAATACCTCTACCACCTAAAGAAACAGTTGAACTATGCCTTATTTTTCCAACTGTTTACTCTGGGTAAAATCCCTTCATCTAATAACATATGAGTATGGAGCAATCCTTGGTGTTGAAGTCCACACATCTGGAGATTGAACAAGATTGGAAAACACTGCTCCAGAAGATTACATGCCTGCTTGATGTTGCAATGCACTATGATTGTTATTCACCATTCAAACCATTTTTCCTCCTTTCCATGTATATCTTTAGAATAGTAGTATATTCCATTCTTGCACAGTCGTAACCATCTACAATCTGCAGAAAATAGCTTCAGCATATTGGCCATATCTGATAAGAATGCAACAAACTCTGATTTTTCACATCCTTTATCCCAACTGGGATCTCTAAACTTCTTGCTCAGTCATTCCAGGAAAAAAAAAAAACCTTCATGCCATTGTTGATATTTTTGTACACCAAATGTTCTTACAACCAAGGCATGCTAAATTATTCAGGAACAACATAAACTGCTTCACTGCCTGTTTCTTAGCTTGCAGCTTCTAATGGGCTCTAATTAAAAGCATTCGGTCGATTAAGAAAGCCAGTCTGACTATTTGTGATGGATGCCCACATATTGTTACAATTAAAAATGAACTAGTGTTGGCTAGATTGGTGATTATAAATGATCAGGACTTTGACCAAGTTAAATTTAATTATTGTAGGGTTCCTCTCTCTTTTCTCTTTGCAGAGAAAGGGGTGATGAATAGCTGGGAGCATGTGGTAGTTCCACTACTTTAAAAGAGGTGGTGATGGTTACTGAAACTGTTACTGAATTCTGTCATACTGGACCATTTTAATTTCCATTCTTTTCTTTTTAAAGGATGTTCTTTGAGAACAGCCTCCAGAAATCTGTACAGTTCCCATCTCACCTGTTTTGAAGCATTTAAAAAAAAAACTGGCTTTTTCCTCAGGCCTTGGTTTGAAATGGGAGATATGAAGGCATAATTTTATTTTCTTAATGGTTACTATTTTCTTATTTTTTCTAGTATATTATTACTGTTTTTAAATTCTGGGAAACTCTCATAGTCATCAGGAGTTGAGTAACCTAGAAATGTAATAAACAAGCAGTTGTAAACTGTCCTTTTTTTGGTGCTGGGTTAACTGTTTATTCTAGTCTTGAATTCCTGTTACTTAACCTCACAGAGTGTCTCTGAACTTTATTTCAGACAATATTGGGATTCATTTTGTTTCACTGATTGAATGAATTTGTTTGATTTGTAGATTGGTTATATTGTTGTGAGTCTATTTGCATAAAAAGCTGAGATGAGACATTTAAGAGTCCAGCAGTTGTGCAAATTAGAATATTACATACTTCAAAAACAATGTGGGCTGAATATTAGTTATACCATTTAGGATACATTGTTGTAAATCTGAACAGAGCGTTAATTCTCTTCTTACTAACATCAAGACATTGAAAGTGAGCTTGGGACACTTTTACAAGAATAGGCCTGCTCCAATCACTTCACCTCTGATTGTTTTAAAAAAAACTTTTCACTCTTCCGATTAAAGGGCCTAGCATGGCTAAGCCATCATCCCAGATTCCCTACTCTTGGAACAAAGTCACCATCAATTTCTAAATATTCATTCATCCTTTTTTGGCAACTAAATATTTCATTTTAAATTATTTAGTTGGCTAGAGATGTTCTATTAGAAATGAATTTGAAGTGTTATTTACATGGGAGTGTTGATAGGTTATGAATTCATCTGCTCCAGTATTTATTTATTTGGGGTCCAGGATCAAGTCATGCTGACTTGGCTGTCTGAATAGATATTCATAAATTGTGAACGCTACCCAGCTGATCCTAATTTCTGAATGCAAATGAAATTCCCCCCCAAATTAAGTTGTGCTAAATAATATACATCTGTGATTAGCACTGATTGATTAATGGCTCCTGTTCTTAATAGCTGAAGCAGTGGTGCTCAGAAAAGAAGATTGCTTTTGGCTAAAGCATTTAAATAGTCACTAATAGAAACTGATTGGGTATCTGGAAGTAAAATCAGCATGTGTTATTTTGTAAAACTAAAGATCACTCCCCGATGGAGAATAAAGTGGCATTTTAGCCTTCCTTGTTCAAATTTACTTCCTTACTGAAAGCAGTTATATGTTGATAAAGATTATAATGAGAATGTATGTTGATAAAACTTTGATGTCTGCTGAATAAGTCTGATTATTGGTCAGACAGATGTTAGCTCTTGGTGTTTATAGTAGGGGCAAATGATGACATAATGTCACAGTGGAAATGACATATGACATCATTACAAAGTATGCCAGAAGCCAATGATGGCCTCTCAACTTTAAAATGCTGCTTTTCAGCTGATCACAAATGCAGGAAAATGAGATGCTATTAATGTATTAGCAGATAGATTACACAAGAAGCCTCACCATTTAATTTTTTTCTATTTGGAATTCTCTGATTTTTGGTGTTTGCTTTTAGGTATATTTCTGTTGATTTTTGGAAACAACTTCAGATTTTGGTGAAAAACTGGGCTATCTCAGAAACAGATGAATGCTTCCCAAGATGGAACTCTACAATAGTTATGGAAAATAAAGTTACCTTAATATGGATGTCTGAACATAACAGCCAAACTTTAAACTGAGCAATGGTTTATTCTAAGCAAAGCTTGTCCTTCAAAGTACAACTTTCCTATAAATCTAGGCAGAAACTCAGTCTACTTCTCTGTTTCTTGGGAATGACAGACCTCACAAATAGTAGTTGAGAGCAGGAGAAACCTACTCAAAAATACTATCTCCAGTGACCCTTCAAACATCTGATTTATTTCCATGACTAAACAGGCTGCCTTCAAGTTTAACACTCCACAATTTGGGTTGAGAAACTGAGGCAATTGTCATTTTAGTCATATTAATTCCTAAGTGGTACATGCATATTTTCTGACAAAATCTTTCATTTCCTAAGCTAGAATCCGTCATTGTCCTGTAAACCACTTGATTACTTTGCTACTTGGAGAGACTTACTGCACACCATGTTTTCTACCAAGAAAACTTCCAAAATTGACATTTCCCACAAATTACTTGGAAACAAAATCCTCCTGCACCTCTGGACCAGTTAATTCTTTCTCTGTTTCTTCTACCTCATGTCTTTAGTTCTGATAGACAGTTAAGAATATCAGCTTGTGTTTCTTGTTCTAGATCTCACATAACAATAAAAAGGACAGCCAGAAAATCTTGGGTCAAAAATCAGACATGAACCATCAATGACAACAGCATGACCAAGGTCTAGTTCAGAGTTTAGGCAAAGGCTTCCAGTGTATGTAATAAAGTTCAGAACCGTTCTGGTAATGGTTATATTATCAAATGAAAAATTAATTGTGAGGAACAGTCTAAGCCTGGCTGTAGGGTTGTGATTTCAGTATTGAATGGGTCTAGACAAAAGTTTTTATCCAGACCTCGTGGTCTCCAACAGTCACATTTGGGCTGGATTGATTAAATTGTAGTCGTTGGACTACTTCTGAATAGATCAACAGTCCAAAAGACTATTCCTAAAAGTCTAGCATCTCCTCTCTGACAGCTGACTTGGGGAAGTAAATGGTCTTGTGGATTTAGTGAATATTTCCTTTACAATCTGAATGCAGGGCTGGGTGGTGGACATTTTGCTAAGACTTTAGAATTAGGCCCTAATTCCTTAGGATTGGCATCCTCAAACTGTTTCTTCTCAAACAGCTCCTGTTACTCTTTTAAGATTAATCTGAGGGAACCATGAGTTATCTAGTTCCTATAGGTTCCTATACAGAGCTATGGGTGGAATATAGCATTGGTAAGGTTTCCTTTCCCCTTCAGCATTGGAGACCTTCATCTAGTAGAAGAGGTAAGGATAAACCAGTAAATGCTGTGTTAATCCTTTAAGGCAGTTTTCTCAACCTTGGCAACTTTTAAGAGATGTGGACTTCAACTCCCAGAATTCCTCAGCCAGCAGCCAGCCAACTGCTGACTGAGGAATTCTGGGAGTTGAAATACACATCTCTTAAAGTTGCCAAGGTTGAGTTATGATAGCCTATCTATATTTCTACTCCAAAAAGGATTTGTACCCTTGCTAATTAAGCACTACTTTCAGCATGTATTGTAAATACTACTACTACTACTACTACTACTACTAATAATAATAATAATTTAGTATATGTGCATCAAATCATGATTTCAAATTGATTCACTGTCATGAAGCAACGACATGGTTTTTCCTTTATCATTTCATTGCATTTGTGGAGTTTTGCCATTGTTTGTTAACAATTGAGTTAACAAACTGAAAATGTTTTGGGGGTGAATTGTAATTAGCAGTACTGATCATAGGCATCAGTTTTCTTAGCTTAACATATGATCACCATAAGGCTATACCAGGAGTCTTCAAACTTGGCCCTTTTATGACTTGTGGACTTTTGTGACTTGTGGAGTTGAAGTCCACAAGTCACAAAAGGGCTAAGTTTCAAGACCCCGGGCTATATCATTAGTTCCAAAAGTGATAACTGAACTGCTGCAGTTGAATTAAAAGGCCTATCCTATGTTTTCCACTAGAATTATTTTGTATAATATATTGGGGGCATAATGTCCTTGAATGTAAATCATGAAGATGCACAATTACCTGTCATCCTTGCCTCTTATATAATATTATACCCTTATACTTTGACAGGTATTTTGCTAGTTACAAATTAATCAGGATGTGAATGCTGGAGCAATGGAATAAACTGGGTGGATTTCATCAGTCCATGAAGTAGTATGCAAAGTAACTTATGGCTGGTAATAAATTGGTAATAGCCCTTCTGTGTTAGGTGCACTGGTGGCTCAAATCTGGTCTAGGACACATCTGTAGCTAATTTGCAAGCAAATGGAATAATTAGCCTATCGAGAAGATAAAATTACATGGCATATAATGTCTTTATCATTGCTGACCATAATCATCTTGCAGTCAATTACCAGAATGTTGATGCCATATTATTACCTTCCATGTGTTGGACCATAACTTCCAAATTCTATAGTGAACATGCTGGCTGGCAATTCTGAAAGGCCGGTTTGATCTTTCTCTGCTATTAGGCTTTCCTACATTGTGTTTTGCCACTGATTTAATAAACACTGTAAAAGGAGGACCGCAAATTAAATTCTGCCATTTTCCAAGAGCATCTTCAGTATAGCAAACTAAAATCATTTTAGCTTGGGGGAGAGTAGGACAATTTATGAGATAAACTTGAAATACAGAACCATAAAAACTACTATTGCTTTCTGTTGCATTTCCAATATTTTTTTTTAAAAAATGCAATACTCCAAAACTCCAGTAATAACATTCAACCAAATGTTTATATATTTTGTTGCACTAGTATTTAGTTTGCAGAGCATTTGTGAGCATTAATAATATATTGCAGGTATGTGAAAGATATAACTGGAATATATAACATGCATTTTTTTTCTACGCATATGAAAAGCTTTGTGGTAATGAAGATTAGACAAACATCTTTGCTATTGTGATCTTGAAATAATACAACACTTTAGAAAATAAGATATGGTTTTTAAATTTGATTAAAGTGGTGGTAGAACTGTCCAATTTGAAGACAGCAGGTGAAACTTTAGTACCATCTTTATTACTGCTGATATATATGTTTACTGTTTAAGATAGCACAGAAATTGAATAGAAGAAGACAGGAACAAGGATTAATAATTCTTTAACATGTTTATTAAGACTGAGCTCATCTTAAATTATAGACACAAGGCATCAAAAGAGGCTGAGAAGATTCAGCCTTGAAAGAGCTAACAAGCATCATGAAAATTACATCTTGACTTTTTTTCAACACTACAGAATGATTATCATTGTTATGATGATTAAGGAGCACACCATTTCTGAAATATGTTTAGTTATGAATGAAAATGGCCAGAAATAATTGCACTGACAAAAAAAAGCATGAAGTACCGAAATAATAATCGGAACTATGGATGTGGTGAAAGAGAAGAGACTGAACACCTTGACATTGATCACCCAATGGCTGTATAAACCCCTCATCCTGTCTTGAGAAATTGGCAAAGAAAAATGAGCCAGTAGTTTAATAAAAGTATCTTCCTTTCCCCACTGAAAACTGCAGAGGGGAGGTATAGGAGATGTAGAATAGACAGGGACAAATCTGTGCAGCATTTTATTCTACCGGTAGCAGATAACTAGAACAGTGGTGGCGAACTTATGGCACACATGCCAGAGATGGCACTCAGAGCCCTCTCTGTGAGCACACGTGCTGCTGCTGCCAGAAGCTTGCGCAGGTCCATTAGGCTGCCGCCGCCACCCAGAACAGCAGCCCCAGCCAGCACAAAGGAGGCAAAGTGGCCAGCTAGCAAGCTTGAGTAGAGGTGGTAGAGTACGCCCACACCCAGCAAGCCAAAGGCCACCCTGAGCAAGGAAACATGGATCCTCATCGGCACCATGGCCCCCCAGGCCCTGCTAGGATTGCGTGCCTCCCCCATCTATGCTGGGCCTCCTGCCCACCACCCCACTTGCCAGAGACCCCCTGGATCTCCTCCAGCCCTGCCCGGTCCCCACAGGCATCCCCCATGAGCAACATCAAGGTGGCCATGCCCACCCTAGCCAGCCCCCCCCCCAGTCTGCCATGACAACCGCAGCCATGCCCATCCAGTGGGCCACACCCCCTGCCCCCCCCCAGGCACCACAATGCTGATGTGGCCCCAGCACTTTGTGATAAATAAGTGGGTTTTGGGTTGTGGTTTGGGCACTCGGTCTAAAAGGTTTGCCATCACTGCTATAGAATGTTACTGTAGAGGAGTTAAAAAATCTTTGTAGCATCCATCAGATAACATAAAACAGTTCTTTGGAACGTATCATACTAGGGCATACTTTACATAAGAAAAACTACAGATGTAGTTGAAGGCATGCTGAAATAAATCGCTGTTTCATGAAGAAGGGATTTCCCCCCTCTAAAAATGCTCTTAATTTGTGCCTTTTGGATTAGATCTCTTCCCTCCTCTGATTTAGAAGTGGATCTATGGCTTACTCTTGCTAAAAGTTGAATTGTGGAACGGCAGATAAGGCTCATAGATTCTTTTGCAAGTTAGGGAAAAGGATCTATGTAGAATTGAGTTTTGAAAGATGAGCACATCAAGGAGAACAGCTAATGTAGTTTGTTTAGCTTCAGATCGAAACGTAGATGTGACCCAATTGGCCGTGGTTGATTCCATGAACCTTGACTTATTGCAATGGGCGAGCAGAAACTTTGCAAAGGAAGATGGGGCAAGTTCTTCTGAGTTTTTTCTTCCATATGGGTGATACCCAGATAGGCGTGCCTTTACTAAAAGGAGTAAGGATGGCAGTTGATAAGCCCTGGTTTATATGCATTTTCTACTGCTAGTTTCTTCAGCTATTAAGTAACTCTCGTCCTCTTTATAGGATAAACGAGAGCGCAAGAGGTCTGGGGGAAAAAAAGAAAGCAACTGGTGACTTGCAATGTTCACCTAATGCGCCTAATTTATTTATTTATTCTAAACAATTTTTGGCATCGCGCGGCTCTTGGCAAACGAGATTGGTCGGGCAAACAGGAACTCTGCGGAGAAGTCAGGACACGGTTTCCTGAACGCCTGCCGCTCGGTCACCCGGTCCGATCTCCTTGAATGAAAAGAAACCGCTCGCTATACAGGCCGATGCTTCTGGCCTCTGGCTCTCCACCCTTAAAAGGCAGGCTTTCCATAAGGCGGCGAGGCGGGCCGCGGGACTCTAGCTTAGGCACCCCAAGAGCGCACGCGGAGATCCGGCACAGCGATCTTTCCTGCTGCCGGGAAAGGTTTGCCTATTGAAGGCTTCCAGGAGGGCGCATGCTCTGCAGAGGCGGCGCCCTCGGCCAGCAGGTGGTGCTGCCCGCTTGACTCGCTCGCCTGCGCCTTGAACGCGGAGAAAAGTTGGGGGAGAAAGAGAGAGAGAGAGAGAGAGAGAGAGAGAGAGAACCGGGGAAGGAGGAAGAGGGTGGCAGCGGTGTTTGCATTTGCCAGTGCAGCGAGGAGCGCCTCGGCGGCATATGTGTGTGCATGTAGGGGCTGCATGCATACATGCATGCAGGCGTGCGTTGCCCTTCTCTATAGGATGTACCGCCGAACGGTTGGCTCTTTGCTGTAGGCTCGCCTGTGGCTCGCCCTGCCTGGCGAGAAGCGCTTGGCACTAGTAGCAGCTGCAGCTGCTTCTCTCCTTCTCCCGGTCGGCGTAAGCGATCCAGGCAAGCTCCTTCGACAAGGCTCGCGTCTTTCCCGGCCGCCACCGCCACCACCACCCTCTGCCTTTTCCTTCCCTTCTCAGTTGGGAAGTCTCGATGTGCTGCCGCCAATGGCTGGGGCACAGCCAGGAGTCCACGCTCTCCAGCTCCAGCCGGTCCGTGTCTCGGCCAGCCTCAAGAAGGGCGCCACCTTTGTCAAGTGGGACGACGTAAGTTTGAAGAGCTCCGCCACCCCTTTCTCTGCTTCCCTCCCGCCTCCTCGCTTTACTTTAACCTTTTTTCGGTATAGAGGTGCGCGGGGGGGGGGACGCAAGACCTCGCGATGCGACGGGCGGAGCTGATCGATAGAGAGGCATTGCACCATGTGCCGGGAGATGCGTTTAACTCGGCGCGCGCGCTGCCCGGGGAAGGGGCGAGGGCATCCATGTGTGCCATCGAAGAAGAGACAGCATGGAGCTGGCCAAGTTTCAGCTGCTTTTGGGCAGCCAGATTGAACACTGACCGCAGCCCAGCCAAAGAGCATATGTTTGGCGTGCAAAATATTGAACAATTCTGAGTGTGCTGGGGTTGTCCTGTTAGGAAATTTCCTGCGAGCAGGAGGGACAACACCATTTAAGGTGGCTCCAGCATATAAGGCCGCATCTTATGTGTCCCTCAGTTCTCAATAGTTTAATCAGGCAATTCAGGCAGTAAGAACCAGCCTGTGGGTCAGAATATATATATATACCCACTTGTTCCTCCAAAAAGGTGTGTGGGTGACAGCGATAAAGCTTTGAGTGAGTGTGATCCTTCCTTCTGACAAGTGGGGAGTGGGCAGAGAGGAGGTAAAAGGTGCTGCCGGGTTTAAAGTTGGGAAAGGAGCAGGAAGAAGATGGAGCTTGCCAATTTTTTTCTCGGCACTGTAATATTGGAAAAGCTAGTGCATTGGTTCCTGGCAAGTTACCCATAGCAACAAGCGACTCAGTGCATTTATGTGGATTTAGACAAGCAGCTGAAGAAAAACATGCACAGTATGTGTGCTTGTGTGCTTGTGTCCTGGAAGGGGGTGGGAAAGCATAAAGGGGTAAATGAAATTTGGAATTGGAAAAATAAATGACTCCACTAAAGTGGCAGATATACCAGTAGTGTTTATTCTTTGGCTTGAAATATTTTTATACTTTCCGACCATCAGTTAGATGCTGTTTCACATAACCTTCTTCATAGGATGAATTTGCTGGATTCACATTATTTTGGTAGTATAATGATCAATTAATAGATACATGCTCTGCTGTTAATGCATTTGGAATTTTATCCCTTTGCGTAAGCAAAGAAGACATTACTGGTCCCAATAGTCTGAAAAAGGCAATAAAAAAAAGGATAATCGGGTAAGGAAAATAGAGAAGAGAGACCAGTGATTGAAGTTAAACAAAAAAAACCCAAAAATTAAATGAGATTTCCTTTTTGGCTCTTTCTCATTATCTTGTTGAGGGCAATAAAAACAAAGATGAGAATGAAAAGTTAATTTTGTGAGAGGAGTGCTTTTTCAACTTACTTTCTGGTAGGCTTAAGAGCAACACAGCAGATTTGATTTCAGAGACCTAATACTTATTTACAATGTGAATTTCTTTCTCACTTTATATAGTACTTGTGATTCTTCTGTAACAGGTGTAGGACCTGCACTTTTGTTCTCATGAAAGCTGTCAAACTCTGGCTATGTTTTATTACTTTGGTGGGAGTTTAGCTGAATGATCCAATATACAGTAACGCTGTTTACTGTCTTACTTATAGAAAACAAGCTGGTTAAAAAGCTTACTTAATTAGTTTGACCCTTAAAAGTTCAGTGTTGATAATTCTGTAGAAAGCAAGCAATCAGACTTTTTTCACTGGCTAAGAATGAAAGGGCAAGAACAGATTTCCAAAGGCACAAAAGCCAAGACAGTTTTATTGTAGAAAAGCACATAAGCCATTGCAAAAGAATTGCAGTGTCCATTAAATATGAAATGGTTTTATAAGTGAAATTAATGGTACAATTCTTGTACTCTTTCTCCTGCCTAAGTGATGCAATTGCCCCTCTGTTGTTGAGGATCTCCAATTTCTATCTCTTGTGTGGATCGTATTGGGTGTAAATCAGATCTAGTTATCGGGCTGTTTACTGAGTGAAACTAGCTTTTTCATGGACTCTGCATGTTACATTCAGTTATTACTCACTGAGTAAAGCTTTCCCACAAAGCTAGTTTTTTTTTAATACTATGTCTTTTGAATGTGGATTTGTAAATAGTGATTTCCAGAGAGAAGAGACAGCAATAAATTGTTAATTTCTAATTGAAATGCTTAGGCAACAGATGTCTACCTGTATTCATTTTCATATTGATCACTGCAATTTTCTGCTTTTAATACCAGCATAAGTATACTCGATCCTTCTAGCAAAAAAACCCCCATAAAATATGCTGTTTCTTCTACTGTGGTTGATAGATAACACAAAGCAGCAGTTGGGTACAAATAACAGTTAAGCTTAACAAAAAAAAAAATCCTTTGGGGTATTTAGCACCGATACGTTCTTTTTAGGATTAGAGACTTTTTAAAACTGATACATAAGTTCAGCAAATTATACTGTAAAAAGTTGCATTTCAATACGTTTAAACGTGAAGATTTCTTTTCTTAAAAATACCCAGACATAAAATTGTTTGAGAAGTTTATCTCATTAGAAATATTACAAGTTGTGGATACAGAATAAAGTTAGAGGTGATCTGGTAAAAGAGCATATCAGTTATTCACCATAGTCAGTTTGAGGGAGAGATGTTTTCTTGAAGAAAACGTTAAAAACAATTAGCCTTTGTCATAGTCAGGAAGAGACGCCTGCTAGTTTCCCTGTAAGCAGGAGATAAATTGCTGATGTTGTGTAGACATTTTTCATCTGGATTTGATTTCATAATAACAACAGCAAATCCCCCTCCCAATCCCCAAATTAGGCAACTGAAATTAAGAGAATTTATAGAAACCAGGATATTTGATATTTTTGACAAGGAAAAAAATGAACAGAATCCTGGTACTAAACTGATCGGTTCAGTTCAGAATTTGCTCACAGACCCCCTAGAAAATTATTTTGCACATTACTTGGCATTATGATGATCTTTGGTTCTAAATAAAATATATTGTTTAAAGAAGTCCACTACAGATACCTTAATTAACAGGAGTATATTTATTAATATAAGAATTGGAAAGATAGTGATCAGAAGGCATATTCTCATAGATATCCCGGCTTCTTTTGAGAATTAAGACTGTGAAATATTTTTCTTACCAAGTAAACAGAAGCCACATGCCACCTTGTAAAGGCAGGAGTCTTCTAGATTAACAGACTCGATACAGGTATTATTTATTAAAGCAATTTGCCTTTAATTAAAACAATGCATAAACTTCAAAGTATACAGATTTGCCAAGTTATTCTACATGCATGGCATCATCTAAGCAATTAAGTTATTTAAAACTACAAGACTTACAGACTTAAATATATTTAGATCAAGCCTTCTATGGAAATTCCTTTCAAAAATTCTTCAGACAGCTGCTTAGTCACAATTTACAACAACATGTCATAGGCTACTTGTTCTTTGAAAACGCCATGCCTAAATTACTTTACCTCCTTCAATCTATTTTCTTGGCATAACATCAGGCAACACAGAAGCTATGTTGATGTTGAATTTTGGGAGTGTTGCTTGTCTTAGTATCGTGAAAGAACAAATCCTGACCTCTAAATTTAGCTTGGGTTAAAAATGACCCTGGGAACTAGAAGGTGAATGGTTGCAAGATCTCATGTAATTAGATGTAATCTAATCCTAAAGCCAAGCTAGAAACGCAGATAAGATAATTTCCCAGTCTCTGTTTCTATGGGTTATGTAATTATAAGGACCAAGTGAGAATTGTAGAGTTGGGTTATGCTGTTACTTTTTTGAGGCTAAGGGTTACATTTAAATTTTGAGTAGTACAACTTAGGAGTTAAGACAAACAAATAAGCACACTCAAGACAAAAGTGAAATTTAACATATTTAAAGTTAACTAAAAGTAAATACAGGCAATACACTTATGCTCTGTGCATGCTCTGTTCATGTTTTTCTCTTCCATTACATAAATATTGTAAATTGATAATAGGTTTCAGGGAATCTCTAAGCACCACTTCAAAGTCTTTAGGGACCACAAACTGGTCCTAATTTGCTTCTTCAGTCCTTTCCACCAATTCAACTTTGGGGAGAAAAAACACAGCTAGGAATATTATGGCTTTCTATTAGTGAAGATAAATTTGTGAAAGGACTCTGTGTTTGTGTATGTATATATGTGTGATGTATGTGTGAGAGAGAAAGGGCTGTGATTCCAAATAAAATATATACATGCATACATACATACATACATACAGTACATCATTCATTCATTCATTTATTACAAGTAATTTTGTGCCACTTCATTTGAGTAAATCTAAACAGCTTACAGGTAAGTGAATCATACAGCACATAACAAAATAATACAAATTATATGTTATAAACATTTGAATTAATTTCATAAAATCATAAATACTAGTTCAATGGTGGCGAACCTATGGCACAGGTGCCAGAGGCAGCATTCAGAGCCCTCTCTGTGGGCACATGTGCTGTTGCCCCAGCCTTGCCTCCTTTCCAGGAACCCCCCTGAAGGAGAGTCGCCCTTGAGCGTGGTCCACACGGAGCAGCGTAGCCAAGGACATGGTAGCCAGGGAGCGTAGACAAGACTCTGCCCTCACACCCCATCGTAGTTGATGCTGCAGGGCGCGGGCAGAGGGTGTGGCAGCCATAGCACTGTTGGGCTGCTTGGGTGATCTGCGGTGGGCCCTGAAGGCAGTGAATGGTCCTGTGAGCAGGCGGGATGGGGGGATGGGGGGTAGAGCAGGGGCGGGGCCAGTTTTGGGCTCTAAAAGGTTCACCATCACTGTACTAGTTTGTATATCTTCTAGGTAACTTAATTGTCAGATTCGTATTCCCAAACACTTCCTTTAGTAATCAGACTTTTAATAATTTTCTAAATATTAAAAGATTTATCCTTGGTTCTGTTCAGTAGTTTGATAGCAAGAGAAGATACTTAAATAGAATAGAATGTATTTTTTGTCATAGTGTTATTGCTTAAATAGTGACAAGACAAAATAGGAACTTAGACTATCTGTCTCTTTGTCTTTCTGTAATTGCGGATTCTAATGAAGTAGAAAATAAGTCATAAAAACAATAACCCATTTACTGCTTAGGAAAAACATGATCAGTAAATGTTAATTGTGTTGATAAAGAAGCTTTTTGAAACTAGTATAGTCATATATAAGGGACTATACTGAAGTGACAGAAATCAGTCTCAGTTTAGATTTCACAGCTAAATTTAAATTGCTGAAATAAGAAACAAAGGATACATTGGATACGGTAAGAATAAGAGGGATCAGAAATTACAGACATTTAAATAATTGAAAATGTCAGGTGGGACAAGAACCCATTTACTACATTTGCTCTCAAGGATCTGAGTTGACATTCAGTGAACACATAAATGAATATTTGAAAATAAAATAGTCCCCTGAGATTGAAGCATCTTACAAATTTTAATATATTTCTCTTATATATTTTGTAATATGAGCCACTAATAATTATGTTGAAATAGAATGGAGGAGATACAGGTTCAAGTTCCCACTTGCCAATAATGCTTCTAGTGGTGTTTGGGGCCAATCAAGATTACTCAGATCCAATCACAGGGTTGAAGGGAGAGTAAAATACGTTTACATTGCTAGGTAAGAATGAAGATTGGAACCTGCACGTCTTTCTCACAAGACTTTTCATCTAATTTCAAAGCTTCTGTTCAAGAGATCAGTTCAAAAATGAGGCAAGAAATACATTTTTACTGCAACTGGCTGGAGTGAATGACGAGAGATAAAACGAGAGAATAGAAAACCTGTGGCTACATCTGCTCTTTGCTTCCACCCTGCATTACTTGTGACCCCTAACAAATTAGGTTCTTGATGTTAAAATTGTCACCCATCCTAGTGCAGAGGTCTAAAACTCAAATAATCAAATGTGTCACACGAGGACAAGCTCATTAGTCCAAAGGCTTCTTCAAGGTATCGGATTATTTCCTTATGATGCATTTGATTTTTCCTCCCCCCCCCCAAAGACTATTTATTTATTCATTCACTCACTTACTCACTCACTCATTCAATTTATATAGCTGCCATTTCACCTTTACCAGACTCTAGGTGGCTCACAATAAAACAAAAATCCCCAACTAAGACAATAGAAAAACAACATGTAAAACAAACAGAACATACAGCCAATCTGCGTCAGACACTGGGACCAGAGGTTTTTTTCTTCCGAGCTTTGGGCCTCATGGAGCCTATCCTCAGGGAACCTATGCCTTCCAAACTTTTACAGGGAAATACAAATTTGCTTGTTGTTTCCATGTTCTTTTACAGCTAAGTTTTTTTTTTCTAGCTATCATTTCACTTATCACGAATTTTGTTGGTACTGAATTTTCACGAGACTTGGGGGAAAAAAGATGCTTGGCAAATATGTCGATGAAGATCCTCAGTCATCCAGGTAACGTCTGGAAAATTGAACCACAACAACTGGACTTATTCGTTGTCTGTTTGAGTCATTGCGATGATTCAATTTTCTAGACAACTTTGCCTGAATGGGAATCTTCGTCGACATATTGCTACGTGCTTTGAGGAAGGGACCCTGAGGTTGGTGCAGAAGAGTTAGTACATTCTAACGATTGAACCAACATGCTCAGACTGAGAACGCTGGGTTGGATGAGCAACGAAATGTCTCACACCAACAAAAAAATAAATCTTGTTGCCTTGATTCAAATTTTGGCAAATCCTGCCAAATTGCAGAACCTTTTCCTTTCATCCTCCTACCCAATGATTTCATTGTATTTTTTTCAGGACCTGTAAGCATACTCTTGGGAATAATAATAATTTGCTAAATAAGGACTGGATTTTACTTTTATAAATACAGATTCTCCCATATGTCTTGGGAAATGCTTTATTTCTTCCACAAATAGTTTTTGGACCCTGAAGCCATTAAAGCTGCTAACCTTCACATGGATGTCATTAATACATAGCTGATTGTCTAAATGAGGTCCAAAGATTATCTTTGACTTGACTTTTTGTGATACACATCAAAAGAATGTTGCATAGGATTGGGCAACAGCACCTCTCTGTTTATTTAGTGCTGTTAATGTCACTAACCCATAGCAAGTTGTGTATCAAAATGGTTTCTGTAACCTTCTGGAGAATAATACTTGATGTCAGTTGAGGCCTGTAGAGGATGCAATTGCCAACAGAATAACTTTGTTCTCTTGGTAGACATGGTGTCCAACAAGATGGGAAGGTTGTGGTATAATGCAGTGGGCGGTAATGCACACAAATGGTTGTGCAGTGCAGTGTAAATTGAGAATGTGCAGTGACCATTAGGGGTTTTAATAAGTGTTGCAAGTAGTCAGGTGGTATATTGATCTTGCAAGGAAATCAGTCGAGATGCCTTCTATGCCTTTCCAACAAATTTGGTTCTAGACCAAATTATCTGGACCCTTTTCAATCTGGTTTCAGGCCCGGCTACAGCACTGAGACTGCTTTGGTTGCACTGACCGATGACCTCTGGCGAGCCCGGGATAGAGGTCACTCCTCTATCCTGGTGCTTCTTGACCTCTCAGCAGCTTTCGATACCATCGACCATGGTATCCTTCTGCGTCGTCTCGGAGAGGTGGGGGTGGGCGGCACCGTATTGCGGTGGTTCTCCTCTTATCTCTCTGACAGGTCGCAGTCGGTGTTGGTGGGTGGACAGAGATCGACCCCTAGGCACCTCGATCATGGGGTACCTCAGGGCTGGGTCCTGTCCCCCCTCCTTTTTAACATCTACATGAAACCGCTGGGTGAGATCATTCGGCGACACGGGGTGAGGTATCATCAGTACGCGGATGATACCCAATTATATATCTCCACCCGTGTCCTTTCAATGAAGCAGTCGATGTGATGTGCCGGTGCCTGGAAGATGTGAGGGTCTGGATCGGGGTGAACAGGCTTAGACTCAACCCTGACAAGACCGAGTGGCTCTAGGTCTTGCCTCCCAAAGGTCAACTGGATGGTCCATCATTAGCCCTGGGGGGGGGCAAATTTACCTCCCTCAGTGCAGGCACACAACTTGGGTGTCCTCCTGGACTCACAGCTAAATTTGGAACAACATCTATTGGCTGTGGCCAGGGGGACCTTTGCCCAGGTTCGCCTGGTGCACCAGTTGCGGCCTTATCTGGACCGAGAGGCTTTACTCACGGTCACTCATGCCCTCGTCACCTCAAGGCTGGATTACTGTAATGCACTCTACATGGGGCTCCCCTTGAAGAGCGTTCGGAGGCTGCAGTTGGTTCAGAATGCAGCCGCGAGAGTGATCGTGGGTGCACCAAGGTACGCCCATGTGTCACCTATCCTCCGCGAGCTGCACTGGCTTCCTGTGGGCCTCCGGACGCAATTCAAGGTGTTGGTTATCACCTTTAAAGCCCTTCATGGCATAGGGCCAGATTACTTACAGGACCGCATACTGCCGCACAGTTCCCAGAGACCGGTGAGGTCCCACAGATTGGGCCTCCTTCAGGTCCCGTCGGCCAGACAATGTCGGCTGGCGGGCCCTCGGGGAAGGGCCTTTTCTGTGGTGGCTCCGACCTGGTGGAACCAACTTCCCCCCGAGGTTCGAACAACTCCCACCCTCCCGGCCTTTAAGAAAGCCGTTAAAACTCTCCTGTTCCGGCAGGCCTGGCGCTGATGTCCCCGGGAGGGGCCGGGACATGATCGGACTGGCGGTATGATTGTATCATTTTATTGTTTTATTCTCGATGACTGTTTTAATTTTGTACGCCGCCCTGAGTCCTTTGGGATTGGGCGGCATATAAATAAATTAATTAAATAAATAATAGACCACCACCATGCACAGGGCTTGTAGATTCTTCTACTGCTTCTCTTCTACTGTGTGGCCTTCCTTCCACCTGGGTTGTCTTAAGAGTATGAAGGATCAAAATGATCATAGCTGGGATGAGGATGGGGGATTGTTCCTCCTATCATCATTATATGTCCCACTACTCCAACTTCTCCATGTTATAGTATAATGAGAAGCACAATCCATGTCTTGGTAGTGAGTTGTCAGGATCCAGCACTTGGATGTGGGGTTAGTGGTGCAAGAACACCTTGACTGATCCTGTCTAGAGATACAGGTACTACAATCTGGCCCAAATTTTCTATTGCTAAGTGAGACAGTTGTTAAGTGAATTTTGCCCCATTTTACGACTTTTCTTGGCATAGTTGTTAAGTGAATCGCTGTAGTTGTTAGTAACACAGTTGTTAAATGAATCTGGCTTCCCCATCGACTTTGGTTGTCAGAAGGTCACAAAAGGTGATCACATGACCCCGGGACACTCATAAATATGAGTCAATTGCCAAGCATCTGAATTTTGACCACATGACCATAGAGATGCTACAGTAGTTATAAGGGTGAAAAATGGTCATATGTCACTTTTTTCAATGCTGTTGTAACTTGAAACAGTCATCAAATTAACTCTTGTAAGTCAAGGACATATTCTCTAAAACTGTAACAAGGAGGAGCTGCAACCTTCTCGTGGCTTGACCTTTCTGCAGCTATGAATTGAAGGTCCTGGTCCTCCTTTCTTCTCAACTCTATGGGAGTTCAGGCAAGCTGCTGATCTACTTTTGACCACTGCTATCAAGCTAAGTGAGTGTTGTGTTGTCTGCCCTGACTGATCTGGAGGGCTGCATACAGTCTATGGCATCTCTATCCCAGAAGAAATATGAGACTAAAGGTATTAAATATATTTTTAAATATGATCATATTATACATTTGCCTCTGGCAGAACTTACTGTCTAATGTAATGTACAAAGTTGCAATACTGCTTATCCCTTTGTGGAAACAGGCAACATTCCCTAACACTTTAGTTCAAATTGTACTTGAAAGGCATTCCAAATACCTCCAAGTCCTGCATATTCAGAGGAGGTAGTGCCTGGATTTTGGCTGGGCTCATATATTGGGCCACATCATAGATCGTGATTTACCCCAATAGCTGGGTTCACCGAATATGCTAATCCATGACAAAGCAGGCCTCAATGAAATGCCTGGTATGCGAAACCATCCCTTATGAAATATACTAGAATCAGTCTGTTTTGACATTCAATAAGAAGGCCCTTCCATGAGGAATTCTACTCAAGGGGAGGAATGGGTGAGTTGGTGGTTTTCTCAGCAGCCTCAGCAATGTGGGCAAAGTAACTCAGCAACATCTGGAGATTTGCAGCTACTCCATTCCTGCTCTAAGGTTAGTAATAGTTCTGCGCCACTTTACATAACAGAGTTACTTCTCCTCTGCTCTCTCCCTTTCATAAGCAGGATGAAGGGCAGAATGAAGAACAGGATCAGAAAAGACAGCAGTACAGACTTCCATGGTTACATGGTTATGCCAAAATGTTTAAGCATACAACATGGCATTTAAGGAGTGGAGTTTACATGTTGCAATGCACATTTCATCACTTGCCCCTTCTTGCTTCCCTGTGGATGTTCCCTTGCTATGACTGGAGGAAAGCCAGTGGGACCATTATTGCAAGAAAATTACTGTTCATATCTGACTTGAAGCCAAGTAAACAGAAATGTCAGAACTATGGAAGTATGAAAATTTAAATATCATTACTGAATTCTTTATTTTCCTCTGGAACATAATGGGCAGGTCTGTAAATCCTTTTATGTATATTTGGCTAAGGATGCTACAATTACAAAGAATAATAATAATAATTATGGGAGTACTATGACTGCACATTGGATTCATACACTTGTGCGTGAGTTCTAATATTTGGCTATTGAGCTGGAAGTATTTTGGAAACTTGAGCTTAGTTTGCATTTTGTTTGACTATTGTGCCCTGTTAATTTTATCCTTAATGGCTTATATACCAGTTGAAATAATGTAATTTAACTAACAGCTGTGCTAGAATAAACCACTGCTAATTCACTGAATATCCAATTTGGCATTGCTTCTGGTTGGCAGTTGAGTGATGAGCAGTATCTCTTTCAGTGCTTTATAGCTCTATTCTAAAGTATGTCAGGTTAATGAGATGTAGAGTCCATTGAACTAAGAGATTACTGTTAGGTAAGTATTATTGCAATTTTAAGAATTATCCGTAAGATCTGGCTTGAAAAGAGGTCCAAACAGTACTATAGTATGTTGCCAGACAGATTCTAAGGATTTGTCAGCTGATATACATGGAGATTATAAGATAATAAAATAACCTGAAGATGGGTTCCTTTAGAAAAGTCTTAGGATCCATTGTAGAGAGCACATGTCTATTTATTTAGGTGTACAATCCTGGCTTCTAGATCAAAACACTCCCAAATAATAAATTTGGGGGAAACTGATTTTATTCTTGGGGAACCATTGCCAGTTAAAACAGAGGTAACAAGATTATCTGATGTATACAGTAAGTGGTCCTCATAAAACAACCACTCACTCAGTGACTATTTCTACTTAGACCAGGGGTCTACAAACTTAGCAACTTTAAGACCAATGAATTTCAACTCCCAAAATTCCTCAACCAGCCATGATGGCTGAGGAATTCTGGGAGCTGAAGTCCACAAGTCTTAAAAGTGCCTGACTTAGACAGTGCTGAACAAGGAGGAGTTATAACTGTTCCTCATACTTATAGCTGTCACAGTGTCCATGTGGTCATGTAATTGCATGCTGGCTGAGGAATTCTGGGAGTTGAAGTCCAGGAATCATAAAAAGGGCCGAGTTTGAAGACCCCTGACTAAAATCATAAGCATAATACAGAACAGCACTTAATATTGCAGATGGGTTTAATGATCATATAAATATTTAGCCTATTTTTACCTCAAATAACTTTACATTTTATATTTCGCCTCTTTGGTCATGTTATTCTATGGTGTTAACTGGCTTGTTTTAATTTAGTAGAGCTGCTAAGTTAGTGTATTGGTTAATTGGTGCTAAAATGATAAACACTTGGGTAAATAGGCTTTTAGTAAACCCGCGTAAGAAGAGGGGATCTATATAAAGTAGATCTTTATACAATAGTGCTAGCCAGAATAGCACCATTCATAATTAGATCAAGGCTCAAATTCTAAAGCTTCTTCAGATATAATACTTGAAGAGATTTCTTGATGTATTTTTACTTATTGTACCTCTCCTTTGCAAGTATTTGTCCTTGTTCCTCTTATTTAGAATGTTGCGATCAATATAAATACCCAAAAAAGATAAAATGTCTAGCATCTCTGTATTTGATTTTAGTTTTTGTTCTTCCTCTTCCAGGAGATACTAATTTTTGTTTGATAAATTGAATATGTAATTGGCTTCTGAACCCAAGCTCAATGTGACCTTAAGTATATCATTGCATTCCATATGTTTCTTCCTCTGAAATAATAATTAGATGGAGCCCCTAATAAAACTTGAACTATGATGTGAAAATGGAAAGATTTAATACTAAAAAAAAAAATCGGGGTTTTCCTTGTTAACAATGGTCCTCCCACAGAGCTGAGTAGAGGATTTAGCTTTTGCTTTCTTTGATTTTTATTTGGATTTTAAGTTTAAAGATTTACTTTTACTTTTATATTCCCTCTTTTTATTTTTTTTCTTTTGTTGAAAGGGAAAGTAAAATGGCGATCGGCAAGCCTTTCGGTTTTTTGTTTTTTTTGGGGGGGAAGGTAGAATGGCGATCGGCAGGCTTTTTGGTGTTTTTTTTAATCCTTTTCCTTTTTTTTTTTAATGATTGGAACGGAATGTGGATTTGATTTTGATGTTGGGTTTGGATTTTAGAAGCATTATTATTTTTGTTTAACTTCTTTGTTTTGCTTTTTGTACTTTTAAAAAAATGGAATGGATTTTTTCTATTTAATTATTTTTTTCTTCTTCCCTTTTCTTTTTTTAACTCCTTTCTTTTTATTATAATGATCTCCTTTTGAAGGATTTTTTGATTTTTTGGAGTTAATCTCTCTTTTTCTTTTGTTTAATTTTTGTAACTTTTAAGAAGGAGTAAAGATTTTTCTAAGATGGCTCCAAAGCGTTCAGTATCTTTTTGTTATAATGATCTCCTTTTGAAGGATTTTTTGAATTTTTTTGGACTTAATCTCTCTTTTTCTTTTGCTTAATTTTTGTAATTTTTAAGAAGGAGTAAAGATTTTTTTTAAGATGGCTCCAAAGCGTCCAGTAATTCCTACAGCTCCTAAGGTGGTTTCTTCTTCGGTGTTATCATCAGTGCAACAACCTAAATCAATAGCTTCACCCTCTTCCTTGGTACAGCCAATAATTGTGAAGGATTTGCAAGATATGATGGGAAATGTTATATCTCAAATTAGGGCAGAAATGAAAGAGATTTTAGAGGAAAATAATAAGATTTTGAGGCAAGAGATAGTTTTGGCTCTAAAAGGAGTTGCCTCTGTTCTTGAAAAGCTGAACTCTCGTGTAGAAGAGGTAGAAGAAAAAGTGGAATTGATGGAGGGAAAATTTGAAAGCATGGAAAAAGAAATGGAAAATGAGATTCTTATGCTTCAATATAGACAAATGGAATATGCCTTGAGAATCAGAGGTTTGGGAGAGTCTGTGCAAGGAGATCTGAGAGAGATGGTTGCAAAGGACTTTGCTGTGATTTTGAATAAAGAAAAAGAGGAAATACGTAGTGAAATTGAAAAATTATTTAGCGTTAACTCTGTGGTGGCAGTGCAAAAGAATTTGCCAAGAGATGTAATTTATTTTGGGAAAAGATCCCTGCGCAACGAAATTATACAAGCTTTTTATAAGAAGAGATTTCAAATTGCTTCACAAGATGTTATAATTCTAAAGGAGATCCCATCTAAAATTTTAAGAAGAAGAAAGGAGTTTGCTTTTTTAGCAGATGAACTTAAAAAGAGACGAATCTTGTTCAGATGGGATGTTCCGATTGGAATGGTGGTGAATTACCTGGGGATATGTTATAGACTTAATACTGTTTCTCAAGCAAAAGACTTTTATACTTCGGTCCTGGGGGTATGTTCATCGCCATCTATTAAGTTTAAAGCTTTGGAAGAAAAGAAGGTAGAATTGCAGTCTGAAGAGCCTATACTTATGAAAATTGGGAAACCTCAGTTTGAGGGGCCTCAACAAGTTGAGATGGAGGAGCAGAGGATAACCTGTGCAACATATAACTGTAAAGAAAAGGAGCAACAGAAGAAGGTTAAGGAAGCCTCACAACTATTGGTTTCTGAATCTGCGGGAGAAGTAGGATTTATAAATTTTTTGGAGCAACCTTTAAGGGTAGAATTGCAGTCTGAAGAGCCTATATTAATGAAAAATGGGAAATCTCAGTTTGAGGGGCCTCAACAAGTCGAGATGAAGGAGCAGAGGACAACTCGTGCAACATATAATCGTAAAGAAAAAGAGCAACAGAAGAAGGAGTTTAAGGAAGCCTCACAAGTATTGGCTCCTGAGTCTGTGGGAGAAGCAGGATTTATAAACTTTTTGGAGCTACCTTTAAGGGCAGATTTCAAAGCACTTCTTTCGAGATTTATGGACAAGAGAGACTGATAAGGAATGTGTTTATTGTGGATGGAATTTGTTATTGGTAAAGATTTAAATGTGTATAAGGGAATTTTAATGGTTTATGGACAAGAGAGACTGATAAGGAATGTGTTTATTGTGGATGGAATTTGTTATTGGTAAAGATTTAAATGTGTATAAGGGAATTCTAATGTTTTAAGTAATGTTCAAATTTGTGTTTTGGAGGGAGTTTATAAAGAATGATGGATAATAACATAAGTATGATATGAAAAGGTTCAGAGTATATTATAATGTGTTTAATGATTGGGTTTTTTTATTATTATTATTATTTTTTAAGAGAAGATAACTTGTTTAATTAAATGTACCTAGATTTGTTTAGGATTTATATGTCTTTTAAGTTTTTTTTTTGATAGGAGAGAAGATTATGGAGATTGAATGAAAATCTTAGATAAGAAGTTTAAGTTTAAGTATTTAGTTTAAGTATTCAAAGAGTATTTAGTTTTAATGGTATAATGAAGGTTTATATGTTTATTTTTGTGTTCTAGGATAAAGAAAGAGGGAGAGATTAGATTTTATATTGTAGGTATAGATATTCAAAGAAAGTAATGTTTAAATTTGTGTTTTGGAGGGAGTTTATACAGAATGATGGATAATAATATAAGTATGATACTAGAAAATGTTTAGAGTATATTATAATGTGTTTAATGATTGCAATTATTATTTTTTAGAGAAGATAACCTATTTAATTTAATGTATTTAGATTTGTTTAGAATTTATATGTGTTTTAAGTTTTTCTTTTCTTTTTCTGAAAAATTTTAATTAAGCCTGTACTCAGCTCTGGGAAGGTTGGGGGAGGGTTTGGGAGGTTTGGGGAGGTGGGGGAGGGTATGGGGGGGGTTTGGGGAGGGGATTTGTTTTGTAAAATTTAAAAAACTTTCAATTAAAAAATAAAAAATAAAAAAACAAAAAAAAAACAAAAAAAAAAAAAATGGTCCTCCCAATGAAATAGTGGTTTTATCCTTCAAAATGCCATTATAAGAAATTGAGAGAAATATTTTTTGTCAGTAAAACCTAATTGGAAGTGTGCTAAGCAGATAGTTTTCTCCAGTAGTTTCAGTGGGGAAAAAAAAGAGAGGTTACTCAGTGGCCAGGTTCACCTATCACATAATATATTTCAGATAGGTTTTCCTTGACACATTTTAATAACTAAGCCAGTTGACTAAGCATATAATGAATGAAGACAAATATACGTGTCCCGGGATAATGCTGTAGGATCCAATCTGGTCAGTCACTGGGACCAGAGGTTTAGTCGTGCTGGAGCCCATCCTTAGAGAACTTCTCTCTCTCCAGAATGTGAAAAGTTCCCTGAGGATGGGCTCCAGCATGAGTCCAAAAGCTTGGAAGACTAAACGTCTGATCCCAGTAACCAACCCAGATTGGATCCTAAGCAAATAATATCTTAACTTGACAAATGTCATTATGTTATATAACTGGATGCCATAGAGGCAAATGGGCTGTTATTTTAGTGTATGGAATGACTTGTGTTCTACGCAGGGACTGGATGATTGACTTGGTCTATTCATATTACCATATCAAATAAATAATTTTAATCCTCCTTTCCTAGCCAACATAACAATACTTGTATGCATTAGGTATTATGGGATTTGTAATCCAAGTACGTATGGAAAACACCATTTTAGAAAAGGATGAAATTGTTCCAATTTCTACAAGAGCTCTTCACACTAAATTTTCATAACATTTTATTGTTCAATACGTGAAGCGTGTGTATAAAAAGAAAGATTGCTCCTTGAGTGCTTTGGGTCTTTGTGCTTTGGAGGCATATGAGAAGCCAATAAGTCTAAGTAACAGGAAGTTGGACAGTGAAAAAATAAAAAATGTCCTGTCAGTCCTGCAACTCTTTGTCTAAAGTTGGAGCTGAGGTAAATGGCGATGGAGGGGGAGTTGAAATATTAGCAAAGTGGGTTAATTCAAATCAGCACAAAGTACCAGTTAACCAGGTAAAAAGTTGGCATTCATTTGGTGATTTAGAACTACACGACATTTGGGATGGGGTGGGGGGCTGTTGAGAACTACAAACCAGAGGGCTGGGCTATTTTTTTTTAATTGTGCTATGTCTATTGTATAATTTAATAGCACAGTGTTCATCCCTTTTCTAACTCATAGTAGCAGGGAAAAGTGCCATTATTTTTCAGAAATTGTGGTCATAAAAGGCTGTGAAAATATAAAAGTAAACTCTGAAGCCATATGCATATCCGGCTAATGTCGCAGATTACCTTCACTGGTTTTAGCCCTATTAAGAAAATAATTTTAAAAAATATGAATACATTTCCTCCCGAGCAGGCATGGAATAAGGTTGAGAATAAGGCATAGAATAAGTAAAATTGGGCCTGGTTAGTGCTTAATGTAGAAGCCTTTCAAGGAATTTTAGGGGCGTTGGCTAAGCTTGAAAGTTGAAAAACCAATTTGGAAGAAAGAAGTGATGGCTCTATGTTGGTATTAAGAACATTTATCGAGTCATCAAACCTTATTTGAAGTTTCTATCTTTCTTTTGGTGAAGCCTCTTTTTTTTCTTGATTAAAGCTAGCTTCCAGATGTGTTGATTATGACTCTCACAAGTCCAGCCAATACTTCGGGATTATCAGAGTAGGATCCAACGCACACCAAAAGTAAATTCATCTGATTTGTTTAAATGGACAAAATCCCATTAGATCAATTAACGATATAAGATTTTAGTGTTTCTTCAGAAACCTTGGCGTTTAATAATCTGATGGGTTTCTCACTTTTTTATATTTTATTTCAGTGCCCACACCAAGATAAGCTGCAATATTTTTGCTGTTTACCACTGCTCCTAAGATCATAGGTTGAGGATTATTGATCTAAGGGGAACCAACCTGCTACATTATAAACAAGCAAAAGGTCGGAAAAGATTTATGCCAGAGTTCTGCCTGGAATCCATTTTCAGTGCCAGAACTTAATGCTAAAACAAATGAACTAAGTATATTTCTAAATATCCCATAGCATTGAGGAATGCATGTCATTCATCCCTGAAAACTGCAGAGCTACTGTGTTTCATCAAGGTTAAAACAAAGTGATTCTGGGTTATTGGAGTTTTCACACTTAGCTCTCCCAGCTAAGCACAATGCAAAAGGTTCTTCTACTCCTGAAGGACCTGATTTCAAACAGTCTTGATTCTTTTCAAGATATCTACAACAGGTAACTTTGGCAATGTTCATATGCAAAGCCAGAATAATGGCCTGATCCATGTATCATTCTTAAGAAAAACAAAGTGCCTTAGTATGATATTTAACCCCTGTTAAGTATCTGGTGCATTATTTTAAGTGTCTGAAATTATAATCTAAGGTACCCAAAGCCAGTACAACTTTGGTTTCCAAGAGTAGATCCTTTATGTAGCCAGAAAGTTAGAGTCTACTCCCCCGGTAAGGAGGTGCCTAAAGTCTTGAATTGTAGAAGTCTAAAAACCTATAGATCAGGGGTTCTCAACCTCGGCAACTTTAAGACTTGTGGACTTCAACTCCCAGAATTCCTCAGCCAGCAAAGCTGACTGAGGAATTCTGGGAGTTGAAGTCCACAAGTCTTAAAGTTGCCGAGGTTGAGAACCCCTGCTATAGATGGAAGAAACAAAGGAACATAAAAATAGCATGTTCATTTGTTATTCACTGTTAAGTTTATGATTTAATGAAGGAGAAAGAGAATGGAGCAGAGATCCAATCCAGAAAGAGGACTTGGTTGGCTGAAGTGGCAAGGAAGACTTTATTGGGCAGTGGGTTTTTTGTTGTTGTTGTTTTGCAGTCTTATTATTTTTTTTATTCAACATATTTAGGGAATGCATTATCTGGTTTTGCAAATATAGTAATTGCTTTCCGAAATAAAGCTAAAATATTTGTAGAAATAATAGGTCAGAAGAACGTGTTTCAATTTTTTCCCTTTATAAATAAAAAAAGAGCTATATTAGGAATAGTGGGAAAACTGGTACATACTAGCTGTCTTGCATATTGTTGCAGAACTATCCAGCCATTACTAAGTATATAAACCCAGTCAGAGTAGTGTGACAGATGTTTGGAACAAACAGTTCCAAATGACTATGATACCCTGAAGATATAGCAACAAAAGGCAATAAAATAAGTATAGGCCATTAGTCAGTGTTCATTGGGAGAAATATGCATATAATCATTTTGGAAAAGCTATGATTCTGCATCAGAATTTTAAAGCTTTTAGTTGCCCAGTGTTCCCCTTAAATGCTCCCCATGCTCCATGATTGGAATTGGAAAAGTATAGATGAGAATGATTTAATCACCTCTGCTGCATTGTGTTTTGGTAATGGCATATTCTTTGATGGATAAGCCAGTGAGAAAGATGAAAGCTCTAATGATGCTGGTTCAGAGAACAGAGACCAAACCTTTATTTTCCCTTCCTTGCTTCCCTCCCCTCCCCCCTTTTTTTAGTCCATTAGGTTTTCTCAATTAAATCGGTATACAGGATACACGCTATTAGTCATTTAAAATTTATATTTGAAATATGTGGTAGATACAAATACAGGGAGCCAAGAAAAACTAAGTTAAAATAAATAAAGTTTGCTGAACAGATAGTGCTTAGAGTAAACAATAAGCAGATAAACTTTTTTCTGAAGTATTTGCATTAATCAATGCAGATGCCAGCTGTCCCCCCCCCCACTCCACCCGCCACATCTTTTGCAAATCTAAGTTTCACTTCAAGGATTACAATTAGGCAGATGGATTTCTTATGGAAGAAATATATTATTGCTGCAGTTTTCATGATTCTGTCAGGAATCATATACCAGGGAAAATGTCCCAATAAGCTTAAGAGGGAATATTTTATTAACATTTTATGAGAAATATCCCAATACTGCAAAGACTAATACCAGATTCTGACTTTAGTATTTATTTTTATCCCACCTTTATTGTATTTTGTAAATAATCCAAGATGACGGATGTACATAATATTGCTTCCTCTTCCCATTTTCCCTACAACAACACCCCTGGTTAGGTGGGTTGGGTTGAGAGAGAATGATTGGCCCAAAGTCACTCAGCTGGCTCTTATACATAAGGCAGCACTAGAATTCACTATCTCCTAGTTTCTAGTCTGGTGCATTAACCACTAGATCAGTGGTGGCAAACCTGTGGCACGCGTGCCAGAGGCAGCACTCAGAGCCCTCTCTGTGGGCACGCGCACCGTTGCCCCAGCCCCACCTCCCCCCGTGGTCCCCTCCTCACAAGCAGCCCCCCTGGAGGAGAGTTGCCCCCAGGTGCGGTCTGTGTGGAGCAGCATAGCCAAGGACATGGCAACCAGGCAGCGGGGACAAGACTCCATCCTCACACCTCATCATGCGCAGATGCTGCGGGGTGTGGGCGGAAGGCGTGGCCACCATGGTGCTGCTGGGTCACCTGGGTGATCTGCGGTGGGCCGTTGAGTTAGTGGGTGGCCCTGTGGACGGAGCAGTGGGTGGGGTGGGTCAGGGCGGCTTTTGGGCACTCAGTCTCTAAAAGATTCGCTATCACTGCACTAGATCAAACAAGTAGTCCCCAGTTCAAGAATGAGTTCCATTCGCAAGGTCTGTTCTCAAGTCAAATTTGCATGTACGGTGGAAGAGTATTATTGTATAATCCTGTATAAGTAGTATTATGTAATCAACTTGAACTATTGTATATTTAATTTGAATCATTGTGTATTTAACTCAAATTTTACTACAGTAAGCTCCATTCTTAACTATGAATCGTCTTAAACTAGGACACTCTTAACCTGAGGATTTGCTGTGTGTACATAAGTTTGTGTGTGTTTGTGTGTGTGTGTGTGTGTGTGTGTGTGTGTACACTCATACACACATACACATATTGGCTCATTTCATATACAGGATAGGATATAATAAACAAATGAGAATTGTTTCCTATTAATGGCCAGTTGTATGACTATTACTGGTAGATTTGTTTTCAACAGAAATTCTATTAAAAACAAATTCATTGCTTCTTGGGTTTGGGTCTTTAAAGTTGAAGTGATGCTTGGTTCTCAAGTAGAGAAACACCCATGAGAAGTATTATAGTATTAGTTCATGCCAATCTGAAGTCTGTAGAGCATAGCTTAAAAGTCAGAGCTTTCATAGATGAGCAGATGTTTACTGCAAATATGTCAAAATTTGAAGGGCTTCTAAGAATATCTGTGCTTTGGGACTTCAGGCTGTGACTCTTGTTGATTCTTGGCTACTCTTCTTGAGCCCCTTATCACTGTACTTCAGTAGATAGATTTTAAATAGCAACTTGCTCAATTTTCCAAGGTTTATAAACCTCAACATATTTGCAAAGCAACAAGCTTTAGTAATTTGCTAAAGTTAGAGATTACACTTCAGAATAAGATTGAACAGGATTACACTATAGGTTTTCAGATTTATGGATTTAAAAGAGTTGGATAACATCAAGAATTTGAACTATCTAAGTTTGTTTCCTAATAGACTTTTATGAAACTGTTAAATGAGATATTAATTTATCTATAAGAGACAAAATTATGAGTTTGCTTTTTGATGTTTCTTGTGGCTGTTACATGAATTTCAGTGTGTGTTTCCTGGTATGTGTGTGTGTATGTGTATGTGTGTGTGTTTTCATAGACAAGCTTGATTTTTTTCAGTACATGTTTGAAATAATGTATTTAATATATAGCTTCTGCAAAATATTCACAAGTCAGCTAACAGAATATCAGGGAATAATCATTACTGTCCACCCATTAACACCATAAGCAAAAGGGCAAAAACAAATTACACACTGAATCTTAACATACGTTTTGTTGATTTGAGTGACATGATAACTTGTTCAAAGTTGAACTTGGCTTTAGTTTCAACACTCCCCCAAGCAGAGTTGATGCATAATATGGGTATTTTCCTGAATTCACAGTTCCTGCTTCAAGAAAAAGTGGCAGCTGTGGCCGAGAGACTCTTTGCACAATTATGTCTTGTGCACCAGATGGGGAAATAATTATGTCTTGTGCGCTAGACTGGGAACACTGCTTAAAGTTGCTCATGCCTTAACCAGCTCTCTGTTGGCTATTGCAAGATGCTTTACATGGGGCTGCACTTGAAGAGCATTTGGAATCTTTAACTAATCCAGAATGCAGCAGTATGGACTGTGTTGGTTGCCCCATATTATGCCTATGTAACACTGAAACTTTGTGAATTGCACTAGCTGTGTGTATTATTACAACCAGTGGCTAACGCTAGAAGACCATGGGAAGAAATAGCCATGGATTTCATTGTGGAATTGCCTGAAAGTGCTGGAAATACTGTAATGTGGACCATAGTTGACTTATTCTCAAAACAAGCATGCTTTGTAGCCTGTCCAAAGCTCCCCTCAACTAAGAGTTTGGCCAAAATGTTTGTGCAGCATATTTATGGGCTACATGGAGTCCCTAAAAGAATCATCTCAGGCAGGGGGGTGCAGTTCACCGCAAACGTTTGGAGAGAGTTCATTTCAATCAATAGGATGGTCGCAAGGACTCAGTTCCGGATTTCATTGGTGTACAAACTGAGCAGCGGAACATACGAATGCCATGATAGAACAATGTATAAGATGCTGTGTAAATTATCAACAAAATAATTGGCCTGAATTATTATCATTTGCTGAAGTAGCATTCAATAATGCGGTACATGGCAGCACCAGACTTACCCCTTTTAAAGTGGCTACAAGGATCGAATATGTCGCTGTGCCTCAGATCTCTCTTCAACCACATTAACAGAGTGGATGGATTAATATAAAGAGCACATGGCCTGGAGTACTCAAAGCATTGGAAAAAGCACAAGAGGCACAAGAGCTCCCCATAGGCTCCTGAGTGTAGTTTGCGACGGTTTTCACTTTTGAAATTATACAGAGCATGGGACCAGGTTATTTCTGGGACCGCAACTCCTAATAGTTTCTGACCATCCCATCAGATTGGGCAGAGTGATCAAGCTCCAGATTCTATTGATGAGCTCTCGTAACATGCCTTCTGTGTTGTGATGCCTGTTTTGTGAAATCACCTCCTTCTGAGATATGGGCAGTCCTGACCCTGCTGGCCATCCACAGGGCTGTAAAGGCCAGCCTGTTCCTGCATAGAACTGGGATCAGGGTATTGATGGAGATCAGATGTAGGGGTAGGTCTCTCTGTCTTTTTAATTGTTGTGAGCTTTTTTAGGGTCTGCAACTGCTAACACCATTTGTCTGCCTTTTTTATAGTTATGGATTGTGATTGTTTTTGTTTGCCACCCAGAGGGTTTTGGTAAATGGGTGACCATATAAATATGTGAAATTAATAAAAAACATAAATTAATAAGAGATACATTAATTAAATTAATAAATGACTTTGGTTTATATACACTGAAGCTCCTTCTGTCATAACCTTTAACTGGGCAAAATGATCATCATAAGGCAGCAGTTTTTGAACTGCCTCAAATGGGCCAGCTTGCAGCATGTGTCCAAAATCCAGAAATCATAATTCCAGAGCAAATAAAATTTTGAAAAATTGTGGCTGCTTCAGTGCTACCAGCTGCTGCGGCGGTGGCGGCAATCATGTGATCTTCATTTTCAACCATCCATGACAGTTTCGCAGACAGTCTCACAATCTCTTACTCCCTCCTCCACCCAGCAGCAGCCACTTACCTGCATGCTGGGAAGGAAGGAAGATTTTCAGTGCTTCCTCCCAGATCCCCACAAGGAAACTCAATGGGGAAGCCGGCAGGAAGTCAGAAGTCATTCCTGTTCCCACTGCTTTTTTGCCCACCTTTGGTTTCTTGGTTTCTCTGTTTAGGTGAGGAGATATCTCTGAAATGATGAACCAATGGGGCAAGGGATGTCTAGTGTCATAAGTAGTGAACAATAGAACACAGAAATTCATGAGATCAATAAAACAGCTATAATTGCCTCATATATCCTGTTATTTTTATTGCCAGATAACAACCACATGATATATTTCAGATTTGAATTATTCAGTCATCCTGTTCAATCTAATATCCACGTCAAACAGGTTTTAAATGCAAGAACATGAGTGTTTGTTGTTAGTATTTATTGTCTTATAGACCATTTTTAAATGACATTGTGTCATTAGATTGTGTAGAATTGGCAGGTGGCAGCAAAACTGGTTAATAGTTGGGTGGCATACCATCAGGCAGTGCCAGAGTTGTGGGGTAGAGTGATAAATTGAAAACATCCCAGAAGATGACAGTAGCAAACTATTTCTGTATTCCTCCCACAACAGTTGCATGGCTGTGTCCATTTAGTCTTCAGGAGCTGAAGTTGACTTGATCTGAATCCAGAAATTAAGCTAGGGAAAACAACCAATGCAAAACAACTGTTTTGTGGAATTATTGATATATTTTTGCATTATTAATAATTTATAAAATAGGATTTGGAGTAAAGTACACTTTTGCTAAAATTATGTTTACTTCAGCCCACAACGTAAGGCAAAACAAGTTGTTTGCAGTTTCTTGCTGTTTCAAACGTATTCTGGATCATATAGGAAATCACATAAACATACATTATTAACAGTTTCACTGGCAATATAAATCAAAGAAAGATAGCTCCTGAATGACTGGATGAGCAAATGAACTATCCAGCAGATATGACTGAGGCTGATTGTAAAACAGCTGTAGAAGAAGGAGGACTAACGATAGAGGTTAACCCACAAAGGTAGGAAAGGGACAGCAGGGAGATAGCACATATGATAAATAATGCCAACTGTTTAGTAATTTGAACATTAGATTTCTTTCAAGCATGATGTCCCTAATTCATGTAAAACTGGCATGTACTTGGGTCCCAGTGTGCATCTGGAGGGGTCTGTCTAGGTGACCTTAAGCTGTCTGCATATAGATTGGAGAAGCTTCTATTTCTATATTGGAACACGTTCTGCCTGGAGAAATTTTAGAAGACAAGACAAGAAGGAAAGGATGGAAACTAATCCAGGAGAGAAGCAACCTAGAACTAAGGAGAAATTTCCTGACAGAACAATTAATCAATGGAATGACTTGCCTCCAGAAGTTGTGGGTGCTCCAGCATTGGAGGTTTTTTAAAAAAGAGATTGGACAACCATTTGTCTGAAATGGTATACGGTGTCCTGCTTGAGCAGGGGGTTGGACTAGAAGACCTCCAAGGCCTCTTTCAATTCTGTCATTCTGCTCTTGGAGAAGTCAGAAGTACAGATCATAGGTGCTTGAAACACGCATGGATGATGCATGCTGATCCCTATTGCTTAGCTTGTCAGGCTATACTTGGAGTGCTTACATGAAGCAGACAATGTACAAACAGCATTCTGCAAGACCTGACGAACCTCATTACCATCTGCCTTCCTCCCTGTGCCTTTCTCAATAGAAATAAAAATGTTCAGGCTGTAGCTTGTTTGAAAGGGGGAAAACGAAAATGGTACTTGGGCAACTAAATCAAACATGCCCTTGTAAACTATGATAGATGGAAAGCCCTTTCTTTGGTGTCACCGACCTTTGACATGCCATTCAGGGATTATTTTAGAAGAAAACATAGCCTTGGGAAACTGCCCTCCATCTCAAGAATTCTCACAAATAATCCAACAATTACAGCCAGCTTTCCTGCTCTTCCTGTTTCCATTGTAGAATCCCTATAACAAGCCCCTTTTAATATATTTCCCATCTAAAATAGGTGGTTTAGGTCTCCTCTGTTTCTGTTCGTTTCCTAGACTTGAATGTTTCAGAAGGAAGCTATTCAAATAATCTGGCCAGATGTTAATAAAAACTTTTCTCTGTCTTTGTTCAGCCGAAAGAATGAAGCAGAGAAGCTTTACCTTAAAGTAGGAATTCCCTTGTGTATGTCCCACAGAGTCTCTCTTTCTAATTGCAGAGGTGAAAAATAGTTCTTTTAATTGTTTTGGCAGTCATTTCCTATTAAGGGGATGAGATGCCAACTTCCCGAAACATTCTTTTTGAATAAACTCTTCTTAATATTTTTTTATTCTGACAACATACAGTATGTTTGTGAGGAATGGATGCTACCTATGCATCAGAAGACTTTGGAAACCTCTGTGTTAGAAGGCCTTTAGAAAATGGAGTTCACTACAACAAGAGTTAGCATAGGACTCTGTCACAGATCAGACAATCTAGAATGGGTTTTCTTTTATGCTATTGTTAGCCGTTCAAGAAATCCAGTGTCATGTAGAACAGGGCTATTTGTATTATAAGGTTATGAGAACAGAATCTTGCAAGTGTGAATGTACTCCCTTCCTTTATCTTGTGAGAAATAGGGGGAATTTTTCTGAGGTGTTTACTCAGGTTATGTTCCTGTCCTGGACTCAAGTTTTCTTTTATCTGACTTTGTCTTGGTAGCAGATCTTCTTCCTGTTCCTCAAGGCCATTCCTTCTGTCCTCTATGGCTATAGACTCGTACTAATCCATTTTATTAGGATCATACCTATTCATCAGATACATTAACTGGCTTCGGGATTCATAGAGTTGGAAGGGATCATTTGTCTCAGCAAATACAAATCTTTACTCAGGGTAGGGATTCAAGTTAAAAGAAACACTAGAGGTGACTGTCCAGTCTTTTTTAAGTCCTCCATCATCTCAGTGAGCAATTTGTTCTACAGTTGACCTGTTCTTATTGTTAGGAATTGTTTTTAAAAATTCAAATCTTATGCTAATTGGCCTTATTTGATTATACAGGTAGTCCTCAACTTACAAGAGTTTGTTTAGTGACATTTGAAATTACAATGGCACTGAAAAAAGTGACTGTGTCACAACCGTTGTAGCATCTTCATGATCACATGATCGAAATTCAAATGCTTGGCAACTGGTTCATATTTACGATGGTTGCAATATCCCGGGATCATGTGATCACCTTTTTCTGACAAGCAAAGTCAATGGGGAAGCCAGATTCACTTAACAAAATTGTTATTAACTTAACAACTGTAGTGATTCACTTAACAACTGTGGCAAGAAAGGTCGTAAGATGGAGCAAAACTCATTTAACAAATGTGTCAGTTAAAAACAGAAATGTTGGGCTTTATTATAGTCATAAATCAAGGACTACCTGTATTGGTGGTCCTCAACGTACAACCACAACTGAGCTCAAAATTTCTGTTGCTAAGTGAAACATTTGATAACTGAATTTTGCCCCATTTTACGACTTTTCTTGCCACGGTTGTTAAGTTAGTAAGTTAGTAACATGGTTGTTAAATGAATCTAGTTGATTTTGCTTGCCAGAAGATGATCACGTGGCCCTGGGATCCTATCCCAAATATTTAAGCATCATAAATATGAGTCAGTTGCCAAGCATCTGAATTTTGATCACATGACTAAGGCGATCCTGCAATGGTCATAAATATGAAAAATTGTCATAAGTCACTTTTTTCAGTGAAGTTGTAACTTTGAATGGTTGCTAAATGAACTTTTGTAAGTTGAGGACTACCTGTACATAGTGAGAATTTCCTCTTGCTAAAGTATTAGTTTCTAATGTTTGAATTTTTACCTCGGAATCATTCCGCTAGAACCGCTATGTATGTTCCATTGATTTTTTCCTTTCTGGATTCATTTTTGATGGACCTGGTAGTCTTCCGGCATGACTAACAACATGACAGGAAATAGACACAAATACTGAATACCGCCAGTTAACTAGTTAACTAGTCACACCATTTGTAGACTTTAATTTATGTTCACATAATGCCCCTATTTAAGAGATATTTTGACATGTGGAGAAAAATACATGTAAATGGCAAAACTCTTTTCCTTGAAGACTCTTCAGAAAGGTGATCTATAAATACTTTTCAGAACAGGGATACAAATATATAATAAATGTATCATAGCTTTACACTTGAATCTAAGATTATGGTAGATAAGTCACACAAAAAACATCTTTTCCTTTGTAGTTGATAAAAAAGAGGAAAGGTTAGGAATCAGTGTAATCATTACAACCTATATATAATGGTGAAAAACTTAGAAGCATCATCTGAATGTAATTCAGCACCTAAAACAGTTTCAGAGAAGCCCTTTAAAATCACCACAGAACAAATCAATATCTGGAAGATAAACCTGGATTATGTTGAAAATCATTCAAAATGTTGGAACCCTCCTTTTTGCAGGTTAAAAAAAAAGCTTCAGAGGAAGATATACTGGTAGATACTATCATGGTATCCCACATTTTATCTGGAAGTGCCTTGAACATTTATGCTTGGACCATTTTTTTTAATATTGTATGAGAGCCATATATATCTGACAGTTCTTATAGTGCATAGAATGTATTTTTCAGAGGGACAAGATGCTTTCACAAAGAGTCAGCTGAGGGGGAATAGAGTTCATCATTAACAAACAATTTAGGGTCTCCCCACCCTTAGAAATACTTCAGTAGTAAAATATGTTGCTAATAACTCCTGAGCAATAAAAGTTTGATATAAGAATCTTTTAAACTCCGAGTTTCTCAGTAAGAGCTGTTTGCCAAGGGGATAAATGAAGGCCAAAAACTTCCCTCAGTGTTCAGAATTACTCTTCAGAAATGTATATCCTGTCAGGGGGAGCTACATATACCAGATGGCAGTGACAAGAAAAGATCTAATAGTATATGGGGACATAGTCTGGTTCATTGGTTTTTTTAAAAAAAAAACAAAAACAAAAAACAACAGAACTAATATCCAATCAGAAACTGCAATGCAATATCCTTCGTTATATAAAAAAACATGACATGTTTATGACCTTCCCTCTGTGACAAACTGCAAATACACATGACTCAGGGGTGTTTGCTTTCGTAGGAGCTTAATATCTTTGGCTGTGCCTCAGCATTTGAAAATGAACTTTGACAAGCCTAAGGAATTTATTCATTTATTTGAACAGTTTGAATGGACATCCAGCTTACAAAATGCAACTCTGGGGTAAGTCAAATAGGATTCAAAACTAAAGAAGTTAAAGAATAAGCATAAAGGAATGAGAACATCACAATTAAAATGGCAGAATCATGAGACCCAAATCATGACATATTCCTATCCTATGCCAGTTCTCCAGATGGGTTCCTCCAATATCCTAACTCAATTCTTGAGGAGAAAACAAAGTTGTTAAAGTTTTAGGGAAGGGCAAGGGGCTTTTTAGGGGAAAGTATGTGCATAAGAACAGCCCACGTCAAAGTCATTGTTGTCTCTCCATTCCTGCTAGCGACTGAGGTCTCAGTCAAACTATATGTCAGATCCTTAGAAACAACATTAGGTTCCCTTTGGAAGCTAGCTGGATCCATCAGGTGCCAGGGTAGATTAGATAAATGTTCTTCTCCCTCATTGTGGAAAATAGCTGCAGAGAACTCCAAAGCCCACAATGAGGGATCTGACCAACACATGGAATTCATGGTTATATTCCCCATGTCATGGCCTTGCGGGTATTGTCTTCTGATGATGTTGACAAAGGAATAGAACCAGGGGCACCTTGGGATTAGTGGTCCCAGAAGAGTGGATTCCAGTAATGTTGAAACCAGTGATCCTGTTCTGGCTGGGCAAGATCGAGCAAGCCTCAGGATTCCCTGCCTGCACCCACTGACAATATCTCAGACTCTGAACTTCAGCTATCTAGTCCTAAACAAGGGCATGCTTTAAAGATACAGCAGCAGAAGGCTGAAGTCGGCAGATCCAAGGGATGTGCCAAGAAACAGGCCAGAGGAAAGTAAACAATAAGAAATTTTCTTCAGCTGTGCATTTGGGTGGAGGCTCAGCTTGTGTTATTTACTGGCCTCACTCCCTGAGAGAAAACACAGAGAGCTTCTTTTTAAATCTAGCTGTGACATTTTTACAATGTTGTGCCATGCTTTGAACTCTGGATCTTACCTAGCTTTGAGGGGTCCTCCGTGCTCTCTGAGCTTGATTGTTTTCTTGCAGATGTTTCGTTACCCAAACTAGGTAACTGAGAGCACCAAGCGCCTCTCATTTCAACCCTGAGCTACAAATATTTTCTGTTATTGCTGCCTCACTGTGTCTCTTGTCCCTTGGATTCATTGCTTGTGAAAAATGAGTTGATTTTTTACTAGTCTCCCAGGACAACTATGGCAGACCTGGAAATTTAACAGCAGTATTGAGCAAGAAATTGCTAAACTCCCATCAAAAGATTTCAGCCGATCTATAGAGAATAAGGAAGATGATCTTGACGGAGATATGCAGTTGTTGTTGTTTAGGCAAAAAGGGCTGAAGCATTTTTTTTAAAGTCTGAAACAGCCAGATAACATTTGGAAGCAGGTCAGGCATATACATCCCTAATTCACAGAACTATAAGGAGGAGGAGGAAGAACAGCACCATTAGACTTGCAAGATGCTGTTATAATAGCCAATCTTAGTAAAAGTATTTCTAGCCTTCCCGTGGAGTTGATTTCCTGGTCTGATCTATCTAATAGGGTCAGAAGGTCTCAGCAGGCACAACTTGTTTTTAACACATTACAATTGTTAATTGATAAGATACTTGTAATCTGTCTCACATGTAAGTTATAGCTGCATCACAACTGTGTTTTCCCCTCCCTTTCCACCATCCCATCCCAATTTAAACCCTACACCAGTCTATCCACTCCATGCATCCAATGAAGCAAGCTCAAACTGCTTATGCCTTTTAATATAATTTTGTTAGTTGGAAAAGGTGCTATTAGTTTTGTTTCCTTCTGACTTTCTGCCATTGTAGATTAACACAGATCTCTTCCTACAAGCACTTAGATACGTATGTTTGAATGTGGTAGAATGATATACAGGAATGGCAATACCTCTCTGATTTTGGTTGATTCTCCCAAATGGGATAGGCTCCCTCTAGGAGAGCCGGACCTGTATAATACTTGGATGGAAGTCACCAAAAAACCCTAGAGGTGTAACATTTATATGTATGTAACGGGCAGAAAATAAAGAGGAGGAAGAGCTACTACCAAGATGACAGTAGCTGGTTGAGAGCCTAACTATAACCTGAGAAAAGATCTCAGATGAAATCCTCCCTACTTCTCATGAAGATGAAAGGAAGGAGGGACAAGCACATTCAGATTTGCAAGATGCTGACATTATATAATATTATAATAAACATACCTGTAGTACAGCCAGTCCTTGACATATGACCACGATTGAGCCCCAAATTTCGGTTGCTAAGTGAGATATTTGTTAAGTTTCACCCCGTTTTATGATCTTTCTTGCCACAGTCGTTAAGTGAATCACTGCAGTTATTAGTAACCTGGTTATTAAGTGAATCTGGCTTCCCCATTGAATTTGCTTGTCAGAAGTTTGCAAAAGGGGATTGCGTGACCCCAGGGACACTACAATTGTCATAAGTACAGTCAGTTGTCAAGCATCTGAATTTGCATTACATGGCCATGGGGATGGTACAACAGTTGTAAGCATGAAAAACCGTCATAAGTCACTTTTTTTAGTACCATTGTAACTTCAAACAGTCACTAAGTGAACTGTTGTAAGTCAAGGACTACATATATTGGCTTGGATGATTTTGGTTTCCTAATCTGGTCCACATACCTATATTGTTGGGTTTGTAAAGTGGAGGAATCTTGAAGAATTGCTTGTAGTTGATCATTTTTTATTTGTATTTTAGCTTTTCTTACATTTCTTGTGTATTATACAGTTGTTATTAACTGTTGTAGAGAATAAGGAAGATGATCTTGACAGAGATAGGCTAGATCTGTTCCCAGAGGGATGAGAAAAACATGGTTGAAATCCAAAAGAATCAGAAAGCATTTGTAAGTGATTCAGAATCCTCCCTAATTCAGATGGGTACAGAATAAGGAAGGGAGGAGACATAGCACAATTAGACTTGCAAGATTCTTTTTTTATATATATATATATATATATATATATATATATATATATATATATATATATATATATATATATATATATATGGTCCAGTGATGGCGAACCTTTTAGAGACCGAGTTCCCAAAAACTGGCCCCGCTCCTGCTGTGCCCCCCATCCCCCGCCCCGCCTGCCCACAGGACCACTCACCGCCTCCAGGGCCCACCGCAGATCACCCAGGCAACCCAACAGCGCTATGGCGGCCACACCCTTTGCCCGCGTCCTACAGCACCAACTGCATGATGGGGTGTGACAGCAGAGTCTTGTCTACCCTGCCTGGCTGCCATGTCCTTGGTTGCGTGCCCATGTGGGCCACACTCGAGGGTGACTCTCCTTCAGAGGGGCTGCTGGAGAGGAGGGGGTCACGGGGGAGGCAAGGCTGGGGCAATGGCATGTGTGCCCACAGAGGGCTACAAGTTCGCCACCACTGGTCTGGTCTATCTGATGAAATTGGAAAACAGGTACTGTAGCTACAACATGCTTCTGAAAAAAAATTAATTCTTTTTTTTTAACCATCCTATTAGTCCTCCATTTATAACTACAATTGAGCCCAAAAATTATTGTTGCTACGTGAGACAGTTAAAGTGAGCTTTTGCTCCATTTTACAACCTTTCACAGTTATTAAGTGAATCACTTAGCAACAAGGTTGTTAAGGGAATTTGACTTCCTCATTGACTTTGCTTGTCAGAAGATCGCAACAGATGATGACATGATACTGCAACTGTCAGAACTATGAGTCAAACATCAAGGGTCTGAATTTAGATCACATGACCATGGGGATGCTGGAACAGTTGTAACTGTGAATAATAGTCATGTCACATTTTTCACTGCCATGTAACTTTGAACGATCACTAAATGAACTGTTGTAAGTCGAGGACTACTTGTAGTAAAATATGAAAGTCTATACAACATTTTCAGATGGGGATTCTTAATTTATTTAGTCTTATTAAAAGTGAACGAATTAGTGCAGCAAAAATACATTTTAATGGAAAAATGGTAAGAATTGTACCATTTAGAAACTGAATTTGAGACAAGACAAATCATTTTGTATGTTTGTGTGAATTAATATTTCTTATTTATAGGGAGATATTATGAGCTCAGTTTTATTTTTAAAAAAACTTTCCACAGAAGTAAATGAAATGATCTCAAGTGACGAATGGATGGACATAAGTGCTGGCTTAGGTCACGTAGATGAAAGTTAGTATTGTGGCTTCCTGTTAGGGTGTGTTATCCTTTGCCTAAGATCAGTTATCAAGAAAATAGATCAACTATGGCTTCTTAGTTACTATGTTTAGTTGGCTTATGTCAGTTAACAAAATAAAGGATGAGTCCAAGGGGACCATTTAAATATACTATGTGACCCTTGCTTAAACCAAACAAAAGCACAATGTTATGTGTGAATTTTTTTGTGTGTATACAGAAGTTTCTTCCTATACCCATTCTGTCCCTAATGAGAGGCATGATGGTTCTGTAAAATACTTCTTCAAAAAAAATACGAATGTTAAAGCAAGAGTTGTGAAATAGTGAAATTTATAGGCTCTACAGAGCAGGTGGCAGGTAGACAGTAAGTATAATCGGAGAACACATAGAAAAAAGCAGCATCTCAACAAATTAAGAACCATGCTGTATACTTCAAGAGATCCACTGCTGGGAGATAATGTAAAAATGTTGAACAGGAATCAACTTGCAATGTCAGCTCAATGAAATTGAATGAGACACATTTTCAAATGCTTCCCTGTTGAAAGCTCTTCTCCAAAGAGAGAAGCCAAGTTCAGAATGTTTAGCTTTGAAATGTGATTGGCTTCCCAAATGCTGCGGATACAGCAGCATTGTCTGTTGGTCTCATTCAATAATTATGCAAATTGAGAAGATTTCAAAGTACTTGATGAATATACTTGCAGTGTATATTTGTGTGGGGTTAATTAACTGTAATGCTTTCATTTTGAATTAGTGGCATTTAAAGTAGGATTTCAAATGAGTATTGGCAGATTTACTGTATCTTCCAAAATGCATTTGGGGTAGGGAGAGAGTAGATCATGGGTGTCCAACCTTTTGGCTTGCCTGGGCAGCATTGAGTGAAGAGGAATTGTCTTGGGCCGCATATAAAATATATAATATAGTTAATGTACATAAATCACACATTGTTAAAAGTTTATGATCTTGTGGGGCCACATTACTAGCTGTCCAGGGCCACATGCAGTGGTGGGATTCAGCTGGTTCGCACCACTTTGGCAGAACCGGTAGCTTATTTTTTGTTGCCCAGGCCCAGAATGGCATCCACACAGAGAACCGGTTGTTCACATATTTGAATCCCACCATTGGCCACATGCAATCCATGGACTGCGGATTGGACACACCTGAGGTAGATAGAGTTATAGAAGTATACTAGTATAGTTAATTGGCACCCTCGTATTTACCTAGTCTGTTCAAATGGTTTATGTGAACTCCTATTGAGTAAAAAGGACTTGAGTACACCACAAATGACAGCAGTTTAAATTTACTTCCCTCTAGGTATATTTCTATATAGCATATGTTATGAACTAGACATTTTCTGTTCAAGATTAGGTTATGTGCTAATTCTGCATCCTTTGTTTTTGTGTAGGATTCTACTAGCGTGACAACGGTTTTTCTCAGAACAGACCCACAAGGATTTTTCTTATACTGGACAGATCAAAATAAGGTAAAAATATTCTGAACTGTTTGAATTAGCTTTTCATTTTTCTTTCTAACAAAATCCCTTTGTTGATATGATTGAAAGCCTTGAGTAATTGATGGTTAGTATGAGACCTCACTGAGTGAGTTCATCATTTTCACTGTGTTGGAATATATTTTCAGAGGATCACTTCATTCTGACACTCAGCGGTGTGGATTGCAAATTCTTTTGACTGTTGATACTTAAAGCTGTGGATACTTGGCCAGCTTGTTTAAATATGTTGAATTGCAACCCCTTATGACTGCCAGCAAGGATTGCCAGTTATTCCAACATCTCTAGAAAGGTCTAAGTTGGGGAAATTTAACCACAAGTTAAAGAAAAACCAAACAAGGGGGCATTTTGCAATTTATGAACTGCAGAAACAAGTTTTAAAGATGATACACAATATACTGACGAAGGATGCACTTCCTCAGTATATCTTCACATATAAACTTGTGCTTGCTAAGGTTTTGTGTTTCCTGTTGGTTTAGAAAAATCCAAGTATCTTGAAAGAGTGGTATCACATAAAATTCTTGAAATGGTTACTTCCTAGAATGATCATAGATATGTAAAACGCCCTAATATGTAAAGGTCAAATGGGTATTTTTCTTTTTAGTTAATGGATTTAGAAATATTTGCCAGGGTGTATCTTTTAAGTTTGGCAAAACAAAAACAAATCAGTTATTTGAAACTTATTTGGAAATTGGACACTTGCTTACAGTTACTGAAAAACTAATTACAAAAAAACTTAGAGGAAGAATTCTAGCATTTGCCTTCCAGTTACTAGCAAATGATTAGAAAAAAGGAACAGAAAATATTATGTAAATCTTCTATGATGATAGATTTATCTAAATTCTATGATTTATTCTTAGTAGTATACTAAGAAGGAATAAGCCAATTTCTGGTTAGCAAAGTGCTCTTTTTTTGTCCTCTCAAAGAACACAAACCAAATTTATATTTTGGGATTTACAAAAACATCTTCTATTGTTTTCAAAAAGGAGTTTATAAGTTCACTGAAATATGGATTTAAATTTTGTTAGGGTAGCTATCATTTCTGGATTTATAATTTAGATACTGAAGTGAAGTTCTATATACATTTATGATCCTTGTGAATCCAATAGCAACCATTTGCTTTATTTGTTATACTCTTAATGACCTTTTTGATCATTTGAAGGACTACAGCATAAACATAGCAAGCTAATGTCTTGCAGTTCCTGTTTTATTTAAACATAAACACAGAAAAGTCCAGCGGGATGGTTTACATTGGAGCAGTGACATTGATAAAAAGAGTTTAAAATTCATCTAAATTATGTACCTGACTTAAATTGCTGTAAGAACTTAAAAGGCAGCTATTTTATTTAGATTTAATATGTGGACTAGAAGTATTTTCTGGAGTGAACACAATCATAGCCGCGAATAAAACTTCCACAAATGTCAGTGGTAAAATACAGATCCCTTGAAGCTTTATTTAGGTAAAAATAGAATATCAGAAGATCAAATATTCATTTCACATACTGTAGTTTGGGCATAAATCCTTATACACAGAAGATGAATCTTTTAGACAGACTTGCACGAGGCTGGTAGTATGAAAATGACGATACTTAGAAAGGAGATTATTCTGAGTATAGGTTTTTTTATTTGTTTGTTTATAATTTTTACAAACAACTGAAGGGGGCAAACATATCCAACACCCTTTTCTCCTCCTATTTTTCCTTACAACAACAGCAACCCTGTGAGGTGAGCTGGGTTAAGAGAGTGTGACTGGTTCAAGGTTGCCAGCTGGCTTTCATGGCTAAGGCGGGACTAGAATTTATAGTCTCCTGGTTTCTAGCCTGATGCATTAACTACTAGATTAAACTGCTTCTGTTTTATTAGTATTCTTTTATTAGTATTGTCATATTAGCACATTTTGGGTATTTATGATTTCTTGGCCAAACAATGATTGAGTTAACAGTTTGGCCCCAGGCTTCATGCAGGTTTATTTTATTTTTTTCACCTTGTGTCAAGAAGAAAAACAAGAAGCTTAGAGACAGAGAATTCAGTTACCATGTGTTTGTTTTTTTCTTTTTTTCATAGCTATTTCAACCTCAAGTTGCTTATGGGTGGGTAAAACTCAGAAATGAGTAAGTGGCAAGATGGTTTGATTAACTGGGAGTCTGTTGGGGAGGTCATATTTATTGATCAATGAAAGTGCATATTAATAGAGAAGGTTGCAAGGAAGCCCTCTGAGAGTTGTATTTTGCTATTAGTTAAAGATGGAATTTCCTCCTAATTTCCTTCTAACAGGCCACCACTAGGTAAGCTGGAAAAAAATGTACATGGAAAAATGTCTCTGTTCTACATATAATGTTTTGTTTATCTGTAGGTGTATGTACAGATAGTCCTTGACTTACAGCAGTTTATTTAGTGACCGTTCAAAGTTACAACAGCACTGAAAAAAGTGACTTATGACCATTTACTCCATAGTCACATGATCAAAATTGAGACACTTGGCAACTGACTCATATTTATGACTGTTGCTTATCCTGGGGTCATGTGTCCCCTTTTGCAGCCTTCTAACAAACGAAGTCAATGGGGAAGCCAGATTCACTTGTTGTTGTTAATTGCAAAGTCATGTCCGACCCATTGCGACCCCATGGACAACGTTCCTCCAGGCCTTCCTTTCCTCTACCATCTTCTGGAGTCCATTTAAGCTCACGCCTACTGCTTCAGTGACTCCATCCAGCCACCTCATTCTCTGTCGTGCCCTTCTTCTATTGCCCTCAATCTTTCCCAGCATTAGGCTCTTCTCCGTGAATCCTTCTTATTAGGTGGCCAAAATACTTGAGTTTCAACTTCAGGATCTGGCCTTCTAAAGGTTGATCTCATCTAGGACTAACCGGTTTGATCGCCTTGTAGTCCAGGGGACTCGCAGGAGTCTTCTCCAGCACCATAGTTCAAAGGCCTCAATTCTTTTGCGCTCAGCCTTTCTTATTGTCCAACTTTCACAGCCATACATTGCAACTGGAAAAACCATGGCCTTGACTATACGCACTTTTGTTGGCAGGGTGATATCTCTGCTTTTTAGTATGCTGTCTAGATTTGCCATAGCTTTCCTCCCCAGGAGCAAGCGTCTTTTAATTACTTGGCTGCAGTCTCCATCTGTGGTGATCTTGCAGCCCAGGAAGATAAAATCTGTCACTACCTCCATTTCTTCCCCATCTATTTGTCAGGAATTGAGAGGACCGGATGCCATGATCTTGGTTTTCTTAACAGATTCACTTAGCAACCTAGTTTAACAACTAGGCAAGAAAAATAGTAAAATAGAGCAACACTCACTTAATAAATGTCTCACTTAGCAACAAAAATGTTGGGCTCAATTTGGGTCGTAAGTCAAGGACTACTTGTAGTCAGTAGACTGATTCACTTAGGGATCAAAGAAATTGCAACTCTTCTTGCAGTTGAGGAGTCCTTCCCCTGTCCCCTCACTAGAGTGTAATTTAGATGTTCTCATGGTGCAGGTTCTTGGGACTGCACTTTGCTCTAGTTCTATTTTGGTGTGGCCCAAGAATATTCAAAATGACTGGAAGGAAATGCATAGCATAGTATGTTGAAATGATGAACTGGCAGAAACAGTAAGTAAAATGCATACCAAATATATGAGGCAAGCCTCTACATAGCGTTCATCAGCAGTATGATTTTGTTTCTAAATAAATGAAGCAATTATTGTCATCATCTGGCCATTAGCCATTTTCTACCTTTAGTAATTGGGGCATTTGTAATTTACTGAGATTGGGTAGGTAGCACAACTAGGAATGCTGATTATTTCAAGAGGGGGAGAGAAAGTGGAATTTCCATAATGGCTTTGATGATAGTGCTCCTTAGAGCACATGCCATTCCTTAGCATCCAGAATCCTTTGGAAGAACCCTACCTATTGGTACTTTGTTACTTAAAGGGAATGTTGGACAATAAAAATATAGTTATCAGAAGATGTGATGCTGTTAAGTTAATTCTGGTGGGTGATCTTTGTCTTCTCTGAGAACCAAAGGTTTCAAAAAGTATCTTTCAGGTCAGTCTGATTCTGTTCTATTAAAGAAAAATAGCATGGTTATAATGCCTTCTCTAGTTATTATTTGAATAGGAGCTCTTAGCATATGTAATCTGATTTTATCCAAAGTAAATAATTACACGTTTTATAAAATATTTTAAGGGTTATCTTGTACTGGCTTTTTGTAAAAAAAAAAAAATAGCATATTTTCATGATCAACACTGTTGTATGTAATTTGATTTTTAAGAATACCAGTGTATACAGGTGAGAAATTAAGTTGTGCATTGGGTTTGCACTTTCTGAATCTTCTGATACAGCTTTCTGGCTCAAAACAAGGAAATATCAAAATGCAATGACAATGTTTGTTTTGTGTGAAAAGACACCCAGGAACATATTGAAGTGCCAATAGATTTTTATTGGACTATATATTATACACAGACAAGACACACTGAGTGAGGAAACATACATGAAGAGAACGCAAAGAAGATTGAAGTCATTTTTAATAGTAATATTTGGAAGCAGTGGCATTATGCAGTGCAAATGTATTTAAAAAAAGAGTATACTTTCTATTTGTCTGATATAAAGGCCAGTAGGTTGAATGGAGCTACTACCTATCTACTTACAATCTCTTGGGAGACTTCCAAACATCCAGCACTTGCAATCTTATTGAGGATACTGGAGCTATTGAGAGGCATCAAAACAGTGGTGGAGCTAGGACAGCGATTCTCAGCCTGTGGGTCGCAACCCCATTTGGGGTTGAATGACCATTTCACGGGGGTCTCCAAACAACGTGACCTGCCATTTTCTTGTCAGCTGGCGCACTGCGCTTGTGCGCCGCGCTGCACATGCGCACCGCGCATGGGGCGGCACCGCACATGGGGCAGCACCGCGTCCTTATGACCGGGGTCGCCAGGAAAAAAAGGTTGAGAACCACTGAGCTAGGAGAATGCTAATGTTGTGGTGCCATCATTCAACCTTGAATGTCTCTTCCCGTATTCAAAGAACCATAGTGGAATTGGTACCGTTCTTTCCATCTGGATGAAACTCTGAGTAAATATGAAAAAAAGATGCTATCACTATAAAATTCTGCAGGATAACATGAACGAAGCAAAGCATGGAAACAAAAGGGAAAAGCTTCTTGCAACAGTTCAAAGACAATGTGCAGATATAGGAATCTGCCTCAAGCAACAGGTTTCAGATACTGAAGGACAGAATTAAATAATGTGATATTTGCCAGTATTGTGTAATATATTCTATAATACTAGAGTGTGTGGGTGCTGTCTTCATTTGAATACACACATATTTAAACCCTTATTTAAAATGAGTGGCAAATTCATAACATACAGCATGTATTCTGTCCTTTTTTGCATATCACCCAGTCCAAATTCAAAGAAAGAAAATACAGGATTATATACAGTTGAGATGTGTTTGAATATTAGTAGCTCAGGTTGATAGTTGGGCTGTTGGCTTGATCTCTAAGCTTGGCGATTTGGCTGCAGACATTTCGTCTCCATTTGGGGGGACATCTTCAGTGCACTTTGAATTGTGCTTGCTGTCAGAGCACTGGCCTTTAAATACCTTTTTGTGTGATATAGCCCAAGCGAAATCAAGGGGAGAAAGAGAATTCTTTGAAGCCTGGTTCTCCATCAATAAGTCAATAAACAGACACATTGACATCAACCCAATCTACCAACCACTGAGAATGAAAGAACTACTTCAACCGCAATCCTGAAGGCAGCATTTAAAACAAACAGGCACCCCGCCACACAGCAACAAAAAATCACAACCCCCCACAAGAAACCAGACCATGTCTCAACAACAACAGCCTTCATTCAAACAACCCGAAACCAGATCATGACTCAGAGGCAATCAAACAAACAAGCACTATTTGCATCACACAGACGATACTTAAAGAACAAGGACTATGGCCCAGCAACAACAACCAGCCAATCAAACAACTCAAAACCAGACCATGGCTCAGCAAATCTGGACAAATAACACCCATACCAATTTACACAAAAAGATATATAAAGGCCATGCTCTGACAGACGAGCACAATTTAAAGCGCACTAAAGATGCCCACCCCCCGAAGGGAGACAAAACGTTTGCAACCAAATCATCAAGCTTGGAGATCAAACCAACAGCTCAATTATATACAGTGGAAAGAGTATCTATCAGCAGAAGTGAGTCTTGTTCTCTTTCATAGATACAGATCTCCAAACTTGAGTATAGGTATTCCTTGACTTAAGACCACAATTGAGCCCAAAATTTCATCCTGTTAAGTGATGTTTGCCCCATTTTACGACTTCTCTTGCCATAGTTGTTAAGTGAATCATTGCATTTAAGTTGATAACATGGTTGTTAAGTGAATCTGACTTCGCCGTTGACTTTACTTGTCAGAAGATCGCAAAAGATGATCACATAACCGCAGGACACTGCAGTCATAAATATGAGTCAATTGCCAAGCTCTTATGAGATAACAACATGCTATGTAAATGTAGAGAGACACAAAGTTCGGCCGATCTGCTGATATGTCGGCTATTAACAGAAACATACATCAATAATGGCTTATTTTTGGCCAATGACAAAGCCAAGAAGGTAGGTTCAGTTTAAAGTTTGATCTAGACATAGAAGAAGAAGAAGAAGAAGAAGAAGAAGAAGAAGAAGAAGAAGAAGAAGAAGAAGAAGAAGAAGAAGAAGAAGAAGAAGAAGAAGAAGAAGAAGAAGAAGAAGAAGAAGAAGAAGAAGAAGAAGAAGAAGAAGAAGATATAGGGATGCTACAATGGTTATAAGTGTGAAAAATGGTCATGTCCCTTTTTCCAGTACCGTAAATTCAAACGGTCACTAAATGAACTGTTGTAAGTTGAGGACTATCTGTACAGAGGATGAGCACTTCCCCTGGATTTTCAGGGTGAGGATCTACTGGAAAGAGTTGGCAAGAAATATCTCTGTACGAAGAGCAATTTTCTAAAACTACATGGCATTTTAGCTCTAATATATTGTTCGAACTTTTAGATTAAAAAGATCTAATTATCATCAGTCACATGAGGACTTGTCTTAGGAGGGCAAAAAGCTGCATGAATAAAGTAAATGTCTGTAGAATCATAGGTAGAATGCTTTTTATGCACATTGCACACATTCTGTACTTTTTCTGTTTTCTCTCCTTTAAAAAAAAAAGACATTGCGTTTCTCTTCCTCAGTGTTGTTGGCTGGTTCTTAATGCTAAATGGGACACGTATCCCCAAGGCCTCAGTACTGTTTTTTAAAATGTCCCCTGACTAAAGGGGAAGAGAGTGGAGCCAGGAAAACCTTGTGTACAATGTTTAATTCTGTAGACAATCAGGCTATTCATAGAGAGAAAGGAGTTTGGGCATGCAGCAACACAAGAGGTTTTCCCAATTGGGTTAAAATAAATAATGGCTTTCACTTTCACTTTATTTTGTTGCACAAGTATCATTCAACATTTTGTAAGTAACTTTTGAAAAGGCAAATTAATTAGTTTAATACTGTCCATTTAGTTCATCAGTCTGCTGCTGGAATCTACCACTGGATTACAGTATTTGTACTGCTTATATCCCCAGAAATCCGTAAGAAAGGTTTGGGGGCAAGGCATTTTTCTCCCAAGGTTTCTATGCTAAAAGGTATCCTTTCTTAGAAACCACTTACATCACTTTAGCAATAGCAATAAGACTTATATATCGCTTCACAATGCTTTACAGCCCTCTCTAAGCGGTTTACAGAATCAGCATATTGCCCCCCAAAATTTTGGGTCCTCGTTTTATTGACTACGGAAGAATGGAAGGCTGAGTCAACCCTGAGCCAGTCAGGATCGAAGGAATCAAACTCCTGGCATTCTAACCACTGCACCACCACGGCTCTGTTTATTTGGAAGAAGGCTGTGAAGATGATCTGTAGATCTTGGTAATTTTATCCGGGAGAAAACAATATTTTGAATCGCTTTATAGGGGTTTTGTATTGGCTTCAGAATAAGATTGGAAATCCTTTCAAATCATAAAGTATAGAATATGATTGCATTACAGCATATTTATTTCAAGAGGATGTAATCTTCAAATGCTGTGATACAGTTCTTTTATAGATGAAATGAGAAATAGAGGCCACGGAGAAGGTGCATTTGGGCTATGAGAAAATGAGGTGGGTCTTTGAGTTCAGGACCACAAGTCAAGGACGAGGGCAATGCACAAATGGCTTGTCCTGAGAGAAACTGCCTAATCCACAGAAATCCTCATACATGTGTGAAGTGATACATTGCAGTTATAATCTGCCAGAAGATGGTTTTGTTTGCAGCTTTTTGCTCATGCAAAAACTGTCATGACCCAGTACTCACTGCAAGCACACAGTGGTATAGATTACGTTTTATTTATAACTGGTCACCCAGGAACATTTATGATTCAATTTCTAAAAATGTAATCATAATGAGGCTGTATTCACAATAAGCAGCTGTAGACTTAACAGTAACTAAGTCACAGAAGTTTTGATTTCCACAGTGGGCACAGTAGCATTTGAAACATAGCCATTCTATTTATTTTAATAATTAAATGCAAACCATTTTTAATAAACGTTTGCTCAGTGATACTTTCACATTGCAGATAGGCCTGGGTAGTACTTCCTTTGACATAGTTCACAATATAAATGAATTCTGTATTCATGTTGCAGTAAAAGGGTGAACGGTGCCTTTTGTTGATAAGCAAATAATGCAATTTTTCCATAGTGCTAGTACTTCCAAATTGGTGCAGCTCCACATTAGCAAAGATATTTGCAAATAATTTGCAGGTAATTGATGCAAGTAACTCTTGCTTAAGAACTACTTATTCAGCAACTGTCTGGTCCCCAAAGTTACAGCTGCTGCAGCAGCATACCCCTGATTACAAAATGAAAATGTAGATGCTTGGCAGCCCACCAGCTCTTATGGCTGCTGGAATATTTCAGTTCCTCCTGCTAGCTGTCTCCTGCTCTTTCAGCCACCCTTCACAGTGGCACTCCATAACAATGATGGCAGTGCGGGAGCTGAAGTTAAGGCCTGCGGCCTTCGGCAGTCTCAGCCAGCAGCTGCCAACCCTGTGCTACCCTATGGCCGGCCACCTTACTGCCCACAGGGCAAAGCCCAAGCTGTCCCTGCCATCCTGTGCTCTGCAAACCCTGTTGCCCCCAGCTGACCTTTGTCGCCTTCTTCCTCCCGCTGTTGATGAAGGGCGTCCGGGGTGAAGCAGTTCCTGAATCCATACATGCAGTTCTCCAAATTGCTTTCTTGTGATGCTTTGGAAGACTTTATGAGAAGGCTGCAGTTGTCCCTCTCCAAATCATGCGCACATTTCTCCAAATGCATTGTAAAAGGAAACCTTTCTTTTCAGCTTAATCTATTTAGGACCATAAAGGTTGATAGGCAGTTGATGATCTTATTTTATATTTGTTGATCTCGTGCCCTGATCTCTGCCTTTCAACTTTTTGTGTATTTTCTAGATAACCTATGGCATTAACTACAGGTAGTCCTCGGTTTATGACCACAATCGAGCCCAACGTTTCTGTCACTAAATGAGAAATTGATTAAGTGAGTTTTGCTCCATTTTACGACTTTTCTTGCCAGGTGTGTTAAGTGAATCAATGCAGTTGTTAAGTTAGTGACACGGTTGTTAAGTGAATCGGACTTCTGACTTTGCTGGTCAGAAGGTCACAAAAGTTGATCACATGACGCCCGGGACACCACAGTCATCATAAATATAACCAGTTGTCGAACATCTGAATGTAAAGCCCGTGGCCAGGGGGATGCTGCAATGGCCATAAAAGTGAAAAATGGTCATAAGTCACTTTTTTCAGTGCCGTAGTAACTTCGAAAGACCACTAAATGGCCTGTTGTAAATCGCGGACTACCTGTACTACTGTGATGAGTAATTACTGCAATAATTACTAATAATGCCATCAAATGTTGATTCTTATTGACCATGTAGATTTTTTGTTCCAGGAAGATCTATTCCCAACTTCCATAGTTCACCCATCAACACTGTAACTGAGTCTATCCACCTTGCCTCTGGTTGTTGTTTTTTCTCTCTCTCTTTCCTTTCACTTTTCCCAGCAGTATTGACTTCTCCAGAGAGCTAAGTCTTTGCAAAATGCATTTTAGGTATAATACTTTGAGCCTGTTTGTTTGTGCCTCAAGTGAAAACTCTGGGTTGATTTATTTGATGATGCTTTTGTTTTGTTTTGTTTTCTTGGATATCCATACATTCTTTCAGCATTAATAGAAGTGCATATAAACATTGTTCATTGTACAAAAAAACTAATAAAATGGCATACCATTCCTAGTTATATAAAATATGCAAAGAAAATTATATTTTTTTATCACCAGTCCTAATGATGAAAGCATAAATGAAATAGAAGGAAGAATCTGAGAAGTGAATGAGGTATTTAGCTATTGGATCCCTGTTGTAATAGGATGAAATAAAGGCAAATGACATCAAAATTAGAACTTGGTTACTTAGAAACGGAATTGACACTCATTGCCAAATGGGATAATTGCCATGATCTGCAGTTACCTCCAAATATGTTCTACAGCAATTTGAAAATTTTCGGGTAAATTGTGTATTAGCATACGTTTTGCATTGCATTTTCACTAGGGAAAATGAATGCTGCCTGAAGTGATTCAGGACTGGGTGCATTTCAGCAAGTTCCTTTGTAGATCAATAGATAGCCCTTGTTAACAGAATTAACGTGGTGGAATTATGGCAGAAAGTGGGAATAGGAACTCCCTCAACAGAATTAAGATCGTTATAAAAGAAAAGGCATTGAATACTTGCGATTGTGCAGTCGAATATTAGAGCAAAAGAATGGAATACATGATAGCTTGGCTCCATGGTGTGTTAAATAAGTTGGATGACTGCAGTGGGCAAGCTTTGAAAGAAGGAAAGGAACACTTACAAGAAAATTGCACTTGGACAAGTTGATAGGTTTTCCATTGTAGTGTTGAAGTGAAGAACAAGATTACGATAAGTGTGGAGGCTGACTCTACTTCAAGCTTTCATTTATATTAACAATGAATTCAGTTGAAACATGAGTCGTTGAACTATTTTTTTTTGTTCAACTCAATGCATTTAAGGAACAGCTTTAATATGAAAAGCAATGAACCTTGTAATTTATTGCATCCAAAGTAAAATACAACAAATGTCCTTCATTTCCATGTGAAGAAAAGCTGAATTCTGCATAATAGGTTGTATGCCATTATTAAGAATATAAAAGAGAAAAATTATCATAAAATGAGGCATTCAGCAGGGTCTTTTTGTGTAACAAAACAAAGCACAAGGTATAGCATTGGAAAGCAACTGAACAATTGAACAATATCTAACACTTTAAGGTGAGTATTTCATTAAATAAGGTGCTTATTGGGGGAACCTTTTGTTCCTAAAGCCATTGTAAATCTCATTAGTCCCTGTGTAAACTAATAAAGTGTTCTAGCTTAAAAATTCTTGGTACTGGAATGTAGGAAGTAGTTGAAAAAACAGCTGAAAGCATCACTGAATAAGTAATCAACATGTTTGCAAAAAAAAAAAGGCATTTCATTAAATATCAAAGGAAAATTCAGGTCAATATTTTAACATTCTTTACGGTGGACACTACATACCTCTGAAATCTTCAAACTTAACATCTAACCAGTAAGTAATTCAATAGACAAAAAGCAAAGGCCATTCAGTGATTATCTTAGATTCTACTACATTGTATACATATATTTAATCTTATTTTTTGCAACCAAGCATCTATTGGTCTTCTTCTAAAATTGGTCCAATCACTCTCCTTCTGTTTACTTCCATTTCCTATAAATATTTCCAAAAGCAACAGTGGTGGGGATCATTTTATTTCTGTTTTTTAGAATTAAACATCTAAATCTCCAAGCTTTACAGATGTATTTACTGATGATTTTAATGCAAGGATGGGATTAAATAACAAGGTTTAACCAGTTAGTCTTTACAAACAATCTACAAATACTGGGTTTAATATATAGAGGTGGAGGTTGCAGAAAGTGTCATGAGGCAGGATGATGACTCTGAAGACAATACTCCAGTAGAACTTGTGGAATGTCAGTTTCAGGAGACACAAAGCCAGGAATCACATGAGGGTGATTAAACCCAGGCATCATCTGAACAACTGAAAAAGAAGATCATAATGATGTAAGGCTGCTCAGCTCCTTGGTGAGGAGAACAAAAAGAAGAGGGAAGTCATTCTATGAGACTCACTATCAAGCAAGGGAATAAATCCCTTGATTATAGGTAGCTCTCTGCAGCCTTATTTAAGAGGCAGCCCTGTGGTAGAATGAATGTACTGAGGAGGTGGATACTTGGGAAGGAATTCCAGAGTTGTAAGAGACATCGCAGCCCTGAGATTATGTATGACAGAAAGAGGGTAAAGACAGGCCCTCCTCAGTAGCTCATAGTATATTGTACATGCAGATAGTAAAGTTCTCAGTCTGGCAAGATTTTGTTTATAGATGTGAAACAATAAACAATAAATTTAGCTTAGAAGGATTGCTATGTGTTGTTCTTGATTTTGGGCCTGACAAGCCCTGACCCATAATCCTTCATTGGAAGCAACCATCTAATCTCTAGCTCTTGTATAATGTTTGTGTAGAGCTCTACTTGTGAAATTCTGACCTCTAGACTGGCTGATAACCCTTACCTCACTTTTGGAACTCCAGATTGGATTTTGACTATTCTTCTATGCACTTTTATGAAAAATAATACCACTCAGACAAGCTTCTTTCAGAACCTCGTGTGTTGGTTTGCATTCTGTGTCTTCTGTCATCTCCTCAACCTTGAGTAAACTGCTAATTTCCATAGCAATTCTCTGTGTGTAATTGATACTAGATGCAGGACAGCAATTGACTAACATTCCACCTGAAGATCCTTAATGCATCTATGCCCAGTGACCTGGAACCTTTCGAATCCCAGAGGAACCTCAACTTACAGAGTTTATGTTGGTATCTAATGACTTTGCCCTTCACGGTAAGTATTTCTACATGACTTTTCATCTAGTGAGTGTTCACTTACCCCGGTAGGATTCCTCACTATTATATTAGTGGAAAGGAACCAGGCTTTACCATTTCGATTCTCTTGTCACCAGTAGTTTTCCCCCCATCAATATATCCCTAATATCCCTAACTGCTGTGGCACAATTCTTTGAAGCCCTAGCAGCCAATCATCTGAAACATGTGGCTAATAACATTTGTGCAGTAATTACTTTATTTCATCAAATTATGACTTCTGCTTAAGGGCATCTAAAACCCGATCAACCATCTTCCCTTGATTCAAACCAGTGAACTAAACCCTGGTTTTACTGAGAATTTGCCAGTATAATGGCACTGATTGTATACGCTTATAGAAATGCCCACATATATTATGATCCTTCTTCCTGGGAACCTTTTGTACTCTAAAAAGGAGTTACAAGAGGCTTATACGGGAGAAGAAACAAAGTCACGCATGAAAGAACTTGGCCAAACCCCAATAGGCTGTAACAAGCAAAGATGACTGACTGTTCTCACATCTCACCTTCTGGTCTTCAGCAAGATACAGTTCAGTTCATAACAACACATTTCTGCTGATTCTCGGGAGGGACATTTAGCCATTTTGTAAGTGGGGATCCTTACATTTTGTCATCAAATGGCCTCCTTCTGAATGGTCTCACATACAGATGTTCAGAAACTAATTTCTAATTTGAAAAATAGCAAAGCCTCAGAAAAACACTTAGTTTTATTGGAATTCCTAAAATGCAGTCCTTTTTGGTGGGCATCTGAGTTTAATGTAAACTGGTCCCAGTTTCAGTTAAAACAAGAGAGTATTCCTTTATGTAGAATGACTTCTGTCAGTAAAACCTAGATATGTGTTATTTCTAATTGTTGGTCTGGTTCTCCAATCTTCTGAAATGGGTTTGAGCAATTGCAAGGGATGAGGACCAGAAGAGAAAGTGATGTTTCTGGAAGTCATCTTGCATACATAGAAAGTAGAATCATAGGGCTGGAAGGGACCTTGTGGGTCTTCTAGTCTAACTCCTGCTCAAGGCAGGAGATTTTATATCATCCCGGTCAAATGTTTTTGAAAACCTCCAGCACTCACAACTCCAGGAGGCAATACTGTTGGATTCATCCATTTATAACTCATGTAACTAATTTATAGCACAACACAGGGTATTTTTGTTGAGCCTTTTTGCTGAATATATACATATATCACACCTGCATTTTTAAAAAGTGTGTTTTTCTATAAATAAATCTCAATTTGAAAAAAATGGGAAGCATTACATTAGAATGTATTCAATTGCTCAAGTCAGCACAGAATAGCAATATTGGTAGTGCTTGATAGCTACTAGTTATTTCTTTGGCTTCTACGTCTTCAGTTTCCAACATGAATAATTTGTATTAGCCATAAAATAGTTCTATCAATGCTGTTAAGATTAAAATACTTGCCAGAGGGGATACCTACACATCTGCAGATTTCTTACACAAAATGTAAGTGGAGGTATATAATCATAATATGCGTGGCCATCCTTCAAAGCAAACACTGCTCTTCCCTGCTGTTTCTGGCTTGTGGAAGTTACTTCTCCAAGCCTGTCGGGTGAGATTGAGTTTAGAAGACAAGATCCTCAGGTTCCCGTTCTTAGGTAGTAATTAGCTTCCTAGGATGAGTGTCGCTTCCGTCTATGGATGAATTAATTGTGGGACAAAGTGGTGTGCAACAGATGTTGCTTTTGCCATGCGATGATAGCAATGAGCTGGCATTGTTCCACGGAAGCAGGTGTTAGCTGTGATAGTGGATGAATATAGGCCTTGTGCTGTATCATTTAATTTTATTGCTTCAATAAATCAGCCAGGCATGAGTAATCATTAGCTGTATCACCAGTGTCTCCTGCCCATCAGGCATCTACTATTACTGGTTTCTACAGCATAATTTTAGTTATGGGTAATGCTTCACATATACCTACATAAAGGCTGTGGCTTGTTTAAAAATTAACTTGGCCTCCCAACACTGATAGAGTAACTGGAAAATAATGCCAGCACAAGAAGGAACAATTGCTTGTTTTGGCACTTAATGTACATATTTAAGTAAATAAAAAGTTGCTAGCTGGATACAGAAATACCGACAGGATTGTTTCAGATCACTTAGTTATATTGATTTGGAAAGCTTTACATTTAATTTTGAAGAATCAAGAATGGTGCATATAGAACAAAGTTTATTTAGCAGCCATTTCCTTGGCAAGCATATTAACATTTTCTATTCTACCATATATCATTAATATTTAACAAATAAAGAGAATGAAATATACTACCTTGAAGCAATTGATTAAGCAGCCATGTTGGCCCCAAGCACTGGAGAATTTTATGTTGATAGACATTGACAGATCTGTTTAGATTATGTTACTGTGTCTTGGAACCTACAATATATACAGGTGGCAGACTGTGAATGCAATACACCATATGGTTATTTTAAAGTAGAAGGACTTCTGTTAAAGTATATTGGACTGCGTCCTTAGAAATTGTAAACTTTCATGTAAGGAAATGTACATCTGGGGCTAATAAGAGTCAAATATGCCTCTTCAGATTATTGGCTAAAGACTGCTGTTTCACTTTGGAGTATACTTTATAAATTAGATTCATAAGCAAACTTAATTCCCCTGCTTTTGCATTACTAGTGTAGTAGTCCAAGGGAGCGATGGATAGATGGGTGCTTTGTCTTGGGGACTAATCTGTTCACTTTTCAGACCTACCCAGGGCTTCTTTTCTCATAGAATGCCCAGAACAGATTTCTGGCACCTTTTTTGGATGGAACCTTGTAGGGTAGGCAAGGCGGGTTGTATGAAGTGTGTGAGTTCCGGCACCTTTTTTTTTTTTTAGAAAAAAAAAGCACTGGCCCTACCCTATCTCTGATCTAAGAAGAAATTTAATTAGCCTAATCTGACTTTTTTAACAGATGTCAGAATCTACAAGATGTAGTCTCTCTAAGATACTAGTTAAATATACCATATATTATGATGGTCTCGTACATCATACTTGATAGTAAATTATGATGGATATTTTCATACATGCTAAGTGAAAAATCAAACACATTGCACTTTAGCTTGATGTGTCTGTTTTCCCTGAGTGGGGAAAGGAGGTAATTATCAGGCTTGCCTCAACTAACAAGACAAAACATTACAATAATATTTCCCGCAATAGAAGGGGTCTGATAAGTAGATTTATTGTAACAAAATGATGAAGCTATTATGAAAGAATTTCAGCTACTGCTGTCTGTGAGATTTGAGCTTTGCTTAATCAATGCTTAATTTTTTTGTGCCTCTTTTTCTCATTACCCTACATAAAGGGCTAGAAGGAAATCACTTTTGGGTAGGAGATACAGCTTTCCATCTGTTTGAATCTTGTTTAGTAACCTAATCAAGTTGTTTATTTTTCATCAAGTGAAAGTTAACGTTTACACTAGTGGGTGGTCTGGATTTTTAAAAAAAGCTAGTATAATTTTTATTTAGCTGTATATTTATAATTGTTTATTTTGACTTTCAGATTGTTTGTCCTTTCCAATTTCCATTCCTGTACAGGTAGAAGTTACACTAGAATCTAAATTTTAAAATGTAATTATCACATATGCTTATGTATCTGACTGTTATGAGTTACTATTGTATGCTAGTGAATCTCTGTTTTGGATCTAGTTGACCACTTATATTCTTATTTTATTCACTGAGTGTCATCTTCAAATTATGATCTCTAAATGTTTGAATTTTTAGTTAGATGTTTATTCATAGTAACATTTAGATTTTTCTGAATTCAATGCCTGATGCAGGCAGCAATCATTTATAATTTCATTTGATGCTGGATTAAAGTTGATGACTGGATGCATTAATCACCTAAAGAAGTTATCTTCAGTGCTGTGCGTTTGGTATATGATTAACTCTGCCTTGTGTAAACTTAGCTTTACTTTCAATTTGGAATGTCCTGAGAATCCTGGTTGTTTTTCGGAGAAACATGTTTTCTAGCTATAGTAGTTAAAGAGTGAATTTGCCAGCTGGATTGCTCAAAGAGAAATTAAAAAGTGGTTTCAGAGCTTTAGGCAATCAGTGGCCGTTTCAGAATAGAGAGCACAGGGCCTAACCCTTGATACCGGTCTTGATGGTGGATGCTTATTCACTCACATTCTGCATACATCTAGCCAGAACAATATAATTTTCCTCCCAGAAAATTGCTTGCTGGAAAATTACTAAAATCTACTTGGAGATGTGAGTAGTGTAAAAGCAGTTCAGAGTTACCAATCCCTTGGCTTGTTACCAAATACTGTTGCCCTGCAGATTGTACCTACAGAGGATGACCTTGCCTGATAAATTGGATTTAGTCCCTTTAGCAATCAGGATTAAAGGTGGTGCTTGCCAAAACACAGATGCTTTATAATAGTGAGATAAAAAATTAATGGCCCCTTTGGGCAATCAAGTAAATATGACAGGCTGATGGGTTTGAGAGTCTGCTTGTAGTCTGGTGTCAAATTTATCCTTTCAGGGATAATTGGCTGGACAAATATCTATGTATAAGGGAACAGAAAATGTAGGCATTAGCTGTTCATTTTTGGCCAAATACAACGACGCTTGATCATTTGAGAGCTCTTTTGAACGTTCAGCATCGCTGCATTAAATATGATCTAAAATGTAATCTGTTCTCTACGTAAGTCCTAAAACTAAAGAAAACCTCATTAAACAAATGAGTCAAAACGTATGTGTTTATTTATTTATTGAGGAAAATGATCCAAAGCTACATTTATGTAATACAAACATTGCAGAAAAAAGCTTTATAATGGCCTTTGTCTCCCCCCCATTTCGTTTTTCCCTGCTGTTAATTGCTATACTATATATCAGTATATATACCAGAGGCGGCACTCAGAGCCCTCTCTATGGGCACATGCGCCGTTGCCCCAGTCCTAGGCCTTCAGCTGGGTTTTATAAAACCTTTTCGCTTTAGTCCTCTGCCGCTGTGTGGAAAAAAAAGGTTCAATCAATCAATTTCAGCTTCTCGCGGGGAAAAAAAGGTCTGGCAGAGTTGGAATTGATTGACTGAACTTTTTAGTCCCACCAAGTCTGCCATTACCACCGCAGCCATGCCCAGCCAATGGGCCACGCCCAGCCAATGGGCACACCCACCCGGCACTCGACGATGCATAAGTGGGTTTTGGATTGCAGTTTGGGCACTCGGTCTCTAAAAGGTTCACCATCACTGCTATATAGGCAATGGCTGCATATTTCTATTTGCATCATTTTGATTATATTTTTAAACAATTTATCTTTTTCTTCAAAAAACATATTCGAAGTGTCTTAGCTTGCTTTGCTGTGTTAGGTGTTGTATCTAAAGGGAACTTTTCTTGCTTGAATTCGGTTAGACCTCTGTTGTGAATATATGCAGTCCATTTTCCCATTGGCAAATATTGTCTCCAATTTTAGCCACCCTGTTGAATGCAAGGTTTCTCTTTTCTAGCGATGTGCTGGATTGATTCTTGCCTCTGCTAGCAGGTATCTTAATAAAAATGGTGATGCTTTTTATTTCACTATTCTCTGGGATCAAACTTAAGAAAATGTGTGTGGCTTTAATTCAAATGCTATTTTCAGTTTTTCTGGATGTTTTGGTGTATTTCTTTCCAACATTTTTTCCATAACTTTGATAAAATTCTTTGTTGTGGCATTTCCAATGTTTATTGTTTTATGAGTTGTCCATCCTGGCAATTGTTGACAGAGCTATAAACCATCTGTAGAACATTTTATACTATTTTTCCCTTAAATTGTAGTTTGATGAAAAATTGTGTTGATTTTTTTCCTATGGTTCTTCCCATTCTTTCACTGTTACTAGTTGGACATTTTATCATAGAATTTTTATTTGTTCTGTGTCCATGCCATATTTGAGTAATTTGTAAACACATCCTAATAAATTTTCTTGATTCTGAATAGGTATTTCAAATTCTGTCATCCTTTGAAGAGACTATTCTTAAGACTGCTTTTCACTTTTCCAATTATTTGCTAATATATTAACCATGGGAGATTCTTCCTTCATTAAGCAAATTCTTGTGATGTCTTTAGTCTATTTCATGAATCCAGATGTATCAGGTTAGCATATATGTACAGATCTTTCTGATCAGATCTGGAAAGAGCCAAAAGACACGTGAGAATCTTTATTCAAAGTCTTAGTGAGGCTGAATAAGTCATCTGTAGGTTGTATTTACTAGGATTTTATAGGACATGCTATTTCAAGAAACAAATTGTTTTTCATGAATATTTGCCTGTTCAAAGGATGTCAAGAATTCTCAGCAATTTGTCTCTACAAGTAGAATACAGCTACAAATACATCAATAAGATAAGCAAGATAAACAAGAATTCTTAAGTAGAATGCCCTTTTAGTAGAAGGTTTTTTGAGTCCACCAGTAAATGGTAGAACAGGTTTTTTGGAAGGAGCATACTTTGATTCAGTCTTGACTCCCAGTGACTGGCTGAACTATCTATGCAGTTTTCTTCCTTTTTAATAATTTTATTAAACTTATTCAAATATAAAATACAAATGAAAATGAAAATAATGGAAAAACAAGGAAGGGGAAAAGGGAAGAAAAGAAAGAAAAATATTGATTTCTGACTCTTTTTAATGCAGTAGAATAATATGGTAACATTATAGCCTCAACTTTTTACTTTTATATATTTAATATTTCTATAACAACAAACTTATCTAATCAGCAAAACGCAAAGTCAAAATCTCATTTTTCTCTCTCCCAAGCACGAAATTAAGAAGCAGTTTCCAAGTGGAAACAAAGTTAGATATCCCTGCAGTTTTCTTGGCATGTTTTTTGGAAGTGCTTTGCCATGAGTAGCCATTCTTTATATGAAGGTTACAAACCCTTAGACTGACAAACAAAGGGATATGTTTGAACAAATGGGAACTGCTATGACAAAGATTAAATTTGCTTTAATTTAAATTTAAATTTGGACTATATGATTTATTACAATAAATATGTTTATTTCATCATCTTGACTTAATAAAGATTACAACATACAGGTAGTCCTCAACCTATGATTGTAATTGAGCCCGGAATTATTGTCATAAGTTATTGTGGCTTAGGTTGAGGTATCAAGTGACCAAATTCAAAGTTATGACCATTTTTATGACAGTCATTAAGCAAACAGTGCAGTTGTTAAGCAAACATGGCAGTCACAAAGCAAACACATTTTCTCCAATAGCCTTTTTTTTCCTTAGAAATTGGAAGTAAATACCAGAAGCCAGCAAAAAAAAAAAAAAAAATGCAAATTGCACTTACATGACTGCATAATACTGCAAATGGCTTTTTAAAAAAAGCCCACTTCCTAAAATGTAATTATGTGACTATATGTCTGTGTGTAGCTGTGATAACTCCGGAAACGTGTCTTAGTAGCTCAAGGGAGGCTTGTTGTAACTTTGAATGGTTGTTAAGTGAACGGTCACAAATTGAGAACGACCCATAATGGCTGCTTTGGCAATCCTTAGTTCCCTACCCACTGATACTTGCTGGCCAGCAGAATGAATCCTTATCTCCCATGTGTGGACCCTTTAGAGGTGATTGAGTAGGTATTCTGGGATGCCCAAAGAGGAGAGCAGCATTACTCAGTAGATATTCCATTGGCTATTTCTTTTAAAAAAGCATTGTACCACTAAGTGTCTTCAGTTATAAAACCAGGAGGTAGACGGCGTCAGTTGTGTTTAGCACTGGGTTTTCCATAAATTGCTGAAATATAATGTAGAATTTTGGAATGTTGATTATTGATTTTGTCAGAATTCCCTTGCTTAACAATTTCCCCAGAGAATTATTTCATTTTTTGTTTGCCATTTAGAATTAGAATTTAGTACAGAATGAAATAACCACTCACTTAAAGAAAAACAAAATTTTGGAAAAACATCCTTTTGTGTGATGTCTCTAATTTTTTTAAAAGTCTCATTCACTTGTGCTCCAGAAAAGAATAAAAAAAAATACTATAAATATATGCCCCAACAGCCTGTTTCCACAGTAGATTTTTTTTTTTCATTCTGTTTGAATTATTAATGTTTGCTGTATAGCCTTAGGGGTCAGAAGCTAGATATTTCTTTTTCTTTTTCAATCCATTAATAATTCTTTATTATGAAAGATTGAGAAATAAGTTAAGGAAACACTGTCATTTGAGCATTTGGTGATACCATTCAGATAGGTTTAAGTCTTAAAATATGTGTTTAAACTAATTGGAAAGCAATCTCTCATGAATAAAGTCAAGGAAACAATTGGTCCATTAGTGGCAGAAAATGGCAAGAAAGTGACAGGCATCAGAAAGAAAGTAGAACTAAACTCATTTTTTGCATCTGTCTTTACACCAGTGTTTCTCAACCTTGACAATTTTAAGGCATGTGGACTTCAACTCCCAGAATTCTACAGCCAGCATTGCTGGCTGTGGAATTCTGGGAGTTGAAGTCCACATGCCTTAAAATTGTCAAGGTTGAGAAACACTGCTTTACACAAAGGGAAAAAATAGTCCAACCTATAAAAAACAGTACCGTAAAAAAACAGATTTGAAACACAAGTTAAAATAGGCAAGAAAATGGTAAGTGAGACAAGTTCAAATCACCAGGACCAGATGGATTACACCCCAAGGTTCTGAAGGAACTGGCAGAAGTGATCTCAGAACCACTGAACTATATATTTCAAGATCCTGGAGCATTGAGGAACTACTAGAGGACTGGAAAAGAGCTGATGTAGTTCCCATCTCCAAAAAAAGACCTATCAGCCTGACCTCAATACCTGGGAAGATTCTGGAAAAGATAATCAAGCAACGAATCAGTGAACACCTAGAGGCAAACAAGGTCATTACCAAAAGCCAACATGGGTTTGTCAAAAATAGATCATGCCAGAAAAATCTTATTGCATTCTTTGACCAGGTGACAAAATTAGTGGACCAGAGGAATGCTGTGGATATAATTTACTTGGACTTCAGTAAGGCACTTGATAAATTAGACCACAACCTATTACTAGATAAAATAGAAAAAATGTGGGTTAGACAGCATCACCATCATATGGATTTGTAACTAGCTGACCAACCACACTCAACATGTGGTCCTCAATGGAACTGCATCTACATGGAGGGAAGTATGCAGTAGGGTACCCCAAGGCTCTGTTTTAAGCACAGTACTCTTCAACATCTTCATCAATGATTTGGATGAGGGGATAGATGGGGAATTCATCAAATTTGCAGATGACACCAAGTTGGCAGGAATAGCCAACCCTCCAGAAGACAGGCTCATGATACAGAAGGATCTTGACAGACTTGAACAATGGGCACTATCTAACAAAATGAAAATTAGTGGTGAAAAAGTAAGGTTCTACATTTAGGAAAGAAAAACCAAATGCACAGGTATAGTCTAGTTTAATGAAGAGAAGGACTAGGGATGACATCATAGCCGTGTTCCAATATCTCAGGAGCTGGTACAAAGAAGAAGGAGTCAGGCTATTCTGCAAAACACTTGAAGGCAGGACAAGAAGCAATGGATGGAAACTAATCAAGGAAAGAAGAAACCTAGAACTAAGGAGAAATTTCCTGACAGTTAGAACAATTAATCAGTGGAACAACTTGCCTCCAGAAGTTATGAAATTGGAAATTTTTATGAAGAGATTGGAAAACCATTTGTCTGAAATGGTATAGGGTTTCCTGCCTAAGCAAGGGGTTGGACTAGAAGACCTCCAAGGTACCTTCCAACTCTGTTATTCTATTCTATTCTATTCTGTTCTGTTCTGTTCTGTTCTGTTCTATTCTATTCATAAAAGTGCCAAAGTAGGACAGTATAGATGGATAGATTCTTTGCTGTGTCTGGTTCTAAATCTAAATTTTAGGTTTTGAAAGGTGAATAGTGAAAGACCTTAATATCCATAAATTAATAGTGTCCTATTGAGAAGTATTTTCCCTCTTAAGTTATTTGTCTGCCGCAGAACAAATCACATTCATAATTTTGGTGAGATTGACTAGCTCAGTGGTTCTCAACCTGTGGGTCGGGACCCCATTTGGGGTCAAACGACCATTTCACGGGGGTCTCCAAACAATGCAGTCCGCCATTTTTCCCCCTTTTCTTTGGCCACGCCCCTGGCACCTGGTGATGTATAAGTGGTTGGGGGTCACCACAGCATGGGGAACTGTATTATGGGGTCGCGGCATTAGAAAGGTTGAGAACCACTGGACTAGCTGAAGTAGCAGCTCAAAATAGCACTGACCATCTTTTTTCAAACTAGTTGCAGTGAAATTAACAGAATAGCAAAGCCAATGGCATTTTATGCAATAAGTGGATTTTGTGCCAAAACACAGAGCCATTACTCAATTACCTTTTGAGATTGCTTTTCTTCTTCCAAACAGCAGAGAAAGGAATAAGTGCTTTTAGAGTTGAGAAAATGCCAAAGATAAAAATGTCCTGCTTGCACTTCTTGGGGCAAGGGATGAAACATACGGTGACTTTCAGAGAGGAATTGATATACTGTACTGTTAGGGCACAGATGTAGCTTGCTTTTCAAGATGGTTTTGTATGGAAAAAAGGTTGAATAAACCACAGACTTCATGCTATAGGTTACTAAGACAGGGAAAAAGAAACCATTTCTGAACAAAAAAACAAAAGTCGTTGCTCTCATAGGGAAGTGATGGCCAGGAAAAGAAATAAGTAATTAAATTAATTTGCAATTATGCAAACAACCAACAAATTGTAATTTGTTAGTTTTGAAAATATTTCTGTTCAAGCCTAGTTATTTCCTGGAAAGTACAACTTACAAACATAATTGACTCTAGAATTATGGTCATAAGTCATTGTGGTTAAGTGATCGCTTCACTTAACCTCAATCCTGTCTCTCCCCGTTGTGGCAATTAAGTGAACCAAGAGGTGCCTCAGGGTGACAGATATCTTAGGATACCTGATGCAGGCCTGCACAGCAACACTCTCCAGCTCACACCTGGCCTTTTGAAAATCATGACCTTCTGAGAGATTCCATGAATGGCCCCCAACTCCAGAATGGCCCAAGGCAGCCTCTGCAATAAGGTTGCACATCTCATCAGTTGCACCTCCAAAAGAGAATCAGCTGATGTGCTATGCAACCTTCCTATACAGATGCCACCTCATGATAGTCCGGAAGTGGGTGCCATTTTAGAAGCGCCTACAATTCCCAGATTGTGAGAACTGCAGCAACTTATAAAATGGTGCACGCATCCAGGATGGCATAAGGCGGTTTCTGTACGGGAGGGCCATGTAAGCACATCAGCCGATTCTCTTTTGGAAAGATGTTTTTTTTTTGGGAAGAGATTAAATACAGCAAGGTGTGACAAGGCAGGGAGGAGACCCAAGGCTTGTAGGAAGCAGGAAGTGGAGTCAAGGGACTCAGTGCAGCAGGATGGGGGAAAGACAGACAAGTGAAGGTAATTGAAATATTTCTGTGGTCAGTTGTAGGCACCAAAATTGTGATCATGTAACTGCAGGGACCATAATTTGGGTACCGGTTGCAGGTCTCTTCGTTCAGCACTACTGTAATTTCGAATGGTTGAGAACAATCTGTAGGATAATTCCTCCTTTGCTCCCTGATACATTTATTTGCTCATCCATTGCTCCTCATGTCTGCATATAACCGTTCCCTCCTAGTTTAAAATGAGTGAAGATTTTTTTTACTTGAATATGAATTTCAGGCTTATTACTTTTACATTTCCCACTTTGCCCTGCTACCTGGAAGCAATCTTTTCTTGAAAGAATTTAATAGAAAAGGCGTGATAAACTGCCCGTCAGTTTTCTGAGCCTAAATGCTGTCTGTGCTTTATTTACGAGAAGGAAAGTCTATCCTGGAGGAAGCCAAATTTGTCTTCTGCCTGACAGTAGTCTTGTTAGTGAAGCAGGGCCTTAATGACAAACCTCCTAACCGTGGAAAAGTATTGAAGCTCTTTCTTTTGGGGGGAGGGCTGCTTTTTAGAGTGTTTCTATAGCTGAGTAAATTTCACCAAAGAGTTAGCTTTCACAGCGACGTTTATTATGTTTGAAAAAAGGGCATTTTAGATGCCAGATGATTTATGTTAAAAAGGATAAAACATAAAGTATTTATTTTGTTAAAACAAGATGCAGAGGAAAGAGATGTATATTGGAAACAGTGCTATTTTATTTTTTAAAAATACATTTTATTAAAAGTTTAAAACAGAACATAAAAGCTGACACAATGCAAAATGGAAGGAAGGAAGAAAGAGAAAGAAGGAAGGAAGGAAAGAAAGAAAGAAGACAAAATAAAAGTGCACGAAGAAAGAAAAAGAAAGAAGAAGCTTCTGATTTCCTCTGCAGCAAATATAAGCATTAATACAAAATTATTATCTTACTCCATGATTACAAAAAAGGCTTGCCTTTCTCTATTCATTTCTTTTCAAATCATTAAAACCATAAGTCATAAGTAGATTTTTCTCCATTTCGTGTAAAAAGTATACAAGGGATTTCTAGTTAATCATAAATGTAGACATTGTCTTTTTTCTGATCAAGGAAGTCAGTTTATCCATCTCCAGATAATTTCCATCATCATCATTCCTCTACTGTGGGTAATTTCAAATCCTTTTTGCTTTTGAGCATATAATAGTGTTTCTATACAAGTTCTGTGACTTTTTTCTAATTGCCTGTCCATTCTTCCCAAAAGAAAAGTTTCACTTGCATTTTAATCTATAAAAATCTTCTGAATTAATGTATGCATTTGTATCCATTTCTTTTCCTTTTGCTTTTTGCTTTTTACATACCCACCAAGCATGACAAAATATTCTTTCAGCAAAGATTCAAAACATGTTTATACATGCTAGATAATTTCTCTGGTGATAAACACCAACAATACATCATTTTATAAAAATTCTATGAAATTTTATAAAAAAATTTATAATTTTTTTATAAAGCTAGAATATAGTGTACATTTTAGGCTTTTCAACCACATTGGTCCATTTATATATTGTAACCAAAATTTTAGTCCATTTAATCATATATTCTTTCACCTGTCCAATATTTCAGCAACAGTTTATACATTTTAGCAATGATATGTTCATCATTAGTATGTAATTTTGTTTCAAACTCAGTCTTACTTGTTCAAAACCGTAAGATCTTTTATCTTTTATTGTACTTTAACCTTCTCGTTAATTGTACATATGAAAACCATAGACAAGAACATTTATTAATTAGATTTTTATCCCAGCTTTGTGTGCACTGTTCTCCTTTCAGTGGCAGAGCTCTTGGCAAATTAATTATGATGGCATAAGCATGCACTGTTTTTATATGTTCTATATGTTTCTATATGTTCTGTATTTTTTTCTGTCGTTAGAAACATTAGAAATATTCCTCTCTCTTTTTTGCAAGCATGCTTGCATGTGTTCTTGGAAATAACATCATAGTGGCTGAAGGGCTTCATGGGGATAGAGATATTTGTACCCTCATCTTTACTCAAAAAAAAAAAAAGAAACCAGCCCTAAGCATGGCCTAAAGCAGGGGTGTCAAACTCGCTGTGTCACGTGATGTGTCACGTATCGCGACTTTGTTCCTATTGCTGGAGCTGGGATGGGCGTGGCTTCCACGTGACGCATCCGGCCCACGGCCGACAGTTTAACACCCCATACTGCTCATAACCAATCATCAGTTATGTAGCTATCCAACAAACAATAGCTTCTCTATTCCCGTCGAATAAGGTGGCTAAAAAAGAAGCATTTGTAAATATCAGCTGTAAGTGCCGTGATAAAATAGAAGGATAGGGAGTAGAGAATTAACTCTGCCCTGTAAACAAGAGCATTTTTGGAAGAAAACGTCTGCCCGACAGCTGGTTCTTACAAAGTCTTGGTCTCCAGTTGACAAGATCTCCAGTTGACAAGATAGAGCTGTTGCATAAATTGTAAATAAATATTGTGTAATTAAACAATCAACAGTTCAGTAATGACTAACAATAAATCCTTAGGATTTAAATCCATTAAATGTCTTCTTGGTAGGTTTGTCTTTTCTTTTGCTGTCCAGTGTTGGTTTCCTGATTTACACTGCCTCCAAACTTTAACTGCTTTGAAGTGCTTGTATTTCTAGTTTTCTATACAGGAATGGTCAGGAACTAGTTAAGGTAACTTACAATACTTGATTCATATCATAAGCAAGGAACAAGCTAGGCGGAAAATTAGCAATAATATACCTCTTCTAGAAATGCAGGAACTGGAGAGCAGAGAAGGCATTTCATTGAGAACATTTCTTTTGAAATGCATGGTCCAAAATGTACAAATGCTGTGCTCTTTTTCAGATTCCAGATGTTTTTGACAAAAATTTTCAGCAAAAATCGTTGAAATGCTGCATCTTATAGATGAAGGATGCTTCTGCAACATGTTATTCTCCATCGAATTCTTGTATCATGGCCAATGGTGAGAAGAAATTCTGGTAGCAGCAAGCCTGCCATGACAAGAGGATCTTAGGATAAGGAAGGCTGCTTTTGTCTTTTGTTTTTAGAAAACTGGATTTTTTTTTCATTTAGCTAAAGAAGCAGAACTAAAACTCAGTTTTTACATAATGCCAACCCAGAAATTTATTGGATGGAAATGTTTCTGTTGGTAGCTGAGACTACGAAAAGGTTTATAGAAACTTAACACTTGATGTATGGTTGTTTCTCTTCAAGCATGTAGATCAACCTTTTTTTAAAAAAATATTTTTATTGTTAGAATAATTAAATATACAAGAAAAAAAATTACATTGTATAGTAGCAGTTGAATAACATAAAGCAAGCATAGATAAAACATAAACATTATGAGAAAACTTTTTAGTAATACATTCTCCTCTTCCTTTCTGTTTATTTCTCCAGCTTCTGACCATAACTTAAGTATTTATACATTAAACATTATTTCTGTATCTATTTCAATCTATTATTTTTGATCTCATAACTTTCTTCCTAAAATTGGTCTGTGAATGTAATAAAAATTGATTGATTGATTCTTCCTAAAAATGATATGCCAAATTGTGGTGTTTTTCGTTTGCATTTTCTGTACTTAGTAAGAATATTTTTGATTTTGGTTCAAATTTTATTTTTAGGATTTTGATATATTTCCTTCATACACTTTTGCATTTCTTTTACATAATCACCACATATGGTAAAACGTTTCTTCTTTATTTTGTCATTTCCAACATTCCATCTTAGCAATTATTGACTAAATTATATAGCATTGATAAAAAAAATTCATACTAATTTTGCCTTAAACTATAACTTAGAGTAAAATTCATTGATTTTTTGCGTAGCTCTTCCTACTGTTCTACTGTGATAAGTTCTTTGAAATTTTGTAACCATTTTATCACACAATCTTTATATTATTTCATTTCCTTATCATGTTTCTATATAATTTATATATTTAATCATTCTTTCTTCTTTCTTTCTCTTTTCCTATCCTTCACTTTCTCTTTAATCCTTTAATTCTTTTGTAGCTTTTCTTTTTTCTATTTTTCTCTTTAAGTTTCTGCAGCTTATGTAAAATTCGCTTTCAATAAAACACACACAGAGAGATATATATTATTACACACACAAACACTCTTCTTGGTTCGTATATATTTCAAATTCTGTCACCTTTGTCAAAATTCCTCTTTTTGAGATAACTTTTTATTCTTCCAGTAATTTGTAACATATGACGGTAAAGTCCTAACTTCATTAAGTAGTTCTTGCTGTGTTTACAATCTGTTTTTTTGAGTCAGAAACACATAGAGCTCATTTATGGTTTAATGCTTTATGGAAAAATGCCCATAAGCAGAGAGAGTAGATGTGATAAGTAGGAGAAATATGGGATGCATCTGTCTATTCACAGTTTGTTGCTTTGTAGTCACTTTTAAAACACTTCATTCCATTTGCTATTTGACTTTCTCTCCTTCCTTCCTTCCTTCCTTCCTTCCTTCCTTCCTTCCTTCCTTCCTTCCATCCATCCATCCATCCATTTCCATCCATCTTTTGGTGATACTTGAACATCTGAGGCTTCACTGAACTGTTGTGTGTCCCTCTGCCTTTAAGGCTTTGTGGTGGTTTTTTTTTCCTTTTGAAATCATAGAAATTCCCTTTAAGTCTTTTGTAGTGTAAAAATGATGCTGCCAGGGTTGGGTAAAAACAAAAAATCAACCATCTCTCAAAAATGAATGATGATGGCTTTTCTTCAGTTTTCCAAACTCATCTGTGGCATATATCCATACACTCCTACTAATAGCATAGGTGAAGTTTATTGGGAAATTGAAGGCCTTATCTTTACCTTAGTGGTAGCTTTTAAAGTAATTGTTTCCTGCTAGCAGTGATGCACTCTTCCTATTAGATAACTATCAGCAATAGTAAATAACTCTAAACCAGGCATGTCAAACTGCCGGCCAGATGCGTCACGCCCAAAACGTGCCCACCCCATTGCTGACAATGGGGAAAAAGTCGCAATACATTGCGCGATGTCACGTGATGTTGCGAGTTTGACATGCCTGCTCCAAACCAAAAAAAAAAAAAAAAAATGAACCAAAAATAGATATTCATTGCAACAATCCCTTCTTTTTGTCTGGCCCTCTGTACTTTTTCTGCTTCTTTTCACATGATTTGCCTATTAAAGCTCTGTAATGTAGAAGTAATGTGGGTGGCTGAATAAGTTGTTTCTGCCTAAGACTGTTTGCTGTATCCAAAAAGCAGTGTGGGAGGCAATTGGCAAATACAGGTGGCTACCTCTTTAGCAGCTGCTGACTAGTTTATTGTAAGCTAAATCTGGCTGTAAGCTAAATCTTCCAGATTTCATTTGGCCTTAGGTAATGAATAAGCCAGAAATTTGTAGTGATTTTGTTTTATGCTTTCACTGTCAACATGTTATACAGTAGTTTTTCCTCTGGGTAGCAGTTCTTCTTAGAGGCATCTGATATCCTCAGTTTTTTAAAGTTTAATGGCTTAGAGTGCAATGATAAGAAAAGCTGTGATCCTTGGGTTAACTACCGGAAAAAGGCCAGATGCCACAGAAACACATTTTAACTGGCCAGCTAAGTATAGACTCCTCTCTTCTAGTTCAACTACAGTAATCAGAAATTCATACAAAAAGCATTTTAGCACTACTGAGGAGGGATAGTTCATACATAAATCAGCCTTTTCTGGATCAGATCATTTCCCTCATTGGCAATTTGTAATTTGGGAAAACAGAAATAGCAACTTTCCTTAAATTGCATAACGCTGCAGGCTGGATGTGATGCCCTTTTCTATCCAGATGGGCCATTTGCACTTTTTGTGGCAAGACAGCATATTTCACTTTCCTCTAGAGAATGCAGATGCTAATTAGCATTACTCATTGAGGCTATCCTGATGTTAAAATGGAATATTAAATTCTCTGTCTTTGATATTGGGATTTCACTATTTAATTCTACTACATTGAAAGATACAATAAAGGCAGTTAATAATAAATAAGTAGACAATTTTTGTTGTTGTCTGGAGTTGGAATATGGTAATTAGCATATTCTAGTAGCATATCTCTCAGCTTGTTGGTGCTACAGGGAAGTCTGTGACAATTTCCTGCAGATGGGTTGTTCAAGTTGGAGAAATAAATAAAAATATTTTGCGATTGTGGGTGTCACCATTGTTTTATTGATTAAATAGCTATGGGGGAAGATACTTTATTGGTATATTTCTTTTTGTTCGTTTATTTCATGGAGCTTTTTAACTTGATTAACTTTGTTTGTTTATTTCATGAAGCTTTTTAACTTACTGAGAAAAGTAATTTTGAATTCCATGGTGATAGAATGGAACTGTGGGTAAACAAGTAAAGGTAGTCAGTGACTTACAACAGTTCATTTAGTGATCATTCAAAGTTACAATGGCACTGTAAAATGTGACTTAATGACTGTTTTTCATCATCATGTGATCAAAAGTCAGATGCTTGGCAACTGCTTAATATTTATGACTGTTGCTGTGTCCCAAGGTAATGTGATCACCTTTTGCGACCTTCTGACAAACCAGATTCACTTAACAACTAGGACGCTAACTTATCAACTGCAGTGATTCACTTAACAAGAAGTGGCAAGAAAGCTTATAAAACGGGGCAAAACTAACTTAATAAATGCCTCATTTAACCGCAGAAGTTTTGGGCTCAATTCTGGTCATAAGTTGAGGAGTGCCTGTAGTAATACAGTGTGCTTAAATGTGTAATAAAACATGGATTGTGGGGCATATTTCTGGGCTGATTGAAGTCATCCATGCCTCAATATCTAGTGTAGAATTTTATCTTTTACATCATCATGCCTATTTCTTGGATGAGAACCTTTGCTACGTGTGACTGGAGTTGAATAAGAGAACAAGAGTTAAAGAGACAGCTCATTGTTAAGCTATGTTGCAGCTTCCTTAACAGTTACAGGAAGATGCTGCTGAAAAGTGTGTCCATGGAAATTTTAATTTTGGCCCAATGTCATGACTGACTCTTTTGAAACAGTAGGATATGGGTCCAATTGCATAACTGTAAGTCAGGAGAAAATCCATTTAATGATTCAATTCTCTGTGCTGCAAACTGGCTATGTCGATGCGGTATATTTATAAATAAGTTATTTCTTCAAATTGGTCTTTTCAACCTTTCAGTCAGTTGTCATTTGGCTTTATTTGGCAACTCTATCAATAGGTGTATAGATTTACAAATAGCCTAATTTAGTTCTGTATATAGATAACAGTGCTTCTAAAAGTGCAAAGAGCAAGCAATTAAAAACAGGATTGGAGTTTATGATCTGAAGCTTCATGCAGCTCATATTCCAATACTGAACCTTCAAAGCATCTACAGATTTTGCTATGGAGTTCAGTGGCAAAGAGTCCACAGTTTTATTTTAAGTTGCCATAATGCTCAATACACCTATTGGGCATGTTGCACATCCAAAATAAATGGAGAGAGGATAAATTCAATCCCATTCCTAGGGTCTTTATTATATCACCATGCATGGACTTCAGAGGTTGAAATGAGCACTGGAGGATGTGAAAAAAATGCTCACCCACAGGATTTCTGTTTGCTTCTATGGCAGAAAAAACAATTACCTTTATTCTATTACAGTGGAATTCAGACATCATGGGCCATTATAAATGTGTAGTAATATCTGTTTTTTTAAATTATCATTGCACTGGCACTTTGGCCAAACAGTCCATTTTGTTCTACAAAAGGCAGCCGAGACAGAAATTTGGAAAAAAATAGGATGAAGATGATGGCTGCAGAAAAATCAGCATCTAAGTGCTGCCTTGTTTGTTTCATTGTTTAAATTAAAGGAAGGTTTCTTCCATGGAAGTGAGAATATGAGCAAATGCCCCATATCTCCCCAATCGTATGGTTGTAAATTGGCCTCTTTTTAATCCTCTGGATCACTTCCTCTTTTAAACTAGATTACCCTAGTTAATTATGGTCCCTAAGATTTTTCATAATAATCTGGTTCTGCCAAATTTCTCAGCTTTGTTTTTCCTCATAGTTGCTTTGGTTTGTATTTTATAGGCCCTAGGTCAGTGATGGCGAATCTTTTAGAGACTGAGTGCCCAAACCGCAACCCAAAACCCACTTATTTATCACAAAGTGCCAGGGCTGCATCAGCATTGTGGTACCCTCGGAGGGGGCAGGGAGGCGCCTCTGAGTGCTGCCTCTGGCATGCAAAACCCGGGGCCGCAAAAATGGGCCACCGTGCTGCAAGGTGCAAAATGGCCACCGCCGCACCGTGGGGTGCAGATACAAGGCACTGCACCATGCAAGAATGGGACAGGGCTAGTGAGTATCACGCAAGCACTAGCCCCGCCCCATTTGCAGCACATGTATGCTTGCGGCCCTGTGCATGCACATGCATGTAAAATGCTTCCCCCTCCCTTTTCTTCCAGTTCATCATTCGACAATGGTTGGTGACCTCTGCTCTACCACCTCTACTCGAGCTTGCTAGTCGGCTTCTTTGCCTCCTTTGTGCTGGGCAGGGCTCCTGCTCCGGGCGGCAGTGGCAGCCTGATGGATCTGCTGCTAGCGGCGGTGGCGCATGTGCCAACAGAGAGGGCTCTGAGTGCCACCTCTGGCATGCATGCCATAGGTTCGCCACCACTGCCCTAGGTAGTGTACAAACAAAGGATGAGAGATTTTTCCACTTGAATGAAACAAAAATGGTACTTAAAGGAAAGAAAGAAATATCAGCCCTTGAAAACGTGAACTAGAATATGAGGGCATTGCTTGAATAAAATTTGTCCTCAGATACTCTTTAGATACTGGTTGGAAGCATTACTTTGTTTAGATAATGCTGTCAGCACCATAATCATAGTATGTCAGAATAATAAGAAATGATGCATGATTATCTAAGTAAATGAAAATATCCTATAATGAATGAATATTGTGTAGTTTTAGAAATTATTATTTTAAAGAAGTCTCTTGTTTGCTTAATCAGAGTGGATAATCATGTGCGGTAAACGATGTAACTGGTTCATTTCCCTTAAAATTTCATAATGCACACTCTGTAATGTAAGCTAGCAATATTTAATTGTGAATAAAAAAGTTTAATGAACTTTTTAAGTATAAATGGGAATTATTTTATGAGTATAAATAAAGGAAAAGCATAAACATGCACTTGAGAATGCCAGCTATTATTTTTAATTCACTCTGTGTAACATACCTGCTCTTATAAAATATGTTTAATATACATAAAATGCTGGCTAACATTTTATATATAGTATCATTTTAGCAATTCCTCCAACTTTCAGAAAAATAATTTTCTAATATTGCATACGAAAATATTGGCTCTTTAAAGTACGAACATGAGCTTTTAAAATACCTGTAGTACAAATGTATGTGTTGTGAATAACCCCAATCTAAATGGATTAGTCATCTGTGCCTCCTTGATTATTCTTTTGGTGATTCTAAAATAATAATGTGTTTAATTAGCCTTAGTTATTAAAAAGCTTGACTGATCCCTTGTATTGCCCTTTTTTTTGCTTTTCCACCAGTTCCTCTTCAGTTGTTACCTTTTTGTGACCTAATGAAGTTGCTCTATCAAGTTCTTGAAAAGTCTTATTTCTGAAATGCATAGAAACCATAGAGCATCCTTTACTTGAACTCACCTGTCAAGCAACTTAGTAGTTTTGTCAATGGCTAACAACCATAGAGTCATTCCAGAATACCCAAAGACAATTGCTTTTAAACTTACTCCAAGATTAGTAAAATGAGGTGTTTGCAGCAAGTCAGAATATTACATAACAATCCAGAAAGGTTTTATTATCCTTTTTCTAGCTGTGGGGTAGAATCTCTCTCTCTCTCTCTCTGTCTCTCTCCCTCCCTCCTTCCCTCTCTCTCTCTCCCTCTCTCCCTCTCCCTCTCCCTGCCCTCTTCCTTCCTCTCTCTCTCTCCTAAAATTATTGTTAGATATGTGAACTTGGAAATTGAAGATGCTTGTCAAATGCCTAAAGAAAAACTGCTTCAGTCTGATCTGCTCAGTTATCTTTCTTAAACATATACTGCATTCTTACACTTAATTTCAAAGAGCTTTCCTGAGCACCCATAATCACAGAACGTCCTAACTGTGCTTCAGGAAAGCCAAGAAACAGGAACGTTGCAGTATCCAACAAGTTTTATTCACTATGTTGAAAACGAAGTTAGCACTGGGAGGGACTTTGCTCCAGCGCTCTATATACACCACATTACCACGCCCAGAGGTCATACCCCAATTACCACTCATAACGAGATTCCACCCGTGCTACGCCCAGCCACCCCCCGTGATAAAACTCCACCCACACCACACCCAGTCTATCCAACACGTAAATCCATTATTACATTGAGTCCTAGTGTTGCATTCACACTGTTCTCCTGCTATCCCAGCGTCCAAACCTGTCAGACCCAGCGTCCCAGCCAAAACTATGACATAGTACGCTTCCCTAATTCGGCCCCTCCCACTCGCGGCAATGCATAGCGGTTGTCCAAACGTCTGCTATCCATGTTAGGTGGTCACATGGTCCGTTCGCCTGCCACTGTAAAGGCGCCAGCAACAATCTTGTAACAGCGTTGGCGGTGCAGTTCACGACGCCATCGAGATTGACTGGGAGTGCCCGGATCACCCGTCATAACAGTCGACACCAAACATAGGGATATTGGCAGGTAGATATCACGCTGGGTCTGACATTCGGCCTCCCCTCACCACAAGGCCCCCTGGAACAGAACATAGTAGATCGATCACACCTTCCAGTGTATACATATAACAAGTTACCTAACCCCCCCTGGTTTGTGTGGCAATGTCCTGTGATACCTGCGAATCAGAGCAGGGGCAGACACATCCTCCTCCCTCACCCAGGAGGCATCAGACAGGGGATATCCCTTCCATAATACCAAGTAATACAATCTACCCCCTCTCAGTCGTGAGTCCAGTATGTCCTGTATTTCGTATCGTCCTGGAGTGACGGGTCCTGGAGGGGCTTCATGGGATTGCCTCCCCACAGGTTTTAATAAACTTACGTGGAAAACCGGATGTATCTTACCAAGTAGTTTCGGTAGGTGGAGCTTCACCGTCATAGGATTGATAATCCGTATTATGCGGAAGGGCCCGATGTATTTTGGCGCTAGCTTTCTGCATGGTACCTGCAACTTAATATACTTGGTTGATAGATATACTTGGTCACCTACTCGTAACTGGACCGGTACTCTACGACCCTTGTCTGCTTGATATTTTGCTGCCTGTTCTGCTTGCCCCAGCGCCTGTTTCACTGTGCGCCATACCTTACTCACGTGGGACAACCACTCCTCTGGCTGACGGGTCTGGGATTCCTGGGATTCACACTCTGGTATTGGAACCATGTCACGACCATAGACCACTTGAAAGGGGGTTAAACCAGTGCCCTTATGTACCGCGTTATTATACGCAATCTCTGCAAATGGCACGAAATCCACCCAGTTTGACTGTTGGTAAGATACATAACATCATAGATATCGTTCGATAGCTGCATTGGCGCGCTCTGCCGCCCCATTAGTAAAAGGATGGTACGCAGAACTCAGCCCTTGTGTGATACCAATGATTGTAAGAAATTGGCGCCAGAACTGAGCCGTAAATTGAACACCCCGATCTGAGATGATTCGACGGGGTGCTCCATGTAGTCGGTAAATGTGCTGTACGAACATTCTTGCCAACCTCCTCGGCGATGGCAATCCCTTACAGGGCACGAAATGAGCTTGCTTCGAAAATAGATCGACCACTGTCCATATAACAGTGTATCCCTTTACATTTGGTAAATCCACGATGAAATCCATTCCAATGTCCTGCCATGGCCGAGCTGGATTGGACAACGGTTGTAGCAATCCCATTGGTTTTTTCGGAACCACCTTCGCCTGTGCGCAAATGTGACACCCTTTCACATACGCCTCGATGTCCTTCCTCAAGCCCGGCCACCAGAACTGATGTCTCGCTAAATGTAACGTCTTTACAAACCCAAAATGGCCTGCTAGTTTGGAATCATGGCATCGATGGTACACCCGATTTCGTAACTCCTGTGGAACATATAGCTTATCCCCATACCAGGCTAAGCCATTATGGCGGGTTAACAACCCGGGATTACCATTAGCCAGGGGTCAGTTAACAGGGCTGATTTCACCTCCTCCTCGAATGCTGTCATTTTCGCGCAGGCATCCACCCGTATAGATCGAACATTATAAGGAGGCATAATGGCCTGGACCACTTCTTCCCTCTTGCTATCATATTGCGGTAACCGAGAAAGTGCATCTGCCAAGAAATTCTTCCCTCCTGGGACGACTTTCAGGTGGAACCTGAAGCGTTGGAAGTATTGCGCCCATCGAACATGTTTAGGCGCCAATCTGCTCGGTGTTTGGAGGACCGTTAGATTTTGGTGGTCTGTCCATACCTCGAAGGGATGCTGTGCGCCCTCCAACAAATGGCGCCAGGTGGACAAGGCCCATTTTACCGCGAACGCCTCTTTTTCCCACACCGCCCACCGTCGTTCTGAATCGGTGAATTTCTTGGAGGTATAACCACACGGTTGTAGAGTACCCTGGTCATTACGTTGCAACAGGACCGCTCCGACAGCGACATCACTGGCGTTGGCCTGGACAACAAACGGCCGACCTGGGTCAGGATGTACTAACACAGGTTCCTGTGCAAATAATCTTTTCAAGGATTCAAATGCCTGTTGACAGGCCACAGTCCGGTCCAAAGATTGTCCCGGACGGGGTTGTCCAGCTGTATGCTTGGTCCGCAATAGTTGGGTTAACGGCAATGCTAACTTAATGACAGAACGTCCTAACTGTGCTTCAGGAAAGCCAAGAAACAGGAACGTTGCAATATCCAACAAGTTTTATTCACTATGTTGAAAACGAAGTTAGCACTGGGAGGGACTTTGCTCCAGCGCTCTATATACACCACATCACCATGCCCAGAGGTCACACCCCAATTACCATTCATAACGAGATTCCACCCGTGCTACGCCCAGCCATCCCCCGTGATAAAACTCCACCCACACCACACCCAGTCTATCCAACACATAAATCCATTATTACATTGAGTCCTAGTGTTGCATTCACACTGTTCTCCTGCTATCCCAGCATCCAAACCTGTCAGACCCGGCGTCCCAGCCAATACTATGACATAGTACGCTTCCCTAATTCGGCCCCTCCCACTCGCGGCAATGCATAGCGGTTGTCCAAACGTCTGCTATCCATGTTAGGTGGTCACATGGTCCGTTCGCCTGCCACTGTAAAGGCACCAGCAACAATCTTGTAACAGCGTTGGTGGTGCAGTTCACGACGCCATCGAGATTGACTGGGAGTGCCCGGACCATAGGGATATTGGCAGGTAGATATCACGCTGGGTCTGACACATAATTTCAAGAAATGCAGAGTCTAAAAAAGCTGAATGTTAGAATTGGGTTGGGATGACTAGTTTTAGATGAGACTGACCAAAAAGGATTCATGCTATCTTCTTACAGTGAAATTTTCTACCATCATTTGGGGTAGTCCTAGATGCTTCCATGCTACATTTATAGGAGGGGAGCATCATGGTTGTTGTTGTTTTTTTCAAATTTCCACATAAATTTCTGAATTTTGATAATGCTAACTAAGGAATAATGTATATACTATTCACTATTGGAATTACCCACGACTAGATATAATGGTAATTGCTTAATATAGGCTACCTATAATCATGTTGGCTCAATGAAACATTAGGAAAAGTGAAACTGTGGTATGGGAGGGTGGGTTGTATGAAAGTTTCCAATCCTAGCTTGGGATTTGTAGGTCAGCAACATTTGGAAGATCAAAGCCATCTTCAGAATAAGCAAAATAACAATTCAATATTGATTACAAACATTTGCTCAGCTGCTATTAGGTTGTAAAAACACATTAAGGAGATGACTGTTGTGTTGTGTTGTGCTGGTAGTTTTCTTACTGCAATTTCTTTCCAAGCACTAGAAACAACTAAGAATTGCTGCAGATGTTAGTAATGAATGTTATGTATTTGAAGGGACTGGTTTGTTCTTCCATGTCATTATATAGTAAAAAAAATGGTTAACTACATAACTGAATGTATTTCAGAAATTATAGTATAAAGGGACTGAATCAGAGCGTTCCATGGAGAATGAGCAAAAACAGGTCCCAAAATAATTGGGAGCATTTTGTCTGGGGGGGGGGGTTCTTAAATGCATGAAAAAAAAGATTGGTTGGATGTTGCATGACATTTGCTCAGTCAACCAACCTATTTCTATATATCTAAAGTCTAAAACTGTCTATTATTTTTCAAAAGACTGCATTGATTTTGTGATTTTGTGATGCATTTCATTTATTTTGTGGATCCCTCTCTGCCACTTTCTTTTAGAACTATTCAATCCTGCCAGCATTCAATCTTGCCAGCATCCTTATATGCTGTTAGAGAAATTCCAGACATTAATGCTCAGAAAAATTTTCTATATCTTGGCAAGTAATATTAAAGCGTGTGTGATAAGCTTGAGGAATCAGGCCTTACACGGGCCATCAAAGAGAAATTCTGGAATTTTATAGAAATTCATTGGGTGTGTTTCAGTGCTATTTTAATCTAGAAATCATTGAGCAACCTGATTGCTGTTGAGTCTGGTTCCTGCATCCTGATAATTCATACTCAGTTCTCTTTCCTGGATAAACCCGGAAGGTAGGTTTGCATGAATTCTGAATCTGGGATTAAGGTTTAATGCAGCCAAAAGTTGGATTATAGTGTGTGCATAATCTTCTTTGTCATGGTGCTTGCCTTGTGTACTTTGGAAGTGAAATTATTTCCATCCCTCTCAACATTCTGCAGGTCCCTCAAGATCAGGCTATGCTAGCAAGCCTGGGGATCCAAGAGGACTGGGGAGATCACATGGCTAATAATTTCCTCTCTTATTTCGTAAACTTATAATAGTGTTTATAATTTTTAATAATGATTGTTTTATATGTATTTATTGGCTTTTTAGAAATGTTATAGGCTGCCTAGAGTCACTTTCTTGTAAGATGGGTGGTTATATAAATACATTAATAAAAAAAAATAAAGTTATTTGAAAGTAAATTATTTTTTTATGGTGTGCACTGTCATATTTATCAGTAAATGGGAATTAGGGAAAACTAATTTGCCTTCTGAACTGTTTTCCTAGTGAGTCTGAGACCACCCCTTCCATTTTAAAGGTAAATTCTTTGTGGGAAAAACAGTAGGTAAATACACTAGGCGTAATTATAGGTTTGCATGTAACATAAATGTAGTCCTCCCATGTCATGAGGCATGGCCGATTCTCTACAGTGTGGGCTGGCAGGAAATTACCCAAAGGTTCTTCTATTTAAATGCAATAAGCAATTCCTTCACTGTACAAACCAATGACTAAAAGAGGTGAAATTAATTTATTACATAGTCCTTGGCAGGAAGTAGATTCCATCCTGATTATAGCTGATTTTTGACAAGATTTTTTTTTTTAAAAAAAAAAAGGCTATAGAAAGTAGAAGCAGTCATCTGTGATAGAATCCTCTTAACTCAGAACAAATCTTCATTGAGAAGAGTAACACTTGCCTTCTAGAAAAAAAAAAAACCTTATAGGGGACGCTGTATTGATAATTTTATTTAGAGCCATGCAATTCGTAAAAACTAAATTCTGTAGATTTTACTGATTTGAATCGACATCTGAATAAAAATTGTGGTAAGTTGCCTTTGAGGCAATAGTGGCCCCAAATGAGGTTACTGATAATATGGTGCTTTACTGTTTCGTAAACCATCAAGAGAAAGAAGCATGTCTTGATTTCTGTTCTAATAAGAGACCATGGCTAAAAGTTGGCAGTAGCTTCAAAATTTTGGTAATGTATTTATTATAAGATCACTGCAGAAGACAATTTCCCCTGGACCATTCAGAGCTGATGTAGTTGACCTAGCTTCTCTATCCGAGCAATAGGCTATCTTTAAAGCTACGGTATCTAAAGTTATGGCTCTGTCAGCTTGACTACGTGATGGCCAATAGCTGGTAATCATCAGGAACAGAAACCCATCTACAAATCATTGTACTGCTATAATTGACATATGGTTTTGAAAGGATGTTAAAAGCATGGGTTTAACCATTTCTCAAAACTTACGAGTTTTGAAAGCATTCTCTCTTTGCCAACACAATCCTGGTCACTTTAAATTGATCTTCAGCTATTTCTGGGATCACTAGTCTGTTAAAGCCAATTTGGGAGAGGATAACTCATAGTCATGCTGTTTGGCTTCTGCCTTGAACTTCTACTCCCTTATATTGCATTGAAGAACATTTTGAGAAGATGTACTGTATACTGAAATGTCTGAAGGCTCAGAAAGCACATCATTAAATCGGTCCTTTATCTACTATTTGCGTAAGCTTCTTGGAAAGATAGATAGAGGAAAACGTGGGATGTAAATGTATTTATTTCATTAATTACAGCGACATCCATTCTAATTTATAAGTAAGGGTAAAATTCCTAATATAGCCTTACCCAATTTGTTATCTTTCAAATGCTATAGCTTTTGAAGTGTCTGTATATATTAATAAACTTCTGTGATTTAATCCATTACCTTATATTTTTAGTCTATATGAAAACAGAAAAGCAACTTCAGGTGTTTTCAAGATGTATATATAAAATGCAATGTTTGACAAAGTGGAAATAAAGTCATCAGTACCATAAAATTTAAATTCATTCTAAGGGCATAACAAGAAGCTTAATACTTTAGACCTGTGTGACTTCCAATATTATTCCTAGATAAGATAAGCCCGCGATCTCTAAATGCTAATATAATGAGATGCACTTTCTATAAGATGTTTTCTGAGCCTTGTGGCCATATGGTAATGTAACTAGTATCTTTTTGAAAATTTGTGGACTAGGTCAAAAGATTTGTTCATTTAGTCACTGCATATGTATGTACTAACTGATAGTGAGGATGGACACACACACCCAACCATACAAGCCTAGATAATTGGTATGAAGTGATGTTGAGGAATTTTGCGGGAGAATTATGGGTTCAGTCAGTCAAGTCCAAGCTTCCCATACATGCCAAAACTTTGGCACTTCATGGCAAAGCTTATTTATTTATTAAAGTATGTAAACCCCCCAATAGCAGAATTTATAATGAAATGCACACTAAAAATAATTATTAAAAGCACCACATAAACTAGGCAGGTACAAGGTGGTCATTCAAAAATGAAAAAAAAAACCATGAATTAAAATGCAATTAAAATACAATTAAACACCAGTTAAAAAGCCAGGGAAACATGACACTGGAATGATGTAGTGGGCTCCAGTCAAGTCTCTTTGGAGAGGGCATTTCATAAATGGAATTTCACTAGAAAAAAACCAAAAAGCTCTACCTTTTGTAGAAAACCGCCACCTCATCTGGAGGAGGCTCTCATTGGATGATGTCAAGATCTGATTAGATACATAGGAGAGAATCACATAGCCTGGTCATAAGATTTTAGGCCTTTACAAGTAAAAAAACCCCAAACCCAGCACTTTGAATTTGATCCAGAAACGGAAAAACAACCAGTGTAGATGGCAAAGAATTAGCATTGTATGTTCATTTTGGTCAGGCCCAGTGTAGCTGCATTATTCTGAACTAACTGAAGTTTCTGAAATATTTTGAAAGGCAGGCCTATGCAGAACACATTGTAGTAATCCAGGTGGGAGGTCACCAGAGCTTGACTAACTGTTGCAAGGTTGCCCCTAACTGGTTAAGTGTTCAGTTAGTATATCGACTAAAGTTTGTAGAAAGCGCTTCTAAGACTACCTGGGCCTCTAGTTACAGTGATAAATCTGGGAGCACTTCCCACACTGGGTGTCTAGCCTTTAGGGCAAGTGCACATTCCTTCAGGACAGGCAGAGCACTACTCAGCAGAGCAATGCATCATATTTCCATCTTGTCTAGACTGAGACTTTGTTTATTGGTGTTCATCCAGATCATTATCCTGCCCAAGCGCTGGTTCAGAATGCCAAATGCCTTGCCAATATTAGGTTAAAAGGTGCTGGGTGTCATCTGCAATACTGATGGATCCTTAGCTCTTTCCCCCAGAACTTTAGATTAGCTAAGCAAATAACGCTCCTGTGAAACTTCAGAATCTCACACAACATAGCCAGTCCTCTGAAGAATCCCATGATTTGAGCCAATCTTGAAAGGCTTTCATAACATCTTGTTAATTCAATAATGGCTTCTCCCCACATGGCCTACCCTTTCATCCGTGGGCAACTCCTGCTCTTGAATAGACTTGGTCAGACATTGGTGTTGGAATCCTTAAACAGGAAGCCCACACCCACTTTCTCTTTGGTTCAAATAAAGTGGCCACTGCCTATTCTTCTCAGGAACCACCAATCCAGAAAAACCTGTTATGTCATTGCAATCAGTGGCAAGGTTTTGAATGGTACTGTATTCCTCTTTTTGTTAATTAACCAAGTGAACATTTTTTTCTTCTTTTCATGATCCTTCTCCCTTGGGAGTAATTTGTTGGCAGTTAAATTATATGTAGGTCTGAAGGAACGAGTGCATAAAGCAGGTGATAGGAGTGTCTTATTCATCCTCCAACAGCCATGTTTCTGATACCGCTTCCTTTCTTGCCTCCGTTTTTTTACTGGCACCTCTCTAATTTTTCTCCTAAGCAGCAGAGAAGAGACAGTGGTGCCATTAAGAATTAACCTGATTTTTCACCCAAGGCCACATGTGGCTTAAAATGGGGATTGCTCCTATTGACCATGCTCTCAGGGCTCTGTATTTACATTCAGAATGGAACAGCTGTGCTGGACCAGGCCAAATGCTGATCAAGGCCATTGGCACATGGGCGCAACCATGCGCCCTCACTGATCCTCCTTAGCCATCTGATATTGGAAATAAGCCAAATAATAACCGAGCCAAATATTTGTAGAAAATAGCACAAATTCTTTTTTGGTTTTGTTCCTATTACTCTAAAAAACAAAATCATTTCATCTCAAAGACTATTTTTTTTTTTTTAGCCTCATGCATTTCTTGAAATGCAACTTTGCAGCAAAACTCATGAGCTCAAGCATGTTGTGTGGTTCTTCTTAGAAAAACATCAAGCAGATTTGTATATTGGGTGAAATACACATTTCTATTTTATTTCCATTTGATTAAAAAGCTGACACCCTCACTTTCCTTAGAGAGTCTCTTTGAATCTTACCCACCATTTGGCTTTTAGCCCTAACTTGCAGGAAGCCTAACCTAACCCTAGGTAATTTTTTACTTTAACTTTATATTAATTTTATCCTAGCATTATTTGCTCAGTCTGTTGTTCTGTGCATGAGAGTATGTCTGTATGCCTGCCAGATTCTTCACCTCACAGTAATTTCAATAAAGCTGAGATTGCTATTGGAACAGAAAGAAATATAAACACTTTTCCCTGGCCCTAATCTCTTCTAAATGGTCTGGCTAAAGAACTCTGATCTGAGGAACATGTGGAAGTTCAAACCAAATGGCAGTGAGGCAAACATATGCTTTCACTACCAGCTTCTCAATTTTCAGTGTTAAACATGTAACGCATTGTGGCTTATGAGATTAATACGTAAGGAAAATAATGCCAAATTTTGTTTGGGTTATCTGAGTACTTACTTGTTGTCTTGACTCTCTTAAGAGCCTATGCTTACCTGATTATTTAGAGAACCTGCATATGCTGTGTAAATGATATGTCATTAGGTTCATTATTTTGCTGGTTTGAGGAAGCCAAATCATTGATTACTACACCCACCAGGGAGACAAGATAAATTAATGTCTGAACAAATTATTTGGTTTCCGTTGATAATGGACAAAAGATCTTGACACTGCTTATCTGTAGATTATTGAAAATGCATGGTTTGCCCAAACAGATAAACGTATGTGCCCCATTGGTATGTGAAAGTTTTGTAATAGCTATTAAATGTCATATCCTTTGAAGGTCATTTGTGGTTATGCAAAGTCATCATACTGAATTATTGTTCCTGGAAAGATCACAGAAGAAATTTTACAACCACTTGTTTAGTGACTGTTCAAGTTATAGCGGTGCTGAAAAACATGATTTACGACTTTGCACTTAGAATGGTTGCAGCATCCCCATGGTCATGTGATCAAAATTTGGGTGCTTGGCAACTGGCATATACTTACAATGGTTAAAGTGTCCTGGGGTTGTGTGACCTTTGTGACCTTCCTAGCTTGCTTCTCACAATCAAATTCAGGAGCAGCTGGATTCACTTAATGACTGTGTGGGTCATTTAAAAACTGCAGTGATTTGCTTAAAAACATGGTGAAAGAAGATTGTAAAACTGGGCATGATTCACTTAACAACCTTCTTGCTCAGCACTGGAAATTCTGGTCCCAGATGTATTTGTAAGTTGAGGACTGCTTGTACTTCTAGTACTGGTAGGATAATTAAAAAGCAAGCATGTTGAAATTATTTAAGTATGAACTGTATTAATGCAAATAATTAAGTAATTCTTGTGTTTTTATTGAGGATGGATACTCTGTCTTGATTTCTTTTCTCACAACAAAAATTGATTCAAATTTGACCAAGAAATTAGGACAATAAGAACAGGAATATAAAATACTAGGTGTGCTTTTGAAGCAAGTTTCAAAACCAGAGTCCTGTAGACTAGACGGAATGCCTAGAAATCGTCCAGAAATTGCTTCAAAATTATTTATGAGTAGAAGAAAATACTTAAGAGAGGATCATATTGATTGTACTTCATTAATGCAATTTCATTAGGACCTCATTAAATCAAAGACTTTTACCCTGCTTCTTTATGTTTTTGTTTTAGGAATTTTATTTTCAGCATACAATTCAACAGGCTGAATTGTAAATAGTTAAATGGGCCTTAACTAATCCTTAGGGCTTAGGATTCCTGCCAGCTTGGCATGCAAATAAAAGTAGATAAATAGGTACCACTTCGGTACTGTGTAACTTGGCATATAGTCATGCTGGCCACATGACCACAGAAGCATCTTTGGACAATGCTGGCTCCCTTGCCTAGAAAATGGAAGTGAGCGCCACCCCTTAAAGTCAGGCACGACTGGGCAGGAGAAACCTTACCTTTTTAGGGCAAGAGGTTTCAGAGGCCAGACATAAAAAGCTTGCTGTAGGAGGCTTGATTGCTATCCTTGGGATGAGTTGTGTGTTAACTTAGCGCTTTTAGATTGATTGGTTCTGGTTTCCAATCTTGGGCCTGATTCATAAACTCTGTTGTTATGGAGAAAGGTGGAATATTTAATTTATCGAAAGTCAACTGTTCGCAGAAAACCCATCATTCGATGGTCTGCATTCTTCAGGCATCCAATGCCCTCTTGAATCATAGAAGATGTGCTCTTTCTGCATCACTTCTGATGATTTAAACATGTAAACTGAAGTTTTAGTTAGTAGACAAAATAATGTCTTACTTACCTTTCAGAATGAAACTGTGGAGGTCTTTTTTCTAGAGAACCATAGGTAAGTGAAATTAGCAATAGTTCAATGAAATGTAGCTTCCAGAATACCCTATTGCTTGCACCTTCTGATAAAGAATGAATTTTTAATCCTTTAGAAAAGAAATGGTAGCTTGAACGTTGTTGAAAATCACCAACCAACAGTGTAAAAATAAATGGCTGCCACTAACATTGGCCAATACACTATTTAGGAGTAGGAAAGGTCAAATTATTGCCACCCATCTCAGCTATTGGGGTGTGTGTGTGTGTGTGTGTGTGTGTGTGTGTGTGAGAGAGAGAGAGAGAGAGAGAGAGAGAGAGAGAGAGAGAGAGAGAGAGAGAGAGAAGAACCCATCCTGTACTTAAGATCTTTTAAAAAGTTGACATTTTAAGTTCCTTTGAGTTAGTATTGATTCCTAGTAACTTGCTGGACAAGTCTCTGCAGTTTTATTGGCAAGATTTTAGAAGTGTTTTGGTGCTGCCTTCTTTTTCCAAGGGCTGTGGGAAAATGGCCCAAGGTCACCAGCTGGCTTTGTGTCTCAGGGAGAACCAGAACTCAGTCTCCTGGTTTCTAGTCCCACGACTTAAGCTCTACACTAAATTGGTTGATTATCCTGGCTAATATAAAAATGTCTTAAACTTTTCTTTTCTGCAAAGCAACCTCATAGTTTTGATTATGATCCACACCTGCCAAAAAAGTACAAGTTATCGTAAATGTGATGGCTGCAGTGTCACTCCCAGGATTCCTGGGATAAAATCTATGGCAACCTTCTCTGTTTCTAAAATATTTAGTGTATCGAGCATGTTTTATTACTTAAAACTAAGGTTATAGAGGTTGAACTTTATTACATATAATTGAAATGACTGTCAATTTGTTAACTGTTCCCAGTGGGAAATAAGTTATAGTTGCATTAGTTTGTTGTATTTTTATTAAATCAGTTAACATTTTCTGTATTACTAATGTAAATTCAAGATATATTCCCCCTGGCCCCTTATGGCCTATTCACCTTGTGTGTAGACTACTGCAGTGTATTCTTCATGGGGCTATCCTTGAAGATCACTGATAAACTGCAGCAGGTCTATAAATGCATGGCAGAAACAGTGATGGGCATTCCACAGTATACCTAGGTAATGCTGTGGCTTTGCAAGCTGTGCTGGTTATTAGCTATAATTCAAGGTGTAATTCAAAGTGATGATTAACACCTCTAAATTCCTTAGGGCATAGAACCTAATGATCTGAAACTCGGACAGTTTCTTCCCAGCCTGTACAATCCAATCCAGGGAATGTATTCCAGGTCATGTCAATCAAATAATGTCATTTCACAGGGCCCAGGAACAGACCTTCTCTTGGATGCTAGTTGTATTGCTCTATTGGTCCATATAGTCCTCATTCTGACTGTGTTAAAAAGTTGCCAGGATCTGCATGACATTGCTTAAAATTTTGTAGATGATGTCCTGTACCATAAACCAGGGGTCACCAATCTTTCTGGGTTGGCAGCCCGGTAGGAAAGGGAGGGGCAGACACCTTTATGCATGCATGCACATATACCCAAATGTAGCTGTGTGCACGTATGCATGAATTGGGCCGCGAGCATGCACGCTCTGTAAATGGGGCTGCTAGCGCCAGTATGATGATTGTCCTGAGGCTAGCGCCAGTGCAAGAATCATGTCAAGGGTCGCACCAAGGCTAGCGCAAGCACAAGAGTCACTCCAAGGGTCGCACCGAGTCTAGTGCAGGTGCAAGGGTCGTGCTGAGGCTAGTGCTGAGGCTAGCGCTGGTGCAAGCATCGCATCAAAGCTAGCACCAGTGTGAGGGGGATTGAGCATGCACGCATGCGTACACGCACTGGCCAGCCACTTACGTGGCCCGGTGACTAAGAGGCCAGGGTCCAGTAGTGGGCTGTGGCCCATAGGTTGGGGACCTCTGTCATAAACCACAGTACACTTAATTAGCATTTAGTTCACCATACTAGAGTTCTCTGTCATTTGAAAGATGCTGTCTTCCACATGCTAACCTTTATGCTCCCCTACACTCATCTAATGCTCCTACTCCTCTTAGACTTTTGGCTTTTTTACACATATTTTTAATTGACTGTACCTTATTCTTCTGATGCTGGTCTATAACTGTATTAAAGATTTTATTTGATATGTTAAAAACAGATCTTTGAAAATCTGGCTTCTTCCCTAAACCCTGGGTTAGTGGATGGTGGTGAGCTTCTCTTATAATGATATATGTTTATGAAACATTTTCTTCTTTTACTTTCTATTACTTCAAATGTAGTATATCACTCAGAGTCTTGATCAGCCTTTCTGGCAGATGGATGGTAAATGGATGGAGCCTCTTCTGTGAGAATGCCCATATAATACAGGCAGTCCTCAAACTTACGACCACAACTGAGCCCCAAATTTTTGTTGCTAAGTGAGACATTTGTTAATTTTGCCCCATTTTACGACCTTTCTGGTCACAGTTGTTAACTGAATCACTGCAGTTGTTAAATTAGTAACATGGCTGTTTAAGTGAATTTGGCTTTCCCATTGATTTTGCTTGCCATCATGTCGCAAAAGGTGATCACGTGACCCCAGGACATTGCACCCGTCATAAATGTAGTCAGTTCCCAAATGTCTTAATTTTGATGAGGGATGCTGCAACTGTCATAAGTGTGCAAATTGATCATAAGTCATTTTTTCCCCAGTGCTATTGTATGTCACTAAAGAAACTGTTATAAGTCAAGGACTATCTGTACATGTGGGTATCAGCTAAATAAGTGCATTCTTCCTTTATTCTATCATAGTTCATACACAACTTTTATAACTTTTAACTAATTGACAGTTCATATGTTCACTTTCATTTGAATAAACGGTAATGTGGGATGGAATACACTCCAAAGGAGAAATGCAGCTAGTAAAGAATTCTTAGAATAGCAAATCAAAGTTGCTCTATTAGGGTTGTATAACTTGCTTGATATGAATATTTACAAGTGTTTGTCACTTCTTCGTTCTTCTTTTTGTCCGGAAGCTTGGAGTTAACTAATAATTAGATCCATACTATGAAAGTGAGCTTACTGGCTTGGGAAAAACTCAGAATCTTGAATGTTTGGAAACTAAATTAATACCCTGTCAGGAATGCATCTGAAGGACAAGTTGAGGACCACAACTGGAAAAACATATCTTCTAGATACGACTCCTGAATATTTATTTGTATCCTGCTTTTAATATTTTTATAAATAACTCAAGGTGGCAAACATATCCAACATACCTTCCTCCTCCTATTTTCCCCACAACAACAACCCTGTGAGGTGAGCTGAGAGAGAGTGACTGGCCCAAGGTCTTTAGCTGGTTTTCGTAGTTAAGACAGGACTGGAACTCACAGCCTCCCAGTTTTCTAGCCTGGTGTCTTAACCACAAAGCCAAACTAGCTCTCTTATAAATTATTGTGCCTCAACAAAGCATCAAAACTTTTAAATTGGTGTGCTTATAAATAGCTGGCCAATGATTTCAAACAATACAGGAAAGTAAAATAAATAAGAAATTTATGAGAATTCACCAATGATCTCACAAATTGAGTAAGTAGAGCTGAGAATATCAAATACAGTAGAATGTAGTGCAGTGTGAAAAATGATTCCTGCTGGCTCTAAAAATCCAACTTCAGTTATGTATTAATAGGACCTGGGACTAGTCAAGGAAGGAATCTTGGTTATAATAGCTAATTTAATGAACTTGCCAACATAGTGTGTGGCTAGTGTGAAAATGGCAAATTCCACAATTGCAATCAAGAGGAATAAAACAAAATAGTGATATGCTTCTATACATCTGTGCTGAGACTTTGGTGTATTATGTACAGTTCTGATCAGCAAATTTCAAAAGCACATTGTAAAGCTGGAAAAGATACAGAAAAACTTCATATATTTATTGGACTACAACAGCTTCCCAATAAGGGAAGAAAACAGCAGTTTAGATTTTTAAGTTAAAGGGAAAATAAGTAAGGGGGAACATAGTTAAAAGTGTATATAGTTTAGTGTAATAGTTAAACACAAGCTGGGGGGGGGGGGGAAAGACCTAATGGATATGTGGATAACACCCTGTATATAAAGTTCATTTTAAACTTTCAGAGCCTTATCTGATAAAAAGCTGCTTCGATTAAATGAATTATTGTTAATGACTACAATACAATTTCAGTGGCTATTTGGGAGATCAGGGTTGATAGAAATAATGAAATAATGTTACTTAGTGATTAAAATGCTAAATGATTTATTCATCAGAACTCTCTGGATACTTTTGATGAGTTGAATTTCCCATCTAGAGGGCTGAGTTAACCATGCTTTGAAAAAATAAGCCATTTGAATAAGAGCTTCATCTTGCTTCACTCCAATTATGGCAGATTTTATATTTAAAGAGTACAGCATCTGAAAAGGATTGACTTTTCAGTTGTCATACAGACCACAAACTCTTATGAGCAAGTTGCTTTGAACAAAATATCTTCAACATTGAACTGTACATGGAATTGATGTGATTTATGACAATGACTTGATGCATATTGAAGATTTAATCAATTTGTTCATGCTATGGCTGTTTGCCTAAGATGACAGTCTGAAGCTGTCGTTTCCCCAATTGGCGTTATTTGACACATAAACTCATGATGTTTATATATGAAGCTGGCACAAACGTGTTTTCCCCACAACATGAAACAAACGGATTGGCTATTATGTCCTATTGCAAACCTTTGATGTGACTGCCGATTCACATAAAAAATGGCCCTCTGTTTTTTGAGCTATCAAAAGAAGAATCGGGTGAACGAGCCAAAGTGCCAGTTTTGGGGAGAATGGAAGGATTGTCATAAAGATAGTTAAAATAGTCCACAGGGTGGGTTGTCAATACTGTATGCCAAACGGCTTATTTCCTGACTTTTGTTTTGTTCTTTGTGGTCCAAAAAAAACTAGTTCCCTGCATCTTGGAATGACTTTAGCAGCCTGCTCTGAATAGAGTATGGTAATTCTTTCATAATGAACATAATGGGGCTATTGTCAAATTTAATTCCTAAGTACAATTTGGTGTATTCTGAGAGATGTTTACTTGGCATAAAGGATATTGGTGAACCCATTTCCATGGAGTAAAGAATATTCTGGCACACAAAGTCCACAAGGAGGTATGAGGGGGAGAAAGATACATGATTATTTTTGTGGGGAGCGTGTTGAGATTCAAAAGATGATTTGTGCCTGTGTGTGTGAGAGAGAGAGAGAGAGAGAGGGAGAGAGAGAGAGAGAGAGAGAGAGAGAGAGAGAGAGAGAGAGGGAGAGTATTGCTACTTGGGCTATTCAGATGGACAAAAGATGGACAGTGAAAAGAAAAAAAAATCTTTTTTGAAACCTGGCCAACTGATGTCCCTTGGCATTCACAAGGAACAGCTCTGTTTCCTACCTAGACTCTAGTTTGAAGCTTATTCATCTCAGGAACAAAGTAGCAGTTTTTCAAAGGAATGCTATAATGTGTTTGTAAAAAGCCTATTGTCAGGGAACTAACATACGGTGAAGTACAGAAATGTATTTAGCTGCAAAAACACAAAGAATATGAAATGTCTTATAAATAATATATTGGAATGCATTATATCTGATTTACCTGAACTTCAGGTTGCCTCATTATGTATATATTCTCACATTACCATTTGAAGAGCCGAGGTGGCACAGCAGTTAGGGTGCAGTACTGCAGGCCACTTTAGCTGACTGTGTTCAGCAGGTCAGCGGTTCAAATCTCACCGGCTCAAGGTTGACTCAGCCTTCCATCCTTCCGAGGTAGGTAAAATGAGGACCCAGATTGTTGGGGGCAATGTAAATAAATATATATATATATATATATATATATATATATATATATATATATATATACATTGCTTACTGGTGTACACCGCTTAGAGAGTACTTGCACTTAAAGCGGTATATAAGTCTCATAAATAAATAAATAAATTTCCTATGGCTTAATTATGAGTTGGGATGCATTGAATGATGACATTAAGATATCAAGACATATATCAGCATGTTTTTCGTAATGGAAGGAAGAAGACTTCTGAAAGTTTTATTCACACACACACACACACACACACAAACAAACAAACAAACAAAGAGACATTCTGATACCAGAGATCCTTATTGTTCCAGCAATGCTGTAGTTTCTATTACCAGAAAGGATTGGCAATAGGCAAAACTGTGGATCGTTAAAAAGAGAAGAAAGCAAAACCACAGATTTTATTTTTAATAAGGAAGTATTGGCACATAATGCAGAAAATTTTGAAATTTAGATTTGAAATGAAACCACAACTATTCTTATTAGGTATATAGTATCAAAAAATCATCTGGAAACATAATTTAATGATATACCGTAAATGCCGGCGTATAAGGCGACTTCCGCGAGTGCTGAAATCAGCGCCAAAGACGGGGGTCGTCTTATACGCCAAGTCGTCTTATACGCCGGAAATACTGGTAGTTTCCGGCGTATAAGACGACGTTCTAGGAATGCGGCCCGGCTATAAAGACGGGGGTCGTCTTATACGCCGGGTCGCCTTGTACGCCGGCATTTACGGTATGTTCTTATAGCAGCAACTTTGGTCAACGTTGGAAGATAAATGCAATCCAACAATATCTGTTTGAGAAAAACTTGGAGAATATACAGCATTGGCAAGACTAAGAGTATACAGTACTTACACAATTCAAATTTAACTAAATTTAAGCAAGAGTAGTTCCCATAGATACAACATTACATTATGCAGCATGGTAAATATAACCACTTATAGTATATTTTAAAGGGACCTTAACTACTTACAAATATTTCTAATCAGCAAATGTATAAAAAGGTGGAGTCAGTAATTTTTCTTTTTTATTATTAATTTTATTATTATTTATTTTATTTTTGTTAGATTTGCTTTATCTCTTATTATTTTTATTAGTCTAAAACACACACTAAGGAACAATACACTGGAGACCTTAGTGTTAAGCAATTAGTTCAAGATTGAAACTCTCACTGTAACTAATACTTTGAGATAAATTGCAGTGGTTTTTCTTTTATGATATACTTTAGATGAAGATTCGGCCTTATGATTGTAATATTGATAATTGCAGTTAACATCTATAAAAAAATTACTTTTCTCTTTTTAATCTTCAACACTTCAGGCTTTCTAAATTATAGAATGTCCACACTTTTAATCCATACTGCATAATTATTACTGCACAGAAATCTGCATTGAAATACTACAGGGTATCAAGATTTATAACGTGACAGTAAATTCCAAGTCTATGTTTTCAGTGTTTCAGTTGACTTTTCCCGTCTCAGTTGTCCATAGGTAAGATACTTCATTGAGTATTTTTTGTGTGTGGTATTTGCCAATGTGCATTTCTGAATGAAATAAATTATTCTGTGTTCAAGAATTAGTCTCTGACATGTAGTAGGTAGATAGGCATCTTAGAGATTTTTTAAAGGTATATCATCGCACCTTTATTGCTTTATAATTCTGTCCTACTCCTATTTCTTCCACAACAACAACTGCTTGAGGTGGGTTGGAATGAAAGAGAGTGCCTGGCCCAAAGTCACCCAGCTGGCTTTTGCTGCCTAGGATAGGGCTAGAACAGGGGTAGGCAACCTTGGCTCTTTTATGACCCGTGGACTTCAACTCCCAGAATTCCTGAGCCAGCCATACTGAGGGGAAAGAGAGAGTTTCCAAGCTGAGCCATGCTGGCTCAAGAATTCTGGGAGTTGAAGTCCACGAGTCATAAAAGAGCCAAGGTTGCCTACCCCTGGGCTAGAAGCCTAGAACTCACAGTCACCTAGTTTCTAGACTAGTGCCTTATGCACTAGACTAGACCAAACTGACTCTCCTCACTAGAAAAAAAACTTACTATAGATTATTGAATACTAGTTGGGAATAATAAATAGCTATATAATGAGCATGTCTTATTGCATTCGTAACATATTTCACTGAAGTTTTAAAACTTTTCCTCATGTTCAGGGGAAAATAACCTTGGGGGAAAATAATACAATTTTTTTCTCTCTGATTTTTTTCCCCCTCTGTTTTTCTCCTCCAAGCTTTTACAACTGTACCATGACTTTTTCCCCCAACGTGTTTTTTTTATTTACTTGCTTCTGAAAGAGGTGCCCTAATTTTCCATTCAAATAAGCATGAGAACAGTAAAAATAAGAGGCTGTATTTTTATACATTTATATTATACATTCTTTTTACGTTAGTTGTATTAAACCACTACATTATTAAAACCTCTGATTCAGTGAAAGAGAAACGGTAGCACCCATCAAATGTCATATGAAAAGGGGAAAAATTGTCAGTCTTGCCTGCCAGCCTCGCAAGCAGGAAATACTTGAGCCTGCGTAGAACTGACAAAAAGGGCTCTTATGTTCCTGCCGTTTTTGTTTTTAATGGCAGCAGAAGTAAATCTTTTAAATTGGGCAAGTCATTAAGTGTGATAATATACTCCAGTCCCTTGGCCTCAAGTTATGTAGGACAGCTTATATATTGTGAACACAAGATGCATGTGATATTTTATGAGTGCTGTTGAATGACTTGGTACATAGAGTGCTACGGCATAGATATTCTTCATTGTTATGACCACTGCAGTTCAATTGACTTTGAACTTTATATATATATAGAGAGAGAGAGGGGGGGGGAGCAAGAAGCTGAAACCACCAGCCTGAAGATGACGAATGGGACTTCGTCAAAACGTTGCCAAGACATTTCCAATTTTACACGGGAGAAAACCCGAATAACCAAAGACCTACATATATATATATATATATATATATATATATATATATATATATATATATATATATATATATATATAGAGAGAGAGAGAGAGAGAGAGAGAGATAGATAGATAGATAGATAGATAGATAGATAGATAGATAGATAGAGATAGATAGATAGATAGATAGATAGATAGATAGATAGATAGATAGATAGATAGATAGATAGATAGATATAGATATAGATATATAGCATGAGTCTTTCACAATTGTTACCTGTTCTCATTCACTCAAGTAATTTTGAATCTGCTTTTCTTTAGTGGGAATGATGAACATAGGCACAGAAAAATGTTCTTCAGTTCTTTCATTAATGATAGAATTGCTTTAGTTTTAATAGGACACTCAGTCTCTGCAAGGGAAGTCTACCTAGGAAAGTGATTATTCAAACATTGGTAAGCCAATGGGTTAATCCTGATTGACCTCCACAGTGGAAATGACTTGAGTGATTATATTTTTATTGTATTAGTGGTTAACATGAACATAAATTCCAGCGGTTTTGAACAGTGTTTAATAGAACAAGCAAACAAATAAATGGTCTTTATATGCTTATTCCTTATCTAGCCAGTTTGATTTAGTGTTTAAGGCTACAAACCAGGAAACTGAGTTCTAGTCCTGCTTAGGCATGAAAGTCATCTGGGTCATTTTCTCTCAGCCCAACTCAACTCATTAGGTTTTTTGTTGGGGGGGGGAATAGGAGGAGGAAGGAATATTAGATATGTTCCACCACCTTGAGTTACTTATAAAAATAATAAAGGCATTTTTTTTAAAAAAATCTTTAAAAAGCCAATAAAGTAAAATACAGCATTTACTTAGTTTTATCCCACTGAATGTGTTCAGTATATTTATGCAAGCTCAGAGGGAAGTAACACAATCAAATACATAAAGATACCAGAATATCCTAGAAATCTCATCATTCACTTGTTAAAGGACATAATGAATGATTAATGCATAGGGATGCTCCTAAGCTTGTGAGCCGTGTTTTCAGTAGACTGAACTGGAACGGAACAGGTTGTTTTGTTTGTGTGTGTGTGTGTTTGTGTTTGGTGGCTTCTTTTTATGCTGTCATGATGGATAGAGCTGGTAGAGAGCCCAGTTTTGGTGAGCAGGTATATATATATGATCCAGACAATATCCTCAACACATCTATTGAAAATAGTAATTGGCTACTGCTAATAGCAGGCTAAAATGGGTGGGGTTCCATGAGCTGCCTAGAAAATAGCTATATATCTGAGTTTAGTACAGAAGAAATCAAAGATTTTGAGTTAAAAGTTGGCATTTATGTCAGTATAATCAGTACTAAAGCTCTAATACAGAACATTTGATCGGTTTAGATTTTTTTAAATAGTACTGAATAAAGTGTCTTCTGATTGGGAGAAATTACATAATCTGATTTGAACAATACCTCTGGTTTTTGTGTGGCTTCAAATAACTAGGAATAGACTTTGGGGTTTGGCAGCTCATAGTAACCAAATAGCTAGCTTCTAATTGAGCATAGTAGCAATTTGGCAATTAGATGGACCAGTTTCTAGTTATCACAATGATTGATTCCCTATATTTGACTGCCACTATAGAAGCCTTTCCTACCCTAAATATTAGGTTGGAGAGTATTGAGATAGAAACAACTCAGCAGGTTGAGTTGACTCTGTGTTATACAAGGAAGGGGATATTAGGTCAGTAACCCTCCTTGAAGTAATAGGAGCTGTAATATTTTATTTTATTTGGCTTAGATTTTTCATATACTGCCAGATTGACCTGTGGTATACAGTAAATCCAAATAAAGATAACTGTCCTGTAGAAATAATTCAAAAATAATCTTTAAAAACTATCAAATGTTGGACTTGCAAGATAATGTTACTGTTGCCTTTCCCGATTACATATAGTTCTAGTTTTCTTATAGAATCTGTTTTTTGAACTGGATAACCTCATATGGATAACAGTTTAGGAACAATTTCATCTAACAATCTGGTTAGCTATGGTGTTTGAGGTTACAAAGAACCTCAGTGAACAGTCTAACACAGGGATAGGCAACCTACCCCTGGTCTAACAATAGCAGAGGATTAATAATCACACTCTCTTTTCAGAATTCTGTTCTGTTCTGTTCTGTTTTGTTCTGTTGTATTCCATTCGGTTCTATTCTATTTGGCCCTATCCCTATGCCTATCCCTATCCTATTTAAGCTAAAATAAAAAAACAAAACTTCAAGGCAGTACCACCTGTGTGTTAAATAAAAGATTACTTGGGACATGCTCATGATTATTATGGAGGCCATGAATTTTTGAGTTTGAATTTTTTGACCTTTGTTTACAGCTCTGTTTAGACTCTACCACAGAGCATGGGAGGAATACAGTACCAATACCAATCCTGAGATGAGGTCTAGGAGCCTAAGAGGGTTTCTAAAATGCTGCAAGAATCAGTAATGCACAATACACAAAGTCTCTATTTTGACTGGCTGCCCTAAACGTTTTTAGCTGTAGGGGGGAAAGAGCTGATGTTTTCTGTCATGTTTTGGTACACAAATGAAATTTTAGCTTTAAGGCACAAACAGAGCCTTATGCAGTAGCTTCAGAAATTCAGTGTAGAAGAAGTAAATTTATTATTCCAATTCATATTTATGTAGGCTTCCTTGTTATGCACATCCCACAGCCTTATTTGCATAATAAAGGGATGTGTCAACAATAGCATAACCTTAGAGATCCATGATGGATGAAAAGGATTCTTGCAAAATGAGGCTTATGCTCTTATGAAAAAGCTTTGCAAAGATCTGCATGGAGTTTGGACCTAACTGTATTTGGTTTGATTTAGTGTATTCATATTGAGATTGTCTGATAAGGAATAAATCCAAACGTATAGTCTGAGCCAGGGGATGACTGAATTGGCATGTCTGTATATATGTATAAATAAAATGAGAACCAAAATACGAACTTGCTTGATTTGATTAGAAAAAATAATGTTAAAAATGTACTTTTAGAAAAAATTGCTTTGAATGAGAATCAGTGTGTTTACCAAATTTATGATGATCAGTGAAGGCAACCAAGCAGATAATACTGAATAAGGAAATAAACAATGGATACATAATACAGCATTGAGTCATTTTTGGCATTTAAATTCTGTATGCAGATATTGTAGGCTGGTTCTAGTTGTCAGAGTTGTCTGGACTGAATTTTCTGATTAATTTTTTTCTCAAGTCTCCAGGGGGAGAATAAAAATGGGAACAAAGAGCAGGGGAGACTGGAATTAAAGCTATCACAGTGGCCAAAGGGATGGAAATTTGGAAAGGCATTTTTGAAACCAGTTTCATTTGCAACTGGATTACCCATGTTTTACCCATTCTTTACTACTGTATGTCATACCGTATTAGTAGCTAATATTGAAGGAAGGAGAAAATCCATGTGTTCTAAATAAATTGAATCTTAATGTCATCCAGTTTATAAAGGTATTATATAATCAAAACTAGCTCATGAAGGCAAGTAATTATAGTCTAATTGTGTTCAAAGGAATGAAAGAAATTTCCAAATTAAAATAAGGTGACCTTCAGAAATTTCTCTCATCTCTCCTCGGTTGTTGTGATCAAATACCAGCTCATTGTTACAAAGGTTTCCTGCCGTTGTTGTCATTTCACACACTCAATTAAAATGTATGATGAACTCAAATAGCATTATGAATGATTTGTGATTGTCAAATGGCACATCAGTTCCACAGCAACTCCTGGCATAAAGGCCAAAAGATAGCTAGAGTTTATTTAATTTAATATAGACTAAGATATGCTTGGTTATACCAAGTGATTGCTATTGGTGGCCTTGATATATTCTGTATTTTAATATAGGAATATATGAACAGTAGGCATGTACTAGACCAGGGGTAGGCAACCTTGGCTCTTTTATGACTCGTGGACTTCAACTTCCAGAATTCCTGAGCCAGCATGGCTCAGCTTGGAAACTTCTCCCTTTCCCCTCAGCATGGCTGGCTCAGGAATTCTGGGAGTTGAAGTCCACGAGTCATAAAAGAGCCAAGGTTGCCTACCTCTGGCCTAGACCAATCTTACAGTGGAATAGAAAATAGGATACTCCTGAACACCAGTCTGCTTCTCATATGGAGAATGCTTTAAAAAAAAGATTTGTCCTCTCCTCCCAACCCCCCACATTTTAAATTGCCCTGCAAGAGCCAAGCTAATCCATTCTGTTTGGAGCAAGAAATAATTCAGCAGGTTATAAAGCCAAGCTTTTTATGCTAGATTCTTATTGGAAAGAACCGTGAAATTTGGCAAAACCTCTGATTACCATTCAGATTGATTGTAGGTCAGCAAATAGAAAGGGGATGCTGAAGCATCCTAATTGAATAGACTTTGGTATTCAGTATTGGCTTCTTAATTTGACTTGACAGTTTATTTTGGAGAAAAGATTGCAGGTAGGTAAATGTGTGTTTAAGCCTTAACATTAACAATAATGCTGTTTTTCATATGCACATAACTTAGGAGAAAACTATAAAATGCGACATTATTTGGCACATAACATTACTTTGTAATTTGAAATCACTGTAAAGTGTTGACCTTCAGTGATGTGAATTTAAAAGTCATCGGCATCTGTGGCTGAATGATAACAATTCTACCTGAATAATTTATATTTAACCAACTTTGAAAATGCACTTAAAAGAGAAATATTTTTAACGTCTTTTACATTTTTAATAAGCCAGATTCCACATATAATTTGGGGGGGGAGTTGATTTTGAAGGAAAAAGGCCCCCAATTTTGATAGTCATTAAAAATGAAGAAGTGGCCATCAGCCCTGGGTAGACAACTAAGATCTATGATAGTGATCCTTTTCTTCAGGGAGTTAATTCTATTCATATGGTCATTAACCTTCAGCCAGAGGGAAACAATGAGCTAAAATTAGTTGCTTTGTGGAGAAGTGCCAGAAGGATTTTATACTTGGAGGAATAAACAATGTTTTACAGTTATGTAAGGAAGCAGCCTAATGCTGGTAGAGATGCCCCATAATAGCTGTTCAAGCACAAAACAAGCCTCTAACCTCAGGCTTTAAGACTTTATATCACGTAATTGCCCTTCCGCAACTTGCACCAGCTGTTCAGTGATTTCTTCCTGTGGAAGACAAATTGAATCTGATCTTGTCAACACGAGATTCCTTCTTCTGTATCAAATCCCTTAGGTCAGGTCTACATAAAAGGTCCTCTTTCCTACAAATTAATTTACTATATCAAGAAAAGAAGTTGTAACCCAACTTGTTACTTGCTGCGCTAGGTCTGGCTTACTTTGTAACCCCGGGATTGTTCTTAGAAGTTGCAGTCTTCTATACTTTTTGATTCAAATCTTTCCTTCACAAGTGGGCTTGTCTTAGATTGTACCATGTTATTATGATACCACATCTGATGGCTGGATCATCTTGGTACTATATATCAGGGGTCCCCAACCGTGGCAACTTTAAGACCTGTGGACTTCAACTCCCAGAATTCCCCAGCCAGCCATGCTGGCTGGGGAATTCTGGGAGTTGAAGTCCACAGGTCTTAAAGTTGCCACAGTTGGGGACCCCTGCTATTTAGTATGTTATGTTTGTACCTTTAATTCTATGACAGGATTCTTAGGGTCACTTTTCTGAAATGGTTTCAGATAATTCTGTGTTAGTTAAAATCCTGATATTATTGTTTTTGGGGAAATTTTTATAAACCAAGTTTTTTTTTTTTAAAAAAAACCTAACAGTATTTTCACTTCAGGCCTTTTATAATTAATGTACATTATGCATTTAATGGTTCCAATAAGTTATGGTAGGCATTCATGCTTAAGCTATCAGCCCACACATTTTACACTGGAGTCAGTATTCATTTATTACTTGGAGCATTCATGGTTTAATTTCTCCCTTTTACTGAAAACATGAAACTTAATGTGTTGAAATTAATATGAACAGTTTGTTGCTGACTTTGATATACTTAGTAGCTTATCCTGAACTGAAATGAGTTTTAATTCAGATAATTAAGCCTGGGTTCAAAGGTTAAGATTAGATTTATGCATTGGTCATGTGCTTGTAATTTATGATCATACAGATAATTAATGTCTGGGATAACTCCAGATGTATCCAAAATATGAAGATTAACAAGGAATGTCTGTTATCTCTTACATATAGCAGGTTTACAAGAGTAGCTGCAATCAATGTAGGGTTAATTTCAACTTGTGTTGTACAATATCTTTGGCACTTTTACAAAATTAAAATTGAGGACATATGTCCCCAAATAATACTTAATTATCGATGAAGCTATTTATGCCTTTTTAAAGGTATGATATATGATCCTTATCTGCTTATACCATGGAGGGAATATTGATTATAATTTTATTACAAAATTTGTCATGAATTTGTTTTGGGGAAGAGTTGAGATATGCTTAAAATTGGCTTGCTTTTACTGATTATCAGTCCAAAGGAAGGTCAATGTTTAGAAGGAGAAGTAATAATGTATCATAATAATGTACATAATAATATATGTTCACCATTTTGAGTTTTATATAAAAAGACAAGATAAAATAATCATCATGATTGGATTGTTAGGATTTGTCTTTACCAGCAAGAAACCTTTAAATTCTATGGTAGATCTTCTGCTGGAAAATATGGGTAATATTTAAGACATCTGGTGGAATGGATTTTATTATGATGTCTTACAATTATAACTTTCAGAGCTGCATTATATGTTAGTATACAAATAATAGATATTTTCTTACTTAAAATAAAAAAATTAACTAAAACAAATTGAGTATCTGTTATTGTTATTGTTAGTATCTGTTATTGGTCACAGATGTTTTTTATTTTTTATTAGGAAATGCTGCTGTAGCCACAGTTTCTTGAGATGTTATGGATTAACAAGGAATGATGTGCTATCTCTTACATACCATAGGCTTGCAAGGGAAGTTGCAATCAATGTAGGGTTAGTAGACCTAACAATTTAAGAAACAAAGTTCATACTATACATCTTTGTTTTTCCATCTGTATAGGCTACGTTAGGGAGGAATGCAGAATCGTGAACAAGAGTTTAACTTAAAGTATTTAATGATTTATTTGGAAGTTACAACATGGGGAATGCAAATACCTTCACCCTCTCACCTAAGTATAAATAACATTGTAGATATCTGAAGCCAGCTGAAGAGGAAGCAAGGGAGTAACTCAATAAAATTGTGTCCAATTGATGAAACCTTATGATTAAATCTAATTCTAATAAGAATCTGCTGACTCCCAGCCATGGAATGATAACTAGTGAGGGCAAGGAGATGTGCTTTTTCTGCCATAGTTCTGCCTTCTGGATCACCCTCCCTCTGAGCTTAGGATGGCCCTGACCCTACTGGCCATTTGGAAGACTTTGAAGACCTGGCAATGTGCTTCTGCCTGGATTTCCAAGTGTTTGGAGGACCCTGTTTCTTGATGTTGCTGACATTGATGAATTGTAATACCTCATAGCCGCTATTTGTATTTAATTTCTTTTTGTATCATGTTTTAATTGTGTTTATGAGTGTTTGTTTCCCATAATCATTGGTTAGAGATGGGTGACTATACTAATTAACTAACTAATTAATTAATACCTTCTCACATGCATGCCAATATGTGGTCCCTCAAATATTTCTGATGGTCTGAAAATTGCAAAGTAACTCCAGACACCACTGCCAATAGCGAAATATGCGGAAGACATAGGTTCCAGTGGGCCACATGTTGTATATCTGTAGTAGGTGATGCCTCAGGGACTATGAGAATTGAGATCCAGGTTGAGGAAAGCTTATGCAGATGGGAAAGGTCTAGGTGAGGCAAAGCTATATAATAACTATGTGTATTATCCCAAATTATGTTGTAGGATTTTTAAATTATATCCTCCTTTGTATTTTGGGGGAAGGGGAGGGATGGTGTTGATTGTTTTGTTCTTTATGTTGTTGTTTTTAATTTCCAATTTTGATGCAAGTAAAAAATGGAAGATGAAAATACTGTGCAGATATAAACTAAGCACAGTTGATAAATAAAGGAAATAGACAAAAAATAAGACGGCATAGGAAAGTAATTTCCTGTCACTGGGAAATAACAGTCATCAGAAAAGTTGTATAGGATAAACCTGTGAATGTTTCTTCAAATTTAAACATAGCTCAGTACAAATAAGTAGCAGGTGTACAAATATTGTGTACCGGTTGACACAATAACCATTCCTATATGCAATCTGTTATCAGTTGTTGTCCTCACTGATCATTTGGTGTTGGCTGAATACACTTAACTCAGCAGTGGCATGTCTGTTTCCATGGTGCTGATTAGCTTCTAAGGTTGCATCTAAGGCAATTTAGAAAAGCTGGTATGTTAGGAATGCTCTCAGTATGCAGACATTCAACAGAAAGCTCCAGCCCAGGACTGAATTGAGAGACATAATTTTATATGCATGTTGGGGGCAGCCAAAATGCAAAGTGTGGAAATTGAGGCTCTAAGCTACAAGGGGCTGCTGAAGACCACCTTAGAAGCTTCAATTGGTCTATGGTATAGTGGTATGACCACTTATAGGCATGCCTAAGGAAGTCCATGGATGTAATGGAATGTGTGGATGATCTTGGGGAACAAGAGGAAGAGATGTTGCCGTGAAACAATCGGACAAGAGGCAGGAGCCCCCCCCCCATGTCCTAATGATCAGAAAAGAAAACTTGGCAAGGACCCACCCTATTGGACCAGCCAGTTAAAAATGGTGGCGGGAAGTTTGTGCTTAATGAAGCAGAATTAATTTATCTTGTCTATGGAGATTCTCAGTCATTGAGGTCATGGTTGTCCCAAAGGTGCTTTTTTTCATGAGGCAACTGGACTTTCTTGTTTTTCTTTGAAGACGTTTCGCTTCTTGCCCAGGAAGCTTCTTGGGATAATTTATCTTGTGTTCATCACCTGTCAGGTTTAACTGGAAGGGCTGACAATGTAACACCTTTTGCTTGATGAGTGGCACTGCTTGTCAGTTTGCTTCTGGGTACAATTTAACGTGCTGGTTGTTACCTTTTAGGTCTTACATGACAGGGCCTGGTTACTCGAGGAACTGTCTGTTCTATAGTGTCTATCTGGCTGAATCAGTCTTGCAGGGAGGTCACATGCTCTGGGTTTCTTCCATTAAACAATGCCATCTTTCTGGATTGTAGAAGTGCACCTTCTCTAGTAGCAGCATCTGCCCTCTGGAATATGGTTTCCTCCCTAGATCCAAACAACCTCCGTCCTCTTGGTAGTTCCAAGGACCTTGAAGACCTGGCTCTTCACCAAGGCCCTTGAGAGTTGGACAGCATACAAAGTAATAAATAAAATAAACTGTGTACCTGAACCTTGGATTGTTCTGCAAATTCCCGTACTGGTTTGATCCTTTGAATCTTTCCATTCACTGAAGCATCTGGATGTGACCCAGCTATGGACACGCTCCATTTTTCATAAATTCCCTGCTAGTGCATACTTGACTTTGCTCTTTTCTCTCTCAAAGGAATTTATAGCTACAGTAATACATTCTATCCTATATCTGGACAGAATAAAAGTATAACCATTTGGTATATATTATTTCTACCAGCCAAGAGGATGTCAAGTAGTTATTACTCTAGAAAATGATGGAAGTAAACTTCCAAACTTTTCTGATCGCTTAGAGAAATGTGCTGAAAATAACAGAATAAAATGAACAGTTCTTAACTTGGAAAACTAAAATAAAACAGGAATGGGATGGGGATGTATCTGGCTTAATAATAGTACTTGTGAAAATGATTGGAGCAGTGGTTGCTTTCAGATTGAGTGTGAGTCATTGGTGGAATGTGGCCACAAAATAAAACAAATTCAGTGTTAAGCTATATTAGGGAGAGTATAGTTTCTTTTTATATTTTGACGTAGATCAAGTATAGTACTTTCATCACAGGAAATGATAGTTCTCTTTTATTCAGCTATATTTTTTTAAAAAAATTCACCTACCTCCTGGTTTTTCTGTAGGAGCTCAAAGAAGCCTACATGAATGTTCCCTCCTGACAAAAGGCAGAGAGGGAAATCTTGTCAATGGATCATCCCCCTTAACATTTTAAGGAGGAAACTATCTCAGTCCTTGTGTACTTTTCAGAAAGATAGTTGAAACAGGCTTTGTTCTTTTTCTGGGAATTTTGAAAGTAAAATAGTTAAAGATGTTTGATGACGATCACACACACTGGTCTGAATGTTGCTTACAAGACAGTATGTGAAAGACTTGAGTTTGTGGGTTCTTGGGAGGTACAGAATGTAAAGAAGCATCAGGAATATTAACACCTTTGGCAGATGTAGGCAACATGGCTGGCTCAGGAATTCTGGGAATTGAAGTCCACGAGTCATAAAAGAGCCAAGGTTGCCTACCCCGACCTATGGGAAAGCCATATAGTGCAGGAATATGAGTGAACAGCATAACATGTTATTAAGCTGCAGTACATTTCACTACGTTATCTTCTCTAGAGGCTATAGTATATACTACCTTGGAGGAAATGATTAATTGTCTGAAAAAATATTGAAATAAAAGTATTTGATATTTGGAAAATAATAGCATTACTTGTTTTGTATGGGTGTACATGCCTTATCAGAAAGAGAAGCATTTTGGGATGCGCTACTACTAACTCCATTTAAAATAGTTACACTGTATAACAGAAACTGTATTGATTTTGATTGCTTAGTTGATTTAAGAAGTTGGTTTAAAACCCTATATATTTCCTCCCTTGTAGGTGCTTCAGATTAAGCCTGTTTTTATGTGTTCTTGTCAATAATGGGAACCATCCCATCTGACCGTTTACATGGTTTACATTGCCCATATCATTAAAAACAGCCTTGTAAACAGTCTGACGTTGACAGCCAAGAATGTAGAATTTTCTGCAAATCAAAAAAGGGAATTAAAGGCAAACAAAGCAAAACCCCTTATCACTTTATTTGCTAGCTTATCTTGACTTTTGTTATATCTATATTTTCTCATTTGTGGCGCAGTGGTGGTAGCAGAAGCTGTGAAGAAGAAAGCATTAACCATTAAAAGAAGTATGCCAACAATGGAAGATATGAAAGATGTACAGTTCCTTCAAGCTTCATTTTCTGCCACCAAAACAACTTGGCTTACTTTTGGCTATTCTGGTGAAATACATAACCAAGTTCTTCCTTTTCCAGCATTTCTAAATACAAGCAATGTATTAGGACTAAAATACTGAGCTGGTTTCCCCTTCAGAGCCTTTGTTTAAGCAAATTGTAATCCTTCCCTGTTGTCTTGGAAACAAAGGGCATATGTTTTGCCTTCACTGGAGGTGGACAAATGTAGGGAATAAATGGCTGAGTTAAGATGGCTGTCTGATCAGAAGCAAAAGAGGACTCATAGAACCTCATAAGGCTATGATAAGGGCTGTCTGGTTTTGATCAGATTTTTTACATACGTGCTGGAATAGACTGGTATACTGGGTATAGCTTTCTGATCAAGTCATGTTCGCAAATAATTTGTTGAAGGCTTCCTTTGAATTTTAATAAGAAGATCCTTTCTAGTGGGCTTACTATTCAGTTCAGATCAGGATATATTTTGAGAAAGGAATTTTTCTAACATGTAATGAAGTCCTGTATCAAAAGTTGTTCTTCATCGTCAAATGGTCAAGATACTGAGGCAATGACCAGGGATGGGGAAATGGTAGATTTTGACAAATTTTACTTTTGGAGTGGATTTCCTTATCGCTCTGAGAAGGTAAAGAGAATGACTAATATATTACTTAATTTTTGTTATTACAGATTCCCTGTCTGTGGTGAGTCATGGAGACGCAGGGGTTAGAATCCAATATTGCAGGCTAATTCAGTTCACTACAGTATTGCAGGCTAATTCTGCTGAGTGCCAGGAGTTTAATTGTCACCACCTCAAGGTTGACTCAGGCTTCCATCTTTCTGAGGTTGATAAAATGAGGACCCAGATTGTTGGGGGCAATATGCTGACTCTATAAACCCCTTAAAGAGGGCTGCAAAGCACTGTGAAGCAGTATATAAGTCTAAGTGCTATTGGTATTGCTGTCTGGAACTCATCACTCCTCTTTTAGCCAGAGTTCCAGCTAGGACTATTTGCATTTTCATTCATTTGAATAGTTCTCAATCAGAACAGAATAAGTTGCAAAATGTTATAATAGGATCCTCCAGATTCAGAAAATGAGTAATATAATTTTGTGATTATTTCAGTTGAGGTTAATCTATGCTCTTTAAGTATTTCTGCTGGAGACTCTATACCTACAGCTGTAAGTGCATTGAAGTCATGCAATAGTACAGTTATGGAAAAGAGAATTGTATTCTATAAGCAGCAGCAAATGATGGGACTTATTTGGGATAGCACTGTAGTGTTTAAACATAGTAAACAAAACATCATAGACCTTTGACTTATTAACAGGTAACCCCATTGAGACACATTATCTACTGTGGGCCAACAGTAAGTGGATATGTCATAGGGAAGGCATATATTAGTGTATTGTATCCAATTATGTTAAATATTTATTATAATAATTAGATCTTTGTTAAAAGAGAGAATATGTACGTTAAAGCATTCCTGAGCAATTAACTGCTGTGCCAAATCAGCTATGGTTTACATATAAACCAAATTCTTGATGGAAAACTGAAGTAGCAACTTTGGACATATAATTTGTCATCTTTCATCAAAAGCAAAACTAACAAGGAATTGAAAACAAAATAGATAGAATTGTTTTGAATTTGTATCTTTCTTGTTGATTTTGGATTTGGTGAAGGTTTCCACTAATGGTACAGAGGTGGATATAATTTTAAGTATCTTTATTCTCTGTAGTTCCATGTGCTTTTTTAAACTGCTTTGGAAGTGATGTGTGTCAGCTGGATAGATTTTTCTCAAGATTAAATCCCTACTGAACTTGACTACAGTAATTTGAGAGAGTCAGATTAACTGGATACAGACCAGTGTTGCTATATTAAGATTTCTAACCTGCTTCAAATGGTGAATGAATATCTCAGTTTTTTAATTAATTTCAGTGTAATGTCAAGAGCTGTGTTTCAAAATTTCTACTCTCGGGACTCCTTCCCATTTTTAAAAAAGTTATGGAGAACCCCAGAGGAACTTTTATGTGTATTTATTCATATTTGCCATTTTAAAAATTAAAATTGACACATTTGTAGAATATTTATTGAATATAAAAATAACAATATCAAACCCATTAGATATTAACATAAATAAAATATTTTATGGAAAAAAACTTATATTTTTAACCAATAAGAAATAACAATGAGAAGAGTGACATTTTGTAATTTTCTTCAATATCTGACACATAACTTTGATTTTACAGAACCCTGAAAAAGTCAAAACGCTGATCTAGACGATGACCGATGGATAAAAATTCTTATATATTAGACAGAAATGGGGAACTCATAACCATCCAGACACAGCAGAGGATAGCAGTTGCAACATATTTTAATACACAAATAACAGATGGATTATTAATCGATTGATACTATGTAGGCTGACCTTTTGAAGAATAAATAAGATCTGGTGAAATAGCATTGTCAGATAAATTGATTCCAATAATGAAGAGTCCATATTTTAACCCCCATTCTTGGTATATAAAACTGGTAGGTATAATTAAACACATGATGGTTGCTTAATAACAAAATAAAATTCAATGGTGAAAAAAGTAAGATTCTACATGTAGGCAAGAAAAACTAAATGCACAGGTACAGTATAGGTGGTACCTGGCTCAATAGTAGTAACTGTGAGAGGGGTCTCGGAGTCCTAGTGGACAATCACTCAAATATGAGCCAGCAGTGTGCTGCAGCTGCCAAAAGACCAACACAGTGCTGGGCTGCATTAACAGAGGGATAGAATCAAGATCATGTGAAGTATTAATACCACTTTACAAGGCCACACTTGGAATACTGCATCCAGTTTTGGTCACCACGATGTAAAAAAAATGTTGAAACTCTAGAAAGAGTGCAAAGAAGAGCAACAAAGATGATTAGGGGACTGGAGGCTAAAACGTATAAAGATCGGTTGCTGGAATTGGATATGTCTAGTTTAAGGAAAAAAAAAAAGACTGGGAGTGACATGATAGCAGTGTTCCAATATCTCAGGGGTTACCACAAAGAAGAGGGGGTCGACTTATTCTCCAAAGCACCTGAAGACAGGACAAGAAGCAACGGATGGAAACTAATCAAGGAGAGAAGCAACCTAGAACTAAGGAGAAACTTCCTGACAGTTAGAACAATTAATCAGTGGAACAACCTGCCTTCAGAAGTTGTGAATGGAACATTAGAAGTTTTTAAGAAGAGATTGGAGAACCATTTGTCCGAAATGGTATAGGGTTTCCTGCCTGAGCAGGGGTTGGACTAGAAGGCCTCCAAGGTCCCTTCCACCTCTGTTATTCTGTTAATTATTAGCTGTATATGCTATGGAATTGGTATTGACTCCTAGCAACTGAATATGTAATTAATTTTAATACATTTGCAGCTATTTTAAATCTTTGTGATTGAAGAGGGATTCAAACACCAAGTCGTATCTTAGAAGTAGGTAGATAATCCATAATTGAAAGTGTCTTTTCAAAAAATATTTGTATGTATTTTTATGTAGCTTCGTTGTTTTTCCTTATTTTATTGATGTGCTCTCGAAAGTTCATTAATTTTAATATAGTAGAATGATAGTAACATTACAGCTTCAACTTTTTTTTCATATTTAACATGGTAATTTCTATAACAACAAACTTATCTAATCAGCAAAACCCAAAGTCAAAGTTTCATTTTTTTTTCTCATCTCAAGCACAAAATCCCAAAGCGATTTCCTCCATTTTCTTTCACATCTTATACTACCTTATAATTAACTCATGGTGCTGTTTCCCCCTGCTATACAAATTTAGATATATCCTTCTGCCTTGTTTAATTGGTACATCAGTTGTCAAAACAGGTATTATCTGAAACGAAAATAACATTTCTAGGTAAAACATTCATCTTAATCACAGAAATTCTACCTAACAATGACAATTGTAATTTGTCCCATCTTCATTCCATGTCTTAACATAGTTATTTTGAAATAACATGCAGTACAGTTTCTATTTGTCATAGTCATACCCAAATATTTTACCTTCTTCTTAAGCTGAAGGCCTGTTTTATTCATCAGTTCTATTTGATTTTGCAGCTTCCTATTTTTTTACTAGGTTGAGGAGAAATTTCTATATCGCTTTTTGAGCCTATATAGGGAATGACATTGTATATTCTTTGGATCATACAGTATATTTGATATCTGAGCATATATTGGTTGTTATTTATGGCTTGGGCCTCAGCAGTGTTGTTGCTAGTCTGAATATTAAGAAGACACCTGTTTCGTGCTTCTATTCCTGCATTACGGCAGGAAAGCTTTAGGATTGTCCCCCCCCCTCATTTACAAAATTAAATTCTTCACTGGATTTAACTATTTAAAAACTTCTCTTTCCCACTCCACCGGTTTCCACTTAAGTTTATAAATACACCAGTTGCTTTGCTCTTTCCCAGTGCACACATTGGATGGATCATTATATGTTTAAAATAGAAACAGCTCTCTATACCGTTATGGGACAATTACAGGGTTGGAAGATATTTTGCAATTCACTGATGCTGGCAGGGCATCCATGCGTATGTTTCCTGGGTGCCCCCCCCCCGTTTTTTGTGGTAAGGGTAATTGTCTAGAATATGGCTGGCATTTTCAAGGGGACAGATTGCGATTAATATTTAAGGGTGTTATTTAAATATTGCAAAGTGCAACTTGAAGTAGGTCAGTGCAGGGCAACTCTGCTGTGTAAAGAGTCCTTGTTACTTCCCAAATGGCATATAATTCTGCATGGATTTGTGTTCTGAAATGTATTATTTCATCAAAATAGTACATAGAAATGGCCACCACAAGCTCAAATAGGAGCAGAAATATTCTGTATATATAAAGATAACATCTCAGCTGCTTTGTAAAGAACTAGTCATCAGTGCAGATGTAACAAACAGGCCAATTTCTCTGTGTAAAGTGACGTAAGCCTGCTTTTCAGAACATGGCAGAAAGAAAGTGTGCTTTGATGGAGTCTTGTCCTATAAGCAAGGAGAGGAGATGGGAGAGCAGGAAAGTAGTTGTACAAAATAAAAAAAAACTGTTGGCTTTATTTCTTCACTGCTGATTTAACTCTACTTGTAGTGTTCTGCCCCCCCTCCCCCAGCACTCTAGAGGAGTGTTTCCCAAACTTGACAATTTTAAGGCATGAGGACTTCAACTCCCAGAATTCCACAGCCAGCAACGCTGGCTGTGGAATTCTGAGAGTTGAAGTCCTCATGCCTTAAAATTGTCAAGTTTGGAAAACACTGCTCTAGAGCAAAATAGACATAAGAAAGTGATACAATGGTCTTGATTTCATTAATGTTTATTTTATATTGTTGGCTACTTTACATATTAATGGTGGCTGCTCTGAACATCATTTGGGGGGAAGCTTGGCTGAGGGTGGGAGGAGAGACTTGGTGCCAATGGGGAGAGGGCAAAGGGATGAATTTCAAAAGTTTGAATAAACTCCATTTCGAATACGTCTATAAGGGGAGAATTAATACTTTTGTTGCTAAATTAATAATTGTTTGCCTATTTCTGAGCCAGATGTGTTTGGAAATTAAATGGTAGCCTTGTCCCATTGAGCATCTGAGGGGGAAAATGGGAATAAATGTCTTTTGCTTGCTGTCTCCCTACCATGGGAGTAACCTCCCTACCATGGGGGATTTCTACCCTTGGCATCTTGAAAGGCTGTGTACGCACAACCGTTATTTTTCAGAATAAGAGATGAATCTTGTTTGACTGTCTTGGACATGCTTGTTGGTTTCCTTACTTGCTTGTTTCTGCTGCCCAGGAAGGGGATTTTACAAGAGAGATTCTGGTTTTCTCTATAGCAGCTAGATGGGCCATTTGGAAAATTATGTGTTTTTTTACTTAAAATCTTAAATTACTGAATTCATTCTTATTAATGGTTTTTTGGGTTATGGTGCAATAAACCCACCTCCTCCTCTCTTTTTTGGGAATCACCTAGGAATTTATTTTAAAAACTGATGTTCCATGACAGTTCTGTATCAGAACTTTGTAGCAGGTTTGTCTGGATTTTAAAAAGAAAAGATTTTTTACCCATACCAAATTGCAACCTGAGTTTGGCTTCAGAAAATAAGAAAAATTTCTCTCCCTTCCAGTACCTTGGCTGTAATAAAGTATCAAATTACAAGTAGTCCTCAAATTAAGACAATTTGTTTAATGACTGTTCAAAGTTACAACTGAGCTGAAAAAAGTGATTTACAAATGTTGCATCAGTCACATGATCAAAATTTGGGTGCTTGGCAACTGGCATGTATTTACAACAGTTGCAGCGTTGCATAATCACATAATCACTATTTGTGATTGTTGAAAGAAAAATCTTCATCGGGGTCCAATTCAAGCTGGGAATAAATAAAATGGAGACTGCTTTAGAAAAAAGGTTGTAGTTTATTGAAGAGCAGAGCCAGACAGAAAGGTGGCTCTGGAGCTGCTGGGAGTGGTGGGTTTTTATACCTTTCTGGGCTTTTGTTTGAAGTTGTTCCTGTGGCATGAACTTTGACCTGAGTCTTGAGTGTGTCTTTCTGGTATTCTGATGGTGGGTTAATTCTATTATGTCCCAAAGGTCATATCCTGCTTCCCTGGGGGTGTGGCTGATGACTATGTCCTGTATTGAATTTTTTGATGTGAGGGATTGTTGATTCTAGGGATCCTTGTCTTTCTAATCCCATCAGCTCCAAGCTTCCTAGTTCCAATCTTTCTGACAAGATTATCCCATCTGCATTTCTACAGACCTGATTTCTGCTTGGGGCAGAGAGATTTGTGTGTGTGTGGGGGGGGGTTCTGCCTAAGATTTTCTATTATTCCTTTGGGGAAATATATTCTGCCTTTTAAATATTCCCCAAAATATTTCTTTCTCTGGGGGGCTGACTTCCCACATGATCTTTCTGGGGGGCTTCAAACAAGCAAAGTCAGTGGGGGAAGCCAGATTTGCGTAACAATCATGGTGATTCACTGAAGTATTGCAGCACAAAAGATACAAAATCAGGTCCGAATCTCTTAAAAACTGCATTGCTTCGCAACAGAAGCTTCAGTCCCAGTTGTGACCATAAAACGTGGATTACCGATATAACCTTAGCAGGAGTTTTCTTTCTGGTAGCAAGAAAACATTATAACTGTCGACTTACAACAGTTCATTTAATGACTGTTCAAAGTTACAACGGCACTGAAAAAAAGGACGTACGGCCGTTTTTCACACTTAAGACTGTTGCAGCATCCCCATGGTCATGTGAACAAAATTCAGATGCTTGGCAACTGGTTCATATTTAAGACAGTTGCAGCGTCCCGGGATCACCTTTTGTGACCTTCTGGCAAGCAAAGTCAATGGGGGAGGCCAGATTCACTTAACAACCGTGTTCCTAACTTATCATCTGCAGCGATTCACTTCACAAATATGGCAAGAAAGGTCATAAACGGGGGCAAAACTCACTTAACAAATGTCTCGCTTAGCAACAGAAATCTTGGGCTCAGTTGAGGTTGTACGACAAGGACTAACTCTATTGCATGAAGATATTCTGGTACTTTTTTAAAAAATCGGCATTCATAGATCATCTTGGTTTTAACTCAAGAGTGTCCATTCTTTTTTGGAATGAGAAGATAGCTAGATGAATTTCCTATTCAGAATATTGGATGGATTTGGATTATATTTCTGATTTTCTTTCCCACCCTCACGAGTAAATTTTGCATCTAGAGGTGGCTTTCTCATTCAGACAGAGCTCATTATGAATGGAGTACTGCTCATAGATACTCTAGATCCAGCCTGACAATTGGATTAATTACATCAGGCTTTGTGTATTGCTGTTGTGTGAATTCTACTTAATTCAGATACCATCTTCTACTTTTCTTTTATTGCAGAAAAAAAAGCACCTCTCAAAGGTTAGCAGCGATATCAACTTTCCACTGATCTTAGGAAAGCCTTGAGGCCACAAAAATGCATGTTGCTTCATTGCTAGTTTGAGAAAACTTAGTTTTTAAAACTGAACGTAGTTGGCATGTCACTTAAAGAGTTTAGGTCTCCTGCTGCAATGCTAATTTTTCAGTACACCAATAAAAGGTTTGCTGTCTTCGAAAATAGAAGAATAAGCCTATATTCCAAGCTGTTTTCCTGAATCTCTCCATTTTAAAGGGAATGAGAATAACTTTCCTTTCCCTGCATCACATTTCTCTATTCTCTGAAGAAAGTAGGAGAGCCTACATTTGTATGCTAGTCTAACGTAAGTATTAGATTGCCTTCTAGACTTTCTCCCTTATGGTGATCATTTTAAAGTATTCTAGTAGTCTGTATGATGCGATGGCCAAAATACAAGTATTTCCCCTTTCAAATATATTTATATGAACTCTCATATAATAACATAAATCAAATTGGGTTTATTACAGCAGTTTCTCTTTTGTATTTTCTAATGAAAAAAAAATAGTGTGGTACATAAATGTACATGTATGCTTATATGGCCCATAGACTTAGAAGAAGATTAATTGCACCAATGAGAAAGACGACATATGTCAGTGATGGCGAACCTTTTAGAGACCGAGAGCCCAAACTGCAACCCAAAACCCACTTATGCATCGTCGGGTGCCAGGTGGGTGTGGCCCATTGGATGGGCATGGCTGCGATGGTTATGGCAGACTGGGTGGGACTAAAAAGTTCAATCAATCAATTCCAACTTTGCAAGATTTTTTTTTCCCCACAAGAAGTTGAAATTGACTGATTGATTGAACCTTTTTTTTTTTTTTGCACACGGCGGCAGAGGCCTAAAGTGAAAAGGTTTTATAAAATCCAGTTGAAGGCCTAGGACTGGAGCGACAGCACGCATGCCCACAGAGAGGGCTTTGCATGCTGCCTCTGGCACCCGTGCCATAGGTTTGCCACCATTGACATACGTTGTAGGAATACCCAAAAAGGGGAGTTCATTGATCTGTCAACTAAAGCCCGGGAAATTTTGTTCAATTTACAGCAGCTTCAGTCACATAGAGCTTTAACTGCATCCAGATGGTCATGGCATGGAAACACCTTTATCTGGTCAAATAGCTTTCTTCCCACCCCAACCTCCACTCTCCAAACCTCAGATCTCTGAAACCAAAAGCCCCTCCATTACAGAGGTACCACTTTTGTGGTCACAGGTACCACAACATTTGACTGGTCGAGGGAAAGGAACTGGTGAAATCATAAAACGTTGGCATTATATTCCTGGCATGAGACAGTTGGTACTTGGCAAAGCGGTTTGGAACTTGGTATTCCACAAATAATGGCCTTTGGCTTAGTTGCCTTGTTTGTCTTCTGCTAGCACCCCTAATCAGGAGATGTACCTGGGAATGGTTGACTGCGCTAAGTATGTTGGAGGAAGAAGGTCACAGAGTTGGCTGTAATCCTGATGATACTGCCTTGTGAATCAAGTTGTTGGCCACTGCAGGTTGGGTTCCTGGTGTGGCCTCTCTATTGTTCACAGCTAAGGTACCACAAACACTACCCAAATATACCATGAAGTAGTGCATCTTTTAAAAAAGAAATAATTTCATTTTCTGGAGAACATCTTTATTTAGCAAAACAAGCAAACAAACAAATGAATAAATAAATAAATAAATTTTAAGACAGAATAAGATCATTCCCCTTCTCCCTACTCAGCAGCATTTGTCTGAAATATCCATTCTCCAGCATGATTGATCGTTTAAGTAAACCTGACACATCAGGAAAACTGTCAGCCTGAATCAATATTTGTTAGTTCAGCAGAGAAAATAAATTGGCCTTCACAAGCTCAATTTGGCCACATCACAATTTCACAATTAGAAGAATCCTGTTCAAAATTATGTGAATGGTGCATGCCTGCCACATGATCACATATTAGTTATCTCCTGAGGTTGCACAAATACCTACATTGTCCTTAAATGGGGTAGATATCGCAACTCTATTTGCTCCAATACTTCACCGTTCTTATTTTTCACATTGTTATACCTGATTTACAACCCATTAAAGTATGTGTCTATTGCACATCAATCATATCACTTCCTTAACAAATCCCTAATGTATTTTTTTTAATTTAGAAGAGAAGAAGAGACAGAATTGTCATTTTCAGTAGGTAGAAAGTAAACAATCTTCTTTTAAATCAGTTTTATCTAAGTGATAACATAGAGCTGGTTTAGAGCAGGGCTCCCCAACCCCCGGTCTGTGGACCAGAACCGGGCTGTGGCATGCCAGCAACCGGTCTGCACAAACAAGCAAAGCCCCATCCGTGGGATGCAGGCAGCACACAAAACCACATACCCTCCGGTCTGTGGAAAAACCTCTCTCCATGGAACCGGTCCCTGGTGCCCAAAAGGTTGGGGACCTCTGATTTAAAGGACGTAAGGAATGGCCTTGAATGAAGGAGAAAGAGCTGTTACAAGGCAGTAGTGAAATAAGAGAGGTTTGAGCCCAAGCCAAGAAAATAACTTGGAAAAAAGATCTCAGATAAACCACTCACTAGTTCACATAAAGATAAAGGGAAGGAAGGGGAAGCCCATTAAGACTTGAAAAATTCTATTACTCTAACTCAGTGGTTCTCAACCTTTTTAATGCCGCGACCCCCCCCAACTGGTCGTAAGTTGAGGACTAATCAACCGGTCGTAAGTCGAGGACTACTCAACTGGTGCAGCACCGTTTGCAGAATGGGACTTTTGGCAGGCTCAGCAAGGCAGAGACAGCCTGGACAATTCCTATTGGCTTTTTTTTTTATTATTTATTTATTTATTTATTTATTTTATTGAAAGTTTTATAAATTTTACAAAAAAAACAAAAACAATACAAAACAAAAGACAACATATACAAAAAAGAAACTAAACATTACATATAAAAAAAAAAAACCCATCCCCCACCCCTCACAAAAACCCTCCCTTCCCCCCCCTGAGCTTCCCAGAGCAGAATATAGGCTTAATTAAAAATTAAGAAATAAAAATAAAAAATTAAATTAAAAAATTTATATTTATATATATATATAAAAAATATCTATATATATATATAAAAATAAAACTTATAAAAAAGCTATGTGATATTTTTGTATACCCAATCTAAATTGCATAAATTTTATCCATTTGTCCCAAACAGCAAGGAACTTCTCTTGCGTTTGTTGCTTTAAGAAAGCCGAAATCTTTGCCATTTCCGCCAGATAAGCTACTTTAAGAAACCATTCCTGCAATGTAGGCAAAGATTCCTTCTTCCAATATTGTCCTACTAACAGCCTAGCGGCTGTAATCAAATTTAACATCAAAACAACCTCCTTTGTATCACAATCTGTAACAATACCTAACAAAAATAATTGCGGAGTAAATTTTACCCTCCTTCTAAAAATTCTCTGGATATTCCACCATATTTTGATCCAAAATGCTTTTATCTCTCTGCATGACCACCAAATATGATAATAGGAAGCATCCTTATAACCACATCTCCAACATTTGGGTTGCACGTCAGGGTACATAAGAGACATTTTTTGTGGATCAAGGTGCCATCTATAAAACATTTTATAAAAATTCTCCCTAAGGTTCTGTGCTTGTGTAAATTTGACATTTCTCACCCAAATGGTTTCCCAAATGTCCAATGAGACTGGGACACCAAAATTCTGCGCCCATCTAATCATACAATCTTTAATTAATTCCGTTTCTGAGTCCATTTCAACTAATACCCCATAAATTCTCTTGATATGGGTTTGTCTTTGATCCTTAACTTGCTTAATAAGATTTCCATCTTCTCTAAGAAAACCCAATTTACAATCCACCTTCCATTTATCTACTAGTTGCCTATATTGAAACCAGGAATAAATAATATTTTCTTGCGCTAAATCTTCCCGTATTCTTAACTGCCAGTTTTGCCCATCCCATCTAAGTAACTGACTATAAGACACCATGTCCATTTTTACTCCTCTTTTTATTCCTTCTATCGCATGCCAAGGTATAGCCCATAATGGAACTTTAAAATCACTTTTATAATATTTTCTCCAAATCCTAAGTAAAGAAATTCTTAAAATATGAGATTTAAAGACCCAGTCCATTTTTTTATTAAATATTAAATAGGCATGCCACCCATAAAGTAAATCCCATCCCTCTAAATGAAGTATCTCAGGATTTGTCAAATTTACCCAATCACTGATTAGTGTTAAAACCACCGCATCGTAATATAATTTCAAATTTGGTACCTTAAGTCCACCCCTCTCACGGAAGTCTTGCATAATTTTAAACTTAACCCTTGGCTTTTTCCCTGCCCAAATAAATTTATTAAGACCCTTCTGCCACTCACTTAAATTAATCTCATTTTTCAAAATCGGTAACATTTGAAACAAAAAAAGAAACTTGGGTAGAATATTCATTTTTAAATAATTTTACATTAGAAACAGACAACATCACCCCCAAATATTTTACCTTATTAACAATCTCAAAACCCGTCAAGTTAGCCAAAATCTGCTTCTCCTGACTAGACATATTTTTAGGTAAGATTTTAGTCTTATTTACATTAATCTTGAAACCCGAAACCAAACCATAATGATGAATCAACTGTAATAAGTTTACTGCAGAATAATCAGGTTGCGACAAAGTAACAACCAAGTCATCCGCAAAAGCTCTCAACTTATATTCTTTTTTGTTAACTTCTATTCCTTTAATTTCCTGAGACTCTCGAATTTTGATCAATAATATTTCCAGTGTTAAAACAAACAACAATGGCGATAAAGGACACCCCTGTCTAGTACCTTTCTCTATTGTAAAAACCTCCGACAAACCTCCATTAACAATAAGTTGTGCCATTTGTTTTTGATATATTACCATAAGAGCTTGTAATATCTTTTCGCCAAAATTCATTTCTTCCATTACTCTTAGCATAAAATGCCAATTCAATTGATCAAATGCTTTTTCAGCATCTAAAAATATGAGCCCTGCAGAAACTTGGTTGTTCTTGTCTAAATATTCTAATAGATTAATAATTTGTCTAACATTATTTTTCATATACCTTCCTGTTATAAACCCTGATTGATCTTTATGCACTAGATGATGCGCCACCCTCATAAGCCTATTTACCAAAATTTTTACAAATATCTTATAATCCACATTTAAAAGAGATATAGGCCTATAATTTTTTGGTAAAGTAAGATCTTGATCCTCCTTTGGAATCAATGATATAAAAGCACTACGCCATGAAGGAGGAATCTCTAAACCCTGTAAGATACCATTAAAAAGATCATTTAATGGTTGGATCATCTCCTCCATTAAAGCTTTATAATAAACAGCTGTTAACCCATCCGTACCCGGTGCTTTCCCTAGTTTCAATTGTTGAATTGCTGAGGCAATTTCCTCCTTAGTAATTAAGCCATTAATTTCATGTTTCTGATCCTCAGTCAGTTTAGGAAAACTTGCCTCAGCTAGATATTTATTTATATCTAGCAGTTGCACATTAGTAGATTTGTATAACTTTTGATAATAATCCAAAAAAGATTTTTTAATCAATTCCTTCTGAGAAACTAATTTACCCTTATAATTTATTTTCTCTATTATTCTCTGTCTCTGTTTCTTTCTTAATTGATAAGCCAACCATCTCCCAGGCTTATTAGCATTACAAAATGTATTTTGTTTCATAAACAATAAATTGGTTGCCGCTTAATCTGCTATCAACATATTAAATTGTGACCTTAGTAACTTTACAGATTCTTTAATACTTTCATCAGAAGGATTTAAACTCAAGGCCATTTCTTTTGATTTAATTTCATCTTCAAGTTCTCTACGTTTCTGCATCTGCTTCCGCTTATGACAATTATTCATTTTTATCAAAACACCACGCATAAATGCTTTACCTGCATCCCATACCATTGACATTGAAGTCCCCTTATACATGTTCAAAGCAAAATAGTCCTTTAAACACTCCTTTAACTTTTGAACATTCTTCTCTTGTCTGAACAAATTTTCATTAACTCTCCAGGATCTCCTTTCCTCTTTCTCTTGAGTCAGCTCCATCCAAACTGGGCTATGATCCGTCAGTGATCTAGGAAAAATCTTTACATTCTTTACTTTATTATACAAATCCGTAGTAATCAAAAAAAAGTCAATTCTTGAAAAAGATTGGTGTCTATCAGAAAAAAAAGTGAAATCTCTCTCCTCTTGATTACATTCCCGCCAATAATCCCTTAATTCCCAGTCTTCCTTCATATCAAAAAAAGCTTTAGGTAACCTTGCTTGTTTAAGAAAAGGAGAGGAACCTTTCTTGTCCCTTTGTATATCTAAGACGCCATTCCAATCACCCATTTGAAAGCCAATAGCATTAGACTCTATTCAAGACAGTCTATTCTATTGGCTTTCAAAAGCCAATAGAATAAAAGGGAGTAGCACAGCTAAGGAAAAGGGGGGGGAAAATGGCAAACTGCGTTGTTTGGCGTCCCCCGCGAAATGGTCATTCGACCCCAAATGGGGTCCCGACCCACAGGTTGAGAACCATTGCTCTAACTGTTACCATAAAAGTAATCCTTTTAACAAAAACATTGTTTTAACAAAAACACTGCACTATTAATAGTATCAGAGTGTTTAGTGTGTCCCAGGTATATGTCAGGCAATGTCCTCTGAGACAAGTGAATATAGAAAGTACTGAACCATTCTTATGGATCAATTGCTTGTCAATGTATCTGATCACTTTTAAAAACTATTTCAGTCAGCAGTATCTTATATATTTGAAGCAAATTCTCTAATTAAATATAATGTGAAAATACTTAGTTTCACTGACCTTTAATTTATTGTTTTGACAGATGGTCCCAATTGGGTTCTTCTCTGTTGCACAACACAAGGGTGATGAATGATCTTCACCGTAACACCAAACAATAACTCGCTCTATGAGACTTAGAAGGAGATTAAACAAATGTGTGCAGAAGATGAAGCTCGGCCGTTAGCAAGATTTGAGTCATGACAGTATATTTGAAATTGAGAACATTTAGAATGGTATGCTCAACTGTCTTACCACATAAAGAAAGTTTAATATAGATGTGAGTGAGCTTGATGCAGGCTGAAATGTGCCATTTTTCTTATATTTGAAAGAAAATCAATTACAATATTCATCACATCAGTATAACTCTGGTATCCAAAAGGTAAATACACAGTCTGGTTGGAAGCATCACTGCTTCAGACCGGAAGGCGGTGCAGAGAGTGGTGAGGATGGCAGAAAAGATCATTGGCAGTTCCTTCCCTTCCATCCAGGACATGGCATATAAGTGTTGCTTGAGCAGGGTCCGCAAGATTGTCTGGGACACTACACATCCTCTTCACAACCTGTTTTCCTTATTACCTTCTGGGAGGAGGCTTCATGGTATCCAAAGCAGAACATTCAGATTCAGTTGCAGTTTTGTTCCATACAGTATTAACCTTCTGAACTCTCAAGCTTCCTCCTTCTGTTATGTATTCAAGATGGTCAGTGATTAATATTTATATATTACTTATATGTAAGGGTGTAGATCTATACATATGTTTTATATAGCATGTTTAAATGTGTGTTATGTATGTGTACACTTTGAGAACAAGCAACTAAATTTCATTTTTAATATGTGCCAGTGTGCCCACAGTAAAAAGTGACAATAAAGGTTAGCTGTCTGTCTGTCTGTCTGTCTGTCTGTCTGTCTGTCTGTCTGTCTGTCTATCTATCTATCTATCTATCTATCTATCTATCTATCTTGCTCATAGATTTATTAGTCTACATCAGTGTTTCTCAACCTTGACAATTTTAAGGCATGTGGACTTCAACTCCCAGAATTCCACAGCCAGCAATGCTGGCTGTGGAATTCTGGGAGTTGAAGTCCACATGCCTTAAAATTGTCAAGGTTGAGAAACACTGGTCTACATACTTTTAGTGGATTTGATTATGTAATTCACTTCTTGAAAGAAATACTTAGGCAACCAAGTTTTGACAGTTCCTTGGCCCATTAAGACAAGCAGTTGTAGTTTGTTTTGATCTCGGTGAGACAGTTCGCCAAATAGTTTTGCCTTTGAAACTTGTGTGCAATCTAATTCTAGAAAGCTTTTGTAAGTCTCCACATTGTGGCATTAATAGTTGATGTGTTGATAGTTTGGAGTCTAGAGCAAAATATTTTTATAGTGTTAGCAAAGTTTGTGCACTCTTAAATGTGACACTTCACAGAGAAAGACCTCAATGTTTGTATTAGATAAAGAATTAATATTGGAAGTTGTTGCAGTCTAGCTTTGGAACTCAGTTAATTGAGGAAAAGTAATTGTATTGGTAGAATTACTCAGCTAGGAAAAAAAAAAGAAAAGGAAAAACTCTGTGATGGATGCACATCGGCTGCCAGAACCTAATTGTTAGGAGCCAGATATGCAGATAAAGAATTAAGGTGCCTCTGCTTGTTTATAGAGATTGCTGATTGGCTTTTTTGATTTTTCATGCATATATGCTGGATAATTTACTGTGTTATACCTGAGTGCGTTAAAAATAAAACAGCCTGCATTATGTAGTTATATGAAAACTCTTTAAAACTATCTTGAAGGAGATATTAGGACACTAACTGAAGGATAGTCAAGTCTTATTTCTCATAAAAGCTGAAATTAGAAACATGCAATTTATGCCTTGAAGAAGTTGAGTGCGGAAGAGACAGCATTTTGGATGGCCCTTGATAGGTAAAGTTACTTTTGCTGCCAGTGACTGCATTTTGGGTTTGAATCGTCGGATAGTCAAACTATAGTTTGTTTGGCACTTACAAGTTATATCTTGATACCCAAATAAAATTTACAAAGCAAAGGTTTTCTTCCACTTATTTATATCCCATATTAAGTCAGACAGTCATGCAGTTTTGTCCATGGTCCAATCTCAACTGATTTAGCCTACTTCCAGGCCTAATGTTTGCTTTTACAGAGTAGTCTCTAAACTTTATTGAACTCTCTGGAGTGCTCTGTGTACTTGAAATACTGAGTATCTCGGTATATTGTTGCTCAGAGAGACTACACTACTGTGCAGCCTCATTTGATGTTGATTGAGGACCAGGAAGCATTTGAAGATTTGGTGTGGGGTCTCCACCTAGATCAGGGGTAGCCAACCTTGGCTCTTTTATGACTCGTGGAGTTCAACTCCCAGAATTCCTGAGTCAGCTAAGCTGGCTCAGGAATTCTGGGAGTTGAAGTCCACGAGTCATAAAAGAGCCAAGGTTGACTACTCCTGACCTAGATCATCAAATTTGGTGCCTCTCCTCTAGAATAATAGTAACAAAAGCTACCTCACAATAACACATGTCGTTCCCTTCTTTGCAACATTGTTTCTAGTACTCTTCCAAAACAAGTAGATTATAAAGGCTGAATAATAACTAATCAATGCTTGAAGAAACTGTCTGATTTTTTTTTTCTTATCAGTCAACAAGACAGAATTGCCCATCAATATTGGAATTGTGGGTTAAGGTGTAGGATGCAAAAACACAATTTATAGAAGATATTGAAAATAGCTTCCTTTTATTGATAGAATGCTTGAGTTTTTAGAATTGGTATTGCGGCGAGATCCTCTACTTTATATTCTCTCATCAATGTATTGAGATTTAACAGCTGTATCTGAACAAACCCACTTATTTACTATGGAGAATTAGGTATTGTGCTCCAAGGTAATTTACAGCATTCTGTTTTTCAGGGCCATAACCTGATCTTCTCACTCTCTAGTTCTTAAATGCAAAATGCAATTAAGATGTTGACCTCAGAAATATTTGTTTGACAACTGAAAGCATACAACCCTGTGTAAAACACTTAATGCTTTTCTGTTTATCTTTCAGCTGGTATGCAAACTTTGATAGCAAAAGCAAAAAAGGAAAATTTGTTGGATTTTGCATTTTAAGTGTTCTGTCGGAGGTAAATAATTTATGGGCAAAGTCCAAAGATGTAATATCTCAGCCATGTAGGATAATATTTGAAACTGAATCAGAGCTTAATAGACAAATATCTCATTTCTCTTTGTAAGTCATATTAGTCATTTGAGACTGAAACTATGGGTTGGGAGGCATCCATTCCCTCCCCCCCTTTCCTGTGTTTTAATGTTTTTGCTTTTCCTTTAAACCTTACAAGATGATAACTGATTAGAAGAAAGCTTGTGTTACTGACTTTTCTTTGCCTCCTCAGTTTTCCAGCATGAGGGCACCAGAATGATGTAGAGGTCAATGCTAGGTTTTAACTGGGGAAACCATAAACCTCAATGGGCTGTTGTGAGGATCCAATCATTGGTTGGGTTTGACACTTGTAAGCAACCCTAAGTTGGAAGGAAGAGTGGAACAAAGATGTGACTAATTAAAATGTATTTATTTATACCAGGGGTAGGGAACCTTGGCTCTTTTATGACTTGTGGACTTCAACTCCCAGGCTGGCTCAGGAGTTCTGGGAGTTGAAGTCCACAAGTCATAAAAGAGTCAAGGTTGCCTACCCCTGATTTATACCATAGAATTATGTTCTATCTTCCATTCAGGAGTTTAATGTGGCATATATTGCATGCCCTCCTAATCCTTCTGCACAGTAACTTTTCAGTATCCAGTGAGATGAGTTGAGTGAAATTTATCCTGTGAGCAGATAGACTGGAAGTCTCATTGTACATTAATATGTCCCACTGAGGAAGTATGAATGCAGGGAGGAAATTAAAGAACTTAGTTTACTTGTAGAGGGAAAACATGGGATTTTTTTTATTCCCTTTGTTGTTGTTGTTAATTGCGAAGTCGTGTCCGACCCATCGCGACCCCATGGACAACGTTCCTCCAGGTCTTCCTGTCCTCTACCATCTTCTGGAGTCCATTTAAGTTCACACCTACTGCTTCAGTGACTCCATCCAGCCATCTCATTCTCTGTCGTCCCATTCTTCTATTGCCCTCAATCTTTCCCAGCATTAGGCCCTTCTCCAGTGAGTCCTTCCTTCTCATTAGGTGGCCATAGTATTTGAGTTTCAGCTTCAGGATCTGGCTTTCTAAAGAGCAGTCGGGGTTGATCTCTTTTAGGACTGACTGGTTTGAACGCCTTGCAGTCCAAGGGACTCGCAGGAGTCTTCTCCGGCACCATAGTTCAAAGGCCTCAATTCTTTGGCGCTCAGCCTTTCTTATGGTCCAACTTTCACAGCCATACATTGCAACTGGGAAAACCATGGCCTGGACTATACGCACTTTTGTTGGCAGGGTGATGTCTCTGCTTTTTAGAATGCTGTCTAGATTTGCCATAGCTTTCCTCGCGTCTTTTAATTTCTTTTATTCCCTTACTAACCATGAAATGGGGAAAGGAGCTGAAAAAGGTGCCAACATTTTAGATTTGTTTCTGTTAGTCATATCTTCAATCAGTCAGTCAGTCAGAGCTGGAGGGGGACCTTTGAGATCTAGTCTACCCCCCCTTGCTCAGGTAGGAGTCCCTATACAATTTCAGACAAGTGACTGTCCTGTCTCTTTTTAAAAACCTCCAGTGATGAAACACCCACAACTTCTGAAGGCAAGCTGTTCCACTAGTTAATTGACCTTACTAGAAGTTTCTGCTTAATTCCAGATTGCTTTTCTCCTTGTTTAGTTCCAAGCCATTGTTTCTTATCCTGCCCTCTGGTGCTTTGGAAAATAAGTTGACCCCCTCCTCTTTGTGGCAGAATACTGGAATACTGCTCTCAGGTCCTCCCTAGTCTTTCTTTTCTCTAGACTGGCCAAACACAAATCCTGCAGCCATTCTTCATAGGTTTTTGTCTTCAGGCCTTTAATCATCTTAGTTGCTCTTCTCTGCACTTTTTCCAAAAGTCTCACCATTTTATTTTTTGTAATGTGGTGACCCAAACTGGATGCAGTATTCCAGGTGTGGTCTTACTAAGGCTTTATGAAGCAGTCATGAGATTTTGATTCTATGCTTCTGTTTATACAAACAAGGATTGTATTAGCTTTTCTGGCTGCTGTCACACATTGCTGCCTCCTATTTAAGTGAGCCAGCAATGTGCGGCTGCAGCCAAAATATCTTGAAGCTGATGTTCTGAAATAGTTTGATAAACTTGGCTATGGGATAACAGGCACAGTATGCTAGAGAATATTTCTCTCAAATTTCCAAAAGTAGACATATTTATAAAAGGAGAACTTAAACAGGTGGTATGTCAAATTCGAATGAAAGAATGTGCTACTGTTGGATATATTATTTGTTGGTTTATTTCAATTTATAAGGCTATCCAGCTCAAATTCATTACTCTGAGTGGCTAACAATAATTAAAACAGCACATAAAAAAAAAAAAGAAACAGCAACACACAGGTGATCTGCAATCAGTGTAAAATAAACTCATCAACCATTGCACAGGCTCAACCACACTTCACATCCCCTGGTCTCGTGGCATATTTGGGATACAGGACAGCAGATCAGAATGTTGAGCGGCAACAAAACATGAATTTATAAAAGCAGACCCAAAGCACATTGGACCAACTCTGTTCTCAGCTATGTTATTCCCTCTTCAGTATCTCTGAAGAAGCTTTCTGGTGCTGAAGAGAGGCTCTGAATAAATAGAATAATTAGAAACTAACAGTACCTGATACTTCCTAACCCCTTTCACTTCATGTTGTGCTTTGCAAAAAAAAAAACCCAAACCATTCTACTTTCTCCTCACCTTCTACTTTTTGTAGTTTGAAAGGAAAAATATATTCTACCACTCAAATTGTATAAATACTTTATTTATACTTTATTGCCCAGTCTACCATAAACTAGTCACTTTACAGATGTGTGGATTTTAATTTCCCAGCCAGCTTATCCATTCTCAAGAATTCTCAAGGTTCTTATCCACATTTTTGGAATGGAACCCAGAAATTGAACTAACTTTCTCTAACTTGAGGCATTCTGTATGTGCCAATGCAGTCTTTCCCAGCGGATATGCTTTCCATAGCTCAGAAAGAACTGGTGAGCATCCTAATTAATGTGCGGAAGTCTGTTTCCGGGAATGCAGAATCTTAAAAGCGTCTTTTCAGTTGCCTTCAGGAAGGAAACCCAAGAATGGACTTGCCTTTGAGCTGAACTTAGTAAATCCTACTTGTAAATAATAAACGGTTGCCAGTACTTTTAACTGCTGCTATGGGAACTGCAGCCCTGGAATGGATTTCAGTGAGTTCTGTGTATGTTGAGCTTTTAACCTTGACAAGTGACAAATGGATTTCACAGCTCTTTTGAAAGTAGTTTAGTCCTCCTTGAAGGTGCCAAGATAGATGGCTCTCAAGAGATGATGCCTCTGAGATAAAGTTCACTGGAGAGTTAATACACAACATTTTCTCTAGGATATTTTGAGCATTTCTAAAAGCTGAATATTTCCCCCTTCTTCTAAAGCTGGAAGCAAGGTTTGATGTACAGCAAGCCACTGACCAATGAGGCTTCTTTTCACCAGTCTGCATGAGGCAGTTGATATCAAGAGTCAGGTAGTTGCAAACCAAAGAAACAAGAAAACAACAACTTTTCAGAAAGGCTTTTTTTTAAAAAAAAAAAAGCTGGCTTGGTATAAAAACACAATAATGACAACTGCAAGAGTAGATTCCTAGCCAATCTTACAGTGAATTAAATGAAGAATCTTTTTGAAATATTTCTTTCTGATGCCTCTCACATCTGGACTGGGGTCGGTTCTTTTCACCTAAATTGCATTCCGTCTCTGATTTCTTCCCAGTGGAAGAGAGAAGTAAGGCCTCTTTACTGTGTCTGTTGTGTGTCAAAAGGTAAGATTTGAAATGGGTTATACTTTGTTTTCAATCTCTAGACCCAAGATACTTGTCACTTTCTCTCAAGCTACTTCTTCATCACTTTGATTTCCATGCTAAAGCAGAGAGATGATTGAGCTTGGATTAGAGCTCAGATGTCCTGGTGGGAAGGATAGGAGAGAGTTGTAGGTAGGAATGGGGAGAGCATTCAGAGTTCCCAGTTCTTCCCAGTTCAAAGCCATTATGAATTTGGATGACGTATTTGTGGACAATTCTTTGCTGCCTATGTTAGAAGTTGGAATGCATCCATTCATTGATGCTCAACAAACAAATCATTCTCATTGTCATTATACTGGTTGATTTTTTTTGTCCGTTAGTCCAGCAGCAGTTATGAAATTACCTGATTACCCATAGCTGGTGTTATATTTATATTGACAGGAATTCTTGAGGTTATTGGAAATCTTGTAATGTGAACTGTCCTGTAGTTTTCTGCAATGATTCATTGATATTTTAATGCAGTTACGCTAATGTCAGATTATGTTTAAGATAGAAGGAGCTTTCATAATCTGACAATTTGATATTGTCAGCATTTTTTCACCATGCATTTTATTTTATAACTGACATATAATGCTAATTAATCAAAGTATTTTGAACACTTTTCTTATTGTCAAAAAGGCCATTTTATTCTCCCAAATTATAATTTTGATGAGAATTTGAATTCCGTTCTTGCAAATATTTTTGGTGTTACATTTTCTTCCATTGGAAACATATTGTTGTTCTTTAAGAATATGGCTCCTGTCCTTGTGTAAGATAAGATAAGATAACCTTTATTGTCATTTTTTACTGTGGGCACAACGACACACATCAAAAATGAAATTTAGTTGCCCGCTCTCAAAGGGAACACATACATGACACACACCTGTGTATTTAAAACAATGAACTTTTTTGAAGTACCACTGGTACTGATACTTCTTGGGTATGCTAGAAGAAACTATCATAAAAATTCCAAATCAAAACAGATATTTTTCATCTGATTCACTTTCATCTGAATGTTCATGAGGGCATCCTGCCTTTTTACTTCATTTTGCACAGTGAACTCTACATTCAAAGACATGTCTCAATGAAATGGAATAAACATTCAGTGTATAAACACCCACACCCACTCGTGTGTGTGTGTGTGTGTGTGTAGAGATAGATAGATGATAGATGATAGATAGATAGATAGATAGATAGATAGATAGATAGATAGATAGATATGGAGAGATACATATAGTGTCAGATAACTGGACCAGTCATTTTAACTGATGGGTTGCTAAATGTTTTGAGTGTTGTATCACAGTAAAATAAAGAAACATTCCCTTAAACTAAATAACAAGCAATTTGTTGCTATTCTGCAACTTCCAAAATCTGCTTATTGACTTCCTTTAAAGGTGGAATTTCAAAAAGCAGAAGCAGAAGGGAAAAGAATATAGCAATAGCTATAGCATTTAGACTTATGTACTGTTTCACAGTGCTTTACAGACCCCTCTAAGCAGTTTACAGAGTCAGCCTATTGCCCCCAACAATCTGGGTCCTCATTTTACCAACCTCGGAAGGATGGAAGGCTCAGTCAACCTGAAGCTGGTGAGAATCAAAATGCTGGCAGTCAGCAGAATTAGCTTAAAATACTGCGTTCTAACCATTGCACCACTACAGCTCCTTGGCATGACTATTTATTCAGTAGGGGGTTTTCATTACTTAAAAAACGGTGGACAAATAAGACATACCTATTGCATATCTTACCTAACAATTATTAATAGCTCTAATAATCAGGGCTTTTCTGTTGTTTCTAAATAATTAATTGCTTGAACAAAAGATTCTGAATTTTGGCTTTTACCATATTGTTTGATGTTATGCATTTGTTTTGAAAACTTCAGGGTTGCCACTCAGAATAAAGCCATTTGAAACTTGGCTTTTATTCAAAACACAAACAACAAGTAATAACCTGCTACTTCCTGGCATTTTTATTTTTTAATTGAAACACGATGGGGGAAGCATTAAAAGAATTGCTTCTGGGATTCTTTCCAACACCTTTGACAGCACTGGCCGTACTTGGTGTGTATGCACATTGGGAAATGCTGGGTGGGATGCATAAATTTTGGCTGGGTCAGATGATCAGGAGGGAAATGGGCTTAGGATAGAGCAGATGGCAACATTTTAAGCCATTTCCCAGCTGTCTTGTAGGGATGCATTCACCATCCCGGTCCTGCCTATTTTCAGTCTCTGTCTTTGTTTTGCCAACTTCTTTCCCACACTAGATTTAGTCCAGTTTCACTCTATTTTCAGAGAGTTCCCCATCACTACAGAAAATGTTTTACATAATTTTGCATAATTTCTTTTCAATAATATTAGATGGAAGGAATAAAAAAGTAGTAGTATCCTTTATGTGTAGTAGACTCCTGTTGCTTTTTATCAGAGGAGTGCAAATCATCCTTGTGCCAAGCGGTATGGTCTGTGTTTAAGGTTAGCAATGAAGCATGTTACTTAAACAGCAAATAAAATGATAATGCAAGTGTTTTCATATATGCCACTTGAGTTCCTAGAAGGGAGAAGTTGGAGGGTTTCATCAAAATGACTCCATATTCATCTTCCACATGCTGCTTGGTTCTGGAGTGTTGAATCTTCCTTCCTTCCTTCCTTCCTTCCTTCTTTCCTTCCTTCCTTCCTTCCTTCCTTCCTTCCTTCCTTCCTTCCTTCCTTCCTTCCTTCCTCCCTCCCTCCCTCCCTCCCTCCCTCCCTCCCTTCCTTCCTTTATTCCTTCCTTCCCAAATAACTCAAGGTAGGGAACATATCCAACACACCTTTCTCCTCCTATTTAACCACACAACAACAACCCTGTCAGGTAGATTGAGCTGAGAGAGAGTGACTGGCCCAAAGTCATCCAGCTGATTTTCATGACTAGGGTAGGATTTGAACTCTCATTCTCCTGCTTTCTAGCCTAGTGCCTTAACCACTAGACCAGGGGTAGGCAACCTTGGCTCTTTTATGACTCGTGGACTTCAACTCCCAGAATTTCTGAGCCTACCCCTACACAAGACCAACCTGGATCTTAGTTTTTAACAATGTTGTTTGCAAGCTGTATTCTCACTTAAGTAGAAAGAAGGAGGGCACCAGGATTTTTTTCCCCTTCATGATTTTTGGCATCTTAATTATTTAACGCTCAAGAATTGTATGAGGATGTCTGTGTGAGATGAATGTACATTGATTGTCATTGTTACGCATATTAGATAAAAAGACTATGAATCCTGGCTAACTTTGGTAACATTTCCTTACAGATAACAGTATAGTTACTCAGTATTGCACTGACTAGCTAAGACAGTGGTTCTCAACCTTTTTAATGCCGCGACCCCCAACCGGTCATAAGTCGAGGACTACTCAACCGGTCGTAAGTCGAGGACTACTCAACTGGTGCAGCACCGTTTGCAGAATGGGACTTTTGGCTGGCTCAGCAGGGCAGAGACAGCCTGGACAATTCCTATTGGCTTTTGAAAGCCAATAGAATTAGACTCTATTCAAGAGAGTCTATTCTATTGGCTTTCAAAAGCCAATAGAATAAAAGGGAGTAGCACAGCTAAGGAAAAGGGGGAAAAAATGGCGGACTGCGTTGTTTGGCGACCCCCGTGAAATGGTCGTTTGACCCCAAATGGGGTCCCGACCCACAGGTTGAGAACCACTGAGCTAAGATAAAGACCTACCATATGCTTGGATAGTTGTGGGAACATGTATGGTGATATGCTACTGAATCCTGTTAGATTATGAGATGTATAGGCTCCTTCAAATAACAGGAAAATAAGGCTCCGAGGAAAACCGCTTTGTGGTTTTGATGAAAACCAACATTTGCCACAAATTGGGTTTATTGTACTCATAAACACTTCCCAGTACGAACTAATCTTCCTTTAAATTGACATGTTTTATTTAGAAAGTATGTTGTATTTAGAAAGTCTACTGTATGACAACATAATGGAATGTACATTTATTTCCCCCCATATGTTTATAATAACATTTGGTAATGATTGAATTGATCTTATACGGAGTAATTGCAAAAAGTTCTGCACTGCACCCATACAGGCATATATACTGTTGTTATGACTGTAGTTTACGGCCCTTTTGAAAAATAGCCTCAGCAACAAAGGTCTACAGCAAATAACCATTCCTTCTAAATAGATGGCATAGACAGAGCATTGGCTGAGAACATCCTGCCTATTTCATAGTGTCCAATGTAATTACACCTGGAGCCAGAGAACAGTACAGCATTTTAGGTGTTCATCCATCATCTTATTTCCACCAAGAGCGCTCTTTCTTTTCCAGGACTTTAAAAAAATGGTTTGGGACTGAAGCTGCTTCTAGACCAGTGGTTCTCAACCTGTGGGTCGGGACCCCATTTGGGGTCAAACGACCATTTCACGGGGGTCGCCAAACCACACTGTCCGCCATTTTTTCCCTTTTCCCTAGCTGTCCTACTCCCTCTTATTGGTGGCCACACCCACTTGGGGGTCACCACAACATGGGGAACTGTATTAGGGGGTCACGGCATTAGAAAGGTTGAGAACCACTGTTCTAGACTGGTGTCTGATTATTTGTTTTTGAAATTTTCCATCTCATATTTGGCTAACAATGAAGCACTTTTATCCCCTAGCAATTACCTCCTGGAAGTAGAACTGCCAAAACAATTTCCCTTTCTTGAGATGAGGTGTCAATATATTGGACTTGTTTTGAAAGTACTGCAGTGTCTGGCAATGATGCCATGCTTATAAGAAAGCAAGGGCAGCAGCAACAGGCACAAAATCTGAAGTAGATAAAAGCAAGGTTCCGAATTTCCTAAGAAATCTTAAACACTATTTGGCAGAACTATTTCCACTCTATACAATACTTCCTGTCTAGCTACGATAATTTCCTCGGATCTTTGAAGCAGACATGTGTAATGCTTTTGAGAAAAACAATGAGAAGTTCCTCATTGTTAAGTTGAGACAAAACAACTTTTCTGGCAGGAAAAGTTTTTCTGAACACAAATCAAATACAGTAAAAGAACTTTGTTCAGAAGTGTAAAAAACACACACCACTGTGTATGTTTGTTTAGAAGTGCAAGTCCCAGCATACTACTCCCTAAGAAGTATATTCTAAAATCAGTGATTTAGTATCAGCCTATGCATAAAAGAGTTAGGTACACCCACAATCTCTGGCATATTTATAGACTAACAAGCCTAGAGGGTGTCACTTTTAGAATGTATCAGATGGCACAATTCTGCAACATCCTAAATGTGGTTAAATAGCAACTTAACAATTATCATTGAGCCCGCCTTGCTTGTTACGTAAATTAAGAATAGAAAGAATATGAAAGAATTTATATTTTTAAATTAAGAATATAAAGAGCTGCATAACATATTCTAGCCTTAGATTGCATCATAATTAGAGGCCAATGGCAGCTTGTGGCCCTCTGATTTAGGATTATGATATACAAATAACTGTAAATCAGAGTTTCAGTGATGCAGTTCTATAATCAAGGGTGGTCTCAAGTCAAATTAGATGCCTTTATCAGTGTGAAGGAATCATAATGAAAGAGGTTGGACACAGGGAAAGATGCTGATACTTAGTAGCCTTGCCATGTCTTATTATTAAAAAAAGTAAACATTTAGGGCAACATTTATAAGTATTGCTATAAGCTCATTGATTTTTATAAAATGTAACCTTGATCCAAATGTCAATGGAATGTAAATGTAAGGTTTGACCCAGGAGTGCCTATGGATTGGTCATACTGGGGCACATAAGACTTAAATTAAATTTCTGGTTGTGTTAGCAGAACTAGCACAGAATTATATTGTTCTGTTAGCCGAAGAAAATAAAGTTAAGGTTTATGGCTAACCAAATTAAAACGTTTTGAGAGCTGGGAAAGTAAATGAAGTCAAAAGCTTTTAGCTTGCCACTCCTAAAAAGCTTTATTAGACAGAGAATTTAATGAGATAGTGATTTTCATTGACCATCTACTTATATCAGAAGGCCATCAACTTCTCCTACATGGAGATGAACTTGTAATTATCCCAGAAACATCAGCAAAGCCATCAAATCTATAAAGTGCTATGATTCGGTGCTTTGTGGATCTACTTCAGTGGGATAATTTGATTTACGTTTTGTCAAATTGAAGGAACTATTTGAAATTTCAGTCAAGCCTATATTTTCTATCACTATTACGTGATTGAGAATGAACTGTTTCAACAGATTCTCTCGGAGACTGCATAGTTATTTCTAGCACACTTGTGCATAAATCTTATTAATATTACATGTTTTACTTTTTTGGAGTATATCCTATTAATTTCCCCAAGTAATAAGGTGGGCCTAGAAAATTATTCTGAGTGGAAAGCAGTTAGGGGAAAAAATGCATTCATTCAAATTCATTAGCATGCTTAGTTAGAAGTAAAAATGTTGGAGCAAGTTACATTTGTGTTAGCTTGCCCAGAAGCCAGGTCTTGACTGTACAGCTTGCTTACCACACACTTGTGTAGGAAATAAATTATGTTATTAATTGAGGAGGTATAATTCCCTATAATAAAGAACGTGTGGTAGGGGATGTATGGAACATTTTGAGGCAGTTCCACTTTAATACTGCCACAGGACGGTCGTCTTCATCTCCAAATGCCATTTTTTCAAGTGACATGACACCATTTCACTGAATGCTTTGGGAGCTTAAGAAAGGGAAACTGAAAAAAACACTTGCGAAGAATGAGAAATTACCCTTCACTATTAAGAGGTTGAGCAGGTAATTTTAAAAACGTGGCTCATAATTTATCAGCATGTATTATTATGCTCTGGATTAAAGTTCCTTTGAATGGCATCTTATATACTTTTGGAATGGTAAATTAACTTTTACAGTATAATTCTCTATAAACAGCCAACTTGCAGTATTGTGCTACATGCGTGGGAGGGAGTGCTAAATAGGAGGCATAGAATGAAAAATGGGAATTAAAAAATGTCTGTAGGCTGAAGATTGGAAAGCTGCAGCAAATGCTGAGATCATGGCATTTATGAAATGAATGCCGTTAATAGTGGTCACCACCTTGTGTTTAATGATTTGTTATAAAAAATCTAAATTGCTTTTTTATTCTTTTCTGTGTATCTATACACCTTTCTTATTTGATATAATGTGGGAAGACAAGGTACTTAAGTCTCCAAGTATTTAGGATTGTTTAGGTAGGTGTATAAAATACATTTATCTCAATAGATTTAATTGTTTCATGGCCAATGCCAGTCCAGAAAACAAGCTCTAAAACATTGGCAAATTACAGGAGCTTCAGTTTTTAAGATTATAGAAGAACAAGAATGCACTTCATGTTTTATGCTGAAGTACTTCTAAAAGAGGGAACTTGCTACAAATGTGCCAGTACTTTGGAGTACACAGGAGTACAACTCTTAAAAGGAGGCACAACTTTTCCCAGGATTGTGTGGCACTGAAAAAGGAAATACTTACACATCCCAAAGCACAGCATAGCCCTAGAAGTCATATTTTCTTGCAGTGGAAAGATCTAAACTATATTGAGGTCATATAGATCCTTGGACTTCATGCAAGAGTCTTCATTTTTTTAAAATTGAAATTGACAGGATCCAATCCAATCACATTAACTAAATGTGATTCAAATTATGCTAACCAAGTTTCAGTCGCTAAAAAAGGATAGTTATAAGTAAGTAATACAACTGTTCAATGATACCCTATTTTTATTTGGGCATTCTGAGGAAATACCTCTTTATTTCCATTATGCAGTACTTAAAGTTCTCCCAAACAAAACCCCCAGGCTCCTTACCTAGGAATCCCTTACACTTTTCACTTCACTTCTGCGTATCTTGGGGTTACAACAGCAACCAGATCTGCCAGGATTGCCGTCTCTAAGCAATGTGGTCATGTGACATGACACTTTATTACCTCACTGCTTAGCGATGGCAATTCCGGTTCCAACTGCCATCATAACAATAACTACCAATATTCACTTGGAAATCTATTACTTTTGCTTAGATGGGGAAGCATAGGCCTACTTTTTAAAACACAACTGTTTCTTGATTTCCCAGATGCTATTTTGATCATGCATCAGAGTGAATAGTATTATAATTTCTGCAGAAACACAACCAAATTTTTTTATAAAAAGTATCCACATATACTTTGCATGACAAAACACATGCTGAATCAGTAATCAAGTAAATCTTATTTCCCAGGCACATGTCTCCCATCTGGGTTTCCTCCTACCATCTATTTCTGAAAGATTCCTGAAAATAGCCATTAGATAAAAATGTGTTTGTACAGGAATCTACACAAACTTTTTGGCAGAGCGTTACATATTTCATAAGAATTAGTATTCTTCCTTTTTTTCCTCCCCAGATCTGCTTTGCCAGGAACAATGAGAGGAAGCGATAGAATTCCTGATCCACATTCAAGTCAAATTCCCCTCAATTGGGATGTTTTTTCCCCCAGTGCCTAATCAAAAGAGTTGTGGTTTGAGCTTCCTGGGTATTATGATTTAAGTTGGGATTTTCTCCTTCAAAGAGTAACTGCTGTTTTGATTACTCCACAGAAAGGAAAAGCACTCCATGTATGCCTTCAGCTAAAGGGCAGTTTCTGAAATGACAGTAGTTAATATTTACTTATGGCCAAGGACCAAAATATTATACATGGTATAGTAGAGTCCAAAATAGGTAAAACTTAGAGGAAGTACTGGAGTTAAAATGATCTTTAATTGAATTTACTGAATTAAGTTTTTGAATTTAGTCAAACCCAAGAATGGAAATAATGTCAATGAACCACTGTTTGCAGATGATCAGGAATTGCTAGCAAGGCCAGATCTACCTCAAAAACCTCCAAGGGAGCTGAAAAACAGGCCATCAGGAGACACCAAGCCCTAGAGAAAGAATTCTCTAAAGCAGTGGTTCTCAACCTTCCTAATGCCGCGACCCCAACCATGTGGTCGTAAGTCAAGGACTACCTGTATTTCCCTGTGGGCGGGGCAGGAGGAGGCGCGCACACTCTGCCTCTCCTGCGGCTGCATGCAGGCCATCGCCCAGCAACCGCCTCAACCCGGGAGCACCGCGCATGCGTGGTGCCACCCCCTGCGCTGGCCGAGGCATAGCTGGCAAGCGGCAGTGAGGGCGCAGGGCAACCACCGGCTGGGCCACCAGCTGGCCCAGCCCAAGGGAGGAAAGCCACCCGCCAGGCCCCACGCACGCCAGCAACCCTCCCTGCGCCTGCTGGCCTCCCACCTCCCACCCCTGGTCCTCTTTTACTTACATTTAGTAGTTGCTCAGCAGGGAGGGGTGGAAACGTCCAGAAACCTTGCCTTAGCTTCAGACAACTTGCAGCACCGTTTGCAGACTGGGGCTTTTGGCGGGCTCAGCAGGGCAGAGACAGCCTGGACAATTCCTATTGGCTTTTGAACGCCAATAGAATAGAGTCTCTTGAATAGAGTCTATTCTATTGGCTTTCAAAAGCCAATAGAATAAGAGGGAGTACACAGCTAAGAAAAGGGGAAAAAAATGGTGGACTGCGTTGTTTGGCGACCCCCGTGAAATGGTCGTTCGACCCCAAATGGGGTCGCGACCCACAGGTTGAGAACCACTGCTCTAAAGCACAGAAGCTAGCCAGATTGGAGACCTCACAAGCCGAAGTGCCTTCTTTTGATCTACCCCTGGGCCCTCCGCTTCTCCACTGGGGATATGGTCAACAGGGGAATCTCTCCCATCTCCTGCACTGGGGGACACGGACAGGGTTCATCCCATCACTCAGCCCTCCGCTCCATGGGCTCAACACGTCGCCCCTGAAGCTACTTTCACCCCCACTGCGGCCAGGCTTAGGCCAAGTGAACCAGTCCCCCTCCCCACGGAGGACCACCTAGCTGAGATGATTGCACAGGTGGTAGAGCGCGCTCTTGAGGCCAGATCGCAAGTGGCTAGGTCACCCGCGGTCACCTTTCTATCCACCCACCAGCCAGCTACTGAGTTCTATCACACGCCTTCTTCCCCTTCACAGTCCATTTACTCTGGGGACTCATCATCTTGTGAATACTAGGCTGATCTGGAGATTCCGATGTCTGAGGACGAGGAACCCTCCCCTGAGACACCATCACTTAGCGGTCTCTTTAACCCTGCCTTTTTTGTGCCCCTGCTTCGTAAGGCCACTTCCATGGCACATCTCGGACTCGATCCTTCCACGCCGGTAACCTAGTCACTCCAGACTTGGAGGTGGATCCGAATTTCACCAAACTGGTAACAACACAATACCGCATTCCTTGCCCTCCCATATTCCTCAACACAGTCCAAAAGCAATGGGTATCCCCGGCCTCTTTTCCCCTTCCAAGTAGCAATGAGAAAAGACTATAACGTGGCCCAGGACCTGGAGGTGGCTCTGGAGGTACCCACGGTAGATGAACCCTTGTGTCTCCAACCGTAATTCCTGGCGATGTTTCTGAAGCCCTCAAGGCTGAGGACCGTAAATGTGAGCTTTCTTTCCGTAGAACACATCAAGCCGTGGCTTGGGCTATCAGAGCAGCTAGCTCTGCATCCTTTTTTAACAGGTCTGCTCTCCGCTGGGTTAGACAGCTTCAGGCCAGGATACTGGCAGAGGATATCCACACGCATCAAGATCTAAGTAGGATGGTGGCGGCTACGAATATGCTTCCGATGCCACCCTCTAGGCCACCAGATTTTCCTCCAGAGCCATGGCATCCAACGTCACTGGCCGCTGTATGCTCTGGTTGAAACACTGGCACGTTGACGCCAAGTCCAAATGGCGCTTGTCAGCAGCCCCTTATCAGGAAGGGAAATTGTTTGGTGAAGCTCTGAATCCTTACCTCACTGAGAATAAGGATAAACGTAAGGTCCTCAATCACCTCCTTAAACGGTCGGACAAACATCCCAACACCTACTCACGGAGGCAGCCCTTTCACGCTGGAGCCAGGTCCAACTACTCCCAGCCCAACCATTCTTTCCCTATCAGACAAGACAGGACAGACAGTCTGACAGACAGGTTTCCAGACCCAAACAACAATTTCAGGGCAAATGGCCTTTTCGTGGGAGCGGCCGCCCATTCCGCCGATCCAGGTGACTCTCAGGCAGATCCTCCTATCGGGGGCAGACTCTCTCTCTTTGCCTACCAGTGGGAAGCCACCACCATGGATGCATGGGTCCTAAACACCGTGCATCATGGATTGTCCCTGGAGTTCAACTCCAACCCCCCGAATCGCTTAATTTCTTGTCCCCAACTAAGAAATCCAACAAAGAAAAAACTAATGCGAGAGGCCATTGGTCACCTCTTAAACATACGGGCCATAGAACAAGTGCCATTGGATCAGAGAGGTCAGGGATTTTACTCCTTCATCGTCCCCAAGGCGTCAGGGGGATGGAGAGCCATCCTGGATCTAAAAGGATTAAACTATCATCTTGTATACTGCAAATTCAAGATGCAAATGCTCCAGTCCATCTTGGGAAGCATAAGAAGGGGGGACTTCCTGACATCTGTTGACCTCACGGAAGCGTACCTCCACATCCCCATCTCTCTCACCCACCGCCGGTTTCTAAGATTCGCCCATAGGGGACATCATTATCAGTATAGGGCACTCCCGTTCGGCTTATCCTCGGCTCCAAGAGTCTTTACCAAGATCCTGGTGGTTCTAGCAGCTCACCTGAGAATGGTGCCAATCAGAGTCCAGTGCTACCTGGACGACATTCTAATCCAGTCATCATCGATCCAGGCTGCTCAGGCGGATCTCGAACTGGTGATAATGCTGCTCCAGAATCACAGGTTCTCGGTAAACTTCTCCAAGAGCCATTTGGTCCCCACAACAAGGTTATTACACCTAGGGGCCATCATACACACGGTGGAGTGCCGGGTCTATTTATCCTAAGAATGCCAAGACAGCATCAGGGAGTCGATTCTCCAATTGCACAGGGGTCGAATGGTGACGTTGGCCAGCCTCTCACAATTACTGGGGAAGATGATCTCGGCCATTGTGATTGTACCTTGGGCCAGGTTCTACTCCAGGAACCTTCAGTGGTTCCTGCTCCCCTTCCAGAGACTGAACATCAGTTCCTCCAATAGAAGGACTTCTGCTTCACATCTCGCGATCCCTCATATGGTGGCTCTCGTCGGCCATGCTCAAGGGGTCTTACTTCAAGGAGCCTGGTCAATTCACCCTTATGACTGACGCCAGCCTATTTGGCTGGGGAGTATACCTTCACTCACAGTGGGCCCAGGGCCGTTGGTCCCACTCCAACCTTCGGCACAATATCAACTGGCTAGAGCTCAGGGCCATACACCTGGCCCTGCGCCACTTTCACAGCGCAGTAGCGTAGCATCATGTATTGGTCCTCATGGACAACGTGGCTGCCAAGGCACATGTGAACCGGCAAGGGGGCACCCGATCTTGTGCACTCTTGATCGAGGCACTCCTGCTGGGTTCCTGGGCAGAAGCCAACCTGGCCTCCATCAAGGCCGACCACATTTCAGGGGAGGCAAACACTCAGGCTGACTTCCTGAGCCGGGTGACGGTGGACCATTCGGAATGGCGCCTGCACCCAAGGATCTTCAGGGAGATCTGCCACCGCTTCGTCTCCAGGGGCGGAACAAGTGGATACTCTTCGGAGCCCGTGGCCGGAGGGACTGCTTTACGCCTTCCCTCCTCTTTCTCTTCTTCTGGTGGTTGTCCGCAAGCTTCTTTGGCAGCAGGCGGAGGTTCTTCTAGTGGCCCCGTATTGGCCGACCTAGTGAACCTCTCTCTAGCGGCGCCATGGAGGATTCCCCCAGATCGGGTCTCACTCAGCCAGGGGACCCTTCTTCGTCCAGACCCTCAATGGCTCCAGTTAGCCGTCTGGCACTTGAGCGCTCGATCCTGTCCCAGGAGTCCTGCTCGCCGGGGATCATTACTGTAATCCAGGCCTCCTGTCGGTCCTCTACCAACCGTATTTATGAGGCCATGTGGAGGAACTTCTGTTCGTGGTGCTCGAACCACCACTTGACCATTCCAGACTTGACAATTCCACATATATTGGATTACCTTCTACAGGGTCTGGAGAGGGGCTTGGCTCCAAACACATTGCACAGACAAGTCGCCGCTCTCTCCACTGTACTTACCTGTGGCTCAGCGGTTTCCCTAGGTCATCATCCCTTGATCCGCTCATTCATCAAGGGGCTACTAACACCAAGCCCCTGTAGTTCAGGGACCTGCTGCGAGTTCTTCGGGCTCTAACCAGACCACCCTTTGAGCCCCTCAAGACATGTGATATACGATACGTATTGCACAAGGTTGCATTCCTGGTGGCAATCACGTCTGCAAGACGAATATCAGAATTAGCGGCACTTTCAGTCAGAGATGACTTGTGGTTTTTTCACCAGGACTGAGTGGTCCTTCGTCTGGACCCTGCCTTTCTTCCTAAGGTCAATTCTCTTTTCCACAGGGCTCAAGAAATCGTGCTCTCAGATTTCTGTCCTCACCCATCTCATGCCCTGGAACGGCAATGGCACCTTCTGGACATCCGCAGAGCACTCTGTTACTATATCTCACAGACAGCTGCCTTCCGCAACTCTGAGGCCCTCTTTGTCTCCTTCCATCCTTCTTCCAAGGGTTGGAAGGTGTCCTCCACGATTGGCAGGTGGATTAGGGCGTGTATTGTGGGGGCGTACCAGGCTGAATCATTGCCACTTCCACGACAGGTAACAACCTACTCAACCCGTAGTGTGGCTACTTCCGCAACCTGGGCCACTCAGGCGTCCATTGAGGACGTTTGCAGAGCGGCCATATGGTCTTCACCATCTCCATTTATAAGGCATTACAAGATTGACAGGTTTGCCTTGGCAGAGGCCTCCTTTGGTAGGAGGGTTTTCCAACAGGTCGTACCTCAAAGTGCCATGCTGGACCGGCCTGCTCCCCTCCCTCAGGGACAGTAGGCTTGGGTATGTCCCATTGGTGGATTATCCATCTCCAGTGCTGGAGAAGGGGCGTTGTCTTACCTGAACGCCTGTTCTCAGCACGGAGATGGATAATCCACTCCCGCCCTTGCAGGTTACTTAGGCCTAGGGCTAGATTTATGAGCCAACACGCCTTGCTGTCAGTCATGGCTTCGCCTGCATTGAGACTGGGACACTCTAGCCCAGGACAGGCATTGCAACTTTGGCTGACTTGATCTGATTGGGCAGGAACACAGTCTAAACCCATTGGTGGATTATCCATCTCCGTGCTGAGAAAAGGTGTTCAGGTAAGACAACACCCCTTCCCTAAACACCCAAAGCAGTAAAAGAGGAGGAGGAGGAGAATTAAATTTACAGTTAGAAGCATGCAAAATGAAATTAAGACACCATGTACATTAAAACAATCAGAAGAAAAATAAAAATATGAATTGTTGTTTTTAAAAAAACAACTTATCTGGAATATACTCCTTATTTTTATGATCCATGAAAAGAAAAGAGAGAGTTTCGGACAAAAATAGGAAATAATGGTTTCTATGAAAAGAAATATTTTGGAGAAGAAAGACAGGGAAAATAGAGGTAATATATTTATATTAGCATCTTAATGTAAGATTCAGCCTGTTTATGTAAGAGCAATTTTAAGATTCCTGTGGTCCTTTTATTTTGGAATCTGTTCTCTCTCTTCCTAAAAATTGTAGGAATAATAAGTTCTGTCTTTAGCATTAAGTATGTATTAATGTTAAATAGACTTTATTAAAAGCGGTTGCAGAGCCTAGACAGAAAGAGCAGCTAGTTCTAGAGATAATTGAATGCAGCTCAATAAATGCAGCCACCTAACCTTCTCAGCCTTATTGGCAAGGCAGGTTGATATTGGCCTGAAGTTGTTCATCAGGAAGAGATCTAAGGATAACATTGTCGACATGAAACATATCATTGCTTCCTTTAAGGCAGATGGCATTTCACCCAACTGAAGGAACAATTAATGATCAGACAAAATAGCTGTCTCCGCAAGTTCTTCTTAGTTGGGATACTTTTTGCCCTGAAGAAGCAGGTTTAGTTTTGGAAGTGCTGCTTGCTTCTACATTGCCTCTGAATGATCAGATTGGTGTGGTGGCTTTGAGTCCTTTCTGTCACCTGTTATGAACCACATCCTTTTTTTGAAAGACAGATCTGATGGGTATCATTATCCATAGATTGATCACTTCCCCTTAGACTTCTGTTTAAAACCCCACTGTTAATTAATGCTTTCCCCTCCAAAACCAGTCATGAAGAAGTTGCATTTTAAAAAAAGGGGGGGGGGTTGTTTTTGATATGTCTGAGCTAACTTGCACAGAGGGAAAATCATTCCATTTGATATCAGTAGCCTCTGGCTTCTGCCAAGAGCAGAATGAATGAAGAATGACAGCAACGCAACAAAATTGAAAGAGTTTTGAGACTAGGAGCTGAGATCACACACCACTTGCACTGTAAGTTTGCTTTTAGAAAAAGTTCCTTTCTTCCTCCAGGCTCCATATCTCCTTCACGTTTTACAAACCTCCAGTGGCTTAACCATTTCCTAAAAATAATTATACTAGCAGAAATTTGCCAACATTAAGGTGATCAACTTTTTTACAGTGAAAAGGAGGACGCAAATAAATTGAAGAAAAAAAGAAACATTGCAACAATAATACAGAATACACTATAATATGATAAATGCATAATAAAAAAAACATTTGTAACAATAACATTTGATATTGTAATTATGCTTACATGCCGTGCCCCTGCCTGCAGCCGCCCCGCCAGCACTGCTGCCCTGCCGTGTAGAGCGAGCCCCGTGGCTCCCATAGCATGGGGGGTAGCCGGCCACTGCCGCCCCTCACACCCCCACCCGCAGCAGTCCCGCCGCCCCTGCCTCTTGCACCCGCAGCCATTATTGCCCTAGCAGGGCTGAAGATCAAGAGAAAGTTACCATAGTGTTGCCGCTCCAGTCTCCTCCAGGTATTGTCGGGACTAACTAGGAGATAGTGTAGTTGGGTAGCAGGGAGGGGTGGAAAGTTCTTGTCAATTCGTCTTCGCTGCAGACAACTTACATGTGCAAAGTCTGCCAGCTGGGTGTTTTGGCACACTCAGCAGCAATTCCTATTGGCTTTCAAAAGCCAATAGGGGGAGTAGCACAGCTCATGCAAAAGTTGAAAAAACCCATCAAAAAAAGGTGCTGGAACGCCGTTCTGAGCGTTCTATGAGAAAAAAAAAAGCCCTGCAGATTAGTCTTCAAATATCGAAAAGGAGGACATGTAGGAGGACATTTTTCGAGGGAGGACAGAACTCACAAAAGGAGGACAGTTGGTCACCTTACAACATACCTGTGGGATTTCCTAGGAGGAGTATTATCAAAACAAATTGTTGTTGAACTTACTGCCCCACACCACATTGAGGTTCCTTCAATCTAGAGACATTGGCTTGCGGGATTAATCGTACTTTAACAATTACCATTAAGACTCCTCCAGTCTTAGGCATGAAAGCCAGCTGGGTGACTTTGGGCCAGTCATTCTCAGCCCAACTCACTTCACAGGGTTGTTGTTCTGGGGAAAATAGGAGGAGGAAGGAGTAATTAAGTATGTTCACTGCCTTGAGTTATGTACAAAGCAATAAAAACAGAATAAAAATCTAATTGGAGATTTTGGTAAATGTTACTGTTACTAAAATCCCTCAGAATTTTGTTTATCATCCAAGAGTCATTCAAAATGCACGTTGACTTCTTTTTTAAAAAGATTTTTGTTTCCCACTCCGCCCCACAAGAGGACCCATTGAGGAGCATGTTGAATTAAACAGCATTACGCTTTAAAGCTTCTGATGATTTTTAAAATGCAGCAGCATATATTGTATCAATAGCTTTGTTGTTTTGAAACCAAAACAATCTGCCAAACACGAAGTAAAGAACGGAACACAGGTCGTGAGTGCTGCTTTATGTTCAAGGAAGACAGATGCTGCTTGTCAGAAACTGACCTTTTTTTTTTTAACCTCTTCCAAGATAATGGCAGCGATAAACCAAATTAGTGAAGAATTTTGGCTTATTCAAGAAAGAGCAGTGGGCAGGTACGTGCTGCCGGATCTTCTCTGTTTGATTCCTGCTGCCAGCAAGAGTGATAGAAGAACCCCAGGCAGTATGTGTTATAGTATGATTTATTCTGATATATCAATCAGCAACTCTCACCTGCTCTTCCCGGAAGATGCCCATCAGAATCCAACAAGTCATGACATCTGAAAAGAACAATGATAGGGAAATGAAAAGACAGAAAGATTATTCACCACCACCATCAAAAGATACCCAATTCAACCAAGTCTAGATGTTCTGGTTTTAATTCCACATGATGATTGCCAGAATATTTTGCCCAACTTCATATAAATGCTCTTAAATATATATTCTTAACTACTGTTATAGTAGTTTTACGATTATTCATTTTCACCTCAGTTTCATTAGACTTAAGTCGAAGACACTTACATTGCAGACATTTCATGGTTCAACTAGGTAACATCATAGGTGCTCATGAGTGTGAGTTTGAGTCAATCCTGAGCTACATAAATTTTATTCTTTTAGAACCACATATGGGTATCAGATACTTCAGAAAGGACATAAGTGGAAGAAATATGCATGTAGGCAAACCTCCACCAAGGAACAAATATTGTTTCTGCTTGAATGCCAATAATAAACAGGGAGCAAAACTCACATTCACTATCACTGAAGATGTTACCTGGTTGGATAACAAAATGTCTGCAAACACAACCAAACTCAAAGAGTATCAAAGACCCCACAAAACAAAACAAACAAAAACACCCTTTAATTTTTTTTTTTGATTGGCCAGTGCAAGAAAATAATTCTTCCATTGTAGCAACAGTTACAAGAAAGACGGTGCTTTTTAAGAGGGTTAGGAAGTCAGAAGCAGAACATATTAGTAAACAAGTAATGTGCCAAAATACCATAGGCAGTATAGATAGTCCTCACTTAATGACTGTGTAGTTTAACAACCATTCACCGTTACACATGGTATAAAAGGAAGTTTATGTTCAATCCTGACATTTATGACCTCACAGGTTTCTAAAGCAAAAGAAAGTTGAAGTAAGATAAGCACTTAAGTTGCAGTTTCACCTACTAACCACTTTGCTTGACAACTGAGTTGCTGGTCCAATTATCTTTCCTCAATTTGTCCCTGCCCCCCAAATGCATTGGATTACTATTCCCATCATCTCTGTTGACTGAGTGATGGGAGTTGTACATCCTTGACACACACAGAGCTGTTGACTGGAGAATACCATACATAGAACTGTACAAACTAGGCCCAACTCATTTAACAACTGCCTTGCTTAGCAATGGATGTTTTGGAAATTGTGATTGTAAGAACTACCTGTGCTCTTCTTGCTCAATTCTCCCCAAGTGTTAACTCAAAGGAGAGCAAAGAATTTAAGAAAAACAATTAGTCTTAACAGAAAAAAAAAACCACGCAGAAGAGGGGAGACGGCATTTTCCCTTGAGTGTATAAATGTGAAGGGCAGCAGAATTTCAGTTTTGACATGTTTGCTGTTCAGCGGTTGATGTTTGGCTTTGGTTTTGTTTTGCTATGGATTAAATATTTATATTGTGTGAATTCAGTATGGATGTAACTTACAGCGTGGTGCATGGGAATTACAGATGACTGAATTGATTTTTGAATTTTAGATCTTAGATCATCTTTGCTTTTGCAGACGCCTTGAGGATAAACTAGAAATTAAGATGTTGCAGATCAATGTGAGTTTTAAAAAACAGTGATTTTTTTTATGGCTTACTTAAGAAAACCTCTTACTCTGTTATGCCAAGAATGTTGAAAAAAAAGCGAAAGGAAATCGTGGTTGTCTTCTTGGAATCTTCTCATCATTTGGGATATTACCCTCTACCGAGCAAGTTCATATTTTACATATTTTCTATTAACTCTGGTTCTATACTTTTATGCTTTATATATCAGAATCTAATTTCTCAGGGTAAAGGTTAGCCTAGTGTTGACATCCTAGTTTCTGGTGTTCAGCACCCTTATTGTTGAAGAACATATCGCATAGAAGGAAATGACACATTTGGGCAATCTTGACCAATGTTTGCCTGCATGTTATGAAGTATTTCATCCGCTAACAGAACTCAACAATGCGGACAGGCTATCTGAAGGCAGAAACTGTTCATACATTCCAGTTGACCAAGAAGGAACTGGCTTGCAGCTTTTCATGCATTGGTTATATGTAGAATGCATAGGGCCTTGTAGCTGGGGGAGTGTAATCTAAAACAAACAATTGTTCCTGGCAAAGACTTACTCCCCTCCAGGGGTTCCTTGTGAAGAAGGGTGGGGCGATCTCCTCCTGAGTAGCCTTACAGTCCTTCTCAGGACTTGCCTACACTCCACTCTCCCTGCCCTTAGATTAGTGGAGTAGACAGCTGTTCCTCATCAGAGGAGATTAACTGCCTATCAACACTGATCAGCAGCTGATCCTCTCCTGATGCTTGAAGGATCCAGGATTGCATTGTCCTCAGCCACTGGCCTGCCTTCCCTGTCAGCCGGTCCCAGTTCCAACTCTTCCTCCGAATTGGCCTCTGAGGAGGCCATGATATAAACTATTTAACAGATTTAAAGGTAAATGCTTTGAATTGAAGCCTGGAAAACACTTGACAACCAAATGTTTATGGAGATCCTCAGTCATCCAGGTCATGGTTGTCTATGTTTCGCCAAAACTAAGAACCAACCGGAAAATAAGCCCTAGCATGACTTTTCAGGATGCTCATAATGTAAGCCCCATCCCAAAAACAAGCCTCAGTTAAGATCATCAGCCAGATGGACACATTTGATACCATATTTTCCCCAAAATAAGACCTAACCAGAAAATATGCCCTAATGCATCTTTTGGAGTAAAAAAATAATATAAGACCACGGTCTTATTTTGGGGAAAACACAGTAGTTTATTTCTCCCAGATATCTGTTTTTGATATAGAGAAAATAAGCCTCTATATTAGCATAAAAAAGATCTTCAGTGTGGTTGGCATTGACAATATTCAATATTTAAAGAACACTAGAACCTGTTACATTGCTGTGATCTTGCTGAGCTAATAAGAAATCCAGGCAGATGCATAAGATACCCAGCAATTAGACTAGTGTTGCATTTCTAAATCAAATTAGTATGCCATGTTTGAAAGTCCTTTTTAAATTAATTGGTTATACAGGCAATTGACACTTTCAGTAGGACTTCAGCATGTTCTGGAGAACATGGCCCTAGAGAACAGCAGTTCTGTAAGGATGAAGGCTTGATGGGGTTTTTTTAGAGCAGACTTTCCTCCATTTTGTGACTTCCACAGGAACTGGATTACAAACTCTCCCATCTCTGAACTGCCTGATGGATAGTCATAATTATTTGTAATTACAGGTAGTCCATCTGGCTTTGCTTTGAGCTTAGACGTTACTTAGACATATTAAGAACCTGAATGCAAGCTGGCTTTCGGTAATTTAATATAAAGAAACGCAGTGGAATGGATGTAATTGCATCATTTGTATAGTACAATATAAATCATGAGGCTTTTTTCCCCTTTCTATCAGGTGCAGGAATTTGAACTGTTGGATGTCAGCTTTGTGAAAGATGCCCGATGTGGGAAACCTGCCAGAGCCCCTAAGGTAGGAAACATTTCTTCATACGTTACAAATGTGGCAGTGATCATTTAGTATACAACATGAAGAACATACTAAAAGAAAAGATGCCTTAAGCATGCTGATACTTATTGTGATTCCATTAAAGAACCATGACATGCTTTATTATAGGAATATTGTACGTTTTTTTTTGCACAATTTTTAAAGAATACCTTTGAGGGAAAACTCTTGTTAGGGTAGCTATGTGATAAGCCTGACTCAGTAACTGCAGATATTCCTTTGTCCAGATATTTCACAAGTTAGAAATGACATTTGTGTTAATCTGAAGGTGTTTATCTGAGGAATGAATGACTACTTCTTCACACAAACATTCCCCCTGGAAGATACTGGTTAGCTCCTTCCTTGTGAATAAATTACTCAAAAATCCCTCTAATCTTTATATTACACTGCTAGTCCTGTGTTAATTTTTCTTGTATGGAGGATTTTTTTTTAAATGAGAGAATTCCATAATCTAATTTGCTCAATGGTTTTCTACTGTTTCCAGATGTAGTGTGCCTGGCAGGTGATATGTAGACTTACTCTGATTACATGATTTTTTTCACAGTTTCTTTTTGCTTTCGTGAATATTGCAGTGAAAGGCACATAGTTTTAAAAATTAAACACATTGATTAATCACATCTTGGAGACTTCAGTTGAATATATCTTAATAGAAGTATTCCCTTGTTTTCGTTTGCAGGAACGTAGGGCATATTATTGCCAGCCCTGCATGTGACCATACAAGAACTCAGAATATGTTTTCACTACTACTTAGCATAAGGTTAACTGTGAGGTTTTTAATGCATTAATGAGACCTCTGGCGCTTTATTAAAAAGCATATTAAGGCAAATGAATTGAAAAGTTTGATGGAAATGCCTATAATATGATCCAGTTAAATCGAGCCAAATTAGTCTGAATAACTGCGCTCATGAGAAGCTGGAAGTATACTCATGTCCCTTTTTAAGGGGATCACTGTAGATAACGTCAATCAGTGATCATTTTTAGGCACACTTACTAAACTGATTTTTAATAGCATCAGGATGCATTGAGGACAGTCCCTCACCTCTCGCTTAGAATACTGTAATCTGATCTTCATGGGGCTATCCTTGAACAAGCATGCCTGCATATTTATTGATCAGCCTCAGTACTGAAGAGCTATGTCGGGTATCAGTATGTTTCTGAGTAAAAGCCAAAGGGTTGGTCACTACCTTTAATGACTTGGGACCTGGTCATGTTTTCCTAATCAAACCTGCCCACTTGATCCAGATCCTTAGGGAGCTCCTTCGGAGAGTGCCCACCTACCATGAAATGCTGGGGGGGAGGCCTCCCATCCCATCCCCGATGCGATAGAAGACAGGGTCTCCAGCGGCTTATCATATGAGGCAAGAATGGCTTCCACTCTTAAGGTTTGCCAGAAAGATGTAAAGTGCTGAGTCTTCAAGGGCTTTTTGAGAATGTGTCTGAAGCCATCAGTGTATGCTTTTATTTTTATTATACTTGTACATGGCCTACTGTTATGTTATTATTGACTGCTGTATTTTTTTATTGGTACTATATACTGCCTATAGTCCAGCAAAATTGATCTGGTGTAACATTTCATTTAAAGTCAAACATATGTTGCATTTAGTGCATATTAAATTGAATGTCTTGGTGAGAGCTGTGTGGTATTTTACCTGGTCATTAACAGCTGCATTTCTTCTTTCCAAACAAAAGATACTCTTAACAGCATTTGTGGAAACCCCAAATCTCAAATACATAAACAAGCAGCATCCTTGGCCTTTCTTAATTAAAAATGGCAGCTTTGTGCGGAGCTGGTCATGCACCTGAATATGATATTTGGCTAATAGCTATTTCTGAGATATTTTGCTCTTCTTCCGAGGGCCCACTTCAGCAGCAAAAGCTTTTCAAAAGGTTAGAAGTATAATTGAAAATCCAGAGTAGCAGTTTATGGTGCTTGCGTGTAAATATCAAAGTAGTTCTCCCTGATTATTGATTTTTAAGATGAATAGCATGAGAAGATTTATAGTATCTAAAAGTGAAAAGTAAAAGGAAGATTTATAGTATCTAAAAGTGAAAAGTAAAAGTTGTTTTTTGGCATATCATTCTTTTTAAAATAGTGAAGGGTATGCATTTTTGCATCCTGAATATATAATTTTGCATCCCAAATATAGGTAGTCCTTGATCTATGACCATTTAGTCAGCTACCATTCCAAATGCTGAATGGATGGTAGCTACAATTGGTCCTCAGAGTTCTAGGCATCCCAGCAACCCAGTAGTCATATGATTGAAATCTGGGTTCTTGGTAACCCATTTGCATTCAGAACCGATTGTCAAATTTCCTGCAATCGTAGGATTGCCATTTGCAATCTTTCCTGCCAGCTTCCTCAGAAAGTTAATAGGATGTCTTCCCTACCAGCGCACTTTCCTCCAGCCCCTTTGCATTTACATCACACCAGCCATTCATACACCTCTGAGCACCTGACCTGATCCACATCTCACACATCCTTCTCAAACAGTGTGGTACTTCTTGCACAGCACTGTGCACCCTGACCTGTGCAACACTTCTCGCACACCCTTCTTGACTTGTGACAAAACCCCTCTGGCTCTTCTGCAACCCTGTACATCCTCCCCAACCCTCATGGCACCTCTTGCATACCTCTTGCACCCCTTCTCAACCAGTTTGGTGCCTCTCATAATCTTTTTGGCACCCTGTGCACGTTCCCTGACAAATGTAATGTTTATCAGAGACACTCCCTAACCTGCATGATGCCTCTTGCACATCCCCTCCTAAACCATTGCTCGCCCATTGCGACCCTCCTTAGCCTGTACAGCTCATATCAGTCCTTCCAGGTAAACCAAACAAGAAACATGATCAGGTCAGCTACTTCTGCTTTGTTTTTAGGGTGCATTATTAACAAAGTCTTGCAAGTCTGAAAGTACAAATCTCCCACCTTCTCTTTTTACAGCCTGGTCAATCAAGGTAGGTATTTCTTAAGTGTCTTTTTCTGACAGTTAAATCAGTGCAGTTCCTCCTCCTCTCGTCTGATCATTCCTTAGGCAGCATCTCTTCCCCTCTTCCCTGAAGATCATTCCCACATAGCATTACAGAGCTTCTTGCAAACCCTGATGTGCTATCCTGACCCTCTCATTCCCTCCCTTTGTTCCATGACCCACCCAGCAGCAGCCATTTACTTGGCTGTGGGCATAAGGTTTGCAGCTTCCTGCAGGAGGATGCTTCCCCTAACAACCATTGGATTCAGTTATCAGCCACAACGGGGGTTGCAGGTATTGCTGTTGCTAAATAATGTGCTTGTACTTTATGACCACATTGCTTAGCGAGGAAAATTGTGGTCTCATTTCTGTCATAAGTTGAGGAGTACCTATGCAGCTGCTTGTATTAAGCTCCATAAACATATTCAAATTGTTTTCTGCCATTCAGTAGCAAGCAGTTTTAACTACAATGTGCTGCTTGAAGAACAGCTTTTATATTTTTGACGATATTGAGCTTTACCTGTATTATATTAGTCGGTTGTTGATAGCCAGAAGTTTTGTAGAGAAATCAAAGCAGTCTGTCTACTCAGCAATCAAAGCAGATACATTAACAGCAAGGTATCTGCTCCTTACACAAGTGTAGCTGTTCTTACTTGCTATTTCTTGTGCCTGGAATTGCTTCTATGAGTATCTCCATGAATAGGCTCCCTATTCCATCTCTCTCTCTCTCTCTCTCTCTCTCTCTCTCTCTCTCTCTCTCTCTCACACACACACACACACACACACACACACACACTTTTGATTAACAACAATAAGAACAACAGCAATAAAAGTCAAAGTTGAGAAGCTGGCATGCTGTGAAGAAAAACAACATCTGGCAAGATTTATATATATTTATAAGAATGTATCTGGTCTTCTCATATATCGAAGAGATATTCTTAGATTTTTGTAATAAAAAATTAATTGCAGCCCAATGCTTTGTTTTGAGATTTTGTTCTGTGGAAGGGAAGGGAAGGGTGAGTGGTCATGAAGGGTATCTGAGAGGGAGCTGGGGAACAACTTTAAATACCTCACAACTCAATTTCTGCAATGCACTCTATATGGGGCTCTAATATCACTATTTCAGGAGATGAACTGGCTGTCAGTTGGCTTCTAGAGGTTGTTCAGGGTGTTGATTTAGCACAGTGATTCTCAACCTTTTTAATGCTGCGACCCCCAACCGGTCGTAAGTCGAGGACTACCCAACCGGTCAGAATGGGACTTTTGGTGGGCTCAGCAGGGCAGAGACAGCCTGAACAATTCCTATTGGCTTTTGAAAGCCAATGGAATTAGACTCTATTCAAGAGAGTCTATTCTATTGGCTTTCAAAAGCCAATAGAATAAAAGGGAGTAGCACAGCTAAGGAAAAGGGGGAAAAATGGCAGACTGCATTGTTTGACGACCCCCGTGAAATGGTCGTTCGACCCCAAATGGGGTCCTGACCCACAGGTTGAGAACCACTGATTTAGCACCTTTATTGTTTTGCATTGTTCAAAAGATGGATATATCTGTAGGACCTTCCTATAACAGCTGCCTGTACACAATAAGGCCTGGTAGTATGGATTCTCTTTGTATTCTTTCACTCAGAGATTGATATATTCTGGAACTTCAGATTTGAGCGTCCTCAATTACTGCCCATTTTCCATGGAATAGGATTCCGTGGAAAGGAATTCAAAAGGCCCCCTCCCTCCTGGTTTTTAGGAAATCTATTAAAACATGGCTATTTCAACAGGGAAATTAGAATGGCATGATTTATCCCATATATAGATATTGGTTTTGGTGACTATGAAATGGATTAGGTCCCTCATACTCTATATTGCTAGTTTTATGGTTTAAGTTTGCTGCTGTGTTTTATGTTTTATGGTTTAAGGCTGCTGTTATTGTTACTGGGATATGTTTAGGAAAGTTTATTTATTTATTTATGAGACTTATATACCGCTTTAAGTGCAAGCACTCTCTAAGCGGTGTACACCAGTAAGCAATGTATATATATATTTACATTGCCCCCAACAGTCTGGGTCCTCATTTTACCTACCCCGGAAGGATGGAAGGCTGAGTCAACCTTGAGCCGGTGAGATTTGAACCGCTGACCTGCTGAACACAGTCAGCTAAAGTGGCTGCAGTACTGCACTCTTAACTGCTGCGCCACCTCGGCTCATAAGTTGGGATTTACACAGGTCTCTTACTGTCTGTCTGTTTGTCTGTGTCTATTTAGGCAGATAGACAGAAAGATAGATAGATAGATCTTCATATGGGTAGATAACAATGGAGGGATTCAGCTAGTTCACACCACTTTGGCAGAACCGGTAGCTAATTTTTTGTTGCGCAGGCCCAGAATGGACTTCCGGAAGCAGCATCCCCACAGACAACCGGTTGTTTATATATTTGAATCCCACCATTTGGTAGATATAATATAAAATCTAATACAAACTAAAAGAAAGAAGAATGGAAGAAAGAGTGAAAGATGCAAAAGAGAAGAAAACAAAATGTAGACAATAGGAACAAAAGAGGAAGAAAATAAGAATATAGTAAAGACAGAGAAAAGAAATATATAAAAAAATGATTTCCAACCTAATAACATTAAGAAGGTTCTTAGACTTTATTGTACCTGTGTCATATGTGTCACCCATGTTTACAGTTAAAACACTACCAGTTACTTTTCGGCACAATATGGCACAAGTATTCCAGAAGACTAAGTAAATCTAGTTTTTACCCCAAGCATGTATATGCTAATGTGCTAGGTATAATGTCTATTCAAGAAACCATCATGCTGTTGATCATATTCCAACAACTAGGATGTGTAATACCAGGAATGCAAACATTATTCCACTTCTTCATCCTGTTTTCATCTCTGCCCTTTTTCTATAACTCCTGCTGTATCAGATTTCTATTTTGAAGGTTTAAAGCAACATGTACATATCAACACACAAGTATATCTTTATGTTTTGTGTAGTGGAACTTTCCAGGTATGTATTTTTCATGCAAGAATATTCTAAAAGGAATACTTTTACAGTTCAAAGGCAATATGCATTGTGCCTTATTAATTATTTTGGTTAATAAAATACTTGTAAGGTAGGATGCTGTTGAAAAGCTGATTAACTTAACTGATCCATAAAAACATATATTTTAATTTGTTGCAATATGCATACCCTATTGATTTTGCTTCTCTTCCAAACCAAACATCAAATCTTTCAATAGATAAAATGTGGTAGAGATTTGGTTTTGTGTTATTGAGCATAGTTCATCTTATGAATATGTATGCATGTATAGAGAACGACAGAAAAGTAGTATTATGAACATCTGTTGTTCACCTTCTTAACTCTTTCTTTAAAATGTTCATGGCTGCAGTTGTAAATCAATTTCAAGTAGTCCTATAAGAGCATCTGTTAGTCAAGTGTCAGATTACTCTAAATATCACAACATTTCCTTCTTTGAAAGATTCAGCTCATGCATTTATAGGATGACAAGCGGAAATCTCAGTTCTTTCAAAATAGAATCAGGTTCCTGCCTCTTGCGTTGCTAGAGGAAAGCTGAGAAGGATGAGGCATAAATTAAATCTAGAACATAATAGCTTGTGATGTTATTTTAAACTCCCATTGCTCTGGTTGACTGCAGGGGAAAAAAATTAACCAGTGCAAAGCTTGCTCTAATATGATCAGCTGTATTTATGATAAGCCATCTGGCAAGTTTTGTAAAGTTTTTAATCTCTAGAAGTATGACTGTGATACAGTACATTGCAGTTATGATCACCTCTGGGCTACACATTTTTTTTTTAAAAAGCAGAATAACAGGAGGGCAATTTTTTTTAAAAAAAAAACAATGCATATAGCAGGGTTGTTAATACTGTTAAACAGAAGTTCTATCATTATCCTCTTCTATTCCCTACATTCATGATGGCAAACCTGTGGCATATGTGCCACAGGTGGCACACAGAGCCCTCTCTGTGGGCGTGCGTGCCATCGCCCCAGTCCTAGGCCTTCAGCTGGGTTTTATAAAACCTTTTCGCTTTAGTCCTCCACTGCCATGTGGAAAAAAAAAAGGTTCAATCAATTTCAACTTCCCACAGGAAAAAAAAAGATCGTGCAAAGTTGGAATTGATTGAACTTTTTAGTCCAACGCAGTCTGCCATTACCACCACAGCCACATCCAGCCAATTGGCCACACCCACCCAATGGGCCACGCCCACCCGGCACCCAACGACACATAAGTGGGTTTGGGGTTTCAGTTTGGGCACTCAGTCTTTAAAAGGTTTTCCATCACTGCCCTACATATACCAATCTGACCACTGTAGGGCTGTTGTAAATCACGGGATTTTAATTCTCAGCCAGTGAAATATCCTGACACCTACCTTTGTTTGAGGATTAGCCAGAGCATCACTATTAGTGGTGTGGGTGGGGAGGGTGGCTGGGAAATACAGGCATATTGATGCAGTAAAAAGCTGTAGATCATGATCATTTTTTTTTACATTGCTAAACTAGAAATGACACTTTAAATGCAATTGGAAAATGAAAATAGAGATTAACATATATGCTTAACATCCTGAAATTCATCCAACAGTTTCTATGGAAACTAGAATCTTTATATAGTTCTGAGGATCTTACTAACAAGCCGAAATAGTGTCAACTGTGGTGAACATTCATTTTTAAATGTGTGGTGCATTTTTATTATTTCTGCTCAGTGGTCATACATTTTTCAACAGGATGGGCTAATAGCGTCACCATACATGGATTTCTAAAGCATATTCCAAAACCAGCTTCTGATATTAAAAATACTTATTTTCAATAAATATTTTGAAAAGGGTAAAGTAAAAAAAAAGGAGTTATTGTTATGGGGTAGGTTCAGAATTTAGTTTGGGGAGCCAGATGCCAGATCCATCAATCCAAAGGACATCAAAGAGAAGACCACTGACCACTTCATATCTGGATACATTGTCCAAATGACTGGTCAGTTTAAAAAGAATCCCCAAATATTTATTTTAAAATTATTTAAGAGCTTATATTTATAAAAAATTGGCTTGTGCCCCTCCTTCCTTGATGTGTCTTACATAAAGGGAGATTTTAAAAAAAAGGGACAGAACAACAAAATAAATTTAAGTAATCCAAAAGCAACAACAAAACCTCACAATTAACAGTAGTTGTGTTCATGGTTTTGCTTAATCAGTGAGACATCCCTTATTTCAGGTTTATTATCCAAACTAGGTAAACTGGTCTCCCTTCAGATATTGTGTACTGCATTTCCCAGCAGTGTGACTAGTGATGAGGGTATTAAAAGTTGTAATTCATCAATATCTATTTCTCATAAATTGCCTATTCCAGGGGTGTCAAACTGCCAGCCCATGGGCCGGACGCATCACGAGGAAACTGCATCCACCCCATTGCCGGCAATGGGGGGGAAAGTTTCTGTACATCGCGTGACGTCACGTGACATCGCAAGTTTGACATGTTTGGCCTATTCCATTTCTGGGTCAATTCCTCTCATATTGTTTTTCATATTCCCTATCCCCCAACCATTAGTTCCTTATCATTCCACAGTCACTAAGCTTATCCAGTTTTCAATAGATGTTATTCCATTAAGGAGGAGTCTATGAAGGCCTGAATAGGGGTGATTAGGTTACAACTTAACTGTAGCAAGACTGGTCTGTGCCCCCCCTAATCTAGTGATTCTTCATCTTTCAGATCCTCAGGCAGAGTTGGTGGACAATCTTGGAAGTGGTGACACCTGTGGCTGGGTGTTTTTAGCTCCAACAGTCAGCAGAAGTAGCCTGCAGTACTGCATTCTAACCACTGCACCACCACGACTAATATAGCTAATAGCATAGATAGCTTTAGTTTGGCAAGATTCTGTCCATTAGGTATAAGCAAGTAAAAGATTGAACTGGATGGGATCTCACTGTCTCATCTTTGGGCTTGGGCCTAACCCTCTTCTCTTGTTTCAGTTGCACCTGTTCCTGGACAAGGAAGCTCTGTCCATTGTCCCTCATGCCTTCTTCCCAATTAGATTACTGCAGTGAATTCTATGTAAGACTTTAAAGAACACTCAGAATATTCAACTGGTTCAGAATGTAGTAAGGCACGTAATTTTGGGCACTCAATAGTTTGCTTTTACGATACTCTGCTCATGAGCTGCATTGGTGTTCAGTGGGCTTCTGGATGCCATTCATCTTTATCATTATCATTTTTAAAGCCCTACAAGGTTTTGGGCCAGGTTAGTGGTATGATGGACTGTTGCCAATGATTTCTGCCTATTCTATCTGGTCAGGCAATATACAGTACATGCTCCAGGTTGGAACATTCTAGCCCTCTTAGCTGTCGGCAAAGGTAATGTCACCCAACTATCTAGACCAGGCCAAGAAATCAGCTTCACGAGAAAGCTGAAACTACTTTTATTAATATTAGCTGTAGTAACAGAATCTTGCAAGTTTAACTTTGCTTTACGATATTTCCTCCACCCCAATACTCATGAATTAGGAAGGTGTATGCTGTGTCACATGTGTTTATCTTGTTTTGTATGTATGCTGGTGCCGCCCCTCCCCCGGTTGCTTGGGTAATTCTAACTTTGGTAATGGATCTCACCATCTCCCTCAAGGTCACCTTTCTTACTCTCTGTATTTATTAATAATTGCTTCCCCCCCCCCAGGAATTAGGACCTAATGTCTGGGGGAAACTCCCTAGCATTAGGAAAACCTAATGTTAGGGAAGCCCAATAGATAGATTTTGTAAGTTTTGTTATGTAATGAGTCATTATTTTTCCTTGTTTGGATGATTTTAACTTTGGTTTTTACAGATTGGTGGTTTGTTGTGTAGACTTATGTATTCAGAATGCACTGCCACATATATTTTCTAAATAAGTGTCACTGTTATCATCCACCCCACCCTTGGTCACTGTGCAAACCTTAGCCTCTTGGGTGCTTATGACCACATCACTAGTGATATTTTTGTTCAAACGAACAGGTATAAAACAGGTTTATAAAACAGGTTTACCATCATCTTTTTCAAAAAATACCTTCTTGAATTCTTTATTCTAAACCCTTGACCGATCTGTAGTCCATATCATCTATTAAATCTTGGTGCCAGACTACATGGGACCAGACAACCTTCAATGTATGTTTTCCTTCAAGTAACAGCAGCAGGCAGAGATTGTAACTTTGTCAAGTCTTGCTCAATCAATTAGTCAATCAGTTTATTAAAGCCTTAATGCCAATACAGTAAAATATCTGATAGTAAAAATACTACGTACATACATACATATGCACACACAGAGATACTGACATACACATCAGAAAAACAGTAAATATAATAGGATCTGAAAAAATTAAGAATAGTTTTAATAATGAGAGAACCATAAAGAAACTGGAGGGTTACCTTAGCTTGGAAAACCTTGCAAGCTGCAGGGATATAACGGGATCCTTTTGAGCGGTTAAATCTTAGAGTAGCTATAGAGGTACTCTATGTGACATTGCAGGAGAGAAAGGCATGGAACGTCATTCCAAGATATTTATAAGCGTGCACCTCCTCATTTATTTGCCATTTGGAAATTTTTATGATAGCATCAGACAAACACTAAAACTTTGGTTTTCTTATTGTTGTGCTTTTCTCATTCCCACCTGTGAAGTAGACATAGTAACTGTCGTCTTTAGACAAGATGGGAAGCACATAAAATAAAATAAAATAAAATAAAATAAAATAAAATAAAATAAACTACATTGTCAGCATACAGTAATGCTGGCCCATCACACAATCAGCTAAGATAGGCGGGTGATGGGCTGAAACAGCAAGTCCTTGGATTATTGGATTTAAATATAGATGAACAAGCAGTGGATCTAATATGCAGCCTTGTCTTACACTAGATAATTTGGGATTGTTTTAGATAAATGCAATCAGTAAGTTTTTCTTAAGGTTTTCCAGCTTAGGTATTCTATTATCTTGTTCATTCCTGGGCAGGAAACCAAAGGCACTGATAAGATAAGTTTCAATTGAATCTGACGCATCTTTATTGAGTGAGAGTGACTGATTCCCACCACCTTGCTTTTCCAAGGCTGGGTGTTAGGGGAAAGGAAGACTTGCTGACATCTGATAAAATTTTAGATATGCGCTCTGATAAAGGGCAAGTGAGACAGAGATGAATAAAGAATAACGAATTAGCTTTTACTTGGCAAAAGACTTTGAAGCAGTGCTGAATACGGTCCCCTCTTGAATAGCATCAGGGAGAGAGATACTAGCCTGATTAACAGACACTAAAATCAATTTTTGGTTTGGAGCACTTGGAAGCCATTCAACAGCATATAAATCTCTCTGTGTGTATTGACAGTGAAGAGGTTGTCCTAGGGAAGTTACAATCACTCTCCTAAAATCCCGTGTCTAATATTAAGACTGTTCAGGAGCTACAGAGAGGAATCTGTTGTTTGTTTTAAGCGAACAGTGGTTTGGTAGAACTAAAGACCACATTGGAAAATGGTGGTTTCTCCCAGAGGACAAGAATATTTACTGCAAATGTGACATTATTTAAACTATCCATCTTTTACAGTGTCCCATGGGCCGACGTTGCACACAGAATGACTTGCTGGTCAGAAATATCACTGTCATGAATGTGGCCCGGCATTGGGCTAGAACTGTATAAATTTATGTTTTTATTAAAGTTATTAATCTTTTCAAATTTAAATTAATATCTTCCCCTTTCTAGTTTTTGCTCTGACACGAGACAAGACTTCCAGGTAATTTCCTGTTTTGTATCCAAAGAGGCTTTAATATGGAGTCCTTGGTGCTCTTTGAGCTTGATTGTTTGCTTGCAGACATTTTGTAACCTGACTAGCTAACATCTTCAATGCTATAAGGAAACAGGGTTGGCTGTCTGTTTGGATGTTACCTAGTTCAGTAATGAAACATCTGCAAGCAGACAACCAAGTTCAGAAAGCACCAAGAACTCCATAATCCAATCCTGTTGCAACACAGATTCTCTTATATTAGGCTTTAGTATGTATGAAGCCACCACTATTTGCTTTGTCAAAAACTAAGGATTTATTAGTATAATCATTGGATTGTTGCACAGTTTTGTTGGTTTGTTTTACTTTAATCACTTGCCCTTTATCAGAGCGCATATCTGGAATGTGTGGCTTAACTGGAGCTTCTGCATAAGCCTTAATGGATTAGTGGATCTGGCTTCGTAATTTTGAACAAAAGCCTCAAAATCTTTTTTCACTGATTCCAGATCATATTTTATAGCTGACAGCTGCTCAAATAATGAGATAACAGTTTCCTCTCACTGGAAAAAGTTATGGTTACATTTCAAAAGAGTCTAATAAGTCTTAAAAATTTAATCTATTGAAGCCTAATCTATTTATTTTAACTGAAAAATAGTTAAAAGGAAAGAAAAGTAGCTAAAATATATTATTTTAAAACAGTATAAATTTGAAAGGGCAGGAAAAACATGTGCTTCTGTCTCATACTTGCTCTGTATAGGGGGAGTGCAATCGCTGTTTGTATTTGGAAGATACCTCTTGCTGTGTTTCTTTTTCTTTCTTTTTTTTTGTTGTAAAATACTGCCATTAAAAACACCCGGTAGAAATGCAGATATGACCAATGAAGCAGCACTAGTGCATCTGCTTAGTGCTTGCTTCATTTTTTTTTCTTGTATTTAGAAGCCAGGTTCAAATATAGATAGATGGATAGATAAAATTTCATTCAGATAGCTGAAGTATGTATCACCTTTGTCTGCAATCCAGGAAAGCAAATCGAAACATAGCCCCAGAAGAGTTAGAGACTGCATCTTCTCTTCTTTAGCATCCTTCCTTAAATACCAATGATGATCTGGCACTTGTAGCCAGGAACCAGCTAGATGGTACAATTTTCTATTAGCACATAATATTGTCTGCCTTTGCCTATTGACGGCTAAAATCCTAAAATGTGCATTTATTTATTTTTGTTATATGGGAACGGAAGTTTAGTCGTGAGGATATTAGCTTTTTTCATTGCTTAGTTTTATAGAACTTTGAATATGCATAATGCAGTATTTTAAACTTAGAATGGAGATGTTCACTTGCCGTTATTATCTATTGAAAACATCAGCATTAAAAAAAAAAACAGCCTTGCTGCTGTTCATAAAGAATATTCAGCTTTGCCTTACGTTGAGAGTTAGCTTTCGCTACTTTCATTTGTCATCATTTCTATTTTTACCTTTTAATAAATTCAAAGCACTTCTTTTATTTTTTTATTTTGTTTTTTTTATTTTTTGCTTTTGGCTATCCTCATAGACCTGGAAGCAGTGAAATCAATTATATTAAAGTGACTTTCTACAGCCAAGAATAAATGTTGAACGCTGGCAAAAAATAGTCAATTTACCCAGCCTGATCTGAATTTCTGCTTGAATAATTCCATCTTGTCATATAAAGTGTTCTGTTGAGCATATCGTACCGATAAACAGTCAGCACAAAGCATAACATTTATAAAAATATTACCTATTGGCCAGCATATTGTTCACCTGCATAGAGCATTAAAAAAAAAGTTCATTACAGGTAGTCTTCGGCTTACAATCACAATTGAGCCCAAAATTTCCCGTTGCTAAGTGAGACATTTGTTAAGTGAGTTTTGTCCCATTTTACAACCTTTCTTGCCATGGCCGTTAAGTGAATCACTGCAGTTATTAAATTAGTAACATGGATGTTAAATGAATCTGGCTTCCCCATTGACTTTGCTTGCCGGAAGGTTGCAAAAGAGGATCACATGACTCTGGGACACAGCAGCCGTCATAAGTATGAGTCAGTTGCCAAGCATCTGAATTTTGATCACATGACCCTAGGGATGCTGCAATGGCCATAAGTGTGTGGCTTAGTGTTTCGTATGAATCAAGGCAATTGTTTGTTCAACACAGTCTGATTAAATAAACCAATGGTATAATGTATGTGAACTAATTAAAGATTAAAAGCTATTGCGGAAGCAAATTGCTTTATTTCAGATGTGTTACCAATTTGGTATAGTGCTTAAGACGCCAGGCTAGAAGCTAGGAGCTTAGGAGTTCTAGTCCTGCCTTATGCATGAAGCCAGCTGAGAGGCCTTGGGTGGCACTCTCTCAGCCCTAGGAAGGGGGCAAGGGAAACCACTTGTGAAACCTTGCCCCCAAAAACCCTGCGAGGACTTGCCTAGGCATGGCCAGGACTCAACCGTGATTCGAAGGCACACCATCAACTACATGAGGCATTATTTTGGTCTTTCAGTTCATTTGCTTCAGTGAAGTGCCTTTGAATGTAAAGACATCTTTTGTAACAATATTGAATGCTAAAACAACAGGGAACTATTTAGGAAAACACAAAACACAAACATCCTTTAATAAATGTTCAATCTGTTCCGAACTTCATTTATTCATGCCCGGAAAATTAAATGAAAGACTTCTTAAATGTATTTTAGGGGCTGACGTTGGTCTTAATGAATGGGATCTCTGTGAATATATGCATTTTAATATTGGCAGTACTCCAGCTCAGAGAATGTCTATCTTGGGAAAAATAGGTTTCTAATTACTTTCTGGTGAACAATGAATTAAATATATTGCAGCATTAGATAACTGATTAGGTGTTAACTAAATAAATTAATATAATTAAATCCATAATTTGTCAGAAAGCCAAAAGCCCAATTATAGAATATATAAGATAGTGTCAAAAATACTGCTGCACATATATTTACAAATTAAAGAGATTTTCCTTCTGGGTTTAATGGATAAAGGACTTGGGTAAAAAAATTGGAACTTTGAACTTATTATATTTGCTACTTGTGCTGACAGCAGGAAGAATACTTTATGACTAAAAATGGAAAGATATATTAATTCCCACAATGGAGGAATGGTTGGAGAAACTGATGGAACTAGCAAATTAAGTGCTTTAATGAAAGAAAAGAATATATCTAATTTTGTTTCGATCTGGAAACTGCTTCTGGATTTTGTGCTTGAGACAGAAAAAAAATGAAACTTTGATTTTGATATTTACTGAATAGACAATGTTTTTGTTATAGAAATGACTAGTATATATTGAGTATGTAAAATAAAAAAGTTGAGGCTGTAAAATTATATCCATTCTACTGCACTGAAAAGAGTCAAAAGTTAATGCTTGTTTTCTTTTTTCCTCTTTATCCTACAATCCCCTCTTTCCCCTTTTCCCACCATTTTCAATTTCATGGGTGTTTTATACTTTAATATAATATAATATAACATTATATTATAAAAATATAGCTGCAGAAAATCTGGTTAAATAAGAAATGACAGCATTACAGTTATATTGAAAGTCACAAGTTCCCATGAGTAGGATATTGAGGGAATGTATCTTCGTGCTACACCTGGTTAGTTGTCTACCCCCCTACCCCCTCAACTCCAGATCATTACCCCACCTTAAAAACTAGTGGAACTTCCCTAAGACCCTTCAAACATTGAAAGCCCATTGCTGTTTTACCAATATTTTATCACTTAGCTATGGTGCACTATTTGAAGGGAGGATGGGAGATGAAATTCAGATGGAGAGATAGCTCAAATCATATTGAATCACACTGTTGCCTTGCTTGCCTGTTTTTTTTTTTTAAAAAAATCTTACAATCCTCTTGAATTTAAAAGATAGATCTCTATTAAGGGAAGCATAGTAATTGCTCTCACGGCTGGGTTGCATTATAGCCACCAATTTTCAGTGTGAATTGTCATGCAATATATATGACATCAAATATATATCATGTCCTTAAAAACTGAACGACTGCTAGGGAAGATGTAACACAAGTTTTTGGGAGCCAAAAGAAGAATATAATTCATTTTTCAGTCTTGTTAGAAAACGTTAATCATGTATAGCCACATGAATGAATGAACCAATGTATTAAAATATAATGCCAGTTTGTTGTCTCTAAATACAATATAATGCCAATTCTTTTACAATGCCATGGTTGTATGTAATTTTATGACAAGTATTTGTATAAATGGAAAATAGTGTATGTAATACACACTCTGAGTAGATGCCAAATATGAAAAGGTTTGCTCAGGCAGATTGCAAATTATGCAGCAGGTGACCTCAAAGAACACATGACATGATAATTGGAATTTAGGTCTCACAACAAAAGATGGGCCACCAAAAAGCAGATTTTCCACAGGAATTGAATGAGACGGTAGCCCTCTCATGAAAAAAAGTATCAAGTGGCTTGAGAAAAATGTCAAAAGAGCAATTGAAATTTGATGGAACTGTCAAGTCTTCTTTGGAAGATATAAGACATTGAGTGTCTCTTTGATTATGGCCGAAATCAGATTATTAAATAAATGGCCATGTATGGGGATTATAGCTCTTTGAACCCATCAAACACAATAAAGCCCATGTCTGATGAGTTTTTCTGGAACTGAATCCTAAGACTAAACACTCAGATGCTGAGTTGGGTCAGTGCATATGTAAACTGGTGGTGATTTTAAAGTATAGAAGCAAATAATATAAGTTCCAAATTTGCACCTGTGCATTTGAATCTCACATATTTTTAAAAAGAAAAAAACCAATTGGCATTGGATATGCTTGTCAGCCCTTCGTGTAACAATCTGTGTCCAAATTTTCTAATGGAATAAGAACTCTGATTGATATTTCTTGGAAGGACACTTATTTTAACTAATGTATATCCCAAAATAAAAATGAATCACGAGCCAATAAAGAAAAAGGATTAGGTAATGGTGATGATTAGCTTTTTTTTAGTATTAAGGTTAAGGCTGTTTATCTCAGCTGAATGCTTTTATCATAGTGTAAAAACTGAAAAAGTGCAAATTAAATCTCTTCTGCCTAATCACCATATTATAAAGCAGTCAGTGTGGAAATTAAATCACTGCCGCAGTCAAGTTGAGATGAATGACAATACACAAAACTGCCATATAGAGATATTGTGTTTAGTTAACTTGGTTGTTCTGTCTGCACACATAGTAATATCATATTACTATGTGAATGTATAAAAACTAAGTGACTATACAAGAAAAGGAATAAAGTTGTTCTATTCATAGTTCATCTTGACCAGGTTTATCTACTTTTACTGCCAATTACTTAGAGCTGTTTACAGAGCTCTTTTCCATCCCTGTTTCCTCAAAACCTGGAATCTCATGCAGGAAGTAAAAGTTTCCTATTCTGGGTTGATTTCTGTTTCAATATTTCTCTGGCATGAACATCCTTACCTTTGCAAGTTAAGGAACCTCATGTTCATTAGAAGCCCTTGTTTTTACTGATTTGGGAATTTCAGTTGTAAGGACAACAGAGACTTTTGAGATTTACACAGATATAATGCTATCATACTTTATTTGGGTCTGCTATTATATCAATATCATTTTGCACAGTGCTGCTTCTCCTTCCACTATTGTTATTTCACTAGTCTACCTTACAGACCACAGTGGCTGGGTTCACAGAGCATGCAAAATCAAAATCAAACCAGCCATATAATGTGCAAACTAAATCAAGAAAAAAGCATACATTTTGACTAAAGCGATAAATTAATGATTACCACCACTAATGCACAGAACTATTACTCAGCATAGAACAATAGAGAATGAGTAATGCTCTAGATCAGGGGTGTCAAACTGCCGGCCCACGGGCCGGATGCGTCATGTCAAAACTGCGCCCACCCCATTGCCGGCAATGGAAAGAAAGTCGCGATACATCACGACATGTCATGTGACATTGCGAATTTGACACCCCTGCTCTAGAATCTAGATCATCACAGAGAGTCCGCAACTTGAAGAAATGTTATGATTTAAATCTTGAGTTAAGTCTTGGGGGGTCTGTGTGCATGGTCTGTGGCCACAAAGGGTATTTAAAGGGGATCCATGGTGAAGAAAAGGTTGCGAAACCTGCTCTAGATGGTTTGGACTATTGTATCCATCATTTAACTATATTTGAGAAGACTGATGGGAGTTGAGATTTAAAGGTCCCAAAACAAGGAGAAAGCTACAAGGAAAAAGCTACAGAAACAGTTGGAACATATTTCCATATTATTGTTGGCATCAATGACTCCAACAGAAGATAATCTATGTAGCTCAAAGTTGAACTTTGAAGTTCTTGGCACTCTCTGACCTTGGTTGTTTGCTTGCAGACATTTCATTATTCAACTACCGATAGGTAACATCATCATTGACTTGCACTGATGATGTTACCTAGTTTGGTAATGAAATGTGTGCAGGCAAACAACCAGGCTCAGAGAGCACCAAGGACTCTGTACTAATGACTGCTAAGTCCTTTGTCAAATGATTTTCAGACAAGATAACTAATCAATTTATCTTGCAAGTTTTAAGCAGCAATACATTCTGCAAAATCAGAGACCATCTACCATACAACTGCAAGAGAGCTTAAAGCTAGAAATGAACCATCAGATGTAAATAACTGCTGCTTTTTTATATATACAATGGCTCTGGGAGCTATTGAACAAACAGGAAAAATGTTTTTACTTGATGTCAATGAATCTTGAATACCTAATTTGAAATCAGTAAGGGGAATTTGAGTCAACTTTGCTTTGGGTGGACATTAATGGATTCAAATAAGCAAGTAAGTAAGCAAGCAGTAAGTTACAAGCAATTCTAATTGTGATGCCAATATTCTGTTATTGAATTCTTTCCTTTCAGCCAGTTCTGAGCAATGTATAACATACACAAAGATTAAAAACAGCATTTTAAAAGTTTTTATACACCATCTTGTATTGTTTAACCAATTCTTTAACAACCAGGATGCATCTAAAATTGTTGTTGTATTGTTTAATGTGACAAAAGGCAAAAATAATAAATTTTGGGGTGGGGAGGGAGGTGGCATAATTATTTTAATTTGTTTGTTCACGTCAATTTTATTACAGCCTTTAGCCACCAACATGTATTAATTAAATTTGTTTTAAAATTTTGTGTTTTGGTCTGTCTCAGCTATTATCTATGTCAGTGATGGCGAACCTTTTAGAGACTGAGTGCCCCAAAACTGGCCTGCCCCTGCTCCGCCCGCCCGCAGGGCATTCACCACAGATTGCCCAGGCAGCCTTGCAGCACCGTGGCAGCCATGCCCTCCGCCTGCACCATCATTTGCACGTGATGGGGTGTGAGGACAGAGTTTTGCCCCTGCTGCTATGTGCTTGGCTGCCCTGCTCCATGTGGGCGCTGCTCCGTGTGGGCTGCACCTAAGAGAGCCTCTCCTCTGGGCAGGCTGCTGGTGAGGGGGTTGCGGGGGGAAGCGGGGCTGGGGCAACGGCACGCATGCCCACAGAGAGGGCTCCGAGTGCTGCCACTGGCACACGTGCGATAGGTTCACCACCACTGGTCTATGTCATTTGTCTGGACTACAGTTTTCAGCCTCAAAATGCTGTACGGAGAAACCAAAATGCACCATAAAACTAACAAAAACATACTGTAGATTTTTTTTTTCTGTAATTGTGATTTTAATCTTCTATTCATTTTCTCAGAGGTATAAGCCTACGTTTTGTCCAATAATTGGGGCTTTCTGCTGATTTTGAAAAGCTTTAGGGGAGTTAAATGGGCATCCACTGACACATTGCATTTTAGCACAGCATACCTAGGAATTTGCCTACTGTTTCGTCTCAAGCTTCTCTTGACACTCAAGCCATTAATGAACAAAAAGTGAAAAAAAGAAAATTCCCAGGGGCAGGTTTTCTTACAGAAATTGAAACGTGGCAAAGATTTTTTTTTTTCCCTGACAAGAAAAGGGGAGTCCTGACGAGAGAGCAACAGCAGTGGTTGATATAATAAAAGCTGTAGATGGTGTTTGGGGGGGATGATGATGATGATTTCAATTTTAAGATCTTCTTCCTAAGGTATTGAAGGCCTATCTTCCCTGTTATGTTAACGTTTCCAGGCATATTCTTAATATCCACAGAGAGTAGCAGCTTTTCTAGCCTGTCCCTTGCTCTTCCCTCAATATTGGCTGCACTGATGGATTAGAAGAGGGGTGAAGAGTGGGAGGATGGGAGTCAGAAGTCCTAATTTCCATAAGTGAGACAGTGTCTCTTCCTGAAGCTCAATAAATAAGGGTTTCTTGTCTATCTGAGATGTTGGTGAAGGATACTTTTATAGATATTTTTATTTAACCCAATATCTGTTAAAGTCAGATGTGCATGAAGTGTGAACTAAATATCAGTACATAACTGAAACCAGGTAATGCTCTTGACTTAAAGATGACAGTGACAATGATTAAATAATAATACAGTTGCTTAAACGTATTTTTCTTTAGAATTGTGTCTTGGATCATCTGATAAGTAACAAAGGATGTGTTGGGCTTTTTTTCCCCCTGTAAGTGCTGTGGGATATTATTATTGTATACCAGGTGCAGGATGTGAGAATCTGTATATGCTAAACATCTGGCTGTCTTAGTTTCCAGAAGCATCTCTATCCTGGAAGCAATACAAAAGCTCAATTTCGTGCAGAAACTGTTTGGCTTTAGGAAATTACTTTTCAAATATCTGCTTACAAAACCTTGAAAATCCTTAAGGTGTTCCAGTTGTCTTTTGTGCTGAGGAGAAAGAGAGAGAGAGGGAGAGAGAGGGAGAGAGAGAGAGAGAGAGAGAGAGAGAGAGAGAGAGAGAGAGAGAGAGAGAGAGAGAGAGAGATGAGGTATTCCCCCCCCCCCGAGATAATAGCTTTGGGATGTGAGACCACTAGATTCAAGAATCCTTCTATGACATTTGATACTCGGGAACTAAAAAATATTACCTGTGTTATCAGGACTGTCTCTCTGTACGTATTTCAGCACATGAAACATTTATTATTTTAAAGATAATTTTGAATTTCCGGGAGAAAAATCACTGTACACCATAAGCCTCAGTGTTGAAAGATCATAAAAATAACTCCTCAAGCTACTTACAACTATTTTTGCCCAAGTCTAAAATCTCGACTGCTTCATTCATCATAGTGGCCTCCTACACTATTTTCTTGGGCTATTAGTTTTAAAGTGAAGCTGCTTTCATGCTGAGTGTCACTGGGGGGTTTCTGGTGAAGAGCCTTTGAAAACTAAGAAAACCTTAGATGTAGTAAACTGTGCAAAGGGAACACTGAAGTCCTGTGGGTTTTGAGCTGCTGTTTTTCTCAGCGGGAGAAATCCAGGTGGGATTTTTTTTTTTTTAAAAAAAATCCAAAATGGTGTAATGAACAAAGAAAATACTTAAAGTAAATCTGTAGAAATTTCCTACCAGTCTCCATGGTCATCTTCCAAGGCAGATAATATTGCTATAAGTAAGGGACTATGGGTGAGCAGAAGAGTTTTACATACAAAATACATACATTAAATTAAATCTTGGTGTTTCCCAATAGCTGCCTAAAATCTAAGAGATTGGCTGTTAGTTAATGTTGATAATAATGGATTAAATAGACTAATGTTCACACTTACTGGCTGGATTCATATGATACAGTAAACCCTAAATCTGGCTTGAAACAAACCTTATATTATACCATGTTCAAATAAATAAATTCTGTTATGATGTATGTGATGATCTCATTTCCAAAACCTGCTAAGTTGGGTTCTCAAGCATGGCCAACCTCAAATTACCTCACTCATTTCAGCTCTTCATTATGGCTGCTGATCAGAATTTAACTAATTAACACTACATAAAACAGGACAACTTAAGCTAGATCACCAATACAATAAAAGTATGTCTGGTTTTTACAACAAAATAGCAAAATGTGGATGTTTACAGAAACTGAATCATAAACAACAGTTGCATATAAAATCATCTAGAATGGCCTAGGTACTTTATTAAATAAAGTAAATCTGTGTAGCCTGTTAAAAGTTCAGTAGAACAGTCCATAGACTATGGATTGGGTATACTTTCTCCATAAAGATACAATCATACTGTAGCTCATAAAAGATTACTTTGTAAATGCTCTCAAGAAATGCCCTCAAGGTGCTAAGTTTAGTTTTCTCCAAAGTTTAGAGACAATTGTGTAGCGTTGATATCTCACTGGCTTAAAGGGCCTGGATTCTCAGAAAAACATTATTAGGCAGGGCAGATTGCATCCAGTTGGGTTTCCAGATCTCAGAAACATTGCTTAAGTCAGTGGTTCTCAACCTGTGGGTCGGGACCCCATTTGGGGTCGAACGACCATTTCACGGGGGTCGCCAAACAAGGCTGTCCGCCATTTTTTCCCTTTTCCCTAGCTGTCCTACTCCCTCTTATTGGTGGCCACACCCACTTGGGGGTCACCACAACATGGGGAACTGTATTATGGGGTCACGGCATTAGAAAGGTTGAGACCACCGGCTTAAGTGAAATGAATGGTCAGTCATCCTTCATTAAAAAGGCTATTAGAAAAAACATTGTATTCGCTATTGTCTTATTCTGTGTTGATTCATAATTGTCCGCACATATTTTCTGGAAATCTTGTTTCTTATTTGTATTTCTCTTTACAAGTAATGCATTCTATGAAATTTCATACTGAATTCAAGATTTACTTTTCCTATTATTTATTTTTTGGGAAGCCATATCCTGAACTTTTTTTCTCCCATGGTAATAATTGTGGGTCACCATCTTGTGGTCTGTTGAGAGAATTGCATGTGCTTTCTCCATATATATGATTGGGTTACTTTTCTTTTAAGGAAATTTGATTTTCTTTATCTCTTGCAATTTGATTTGTCTTCCAAGGGGGAGGGGAGAGGAAGGGCAGAAACCATTAGTTGCATATCTTTATGCTATGATGCCAGCAGTTGCATTATAAATATTTTCCTCCCATTCTTTCTTGTTCTTTACCAGATAAGTAATGTAGCTTGCATATAGCTTTAGATATAAATTTAAATTAAACTCATGCTCTATAGATACAAAATAACTTTCATTTTTATATCATCTACTATTTTCTCTGTCTACTGTTTCTCACAAAAAGTCCAAAAGGGGTTTCCAATCAGCATTAAACTTAATTAATGTTATTTGCTGATTTCTTTCAAATAAACAAGAATGAAGTTTGTTCTTTAGCCTCTTAAGTCTGTAATGGTTTTATGTTTTATAGGAAAGCTTGCATATTATTTTCTATTAAACGATGTAGCATCTGTTTTAGGGTGCTTAAAATAACTCTTCACCATTCACTTCCTTCCTTTATATTGAACAATGGACTTCTGTATTACTGACTTTGAGTTAATTAAAAAAGCAAAAGAAGTCAGTGAGTTTGGCAAGAATGCCATATGAAAAAGCACTACTGTCAGAGCTGAGAGCCATATCAGTGGTGGTAATGTAGGAGAAGCTGTCTGTTTTCATCTGCTAAATGCTTCAGTGACGTTTAATATTGCCTATACATCTGAACCAAAAGCCCTGTCTGGATGGAGTTTCTCATTGTACTAGTATAAACAGTGCTCTAATTTGTTTGATCTGAAAACCCATCAGTATTGAAAGATAACCTTTGGAATCAAAACACTTTCAACTTTTGGAATTTAAAAATTGAATTAGCACAGTTTATAATAATGGGGGGGGGGGAGAAGCTGAAGTGTCTGTTTTGGGTATAATACCCAGACCATATGGTATTTTTAAGCATATAGCAGTAGCAATTTTGTGAAATGATGAAATCATATGTGTATGCAATAACATGTGATAAAGACTATGAAGTATTGCAAGAAGGTTTTCACACAGAGCCCTACGTGAGAAGAACTGGTTGAAAAGCTTTTAAAACGTTTTAACTGAGTTCTTTTTCTCTTTCACAGTTGAGAGGCTGAGAAGTCAGGCAGGCAAATTCTGAGTAGAGCAGGGGTGTCAAACTTGCAACATCACGTGACGTGTCGTGACATATCACAACTTTTTTGCCATTGCCGGCAATGGGGTGGGTGCGGTTTCGCTATGATGCATCCGGCCCCTGGGCCAGCAGTTTGACACCCCTGGAGTAGAGAAATATAGGGAGACCTCCTTTAAGTGAGCACAACTGGGATCAGCAATTCAGTTATTAATCAATGTAAAACTGTGTCCATACTTAATGAACTTACGTCAGCTTTCCTTTGCTTTACCAACATGCAAAGGCTGTAAATTCAAAGATTGGCCCTAAAGTTACTTTTCCATCAACATGGTAATTGTGAACAGTTGCTAAAGGATGTATCTCCTAAGAGGATACATCCCTCTTATAGCTTTCATAAGTACATGGAATGGAAATATTTTCTAAATACCTTTAAAACAACTTGCAATAGATAGATTTGTTTAAATAATTGTTGTATCTGTCATTAGTGAACTAGAGAAGCAGCCAATTGAATTGTTCTAGGCTTTAGTTCTTGCACTGTTACACCAGCATTGTTTTATCATTGGTAGAAGTTCTTGTAACATTGTGTATACCCAACTTGTTTAATATTTTGAAAGTTTGCTTAGAAACAAGAGAATGCTTAATAGGATTATTTCTTTGTGGCTCCCAGCCCAATGAACCATTACAGCTGTACTTGCAGGAAAAGAAAAAGACCATTTCCTGTGTATATTGGACTTAATTCCATTATAATTATCACGTGAATATTTTCTGTAAAAAACGTAGGAAGATCAGGATCCAATTTACACTGTGAAATAATACAGGAAAGAACAAGTAGGAGCAGAAGTAAATATCTATGAGTGGAAGGAAGCTTCTTCTGCAGATAAATTGTGAAGATCAGCATTTTAGCTGATCTGCTCTTCAGCCACTTTATATATGTTAAGCCAGGTTTTGGCTACATAAAGAACATTGAAGCGAATGTTTTTCTATGATGTAGTTAAGTAAACTTTTGGTTGAATCAGATATTTAAAGGCTTTGGCAGCTATTGAAGGGAAGGTCTGACAGACTTCTCAATCAAGTTTGTTGAAAGCTATTATTCTGTAATAATACACAAGTACGGTAAGTGCTGGATACATACACAGTTCCGAACAATTGTCTATTGTGGCCAGATTTCCTATTTGTGGTGAGATTCAAGGAGGCTGGCAAATGACTTCATTTTCCTAAGTGGTCCAAGGCACAGCAGTGCTGCTTGTTGTGAGGTAGTCATTTCCAGGTCAGGGGTCATAGTGCAGGAATTAGAAAAGCTCCTTCTAAAACCCTTTTTTAGAAAAAGAAAAGCTGAAACTGGACATGCGTGCAATGGCCCAAACAAGGTCATTTTCAATAGAAGTGGGAACATTCTTAGTTGATAGTGTTTGAGTTAGAGAAACACACAGCTGCTATTGTTAACCTGTAGCAAAGAATAATCAAGAATTCTTTGTTTTTTGAGGAACGGTGCACACACAAATGCCCACATCTATTGCAACAATTGACAGAATGAATTAATAATTAAATTATGCCAACATGAGTGAGATTTGACTTGATCTGTACCTCCCCAGTTGAAAGATGGAATTTTGTTACAGAAAGATTACCTTTAAGTTTATGCCTGTTTGTGGCATAAGCAGCTCTTAAGAAAGAAAGGGTAACGATTTGACAGGTAAGCACTTCTATGCATTTTCTGATCAAAGATCAAACGGGAGGAGGAAGGAGGAGGTTAGAGAGGAACCAGGTTGTAACTGAGCAACCGGACACTCTGATTTCTTGTCATTCCTGCCCTGTTATCCCAACTGCCTGTTTCTTGAGGCAACTGGAACAGAGTCTTCTTGTAGGGAGATACATAATCCAGCCAGCCTCGGCAAAAAGGAGGCAGCCTCTCTTCTTGTGTTTTGGCTACCCATAAAGTCGCTTAGGGAAAAAGTCAAGGAAGCAACAGGGCCACTTTCTCTTAGAACAGGGCTCTTCAAACTTGGCCCTTTTATGACTTGTGGACTTCAACTCCCAGAAATCCTCAACCAGTGTGTCTTAGAACATCTCCTCATTAAGCCTTCATACCTCTGTTATGTTTGCATCAGCTGTGAAAGTAAACTAGATGATGGAATCGTGTCATGTAATGATTGAAAAGGGCCTTAGAGACCTTCAGGTGCAACCTTCTCACTAATACAGGAAAGCATCCTTGACAGATGGCCTTCAAGCTTGCATTTACAGGAAAGATATTACATGCAATCTTAAATTTGAAAAAAAAAATTAAGAGCTTCCTGTGTTTTGACCTCTTAGGATTTCTGAGATCCCATGAGATCTTACCAGGTTCTTTACACTTCTTGATATTGTCTCTTCTGAAGTCAAATGAAGTCAATTTATACCTTTGTTCATTTCTTTTTCTAAAACATCTTGAAAGTCAAAATGGTATGGTCACTTCCTTCCAAGTTTCCCACTGCTTTTGTCTCTTCAATCAAATTTTCCCTATTAGTTACGACCAGATCTAAGAGACTGATTTTCTTGAATCTACCTCAGACTTCTGGAAACTAAAGAGTAAGCAAGACCTCTGAGAAATTCCAGGAATTATTGGTATACAACAATTATTTGGGCAATTGTAATCTTCCATTGTTTGCCTTCAATCTTTGCATTCCACTCGTGGCCTTCATCCCAATGGTTTTCAGTACTGCATATTAAACTGTACAGGCAGTCATGACCACAGTTGAGCCCAAAATTTCTGTTGTTAAGTGAGACATTTGTTAAATGAGTTTTCCCCATTTTACGACCTTTCTTTCCACAGTTGTTAAGTGAATCACTGCAGTTGGTAAGATAGTAACCTGGTTGTTAAGTGAATCTGGCTTTCCCATTGATTTTGCTTATCAGAAGGTCGCAAAAGGGGATCACATGGCCCTGGGACACAGCAATGGTCATAAATATGAACCGGTTGCCAAGCATCTGAATTTTGATCATATGATCCTGGGGATGCTGCAAAGGTCATAACTGTGAAAAAGATTCCTAAGTCACATTTTCAGTGCCATTGTAACTTTGAACGGTCACTAAATGAAATGTTGCAAGTCAAGGACTACCTGCATCTATTTTAATTAAGATTTCTGTTCTTCTAATTTGTCCCCCCCCTTGTGTGAATGGGAATAGAGGCACAGGAAATCTTGGATCACATATAACTCCTCTGTCTTGTATTTGTTCATTATTGGATATCTTCATGCATGTGTATTGTTCCCCCTGTCCCACACCCATCACCTGGTGGCACATTATTTTCTGAGTTTTCTCCTTTTCTTACAAGATTTAATTTAAAACTCTTTAGATCACTTTGCAAACACATGAGGCATAGCCCATTATTTAATAAGAGGCGTAGCCCATTATTTAATAAGAATATTAAATAATGAGGCATAGCCCATCATTTAATAAGAATATTCCTCACTGTTGAAATTCATCCTATTTAGAATCCAGAGTGCTCCCATTGGCATCATCTGCATATAGCTAGTTGTTTATTTCCAGAATTTTCCTTCTCTTCCTGGGCCATGGAATTTGGCAGGAAGAGGTGAAGAAAATATTATAGGGCAGGGGTGTCAAACTGCCGGCCTGCGGGCCGGTTTCATCATACCGGAGCTGTGCCCACCCCATTGCCGGCAATGGCAAAAAAGCTCTGATACGTTGCGCGATGTCACATGACGTCGCGAGCTTGTCTGCTATAGGGTCTTGGCTGTCTCTGGTTATGTCCTTTGTGTTCATGTGGATCAGTAGTACAGCATAATTGTCAGTGGGTTTAAAGAGTCTAATTTTATCCCAGATGTTAGTCCTAGGCTATTGGTTCTGTCCGTTTTAGTACCAAGTCTTAACCATCACTAACCATTGCTTTCTCCTCTTCAGGACAAAGGCAGAAATCCTTTCCTTGGCAAATAAAGTAGCCAGAGACAGCTGAGACCCTGAAACAGACTAGAAAGTGCTGGGCAGGAAAGGGAAGAAGCTGTAGACCAGTGGTTCTCAACCTTTTTAATCCCGCGACCCCCAACCAGTCGTAAGTCGAGGACTACTCAACTGGTGCAGCACCGTTTGCAGAATGGGACTTTTGGCGGGCTCAGCAGGGCAGAGACAGCCTGGACAATTCCTATTGGCTTTTGAAAGCCAATAGAATTAGACTCTATTCAAAAGAGTCTATTCTATTGGCTTTCAAAAGCCAATAGAATAAAAGGGAGTAGCACGGCTAAGGAAAAGGGGAAAAAAACGGCGGACTGCGTTGTTTGGTGACCCCCGTGAAATGGTCGTTCGACCCAAAATGGGGTCCCGACCCACAGGTTGAGAACCACTGCTGTAGACATTGATCTTCTGTAGAAGCTATTCTTCTGCAGAGATTCAGAATCATAATCACTGGGGAGACTCTAATACAGTATATTCTGAAATTCAACAACAGCAAAATCACTTCCTGGCAGGCTCTACCCTTTGTGCTGTATTCTCTCACCTATCTCCTCCACCTCGCTATATTTTGTCTCCTGGCAGGGTTCTTGGTAGTACCATTAAGTGCTTTCTATGCTGATCCAGGAGACACTCAGCTGTTCTGATAAAAGCTAGACAGGGCTGCTTCTGGTCCCTTCACTTTCTCTTCCCGGAGGGCAGACAGTCCCTGTACTTACAACATATGTAGCTCTTGTCATTCTCTTGCAGGAAAGCAAACATGACATACCCCTGTGAGTATGTCTATGAGAGATTCCCTCTGTCCCCATCTTCCTCGAATGGAAGAAGAAAACAAAGAAAAAGATTCACAAACCAATAGTTGAGGAAGATGTGTGTTAATGTTTTCCATATTTGTGGAGTGAAAGGATGACTTTGCAAGGGTTAATATACTGCTTCCCTCTCTCTGTATCCCCTGAAGCTGCTTCTGCCTGGTAATTATTCACCTTTTAAAATGGAGCTTGTTAAAGTGCCACCTAAATATGGCAATACAATAGTGACAGTGACTCTAGCCTCTGGGGAGAGGAAGAGAAGCACAATTTCAATTATATATAAAACATTTGGTGTCACATCTAAAGAATTATGGATGGATGACACAGGAGAGTAGATAATTATTCAACATTGTAAGAAAGTTATTTTGGATCTGGATTATGGATATGTGCTCACTTTCTATTTATGAACTGACTTTCTGTTGAGGCAATGAAATGCCTGATGAATATATATGCTTATGTAAAAGATGGTGAATATTATTTCACCTGGTGATTTCATATAGATATTTAGTATGATATTGTTTTACTATGTTGCTTTCTTTTTTGTACTCTTAATCTTTTTCCTTGTGTAAAAAGAAAAAAAAAGACTTGTAAGCAGTGCAATGTAAATATACTTTAGTGATTCTTTTGTAATAAAATAAATCAAGTAAATAAAAAATGAATTAACACCATCAAGATAGTAGACATGCATTGACTTCAATTAAATGTTCTCTTTTCCATCTTTCTTAAAGCGTGTCTTATTGTAAAGAAAGAAGGTTAGAGAGCTGGCCTATAAAACACAGATAACATTATGTAAACAAAATGTGTTAATTCCGTTCTTTTTTGTGCCCCCCCCCCCGCAGTTACAGGTAGTCCTTAACTTACAACAGTTCATTTAATTACTATTCAAAGTTACAACGGCAAAAAAGAGAGTTCTTACCATTTTTCACAGTTACAACATTTGCAGCATCCCCACAGTAATGTGATCAAAATTCAGAGGCTTGGCAACTGGTTCATACTTATACTTATGACCGTTGCTGTGTCCACGGTCATGCGATCACCTTTTGCGACCTTTTGACAAACAAAGTCAATGAGGAAGCCAGGGTTACTAACATATCAACTGCAGTGATTCACTTAACAACAGTAGCAAGAAAGATCATAAAATGGGGCAAAACTCACAACAGACATTTTGGGCTCAATTGTGGTCATAAGTTGAGGACTACCTGTAAATTGTTATTGCAGTATAATCTGGAATCCCCATTTCACTGAAGAATGGCTCCAGTGAATTTAAGGAAAGCAGTCTGCTTTGATAAGGTATCTGTGGTTCATTAGTGAAGGGCTAGTCTTTTTTCCCCTCCCCCTTCTTCCATGTAATAAACAATTTAAGTAGTGGGGGGGGGGAATAAATGAGGCAGTATAATCTTTAATAAGAGAGACAAGATATATGCATGCTAGATATATACAGCCAGATGTTGCTCACTGTTAACTGCTGTTTGCCTTTACTAAGTTTCCAAATGTACACACCTGGAAGAACTAAACGCTCTCATGTTGGATGGAAGTCATTTCTTAATTTAGCAGAATAAATCCGAAACAAAACAATCAGTGGTCATTAAATATTATTAGAAGCAGATTATCACAGCTGCAGAAAAATGTGTTCTTCCTAGAACAGCTACCTATAAATAAGCCAAAATTAGCACAGCAGAGGTTCACCTGCAGAGATTGAATTTGCCTCCGTCATAAGCAATAAACAGAAACTTGGGGGTGGGATGGGGGCAAAAGATTTACACTTGTGGAAAAACTAAGTTGCTTTCACCAAATGCTCTGGACTTGTATGTGTAGAGAATGACAGTATTTTCCGCTCATCTTGATTGCCAATCAAATCCCTAAAAACAGCATCACATATTTTTCAAGAAAATCATTTAATAAAGATTTCTCGGCATGAAAATAGCTGCAGTAAATGCATATTTAAAAATTCAATTTACCAGGCTCATTCTGCCCACATTCTCTCAATAAACTAAAACAGGCAGGCCTTAAGCTGATTATTAAATAAAAGAGGAAAGAAGTCAGCTTTAAGAGTTGACATAGCTATTCTAGCAAACACAATTCTGTAGTTATTCGCAGAAATATATTCCACTAGGTTCAATGGTAAACCTAATAGAATTGCAGCTAATTATTCACATATTTTTTTTGTCTCCCCTAACATCAGACTTGTAGTCCTATGAATCAGGAAAGAAGAGATAATGCAGTTGTGGTAGTCTGAATTGTGTGCAGTGTATTTGCAGTACAGGTGATAACATCTGCCATCAGCAGAAGAGAAATCCCATAGAGCTCTTTTTTTATCAGATGATTTGAGATGCTTTTTAAAGTCCTTTCTTTAAAAGTTGCTGTACTACGGCTATGTCTGTGTTAAAGAGCCTCCATTTTAATTGGATCGGTTGCATGTTATACTGTATCTAATCCATTACATTTTATGGGGTGTAGCCTTTGGTTTGAGTGTAAACACTGAACTGTTGGAATCTGACCTTGACTAAGGGCATCTATACTTCTCCTAAATAGTACAGTTCTTTTCTATATTTGAGCATTAGTTTTCTTTGTAAGCTTATAGAAATCCATGACTTTCTGATGTAGTTTGTGCATGGATGAGAGATATTTTATCACTGATACGACAAGTAGTCAGGTTAGCTATGGTCTGTAGTAAAATATTGACACAATCAGTACAATATTCTTGTTTTAACCATTGTTCCTTGGTATTAATAAGGACTTTAGACACCATAAAAGTTGACCCGATATCTTCAAGTGTGAGCAATGGAAGTCTCATAAGCAATGCAAATCTCTTGTACTTATGGGAATTAACTTCTGAGAGAATATTTGGAAAGTACAAGGTCTCCTGCAGCTCTATTCTGATTGAGTTTCTCAATTCTTCTTTGCCTAATATACAAACTAAAGCAAAAGAAAATGTATTAATTGTATATATTGAGTTCTTTTATTAATTTTGTTGTATCACCTAAAGTTCTAGTCAGGTTAGGCAGTGATCCACTTGTTTCTTCATTCTTTTTTTTTTTTTTTTTTTTATTAAAAGTTTTATAAATTTTACAAAAAAGAAAAAAGAATACAAAACAAGAGACAACATATACAAAAAAATAAAACTAAACAATACATATAAAAAAAAAACCCACCCCTCCCAAACCCCCCCCCCTCCCTTCCCCCCCCCCCTGAGCTTCCCAGAGCAGAATATAGGCTTAAAAAGTAAAAATAAAAATTAAATTAAAAACTTTATATTTATATATATATAAAAATTATCTATAATATATATAAAAATAAAACTTATGAAAAAACTATATAATATTTTTGTATACCCAATCTAAATTGTATAAATTTTATCCATTTATCCCAAACAGCAAAAAACTTCTCTTGCGTTTGTTGCTTTAAGAAAGCCGAGATCTTTGCCATTTCCGCCAGATAAGCTACTTTAAGAAACCATTCCTGCAATGTAGGCAAGGATTCCTTCTTCCAATATTGTCCTACTAACAGCCTAGCGGCTGTAATCAAATTTAACATCAATACAACCTCCTTTGTATCACAATCTGTAACAATACCTAACAAAAATAATTGCGGAGTAAATTTTACCCTCCTTCTAAAAATTCTCTGGATATTCCACCATACTTTGATCCAAAATGCTTTTATCTCTCTGCATGACCACCAAATATGATAATAGGAAGCCTCCTTATAACCACATCTCCAACATTTGGGTTGCACGTCAGGGTACATATAAGACATTTTTTGTGGATCAAGGTGCCATCTATAAAACATTTTATAAAAATTCTCCCTTAAATTCTGTGCTTGTGTAAATTTGACATTTCTCACCCAAATTTTTTCCCAGGTGTCCAATGAAACTGGCTCACCAAAATTCTGCGCCCATCTTATCATACAATCTTTAATTAGTTCCGTTTCTGAATCCAATTCAACTAAAACCGCATAAATTCTCTTAATGTGGGTTTGTCTTGAATCCTTCACTTGCTTAATAAGATTTTCATCTTCTCTAAGAAAACCCACCTTACAATCCATCTTCCATCTGTCTAGTAATTGCCTATATTGGAACCAAGAATAAATAAAGTTTTCTTGTGCTAACTCTTCCCGTGATTTTAATTGCCAGTTTTGTCCATCCCATTTAAGTAACTGTCTGTAGGACACCATATCCATTTTAACCCCTCTTTTTATTGCTTCTATCGCATGCCAAGGTATAGCCCATAATGGTACTTTGAAATCACTTTTATAATATTTTCTCCAAATCCTAAGTAAAGAGATTCTTAAGATATGAGATTTAAAAGCCCAATCCATTTTTTTATTGAATATTAAATAGGCATGCCACCCATAAAGTAAGTCCCATCCCTCTAGATAAAGTATCTCAGAGTTTGTCAAATTTACCCAATCACTGATTAGTGTTAAAACCACCGCATCATAATATAATTTCAAATTTGGTACCTTAAGTCCACCCCTCTCACGGAAGTCTTGCATAATTTTAAACTTAACCCTTGGCTTTTTCCCTGCCCATATAAATTTATTAAGACCCTTCTGCCACTCATTTAAATTAATCTCATTTTTCAAAATTGGTAACATTTGAAACAGAAAAAGAAACTTGGGTAAAATATTCATTTTTATCACTGCAATTCTTCCCATGAGGGATAATTGCAACTTTTCCCAGTTCTTCAAGTCCTTCTGTACCCTGACCCACAACCTTTCATAATTATTTTTAAATAATTTTACATTAGAAACAGACAACATCACCCCCAAATATTTTACCTTATTAACAATCTCAAAACCCGTCAGGTTAGTCAAAATCTGCTTCTCCTGACTAGACATATTTTTAGGTAAAATTTTGGTCTTATTTACATTAATCTTGAAACCCGAGACCAAGCCATAATGATGAATCAACTGTAATAAGTTTACTACAGAATAATCAGGTTGCGACAAAGTAACAACCAAGTCATAGAAAGGGCTTTGATTCTAAATCCTTCTGATGAAAGTACTAAAGAATCTGTAAAGTTATTAAGGTCACAATTTAATATGTTGATAGCAGATCAAGCTGCAACCAACTTATTATTTATGAAACAAAATACATTTTGTAATGCTAATAAGCCGGGGAGATGGTTGGCTTATCAATTAAGAAAGAAACAGAGACAGAGAATAATAGAGAAAATAAATTACAAGGGTAAACTAGTTTCTCAGAAGGAATTAATTAAAAAATCTTTTTTGGATTATTATCAAAACTTATATAAATCTACTAATGTACAATTGTTAGATATAAATAAATATTTAGCTGAGGCAAGTTTTCCTAAATTGACTGAGGATCAGAAATATGAAATTAATGGCTTAATTACTAAGGAGGAAATTGCCTCAGCAATTCAACAATTGAAATTAGGGAAAGCACCGGGTACGGATGGGTTAACAGCTGTTTATTATAAAGCTTTAATGGAGGAGATGATCCAACCATTAAATGATCTTTTTAATGGTATCTTACAGGGTTTAGAGATTCCTCCTTCATGGCGTAGTGCTTTTATATCATTGATTCCAAAGGAGGATCAAGATCTTACTTTACCAAAAAATTATAGGCCTATATCTCTTTTAAACGTGGATTATAAGATATTTGTAAAAATTTTGGTAAATAGGCTTATGAGGGTGGTGCATCATCTTGTGCATAAAGATCAATCAGGGTTTATAACAGGAAGGTATATGAAAAACAATGTTAGACAAATTATTAATCTATTAGAATACTTAGATAAGAACAACCAAGTTCCTGCAGGGCTCATATTTTTAGATGCTGAAAAAGCATTTGACCAATTGAATTGGCATTTTATGCTAAGAGTAATGGAAGAAATGAATTTTGGTGAAAACATATTACAAGCCCTTAAGGTAATATATCAAAAACAAACAGCACAACTTATTGTTAATGGAGGTCTTTCGGAGGTTTTCACAATAGAGAAAGGTACTAGACAGGGGTGTCCTTTATCGCCATTGTTGTTTGTTTTAACATTGGAAATATTATTGATCAAAATTCGAGAGTCTCAGGAAATTAAAGGAATATATGTTAATAAAAAAGAATATAAGTTAAGAGCTTTTGTTTCTTCATTCTTGAAATAGAAAGGTGCTTTTTAGGCTGAAAGTTCACTACATAACAGAGGCTTGGGATTATAGTGGGTAATAATGATGGTATCTGGCAAGTTGTTTTGTTATTTGCTATTTATTTGTAAATATCTGCTATTTGTAAGTAGCCACAGGTTAATATAAGGGTAGCAACTTGTAGCATTTCAGAGACTGCTGCACTATAACACTCAGCATCTCTAAAAAGCATGTCCAATGGTGAGGGATGCTGAGATTTTTAATTAGCAATAGCCAGAAGACTACATGCTGGCCTCATAGAGATTTATGGTCTATGCTGAAATATGGCAGTGGAGTGAAAATTTCTTTTTAGTTGTGGCAAAAGGAATAGAAGCAGAGTAAGATCACTAAGGGATATAACAATTAACCTTGATAGGTAAATATGCAAAATATAATTTAAAAATGATATATGCTCTCTAATAGAGTTTGGTGTTATTACAATGAGTCCTTCAACATGGCACGTAGAACACTTCTAAATAAAAATGAGTACCGTCTGAAGTATGTTAACCAAATCCTCCTCATGGAGCTTTTTTAAAAATATGGCATTCTTGCTCCTGAGTAGTCACTTGACTGTTGCTATTATAGTGCAGTTAAGTGAATGGATGGCCTTGATAGACTAATAAAACATTGTGATGTGGTTAACATAAAATAGTTGAATTTTAATGTTAGTTGCCTGGACAGACAACAGAGTATAGTTTTAGATGTTAGAACATAGCTTTAGATGTGCATAGAAAGTACTGTACCTAATTGTTCTGTCCCAGCCTACGTGTGTCCTTGTTGTACTCACAAGGAGAAACCCCTCTTCCAAGAAACAGGCAGGAACCGCAAGAAAAAACCCACCCCTTTTATTCTCACAGACCTGAGTCAATGTCCAAGGCAAACAAACAGTCTACAGAAACTCAATCCTCAACATGAACGGTTGCCATAAGTGACTTATGACTGTTTTTCACACTTACAACCTTTGTAGCATCCTCATGATCATGTGACCAAAATTCAGATGCTTGCAATTGATTCGTACTTGTGACCGTTGCCGTGATCCAAGGGTCATGTGATCACCTTTTCCAACCTTCTGACAAGCAAAATCAATGGGGAAGCCAGATTTACTTAACCATGTTACTAACTTATCCACTGCAGTGATTAACTTACCATCTGTGGCAAGAAATAAAACGGGGCAAAACTCACTTCACAAGTGTCCCACTTAACAACATAAATTTTGGGCTTAATTGCAGTCGTTAAGTCAAGGACTACCTGTAAAATCATAGCAGTATCAATTTTAAAGTACCGTATATGCCGGCGTACAAGGCGACCCGGCGTATAAGACGACCCCCGTCTTTGTCGCCAAGCCGCATTCCTAGAACGTCGTCTTATACACTGGAAACTACCAGTATTTCCGGCGTATAAGATGACTCGGCGTATAAGACAACCCCCGTCTTTGGCGTCGATTTTAGCGCTTGCAGAAGTCGCCTTATACGCCAGCATATACAGTATCTATCTCTTTTAAGAACAGACCTGTAGTTTAAAATTAATACTCTGTGATTCAGGATACAGACTTAATAGAGATGTTGACAATGATAACATTAAATAGTAAAGTTGAAAATGATAAGATCTCTGTACTTGGGATCAAAATATTATTATGTGAAATAAAACATTTCCAGCTGACTGGTATTAGTTGCCTTCTGGAGTGCGACTGATATGGCTTTGCCTAATCTTCCAAATAATTCTAAGCCTACTCATGGATTAGGAAACAATAGTAGAAGAACGGGAAACTCTTAAAATAGTACTATGCACTGGGATGGTAAAAGGAAAATCTTTCTCAGTGCTAGGTTTTATTTTCTCACTAGCTGATAAAACAAAGTGTGAAAAGAAGAAGGAAGGGAAAAAAACAAGAATTAGAAGTAATAAACATAAAGCAGAATAAATTACCTCTTCTAGTTGAAATAAAGCTGTGGCTGAAATTGCTTTTAGTGGCAATTATCTGTCCTTCCTCCAATCCACTCTTGTTTTTATCAAAGTTGACTTAAAACGTATTATTAATAGGATGGTAAAATGAAGACCCAGATTGTTGGGAACAATAGGCTGACTCTAAACTGCTTAGAGAGGGCTGTAAAAGCACTATGAAGCGATATATAAGTCTTAAGTGCTATTGCTATTAACAAAAAAAATAACATGGATAATCCCAGTAAATACCTGTTGCTTGAAAGTTATCTTAGCAACTGACTTTCTTTTAGATCCTGAAATCATTTATTATTACTATTGCCTGGAAATCACATACATAATTCACTTTGGGTATGCTCATGTAACAGCTCTGCTTTGCAAGCTGCACTGGGATTACCTCTTTGCTTCTCTTTGTTTGATTTAAGGTGTTGGTCATTATCTACAAGCACTACATGTCTTAGGGCTTGGTTACTTGAGGGACCACCTGCTTCCCACAGTGACTGTCCACCCGGTTTGATCTGGCAGGGCTGGTACACTCCAGGTTGCACCAGTTAAACAATGCCACCTACTGTGACTCCAGAAGGACACCTTCACTGCAGCAGTGCCTGCCCTCTGGGATCAGGTTTCCCTCACCCAGCATTCAAGTGGTTGCCACTCTGCTGCTGTTCAGAAGAGTTGTGAAGACCTGGGATGTTTTGGCGCACTGTGTCAGGAAAAAGGGAAGGGACCAAGTTTTGCAGAAGTTCTACAGAGGGATATTTTATTAATGGACAATGTGGCCTTACAAAAACTATTCCATCAATATTACTCCAATTTCTGTAAGGAAGTGAGATCACGATAAAGAAAATAGGTAAATATCTAAAACAATGGTTCTCAACCTGTGGGTCGGGACCCCATTTGGGGTCGAACGACCATTTCATGGGGGTCGCCAAACAAGGCTGTCCGCCATTTTTTCCCCCTTTTCTTTGGCCACACCCCTGGCACCCGGTGATATATAAGTGGTTGGGGGTCACCACAACATGGGGAACTGTATTATGGGGTCGCGGCATGAGAAAGGTTGAGAACCACTGATCTAAAACATTTACAGAGACAGATTATGAATGGATCTATAATACACTAAGGAAAATTTCTGAAGCTATGAAAAAGATTGAAGTAGGAAAAGTATCTAGACCAGATGGCTTATCAAAGTCTTACTATAAATGTTTTGAGGATGAACTTTTACAACCTTTAACAAGCACAATGAATTCTAACCTACAGGGATGAAAGATGCCAGAGAGCTGGAAATATGCCAATATAGCACTAATGCCTAAAGAGGAACAAGGTTTGACTAACCAAAAAGGCCAATATCATTGCTGAATAATGACTGCAAGTTTTTCAAAACCATTTTAGCTGCCAGACTCAAAATAATTTTTCAAGAATTTATTTATGAGAATCAATGTGTGTTTTTATCTAAAAGACAGTGAAAAGTGTGTTGGAGATTTTGGAATATTTAGACCAACATAATAAAATACAAGCAGCACTGATTTTCTTAGATGCAGAGAAGATCTTTGACAACTTGAATTGGGCTTTGTTGTTCAAGGTTTTGGAAGATATGAACTTTGGAGAGAATTTTATAAAAATGAACAAGATTGTTCTTGCAAACCTTGCATTTATTTTTTGCAAATTTTGACTTTATATCAAATTGCATAACCTGTGTTCCTCACAACACTGTAATAGATGAACTTACATTGTAGCCTTGAGTAGCTAGCAAGTACTTATAGTAGGCTAGGAACTTTAACATGATTTCTAAAAAAGAATTCTTAAAGCAGCAGCTGAAGGTGTGTCTAGCAGCTCCACCTTTTCTTGTACAAATTAGAGAACAGTGAAAGCATTTAAATCAGGTTTTGTCCTTTAGAATAAATCACAATAAAGGAAAATGTGCAGCCAGGCTCCTGTGTCACATTCTGATTCTGTCTTGGTTCGGTATTCTCTGGTGGTATTCAGGAATTCAAAGGCTGATGAAGAGGATTAAGCAAGTACCTCAAAGGACAGATATTGAGCCCCTGGATTAAGGGGGAGGGCCAAGAATGTACCCTCTATTTTGAATGTATAGCTTTTTCCAAACTAAGATGTTGCAGTAGAGATTGGACTGCTGGTAGGCTTTCTTCTTGGAAAATGATTCCGTCCTCCACCTTAGTCAGAGGTAAAAATTCTAGCAGAAGAATTTTTAATATTTCAGTAAGACAGGGCCTGAACTATGTATAATGGACTGAATAACTTAACCCTGCAACTGAATATGGTAAACTAGGAACAAATACAACAAAGCACATACCCTATAATGCGATGGTAGTCTCTCTTGCCCTCTTTAATTTTTAACAAAATGCTGCCATGATTTCTTCCAGGATACACATAGGTCAGCGGTCTTAAAGGCAGCTGGTTTTTAATCTCAGAATATTTCCCCTTCTTATTTTTTCCAAACTGCAGGGATGAAATTTGTTTCTGTATTTTAATCTATTCTGAGGATGATCAGTTGGCAAGGAATGAATACACAGTGTATAGAAAAGCAGCTCTCCTTTTCTCTACCATCAATCCTCCATTTAACCTGCAGCCATTTTGGGATGAAGAAAGGCTGGCAAGGGCACGTAACTGAGCAATACGTCTCCCAGAACTCCATGATTATTTTTAATGGTCTTCCATTCCTTCTAAAGCCTTCATGGTGTCTGAAAGGGGGAAAAAATGAAAATATAATGATGGGGTAAAAAGCTGAGAAGCTAAATAAAAATTTTGTAATTTTATATTGCTACAAAATAGATTATTTGTTATTTAATGGCTGGCTGCCTCTTTTCACATCCAGAAGAAGAAACATTTTGGGTTGAAAAAACCCTTGCATGTTTACCCAGTATAGAAGGCCTTGTTAAAAAATAAAAGCCAGGAACACATCCATGTTGAAACTGAGACTTATCAGATATATTTGCAAGGAAACACATGGTGCGCAAAACTTGCCTTGTGGCAGAATAATAGCTGATGAGATGGAAAGGAAGCTTTGCAAGCAAAGGAATGCTGTTTGAATCATCACAAAGGGGATCTTTGCGGTGTGCTTAGATGATATCTTCACTATACTTAGATAGTTCTGGTCACTGGAAAGGTATGATTTTTTTTCTTCCATGCTGGCATGCTATGTTCTCTTTTCCTATACCCTCTTCTCTGGGGTCACTGAAGAGGAAAATAAAACAATGGCTTATGTTCCCTCTTTATTTGTAAAGAGGACTAACAGCACAGTATTCATTGCAATATAATGGCATACTGTTTGGGAAAGATTAAGTTATTGTTCAGAGGAAGAAAGCAAGGTTATAACAAACAGAGTCATAGAAAAGCATGATTTTTTTTTCTCCTTGACTAGAATTACCACCTTGTGCTTTGCTGTAAGTGTGTGTGTGTGTGTGTGTGTGTGTGTGTGAGAGAGAGAGAGAGATATATCCCCATTTCTTTACTGATGTCAGATACTTTTACTAAAGGTAAAAAAGTTATTCCTCCTCCCCGCCCCATAAAAGACTGGAGGGGAAAACTTGATGAATCTTGAACCTTTTTCCTCCCTAATGGGTGATAATTACACATTTCAAACAATTTGGTTCCTTTCGCTTTGGGGAAAGGGGGGGAGGCCTTATTGTGCAGCTAAATGGCTGATATACTTGTGAATAATTCATTTAATGGTTTTGTTTGGAAAATTGGGGAAAAAATGAAAGGTGACAGGTTAATTGCTATATTGGGCAATTGAGCTTCTGGAAGTAAGACAGAAGCTTTTTCAGGTAACTTTGGATTTTTTTTAAGGCACGTTGACCAGAAATCATGGAAAGAAGAGGAAAATCAGTTGTAATTTAGAACAGAACTTTCTAAATGTTTTCTACTTTTAATGATTTAAAACACACACACACACACACACACGTATTCTGCAAGGATAGAAAGAGATATTTTTGGCTCTGTTTGGAAACTTGTCTAGCTATAGTAGATGAAAAGTAATAGTGATTCTTCATAACAGAAAGCTGCATTGAAGCTTTAAGTAAGTGCTATAGCATAAAATCACAAACACATCAGCTTCAATTAAGTGGCTTTCAAATATGGTAATAAAAATTCTTCCCCCCCCCATAAAAAATAAATCAACATTTATGCAGATCATTAATATAGAAGGATGATCAGATGCTCTAAATGATGTGTCCAAAGTTGTCAGATTTTGGCACTTAGTCTCTAAACTGATCACACAGTATTAGTATAGGTCCTGTTGCATCCATAGCTTCTTTGTACCTGGTTTTTAGCATAATCATTATAAGCAATAAGCATATTGCTAACCAGATCAGCGTCATGTTGTTATCCAAGGAATAGGTTTGATTCAGGAAATGAGCAGCTCAAAGATTAAAGGACGTGGTACTAAATTTGGGAAATAAGCACTTCAGAGTTTTTCAGGGCTACTAAAAAGTTGCTTCAAAAATGTCCGTCGTGACTTTTATTGTTTTTCTCATACCTTTGTTCAATTGGCAGCTCTTTGGTACAAACTATGACCTTTTTTCCAATATTCTACACTTTCTGCTGAGCATATGTTTCCATATAATCAGGGATCTGATCTCATAATGCATGTTGTTTGGGTTAGAGGAAGGCTAAGGAGAGATTGATCTAAATAGTCAATCAGCCATGATCATGGATGGGTGATTATTATGGGTTCTCAAACTTACCAGAGTATCTGAGAGGAAAAAATAGCTTTTTCACCAAACCATGGCATCCTGTCCTAAGAAAAGGCAATATATTAACACAATATAGGAATGACCATGGGATGAATGATGGCTACTTGGACTGCAGGGATAGCCATTGTTAAGTGATGCAGTTGTGCTTTACGACCACATCGCTTAAAGATAAAAAATTTCAGTCCAGTTGCTGTCAAAATTATCAATCTATTGTTTGAAAGCGATATGTATCAGAATACTGATGCACTATTTATTCTGAAAGTGATTAGTTCAATTTCTGCTAAGAGCTTATTGGTGATACCATTAGGTTGTCTATTTATAAATATAAAGATGTTTTACCACGGGGTACCCAATACAATCTATATATGTTTCTGTGACATAAAATTAATATGCCCACGATAAACAACAGCTGAGTTTCCGTGGAATTAGGTTTTACTAAAGCCAGTTTCTGCACATATCAAGCAACATATAACAAAAAAAAGTTGTGTTGTTCCTTGAATCAGAAATGGAGTATCTGTAGTCAATATTTACCATAATGGAAAATCATTAATAATGGAAACATGGGTTCTTCTAATATCAACTTTTTAAATGATACACAGAAGTACAAATAATCCAGTTCTGCAGGTGCAGAAAAGAAATAAAAGGAGGAAAATGAGAAATAGAAAATAAAGAAAATCATATAGTAAAAATTAAACAAGATATATAAAGAAGTCACTTCTTTACATCACCTATAAATAATTTTAATAATTTATCACTTCCTGATAAAATAAAACAAATGATCTCTTCTTCTCATTTCCTAACAATTATCTATCATTCTCATTTTTGTCCTGTGGTCAACAAAAGTCCATTAATGGTTGCCAGAATAACAGCATATCTGTTTTAGAGGAGCTATGGTGGCGCAGTGGTTAGAATGCAGTATTGCAAGCTAATTCAGGTGACTGTCAGAAGTTCAATCCTCACCAGCTCTAGATTGACTCAGCCTTGCATCCTTCCGAGATCAGTAAAATGAGGACCATATGATTGGGGGCAATATGCTGACACTGTAAACCCCTTAGAGAGGGTTGTAAAACACTATGAAGTGGTATATATGTAAGTGCTATTGCTGTTCATCTTGATCAAGTAAACCAACTTTGTATACCTTCATAGTACTTCTAACAATCTTAATCATTTACCCATTCAAATAATGCCATAGAACCTGATTTCTTTTCATTTTCTCTTTGTCCCTTTTCATGAGATTCTTGAAAACTTTAACAAGTATCTTCTGTAGATCAAATGTAGGAAAATTATTCAGGCTACTCTCTTGGTTTATTGATTGTATATCCCTCTTAATTAAGACATCAGCTGGTTTCTTTTTAATATCCAGTGTGACATTTTCTTCCATGACATTCTTGTAGCCTGTCATTTGTAAATCCATTTTCAAATCACTCTTGATCTTGTTGGATAGAACCTGTTCCTGTTCCGCAACATCTTTTAGGCACAGCCTTTCATAGAGGCAGATGTCTCTGTTGACACACTTAAAATTAACTTCTCAGCCCACTGTTCAAAAAGATCCTTCAATTTGTCCAGAGTTAAAATATTTTGCTTCTGTAATTATAAGCTGAGTTCTCTAATTCTAAGTTGAGTGTATGTTTTCCTTTAATTGCAATCTTTTTTATTATTTTTTTATTTCTTTTAATAGTCTCAGAAAAAGAAAAAAAACAAAACATAAGGAAAGTTACAATGCAAACTCATACATTCTAAAGGAAAGAAACATAAAGAATGCTTTAAAAAGTTTTAATATGCTGTTTATTCCATTTTTTAAAAGTTCTTAAGAAATTCACATGGTGCTGTCAAACTTGTTGATCCAAACCAGGGATGGCAATTAATTTTCCCAAGCTGGGGGGGGGTGTCCCTTGAGAAACTGGGACTGTTGTGGGGGGCTGCCCTCCGTCACTGCCCTGCTTCCTGCCTATGCTGCCCTGCCACCACATCTCTTCTCTACTGCCAATCCTCCGCCTCTTGCTGTTGATAATCACCCAACTGTTGCAGACATCTTAGGCCAGAGAGGGACAGCCAAAGAATCTGATTTAAACATTCCTTACAACAAGCATTTTCCAAAATAGTTGAAAAGGAAATGTGCAGTTTTAGTTTCCTGTCAAAGGTGCCAACTGCAGCTTGAGCAAGATGGCCGTTCCCTCAACTCCCAAGCCTAAACTCTTTAGAGACTGCTGTCTTGTGATCTCACAGGGAGCAGCTGTCTGGAGTATTTGGGGTAATCTCATCCTCTCCTTGTTCACAGAGGAATTACCAAAGAACTGTCTAGTGTCCAGCTCTTCATTCTACCATAGTCACCTGTTCTGCATTTCAGAGCTTTCCTCAGTCTATTTCTTTCTTCCTTCTGACTACTCTATATTGTCTCTACATTATTTTATATGAAACTATTTCAAACCGCCATATTCTTTTGAGACCTGAACATTGCATTCAGAGTAACTAAAAACTGTGATGTCTGAAGAAACACTGTTGGAATATTGGAAATAATATTAAGCAATAAACAGTACATCAGTATAACATATACTTTTGAAATTGCCAACTTGCCTTAAATTGAAAAAATGTTGATCCTGGAAAATTTTCTAAGAAACGTTTCATTTTGAAGGGTTTTTTATTTGCAGAAACGTTTGCGACTGATATATCTGCATATTTTTGTTTATATGTCCCCTAAAAAGTATTTAGTTTTTCTGATTTGAAAGAAAGTTATCCTGTGACTTTTATTTGTCCAAAAATCTGTGCACATCAATATTTTTATGCAAATATATCTAGGTAGGATGTTTTTGTAAACATATTGAAAGAACCATATGGAATATTTGGATCTGAGGGAAATCAGATTGAAGGAAAATTTCTAAAATGAAATGAGTATCAGAGAGTCATTAATGGAAAGTTCTAGAAGAAAAAGTGAACAGTTAAAAAGTCCTGAATAGGACCCCACTCTGTTATGGAAATAAAAATTCTAACTTTCTAATACAACATTTGGAAACCATTGGTTCTGGGGTTTTTTTCCCTTAAAAACAAAAGGATTTAGTCTTTTTATTGTAAGATTGAAGCAACAGACAAGAAAGCCCAAAGTCCTGATGTTTAACAGTATTATTTCCAAAAGACTTTTTCTAAAACAGTTCGGAGAACAACAGGATAATTATTGTCAAAGAAGTTCAAATTATCAGTGAATTATTAAAGCTATTCAAATACATGAACATTATTTAATGCTTCTTTCTAGTATAATTTGTTCTGAGATGTGCTGTAGGTTTTTTTTTTTTTCATTTTTCCTTCTTAGGGAGACTATATCTCATGACGTTAGAGTACTGATAAAACAGGATTTGAGATTCAGAAATTTTATTTGACATTTTGGTAACTTTATGAGTTAGCCATTCATTTATTTATGTATAGTGATGTCTTTGGTGAACTTTGCAAAGCTTATTTGTCTGAGAAAAAATGATGTTTCTGCGATCCTACCTTCCTAATAAAGATTTTAGAAATTCCTTCTAATAGCTCTTTGATGGAAAAGAAAGTCCACTTTTCCTCACTGATGTAAATCACAAATCCGTTGGTCCCTCTTCCACGATAGGAGTTGAATCTTAGTGTTCCCATCTTTTTCCTGGACATACCTGTGTGAGAGATGGACAGGTTCCATAGACTGATTATCTGGTAGGTTGGTCGCTTCCCTGAAAGGTGTTTTATCTTTGCAATTTATGTTGTCCTATTCTGCATTTTTGTATATGCAAAACCACATTAAGACTCCAATTAGACATTTATATGAAAAACCAAATTGAAGGTATATAATTCCTGAGAGCCTTCAACCGTCTGTTATCCAGAAAGTTCCTAAAATATTAGCATGTTCTTTTCTCCCCACTGTTTTTCTTCTTCAGTTGGATGTAATTACATCCAGTGGTTTCAAAACAGATGTCCTGGGATAGAAATGAACGTTAGTAGGAATGAGATTGCCCTCCCTCCTGAATTCAGATTCGTTTGACTATCTTCTGATTTTGATCCTTCAACATGTTATTTATTTTATTAATTAGATTTATGCCCTGCTTTTCCTTTAAGAATTCAATGGGGCATTTGTAGCGCTTCTCAGGCATGGAAAAAAGAAGAAGTTTATCAGTCTCACCTCATTGGTTCTGTGTTAAAGACCTTTTAAAAATGCAGAATATTTTTGGACATCTGCTCTATGAAGATTTTTCCAGAATTTTTTTGTTATTGTTGTTTCGTTTTGTTTTGTAAAAGCTGTTGAAAATCTGAGACACAGTACAGTGGTAATAATCCAATCTGAAATACAACAATTTCTCTTGGTCATGCTTTTATATTTTATGTTAAACGCTGTTTATTTTGTCTATTTTTAGGCTGGAGTTTAATGATATGAATTATTCACTACATGAGATAGAAGATGTTTCACAGCTTCCTTCCCTATCTTCCTTTCTGATTTGCCTCCCATTCTTGAATATCAAAAGCCTCTGAATTCATTATTTCAACCATCCTCAGCTTTTTTTTCTCTCTCTTTTTCTCTCTTTAGTTCAAAATGTCATGTTTCTGATTGGGTGAAATACTGCAGCTGTAGACTAATCAACCATTCAATATTACATTGATTATTCTTATTCTGTTTTTTGTTAGGAACCCACAGATTAGACATTCAAGAAGATTTTCATCAAAGGAAAAGTATCCAATAGCCCCAAATCATATGAATGTAAATGATTCATAGTTTATGAAATAAAGATATAATGTGTATGTACTTGGCTTAGTTTCCCTGAAACTAATCAGGGAAGAAACAATTCTCCACTGATAAAATTTTAGTAATGCATTTCCTGTCTCATTTTCAATCTCATGTACTCAGCACCTACATTTCCTATTAAGTGATTTCACTATGATGAACTGTTCAGGCTAGTTCCTTATATTGATTTCTTAAACCTTAACATATCACTACAACTTAAACATGTGACACTTACTCATTAAATCTAAAATAGTAGCTGTGTCTTTCAATCTAAGCTTTTTTTTTTCCTGCCTCCTGTCCACAAACACATCAGACAACAAGTATGTATGGAATAGTCTGAATAGGGTCCAAAGAGTTGCTTGGGATCTGCAACCTCATTAAAATAAAATTTTTAGAAGGTGCCATTTTGCCTAGTATGCTCTGTTTTTGTACAAATACAGGTAGTCCTTGACTTAAATCATTCGTTTAGTGGTCATTCAAAGTTACAACAGCACTGAAAAAGTGACCCCTTTTCACCCTTATGACCTGTTGTAGCATCCCCATGGTTACATGACCAAAATTGGGAGGCTTGGCAACTAGCTCATGTTTATGACGGTTGCAGGATCCCAAGGTCACTTTTGTGACCTTCTGACAAGCAAAGTCAATGGGGAAGCCAGATTCACTTAACAACCGTGTTATAATTTAACAACTGCAGTGATTCACTTAACAATTGTGGCAAGAAAGCTCATGAAAATGGGGCAAAACTCACTTAACAGCTGTCTTGCTTAGCAGTGGAAATTTGGGGCTTAATTGTAGTCATAAGTCAAGGACTTCCTGTATGTTGAGTTGCGATCTGCACTATCCAGATAAGTGTGGCAATTAAAGGGGAGCTACGTTCCAGGCCTTGAAACAGCCATCCATGTTGCCAGGCACTCTAAAGGAGCTAGACTGGCAAAACATCAGACTTACTACAGTGGTGATCAACCTGGCAAAAGGAACCATTAGAAGGGAATATATGTAGTTCAGAGTTGAACAGTGTGTCCATGGTGCTTTCTGAGCATGGCTGTTTGCTTGAAAACATTTCATTACCTGACTAGGTAAGACCATCAGTGCTAACAAGTGTGAGGTTTGTTCCCTGTTTATATAAATATACTGTATAAATATTCTGCCAATGTTGGTGGGCAGTAGGGTGGCTTTTTAGTAGTTCCTTGATTAGGGAAATATTCTTCTCTCTGGCAACTAAATCAGAAATAGCACCAAAGTATAGAGTCCTGTAAAGAGAATTCCTGCAGGATGCCAGTTGAAGTCATGCAGGATGTCCACTTTCTGAAGATGACTCCTCCATGTGACATAAAGAACCTACACAAACCTCTTATGTAAGCTTTGTTGTTGTTAGTTGCAAAGTCGTGTCTGACCCATTGCGACCCTATGGACTACGTTCCTCCAGGCCTTCCTGTCCTCTACCATCTTCTGGAGTCCATTTAAGCTCACGCCTACTGCTTCAGTGACTCCATCCAGCCACCTCATTCTCTGTCGTCCCCTTCTTCTATTGCCCTCAATCTTTCCCAGCATTAGGCTCTTCTCCAGTGAGTCCTTCCTTCTCATTAGGTGGCCAAAGTATTTGAGTTTCAACTTCAGGATCTGGCCTTCTAAAGAGCAGTCAGGGTTGATCTCTTCTAGGACTGACCGGTTTGAACGCCTTGCAGTCCAAGGGACTCGCAGGAGTCTTCTCCAGCACCATAGTTCAAAGGCCTCAATTCTTTGCGCTCAGCCTTTCTTATGGTCCAACTTTCACAGCCATACATTGCAACTGGAAAAACCATGGCCTGGACTATACGCACTTTTGTTGGCAGGGTGATGTCTCTGCTTTTTAGTATGCTGTCTAGATTTGCCATAGCTTTCCTCCCCAGGAGCAAGCGTCTTTTAATTTCTTGGCTGCAGTCCCCATCTGTGGTGATCTTGGAGCCCAGGAAAATAAAATCTGTTACTACCTCCATTTCTTCCCCATCTATTTGCCAGGAATTGAGAGGGCCGGATGCCATGATCTTGGTTTTCTTAATGTTGAGTTTCAAGCCAACTTTTGCAGTCTCCTTCTTCACCTGCATCAAGAGCTCTTTAATTCCTCTTCACTTTCTGCCATTAGAGTGGTATCATCTGCATGTCTTAGGTTGTTGATATTTCTCCCAGCAATCTTAATTCCAACTTTTGATTCATCCAGCCCTGCCTTTCTCATGATGTGCTCTGCATGTAAGTTAAATAGGCAGGGCGACAGAATACAGCCTTGCTGGACTCCTTTCCCAATTCTGAACCAATCAGTGGTTACGTGTCCAGTTCTTACTGATGCTTCTTGACCTGCATATAGGTTTCTCAAAAGACAAATAAGATGGTCTGGTGCTCCCATCTCTTTAAGAACTTGCCATAATTTGTTGTGATCCACACAATCAAAGGCTTTAGCATAGTCAGTGAAGCAGAAGTAGATGTTTTTCTGGAACTCCCTAGCTTTCTCCATGATCCAGCATATGTTGGCAATTTGATCTCTAGTTCCTCTGCCTCTTTGAAATCCTCCCTGTACTTCTGGAAGTTCTCGATCCACATACTGCTGGAGTCTAGCGTGTAGGATTTTAAGCATAACTTGCATGTGAAATGAGTGCAATGGTGCTACCTCTTTACATAAGGAGTAGTTTACATAAGAGGTTTTCTTCCATTTTCTAGTGAAAACCACTTCTTTCCTGCTGGATCATCTTCATTCATCTTAAGCTTGCCTCAACAGTGGATTGGCATCAAGTAACAGTCCCATCATAATCATTAAACCTTGAAACCATTGATTTGTGAAAGAGCACATTGGTTGAATACCTTTTTAGCTATTGTGATTGATAAACCACGGCTTGCATTTAATATGAAGTATATACAGACCTATCCTCTGTGACCAATTTAACAAGCAATAATTAAAAGACGTAACTTAGCACAGTGTATAAAGTGAGGTATCTTTCCAGAACTTGTGGGACAGATTTTTTTTTCCAGTGATTAGACAGGGATTAAAGGGTACATTACAATAGTTGCTGAACCAGTGTGCTACTCTTACACAATAGCTATATGGCTGGAGTTACTTAGGACAGCAGTCTTGCATTATTGCAAATATCTGGATAATGGAGAGGCTGAGGAATTAAGGGGTTTTATAATTTAAAAAGAAAGCTAAGATAAATGTATTAGAAAATAGTGAGGTGAAGATTCAGTAGAAAAAAATTATACTGAACAGTAAGCAAGCAAGCCAGATTGCTCATTAGCAAATTAAATTAGAAAAAAAGGGGAAAATAATGATTTCAGTTGATCATGTACTGTATCTATGCAAGTCATTATAGAAGTGGGGAGAATTGTACTAAACCTTTTGAACCCAAAATATTTCAAGCTTGAAATGTCTGCTTTGAATATTCCAGTCTTGCAATAAAACTTGTGTGTTCCAAGAATTGGTTTTGAACTCAAATTAAAAAAATACTTTTGTTCAATCTCGGGGGAGGGGAGATTGGTTATTATGAGTGGCAGCATTTTCAATGTTCTGGTCATAGAAAGGGACATAAAAATGAGCTGTTCAGTCTCAGAACGGGGTGTTTCATGTGTTCCAAATTTAGAACTAATTACATATGTTCTGGGAGTGTTGCTTTGAAGTTATAACAAACTCTTGAGATGTTTTGAGTTTGTTCTGAGAGAATACAGCCAACTTGTCACACACTTCAAGTGAGCATATTTTGTTCTTAAACTGAAGCAAGATTCTTATTTCAAGCACACTTCTACTTAGCAAGTGATTTTAAAGTAAATACCTGGATAATACCTGGATAGCAAGTGATTTTTAAAGCAAGTATCCAGAGGCTTCAGCTGGTACAGAATACAACCACACATGTGCCTAAAGAAGGGCACATATAACACCTTTGTTGTGTGAGTTGCATTGGGTGCCAGTTTGCTTCCAGGTCTAATTCAAGGTGTTGATTATGATCTTTAAACCCCCCCCCCCCATGTAACAGTGGGCTAGGTTTCTTACGGAACTGTGTCCATCCCATTACATCAGCCCATCCCACTCAGTGAGGCAAGGGAAGCGTGCTGCCGACTCTGTGCCACACAGGTGGGACAGGCTCCCACTCTCCTGGCCTTCGGGAGGCTCCCAGAAGAGCACACAGCTATGGGGCTGGCTAGGGCCCTGAAGCCCTGCCCTGCCTTTTAATTAACTTTCAATATTTTTTTAACCCGTCCCTGTCTTGTACATTTTGCATACTCTTTTTATGTCTTAATATTTCTCACTTGTACACTGCCGAGAGTCCCTCTATGGGACAGATAGACAGATCTTAAAAATGCACGTGAGAGAAGGAGATAGATAGATAAATAGATAGATAGATAAATAGGTAGGTAGGTAGGTAGGTAGATAAGTAGATTAAAAAATCAGATATGTTGAACTTGGGTAGTTTATTAATGGCTCTTATTCACAACATACAGGTTAAAAAATCACAGCAAAATCCATACAGGTAGTCTTCAACTTATGACCCTTTGTTAGGGACTAGTTCAAAGATGCATGGTGCTGAAAAATATTACAGTTGGTCCCCAGTTCCAGCCATTGTAGTGCTCCTCTTTCATGTGATCAACATTCAGGTGCTTAAGAGAATCCCCTCATGAATTAACACAGGGGTGGTTTAACTCCCGTCACCCACCTATCTGCCCCCCCTTTTGGTTGTCTGGCACAATGGTAATCCATGGCAGCAGCAGCAAGGCTGGGGCCGAAGGAGAAACCTGGGGCCTTCAGCAGTCTTAGCCGGCAGACCCCATCCCTCCCCCAAATCTTTACTTCAGTGTCAATCCTGGGACTGCCGTCTCGTGACATCACACATTACGGCCTCATTCCCTTAGCGATGGAAATTCTGGTCCCAATTCTAGTTGTCAGTTGAGGACTGACAGGTTTGCCACTTCTGGCTAAGCCATCATGAGGTTTATTTCATCATGACAATGCATAAACACAATTACTGTGCTTGATACACTTTGTTGTGGACAATTTGCAGGCTGCATGTAGCTCCTCACGACACCTTTTCAGCCTGAGTGCAACTGTGGAGAAAAAGTACGGCCAAGATTTTGACCACCTTTTTTGGTCTTTGGGTGTTTATATAGTTTTAATTTGTAAAACAATACTGTAAAAGAATCTGGGGAAATAACCACCTGTTTTTAAAGATTAATTTTTACTGTTTTGCAGCTATTACCATCCAGACACCCTTCAAAATCCTGTAAAGAGTGTTGAAAAATTTAACCCTACCTACAGCAGCATTCTCAGCACATCATTGCCTGTGGCCCAGGGAGTCCAAAAGAATTAAAAGGAAGCCTAATTCCCAAAAGATCACTTATCTCTTCTATACTGCTTACCATTATGTGGTGCAAGACACTCTGGCTTATTTATCATACCACAGGGAAAATAAACTTGTAAGCAAAGTTTGAGCCATGCAGTGATGACCTTGAAAAACAGAGAGAAATACTGCATTCTTTTCACCCCCACTCTTCTTTTGAATTAGAAAACAAAAATGCTCTGACCTGGTTCAGTGTTTTTAGAAAATCCTAACTTTGCATTATATTTGAACTTGGATTCCTGCTTTAAAATAAGTCAGGTTCCAAGTATGGATTTCGAAAAGTGGCTTATTGTAAAGAAGTGTGGAGTTGACCTTGGGGAAAGGGGAAGGAGTGAGTAAGCGGTTAAGGGGGCTGGATGGTGGACTTGCAGAAAAGATTACACAGTCCTGAAGGAAGAAGGAAGTGTGTGATAGAAACTGCAAATAACCCCATCCTGATTTGTTTTAGTTTAATACAGGGCAGAAAAAAACAGCTACAATAGGCTTTTAGGATTTTATTTTACTACTTTACTTAGTTAAGAGTATTCTTGGAATCCCTGCCATGCCTAATTTCTTGACCTGACTTATCTCAAAGAGCTGATAATTGTTGGACTAATGGTGTAGTTTAGTATTAACCTAGAATCAGCAATATACTTGACCTATGCCACCTTCAGTTGCAAATGGAAATTTATGTAACTAAGTACTCATTGTTTTAAAGAAACCCACCTGACTGTACTTATGTCTTATTCATGATTTTCCTGAAAGAAAAAAAAATAATTAAATTAATAAAGGTACATTCATTCACCTGGGCGGCGGCGGGGAGGGCTGTTTTAAGGGGACCAATTCTTGGCTTTGCTGACATTTATTATGATAATATTTTGGCTGCTGTATTGTTTATTTTCTACTGTTCTTGTTTTAGAATTGTTCACTGTCCAGAGTCCCTTGGTTGAAATGACGGTTATAGAAATTAGGTAAATAAATGTGTAATATCCAGTGGCCAAAAACATTAGGTTTGTTGTGAGTTGTTTCATTGTGTTTCATTGTGTTTAGTTCATTCATCCTGTTAAGACAAATGTAAACAAATCACATTATACTTTAGTGCAATGTGTGAACTCATCTTTCCAATGAGTTTTGTGAGATTTATCTCATTTGGATAATCCACCTGAAATGCACAAGCACACAAAATGCCAATCCCAGGTGATACTATCTCTTATTTTTTTTCCATGAGAACGAAGGAATGAGGGAAAGAATATGGTTGCTGTTGCTTAGCTGTGCAAATTCCCTGTGGATTCCAGGATCACTATTCCTCTTTTAGGTGATGTCAATGCTATGTACACAACACTTTATGTGCACACAGTTGTCTCCTGGAAAAGGCAGATTTGTCCCTCATAAGAAGATAGAATATTTAGTGAGGCAGATTGTGTGTAAAGCATTAAAAAAGTATTATGTGAAGCAGGATTATTCTTCTTCAACTCCCAAAGAAAAGCTTCAATTTATCCTTCTTTCCTTCATTGTAGGAGGACAACCATATTAGCCTACCTGATGGAGTGGGTTGTAGCTCCAGAAATTTTATACCTTTTAATAAAATGTGTTAGTTTGGAAAGATTCTTCCCTTCACATTTTATTTTTTTAGCAAACTCTTTATAATTTGCTTGACAATTATTAGGTGAGCAGGAAAAAATGCTTAAGAATGTTACTTTGACTTGTTTGCCCTTCTCCATCCACCCGTTGTAATACACTGAATTAGAAGAGGAATTTGCATCACAGTGTAATATCAGTTCTTGCAGATGGAATCAAACGAGAAAATACTGAATGGCTAATTTCATCTTCTGTAATCATTTGAGGCTACACTTAGCATTTGAATATGCAAATTGTGGTGGTTTTTTAATGGGAAATTAACTGGGTTGCATCTGAAATAGATAAGAATCTAAAGCAGCTGCATTTGTTTTAAAATAATGAATTCTAATATGTGCATGATTAGTGAATTGATTAATTAGAAATTTCTGGCTAATTTTACAATACAATGTTATTGAAAGTGCAAGTGGATTGGGCAGCTGATTTGTTAGATTATATTGCATTCATTTCCTCACAGAAAACCTACTTATGTAATAACTGCATGTGGTTTTTTCTAGAGCTCATGCCTGGACTGGTATTAGGATTGCTTGGCCTTTGAATGCTGGGTGGCTTAAATCTCCATGCTTGGAAGTTTATGGCTTCCATGGTGACCATGGCCTTGTTCAAGCTCATCTCTGGCCTGATCCATATGAGAGGTCACATCTAGATCTAATGTGTATCTCAGAGTTGTGGAGCTGTGATCTTAAGTTAGTAGACATTAGTGCTTTGCTATGGTACACATATATTTTTGTGGCCTTGTTTGACATTTGTAGGAATGATGGGCCAATTAAAGTAGTCCTATCTAAATGCCTAATCAATTTGGACAGATTCTTAAGACCAGTGGTGATCTTTCTCAATTATCACATAGTTACATACCCCATCTAAGTCTCTGGAACTCTGCAGTGACTTGAACTCTAGATGAGATAGTCCCCAGGCAACCTCTCTTGGACTTCAGATTCTTGGGGGATTGAAGCTGCTCAAGAAACATCTAGAACAACGATAGTGAAAAATAGTGAATAAATGGAAGTAAATATGGTAGCATACTTATGTCCAAGAGTATCCTCTGAGGAAAAGAATGGCAAAGCATTTATATTTTTTTTATTGCAGATATTTTTATTATCTTCAGATGAGTATCAAGTGAGTTTAGCTAGGATTATCCACAGCTTTTGGGTGTACAAAGAATTTCTTCTTGGACAATTTTATGAGATTGTTTGAAGATAAAGTTACCTCCAGTACATGGACTAAGATATGACTTGACCAGAGTCTTACGATATCATTCAGGCAACATCTTGCAAGATCAAATGGAATTGGGTAGGAATTTCAATCATGTAACTTTAATTTAATTTAAGAGTGGGTAGGCAGCTCTGTGACATGAGCACCTCCTTGTAGGATGCATCTCTGTTCCACCTCTTTAAATAGCTGAAGGAGATTAGATTTGGAAGTTGATCATTTTTTTCTTCAACAGAAAGGGAGGGATCATCTACTTCAGACATGTCAAACACAAGGCCTGGGGGCCGGATGTGGCCCGTGATGTGGTTTCATGTGGCCCGCAAAGCCATCCTGGAAACAGCAAGGGAATGGCCCCCACTGCCTTGGCCCTGGCCCAGGGCGGCTGGAAGCCAATGTACAATTTTGTGGTGGCCATCTATGCTGAAACGCATTCAGTCTTAGCTCCACAAAGCCGTCTGGAAACAGCGAGGAACCAGCCCCTGCTGTGTCGGCCCTGCCCCCTGGGTGCATGCTGGGGAGGTGTCACCCTTTGTGAGGAATGAAGAAATGCACCATCGCCTGGAAGTGGCTAGCAAATGGCCCTCACCTACTTCATATATCCAGCTTGATGGGCTCCGGGGGAGGGGTTTTGGCAGGCTCTTCCAGTGGACCATGCCTTGGTGCTTGCCCTGGTCCTACCCCCTTCTTCCAGAGACCCTCAGATCTGTCCCACTTCTGCCCAGGCCCCCACAGGCACCCTTGATGCAAACGATGTAGAGCTGGCCATGCCCACCCAGTAGGCCACACCCACTCCAGCCATGCCCACCTAGTAGGCCACACCCACCCTGGCCACACCTACCCAGCCCCCCCGAGGACAACCACAATGCTGATGCGGCCCTCAATGAAATTGAGTTTGACACCCCTGATCTACTTTAAATGAGGTTGTAGTCTATCCTCTTCTGAAAAGACAGCCGCTCAATCCAGCTAAATTGGACAACTTTTCACCCACCATTTTGAAAAAAATGGACTAGGTGGTAAAGTTTCAGCTAGCAGTAAGATGAATTTTAAATTGATTATCTGGATCATTTCTAATAGAGTTCAAGCTTAGGCATGGAACAAAAATATCATTGATTCACCTCGTTTTTGACCTGTATCGAAAACAGATTGAGAAAATGCACTTCTATAGTCCCATTGGAACTTTTAGCATCATTCAGTTGCACAGACTATGATATTCTCTTGTGTTGTCTCTGAGTTTTGGATAGAAAGCACTATTTTGCAGTGGTTCATCTAACAAGTAGAAATTTATCAATAGATGGGCATGGGAGAAAACAATCCAGCTATTAAATCCTCCAGTATGGGATGCCATAAGTCTTGGCTCTTTTTCTCATTGCTTTTAATAGGTTCATGAAACCATTTAAGAGATCATCCACCAGTTTGGGATAAGGTATCACCAGTAAACTGATGCTACTCAATCATACATTGGCATTTCTTGCACTGATGTTGTGGAAATCCTAACCCAGTGTCTAGAGGTTGGAGTGAGCTCAAAACAGCCTCAGATTAACAGCCCCGAAAAATGGCCTTTCTGTTTGTGAATAACAGGTGTAGCTCAATCCAGATCCCTTAATTGGGTCTTGATGAGGTTGCATTCTCACAAAAAAGAACAGATCTTTAACTTGGGAACAGATCTTTAGCAGATCTTTGACTAAAGATCTTTAACAGATCTTTAACTTGTGACTTGCAGATATGCTTGATTCTTTTGTCAGGCTTTGGCTGATGCTCTAATTGCAGACCTTTTGGAATGAAAGTGCTCTTGCCATAATGATCCATGTCCTGAGCACGTCACAGTTAAACTGCTGTATAGTTCTTTATTTAGGGATGCCATTAAAAATACTTGGGAGCTCTACTTGGGGGCAGAATAGAGCAGCCTGAGTGCTGACAGGAAAAGATGAGTTCAGCAGTTTTACAACTATGTTGGCATTGCTAGATTGATTATCAGTAATTTTCTGGTGCCAACTCAAGCAGCTGATTTTAATCTTTAAAGCCCTACCTGGCTTGGGACTTTTCTGCTGGCAGGGTTGCCTCTTCTGACCAGAATCAAGTGCAGAAGGACTGCTCTAGATTCCCACTGATTTGAGTTTAAGGGAGAGCCCAGAGGTGTATATTTTGTAGCAGCCTCAATCTTACAGATCGCTCTCTTCATGCTTGCATTTTATAACTTGTTGAAAATCACCTGTTCTGATGGGCTTTTGGTAAGAACAGTGGACCTCAGCTGCATTATAATTTTTATTACTTACAGAGTTTTATTTTTCTATCATATAAGTTAACTTGTATTATGAAAAGTTGGGTAATAGAAACATGTTTATAGTAAATATAGAAAAGGAGTAAAAATGGTTTTCCAGAGTTACACATCGGGAATGTTAGAGTTAAAAGTGTATCGCAAAGTGTGAATAACAAGAAAGATGACTCTGAAAACAATAAATGTAATAGATTAAGCCATTACTGATTTAAAGAAAGGCCAACTGGCTTATTCAGAGTATCTGTTTATCTGATTCAGCAATCTCTTTTCCACAGTGACAAACTACTTGCTTTTAGGACATGCAGGGATCTAAGGCAAAAAAAATCTATTTTCTTCTTGATTATCCAATAATCAATATCAATAACATCTCATCTACAAGCATATTGAAAGTCTGTGGAACTGTAGGTCTAAATTACTGTTGATATATTTATTGTTTATAAAATCCCTTGTAGATGAATTCCAGAAATTAGGTATACATTCAGTGAGGAGGTACTTTACTTTCCCTCCTAAACACTAATAAACTTAGAAGTATGGTGATAATTGCTTAGAATGGGGAGAAGGAGGGAGAGAGGGGGGGAACCAAATGTCCTACCTCAGAGCCAGGCTGCATGTGCAGTTGGAAATAGCCCAGCTTTATGATGTCACAAGTAGTGTAAGCAGTATCACCAGCAGTCTTACCATCCTCACTAAGCCAGCATTCCGTCTTGGGACCCTTAAGCCCCTCTCAAATGCAGTTGATGTTGTTAACAACCTCCAGATGATCCAGCTGCATTCAGCCCCAAAGATCCCTGCTGGAAGGATCCAGATTCAATTGCTGGTCCTGGTCTTCAATTGTCTTCACTGATCCCAGCATTTCAGATCTCCTGTTTTCTCCACTGTCGTTTGCCTACCGGTAGTTCACATGTTCAGGTCAGCCTCTGCCTGCACTCTCTTTCCAAACCACCTCTTGGCATCTGGCGGTTAGTATATGAGGCTGTGAGACTCCATTGGGACCAGTAAGTACTATACCCTCAGCCCCCTGCACTCCATATGATGATTCCAAATGGTTCCAACCACTCAATTCACCCCAATCTTTTTTAAAAAGTCTAATGAATCCCTCAGATTCCACATATACCATGGCCACCATGGATGAGTTTATACCATTGCCTTCTTCCAGAATACATTTACAAAATATTTACAAATACCTAGTTGGTAATTATCTGATAGTATATGTAAAATATGTAAAAAGGACCAGGTTTTCTATAAGTAATTGTCATTTCTGGCCGCGTGCCTGGAAGAATTATCCTTCAGCCAGTGGTGGGATTCAAATATGTGAACAACCATTTCTCTGTGTGGATGCTGTTTCCAGAAGTTCATTCTGGACCTGGGCAACAAAAAATTAACTACCGGTTCTGCCGAAGTGGTGTGAAATGGCTGTGTCCCATCACTGCCTTCAACTATCTTTACTGTACCATGTACTAACATTTACTGAGCTAAATGACACCCCCTAATTTTGCTAGATTCTTTTATTTATTTTTTCACTTTTATTTCTAACTCAGAAGCTATCATTAAAATGAAGTGAAATGAAAATAGCATTGTTTGATTCTACCAATGTCTCTGTGTACTAATGAAATATTTAGAAAGATTAAAAGAGACTAGTGGAAATAAAGAGCTTAGAAGTATTTCATGGGTGGGCAACCTTTTTGTACTCAAGGCCTGCACTTACTATTTTGAGGAGATCAAGACATGTAGAAGTCACATCCCATTAAGTGGAAAGATTTGAAAATACTTGGTTTTTGTTTGTTTTATTTGTAATTAAGTTGTGTCTGTTTTAGAATTTATAGCACTTTGTTTGGCTTTTTGCCACTACAGAATGGTGGAAAACTCTGTCTTCAGGTTTCAGGATCATATTTAAAGCTGGAGTGGGCTCACAGTAAGAACTTAAGACATACTTTAGATGATAGATCATTAAATGCCAGTGCTGTGTGCCGTTGGGAAAAGGCTGGGGTGGGGGAACTTAAGTTATCACAGATGAGATTCTTAATAGCCAAGTATTGTATTTTAAGTTTGAACTAGATTTAGGGTAGATTTTGTGCTGTTTTAACTGCTTATGTTTTATTATTTTCTCACTACCGCCTTAAGTGCCCTATGAGCAGAAAAGTGGGATATAAACTGTAAAACAAAAGGAATAAAGCTACTGTAATTAAAACAAATGAAGCAGTTTTCAGAAATGGATCTGAACAATGCACTAGAACAGTGGAAGCATAATACGGTAAGTTCACTACTTTGTAGACGTTATTTTGCCATCAGATAAATAAGAATGTTTTAATTATCAGACCCTGGGCAGATGATCCGAAAGGAAATGAAACTGGTTTTTACTATGATATTATCTGCTGGTTAAGTAAACTTCTTTAAAAGCTGATTTCTGTTTTAATTCATTATTACAGTTCTGCAGTGCAAGGTCTATTGCCCTTTGCTGTTATTTCAGATAAGTAGAAATCTCATTGTGCATCCTTGAATAGCTATGGCAGTTAATTACTGGGCTAAAATTGATTCTCTGCTCCATTTATTGATTTTAGTCTCCATTTATTTGGTACCGCCATCCAAATGCAAGCATTGCAAATTTGTCCAAACTAAAACTCCTCTTCCTTGCTTTGGAATATTGAATAAAACAGGAAAGAACAGTAGTTCAGAATGGTCCCCACTGGGCATTTTTAATCTGTTGAAGTATAGGAGAATGACGGTGTTGCAGTACTAATTCTGTCTCTTGTTTAATTACTTGTTGCACTGATTCCTTAATGTCCATTTAAAAATCAACATTGTAACTGGATGCAGCCCTTATTACTGAATCATATTTATATATGTCAAGAATAGGAACAATGTATACCACTAAGAAAGACTTTTGAGTTGTTATCTTTCAGTAGTGGATACAGGAAAAAAAAAGATGCCTCAGACTATGGTTTCTTCCTCCTTCACCTTGAGATCTACATAGTTTGTTTGGTTGTTTATTTTTAACCTGCCTTTAATATTTTTATAAATAACTAAAGGTGACAACACACCTAATACTCATTCCTCTTCCTATTTCACCCACCACAGGAGGGAGGGAGGGAGGGAGAGAGAGAGAGAGAGAGAGGGACTTGTCTTCCTCTCACCCAACTTTTATGCCTAAAGACTAGAAGTCCCAATCTCCTGGTGCCTTAACCACTAGACCGGGGGTCCCAAACCCCCAGTCCGTAGACCAGTATTGGGCCACAGCATGTCAACAACCAGGCCGCACATACAAGGAAAGCTCCATCTAAAGGATGCAGGCAACATACAAAACCATGCCCCCTCCAGTCCGTGGAAAAACCTCTCTCCATGGAACTAGTCCCTGGTGCCCAAAATATTGGGGACTTCTGCACTAGACCAAACTCCTCTCATCTTCCTCTTAAGATGCTAGTTCCCCTTGGACACAATTAGAATAAGAGATCTATGCAAGACATCCCTGCAAGTCTCAAATGAGTACCTCTCCCCCAGTTCCAAAAACCACTGACCAGGACAAATACATGGCACATACTTTATTAGGGAAGTTAGTCATGCTATTGAGAAACATAGTAGAAAATTAAATGAAAAAGTTCATATGCATGACCAGAACTGAGACTGGTATGGTGAGATGTTGTAGTCTATTTTCTTTTGTTCCCCTTAGAATGTTTAATTGTGGTTGGAATCATCAGTCTTTCCAAAGGAATGTTGCTCTTTTACAGTTTAACGGTCATTTTTCAGACAAACACGGCCTATGTTCCCAGGGTCAGCACCATTATTTGTTTTCAGCATTGATTGAGTTGAACCCCTTTTAGACTGGACTATGGGGATTGGGAGCTGATTTGGTGGGACTGATAATAAAATATCCAGTGAATAGTAAGTAAAGCAGCAGGTCAGATGTTCTAGGTAGGCCAATAGAGATTGTGAAGCCAGATTTTAGAAGGCAAAAGCAAAAAGCAAATCCTGAAAAGAAACTCACTTTTCATAAGTGTGACAAGAATGATGTTTTTTTAACTGTGAAAAGGAACTTTGACACAGCATAAGGTGTTACGTAGTGGGAGCACAGTGACGTAGCATGGGCATGTGTCTGTAAACATGAGAAGAAAGGAATGAAATTTTTTAAAGATGCTGAGGCAATGTTTTAATTTCAGTCTACAGTCCACTGAGATATGGCATAAATCACCCAGGAACAGGAGCAAACTAAGTCAGCTTCATTGAATTGGCAATAAAAATTTTACATTTTATCAGCGCTCAACAATCTCATCAAAATAGAGTTAAAGTACTTGGTTTAAAAACGGATTACAGAGAAGAGACATGCAGAATTTAGAATAAAGTTTCTACGTGAAGGGAAAATGTATGAGCAGAAAGAGGATTGATAATTGAGAAGAGGGGATTGGAAATAAACTTTGTAAGCTATGTAAGAATGTAATGATATATGACTCAGCAAGATTTTTCACCAAGTCCAGGCATGATCCTTAAAAAGAGAGTCTGTATTTAAGGGCTAGACAGAAATGAAACATGAATACAGAATAAGATACTCCTGGGCAATGGATTTTATTATATTGTATCAGAACCAGTTCACCCCACTCCAGACCCTTTAAGTCAGGGCTCTCCAAACTTGGCAACTTTAAGACTTGTGGGCTTCAAATTCCCCAGCCACAAGTCTTAAAGTTGCCATGTTTGGGGATCCCTGCCTTAGGCCCATCTGAGATTTTCTTATTTATATGCTTGGAATTTTCTTTTACTAGAACATTTATGTCATATGGCTCACATCCCCATTCACTTAATAAACAGAAGGAGAGAGCATAATCTATGCCATCCTGAACTGCATATTAGAAAGCTGGAATATAAATCAAATAAATAAACAACCAAACTTTAGTTAGCTAGAAGCCCCAAGTGTCTTGCTATAGCCAGAAGTTAGATTCTTTTAGAATAGATGCTAACATTCTACTTGATGGACCTAATCTTGGTGTTATCTGTGGTTTTGGTGTATAAGCGTTCTTCCTAAGATAAATGATGTTTGGTTTATGAAGTTTTTGTCCACTAAAACTTAGGTTTGGTTTTCCATTTTTTCTGTATGCCCAGATATGTAGATTTTAAGGATTATGTTCTCTTTAATTTAGGATTCCAAATGACTAACTGATATTAATGTGGAGGATATTTTGTTTTTGTTACCAGGTGTCGGCTGTGAATTGGTTTGGGCTACTAAGTCATGGCTGCAAATATTTAGATGACTGTTAGAAGGTAGCAAAGAATTAAAGCTTCCTGTATCACTTTGCTGCCATCTAGCAGAGATTTAAATTTTGCAGCCAAGATTTGGTGGTCTAGAGTTGTGGCGACTCTGTCACAATTCTCTCTCTTTCCAACAGAGAGAGAAAGAGAGAGACAGAGAAGAGGAAGAGAGAGAGAGGAGAGAAGGAAAGAAAGAAGAGAGACTCCAATAGATCTGCCAAATTAAGCATACTCTCATGTTTTCTTCCTAAATCTTCAGCAGCTCTGAGGCATTTTTCATTTGTGTAAATTTAAAAGTTAGTTCTTCAATATTTGGTGCTGTGAGCACCCCAACATTTAAAAGGCATGCAGATTTGGACAACCTGGAACAGCTTTGTCATATAAAATTCCCAGCAGCTCCTATCATTGAATCTGATTTATGAGGATGAGGTGGGGGGGAACTGAGGAAGAGACATAGTTTGTCATCAATCTTTTAATGAGCCTAGTGGTTAGCATTCTGCAGCCAGCACGTGGAAAACAAGAATTCTGAATAAAATAATCTCTTTGCCCAAACCTTTCCAAATAACTGCTGTTGCTAACAGCTCAGTTTACATGTGTTTACATGTTCTGTGATGATGCTGATTTAGATTTGGATATAATTATGAAATTCAGGAAATTAATTATATGCTTCTGGCTTGCTCTGTTTTGCTAGCAAGTAAGTTGTACTAATTTCTGGGCATAGATAGGTTAATAGGTTAATAAACGCAGGTGTCTCCTTATTGCCTGTAACCATCACAGTACATTAATTGTAATTAGAATTGCAACAATCACATCTATTATAACCTCATAAATGTGAACATTAGCATTTTTAATTTTTTTGATATTCTGTGATGGTTATTTTGAGATAACATTAATGTTCCATTACCATGGTATACTGGGAGAGCTTCTCAGGCTTTGTTAGGCTTCTTTCAGATGTCTGTATAAGTGCAATCTTTTCTAATTCATTTACTGTAGGCTTCATGAGTAATAAATGGCTGTTAATGCAGCTTCTCCATTTATTTCAATACAATTACTTCTGGTGCAATTTTAAATAACCTTATCTAAAAATTGCAAGCATATCAAGCCTCCTGGCTCGAATATGACTAACATCTGCAGAATAAGAATAAAGTTGTTTCAAATTGAGACTTGGGTAGAAAGTTTCTGCCGATAGATCTAATACTGTGGGAATGGAATCTTCCAAATGTCATTTAACCCATTTGGGTGCACTAGAAGAGGATTGACCGCAGCCCACAAATTAATGTGTGTTTTGCTGTCCCCTATATTTTATTGCACTTTTAGGAGCCATAGCTTCTGGTACTTGTGCGTTGTGCAATGAACCATTAAACCACTTAAATGCTTTCCTGCTTACATGGTTGCTTGCTTCTACTTGGAGACCCACTTTGTATATTGAGACTCATTATGAATGATCTTTATATCAAAATGAAAGCTGTTGTTATGCAGCATATTTTCCTCCTTATATTCTGTTTACAGTTTGTGTGATTCTATCCTTGTCCATACTTGGGAGAAATAGAGTTTAGCACACATACCAGATTCCCTGCCTGCTGCCTTTTCCCAGTTCTCCCCATTGAACATGGCTTGCTGTTTTATGCAATTAAAGTGAAGCTTGTGTTATGAGAGGCCCTATGCAACATAATGGCTAAGAAACCAAACTCTGAATTAAGAAATATTTGAGTTGAATCTTGTTTCTGTAATGAGCTCAGTAGCTGGCTTTAGGCAAGCCAATTCCATAGTCTCTGCCCTGATCTACAAAACTGAAGATATTAATCCTGATTTATATGAGACCACTACAGCTGAATAGTGCTTTGAAAGTGTGAGAGCATTAGATAGTTGTGAAAGAATATATTTTCTTTATGAAAGCCAATTCATTTATATGCCTCTTACTAGTTAACCCCAGTGACCTCCTTTAATGATAATTCCTTTGTCACAGAGGCAGAAAAATGTGTTGGGCTGTCCATGCCAACTCACCCAACATTTTATAGGTGATTGTCATTTATAAAAATGCAATTGGATGTACTGTAGGTGTACTGCAAAAATTAAGTGTCAGTCTGCAGCATTAATTTTTTTTCAAGCATATCACTAGCTTTTCGGGCATATTAATTAGCTGTGATTGCTTACCCTGGTTGGCCCAGTGAAAGCAGGGACTGGTGTGGTCTAAAATGTAGATGTGGGTGGGCACAGTTGGCCTACGTTTAGGATACTGAATGAGAAGTAAAAGCATCCTTAATCCTTCAGCTAATGGGAGTGTTTGATGGGGGCCTTTGAAATGGGAGAAGGATGGCAGGGGTTAAGAAGAGAATATATACCAGGATTTTAAGGGTAGACAATGTTCTTCCTGGTGGTGATGGGCAGGGCAAGCTAAGCTGGCAGCGTGTGCTTTTCAGGGGAGCTGCTTCACAGATGTGAGACCTTGATTATAAAGTTGGGCTCTAGGGATTGACGCTACTGTTCTAGCCTCCATGCTGTGAAGTACCTCCCTGTTTGAGCTCCTAGAGATCATGACCTAAGGAGTTCTCTAGGCATATAATCTTGAGAGGCTTCAACCTGTCTTCCAAGGAGTTAAAAGCAATTCCTGAATTGGCTTGGAAGGTTATCGTGGTCAATGGTATCAGGATACCACTGAGATAACCAGTTCTAAAGTTCTACATGGGACTGCTCTTGAAAACCGTGCCTAACTGCAACTGGTCCGCTTCATAGCACATAGCTATCTTTCCTGCTTATTTCTGCTCATTCTATTAGGTTGCATAGGATGGGCATATTCCAGGTCCCCTCTTTGAGGCAAAGTTATCGAAAGGGACCCAGGAACGTGTCTTCTCTGTTGTTGCACCTGCCCTTTGAAATGAGCTGCTCCCTGAGGTTCAGGTGGTCCTAACCTTATTAGCCTTTTCTAGAACTGTGTAGAAACCCTTTTTCTCTCATTTATTGGCCCAGATGGCAGTGAAGCCTATCCTGTTGGGAAAGTCAGTGCTTGTTTTACTCTGGATTGACCACCTCTCTGTCTGCATGCATCGTTGTGATTTAGTAACAGGATTTTTTTATTTTTTTTATTATTATTATTTTAATTGATGTATGTCTCTCCGAGTCATAAATGATGAGTTGGGCAACATTATAAATTGCATCAATCAATCAATCTTTGTAAAATGGCCTTGCTTGGAAATGTGGCTGCTTTCCTAAAAGCCAAGAAAGGTACTTTAGGATGGCAGAAAATTGAATGTTTTGTATCGGTCTGTAGCAGGCATGGTATCCGTTTTGTGAGAGCAGTAATTACACACAACATTAATGTTTCCTTAGCCTGAAAGGTTGCTTAGCCCTGCTTTATCTGATTCAGTTCTTTCCTTTACTCTCTGGCCTCTAAAGGGACTCGTTTTTCTGCTGGGGCTGAAAAGGAGACCATGGCTAGAGGAACAAACTCATTATTCTCCACAACCAGCCCTTGCCTCCACAGATCATCATTATATAGTGGGCAGTGCCTAAGAAGAAATTGGATTAGAACTTCTCAGAAATATAGTTATGGTCTGTAGAGGCAAAAGTTGGCTGTGGAGGTAGAAGTAATTGCTTAATTACTACAAAAAGGAGGAGGATGGCATACATGGTTTTCCAATAGGCATCTAAATGGTAGGACCACAGAGCGTGGATTCACAAGCATGAAAACCTGAAGAAAAGACAATAAGGAGAAGACTTGTTACTATTTTCAGGTATGGAATATCGGCCATGTTCCATACTAGGAGGAAAGGTGGCAAATCAAGGGAGTGATGTCAAATTAAGGGAACATTTCTGAAATGACAGAAAGGGAAGAAAGGCTAGACATAAAACTATTGCTTCTTGTCCTTTCACCTACTAAATATAGGTAGAGTCAAGAGTAACTTCCAATGGAAATGACGAGCTTGAGTCAGAAACATGGAAGTAAATTTCAGACTAACTATTAATAATGTAGTAAGATTTTCAGAGAGTGTGCACATCATTAGTTGTATAATATTTCTGATTTCTGAGTCTTGGAAGTAACATTATGTTTTTTTTCCTTTTTTTTCAGTATTTCAGGTCTTTGATTCATAGAGGCCTTAGATGGAGAATTATTTTGTTCCAGCAGCACCCTATTTCCAGTGTTTTCAGAGGAAGATTGATAAAAAATAAATAGATTTCTATATTACTGGAGTCTGCAGTGAAATAAATCTCATTATCTGAGATAAGAAATGAATACCAGAAAGTTACCAGGTCAAATGATTATTATGCTGGCTGGCTGGCTTTCTCAGCAACCACATTATTTAGGCAGTTATGGGATTTCATCCTTCATCTTAGTGTGATGAGAAATGAAGACACACAAAGCTGTGCCTGACCTGTTCTGTTGGGTATATGCAGTGTTTCACGTAGAAGTGTCTTAACTGCTTTTTGGTACTCAGTAGTACAGGATCTGCTTGTAAGATGCTAAAGGCAGGGCAATGGGTTTCCCCCCCACTATGTACTGTTTTCTATGAATTTTATAGCTAGTAGAAATGGAGAGGATTACAGATTATTTTCAAGTGTCTTTAAAAGTTGGGTGTGATTGGGGAGGTGTGAAAATGAAATTTTGTACAAATGCCCTGAGGAAGCCCATAGAAAGAAAAAAAAGTGTTCTGTTTTCAGATAGATAACAGGATAGTGTTAGGTAAACACTATCCACAATTGCACCAGTTGATACCACATAGCTATGAGTGTGGAGGGAAAATGCAAGTGAAGAATGAAACGTGGGAAGGCATGTATGAAAAAATATTGCAGGAGTGGCTCACTGGAAATGATTATTGAAAGTGTTTTCATGGGCTTCATCTTCTTGTGTTATTGTCACTTAAGATAATAGCGTATAACCTTCTGATACTATTATTTTGAATAATTAATGCAAATGCAGTCAGTCTAACACTGTATTGACCATCATCCAGAATAAAATTGTTGTTGGCATACACATTTTCAATACCATTTGTGCCAAGAACTGGATCCCAAATCATACAAAAGCTGGCTAAAAGATATTTAGTTATTCAAATCCAGCTAAACAATAATTAGAGTATAATTTATTGAAATTGGACTAAGATTCTATTGCTTCTCTAACTATTACATTGATTGGTTCCATTAGCTGATTGCTAAAATGGGAAAGAAAGAAAGCAAATGAGGTTTTCATGACATTACCTGTTTGTCCCTGTGTTATCTTCCCATATTTAGGAATTCATAGCTTATGTTTCTTGAACAAAAGAAAGGAGAGGATTTGCATCCCCAAACATATGCAATGCCCTATGCTATTAAGTATCTTTCTAGAAGTTGCTGCACAGGTAGGATTATTGTCAGATATTTTTGGTTAAGCATCCAAATAATGTAGTAAACACAAATGTATGGAACATTTAACGTATAGAAATATCAACTGAAATGCTGTCCCAAAGATGCTTTTTAAAAGGCAGCTGAACTTTGAAAGTCCAGTTGCTTTTTGAAAAGCATCTTTGGGACAACCATGACCTGGATGATTGAGAATCTCCATAGACATTCAGCCGAAATGCTATTTTGCTGTAATATCAGACAGCTAAAATTGGACCAGTTAGCGGAAATGAAGCGTTTGTTGTAAATGTAAGTGTATTGATTATGTCAGCCATCATAGAGATGACAAGTGATAGCAATAACCAATTGTATGATAATGGGTCAGTGATTTTTTTTTCAACATATGCAAAGCAACCAAGTAGTCTTTGTCAATAAAACTGTCTGAATAGTTACAATATCATTTAGGCTCCTATCATCTAAAGCAATGGTTCTCAACCTGTGGGTCGGGACCCCATTTGGGGTTGAACGACCATTTCACGGGGGTCGCCAAACAACACAGTCCACCATTTTTTCCCCCCTTTCCTTAGCTGTGCTACTCCCTTTTATTCTATTGGCTTTTGAAAGCCAATCGAATAGACTCTCTTGAATAGAGTCTAATTCTATTGGCTTTCAAAAGCCAATAGGAATTGTCCAGGCTGTCTCTGCCCTGATGAGCCCGCCAAAAGTCCCATTCTGCAAACGGTGCTGCACCAGTTGAGTAGTCCTCGACTTAAACGACCGGTTGGGGGTCGCGGCATTAAAAAGGTTGAGAACCACTGATCTAAAGGGTTTTTAAAATCACTGGGCAGATCTCAACTTTATTATTGTATGTAATGCAAGTGCATCTGCAGGAGCAGGGAGAGAGGGAGTTCTGGCAACACAAGAGTTTTCCTCAAGAGAGGAATTAAAGGACCATGCAGTCCTGAGCCAGAATTTAGAATCTCTCAGGATATGACTAGCTGGTTAGAAAATTATAGCTTTAGTTTGGCAAGATTCTGTTTGTATAAGCAAGTAAAGGCTTGAACTGGATTGGATTTCACTGTGTCATTTCTGGGCTTGGGCCTGACATCAATCTTGCCAAGCTAAAGCTATAACTTATATCTAAAGCTATAAATCTATAACTCATTGATTTTTTTTTTAATCCATACAGAGGGAGAGGCTATGTAGACCATTGATATGTGATCAAGCAATTCATCATAATTCTGGAAAAGAGAGTTTTGGAAAGAAAAATAATTCTTTAACTTTATGGCTTATAATAGGAGGGTAGATTATTAGTAATATTTGGTGGAATATTATGTAGAAAATTGTATTATGTACACTGCCTTAGAACTCATAGAGAAAAAATTATAGGCCATAGATACGTGATAAAACAATCCATCCTAATTCTGGAGAAGAGAATTTTGAAAAGAAAATTCTTTCTTTTCTTTTTTTTTCTTCCTTCCTTCTCTGTATTATATTTTTTATTAATTTTTTTACAAGCATAAGACACTCAATAATTGGTAAACAGTGTGTTGTCTGGGTTACATTTGTAAAGACACTCCTTAACAATTGATTTCTATAGTCTGTATTCTATATATTAGTTTTAGTTGATTTCCTCTTTCCCCAAAACAGCCTTTTTTGCAAACATTGAGTTAATACAATTCTTATTGTTTTAATAAATGACAATTTAGTATATATTTTTCCAATATTCCTAAAAATAATCATCATATTAGTACATTTCTTTTCTAGAAAAGAAAATTATTTCTTAACATGATGGTTTACAGTAGGAGAGTAGATTATTAGTAATACTTGGTGAAATATGTAGAAAATTGTAACATCCACTGCCTTTACAAACACAGCATCATTTAAGACAAAGGATATTACAGTTTTAATCTACTCTTGTAAGTAGGTAAGTAATACTGATCATTTGCACTTTATTTCCTATGCTAGCTTTGCAAGCCCCTTTCGGCTCTCGTTTTTGCCTGCACTTCCTAATTAGTTTGTGTCAGACTTTTGTAATTTCTGGTTCTCCAGCAGGATGGCTGTAGAGTCCAATAGATGGGTTCTATGACAGTCTTCCCGCCCGACAGACTAGGTCAAAACTTTGGCCACACCCTTCCTTTGGGCGTGACTCCAGTTTTGACTTAGTCTCGTAGCCCGTTAACAGCAGAAAAAATTAGCTCCACAGATAGTCAGAAAACTCTAATTTTACCTTAATTTAGTAGTCATCTGAATTTCTCAGTGAGCACAGGACGATCCGGTGATTAAATTGGAGCGCTGAGCGGGTCCGTTTGAACCGCGTGGTGAGCATATCTGTGAAGATCGCACAGAGAGATGGTCCCTGTAAAGTTTAGCCTCGCTCCGTTTTTTGTCAAAAAAAAAAAACAAAAACAGCTGAGACGCGTGGCTCCCGCGGCCCCCCGGAGCGACCGGCAGGTCCGCAGATCGCCATTTTTTCTACCGGACAGGGATCCTTACAGACCTCCTCGTTAGGAAAGAGCCCTTTCCCCTCAGCGGCAGCGCGAAGGGCCCGCGATCTCCGGAACGCCAGGCAGAATCGCGGATCGCTCCATTGGATAAGTTACAGCGTTATCGGCTCAAAAAGGGGATTTTTGAAAAACCCCCCCACCCTTCAACTTACCTGACGGGGGTTACCCTAGGGCCTGAAATTGCCATTTTAGCCTCGTGGCTTTGGCAGTTGGCAGTTAGGGGGCGTGGCCTTCGCCATTTTGATTGTGCTCACCACTGTCCTCCATTTTAGGTGGTTCCACCACCCGGAGTTTTTTTTCTCTCAGGCACCTCCATTCCTTCCTTGGGAGCAGGCTGACACAGAGAGAGAGGAGGAGAGCGAAGTTTTTTCACTTCCTCGGGACTGTTTTTTAACAGCCCAGAGAACGGAGGACAATACAATATTTCCATCCAATCACTTCTTAATTAATCTGTGTTATTTCTAATAATTAACCTGGTGAAGGAGTGTGAGAAAATTCTCAATTTATCCCAGCTGTTCTTTAAGGTGACCTTTTGTCACTGGCCTTACAGGGCTTTTCCCATCAGAAAGGTACCTGTCTGTCCGGCCATTGTCTGTTTTCAGAGTCAGGCTTGCAGCCTTCATACTCTGTAGTTGATCTGCGTGTCAGTGTTTTCCCCCATCCCAGGTATTGCCTACTCGGGGTACCTGGACACAATGGCAGACAGTGTCTCGCATTCAGCTACACAGGGTTCCCAGCTACCCCCCCCCCACAACAACAACAAAAACGCAGATCCACAGAATCTGATGTGGGGGGGAAGAAGAAGGCCAAAACAAAACACCTTACCCAAAAGGGACCCTCCAAAACAGCTGAGCGAGAGGCCTCGAGGAGACATTTGGCTCTAGAAAGACAATTCTCCAGGGCCCAGAGGACCAGATCCAATGAGGCAAACGTGGTTTCCCCTGCCCCATTGGCGGCCCGTATACCAGAACCTACTTCCCAGGAAGTCCTTAGATCTTGGTCTCCTCTGGGGGAAACCGAACAGATGGATTCCTCTCACTCTTCCTCACCAGCATCATCACCGGACCATACTCCCACTATAGCTGCGTCCAATGACAAAGCTCAGGAGGACATATGGTCCGCCCAATTTCAGGCATTCATGCAGGATGCCTTTTCCCAGTTTATGGCCTCTAAAGGTCAGATAAACTTTCAACCATCCCTTAAGGGACGAAATAAGGCTCCGGCTACAGATATCTCTGAGACCTCCTCTCAAATAGGAGAGGGAGAATCAATAGATCTGGACATGAATGACATGTCCCTTTCGGAGGACGAAGGGACCGCTCCTGAGCAGGCAACAAACTCTAGCCTCTTTGATCCAGCTCTACTCAAATCACTCTTAATAAAGGCAGTCTCAACGGTCAATCTAACCTCAGTTCAGGAGGAAAATCCTTCCACAAGTAAGGAGGCAAACCCCCTTTTTGCCAAAAAAGTAACACAGGATAAGTACATTCCTTGTCCAGAGGTTTTCCACTTCTCTGTAGAGGAGCAATGGTTTTCCCTAGTAACTCCACCTACACCTAAAAGTGTGGAGAGGAAACTATTTAATGTGTCTCCTTCCTTTTCAGACATGCTAGAGGTTCCCACAGTAGATAGTCCCTTGATTTCATTATTCTCCACTTCTGCGATTCCAGGAGACATGGCGGAGGCCTTGAAACCAGAGGACAAGAAATTTGAGCACTCCCTCCGTCGCTCCCACATGGCCGCAGCCTGGGCGGCCAAGGCAGCAACTTCCTCGTCATTCTTTGCCAGGGCCTGTATTATGTGGCTTCGCGAGCTGCAAACCACTGTACCTCCTGATCAGGTCAGAACTCACCAAACTTTGGCCAAAATACTGGCTGCCTCACAATTTATAGCTGACGCCTCACTTCACGCAACCAAGTATGCAGCAAGGTCAATTGCTGCCACAGTAGCCTCCCGCAGGCTACTGTGGCTTAAAAATTGGAAAACAGACCTAAAGGCCAAGTGGCGGCTATCAACGTCCAAGTACAGTGGATCACTCTTGTTTGGATCCATTTTGGATCCACATGTAAGTGAGAGCAGGGACAAGAGAAAGATTCTAGTCCACCCATCAAAGAAGCTGGATAGGAGAGGCACTCCAGAATTCCGGAGACAGGGTTTCCGCCCAGGAACCTCCTGGGACTGGAGACAGCCCTTTCGATCAGGGCAATCCTGGGACTGGTCACAATCCTTCTATTCGAGACAGGATCGTTCCCAGGATCGCCCAAACATGGGAGCCAGAGGCCAATCCCAATCCAGGCGTCCCTTCAGAGGATCGGGAGCCCGACCCTTTAAACGTTTCAAGTGACGCCAGGCAAGACATTCCCATAGGGGGTCGGTTAGGGAACTTCATCAAGGTCTGGGAGCAGACCACCACCGATGCCTGGGTACTGGAAACAATCAGGCATGGCCTGACCTTAGACTTTTGCTCTCCCCCACCAAACCGATTCATCAGATGTCCCATCTCCAGAAAGGCACACAAGGCAAGGGTGGTAACCTCGGCCATTGCACACCTCTTGGCAATTCAGGCCATAGAAAGGGTACCAAAGGAAGAGGAAGGAAGAGGATTTTACTCCATCCTCTTGATCCCAAAGACATCAGGAGGGTGGAGAGCGATTCTGGACCTAAAAGGCCTGAATTATTATGTAACTTACAGGAGGTTCAAAATGCAGTCCCTAAAATCCATCCTAGCCAGTGTCAGAAAGGGCGACCTCCTATCCTCAATAGATCTCACGGAGGCGTACCTGCATATTCCCATCCATCCCAAATACCGCAAATTCCTCAGATTTACCTACTCACACCGGCATTACCAGTACAGGGCTCTACCCTTCGGTCTATCCTCAGCCCCAAGGGTATTTACCAAAATTCTAGCAGTAATAGCAGCCCATCTCAGGCTGATGCCGGTGCGTGTACAGTTTTATCTGGACGACATATTGATTCAGTCCAGCTCACACGAGCAAGCAAAATTAGACCTCCAGACCACAATCTGCATTCTACAGGATCATGGATTCTCAGTCAATGTAGAAAATAGCCATCTCACTCCCACAAGGAAGCTCCAGCATCTGGGAGCAGTGATAGACTCATCCCAGTGCAGGGTATATCTTTCCCAGGAGCGTCGAAGCAGCATCTCGAAGCTGGTTCATCAGCTTCAGAGAGACAAGAGAGTACCTGTGATACAGCTCTCGAGGCTCCTGGGGAAGATGATATCTTGCATGGCCATTGTTCCATGGGCAAGACTCCACTCAAGGGAGTTGCAGTGGTTCCTCCTCCCCTATCAGAGGAGGAACCTCGGTACCTCCAGCAGGAGGGTCTTGGTACCAAATTATGTGCTGAAATCACTGAATTGGTGGATATCTGCCATGATGCTCAGGGGGAGCATATTCAGGGAGCCGAACCGAGTCACGCTCACGACAGATGCGAGTCTATTCGGATGGGGAGCCCATCTGGGAACTCAGATAGCGCAGGGCCAGTGGAAACAGTCGGACCTCACTCACAGCATCAATAGGCTGGAACTTCGGGCCATACACCTGGCTCTACGCCAATTCTCCCACCTAGTAATGGGAAGACACGTTCTCGTTCTAACCGACAACGTGGCAGCAAAAGCCCATGTCAACAAGGAGGGAGGAACACGATCCGTAGAACTGATGCAGGAAGCATCAGCTCTAGCTCGGTGAGCGGAAGCAAATTTGAGTTCCATCAGAGCGGAACACATCTCAGGGGAGGCAAATCTCCAGGCAGACTCCCTGAGCAGAGCCAAGGTGGACCAATCGGAATGGCGTCTGGATCCGGCTCTGTTCGAGGAGATCTCCCGGAGGTTCGGGCAACCGCACCTGGACCTATTTGCCACTCTGAAGAACACACAACTACCCAGGTTCTTCTCCAGATTCCCGACTCCGGGGTCGGAAGGAACGGACGCTCTCAGGTGTCGGCCGGCGCAACTCCTGTACGCCTTTCCACCACTCCCATTGATACCGGCGACCATACGCAAGTTGATCCTGGAAGATGCAGAAGTACTCTTGATTGCTCCACACTGGCCACGGCGTCCGTGGTTTGCAGACCTTGTGGATCTCTCAATATCACCCCCGTGGAAGATTCCCCCGGACCGAGTAATACTCAGTCAGGGCAAGCTTTTACATCCAGACCCTCAGGGGCTGCAACTAGCCGCTTGGCATTTGAACGGCAAAGTTTAGCCATGCAATCCTATTCCTCAGGGGTGATATCGATCATTCAAGCATCAAGACGGCCTTCGACAAACAGGATCTACGACGCTATATGGAAGGGGTTCTGCAGGTGGTGCTCTCTACATCACCTAGATCCAATTTCAGTGTCTATTCCCAATATCTTAGACTACCTATTAGAAGGACTTAATAAGGGCCTATCAGTCAACACCATTCATAGACAGGTATCGGCCCTCTCAACTGTACTTTCCTGTGACACCTTAACTTCTCTGTTGCAACATCCGGCGATTAGCGCCTTTTTAAAGGGAGCAGTCAATACTAAACCTCCTGTTATACACAGGTATCCGTCTTGGAACTTGCCTAAAGTTCTTCAAGCCTTGACTTCAGCCCCATTTGAGCCTCTCGACTCATGTTCTCTCCATCATCTATCCTTGAAGGTAGCCTTTCTAGTTGCTATCACTTCAGCGAGAAGAATCTCGGAACTAGCAGCATTATCAGTCAGGAAGGATCTCTGTACCTTCTTCAGGGACAAGGTGGTCCTCAGACCGGACCCTGCATTCATTCCGAAGGTAAACAGCATCTTCCACAGATCTCAGGAACTGACTCTTCCTGATTTCTGTCCAAATCCCAAACATAGGCTAGAACATAGATGGCACAAACTGGACGTGCGTAGAGCACTGTGTTACTATGTAAAGCGCACTTCGTCCTTTCGTAAGACGGAAGCTCTATTTGTTTCCTTCCAACCATCCACTATGGGGAAGAAGGTCTCATCTTCTACCATCGGTAGGTGGATCAGAGCTTGTATAGCCCAAGCCTATGTCTCTCAGGCAATTCCAGTGCCCCCACACGTGATGGCTCATTCAACACGCAGCGCGGCCACATCAGCAGCTTGGTCCACACAAGCCTCGTTGGAAGAGATTTGTAAGGCCGCAACTTGGTCTTCTCCCTCCGCATTCGTTAAGCATTACCGTTTAGACTCCTTTGTCGCAGCGGATGCTGCCATTGGTAGAAGAGTGCTACAGCAAGTTGTCTCTGCTCAGGATCCAGTGGCCTAGACACTCCCTCCCAGGGGGACATGAGGGCTTTGGTATGTCCCATCCATTGGACTCTACAGCCATCCTGCTGGAGAAGGGGCGTTGTCTTACCTGAACGCCTTTTCTCAGCAGGATGATGTAGAGTCCAAACCCCCCCAGGTATTAGGTCTAGGCAGGCATCGAACAAGGAGCTGCTATATATATAAAATTCAACAAACATCTCAGTCAAAACTGGAGTCACGCCCAAAGGAAGGGTGTGGCCAAAGTTTTGACCTAGTCTGTCGGGCGGGAAGACTGTCATAGAACCCATCCATTGGACTCTACATCATCCTGCTGAGAAAAGGCGTTCAGGTAAGACAACGCCCCTTTTGTTCATCTGAGCTGTTAAAAATCGAGTTTGCGGAATGGTGGGTATACTCCTTCAGGAGGTATTAGGATGAATTTTGCTATCAAGCACTGTGCAAAGGCCAGTGGTGGCCTTTGATGTATCCTGCACAACTTCTGAGGCTTTATATTGAAGGCAGCCTTATAGCTACATACTGGAATTTGTGTGATGCCACCTGGGCAACAAAAGATTCTGGAGAGTTAGAGAACCCTGGAGGGATTGTTTTGCATGGTTATCAGACTGCTGAGCTTGGCAGATTGCATATTTTGCAGGGCCTTTATAGATAATGAAAAGTGGTTAAACATACTTCACTTGGGAATGAAAAGGAGAAAGTAGAGAAATGGTCAAATACTTATCAATTGTCGATAAGAAAGACAAAAAAGTCTGGATAGTGGACGTGGCAGTGCCTGGAGACAACAGAATAGACGAGAAAGAACTGGAGAAGATAACAAAATACAAAGACCTACAAATAGAAATAGAAAGACTGTGGCAAAAGCAAGCAAGGGTAGTACCAATAGTGATAGGCTCCTTGGGTGCAATCCCAAAACAACTCGAGCACCACTTGAACACCATTGGCATTGACAAATTCGCTATTAGTCAATTGCAAAAAGCGGCCTTATTAGGAAAGGAACTGCTTCCATCCTGCGACAATATCTGTAATACCATCAAACATCCACATCTGCCTATCCCAGGTCCTGGGTAAGGACTCGATAGGTAGACAAAAAGCCAAATCTAGACTGAACATCTGGCTGACTGTGCAATGATCCATAATGATGATGATGATGATGATGATGGAAGGTACCTTGGAGGTCATCTAGTCCAATCCCCTGCTCAATATCTCCCCCTGAGATATTGGAACACTGCTATCATGTCCTTCCTCGTCCTTCTCTTCATTAAACTAGACATACCCAATTCCAGCAGCCATTCCTTATATGCTTTAGCCTCCAGTCCCCTAATAATCTTTGTTGCTCTTCTCTGTACTTTCTAGAATCTCAACATCTTTTTTATATCGTGGTGACCAAAACTGGATGCAGTATTCCAAGTGTGGCCTTACCAAGGCATTGTAAAGTAGTATTAACACTTCACGTGATCTTGATTCTATCCCTCTGTTAATGCAGCCTAGCACTGTGTTGGCCTTTTTGGCAACTGCAACACACTGCTGGCTCATATTTAGGTGATTGTCTACTAGGACTCCGAGGTCCCTCTCACAGTTACTACTATTGAGCAAGGTACCCCTTATACTATACCTGTGCATTTGGTTTCTCTTGCCTAAATGTAGAACCTTGCTTTTTTCACCATTGAATTTCATTTTGTTAGATAGTGCCTTAGTTTGGAATATATTATAGGACAAACAACTTGACTGTCTCTAAGGTTTTAAAGTTTTTCCTCATTATATTGTCACTTTGGGGATATAAATCAGTCTAAAAATAACCATTATGATAAGCTAAATTGAGAAAAGCAGTTCTATATACTAGGCCATTGTTTAGCTTGGCAAATGCTTTGTAGGCTATATCTATATTTAGCTATTTAGAAGGCATGCTTTTTACAGAGCAGGCCACCATCTGTTTTCTTTCCAATAATCTTTGAATTGGCAGGAAACCCTGTACTATTTGGCTGTCCAGTCTCTTCTTAAAAATGTCCAGTGTTGGAGCATTCACAGCATCTGGAGACAGGTTGTTCCACTGGTTAATTGTTCTAACTGTCAGGAAATTTCTCCTTATTTCTAGGTTCTTTCTCTCTTTGGTTAATTTTCATCTGTTGCTTCTTGTCCTGCCTTCAGGTGCTTTGGAGAATACCTTGACTCCCTCTTCTTTGTGGTAACCCCTGAGATATTGGAACACTGGTATCATGTCATCCCTTGTCCTTCTTTTCATTAAACTAGACAAACCCAATTCCAGCAACCATTCTTTATATGTTTTCTTATTAAGATAAGGGTGCATTATGTTGCAGACTAAATCCATGGCTTTCATTACTGAATGTAACTAACAGTTCAGCTTGCATTGTGTGATGGCTATACTAAGAATCAATTTATGTATTTCACAAGTCCTGTTTTAGTTGTCCTGAATTATTACTTTTAATTACTAGGGTTGCATGAATGTCTTTTTCTGAATCCTCTGAAAGACAAAATGCAATTCTTGGTCCAAGTAAAGAAGTATATTCTGATTTAGTTCTATGGGCTAGAGATGTATAGAAGGAACAGATAACAGAGAAGGGTCAAAAAGGACAAGACATTGAAAATTGCAGTTTGCTGAAAAATGCATGTTATGGCAAGGTTCCAATCTATAAACTGATCCAGTCTCAAAAGCACATATAGATTATCTTTAGTGTTTCTATTCTAACAGTTCTATACAGTAAGATTCCCTGGAGAGGTTAGTGAAGAAATTTTTGGGGGAAAAAGATTTTGTGCACATTAGATACAAATTTTCAACAGATCTTGAATATAATTTAAGTTTTAATATCAGTAAATAAATGAATAGCTAGGGAGAGCAAATCTAAAGCAATGACTTTTAGGGGAAAGTAAAAAACATTTTTTCCCCTCAGGCATTTCTTGTGTTTTTCTTCTGATTATTCCTCTTGCTTTAATTTCTCCTCTATTGAAGGGAAGAATTACACATATCATAGGGTCTTCTGTAGAAAGCATTGTGTTATTTCAGGGTTGAAGATTCAGTAGCCTGACCAATCAGTTCCTATACCTTAGTTCAATTTCCTCAACTTCTTCATATAGCAGTTAGATCCATTGTGATGTTGTGGCCAAATTGGAAAGTAAAAGAGAAATAATATCAACTGTGATAAAGAAGGAAAAAAACAGCAATGTGATGTTCAAAACCTCTAATTAAAATGGCTTATTTATCAATCAAAACTTTTCCCATAACCCACTTTCACATTATTGTAACTATTATCTATCAGTCAGCATGAGATAAAATATGAGTAGAATATTTCACTGTTTTGATATAAGACAAAAAAAATTAAATTATGGCATAAATACAACTTGTCATTTATATTGCATAAAATGTTCAGTTTTAGATACTGCTTACATATTGCAACTAATTCATACATTGCAAGAAGTCATGGTTGTTTCATCATGATGAATTACACTGATTACAATTACTTTGGTTCACACAGTAGAGTTATATGTGACCCATAGTTTACAAGGCTCCAAAGCTGATTCATTCAGCATGCTATATTATGGCTTAGTGTGATGCATAAATAACAATCTGTAAATAGCCATTAGCTGCTCAGACAGAGACATCAGATAGAATTACCAGTGCAACTACTGAGCTATATTGAGTGTTCATTAGTACATATGTCAGACAATTCAAAAAAGCAATGTCAGAGGTAGCAACATAGAGATACGTTGTGAGGTCGGTGTTAAGAGAATCATTTGACATATATTCTTCACTTGAACATAAACCTTCACTTGAACCCAAATCCTTCTTCTTTTTTCAGCTACTTGACTTTAATTATGTACGCACACATTTCTATTGACAGTCGCCATTTGTATCAAACAAAATAATAAAAGGAAAGAAAGAGTTTTCCAAAGCACTTATCAAACACAATGTCGAGCAATACATATATTGTAAATTGATGGAAATTTTAACTACAATTGTTAGAAGGCTTTATTGAAAGAGATTTGAAAAACCAAAGGACAGGAAATCTGAACCGATTCTTATAGTTTCAGAAGCACAAGAACAGAATTTTGGTTAAGATCCAAGTTGAAGTTTCATAAAAAAAAAAAAATAGATTGCAGTGTGAAGCTAACAGTTTTTGGAAATAGTATGTGCAGATGAAATATAGCAAAGCTGCAAAAATTGAAATTTGCTTTTTTTTCCCCCTAACAATTGTAAAAGAAATTTACTATTAATTGTCATTTAGGCATTGACCAGACATTGCTTCTGTAGAAGAAAGAGCAAGCTATAAAACAAGGAATTCCCCAAAGATGTAATGATGATACACATCAGTCCAAGAAGAGGATTTGGTTTTCAACATGCAGATACACATTCTTATAAGAAAAAAAACCCTCCTGGACAGAATATGAAAAAAATAGATTATAGAACAGTGGTGGCGAACCTATGGCACACATGCCAGAGGTAGCAATCAGAGCCCTCTCTGTAGGCACGTGCACCATTGCCCCAGCCCCGCCTCCCCCCACAGCCCCCTCCTCCTCACCAGCAGTGCCCCTGGAGGAGAGTTGACCCCGAGCATGGTCTGCACAGAGCAGCACAGCCAAGGGCATGGCAGCCAGGCAGCAGGGCAAGACTCTGCCCTCGCGCCCTATCACACACAGATGATGCTGCGAGGTATGGGCGGAGGGCGTGGCCACCATGGTGCTGCTGGGCTGCCTGGGTGATCTGCAGTGGGCTGTGGAGGCAGTGGGTGGCAATTTGGGTGGGTGCGGCACAGAGCGGGAGTGGGCAGGGAGGCAGGGGTGGTTTTTGTGCACTCAGTGTCTAAAAGGTTCACCATCACTGTTATAGAACCTACTCTACCTTCTCCCCTCCCCCACGCAAAAGTGGAAAATCATCTTCTGCAAACATATTCACATGGACATCAATTTGTTGTTTTCAGAATTCAGTACCACCACATTCAGTATGTAGATGTTTTGTCTCTCTGGTGGATTCATTTTATCTCTGCTGTTCTGTGCTTTATATACTATTCTTATTCTTATTCATTTCATTCAGTATATTTAAATTTTATTATTGGCTTTATTGGTAGCTGTCTTGAGCATTATTTTTAATAAAAATTAATGCAAAGCAATACAAAGCTTTTCATAATAATTTCAAAAGAAAGAATAAACAATAATTAGATGTTTAGTGAACATGACAACTCCTATCAGAATGAAGTGACAGTGCCACTCAATTTGTTACTTTGGCTTAATCTTCCTGTATAAGAGGATATGTTTTTTATCAGGAAATTAAGAACAACTGTATGAAGAATTACTGATTGAGATAAACATAATCTGTGAATATTCATTTAATGTGAATTAAAAACACCATGATCAGATAAGTTAAATTAAATACCAATCAATTGATGTTAGTGTCCTAGATATGAGCACATGAGTGATGATCATGTGGTTATGATGTCATAAATGTGACGATTACTTGCAACATTATTGTTTTAGCACTGTCACAATTTTGAATGGTTGCCCCACAAGGCAGTCGGTATGCATACACTATATGTACTTGACTTAATAATAGTATTTCTGATAAAGACCTTGAATTAGTGAATTCAAATTAATTACGAGAAAAGTCATATGATGTGGCTGAAAATGCAATTTTATGCTACATAGATCGGGATATAATTAATATCTCCATTTATTCTAAGTTAGTCATACCCAAACTTGGATACTGTAACCAGTTCTGAAGCCACTTTTGTAAAAGAGTTTCAGACAAATTCTGGAAAAATATAGAAAAGAGCAACAAGGTAATCAGAATTCTAGAAACATAAATCCTGTGAAAAAGAGATTGAAGGTATTGTCAACATTCAGTCTTCAGAAGAGACAGAGAAGAGATATCATAGTACTCTTGGAATACTGAACAATGTCTGAAGGGAAAAGACGCTTCATTATTCCAAAGTGAAAGATGCAAAATAACAGATTCAAAGCTCCAACTAAGTGTTATGGGGAAAAAAAGAACATTCCTATCAGTACAAGCAGTTCACCAGTGGCCTCTCTTTCTCTAGTTCTTTTTATGGGGTGGCTGGAGAGCCATCTGTTAGGGTTGTTTTAATCTGGACTTCTACACAGAGCCTGGAATTAAACTCAAAGGTATAAATGGACTCTTCCAACAGTTTTAATTCTACAACTTGATCTGTTTCTTGCTGGCTTACCTGTTAGCTCAAAGGATTTCCATTGAAGCCTGAGTTGAAATTTGAATATCAGGAATAATTATTCAGATTGTGATGCTTCTGACATGAATAAGCGAACAAATTATTCAGATATCAAATGGATATAGATGCTCTACAGAGTTTGAAAACAGATACTACAGTGTATAATCAGAGGTAGCAAATACTATTTTCAGTTGCCTTCAAAAATTTCTTGTAAAATAAGCTGTTGTATAAGAAAATATATTTTTAGTTCATTATCTCTTGAATGTTTCTTATATTTTTAACTACATTTGTAATTCCTAAAAATATTATAATAAAATACCCTGCCGTATTAATTGTGTTTACATTGTGCCTATTTTGCTAGGTACTTTGGTGTGCTTTGTAAACGCACATTTGTACAGACTAAAACTTACATTGTTTGTATAGATGACTGCATCTGAGATATTTCATGATTTGTTATTAGAATGCATCCAAATCTAATGAGAATTTGGTTTTCAAACTACATTTTTATTCTAACATATTTTGTGAGCTAAATATAGAGAGTCTGCATCAGGCAGAATTTTGGAGCTGAAATAGCATCTGACACATTGCATAGCAACCATTCTTCAACTGTGGGTAGAAGTGGAATCAAAAAATAGCCTGAACATAGCCAACCTCTCCTATATTTTGGGGTGTGTGATGTCATGTATCCTAATATAATCTTAGCATTCATGTAATGCTTTCTAATGTTTAAAATGTTTCACACAGGTTTATTGTAACAGTCCTTACATCAGTCCTATAATTTAAGCCAGTGTGTGAATGTATGTGTATTAATTAATTCCAGTTGGAAAATTAGATTGAAGTGAATGGAGAATTTATTGCCTATGGCTACCTACTCAAGTCATGATAGAGCTGACATTTGAAACAGGACCTTTTGTTTCATAACTCAGTCATTCAGTGTCTAGTTCGGGCCAAAAGGAACATTTTGATTGGCTAGGGGAAGGGTGCAGTTCTGTCAGGCTTTCTGAAGTGAAGGGAAAAAAATTGGCTGAAAAAGAGCCTGCAAAATCCAGGTTCAGCAAGAACTAAGATAGGGAGACGCAGGTTTTTCAGGACCTTGGATAGAGACAAGGGAGCAAATTAGTCTTTCTGCTTTTTGAAGTTACACCCTGCTAAGAATACGCAGTGTATTTAATCATTATATTTGGAATTTTTATTTGGTATGCACTTGTATCTAAGTGCAATACAAGACCCCCATCTCTCACGGTGGTTGACTACTTTACTTAACTACTTTGCTTAATTTAAACTTATTTTACACTTTTATTCCCTTCAGTGAGTCATCTTGTTAGAATTAAGACTGACAAGCAACTGTCATCTAACACTTCATTGTTGATAAGAAAGACAAAAAAAAAAAAGTCTGGTTTGTAGACATTGCAATACCTGGAGACAACAGAATAAAAGAGAAAGAATTGGAAAAAGCATAACATATAAAAGCCTGAAAATAGAAGTAGAATGATTATAGCAAAAGAAAACAAATATAGTACCAATAGCGATAGGTGCCTTGGGTGCAATCCCAAAACAATTGGAGTACCACTTGAACACCATCAGCATTGACAAATTTGTCAGTTATTTTAAGAATTAAAACATGGTTCTATAGCCTTGAGCGGAGAGCCCAGAGGAGCACAAAGCCATGGGGTTGGTTGGCACCCCGAGAGCCTTTCTTTTGCCCTCTTTAATGTTTAATCATCCTTGCTTCCTTCTAAATTCGAAATTTTCTGAATTTTTAATTTTTATATGCCATTTGTACACTTTAATATTTTATTATATACTGGCTAGAATCCTGCTCTGAGGGAGATGGGTGGTTCAGAAAGAAAGAAAGAAAAAGAAAGAAAGAAAGAAAGAAAGAAAGAAAGAAAGAAAGAAAGAAAGAAAGAAAGAAAGAAAGAAAAACTTGGAACAGCTTAAATCTTTGATGTCACTTTTAATACTATCAAACAACATCTGCCTATCCCAGGTTCTTGGGAAGGACTCAATAGGTGGATAAATATGCCATATTAAGTCTAACTGAGTTGGTTGATTGTGTAACCAATCATAATAATTCATAATGGCATTGTTAGTTATAAAAGGAATACACCTTTTTAACATATCTGCCAATATATTCCATTCTTCTGACATGTTCTACCTAAAAATACTTTTCAGTTCTTCAGGATCCCCAGAAGATTTTCTGGATAATAAAAAATAGAACATAGTTTCTCAATACTTTTTGATAGAAAGACTGTCCATTTTTCCTTTTGTTTGACCTGGGGCTTTTCAGTGTCAGATAATGCTAATTAAGCAATGGAACTGTAGGGGAAGGAATAGCAGAGTTAAAAGAGATCAGCCTAGAATCCCTACGTAGCTACAAGTGAATTAAGTCCAAGCCTCCCTTGAATTCTACTGACCCTTACCTAACTCCTGGTAGGTATTAACCATTACTTGAGAAAATTCCTATGCATAGGTATGAGTAGCAATAAATCAGTTTAATTTGATCTTCATATGTGGATCTGATGTTTTGCACTTGACAAGAAATTATTTTTAAAAAATGGAACCTAGAATCTTGAAGAGGCACTTTAATTTGTGCATTTGTTGAGATTAAGTATATATTTTGACAATGATCAAGAATATGCTTATCTTTTATTTCTGTCTATACAATATGCAAACCATATGCTGGAGGGATGACGGACTTACATAATGTATTTATTTATTTAATTTCACTTTGTTAACCAAAGGTGGGTAGAAAGCTCTAGTAATCACAGCCATACTGTGCTGTATTTTACAGTGCCTTCTAGCAAAATGCATTGCTACTTCTCTAATTCAAAGCCTGGAAGGAAACTGCATCTTAATAAGCAATTTGGTGAAATATTGATATTAACATGCTTGCTTGCATTGTTCTTTTGCAGCACTAAACTTCAATTAAGCAGCTCAAAACACTTTGGAAATGAGTGAACACTCTATACAGGAAACTAATGGCATATACATTCTTTAGACTTTAGTGGCATTTGCATTCTGTTAGTCTGCATAATCAGATTTTATTGGAAAATCACTAGTCCACAGTATAGTGCAATTTAGACTGAAGTGGCTTTCAGTCAAATTATTTATCTATGCTGCTCTTCATATGTGTGCTCAGAATTTAGAAAGGTTTTAGTTTAGTGATTATATACCGTGGAGGAGCTTTTTTTCACCAAAGTTCCTGATTGATATATTCTGTAGGACTTGGTAATCTTTTCTGGAATACAGGATACTGATACTCCTCTATCTCTTACTCCAATTGCTTGGGTTCAGTATTTTCTCATAGAGCAAGTCAACGAATAAAAAAAAATATTTCTCAGAATCCTCTGCAATGCTCAGTAGATCCTCAGGAAAGAAGTTGGTCTAGAAGCACCAACCATTTGAAAACTGCTCTTTCAGATAACCTCCAGACATTTCAGAAAATTGTTTTAACTTCTCACCTAGACGATCAACTTTTGGTATTCATGTACATGACTTAATCCTCCCTTGTGGGAAAAGCATCTAAGATACTATAGAAAATATGTGCAAAATAGCAACCTTATGTCTTCATCAGACAAGAATCCAAAATAGTGCTAAATGTTCAGAGAGCTCTATATATTTGTATATATAGTTCACAAATTCTTGAAATCCGCAATAGTAGAAAAACAAAAGAATTATTCTAGGAAGTGTAAATCAGGCCCTTTGGCTTAAACATGAACCCCAATCAAGGCCATCCCATCCCAATTTTCAAGATTAGAAATTGGCTTTAGTGGGTATGTAAGATGAGACATCAAATATACTCTGGCCTTTGATTGCTTCAGCTGCCAGGGTTCCAGTCCTGACTTTGTGTACTTAATGCCAAGCTAATATTCCTGGAATTCTCACACAAAGCTAGCTACCTCTGCATAATATGCATTCTTTTGCCTTATCTGTCTTCATCAAGCAATGCTCTCTTTAATCACTGAATACATGTAAAGCCACACTCAGTCTCTGTAGAAACTATTGTTCTCTTTCAATTTGAGTAAACTCAGTTGTACACAAACACTGCAGAAATAGTATTAATTCTCTCAAGAGTGATAAAGTTTGGCTGCCAGATTATGAATTTATTATTTTTGCTTGAGAACAGTGCTCAGAATGGTAGTTTTGCTCAGTTCTTCCTTCAAATGTGTATTATAAAAAACAGATTTTGGAAAGAGAAAAATATTGGAATTTTAAATTACAGTTCAGCTTAGAGTTGTGGTGCTAAGAAATGGTTGTGTAGTTAGCTCCATTAATTAAGGAATGAGTAATATGTGCATTTGAATCTGATAGCAGTACAGAGTATTCAGAGAATTAATGATAGAAATGAATAGTTTTCCACCAAAAATCTGTGTGATTATTTCGTATACATATCCTCAAATTTGCATATCCTTTGAAGAGCTGATACTTAGTTTGCAGCACTGATCTATTTGGAAGATTGGAGACAGTTTTGAAAGAAAATTCAGTAAGGGACTATCAAAAAAGTGTGTAAAACATCAGCTTCAATTGAGATTAGAGCAGTGGTTCTAACCTTTCTAATGCCGCGACCCCATAATACAGTTCCCTATGTTATGGTGACCCCCCAACCACTTATACATCACCGGGTGCCAGGGGCGTGGCCAAAGAAAAGGGGGAAAAATGGCGGACAGCCTTGTCTGGCGACCCCCGTGAAATGGTCGTTCGACCCCAAATGGGGTCCTGACCCACCGGTTGAGAACCACTGAATTAGAGGAAACAAAAGCTCTCAAACATCCATTACCTTTTGTTGGTGCTTCTTTCTTCTCCCATAAGTGAACTGATGAATTCATTTATGTTTTACCAATTTTGTAAGCTCCTTTATTCATTTGTTCAATGGACAAAGCTTTAACGATGTGCCTATATAACAATACATCAAATAACAAAAAAACATTTTGACAACTTTTAAATGATACTGTAATGATACTCATTGCAATATGTTTCCTAGTTGCCTAGAAACTTGCCCCTTACTAGTTCTTTACATTGTTTTTTTTGGGGGGGGTTGAGTTTGTCATCAGATAAAATATGCAACACTTTAAGTAATCTTTTATGTATTTAATAACTTGGGTCATAAAAAGTTAAGAGTGCTGTGAATAGGTCCGCTTAAACATTGGGTTTTTTTTTTTTTTTTGTCTGTGGAGATTCTCAGTCATCCAGGTCATGGTCATCCAGGTTCCAAAGGTGCTTTTTCACAAGGCGATTGGACTTTCTTTTTTATCTTTGAAGGCGTTTTGCTTCTCATCCAAGAAGCTTCTTCAGCTCTGACTGGATGGTGGGGAATGGAAGGATCCACACCCATTTGCACTACTCAGGTGACCCTGATGACATAGATAAGCCTCAGATGGCATCAACTACTCTCTAAAAGGATGCAAATGACTAGCCTGTCTGCAAGGAGTATAAATCCTTCCATTCCCCACCATCCAGTCAGAGCTGAAGAAGCTTCTTGGATGAGAAGTGAAGCATCTTCAAACAGAAAAAAGTAAGTCCAGTTGCCTTGTGAAAAAGCACCTTTGAGATTGGGTGTTTTTGAACTTTCATATTTTTCTTTTACTTATTGATCTGTTGCATTGTATCCTGCTTTTGCTGTCATAGAAAATTCCATATTTGGGGTGGAAGAGGGAGAAGAGAACAGCATTCAAAAGCCTTTCTAATCCTTCCCCCAACTAAAGGAATTTGGATGGTGCTTTCTAGTCCGGGGGTATTGCTTAATGCCAAATAAAATGCCTCTCATCAATGATTAACTGTAGATAAAGATACCAATTTGGTATCTTAGTGGCCAACCTTTTAGTAGTAATAGGACAGGGTGGAAGGTTGGAATGGTTGTGGTTTCTGCCTTTGGTAATGTGTCAATTGTGAGGTTGTCTTAAACGAACCTGGAGGCTTCCAGAGGTGAATAAAATAAAACATCTGCTATTGCTATCAAATGCATGTATTTGTCATGTACGGGCATCAGTAATGGACCACAACAAGCTTTGAACCACAAGATAGGCAGCAAATAAATTTTATAACAGAGATGTGAAACCTTGCATCAGGTGAGAAAAATAGAATTACAACATTATTATTATTATTATTATTGTTGTTGTTGTTGTTGTTGTTGTTTATAAGAGAAGGCAGACCTGGGTTTATGAAAGGGAACTGGGTGTTCTAATAGATCAGTTGTTAACAATATTTTGGCATATATTAACAGGAGCACATAATTCAGATTGTGGGAAATAATGATAGAAATATAACGGCCATCCCTAATGTTAATCGGTGGCAGTTTGGGTTTAAGATGTTGTTTTGTGTTTTGGAGTCATAATAATCTGATATACCACTTGGTTAGCCTGCATATGAGTTTGAGAACGAATTAAAAGCATTACAGATGGGAGCATCTTTATTTTTGAAAGCCATACAATGAATTATGGAGATGATGAACTATGTGAACAAGTGCAAATTTCTCAAACTTCAAAATGCATCTGATTGCACAGATAATCTTGTGTTTGATATGAAATGATTATCATGTAGAGACTGAAAACCTGAATGTTTAAGAGAACAGGTAAACTATTTAAAAAACAATCTTCAAGAGAACATGAGAAAATGTTTTATTCTTCTATGACCAATCTGTTGATGGAGAAGGGCTAAAAAGTGCTAAAAAGCCTTTAACTGTGTTTCTCTAAATGAGATCACTATCCTTTATGAAGTCAGAATCCTGATGGCACACAGTTCCAGCCCCCTGACCACTCATTTCCATATGCCATGTTTCCACATGCCTGAATGTAACTGTTGTTGACTACCTGGGTTCCATGGAGGGGATTGAAAATGTGAGATGTATATTGGGTTAGTTTTCCAGTTTTCAAGGATGCAGAATATGTGATTTCTCCTTGAAGAGAACAAAAATTAGCTGTTTTTTCTTAACTGCTTCCATAGCTTTTGATCTACAGATGAATGGATCTTTATTAAAACACAAATTGTTGATACAAAATAATTTATAAGCATTACGATTTGGGTGCAAGAGAATCTTGTACATGGCTTTTCTATGTTGCATTCTTGATTGATAGATTGAAGGTTAATTCAGACTACTCTTTAGATCAGGGGTTCCCAAATCCCGGTCTGTGGCCTACTACTGGGCTGTGCCTATTTGGAATAGGGCTGTGTGAGAGAAAGGTAATACTGAAGGACATTAGTTAACCTCTTAATTTTATTCAGATTACCCTAATAATAGTTTTACATTGGCGTAATATGAACAATGGATTATGGCCGCACATGGTTACAATAGTGGGACTCATTTTAAAAAAAATACAAATAGACTTACACACTTACATATAATCTTGATTATTTTCTGGTTTCCTGGGATACTTTTTCTATGTTTGAGTATTCATCTCATTTCAAATGAATGATGGTGCCACGGGCTTTTGCTAATGACTTATAGAAGGTTGTTGGTTCCATTTTGTCTACATGACATTTGTCATCTACATTAAACTGTTATATGAGCTGTAGGAGTATTCAGCATTATAGATGAACAATATGGTTCCTGACAAATGACAAAAATACTGGGACACCTACTTTGGGAATTGCAGTTCTGTTTCATAATTTGCTATGATGTTCTTCTGTGGAATCAATGTGATAGAAATGCAAAAAGTTCTTAATTGGTTAACTCCCTTCCTTCCTCCTTCTCCTCCTATTTGAATCAAAGGAATATATTGATTGGTTTGAGAATTTTTTCCCCGTTGAAGTATATTCATGTTTGATTATGTTAATAGTAGCTAACCAGCTATTAATAAGAGATAATAATCTATCTCTAATTAATATGAGTTACTCAGCACTCTACCTGTTCTTATATTATTGCTTCTTATGTTGTCTTGCATTTGTCATTTCTTTTCTCAGTTCCCTGTTCAGTTCAAAGATATAATGACAATTTCACTCTCCTCATAGGGTTTGCATAAGTGGTTAAGATAAAATGTTGTTTATATGTTTGTGTTTTCTGAAGCCAACCAATTACTATAAAATGATTTTGCCCTGATGCAGTTGTAGCTTAGTACACAATTGTGATAGATTTGTTTTACAGATAGGTAGAATGTTCATAACAACTGTCTTTTTGCAGCTCAAAAGCTTCACTGTCACAAATATAGTATATTTTAAATGCAATGGTAAACGTGCAGCATGTTGCAGCTATGTGTAGCATAACAGTGGAAGAAGTAGCCATTTTACAACACTCTTCTCATCTCTCACTCTCTATAGTTTTTAAAGAGAAAAAGCTGCTTAATATTTCAACTGTCCCAAATTCCTCCCATTGCAGCCTGTTCCTATTCCTTTTTATTTAGAAGAAATTCAGATCCATAATTTAAATGGAAATCCAGATTTATTCCTTTCTGATTATAAAGGAAGGGTCAAGTACCCCAAGTACTTCCTAGTTATATATTGTCCCTCTGCTTTGTTGCAGAGATAAATTGGTTGTCAGGGTTACTTTACATGTAGCTGCAGTCCGAAATAATTGAAATGGGCTTCAGTGAACAGTTTGGTAAACGAGAAAATGTGGCAAAATGTATTGATGCTGGAACCAAAGGACTGACCCCTATTTATTAATTTTTTAATTTACTTATTGATCAGATTTATATTCTGCCCCATCTCACTGTCTAAGTGACTCTATATCTAGAATAAATTCTGCAGGGCAGAGACAGAGTATCTCACAGGAAAATTAGTCTGGTTTATGAGTAATTTATCACTTCCCATGCAACTATTTCTCCCCAAACATTACTTCTTCTACATTTTGTAGTAATAATTTAGTCAGTAATAACCAATTATATGTCAGATAAACTAATAGGCTTCAATTGCTTTTCTCTTGAGCTAAGAAAAGATGCCTTGTATCTGATGAATTGTGCTGTCACATACTTGGTCTCTTGTTACTCTTTGGATGATTAGTAATTATGTCAATCTGTAATTTAAGTAAGTGTAAATGTCACAATTAAATTGTAAGAAAAGATCTCAGAATTTAGGGAGAGTTTAAAATATGTATTACAGTTGATGTGAGCTTACAGATATATTTGTTGTGTTGTCAATACAAGGATTAGAAAGAAATCCAGCACACTGAACATGTATATCGTGCCAATTAAAAGAGATCACAAAAGGATCACTCTTTGTGGCCTAATCTGGCAAATATTGCCAAACAGGGATGTCATTTTATGGCTGAGTATTAAGCTTGTATAGGATGATATTGATTTGCTTTTATTTCTGTATTTTTTTAACATGAGAATTGTCAAATATTACTAGGGGACCTGTTGATGGACTATGATGGCCACAGTTACGAGCATTCATAAATGGGAATAAATGGGTATATGTGCCTATTAAATTAAATTATTGGCAGGGCTATCCAATTCAAAACAACTTTGGATGGCATTTTATCTTAAAAAGAAAAAAACCCCACAATTGTCAAAAAGGTAAAATTGTCACTGTGTAGGAAATTTTATGAACTGGAATAGCCATAGCAACAAACCAGCCAATGAGAACTATTTTTGATTAAGATACAGTATTGGCTGTGTGAGGCATATGATCTAGCCTATGTCTGGGTGTGTCTTAGTCTTCTCTATGTTTTTTTTTCCTGATCTCCAAGTTGAGAGTTGTTGATGTTCCCCAGAGCTGAATGAAAATGTATGTATCATGTTTATATATATTCTATAGATAAAGTTTTTCTAAACTATGCCTCCTGCTCATTTTGAATGTGTGCTTATTTGGGGGGCTTATTTTTGCGCTGGAAAGCTGTAAACTCTAACAAAAATGCCATAAAAAACTGAGCATAACCCCCACCCCTTTACAAGTATACTGTTGAGGTTAGTATAGGTTAGTGCAGGGGTAGGCAACCTTGGCTCTTTTATGACTCATGGACTTCAACTCCCAGAATTCCTGAGCAAGCCAAGCTGAAGAGCTGACAGTCCAGGTTCGAGACCCAAGCTCTGCGCAACAAGGTGAGCTCCCATTACTTGCCCCAGCTCCTGCCCACCTAGCAGTTCAAAAGCGTGCAAATGCGAGTAGATTAATAGGTGTCACTTCGGTGGGAAAGTAACAGCATTCTGTGCACTTTTGGCGTATAGCACATTGGAAATTGACCACGGAAATCGTCTATGGACAATACTGGCTCCCTAAATCAAGAAACGGAGATGAACCTCATGCCCTACAGTCGGACCCTCTACTTTACTTAGTTGTTGGATATGAGAATTCAGTAGTATTAATTCTTCAGCTTCTTACGTCCTCCCCTATCAACCATCAGGTGGGCAGTGGGCTGAAAAGAGAAAGGGGTCCCTATTTGTTTAAGCAACGGCTAATCCAAGATCACACTCTTCGGTCTTACTTCTCAGAGGTACATGCACCGAGCACATATTCTCTCTGGTTTTTCTCCTGGCAGATTGCAGTTAACTGGGTGTGAGGCTTTGCCTGTTCCTGTTATCATTCTGAATCCTGCTTTACAATATTTGCTCAGGCTAGGCTTTTGCTTTCAAAAATGCTCACGCACAGAGAGACAGAATACTTTCACCTTCTACAATAGTGATTTGAAATATTCCATTCTATATAATCGCTCAGTCTTATTAACCTTTAGCATAAGATACCGATTCTGTGCTGAAGATAGAACAAGAAGGAGAACTTCAACAACCAAATTAGCTGTCTTTCCATAGAAGTTGCCTACTGGCAAGAGGCATAAGTGCCTGCTATGTATTGGCCAAATTCTAGCTAGTGCCTCCTTGTTGTTCTGTTGCAACTCCTCCAACGACTGCAAAATACAAGATTGTCTTAGAAGCCTTCATTTGCAAATTAAAGAGTTTTTTGTGTAATCACACCAAACATATTGGAACATAGTTAACCTTTTAAAATGAAGGAAAGGTTAAGCCAGAATTATATTTATCTACCAAAAGACACAAGCGTGTATCAATAAAGCCAGAATTTGAAGGCATCCATCTTCACTCTTTGCTGTAAAAGCTTATGAAGATTCCAGCACAAAATCCTTTGGCTTCTGCTAACAGGGATGCTAACGGTACTAAACTGTAGGCTCCCTGTTTGAGCCACTTTGGTATGGTTTATGTGCTTTTGGGATTATTTTCCTTCTCTAAGTACTACTCTCAAAAAGGTCAGTGATCACCCTTTTGACATAAAATTGGAAAGAAGCCTTTCAGCCAACCCAAAAAGAAATGGTGGGGGGGGGGGAAGGGAGGATGGCTGGCTTTTGGCAGAAGAACAAGCCCAACAAAATCCCAGTCAAGAGCCTGCAGATGTGCTATTATGTGGTTCTGTGAAATTAAGCAAAAGTTGTGTTCAGAGACATGAAAGCTTCCTTCCTTCACAGGACAGATTTATTTTGGGGTAGGGAAAATGCATAAACATATTTTTATTGTTTCAAGCTGTTGAGCACATGAGTTAGTACTTTGCAGTGATTAAGAAGGATCTGACGAGAACACTGATCCTCAGGAATAAAAGCAATTGTACCTTCGTTGGATCTCTTCTTGATAGAAGCGAAGATTGTAGCTGTCATTCAGATCATTTCTTTTTCATGGCAACTACATGCAATTCTTTTCCTCAGGGTGACACTTGTAAAGATAGAAAGATTATGAGATTTTAAGTAAGCTGAAAGAGAAAATATTCAGTCAGATACATAGGAGGGATTTGGCTTAAAGAAATACTATAGATGCATGTTCATTAGCAGTGTCCATAATAGAAATGAGCCAATGTACCACGTTTATACAGAAGAAAATAATAATGGACAAATCCCAATTTTTTAAATTGGTAGGGAATTATGTATTCTTGTCCTAATTGACAGGAAGAGATAGGTTTTCAATTTTTATGCTGTTTGCTAAAGTGTCTCCTATGGTTTGTATCTTTTTGCTTTTATAATGTTTATTAATGTGGATTTATATATATAAATTTATAATCACAGATGCTTAATATTTTATCAGCGACACATTGTCTGGGTTCCAACATTTAACTTATTAATACATGTTAAATTCCTTTCTCTCTACCTCATTTTTCTAACCATTGATAAAAGTTATCCCATGTTCTAAAGTATACTGAACCTTTTTTCTCTTTCATTTTCAATGTCAATCTATCCATTTCTGCACAATCTAAAAAAAATTAATTAACTTTTTTGTATTATTAGGATATATATTGAATGAAGGTAAATATAGCTAAATGCACTGTAGGAAATAATTAGAAGTTAGGAATGGAGGGCTTAACAACTGTTTTTAAGGATATCATGAAGAGAGTTAATGCTAGAAATTAGCCGTCTTGTACTTTGATGCTCTATCTGGAGCTATATGTGGGAAAATTCGATTTATCTGGGCCAGGGGTAGGCAACCTTGGCTCTTTTATGACTCGTGGACTGGCTCAGGAATTCTGGGAGTTGAAGTCCACGAGTCATGAAAGAGCCAAGGTTGCCTACCCCAGTCTAGGCTATTTTGAGATGCAGGATCAGTAATAAGAGCATATAAGCTTTGCGGGTTGCTAGGTATTTTTGAAATTTTGAAAGCATGACATGGGAATCTTACCACATGACCATCATGCTGGGCCTAGCTAGTTCACAAAACCCTTGTCATGTGCTAAAGAGGGGAGATTGCTCCCTGCCCACCCCTCTTAGGGATGTCCTTTGTTCTTTTGTTGCTTACTTTCCCCTCCCCAAGAGAAAATGCTTATTTTCTAAAAGAAGCCAAGGAGTCGGACTAGGGACGTTGTTGTAAATAATGATAATGCCATAACTTTCCCCTTCTTCTGCAGTTTGGCAGCCTCCAATCTTAATGGCACTTTATTAAAAAAAGGTGGGGTAGAAAGATCCGAGGGTCAGCAAGGGTGACATCCCTGGGCACCTAGTTCCTAATTTTGTTTTCCATTCCAGATTGGCCCCGGCATCTGGAATTGTTGCTAAACACGTGCTGTCCATGTTGGGAACAGCATGGGAGCATGGACTAAAACTTCAATGAGGGATTGCTATTTACTCCTGACTTTGATTAATTATTTGAAAGCTTACATATTCCAGTTACTGAAACGGGGAAAGTATTGTCATGCTGACCATAAGTCTGCCTTTAATTTATTCCTGATACCTCTTCCAAAGTGCTTTGGGTGAGAAATTATATCTGGAATGCTTCTCATAAAAAATTACACATTTGTTCCCTCAGTGTTTGAGGGGATATATGATTGTCTGCTCCACTCTGTTGAACAGAGGAAATTGCACAGGATAGAAGAAATTAATTCTGAGATAGGACTACAGACTCAGTGGAAAACTATAGCTCTAATTCTGGGCACTCTTATTGTGGGTTACATTCCAGGGACTTGAAAAGAATGTTAGAAATAATGTGCATAGATTCATAGAAATATATAGGAAAATACATCCAGATTTTTCAAGGAGAACAGGGTAGAAAAAATTAATATGAACTGAATGTTTCTTTTCAATATTAATTTCATATTAATTTTTTTCTACATTGTTCTCCATAAAAAAAATCTGAATATATTTTCCCATGTACTTCTACAAGAGAGAAAGTAGGCAAAACTGAAACAAGGTTTATTTTAATCATCCTTTCGGTCTGATACTTTGATAAAAAAATACAATACTGGCACAAAAAAAAAAAAGTTATCTTTCCCTGCAACAAACTAAACTCTTGGAAAATAGGACTGACACAGAAAACAATGTGATAGACTGAGACATCATAAAATTTACAGAATTTATGCAGCATTGAAAAGATTAACTCTTAGTTTTCTGTTGGAAGGGTGGCCTTTTGTTTTGTTTAATGACAAATTTGGAAATTGGCTAGTGTACAAGTAGTCTTTGATTTATGACCACAATTGAGCTCAACATTTTTGTTGCTAAGCGAGACATTTGTTAAGTGAGTTTTGCCCATTTCGTGATCTTTCTTGCCACTGTTGTTAAGTGAATCACTGCAGTTGTTAAGTTGGTTGTTAAGTGAATCTGGCTTTTCCATTGACTTTGTTTGTCAGAAGGTCACCAAAGGGGAATCACATGGCCCTGGGACACTACAACCATCATAAATATAAATCAGTTGCCCAGTGTCTTAATTTTGATCATGTGATCATGGGGATGCTGCAGCCCCTTGTAAGTGTGAAAAACGGTCATAAGTCACTTTTTTCAGTGCCATTGTAACTTTGAGCGGTCACTGAATGAACTGTTGTAAGTTGAGGACTCTCTCTCTCTCTCTTGCTCTCTCTCTCTCTCTCGCTCGCTCTCTCTCGCTCTCTTTCTCTGTGTTTGTGTGTATAGATATAGATAGATTCCCTAATAACTGACAGAGTGATATGATAGAGACTGCTGAGGGAATGATACTAATCTAATATACAACTAAAGTTTGTGTGCATGTAACTTTCAATAGGATGAAACGATACATTATATGACAATCATTTTTGAACCAAAGTACTTCAAATGGGCTAAATTACAGAATGCATCCAAAATCCAGGACCACGACTCCTATAGGATTTAAATTTGACAAATTTCTTGCTGTTTCATTGCTGCTTTCTTGCTGTACTTCCCTCCTTGCTGTCCAGAGCTTCCATAGGCTGGTCCTATCCCAGCCCTCCAGAGGCCCAGAGACCTATCCTACCATTAACTGCCAGAGGGCAATCAGTCAGGGTCAATTGGAAGACACTCCTGCTCTCACTGATTTTTTTGCATGCCTGTCATCATTCTTCTTCTCTGTTTAGACAAGGAGCTATATCTAAAACAGTGACTCAATGGGTCACAGGTTATCTAGTGATAAACTCATCTTGACTTAACAGAAGTAGAAGGCAGGTGTCCATATTGCAACAGATTGAGAATACCACATTCCAATTGGTTGAAATGTTGTTCTCCCAGGCATTACATGATAGAAGGATCTGTTGATCAACATTGTCATTTGGAACAAAAAAAAGTATAATATTACTACAAATGACAATATTTTTTTATTTGCGAGTTTAAGATACTTAAAGGACGGTGATATTATTTTAAGTAGCAAGCACAAGTGATGGGATCTTAAATTGGTGTTTATTTTCAAGAAGAGACTGGACAGCCATTTGTCTGGAATGGTATATAGCATCTTATGCTTGAGCAGGGGGTTGGACTAGAAGACCTCTAAGATCCCTTCCAACTCTGTTATTCTGTTATTTATTTTTTTCTTTATTTATTAAATTTCTATGCCGCCCATCTCACTAATACTGGGCAGCCGTTACAGCTCTAAAATATAATGCTGCAGACTTTGTTTCTTGCAGATTATGGGGAACTCAGCTCCAAGTACCATGAGGGGAATTTTTCAACTTCTGCCCTTAAATCTGTTAAGCTTTTATTTAAAATTTAAACATCACTTTAACTCTGGTGATTGCATAAAACTATACCACATATGCCATAATTTCATTTTGTCTACCAGATAACTGAAATTATCTCAGTGGCATATCATAGTGTACAACTCAAGAAACAGTGATAGGTGTACTTAGAGGAGATTAGCTATAGCTAGTTCATTTAAGACATCAACATTACGTCTTAAGAAAGTGACCTTTGGATAAGAATGATCTCCAATTTGACTTCAAAATGAAAACAAAATATTTTATTATACTCAGAGATCAGAAAAATACATTTTGAAAGAACCTCAGAACACAATTAACGTTTTTTGAGGGTGTCAACTGATGTCATGGCTCGCTATTACCCAGCAATAGGTGTCAAACCTCCTTGTTTTATCTTGTTATCTAATGATAAACAGTTTAAAGTTCAGCTGTTTTACCTGGAAATTGCCGAAGGATTAATATTATATTGTACTTTTGAAAATCTCTGAAGTAATTGTAATGAAAGAGGACATGTTCAACTGTTTGTTTCTCCAAAATTGCATAAACATAATCTTTCGTATTTAGTTGTTTTATTCTACCGTCTGCTACAGAAAAGGGCAGACAGTAATATATTATGGATAATTCTAAGAAATTCTTTCCTTAGGCTGAGAAAAATGTGATCAAAAATAATTTGCCAATTTCCAGGTGTTTGTGGACCATGTTAGGGAATTAATTTTGGTTTTGTTTATTTTTTTACTTGATCATAGCCAGCAGAGTATTGAAAGGAAAATTCAAAGCACCCATATAATTTTACTTATTTATTTCAATTTGCACATCACCCAAGTCCCAATAACATGTAGTGATTCACAAGAAAACTTGAGAACTGTAAACAAAGAAAACAATACAGCAAAACAGCAATAGCTTATACTTGACTTCTTGTATTAAGTTCTGGTAAGTCTTGGGTATTGGTTATTTTAAAGACTTTTCTATGGGCTAATGACTTTTTCCTATACTATAAACATAGAGCATGCATTTTCAAAAAATATTTATATTTAATACCATTTCTTTCTAGGGAGGATATATGCAGGCAAATTATGATATTTCAAATAAGGTCTTCATCCATATTTTTTTCTGTAGCGGTTATTAAAATAAATTAACTGTGTGACATTGCATTTGGCCTAATCTCAACCCTATAAGTGGCAGCCAAAGAATTCAAATAGGGGTAGATAAACAGCAAAATTAATTTGAAGATCTTATCAGTTTATAGAGGGAGAGCCATATTTTGCTGCAAAGCCAACAAATGAATTTATTATGGCATAAGCTTAATAAAACTGAAAAGTCATCAAAATCTTGCAAATAAAACTCTATTAAGGAGATAATAGGTAAGGAAAATGCCCATCCTTCATGAGTACAAGCAAATGGACTTAACTCTCCATCTTATGCATCATGCGTAGCAAAATTTGCATAAACAAAAAGAGCTTTGTGTGTGTGTGCACGTGCATGGGCACGAGCACAGAAATAAATGTGTAAAAAATATATGAGTATATAGGCAGTCCTAAGAGGCTAGTCAGGCAAGGTCAACTATGCCTCCATTCATAATACAGTACATTTCCAAAACTCGGGGCTTTTCAGACTGAAGTGTCAGTCATTGCGAAAATAAACTGACCATGAATAACTTTCAGATCAGCTGCCAGATATTCTGACCTTAAACATGAAGAAAACAAACCTTGAAAGAGAGATATAGGGAGATATTCACTACAAGTCTCTTTCAGGAAGAAAAAGAAGAAAGATGTATTTGTTTGGGATAATTTATAGCAGGCACTTACTTTATGCATAAAACTATTAACCATTGGATACAAAATGAATAACATTTTCCAAAGTAAAGCCAAAGTGAAAGGAGAGGCACCGACAGTTCCTCCCACAGATTTATGCAGCCCCGTATATGTGAAACATTCTACTTAATCTTAATTATAGCACATTATGGCTCAGATAAGTTACGGTTATACTTTGCCTTTAGAGAAAATGCGGATTTGTGAAAATGCAATGTTCCATTCTGTGTTTTACCATTCGCCCATGTATTTATATATTTACTCGTGGCAAGTCCTGTTGAAGGGAAAGCTTAGGGCTGCAAACCTTGAACCGCAGTGCACCTTGGCTTGAAAAGAAGGTGGGCAAAATGTCGTGCACATCTGGCCAAGTGGGATGCTGCAGCCCTTATCTTATTACCTGAAACAATGTGTCTGTTAAACAAATTTTTAAAAGAATAACAACAATACGAATTTTTTTTATTGAAAATTTTTGAATTTTACAAAACAAATCCCTCCCCCAAACCCCCCACCCTCCCATACCCTCCCCCATCTCCCCAAACCTCCCACACCCCGCCTCGACCTTCCCAGAGCTGAGTACAGGCTTAATTAAAGTTTTTCAAAGAAAATAAAAATAAAAATAAAAAAATTAAAGCATATATAAATCCATCATTCTATAAAAAATCTACAAAACACAACACAAATTTAAACATTACTTTCTTTAAATATCTATACCTACAATATAAAATCTAATCCCTCTCTTTCTTTATTCTAAAACACAAAAATAAACATGTAAACATTCGTTATACCATCAAAACTGAATACCCATTTAAATAATTAAACTAAATACTTATTTTGAAAGAGGAAAGGAAAGCCAAGTAGTAAGTTAAATAAAAAGCACAAGGGAAGAAATAAAGAAGAGAAAGGAAGAAAATAATTTCGCCTAAATAGGTAAGGCAAGCCTACAGATCATGACTTCTACACTTATTTACCAAATGTGGACATACAAAGCATTTTGTACAGGTAGTTCTCAATTTATCACCATTCATTTAGTGACCGCTTGAAGTTACAACAGCTCTGGGAAAGTGACTTTGGGCCATTTTTCACACTTATGACCGTTGCAGCATCCCCATAGTCATGTGCTCAAAATTTGGACACTTGGCAGCATATATTTATGATGATTGCAGTCAGTGGGGAAGCCAGATTCATTTAACTACCGTGTTACTCACTTAAAAACTGTTGTAATTCACTTAATAACCGTGGCAAGAAAGGTCATAAAATGGGGCAAAACTCACAACCATTATCTCGCTTAGCAGTGGAAGTTTCACTGTGGTCGTAGGTTCAAGGACTTCTTCTCTATAATAAAGTAATACGTTGGGTGTTTACATATTTAGGTGGGCTTGCATTTTCTTCCCAGGATCTAATCAGTATGTGTGCGAGGGAATTTAATTTGGGTAGATACTTATGTGTATTCTCTGCATATGTATACTTCCACGCTCCTCTTGTATTGTACACTTAAAATGTATGGAAACATTGGAGGATTTCTTTTTTCTTCCCCATGTCCTAGGTCAGGGGTAGGCAACCTTGGCTCTTTTATGACTCGTGGACTTCAACTCCCAGAATTCCTGAGCCAGCATGGCTCAGCTTGGAAACCTCTCCCTTTCTCCTCAGCATGGCTGGCTCAGGAATTCTGGGAGTTGAAGTCCATGAGTCATAAAAGAGCCAAGGTTGCCTACCCCTGTGCTATGTGGCTCTGGCTCCATTTGTTAATCCCCCTCCCCCCCTTTTTTGCTGACTTCTCCCCTCACATCAGTCCTGTTCTGATTTATTTTTGGAAAGTTTTCTTGCTGATAGACAGGTTGTGACTAGACAGGCAGCATGCCTCATTGCAATATTATTTGGGGCAGGAAACAATGGACAGCATTTATCTCTTATGTAATTAAAAAAAAATCCTGTACAAATCATATTTAAATCTTCTTAGTCTGATTCAGCACACCTTAATAACTGTGGTTTGCAAGCTTTCCTCTTTTATGATTTATGTAGTAGGAACTGTTAAACATTTGCATTATATATCTTCCCGATTGTTTTATTTTTGTGATAGCGCAACTTCATCTTTCCCCAACATGGTTTTCCAAATTGTAGCATTTGGCCTACAATTTTTTTTGTTTTTGTTTTTACTTTATCCATGCTAGCTGAGCCTCATAGGAAACATGATCAAAATCATCAATGGGGCACATCTGAAGGAAGACAGATCAAATCAGTTCAACTCTCTCCCAAAGAAGAGTTTTCTTGCAAATATTTATCTTTGATGTCATCTCTGGAGAATGATGACAAAAACAGCAGAGTCGAGGGCTGTTTTTTTTTTTTTTATAATCTCATGGGGTTCCAGATGTCCCCAGATGATTTTCTTTTAGAGCTCAAAGAAATAAAATTGCCCATAACTTTTCAACTCCCAAACAGAGCTTTTTCCTGTGAAATGGAACAGATGACAAATCTGCCTTTGTTCGTGTTGAAGAGAGTATTAAAGGCTGATGTTTTACATTAGTGGTTTTCTTTATATTGTCCTCAACAATACCTGGCCTGTTATCTAAGTAAGCAGGCTTTTTAATTATTGTCTCATTTTTCCCAATTGAATGCAGAATGGGGACAGTGCGTTAGTTCAGTTGCTTTAAAACCAGCATTTCGATGAAACAGGGAAGATGAATTCATTCTGCAGCGTTAATTGAAATGAGAAGTGTGGGTTTTCGACACCATAATCAAACTCCTTGTTTCCTTACGTGGCCTTTCTGCTTCATTTGAACTGAGCCCCGAGTTTGCAAGTGGCAGAACAACAAGATTCAGTAAAAGCGTCTTGAGGAATTGGGGTGGTGGGATTGGGGTAGGCAGCCTGGAGCCCTCCAAATGATTATCATAACTGTTACCATAACCCTTTTCTTGGATAAATGGCTAAAGCTGATTGAGATTTATTAACTATCTGAAGGTCTCCAAAGAACCTGGTTGAAAACTTTGTATAGGTATTCTCTAAATTGTTATGATTTACCATAGGTTTTTCCTCTTTTTCTTGTCTTTAACTTTAAAATTATTCAACAATGCTTCAGTATGGCAATCATATCCCACTAATTAATGATTCCTTCTAATTCAATCATTAGCTAACCTTTCTTTCCTATACCTCCCAAACTCAATATGTAAACTTAATAACTCTCTTCAAATGCAAATGTTTTACTAAATGGGTGCAGTTATTTTTCTTGCTCCTAAATGTGTAACAAGCTATTTAGCTCTGTTCTTTCTCTGCAAATATATGGTGCTCTTATGCTATCTAGATTTGTCTACCATGTTCACAGGGCTTTTTTTTTTTTTTTTTTGTTATAGAATGCCCAGAACGGAGTTCTGGCACCTTTTTGGGATGGAATCTTGTAGGGTAGACAAGGCGGGTTGTATGACGTGTGTGAGTTCCAGCACCTTTTTTTTTTTTACAAAAAAAGCACTGCATGTTCATATCAGTACAGTACTGTCATATTATGTATTAAAAAGCAACTCTGCAAAGGAAGGGATCTTTGTGCTTTTTGAAGGTATCTATTGTAGGAATATCATTTGAAAGTCATATTAGAAACAATTAAGGTATATTGATTTTGTTACAGTAAGGAGTCTCCTCTGTAAATTATAGTAAGTAGAAGCCTAAGTCTGCCAAATTATCCATTATTACTAATGACACCTAACCCTAGGCCAAGATTTTAACTGATGAGAATGATGAGCCGAGGTGGCACAGCAGTTAGAGTGCAGTACTGCAGGCCACTTTAGCTGACTGTGTTCAGCAGGTCAGCGGTTCAAATCTCACCGGCTCAAGGTTGACTCAGCCTTCCATCCTTCCGAGGTAGGTAAAATGAGGACCCAGATTGTTGGGGGCAATGTAAATATATATATACATTGCTTACTGGTGTACACCGCTTAGAGAGTGCTTGCACTTAAAGCGGTATATAAGTCACATAAATAAATAAATAAATAATAAATAAATATTGGCTGTTATGTTTTTCCCTCATATTCTTGTTTTCTGTACTCTAGCTTTGCTTCAGCTTATTGTGTATGCCAACTATTTCAGCCAGGGATTACATGGTTGTAGAACCTGAAAGGGCAGTTCAAATACATATACATCTGTAAAAGCTTTGTCCTATCCCATTCCTAGCATTAAATGGTCCCTCCCAGTTCTAAGATTCTCAGATTCAGATCAATTGCAATTTCAGCCATATAATGGCATCAACCATTATATTATTCCATACACAATGTAACCCTTTACTGATATTATTAGAAAAAAGGATGTGTTGATTTTGATGTTTTAATATTTGTAGGTATGCACATATGTACTAGATGCATAATATTTTTAGTATTATGTTTTTCAATACTGGAATGGGGAACGTGAAGATTCTGGGCACTCCTTACAAAAGAAAATGAATGTCTGTAAGAATTAAATGTCAATCTGATCTGCAGTTTATAAGAAATACATCCATTAAATGAGTATAAAAATCAGATGAGAGATATTCACATTCATGATTTGATAGGGGAAAAAGGGGGGGCAGCGATATAAATACATAAAGGTGCTTTGCTTTCTATGTTTAGATTGACAACAGATGTAAAAAGCTGTTAACGATTTTGAAAAAAAAGCTACTGTTTGGTTAATATTCACAATCCTAATTTAGATACCTTGGTGTATTTCATAATTGGCTAAGCCATCTTGTCCTCATTATTGTTTTGATAATTGGGGAATTTCAATAAAATTCGTGATCCAAGTTTAGATAGAGATTTGTCACCTAGGAAGCTATAGCCTTCACTTTGGTTAGCCCTGAACAATTACATGTTTAATTTATTGATTTAAACTGACATGCTCTATTTTCTACATTGAGCTGAAAAAAATTACATCTATATATTAATCTGGTTTGGATCATTTTCCTTTACAGATTGGGTTATTGTTGTTGTTCGCCTCAGAATAAATATAACATTGTCATATAATTTCAGTTGCAGTATTCGTGATTTCTTTGACATTTAAGAAATCCTCTGAGATTATGCATTAATTATACGTATAGGCTGCCATAATCAGAGTTGACTCCTGAAATGGACAACAGACAAACAATTCAAAACAAGCAAATAATAACAATCTAAAAATAAGTCAGCAATCAACAAAACAATCTAACAATAAATAGTCACAATACTGACACTCGGGTGTTTCCTATCACTATTTTTTAAAAAAATACCTTCAAAAATAATTTGATGAAAGTTCAGTATTCTTAGGTTATTGAATGAGAAGTGCACCAACCATATACGACAGGAACAAAATAGAAGAAAGACGGGAAGGCTATAGTTTCATTCTTGCTATTCATTCTTTTCCCTGTCTTTATAAGGAAATACTAAGTGAAGCATGATCGAATAATTTGCTTTTTGCTAAAGCAGACTTTGCTTTAATACGGTTGTGACAGAGGTTTCAGGAGCCAGGAAAACAACCGAGGAAAATCTTGACATGTTGAATAAAAGAGTTTTCTTTCAGGGATTTGGATGAACACAATATATAAGATAATGCTTGAAGAAATACTTAAAAAAAAGATTTCAGGATATATTCAGAGTGGCATAAAACACACAAGTTAAATAGAGGATTTCATGAAGAAAAGAATGCATATTCTTTTCCCCAGCTCAGGCTTCTGAGTTTGGAGAGTCATATGATTCCAGAAGCTTAGTTTAGTATTTGGAGAAAGTCACATCCATTAAGCAGCTTCTCACTGCCTTGCTGAATAGTGGCGATAGCAGTGCAAAATATGTTTAGTTCCAAAACCTATAAGGAGGAAAAAAAAGATCACATAATAAAATGGTTTCCTGAAACTTTTCACTGAACAAAAGCTTTAAATCAGAAAGCTCCTTTAATATTTTCTAGGCGCTTGGCTGTTTTGTGCAGATGATAAACTTTACTAGGCAAGCCCATCTTGAGCTTTCTGAGTGGAAGAAATTACTTTGGGTCTTTGCCAAAATCTTATGTGCTTGAAGCTTTTGCATGAAATGCCCTCTCACGGCACAGATTAGTTCAATGTACAATGTAATTGAATGGAGTAAGGCAGTTTGCCTATCCCGGAAGTGCTACTGTAAATAATCACCTTCTCCCAGTGAAACAGGCTTCTTCCTCAGCCTTCACTCTACCACCAAGCAAGTTTTGCTATAACAGATAAAATAACTATAATTTAATGGCATGTGAACTACTGGACATGGTTACTTCCCAGAGCATTGTGGGAAAGAAACCAATCACACAGGGAAGTTCATCCACACATCTGTATTCCTCCACTCATCATGCAACTGCTTGCAATTGGATAGGTTAACCTAGAAAAATATAGGTTTCTTAAAATTGCAGTTCTTAATATTATTTGCTCAACTATTTACTGCCGACTAGGTTCCAGCATCAGGCTAAATCATAGTTTGTTTAATCAGGATTTATGGAATAATCCATAAATCACAGGGTTCACACATCACACAAAGCTAAATTTAAACAAATACTTAATGGCTCCACATGATGAATGCATCTGACTTTTGAGGTCATTAGCAAGACTGAGTAGTTTCCTTGATGCGAAAAAATAAGTGCGCAGGAATAGAAAAGCCCATATTGACTCATTTGGTTGACTGCAGCTAGATCTCTTGTACCAATATATTTTCATTTTTAGCTTATTCTTCCCATATAGGTTTGACAGTATAATCTGCAATGATTTTCAGAGAAGTAATCAGAATCTAGTTCAAGAAAACCACTGAAGAAATTCATGGCACCTTGAAAGATATTTTTTTAATGCAGAAATTAATTTATATGTAGTATAGCTTCCCATGGGGTCGCGATGGGTCGGACACGACTTCGCAATTAATAACAATAACATAGCTTCCCAAAACTTTTGGAGTGCTGTAATCAGTCTAATAAACAACTACAGCAATAATAATAAAACTGAACTGAATTTACACAGGTCAGAAATGCAGAATTTCCCCATCATTGTGCATAATAGGATGTGTGCAGGAGATTTGATCTGATAACTCACAAATGTGACTCTGGAAAGAGAACCATAAAACAAAATAATTAAAACAAGCCTTAAATAACCATTACTGTTTACTGTATTTCTCCATTGAAATCTCTCTACCACCCAAGTGGTATTTGTTTAATGATGATAATTGGGAATTTCCATCACTAAGTGGCACAGCCACTTAATTTACTTGCCTGAAGGTAACTAAATTTTATAATGCGGCATATAGTCAATTTTAGTATTTTAGTTTTAGTTTCTATGCTAGCTTGACAAAAAGTATAAATTTAGAAATTATAAATATTTATAAATGAAACCAATCTGAAAAAAAATGCAAGTAACAATAATAAGTAGCTATATGTTTGATAAATAAAGAAATAGTAACAAAAGAGAATATATATAAAATGACTATTTACTTATATTGAATTGTGCCTGGGAGGAAATTCATTTCTCAGCCACATAGTTTCTAATCATTTTCATTTTCCTAGTTTTTGGCATCCCATTTCTGTTATTCTTGTATAGCACTAATAGAACAATCTGTTTCCAATGAAAGGATTCTCATCATTGCCGTCAGGTATAGATTTACTATCACCTTCTCTAGATTTTTGCTTGACTGCCTGTAGGCTTTTATTCTTGATGGTGTAAACTCACTCTTTCCTCTCTCCTCTTTCTTTCTCTTGGGATTAATATGATCTGCTCACTTATATCATTTTAGTTATACCATTCAGAAATAACGACCCACTTCAGCTGTTCTCCCAAGAATTTGAACTCTTGAGGCGATCAGTGCTTCAAACAGGATTCTTTTATTTGGGGATCTGTAACAGTGGGGGATCAAGGCAAGGTCTGAGGTAAAAGTTCATTAACACCGTTTAGTCACCCAAGCCGTAAAACTCCTCCCACCAAAGCTCCGCGAGGAATTGTATTCAGTCAGCTGACGTCTCGGGGTGATCAGCCATTGCTTTTGGCACGTGACCTCCGGCTCGTCGCGCTCGTCTTTGGAGAGCTACCATACCCTCCCCATGGCAATCAGGAAAAGGAAACAGAACTGGCGAGCAAATACAAACATGCAAGTAACTCTGGGCTCCCCCCTCCCACAACAGAATGGCAGGTCCTAAAGATGGGAGGACAGAAGGAAGGTAAGTAAAATAGGAACTGTTTGGGACCTGACAGTCAGACTTTCCTTGATTTACTTCTAGACCGCCACACTTGACATAATGGCATTTAAAATGTTGCTTTTCCTCTGTCTCTGTCATTTTGCACACTTGAAGAATATCCATTCTCATCTAACCTAAAAGAGCCTTGGCATGTCAGGGACCACCAGATTCATTAAGATGGAAAGTCCCCAGTTCTGCAGACAGACTATACATGAGTTGACTTCAAGACAGTAGGAACTAAATGGAGGGAAGGCTGCAGCAGAATATTTTAAAAGCATATTGATTAAGAGATGCTCATAATTTCTGCCTTCAAACCTGTAAAGCCCTCTGTGGCTTGGGTTCCTCTGACCTTTGGGACTGTTACTCCAGTCAGAATCTGCTTATCTCCTACAATGTATTTGGAACAGAATATTTTATGACTCCACCTCATGAAAGCTAAAGAAGGGTGATCCAATTGCATTATGGAATCAATTATCCCTGAAGTATGGTTGCTTTCCACCCTGTTAGTGTGTAGGAGAGCCGCATTTAAGTGCTTATAATGTGTAAATGTATTTATACAATTTTATCTCCATTTAAATGGTGTTTCCTTTTTCCATACTTACACGAACATATTTCAAGTTCTGATTGTTCTGTTAAAACATCATCTTTTCAAAGCAGCAATAAAGTGATTGTACAAGTCGCCTGTTTAAGTCTCTGCTGATAAATATATCTTAATGACAAGCGTCAAATAGCATGGATTACTGTGCCACTCGCTTTAAGTGACACATAGCAAATTGAATGACACTGAGAATGGATTAACAGCATTAGAGAAACACCGACAGCGAACTCGTCATCTGCATCAGCTATTCTAGATAAGCATGTGTGTCAATGCAGTGTTCCTCATCAGATTGCAAATACTGGGAATTGTGGGCATTTTCTAAAATAAAAGTCTTTGATAGCAAGCTACTGAAAAATAATTAAAATGTGTAGCACTGAGTTAACTGACAGTTAAATTTCTTGCAGTGCTATATCTCAGCATTGAGATAGTAATATCTGAGATATTAGTTTCCATCAATGCAGATTGGCTTGTCATGCTTCACAAGAACCCGCATTTCCCCCCACCCACTCCAGAGCAAGCCAGAAATAAATGATACATGATTTACCACAGCAAAATTCAGATTCCAGGAAGACATTGAATGAGAGACAGTTTCTATAGCCTCTTCAAGTCTAGGAGAAGCTGAGGTTGACAGTATTGTGAATGAGGATTGCAAGTAAAGTCACATTCTGGTAAGATGGTCTTATAAAGAGCTAAACATAACTAGGACATCTCTAAATTTGAGTATACTATACTCCTTCACCCACCCACCCACCCGCCTGTTTGCCACCATAAACCTCCCTATCTCACATTTTCTTTCTCCTATTCGCACTATAATACAGAAAGTAGGGGAACATGAGGGTTATATGGGTAAAGATCACTAAGGTAAAAGTCAAGATACAATGCCCAGGAATATAGTTGGGACAGAATGAATACTTTGTCAAAGATCCCCTCAATCTTACCTGTGCTATTATCTCTGGGGTCAAATAATTGTTACATAATTGCTCTTCATATGAAAAAGGAGATTTGTCTCTTGGCTAAGTTTTACACATGCCTGCAGCCATGGCCTGAATTAATTTAGCAAATGTTGAGTCAACTCCCCAGTGGGCCTGCAATGTAGCTAAAAGAGTAATTCTGAGTGGTATATTGAGGTGCAGATGTATTGTCTCACTGTTGCAAGAAATAAAACACTTAAAGAGTTCATGACTCTTTCCATTGTGCTTTACATACATTGGCAGTTCTCAAGAAACATTGGCAGTCAAAAGCCCAATGGATTACTGCCAAGCGCTATACATGCCGCTGCCATCGAAGAGCATCTAAGGTGCAATTAGCTCAAAATGCATAGACACTTATGAGTGTCTCCTAGTATGCAGACTGCACATAAATGCTCCACTCACTGTATTGGTTACTAGCATGCTTCCAGGTCCAATTCAATGTCCTGGTGGTCACTTATAAAGCCCTGGGTTATGTGTGGGTCCACCTATCTCCAATAGTTTTTACCTGTCTCATTAGAACCAGCAGGAGCAGCATGTTTTAGCCATCAGTCCCATTTGGTGGGACTGAGGTAACAAGCCTTTTTTTGTTGTGGAACCTGGCTTTTGGAACATCGGTACCTTGGGGAATAAGTTGTCCTTGACTCTGCCAAACTTTTACAAAGCCCTGAAGACCTCATAGTGTTACTGGGCATTGGGGTAGAGTTATCATTTAGAGCCTGTGAGCTAGTTCTATTAATGGCTGTTTGAGTAGTATTTTACCTTGGCTGCTGGTTATGCATTTTAGTTTGCTGCTGTTTTTTGTTTTTAACTGCTATTAGCCACCCTGAATCCCCATGACGAAATGGGTCACCCTATCAATCTAACTAAGTAGATATTCTCATGTTATGCTCGAGCGAATCCCATAATTTTCAGTTTTGGCATGCTGCTCCTTATGCTTGTTTTCAGCTTAATATCAATTAATTTAGCTAATTAAATGCTTTTGATTACTTCTCTCAGTATATGAAGACTTTTGTCCCCTCTAAACCAATATTCACTCAGATCACGAGAAAGATTACTCTTAATTAAACCTCTAGGATACTGCATATACTGTCATGAATGAAGGCAAATATATGTGTCCCAGGATAATGTTGCAGGATCCAATCTGGTTTGGTCACTGGGACCAGAGATTTTGTCTTCCGAGTTTTCGGATTCCTGCTGGAGTCCCCATCCTCAGGGAAGTTCTCTCTATCCCCTTCCCTCTAGCTCTCTGGGCAACAATCAATTGTAGCTTAAGTCATGGATGTAGGGTGAAGTCTGCAATTCCCTTAAAATTTGTGGATGAAATCACAGTAACTGAACTTCAACAGTTGGATTTTTAACAAGGCATTCCAAAGATGCAGCATATAACCTAAATACAATTGTAAAATGTACAGTATATATTTTATTTTAGTTTTTATAATTGGAATGTATTTGTCACACACATATACACTTAATATGGTAGCATATTTCGAGAGAAATCAGTAATCCACTGTTCACTAACACATTTCTGCATGAATTCTCCTCCAGTCCACATATGCAAGGTACTTTATATTCATTCACTCTGTGCAACAATAAGTTACATTTCAGATTAAGAATGAATTCCTGTTTGCATCTGAGCAATTGTTTAAATGCTGATAAAAGAATGTCTACTGGATTCACAGAGAAAACTGTAGTAATAACAATAATGACTTTTATCAATATTGAATAACATTTTCAAGTATTTTTTTGAATTTCACTGAATAAATAAATATTATTTATTTCCTTGTTTTGTTTTTAATGGTGTAATTGCTGGGAGTTTGAGCGCAACATGTTTTGAGTGTAGCATTTTGAAATACAATAAACAAATAGTCCTATTAATATAATTTCCTTACAATTAGTGAAGATTCTATGCTGCAGTTTCCCATAGTTATTCTTCCCTACAGAATAATTGAATAAATATAACACAGTGTGTCTAAAGCCTTCTTGACACAAATTAATATCCACTATAAATTTCAAATATATAGACCAGTCAATGTGATTTCAGCCTTGCTTGTCTAATTATTATATGCCATGTAAATCTGGCAAATGGTGTTAACTACTAGATAGCCTTTTAGCTCATTGTTTCAGAGAGCTTTTCTTACCAGATTCCTCAATCATCAGTGACAGAGCTTCTAATGTACTGTCTTCACTGGAAAAGTAGGGATACATTCAGAGATGTTATCATCCTTGAAAATAACCCATGTTGAACTGTACAGCTCAATGAAACATCAGCGTAGGAAATGTTTTGTGACATTTTGTATTATGTCATAAGCTGCTTCATGAATGTTTATGATATAAAATGTTTTACAAAATTTGCCAAATTTCAATTCCATGAGAATCATAGCTCCTGGATTTTGGGCACATTCTGTAAGTTAACCCATTTCAGGTACCTTGGTTCTAAAATTTTTACCCTACGGTACACCATTTTACCCAGTTAAAGGTAATGGAAATCAGAGTTTTAGTAGTGTGTAGATTTCCAAGGGTGGGGTTGTTTTTTTTTTTTAATCTACACGTTCAAACCTTTGGAAAGATTGAATTCTGGGTTATTGTTTTAGAATTTGGGTAAAATAAACATAATTTAATATACCATAAATCTACTTGAATTAGCATGAAGGAATAAAATTATGGAAAGAAATTACTGAACAAGTCAACTCTGGAGTTAAATCCCTATTACATGATCTCGTTAAAATTCTGATAAGTAGTTTCAATATCTGCACAGTGCCATAAGAGATATATAGTATATCTTATTTATTGCACAATCTGAAACAATTTGAATACTCTTTTGTAAACCTACAATGGGTAACTTAAAAAATACGAAAGTAATTTCTTTTGCTCTTGGTATGAGATTAAAAAGAAATCTTAGAAATCTACACAATTGTTAGAATTGCTGTTGAAGCAGCAACATGTTCTGCTTCGATGTGTCCTCAGCATTTGGAGATTGTCAAAACATTAGGAACAAGGGATCTTTTTGTGCAGAGGATGGCCAAAAACATTATTTGGTACAATCTGATCAGTGTTTGATTTTTTGAGGTTTTTTTTAAATGAGAAATGTCCAAGACTTTATATGTCTGTAAGTTTTATTGTTACATTATTTTGCAACTAATTGTTCACTGTTCTATAATTTTAAGTAACCAAAATGTTTAAAAATTTAACACATTAAGTAAAGAGTAAGCTTTGTCACTGCATCTATGAAGTATTGACAGGATAATATTTAGACTGCTGAAATTTAAATATTTGTGTGTGTGTGTGTGTGTGTGTGTGTGTGTGTGTCCATCTATACTGTGAAACCAGTAATGTAAATATATCTGCCTATATTTAGGCATATTACATTCTCCATAATTAGATTAGATTAGATAACCTTTATTGTCATTTTTTCCTGTGGGCACAACGGCACATATTAAAAATGAAATTTAGTTACTTGCTCTCAAAGCTAATGGATGCATTTGATGTGTTATTGTACAATATACTCTTTACAGCTCTATTTCTTGAATGACCAATTCATTTAAATGTTAAAAAACATAATTAGGCATAGTTGAATTTAAAAATATAATTAAATTTTAGTCAAAGCAAAGTTCTTATTCAATTCCTATCTTAGTAACTACTGACTATTATCATAAATAGGTCATCAAGGATTTTTAATCTTACCTTGGTATACAAAGACATCCGAATGAATGAGATGAGACATGTCAGAAAGGTCAAGTAAAATTAAACTTATTAAACACATATACCAGTTGTGTTTTAACATTCAACTCTTGATGCAGATAATCTTCTCAAGACTATGGGGACTAATACTGAAGAGATCTTTGGCTATGGAAAGGAGGCCATTGGTACATGGTCCATGTTAGAAGTCAGCAACAGAAAGTTTAATTGAATGCAGTTTCAATCTCCTCTTATACAAATCTGAGACTGGAAGGTCTGACTAGAGAGGAAAAAAAGGGATCATAGTTATTTTTGTAAATGATGTGAATATTGATGTTAGGGTAAAAGTAGCTACACATTTTAAATGTGGTTTGACTGTGCTTTGGATTCAGTCTTTGCCAGTGGTGGACCTCATGGAAGAATAAATGCATACCCAATTTTCTAGTCTGTATTGTTAATTGATACATGTTGGATGAGCTGACCAAAGCAAAGAATATTTTAATAAGTGCTAAGGTACATCTTCAAAGGGTTTTCAAATCATTTTGATTCACCCTGAAAGACTTTTCAATTATATTTTACTAAATCTACTTTTGATTATAATGATTAGTGGAGCTGGGAAGTTAATTTATAGAAGGTAGGCATTTTCAAGCATGTCTACTCTCTATGGTTTTTCTGTTTCTGAGTCATGATCCAAGTTGGGTTACTGGCATTTGTGTCATACAGAAAATTTCACATTAGAATATACATGTGAAATAGAGTAAGAATGTATTTTTGGGAATAATATGTCTATTTTAGGTATGATAATCACTTTGTAATGGAATGAGAACAAGGAAATGGATTGTGACAATGGAAGACATGGTATTAGTAAATGAGGAGTTATTAGAATAAGAAATAGAATATATTTGGGAAATGTAAGAGTGTAATTGTTGGAATAATATGCTTATTTTAGACATTATAATTATTATGTTATGAAATGAGGGAAATTAGGGATACCCGAAGTGTAAACAATATGCTTATTTAAGGCTAAATTAGAATACGATAATTGGAAGTTAGTAAAGCTTAAAAGCAGGATTTGGACTTGTATAGGTAAAATGTTATTGATAATCCTATTGATTGATTGAATTTTATTTCGAAATGTATTAATTTGAATATGTTACATTAATTGAGGGAAATAGAGAGGGAACTTTTAAGGAGTTAATCTGAGCTATATATGTATGACTTTGCTTTTGGATAATTGATTACCCCATCACCATGCTGTTTCCTAAGCACTTTGATGTAAAAATTGAAAAAAAAATAATAAAACTTGTTTAAAAAAAAGAAAAGAAAATTTCACATTACAGGTAATTTTCACACCGATACATTGAACTGAGCAGCACAGAACTGAAAAAGAAATGTCATGTTTGTACAAGATTGTAGCTCTTGGTATTTCCCCAGATTTCACTTATATGACAAGCATTATTAAAATTGATTTTTATTAAAGCATGTACATTGGATGTAAAACCTCACTTCATTATTTGTCACCTTATTTTATAATCTAGCATTAAATTTCCTCTTTAATTTTTCCGGAGAAGCAAGCCTTCCTTTCACTTGCAAGGAAGATTACGCTTTCATTCTGGGTGATTTGACATCTATCCCTTGATAGTGTCTGTTCAAAACATAGCCTCAGTCCCATGCTTTCAACCTCTCACCCTGAGAAATGTTGTAACCTTACTGTGAATTTCTCTTGGCTTATCTCAAAGACATGAGTCAATGCATTGTACGGATTGGCACAGATTTAGGGGCTATAAGGAGAAGAGGATTGTTTTTCCCCTTGCCAATTAACTCTGTTTTGCAGTTGAATGCTACTGAATTTTCTTTGACTTTTTTTTTCTGCCAATGTTTTACTGGCCTCATATAAAATTATGCCACTTAAAACAAGTTAATATTGTTGCTTTTGAATTGATTGGTTGATATACTGTTGGTTTTGATTACTATGTCTTGGCCATTATTTATTGAATTATTTTAAGGGTATCTTATTGTGTGACTCTACTTTTTTATATTAAAGGATGAATGAAATACATATCTTTTTTTTATTGAATTTTTTTTTATTTTTTAAACATACAATCATTTATAAAAATACAAAAAATTTTAAAGTAGAAAAAAAAAACCCTTACCCTCCCTCCCAACCCCACCCCCCCTCCCTCACTTCCCAGAGCAGAATAGAGGGTTAATAATAAAAAAAATTATAATAATTAAGAAAAAAGAAAAGAAAAAAGAGAAAAAAAATATCATAATTAACCTTTAACTCCATAACTTATAAAACAATTCTCTATAATATTTAAAATTCATTCATAAAATAAATGAAACTTTTTAATTCCATACTTTTTCTGAATATAATCTATCCACCTTCCCCATACAATAATATATCTTTCTTGTGTATGATCCTTTAAATAAGCAGAAATTTTTGCCATTTCTGCAAAACTAGATACTTTAAATATCCATTCTTCTAAAGTAGGCAAGGAATCTTTCTTCCAATATAAACCTACTAGTAACCTTGCTGCAGTTAATAAATTCAACATCAAAGTAGTTTCTTTTTCATTTAAGTCAACAAAAATGCCAAGTAAAAATAGTCGAGGAGTAAACTTTATCTTTTTTCTAAAAATCTTTTGAATGTTCCACCAAATCATAATCCAAAAAGCCTTTACTTTTTTACAATTCCACCAAATATGGAAGTATGTCGCATCATTATTGCCACATCTCCAACATTTGGGCTGTATGTTGGAATACATACAAGATAATTTTTTAGGATCTAAATGCCATCTATAGAACATTTTATAAAAATTTTCTCTCAAATTTTGAGCTTGTGTGAATTTAACATTTCTTATCCAAATTGTCTCCCATAAATCCAATGAGATCGGCTCCTGTATATTCTGAGCCCATTTAATCATACTATGAAATACATATCTTAAGCCAGCAAATGAATATTGATTCTTTAATTCTAAATAAAGAAATTAAGTCCTAGAAATTCATCATGGCTGTGAATGCCAGCCTTGAATAAGCACAGGGCAATACTGTACTTTCATACTCATAGAAAACGAGTGTTATCACTGACCTTATTTCAGAAGATTGGTGGGTGACAGGGATTATTTTGTACAAAAATGCCTGCAGCTTCTGTCATGGTTGGTGTGCACTAGAGAAGCACTAGATGTGGACTTTTGTCATCTGGAGTGATAATGAAATAAATGAGCCAGTCACTCGCTTAAAATAAAGCAGATGTACACTACATAAAAAAATAAGATTGCTCAAGTAATAGACTTTCAACACTACTTGGTGCCAGTACCATGTGGTCTTTGTGACAATGTTGAGGAGATGGTTGAGCAAAATGGTTAGAATAGTCAAGAGGGCCGTATCTCAGTAGGATGCCTTAGACAAGCAAATGATTCAGGAAATTAAAGGCATATTAGCAGTTTTGTGTTTGTTGTCTTTTTTTGTCCCTCAGAGTTTATTCTGCCAAACAACTGCTTTTATGCAGGCTGTATGCGCTGGTTTTTGTAGAATTGCAACATCTACTTTTGCACAGATCCAACCTTCTTTTTATGGATACTCCAAACAAACCATCCTGTGCTATGATATATAGATAGCTGATTGTCTAACTGGAGAAAGGATAGTGATTGCTCTGTAACCAATTAAGTGCAGTTTTTAATCTTCAAATTATTTTCCTTTCTCCAAACAAACAAACCCCAACTTTTCCACAATATTCTAGTAAGATTGGAATTGCCTTATACCAGTATAAGCATTTTTTTATGACTGGGCAAGATCTTAAAAAAAATAAAGCTGTGTCAGTAGCTATGTGTAATATATCCACCACCTATAGCTAGAATATACTCTCAAATAATTGAAAACTCATCTTCTCAGGAGGGTTTTTTTTTTTTTTTGCCCAGAATGGAATATTCTCATTTTATGATCTAGTTCCTGGCCAAGACAACATACTAGTTTTTGCCTCTTCCAGACTAGAAAAAAAAATTGCTATAATCCCAGCTCATTTATGATGCTATAATTTCTCCAGTCTCTGGATAGTGCATGCACAGTACATATAATACACAATTATGTATCAGATTTTCCTGTAGCTTGAAGAGCTGTCATCCTTCTCAGAATGTATGACTCTCAGAAGGCATTAAATAGCATCTTGTTTAAAATAAAAATGTATCTGTATTTTATGTTCTTAGAATTCCTTGTAAAAAGATAAATTACGAAGCAAACTTGGAGTGAATGAGCACCAAGAATAAGTAGTAAGTAGTGGCAGAGAAGTTCAGGAGTCAAAGCCTAAAATGATATCCTGTTTTATTCTGGGCACAAAATAGTACAGCTGGATTGGCAATTGAATCTTACTTCATCAAAGGCAATACAGCAACATTTTCCTTCATACTGTCAAGTCACAGTAATTTAGAGTTTTAAGCCAATCATATGACATACACATCCCTCTCCTCTAAGATTAGTGAACGGTCAAATCATTCTTCCTGGCATGATAAAATGTTTTTAAGTTGTTCTTTGTGTGGTGCTGCTCAGAATGAAGCTTCACCTGTTGTGTCATACGCATTTTCCTCCCATCCCTTCTCTTTCATGTATTGGATCTTTCGTGCAGATTTCAACATAATTTTACATTCAAGTCAAATGTATCAAATTATATATCTATGTGTTGCTTCTACCCAATCCCATGGGTAATTACTCCACTCAGAAATGTGTATTCATGAGTGATAATTTTGTTGTGCATATTTTTCAGTGTGAGTTAATAATATGGTATCTGTGGGATCATCTTCAAGAGTGGTTTTGCCCCTTTTTGACACTTTGCAATTTCTGACTGCATCGAAATGGGAGTCGAGTCAAACCAGGATCAAGAGAACCATAAACTTAATAATTTCTAAATAATTGAAAGGAAATGTTGTGTAGAAGTCTGTTATTACTTTGCTCTCTTTGCCCCCCCCCCTTTTTTTTTTAAAAAAAGTAGTACCGACATTTTGTCAAGGTTAATAGGAAAGAGCTTTTCATTGCACTTGAAAGAAATCTTTGCCTGGCTTGGTGACAATAAATGTATGTAAAAATAAATCCTGCTTGAGCTTTTAATAAACTGGCCCTTTGCTTTGCTTCTTATCTTGTCAGATCAAGGCAATTGGTTTATTAATCATCATGGCTGACACCAAATAAGGCTGACTTCAGCCAACGGTCAGGGTATTTCATAACTTCAGAAGATTATATGGGATAAGTTAAGGAGAGCTCAGTTTCAAAAAACCAGTTTTGCAAATCACAAGAGTTATGACTTCTAGAATTCTGGCTGATATGACTGATGGAAATGATATTTATTCCTTTTACTATTGAAAAAGTGTTATTTCAGATGAAGTTTTAGGGGGATCAAACTCTTGGTTGTCAGGAAGAGCTGGTTAGTTTGCTTATAAACTTGTGTGCAGCCCTGCCAAACTGATTTATACACTAAAAACAATGAAAGTGCAAATTTAATACAAAATTAATCACAATCTATCTCGAAAGCCAACCATCAAAATAATGGCAATACTAATGATTGATGAAAAGGCCATTTTAAAAGGGCAACTCAAATTAATCAGATGAAAGCAAATGCAGGCAACCAGTTTTAAAAGTTTTTAAAATATATATAATGAGGATACTAAATAAACTTCCCATGAAAAGGAACTCCATAAAGATGATGACCCTACTGCTAAGGATGCATGGTTTCCACCATCAGGAACTCTCCAAGGCAAGATTAATTTGAAGCAGTTCAGTTATGGTCCAGATGAACTTTATAAATTAAATTGGAGAAATGTTTGAGAAGTATACTTTATAATTCCACTTTATTATCTGTTAATCAGAGGTCACTATATATGTATTGACAGATCTCTCAGGAAAGTCTGGGTGATTCTAGAAGATACTGTAAATTACCTGGGAGAAAATACAGAAAAGATCAAATGCCAGAGGACAATGTAGAAGATGACCAGGCTGAGCCTGAGGGAGGAGTCAAATGCATCATTAATCATGAGTCCCTGTGCACCCACAAAGAGATCTAAGCTGAGCCTACCTTGAATGCCTTCTAATTGCCATCCACTTCCCTTGACCATTAGTAATTCAGATTTTATAGAGAGTTTATTAAGCTTGCAATAAATCTTTACACTCATTTGAACTGCCTGAATCTCCTGATTTCCCTAGCTCTTGACAAATGTGTCCCCATCTTCAAAAAGAGGACAGAAAGAGGATTCAGCGAACCACAGAACAGTCTGTAAAATTCTAAAACAACAATAAAAGCATCCTTCTGAAACCAGTTTGAAAAAAAATGTAGCAATTACCAGAATTATCAGCATAGATTTCCCAAGAACAAATCTTGCGAAACTAACAATATCTTGTTTTTTTTAAAAAAAATCAACTATCACACTGTAAAAATGCTGTAAACATTTAGAAAATACTGTGTGGTTTTTCTGATTTGGAAGCTTCTAAAATGTAAGCTAGGATGCATGAAAAGGAAGAAGACGCCGAGGCAGCTCAAATCACATTCAAAAGAGAATTCTTCAACAATTCCTCATCAAACTGGAGTGGGGATGTAGAAACTTTAAAGCTAGCTCTGATAATTTAGATTTGCAAATGGTACAAAATTGGATGTGATAATCAAATATTGTTTATGTCTTTAATATTCATTACCTTAGTAGATTAGAGACATGGATTGAAAATAATTGATTGGAAATTAGCATAAAATAACTGCATTTGGAAAACAAAAATCACATGTGCTGGTATAATGTGGGTGGGTGGGTACTTAGCTCGATAATAGTGTGGAAGATATTGGAAAAATGATTGCTCACAACAATTACTCAACAATGTAATAAGGCTGAAGAAGATATAGAACCAATTTTAATTTGCATCAAAAGGTGTATACTTTATAATTCCACTTTATTATCTAATAATCAGAGCCCATTATAAGTATTGATACATTTTTTTCAGTGATATCTGGGTGCTGCTAGAAGATGCTATACATTTCTAATGGGGAAATAAACTGAAGAATTATGATAGTCCCCTTCATCCACTTCAAATGATGTCACACAGAAGAAAGCTAAGACCTGTTCTCTGTCATTTGAGATATAACGATAAATTCCCAGAGTGATAAATATTCAGAAAATGGCATTATAAACAACCACCAGGAGCTTCTTGGTTATCAGTAAGAACTAATTCAGTTGCTGGAAATCTTGTAATCTCATCCCTTATTTCTTTTAAAAAAAAATCTTGCTTCCTAGATTCTCAGGAAATCTTGGAAAAGGAATAACTTTTGGTTTTAGGCAGTGCTTTTTTTATTAAAAAAAAAAAGGTGCCGGAACTGACACACGTCATACAACCCTCCTTGCCTACCCTACAAGATTCCATCCCAAAAAGGTGCCGGAATTCCTTTCTGGGCATTCTGTAACAAAAAAAGCCCTGGTTTTAGGCAGAGACTTAATACAAAAGTATAGGACAGGGAATAACGGATTTAAGAAAGCAGGCTGTGATTGCATTTAGGAAAATCTTCCATTAGTGAAAGCAGGTTTTTTTTTTTAATTCACTTCTCTCATTCCCACCATGCAATCATTCAGGTCAGTTAACAGAATAACAGAATAGGTTTTTCTCCTAAATCATATGCAGCCTGAATATTGCACAATTTTCTGCAGCAAATCTCACTGCAAATTCTTCATAATTTACATTCGCTGGAGCGTACCATGAGCCATCTCCAACAATAAACTATTTCCAAACGTATCTTCTATATAACAATCTAGATACCATTAGTTTAGACTTTCTGATATGAGACCCTTTTCACCCATACTTCAACCTAAACTCACCACCTCATGAATTGCATTTTTTTCAGATCAGGCCAGCTTTATTCAAAGTTCTTACATCCCTTCCTTTCTGTCTTGGTTTCGCAAATATGCAGCATCCTTTTCTTCATTTCATTTCATTTTATTTTAATATGCTCCTCTTACATGCTAAGATTTCATCTGCCATGTTGTAACCATGAATAATGGACCCATCATGGCTTTTGGCAACTGAGATTTTCATATGATGAAGACAGAGAAAAGGTAGATCATTTCTTTCTAGTAGTGAGGATCAGTTTTGGCACATTATGGCCAGCATATCACAAGGGCAACAGCCCAATTTTACCACAAGCATGTTCACACTGTTCTGTGCAACCTGGAATCTCTAACCTAAAGACACTTTCCAAGCTATCATACTGCTCCCTGTATCCCACAGCTAGGAAATATATGTGCCCAGGATGTAGCTTAGAATACACGATATTGTGACTATGTAATAAGAGAGCATCCCATATAGGATGGTTTCATCTGGAAATTTAGTTGCTTAAAATACAACTTTTAGCTCTACTTCAGAATTGATTTTCAGAAAATGAACTTTAATATTTTGCTGTCTTTTTTACTTTCAGGATCCAAAACTACGCGAACACCTGGATACAGGAAATGCAGGAGGACGGCTGGAAAATCGAATGCTTACAATTGTGCATGGCCCTGACTTGGTCAATATATCTTACTTGAATTTAGTAGCTGCTCAGGAAGAAATAGCAAAGGTATGGCAGTTCAGATTTGTTTTTCCTTAAAACTGAAAAGATGTATTAATATTTGTTTTTAAATTGAATGTGACCGCAGCTAGAAATTATATGGATTAGTTTGAGGTCTGTTGGTAGCATCTAGTCATATTTTTAAAAAAATGTGTCAAGAACTACATAACGTGGGTCTTAGCAGTTTTCTTTCTAAATGTGTGTGGTGTAAACCGTTGTGTTCCCAAACCTGTTCTCAGTAGTTTATTTAGTAAAAAAAACCCACAATTTTATTTGTTCATAGACATCCTTTGTATAATTATGAAGCTATATTTTTAAGGAACTAGTTAGCTCCTTAAAACGTACTAATTTTTGCTTTGGAAATTGGAAAGCAAATTTTAAGTTGTATTAATATGTATGTGATATAGGTATACTGTCAATATACAGATAGTTCTCAACTTACCTGAGCCATGGTGGCAGGGTTAGAATGCAGTACTGGCTGCAGAAGGCTACTTCTCTGACTGCCATCTGCCTGCAGTTTAGCAGTTTGCTTCTCATCGGCTCCAGGTTGACTCAGCCTTCCATCCTTCTGAGGTCGGTAAAATGAGGACCCAGATTGTTGGGGGCAATAAGCTTACTGTGTAAATTGCCTAGAGAGGGCTGTAAAGCACTGTGAAGTGGTATACAAGTCTAAGTGCTATTGCTGTTGCTACCCCTGGTTGCTTAGCGACCATTAAAATCTATGACTTATCTGGAAAAAAGGAATTCTCAAAGTTCCAACAGCTTTTCCCCATCTCGCCCACAGTCACACGATTGCACTGCTCGGCAACACAGTCACATTTGTGTCCATTTGCAGCATCTCGTAGTCATGTGACTACCTTTTATGATGGGTTTGCCAAAATATGTGTCATTCTTGGTTTCCCAGGTCTGACAGCTATAGTGAAAAATGGATTCACTTAACAACTGTGGCATTCGTTTCATGACCACAGAATCAATTTAATGACTGCTGCATTCGCTTAATAATTACTGAGAAAAAGGTCATAAAATCAGGTCAATCACATGATGACTCGATTTACAACCACCACAACCCATTAAGCTCATATGTTGAGGGCTGTTTATTTTATTTATTAAATTTATATGCCACCCATCTCATGGTTCAAGGTGATGACTGAGCAGCTTAATGTAAGCAATATTATGGTACACTGACATTCAGGCATGTACTGTGATCCATTTCCTTTTTTTATGCTATTAAATAACAGTCCTAAATTAAGTAACTGTTTGCTTCATCAGCTTGTAAAAATTATCATAGTTATGAGATTCTATTTGTTAGAATACTTGAAATATTCAGGCATGATCTTTTTATTCAGTTTAAAATGGGCAAGATCTAGGATTCTATATTGCTCATACGTCAAAAAGTAGATTATTATGCATTGCCATAACACATTGATATTCCTGTGCATAGACAAGGAAAATGTATTCTTACTTTGAGGAGAGGAGAGGAAATGCATGTATTCTCTTTATTTATGTAGCCATAATTAGTAATAAAGCTGAACTTTGCACTAAGTTGAACTCTTGAATAAGGCTAACTTCTTAGTATTATGTGAAGGTAAATATCTTAGTACTGTGTAATATAATTAAAAGAAAATCTCAGAGCATGTTCAAAAGGGATTAGACTCATATCATGATACTTTAGAATAGAATAGAGCTAGAAGGGACCTTGGAGGTCTTCTAGTCCAGCCCCTTGCTCAAGCAGGAGAACCTATATCATTTCAGACAAGTGACTGTGTAGTCTGTTCTTAAAAACCTCCAGTGACAGAGTGCCCACGATTTCTGAAGGCAAGCTATTCCACTGGTTAATTGTCCTCACTGTTAGGAACTTTCTCCTTAATTCCAGGTTGCTTCTCTCTTTGATCAGTTTCCAACCATTGTTTCTTGTCCTACCCTCTGGTGCTTTGGAGAATAATTTGCCCCCCTCTTCTCTGTGGCAGCCCTCAAGTACTGGAATGCTGCTATCATGTCACCCCTATTTCTTCTATTCTTTAGATTATCCAAACCCAGTCCTGAATGTCTTCTTCATATGTTTTAGTCTCCAAGCCTTTGATCATTTTAGTTGCTCTTCTCTGAACTTTTTCCAAAGTTTCGACATCTGTTTTCTAGTATGGTGACCAAAATTGGTTGCAGTATTCCAGGTGTGGTCTTACTAGGGTTTTATAAAGCAGTACTAATACTTTGTGTGATCTTGAAATTATGCCTCTGTTTATACAGCCCAGAATTGTATTAGATTTTTTTTTGTCTGCTGCTGCACACTGCTTCCTCATATTCATCCACCAGGACTTCAAGGTCCCTCTCATAGTTATTGTTTTTGAGCCAGGTCTTGCCTAATTTGTACTTATATCTTTGATTTTTTTCCTGCCTAAATGTAAAACTTTGCTTTTCTCCACATTAAAATTCATTTTGTTGGATAGGGCCCATTGTTCAAGTTTGTCAAGAACTTTTGGGATCCTGAGCTTGTCTTCTGGGGTGTTGGCTATTCCTGCCAGTATAGTGTCATCTGCAGATTTGATGAGTTCCTTTCTATTCCCTCATCTAAGTCATTAATAAAGATATTAAATTACTTGGCCTAAGATGGAGCCTTGTGGTACCCCACTGCTTACTTCTCTCCATGTGGATGTCTATGGAGATTCTCAGTCATCCAGGTCATAGTTATCCCAAAGATGCTTTTTTCATGAGGCAACTGGACTTTCTTATTTTTTCTTTGAATACGTTTCGCTTCCCATCCAAGAAGCTTCTTCAGCTCTGATTGGATGGTAGGGAATGGAAAGATTAATACTTCTTGCAGACAGCTGTTCATTTGCATTCTTTTAGAGCAGACATGTCAAACTGGCGATGTCACGTGACGTCGCGCAACGTATCAGGACAGTTTTGCCATTGCCAGCAATGGGGTGGGTGGGGCTTCCGGATGACTCGTCCGGCCCACGGGCTAGCAGTTTGACACCCCTGTTTTAGAGAGTCGTTAATGCTACCTGGAGACTTATCTGTGTCCTGAGGGTCACCTGAGTGGTGCAAATGTGTGTGGAGCCTTCTTGGAACTGTTGAAAGGACTGTATTGTAGACTGGAGATACATGATGTTGTATCCTCCCCCTCTGTTGAGAGAGGGCTGTTCAATTTTGACATAGATGGCCTCTTTGAAAGAGGGGTGGAAGCTCTAGTTCCAGTTGTGGTGATAAGTCAAGGACTACCTGCATGGGGCTTCTATTAAAATTTTCATGTATTTCCCACTTCTGCAACTTGGATCAACAGTTTTCAGCAATCATGGTTAAATTCAGAAGGCCATGAAAAGGAAATATGGAGGCTGCCTGTTGCCCTGTGTCCACATATTGATCTTTCTGGCATATTCAACCCATATGTTGCAGATAAGATCTTTAGTGCAGCCTATTGGCAGTATATAGCATCTTCTTTCTCTCCCCCCCCCATTCCTAACCACACACAGTACTCGAGGCTCAGAAGAATTCTTGCAATTAGCTTTTTTCTGACCTGTTTTCACCATTTCTGTAATTTGGCTTTATAAGTTTGTATCACCAGCAAAGAATCAGGTTGCAGTTCAGTATATTTATCACTCATGCCTATACACAAGGGCCTAATCATCTAAGATTCAAATCTGAATTGGTGCCAGATATAGGTCAATAGAATTCAAGAGGGATTGGACAGACTGTTTGTGAGAATGTAATGACTCTAGGCTGATGACTTTTTTAACTCTGCCTCCCAGCTGTGCTTGCTTTTCTCCTATAGTTTGCCACCTTTATTACTGTGATTTTTGTGGTGGCTTGGAACAAGATATAACGTAGGCATTAGACCATACTAGCTTTCTCTTAGCTATAAGGATAATCACATGCCATTTTCCCCAGTTTGCACAAGCTGGTTCACTAATGGTTTCTTCTGATTTGGCTCTTAAAAATAAAGTCACATTGGCTAATTAATTAGGATTATCAATTGCTAGACAAGACATCCCAGATTATTTGTGACCACTGAAGAGCATGGAGGTTGGGGTATGAATCATTTGATTTTTACCAGTATCTTATTGCTAGATTAAAATTAGCTTTGTGGTGCCTGGACACATTCTCTACTGTATATCTCACAGAAAAGAAACACTTCCTCTCCCTGCGTTTTTTACCAAGTCATATCTCTCCCTCACTTTCCCTTGGAAATGTTTTACAAGTGTGAGGCCTGATAAATGAAATTTGGTTCTTTAGGGCACCGCAGCTGATAGATAGATAGATGCTCTTCAATTGACCTTGTTGTTCAACTGTCTCATCCAATAGGCTTTAAAAAAAGCTTATTGTTCTTGTTGGCAGGATTTTTTTTCTTTTATTATACTCTATAGTAAATAATGAGGTTGGGTAGGCAGAAGAGTTTGGAAATCACTTTGAGGAAGTGATTAAAGCCATTCTTATATGTTGCTTCTGGAAGTTTGTCTCTTGATAATTGACTATGGAGAATAATTAGTTCCTGAGATTTCCACTTGCTGTTTGATTGAGAAGTTCTGTTCTTTTTCTAAGGCTGAAGTAAAATTAGTGAAAACTTTAACAATGAATGGCACCAAACCATATTTTTTTAGAACCAAGTTTGATGCACTTTTCTGCTTTTGAAAAAAAAATGAACTGAATGTTACAGTTAAATCAGTTTGAAGATTTCACTTTTGTTATTTCTGAGAATGTGTGACTTGATTTTCTTTTAGTTCAGCTTAGACCAGCTATTGAAAGACTACACAGTTCAATGAATGGAGAATAAAAGACAGTACGTTCAGTAGTTAAAAGCATTTCAGAGATCATGAGGACAAAGCTTGGCTACCTTTCCATATATATTTCTGTAACAGCCAAACATGGAGGATTTTCCCCTCACACTGGATTAGCTGGAATAGACAGCTTATTTGTAAGGAAGCTGCTCAGCCTGAGTGCTGTGTAATATAGGCAGCACAATAAGATCTACAGACTTGAGAGAGGCATTCTTTCTCTTGAGTTGGAAGATTGTTCTGTCTTCTACTAATATGGATACTAAAGTATTCAACATTTCCAGGAGGAAAGTTTTTTAGTGCAGACTTCATGGGATATTGATTAAATATATAGCTGGAATGAATTGTCTCCATCCAGACCACCCCTACAATTTTTATTTAGTAATTAAAGAACACCAGCCAATTGCTTCTTCCAATTTTGAAGAAAGAATGGATCTGGTCACTGTTGCAATTTGCCAATTTCCCTTTGAGATTACAGGAGAACATGAAGTATAGATAAGGATTGCATGAATTATAATAAACCTCATAGAAGACTGATGGAATTAACAACTTAAATGAAAATTCAATAAGCCTAGATTTGGTTAGAACTAGAATAGACTCTGTAATTGTTTCTATTTGGGCTTCCCCCCCCCTTATCTAGTTAATTTTTTCCTTGGGTCAAACATTTATTTATGAGGAAACAACTCATTCAAAATACTGTAATGAGTATTCTTTGATCTTAGAGGAGTAATATATTGATGTTAATTTCAGCATACATATATTTGTGCGAAATGTTTGTGTATATTTTATACAAATATTTCATATACACTCTTCGTGAGGTAAAGGAACAAAAAATTGGGGGTGGGGGTGGTCTTTTTCCAGAAGGTTATATGATCAGCCAAGGAGAAGTATGGCAGGATAGCTCCAATTGTAATCTAGATATTAGGATTTGGAAGAGGTCAAGGGTTCTGTAATTATCTATCTATCTATCTATCTATCTATCTATCTATCTATCTATCTATCTATCATATTTAGCTGGGGTTTTTTAATATATATATATTAGAAACTTATGGGAAACTTTGAAAATGTTTTGCTGAATTTAAGGAACACTGTTGTGTTCACCGTATTTCTTAGTCAACGGAACTGATCACTGTCAGAAAAAGAAGTTGGTTTAGAATGACCTATTTCTAAGAAGTCTATGTTAGAAGGCTTTTGTCCTTCTAAGCAATGCATTCATTTCTAAATGCTGACAAACTGCTTAATAATCTGTTCCACAATTTTACCCAATACCAAAGTCAAGTTGGATAGTCTTTAAATACCTGAGTCATCTCTCCCCACCACCACCAGCACCATTTGTGAAGATTTTTGAAGATAGGAACAACATTTGTCCTTATCCAGTTCTGTGATCAGTTTGATCTAGTCCAGTGGATACAGCATCGAGTTAGTAACTAGGAAACTATGAGTTCCTAATATGATGCTCTCCAGTGTGTCCAGTTCTCATACCAAAAACATTGTAGTCCTGTACTTAATTATATTTGTGTAATGGCATAGCCAACAACCTAATAGCATTCCATCTGAAAGGAAACTTAATTTTGCTTCTTACATCTTATCCTTCAGGTATGTGATGAAAATACTTTTGGTCTTCCGAGTTCATAAAGTCTTGAAATCTCTCATTGATTTTACAGGTGTTTAATTGTTGCAAAGATTATTTCTTCCTTCATATTTGGATTGATCTCTCTCTCTCTCTCTCTCTCTCTCTCTGTATGTATATATGTTTTCATTTTATTTATGTTTCATACTGTTAATTGACTAGTGGATTGTTCCACACACCAGGTATAGTGATATTGTGGAGTGTCACAAAATTGAGTGTCACTGTTCTGTTCATAATCTGTTTAGGAATTTGGTAATCAGCTTCCAACTTCTAACTTTGTCATGAGTTTTCAAGATTTATCAAACAAAATGCAGCATACAAGCTCTTTCTTGAATTTTTATTTGGCACGACTAATTTATCTCAGCAGTTGCCTTTTAAAGTTTGATAATTTAAGCAAGTGTAAGTTATATAAATTGAGCTACAGTTCTCTCTCCCTCTTCTGTTTGCTATGAAAGGAAGTTAGTTTGCAGTAAATTACTTTATGATGATATTATCTGTCAGAGATTATCTGTCTACTGGCAATAATACAGTTTCTGCTGAAATGACAATGTGGCATATCTAAAGATGAAGTTGTTACTAAATTCCCCAAAAAGCTAATCAAGGTCTTCACTTAAATTTAGCTGGCAACCTCACATAACCAGCAACACTTAAGTCTCTGTTCTGGTACCTTCAGTTCCTATTCTCCCTTTAACTATCTGCTTCAAGATATACCCCTTGCATAGCAATCCCTCTGCTGATTTCTTTTTTTCTATTTTTGAACACTCCTGGAATTTACATACCTTAAGCCAGTGGTGGCGAACCTATGGCACAGGTGCCAGAGGCGGCACTCAGAGCCCTCTCTGTGGGCACACATGCCGTCACCCCAGTCCTAAGCCTTCAGCTGGGTTTTATAAAACCTTTTCGCTTTAGGCCTCCACTGCCGTGTGCAAAAAAAAAAAGTTCAATCAATCAGTCAATTTCAACTTCTCGCGGGAAAAAAAAGATCTTGCAAAGTTGGAATTGATTGATTGAACTTTTTAGTCCCACCAAGTCTGCTGTTACCACCGCAGCCATGTCCACCCAATGGGCCACCCCCAATGGGCCACACTCAGCCAATGGGCCACATCCACCCGGCACCCAACGATGCATAAGTGGGTTTTGGGTTGCAGTTTGGGCACTCGGTCTCTAAAAGGTTCGCCATCACTGCCTTAAGCAGTCCAAGATTATTTAATTCCTTATTTGCTTGCTAGCCGTATTTTCTATTTTGTTTCCTTTCTCTTCCTCCAGCTTTACCTTATATCATTGCCAGCTTCTATTTTCATTTTCCCATTCCACAAGTGAAACCTCCTATCTGTTTCTTTCCCCCAACTGAGTTTATCAGCCACAAATACAGTTTACATCCCTTTGTGACAGGATAGCAAATGGGGTTTGCCTTCTCCAGTCCATCAAGAAGCTCTTCATGAGATTTCTCAAGCTCCTATCGCTATCATGCTCCCTCTCTCCTATCACTAACATTTAATGGCATTTCTGGTTGTTGTTTTTTTATAAGACTGAAAAGCAGGTTTCATCTCTGATTCCTCCAGTGATTCCAGTGCATCTGAATTATATCTTCTCTGGTATCTGAAAATGAGTTTTCAAAACACTTTCAGTGTCTATTTGCAAAAAGGCTGCCTTCTTCTGATTTATAAGAAGCCTGTGAGAGTGGCTACAGGGTAGTTTTCAGGTATTGTGTTAATTGTATGCTGATAAACCCATGTCTATTTCATTTTTACATCTGAACCAGGAAAGGCCCAGCTTGCTTTTATCTAGTGCTTGAATGCATTGGATCAGTTGACTGAAACTGAAGCTTGAAAAGACAAAGACTTAATAATGAGCTATCCTGATTTCTGATAATTAAGAGTGTACTTGTTGTACAAGGGACTATGTCCCTGAAAAAAATAAGTATGTAACTATATCACAGCCATTGTGATGTCTTCAATGTTCATGATCAGATTGCTGTAATGCTATAAGGTATTCTATGTTTTGAAGTTTCAGCTGTACAAACTGTGATGGTAGACTATACGCGTACACACATATACTTGGATTGGCTGTCAGTTAACAATTCAGGATTTGGTGGATAGCATATAAATCCCTAAACAACTCACAACTGAGTTCCTCTTTTGTTCCAGTGATTGCGACAATAACCAAAAAAAAGTGCTGCAAAAAAGTGCTGCAAAAAGAGCCGAGGTGGCGCAGCAGTTAGAGTGCAGTACTGCAGGCCACTTTAGCTGACTGTGTTCAGCAGGTCAGCGCTTCAAATCTCACCGGCTCAAGGTTGACTCAGCCTTCCATCCTTCCGGGGTAGGTAAAATGAGGACCCAGATTGTTGGGGGCAATGTAAATATTTATATACATTGCTTACTGGTGTACACCGCTTAGAGAGTGCTTGCACTTAAAGCAGTATATAAGTCTCATAAATAAATAAATAAATAAATAGCTTAAGCTTGGTGTCATTGTACATCAAGGAACGTATGCATTTGTTGTTGGGGGACAGTTGCATAGCTGTTGCATTTATCTTCTGACAAGGTTAACGTTGTGTGAATGTGCCTTGCCTTCTACCCACCTCTCAACAGAAATTCAGATCAACCAATTAACTTGCAGGGCAGGTATCTCCACAAAATGCATAGTTGAGATTTAGGAAGTATGTACATCGGTCCGTTGGCCACCATCTGCAGTTTATGTCTATGGAGGTTCTCAGTCATCCAGGTATCGTTATCCCAAAGGTGCTTTTTTCAGGAGGCAACTGGACTTTTTTTTGCCTTTCTTTCTCTTTGTGTTTCTTATCCAAGAAGCTTCTTCAGCTCTGACCAGATGGTAGGGAGTGGAAAGATTTATGTTGCTTGCAGACAGCTGGTCATTTGCATTCCTTTAGAGCAGCAGTTCTCAACTTGTGGGTCACGACCCCATTTGGGGTCGAACGACCATTTCACAGGGGTCGCCAAACAACGCAGTCCGCCATTTTTCTGAAACCAAACTGAAGTTTTTGATTTCTGACCCTAGACTGTTCTAAGACTGTGATTCAGATGAGACAGCAAATAAACTGTAGATGAAGTGATTTGGGTTTGAGGATAAGGATAATGCTTATTTTCTAATACAAAAACCTGACTTAATCTCTTATCCACTGAAGCATCCTTTGATGCTTCAATTAATATTAACTTCAACAAAATTAAAGAAAATTTTTACATATTTTCCAATTGCAAGTGTAATTCATCTGATTGCAGAAGTTACCTTCTTTTTACTACCTTTTGGCAATAAGTAATGAGATTATTAATGTCTCCTAGGAGACCATACCGAAAAGAACAAACAATATTAACACTTTTATTGAGGAATGAAATCATTCATGATCTGATATAGAAGTGTTAGATCAGTGGTTCTCAACCTGTGGGTCGGGACCCCATTTGGGGTCGAACGACCATTTCATGGGGGTCGCCAAACAACGCAGTCTGCCATTTTTTCCCCTTTTTCCTTAACTGTGCTACTCCCTTTTATTCTATTAGCTTTTGAAAGCCAAAAGAATTAGACTCTCTTGAATAGAGTCTAATTCTATTGGCTTTCAAAAGCCAATAGGAATTGTCCAGGCTGTCTCTGCCCTGCTGAGCCCGCCAAAAGTCCCATTCTGCAAACAGTGCTGCAAGATGTCTGGAAATTTCCACCCCTCCCTGCTCAGCAACTACGGAAAATGTAAGTAAAAGAGGGCCAGGGGTGGGAAGTGGGAGGCCAGTGGGCGCAAGGAGGGTTGCTGGCGCACGTGGGGCCCGGCGGGTGCCTTACCTCCCTTGGGCTGGGCCAGCTGGTGGCCCAGCCGGCGGTCGGCCTGCTCCGTCTCTGTCGCTTGCCAGCTATGCCTCGGCCAGCACAGGGGGCGGCACCACGCATGTGCGGCATTCCCGGGCAGGGAAAGTCCTTGACTTACGACCGGTTGGGTAGTCCTCGACTTACGACCGGTTGGGTAGTCCTCGACTTATGACCAGTTGGGTAGTCCTCGACTTATGACCAGTTGGGTAGTCCTCAACTTATGACTGGTTGGGGGGTCATGGCATTAAAAAGTTGAGAACCACTGCTTTAGAGAGTCATTGAGGCCATTTGGAGGTTTACCTGTGTCCTCAGGGTCACCTGAGTAGTGCAAATGTGGGTGGAACCTTCTTGGCTCTGGGATGTTTTCTGCCCTGTGTTGAAAACAGGCACAGGCTGTTGGGGATGAGTCTGTGCTGTCTGAATCTCAAATGGTTCCTGCAGTCTGCAATACTTTCTGGAAATCCATTCAAAGCCTGTTTTTTGCCAGTCCTGAAGCCTAAAACTCTTTTCCATGGCACTGTCTTGTATGTGTGTTGCATTTCTGCAATGAGTTTTTCCATCCCTGAGCTACAGGTCCTTCCTCCCCTCCCCTCCAGCAAAACCAAATAAGTGAGGAAAAAAATAACTTTCACCAATCGGTTCCAATTTGGGTGAAGTACTTCAGAGAACATAGATCAATTAGGGGCTGTCTTTTTCTATGAAAAGCTATTTTCATCTACATTGAGGCAGGTGTCTTCAAGGATAAAGTATGATGCACCTCGTGAATGAGAGAAATGTATTCATGAAATAGCAGACCCCAAAATTCATTGGTTCAGAGGGAGATTAAACTACATAATTTGTTGCTAGAGTTAATAGGAACAGCACAATCTGAATTATAGTGGGAATGCAGCTTTCTTTATTAAGTTTGAAATGTGTTGTTTGGAAATCAGATTGGTTTATTCTTAGGCCGAATGGTTTATTTTCTTTCTATAAATAAATCGGACGGAATTAAGGAAAGAAATTAAAAGGATTTGTCTTACGTCTTCAGTTCCCAAATATGTTCTGATACTTTTCTTGATTCAAATCTGCCTCTTTTTTCTCATGTCTGTCTGTCTGTCAGTATGTGTGTGTGTGTGTGTATCAAAATGCACTTGGGAGAAAATGCATAATAAAATGTAAGCATTTAATTAGTACATATTATGGATAATAAAAATGCAAGTGAACTTGGAAATAAGACAGAATATATTGGTGAGTAGAAATGTGTTGGAGTTATAGGAACAGGAAATAGGATGATTCACCAAACTTTTGGATTGGTGGATATATCTTGAGAACGAGCTGTAGGCATTCTTACAGAATGGCCGCCCTAAGAACAGTTCGCAAAATACATTGGTGGTAGCGTCCTAAGATCCCTCAATTTCGTTTTGTTATTTTTTTCCTAAAAAAAAAAAAAAAAAAAGGTGCCGGAACTCACACACGTCATACACCCGCCTTGCCTACCCTACAAGGTTCCATCCAAAAAAGGTTCCGGAACTCCGTTCAGGGCGTTCTATGAGAAAAAAAGCCCTAGTTATTTTGGGGGCAGATTGGCACATTTCCCAAGAAAGTGCTGAGCTGCAGCCACATTATATCATTTTTTTTAATATTTTCTTAGGGTTCCTTTATATGTTTAGACTGTTTTCAGATCATATGTGCATAAGTGGAGCTTCCTTCTCTTTCCATTCCCACTTTTTCTGCATGTGATGATATTGGAAGTGCCTGATAACAATTTGCAGTAAATTACTGTTTATATAGCACTGTTTGCTATTCTTCTATCAAACTAAAGCCTCCTGGTTTGGCTTTCAAACTTTGTCCAGCAAACATTCCTGTTCTTTCCTCCATTATCTCTAAGCCTTTGGCTGGAAGGAGAATAGCTAGGTGCCCATCTGACTGCTCTTAACTTACTACTTCTTTGCTCTATTGTTGAAACTGGCCTCTGGTATGCCATGTACTGTATATCTACTGCCCAGCTGTATTAGAAAGTTTAAAAAAAAGTTTAAAAAAATAGAATGTAATGTTAGCCTGAGTGCTACTTAAAGGCAAAAGATAGGAAAGTGGTAAACAGATTTTGCTTTTTTGGGCTCAATAATAGACTCTGAACAGTATAATGGAAAAGAAAAGAGGTTATTCTAGGCAATGGCAGCTTAAACAAGAACAAGGGAGGTGGGGATATTTCAGAGAGAATAAAGAAGACGATAGTTAACTTGATGGCTTTTCCATTAATAAAGTGAGGTAATAAAACTTGGAAAGAGAGAAAGAAGGCACTTTCAAATCACGTATGATAGAAAGATGTTTATTAAGAATACTATGAACTGAAAGAAGTACGTTTAATCAACCTTGGACCAAATAAAGGCTGAATATCTCCTTCAGATGATCAACTACTAGAGTCTCTTATATACTGGAGCAGGCTTTCATGGCTGGTATCAATCAAGCAGTGATTATCTTTCTAGCTGAAAGATAGTGGGACAATTTTCTGGTATCTGACAGTTTGCCAGGATTTTCAGAAGCAGAGTGAGCCACTTTGAAGAGTACTTGGCAATTCTCAGATTACTGAACAGGAACTCACTGAACTGTAGTATTTTAACTTGGCAAGCTGACTTCTGATTGGCCCATGATACAAGAGTTCAAGAAAGCTGATTCCTGATTGGTTCTTCAACTGAATAGATTTCAGATTAGTCTATTTTGAAGAAATTGAAATTCTGTCTTTGAAGATACCATCTTAGCTGCTAGCAAAATGAGTTGAAACATGTCGACAATGCTCTACAAGCTAATGTGTACTTTGCTGGTAAAATCAGTGCGGTCCATCAACTATAAATATATTGTGGAGTCCTTGGTGCTCTCTGAGCTTGACTATTTGCCTGCAGACTTTTCATTATCCAGCTAGGTAACATCATCAGTGAAATTTGTTCCCTGTTTGTACACAGGAGCTTGCCCTGCCAGTGTTGGTGGAGATGTGTATTTTTCCTTGGTAGTTCCTTGATGGGAGTATTGTTTTTTGTTTGATTGTTTGTCTGGTGTTAATCCTCACTTATCTGGGTGTTGGCTGCTGAAGAGGATGTCTTCTGGTCTTTCTGTAGCTTTTTATTGTCTCTTTTCATTGGTGTGTAAATATGGTTTATCTCTATGTATCTATTGATCTGTAATTGGCTTCTATGAAATATTTTGTCAACAACTATTGAGGTATACTTTTTATGACATGGGATGAAGACTGATCACCAAACTTTGTACTTTATCTGCCTATTTTCTGTCAGGTGATTTTGTAGTAAATCAAAGTCATTTCACAGTTAGTAGCCACTGTTTAGGGATAAGAAAACTAAAAATCCTCTGAACTCACTGAACAAATTGTGAGTTATAGCAAAAGAAAAACTGTATAGAGAAGCAATAGAGAAGCAAAAGAAAAACTTTGTAGTATAAAATAACCCAAAGAATCAAAGCTTCACTACATCTAAAGAGCTATATTCATATCCTTGATCTACAAGGAAGGAAAGCCTTCAAATCAGAATTATAGACACAGAAAGGTGCTAAAAGCAATAGTTTTATGTTAAACATCTAGCAGTTATTTTCAGCACTTAACCCTGATTAATGGATATTTGGCTCTCTTTGCTTCTATCAACTTGCAGAAACCTGAACAATGCAATTCACTGCTGTACTCAATGCATTAAAAGTATAGGTCTTTTTAAAACACACACACACACACACACACACACACACACACACACAAATACACACACCCGTATGTGTTTGTGTATATATCTCTATATTTCTATATCTATCTTTCTATCTGTGTGTGTGTGTGTGTGTGTGTGTGTGTGTGTGTGTGTGTGTGTGTGTGTAGCACCCGGTCTACCAAGTATAGGATAAATCAGTCTGTTCTGCGTTTCGCTCCAATCTAGGAGCATGTTTTGCAGGCAGGCATCACATACTGTGAACACTGTAAATTCAAAATTCTCCAGCAGGATGGCTGTAGAGTCCACTGGATGGGTTCCATGACAGCCTTCCCGCCCGACAGAGTAGATCAAAACTTTGGCCACACCCTTCCTTTGGGCGTGACTCCAGTTTTGACTTAGTCTCGAGCCCGTTAGCAGCAAGAAATTTAGCTCCTTAGATAATTGCAAATTTAGAGATAAAATCCTCCCCTCTCTCTGCCAAATTCCAAAATTGGTCAAAAAACTCGCAGGGAGTCGTTTGCAGCTTCTGGCTCGGAGCTCCACCCTTTGCCGCAGCGGATGCTGCCTTTAGTAGAAGAGTGCTACAGCAAGTTGTCTCTGTTCAGGATTCAGTGGCCTAGACACTCCCTCCCAGGGGGACATGAGGGCTTTGGTATGTCCCATCCAGTGGACTCTACAGCCATCCTGCTGGAGAAGGGGCATTGTCTTACCTGAATGCCTTTTCTCAGCAGAATGATGTAGAGTCCACCCCCCCCCCCCAGATAGATGGTCTAGGCAGGTGTCTAACAAGGAGCTACTACATAGAATTCAACAAACAACTCTTGTCTCAGTCAAAACTGGAGTCACGCCCAAAGGAAGGGTGTGGCCAAAGTTTTGACCTAGTCTGTCGGGCGGGAAGGCTGTCATGGAAGCTGACAAAGAGTTAGTGGGAGACTAGTATAGCTATATATATTTCATATATATGTGGTTTGTTGTGCATGAACACACTTCACCTTGTTATAAACGCAAACCAAAAATAGTTTCCCTCAGGAGAAATGCTGTGTGAGAACCATGCCGTAGGTATGCGTTACCTTCCGATATTCATTCAACTGTATTTATTTTGACTGGACTTAATGGTGGCATACTTCTCAGACTATTTTCTAATGGCTTGACATTTTGCCCTGTTTGCAATTAACTGTCATTAGGCAGTTTTTCTTGCTCTGATGGTAGCCTGAGGCTAACAATCTTAAGAAAACTTTGAAAATAATGAGAAATTGCAGAAAGATCATCATTAAAACCTGGCAGAGGACAAATGCTGAATAAACCCGTTGGACTTTGGGACATTTAAGAAAGTTCTTGTTTTCTGAAACAAAATATCCTGATCAACATTTTTAAGTGCGTGTCCGACCTTGGCCAGCCAGCAGGTTTTGCAGTCTTTTTAAAGATGGCACTATAGTTCTAGGCCAGTGGTTCTCAACCTGTGGGTCGGGACCCCATTTGGGGTCGAACGACCATTTCACGGGGGTCGCCAAACAACGCAGTCCGCCATTTTTTCCCCTTTTCCTTAGCTGTGCTACTCCCTTTTATTCTATTGGCTTTTGAAAGCCAATAGAATAGACTCTCTTGAATAGAGTCTAATTCTATTGGCTTTCAAAAGCCAATAGGAATTGTCCAGGCTGTCTCTGGCCTGCTGAGCCCGCCAAAAGTCCCATTCTGCAAACGGTGCTGCACCAGTTGAGTGGTCCTCAACTTACGACCGATTGAGTAGTCCTCGACTTACAACTAGTTGGGGGTCACGGCATTAAAAAGGTTGAGAACCACTGTTCTAGGCATTTTACATTCATGAAAGGATGGATTTAGATAATACTGGGGTGCATTGGGGAATGGGTGGATGGTATGGATATGTGGGTTTCACTGGCCTAAGGCAAGCTGCTTAAACAGAAACTTCCAGATAATTCCACCCCCTCTTTTTTCCCTCTTACCAGTTGTTAATTGTTTCCAGCTCTTTTCCTCTCTTTTTCAGTCTTAGAATTTCTTCTGTTCTGGATTTTCAGAATTCAGAACCTATAAGGTTTTGGCCATCTGAACTGAAACTTCTCTTTGTTTGGTATTCATATAAGGTCACAGGAATCAGGTGTGTTGGGGTAGCTAAGTGTCCAACCACGGTTTAAAGTGAACAAAGGGCTCAAAGTTAACAAATAACTTTGAGCATAACCATAACAAGGGCAAATTTGCAAGGGGCTCAACATTTATGACAGCCCAAGGTGGCAGACTTAGCACATAAGCAATGCTGCCTATTCAGTTTTCTCTCTACAGTATTGTACTTCTAGGCAGTTATTCAGTCATCTTCTTTCTAAATGTGTCAGCATGTTCAAAGTCTGTGCAATTGTATGGAATGTCTTTAAGGATAAGTGCAAAACACTCTTCATGAGATGTTCTTCTTTTTTCCATGGACATCTTTACCAACCTTATTCAAAAGAAGATGAGCCTGATTTTTAAGGAAAGGAATGGGGCAAATTTAGAACATTCCTTTCTTTATACAGAGAAAAGTTCTGTGCAATCCAGCTTTACCACCTTGTTAATGTAACATTTCCAATTCACACTGAAATCGCTTGTGGCAATTCCCCTCTTCCCCCTGGGTTTTGCATCTGTGTTTCTGTGTGTGTATAAATTATCCCATTTATAAAAGTAAGTGACTCCTTATAACAATGATTACATCTCCCAGATGCAATATTTGAACACATTCGTACATTCCAGCAAAAACAGGAAAAAAAGGAAGAAAATAGGAGATAAAGGGAAGTGGTTGCATTGGGAAGGGAAATAAAAACAACAAGGGAAATATAAAATTGGATAGTGAAAAAGCAAGTGAAGAACCAATTGATCAGGGAAATAAATAAAGGAGAAGGAAGTTTGCTTAGGCATTACAACAATACTAACATTTTTTAGACAAGTAATCTTTTTGAAGCCACGGGTAATCTTCAAAAGCATCCATACTTTTCAACAGACGTTTCAAGTGTTCTGTCAGGTAAATATATTGTATCTTTAAGGAAACTTCTGTTTAGAATGAGAGACCTCATATTGAAATATTTAAAGTGAAGGTTGTGCTTCAGAAGCAGCTTATCTTGCTTCTGCCACATAATAGCGCACAATTTTTGTGAACGGGGACCAAGCATGAAAGATGGGGAAAACAAATATACTGTGTTTTATTTAGTTCCTGAAGCCTCACATTCTGATAGTATGGAGTATTGTTTTCATGTGAGTAAAATCTGAATGAAGATACAATATAAGAAATTATTTCCCAAACATTATTTGGGATGTTGGATATCCACATCCTAGGAAACTTGCTAGAGCCAATGAAAAATAGATTGCAACTGAATAGGCATGTTTTTTTTAAAAATAAAAAAACGGAAGTAAAGTGGCAGTTTATACTACTTGTACAAGGAAGGGTACTAGGAACTCTGGAGGAGAATACAGTATGTTTACATAGCTACCTTCTTGTTTAGGATTCCACCTCTAGTTTCCTGTATTGAGTTTCTCTTGAAGGGATTCCAGAATTTTGTACTTAGAAAGAAGGTTAGAGATATATGAACACCTCACTTCTAGAATTCCTTCATTTGTCCTGCATTTCCTATGAAGAAAAAGAATTGCTACTGTACACAAAAATAAGAAGAGCTACCTGTCATTAATACCTTCAAGAATCAGGGCTATCGGGGTAGCCAAACATGGTTTAAGGTGAAGAACTATAGGCACATTTCCAAGTTAACTTTGTCCAGGATGGCAGAGGGAACAAACATACTGGAAGCTGCCCAGACACTCTTTCCCATACCGTATTGTATTTCAAGTCACAGTCATCTTTTATAAATGTGTGTCTGGATGTTCAAAATCTATGCAATTCATGGTATGTCTTTAAGGGTGCTGAGTTCTTTCTTGAATGATGTATTTCATCTGTCTTGGCAGTGGATAAATGGCCACCCAGGGATAGTAGTGGGAATTGTGTACTTGAGATACCTACAAACTATCAAATCTATATAATCAAATGTTCAAGCCTCTGTTCTCCATTTTGCTTAGATGAAGGGTATTAAAAGGACTTGTCTTAGTTCTACTTAATATGTATCAATGCAGGACTGTAATGACGCTAAAAAATAAATTGAGAAACAAATGAGGGTATAAGGATGGAAGCAAGCAAACAAAAACAGTCCTCCGGTTTTTCAAAACAGACAGAATTGCAGAGCAGAGAGGGAGGAGGCTGCATTTCAAGTGAAATGATGTTCATGCTTTGTCTAAAAACAAATCCAATTATTATCATTAGAATGTGAATTTTAAATGTGTGAGGAACGTTCTGTTTTTACACCAAAAGTATTTTGAGGTGTGACCTTTTTTTATGTTTAATCTTTGTAGCGTTTAGTGTCACAAGGAGAATTAAAACATATTATTAATTCTTCCAACATTGCAATGTGAAAGAAGGAGTTGGTTATTCTGGATAGTGAAAAAAGAAGACAAGACAGGATAAAATGTTGGGTGAGCCATAGCCTTGATAAGAACCTAATAATAAAAGGATTACCTTGTTCCTTTTGAAATCATAGAAACCCAGGGTAATAGACTGCCTATGTCTTGTAACAAGAAGAAACAAGGAGCTTTGCTATATTTATTTATTTGTTTGACTGCATGAATCCTAAATGACTCTGGAATACTTGAAACTAAAACTTCCTTCACTGTAAAGGAAGTTCATCTTTGAAATTTTCCTCCCTCTTCATTTTTTTTTACAACCTGGTACTCTCTAGATCAGGGGTCCCCAACCCCGGTCCGTGGACCAGTACTGGGCCGCGGCATGCCAACAACCGGTCTGCACAAAAAAGGAAAGCCCCATCCACAGGATGCAGGCAGCACACAAAACCACACACCCTCCGGTCCGTGGAAAAATCTCTCTCCATGTAACTGGTCCTTGGTGCCACAAAAGGTTAGGGACCTCTGCTCTAGATATATTGAGCCACTCAAATTTCCATGCTCACACTGATGGACCTTGTGGGAATTTTAGTCTAACGTATTAAGGGAGGAAGGTTTACTTCCATGATTCTACCATTCTGACAGATAATAATCATCTTCCTCTATTGGTCTGCCTTTATTAATTATTTCTTTGCTTGATTTTGCATGTATTGATCTGATACTTAACACACTATTTTTTAAATTCTTTCTTTAAAATGAATTTTAATGACTGAGTTTAGACTTTCTATTTAAAATTATTCAATGTCATTGTGGGTTCAAAATCAATTTCTTTCATCCCTAGGAAGGAGGCAAAGGCAAATCACTTCCGAAGTATCTTGCCAAGAACTTGATGTCACATAATCAGTCAAATATTATAATTGTTTTCCATATTTTTGATAAGCATTTATTCCCTAATATGTGCAAAAGATGGGTTCTGTCTTATCCCCTTATACGGAGTGTGGCCAGAGATATACACTTCCCCTAAGAGAGATTCTGAGTTGCTAACCATGCTGTTCTAGACAATACAGTATCTATAGTAGAGACCTTCAACTTTCTATATACTATAATATACCAAAACTTAAAATGGACACCTAACATCAAAAAAGTCATCAAAAAAGCACAACAAAGAATGTTCTTCCTGTGCCAACTCAGAAAACTCAGACTGCCCAAGGAGCTGCTGATACAGTTCTACAAAGGGATTATTGAGTCTGTCAGTTGCACCTCTATAACTGTCTGGTTTGCCTCTGACACCAAACAAGACAAACACAGATTTTAACGAATAGTTAGAACTGCAGAAAAAACAATTGCTGCCAGCCTTCCTTCCACTGAGGACCTGTATACTACATGAACCAGAAAGAAGGCTGTGAAATTATCTACAGATCCCCTCACATCCTACACATAAACTGTTTCAACTTCTTCCCTCAAGACGACTCTATAGGGCACTGCACACCAGAACAACTAGACACAAGGACAGTTTTTCCCCCCATGCCATCACTCTGCTAAACAACTCATCCCCACAACACTGTCAAATTACCTAGTAGGGCTGTGTTACTATTATCTTTCTCAACTTTATTTCATTATTTTCTTATGACTATAACTTTATTGCCTGTATTTTACAGTTTATATTAATTGTTTTATTTAGTATCCTAGTATGATTTATGTTGATTGCTTATTTAGTATCTTATGATTATCACTGTGTTATATCATGGTTTATGATGAATGTATTTTATGATGATTATGATCATGATTTATCACTTGTTGCTTGTATGTACACTGAGAGTTTATGCATTGGAGACAAATTCGTTGTGTGTCCAATTACACTTGGTGGCCAATAAAGAATTCTAATATGGAGGATCTACAATGCTTCAGTGCTTCTTGTGTATGTTGATATCTCCCCTTTTTAATCTTAATGACCCTATGTTAGTTTCATTTCTTTTAGAACTTGTGAATCAAGTTTGATATTAGAAGTACAAGAATTTTCAATGGGGGCAAGGAGAGTTGGTTGAAGAGATGAGATGCTGTGTAGAAGGACTGAATGCTAGGCAGAATAGGGAGGTGTGAACTTATTAGTTCTTAATAAGAAAATCCCTCCTGGTTTAATTTCTTGAATTAAAGGAAGCATATTTAAATTGCAAAATAATTATGTTTACTTTGGTTTTTATTTATTACATGGAGTATGCTTTTGTCCAAATGAATTCCTTTTTTGGTTTGGGAGAAAAATGCAGAATTGCTCCGGCATTCAGACAGAATACTGATGCAATTGAAATAGATCTCTGCTTGTTTCACCTGCCATTAAAATCTCATGATGAGATTGGATCATCTAAAATGCTTTAGGTTAGAATCAGAAGGAAGATTGCATTGAATAATTTCTTTTCCTTCACTGAAGTTTTTCAAACAGAAACCGCACAGTCACCTATCACGGATGGTGAAGTGAATCCTATAGTGTGTAGGGGGTTGATGACCTCTTAGATTTCTTCCAGTTCTTTGATGCTCTGATGGAAAAGAAGTTCTTAAATGGTTGGCTAAGGATGCATTTGGTCTGAAACATCAAAACTATCTATGGAGATTCTCTCTCTCTCTTTTTTTTAAATATTTTTTTTATTTTTCCAAACTCTCCCCCATACATATACCGTGATATTTATCAGATGTTAACATACATTCTTTTTACATTCATATATAAGACACTTTTAATAAAATGAAATAAATACATACACATGACTTTTGGTGTTGCTCGCCCATTTCCCCTTTCACTGCATCCACACTCGTTCTTCTCTACCTTCTTTCTCCCTTTCTTCTCTTCCCTACTTTCCTCTTCTTCCTCTCCTCTTCTCTTTCCTTCACCACTCTCCTCCCCTTTCTCCCCACTTCTCCTCTTCTCCTCCAACCTTCCTACTTCCTTCTCCCCTCCTTTACTCTTTTCTCTCTCCTCTCCTTTCTTCCCTCTCATCCCTCTTCAGATACAATTCAGGGGTACTATCCGAGCAACTCCTCTCTCCAGATTTCCCTATCTGTATTATATACAATAAGATTAATTTTATCTTACATTAATACTTCTATTTATCTAACCTTCTCGGTATATACTTCTATAAATATTTATACAACCTCCAGTTATTCAATACTGTGTCACCTGGGTCTCCCTCCTTATCTGCTCCTTCTTCTTCCATCTAAATTGATGTTAACTATCTTTTAACCGTATTCTCTTTTCAGCCAACCATAAAAAGTTCCCCAGATTTCATAGTAGTCTGACTCAGAGATTCTCAATCATCCAGGCCATGGTTGTCCCAAAGAGCTTTTCAAAAGACAACTGTTCTGTTTTTTCTTGAAAATGTTTCGTTTTTCAACAAAACAAAATGTTTTAAAGAAAACATTTAAGAAGCTTCTTGGATGAGAAGTGAAATGTTTTCAGGAAAAAAAAAACAAAGTCCAATCGCCTTTTGAAAAGCACCTTGAGAACACACATCAAAACTATTTTCAAGTCTCTCAAGTGTTATGTAGTGCTGTATAAGGATTCTGTCTTGAGTAGTTCTAACAATATTGTGGTCGCCAAGTATACAGTGAACTAATAAGGGAATGCTTTTATGTCAAGGAGATTGAAGACAAGTACATTTGCATTGTTTGTAGAGAAATGTTGTAAATTGGGATTTATTATGAATTTCGGAGAAGGGAAAGGAGTTATTTGGCAAGATGAGAATGTGCAAGATCAAATATTGAAGGAGAACAGGAGGGAAGCTTACATATAATAAGCCTCAGATTTTAAGATTGGATTACAAGAAGATTTTCCAAGCTATCAGCATAGATGTGGGAATAAGGGTAAGACATGAAAGAAGAATATGCAGGAGGGAGGGAGGCTCTGGGCATCTGTGTTTTTCAGAGCGTGGGAACCTTTAATTAAAACATGCAATTGCTGCTGCTTCAGTGAAATTTGACATGTGACCAGCAGTTCATAGTGTCCAAATTAATCTTCACAGTTCTCAATTATCCATAGCAGAATCCCTATTCCCTAAATTGGCGAATTGCAGTTTTATAAAATATCCTGGCTGGGAGTTGTTTTTCCCATACAGCGTTTAATTCACCATTTGCTGCTGTGTTTCTTGCATACTTTTGCTTTCTCGCGAATGTTGCTCTCACTGTAATATAAGAGTAAAAATTAGATCAGACTTCCATCAAGAAAAAGGAAGAGCAGCTGGCATGGGGAATTCTGTGACCTCCACAATCATCTTAGCACATGTATATGCTCCTTTAAAGCATGTGTAAAGTCAGTATTAAAATATGTCAGTTTCCTGCTACCTAATGTGGCTCAAATGGAAATGAGGTTGTTATATTATCATCAGGAGGTTTATTTATTAACCTTCCAAAAGATGGTCTGAACTCCATGGTTCTTTTCTTAATACAAGAAAACTAATGTAGAAGCCAGTTTGGTGTAGTGCTTAAAACAACAGCTAGAAACTGGGAGCCTAGCCCTGACTTAGGCACAAAGCCAGCTGGGTGACCTTGGGCTACAGGTAGTCCTCAATTTATGTCATTTGTTTAATGACAATTCAAGGTTATGACGGCCCCAGAAAAGTGACTTACCACCCAACATCAAAGTTACAGCCATCATACCACCCTAGTGGTCATGTGATTGCAACTTGGATGCTTGTTAATCAGCTCACATTTATGATGGCTACAGTGTCCTGCAATCCCAGGATTGCAATTTGCGAACTTCACAGTAGGCTTCTAACTAGCAAAGTTAATTGGGGAATGTGGATTTTCTTAACAACTCGTGATTAATGCCCTCTGAAAAAAATGGTCATAAAATCAGATCCAGCCACATGAAGATTCATTTAATTGCTTCGTGAAGTGAAATTCCAGTCCCAGTTGTGGCTGTAAGTTGAACAATGCCTATAGTCACTTTCTCTCAGCCCTAGGAAGGAGGCAATGGCAAACTGCAAGGACTTGTTCAGGCAGTCTCTGAGAATGAGAGATAATTGGATGGAAGAAAAAAAATATAGAGGCTCAAAAACTGATGTATGAACCAAGAAGCCCCAAATTTAAGTATCACCTCTGCCACATGGGCTTACCCAATTGAGACAATAATACAAATCTTCCTTATGGTTTTGTTGTTAAGTATATAAAATAATATTTGAATACAGGTACTCTTCAACTTCCAGAGGGTGGGGAGGGAAAAATGCTAGCAAATGCCACTGTTATGAAAGGCTCAGGATGCTGGTGGGGGAGGGGAAATGCTGGCATTTTTTTAACATTTTGAGCCCTTCAGAACAATAGTGTTCACTAGCGTTTTGCCAGATTTGAGATCTGCCCCTCAGTACATTGGAGATATGAACCTCAAATGTTTGAAAATGCTAGCAAACACCTAGGTTATTGCGATTGCTCTCTCCTGTCAGGCAAGGAAAGGACCTGAGCATCCAGCTGTGTTGGGAGGCCTGAGCCTTCCCTCTGCCAACCACACCTAGGACCGCTTCCTGGCATTCTGATGAATGACCCAGCTGGTTGCTTAGTAACCACAACTGGCTGAGCCGAGATTGTGGGTATTGAGTGAAGTGGTCATGTGGCATCTGACTTAATGACCATTTCTCTCAGTGACTGAGATTCTGGGCCCAGTTGTGGTCGTAGGCGGAGGACTTACCTGTATGTCAAAAAATTAATATAAATATATGATTACATTGTTACTAACAGAATCGTATTTCTTGTTATTCATTCTTGTTTGCTTCTCTCTGCCAACATAATTACCCCGTTCACCATGCTTTCTACTCCATGCTGTTTGATACTTGTCCATAAACTTGTCCTTTTCTGCTTGTTTGGTATACCTTTCAACCAACCTCAGTTGTTTTCCTGTGGGAAGGTTTAACTCATGTCATCCTTTAAAGAGAACCTTGAAGAGAAGTGTCTCCAGATGAATCTAAATGGAATTTCTTTTCTTTTCTTTTTAATTTTTTCTGTTTAGGAATGGTCAGAAGAAGTTTTCAGTCTGGCAACAAACCTGTTGGCACAGAACATGTCCAGGGATGCTTTTCTGGAAAAAGCGTAAGTACCAAATTCCTTACTGTGTGGGAAGTTGCTTCAGTTTCTTATGTGTCAGCTTCCTTTTCTTTTTGAAGGAATTATTGCTACCAATTGTTTGCATGATGATGGATTACTGCCTCTATAAACATGCTTTTTCCTCTTTTCCCACTGAGATTGCAAACTAAACATCTTTTTAGAAACAGAACTAAGAAGCTCAGCCATGATGGCTCAAATAGGTGTAGTTTGAGCTTTCGTTAGCCTCATCCTAATACTTTATGTAATATGCTTCCTATTCTGGGAATGAACATATAAGGGGGGGGGGGCAGAGCAATAGATAGTGTGTTAAGCTACTCTATAGTTCATGTTTAGGCCCCAGAAATATTCTTTCTGATTCCTGATTGTGAAGTATTGGAATGCTGAAGTCCACAATTTTGCCACTTAGCTTATGCATGGGGAAAGGAATCTTTTCATCCTTATTTATGGTTACGTGGCAGAAAGCTCTATTATTCAGGAAAGATCTCTGTGATACATTTGGCATTTCATGAGCAGAGAAGAAAATCTGCATCATCCTGAGAAGTCTCCTGAGAACCTTGGAAGATGTTCCATTAAAAGTTAGAGCAGGAACCTGAACTACGTTCTTTAAACGATTAGTTTGAATCCTTCAAGCAGTAAGGATTCGTAAGTGACCAAGTTTGTTCTGTTTTTAGCAGTAGATTCATGATCAGACAACTTGTCCCGATTTGACTGGGACCAGATGGATATTGCACTTACATTATAATTTTTATAAGACAGAAGGAGGGTTTAGTCATTTTATTAAAAAAATGAAAATCTTATGTGTTTAAAGTTATATGTTGTTCTGTTAAAATTTGAGGCTCCTTGCTCAGCATGCTCTGGGATGACTACCACTAGTTTTGTAAACTTAAAAAAGAAAGATATAAAAGACTTTTCAGCATGGAACTCTAGGAGCAATCTCCACCATCACCACCACAACTATCACCACACAACTTTTTTCTCTGGAGATTGATTCCACCAATTCCCTGGATAAAATCCCAGCATTGAATCCCAGTAGAATTCTGAATAGAATTCATTTGAATCTTTACTTCAGTGGATCTGCAGTGGTAACAATATTTAGCATGCATTATCTTAAACCCAGTGGTGGGATTCAAATATGTGAACAATCGGTTCTCTGTGTGGATGCCGCTTCTGGAAGTCTATTCTGGGCCTGGGCAACAAAAAATTAGCTACCGATTCTGCTGAACTGGTGGGAACTGGCTGAATCCCACCACTGCTTAAACCTGCCAGTCAACATAGCATAAATAATAGTGGCCAGTTCCAGAACCATATCCATATTCTTATTGACTGGCTAGCTGGAAATAGCAAATCTGAAATTCTGACACTGCTGCTTAAGATTGTAAACAATAAATGACAGGCTTATCTCCTTACGATGTGCTATCTATTATTAGCTAAACAATAAATGGCTATAAGAGTTCCACCTCCCTTTTCTTAATTGCTTGTCCCTTTGCCCTCATAAGCAAATAACTGTCAATCTGTTCCTGTGAATCTGTAGGCAGGATGTGTTGATCCAGAGGGCTTTGAAAACAAAAGTACAAAGGGTGGTGTTGATGACAACATCCTGGGGCAAAAATAGTTGACACTTTTTTCAGCTTAAAGAGGAAACGCCTAAATATAGCCAAGTTTATCTACAGACATGCAGATGATTGAATAAGAATAAATGGAGGTATATTTAAACTACATGTTATACACAAGCATATGTAATGAAATCATGGTGAAATGCTGTTTTGGGGTAGAAAATGTAATACACAGAAAGGTGTGTTCACTTTCCTAACGCTTTCATAGCTTAATGTCTTCTATAAAAGAATTCCTCAAGAATTAACAGCTTTTCAGCACCACATGTTCCAAACGGATGTTTCCTGCTCTGTAGATGAATCCTTTTTGAAAAATCTAATGGATTAGGGCAATGCAAAGAATAAAATCATTGATACTCAGATTTAGGTTCCACTAAAGAAGTACAGATGAACTGCATTGCCAAGATTTCTCAGACTTCCTTATGAATTAACTGGAATAATAACAATGTTTTCTTTAAACCAAAATTATAAATATTATACTGGTAATTTAATAAGTTGCAGTGTCTAACCTGTTTATATGGCAGGAGAATAAACAAGGGATAGGATCTTCCAATAAGAAAAGAAGAAGGATTTGTTTGAAGATTAAGTGAATATAGAGTTGAAATTTTTCAGCAAAAGGATTTAATCCTGCCTGCAGCAATTTTCATTTCTCCCTTTTTTCCTCACTCCCATGCCAGCTTCTTAACTTCAGGGGGTAAAACTAGCGAAAAGCATTGGAAGCATAGTATTGCTTTTCTCTTCCCATCATTTCTGCAATTCCTGACAGCTTGATTCATTATGTATAAGGTAGCTACTGTATATCATACATTCACGGATAAGCCAAGAATTTTAGATCCTCAAATACATCCCCCAAACTGGGTTCAGTTTGTCCATGGATAGTCTTATCTACAGTCATGCAGATGTATACAGTAATAAGCTTTTTATGAAACAATGTAGATTCATTTCAAGCAAGTGTTTTGGGACAATGGAGATGATGGCATTTGCTCTGGGAAAGCAAAGAGGCCATTTGATTTAATTGAAACTATCTGCAGGGCCTCAACCACTTCAGATCAATGCCACGAGAGAAGGTTCTTATCAATTCCCTCTTTCATTACTGACCAAAGTACTTTCACACTGGGTGGCTTTGGGTCTGCCTACAACATGAAGCAGAATCAGCCTGCCTACAACAACTTTGGCCAGTGCAGAGGGAGCTTCAGGCAGGGCAGCTCTGTCCTGCATGGAGTGTGTGACCCAGCCAGGAGGTCATTGTGGTAAGCACTGCAGACACACTTGTCTCCTACTGATTATTCACCAATACTTATTAGGCAGTTTAGCATCTGGATGCACTTCATCCAGATCCAGCAGAACGGGCAGATCCCATCAGCCATAGATTGTTGACTAGTGCGGACTAGAACACAGGCTTTTTCCACAGTGGCCCCTACTCCATAGAACATCCTCTCTTCGGAGATCAGAATAGCTCCAACCCTTTTAGCCTTTCATAAGACCCCAAAAACCTGGCTGTGTTCCCGTGCCTGGGGCATTGAATATGTTAAGGGCTCCATTTCCTAGTTCCAGTGCTAACTAGCCAAGGATCTCAACTGCTATGTATATTTATTTTGGCTGCTTCTGTTGTTTTTATTGTTTTAAAATGTTTTAGTATTTTGATTGTAATATGTTTTTTTTAATTGTAAGCTGCCCAGAGTCATTGACTGAGATGGATGGCTATAAAAATTGAATACATAACATGCATGCATACATACATACCAGTGGTGGGATTCAGCCAGTTCGTACCACTTCGGCAGAACCGGTAGTTAACTTTTTGTTGCCCAGGCCCAGAATGGACTTCTGGAAGCAGCATCTACACAGAGAACCGGTAGTTCACATATTTGAGTCCCACCACTGATACATACATACATACCTGACTAGAAGGCATCTGGTGAACATTAATAGGCCTGGTCTGTTTACATAAAGTATCCCTTCAAAACCTCACAGGGCCCTATGTTATTGATATTTATTTCCAATTAACCAGCTGAGTCTGTCCCTCTCTTTTTACCCATCATTCCTACTTCTGAAAGAAAAATGGCTTTCTCATGTGGCTAAAGAGGGTCTAAAATCCACACTGATACGAGTGAACTGTTTGAATAGAGCTGTGCCATTAGCAGCTTTTGCAAGAACACAGAAGTCACCTAAGAGGTCATCAAGTCCATCTGTCTGTCCACTGCAGGGTTCACTGCACTATTTCTGCATGGATGAAGTATTCCAATTTTCTATATCCATAACCTATTTCAAGCCATGTCTTTTTAATGAACAGAGTACAGATTCTGTATATGAATACAGAATTAATATACATATAATAGATCATTATACATGTAAGAATAGTGTAAAACAAACCAGCTTGAACGAAATTCTATTTTTGTTTTAAGTCACTGGGGGAACTCGATTATTCCCTCAGAAGGTGCACTTAGAAATTCATTACAGGTAAATATCATTTTCTTAATGTTTAGATGCATTAAGCTTTTTTTGGAAACAGTTTTGGTGACGTTATAATTTTCTTGAATAGAACAAAGTACAAGGTTGTTTTATGGTCAACAATAGATAAAGCAAGTTTTAATATTGTTGCAATGATTTCTCATCAACACATTATTTTCTTAGGTACACAAAACTTAAATTGCAAGTCACTACAGATGGGCGTATCCCTTTGAAGAAGTAAGTTGGGTTCCATTATGACCGTTTAGATTGTTGGAAGCTGTAAAATGTCATTGCATGTTCTATAATCTATAGTATTATGAAACTGACTTTCTAGGCACCATTTAAAAATAGAAGCATGCCTTGAAATTTCAACATTGTACTCTTCACTGTATGATGGTCAAGCTGTGTTTGGATTATACCATTTCAGGTTGTAAATAGGGGGGTGTCTTTGGTTGTTTTACCATACAAAAGAACTCACTCTCCCCTTCTGCAAACCACACACAGACATGCCAACATAGATAGAGAGTTAGCATGTGACAAAGAAAACACAACTGGAAACTTTTGTTCTGTAAAAGAAATATAAGTACAGAAGAGCATTCAATCCTATGAAGCCTCCCTTGGGTTAACCATACACTAAGCCAGAATAGTGGCAAGATGTCAGAATGAAGAGTTATGTTTCTCATATAGCTAGTCTGAAATACACTCTCAATTAGCCTGCTATCCATAAGTGCGATTAAGTACATATGACATAATCAATGTTGACGTATGGTCAACTACTTGTTGATTGATGTTCCCTATGTGGAATAGAAGGAATGGGGGGGGGATTTAATCCTTTACTTTAGGCAACATAATGTCTCTGGCAAATCATATGGGATATCCAATTATAGTGTGCGAGGATACAACTCAAGGTTAGATTAACCACCCCAGTGGGAACAAAATCTTTGTTTCAGAAATTAAGAATTGGAAAAGACCATGGCTGAGGCACATAAAAATAAAGCTGAAGAGTGAATCAGATTGGCTGTGCAAGGCTTTTCAGTTTGTTTGCTAATGGCAGCCCAGTAGTTTCCTAGATTACTATTTAGGTGGCAGATAAGAACATGGAAACATTGTGGAGGCCATAGATTGGTATCAGCCACTTGGTCTGTAGGGTAGGGATGTAAATCAGGTGTTTGCTGAATCCCAGGTTCCATCAGCATGGGTCGAAAGTGAGTGATAGCAGGAGCTGTGCTTCATAAATATCAACTGGATCTCCAGCATGGTTCTAGAATATTATTTGAGCTTGTTCGGCAAGGGAATGTACACAATAACACATGCAGAACTGAAAGGGCAAGAACTATTTTCTAGCAAATTCACTCTAACAGAATCATCCACACATCTACCTACATCCAAAATATATCTTACTAATATATAAAACTCAGTTTGAAAAATTGTGCATCCTAAGCTTCAACGACTTAACATTGCTTGTGTCACCTTGTCCAAAATAATGTGGGGTAACAGATTTGAACTGATTTTTCTGTAATGTCTGAATTGGTTCTAAAGTTAGATGGAGAGTAATGATATTTAGATGGCATTGAGTATATGAATAAAGAGTTAGCCAACCATAGGAGTTCATTGGAGAGATAGAGACAGAGAGACGCACACACGCACACACACATACACACACACAGAGAGAGAGAGAGAGAGAGAGAGAGAGAGAGAGAGAGAGAGAGAGAGAGAGAGAGAAGCAATCCTTTGGATAGTGTAATGCCAGCAGACCAAGAATATATGATGGATTAGTGAAGAGCCTTACTCTTTTTTTTTTTTTTAATTTTGCAGCATTTATCGCTTATTCTCCTCTGACAGAAAGCGTGTTGAGACTGCACTGGAAGCTTGTAATCTTCCATCTGCTAGAGTAAGTATTGAAACCTTTTTCCTCTGATTTTAATAAGAAACGTTGACCTCTGCTTCTCTTCCAGCCATACAATCCAGCCACTCTGATGTTAGTTCTAGTGTGTGTCAGTTCTAGAATTTTTCAAGCACCAATAAGCTTATATGCTAGTCTCTGGGTGCATCCTATCACTCAGCATTCTAATGTGATTCCAGCTTAGCAAATTTGTTGTATCTACAGTACTGTACTCTTAACTGGCTTTTTTACTGAAAGATATTGGCTGTTGTTTTAACGAGTAGCACTGGGGTAGAAAAAGAAAAATATGTCAGAACCCCAACAGGGATTTAGATGTTCTGGAGAAATGTATTCAGCGTTTTGCCAAATTCCAGCAGGGCAAGAGAATACCATGTCATGCGTTTCCCCCAAACAATCTAAAGTGTTTCTATTTGAATCTAAAGAAGAAGAGCTCTAGGGGTGGTTCTCAGTGGCAGTTCGTCTCCTACACATTTTGGAGAGTGAAATCTTGAGTCTGAAATGATGTATGCCCCCATCTTTCAAATTGGGATGGGTGGTAAAACCTTTTAAGGACTACATTATAAAGCACCATTTTTTAAAAAAAATGCACTGTAAATCTTTTGACATAAGGTTAAACAGTAGAAGCAACTTTGCCATAGAAAACCTGAACAGAAGCAGAGTTTGTAGTAAGTGCTCAATCCTGATTACTGATAGCCAAACAAGAGATGGAGAAACTCCTGGGTAGGTGGAACGGAGAGAGCCTGGTGAGCGGATGTGTGAGGATATGTGATATATTGTCAACTTTTGGTTTAATTAATGTAGAATTTGTCTGTGAAGGAAAAATGTAAAATTATTTAATTCATACTTTCAAGTACATCCTGATCTGTGCTGATCATAGACAAAAGCATTCACTATGGGACAGTGTCTCATCAGTCTCTTTCTGCAGACAAAATTGATTCCCTTTGATGGGGAGAGACACTGAGGATTATCTGATTAGTAAGCTTTCCTCCTACATGCCACAAAAATGCATATGGGATGTTAAGAATTCTCCAAAAATAAAAGGCACCAAGAAAAATATTATGCAGCTTTAATAGTATAAAGAGGAAGGGAAATCACCATGACAGAAATATGCAAGAACTATTACAAAGAGGGCTGAAAATTATGTCCTGGGAAGCAAGATAACATTCAGAAGTAATTCAGACAGACTCCCTCTGGTTCATTGGGATAAATTTGGGGAGGAGGTATAGCACAATCATGCTGGCAAGCTTCTGTTATTATAGCCTATCTCGATAAGATATAGTTCTAGTCTTCCTGCAGAGTTGATTTTCTGTTCTGGTCTGCCTAATGGGCTGACTGATAGCCACCCACAAGCTACAGAGATGAAGTTGGACACATTTAATGTTTAAGCAGCAATGTTGAAAGGGGAAGTATTCCAGATACTCTAGTTCAAGATGACCTCTGGTTTGTTCAGTCAAAGACAACATTCTGCCCATTTTACAGCTAGGTACTGCAACTAAATTCTTCAAAATGAAAGAAAATAAATCATTTTGGTCATGACTAAGTTTAAACCCAATTCGGTTTATGGTTACAGGGGTTGAGAAGAAGGTTAAAAGTTTTGAAAGAGTAAATAATACAAGGGGATATACTAGCTTACAGGAAAAGACCTAATATGCTTAAAAGAGCTAAAATCAGAACATTTTTGTACTTTTACAAAAAATACTTACTCAAGCACAGTCCCAATCACTAAATGCTAAATGGTTGTGATACTGAACTACTAATTTAATAGCTGCTAGTGCATCAAAATAATTGAAAAAACCCTGGATAAATAAGAGGCACTGTGTAAAAGTAGTTGCTGTTGGAAGTATGTCATGTATGAGAAGTTGTACATGATTATACAGTATTTGAACAACATTTTTTTCAAAATGCATATACTTATTATTCTGCAGAAATCTGCCACTGAGTAACATTTCTGTCCGCTCCCTTTCACTTTGTTATCTCACTGCAGTGGTTGACTGATATATGTGCAATTCACCATGATTACATCAGGATGAGGCATGCATTTGGAGCCCTACACCTTAGAACAGTGGCCCCCAACCTTTTGGGCACCAGGGACCAGGTCTACAGCCCGGGGATTGTGCACCCCTATCTTAGAAGACATCTAGGATTGACTTTGACAAGAACAGAGTTGGAGTTAGGATTTGGCTAGGAGATTTTGTGAATAGCATAACTTTTAATTTTCAGCAACAAGTAAACGTGTAATGAAAGAAATCCAGTGCATGTTATAAGAAATGTTGAAAAATAAGAATTTATTTTAGGAAGATAACAACAGGAAAATATTTTTTAAATCCACAACTGGTTAATAGCTTTTGTTGTTGATAATTGCAAAGTCATGTCCGACCCCTCGCGACCCCATGGACAACGTTCCTCCAGGCCTTCCTGTCCTCTACCATCTTCTAGAGTCCATTTAAGTTCACGCCTACTGCTTCAGTGACTCCATCCAGCCACCTCATTCTCTGTCGTGCCTTTCTTCTGTTGCCCTCAATCTTTTCCAGCATTAGGCCCTTCTCCAGTGAGTCCTTCCTTCTCATTAGGTGGCCAAAGTATTTGAGTTTCAACTTCAGAATCTGGCCTTCTAAAGAGGAGTCGGGGTTGATCTCTTCCTTGCAGTCCAAGGGACTCGCAGGAGTCTTCTCCAGCACCATAGTTCAAAGGCCTCAATTCTTTGTTGCTCAGCCTTTCTTATGGTCCAACTTTCACAGCCATACATTGCAACTGGAAAAACTATACACACTTTTGTTGGCAGGGTGATGTCTCTGCTTTTTAGTATGCTGTCTAGATTTGCCATGGCTTTCCTCCCCAGGAGCAAGCGTCTTTTAATTTCTTGGCTGCAGTCCCCATCTGAGGTGATCTTGGAGCCCAGGAAAATAAAATCTGTCACTACCTCCATTTCTTCCCCATCCATTTGCCAGGAATTGGGAGGACCGGATGCCATGATTTTGGTTTTCTTAATGTTGCGTTTCAAGCCAACTTTTGCACTCTCCTCCTTCACCCGCATCAAGAGGCTCTTTAGTTCCTCTTCACTTTCTGCCATTAGAGTGGTATCATCTGCATATCTTAGGTTGTTGATATTTCTCCTGGCAATCTTAATTCCAACTTTTGATTCATTTAGCCCTGCCTTTCTCATGATGTGCTCTGCATGTAAGTTAAATAGGCAGGGCGACAGTATACAGCCTTGCCTGACTCCTTTCCCAATTTCAAATAAAAGTGAAACAAAAAGATGCATAGTTTGAAGGGGTTTTTTTTGTTAGACTTTTGAAAGGAATTTACTGGTTTTGGCGACATACATACCCTTCAATTAACTAAATGCAATGTGGTTCACTATTATAGAAAATAATTTTAATACAAATATTTAAATGAAATTAATTTTTTCAGTTATTATGGGAAATAACAAAAACAAGATAACAAAAACTTAATGTAGTGTTTCTCCATAAGGAGACATGCCAGAATTCCTTTTTAAAATGCTAAAACGTTTTTTAAAAAACTGTAATCACCAAAAATGAAAGTTATAGATGGAAAATACTGCATTTCTATTAAAAAGTAAACAGATTCATTTTAAATTACCAGATTTATATGGAAAAGATTTGTGATTGGCCAATAATGGATAAAAAAATTACAGTTGTCAGAAAAGACTTCTTGATTGGCTCTGAAATGTTTAGAGTAATTGGTTTTCAATTTCAGTCACTTTTATTCAAATTGATGACCTTTTCAAACTACTTTGAGAGTTGAGAAAATTTCTCTAGAGCAATATTTGGAAATAAAAACAATACAGCAACAGTTGGCAGGAAGTATAAGGTAAGAATAGGAAGGGAGTTCCCTATTTGGTGGCAGATAAAGAGCTAGAGAGGAAATAAAACAGTCTAACCAGATCAGAATAGCATTTGGATCTTACAGATATGGAAGCTGCTCAGTCTTCTTAAAAATATTTTTGTTAAGATTTTTATATAAAAAACAACTGAAAGAAAAAAAGAAAAAGAATACAATTTTTCACCTTTTAAGGTAGCTACTTCCCACTCTCATCACCAGTACAATTTCCTAATCGTTTCATCAGATATTCTTAGTTCCATAACTCATCTTCTAGTAATAAACAAATAATTACATCTTCTTCTTTCCCAATTGTCAGCAAAAACTCCAGAGCTCTAAAATATTAAATTTAACAAAATATAAAACTCCATTTCTCAACCATAGGCAAAACTCCCTTTAAAAAGCATAAAAAGGTCCCAGTATCCTCATTTAAATCTAAATTTTAACCTCAAAAACAGAGACATTTCTTCTTCAAGAAAAAAAAAAACAAATGACTTCAATACACAACACATTAACATGGGCTATGTCAAAAGGACATCTCCCACCGTAACTATGGTCAAATAAATCCATTTTTTAGCATAAGGAATTCCAGCAGTTGTTGATCTTTGTTATAAATTTCTTCTGTATTTCAAGTAGTCTCTTTTTGTAAATCTAGCAAAACACAATTAGGAAGCTGTTCAGTTGGGCAATCAAGATGACATACAGTGCTCCAATTTGTGAAAGTTGGTCAGTAATGGAAACTTGTAAATTTTTGGTTTTAACAGCATAGCTGAAAGAATGTTACATATGATTCTATTAGATGGGTAGAAATATTTTTACGATAGCAATTGTGAAATGCTGATTTTAGCTTGACAGTTATTCCGGGGATACATAAGTTATATTTCTGTTTTATATTATTTCAACTTTTACAGAAAATAAATAATGCAGTGCAAGCAATGCATTCTTGTTCTTATTGATTATAGGAAAATGAATTTTGAAGTTGGGAAAATGAATAATTCCACCACATATAATTTACATTCTACTTCCAACTGCTTGCTTTCCCTTGTTGTATGACAACAAACTGGACTGAGGTTGACATTTATGAAATTTTGATTTAAAGGCTTCACATCTAGCATTCTTCAAGACTAAGGACAACCCCTTCTCAGATTGACCCATTAAATCAAAATTGAATTCCATTTTTTCATTTTTTTTCTGATAAGTCTACAGTCTCAAGGTATTCAAGTATAGTTTGAGATACTGTATCTCTGCACCATTGAAAATGGGAGAATGTGATGCTGACTTTGTTTGCTGGAGGATAGATAGGATGCAGACCTCCTTATGGAAGATAATTGTAAAGCAACACAGATTAAAAATAATACAGCAACTTGGAGGAGTTCCTACTGATGGGCTACGAGCATGCATTTGGTGCATTTAAACAATATATGTAAATATATATATATACATTGCTTACTGGTGTACACCGCTTAGAGAGTGCTTGCACTTAAAGCGGTATATAAGTCTCATAAATAAATAAATAAATAAATAAATAAATATTAAAAACTAGAAAGTCAAACACGATCTGTCTGTTCTACCCAAGAATGTTTTCTTGAGCAGTCAAGCCTTGCTTTGCAAACCAGTGAGACATTTATATTAACTGTTTCTAAATTTCAGAGGACTCTAATTTTGGCATGTTGTAATGGTCTCTCCACAGCAGTTTTGGAGAGTCAATACAAAAAAGTCCCATATGAACTGAGATAGTTCCCTTTGGCCAAGGGGCCATTGAAACCACAGCTCATGTCCTGTTATGTATTTTGCACCCTCTATACAGATTCATGCACTCATTTTATAACTCTTTATCTGACAAAATATCTGGGAAATTCGGATCTCTTTTATGTACAGTGGTTACTATTGGATCAGTATGATATAGGTTCTTTGAACATAGCTAAATTCTGCTATATTGTCTGTAAAATTAAGCAGACTTTGGATGCCCACTGGTGATCTCATCACTATCTGTAGTATACTATTATGTCTTCTTCTGTTTTGTTTTATTTTGTTTTAACATTTTAATTTTTAATTCTGTTCTGTAACCATAAATAAAGATTGATTGTAACAAATATTCAGCAAAGCACCAAGGAGGTACAGGAGCCAAGTAAATTAGAAGAAATGTAGTAGAACTGTTAGCAGATTGAAAGTTTTGAAAAAGACTAAACAATTGAGAAGGAACAACAACTTTGAGAAATCATTACTTTACATGCTGTATTTTAATTCCTCTCCAGAATGATTCCATTCCTCAAGACGACTTCACTCCAGAAATATACAGGGAGTTTTTGAGCAACTTGTGTCCTCGACCTGAAATTGACCACATCTTCGTAGAACTGTAAGGAGTTGTAGACACCGACAGTTTTCTTCACTTCTGTATTTGTTATAATATTTTTCCCAATGGAAAATTGCTTTATTCCAGTTCTAGCATCATCCTTTGATCACCAGAGTTTGGGATTATTTTGTTTGTATTATTTTAATGTATCAGCTGTTCTAAGAGCCACAACTTTTCTCTATAAGGCTCTGCCACTTTAGCTGATCTCTTGAACATTAATAATACAATATTCCTAATGTAATGTAACCGTCAGATGATATTTATCTTCTCACATAACTGGTTTGAACTCCAGGTAAACTAAGTGGTCAGGAGGTACCCACTGGGCAGTACATGCCTTGATAATCTTTTCAACATAGCAAAAAGATAAGTCAGAAGACAATGTAGTACAGTACCTATTGCCAGTGCTTGCATTCAATATAAAATTCAATTGACAGCTGTAAACAGTTTAACAATGAATATCACATGTATTCTTTTTCTTATGGTTTTAATAGTCATGCCTTTGGTATGGAATATCTTAGGATTTAGGGGGACTTTAACTGTAGATCAGGGATAGTCAACCTTGGCTCTTTTATGACTCGTGGACTTCAAGCCAGCTGTGCTGGCTCAGGAATTCTGGGAGTTGAAGTCCACGAGTCATAAAAGAGCCAAAGTTGACTACTCCTGCTGTAGATGCATGAAGGAGAATACTGACACCAATATGGATACAGTTAGAATTATCTGGAGAGAGAAAGAAAGTTGGAGGAGGACATGATTGAAATGGAACAATTCTTGTTAGACAAATAATTAAATTCTTTTCTCTGCTACCACACTCTCTTCAAGTTCTGTGTTTTAAATCTTTCCTCTCAAAATTGCTCCAATTTTTAAAAATTGGTGCCAGAGCTTTTAAACACACATTCTTTTGTCATGGGTTATGAGTTACATAGAATTTCCCAATCTGGTTTTTCTGATGTTTTAGCTATAGCTCTATAATTTTATTCTCTCCCTAAAGGATGTTGGTAGATGCTGCTTCTGCAGCACTGTGTCTTGATGGTATTTGATGATCATATGAGGAAAAGTGGCAGGACTATTTGCAATATAAACTTGTGGCAGTGGCTGTTCTGAGTGAGCCAATGAGGGTCTGATGAGTTTGGGTCAAATAGAAAAAAATAATATCATTATGGGGATGCTTTCATCTTTAACAAATTGTCCCATATGACATTAAGAAAGGCATTATTGAAGGTCGCAGATGTAGATCATATGATCTTGGGACATGGCAACAGTCATAAATATGAGCCAGTTGCCAAGCATCTGAATTTTGATCATGTGATCATGGGGAGGCTGCAAAGGTTGTAACTGTGAAAAATGATCATAATTCACTTTTTTCAGTGCCGATGAAACTTTGAACAGTCACCAAATGAACTTTTGTAAGTCAAGGTCTACCTGTATAGTCAAGACAGTGAAGGCAGATATTCAGGAACAATAGTTACTTTAAATCCAGTAAAATTAATAGTAACTGTTAGCCTATCAATCCTCTCTATGTTGTAGCTTCAGGCTTAGAGATAGTCCTTGAGTTATAGACTTAGCATCCTTGGCAGTGTTCTCCATCCCTTCTAGTCTTTAATACAATGTGGGAGAGAGGAGGAAGTTACATGAAGCTCAATAAAATGGAATATAATCAAACAACTAGTCCATTATCGGTGTGAACCTACGCTTCAAGAGTTTGTTCTCGTGTGCATTAGCACATCCAGGAAACATAACAGAAGGAGATACGTAGGATGCTTGCTCACATTCCTTTTCTTTTTCTTTATGTTTCAATGGTTTTTTCTTTTTATCAGAGGGGCAAAGAGCAGACCGTATCTAACTGTTGACCAGATGATGGAATTTATAAACTTCAAGCAGCGAGACCCAAGGTTAAATGAAATTCTCTATCCGCCCTTGAAGCAAGAACAGGTTCAACAACTGATTGAAAAATATGAACCCAATAATAGTTTGGCAAAGAAAGGTCAGTATTTGTCATTTTCTTCTATATTACAGTTCTGACTCCAAGCAATTACAGTGGACAGATATGCCTTGTGGCACATACCAGTTCATAGTCAGTGACATTACTAGCATGCCTACCTAAGATTTTGCAGTAGTTACAGAATAAATATGTTTGCTTAGTGAACAAAGCAAGTTAAGCTTCCCTGTTGCTTTTCATTTCATAGGATAGATTATTCAGAGCAATGTAAATGTAATCACCAGGACAATAATTAATTTACTTAGAATTTGAAAACTGGGGAGGGGAGCATAGATGGGAAGGGATAATCTAGTACAGAGGTCCCCAAACTTTTGGGCAACAGGGACTGGTTCCGTGGAGAGAGGTTTTTCCGGAGAGTGCATGGTTTTGTGTGCTGCCTGCATCCCGCGGATGGGGCTTTGTGGCCCTGTACCAGTCCACAGACTGGGGGTTGGGGACCCCTGATCTAGAAAACCATCCTTATATCACTGACTTGCAGCAAAAGATTTCTGCTGCTTGATAATGCCAGTGGTGGTTTTAGTACAGTCTCCTCTGTACTGATGAGGTGGTACAGGTAGTTCACAACTTACAACCATTCATTTAGTGACTGTTCAAAGAGACTAAAAAAAGTGACTTAACGACCATTTTACATACAACCGTTGCAGCATCCCCAGGGTCACATTCTCAAAATTCAGGCACTTGGCAACTGGCATGTATTTATGACAACTGTAGTCTCCAGGTCATGTGAACACTGTTTGTAACCTTCCCAGCTGCTTCTAACAAGCAAAGTTAATGGGAGAAGCCTGATGTGCTTTACAACAATGTGGTTTTCTTAAACAATGGGAGTGCTTAATAACTGTGGCAAAAAAAGAATTGTAAAATGGGGCAAAACTCACTTCATAACTGCCTTGGTTAGCAGTGGAAATTTGGGGTTCAGTTGTGGTCGTAAGTTGAGGACTACCTGTAGTTATGCTAAGTGGGCTTCTGTACAGATAGAGGTGTACTCCGTCATCTCCTCGGAAAGGTATTTTTTTAGGGAAACCAGTAATAATTCTATTGACCAAAACTGGGCTTTCTATCAGATTCTTTGCTTACATTCAGTTAAGCATATGCATTGCAATTGCCTGGCATTTCAACATAATGTTGTATTTATGCACGATTCTGCTTTTATTTTCACTAAGAGTATTTTGCAGGCTTCCTTGCTTGTGAAACAATTCCATGACAATAGGCACAGGCTGATTAGGTATGGGAGAGGAAGCATCATTGAAAGGGAGCTAATTAACAAAAGGCTAATTCAACTTTAGTATTTGAGACTTACTGAGCCAAAATGTCTTAATTTTAGAATTAAAGTGGGATTTTACATGTAGCTTTATTTTTTCTCTGAACACTTTAACTTCCCTACAAAGGGTTGATTTTTTTTTCTCCAAAGTCCTGAAAAGTGCTTTATGTTGAATAGGAATCTTCCTTCCTTCCTTCCTTCCTTCCTTCCTTCCTTCCTTCCTTCCTTCCTTCCTTCCTTCCTTCCTTCCTTCCGTCCGTATTGACTCCTGGCGACTGCCTTTAGTAGTCCCTGAAGTTTTCTAGGCAAAGTGTTTTGTTTTTTTTAAAGAAGTGGTTTGCCATTGCCTCCTTTCTTGAGGGAGTGACTGGTCAAATGAGAGGCAGTAACTGATCAAAATCAACCAGCTGGCTTCATGCCTTAGGCAGGACTAGATAGAACTCACAGATTCCAGGTTTATAGCGTGATGCCTTAACCACCACACCAACTGGCTTTCTGATCTCTTTCACTAGCCGTAAACTGCCTTTCTGTCATCCTCTTAGATAAATTAACTTTAAAAGTAAATAATTTCCCCCCACTTTTTTCCTTCCAACCCAACCTTCCAAGACTGAGATGCTTTCCTGCCAAAGACTCCATGATTTTCTTCTTCTTACCAGAACATCATGATTGGAAATTATGGGAGTTTAAGTCTCATATACCTGGAGGGCACCTCTTTAGAAAAGTCCAAACTACTATGATTAAATAGAAAGAACAATCTTTGTCATTGCTGGCTATCCTTGAAATTAGCAGTTGGTTTACTGGCCACAGTTTCAAATTTTAAATGGGTTTAGGGTGTAAGGGACTTTCTGTAAAATTGTAAAATTTAGTTCTTAATATCAGCAAATTAGAATATGTCCTGTTACCAGACTCAGGTCTTTCTGTCATCTCCATGAAGACTTCTTTTTCTGTGCTGTTCCAAAACTGTGGAATGGTCTTTCTCTCCTGTTCTCTCAATGTTTAAGAAATTGCTAAAAATACAGGCTTTCAAGTATGACATGGTTTTAATATTTATTTTGTTATTTTCAACCTGGAGTTAATTTTTTTCTATTCTGTTTATCTTTTGAAATTTCAACCCGCCAGAGCTGAAAGTGGTGGTGGTGGATTGAAGCTATAAATCAATAAAGAAATGTGCACACATTTTTTAAAAAATCATAAGTAATCCAGCTCAGGTATTACAAAATCCCTGGAATATCGATAAACAAATGCTTCAATATTTTTAAAGCTTTCTGCATAAGCTCCTTGTGAGCAAGACCAAGGTGAGGTAGAATACTTTATTGTAGCTTTAATGTAGCTACTTAATTTATTGAAATGTCAATTGTTGTCAGTGCTTTATATATCATAGTATCCCACATATAGGTACAATGGGGCATACTCTGATGAAAATATTATACACATAATTTAAGCTATTGGCAAAATCAGATGAAAAGACCTATGTGTGCTAATAAAAAAAACAGGTCACTATACAAATTTCTCTTGGAATTTTAATATGGCAATGGAGCAAGGACATATCATGTATCTTGGAATTGATAAAGGTGTTCACATTTGGGGAACAATTTTTGAATATGAATTATAATGAGCTATAGCCTCCAATTCTGCTTACAAATAAATATTGTTCACATATCTGCTATAACCATGTCATAAGGTATTGAACCTCAATTAATTCATATTCCAGTCCAGGACTGAGAATCAGGTGCTAGTTAGAGTTGCTGGAAGTTATATTTCAACAACACACCAGGCAAAGAATTGTACAGGCCTAATTACATGGAGTTATCTTTTCCTACCTTGCAGTACAATGGTACAACTTTCAACTTTCAGTCTTCTCTGTTTAATATATTATTTTAATTTATATTTGATGCTTTGTTTATGTACACCATTTTTTTAATGTTCTGAGTAGTTAGCTATTTTTAAAAGCACAGATAAAATCAGTGTGCATACTTTTAGTGATGCATCTAATAAGAAAAAGTAGTTATGATTCTGCCTCTTCTCAGTTGGAAGGAAAGATCCTTCTAACATCTGACTTACGGTGTGGACTATATAACTGAGTTGAAATAAGTATTTACTGTATAGAGCAGGGGTAGGCAACCTTGGCTCTTTTATGACTTGTGGACTTCAACTCCCAGAATTCCTGAGCCAGCCATGCTGGCTCAGGAATTCTGGGAGTTGAAGTCCGTGAGTCATAAAAGAGCCAAGGTTGCCTACCCCTGGTATAGAGTATACAACTTCATAGAAAATACAGAATAACAGAGTTGGAAGGGATGGTAGAAGTTTTCTAGTAGTCCAACCCCCTGTTCAGGCAGGAAACCCTATACCATTCCAGACAAATGGCTGTCCAATCTCTTCTTAAAAACTTCCAGTGTTGCAGCATTCACAACTTCTGGAGGTAAGTTTTTCCACTGATTAATTGTTCTAACTCTCATTAGTTCTAGGCTGCTTCTCTCCTTAGTTAGTATTGTTTCTCCTCTTGTTGGTTATCTACTTTTTAAGAAAGGATCTATAAAGGACATTAGTTGCCTGTGTTTTCCAAATAAGGAGTTAGGCTAATCAAAAGGCATAATTAATACCTTAATTTTGATGATGAAGCTTTGTTGCCTCAGCATAAATGAGGGATGAGGTCACCTGCTGCAAGTCTTAACAGAATAATCAGCTTGGCCATTACTTAAGTTTCAATGCTGTGCTGAATCCTCTCCAGAAATATAAGGTAGGTCAATTGGTGATACTGAATGACAGTCCTCTGCAATCTTAGTAATAGATCTAAACATTTCTTCTAAGGGAACATTATCTTCCTGTTGCATCTCTTATAAGTTGATACAATCTGTTACTTCAGAGGATTCTGAATATTCATCAGACGATTCTCCAAGGGAGTCGTGACATTAGACCACAGCCATTTCCTGAGGTATAAGCCTAGTACAGCCGGTCCTCGACTTACAACAATTCATTTAGTGAGCGTTCAGAGTTATAATGGCACTGAAGAAATGTGACATGGCCATTTTTTGTGATTTTTGCAGCATCCCATGATCATGTGATCAAAATTCAACTGCTTGGCAACTGGTTCATACTTAATGACCATTGCTGTGTCCCACGCTCATGTAATCACCTTTGGTGACATTCTGACAAGGAGAGTCAATGGGGAAGCCAGTTTCATTTTTAACAACCAGGTTACTAACTTGTCAACTGCAGTGATTGACAACAACCATGGCAAGAAAAGTTGTAAAATGGGGCAAAACTCATTTAACAAATGTCTCACTTAACACAGACATTTGGGGCTCAATTGTGGTTGTGAAGACTACCTGTACAAATGTGTGGCACTGATTTTTTAAAGGCTGTTTGAAAAATGTGATTATTGCCAGTCCTTCTTAGATTTATAGTAATAGTGATTTCACTTTAATAATATTTAATATTTTTAATTGATGATTTTTGAAACTAGCATCAAATCCCACACGTCTATATTTCTGGAAATGGCCACATTTTAATTCTTCAAAGATCTGATCTATACTTCAAATTGCATTTGGCTCTCTTTAAAAAAAATAACCATTTGTGAATTTCCTATGGAAGACAGGAATCTTTCATTTCATAAATCTGACTTAAATTGAGGGTTTTTTCCCTTAAAAAAAAAATCCAAATAAAGCCTCAACCAATGTTGTTTAATGGCTTGTATCCCTAATAGGCAACATATTTTACGCATAATGGAATTATATATTTGAATTTGTAGTAATTTGAACTAAGCATTTATACACTGAAAACATTTTGTTGTTAAAATTTATTTCTAAAGTGCTGAATTAGAATTACCCAGACTGAGCTGTGATACTATCTCAGTCTTCATTTAACTCTAATATTTTTCTCTGTTGAAAGACTGCTAATCTGTACAAAGCTTGGCCATGCTCTTATAAACCTCCATTTGTGAAAGGATGTGAAGGACTTGCCGGGGGGACTGCATCCAGAGTGATGCGTCTCTGACCTTGACAGTAGGCCATACTAGCTGAAGTGCAAAGCATGGGAGGCCATTTTTCCACTTGAAATATACTTGGAATATACTTTAATAATGCAGCACTATTTTTCAATATAGTGTTTGAAGTAAATCACATCCCACGAAAGAAATTCTTCATAGTAACCAAGGCCTCCACGAAAGTACAATTTGCAGGGCTAAGTCCACATGATGTTTATCAGCAGAATCAAAGGAGCCACAAGGGAAAAATATTGAAAATGCCTTTTAATTCAACAATCACCTCCAGTGTGATGTTCCCCCCTTTGGGCCCCACGCCATCCGGCAGAGCTAAGTCTTCAGGTTCCTACAGAAGGGTGGGAGCCATTCTCACCTCAGAGGGTAAGATGTTCCAAAGAGCTGGAGCCATGGCAGAGAAGACCCTTCCTTTGGACCCCGCCAGCCAAAATTCCTTGACTGATGGGGCCCACATATCTCAGGGATTGCCACAAAGAAGAGGGAGTCAAGCTATTCTCCAAATCACCTGAAGGCAGAAGTAATGGATGGAAACTAATCAAGCAACTTAGAACTGAGGAGAAATTTCCTGGTAGTTAGAACAATTAATCAGTGGAACAACCTGCCCCCAGAAGTTGTGAATGCTCCAACAATGGAAGTTTTTAAGAAGAGACTGGACAGCCATTTGTCTGAAATGGTATAGGGTTTCCTGCCTGAGCAGGGGGTTGGACTAGATGACCTTCAAGGTCCCTTCCAACTTTGTTGTTGTTGTTGTTGTTGTTGTTATTATTATTATTATTATTATTATTATTATTATTATTATTATACATCATACCTTCTCTGCCAGCACAGGTGAGATGGGCCAATCCCAGTGAGCTGAGATGGTTCCTCAAGTAGCCTGGACCCATGCCATGCAGGGCTTTAAACATAATCACCAACACCTTGAATTGCACCTGGAAACAAACTGGCAGCCAGTGCAGCTCACAGAGCAGTGGTATAACATGGGTCGTCCTAGGAACCCCAAGAACTGTTCACACCGCTGCACTCTGTGCCAGTTGAAGCTTCCAAATGCTCTTCAGTAGCCCCATGTATAGCGCATTACAATAGTCCAGATGCGAGATAATCATCTATTTTTCTTTGCTATTTGTTACTGTATTTTCCTGTTTTACTTCCTGTGTTACTTATTCTTTTACTAATTTATTCACCAAGCAATTAAAAAATATTGCTGTGTTTTAGAGCTCACTGCATGAGGAAGAAATTTCTATTTGCATGATCATATATATATTGGGATAAAAATGGCACAAAACAAGTGCTTACATTCCTGAGTTCTCTCGTCTTTTTTCAAGTAGATTGCTGCTAAGCTGATCCATTTTTCTTATATATTTTTTTCTTAAATTCATTTTTATAGAAATGATATCAGCTCTAATAACCTTGACTTGAGAAGTCATAAGAGTTTTCTATGTCCTGTTGGAAGCCTAGAATTAATGCTTGACATGAATGCTCTCTAAGTATTCAGTTTATTATGAAGGAAGAAAGGAGAAGCTATTCACGGTCCATTGCAATGCTCAGAGTTATTTGTTATCACTTGATTTAATCTTTGAATACTTTCTGTATCAATAGATAATAAATTGACTTCCATTTCTTTACAGCAAGTGTCCCTGTTAATGAGGTTAACTTTTGAGTTTAATGAAAGCTTTTATTGTAATGTGAAATCCTCATGACTGTTTATGTAGCAGTTCTCAAATAGCTAGAAGCTAAAGCTCTTCACATTAGTTAATTAAAAAGATCAAGAAGATAAGTTTGAAATATAAAATGAAACATCTGTGCTGTGAGTTAACAAATAGCAAGAGATTTGTAATTCATGCTACAGAAATAAGCAAGTCTAGCTTTAGTATTTTTGATGGTGAGATTTGTTCCTTTTTACTGCTAGCTGTGTTTTGAAAGGGTAGAGATTAAGCCTGGATTTTCTAACTGAAATGATAAGAGATTTTGCTTTTTTCCTCACTGAACTATATTTTTTTCTGTTCAGACAGGAGATTATTGCCTCTCTTCAAATCCTACAGTTATTTTAGTACTTACCTGCAATTGCATAGAAATCTTGATTCTCACCTTGGCTTCTTGCAGCTGTTTTCATAACATTCCCGAATGAGAATGTTATCTCTTTCCTTTCCTTTGATTCCAGTGGAAGAAACATTTCATAACTTGGCATACTCTAAATGAGGTGCTAACATACCTGGAAAGCAGCTTGGAGAAGACTGCTATCCTTGTGTTTATTTATTATTTACATTTATATGTCTACCCATTCAAACATGACTCTGGCTGGCTAACAGTCAACTTTAAATAATAATAAAGAAAAAGCAATTTAAAAATAAATTCAAAGCAACACAAAACTCTTAGCAGCAATGCAGTAACATATAATAAAGATCTCCAAGGTGGGCTCATCAACATCATGGCCCAATATCCTATTTTCTAGCAAGAGAAAAATAAATATGGCATATTTAGCTAGAAATGGAACATTTCATTTAATTTTCATTATAGCTAATTCTTTTTTTTAAATTTAATATCTTTCTGTAAAGATATGAAATAAAAACCAGTTTTTCTCTTTACCTTTGATAGTTTAAGACCCCTGTGTTTCTCATCAAATAATTTTATTACATTTTGCATGTGTACATCATACCCATAAAACAACAGCTAACAAGAGAAATGATAAAAAGAGAATAGGAGTAAAAGTGTGAAAAGATCTAAGGAAAAAGAAAGGAAAACACAAATATATACAAAGAATGACTTCTGACTTCTTCTTCCAAGGATCTAAAGAATACTTACATTCGACTCCTAGTTTAAGACTATAATAAAATGTCCATTTTCACCCAAAAAAGAAAGAAGGCCTTTTTGTTTCTGATAGTGTAAATCAGACTTCTTCCAGCAAGTAGCATCAGTGTGACGTTAATAGCCAATGTCCTTCCTTCAGGCAGGTAACATCAGTGTGAGGTCACAATGGCTGGTGGTCCCTTTTCCTCAGGTATGTAATGTCTGCACTAGATAGATCAGCAGGGTTTTTGGCCTAACTTTTTTTGTTCAGGTAGACGAAATCCATTGAGATGTCTATTTACTTCAGGTAGGGGACTATAGTGTAGGTAATTTTTCTCTCTCTGTATATGTGTAATGTGTATTCTGTATGTCTCATACTGTATAAGCGAAGGAGCCTATGGAACCAATATCTTTTAATAAAAGGGGCAACACAGGTATATAACTCAAAGATGACTCATTTCTATCTCATTTAAATAGTCAGCAGCAGAAATCTAGAAGGGAAGAAGGTGGCAAGAATTATCATGCAGATCCTATTTAATGGGCCAGATACCAATGCCAATCACCAGAGTTTAACTTGGCAATTTTTTTTAAGGAAGAACCACATCAATACTGATAAACTATTTCCTCAAAATGACATTTTTAAACTTAAGCTTATTCTAGTAATCTCTTTGATGGAGATTACTAGAAGGAAAGGCATTTCTGTAAGCATTTTTTTTCCAATTTGCTTTATTTATAGCTAACTGTATAATAGACAGTAACCTATGTCAGTAACAGCAGTTGATAAAATAGAGGACATTAAAGTTAGAAGCACCATCTTAAAGAGCACAAGATGGAGTGATGGGCTCTAGGATTACTCACGTTGTGATATACCACTCAGTCTTCACTTAAATATAATAAGCCTGCCCTTGAAACCTAATTATTTATTTATTAAAGGTTTTTTTAATTCCACCTTTATTGTTTTTTATAAATAACTCAAGGCAGCGAACACACCTAACGTTTCTTTCTCCTATTTTCCTCAGAAAAAACAATCCTGTGAAGTGGGTTGGGCTGAGGGAGAGTGACAGGCCAAAGTCATCCAGCCAGCTTTCATGGCTGAGGTGGGACTAGAACATATAATTTCCTGGTTTCTATCCTGTTGCCGTGACCATTAGACAAAACTGTCATATTTATTATTTAGTTTATTCTTATTTTAGCTGCTGTGGTTATGCCTCAGGAAATAACAGATTGTGAAGGATTTTTTTTTAAATTACTGACCCACAGGTATTTCATTAGGCCAACGATAAGAGTGTGCAAAACAATTCTCTATGCACCTGGGAAGAAGGAGCACAGATTTACTACCATTTTGGAACCTTGCTGCTTTCCTTGATCAGGACAAAAAAGATTGCTAGTAGGGACGTTGTGCTGGGCATTCAGTCTAGCAGATTATTTTATTTTCAGTCTGCATTTAAATACTGATTCTCCTCTGTCCCAACAGTGGCCTAGGAAATGTTCCTGGCAGGGGCCTTTCACCATGAAATAACTGGCAGATATAGCATTAAGTATCACATCTGCAAAGCTGAATGGTCACTTCCTCAATTCCTTTATGGCAGTAAGTCAGGGGGAGAATACTATATTTCTCATACTTTGAAACTGTTTACCTTTTTATTATTGGACAGGGCAAGTGGTAACAATCTTAATGAGAATATGAGGTATAGAAGTGAGTATGAATTATTAACAGACATATAAATTATTCCTTTCAGGGTCTAGTAGACCCAAACAATGGTGGATTAAATGTACTGCTATCGTTGTATTGAAGTTCTTCCTAGTTTTTTGTCTTTATCTAACACTTCTATATCAGATCATGAATTATTTCATTCCTCAATAAAAGTGTTAATATTGTTTGTTCTTTTCGGTATGGTCTCCTAGGAGACATTAATAATCTCATTACTTATTGCCAAAAGGTAGTAAAAAGAAGGTAACTTCTGCAATCAGATGAATTGCATTTGCAATTGGAAAATATGTAAACATTTTCTTTAATTTTGTTGAAGTTAATGTTAATTGAAGCATCCAAGGATGCTTCAGCTGAGTGGATAAGAGATTAAGTCAGGTTTTTGTATCAGAAAATAAGCATTATCCTTATCCTCAAACCCAGATCACTTCATCTACAGTTTATTTGCTGTCTCATCTGAACCATTGGCTTTGATGTATCCCTCTTAGAAAAGTCTAGGGTCAGAAATCAAAAACTTCAGTTTGGTTTCAGAAACCCAAAGTTCAGGTTTTTGGGAGGGAAACAAGTCAGGTTGCATGGCTTGGTCAACAATAAGCATATCACAGATTCACCCATCTCTATATTGAAATATGGGTGAGCCAGTTAGGAAGGTAAGTGCATTATTACACTGCCTGCTCACAAATAAGCCAGAATTCTGAAGAATTCTAATTAGTGTGTGATTTAGATGCATCCATAGTTTTTTGATGCTCCGATTTCTCAGAAAAATAATTTATTTTTCTGATAGATGGGAGCATTAAAAAATTATGGATGCATCTAAATCACAGGCCAATTAGAATTCTTCAGAATTCTGGCTTATTTGTGAACAGGCAGTGTAATAATTTATTTTTCTGATGTTAAATATGAATGCTCTTGAAAAAAATATTATATACAAAAAGAAGAGGCTGTTTTCTGAAAAGGCAGGGTATGTTCATAGGAACAGTCTTCCTGAACATCTGTCAGAGTCTCAGCTTGAATATTTCAATTCTGATTCGTATCAGAAAGATAAAATGATACTGAGAATTTTGTTGGCCTTCCAGAGAATAATTGGGTGAAAACTTGCAGGTTTTGCTTGAACTGCCTTTACATAACTTGAGATCTGATCATCTGAGGAGAGGCAAATAATAAAGGAAGAGGTTGACAGAGCAAAGTAACTTTTATGCTGAAAAATCCTAGCGCTTGGAGTTAGTTCTCAGAAACATCATCCTATAGTGAGGGAAAAAATACAAAAATCGTAAACAGAACAGAACAGAATAGAATAGAACGGAACAGAACTGAACAGAATAGAACAACAGAGTTGGAAGGGGACTTGAAGGTCATGTAGTCCAACCCCTTGCTCAAGCAGGAGACTCTATACCAGCGGTTCTCAACCTATGGGTCGCGACCCCATTTGGGGTCGATCAACCATTTTTCGGGGGTCGCCATTTTCTCCCCTCAGGGGGCGGCACCGCGCATGCACGCTGTGCACGGGGGCTGCCCCGCGCATGGGGGCGCCACCGCCCCCATGCGCGCGGCGCCACGCATGCGCAGAACGTTTGTGTGACGGGGGTCGCCGTCACACAAACGTTGAGAACCACTGCTCTATACCATTTCTGACAAGTGGCTGTCTAGTCTCTTCTTGAAAGCCTCCAGTGATGAAGCACCCACAACCTCTGAAGGCAAGCTGTGCCACTGGTCGATTGTTCTCACTGTCACAAGATGTATCCTTATTTCTAGGCTGAGTCTCTCCATGATCAATTTCCATCCATTGTTCCTTGTCTGGCCTTTGGGTGCTTCGGAACATAGGTTGTCCCCCTCTTCTCTGTCACAGCCCCTCAAATATTGGAACACTGCTAACATTCACCCCTGGTTCTTCTCTTCACTAGACTAGCCATGCCCAATTCTTGTAACCGTTCTTTATATATTTTAGTCTCCAGGCCCCTAATCATTTTGTTGCTCTTCTCTGCACTCTGGAGTCTCAACATCTTTTTTATAGTGTGGTGACTAAAACTGGATGCAGTATTCCAAGTGGAATACTGGATGCAGTATTCCAATACTAAGTCTTTATAGAGTGGTAGAGAGAGCAAGCACTTCCTAGAAAGAGCTTCTTATTTCCTCACTTCCTAGAAAGAACTTATTTCCTCAGTTCCATTGCCAGCCTTCTCTGCATATGTCACAGTGCTATTTGTTAGATTCACCCATTGCTTTTTGTTCAAAAAATTTTTAATTGCCCCAAGTTCTACATTCTAGACTGATCTCAGGCAGCATCAGCACATTGCTAAAACTACATTCTGCTTCTCTTTGTTTTCATTTGTTTTTGATAAGGTGCTTATGTTAGATGTGTGAAGAGATCCTGACCTGAAAAATAAAATGTAATTAAGAATCTGCATGGCATACTTAAACTGGCTGGGCTCATTGCTATCCCAGAAAAGATACAGCATCTTTAAGATGTTCCTTATAGGTGCAGGTGTGTGGCAGTAGACATTCCATCTTAATGTTGTCCTTTATATCTGGATCTTTGTACAGAGCTGCTAAATAATTTAATTTTTGTTATTGCTAAGGAGACAGAGACAAAATGGCTTTTGATTAGTAGCTGTTTGCCCTAAAAGCACTCACAAAAAAATGGATTCTTTTTAGTGGACACAAAAAAAATACCAAGTATAATTCCCCCACCCAGAAAACATAAACAGTATCAGTGCGATTTTCAGATGCTCAGTGGAGAAAATAATATAAGAAAGGGACACTAAGCATACAATTATATGCATTTTAGAGTGTGGGGTTTTTAATTGTATTTTTATATTTTATAAATAGGTTCAGTATATTTTTATACTGGAAGCAGTATTTTAACAATATATACGGTATTTAATAGTTATAATTTTGCCAAGTTAATTTGTACTTTAAAAATGAAGGTGCTATATTAATGGATGCTTCTATTATTCAACATTTCTTCCCTATCCCTACGAGGACATCTTAATTTTAGGAAGTCTAACAAGATTTGACCAGCAAAGACAGTTATCCCTGAACAGAGAAAAAAACTCTTGATTCATTTTTCTATGATCTGAAGCTTGAATGGGAAAAAAAATAATTTAAGTTTCTTGTGATAAAGAATTAAGAACTAAGACAACCTCAGATAAAAGAATTCAAGTAGCCTCCAGAACATCTGATCTGTTAAATAAGACAAATGATCGCATTTTAAACTTATTTCTTGAAAAACAAACTGAAGGAAGAAAAAAAGGATTTTTCCAGCTTATTAGAAAGAAGCTATTCTTTAATAGATGATTAAAGAATATGCACATTACTCTTGAATAATTCATGTGCAGATACATGTATAAATAGATTGCAGGAATCTTCTTAAAATAAGCTCAGCTTCTAACCTACATTTTTGTTAGTTACAGAAATATGTTTCAGTTGAACAGGTCAGAGTATTCACTCCCCAGCTACATTGCACAAGAAATCATGTTATTCCTTCTTTTGAGTTCTATACGGTTACAGAAAGAAGCTTAAAACGAATGATTCAGATGGAGAATAAAAATGGCATGTGTTATTAAGTAAAAATGCCATCTTTTTATGGCATCTATACATATTTCAGACTCTCTTCTAGTATGATGTATATTAAATTCACATATATTTATGTTTTTGATACTATAATAGGAATTAGCACTTATTATTTTTATTGAGGTGCTAGGTATTGAGTTGAAGGTTATGGATTGGTCCGGGGATCAAGTTAAGACTTTGTTAAGAATGCCGCTTGCTGGTTTATTTTGACCCCATGATGCCAATGAATGCACCAGGTTGCGATATTTGAATTTTGAGATGTTTTACAGGTTCTTTTCTTTTAACTCTCTATATATTGTTACCAGATTTTGAAAGTGTGATTTTGTGGGCTTGATGACTTTTGCCCATTCTTGTTCTAAGTTGTTGTTGGAAAGTATGGCCGTTTTTAAAAAAGGGTTCATTTTCTGTTAGGTTTGTTATTTCTGAGTTTTGAAAGGTAGGTTTTCCCCCCCCCCCCCCCAAGAAAGTATCTTAACATTCTTGATTCTTTCGATGCACCTTGCCAATTTTGCATTAGTCTTTGAGCTGAATGCAGATTTCTTCAGGTGTTCACATTGTGATCAAGAATGGAGCAAGGATCGAGAATGGAGTAAGGATTTATTCTGCCCTTTTTGTTATCTTATGGTGGCCCCTGCTGTTCTCCAGTTCTTGGGAGTGAAGACTGCTGGCATGGCTGTTTCTGCACTGAATTACTGATCTGTTAAAACTTTTGTTCTTCCAAGATTCAAAATATCATGGAGAACTTCTATGAGGAACTGCCAGCACATAGATCCTGATGAAGCTATAACAAAAGGTGTTGGATCAACAGGCTTATACCCAGTCATCCTCTCATGCAGTGGTAATCCAGTGAAAATATCTTGATGAGAATATGGGGGAAAATATACAGTGAAAATATCTTGATGAGAATATGGGGGGAAATATACAGTGAAAATATCTTGATGAGAATATGGGGGAAAAAATATAATAGGAGACATTAAACAGCCTCTGGCTTGGAAAGTCTTTGTCCTGCTACTTGCAAGCAGTGCAACCTCTCTGATCCAGATATGTGCATCTTTATGAAGAATGCAGGAGATTAGGCGGAACTTCCGGAAGCTGCATGAAGCTGCAGCTGAGAATAACATCTTTTAATCATATTTCTTCATATGTAAACCTCCTCTCTTTAATAACCAGAGCAATTGTGGAGCTTGCCAGCCATCCTTGAGCTGGCTGGGATGTTCGCTAGCCTGTTATGCCATATTTGATAGATGTTTTTGAATATGTAATTTCTCAACTCTTAAATTCAACCCAAACAGAGAAGCGGGAGAATAATTTTCAAACTTGTTTCTGCAAGTAAACAAGTATGTTTATTTCCTTTGTGGAGTGATTGCCTAGACAGGAGCCAAACTAAAGCTGGCAGAAGTCATGCTGTTAATCACATGAGTACATGTGGCATCGTTGTGGCTGTTACTAGAATCGAGATAGTGTAGTCAATCTGCAGTATAATCACTAGGACACAGTTTCATAGATTTCTAGGAACATGTTTTTTCCCCCCTTGGGAAGACGTACTTACTCTGAAACTTCCTTCATTAAACTGTTTCCTTTTTTTGACAACTAAAATATAAAGCTAAAAGGAGAAATGTTGAAGTCATGTTGTATGTATGGGTTGGTTACTTCTTTCTCTTTCTTATTTTGACCTTCCTAGGCAATGGTTATTAAAGAAATCTGATGAAAGTAACAGGCATTCCTCCCTTGCAATGAGATCCTTATCTTTTATGACATTTGGAGCACTGAGAAATTCGCTGTTTAATACAGTCTGAGGAATACATAGTAGAGCAAATATGGTTGACTTAGATAAAATTTATATTTATTTCTCTACATCCAATTCTTAGAAGAAAAGAACTTGGCCATATTTGCTGGGATTTCTTGGAATTTTAGTGCCAAGACATCTGGAGGATATCTTGTTGAACAAGTCATTAATAGATCAATAGCAATAAAGGTGGAAGAAACCATAGAAATTGTGCTGCTGATACAAGAAATAATGTGTTGTTTTGCCTTTTGTAACTATTAATCCAAATGAGCTTGTGAGCTGCAAGTGGAGCATATTGGAGGTAAAGAATATGACTTTTGAATTTCTTTTCTCCCAGGACAGATATCAGTGGATGGATTTATAAGATACTTAAGTGGAGGAGAAAATGGAGTTGTTCCACCTGAAAAACTGGATTTGAATGAAGATATGAGCCAGCCTCTCTCTCACTATTTTATCAATTCCTCACATAATACCTACCTCACAGGTACAGCATTAAAAATAAGTTATTTAGATTTTTTATAACATTGATATTCTGTATATTCTGTGTACAAACCTATATATTCCAGGTTTGAAAGATGGGTACTGTCCACCAATGTCCATGGGGGTGGTCAAATTAGGCAAAATGGTGGATATGGCATGGTGATAGAAGCCCTGTTCTCTGTTTACATTCAGCAAAGCATATATGCAATGCACAAAGCTTGTCTCTCTGAGCTAAGACTGCCACTTTATCCATTTTCACACACACACACACACAAACACACACACACCGCAGACCCTGTTGGTATTATCTATTTATTGTTTTCCTCAGTTTCCTTATTCTAAAGGAAGTGACAAGCAATCTCGGCTATGGTGAGAATGGGTCATTTCAAACAACATGTTTCTGAAGCAGAAGAGGTCACCATTTATATGTGTTGTGGCCTCTCAGAAATTTGAGTTGTGGGCAATTTTTCACTGCCAATTCTATCTGCCCACATCACCTTTTCTTCCCAGCTTTGCCTTTGTTTCAAGATAATCTTAGACATAAAATAATAATCTACTGCTGTGAGCTGTGCTAACTTTAATTTTCAATGCTTTGGTCTTTGTTGAGCTTGTTTTAAATTAAGCCTGCACTTCAGAAGCATGCATATCGTAGCTTTAGCAAAAGGCTATCAGCTTTCTAGGAGGCACAAGTAGGGTAAGATTCATTTCTCATTAACCAAGATGACTGAGATGTTGATGACAGTGACTGAACAAGAAGTAGCTCAGCCAAGAGCAGAAGGCAGAGGGAGGATCTTCATTTTTCACTCAAGTCAAACTTGCCAAAGAGAAGAACCTCAATTGTCTTACATTTCTGTTTATCTTGTTTGCATACTGTTGTTGTGTCTTTAGTTTGTCTGGAATAAATTAAAGGGATTTAGATCATGTATATAATGCCTTGTAATATTCTGGTTCAAATAGTATTTTTATTTAACAGAATAACAGAGTTGGAAAGGATGCTGGAGGTCTTCTAGTCCAACCCCCTGCTCAAGCAGGAGACCCTGTACCATTCCAGACAAATGGTTGCCCAGTTTCATTTTAAAAACCTCAAGTGATGGAGCACCCACAACTTTTGGAGGCAAACCATTCCACTGGTTAATTGTTCTCACTGTCAGGAAATTTTCCCTTAATTCCAGATTGGATCTTTCTTTGATAAGTTTTCATCTGATGCTTCTTGTCTTGCCCTCGGATACTTTAGAGAATACGTTGTCCTCTCATTTGTGACAGCCTCTCAAACAATGGAAGACTACTATCATGTCACCCCTAGTCATTTTCTTAATTAATCTAGACATACCCAGTTCCTGCAATTGTTCATCATATGTTTTAGCCTCCAGGCCCCTAATCGCCTTTGTTGCTCTTCTCTGCACCGTTTCTAGAGTCTCAACATCTTTTTTGTATTGTGGGGACCAGAATAGAACACAATATTCCAAATGTGGTCTTACCAAGGCAGTATATAGTGGTACTAATACTTCACATGCTCTTGATACTATTTCTCTGTTGATGCAGCTTAGGACTGCATTGGCTCTTTTGACAGCTGCAGTACACTGCTGGATCATACTTAAGTGGCTGTCCACTAGGATTCTTAGTGTATCCTCTCACAGTTACTGCTGTTGATCTAGGTATTATCTATTCTATACCTGTGTGTTTGATTTTTCTTGCCTAAGTATAAGATCTTAATTTTCTGGCTACTAAATTGCATTTTGTTGCCAGTGTTTAAGTCTGTCAAGATCTTTGGGACATGCTGATACCTAGACATATTTTTCAGCACTGCCATACACATATGAAGAACGGCTGCAGTACTGGGGTTTGGCTAGTCTAAAGAAAAGAAAAAATAGGGGTGACATGATAGCAGTATTCCAGTATTTGAGAGGCTGCCACAAAGAAGAGGGGGTCAAATTATTCTCCAAAGCACCAGAGAGCAGGACAAGAAACAGTGGTTGGAAACTGATCAAAGAGAGAAGCAACCTGGAATTAAGGAGAAAATTCTTAACAGTGAGGACAATTAACCAGTGGAACTGCTTGCCTTCAAAAATTGTGGGCACTCCATTACTGGAGGTTTTTAAGAGACTGGAAAGTCACTTGTCTGAGATGTTATAGGTTCTCCTGCTTGTGCGGGGGGGCTGGACTAGAAGACCTCCAAGATTCCTTCCAGCTCTGTTCTATTCTAACCCCTGTGAAGTGGTTGAGCTAAGAGAATGAAGGGCTCAAAGTCATTTAGTGAACTTTGTTCACTAACAGTGGACAAGAAACTGGGTTTCCTTTACCATACGAGCTCAGAAGAAATAGATGAATTATGACAGAGAAAAGTTGGAACTCCTAGCCTTACCATACATTTAACAAAGTAATGTCTGAAAGCTTTTTAATCTTCTTTTATTTACTGATCATTGAGCACATCTTATAAATCAATACTCAAATGCTGACGCTTTTCCTTGATATATTTTTTGAGACTGCATTCAGTTAAGTTTTACATTTTACTGCTCCCACATAAAACTAAATTTTACTGTTCCCACATAAAACTAAATCCCTCCCTACTGAAAGGAAGCAGCATTTCTGGAGACCCATATTTTTCTTCTACATTATTTCTGTTACTGACAGAGGACTCCTAACTCTGCAAGGGAGAATGTGTGTGCTAATTATTTTTACATCCTTTATTTCCTCTGTAAAACACATAAGCCACACTGGATTCAAGGAAGCCGTGTGAGGATATAATTAACACTCTCAAGTATTACCTTTTAAAAATAGTTTTTCAAGAGGAGCAACATAGTTGTCAATTATTATGAAGGCTATTATTATTATTATTAATATAAAGTTGTTTTTTTCTCTGTAAATACATACTTTGTAGAAATACATTTTTGAGTGGACATCTGGATCACTCAAATCAGTCAGTCACAAAAAGCACTAGAATTAATGCAAAGCCTAAATTTGGTTTAATTTTATTTATATTAAAGGTTAATAAAAATTAAATGTAGGTAATATAATCATCCTTCAGTCTGGTATTTAATTATTTCACTCATCTATCACATTGAAATGATGGTTGGGGAACAAGATTTGGAGGTCTTACGAATGTATGTCCAAGATTTTAGGGAAGTTTGTGCACCTTTGTCTTATTCTCAGAAGTGGTGAAGTTTAAAGTGTGGGCAATGAATCACAACTGTTTTGCTTTTAGTTTTGACTTTCAAAGTTGAAAACTCTGCTTGTTCAGCCGAGTGCTTAGGAATACAAGGCATCCTGCAGTTAGATAATCATAGCTGTCTTGAATGCTAAGTGAAGTGGAGTTTCTTAGCCAAGTTAATGGACCTAAAGTGAGTAGGATTCAAAGTTATAAATCAAGTTCAAATTTATATATTTAACTTGATGAACCACAGATACACATTCCATCTTACTTGGCAAGACCTATTAGAAACACGGGCTAAGCAAAGACATGTAGGTATGTAGACAGCAACATTAATCTTCATCAAGGAATATTTAATGAAATGCAGCTTTTTCTTTTGTTTCCCTCAGTTGTTTTAATAGACTTTTTAGTTTTTATGAGTGCAAAAGATATGTTTTTTTTAAAAAAAAACGACTATATGTTACATTTTTATGTCGCAGTGTGTTAACTGAAATTTGCTTAGTTTCTATATGTGAAACAACTTGTACCTCTGTCATTAGAAAGCAGTTTGGCGCATTATTCAAAATATGATTATATTTAAAATCAAAGTTCATATTTAAATATGAAAAGAATTGACTTTCCCCTGGGTGGAAAATGTTTTGAAATAGCCACACAACAGTAATTAAGTTTTTCTTGACTTAAGTCTTTTTTATTTTGCATAGAACACTATTATGTGAAAACAAGGGAAGCTTTGAGATCAGCAGTGTTACAGATTTATCTTGTTGTCCTACATATTTTTTTTTGGGGGGGGGCTTGGTGGTCGGAGCTGAAGACGCTATATCTTTGATTGGCCAAAGCAAAGACTGAAAGAACTCCACCCAGACTCATGACTGCCAGTTTCTTCTCATGCTATGGCTAAATGTGTAATTTTAGAAATTGGCTTGGAACAGATAGTCCTAAATATTGTTTAGTATACATTTTTTGGCTAGGTCAAATTATAGTGTTTACTGTGAAGATGAATAACCAGAAGAACATCATTGTGCAAAAACACCCTACGCCCCGCCTTTTGATGTTTAGCCTCTATTCACATACCAATAATAATAATAATAATAATAATAATAATAATAATAATAATAATAATAATAATAATAAAGCAGTGGCTTGAAATGGAATTTCATCATTGCATTTTTATAGATCATTCCTACTACTGGCAGTATTTTATTTTCAAGTTGCAGCAGCTACAATTGCATGGTTGAATTCATTTGATAAGAGCAGATAGTCTTCCACTTAGCAACCACAATTGGGAACAGACTTCCTGTCACTCAGCAAGGCAGTTGCTAAGTGGAGCTGTACCAAATTTTATGACCTTGTTTGCCACAGTTGTTAAGCAAATCATTGCAGTTAAGTGAATACAGATTGCCCCACTGACTTTGCCGAAGAAAACCAAATGGAAAGTCACAAATAGTCATCCCATGACCCTGGGACATTGCAACCATTGTAAATAGATGCCACTTGCCAAGCGCCCAAATTTTGGTCCTGTGACTGTGGGTATGCTGCAATGGTTGTATGTATGAGGACAAGTTGTAAGTCATCTTTTAAGTGCTGCTGCAATGGTCACTAAACAAATGGTTTTGAGTCAAAGCATTCAGCTTTGTTGAATGAATAAAATGCCTGCTAAATTGTTATTGTATTGTATTAAGCAGCGGAGTTAATATTAAATGGAAGTGAATTAGGTCTGGTGGTGAAAGTTTCAGGAATATTTGCAGGCCCGGTAATAGCTTAAATACCTTAATAAAAGGGTGGCCATGCTAAAAGAAGACCAACATAACATGATTTCTAGATGATACAGATGGTTTTGCAGAAATACAAAGAGTGGGAAGATCTATAACCCTAGATGGTAGATTAATTCCTATCAACCCCCAGCTAGCAAATTTGGGCATGATTGTTTCTTCAGTGAAAAAGATTTATAAATTGTATGCATGTATGGTTATATGTACGCACGTATAGTATACAAGTATGTAACTTTGTTGCCTGCAATAATGATGGGTATTGTAGTATTGATAGAAAGATCATCAGTTCCCTGTTCGAGTTATCAAACAAGCAGCCTTGTTTTTCAGATGTGTAAGGTGATTCAGATTACTCTTACATTAATGAACATACACCATAGTTAATATCAAATTAAAAGAAATTTCAACTCAGTGGATTTAAAAAGAAGTAAAGGTCATTGATTCTTCTTGATACTTTACGGTATAAAGCTTATATTGTATACAGTATATTCCTTATCCTGCTATGATTCCTTATTATGATAATGGCTGCAATAAAAAAAGCATGCATGCAAAAAAAATGAAGAGAATTTTAGGAAGAAGTCTGATAAACCTCAGAAGTGGAAATAAATCATCGTTAGATATGGGGAAATGTATTTTTCCTCAGTTTACTTACTTACTGGGGTACGCATGTTGCTCCAATCCAGCAGGGCACTAAGTGGCTTTTCTTTCTATCTTACAGTAAAAAGGCTAAAATACAATGCCAGTGTAGTAAAATAAGAAAATAAAATAAAGTGTAAAATAAGTGTAGCTACAATAAGAAACAATAGTAAACAATACTAGAAAAGAAACGAAGGCCACTGGGAAAATTAACCTTCCAAGCATCACCCAGGAAGGGGCTTCTAACTTATAAAAGAAAGTGCATTTTGATTCAACAGTAATTATAGACAATTTATCAACATTTCTAATGTATTCGGTGGCCAGTTACGCAAATGAGCAGTTATGAGAGTTCTTAGCACTGGTAGAAAGGCTAGCAGTTTTGCTTCCTTCACAAAAGAGGGCTGTACGGAGAGCAGACAAGAGTTTTGCCATCCTAAATTGTGTGTGTGTGTGTGTATGTGTGTATGTCCCATTAAAATACGCTTGCTGGAATTCTTATATAATAATAGGGGGTGTCTATTATTGGAGATGTGGTGTTTAATTTAGTATATATTTTTTATATCCAGGTCACTCAAGTGCCAGTATACTGAAATGCTTAGTGAGCCATCTTTCAGTCCAGCTGTTCTATACTACACAGTCTAGAGCAGGGGTAGGCAACCTTGGCTCTTTTATGACTCGTGGACTTCAACTCTCAGAATTCCTGAGCCAGCTTAGCTGGCTCAGGAATTCTGGGAGTTGAAGTCCACGAGTCATAAAAGAGCCAAGGTTGCCTACCCCTGCTCTACAGGCATCCCAGTAGTTCTAAATAATTGTGCCATCCCATTCTCTGATCCAGCCTAATGCCATATGCCTTCTGGTAGAGGAAACCACCTTCTTTCTGCCTTTTAAAAGTGTGTGCCTTCGCAGCCCAGATTGCTGCGAAGAATATCTATACATCCCATTAAGCTCCTTATGTATAAATCCATTCAAGTGCAAGTTTCCCAACAGAGCTAATGGGCTGGTTGAGAAAGAGATGGAAAAAGATGTGTAGTTTTTGTTTGTCCAATACCCATACCATCTTTTTCTTTAAAAAGATATTTATTATTAAAACATTTTACAAAGTTTTTTTTTTAAAAAAAACCTTCAGAAACCTAAAAGAAGTAGAAAAAGAAACTGTAAAAGGTTAAAAGTGAAGGACAAGAAAACAGAAAGAAAAAGAACCAATGAAGCATATTCTGAACTTCTTTGCAGCAGTTACAAACGTAACAATTATTATCTCCACTCTCCTGCATTGCATATCGTGGTTCTCTTCTTCCCACAGACAAACGTTTTAATCAATAAATCGCCAAATCATCAGTTCACTTTTATTCATTTTCAGCAGAAAGTCCATTAGGGGTTTCCAGTCTTTTATAAAAGTAGTTGCAGTTTGATCAAACAAATCAAATTAGAAATTTCTACAAACTCAGCCACCTTCTCAATCCATTCCTTCATTATGGTGTTTCTGTAGTCTTCCATCTTTATGCTTATAATGGCCTTCTGTAATTACCATATATAAAACCAATTGTCCATGAGCCTTTTCTATAGTGGTATTTTGCTCTCTGATCTAAGTAACTTTTCACTTGTGGACTTGGAAATATAAACACATATTAGATTGTTACCTGGAAGAGTAGCAATCTCTTTTCTAACTTTACCTATTGAATCACATCTGCACCAATAACCATATTTTTTTCAGACTAGCACTGTATTTCTTGAATGTGATTTCTATCTATTGCTACTAAATGATTTAGTCTTTCTCTTTTTATAGCATACCAAGTGCTTATTGTTGTGAGGTTATGCCAATGGGGATTACAGAAATATTCAAGCTCTTATATAACTTTTAAAAGCAGTTCCTAAAGTACCAGCATGAAAGGGATGGAGGAAGATGGATTAAATTTTAAATGGGGTCTTAACAGAAGTAGAACCATTTTAATCATCTACATTATGATATTCCATTTGTTTTCTTAAGTTTCAACCTTCTTTTCTTTGTACAATTTTGTTTTGTAGTAGTTCACTTATCAATTATCTTAATATGTAGTTTTCTAAATTTATGATACATTAAGCCAGTATCTTAACTGATCCTTTTCTTTGATACTAGTCTTACGAGAACATGCTTGGCAGTACAAGCACTGATTATTCATTTAAATATTGGTTGCTTTCATTTAGGAAAATAATACTCTTTATAATCAAAGGCTGCCATCGATTAGGAGAAAAAAACAAAAAATAATTCCATGAGATTCCATCCTATACTAGATCTGTCATCTAGATGGCAAAAAACAGGGGGAGTAGTTTTTCAATCCCTACCTCCCTCACATAGCCTCCAGCCTTTAATTTGGAACTTGGTTTTGCTATAGATTTCTCCTAGCTATCAGCTTAGTTTATTACTGTTGTCACAATGAAGGACTGACTATATAGTACCTCGTATTGCAATGCCAAAAGCTGAAGAACAATTATCATTTATCTGTGTGATTAAGAAGGCACACTCTTTTAAGCTTTTACAGTTCAACGTACATACATGCTTTTTAAAAGCCAAACATGGCTATTGCATTATACAGCTTCTGTAGCTGATAAACTTGATTCATGTTTTTCCCGCAATTACTTCAGGATTGTCATAGCAAGGCTTGCTAGGGAAGCATGAGTGCTGAATGTCAGCATGTAATATGTGATAACAACATGATGATCTTTTCTGGATATCACATCCAGTTACTTTACTTCCATGTTCATATCTTGAAATTGACTGAGTGTGTAAGATGTGATAACAACATGATGATCTTTTCTGGATATCACATCCAGTTACTTTACTTCCATGTTCATATCTTGAAATTGACTGAGTGTGTAAGATGTGATAACAACATGATGATCTTTTCTGGATATCACATCCAGTTACTTTACTTCCATGTTCATATCTTGAAATTGACTGAGCGTGTAAGATGTGATAACAACGTGATGATCTTTTCTGGATATTACATCCAGTTACTTTACTTTCAAGCACATATCTTAAAATTGGCCATGTACACATCTTGAAATTGACTGTAGCATTGTATCACCCTGTATTAATGGCATGGGATATTTAATCAGAAAACTGATACGCACCCGTTTCTTTGATGGCTACGACTACAATATAGTGCGAGATACAACATTATGCAAGCAAATGTTCACTAGCACTAGAGAGAAACTCATTGTGACTGCCTGACTTCTCAAGTGTTGGGGGAAACCGCTTTCATTCATGAAAATACACAATTCATTGACCCACTGGAATACATTCATCTGCTCTAGATAACGGCTAAAACAAGGGTAGCAAAAAAACCATATACCTGGAGCAATAAAATTATTTATTAAAATTATAGTTAAAAGTCAATTTTATGATTGCTTCGAAACATAGTGTAAGATTCCAGTAACCATTACAAACCAGACAACCCAGACCCTGTTTGGCCATTTTTTTAAAGATAATTTACTTAGCTAAAAGGAGAAGCAGAATGACCAAGGGCAGGCAAAAAAGCAGCGGGAGCAGGAACAACTTCCAACTTCTTGTTGGCTTCCCTATTCAGTTTCCTTGTGGGAATCATTGGAAATCTCCCTACCTCCTCCCTTCCCTTCCTAGCAAGCTGGTAGGTAGCTGCTGCTGGGCGAGGAAAGGGAGTGAGAGATTGTGAGACTGGGTAGGGAACTATCGCAGAACATTAAAAATGAAAACCAGGTGACTGCAGCAGTAGCCTAGCAGTGGAGCAGCAGCTAGTTGTACTGAAGCAGTCACAACTTTCCCAAATTTCATTCCCTCAGGAGTCATGGGTCCCAGATTTTGGATACATTAGCCAGTGTGAGGTCCCTCGGTTCAAAAATGGTTGCCCTATGTTGTACCGTTTCATCCAGTTAAAGGCCATTACAAGAGTTTTAGTAGCATAAAGATACTTAGCCAGAGATCCAGGATTTGATAGCCCAGTCAGGACAGAACTGTTGAAGGCCTCAAATTGTAAAAGCTATAAAAGAGCCACCTTTCTTTTTCTTTATTTACTGATTTTTTTCCAAGATCATTGGAGCTACAATAGACAGGTTGGAGAAAGTGCTACAGGATCTCTTTCTTTATAGAAAAGCCTGAAATGTACTTAATACGTTTAGTTGGGCTCCCTAGTTTACAGGTAGTCCTTGACTTACAACCACCATTGAGCCCAAAATTTATGTTGCAAAGTGAGAGTTTTGTTGAGTTTTGCCCCATTTTACGGCTTTTCTTGCCACAGTTGTTAAGTGAACCGTTGCAGTTGTTAAGTTAGTAATACGATTAAGTGAATCTGGCTTCCTATTGACTTTGCTTTCCAGGTCACAATAGCTGATCACCCCCAGGACACAGCAACCGTCATAAGTATGAGTCAGTTGCCAAGCATCCGAATTTTGATTACGTGACCAAGGGGATGCTGCAGGGGTCATAATTGTGAAAAACTGTCCTGTCACTTTGTTCAGTAGTGTTGTAATTTCAAATTGTCACTAAATGAACTGCTGTAAGTCAAGGAGATGGTACATGGTAGGTACCAGACAGAGGGTCCAGTCCAGAAAGTCTGAAGATTCTGATGTCTTGGTAGAGTTACAGTTTAGTGATATTGTGTTCTTGAAAACCATTAGATGAGACTACAAGAACCATTGTTACTTTTGTTCGTGTAACTTGTTCATTCACCTTTACCCCAGCTGTTTCTAAAAAGTGATAGAAAATACCATATAAGTCACTAAATATTGTCCACGTTAACCCCTTGCTAAATTATCTCTAGGTCTAAATTTAGTCATAACTGTTTGATTCCATTATCTTTTATTTTGACATTTTCAAGTTTTCATACATGATGGTGGCTTTATCTCGCTCTCTCTCTCTTTTTTTTTTTTACTACTGCCCTACTTTTAAAAGTTTTATGCCACTTCAGTAACAGATTATCGTGAGACTTGACCACAGACATTCCTACCTTCTGAAGGATCTGATGCCTTTTTCAGTTTTATTCATTGTTAAAGATTTTCCCAAATATGGAATGGTGTTTTAGACAGTACGGGTCTTAGCGAATAGTAGGCAGCAGTCTATTTTTAGGCCTGGATTGCTTTGAAATCAGTATATGCTTTGGCAGTGTGAATGAGTATTATCAAAAGCAGTGGTTCTCAACCTTTTTAATGCCGTGACTCCCAACCGGTTGTAAGTTGAGGACTACTCAACCGGTCGTAAGTCGAGGACTACTCAACTGGTGCAGCACCGTTTGCAGAATGGGACTTTTGGCGGGCTCAGCAGGGCAGAGACAGCCCGGACAATTCCTATTGGCTTTTGAAAGCCAATAGAATTAGACTCTATTCAAGACAATCTATTCTATTGGCTTTCAAAAGCCAATAGAATATAAGGGAGTAGCACAGCTAAGGAAAAGGGGAAAAAATGGCGGACTGCATTGTTTGGCGACCCCTGTGAAATGGTCATTCGACCCCAAATGGGGTCCCGACACACAGGTTGAGAACCACTGATCAAAAGCAACATGGCTTATTGCCATCCAGTTTCATGGACACTGGCTGTGAATGTCCATGAATGGGAGCTGAAAAGTTTGCATTGCTAATACTTGCTTGAAGAGCACAAAACTGAGTCCATCCTTGCACACCATTCAGTCAAGAGGCTTGTTCATGACTGATTTTTTCCCCCCTCCGCAATAGTAGTCATTTTTAGAATGGCAGCACGTTTAATAGGATCTTTAAACATCTAAACAATAAAGATCAAAAAGTTTCTCTCGATTTTTTTTTTTTAAGCAAGGTTAAAAAGCTATACTCCCTCAACTCCACCAATTTGTTGCCGTGGAACAAACAGGGCAGCCTTGGAAAGCTTTTTTTTTTTTTTTTTTTACTGTTTTGAACAGCCTGCGAATTGAAGGAAATGCTTCTTAAACCTGAAGAATTGCTGAGCTGAATGTAAAGGTGCACGCAACTTCAGATGAAGCCCAGGTGATTAAATGCTTCACAAGAGAAATAGAGGTGGTGGTAGAGGCAATGGTAGTCTCACCCAAAGATCTTCTTGACCCCTTAATTTTTTTCTGCACGAGAAATGTTTTATATGGCCTATTTATTCTGTCACCGCACTCCTGTCCTCATTGTGTAAAGTGATGCAGAGCTCATCCTGCAGAATTGATTCTCAGTGTCTGGGTGGCAGATCTTTAGACTGCAGGCTAGGTGGTGCCACTATATCCATCTTTGGCACCTCCTATTCTACCCTAAAGGCACGGTATATAGGAGATGATTGAAAGAATATCTTATCTTCAAGTAGAAGGAAGTATTCATGTAGAGTAAAGGGGGGGGAGTAGCTTTCTTCCCAAAGGTTCTTTCTCTCTGAAAGCACAAAGCAGTTACAGGGGAAAATGCAGAAGATGAACGGTAATAATTCCTGGTTGCTTCCTGCATAGAAGAACTGCATCTTCCATGCAGATGAGGACTGCAAGGTTGTACTTCCTCCACTCTGCAGCCATGCTGCCTGATATTACAAATCCTCTCTGCATGCTTTTTGCAACACTGGATTTCCCAGTTACCCACCACCACACACACAACACACACACACACACACACACACACACACACACACACATGTTGCAAAAAAGACACCTTGCTAATATCATAGTATCTGGGAAAGCTTAGAAGTATTGCTAATCTCTTGTTTCTTTTGTTTTAACTTCCACTGTCTAAAGGTTTCATTTTGGTTTTCTCTCTTCCTCTCAACAATGCTGAAGTAAATGCATTTGTACACATGTTTCCAAATTTCATTAGTATAGATGCAATGTTTTAAAGTGAAAAGCTAAGCTATGTAATGAAATAGTTGAATGTATTAGTATGGGTGAATATCACAGATTCCTTTGTGTTCGTTCTCTGGTTCCACCTAATAGCTCTCAATAGATGACAACGATCAGCTGATTTCTTTAGGCTCCAAAGCTAAGCAAGCACTAGAGGCACAAAACTAGTCCCATAAGTGCTTTTCAGTTTCCACGTTGTACTACCATTTGTAATAATTAAAAATAATTTCCTTGGATTTCAGCTGAAAGCTAGCAGGCATCCTCCTGTGTCTAGCCCACAGGTCGGCAACCTGCGGCTCCGGAGCCGCATGCGGCTCTTTGAGCCTTCCCCTGTGGCTCCCAGCCTCCTCTGCCTTTGCAGAGAGAGACAGAGACAGAGAGAGGCAATTGCGCTTCCCTGCTTTTCTCTCTCACACACTCTCACTCTCACTCTCACTCACTCACGCTGTGTGTGTGTGTGTGTGTGTGTTTGTGTGTGTATGTATGTGTAAAAGAGAATGCACTCACAGTGTTCTCCGAGGATCTGAAAAACTTACTGGGCGGAGCTCCTCCCTTTGCTGCGTCTCTGCAGGAAGCAGGAAGGGCAGGAGAGAGCTAGCTAGCCCAGCTAGGCTGACTCAGGAATTCTGGGAGTTGAAGTCCATGAGTCACAAAAGAGACGAGGTTGCCTACCCCTGAGTTGTTGGACAACAGCTTGAAGCTTGCCAGGTGAGCAGCAGATGGGGGGGGGGAAGAGAGAGGGAGAGGGAGAGAGAGAGAAAGAAAGAGAGTGGGGGAAGAGGAGTGGCAGACCAAGGGCAGATAGAGAGGGAGGGAGAGAGACACACACACACACCGAGAGAGACCCTTTTGACATCTAAAATGAAGATAACACTGCAAATATCCTTTTTTTACCTTTGTGTGTATGTAATTTTATTCTCTTAAAGCATTCTCTTGGTGATCATTGTTTTAATAGTATGGATATTCCCAAGAGTCATATTTTTATTTTTAATGTGTGTGTGCGTGTGTGTGTGTGTGTATACACACACACATACACGCACACATACATACATATGTAGGTCAGAAAACAAATATATATATATATACACATACATACATACATACATACACACACACACAAACACACACACACACCTATAATAAAGGTAAAAAAGGATATATGCAGTGTTATCTTAATTTTAGATATCAAAAGGATTTTGCGGCTCCCGGTGTTTTGTTTTTGGTGGGAAACGGGTCCAAGTGGCTCTTTGAGTGTTTTGGGTTGCCTGCCCCTGCCAATTCAGTTTCAGAGTCTGCCCATTCTTGGCTGAAATAATATGCATAATCTCTTCCCGTTACATGATAATGAATAAAGAAGCTACTATCCTGTGATAAGGCTTTAGTCTTCTATTAACTAAGTATCTTTCTGTCTGTTTGGATGACCAAAGGAAAAAGTTAAGGAATAAATGCCAAAGAGTTTGTTATTGAATCTGAAGTGATTCATTGTTGACATTTAGACGCTCATCTGCCTTTTTTCCTGCCATTTATCTCCCATTGATCTTGTACACCAGATGGAAAATACTTTGCACCTATAGTTGTCAGTGAAGTAGAGATTCTGCCTTTCCATCCAGCATTATCAATGATAATGGATATGGTTGTTTTTTTTTTCTTTTTAAAACTGCAATCCCTTGGTTCAAGATGGAGTCAGGGTGACTGAATGGAGCTGAGCATTTACTGGCCAGATGCCCTTCCTGACGCCTATGCAGACTTCACAGCTGATATTTTCTCCTTGCATCCTGATCTGTCGCTGCCTGTCAACCTTCCAAGTGGGAGGCGAGCATCTTCACCTCTAGGCCATTGCACTGCTTAATGGTGGATACGGTTATAATTTAGCAAAATCCTGAGGACCCTTTTGTTCTGTAAAAAAGGAAAAGTGGTTATAGTCATAGTGTCATGCTTGGAAGCTGAACAATATCCAGCAACTTTACTTTGATTCTTCACTATTCAGAGGTGGTTTTCAAGAATGTTACAACCCAACATAAACATTTTCTTTGACACTATTTTTGGAAATAAAGCCAGCAGCATTCACTGCTATTCTAGAAGTTTAACTGCTTTTGCATGTGTTGTTTGTTTTCTTACTGAAGTTAGCAATGTTTAAGCTAAGGATACAAGATACATATGTATTAGTTAATATTTACAACTGTGTTTCCCTGGAAATAAGACTTGGCCTTTTTTTTTGCCTCCAAAAGAGGCACCAAGTCTTATTTTCGAGGGGGGGGTCTTTTCCACTCACCTCACAGTAGCAGCACCAACAGCCCCCCCCCCCAGCCGGCCCACTTCTTCTGCGGCCAAAGGAACAGCTTCATTCTGCAGCTGAGAATGATGCTCCGACGTGCATTTCACTGTCAGAGGCCTTGACTGCGAGATGCAGGCCAAGCTTCATTCTCAGCTGCAGAATGAAGCTGCTCTTTCCGGCGAGTCAAGTGTCGATCCATGGAAGGCCCGGCTGAAAAATCAGCCCCACTTGATTTTTAGGCATGTGCCTCGCCTCAAAACTAAGGATTATTTTTTGGGTAGGGCTTATATTAGACTCACCCCCCCCCCAAAAAAAAAAAATATCAAGCTAGTGCTTATTTTAGGGGTATGTCTTATTTTCGGGGAAACACAGTATATAGGAATAAGATTCACTAAGTGTATCATTTTGGATGTGTGGATGACCTAAACTTCGTTTAATTAGTTTTTAGTAGTTAGATACATATTATCCTTAAACAGGGATTGGTTCAATAAGAAAGTCACAAAACCTGCCTCTCTAATATTTGAAGATGCTTCACATTGGATAAGTAAAGCACTTTTAGGTGTTCAATTGGCTATTGTAAAATAGTTTACATAGTTGCATATAAAGTTCCAGGGGATGAGGAACTATTTGAAGGCCTGATTAACTTCTGTGATGAGTTACAAAGGATTGCATCCTTTTCCAAACTATGTATACTTGACAACAATTTTTTAAAAAGAGATTATTCTGTTAACAGCCATCTTGCCTTTAAGTGGCATGACTGCATCTTTTCAGAAATTAGATTTGCTATGCCATTAAATAACACAAAGAGGCTTTCATGCTTCTTTCTTTACTGTGTATAGTTCTGTAGTGTTTCTTACTAGGCCACCAGAATGTTTAATGAAATATGTTCTTAAGCATCTTAAAAAAATAGAAACATTTAAAACAATTAGAATATTAATTATCTTTTAATTTCATTTTGCCCCTTTTGACATTTTCTATCTCTGTTACCTGTAAGATTATATTTAATTTTATTCATTTATCACTTTGTCTTTTGCCACTGGGAAAAATAGATGGTGCAGACTTTTATACTTTTAAGACAATATGCTTTAGGTCCATTAGTCCAGAAAGGACTGTCTTGATTCAGAGTCTTCTTCTTTGTTTGCAGCTGGACAGCTAGCCGGCAACTCTTCTGTAGAGATGTATCGTCAAGTGCTGTTGTCTGGTTGCCGCTGTGTTGAGCTGGACTGCTGGAAAGGCCGAACTGCTGAAGAAGAGCCGGTCATTACACATGGATTCACCATGACAACGGAAATATCCTTTAAGGTACATTTGAGAATATCCCTGGTGTTGCAATGTAAAAACATAATACAAAATAGAATATTTATGCACATGTGTACATGCACACATAAAATGTCTACAGGTGACTATAGAATGTCTCCAGAAAAAACAAATAATGTGTAGGTTAGAAATTCAATTCAATAGAGAAAGGTTAAAAAAAAAAAGCGGGAATTTCAATTATCAGGCCATTTCTTAGGAGGCTGTGTGACTCCAGTACAAATGGATTGCTTTCAAAATGTAGACAGTTGCTGTATTTACACTCCTATGCACTCAAAGCATTTTTTTTCCAAATTATTTCTGAAGTGTTGCCCAGCCAGTGTGCATTATTTAACTTTTATAATAATGAGGTTGTATATAAACTTGCAGAAAATGACAGGAAGATAAAAGAATGATTATCTTAATTATATTCTATATTCTTAATATTTTGCTCCATTATACTTAACATTAAGGAATGATTAACTGTATAAAATGCTAACTAACTCATTCGTTTCTGAGTAAGACCAGTTAATTTCAGACTTGTGCTCATTTGGATAAAAAAAAATAATAATCACTTTTTCAGTAGTGAAAGGAACTTTTGCAGATCATCTGGCAGTCCTGTAATGGTAAATTTTGAAATCTTCAGGGACTATAGACCAGAATAAGAAGTAAAGCAATCCCTGAAAGCAGCAATGGAAAACTCCTTTCATATTTTTGTTGAGAAAATTGCATGGATGCATCAAATGACTACACCAGGCATCTAACTCAACTCCAAGGACTTTAAGCTTATCTTTGTTAAACAAAGCATTTTTATATCACACTCTATTGTCTACATGCATGTAGAATAGCTTATGTCTCCATACTTTCAAACAACTATAAATAAATCTACACGTTGATCAAATTAACTATTTTATAATGAAATGCATGATTCTTATGATGCAATAAAATGTTCCCTTTCACACACTTCCAGGAGACATAAAATGCATGTAGTCAGAACTTTACAGCATAAAGTATTGCTAGGCGTGAATCTCATGAATTCTCTGTTTTGTTGCATAGGATCCCCAGATCATCTTGGAGAAGGATAGATCTCAAAGTGGGGAAAAAAGAAATTACTGTCCAGTATTGGATAGAATGATAAATGGGAGTTTGAGGTTATTGTAGAATGCCAGTTTTAATTAACTAGTAATGGTACAAACAGACGTAGTAACTATTTCTGCTGAAACATTTCGTTAATAAACTGTTTACAAAATTTATTTGGCTTCAGCATTTTTAAGGAGATGAAAAACAAGATTTTCAAACCAGAAAAGGCATGATTCAATTCAATAACAGGTATACAATTCTCACAAAACTGATAATACATGAATATATGGGCCAAGATGGACTGTTTAGGCTAGTTTTGAAACAGGTCATGATCTCTCTGGGCCTTTTAAAGATTTTATTCAGCCTGGCACTTTTCCCCAGACAGAGATAGCAGCAGAATAGTTATATTTAAAAGTTATTTACTAAGGGAGATAACAATGATCATCACAGTTGCCTGTATCTGCAGATATGTTACTGAGGTCATTCATGTGCATGTCATCTTTCTGTGTATGTTAAAAAACACATTTATTCAGTGATATGAGGAAAATAAAACATGAATTCTGGTATTGGGAGGACAGTAAAATAAGTTTGATTTCATATCAGTAACAAAATAGCTAAGTTAAGAATTTAAGGGGCAGATTTCAGGTATTCTTGGTATATTTTGGATGACTTTTTCCCCCCGTCTCAGTCTTTGCAAAGGTATCCTGGTATCTGATGTTACCTGAAGCTAGATATTCCTTAAAAAGCAAAATATTTTAATCTTCAGTTTTTTTATAATTTAAAGCAATGAGATTGAGGCAGTTACAGGAAAACATAATTATCCCATGATGTATATTATCACTGCTTGTCAGACTTCCTTTGTCTGTTGATCAGTTGATCTCCTTTCCTTCAGTTGACCTTTCACACACACACATACACACACACACAGAGAGAGAGAGAGAGAGAGAGAGAGAGAGAGAGAGAGAGCTTTGTGTGTGTGTGTGTGTGTGTGTATGGTATCGTTAATATTGAATCTATCCAAAAGCCCAAACTACTTTTTCAGACATCTCTCTCTTTCTCTTTCTCTCTCTCTCTCTCTCTCTCTCTCTCTCTCTCACACACACACACACACACACAAATACACAGAGCTGTCTATCTGTATGTAATTCATGAGATGATTTAGCTTGCAGATTTTACATAGCAATGGTTTGTGGAATTTTGATTAATAACAGAAAATATACTTCGAAGGTACATTCTCTTCAGACAATGCCTCAGGACATCGTGTTTGAAATCCCTTTTACCCCTTTACTAACTATCTGTAATTCTTCATCTTTTTTCTTCAGCGCAATTTGTAACTGTCTATAAAAATGTGCCCTTCTCTCCATTTTTTTCTGCTCTCTACCAATAAGCAATGGTGGGATTCAGCTGGTTCGCACCACTTCAGCAGAACCGGTAGCTAATTTTTTGTTGCCCAGGCCCAGAATGGACTTCTGGAAGCGCATCCACACAGAGAACATATCTGAATCCCACCACTGCCAATTAGTAATGATTTTGTGTCATCATCGCCCATTCCTGTATACCTGGGATAATAATGATGTATCTTGTAGATGTTATTTGTTATTATTTCTGCTGAATAGAGCTAGGAGCCTTCTATCCTATGTAATAGGTCATACACTGTAATTTTATCAAGTAACATATATTTTACCTCGAATGATGGATTTAAGTTTGAAAAATATATAGACAAACCTTTTAATCCTGAATATACATATACATATATATAATAAATATATATAAATTTAAAACTGTAGCCTATCGCTATTTAATAAACAAGTGCCAGGATTTCACTATTCAGTATGCTTCTTTGTTATAAATATTTCCCTGCTTATGTATTTATCTTATCAATTATTTATTGTGTACTGCTTTGTCTTCCCTTTAAAAGTTTCTCTGGATTCTTAGTTATTTTCAGCGCTCCTTCAATTGTCTTTTCATAAGATCATAATGTTTCTCTTTAGGGAAAGTATATGAGTACCCCTGAGTAATATTAATAAAGATAAATTTGCTAGCCTTTTAAAAACCTTGACAAAATTAAATATGTCCAATACATTTTGATACTCTTCCTCCTCAGAGACAGTGAAATACAGTATTGTGCAAAAGTATTAGGCAGTTGTGCAAAAATGCTGTAAATTAAAAATGCTTTCAGAAATAGAAGTGTTGATAATTTATTTTTTATCAATTAATATAAGGGAATGTTAATGAACAGAAGAGACATCCAAGCCAAATTAATATTTGGTGTGACCACCCTTTGCCTTCAAATTAATATTATTTCTTATGCTTGCACAAAGTCAGGGGTTTTGTAGAATTAGATTCAGGTGTGTGATTAACCAATTATACCAAGCAGTGTTAATGATCATCAATTTCATATGTAATTTGAAACACAGTCATTAACCAAAACAGAAACAGCTCTGTAGGAGGCTTAAAACTAGGTGAGGAACAGTCAAACTCTGCTACTAAGGTGAGGTTGTAGAAGACTGTTTCATGTCACCATGGCAAAACTGAGAACAGGAACCAGACAAAAGATAGCCATACTGCATCAGCAATGTCTCTCCAAGACAAAGATTTCAAAGCAGACTGGGGTTTCAAGATGTGCTGTTCAAGCTCTTTTGAAGAAGCACAACGAAATGGGCAGCACTGAAGACTAGAGATGCAGTGGTCAGCCAAGGAAGCTTAATGCAACAGATGAAACACATAATGCTTACTTCCCTTTGATTTCGGAAGCTGTCCAGTGCCATCAGCACAGAACTGATGGAAACCCGTGGGACCCAGGTATATCCATCTACTGTCTGGAGAAGTCTGGCCAGAAACAGTCTTCATGGCAGAATTGTGGCCAAAAAGCCATATCTCTGATGTGGAAACAAGGCTAAGAGACTCAACTATGCACAAAAGCACAGGAAGTGGGGTGCAGGAAAATGGCAGCAGGTGCTCAGGACTGATGAGTCAAACTTTGAAAACATTTGGCTGTAGCAGAAGGCAGTTTGTTTTCCAAAGAGCTGGAGAGCAGCACAATAATGAGAGTCTGCAGGCAACAGTGAAGCATGGTGGAGGTTTCTTGCAAGTTTGGGGTTGCATTTCTGCAAATGGAGTTAGAGATTTGGTCAGGATCAATGCTGTCATCAATGCTGAGTAATACAGGCAGATACTTATCCATCCATGCTGTACCATTAGGGAGGTGTGTGATTGGCCCCAGATGTATTCTGCAGCAGGACAGTGACCGCAAACGTGCAAATATTTGGAACAACCTTGAAGGAACCTTGCCGAGTTCCTTCAAAAACTGTGTGCAAGTGTACCTAGAAGAACTGATGCTGTTTTGAAGACAAAAGGTCATCACCTCAAATATTGATTTGATGTGGATTTCTCTTCTGTTCATTTACTTTCCATTTTCTTAAAAATTTTCTCAATTTATAGCCTTTTTGCACAACAGCCTAACACTTTTGCACAGCACTTAAATCAGAAAAAGTAGTAGAAGGTTAACATAGGATACTAAGTTGAAAGCATCAATATATACAGGGAGGAATGTCTATCACAACAATGAGTGTAGTAAATTAATTGGTCATGACAAGTCCCTAGAACTTGGGCATTCTTTTCTCCCTTCTTTTCTTCTAATGTGGCTGGGAGGAGAATTTGATTAGGGATCTGTTTCACTAATAAACTTTGGATTGCCCTTCACACATTGCACAAAGCAATAACCTGATTTATTGGGTTTTGGTTTTGGTTGGAGAATGCTAAAATGTGGACGTAGTTTGCTTCTGGAGTAGCTGCAGGTTTGTTTGATATTCCTGTAAACTGCATCTGTCCTGGCAACTGAAATAATATTTCCCTATAAAAAAGAAAAAGGCAAAACCCACCTGGTTAGAGAAGAGATAGATCAAGAATGAATGGCTACTGAATAAATGTGATTGAGGTGCTTTGGACACAATGAATAAGGTTGAAGCACAAAATAAATATACGAATGGGTCAAGAAGAGGAAAATCAAAAAAGTAAAGTCATGGTTGGATAGAATTGTGAGAAGTTCTTTGAAGGAAGACCTTGGAAGAACTAAAGACAAAGTATGAATCAGCGAATGGATATGTTAGAAGACAAAAATGTTCTTAAGGAAAAAAAAGATATGTAACAGTATGATGATTAATGTTGGTACAAACTAGTTTTAATTTAAACTGTAGATCCTTTTTTTTTTTTTTTTGCTTTCTATTTCTTATCCTGTGCTGAACTCTACCATAGCATTGCTTTCCTCAAAAGGAAATGGTGTGATAGATAGGTATGTGCATAAACTGTACAGTCATATTGCATCTTGAATACACATAGTTCTAATCTAGGGGGAATGGGAAAGGAGTCACATGACATATTCTAAAGCTTACCCATAAATGCAAATGATTTTATTATTAATCAACCTTTTCCTTAATTGGGCTATTATAGAATACAAGAGTAACCCTCTTACATGGTATCCTTTGATTACAATGAAGCATTCTAGTTCCAATTTATGCATGCTTAAGTAGAGATAATATTCCATACAATTCAGTAAGATTTATCTCTGACCTTTTTAGGATTGCAGTTTTGCTATGCTGTATAGTTCATCTAAATTTTGTGTTGTTTCACCTCATTTTTGGTGATTTAATTAATTTTCTTTTTATTGTATTACCACTCTAAAGTTTTTATCATTCATTCTAAATAATACTATTTCCTATAAATATGTCCAGTATGCATACTTACATACATATAGTAAAAGGTACATATGTATATATGTATCAATAGGGAGAGAAAGAAACATTTTTTAAAATAATAAAACCTTTCAAATAGTCCTGGATCCTAGAAGTATACAATTGTATTACTGAAAATGTATTTCTTAACTTGATTGTTGGAAGACAAATATAATAATTTTACAAACAAAATATTTAGATTTTTTTTTTGCAACCTTTAAATTGAAAGCAGCAGTCAATGTATAGTTAACAACCACTTGCTCAGTGACTGTTTGAAGTTGCAATGATGCCACATGAGTGATACTTATAATCACTGCTCAAAGTTCTGGCCATTGCACCACTCCTGTCATCACATGATTGTGAATTGGGCACTTGACAACCAACTCACGATTTTGATGGTTGCACTATCCTGCAGATCAACATTTGCAACCTTTCCTGTTGGTTTTCCACAAGCAAACTCTGCAGGGAAGCCTACAGAGAAGAGTGCAAGCTGTTCCCACCACTTATTCTCCCATAACACCCTCTGCCCAGCAGTGATACTGCAGCAACTCTTCTCCAACCTGCATATATTCAGATGATGTCTTAGCATCCCCTCCTGAGCCCTCATGCACTCACAGTGTCACAGAAACCTTTTTCTGCCAACACACACTCACTGTAACACACACACACACACATTGGTTCACTCTGTAGGACAGTACATACCCACTATCCAGCCTGCTTATGAGCTGCCAGGGACTTGCAAATTCTAGGCAATTTTCCCATTGCCTTTGTGGGAAACCAAAAGCAAGTCACAAGTCATAGACATGTGAAGTTCTTCCTTAACTACCTGGGAATTTGACTTAACAACAGCAGTGGGAATTTCGGGGATTGCTATCACTGAGCAATGCAGTTCCACAACAACATGGTTTACAGCCACACCACTTAGCTATGGAAATCCCAGTCCCAATTACCTTTGTTAAGCAAGAAATCCTAATACCGTTATGAGATATAACCCTGGATAAACATGATTTCCATCAGATATTATTGGCAAGGCTAAGGTTATGTAGCATCAGCCTATATACCTAAATTATTCAAATGACTCATGTAAACTATCCTGAAGCTTCCTATTATAGACCTGGATCACATAAGCATATCTGTTTTTCTCAGGGAGAAAATTGCCTTTAAGAAGCTGCAGGAAGGACAGTCCTTATTACATAAAATAATAGTGCTTGCAAGCTCTGCAGTGTGTTATTGGATATGAATCCTGTGTGAGTGGTAGGATTTAAATATTCACTTGTGCACACATTTTTGGAACAATCAGTATTCTTGGCAGAAAATTAGAACAGGGTTGCTAGTGATCTGAAGGAAGTAATTTGTCCATCATTATAATAGATGTACCATCTGAGTCAGTCATCAACTAGACACATGAGAAAACCTGGATGCACAGACTATACACAAACTTAAATATGAGACAGCCTCAACCACAAGAATATAATTGACATTACTTATTTAAATAATTCAGTGCTAAATCATAACTCCCAAGTTGATTACCATATCCAATTTCAACATCTAAGGAAACAATGCTTTGCTCCTAACTTTTATATTGCTGTCTCATTAATTGCATATATTGTTTATGATGCTTGTCTGCTATTAATGGATTTGCATTTCTGACTGCCAAAACAGACTCTGTATAAACATACTACAGATAGTAACAGAAACCTGTACTTCATTTTTCTAAGTGAGTGGTGAATAGAAAGAGACCACAGTTACTACATGCCCAGATTCGGAACACTCTTTTCATGAAGTTACCATCTTTTTTTGATTTTCTACTGAAACAGCTGTAGCTTCTTATTTGTTCCCCATTATTGCTAGATTGATTTGTGAATTGGCTGATGGTCATTGAGTTGCTTGGATTATTGTTAAATTAATTGTGGTTGGTTTTGTTTGTTATTCCTTGCGATCTTGTCCAAAGTTTGTGGAATATGCAGATAATAAAAAAGTAGAACTTGATGGGAAGGATATTTTCTGCCATGTACGTTACACGTCCTCACTGCTGCTCCAGTGTGTGGAGCCACCTCATCTTTGAGCTCTCCAGTGAAATAGACAAAAGAAGTGAGGCCCAGCAGAGCAATGCCCCCTGTTGAAGCTTGGATGGATTCCTTGCTTTACCCAGCAGCTTTCCTTCAACAGAAATCTCTTTTGCCTGCCATCCAGATGTAGAAATGAAACGAAAGTCAGAAAAGTGGCATCTAGAAACCAAGCATTCCTTGGATGCAATTGTTATGTAGACTTCTTTCTTGGCACTATATATTCAAGAGAGAGGGTGTTTTAATTTAGTAATTGGCCATTTTTGAACATATATTTTAAGCTCAGAATGCTTCTGAAAATGCTAGTGTTAGAGAGTCGTGCACATCCCACACATGAATTGGAAATTTTGTTCCTCTCTAATTGTTTTTTTTTTTTTTTTACTTCTTTCACTGGAAATGATGAAGAATGTCAGGATATTTTGACTTAAACTTATTGTGCCTTTAATACCGCATGCATGAATGTCTCTTTCAAAATAATGCTGCCACTTTGCTATTCAACTTGACATTTTCTGATTTAATAGGAGCAAACTAAAAGAGAAATAATCTGTTAGTAGGCAGGGAAAACAATTTTGAGCTACCAGTGTCTGAGGTCAGAACCATTAATCAGCACTCTTCTTGGTGGCCCATGTAATAGCTTGCTTTGACTGTCATTTTTCTGACAGGTATCTATGACATGTGCAGAGGCGCAAACCTAGTGCAAAATTTAAGTTATGTAATTTGATTTTTTAAAAATTCTTTTTTGATTTCATAACTGTAGCACTTGATAGTAAACATGTTACCCCTGAACCTTTCTTTGTAAAACAGATTTGTGTTTGATCTAGATTAGCTTGTTTAATATTGTCAAATCCATTTTTCAGTAAAAAGGTGAATATTGTGTACTTTAGCTTTTCCAGAAAGGTTCATAGAAGCCTCACCATTAGTAGAAGCCTTTTACATCCTATTTGCTCTTTCTTAACTGATGGTTAGCTGTGTTAAAAGCATCTGCTGCAAAATTTACATGATATTGATTTTCCTTATCATATGTATACATTCTCTTTACATTGCACAGTAAAATTATAATGAAGGCATTTTAGTTTAAATTTTTAGTGCATTTGTTAAAATTACTGATTTGGTTAAAAGGAATTAGCAGCAGTCACCAATTAAAAGCTCTTCAGACAAATAAATACCAGATGAGAAGTGAAAGCCAAACTTTTTGTTGTTTTGTGAAGTGTTGTGTTGTTTCAGTGTCTGTGATCTGGAGGAACAGAATTTCTGCTTATTGCATGTATATATATACATACACCCCTTTTTTTCTTAAAAGATTCTCTAGGGTAAATTAAAAGCCTTCTGTTCTCTCCTCTTAGGCAGTTAATGGATAAGTAATTATCTGAATACATTTAATAAAGCAACCTTCATCATTATTGTTTTCCTATCCTGTGTAATTATGTTGAATTATGATATATTTTTATTAATTAAATATTTAGATTTCTATGCTGCCTTTTAGCCAAGACAATTTGTAACTAATTTTAAAAGCCATAGTAAGGTAAACATGGCGAATGTGTAAATCTTCATATCTTTGCTGAGCTATATAATTTTTCATCACAATTATCACTATGTAAGAAAATGTGTACTTCAGTGCTTCAGTGGATATATCAATAGTCCTATAACTTTATATCAAGCTGCAGTCTGTCCACAGTCCGGCATCAAAGTTTTAAGACACCCCTTGGAAAGGAGAAAGCAGGAGTTTTTTTTATAGGAATAGTTTAAGCCACTTAGCTGAAACATTTAAAAAAAAAAAATCACAGGCAAGTAAATTTGTAAGAAGACAAGGCAACCTTAACCTAAATCAGCTTGTACAGAAGCAGTCTCCATTTCAGGTAAATCCTACTGGTTTTTCACACATTCTATTTGTTCCCTCAGCAAGTAAATCCACGTTGTGTGTGTGTGTGTGTGTGTGTGTGTGTGTGTGTGTGTGTGTGTGTTTTACAGGGAGGATTCTTAGTAATTGAAAAGCCTTCCCATACATTTCTCCCCCCCCCCCAAGTATTTAAGCATCACATAGCAGGTTAAGTAAAATCACTGTGTGAGGTTATGTCAGATTAACTAACATGGCTCAACCTATAAATTTTTCAAGCATGTTTCTGGCTGCGGTGGGTGATAAGAATGGCTTCAGGATGGAATAAACAAAAACTAATTAGGGTTAGAAGTATTTTAAAAAAATCCCCCTTGTGCTACACCAGATTTTGTTGTTGTCCTGGCACACTGAGTACACCACTAAGTAGATTCATACATATACTACCAACTATAGTGTATGGGTTTATGCAGTATGCTAAGCCAAAATGAAACAAATTGCAGTTTAACGTGCATTACTTTTCTTTTGTTCTGTCAGATACTCAAGGCTGTATTAAACTTAGACATACGCCTAAAGAGTGGCAATTTAAAAATGTGAAGTCTTTCTTTAAATACAATTAAGGTTACCTGGCAATACATAACAATTTTATTACACAAAAGAATCTCTAAAAGTGAAGCTTTAGGAAAACTGTTGTGAGCCCTGTGGACACACATTTCTAAATACAAACTACTGTTTATTCTCCCTCATGCCAACAGCATTTTACTGGGCTGGAAGATTAAAAGGCCAGTCGCACTGAGATAAACGTAATGGTGCTGGAACTGCCTTGTTCTTTTAAGAATTAAAAAATCTTGAGTGTGGGTCAGAGCAACTATCAAAACTCTTTATGCTTGCCTGTTAAATAATTTCTTTTCTCAAGGTAAAATGTGTTCTTTGTTTCTCCCTTTCTAGGAAGTCATAGAAGCTATTGCTGAATGTGCATTTAAGACATCTCCTTTCCCTATACTCCTGTCTTTTGAGAATCATGTGGATTCGTAAGTAATTTAAATTTTTGTAGAAATGTTTTCAGTCAGCTATGTCCAGTTTCCTACATTGATGATTTCTACTCATGAAGCAGAAGGGTTTTTGTTTTTTGTTTTTTGCTTTCTCCCCTTCATATGTGCCAACTTTCTATAAAGTCTTTGGGGAGTCCCACCCTATAGTACAGCGGTTCTCAACCTGTGGGTCGCGACCCCATTTGGGATCGATCGACCATTTCATGGGGGTCGCCAAACAACGCGATCCGCCATTTTTTTGTCAGCCACCGCAGGGGGTGGCGCCGCGCATGCGTGCCGTGCAGGGGGCTGTGCATGGGGGCGCCGCCGCACAAGCGTGCTGCACAGGGGGCGGCGCCGTGCATGCGTGCTGCGCAGGGGGCGGCGCTGCGCATGCATGCCACGCAGGGGGCGCCGCCGCGCATGCGTGCCACGCAGGGGGTGCCGCCGCGCATGCGCGCCGTCTGCTTATGTCCGGGGTCGCCGTATAAAAAGGTTGAGAACCACTGCTATAGTAGGTGATTGTTGCTGCTAGCAGTTTCTCTGTATGTTGATATGGTTTTTAGCATGGGCCTATTTCCCCCCATTTAATTCTTTCTACTTTGTACTATTTGTAAGATACTTAAAATCATTTTGGAACTGAGCAGCATGAAAGTGCAGTAGTAAATTGCTTAATGTATTGGGGCAGAGGGCAGAATCAGATTTGCCAAAGGGAGAAGGAAGAATCTAGTTTCCCAGTGCTGGCAACGGAATAGAATGACAACTTCCAGCAAGATGTATCAATAATATTTGATATTGTAGATTTTTGCTACAGATAAAAACAAACCTGTTAAAATCTGGTGCAATTCTTTTTCATGAATGTTTCTTATCCTCCCAGGCATTTACTTGTGAAGGGAGATACCCCAGTTAAACTAAGTTATTAATTTTTTCAGAGCTTTTGGGAAACTGTAAATCTGTATATTATTAAAACTACAGTCTTTTACTGGGTGAAATGGTGCATGGTAGGGCAAAGGGTTTTAAATCACAGTACCTCAAATGAGCTAACTTACAGAATATGTCCAAAATCCACAATCTATTCTATGACTTCCAAGGGAATGAAATTTGAGAAAATTGTGATTGCTTTAGTGCTGCTGCCAGGTATTGCCGTGCAGTCATTGCACAACCACGGCAGTCACTGCAGTCTGCACAGCTACTGCACAGCCACTGCGGTCACATGATCTTCATTTTTAAAGTCTGTGACAATTTCCCAGCCAGTTTCACAATCCCTCACTTCCTTCCCAACCCAGCACCAGCCACTTATCTGCCTGTTGAAAAGGGAAAAGAAAGGAAGGGAAGGGGAAGCCTTCTCTGCCACCCACCCATGTGTGCTCTCTGACTCATGTGGTATCTTAGACACATACCTGCACAACCTTCCCAATCCATGCGATACCTCTCACACATTTACTATTCCTGACCCCCACACACAGCCTTGTTCTCTCACTCAACGTTCTGCTGACTTTCTTCCTGCAAGCTTCCTACAAGGAAAGTAAATGGGGAAAGTGACAGGAATAGGAAGGAAGGAAGGAAGGAAGGAAGGAAGGAAGGAAGGAAGGAAGGAAGGAAGGAAGGAAGGAAGGAAGGACGGACACGGGTCACATCCACAGAAAAAGGAAATGGATCTTAATGTGAGAATGAGTGAGAATAAGGGAGAAAGCATAGCACAAACCGCATACACACTTACACTGACAGTGTTATTTAACTGGGTAATGAAATGTCTACAAGCAAACAACCAAGCTCAGAGAGCCCAAAGGACTCAGCAGTTCAACCCCATTACATATATTCTCTTCTGTTGGAAGTAGATCAATATAAATATTTTAAGAGTAGGTAGATGTCAAAATAATTCTCTGTATTCTCTTAACCACACCGTTTCTTGTATGCATATGAGGCAATTTCATTTTTTCCTTTTATCTCTATTAATGACAAACTACAAATGAGAATCTTTATTGTGCTGATTAATATAAAAATATGGCAAGAAAGCTATTGCTGAAGTCAAATTAATAGCATAATGATTTTAGATTACTGAGTACAATTTAGGATGATAGGATTGGAAAATTACACCTCTTCATCTAGTTAAAAGATATATCCTCCATTACTAGTGTTTCTAGCATTATAAAAAAAGCCTTATTTCATTTCACAATTTCTTCCACTTTTAGCCCTAAACAGCAGGCAAAAATGGCAGAATATTGTAGATTAATATTTGGAGATGCTTTGCTGATGGAGCCACTAGAAAAATACCCAGTAAGTACATATTTATTTATTTAGCTTTTTTGACTGGTCAACAAAGATATTATTTGATGTAGAATTTTAAGTTTATGTGGTTCCTTCTTATCTTCCAACTTAATGAATTTGTTTATTTATGGGAAATGTCTTATTGTGATTTGTTTTGTTCATTTATTTTTAATTTAGGGGGTTGGGAGTTGAAGGACATATATATTTGAAGCACATACCTGTCTTGTGTAATGTATGCTTTCACAGGAAAAAATGTAATGGACTTATAAATGGAATATTTTTTTAGTTGTTTTACTTTGCTATAGAGTTCATTTCCCAAAATATTATTTATTTGGGTTGAGCAGCACAAGAATTGTATCAAAACTATAAGGAGGTATATTATGATTTTTTTTTTGAAAGTTGAACTGATTCTTAAACAGTGCCTTAATCTTATCCTATCCATACCAAGTCTACATGTGAATGCTTAACAAAGAATATAATCTCTAATGTAAGATGTTCCAGCAAGAGTGCTTCAATGTAATTTAGATTGCTTTTTGGTTGAGTAGTTTTGTGTCCCAGATGGAATCAAACATATAAAGCCAGAAAGGTATAACATCAGCAAGTGTTATTTACTAGGATACTAGTGATTTTAAGAAAAAGATACATATTTAGTACATTCTGGTGGTGCGGGTTCCTCCAGATCTCTCTTTGCTAATCATTTTATCCCATTGACAAGAGTTGCTAGTGCTATCTCACACATTCAAGGGATCTTGTGCTGTGTAGTCACTTAAGATTTATGGAATCCAGTCTTATTCTTGCTGTGCAAATATTCGTAGTACAATTAACGATGAGACAGCTGCTAATATTAAGAATTAGATCAGGCTAACAGTCATCCAACCAAGCATTCTGTTTACACAAAGTGACCAACCCTATCCCTTCACAAAGGTCACATTTAGTGATGGGGAGGGAATAGACTTCCTCCCTGGTTATCCCACAGCTGATATCCATGGCAGGTTGCCTGTGATATGAAGCTAGCAAAAAGTCTTCAGGATTAGTAAGCTCTTGATAGCCCTATCTTCTATGTACCTGTTTAGTCCCTCTTTAAAATTATCTAATAGGATAGCAGGAAAATTTACTATGCAATTTAAAAATCCTGTTCTGTACTTACGGATGTGCATTATCCTACATTAGCAAGCTGCATTAGCAGGGATTTTTCTTTCACTTACGGTACAGAACATCACCTGAAGATAGGACATTAAAAATATTCATTAGAAACATAAAGTGACCACAGACAGGTTAAATTGTCTTTTGTCCCAGGAGATAAATAGCATATTTATCTGGGTAAAAGCAGTATCATATGCTTATAAGATGTGCTTTAAAGATACCAAGAAAAGGAATTTAAAAAGCTAAACCTTTTTCTGTGGAATTATTGTGACTGTGTGACTCATATTTTATAGAGGAATCCATATAGCACAGCACCCATTTAGTAGGTTAATATTACATTTTTAAGGTTAATGTAGCTTATTGAACAAGAGTGATAATAAGGGTATCCCATACGAAGATTGGGTGAATATCTGCTGCCATTAGAGGTTCATATGCAATACTTGCTATCAGAATTACACTCCTTATAAAGATGGAAAAATATGTGGAAGGCATATAGTATTATGGTATGTGTGTAGATCAGATGTGTAGCATGTTGCAATAGAATGAAAATGTAGCAGGCAGCAAACATTTATTGAGATCAGGATCTGTCTACGGAAGCATACCAAGGCAGCCATTAAAAGAGAAAAATAATCCTAAATAATCTTAAAAAGCATGTGTGAGGATAGGCTTTGTTTAAATAATTTTGCTGTTAAAAGACAGATCATGGAAATTAAAAGTAAATACTTCTCAAAGAGATTTCTTTGTTATCCTTATCTCTTTCCGGTCAGCTCGAACGTGGAATTCCACTTCCTAGCCCAGCAGACCTGATGTACAAAATTATGGTGAAGAACAAAAAGAAGTCCCACAAGTCTGTGGATGGTAGCGCAAAGAAGAAACTTTCTGAACAAGCTTCAAATGCATGCAGTGATGCATCCAGCAGCTTTGAACCCTCTTCCCCAGGAGCAGGTGAAAATAATGGGATACTTCTTATTTTAAAGCACAGCGTCATTCATCTGCTTAATATTGTAAATACTAACAAGCAATTCAACCCCAGGCTTGAATTAAGGACTTTTCTGTAGGCAAAGCAAGTGCTCTGCTACTAATCTAAAATTCTCTTATTGAAGAACTCACCCCACTGCAGAGGGCAGTAAAGCAAGCTCATCGGCTCTCAGTTTGCTCTCATTGCGTAAAAACCTGAAAGAGATATCATGAATCTACTTCACATTCTAATATTATATCTAGAAAACAATTTTGTTTGCAAACTAGACATATTTTGAATAGTCTTAATATTTGAGTGGGCTAGCAAATTGGCTTTTCAAGAGGAAGTAGAATTCAGAACCCTAGATACCAGGTGTAACATTGGTAAACCCTAACCGTAGCTATTGCCCACACTTTAGGCTGAACATAGTCCAGTGAGTGTACGATGCAAGTCTCATGATTCCTGCCAGCCTTACGCCAATGTCTCTGACTCCCTGCGGTCTGTTTCCATGACAGCTGCATCCTTCTTTTTATGTCATACGTATCAGTATTGCTCCCAAGTTCTCACGTTAGCATCCATTCAGAAGCTTGTTTAAAAAAATATATCAGCTTTTAATATCAACTCTAGGAGCTGCCCGCTTATAGTAGCAAAACAGTTCCTGTTTCTGTCTTCTATGCTGAGAGACATATCCATACCCCTCAGTTGCTCAGAAAAATAAATGCCATTTATTTCGTTTTGCTTCATTATTAAAGGTTCTTGGAACTTTTTAGACCAGTAATTCGATTTCTTTCTTGCTTCACAGTATTCCCATTTCATCAGAGAAAGAAATACTGTTGTTTTTGCTGTTTATTTTACCCCCTCCCCTATTGAACAGCAACTATACTTAGAATGTAAGATGTGTGAATTTTAAAAATAAATGAAAGGTGGTGGGTGCTTCATCACTGGAGGTTTTTAAGAGACTGGAGAGCCAGTTGTCTGAAATGGTATAGGGTCTCCTGCTTGAGTAGGCGGTTGGACTAGAAGACCTCGAAGGTCCCTTCTGGCTCTATTCGGATTGAAAGATGTGATCACAGATGTTCGATGTCATCCCTTTATACTGATCACCACTTTATCTCTGCTGAGAAACAGATTCTTTGGAAGATATATAGTTGCAGATGCCATAGCACCCATTCAACAGCATTATATCAATAATCAGCTTAGGAATGCCACTGTGCTTTTGTTATCGTAAGGAACTTAAACTAGGCTTTTCCTTCTATCCCGTTATCACTGCACCTGATTTGAAATGAAGGGTTTCTGTGGGAGTGCCCATTTGCAAAGTCAAAAATCATTTTATCCCAGCTGCTTTACTTTTAATTTGGGGAAAGGTATTAAGCATAAGAGCAGAAAAAATGCTTTGAATGCCAAATACTCTGGGTTCACCACAGTAATAGGCTGGGGAGAGCAATTACCTGTTTCAGTGTAAAAGCACTTTGCATAATCCTATTCCATTAGTATATACTGGACAGAGCCTTAAACTCCAAGTCCAGATGATAGTTCATAAAGGTACTCTTAAGTTAACAATCCTGTCGACTCCTACTCTCACTCCACCCCACCCCTTCCCCTCCTACCTTGCAAATAAAAGAGGAAGTAAAATGTAGTAACAACCAGGCCCTTTAAGCCTATTACTATTCAAGCACTCAACACATAACTAAGACCTATTCATCAGTCATGTACAAGGAGTTTGCTAACTAAAACAATAGCCTTTGATAACACTGATTGGGGAAGCAAGTTTGTGTTGGGTGGTGTTTATTATTTCTTCTGAAATGCATGCACTGTAATTGTTTGATATAAATCTACGGTGTCTATCTGAAGGACAACTGGGAAGAACTATACAGCTTTACTTCATAAGTTTTCGGCTTGAACTGCAAATTCTTTCCACTCCCTCCCAGACTTTGAAGTCAATTATAGAACTTTTAGGGCTTCCATAATTAATTCCACACCAACATGTTTCCATAACTCATAAAGGGAGAGGGGGGACAGAGAAAGGAATACCAGCGATGAGCAGACTTTGGATCTACCAGCTAGAGCCTGCACAGACCCCACCCCACATAATGTGTGAATTCCAGAAAGGGATGGGCATGGTATTTTCACTTCCATATCACTCTTGATGTACCCTCCTCTTTAAGCATTTTAGTGTGTGTGGGTATGTGGGTGTGTTGTCATTTTATCACTACTGTTATTGACTATTTTGAAAATAGTGTTTGTTTATACACCATATTTGTTAACTGCCCTAATATTATGACTCTGGATACTGTTCAACAAAATGAAACAGTCAAGAAATAATACAAAAGTAAAATATCAGTCAGTTAGAAATATAAGAGAAATGTACATGAGCCCGTCAGCTAGAGCTGAAAGTTTGTTGAAGAAGGAATATTTCCATTAACTTTTTATGGTTTTCCATTTCCATTATGGTTTTAAGTATTACGATGTTGTTTGCCATTCACAGTCATTAGGATTGAGATGGACAACTATTGAAATTGAATGAATGAATAAGTAAATAAATAAAATCTTCCTGAATACAAAAGGGGAGGATGCCACCTGACTTCTGAAAATGCCATCTGTATTCTGAAAATACAGAAGCTGCCAGCAAGAGGCCAATCAATTTATTTTTATTACGGTCACGGAGTAGCGTTAAAAATAAAAGCATTAAAAGAGGTCATGCCTTCAATCCCAAGGCCCAGAAACCTCAAACAGAAAAGGGGCCTGACTAGCATCTTTAAAAAAAGCTTGCAATGCCACTAAGAGATTTACTATTAGAATGATCAACTTCCACTGTAAGTCATGGCTGATTGAAGACATCTCCACAAATAAGCAGAGGGTGAAGTCAATTTTAGGGTGTGTTGGATAATACTGTGTCTGTATATACTGTATATATGTGTGTATTTATGCATGTATCTGGTAAAGCTATGAATAATGGAAACAGCCTTTACACTTATGTCTCAGACAAAAGTGAAGAACCATTTGAATCATCAATGGAAAATAAAACCTTAGATAATGATTTCCATATTATTAAAAAACAAAAATGTGCAAGTAGGATCATGATGCTGGGGTTTTTTGTTTGTTTGTTTGCTTGCTTGCTTTTGTCATAAAAGGCACTGTTTTAGTTGTTTGCCTCATAAATAATTTGGAAGGAAAACATCTGTGCAGTAGGTCTTATAATAATGCAATTGCTTTGAAACACAGGTATTTTTATAAAACTATGTGTGAATATTGGTTGATGTTCCCATTAAGATTTCTGTTTGCCAATTAAAATATTGCAGGTGAAGCAGAAATGGAGAGTGACGACGATGATGACTATGATGATGACTGCAAAAAATCATCAATGGAGGAAGTAAGGAATGAATCATTTTGAAGTACAAGTTATCATAGTATGACTTGGAAATAGGTCTACATAGTTATCCACAGGAGTCAGTATTCTACTGCCATCTTGTGGATAGTAACAACCAAACCCAGCTGTAAGCCAAATGACATATTTTTTTTACTGCTGGTCCAAAACACATGTACGAGATTTCCAGTTTTAGGTGAATTTATTTGACGCATGTTTAGCCCTCTGCTTTCTGACATCTCCACACCTAGTTCTCTTGTGCCTTATTCATATATAGAAATGGTCTGGCTCCAATAAGATAAAAATACCCATTACTCTTTGTCTTAATCGCTGTCTTTTGAGAGAGAGAAAGATAGAAATTACCTTGATACATGCACAAGTATAATGTTATAGAATTGCAGTATTTATATATTACAATATTTATATCTAGTAAACAAGAAAGGTAAAATTGTAACTGAAATGTTGTTGGACACATGCTTGTTCAAAAGTACAAGGCAAGCTGAGGTCCTCAAACCATTTTATAGCTGTTGGTAAATGAATCTCCTTCTGGCCTTACAGTAATTTCTTTGTGACCATAATAAATAAATTACTTCTAATGGGTGGTGCAGTGGCTCAGCAGTTAAGGTGCTGGGCTCATCAGCTGGAAAGCCAGCAGCTCAGGTTCAAAATCTGAGCGCCACATCCTTGCCCCAACTTCTGCCAACCTAGCAATTTGAAAGCATGCAAATGCACGTAGATAAATAGATACCATTACAGCTGAAAGGTAACAGTGCTCCGTGACGTCATGCTGGCCATATGACCGCAGAAATGTCTTTGGACAGCGCTGGCTTAATATACTTGAAACAGAGATGAGCGTCACCCCCTATAGTTGGCAACGACTAGTGGAGTAAAATCTGCAGGGACTCTTTTACCTTTACCATAAAAATATGCAGGATTCATTGCTATCATCCATCCATTAATTTCCAAACTCCATATATATGTCTTTAAAATGTAGAAAATAAAGTCTTCCAAGATTCATATATGAAATAATTTCTGTCTATAACTTATTGTAGCACATAATCAGATCATATGGACCACTTTCTGAATAGCCAGTTAAAGCTGTTCTTCTAAAAAAGCCATACTGTATAACACAGGGGTCCCCAAACTTTTTGGGCGGCCTGGTGCAGGAGGGAGGTGGAGACGCCTTTACGTGCACACGGACACATGAAAGGAGCTACAAGTGTGTGCACAAATGGGCCCACAATTGTGCACGTGACAGGGCCACGAGCTCCCGCGCGACGTTTGGGTGACGCTAGTGCCTGTGCACCACCATGATCCTAATGTGAGTTGGGGAGTGTGCAGTCATGGTAACGATAGTGCCTGCACAAAACCGTGATACTAGCACGAGCGGAGGATGCACTTGTGATGCGAGCGCCTGTACAATGCTCACAGTATTGCTAGTGCCCATGCGCCGCTGTGATGCTAGTGCAAGTGGGGAGGGTGTATGCATGTGGCCAGCCACTCAGGCAGCTCAATGGCCAACAGCCCATGGCCCAGTAGTGGGCTGCAGCTCACAGGTTGGGGATCTCTGGTATAAGAGTCTGATATACACATACTTTTATGAATATTTAAATTTAGAGTAATGGAAAAGATGGGTGCCAAAAAAGGGCTTCCTATTGATATTCACAAACCAAACATTCCAGTTCTTTACTCCATGTCACCCTGTCTAATTTAGTTTGATTCTGCAACCATTTGTAGGCTTTTTATTTTGAAAAGAGCATGCTCTTTTCTAATGAGAGCAGATGTTGAAATATGTAGGGATGCTGCTCCATATATACTATGTTAGATTGCTTAGGGAACTGAATTAACTCCACAAAGCTGAGTAAGTAAAATAAAATAAATGGTTGACGTGCGTTCTTCTACATCAGTGGTTCTCAACCTGTGGGTCGGGACCCCATTTGGGGTCGAACGACCATTTCACAGGGGTCGCCAAACAACGCAGTCCGCCATTTTTTCCCCCTTTTCCTTAGCTGTGCTACTCCCTTTTATTCTGTTGGCTTTTGAAAGCCAGTAGAATAGACTCTCTTGAATAGAGTCTAATTCTATTGGCTTTCAAAAGCCAATAGGAATTGTCCAGGCTGTCTCTGCCCTGCTGAGCCCGCCAAAAGTCCCATTCTGCAAACGGTGCTGCACCAGTTGAGTAGTCCTCGACTTACGACCGGTTGAGTAGTCCTCGACTTACGACTGGTTGGGGGGTCATGGCATTAAAAAGGTTGAGAACCACTGCTCTATATCATATTTTAGGATGGTTTTAGGACTGAAATGTGTTCCTCTCCCTTTGAGGTACGGAAACATTTAAAGGAAAAGAGCAGAACTCCTCTAGAGGTTCAGTCAGCCTTAGTGAAAAACATTCTGTTAATATTAGTTTAACTCTGTTCTAGGGGACAGCTGGAAGTGAGGCCATGGCTACTGAGGAAATGTCAAACTTAGTCAATTATATACAGCCTGTAAAGTTTGAGTCATTTGAGACCTCTAACAGTAAGTATGTGGATTATTCACTCCTTACCATTTAGTGTTGGTTGGGTGTAGCTTGTATCATCAATCTTTTTTTCCATTTCCAAGACACAGTAGTAAACTGAAAAGTTATATAGTGCCAACTATTTGCTAATAGTGGATTAGCTTTCAAGTTACATGGAGATCTTTTGGCAGTTCCTCTGAAGAGTGAAGATTTCAGTTTTTTCTACAAGACAGCTGTGAAATCTTCTGGCAACTTCTTAAGGAATGCTTTCACTTACAAATGAACAAGCTGAACAGGGTAAAAAGGAGAGGAAACCCTCTTCCTCTCAGTTTAAAGAGACATAAGATGTGCAAGGTGGGTTTATGTTCCCAAGTATTTTAAAAGTAGTACTCTGGTAGTGTTCTGTCATGCCACAGTGCAAGGAAGGAAGTGTTAAACGTTTTTGTCTTAGTTTCATTTATGGTGCTTTTATTTTCTGCAAAGTATTTTCAATTATAGGCACAACACAGGACAAGAGAACAAAACCATTACATTGTTTTTCTTATTTTTAAATCACTTATTAGAAATTAATGGTCCATACTTAGGATTTCCAGCTGGTTGTTGCTAAAATTACCTTGCTGGGAATACACTTTATCACATTTTCCTTACTTAGAGCAGAACACCGTTGAGACCCTGTCCTGTTTCATTTTATTTGACAGAGCAGAGAATTGTGTCTTCTGCTCTTAACTTTTTCAAAGGAAGTCTGCACCCACGGAATTAACAGTGCGCACTGCTGATAAGAATTACGGCTTCCAATACTCCGGTTAAGCAGCCTGTGATATTTACACTATGCTCTATTTGCTTTCTCAAAATATGTTTACACTTGACTGAATTTATTCTTGGTGACGGATGGGAATGATGAAACACACTGTTAAACTCTGGACACATGTTATTTGTCTGCTTTGGAAGATCATTGAATAAATGCATGTATGTAAAAGTTTCATGTGGGGTATTTCATACTGGATAGGAATTTGGGGGAATTATGAGACCCTTGCATTTGAAAAGCAGAAAATTGAAGAAGGCTGGTACAAGTGCTTATGCCAGTTCTTTATCTGTCTCATATATGATTTTTACTAGCAAATTTACTTCCTTTTAAGCTCTTTTCCTTTTAAAAAGAAAGATAAAAATGAATAAAAGTAGTACTGGTTTTTGTACTGGGCTTTTATCTTATAAGTCACCTTGAGTCACTGAGAGTGAGTTGGGCAGCCATATACATTTTCTTAATAAATAAATATAAAATAAGTAGAAGAAAAGAAAAAGAAACCAGAAAAAGCTAAAAGGGCAAGAAAGGGGGGGAAGTAAAAGAAAAATGGAAAAGAAACAAAAAAAAAATTCAAAGTGGCTTCCAATCTTTACAGCAGTTATAAGTACAATTATAAATTGATTCTAAAGTTACAACACAACTCTCTTCTTTCTATAATCTATCTTGTCTAATCTTCAAAATCATCATTTTTTTTCTGTTTTACACAAAAAGTTTGTAAGGGGTTTCCCTAAAGCTTTAATTAGCCTTTCTCCTCTAATATCTTCACCAGAATCCCCTGGGGTTGCTCTAAATCTCAAAGAAAATTCCTTCTCTTTTAATTCCATTATAGCCAAATTATCTGGTTTTCTTGGAAGGAGATGTCTGTCTACAACTTCTTATTCTCCAGAATTTCCATTTTATCATTAGTTTTACATTTCCCGACACTTCATTTTACAGAGCTTTCCACCTTAACTTCCTTCCTCTCCTGTTTCATCTTTACAGTCTTTGACTCATTCTTTTTCAGTAGCTGTCAATTTAATTTTAAGTGAGTTAGCTAACTTTCTACTGAATTCCTTGAACACTTTTTGAAGTAAATCTGATGTAATTCGTCTCTCTGCAGGTTGTTCTAGTGATCCTCTCCTCCTCTCTGCTTTTTTTTTTACTATTTTCCTAGTGATTGCTATTAGAATATTGTAATCCCAAAATGAAAGTGTCTCAATTGTAAGAGAAAGACTAAAGGCCAGCTTGCCCCCCTCCCCATTTTTTTTCTATTTTATGTTACTGTGCCCTTAATACTTTTGTCTCAAATGATACTCTGTAATTATAATCAGTATGACAGTCTGTCTCATATCTTTTGTTTTATTTATTTATTTAGAGAGTTTATATGGCTGCCCACTCACTCTCAGTGACTCTGGGCAGCTGACAAAATATCAAAACCCAACAAACAGTAAAAACAATAACTCCCAAAGACAAAATTTATCAGGTTTACACTCTTTAATATTAAACAAATAAACCCATTCCCACAAAATATACTTCTGTCAATTCTCATACATGGAAGTATTCCATGTATTGTTGAATTCTGGATTACAATGTTTTGATATTATCCATTATTTGAGATAAATGCCATTGTTCACTATTTTTAGTATTCACTAGCATTATTTTGAGGGGGGCATAAATCTGACCCAGTCCTTTGGTCATTACTGTGTTTTTTTGTACCATTTCTTAACAAACTAAAACATTTCAAGTGGATCATTTTACAAGTTTTAAATCAATATTACTGGTTTATCATCAACTCTTGCAGTTCAGTTGATAGCAATATTTTCTAGAGCCTACTTCACTTTCCAAATGTCCAGTGATTAAGCTTTCATAGGCATCATTTGCAGCATGGTGTAATTAGTATGACTTCAATTTGCTGTTGTGTAAACAGTATACAGACGGTTTGAAAATAAGCAAACCATTGATCTAGTCAGTGGCCTTCAGACTTGAGATACTTGAGGAACCCTTCTCAATATGAAAAATCAGTGCAGTAGCAAATAATATTTATGTAATATTTTGTCACAGACTATTCTTTTTTGAAATAAAACAAAGGAATAAAGATCACACAGCCCTTAGATAGTCCCTGGATGAGTCTATGAAACCCTGGACTTCCAGGGACCATGGTTTGAATACTGCAGATTTAGATGACAGCTACCTGTAAGTATTGCCCCAGTCATATTATTAAAAACCAGGCATATCCAATGTAAAATGGTAGGGAGACAGATAAAAATGTGTACTGAAAACCGCAAACAGAATTGTCTATTGTCTTCAATATCTGAAATGTATGGACTGCTGCTGCCAGAGCATAAATTATTACATTTTTCTTAATTACAGGAATTTCTGGATTTCTAGTTGACCTCTTTGGAAACTGAATCATGAACAAGATAAAGCTTTGGTGTGATGCTAGATGGATTGATTTATGTTGAGCAACATAAAGCAACATAATTCTAATTTTTAAAAAATGTGACCTTTTTTTGTTTTTAAATTACAGAACGAAACAAGAGTTTTGAAATGTCTTCCTTTGTGGAAACCAAAGCACTTGAACAGCTCACAAAATCTCCTGTCGAGTTTGTGGAGTATCTTTGAAACTGAGAAAAATATCTTAGAAAAACTTCCAATCTGAGGAATAGAGGCTGCTGAGGATCATTACTGAAAATTAATTTAGGCTGAAGAAACATGAATGCAACACCACTATATAGAAGTAATTGGATAGCAAAATAATGTTGATAGATATGTCAAAGTTTTTTTCCACAAAAGTATTCATCTTTTTTAATTTAAACTTAAAAGAGCAACACAGAAATGAATGAGGTGTACATTCCTAATTCAGTACTTATCAGTTATATATTCTGGATATATCTATAGTTTCTGAGAGTGGATTCTACATGGACAAAATTTAGCATAAAATAGAACAAATGACATATTGTTGCTCCGTGACATTTTTTAATTAAAATAAAAACAACTACATTAATTGCTGATAAGAAACACAATTACTGCTGAAGAGTGGCTGCCAATCAAACTTGACATTTTCAGATTAAGACTCCATTAATATGAGGAAGCTTTTCATGTTTCCAGTAGTGAGATTATAGTCTTCATCTTGCCCCCATTTATCATGTTTTGTGTCAAGTAAGCAACAATTCTGTTCCAAAATATATAGGAGTATTTTTGGAATATTTTAATCTATTTATTTATCTTGAGTTTTGTAGATTTATTTTCAGGATCTGTCCAAGAAATAAGATCAGTCCTTGGATTCTACCACTCTTTTTCTCTCTCGCTGATATATTTTATATAAAGAAGAGTCAAAATAGTCATAGATACAAAGCAGAATTCATAGAGGCTCTTCTGATTCTATAAATCAGCACTTTGTGGGACTGTGAAGCCAATATTATTACATAATGATGGCAGCCATTTTTCAGGCTCTTCCACTGTCGTCATCTTAGTTGCTTCTGAGTGACAAGGCTCACTGTGTTATAATGGCATGGATGAGTACATGTGAGTGTTGGTTATCTCAGCTATCTGCAGACTGGCCATGGGCAACAAAGAAGTTTGGATTTGTTTATTTAGCTCTTGCCTGAAATATTTCCTAGCAAAAATACTCGTTTTTCAAATCAGAATCTGATATATTCTCAGAATCAGTTCCGTCCCTATTATCAAATCAAATTTATTTTAATTTTAAGGCCAGATACAACTTCTTATCTATAAAGATGATAACAGCAACAGATAAGAAAAAGGCAGCGCTGAATCTGGCATCACCATTTCTTTCAAAAATTAACAAATAATTTGTTCTGTAAACTTTTAATCTAGTAGTTTCTCCACTTGTATTTTATCTTAACCATTCACAATTTAGATATAATAAAATGCAGCTGAGCCGAATTTACCCAAAAGGGACACGTGTTGATTCCTCAAATTACATGCCTCAGCTGTTCTGGAATGCGGGCTGTCAAATGGTTGCTCTTAACTTCCAAACTGTAGGTAAGGTCTGTGTTACTGTATGTTTTCTGATAAGGAAGAATAGTAGATAATGAAGCACCTAGTTTATGAGAAGTTAAAGATACTAAGTGTCATGCACACGGCTCCTGAAACCATTGCCTCTTTAAAACTCTGGCATGAATAAGTGATCTGTGTTAATAGAAGCTTTTTAAGCAAATCATGATTACCATTTATTTTGTTAGATGGGTTGGCATTCTCAATGTTTCTTTGTTGGACTTTGTGATCCTAGCTCTATAGTGATATTAAATTGAGGAACATATTTTAATAAAAACAATATATCTGAGAAAATATAATAAGCATATGAATATGAGCAATAAGAAACATGTGAATATAGGCAGTAGGAAATTAATATTTGCAAGTGATTGTTCATTTGTTCCTGTCCCCATCTGAATCGCAGACATGATAATGTAGAAAGCCTTTCATTTTCCCAATTCAGAATTGTATTACCAATTCAGTGCTGAGAATTCATGTTTTCAAAGAAGATCAGTTGGTGTGAAATCAAAATGAAAGCACTCACTGCTTTATTAAAAAGTGGCACGTGGTTTTAATGAGTTTGGTAGCATAGCCGACAATTATCAATTATCAGAGAGATTTGTTTCTGGCAGCTGACTACCTCACTTCTGCTTTGTTACAACTGCCAAACATGTAGTGAGGCAAGTGACACTGTCTCCTTCCCTTTCATCTAAATAAAAATTAGACCAGAATTTAAATAGAATCTTTTTCAGCTCTCTGGAGGGGATAATGGTATTTGTTTGGTTTTTTTTTTAAATCAGTACATAATGTAACCATATCACGGACAAAGACTAAGAGGTCTCTTCATCCAGCTGGTTTTAGTCCATGCAACTAAACTGTTATTTTGCACAGATTCAGTGAGCAGCATAAATAGGAAGATTTATGATTATTCACAATACTTTAGGCAAGTCACAGCACTTTCCATGTTGTTGTTGAGCAGATTTAGAAACCTCCAATCTATATGTAGATGAAAATCTATCATTGCCTTGGATATAGTTTAAAAAAACCTTTAATAATCCTGAAAATAAGCACAAAATATTGTATGTTGAATGGAAAATTAGCTTCTTATTTTTACAGATACAATATATTAACTTCAAGCTTTTAAAGAGCATAGGAAGCCATTAAATTTTAGTATTGTACTTTTGTCAATTTGTTAGGCTTTCTCTATTCCCATTAACATATGTGTGTAGTATCCCATAACACAATTATTTTTCTCATATAGATTTGTCTATGCAAATAAATATGGGGATGTATGAATATAATGGCAAAAGTGGATACAGACTAAAACCAGAGTTCATGAGAAGACCAGACAAGCATTTTGATCCATTTACGGAAAGTATTGTAGATGGAATAGTGGCAAACACTTTGTCTGTAAAGGTAGGTATCCAGTTGCTCATCCGCTAGATTCTATAAGCATACTGAACCTGAAAGGCCAAAATAACTTCTCATACACTTAAAAACATATTCCCAATATTTTAAAAAAGTGTGAATCTCATATATGCAAGTTTCTTGTTATAAGCATATTGAACAAATCACATTCAGATATTTATAACCCAGAAAATAGGAATTATGTCCAAAATTGAAGAAAGGAAGATGATATGCATGTTTGGACAAGAAAACAAGCTTAATTAATTTACCTGCTATTTTTAAATAGGCTGTATATGCTCCCCTTATTTATTCATCCTGTACACTGAATATATATTAAAGGAAGATGAGTTGGAAGAAGGTGAATGTGGTTTTAAAACTGGAGGAAGAAACTTCCAACAAGCTGTACTGTGCTGGTGACACTATCCTAACAGATAAAAATGCAAAGGATCTGCACATCAGGAACAAAGTCAAGGAACACGGTAAAAAAAAAGGGATTGAAATTAAATAAAAAGAAGATCAAACTGATGGCAAAGGTAAAATAATTAGCCTTAGAATTGATAATGAACATATCAAAGTGGTGGATAGCTTCTGCCTTTTAGAATCAACCATCAACAGAAAAGGAACCAGTAGTCAAAAAATACAGAAGAGCAGGGAGACATCATTATCTGAGGGGAGCCCACAAAAAAAAGGATCAGTTATCTCCCCTTCTGTGAACATTCACTGGAACCAGTCCTGGAAGAAGAAGAAGATTCATTGCAGCACTAAATTCCCATCTTCTAACTCCCTCAACTGGTCTAAAAGAATGTCATGATTGACGATATTGAAAACCACTGAAAGATCAAGGAAAGATGGATGCACCATCCCCCCTACAGGTCATCTGCAAGTCTATGCCATTTTGGTCCCATATCCAGGCCTGAAGCCTGACTGAAAGACATCCATATAATCCACTTCCTCTAGGGTCTTCTAAAACTGAAATATAAGCACCTTCTCAACAACTTTTCCTAAAAATGGAAGGTTGGAGGCAGGATGAAAATTGTACAGTGTGGTTGGGCCAGGAGAGGAGATGTAGGATTGCCTCTTCCTTAAATATCAGCAGGATCACATCCACTCTCTGGGATGAATTTACCATTGCTTGGACTCACTCTCATATCATCTCCCAGGAGGCCTCCAACCAGAATGGACAGGGGTCTAATATATAGTTGGTCAAACTCACAGACTTAAGGAGCCTGTCTGCTTCCTTGGGACTAGCAGGTTCAAACTCATCCCAGCTAAAAAAGCCAGATTCATATAAGCAAATCTGAGCAATTTTATCTAATAGATGCCTAGAATATTCCTCACAATGGCCCTATAGTAATGATAGACTCTGTCCTGCCAAATTGGGATACGATCATCCACAACTCAGTAGGATTGCCAGCTGGCTGTCTTTGGACTTGATAAAGGAAGAAAAATATTCACTTTCTACTACTTTTATCACCAAACTAATCTTGAATAAAGTCTCTAACCTGTGTGGTCATTCTTTGTTATCCTCCAATGGTACTCTATATGCCTCTTCTGTCATTTTGTCATTCAAATTTTTTTGTAAACAGAGGGGAGTCACATAAGCCCAATCTAATTCAAGGTCCCAGTTGAAATGTGCAACTGTGCAACCTGCCTGAACGGTGAATGCTCCAACACTGGAAGTTTTTAAGAAGAGACTGGACAGCCATTTGTCTGAAATGGTATAAGGATTCCTGCCTGACCAGGGGGTTGGATTAGTTGACCTCCAAGGTCCCTTCCAATTTTTTTATTATTATTATTACCCCAGCTTCTTCTGAAACCCAGCTGGGTCCAACAGGTGCCTGAGATAGGTACTCCTTCCAAGACAATTATAGAGTGATCAGTCTGTGGTGAGGGACCGATGATAGATTCTCTCAAACCAAGCACTGTTGTACATTTTTTCTTGTTGTAAGCTTTATATATTAAGAAAGCAAGTAATTTAGTCAGCATGTGTTGAATTGCAGCAAAGATGTGTTAGTAGAATGTTTCAACCTTCTGTTTTTAGGTCATTTCTGGGCAGTTTCTTTCTGACAAAAAAGTTGGAACTTACGTCGAAGTGGATATGTTTGGTCTGCCTGTGGATACAAGAAGGAAAGCTCTCAAGACAAAGACATCTCAAGGCAATGCTGTGAATCCTGTATGGGAAGAAGAAGCCATAGTGTTTAAGAAGGTTGGTATTTGTGTTTGATCCTTCTGCAAAAGAATAATGCATGGCTATGATATTCTGATTTTGCCAACTTGTATCACTTAAAAAATCTATCTGCTCTAATTTTTTTTTTTGAAACACATTTTATTGGTTTTTTAATTCTTAAAACAGAGTACTAAGGACACACTGTGGTGCTGAGGTAATCTAATATCCTAAAACAAAACATATAAACATAGTACAATCAATACATCAAGTATTCCCTCTCTTTTCCCCTCAAATAGCATAGTATATTTAACATATCCAATTCTAGCTTAAATTTATTCCAACTAGACCTGTTTTAAAGCTTTATAAATTTACAATACCATAATCAAATTAACTTTAAATAAAAACATTATCCATTCAGGTATTCCTTCCAAATATGTTCTAATTCCTTAATTTTGTCGTGAATCTTATTTATTTCTTCTTCCACTAATCTCCCGTTTAAAATAAAGTATTAATCTATCCTATACCTATCTAATCCATCAATTAATCAATCTTTGAGCTGACAGAATAATATCAGACTTTAAATCATTTCAGTCCATTAGACAGGATTCAAATTTCATCCAATTAATTACCATAACTGATAACATCCATGTCATCAAACAAACACATCATCTTATTAAATTAACTCAATTAATAGTTCAATCCAAATCTAAAACATCTCTTCAATTTTCTTCATTCCATTACATAATAATTTTCATACAAATAAACCTTTCGTTCTAAGAAATACATTCTTAATATTCTAAGTTACCTTTAGTCCATTATATAAAAAATATCTCATTTTTAGGCAAAAATACATATCTAAATGTGCCTATCTATCTATCTTATACATATCTAATCCATCAATTAATCAATCTCTTTAAGCTGACAGAATAGTATCAAACCTTAAATCATTTCAATCCATTGAGCAGAATACAAATTTCATCCTATTTGTTATCATAGCTAATAACATCCATGTTATAAAACAAATAAGTCATCTTATTTGATTAACATTCAATTAATTATTAATTCAATCCAAGTCTGAAACATCTCTTCTGACTCATAATCTTAATCCTTAAATCGGTCCATAATTCTAGGTTGCCTTTAATCCAATGCATAAAATTTTAAATTTCATTTTTTAATCTTATTCTAGCCTTCCTCTTATACCAGGCAGGTTTCCATAGCAGAGCTTCCCTTCCAGCTGATAAGTCTTTTTTTGTTGCTTATAATGTCATTTGATTCGATGAAAACCATCTTAGCCTCATAGATCTTTTTCCAGTATAAGTTTACAGTCTAAGGGTGATTGAGGCTTCTCCATTTTAACAATAGTTGAAAAGAATTTTTTTCTATTTTCTTCCCCCCCCCCCTTTTTTTTTTAGTGGAGGCTACAGTTGAAGAGTATCCACCTCCACAGATCTCACAGTTGTCTCAAGTTATCTTTTCTCTTGAAAAATAGTTTGAAAGCCAAACAGCTCCTCTCCAGATAGTTAAGAATTACAGTATTAACTTTTAACCAGTAGATGTCCTCAGTAAGCTAAAAAGCCTATTTCAAACCCCATTTTCTTCTTTTTGTTTCTTAAAGAAAGAGTGGAAAAAGAAATATTCTCCCAGCTGCTCCCCCCCCCAAAAAACCCAAGGTAAATAGGGATAGAGTATAGTCTTTAAGAAAAATTTTATTCTGTCCTTTTGTAAAACGCCTTTGTTCCCACACTTACGAAAGCTGCTTTTTCCAGACGGGGAAATAATTCCAACGAAGCTTTTAAAGGCAGAAACAGCATAGGGTGAAGAGAAGAACAAAAAGGGTTTCACCCAGATCATCCGCGATGGGTCTGCAATGCTTAGATGTCAATGTGACTTTCGGCTGGTGCAGCAGGATGATCGGCCATCTTGCAGGCCGATCTTTGCTCCGTTAGCCCTAAGGAGATAGCTGGAGACACGGGGGAAGCTGCCACCCTCCCCTATCTACCAGCAAGCCTCCTCCTTGGTGGTTGCCCCTCCAGGATGACTTTCGACCCCCTAGGGGGCCTACCGGCGAAAACTCCGGATGGCAAGGAGACAAGTCTCCAGGCATGACCGGCGTTGCCGTGTTCCGGAACCAGAAGTCTGTCTGCTCTAATTTTGTTCCACTTGAGTTGTAAAGAAAGATTTCTTCCTTTAATTTTAGATTCCTAAATGCTTACTGATAAAATGTGATTTATTCTAGTTGAACTTATTTAGTGATTTGTTTATAAGACTTACATGGCTGCCCATATTTGTATTTTATTTGGATCCTTCTTTTCCAGTCTTTCTCTTTTATTATTAGTATTTATTTTATTATTTTAATAATAATGTTGGCACTTGCTGGTCAAACAGTGAATGTGATAGAACTAGAAAGTGAGGAGCCTGTGGATGGTTTATTGGGACATCTCAGAAGAATAACTGAGGCACCAATTTTCATTTTGTTTTTTATTTATATTTATTTACATTCCATCTTTATTATTTTTACCCATAAGTCAAGGGGACAAACATCACCAACACCTTCCTTCTCCTATTCTCCCCACAACAACAATCCTGTGAGATGGGTTGGGCTGAGTAACAGTGACTGGCCCAAAGTCGCCCGCAGCTGGCTTTCATGGCTAAGGCAATTGTTACAGATGTTATTATGTTTGTGGTTTTATTGTTGTTATGAGCTGCCTAGAGTTGTGCTCTGATAGGTAGTCATACAGATCTTTTAAACAAATCAACAAATAGTCTCTCCTAGGAAGTCACTTATTTTATTCTTGTTTTATGTTTTTTTGTTTATACTCATTTTCCTTTTAATTTACCCAAGTATAACAGTATACTAATTGCTATTATTTGTCATCATTTCGTATTTTGCCATCAAATACAGCTTACCCTTTTTGATTTATTTTATTACATTTCAATGTTTAGGTTATTAAGCCAGAATATAAAGTATGTGTAATGTTACTAAGCTTAAAAATTGTTTTAAAAAGCTATGCAATGAAGAGGTGTAGAGGAGCAAAAAGAGATAGAAGGTGTGTGGTGATTATTAGCAAAAAAAATTGAGCTCAACCTGGAAAACAAGAAAATGGGAGAAAAAAACTTACAGTTGCTCTGTCTTCACTCTCTTTGGTATAAGAGGAGGAGAAACACTGTCATATTGTCAAGATTCTGCTATTGTACCAATACAAAGTCAAGTTTTAGTATTTCTTGTGATGTCAGTCTTGTGACATGGCCTACTTTGAAGGGCTGACAGGACATTATCCTTTTACAGGAGATTTTTTATGATGAAAAATCTTCTGTCTTATATTGGTTTGGTATTGATATCAAGCGGCATTGTGGCCTAGAGGTGGAGCTCTCACCTCACAATCACAAAGCAGTGGATTTCGATCCTAGATAGCGACAGATATTTTTCTCTCTGGGTGCAGAGAAAATATCTATTGCAAACTCTGCGTAGGCTTCAGGAGGGGCATCCGGCCAGTAAATGCTCAGTTCCTCCTGATGCAAAGGATTACAGGGTTGTTAAAAAGAAAAAAAATGGTTTGATGGGTTTATGATATATTGGCATAACAGTACTAAGGCTACTGGAGTCATGGTTTTATTTAACAAATATACGGTTTAAGAATATGTAGCTGATGTATACCTTATTCTCCAAAGAGATTTGATTGACACATTGCTTTGATAAACTTTACCAGTCTTCCAAAAGTTATGCAGAAACATTTCATAGATTTTTTTAAAAAAAATTACTATGTCTTTTGATAACTTAATTATTAGTGATCTAGTTATGAATTTTCAATGAGACAGAAATAGTACTCCAAAAATGTATTTATATTCAGAATTGGAACATGATGCAAACTTACATTATATATATTTATATTTAGATATAATGTATATTTATTTAGTGGGTATATCATCCTATATTGGCAGTATACCTTTTCCTATACTATCTGTCTTAAACTAATGTGGTAGTTCACAAGGATTTTTTTTGGCTAAGCTGAGACTATTTTTTGAAGAAGGAGGTTTTCATTTACCAGGCTATCAAAAATATGATTGGATTTATATTTAATTAGAATGAGAATTTTAAGTGTATATGGGCTTAATGGAGAATTATTATCTATCTCTGTTAGGCTCCTAACAATTTTTTGGGTCAATATGCAGCAAAAAAAAAAAAAAAGAATTTAATTTCCTGGCTTACATGCAGTTAAGACATATTTGGGCTTTATTGGCCTGTAGATTGAATTTTGATGCTAAGTCAAATTAATGTTTACCTATGTGGAAAAAGTAAAAATAGGTGGAAAGACATTCTATTATATAGAGTCTGATATTGAATGAGAGTTGAGTTAAATATTGAGAAATCAACACACTTTAAAGTTGGTAATATTGACATTTATTTGTATTAGGCAGAGAAAATTCTAGTTGTAGTTGTTGAAGTTGTTAAGATAATCATTAAAAAGTAATTGATTCAAAGATTTTCAAAAGTAACGGGGGTTTGTTCATGATTTGGTCATGTCCAGTTTGGGATTTGAGGATTTTTCTTTGAGGAAAAATATTGTGATATCTATAGGCAGATGTCTCGGTAAATGTCTTCAAATTAATGGTGTCAGTGTTATTTTGAAATTATATTTCAAAATTGTGGGATCAGACCATTTTGAGACCATTGTTATATCAGGCATGAGAAATTAATGACAGGATTATATTGAGCAATTGGGAGAGTATTATTACCCTGATACCAATCAAGGAATGTATAATTTATCCATTTTTAAAAAGATAGTTTTCCCCTTTACTAGGTTTCCTTTTGATATGTATTTCATAATATTTTACAAGCAAATTCTATGCACAGTTCAATATATTATTTTTTACATGATTAAAGGCATATGTTACATTTTTAGGTGGTTTGTTAACATAGTTAGTATCTTAATTTGGAGAAGGAAGTTCTATTTATTTTTTATTTTTGTTATGGTATTACAATTTTATAATTCATTAAGTTGTTGGATATTACTGTTTTTCTTTTCTTTTGCATATTATTTTTTCCTCTTATAAATTGCATTTTTTTTTAAAAAAAATCAATAAATAGCAATTATTCCATGTAAAATGACACAGTACACAAATAATTAAAGGAAAAGAGAGTTAACCCAATTATTGGATAGACATTTATTCCCAAATGAAAATCATAACCCTAACCTAATCATAGTAATGTAAAGTAATATATTTCTAGGATATTGTGGTATATTTGATAGGAGGGTTTTTAGGAAGAAGGAGGAATTAATAAACATCTAAAGAAAAAATTAATACTTTTTTGTAAGCCCTAATGCAGTACTGCAAGACATTTTAATATATCCATGATACAGAAAGAAGGAAGGGATTAATGTTGAGAGAATAAAGGAAGTTAGTTGAAAGCTTGTCCTTTTAAGTTCTGCATTAGCAGATGATTGGCACATGAAAAATGCATTCTGAGAAGCAGATGTGAGTCTTCTCTCTACATTAAAGCTAATGATAGTGAAATAGTTGACTATTTTAGGTGCCAAATATTAAAAACATTTAATGTTTAATAATATAAGTTTGAGCTAAGAATTACAGAAGAATGAAACTAACACACATGCTACATCAAATGGTTTATATACTTATTTTCTTTTCTTAGAACAATTGAGTACTGAATTTTAATAGTTATAGTATGAGAACTCTTACTGCCCATTAGATAAGCTGATTATTGCTCATCCAAATCCTCCTGCGTTTGACAAGAACACTTTGACATGGTTTGAGCCAATTTGGCATCCACAAGTTTGGCATCCTGTGGCCATTTTCTGTGGGATGTGGGCTGCTGCTAGATATCAGGAGATTCCACATACCCTTTCTCAGTCTTTCATTGCTTTTACGCTGTCAGTTTTAAGTCTTAAGAATTAAAAGGATTCTATGTGACATTAGACAATTGTGACTCAGATCAGACCCATCTTCAAGAGATAATGCAGGTAGTCTTCACTTAACAATTGGCTCATTCTGTGACTATTCACAGTTATGATAATGAGTAAAAAAGTAACTTTATGACCAATGCTCACATTTATGACCCTTGCATGAGTGTAAAGCAAAGCAGAGGTGAAGATCAGAAACACAGTCACAGTTTCACTTAGCAATCATTTTGTTTAGTGACTGAATTGCTAGTTCCAATTGTGGTTGCTAGACGAGACCACCTGTCATCATAAAGAATATGCAAGAGAAAAAAATATGCTTTTCTTATTAATTATAATGTTTTTAAACTCATTTACTACAATTCATTCTAGTATTTAGAAAAAGAGACTTGGATTATCTTTTTTGTTTTCTTTCTTGTGGCTGATCTCAGCTGATATCAATTAGTTATGCAGGGTGAAATCTGATTAATATTTGGATGGGCAACCACCAAGAAATCTCAGAAGTATAGACTAGACTGAAAAGTAGAAACAAAAAATCGTGGAAAAAACAAACTACTTCTGTATAGTTGCCAAGAAAACTACCACATGGACATGTTTATATAGTTCCCAAGGGTAATTTACTCTGTGTGAATGAGTGAGAGAAAAGTTAGCCAAAGACTTGGACTGTGTATTACTACTACTACTGCTGCTGCTGCTATTATTATTATTATTATTATTATTATTATTACTATTATTATTATTATTATTGAAATTCTGTTAATAGTTTCCAGAAATATCTCTGTGACAATGCTTCTCATTCCAACTTTGTATATGTAATGCACCATAAACATTAAAAAATATCTCTTCAGGTGGTCCTGCCTTCTCTAGCATGTTTGAGGATAGCTGCTTATGAAGAAGGAGGAAAGTTTATTGGACATCGGATATTACCAGTATCAGCAATTCGACCAGGTAGAGATTGGGTTATTGTTGCTGTTTTTGTTATTGCATTAATCTTGAAAGAAGGAACAAGACAAATTGAACTCAGGTAACATCTTTCCTGCATATGTAAGTATATAACTATGACAGGACTTTCTGAGAGATGACATCTTGAGCCCCAGGTCAGCTGAATCAGCCTCCTTCCCCCACACTCTCCAGCCAAGATTGCTGCTGCTACTTCCTGTGGAGATTGTTTGCAGGAGAAATGGCACTGAATCCTGATCCCAAAACTGGCCTTGACCATTTAGGAAAGTATAGGAAAGGAAGCTTTCACAAACCCTCAATTTCAGGTTGGGTCATTTCTGAGATGGGTTCCTGTATTGGCCCACAATGTTATCAGTCCTTCCTCTAATTTCATGACGTCTCCCTTTTCTGAGAGGGCTTCTACACAGTTACAAGCCTGAAACACAAAATGGTATTTTCCATTTATAAAACTTCAGTAGCAAATATTAAGCTTTATTTCTTTGAGCTTACCTCTGAGCTTCCTAAAAACCAAGGCTTTTCCAAGGCTACATATTGCCGCTCAAGCACCTGAGCAGGTGTTCCCACTCTCTTTGGACTAAGGGGCACAATTGCATTGTGAGAACGCATTATAAGTGGTGACACAAAATGGCTGCCAGTAGTCTTACAGCTCCAGTTTTCCAAAGGTGGTTTTCAAAATATAAAAATTCAAGTGAAAGGAAGTGTCTGTAGTCACATGGAGCCTCCTGAGTCACTGGGCATTTCAGGCACACAAAAATATTGTGATGGATGGGCCTTTGTTCTTTACAGCTTACTTTCATGAACTTGAATGTTAACTGTCTTACTCAAGTTAAACATTCATCAGTTTTTCGTGATCTGTGCTTATATTGCCCGCAGCACTGCATTCATTAACTTGTAAGAAAAATGGAGGGCCAGAGAGAGTAGCTGTCCCACTGTTTTTCTCCCCCAGGTTATCATTATATTTGCCTGAGGAATGAAAGGAATCAGCCCTTGATGTTGCCAGCCATATTTGTGTGCATTGAGGTTAAGGATTACGTACCTGATACCTACGCAGGTAACTATCAAATTTATGAAGATAAAATAGAAATTTAATTTACAATTATTTTGTTTATGAAGCATATTGTCAGCATCTATAATAATTAATGTTAACTAAATCTTTGCATTAAAAACCTGAGACAGCAAGTAGAGCTTGAAGAAGGTGTTCAGTTGTTGAAGACTCTGAACTGTGTTCCTTGAGTTCATGTTGCTATGCTATAAACTACTGATATTGTTCCTTCCTGCACCCGTCCCTGCTTTTTATATCAAAATTGGAATTTAACTCCCCCCCTCCTCTGGTTGCATTGGACTCCTATTTTCTTTAAACTGTTTTTGCAGATTAATAAATATAAAAATAAGCCTAACCTTAAGATAGATTGGTTTTTACAAAAAGTCGGTACTATTTGATACAAAGCAGCATTGGCTTCTAAATCTCTGTCTCATTTGCAGATGTTATTGAGGCATTATCTAATCCAATCAGATATGTGAACCTGATGGAGCAGAGAGCAAAACAACTGGCAGCACTGACTCTAGAGGACGAAGAAGAAGTAAAGAAGGAGGTAAGAATTGGAGTCTGATTAAATAACAGAGGGGTCAGTTGAGCATACTGCAAGATTCTGTAAGACTGTAGAAAAAATAAACATTGTAAAGGCTGTCCACACGTCAATTTTCAAATATTTTCTTAAGTTGTATGCCCTACGCTGAAAGTTGCTCCTTTACAGAGAGATTGGGATAATCAGAAGACATGCAGGAAATTATGGAGTCACTCATGTGGCTAGTCTTGTTCTACAGTGGACAGATTCCATTAGCTCAAAGTGCTGATACTTCAGTTTACACACACAAACATATACACTGCTCAGTAATGTTATTGAATAAACTGGTATTTGAAATGTCTATGGAGATTCTCAGTCATCGAGATCATGGTTGCCCAAAAGTGCTTTTTCAAGAGGCAACTGGACTTTCTTGTTTTTCTTTGAAGACATTTCGCTTCTCATCCAAGAAGCTTCTTCAGCTCTGACCAGAAGGTGGGGAATGGAAGGATTTATATTCCTTGCAGACAGCTGGTCATTTGAACGATTTATTAATTTGCTTGCTTCCAGAGGGATTGGAAGTGTATCACTAAGAAGTCTGAAATCTTGGGTCAAAGTTCATTTATTTAAATAATTTATAGGGCCACCCATCTAATAAAAGTATATTCCCTCAGTAGTTAGACTGTGTGGGGCTTTCTCTCCAAGATCTTATTAAATAGCAGATTTACTTTGGAGAAGGCAATCATAGATATATCCAGACTCTGACTAATGTAAGGCTTTAAAGAAGACTTACATCCTTTTGACTTGCATCCAAAACCTAACTGGCAGCCGTACTCATGATATTACATGGCGAACCTTAATGTAACTGTAACTATCTAGGTTGCTGCAAGGTACACCACCAGAAGCTTCCGAATGTATCTCCAAGACCAGCCCAATATAAAAAGCACATAGCAGTATTGTAGCCATATGGTGAAAAGGACAGAAGGAACTGTATTGAAAGCCTCCAGATCCAGAAAAGACCTTCTAATCTAGGAAAGGGACATGAGATAATTAGGCAGAGCCTTCCTGGGTATGGCCCCCATCTATTTTTCAGTCAGGAATGATGACTTCCAGGAAGGCCCACACATGGGTCAATTGGGAAAGGTGGGTATTATCCTATCCAGAGTGATACATCGACTACTTCTAGTCTCAGTTGGCTTCCAAATCCACAGTAACTCTTGAGATGAATCTAAGCCTATTTCTCCCCATCTAGTTCCATATTCCGACAGTATCAAAATAATGTAGCAACAAAACAAAATACTGTAGTAACAAGAACAGAAGCTTGTTCTGAAAGTTTCAGCCATTGCATTCTGTTTTGCAGGTAAAATCTAATTCCATCATGTTTTATAACATGATGTGGATTTATTCAGTGTAATTGGCTATTATAAGAAATAGAATGGATATTTTTTCCCAGAATCAGTTTCCCAAAAAGTAGCATAAGAGAAGTGATCCTTACAGGTTAAAGCCTTCCTTCAGACGGTTGCATTGCTAACATAAAATGTATATTTCTGTCAAACATGTATTTTGCTTTACATGTATGAGCCACTTTTACTATATTCATTTAAATGTCTATAAATTAAAAAAAAAGCTTAGACATGGAACACATTTCATTTAATTTTCATGACTGGAACAATATTTTTCTTAATAATTGTCAACTTTGTAAACTACAAATATAGTTAATAATATTATGCAGTGGTTTTCTTCAAAAAAATATTTTCTTCTTGAGTCCCATAAATGTCCTTCCACAAACTGCCTCTAACAGAGACATCCACCAGAGGTGGGAAGGCAAGGGGGCAACCAGTAAAGGCAGTGTCATACCATTGTGCCATAAAGTCCATCTCTTTTGTATATGTTCTTAACATGTCAGAATCAGAATAGACCTGGAAGGGACTTGGAGGTCTTCTAGTCCAACTCCCTGCTCAAGCAGGAGACCCTATATTATTTCAGACAAGTGACTGTCCAGTCTCTTCTTAAAAACCTCCAGTGCTAAAGCACCCACAACTTCTGAAGGCAAGCTATTCCAGTGGTTAATTGTTCTCACTGTTAGGAAGTTTCTCCTTAATTCCAGGTTGCTTCTCTCCTTGATTAGTTTCCATCCATTTTTTCTTGTCTTGCCCTCTGGTGCTTTGGAAAATAAGCTGTCTCCCTCTTCTTTGTGGCAACCTCTCAAATACTGGAATACTATCATGTACCCCCCAGTCCTTCTTTTCTCTAGACTAGCCAAACCCAAATCCTGCAACCCTTCTTCATATGTTTTTGTTTAAAGGAGTGTACATCGTGTGACTACTTTTGTCATTTTATTGAAAATATTAGATCCTGCAGCTAGTTGTTTAATTTTAATTCCAAGCATATGTGTGTGTGATCAAAGCTTCCCTGGTCTTGGACAACTGAATCATGATTAGAGATCGGTCAAACAAAATCTGCATATCTGGGAAAGGGGCATAAATCCCAATATGTACTGTGTAAAACTTACAAGTGAGTCAATCAATCACCCTTTCCTCCAAATCTCCTGTCTATAATATCTGATTACCTACTTCGTAACCCTGTTCATACAGATTTCTTCCTCCAGTTATTGTCATTGAATGTTTTCTAGATACAACAGCTTCCAAAAGTACAAATGCAAGCCACAATGAATCCCAAATTAGGAAAAGAAAGATAAAGCACAACCCGGTCGTTTTATTCATCTTCATCAATCATGCTTGAGTTAACGTGGCATAGTCATAATTCTACAAGTCTGTGAGTTAAGATTTCCCATCCCCAAGGAAATCTTCCTCTTTCTCTTCTTGTTTTATGTGCACTAGACTGTGTGATAAATCTGCTGCATTGCTCCAGATGCAGTTATCTTTCAGCACCAGGTGAGGGATCCCTCCACAAACAATTGCTCTGGCTGTAATTCAGCATTACATCAATGCTTCTGTAAGCATCTTCTCTGCAGCTCTTAAGATACTACATTTTTGTTCCAGCAAAATAAATATCTTTGTAATGAAGAGCCAAATAAATGCCTGTATCTGTCTATGAGCTAGCTGGTTTAATCTGCAAAACTGCCAAGCTTTTATTTATTGTACCTTTTTCTTGTTCTTCCTTTTATTCAGTAGGTGCCAACAAACAAGATTCAATATAAATTGTTTATTAGCTACCTTGCCCTAATTTTTAGGGAGGAAATTTAAACAGATAATTCCTACATTTGTGAGACTGGATATAGTGTTAGACAGTCAGAGCCAATTTACGCTTGGTAATCCTCTGAGGTACTAAACTGGAGCAGGGAGAAAAATCTATCGGTAGTGTGTAATGATCATTTGTGCAAAAACTAGAGTTTTCAGTTTCACTTATCCCACCTTGTTTAACCTATACATTCTTATTAAAAAGGTGAAGGGTTTTGAGAAAAGAGCTGTCTCCTTCCCCCTCCCATCAGTTTATTACCAGTGAAGAATGCTAATGAAAACCTCCAGAGAAGCTAATCCAACAAGGTACCATGGCAACAGGTCCTCCTTATATAAATTTTCATACCTCAAGGAGGCAAACTGCTTAGCAGTGCTCTGTAACTATGGATCTTCTTCCCCCTTCCATTTGTGTAGCAGGCATCTTCAGTCTCCTCCGATAAATAGGATCTTAAGCAAGGGGGAGAGGATTAGTACGGTACCTAGTAAAAAGGAATGAGCTCTAAACATGGGCATTGAGAGCTGGCAAGGAAGTACAGGTTGTGGGGAATGTTTAAACAGGTTGAACGGTACAGGCATAGTCATCCAAGCATGCGGCAAGGATGGAGGTACTGTTTACGTAAGCTTATCTGTTGAATATAATTATGGGCAAGCTGTCCTGGGAACGATTGCTGTGCCTCAGAGGTGAATTAGTAATCAGACTTTGGGGACACAATCCTGAAAGGAAAGCGAAAGAAATCATTCTCTGTCATATGGTGTTAAGTGGTAACTAGTGCATTCTGCTGATGTTCCTTGTATTTGTGCAGTTATTACCTTAAAACATAGTAGTCTACAGAGCTCCATAGGCAGAAATTGGATGATCTTGACTTACTGGGATGCCTAAGCCTAGGTTTTCTTTTTGATTTCAGGGATAATAAATCTGGATGACAAGCAATGAAAGAAATTAACTTTAAAATGTGTGTTACCGTCATTTTCCATTGGCAGGGTTAATTGGCATTGTGATTCTTTATAGCTAAAATTAGTAGTTTATTTTACGAACATGATCTATAGCTTCTGCAGCTTTCCAGGTGGGGTCTGTGTTCATTCGGGTTTATTAATTAATTATATATTAATTTTGAAATTGGATTGTTCCTATTTACTTGTTAAAATGATCGGTTTTTATTTCAAGTTTTTTTGAAACCCTTCCTCATTTTCCTGCAAGTAATCGGAAGAGTTGAACAGTAAAAATGGCAGCTAGATTTATTTTATTTTGCAAGCCTTTTTTTGATGGTAAAATGAGAAGACATGAGGTAACAATTTTCTTAACAAGGAACAATTTGAATAAATCTTAGTACAGGAATACTAGCGTTTGTTACGGGTGGAATCTGTACATGTTGAAAGTAAAAACCTCATGCTAATTCTCTAATTGCAAATCCTTTTTTTGTATTTTATGGGGAATGTTTTGAATTGTTAGGCAGAACAAGGAGATGTATCTTCAGAAGCTCACAATGAACCTAAACCTACACCAGCAGAAAATGGAGTAAATTGCACTACATCTCTCACCCCTAAACCTTCTACTCAGGTTGTTCCAAGCCAACCAACACTGGGTAAGAACTGTGCATGATTTTGGGACTATTCTTCTACCAGTATTGAAAAAAAAATAGCTAAATTTCTCCTGGCCCAAAAAATAAGAAAAGATTACATCACTTTTGATGAATACACCTATATCTGTGACTGCTTGGAAAGTAATGCTTGCAACAAAATCTCTCTTATTATCTTCCAATGTGCAAAAGAAAGAAAGAAAGAAAGAAAGAAAGAAAGAAAGAAAGAAAGAAAGAAAGAAAGAAAGAAAGAAAGGAAAGAAAAGTAGCATGACAAAGTCATTTTGAATAAATGCATGCTTCTCTAGACCCAATGGTCTATGTTCTGTTGCAGGCGTCCCCAGGAGGAAGAGTGACGTAGAAATAAAATTATAAAAGAATATAGGCTAGATAATTACATTGGTTCTGAGCAATGGCTATCATTGCTCAGCCAGGAAGCTCCTGAGGTGACCATGAGCAAGTGGCAATTTCTGAGTCTTACAGGGGTGTTGTGTAGATAAAATCTGTCTTCTATGTACACATCTTGAAGAAGTTTAGGATATAGATGAAGGATCAGATGAACCAGGGGTTTTTGAGAGCAGATAGAGAATGCCAAATATATTCCATTGCAGAATTCGGCTGTGCCCTATTTAGACCAGCTCCAGTGCTTTATCAAGAATATGACCAGGAAACCATTTTCTAGAGAGATTTTGTTTGTGTTGTTGTTGTTGCTGACGTCATAGTTAAAACTATATGATAAAAGTTTGGTCCTAGGATAGTTTGAGCCAATGTGCCTAAAGAAGAGCAAAACATGTGAGGTCACTGATATTCTGACCCTGCTAAAGAACTCAGCTCAAGCACTGATCTTTCAGACTTTCAGTTTTCAAGGGAAAAATAGTTAGGATTTAGCAAGGATTAGAACAGCCAAGTTTCATTCTTTGGAGGCTGCATATTTAGCAGATTAAGAAAGAAATAATGAACATATCCAATGCAGGATTAAGACACTTTAATCCCCAGAATAATATTTTAATGCTCAAAATCTCTAAATATATGAATTTCTTTTTGAAAAATCAATTTTCTCTATGCTTCCATTATGTACTGTAAAAATGAACTAGGTGTACAAGTCTTTATGCAGCAGCTATTATTTACTTTATTTATACAAATGCTTGCAGGCAATCCCACTGTAGAGATTCTGTCAATCCTATCAATATTAACTGCCAGACCAACTGTATTTTACAGCAATTGCATTTTAGTCATCTTCAAAAGCAGTCCCATATCAAGGATGTTGAATGTCAAATCAGGTGGGGTTAAAGGCAATTCCATCTACCACTTAAGAACTCTGGGTCCAGAGAACGCACAAGGTCGTAGATCTGTCGCCTGTACAGAGCTAACATTGATGCCAAAATTGAGCCAGATTGTTTAATTATGAAGAGCAACTCCATCTTGCTCCTTCTTTCATCTCCTCCAGCCCTTCATAGCTTCCAGGCACTAAGTAAGAACCACAGTATCTCCACCTTGGCCTTGGCAGCAAGTGTAATTGAGTATCATCAACATATTGAAGGTCCTCTCTTAAACGGAGGGATGACTTTTCCTAGCAGTTTTATGTAGATACTAATAAAATGGAAGAGAGAGATAACTATTACAGTACCCCATATTAGAACAACCATGGGCTAGTATGTTCCTCTGCCATGATCACCAATTGGAACCATCCACTCAGGAAATCACTGCAATTGCCTTCAACTCTTGCTGGTAATTCAGAAGGATACCATGTTCAATGGTAGTGAATGCTACCAAGATATCTAATGGGATACAATAGGCAGGTCATCCACCAAAGCAATTAATGCTGTCTCAGTCACATGCCCTGGACTGAATTGCAACCAAAGAAGTCCAAATAATTCATTACCTCTAAAACTTTTGTAGCTGAAACCCTATCACCTTCTGCAAAATCTATCAGAAAATGAAAATCGCAGAATGAATGGAAGTTGTCCAGGCTTCTGGATTAAGAGATGACCTTTCCATGAGGAAATGATCATTGTCTCCATCAAGTGTAAAGGCACCACTCCTACCTTCAAAAAAATGTATAGTAAGAAGTTTCCTACTCATTTCCTTGGATCCCACAAAGTAATCCCAGATAATCTTACACAATGGGTTTATCTTACTAAACTGAGCAAGCAGCATCCATTTCAGAGTGAATGTTAGTAACTTTGTTGGGCAGAGATTTCACAAAGTATTTAATGCCTACAGAAGCATATTCTCCCCTGCTTTTATTCCAAAAGGATATGGAAAACTTTGAAGAACAATGTCCGAAAGAGAGCAAGGGAAACAAAAATACCTCTTGGTGTCCTTAGATTCCTATCACTTCTGAGAATTGAAGTCCATTAATCTGGAGGGCATCTGAACAGGGGAAGTCTGCTGTAATCCAGTCTTAGGAACAGGATTAAAAGGATGGGGTACCCATCCACTATCTTTTCTTGAGTACAAGTTAACCATGAGCAGATCCTTTCCCCCAGCTAAATATCATCTGCATAGGGTCCCAATGGACAGACTTTCTCCATTAAACAGAAAGCATCATTTTGAGGTCACAAAGACCATGCCTTGTGACATGGGCAACATCAGCGTGAAATCACAATGGCTAGCCGCAGTGGCAGAGTGAGGCAAGATGCCTTTTTCCTATTTACATTCATGGGGCAAAATAGCTAGAAGGACTGATGCATAATTTATTTATTATTGAAATAAATAGCAACAATGTTTGGCCACAGCACTCACCTGTAAGTATATCTCTCCCTGAACACCCAACCTCAGCTTCAATAAGTGACTCTAAATGGCTTGGACCACTTAGGGTAATGTAGGCATACAGGTAAATGCTCTTACTAGCCCAGAGATAACAGAGCCAATAGTTTCTTCATCCTGCATGGGGTAAGTGCAGCACGGAGAGATAATGTGACTTGCATGCTAGCACTGAAGTACAGCCCCAATTTAACATTAAATATATACTCACACATTAAGAAAAGGAACCAATACTATCAAATAATGAAGAGGCAATTTTCTATCATCTGCTCCAGGGATGTATTTAAAACATGTTTAGCCTACTTTTCCTACGAAGCTTTCAAAGCAGCTAATATAAATGAAAAACAAGAGTCTGTATTTAAAGCCACAAAAAACACAATGCATACATCAAAGCCTCAGTCAGTCAACAGGATGTAGGAGCTAAAAAGTAGATCAACAAAATAAAAGTAGGATTTCATCTTATGCCTGAAGATTCAGAGTTAGGACTAGACAAGCTTCAGCCAATGAGCAATTCTGAATTTGGAGTGGCTGCTGAAAAAACTGCTTCCATGTTGACGTTAACCTAGTTTCAGAGGGGCAGCATCTAGGAAGCTGTTCTTTTATTACAGGCAGGGCAGATTGATTTGAGAGCAGGTAGTGGTTGGGGAAGCCTGGTCCACAGCTAAGAACAAATAAGAACAAGTTATTTGTCAATAGAGCGTGAACAAGGATGGCATTATATGCTCTGTCTCTTTCAGAGCCAATAAGAAGAATGCCTCTCTGTAAGGTTTTGTATTCTTCATTTCCAGTTGAAATATTGATGTTATTTACACCTAGGTTCTGTGAAAGTTCCAGCCAAAACAGAAGATCTGATTCAGAGTGTCCTGACAGGTAAAAAACATGATGGTGCTGTATATTAGTACCTCTTAAACAAATTAAGGGGAGTGTTTCAAGACAAAGCATATCACATATAAATAGCTATTTTAATTTCTTTATTATTCAGAATGCCTCCCTAGTGGTACTTAACCATCATATAGAAAGAACAATTATATATTTAAGGGATTTTAAAATTGACCAAATTACTAGACTGTATCAGTTTAATCCTGATAGGATGAATAATTGGGATCTAGATGATGCTGAGTTTAGTTCTGAGACCAAATTTAAGGATCCAGGATGCATTTGCATGTGTTTGAATTTGATAAACCAGCATATAAACAGCAATGCAAATAATAGATTAAGTAGAGTTCCCTCCAAGCATCAGTAATTTCTATATGGCATGATTAAATAACTCTTGAATTTGCTGTATAAATTCATTCACTTGAGAGCAAAAGCTATATTCAAAACAAAAAATCTTAATGATATACAAAAGATCTTGTGAGTATATATGAGCATACACAGATGGATATCTTTAGCTTTTTCCTCTTAAGGAACAATACAGGAACATTTACTGCTTTCAAACACAGCAAAGAGCAATGAGTTACACAAAAAATATGGCTAAGGTGCATCTTGAGATATAGACATTTTGTATACCTTATGAATAACCTGTACCTTGATCTGAGGTGAAGAACGTGTTATAAATTTACATACCAGAAGTAACTTAGAATTCTCTAAACTAAATAATAGATGTACTACATAAAATATACCTTGCTTTTATAAAAAAAAGACTGAACTGGGTCATTTTTATATTGTGGAATGTATTAATAAATGTGGGGGCTATTTAGTAGTATGTCTATCTCCAGATGAGATGATTCTGTAGTCTGAACAACAATGGCTGGTGAATCAAAATAAACAGAATTGAAATATCTTTATCTTTCAAATATCCTGAATTACATAATTCATACAAGTTGAGACTCTTAAATTATATAATTCTGATAAGATTACATAAAGACAGGAAGAAGTTGCTGCAGTAGATATGTACTTGTACAATTCAGAGGAGCACACATACAGTGCAGTGTACAAGTGTAGTGCAATGTACAAATGCAATGCAGTACAAGAGCACCGCAATTCAGTCAAGTACAAATGCAGTGCATTTATATTCATGAATTCAGATGAGTACAAACATTACAGTAACCCATAATATCAAAAAAGGAAACAAAATGCCTATACAATATATTCCAACAAAATGGCTAACCATACCACCTTATCAAAAAGTATCTAACTATTCAACTCACTACAGCACAACAAACACAAGTTCTGAAAAAAATTATACATCAAAACATATAAAAAACAACCGACAGCTTACTACAACCACATGGCATCGCCGCAGCACACAAACCAACCAAAACCCTCCAAAACATAAGTAAACCAAAAGACCCAATAACCCAGGGGTCTTCAAACTTGGCCCTTTTAATGATTTGTGGACTTCAACTCCCAGAATTCCTCAACCAGTGTGCCTGGCTGAGGAATTCTGGGAGTTGAAGTCCACAGGTCATAAAAGGGCCAAGTTTGAAGACCCCTGCAATAGCCCAAGAAGAAAAAAAACAGGAATTATATACAATATACTGTGTAAAAACTGTAACAACCATTATGTAGGATAGACAGGTAGAAGACTAGCAGAGCACTTCCATGAACAAGAACTAGCAGTTAGAAAACCCACTGAAAACTCCATAATCTTACAACACACAGGCAGACTCAATTTCAATTTCAAATTAGCCATCAATACACACTAAGAAATAAATCATACTTATACACCATTCAAGAGACAATAAAAAACTAAAAAGGAAAAAAAAAAGATACCAAATCACATCCCCTCTAGCAGCCAGCACTCAGATAACCAGGGATTAACACCAGGGAAACAATCAAGAAGAAAATATCTACATCAAGGATCTACCAAGGATAAAACTATACCCTCATCAAAACAAGCAGAGCAAGCTATTGTATATAAACAGGGAGAAAACCGCACACCTACACTAATGTTACTAACTGGGCAATGTTTACAACTAAATAACCAAGTTCCAGGATTCCGTAGTTCAATCCTAAGCATTCTTATATATTTCTCTTCTTTTGGAATAAGAGAGTTGCTTTTAAATGCAGCTCATGCAATAGCAGCGAAAACCTGCTGATAAAGCTATGCACATCCCCTGTGTGTCTAATGTTGTGCAGTGGTAACACCATTCCTCTTATCCTTGCAGAAGTTGAAGCACAAACCATTGAGGAGCTAAAGCAACAGAAGGCATTTGTGAAACTTCAGAAGAAGCACTACAAAGAAATGAAGGATCTTGTGAAGAAACATCACAAAAAAACAACAGATCTTATAAAAGAGCATACTACAAAATACAATGAAATTCAAAATGATTATCTGCGACGGAGGGCAGTGCTGGAGAAAACAGCTAAAAGAGACAGTAAGAAAAAGTATGTCTACCTTCTTACAAAGGTTCTTTTGGCCTTTCTTGGAAATAGTATACTCCCTGATTAGGTCTCATGGCTCCTTCCAGACAAGATGGAGCTTCCATTATGCTGAGTGAAGTAATCTCTGCTGCGCTGCTTTACATTAAACCACTGTGATGTGGAAGCTTCTGTCATTCGTGCCAGTGACAAGTTGATCCAGGGGTTGGTAGGGCATGTAGTTATGAGTAATGCTAAGAAAAAAATGACTAAAAACAGATATCAATCTTACAGCCTTCTGGACAGGCCTATATTAACAGAATAAGAGTTGGAAGGGACCTTGGAGGTCCTCTAGTCCAACCTTCTATACCAGGGGTAGGCAACCTTGGCTCTTTTATGACTCGTGGACTTCAACTCCCAGAATTCCTGAAGTCCACGAGTCATAAAAGAGCCAAGGTTGCCTACCCCTGTTCTATACCATTTCAGACAAATAGTCTTCCAATCTCTGCTTAAAAACCTCCAGTGCCAGAACACCCACAACTTCTGGAGGCAAGTCATTAAGTAGGTAGAAAATTAAAAGAAGTGCTTAGTGTCTCTTGACTTATGTCATTAGATTTTTTAACACAAAAAATATATGTGGGGGAGAGAAATGGGCAAATGTTTTCAGTATTAAGGTCTTACAAGACATTGCAGGTGGTGGTGCTGGGGGAGAAGAGTTACATGCAGCATGCATACAGCTGAATGTCCATCAGAGAGAGGAAGACCCTCATTCATATCCCATTAGCTTAGAGAAAATTTTAGATATCAGACCCAGTAACTAGGTCAAACTTATATGCCAATGAATTTAAGCCATTTTCTACCTGTGTTCAAACCATTATAGCACTGTCAGAGTGGGTTCCTCGATTTGAGTTGCTACCCTTCTTTCTTATATTTGCACAAATCTCACATTCTGTTCAGGGCTTGATTATTACGTTTCTCCAGCTGGAACTCGGTCTTTTAGCATCTCTCCTTCTAAGCTTGTGGTTTCCTAGGCAACTGGCTTAACACCTGGGTAGAACTATAAGCATCTCTGATATAACTGTCAGGGCTCAGGAAGATGCATTTCATTTACATTGCCCTCACTTTTTAATTTTTGGGATGGGGGGGTTGGAATGTACTACTGTTACTATTTAGTTTGCAGTTGCTCTGTTTAGTTCACATGCTCCATTCATTGCTCCCCCTTCTCACCTCATTTTTATAGTAGCAGTTCTTTCCCAAGACCAGAAATATCCCACTGTTCCTTGGGGAGTTTTGTTCAGTTTCCATTTTGCAGAAATTATTTTTTTTGTTTGGGTTTTGTATGTTGTTCCAAGCTTGTTTTCCTTTGACAAATCCTTGGTCTGTATGAACTTTGCTCTTTGGGGGTCATTAAATAGTTTCACATTAGGATGCTATGCAGTTTGGGGATACTCAGATTTTTTTTAAAAAAAAATTGAACTAATTGATTTGGTAAGCTTTATGAATTGTAAAATAATGCTAATCTCAATGACATTCATAATGTCATTGGATGAAGCCAATGAAACCCAAAGCTTTAATATTTTGTCTTATTTCTCCAATATTCACTGAAAAGTCATCAATTTGGCAAAAATAATCTACACTAATCTTCATCCCTTTTTGTTATACCACTGCTCTTTCTAGCAGCTTTCTTTTAGGGGTATCAGAAAATTTGAATTAAGTTCATGATTGCGATCTGGAATGCTCTGTTCATTGTCCATATTTCAAGAAATTAAGAGTTCTTTATACATGTATAAACACCTGATGCATATTTACACATTTGCACAAGATAAGGAAAAGTAGAATTAAAGAATCTTTGATAGGTCAATGTTATATTGGCTAATGGGATAATGGGGGGTCATCTGGGGGACAGGACCTCTAATTTGTATTGCTGCAATTTATATTTATTATTCTGTATTGTGCTATAGAAGTGAAACTGGCAGCCCAGATCATAGCCCTTCAACTGTTGAGCAAGAGTTAGCTGCCCTTGATTCAGAAATGACACAGAAGTTAATAGAGCTCAAAGAAAAACAACAGCAGCAGCTACTGAATCTTCGACAAGAACAATATTACAGTGAAAAGTACCAGAAACAAGCACATATCAAATTGGTATGTACTATACATAAAAATTGCTTCCCTGCTTTCTATGATGAATACTACTGCAAACACTGTATACAAACCTAGGTTTGGCTACTTCAGAACCTACCTGTGGAGGTTTCTCTGTAACCCTCTCATTGCTGTGCTCCTTGGCATTATGCATGGATTTACTGACAAATATCTCCATCTGTCATGGGACAAGCAGTTGGAACAGGTGTGTGCAGCAGGTATTTAAGATAGGGCAACCAGAAATATTACACTTTATTTAGACTTGTTGGTTCAATACAGTAGGTTTATATTATTTATTTAATCATTTTGGTGTCAGTGCCTTTCCTGCTTTCTATATTTGTGATTATTGAGAGCAGATGCAAACCTTTCAGTTTTGCTCACCACAAGTAATAAAAGTAGAGCTCTAATATATTGTTTTGGAGGTTTTATTATTGCTTGGAGATCTTTGCCTTTTCTGGCTTTGAAACTTAAGACTATCATGCTATGCCTAATGCAGTGCTGTCACTCTAAATGATGAGAAAGCATTTCAAAATGAGCAGTTAAATTAATGTGGCCTATAAAATTGGAAACAAGAGCTTTGATACCACTAAGATGTCTTCTAGCAGCTCTTTGTTTGTACCAGAAAGCCTTCTGTAAGTGTATATGTTCTAAATGGAAGCTAGAATACAAGCTATAAAGAACAAAACAATACTGTGTATTTATTGTCCCCAGAGCAGCAGTTATTTTTACAGCTGTGGTTCAGGCACCCTGCATGGAGGAGCCCTTTAGGCTAAATGAAGAGTCTGCTCAGATAATAATAGATGCTTTGGAATGTCAAGAAGAAAGAGAATAAGGCAATGGAATGTTATTATTTTATTTCAATCTCCCCCAGTATGTCCAAATTTATGATATTCTAACAAGGCTGGCTACTTCATTCCATCTGTATAATATGGTAAAATAGCTTAATATCTGCTAATTTATTAAGCCTTATGAACCAGAATAGGGAACTGGCATCAGTGGAAAAGTTTCAATGACCTGGGCATCTGTTTAGTAACAGGAAAAGTGATGAGAGAAAAGTGCTCTTTGAGGATTTCATTCCTAATTTTTTTGGATGAGATTGGAAAGTAACTGGGAGCAAAAATCTATCTGTCCTTCAATTCAGAATCTTAAGATTAATTAAGAATCAGTTCTTAACAACAGTGTCCCCGACCTAAACAATACAAATTTGTATAGACCCAGAGTCCGGTTCTGGTTAAAGGCAGATTTTAGATTAAAAAATGAAATCTTTTCATGTTTGGGGCAAATTATTTCCATTTATTATATATGTAGAACTGTCCCTACCATTGGGCAGAGTAAAAAATGTTGATCCAGCTAACGGATGTGGCAATATCCAGGCCTAATTCTGGCTATTTTGTTTTCTGATCCTTTCTATAATCCTGAGGTAGGTATTAGTGTTGCTTATTCTTTGCTGGCCTGGTTATTTTGCCTAATTATCCTCTCCAGCTTTGCACAGATGGGAAATGTCCCCTGACTGTGCTAATAGGAAGAGGGATGATTATTCAAGGAGTAGCTATGTATATATGTATGAATGTATGTCTATCGACAATAACATTAAAAATAAAAGTGATTCCTGGGTATATTCATCTTCTAAGCGATCAAAAAACACATGAGCACCAGGAATATTATAAAACTATAAAAGTTTAATACAATAAATCACCTAGCTTTCGTCGGCCACTGCCGACATCGTCAGGGTACAAGGCTAGTCATTGGGAGAGTTCATTTATAGGTAAAGCGCTGCTTGCACCCGGCTCCTAGATCTCGTCACCAGTCCCAATTGGCTAAGCTGCGCTCTAGTCGTAACTTCCGTATCAGTGACTGTGCTTTTCTTGCATCTCCTGCCTATGTGTGTATTGTTATGCATTCTCCCCTCATGTGGTCCTAAGTTGGGGGAGTTTTCTCCCCCCCTTTTTGGTTAGTCAGGAGCTCCGCACCTCTCAACTGCCCTCTCTTCTCACACTTTCTCCCCCCTTGTCCGGGCTGTCCTATGATATATTCTCTCTCCCCTTCCTCCTTTCCATATCCCCCATCCACAACCCAGTTGCCATCTTTTCTATTGTGGGGTTGCACCCTTAGGATTCCACTGGACTAGGATTCCACTGGACTCCCCGAATGGGGAAGACGGGAGGAGCCGGCTCGAGGCAGCGATAGACCGACCACACCTGAGAAGGGGGAGGATGGCTACATCAATCTGCCCCACAGGGACGGCCCGATTGCGCCAACGGGGGCCACGTGGTGACGCTCGAGGCGCCCGGGATGATACGGAGACCAACAGTATTAGAAAGGGGGAGGGAGAAAGCTGATGCCAGACAGGACAGCAGCCACAAGAACGATGACCATGTTGATGGAAGGGGGAGACTGGAGAGCAAGAAACAATGGGAGGTGTTAAGGGCGCAACCCCACAATAGAAAAGATGGCAACTGGGATGTGGATGGGGGATACGGAAAGGAGGAAGGGGAGAGAGAATGTATCATAGCAGGACAGCCCGGACAAGTGGGGAGAAAGTGCAAGAAGAGAGGGCAGTTGAGAGATGCAGAGCTCCTGACTAACCAAAAAGGGGGAGAAAACTCCCCCAACTTAGGACCACATGAGGGGAGAATGCATAACAATACACACGTAGGCAGGGGATGCAAGAAAAGCACAGTCACTGATACAGAAGTTACGACTAGAGCGCGTCTTAGCCAATTGGGACCGGTGACGAGATCTAGGAGCCGGGTGCAAGCAGCGCTTTACCTATAAATGAATTCTCTCAATGACTAACATTGTACCCTGACGATGTCGGCAGCGGCTGACGAAAGCTAGGTGATTTATTGTATTAAACTTTTATAGTTTTATAATATTCCTGGTGCTCATGTGTTTTTTGATCGCTTAGAAGAATGTATGTCTGTACGTATGCATGTTGCTTTACTGATATGATATAGGTCACTGGCCAATTTAAGTCAATATTATCCATGCCAGCTAGTGATTGCTTTCTACCACTTGAGGTGGGAGTCTATCCTGGTCCTTCCTGAAGTTTTTGCCTACCAATTGCTGTCTGACTAAGCACCCATCCTGAGAGTGGATCAGATTAAACCCTAAGTCTCACTATATAGGTAGTCCTCAAGAAACAACAGGCCATTTAACTGCCATTCAAAACAACCAACACCCCAAAACTACAAATAACTTATTTCAAATTTATGACAGATGCAGCATTCCAGTGGTCCTTCACGCTTACTGCAGACCTCCTCCCCTGCCTGTACTTAGCACTCCTGCAGCACTTAGGCCTGCTCCCTATGACTCCTGGAAGCTGCTGCGCCTTTTTCAGGATCCAAACAATTCCTTGCTAAAATGGCGGCTACTTTCAGAGCCTTCTCCATTAATCAGCTCTCTGCCCACCAGCTGTCCATAGGGATGCTGCAAAGCTCTCCTTCTCTAGGCCTTGGGCCTCCTCCAGGCTGAAGAGTAGATGAACCAAGCCAGCAAGGAGACAAAATGTTTCTGCAGCTGTTTTTTCCCTGAAGGTTTTTTTTTGAAAAAAGTAATCTCTGAAGGTTATGCCAGAAAATGGAGGACGCTGGGTCTTTGCAAGCTTTAGCTGTCCTCCTGGCTGCCTATAGAGTCCAACTAGGACAAACTAGACTGTAGCCCGCCCTTTGCAGCAGTCTGACAGGCAGCTAAAGCTTACAAAGACTCAGCCTCCTCCATTTTCTGGCACAACTTTTAGGGATATTTTTATTATTATTATTATTATTATTACTTCTCTCCTTCCTCGCTTGGTTCCTCTACTCTTCCACCTGGAGTCAAGGTAAGGTTTTAAAAAGGGATATTGGTTGGAAGGCAGAGGGAGAGTTTAGTTTTAGCACCTAAAAAGGAGGGGGGAGGGAGATCAACGAGTACATCCCAACCAGCTTTTTATGTTTTTGTTATTGAAGAAATGTGGCTTTCTGGGGGAAGGTGGGGAGGATGTTAAGGAAGGAAAGGGTTTTTGGAAGCTCGTCCTGAAGCTGCCTTTTGTGCAAGGGCCCTTTTCTTAAAGCCTAGAGAGGCAGGAGAGCTTTGTAGCCTCCCCATGGACAGCTGATGGGCGAATACCAAAAGCTCCAAAAGGCTAGGGAACTAGTTCTTTTTTTTTTTTTTTTTTTTTGCCCCAGAACACCTTGACAGGAGGAAGGGCAGAGGCAGAATTGGGAAAGTCAGGTAAGACAGGGTTTTTCTTCCCAGATGCTTCTCTTTGGCAAAACAGCCAGCTGTGCTGCAGCCCAGTATCTGGGGGTGGGGGAGACCTGAAGCAGGTGGGCTGGTGCTTGCATTAGGCCTCCCAGGATTTCCCCCACCCTCAATTAATGACCAGTGCACTTATTTAACGAATGCACTGGGGAGAACAAGTATGGCTGGTCATTACTTGAGGCAGTTCATTTAACATTATTTTGATCTTCTACCCCAGTGTTTCTCAACCTTGACAATTTTAAGGCATGTGGACTTCAACTCCCAGAATTCCACAGCCAGCATTGCTGGCTGTGGAATTCTGGGAGTTGAAGTCCACATGCCTTAAAATTGTCAAGGTTGAGAAACACTGTTCTACCCTAATGGGAAGGCTACATTAGGATCACAACCTGAAGACTATCTATGCAATACTTACCAACAGAATGTGTGGCTGGTACAATCTATGACGTATCTGTTTTTTTCCCCTTCTAAGCTTATACAAAAGCTGACAGATGTAGCAGAAGAATGCCAAAGCAATCAACTAAAGAAGTTGAAAGAGATTTGTGAAAGGTAAAGACTACTTAACAATTCTTTTGATTACCATTCCAGATGTACTTGGAGGGGAATAATCCCCTGTCAAGACAGAGGGAGTCACTTCTGGGTGAATGTGTATAGCGTAACTTTTGCTCTGTTTTCTTCTTTCATAAAAACAAATCTGGATTTGTTGAAGAGAAAAAAAGGAGCTGAAGAAAAAAATGGACAAGAAAAGGCAAGAGAAGGTCACTGAAGCAAAGTCCAAGGATAGAAATCAGATGGATGAGTAAGTGCAGTCTTCAACTCTCACCTTAACTTGTATGCAGAAGACTTGAAACACAATAGAAGAAAATCCTAATATTTTTTTAAATGTATGTTTTATTTTGGCTCTCCACATATTATATTAAAAAGAAAGCAGTACAATACTATAGATTCCAAAAGTGATTGTGCATTATTTTTCTTTTATTTAGAAGAGCTTAACTTATCTTTTGTTTGAATCATGCTCAAGGCAGTATACAATCAATCATAATGGCACTCATAATAGCACATGACAAAGAGCACACAATCCCTTTGAAATAAAGGAGTAAACCATTTTGAAATCTGATGAAAAATACACTGGGCAATGTATGTAAAATTTGGCTCTGATTTTCTCTTAGTGAAATTTACCAGTTATTTTATAAACAAATTATTTATGGCAGAAAACAAGTAATAAGTGATTTTAAAAATGAATGGGATTAATCATTTTTAACTTTCCTCTCAGGGAGAAGACAGAAATGATTCGCTCATATATTCAAGAGGTGGTGCAGTACATTAAAAGAGTAAGTCTACTGCCTAAAACATGTATTCACCTTGGTGTAAATATTACATTATACATTTCAATATTTAGGCTGATTTGCACATTGTAATTATCTTGAAATAGCAAAACCCCAACATAATAGTGCTTATTTTTTTGTGCAGAGACAATTTGTAGTCCCAATGTCCAGATAGTGCTAAAATTTTATAAATTTAGTTTACCATTTTCCTTGATTCTCTGGAGACAGATCAGATCTTACCTGGCTGCAAATGTAACAGCACCACAACTGAAATAAGGAATACAGAGAAGTTGAACAATTGTGTTTCAGATGTGGAACTTCAGTTGCTACTTATTTTGCTATGGAATGTGATTTTGGTTTTGGAGTTTTTTTCTGTCCGATACCTTGAGTTCTTTGGTAGATGAATGGTTATGTAAACTTGGTCAACACATGCATACGTTCATACATGCATGTATGCATACTTCAGAGGAACAAAAATAATAGCATTGAAATCCAGGTTCTGTTCTTGCATGACAAGGTTATGCCCCCAAAGTGCTGTTCAGAAATAGGTAAAAAGGTCACTTAATTGCAGTAAGATGTCATGACAAATCAAATGGAGCACTTATAAAAGGAAATGCTTCCCAGTAACATACATGAAGAAAAGAGTTCTTTATGAGCAAGCTATATTTTGGTGTAGTGGTTAAGCATCAACAGGCTGGAAACAAGGAGTTGTGAGTTCTAGTCCTGCCTGAGGCACAAAGCCAGTTGGATGACTAAGCCAATCACTTTCTTTTAGCCCTAGGAAGGAGGCAATGGCAAATTATTTTGGTAAAATCTTACCACGAAAACTGCAGGGACTTATCAAGGCATCTCTGAGAATTAGACATGATTGAACTAATTAAAAATAAAATAGAATTAAAAATAAAATGAGCATGCTGATCAGTCTCTAGTGCCTGTCTCCTTCCTTTTCTCATCTCTTCAAAGCTCTTGTCATTTGCTTGTTGTCTATTGAAAAAAATCCTGTTTTTCTAAAACAGGTTAGCAGTGAGACCAATTAAGCCATTCACTCTCTTCAGAGCATATGGCACTTCACCTAATGACACAGAAGTTGGTATTAAAAATTATCAACATAGTCCAACAGATTTGCAGGAACATAAATGAGTTTAGATTTTTTTTAAAAAGACATTGTGCCCTGCAGTTAATGCTGGCTACTTGGCCTAATTAAATGCTGCAGTTAATCACCATATATTAAGAATGTATTTTCCATTTTCAGCTGCACATTTCCAGCTAATAAAACTTTTAAATTTGAAACAAATCTACTGAGATTCCTTGAAGTCTTACACGAAAGAAGTTGACTATTGTAATAATAATAATGACATTTTATGTCAAAATGTTCTCTAAAACCTTTTTACCCAAGATAATTATATTATTTTCTTGAGTGTGAGAAATCAGATAGGCATGTGAATTTTAGTGAACTTTGTTTTTCAATTACAGCTAGAAGATGCTCAGACCAAAAGGCAGGAAAAACTTGTGGAGAAACACAAGGAGATTCGTCAGCAAATAGTGGATGAAAAGCCCAAGGTAAGAGAACTTGAGAATTAATAAGTTTATAATTAATGAGTATGAGGCTGATATCAGGTAGATGTACAAATATTTCACGGTATGGAAATGTACAGGTGTATACTTGAAATAACATCCATCAAGGATATTGTTAAGCTGTAGATTGATAAATGACTATAATTTTGTTTGGGAATATCTTTGACCAGCAGAGGGTGCACTATATTGATAGTTGTGTAAAAAAAAACCAGCACATTTACTATGTTTTGTTGTAGCAGGCAAGGAAAGTTCAGTGTTTTCTGGTCTCAGCAAATTTATCAAAGTACAAAGAATATAGTATGCTATAAGATACCCTTTCAAGATGCAGATATTATGAGGCAGGATTTCAATTCTTGTCTATTCTTCTCAGCAGAGCAGATGGTGTATACGTGCACTTTGAACATATTCATATTTGTTTTGTTGGTTTTCCCAGTCTCTTGTCAGGAGGTCTGCAATTAATTTTCGATGGTCACATTGCTTATTCTGGCAGATGATACCATCCATGAAATTAATTCAGTGAATTTTTGATTGTGCTTTTTGACAGTTAACAAAGGCAGTCATATAAATGTTTTAGACTGTTTTCTTGGTAAGTTCACTACAGTTACGCTAACTGACTATGCTTGTGATGGCATAGGAAAATAGGTAACATTTTATCTTAATGCATGGAAATTATAAAATGATTAGCTATATTTTATAGTCCTGGAAGGCAGAAAATTAGAGTTAATATAATACTCATGTCAGAGTCTGAGAGCATTTTTCTCCTTCTGTTTTCTTATGGCTCAAGTTCTTATACAAGCCAACAATTTGAAAAAGGATCTGAAATGTACATTTTCTTTTAAATGTGGAAAAGAGATAATGTCTCTTGTTGAAAATAATAACCATTCTCTAAGTTTGGATGCCAGCCAAAATGCATCAGTTCTCAAGAATTAATGAAGAACAGTCCACAGTTAATGAACTCTGAAATGGAAAACCCTCATGATATAGTTGTAGAATCTCCTTTCTTCCTAGTAGCCCAAGTACTGAAGGTGTTCAAAGTGCAAGAGTTGTATTTTTTTGGGGGGGGGGCATGCGGAAGAGGATAAGGAATGGAATATCCTCAATAGGAGCATTCGATACTGCAACATTCGATATTGCTTGGATAATGAATGCATCTTTTTTCAGTTATATAACCACCATGTCACCTTGAAACTCAGAGGGCAGATTTCCCACTTTCCTGAACTGGAGCTAGTATATACCTGATTATTTCTTTCAAGCTCGCTTATCTGCAAATGTGCTTGCTTAAGGTATTTTATGATTAGATATAAACAGGCATGATACAGATATTTAATCAGCTTTAGACAAGCTCTTTGTCAGTTGTCTGAATCCCATGTTATGAACCCGTTTCAGCTTCGCTGAATTCCTGTAGTTTAGTATCATGGCATCATAGAACAAAAAATTAGAGGCACAGATAATTTAAAAATCGTCTTTCTGTCATATACCTGTTTTTTTCTGTATACTGACGCTAAGCTCCAGGTGTGTGCAAAAATAAAATCAAGAAATCAAACACAAATGGCATACACTTTTTCTTACAACAGTGGCTGCGCATTAATTCAGTTGTAGACTGTGAAGTGTTGCTGCCCAACTACAAATTACCCACAAGATTTATCTGATGCAATATGCTGTCAAGCCATCTGTGCAGCATTTGCACACTCTTCTTAAGCCATTAAAATTATCTCATTTTGGAATTCATATCCTCTTTCCAGATAATTTGGGTTGGCTAAGTCTAACTCTGACTTTTTAGAATTGAAAGACAGTGAGTGCTGTCACACATGGGGAAATCTCTGCCTTTGCATCTCCCCACCCCGCAAACAGCTTGTTCTAAATACTAACTAGCTGTGGAAAAGTTAAAAAATGAACTTATTACGAAAACTTGGGAAATTAGCTTTTTTTCTTTCTCACTATGCCTCAGTCTCAGGAAGAAACCTCTGCAAGTGACTCTCCACTTTTCACCACCCATCTCTCAGGAAGAGAACACTTGGGGTTAAATATTGGAAAGGAAAGTTTGTTTTCCATTGGTTAATAACTTTAGCAACCAGTAGATTGTAGTGCAATATGACTCAGATTAAAGATAGTTCTCAATTTACAACTATTCGTTTAGTAACCATTCATAGTTACAGGGGCACCGAAAAAAGTTATAGCCGATCCCCACACTTAACAACTGACACAGCATCTCCATTGTCATGTGATCAGAATTCAGGTGCTTGGCAATGGAATAGGACAACTCGCCATGGCCAACTCGGTGCAGGACAATTCAATAATTCAGTTTAATTATTTAAAATAATTTAAAAAAATATTTTCTTTTTGTCATTCACATTTCATTTTCTCCTCCTCTGGCTTCCTTTCTTTAATGATTCTATTCCACTAATTTTTTTGATATTCGTGTAATTCTTGTTCTGAGGTGAATTGTCCCGCAGCGAGTTGGCCATAGCAAGTTGTCCCACAGCAAGTTGGCTGTGGTGAATTGGCCGTGGTGATTTGGCTGTGACGAATTGGCTGCGGCAAGCTATCCTAGACACCTTGACAACTGGCATGTATTTATAACAGTTGCACCATCCCAAATTCACAGGATTGCCATTTGTGACCTTCCCAAAAGGTTTCTGGCAAGCAAAGTCAACAGGAGAAGCTGGATTTATTTAATGTCCACAACTCAGTGATACACTTAACTATGGCAAAAAAAAAGGCTGCAAAATTGGGCTTGGCTCACTTAACAATCACCTTGCTTAATAACAGAAATTCTGGTCTCAACTGTCATAACTCAAGAACTACCTGTACTGGTGACCTAGTTTTCTTATCACTATCTGTATATTAACATATTCATCAATGCAAGAAGGGCTGTGACAAACCTAAATACTCTTTTTTTTAATGAGCACCAGCAGTAGGTGTGATTTCACTATATCTCACTTCTTTGATATTATCCGATGAATCAGAGTGAGATTTACAAAAGCTTATGAGATGACAAATTTGTTTATTGATAGTGATTTTTATCTTTTGGGATATTAAATAAGGTGAAAGAGGAAGTATATTACACTGCTGTTTCATTCTTTCTCACTATGTCCTAAGATTACAGAAAGAGGATACAAATATAAATAATGTGCAAATATTCAGCATACAACTTCATTCAAAAAAAAAAAATCTGTATATAACTGCCATTCTATTGGGCAGGTAGGTAGACCCCCCCCACATACACACATACACACACACAGCCAGCCAGCCAGCCAGCCAATCAACCAACCAACCAACCAACAATGTAAATGTTTTTCAAGAATACTGATTAAGCTTGGAACAATTGTGCAAGACAATTAGGCTGGAAGGACATTTACGAGTCCACTGTGAAACCTTCGGACCTTAATTTAGCAGTATAATGTGGCAGTAGCTAAAAATTCTCTTAAAGTTATATTCCAAGTTCAATTGCTTATAGTTCTTTTTTAAATTGCAATCTCATCTGGAAATATTGAATGAACAAACTCAAATTTGAAAAAAAAATGAATAAGTGGGTGAAATCAGTTTGAGATAATTAATTTTTTTTTCTGTTTGTAGTTTTTTTTTTAACGTGGACCAGGGCAGCCACTAATTGGGATTGTTAAACTAAGAAAGAGGAATTAACAAATAGACAATTACTTAATAAGGGTAAAGGAATGGCATTTACTTAGAGTTCTTTTTTTCCCTCCTGAGACTGCCCTATCCAGGAAATGAGTCCAAATTAGCTTAATCCTTTCCATATTAAGATGGATCCAGTGTCATAGCTACCACTTAGCTGCATTAATTTAATTTAATTTAATTTAAAGATGTTTCTGGCTTCCCTTGTGTGACTACATATACAAGTAGTCCTCAACTTATGACTGTAATTGAGCCTGGAATTAGTTGTATGTCATGCTGGCAATTATGTGAATCACCATGTGACTATGCCCAATTTTATTACCTATTTTGTGGCAGTCATTAAGTGAATGTCAAAATTGTTAAGCAAACATCCTGGTCATTAAGCAAACCCATTGTACCCAGTGGGTATTTTTTGTTGAAACCGGAAGTAAACATTGGTTTCTGGTAAAAAAAAAAACATAAATTGCAGTCTCAGGACCATGGGACTCTGCAAACAGCTGAAAATGTAGGCCAGTTGCCAAGCACCCAATGCATGGGTCGGCAACCCGCAGCTCCAGAGCCGCATGTGGCTCTTTGAGCCTTCTCCTGCGGCTCCCAGCCTCCTCTGCCATTTGCAGAGAGACAGAGACAGAGAGAGGCACTTTGCTTCCCTGCTTCCCTTCTCTCTCTCTCTCTCTTCCCCCCCCCTCTCTCTGTGTGTGTGTGTGTGTTTGTGTTTGTGTGTGTGTAAAAAGAGAGTGGCCTCACCCTGTTCCAACGAGCCGACAAGCTTATTGGGCTGGGCTCCTCCCTTTGCTGCATCTCTGCAGGAAGCAGGAAGCGGAGGAGAGAGCAGCCCAATAATGTGTGTCAGCTTGTTGCAGAACAGCCTAAAGCCAGCTTGCCAAGTGAGCAGAAGATCGGAGAGAGGGAGAGAGGGGGGGGAGAGAGGAAGAGGAGAGAGAAAAAGAGAGAGGAGAGGAGAGAAAGAGAGAGAGGGAGAAAAAGAGAGAGAGGGAAAATGAGAGAGGGAGAGGGAGAAAAAGAGGGAGAGAAAGAGAGAGAGAGAGAGGGGAAGAGGGAGAAAGGGAGAAAAAGAGACAGGGAGAGAGAGAAAAGGAGAGAGAGAAAGAGGGAGAGGGAGAGAGAGAGGGAGAGAAAGAGAGAGAAAAAGGGAGAGGAGAGGGAGAGAAAAAAAGAGGGAGGGAGAAAGAGAGGGGGGGAGAGGGGGGGAGGAAAGGGAGGGAGAGGAAAGAGAGAAAGAGAGAGAGAGAGAGAGAACTCATGCACAGCAGCCTCTATTTCTTTTTAATTAAACTCTTCAATCAAGGTCCCCACCCCTTGTGTGTGCGCATGCGTGCGTGCAAGTTTTGCGGCTCCCAGTGTTTTCTTTTTTCTGGGAAACGGGTCCAAGTGGCTCTTTGAGTGTTTAAGGTTGCAGACCCCTGACCCAATGCAATCAGATGACAGCAGGAGGGGCTGCTTAAACGAGGTCTTTTATAGCTTTTGTGGAGCTCCATAGCAATTTGAAATGGTCACTAAGTGACTACTGTTATTCTAAGTCGACTACCTGCAAATCTGTGGTATGCATAGTGAAAGAAGATACTACAGAATGGGCAAAGGGTAAACCACTGATCTAGACCACTTCCTCTCACTTCTGAATAGTATATTTACATCAGCCACGTGGAGCAAATCAGGAAAACAGGATCTTTATGGACTTTGGCACCTGCATAGACTTCCACAGACCCTAGTTAATCCTCTTACTCAATTACATGGGATGGAGAGTAGATCTGCTTCCTTTCTAATAGCAGTTTTCTACATCTTGTTTTTCTTACACTGGAAGAAGTGGAGCAGGGAACACTTTTGAGCACATTGTGAAACCTTTATCCCACCAGCATGACATGAGGAATTGTATGGCAATAACTGAAACTACTTAGTCCAAATATCTTTTCTTATACTTTAAAAACTTGCAAGGCAAACTCATTTTAGGCATACCTTAGCCTAGGTAGATTTTCATCTTTCATGTTAACGGGAGAGCAGCTCTTGTCATTGTGGAGCATATTTAGCTGACCTATTTTTACCCTACCTGTCCAGCAATCTAGAGGTGTCCTCTAATTGTAATTGCTTCCTTGCTTGTGCAGATATTAGAAATTCAATAATGCAGAAGGCAGTTTCCAATTATAGATGCCTGAAGGAGTATGAGGACATGTTCTTCCTCACTGTAACAAAGTGCATACATTTGAAAACATAACTATTTTCCTAGTGTTGTTTAATACATCCATTAATGATTTGAGGAAAGGAGTTAAAGTACACAACTCTGATGCATAGAACTTCCAGATTGGAAATGATTGCAGATACCTGACAATCCAAGATCTTGAATTTATATTTTCTCAACAGATTAGATTCGTTATAAAACATAAAACAGATTAGAGGTACTGAGTTCAGTCCAGAATTAGTGTATTAGTGCCATATTCACTTAACCTGTGTTACTAATTTAACAACTTCAGTGATTCATTTTACCAATGTGACAAGAAAAGTCGTAAAATGGCAAAACTCACTTAACAAATTTCTCACTTAACATAAATCTATGTATTAATGGTTGCCTTGCTACAAAGTACTGTAACAAAATTACAAATATGTAATTTTGTAAATTAATGTAAAAACATGAATTATAAAGAACACTTCTGAAATGTATATATCCGTAATATAAACAGACCCCCCCCCAGTACCATAACAGGCACATCTTTTTCAGAATTGCTTTATATCATTAGTGCTAAGTACAAACAACTGAATGAAAAGATGAAGGGCTTGTTGATTTATGCCTTAATATTCACAGGCATGAGAATCAGAAGTCATCTGAGGTAGAAGGTTTATCCAACAGAATTACACTGTACACCTTCACTTTTGAGTTTATTTCAGATCTAGGTTCAATAAAGTATAAAATACTAAGATCTTCCCCTGATTGTTAAAAAAAAATGCCTTCAATGCAAGACAACAGTAGCATAATTAAAAAAGCAAAAAGGGAAGCCAAAGTAAATGTAACACATTTTTAAAAGAGCCTAAACTATGCGTATGTGGAAAATATGTTTCAAAATACTAATTAACCTAATATGTTTAAACCGAAAAATAGTCTTCTTTAATCTTACTAATCTTATTCTTTCAAAGCAAAACCTTTTTGTAGAGTGTTTCTCCTTTCTGTAGAGCAGGCATGTCAAAATCGCGATGTTACATGACATCGCGTGACGTATCGGGGCCTTTTTCTCCATTGCCAGCAGTGGGGTGGGTGTGATTTCGGCGTGACACATCCGGCCCACACCCTGGCAGTTTGACATGCCTGCTGTAGAGGATAGGAATGGCTCAGTCATTTTATTTTTGTGTGTTTATTCGTTTGTTTACTCAATAACATATTCTACCTAGATCTAGAGACTCCAAGCAGTTACTGTCTAAATAAATCCCATGCTAAATGGTTTGCATATTGCTGCAAGTTTTTTCAAATACCTATATTGGCATTTCATTTCAGTTCCAAACCACTCAGTTTTTTTTTTGTCTTTAAGGACTATGTTGAACACTGCAGAATAATATGCTTATAATATTTACCACTGGGTGGTATTTCTCAACAAATCATGGGAGGCATGGAACTAATGGTAAAGGATTTTCCAGTGTGATGAAGCCAACTTTTGTGGAAAAAATGAGGATTTATCATAATGTATATAATCATACAAATTACCCAGTGTAAACTGTGCATAAAACAAAAAAGAGAATATTTTCTAATGTGGACAGCATAAGAAGAGCAGCAGCTACAGCTTTGCACTGAAATGAAGTTAGCAATACACCAATAGAAAAGCAAGCAATAACAGAAAAAAATCAGAACAAAAAATAATTATGCAAAAATGACCACGTTAATTGCATTGCAAAAGGCAAAGCGTACCCAGGGGAAAAGAGGAGAAACTTGTTGTTCTTACTTGTTCTTACTTACAACAAAAAATGAAATAACTGTTAATAAATTATGCTAATTTTGTGTTTGAAAGCAGGGTCCTGGGAATTTCAAAATGCTGTTTAAACACATTCACAGCAAAGCAATGAATCTAACTCCTTTGTCTCTTGCCCCCAAACCTGTACTACCTTTGGGCTTTAGGAGTAGTCATGATTTGAGCATTTGTAAAATTTTAAGATCACTGGGTGCAATGAATTATCGTGAAATCTCAACAATATAGTTGATTTCTTTGTGAGGCTTGGGCTGATGATGTAATTCTTCACAGTGCCAAACTGGATAGCCTTCATTCCATTCATTTGCATAAGTTTATTATTTTCAAGTGAAATGGTTGTAAATTAGCTAAAGGATTATGAGCCAAACCCCATAAAGAATCTACTTGTTCTCTGAGTACCTTTTTCATAGTAGCTAAAGCATTGATGCATGTGATGAGTAATCAATGAAACTTACTAGGCAGTGTTAGATCTTAGATTTGGGAGAGCTGCATTAGTGATACTCAGACCAGTGTTCAAAATTCTGCATCTATGCACATGATTGTGTTTTAGACCTGAGTTTACTGAAGAACCATGACTAATCTACATGGGGAAAAGTAACAGGAATTGCTTGTAATCCAGCTTGAAGATTCAACTACTTCCTGCCCCCACTCTGCCCTTTTTGTTAAGTCCTATAGGCCAGAGGTCCCCAATCTTTTGGGCACCAGGGACCGGTTCCAAGGAGAAAGGTTTTCCATGGACCGGGGAGTGCGGGGTTTTGTGTGCTGCCTGCATCCCACGGATGGGGCTTTGCTTGTTTGTGCAGACCAGTTGCTGGCATGCTGCAGCCCAGTACCAGTCCATGGCCTGGGGGTTGGAGACCCCTACTATAGGCATATAAATTCTGGCAACCACTATTGCACATTTAAAAGGCCAAACATTTTAAAGATGGCATGGATAAGGCCCTTTTTTATGCAATCACTGACTGTGTCAATTTGTAGGGCCCTGATGTTTGTTTTTGTGTGTGTTCCTTGAACAACAAGTGAGCGATGGAGTTTATGATGGAGTTACGGAGTTTAACATAATTTATGTTTCTGCTTTTGTTAAAATTGTTTGGGTGATTGTTGGAGGTGGAGTGTCATCTGTGATATTATAGAATGAGAAGGATTCCAGGGATGTGGGGGACTTCTGGATGTATGAACTGGGATGGTGAGCTCAAGTCCAGAGCAGACAGTAAAGATTACGGTTTGGCTTTGCAGCCCTTCCTATTCTCATGATGATTATTTGGATTTCTAGAAGACACATGAGCACCAGTTGGTGCTTGGCCTGTTTGCTGGGACTGGAGCCATTGGATTAATCGCCACAATTGTGTAGTCCTGTGGCTTCAGTTCCTGGCAGATGGAATGGCTGGTATAAATTAAAGAGCAAACTGAAGAGTTGTTGCCATCCTGATTGTATTTCCCTGATTATTTTGAACTATGGACTGTTATTGTCATTTCTGATAATGGGCAGGCACTAATCTGACCACTTCAGAAGCTTATATGGTTTGTTCCATGCCAATTCAGGCCATATTGCTACCCACTAAACAAAGCACGGAGAGTCTAGGGTGGAGGCTGCTAATATTAGTCTGCCTGGTCAGGAAGTAGTAGGTTTGCAGATTGGGGGTACTAAGAGTAGTATGGTCTGAGCTCCCCCAAGGGTATACTTCAGCCTGGCTTGCCTTTCCACTGATTTTGGGGAACTCCAAATAGTCTTCATTTAGTGACCACAATTGGGACCAGCAATTAGGTCATAAAGTGAAATGTACGTTGAGTGAAACTGCCATTTATGATCTTCAGTTTTTCTTTGTTTTACAAACTTAAGAAGGTTGTAAAAATGAGGGTTGATCATAAAGTTATTTTTTCATTACCATTTGTACCTCGCTGTACCCAAGTGGAAGATGAGCCAGTAGATTTCATGGCCCCATCTGTTGTGTAAGACAGACTGAGATTGAGGCTCACCCATACAGTAATTAGTGAAAGGGTGCTAGAACCGAGGGGACAAGAAGTATTTTGGTTCTAAAAGGCTTTAGTCATTTTTTATAAAGAAATACTAATATTAAGAGATGAATCAAGCATCAGTTCTACTGCCCCCACTTTTCTGTCCTGTATGTACCGTATTATCATTGCATTTCATTTCAAAAGAAAGGAAATAAAACATGGACTTTTCAACTTTTTCACATCAGTTGTAATGACCTCACAAACCCTATCTCATTTGATGACTTTTTCTCAAAATTTAAATTAAAAGATAAGCCAATTATAGGTCAGATGTATTTCTGTAGGTAAAGACCTGTAATTCAAACTAATATTTCAATGCTTACATTTTCCTTTGTTGATTCATTCAAAGGAAAAGGAACTGAAAATAATTGCAAGTAATTGAAAATTCCAATTATATATTATATTGTTATGTTATATGAAATGTAATATATCAGAACTCTACATATTATTTTAAGAGCACATATATAAGGGATAAGGGGATAAGGTTCTGACATTCTTTACCATAGCTCATATTTTAAATATAAGGAGCCATGGTGGTGCAGTGGTTTGAATGCAATAGTCCAGGCTAATTCAGCTCACTGCTAGGAGTTCAATCCCCACCGGCTCAAGGTTGACTCACCCTTCCATCCTTCTGAGGTTGTTAAAATGAGGACCCAGATTGTTGGGGGCAATATGCTGACTCTGTAAACGGCTTAGAGAGGGCTATAAAGCACTGTGAAGCGGTACATAAGTCTAAGTGCTAAGTGTTAAGTAATGTGCACATTCCCTTGAGTTGTGGGCAAGTATAATCATGTGTTTGGACTCATAGAAACGAAAAGACATTTTAAAATTGAGTGAGTATGCTTCAGCACTGAGTGAAATAAAAAATGGGTGAATCTATGCATGTGAGGGGGGCTGTGTGTGTTTATAATAATAAAAGAACTATTTTCATTTGAATGAACCAAGGTGCCCTGAACACAAGCCTCAGTTGAAAATTTCCCATCTTAAAACTGTCACAAATTAGAAGTTGTGAAATAGCATGACTGTTCCTTGGTTTTATATTTGTCCTGCTGCATTATGTCAGGCTTATTCTTGCTCCAACGTTGCATATATTTTTATCCGAATGATGAGGGGGTCACAGAAAATGCCTATTACAATCTGAAGTGATACTCAGCATGATAATTAGATTTCTTTTTGGGCTAATACTTCCAAATACAGGAGTACCAAAGGGATTTCTGCTGAACTCTGCATTATTTTACTAAAGTTTATAACTGCAATATTAAAAAATATTCCCAGAGAAGCAAGGTAAACTAATATCGACAGTTCTCTTTGTTTTATTTATTAAATTAAACCTCCCATCTTGCTATAATGCAATCTTAGATAGTTTACAATCTGATAAATGAAATTATAAATCAGTAAGAGAATACATACATTAAAATTAATAAAGAAGTAGCTAAGATAACAGGATTATACAATAAAATGGAGGTAGGATCTTCTATTTAATCTGGTAACTACTTCCAGAATTGCACACCTCTACCTGGGACCCAGACCAATCCTCAGATTCCACTTGTAAGGTCGTTGTGGAATGTCCAAAGGGTGGGGTAGATCTGATATCACATACGATGTTCCAATGGGCAAGTGCTTTGGTAGAGAAGACTCTTCTCCTGGACCCTACCAGTCAAACTTCCTTGGCTGACAGGATTCACAGCATGCTCTTCTCCTAGTGAGAGTTAGTCCCATTGGGGTGAGTGAATTCTTCAGATAGTCTGGATCCAGGTCATAAAGGGCTTTAAAGGTCATAAGCAACACCTTGAATTGGACCCAGATGCAAACTGGCAGCCAGTGCAGCTCACATAACCAAGGTGTTACAAGGGGTGTCCTAGGGGCCCCCAGAATTGTGCAGCTGCATTCTGAGCCAGCAGTCATTTCCAAATACTTTTTAAGGGTAGTTCCATGTAGAGCACATTGCACTAATCCAAGTTAGAGATGACCAGAGCCTGAGTACAAGGTTTCCTGATCCAGGAGAGTGCTCAAAGGCTCTCCTAGCAATGACTGCCATCTGCTCTTCAAGCAGGAGTCGAGAGTCTAGGAGAAACCCCAGGTTGTACACTAGATCTGTCTTGAGGCAGTGCTACCCCGTCCAGAACTAAAGATGTTAAATGTCTGGATCCTGAAGCCTCATGCACCCATAGCCACTTGATCTTACCAAGATTCAGCCAAAACCTATTGTCCCCTGTCCAGATCCCCAGAGCCTCCAGGTACCGCAAGACAGCAATGACAGCAGCACTTGGATTACCCAGGATGGAGATATAAAATTAAGTATCATCAGCATACTGATGATGCCTCATCCCTTGTGGTGAATGGCTTCATGTAGATGATAAAAAGGAACGGAGAAAGTACCAAGTTCTGTAGCACACCACAAAGGAGCAGCCATGGGCTGGACTTCTCCCTATCAACACAAATTGAAACTGGCCATGAGTGGTAAAGGAGAGCAAGGAAAGATGATTTACCCCCTTCCCATTCTCACCAGAGTCATCGATAAGTGTAAGCAATGCTGTTTCTGTCCCCTAACTGAGCTTGAAACCCAACTGGAAAGGATCCAGACCTCAGTCCACTTTGCGCAAATTGTGGGAGCATTATAGCCATAAAGGCAGCTGGATGTGAAGGCCAGACCGCCAGAATTCTCTCTCGAACAATGTTCTGGAGATTGCCCATATGTATTCCACAACAGTAGATTTTTGTGAAAATAAGGCAGAAATTGATGATTTTGCAGCCACTTATGATCAGCTAGGTCAGTGGTGGCAACCTATGGCACGGGTGCCAGAGGTGGCACTGAGAGCCTTATCTGTGGGCACATGCACCATTGCCCCAGTCCTAGGCCTTCAGCTGGGTTTTATAAAATCCTTTTGCTTTAGGCCTCCGCCGCCATGTATATAAAAAAAAGGTTCAATCAGTCAGTCAATTTCAACTTCTCGCGGAAAAAAAAAAGATCTTGCAAAGTTGGAATTGATTGATTGAACTTTTTAGTCCCACCCAGTCTGCTGTTACCACCTCAGCCACGCCCACCCAATGGGCCACACCCACCCGGCACCCAACGATGCATAAGTGGGTTTTGGGTTGCAGTTTGGGCACTCGGTCTCTAAAAGGTTCGCCATCACTGAGCTAGGTGGTGAGGTTTCATTGTTCTCTGAGCCATAAATGCATCATTTCATGGACTCAAGGTTTGACCAAACCTCATTGTTTTAATCACTTTTTTATTGCCTCTTTAAGATTGAAAACATTTGGAACAACAAGCCTACACGTGGTGAGTTTCCCTTTAGTCTGTTTAAAAAGATAGGAAAGTACATCTTTTCAACTTTGAAAGGGTTTTTTTGGCAACTTTTTGCAACATATAGCAGGGATTCTAGAGTTGTTTTTTTAAGAGTTTAAATACTAAGATTTATGAAACTGATTTAAAGAAAGACTGAAATTAATTAGAAAGGGAAAAGTGAGTCTTGTTTAATGCAAAACAACACTTTGAAGTTTGATTACTAAAGCACAGCTTGACTACTTTAAAGGAAATATTTGATTTGTGGGCTTGTGAAGACCTTGAGCTACTGAAAATAAATAATCTCCACTGAAAACAATCAAAATGGATTTTAAGATAGATTTAAAAATTATAATTTACAATAAAGAGATGGAAATACTAGATATACAAATGGAATTGGATGATCATTTAAAAATCAGAAAGAACCTACAAATAATGCATCCTAATAGTGAGGTGGACTGTTTTTTAAAATTGAAATAGCAGACATTTACTGAAGTTATTTCATGGAAATTACAAATGGACTTGGATAAAGGTGATGAAATCTTCAAGAGAAGAGGCAAAGAGACAGGAAAAAAACAAGAACTAGAATTTTACCTACTTAAGGATGGCTGCAATAATAAAAATTAATATGGACTAAAAGAAAGAAGAGTAATAAGTGCAAAGTAAAAGAAAAAAAGATAGTAAGAAAAAGGAAAAGAAAAAAGCAAGAATATAGTAAAGAAAAAGAAAATAAAGAATGCAAACAGTGTTCTTTTAAAGGCCCCCACTGTAGTTTAAACAAGAAGATTATTTCCTTGTCTCCCATTGCTTAAAACCTGCCAGACACAATTCCAGACAGCAATTTGTGGTCAATCTCCCATGCTCTGTTTATACAGAGAGATTTGAAGAGTGGGTCTGCCCACCAGCTCTTCGTTCTTCACTGTAGTTATCAGGCCTGCTTTTCACAGAAAGCTTTTCAGCCTACCATTTCTTTCTTCAGAAGCCATAGAGCACAGGTCCCCAACCTTTTGGGCACCATGGACCGGTTACGTGGAGAGAAGGTTTTTCTGCGGACCAGAGGGGGCGTGGTTTTGTGTGCTGCCTGCATCCTGCAGATGGGGCTTTGCTTGTTTGTGCGGACCGGTTGCTGGCATGCTGCGGCCCAGTACTGGTCCACGGACTGGGGGTTGGGGACCCCTGCCATAGAGAAAGTTTATAGTGTGTTTAAAGAATTATAAACTCTTGAATTTTCAGTAATTCTACATAAATATGACCTAAAACATTATCTGTTCATTACACATCCTAAAAGTAGGTAAGAGCACCCAATTAAGTTGGTGTATACTTACAAACTACTGATTTTGCCACTTACATAAAGATTTTAGAAAGTCTTGATTATAAAGAAAAATACCCCCAGGAAGCTATTTAATGCACATATTTGTAAAGAGTAGTTGTGGTTATAATCAAGAACTTGATTGCAACTGCAGAAAAACTGCAACATCTAACTACTAATCATCCTAATCAAGGCACAGTCGGTAAAAGGTATAATCACAGGAATTCTAACATTATTGTATGGAAGGGGCATCTAAGCTCATGTCCTGATGCAGATGCAGAAAACCTTTATTGTTTCCCTGGCCATCTGTCTCAAAGCATTCTGGATCTGCCAGCCTTCCAAGGCTGTCTACAGGTATCCTCAACCTATTACCACAATTGGGACCAAAACATCTATTGCTAAGCAAGGTAGTCATTAAGTGAGCTGCACCCGATTTTATGAAATTTGCCACAGTCATTAAGTGAATCCCAATGATCATTAATTGAATCACATGGTTGTTAAGCCAATCTGGCTTCCTCCATTGACTTTGCTTGTTGTAAGCCCTTTGGGAAAGTCACAAATGGTGATCATTGCATCATTCCTAATTAAATGCTGGATGCCCAACACCCAAATTTTAATCACATGACTGTGGGGATGCTGTAATGGTTGTAAGTACAAGTATTGGTCAGAAGCCACTTTTTCCAGCCCAATCACAATTCTAGTTGAATGTATAGGTTCAGATCCTTCTTTCTTGGAACTTTTGGTTTTATTTCTTAAATGTTGTACAGTTTACATAATAATTATTGATTCATTTTACACAGATTAATTTAACTTTGTTTAAAGAAAATAATCTTTCTGTTGATTTTGCTATGGGGCAATATTGCTACTTAAACTGACATTGCCCTATAAAGGAGGAGGTTGGGGTAAAGACATGTTGTAAATTACTGCTTGATGACTGCCTGTAGCTTGCATCACAGCAGTAAATCACTAAAGGCTGTGTAACATAATAAAAAAAGTGGGGCTATTATGAAAAAGTTTCCTTTGAAGTTTAGCAACTGGAAGCTTTCTGCAAAGCAGACAGCAGGTCTCAAGATGCTACAGGAAATAGCTTATTATAGTTTAAATAATTCTTTACTGTTTATTTTGATTAACTGCCTAATCCTTTGCATCCTGATGAAGCCTAATACTTTCAGTATATTGGCTTTATGTCGAATTGAAAGTACCATACTTATAAAAGAGTTTGTCTTCTGGTGAGTGTGGTCTTTATTTACTTATGTATAAGTTACATCACTAATCTATTCAATTTACAAAGACCAAAGAATTGCTAAAGAATGTAAAAGTTTTTCAATATTTAAAAAATATACAAATCTAGAGAGATATCTGGGAGAAAAAGAATATATTTTGCTGGCATTAAAAAAGCATCCATACAAGCTCCAAGCAGGCCTCTGAAGAGAGTGTTCCATAACTGGGACCTCACAACAGAGAAGGTCCTCTATCTTGTACCTGCTCTGGAGTTCTGGAGATTCACATCTTATTCCAGGGTGATTTCACCTGGTAAATTTAATACACTGCTGGATGAGGATGAGGGATAAGCTGGATAACTTTGATAACTGATTATTGTTATAACTGATTATTGATCATTGATAACTTTGCTGTTGTTCAATCGCTAAGTCATGTCCAACTCTTTTTTTTTTAAATATATTTTATTAATTTTTTACAATAACAATCCTCAGTGCTTAATGAACAGTGTGTTGTCTGGGTTCATATATTTAAAAACAATCAGTAGTAATTAATTTCTATAATTGATCAATATGTTGATTAATAATATATTTCCTTGATCCTCTCTTCTTCCGATAATATTCTCCTTTTGTCTACATTAAACAAATATAATTCTTAATACTTTCAATACATACAAAGTTGAGTATAAACATTATTCTAGTATTTGTACATATAACAATAACATCAATGTGTAACATCTTTTCTAATCAGCTTATGTTTCAATTGTATTTATATAAGTCATCTTATCAAGTCATTATATGTCCTGTTTTCAAGATTCTTATTTAAGCTTAATTTCCCCTCAGTATTCAAACCACTCTTATCAGTCATGATTTTCTCAAAGTTCATTACCTTTGAATATCCAAACTTTTCATGCAAATACACTGTCTCAATATTTTTACATTTCATATATTATAAAAGTATTATACTATTTATATATCTTTTTTTTTTTATTAAAAGTTTTATAAATTTTACAAAAAAGAAAAAAAAATACAAAACAAGAGACAACATATACAAAAAAATAAAACTAAACAATACATATATATATAAAAAAAAAAAACCCCACCCCTCCCAAAACCCCCCCCCTCCCTTCCCCCCCCCTGAGCTTCCCAGAGCAGAATATAGGCTTAAGAAGTAAAAATAAAAATTAAATTAAGAACTTTATATTTATATATATAAAAAGATTATCTATAATATATATGAAAATAAAACTTATGAAAAAACTATATAATATTTTTGTATACCCAATCTAAATTGTATAAATTTTATCCATTTATCCCAAACAGCAAGAAACTTCTCTTGCGTTTGTTGCTTTAAGAAAGCCGAAATCTTTGCCATTTCCGCCAGATAAGCTACTTTAAGAAACCATTCCTGCAATGTAGGCAAAGATTCCTTCTTCCAATATTGTCCTACTAACAGCCTAGCGGCTGTAATCAAATTTAACATCAAAACAACCTCCTTTGTATCACAATCTGTAACAATACCTAACAGAAATAATTGCGGAGTAAATTTTACCCTCCTTCTAAAAATTCTCTGGATATTCCACCATATTTTGATCCAAAATGCTTTTATCTCTCTGCATGACCACCAAATATGATAATAGGAAGCCTCCTACTATTTATATATCTTATCCCTCTTACTTTAGGGCTCCTTTATATCCAAGCTTTGTCTGTTCTTTTGGCCATGTTCAAACAAGTATTTAATCATATAGTAAACCATCTAGTAATCTTACTATAGGGCCTCTTTATATCCAAACTTTATATTTTTAAAAACCATATTCAAACAAGTGTTTAGTCATATAGTATTCCATCTGGTAAGTTGAATCACATCTCTTAACTCTAACTCTAATCTTCTTCTTTTGCCAGTCGCTTTCCAAATCAGTAGGTTTAGTTTGCCAGGTTGTATTTTTGTAGATGTTGTTGGGGATAAAAAAGACAAGTTGAGTACAATATTCATTTTTGTCTCCCATGCTTTGAGGGTTCTCCTGATAGCTCTTTAATTCATTTTATTAATTTTTTTTGTCCACCAGTTTGTTTTGAGGTCCTGGAAGATAAAACATCTTTTTTATTTCCTTTGTTGTACCAAAGTTTTGCAGATTTTCTTTTGTTTGTATTAAGTTGTAGTTCTCTTCTTTTGTAGCTTCCATATTTCAGTCACTTTCCTCAGGTTTATATTCTATTGTCTGATTTGTGTATTCATTCTTTGTCGTCATTTTTGAGCATTATTTAAGTTTAAGTTAGAGATATGTTCATTTATGTTATCAAACGTGTTTTTAATCTGATCATGATTTAAGACAATTGTCATTTGAATCTGTCGCAGCATTACATATATTTTCTCTTGGAATGTGTTTGCTTTGTCTTGAGTCATTTTTCCTACAGATCTCTAATGTTCCAAGCTGGGGTCTTCAGGAGGAGGTGTTAGGTGTGGTTTTCTATACTTTTAGATAAATATACAACATCCATTTTATCTCCCTCCTCTAAGTAGTTTTTCAGTGGTACCATAGTCTCTTTAATTAGCTTTATCAAACCAACCCTTCTTAAAATCCAAACAACCAAATCTTATGTAGTTCTTATCTTTATATATGGATTTTATAATCAATATGTTTCCAATTTATCAAGGCACTTCTGAAAACAGTATTTTGTAACAATTCTTCTTTTCAGGGGTCTCATAATTATCAACCAGCCAAGATTTCAACCCAAAGTGTTTAACCACCTGAAAGCTTTCCACAATTCCCCTTTAGAAGATTAGCCAAAGGCCAAGGTTTTTCTTTCTCTGCAAATAGTTCTTAAACTTAAAAATTCAGCTCAGTGTATTTATAATCCCAGAAGGTCAGTAGTTTCTAAACATATATAATTTCACTCTGTAATAGATAGCTCAATGCTTTATTCCCAGCTGTTTTTTGCTATTTCTGGGTGTCTTGCCAAATTCTGAGTCAATGTAGCTATAGTTTTATCTAATCCTCCACTAGATATCACTGTTCATTTTCCAACTTTTAAAGCAAAGAGTTATTATTTTTTTTATAATTTCATCAATACTTTTTCAGGTATGAGGTTTTAGCAGTTTTCTTAGTTTTCAAATTTATCCAGACTGTAGTATTTTTAATCTCATTTCAATATATTTTTCTTCCCCATAAGAGTTTAATTCGCCGCTTCCATCTATGGGAGGGTAGGGGTGTAGTCCCCTCCCTTCTCACTTTGAGAGGATTTTTGCTTCTTGGGGATCTTTTCCAGGAAATCAGATATGAAATAGAAGAGAAAAGATCAAATTCCTTACCCAGTTTCATGCACACTGTTCATCGTTGTTTTAATTAGTGCCTTTGGACTTCAACTGCTAGTAGCTTGGCTGGTCACCAAGGTGTGGCCAGTCTTTCTCCTGTCAGGTTGGAGGGCTTCTCCCAGATCGAGCGGAACAACCGCTATCATTCTGCGATCATTGGAGCACCCCTCTTCCTCTGTCATCTTTCCAGGGCAACTTTAGACCCATTTAGGGTCCCCTGGCAAGGCGAAACTAGTTGTGGGGTACGGAGCTTCGCAATCCTGTGACCGCACACTAAGGCGCAAAACCAGAAGTCTCTGCTAAGTTATGTCCAACTCTTTGTGACCCAGTGGACCATAACATCCCAGCCCTCCCATCCTCCATCGTCTCCCAGAGCAGGGCTTTTCACCCATTGTACCACTTTTAGGATATGGCAACATCCGAGTACCACCAGTCGCCTAGCAAGGTGTCAAAAACCTGATGACCCAAAAAAAAAAGAAAAAAGTGATAAAGTACAGGTAGTCCTCAACTTACAACAGTTCGCTTAGTGACTGTTTAAAGTTACAATGGCACTGAAAAAAGTGCCCCCCAAGCCACAGCCGAGCAAGACACCTACCTGCCCACCCAGTGGCGCTCTTCCTCCTGTCCGAGGTTTTCATTGTTGTGAACATTTCTGTTGAGAATTGGCGGTGGGGTGGAAGGTGTTTGGTTTTTATTCCCCCCATCTGCTGGATGGTTGCAGCAGGTTTTGGTCACTTCACATGACCCGGGGACACTGTGACCGTCATAAATATGAATCAGTTGCCAAGCATCTGAATGTAAATCACAAGATCCTGGAGATGCTGCAACATTCCAGCTGATCGGCGCTTCTTCTGGGCTCAGCAGAAGCTCCAGGATCAGTGCTGCTTTCCAGCTGATTGGTGCTTCTTCAGGGTTCAGCAGAAGCACCAGGATCACCACCAAGTTCCAGCTGGACCCTGGCGCTGATCCTGGCACTTCCACTGAGCCCTGACAGCCCCGAAGAAGCGTCGATCAGCTGGAAAGCGGCACTGATCCTGGTGCTTCTGCTGAGCTCTGACAGCCCTGTCTGTAACTCCAGCCATCTCTTGCTCAGGTTTGTGCAGTGCTGCCACCAGTTCAGCTCATTCCCCTCCCCTGCTACCACTTTTCTAGGATGGTCGCGTACCACCTGCCAGGTGCCAATGTACCACATTTGGTACCCGTACCACTGGTTGAAAAGCCCTGTCCCAGAGTTTGCCCAAATTCATGTTCATTCCGTCATTGACACTATCTAATCATCTCATCCTCTGCCATTCCCTTCCTCTTTTGCTTTCAATCTTTCCCAGTATCAGGATCTTTTCCAGTGAGTCCTCTCTTGTTATTAAGTGGCCCACGTATTTGAGTTTCAGCTTCAGTATCTGTCCTTTCAAAGAACAATCAGGGTTGATTTCCTTTAGGATTGACTGATTTGATCTCCTTGCATTGCAAGGGACTTTCAAGAATCTTCTCCAATATTCAAAACTATCAGTTCTTCAAAGCTCAGCCTTTCTTTTGGTCCTACTCTCACAGCCATATATTATTACTGGGAAAACCATAGCTTTGATTATATACATGTGATAACTACCCTGGAACAAACCTTTAATTCTCTTTCCTTTTTGGAAATAGCTCATCAGATAACAGTGAAACTAGGGTAAAACAACTATTTTAGAAGAATATTAAAAACCAGTGAGAAGTATAAGAGAATCAAAAGCACGGCAAAAGATGAAGAGAATAAACAATAAAAGTCGTATCACTGGAAACCAAGATTATTTCTGCCTTTCAGTTCTAAAGCTGAAATGAATTTAAAAGTTAGAGAACAATGGAAATCCAAAGAAGATAGAAAATAAATCCTTTTTCTACCTTCAGTGATAGATTAAGTTCACTAAAGAACTTTCATCCATGTTTGATTGGATGCAATACAAGTTTTTTTCTAAATGCCAGCTATTTTATTGTTTACTTTATTGCTGTAAGCAACAAAGATTTCAAAGGAGCTAGTTTACATACTTGCAGTCAAAGGAGATAATGTCAATGAGCAGGCTCAATCACTTATGCTTTAGTGTGACTAGTGCTTCAGTAAGAACTATAAAATCCATTTATACAAATCAGTTTGTGCATTTCCTTCCAGGAAGAGACAATTTTATTTTACTCCCATCTTTGCAGAGTGGAAAGCCAACAATATTGTCATAGGGTTCTGTTCTGTTTTGTTTTGTTTCTTTTTGGTGCCTTCAAGTCTTGACATCTGGACAAGTCCCTGCAATTTTCTTGGGAAGATTTTAGAAGTAGTTTGCCATTGCTTGCTTCCTAAGACAGAGTGTGTGAGTGGCCAAAGTTCACCTAGCTGGCTTCTTTCCTAAAGTGGGACTAGAACTCACAATCCTCTGGTTTCTAGTTTGGTGCCCTAACCACAACACCAAACATTTTCAGGTCATGCCAACCAAGAAAACCAGAGCCAGAATTTTATCTGATACAGTACATGTGTCAGGCTGACTTATGTTGGGACTTTATGTTTGTCATTGTGATTATGAGATCCTGAGCTGAACCAGACAGCTGAGCTATTATAAAAGTGGGAAGAATTCAAGTTCAAGAAATCTAGAGACTTAAAATTAACTGCCTTGTCAATCCCAGATAATAGATGGAAACAGTAAAAGTCTAGGAAAATAAAGATTGAGGAGCCAGCCAAGAAGATGGATTTTCCTTCTCAGTGGATTTTATAAAAGAGTGCAGTTTCCATTTGTTTTTTGTTTTTTTATGTCCATTTTGTCCCTCCAATGTTGGATGAAAGTAAGCAATGGGAAAAACCTGATGGCAGCAAGGCTAGAATCTAGTAAAGTTGGACAGCAACCAAAAGCAAATTGTTTAAAGATTCTATTTTATTTTATGGATTTGGAACTTGGGCTCTGTGACTATCTTTTGGTTTATGTATATGTGTATGAGAGATCCAGGAACTGAGGGAACATCTACTGTACCCTCTGAACTAACCCAAGTGAGATTAATACGTTTAATAATCATGTGTTTATTCCGTTTCCTTTTTTCAGTTGAACTTTCTTCTTTGTTTCTAACCTAAAAACTTAGAATTCTTAATAAACCATGATGTTCATTTTGGGAAAGGGATCCAGCTGTAGTGCACAACTGTCTGCCAGATCAGGTTATTGGAGAAAGAGCATTGCCATTCCCTGTTTCCTGTAAATCAGAGGTGGGAAGGATTCCTCTGGCAGTGTTCTTTAGTTATTCTTCCTAGTGCAGCAGGTGTATGAGAGGAGAATTTAGAATTTATTCATTGCAATGATTCAATTTCACAACTACTAAGTTTGTTGATTGAGCAGCAACAAAAATACCCGGAGGGATTATTGATGCCTTGGAAACGAGCCCCTTGTCAGTCAACAGGAGTGCTGATTTACCACCAGTTTACCAGGTATTTAGGAACCAAGGGCACAGCTGCACAAGGAAACAACACTCAGTGAGTTAATAGCCAGCTATCAACACCCCAATTAACAACTAAAAGCCACACACAACCAGGCACCTAATAAATACTACACATAGAACAGCTCAGTACACACATTCTAGAGAGAGAGAGATGATCTCTGAGGATGGGCTTCAGCACAAGTCCTAAAGCTAGTAAGAATAAATCTCTAGTCCCGATGACTGACTCAGATTGGATCCTGCAACATTATTCTGGGGCATGTATATTTGCCTTAATTGGAGAAAATTTAGAGATCCAGACGCCTCATGGGAAGCAGGTGCTGCTCAAGCCATGGACATTTTATAGCAGTATATATATTATGATTGCTTGCCATCCAGAATCACTTGAAATGAAAGCCAAAGAAATCGAATAAATAAATAAATAAACCCTACCCACAAAGAATACTCAAAATATCTCTAACAAGATCTCTGGGGATAATTCCACAGTGGGTTTTGGAAAAAAGTAATTGTGAGATACTTTAATCCTGGAAAAAATAACAATAAAGGCAGGGAGGCCAAACATACTCATCACATTTTGTGTGATATGAATGTTAGTGTGTGTGTATGTGTGTTTTCATAATGGAAAGTGCTATGTAAATTAATAATAGAGCATCTTGTTTTATGGAATTTTCTAATTGGTGACTTGCCAAGAAAGAAAGTTGAAATACTTCCTAACTCCTTATTAATAGATAATTCATCTTGGCTGTAGCAGGGTCTGTCCTTAAGCAAATGAGTGGAGAAATTTTAGCTCTTCAAAGGAAGTAGAATTCCTAGCATCTCTTACCATTAGCCTGGTTCCTATCTTAATTTTAATCCTTTGGAATGTGGTGGATCTCTTGATTTCTTGCTACACATGTCATATGCATTGCAGTGAATGGCCTGATGTGTAGCCTGAGTAACCTGTTTTCTATTTCATTGCTTTTGTTTGCTGTGGTTGGAGCATTGCAGTGAATGACGTTATGTGTAGCCTTACCTAGTATAAACCTTCACTGAAAGAAAGTTATGAAATAAAATACATTTATGTAGGCTTTCTGCAAGACTGAGTGTGATCTCTTGACATTATATTTAAAAAGGGGAAATTGCCTGCCAATGTAAACTCAATCTTGTAATGTAATCTTAGGAGGAATTAGAACACTTGGAATTAATTCTGTGTTGTGAGAAGTTTCATTTCTCATTTATATTTGGTACAAATGGTTTTCAAACTACTTCCAGGATCTAGATTTTTGCAAAAATCAGTTGGGTTAGTTGAAACCCACTGTAATTTTATTTTTTCACTGTTATCCATATCTTAAATTGTGTCTCAAAGATTTACCTTGGTCCTATTTTGGACCAACTGCAGTTTCCAGACCCTTTATTTTTAGAGATAGCCCAGTACATATATTTTACTTCAGTATCCTGCCAGAACATTTATAAAATTATTTCTAAATAAACACATATTGAACCATTTCTTTTATATAAATAGTTGACATACAATAGTTGCAAATTCTGTCAGTTTTTGAAAACAAATGTGCTTGTGTGTGTATTATTGGTATTAGGAAAGGAAACCTCTTACATTCTTAACATCATGATTTCCATTTTTAAAGATATTCACAATTCTGAATCTTCTAAAACATTAATGCTGGTGAAATTGCATTCGTATGAATGAGGAGCAATTGGAATAATCCCTTATTATTTTACTATTGATAGCCATCTTTTGCAAAATCCATCTAAAATCTCCATTAGCTGTGTTGATGCTGACTCTTGTAAAAAAAAATATATGGCTTCAGTTAAAAATTGTGTCCCTGAACAGAAATATGGATACAAGCAAAAATAAATCTGGGAGCTGGAATCTCTGATGGAAAGAGAAAATGACTGTCCAAAATTGCCACAGGTGTGAAAAATTAATAACTCATAGACCAGCAATATCCAGTTTGAACCAGAACATACTATGAAATATTCATGGTAAATAGAACTGATCTCTTTTAAAAAAAGAAAAAAAATGTTTAAGTTTATTTTCTTCCTTTACACCCATTGTAGCTAAAATGGCATGATTTCTTAAATAAAATTATATATCATTTACATTTACAGGTAGATCTCAACTTAAAACAGTTGATTTAGTGACCGTTTGAAGTTACAACGGCACTGGAAAAAAATGACTTATGACTCTTTTTCACACTCAGGACCATTGCAGCATCTCCATGGTCATGTGATCAAAATTCAGACGCTTGGCAACTGACTCATATTTACGATAGTAGCAATGTCCCAGGTTCATGTGATTACATTTTATGGCCTTCTGACAAGCCAAAGTCAGTGGGGAAGCCAGATTCACTTAACAACTATGTTACTAGCTTAACAATTGCAGTGATTCACTTAACAGCTGTGGCAAGAAAGGCTGTAAAATGGGGCAAAACCACTTAACAATTCTCTCGCTAAGCAGAAGAAGAATTAGGCTCAATCGTGGTTGTAAGTCGAGCATTACCGATAGACATTTTACATCTTTTTATTTTATTCATTTTATTACATGTATATGCTCCCCACCTTCCAATGACTCTGGGTGGTTATGGATAAAAAATATTTTAAAAAATAAGGAAAAAAAATGTTGACGAAACAATACACGAAAGCAAAGATGGGAAGACTGACAAAAATGGATATAGCAGAAACAAAGAGATAAAACAGAATAATTCAAAGGGGACGGGGCTTCACTCTCCCTCACTAAAGGCCTGGGTGAAGAGTCAGGTCTTCACAAGTCTTCTAAATAGCAGCAGAATGAGGGCCGTTCAAATCTCAGGGGGAGCTTTATTCCAGAAGACTGGCACAGCTACAGAGAAGGTGCACTTTTGAGGTCCAGATAGATGGCATTGTTTAATTGAAAGAACCTGGAACATGTCAAGTTTGCCAGATCAGATCAGCTGGGCAAAGACAAAAGTCCCTCAAGTACAAACCTTAAAAGCATTCATTAAAATAAAATAAACTGTGACGGGAAAAAAGCCCCCCCGTACTTGAATGGGATGAAACTTGCTATAATAGTTACCTTTACTATAGGGGTATGAAACTGCCGGCCTTGGGCTGGATGTGTCATGCTGAAACCCTGCCCAACCCACTGCTGGCAATGGAAAAAAAGTCGTGATACGTCGCGACACGTCATGTTGATGTTGCGAGTTTGACACCCCTGCTTTACTAGGTTTGGTAACATGTTATAATCTAAAAGACACACTGTTCCTCCTTGTTTACTATATTAACCCTGATGTCCTCTCTTCTGTAATATTCCTCTTGGGACAATCTCAAATGGTTTTCTTACTCCAGAGATTTGCTGATTGCTGTCTTGAGAATAGTAGGCTTATGTAGCTTTCACAAAAGAAGAGAAAACAAGTTTCCCTGTTAATAAGGCTTCAGGAAAGAGGCATTGAATCTCCCCTACAGAGATGCTATGCAAATTGACTCTGTCTTGGTATACATTTGCTTAGGGGATGAATATGTGAAAGTTTGAGAAGGTTTAAAATGTCATACTAAATGAGCACCAGGAACCCCTTTTGGGTTGTAAGTGAATTATCATATCCAAATAAACCACTTTCTCATTTCTAGAATAAGACTGAAGTTATTTTTAAAGAGAAAGTTATGTAGATATGCACTTTGGTTTCTAATAGGCCTGTGCATACAGAATATCAGTTAATTTTGGAGCCACATCTGTCACAGTGACTGTCCAAAATGTCATATGATTGATATAAGTGAATTTGTCATTGTCCCTGGAAATCCCAGTGTCTTGGAGTGCTCAACAATACCAGTCTCATTCCCCAGAGTGTTACCTGTACACCCCGTTACTCCCTGATCTTGCTTTTAGTCTGATCTGTGGGGCACGTTTTGAAAGATGAATGTCCACTCTATCAAGGTTGGCCTGCCAGAGCCAGCTGTGGTTCCACTTGTCTACGGATTAGCAATTTATTTCTCAAACTGCCTGAATCTGACCAGACAGTGCTTCGTTGTATTAAAGTGGCTTCCAAATCTTCATTATTTCTGCCTCATCTGGTGCCAGTGCATCTTCCTGAATCAAAGTTTCTTGTATATAATGCCCTACATTTCCATCTCTTCTTTAGCTGTTGCTTCCCTGCTCATATGCTGTTGCCCAATTCAGTGGGAGACATATTGGTAGTCACTATGGTTTGGAGGCTAATACCCCTCTATATGTTACACATCTGTCATTCAGGAGAAGGAAATAGACTACTATACAGCCTCGGCAAGAGAAGAAGAGACAACATGTTCATAGGGTATCTCTCTGTTGATAGAGAGGTCTGCCCAGTCTGGAATGGAGGAAGGGGCATTGTGATCTCATACTGATGCTGCCCAGATGAAGAAACACAATTGGCCATTGTGACCTCATGCAGGTCTACTCTTCTGAAAGAGAAGGAATAGACTTTTGATGTCATGATAATCTTAGTTCTCTATCACTTGCAGCTATAGAAAGTTTTGCAATATTTTCTCTGGAGAAGAGAGCACATTGTTGAAGCAGTAAAGATTGCAGTTGGGGATAACAAGAGTAAAGTTGCAGGCTGTGTCAAAGGTCCCATAGAATCTGGTGATTGTAATACCATAGTGATGTCAGTGGTCCAAAGGAAGGGAATTATGAGACTTTTTCTAGGAATGATTCGTTACTACTGAGGCTGCCTCCCCAAGGGTGAGAAACTGAATTTAGCCACTATCTGTAAATGAAACATTTTTCCAGAACTAGCCTGAGAAGTTGTATAGCTATATTCTTGTGCAGAAAAAGGGATTCATACTCTTATATCATTTATTGACCTTTATCTCAACTATTGTGGACAGAACAAATTAAGGTTATAGAATTATGGGGCTCATAACTTTCTCACTATTACTTTGATTACTTTCAAGATAAATAAATGCAGTGTTATAGGGTATTTCATAAAAACATTTGAAGATGGATAAGAAAATATTTATTCATTGAAAATAGGACTAATATCAATCCTTTGTCTGGTTTAGGAAGTTGAACTTTATCCTTTATTAGATCCCTATTTAATTCCTGGTTTAATTTAAAGCGCTGGTGATGATTTTTAAGGATGCTAATACTGAGATTATTTTAACAATAGCTTACTTTGATAGATGTCTAAGCAGGCTCAGCCCCACTTCTAATATTTGAAGACATTTTTGGTGTGATACTCAGATTTTGATCCAGAAGCAAATCGCAGTTCAGAACTTCCCTCTTCAGAAAAGATACCTTTCAGTGAGGTTTAGTAAGTACTTTGAGGTTATGGTACAATGATTTTTACTTTGTTAATATATCATCTATTTTATATTATTGCTTTTTGTATTACATTTTTAAAGCTACTTTAAAATAATAGATGGTAGTGGCCACTCTGAACATATTAGTAGCAATATAATATTAATTACCACATATTGTCATATTAATTACTATGAAGAAAAACAGACAGACCTAATTGCCAAAAGGCTGCACTCTAAATTCATTTACTTAATAGTAAGTCCCTTTGATCAAGTTCCATCAAGATATTTGCTAGCTCTGTTTCATATGTGACAAGCTAACGATTTCATCTCTAAGTAATTAGGAAGAAACAAAACATAACCAACCTAAAATTGAGTTCAGTAAATAGCCTGTGTTTCATCAACTTAGGATAACATACAAAACTGCAGAATATACTAAATATACATGAAACGCTGACTTAACAACAATAGCCTTTGAAAAGAGAGATTGTGTGTACAAAAGTACCTATAACACTTATTTTTGGCAGAAGCAAAATATAGTAGAAAGGGAAAGAAATGTACGTTCCAAGAATCTGGAAGGAAACCATGTATGGAGAAAATATGTAGCATCTTCTTGGTTGTGTTCATAGTGAAGATAGCCTTAGCTTACTTTCATGTATGTATGTATGTAGTAGCAGAAACATATAAAAGGTGATGTCCTCTGTAATTCTTTATACCTCTGGCAATCAAGAGATCTAGAGATATGATGGAGAATAAGAATTTCTTTGCTTTATTGCTGAAAAATGTTTTGGCATTACAATAACCTAAACCTTGGTTGGAACGTTTTTTTTCCTATCATTTTTAAATTTGAAAGGGAGCAAGTTCTACAGTTGAAATTCATATAAAATTTAACCTAGATTTTAAACTTTTTTGTCTATGTCTATTCTAATTTTCTGTCCTATATCCATACCTAGTATTAGATTTCCCATTGCAATTAACAAGACCAAAAGCTTAGAGTTATATACAGACTTCAAGAGATTGGTTAAGCACTTTCCTGATTTGTAGCATCTTTAGGTGGAAAAAGAGGAAATACTGTAATTTCTGTATGTATATTTTATATTTTTGTGTAGAATAACTGATAATTTTCAGAGAGTCATTAATCTATATTTGCTGCAAGATATCCTGATTTTTTTATGGTTCTTTAGTGGAGACCTAGAGGGCTTCATAGATTATAGAAATTCTTAATTCCTTCCCCATCAACTGTTCTCTCAGTTGTGGTTTCTCCCCTTTAAGCAATTAGGTGAATGAATCAGCTTGACATTTATATTTTTACACCTGCATTTCCTTAAACGTCCTCTCAAAATGCACATTTCTAAATGTTTCCTGAAGGCTAATTTTGCTATAGAGTCAGAAGGTTCAATGCCATTCTCTATTTTTTTTATACTGCAAATTGATAAAAAAAAATCAATATATTTTGAGATAGCTGAACAGTTAGAAAATGTAGAAAACGGTGGATAATATAATTTGTACTCTTATGCAGGTGTACTTATATCTGAATCTATTGAATTAAATTGCATTTATTTCCAGATAAGTGGATAGTTCAGCCTTCTTAACTGGGGAAGGCTGAGGAAGAGAATTACAGTCTTGGTTTTGATTTGCAGATTAGTTCTGGAAGATATGGATCAAATTTAGTTTATATCAGAATTCACAATCATTTAATTACTCAAAATCGCTTAGTGAAGTCAGTCTTTTAAAGGAAGCAGTCATAATGATTTGTCTTTCTTTCTTGGCAATCCTTTGCTTAGAACAAATTGGGAGTTTCTAAAAGACTACTGTTCTTTCATGCACATTAATTTAAATGTCACAGCTCTGTTGCTGAAACAAAGCACATCCCCAAAAAACATCAACAATATATTTTTTTCCCTCCACCCCCACTTTCATGGTGCTAACTTGCTTCAGATTTACTGAGAGTGGCATGAGATTTTTTACAATTTATTTTTGACAATGGCAATTAGCAGCTAAGTTCAGTGGAGAAGAAAATTAGTAGCTTTAGCATCTGCATACAAAATATTTTGAATTGTCATTCTCTTACTTGAAAGTTGGCATCAATCATGTTTTCCTTTTCTCCAGTGACATTTTATCTGAAGCTGTACTTAGAACCACATTCCTTTCTCTGCAGTCTCCTATTCAAAAAATAAACATTATTTTGTCTCCATTTGAGAGCACTGAAAATACTAAAAACAAGAATCAATCAAAAGAAGAGCAATTTGTGAGGCAAAGAGATGGATGTTTTCACAAGTTCCAAAACTACAGCTTCTTTGGGGAAATGGTTTCACTCTTCTCTGTATATAGTTCCTATAGTGGTGGACAAAATTCCAGGCCTATTTTGGCCAATTTAAAAAACTTTCCGCCTTCAAGTAAGAAAAATAACCACAGCCTCTAATTCAGGGTTGGGGAAAAGTTACATACATAACTGCATTTTAACAATATCTGCAGATTGCAGATTTCCCATTGTGATCTAGCTGAACATAGGCCAGGCATTGTAGATTTATGATGCAAACCACTCTCATCAATTTTTATAACTTAGTAAAGCAAAATTCAATATAACTATCAAAACCTTTTGACCGCTGCATATGGATGATATCTGCTTTGTAAACTGTAAGTAATAAGCTATACGACACTGCCTCATATCACATCAAAATATCTGCTTTGATTGATGAGACACTGAGCAATTTTCAGTCTCTAGGCAGTCGTCTGCAAGTTGATTGCAGCAAATGTAAGCATTCTGGGACAACTGACAAGATGAATAAAAGATCATGATTACATAACTTTTCAAAGAGTATACAATATTAGATACATGGAGCCATATGCCAGTTAAGGTATATTTGTCACATATGCTTTCTCATGAAGAGGTCACAGAGGGAAGTGAAAGATAATAATGATAATTTTAATAATAATGATCATTATAGTTTCCTACTCACCAAGCTGCACCCAAATAAATGTGACATAAACTTTATTGCATTGATGAATTAATTCTGTTTTACACTAAATGTAGATGTATATGTAGACTAAGTGTTCTGGCCTGGTTTTTAATGACATTTCTTTACGTTATCACTGGACCAGTTGTCGTTCTTTTTAATTTCTCAGGCAAAATAAGATTTCAAGCTTCATTCCTGAGAACTGGCAATTTTGTATATAGGACTGAGCCTACAGATATATATATATATATATATATATATATATATATATATATATATATATATATATATATATATATATATCGTACCAGGGATCATATCACGCTATGATCTTTCCCTGGCCATTTGCAGGCCTACAAATGCAAAACCGTAATGGTTTTAAGTGATTTGATGACATACAGGAATTCTTGAGGCCATGATTTTACCTTTTTCAAACTGCATCGGTATCAGGAACAGTACATTGGCTACTTTTGGAATTCAGAGCATGAGATGAGTTTGGTCCCTATGCTACCCTTAAAAATAGTCTTTGACCTCACTGAAAGACTAGTTCCGTAGATGGATAATGAATCCTAGAAAAGCCAAAGTATACTTTTTGTTCATCTTTTTTTTTTTCCCCTCTTCTGGTTAGGAAGACAAAAGGCTAACAAGTGTATCTAAGAATTCTATCTATACACAGCAGACTTATAATTCATCTCAAGGGCACTATCCTCAGGATAATGAGGAAGAATGTTAGACATTCTTGAGTCCTTAAGTTACTGTAATAAAAAAATGAAAATATTGCATTGAATGTTCATGTTTGCACAGGAATCTTATTCAGTATGAAAGTACATTAGGGTAGGTAAGAAAAGTTCTTTGTTTAAATTATGCTCTCACCCAGTATTAAGCAGCAGATTATTGGGCTGAGTAAATAGGTCAACCATTGGGTTGAGCTTCTGTGTTTCATCTTGTACCATCTGGCAAAGTGAATCAAAGCTAAATTCAAATAGAAGTCTGCAAAGATGACTCTGGTGATAGGATTAGGCCATGGAAAGCTGTCTGTAAGAGATGTCCTGCATTTTCAAAGACATATTAAGAACAAGGTGAACTATCACTGTCTTGATTGCTATAAATCTTGTAGATCAGGCAAATAAATGTATAACATCTAATAGTTAGAATACAATTATAATAAAATATTAAATACAAGTAACTAAGTGGAATATATATTGTCAGTAACTTTATTTCTTTCCTGTCAGTTTTATAAGTTCTGACAAGTTCTTCCATGGTCTAGTGGGATGCTATAAACAAAGATAATTTCACGGAATGTAATTGTTTTATTTTTTTTTTAAAAGATGATGTTTATCTTCTTCAGACTTTAAAGTAGCTTCCTACACTGTAGTAATTCTGGGAATTGTCTATTAAAACAGAATTATAGCTTCTGTAAAATAATGTCTATAAATGATTTTATAAATAACTTTCATTTTGCATGTGGAAAAGAGGATAAAGAGATGTGACATCTTAAAAACAAGCAATAAACAAGTGAAAAATGATATTTCAGTTTATATGGCCACCTATTTCAAATTCATAACTCAGAGCAGCTAACAACACTTCAGCAACATAAAATGAATAACAATAAAAATAACTCAAATATGATGATGTCTTTATAGTTATCATTTTAACAGCTAAGTTCCTTAAACCTATAGTCACATTGAATGGCTTGGAAAAATTCTTGTTACGATTTTTATCATACTTTCATTAATTAATTGTTTTCTCAACAGAAGAATCTGATTATTAGAGAGACCCGCTCTAATAATCAGATATGTCTGTTGAGAAAGCTGAATATATTTTGGAGGTATGAGCAGATTTCTCCCATTTCATGGGCTCAATTTATTCTACCTTTCATTCTGTCTGCCTTATTACTGCCTGAAATTTGCAGTTGAAATGCTACAGTATAATTTACCAAAATACATGGAAATACAAAACAAGAATGCACTATATTTAGGAAAACCATTTGCAATAACTGTATAAATATATTGCAAACAGAATGTCTATTAGTAGAGAAATGAGCACTTTAATATACACTTGTGTTCATGCAAATGTTAAAATAAGTACAAAAAACCAATTGACATATTTGCAAAAATAAGAAACAATAATTGACAGTTTCACCCATCCTTTGTAACAAATATTGTGCACATAAATATATATGTGTAAAATAATTCAAGCACTTGTATCAGCCTCCCATTTAAGCTGTGATTGAATCAGTTCACTTATGCTCTTGAACTTAATAAATATTGTGAGGAAAAAAAGAAGTTGAAAATTGCAGTAACTGAATATGTACAACCATTTGCTCAAAGTCCATACATTAAAAAGGATGAAAAGGAAGCAAAATAATTTCAAACACCAAGCATTGCAATAATTTTTTTTCTTAGCAGTCATTGGAGAATTTATTTTACAGATTTCCTATTTTTGCTCTAATTGCTGATTCCCCCCCCCCCATGATGCTTTGTCGTTCATTATGGTTTGGGGGAGTATTATATACAACTTTTTATTTTGATTTTCTGCACATACTGTTATGAAGAAGCTCTTTGAATCCATTTCAAAGAGCAGGAGTAAATTTTAAAGTCTATGTCAGTTTTTTATTTTAATTATTTTGTAAAATAATTTGAATATACATTCACACAAAATCATACTATGTTTTTAATTTATCAAATTGTATTTTAAATGTTAGGGTAGATATTATAAACTCAAGAACTGAAGATAAATATCCAAAATGATCTGTGTTTCTACATTAATAAATGTCTGAGTAGGTGACAGTAATGGCTGATCTTGTCTGGGCTATGAAATTAAGCAGATTAGTTGGATGGAAGGGTTCCAGAGAATTCTGAAGATATAAGCCAGGTTGGGAAGCCAAAACATTCTTAAAGTCAGGAAACCACTTTCTCTCCGCTGCCAAGAAAACAACATGGGCACCTCTATGAAGTCTTCACAAATCCAGCTGAAGTTGAAAAAGGTTTTACCACCTATAAATTAGACATAATTTTTGATGCTCTAACTGACCTACTTGCAGTTTCGGGAAGGAGGCACTTCAGATTGGTAGAGAGCCTGAAGAAATAGCCCCCCCCCCTTTTTTTATTTTAAGGAATTGATGGGCTACATGATATGTCAGGGGAATACTATCATATGTCATCTGGACTTTCCTTTTTTCTCCTGCCGCACTGCATTAATCCAATCTGTTCCAGAGGATCTTCCAAAGATGACAAGATTTGGGAGGTAGAAAAGGAGCTGGACCCATGATGAGTTATTGCTGCTGAGTAGATGCCCGTGAATGCTTAATTTCATGGATACAAGTGAATAAACTGCAAGTTTTTGGTTGAAAAAGATTAGACAGAACTGTATAATCTTATTGTTTTGTAATTATGCAATTTTTATATAACTGTAATACACACATGTTACATGAGGTGATTATTAATAAAACATAGATGCCTGACTGCATTGAATGGGGCCCTTTGCAGCGTGTCTGTTCCACCCCATTTGTATTCCCTGCAATAGTGAAAAAAAAAAAATACTAGGAAATTCATGACTAATTATTCATCCTTGCCCTGAAAGGTGGGTGCAAAGTAGAGTCCAGCAGATGTCAGGAAAAGTTTCTTTTTAAATCAGTCTTTGCAAAGAATTGCAAAGCTTCTTTTTTTCCCAATTCCAGGCATATATGTAAAAACATTTTAGTTTACATATGCATAAATGTTCTATCTCATTTCTTTACTGATAAGGTTCAATAAGAAGAAACTATTTCAGTGAAGGTTTGGACTGTCTTCAGTCTCATAGCATGTTTATCTGTGAATCTAAAAACTAAAAATGTTCACTATCATTCCCACTAGAACATTGTATAAAATAGCTTGTATTATAGAAATTGAACAACAACTGAGATGAACTCTGACAGGCTCAATTATTGACACAATTTCCCTGTTATGGGCTATTATCCAAAAATTGTTTTCTCTCCATCTCTGACTTATCCAAGTTGAGCTGAATATGTACTTTTTTAAAAGAGTTGGCTGCATATTTTTAAATGGAGATATTAGAATCAACAACCTGCTCTTAGCAGAATATCCTCTCGAGTTTGTTGTATGTCAGGAATGTACCTGGTAGAAAACAATTGATTACATATCCCACCAAAAGGAGAGAAGACAATATCTACAGCTAAAGATTAGGTTGACATTCAAAGAGCAAAGTGGAGATACTCAACAGATTTCTCTAACCCAAGTCGACAGGCTATGCAAGTTAAGGTTAAAACTAATTCCTGGTGGGATGGTCACAACATATATGCAATAAAAATAACATTTTTTTTCATTTCCATTCAGCAAGTCATCTTATTATGGATAGAACTGAAATAGTAAGCTGATTTTGGTCATTCCAGTACTGTAGTCCTCATTTACTAACTGCCTTGTTTAGTAATCATTCAAAGTTACAATAGTTGGGAGAAAACAGCTTTGCTACAATCCTCATATCTTATTGCAACGTCACAGAATCACACAATCACCATTTGTGATCTACACAACCAACTTAACAACAAACACAATTAATAGAGAATGTGGAAGTGAAATTGCAAATGGCAGTCCCATAATGTCTCACTTAACCATGGCAATTCATTTACAATGGAAGTAGAAGAGACATCATAAATCCAAGATGATGACATGATTTTTCACTTAGCAACTGCAGCACTTAGCGACAGAATCGCCGGTCCCAAGTGTGATTGATAAGCAAGGAATATATATAATAGTTGTTTCTTTAATTCAAATAAGTTAGATTTATGTCTTGCTTTTCCCTTTGAGAAGAAAATAATATTTGAGAGAACGGTTTATTTATTTCTACTCAGAAATAATCCTCACTAAATTAAATGGAGCTTATTCTTAGACAAGTACTCACTTTCAAGGTATTTCCTCCTTAAACAGCAACAGTGGTAAGTTAGTGAAACAAAAGAATTTCTTCCAGTTGAGGGAAAATATCTTGGGTGTATTATAGTAGAAATGTTTTAAATCCTGATATATTTTAATCCATTTCCCTCCACCTCAACTCTAGCCACGCAAAATTCAAAGCAGGAAATGCTAAGCAATATGCTTCTTACGCTTGTAGGGTCAGCCAAATTACTTATACATTGTTATTTTTTTTAACCACTATGAGATATGTTCCTTAAAAGTAAAAAGAGAATGGTTTTCTCCTATACAGAATTTCCATTAATTTAGTATGTCAATATGAGGTGAGGGTTGGGGTGGGGTAAGGTAGGAGTGGGAGTGGGATGCCAGTTTAGCTTCTCTAGGTTTAGAGCTGTTTGATTGTTTAGCAGATCTTCTGTCAAAGAATTGCTTTATTTGAATTGTGGCTGACTTTAGCTGTACTAGAAGAAAATCCCAAATGATGGATGGATCTGTTCTCTGTTGTGAAGGATGCCATTATCCTTGCAGGGATATTTTCCTTCCTCTTAAAATTTGTTTTCTGCTTGTCATACAGATTTGTGACATGGAGAAAATGTTGTCTTTAAACTAATTAGAGTGGACAGAGCGGTTTCACTGCCTGGAATGTCTGTGTATGTGTGTATGCGCACGCATGTACCTATTGGAGAAATGATTAAAATTAAACTAAATTGCATTCGTGGACTTTCTTCTGATTTGTTAAGTTTTTAATATATACTGATTGCTACATGTAAAAATGTCTTATGCTAGTTTAGTCATTGCTATTCATCTAAAATTGAAACGATCCTTGGATTTGTTTTAAAGAGCATAGAAGAACCAGAAGGAGAGGAGGAAAAACAGAAGTAGAAATGGAGTATGAGACTAGTGAAAGTGAGTGAAACATTTGCCTTTCTTCTCTAGTAAAACTAACCACTATATATTTATCTATATATACATATATATCCTAACATAAAAGCCATTGATTCATCCCCATATCTTTGCATGTTTTGAATTTCTGGTATTACCCATTGATTATTTAACCAATATGATCCCATTTTTAAATAACAATAATAATACATTTGTGATCTTAAGTTCCTGCTAATTTCAATTTTTTCAATGAATTTTGCTTTGAAACTATGAGCTGTAGAAATTAATGAATAAAATAATAGAACTGTAGTGTCCATGTAGCACAGCGTACAGAAATGCTATTCAGTTTTATATTATGTCTTGAGTAGTCAACATTTTATTTGGCAAAGGCAAAATTCCTTTTGCTGGGGAAAGCACGCTGGTGGGGGGGCTGGTGGGGAGGGCAGGCTGAATCAGACAGTGGAGAGGTGTATACAAATATGGGTTGTGTCACCTCTTCTTTCTCTTTCTGATAACTTTTTTTTTAAAAGCCAAGATTTAATACCTGCAAATACTGTATATATAAGCCAAAGGCTTCACTTAAGTAAACAAGGGCCATATGAAACCGAAGAATTACAGATTATATACATTTACTGTGTCATGTCAGTAGCTACTAAGATAAGTGGTATACAGGTAATCCCCCAGGTATGAATGTTCATTTAGTGAATTTTCACAAAAACGAACTGATTCCGAAAGGGTATGTACATTAGAAATTCAAAATTGCAACGAAAAGAAGCCTCTGTACCCATGTGACTTGAATTCAGTCTCTACTGCAGCGGTGGCCATATTCAGTGCTTTTTTTTGTAAGAAAAAAGATGCTGGAACTCAGCCCCCCCCACCAGGCTATTCCTTGATCGGCAATCTTTCACTCGCCTCCCAAGCCGGACTGCCATGCTAAGGTGGATGGGATGTGCGGGGTAGGCCTGGTTCTTGTCCACCATTTCGGAGCCAGGGGGGAGTGATGGTGAACAGCTCCACTGCCACTGTGCACCGCTGGAGGGGCTTACTTTAAGCTTCGCCCCACAGATCACCTGCCCGGGCACAGCAGCAGCCTCCTTGTCCTCTGCCAACTCTCCCGTGGAATGCACCATGACCGGGTGACACAAGCCTCCCCCACCACTTCCCTTCGCCAGTCCTTTGTCGCTTGTCTCCCAGAGAACGGAGAACACAGCAGTTCTGTGCAGGGATGCAGAGCAGAGAACAGCATTTGCTTGCTGCCCTGCATTGTCCCATGTCTCCCTTCTCTCTTCTGGAAATGGCAGCCCCGTTTCCTGCCGCTTCTCCTCCCAGCGCAGCTCCTCCCTCTTCCCGAAAACATTTCTTTGCTAACCTGCTTTCTAGCTCTGGTGTGTTTCTCTTCTGCTGCAGGCAAACGGAGTTTGTGGGACTAAAAAAAGTTCAGTCAGACTTTCCAACTCCTTGTGAGATCTTTTTTTTTTTTTTCACAAGTTGGAAGGTCTGACTGAACTTTTTTTAGTTCCACAAATTCTGTTGAAAAAAGGTGCCGGAACGATATTCTGTGCGTTCTATGACAAAAAACGCCATGGCCATATTTAACTCTGTGACTTGCCTGGGTCAGTTCTGGGCTACGAGAATCTGGAAGGGTTTTTTTTTATTTTTTTTGTTTTTGTTCCTGGTCACATGGGAAAACAAGATCCAGTGATTTTTGCAGCCAGCACCAACCTTTTCTTTTCCTGGAGCTGCATGGAAGATCTGTTGCTTGCTGGATTGAGGACTAGAGAGCTAGAATTACTTTTGTAAATATTTTAAACTATTCTTTTTTGTTACTCTATAGTATTGTACTGTATTGTCTGTAATCAACTTGGAACTATTCTGCTTCTTTTTATTGTACTTTGCAAAGATAGTTTATTTTTATTTGCCTGAAACTGCTTGTAGAAAAGCATTTACACAGAGCATTCTATAATGTTGTGTTTCCTTGCTTTTATTTTAGAGATTAGTGTATATTATTGTAGATTGTATAGCTACTACATATTTTTTTTTTGAATCGTGGCATTGGTGAAGTTCCTATTTCAAATTGCAAAGAACTGCAGACAAAAACTGGAAGATGACCTTGAAGTTAACTAAAACCAATTTGATATCATCCATCAGGGTATCTGATTGGACCATCTATGGGAGATGGAACTAGAGATCTTGTTTTGCAGTGGTTCCATTTCTTCCTGAATGAGCAGTTTCAGTTTGTGATAAGTGGCCCAATGATGGGATGGAGCAGGCATCATTTCTGCTCTCTCTGCTTTCTAAATCTAATTGAAACCACTACCTTGTGCTGTAAGAGAGATGCTGCTGGTGTCCCTCCCCAACGCATGAGGCTATAAGATGTCTAATGAGAAAGAATAGGCTGAAGTTGAACCCTAGTTGGGTGAAGGTGCTATTTGTGAGGAGTTTCCATTGCTATCAGAGTTGCTCCTTGATGAGCAGGCACTACCCATGAAGGTGCAGGTATGTGATGTGTGATGGAGGGGTATCCTTCTGGGTTCATGGCTACTGCTCAATCTATGCCCAATTACAGTTGGTATGCCAATTGTGGTTCTATTTGGAGCAAGAGATCTGGCTATAAGAGCCCTGGTGATGGAGTGGTCAGAATTCAGTACTGCAGGCTACTTCTGCTGACTGCCGGCTGACAGCAGTTTGGCAGTTCAAGTCTCACCGGGCTCAAGGTTGACTCAGCCTTCCATCCTTCTGAGGTCAGTAAAATGAGGACACAGACTGTTGGGGGCAATATGCTGACTGTGTAAACCGCTTAGAGAGGGCTGTAAAGCATTATGAAGCGGTATAGAAATTTAAGTGCTGTTGCTATAGCAATTCATGTCCTCATCATCATTCAACTCAAATACCGCACTACGTTGTGCTTTACCTGGAATTACCCTTAAAGGCTACTCAGAAAGTGCAGCTGTTCCAAAATACAATAGCTCAAGTGTTTATTGGTGCTGACTGAGAGCATATTAACACCAATTTATTGGGCCTGCAAAGCTGTAGGTTATGAATGTTATGATTGGTTTTAAGATTTGTGTATATGGCCTATAAGGCACCAAGGATGTTTTGGTTGTAGGCGGCAGGTAGGCAGGCAGGACATGACTCATATCTAAAGCCTAAGGATTTTGAATCAAATGTAATTGTGCTGAGTTGGAATACATTTATCTGATTCTCTGTATGACTTGGGGAGAAGAGTCCATTGTGGACCATACATGGACTTTGAATAAAGTCACTATATGGGGGTTGCAAAAATCCTACCAACCAGAAGAAGGGGGATATAGAAAAAGTATTCTTTTGTAGCCCAGACCTGGCAACCCTATCTCGGTATGGCATGGCAGAGACCAACCTCCAAAACATAATGGAAGAGGTTAGAACAGTGGTTCTCAACCTTTCTAATGCCGCGACCCTGTAATACAGTTCCCCATGTTGTGGTGACCCCCAACCACTTATACATCACCGGGTGTCAGGGGCGTGGCCAAAGAAAAGGAGGGAAAAATGGCGGACAGCCTTGTTTGGCGACCCCCGTGAAATGGTCGTTCGACCCCAAATGGGGTCCCGACCCACAGGTTGAGAACCACTGGGTTAGAACAAAAAATTAAACAAGATCTGATTCTATTTACAGATTTATTAAAAAATAAAGCAAGATAGCCTTTATGTTCCAGCTACTTACTTAAGTATTTCCCTTTGTGTCACAATAAATTTGATAAGTTTTGGAAAATGCAGTGGATCTCAGGGAGAAAAAACAAATTGGGAGCTACATGAACTCTTGGCACTTCACCTGGTCAATTCTGCTGTTTTTTTTAAAAAAGGTTCCTCATTTTCTAATTGATATATATGGATGTCTCCTGACAAACCAAGACTTCCCAGCCAGCTTGTTATACAAGAGTCCTATGAACAAAAGACATTTTTGGATAAGCAAGCTCTTAAATATTTTACAATCCTTCTTTTCCTGATTTAATTATGTTTATTGATTGGCTTGGAGACACATCCAATGACATCCATCAAATGACAAAAATGATATCCAGAATGGAACAGATTCCTTCTCTCTGCTCAAGTGTCTCATGTATTTCTGAACCGCGGATGGCATGTGATGGATGTTGGGGGGAGGGGGGGAGAGACAGGGAGGCCAATCTAGTCATGTCATATTGGTTATAGGACATAAGTCTTAAAGCAAATCATAGCTGTCAGAATGAGCCAGATTGAATACATTGTATTAAATTAAAACCTTTGCATTTAGGAAGAAATTTTAATTAAAATGTATTTCTCTCTGTGTGTGTTTGTGTAAAATAGACTCAAAGAAAACAGGTTGTTTGTGAAATGGCTTTTTCCCCCTGTTGTTTCACTGATACTTCAACAGAATGGCCTGAATTTCCGTGATTTCTTATGATCTGACCTGCATAGGGTGACACTGTGTGTCTTCTCAACCCCCAACATAGGATATACTTAAAACCATCAGGGCACATTTCAAATCTAGGTTTAGAGCATTATTAATAAAAGGAAATGAGTAGCCTCCAAACATTACAGATTTTTTTCTAGTAATTCAAGATAAAAATAGGACAATACGGAGCAAAATGCAATCTCCTTCAAACACAGCCTCCTACTGCATACCTAAGAAAATAAGAAAATGCTGCAATCCACCACCTCCACCACCACCCTCTGTAAAAGTGATATTCTTTATAGATTAAATTGTGGTGCTTTGTAATGGTATTCCTTATGACAGTGGGCAGCAATCATTTTGTTTCACGCTATTAACTGTTTAACTTTTTTCAGTTGTTTAACAACAGTTAAATGGAATGCTAACAACTTAACATATAGTATCCAACTAGAGTTGGAGAAAGACTACATATTTAGAGATAAAGAATGTATGGGAAAGAATAAATCTACTCTTATAATAATGTTACTTTGGAAAGAATTCTGTGGAGAATATTTTTAGTGACTGTTATATTTTATATATCCTTAGGTTTGACAGGGAAAGAAAGCCATTCATAATAGAAACTCCCAATTATAATAATCCAGTTATGATATTATTATCCCCAAATTCTAGTTAGGTACGTTAACCTGCTGTTTCAGAACATTTTCAGGATCCCTCCTGAATGCCTCAAAAAAAAAAAAAAAACCTGAGCTGTTTGTTGGAAATAGTTTAGCAACCAAGTATGGGAGAAAGAACTGTATCATTGGCCCAGGGATTTTGCTGCTCCTACCATTATTTTAATTGTAGCCAGGGGAAGTGCAGTGTCAGCCTTCCTAGGTTGGCCAGACAGGAAACATACTGTAAACAGATAAGCTAATTCAGCTTTATTGTTAGGCTATATTAACAGAATCATGCAAGTCTAAAAGTACAAATCTCCTGTCTGTTTTTATAGCCTAAGTTACAGAGAATCTTTCTGAGTTTCTTTCTCTGCTATTATGCAGCTGCAGGCTCCCTCTCCACCCTTCATCTGATTGTTCCCTAAGCAGCATCATTCCCATAAACCATGACATGTAGCTACATCTCCCTTGTGTGTCTTTTGCTTTAAGTAACTCAGGAACTGGGAGGAGGAGAATAAAGCAAAAATATTAGGTTAAAGCAGGGTTTCCCCCACACACACACTGTTGTTCCATGGAGCTCTAAAGTTCTGTAAGAATTTGATGGGGTTCTGTGTGAAACAAATGCTAACACTTGTGTCCATGGAAATGTTTGTAAGGTACAGCCAGAAAAGTGAACATAACGGCTATAATCTTTACTTAGGAAAATGCCTTGGCCACACAGTCTTCTCCAGGAGGGGGCACAGTTGCCATGTTTTGCATCCTGCCCCAACACTGCCTCTCTCCCCTTCTCCCACGCAAGGCCAGATGAAAAGCTTTGAGTGGGTAAAGCAGGGATTTTCATCTACCTGTGCTCCTAATTGGTCCTTGCAGAAATTAACCTACATTTCAGTATATGTTTTATTGTCAGCTTTCTATCATTACAGCTTTCCTTTTTGATCAGGAATTCCAAGAAGTTTTATACTAAGCGTTTTATGGTCTGAAAAAGTTTGAAACTGTGAGTTCAGGTTTTCAAAATAACAAGAGATGCTTGGGGTAGGAGAAAGTTGTCCCAACAAGTTTTATATTGATTACAATGCATTGAAATGTCTAATATTTTGCAAACAGGTTTTTGATAATCTTTAAACTAAGGGTCCCTCTGATCCAGGATCTGTTGGCAAGACCCCCACACAGATTTCAGGGGAAAAATATGAAGGGAGAGCAGCCTTCAACAGCCCATATTCAGAATTACACTGAACATGGAATCTTCATTTGGGTATGAGCCTAAATCAGCCTTTAGTGAGCTGACTCAGATATACCTACAATGGGTCGCTGAAATCAGTATTATTAATGAAAAACACCAGCCTTATTAATTATAATGGTTCCAACTCTACAGCCATTCATGAAGTCTGAATCAACTTCAGGAATTCTTCTAACCTGTTTGTAAGAACATTTAGGATAATTTATAAGCAACTTATTTGGAAGAATTTTCAAATTCAAAGCAAATATACCATCTACATATATCACTGCAAACTAATCAGCATCTTCCCATGTAAGTTCTTGGAGGAGCAAATATAAATTACAGCATGTCTGGTTAATCATGATTCACTCATTGTGGGACTGCACATGGTGGTATCCAAAATACGTGAATATTGCTTCCAGGAGTCCAATTTTAAGGATATCAAAGATGAAGTTGTAATTAGAGAGCCTTATTATTTTAATACCTTTGCTTTTGTTTTGTTTTGTTTCATGAACAAGAATTTTGAAATTCTAATAGTTGAATACAGAAAATTAGTATTCTATAAATGTTTACAGCTATGCAAATAGCACCCACCGTAATCAGGATTTTTTACATGTTGCTTGAAGAGCAAATGAGGAAAGTAATTTGATTTGCTGACTTCTTTCATATCCTTTATATGATTACCTAAGAAAAAAATAGTGCATTTTTAAAGCACATATAGATATGTATATACAAATATATGAACATCAAGTGTGTGACTGTCCTTAACCAAAGGAATGAACCAAATTTAAGCAATCATATAGGAGGAAAACAAACATTATCAATAAATTATAGGCAGACTTAATCCAATTTGGGTAGCTTTAGGAGGGATAACTTGTGACTTTTTAACTATTTCAGCGATTTAGTTACTGCTTTTTTTAAAAAAAACTTACATAGTTATTATTTCTAGTCATCAGGGCCTGTGCAATAAAATTGATTTGACTGGAATAGTGTAATTTAAAAAAAAAGCACTAATTGAATCACTTGAACCATAAAAATGCATTATATTAATCTTTGGGGAGATGATTATGATTTGCATTTGAGATTTCAGGCATAATGAAATAACTTGAGCATTTAATTGCAAATCCTATAGAGCTAAAACCCTATGGATTGCTATGTTCCATCTGATGGCAAAATTGTGTACAATGGTCAGCTTGATAGCGTTACCTTTTGTATAAATACATCCATGGAAGGTAATTAATTAAACTCAAAGAACGCCATTAGATGAGTGAAAGAAGGTTAAAAGCAAGAGCAAGGGGTATGTAGCAGTGTGTAGTTTCCTGTTGTTGGGCCACTACATTCTTCAGAATGTTGCCGAAGACATGTAAATTCAACACTGGGAGTTGTGACATAATTTATTGCAAGCATATATTGTCATGTTTGACAAGATATGCTCTGGAGAGTTGGAATTCTGTCTTCCATGTAGTCATTTTTTGGATCTAATTGTAAGATAGTTTATGAGACATAAGTGTTTTTGCTTGGCAGATTGTATTTTAACATGCTTATATGAGAACTGTAAAAAGTCAAGATGGAAAGCATATGGTGTGGAATATGGAAGATTAGCTTACTTTGCCAACAGGTGCCTTCTGCATATGTGTTGTTTTTTTTAAATATGCATGAAAGATAAAATAAATTATTTTGATCCACCAATATTATGCTTCCTGTCCCCCACAAAGGCAACACTTTTTTGGTGATGAGGCCAACCAGCGTATGTATTAGCTTTACACTATTGGTTTTGATCTGCTAATACATTTGTGTTCACAACTTCCATTCTTGGGCATCTTTTGGGATTACTGATTTCTCTTTCTTTTCTCCATTGCTGGAGTAAGGGTTGCTAGAATGAAATCTGCTATGATACATTTTAGCATTAACTGCAGAAATGGGCTTAGGGTCTCTCAGGATAGGGCTGTGGATGTGTAATTGGATGCAGCCAATTAAAAACCAAAAAGGTGGGTGGATGCTAAGGAAGATCCCTGAAGCATATCGATGCTACAGCAAAATGCTCAGGGCTCAAAATAGGGGGATATGAAAGATATAAAATAATCCAGTTTTCCTTAGTTTAATCTTAATTGGACACCTTGGCCCACATTTATTTCTCAAATTTAGATATAGAAACACAGTACATACCAAGTCAGTAAAACGAGAGTTGAGTAAAACATGGATAAAATAAGTTAAATCATGAGTCCTCAAAGTTAAGGTCTACAGTGAGAAGGGCTGTGTATGATTTTGATACTTAAGTGAGTGCTTTATGAATAATCAGTTCATCTTTATAATACTAGAAAAAATCATCTCTAACAAACTAATGCCCATATACTGCAACTTTGCATGTTTATTGTGCCATTCTCTTAGAAAACCTCTCTCTCTTGCACATATGCATTGCTGCTTCCCTCACTCATGTTTCTATCAATGATTCATCAGTTGCTTTTTTATTTAAAATAAAAACTCTTGGCAGCCCCAATACTACTTCATTATTATGATGGGATTATCCAGTAAAGTAAATGTTGTAAACCATTCTGTAGAACACTACAAACATATTATACAGGGGTGGGGTGGGTGTGTATACTTTCTCCATTGTTTTTCAACTTTGTTTCCTTATTCATGTTTTATCTAGTGCTACAAACCATTTTAATTACTGCTTTTGCAAATATTGAACAATTGAGAAAATATTACAATATCTTAAATATCATTTATTTATTGGATTTTTATGCCATCAAGCTCCCTTATAAGACGACTCTGGTGATACCAGTATTTACAAACTGATCACCACAGTATTTGGCTTGAAATGGGAACTGCCTTTTTATTTTAAATATGCAATATAGCTCTTTAAAATATTTGATCAGAGGTTTTTCAATTATGAAGACTGGAGTCCCCAAGAAACAAAAAAATATTAAATCTTCCTCCTGATATTTCAGCATCAATGTGCAGAATCATACTGGAAGTTCTTTACTATTTACATTGAAATGTATATCTAAACATGTATTTTTTTATTGCCATCCAAATGTTGCAAGAGTCTTTGAATGGCATGTATTCAAAAAGATTACAGGTAATCCTCGAGTTATGACAGTTCACAGTGATCATTTGAAGTTACTGTCAAAGCAAGAATATACAGTTCTTTGACAGTTACGACATAACCCCCTTCCCAAGTACTTACGACACAATCCTGAAGTTACAAATGTTGCACAGCACAGCAGTCGTTTACCCTTACGAACGATCACAGAAACACTACAAAAATTGCCCTGCCTATTCTCGCCCCCCCCCCCCAGAGGTCTCCACAGGCACTGGGCCTGTGGATATTCACCTTGCAAAGATCTCGTGAGCCTTCGGTTTCTTGGCCTGCTTTGGTGCTTCAGGCCTTTGGTGTGTTCACAGAGAATGGAGGCCTAAAGTACTGCAAGTTCACACAAGATCAGTAGTTCGAGATCTTGCACTACTGATCTCACATGATCTTGCGGTACTTTAGGCCTCTGCTCTCTGCAAACGGAGGCCTGGATGAGATTTGTGGCAAAAAGCTTTGCCAACGGAGGGAAGGCCTGAAGCATCGAAGCCTTCCCTTCATTTGCAAAACTTTTTACCCATCTTTGCAAAAAGCTTTTGCTCCTGAGAATGGAGGCCAGGAGGGATGTACACGTCCCTCCAGATTTCCGTTTACAGCGGCAAAGGCCTTTCCTCAAGGTCTTTGCTGCCAAGAATGGAGGCCGCTATAAATGGAGGCCCAGAAGGACACACATGCCCCTCCATTTTCAGCAAAGGCTTTTTGCAAGGATGACCAGAGCCTATAGGGACGCAATCTCTCACCCCTGCAGGCCTCAGCAAGCTTTTGCTCAAGGTGAAACCATAGCAGGAGAGGGGACAGCTTCCTTGATCATTGAGAACTACGGAAGGTAAGTGACCCGGTTGGGCAGGATGTGGGGGAGGGGGAAGCATGAGAAATCTCAGTGGGTCAGCTCCGCCTTGTATGGTCAGTAGCAGTAGGCTCCTCATGGCCTTCCTCATCCTGAAGATACCTCGTGCTATTAACGACCCACACATTTGATTAGCGAATGCGTGGGCAAAAGTAGGGAGTGATCCCATTCAAGTTACATGATTCACTCCTATGAATCCTCAGATTACAAATGTAATTGGCAGGCTGCATTACATTTAAGAGCCGAGGTGGCGCAGCAGTTAGAGTGCAGTACTGCAGGCCACTTTAGCTGACTGTGTTCAGCAGGTCAGCAGTTCAAATCTCACCGGCTCAAGGTTGACTCAGCCTTCCATCCTTCCGGGGTAGGTAAAATGAGGACCCAGATTGGTGGGGGCAATGTAAATATATATATACATTGCTTACTGGTGTACACCGCTTAGAGAGTGCTTGCACTTAAAGCGGTATATAAGTCTCATAAATAAATAAATAAATAACTCAAGCACTACCTGTACAACAATGATTGTTCAAAGTTACAACAGCACTGAAAAGATGCTTGACATTTGACTCATATTTAGGACAATTGCAGTGTCCTGGGGTCATGTGTTCACCTTTTGTGACTTATGACATGTAAAATCAATGGGGAAGCCAGATTTACTTAGTAATCGTAGCAAGAAAGGTTGTTCAATGGAGAAAAACTCACTTAACAACTGTCTTACTTAGCAAGAGAAATTTTGAGCTCAATTGTGGTAAGCTGAGTGCTATCTGTAATTAATCTTTAAGGAGGAAAAGTACTTTTTGAATTATTTTCTGTAGTACTGACAACTTTTACTGTTGGACAATGTAATCCTGCCTTGTTGCACTTTACTGTCATTGGACACCAGAAGCAATCAATGTAGCCTGAGTTAGTATAAAGATTCTCCTCTTTCAGCTACTTTACTCTTCCTGTTCGCCATCCTCTAGCAAGGCTAATATACTTCCAGATTTATTTCGCTCAAAGGTAAACATTTTTGTCCTCCAAGGTACATGAAGGCTGTGAGTAGTATTTATGAGAGCAGTGAGCTGTGATAATGGACCCTACCAGCCACCCCATATTTAAGAAACTCATTTGAATAAGAAATTATGCACTTGGCTCCTTGAGAATACCACTATATTGGATAATTGCCTGGAGACTGATATATTCCTCAAATAGCTGCATTAAATGACTTTCACTGATAGTATTAATGAAAATGAGGTGGCTTTCTGCATGGCTCACAGCTCTTGAGATCCAACACTATATCTCTAAAAAAAAAAGAGTGGGGAGGCAGCCTGGTAGTTGTCTCGCTGAACTGCTTTCAGTTTCTCAGTGCAGTAATTAGAGCTCATGGTTAGGACTGAGCGATGGGATTAGACATTCTGTTTTTCATGGTGACTTTTCAGTAATCTCATGGGCCACTAACCTATCTCCTTGGAGTACAGTATCAATATGACATCAGTGGAACAGTTTAATTTGCTTGTTGTTTCCCAAACTACCTGTAAAGTCTTCCTCTCTCCTCATTTTTTCTTCATTTCTAATTGTACTTCTGTACTAATGTTAAATTACTTAAAATATTTCAAGGAAGCGGACATGACTCAGTGCAAAAGGTACATGCTAATGATACTCAGCTGTATATCTCAGCCCATGGTGAGTTAAGTGATGCTGTGACCTCCCTCTCACAGTGCCTGGAGGCTCTTAGGGGCTGAATGGGGAGCAACGGGTTGAAACTGAACCCTGGCAAGACCGAGTGGCTCTGGGTTTGAGATTCTTTGGCCCATGTAGAATTGCCACCTTTGGACTTGGCAGTGCCCCAAACAGACCCTGTGCGTAATCTGGGAGTATTCTTGGACTTGTGACTCCTGCTCAAAGAGCAAGTGGCACTCATGGCCAGAAGAGCCTTTGCACAACTGCAGCTGTGGATTGTGTGCCAGATACGTTCTTTCTTGGACCAACAATCCCTACTCGTGGTCATTCATGCCCTAGTCACCTCCTGTTTTGACTATTGCAATGTGCTCTTTGGGACTGCCACTGAAGAGCATCCGGAAGCTCCAGTTGGTGCAAATTACAGCAGCCCACATGGTTTTGTGCAGACCTTGGTTTGCACATGTGTAACCTCCTGCGGGAGAATTGCATTGGTTGCTGATTTGCTTCTGGGTGCAATTCAAGGTGCTGGTTGTCACCTTTAAAGCCCTTGAGGACAGGTTATCTGAGGGACGGGCTCTTGTCAGGCACATCTACCTGATCCACTAGAGCAGGGAGGCAAGGAATGTTGCGGGTCCCGTCCCCCAAGGAGATACATCTGGTGGGACCCAGAAGAAGGACCTTCTCCGTGGTGGCTCCCTCTCTCTGAAATACCATTCCCCTAGAGATTAGACTGACCTCCACTCTAACACTCTTTCAGAAGGCACTGAAGACATTCTGCCAGCGGGCCTGAGGAACCCAGAGCGGGATGGAGCCCGTTAAATGGCTAGTATGAATGTGTGTTGTTGCCAGGGTGGGGGCGTTGTTGTTGTTATTATTATTATTTCTTTTATATCTGTAAACCACCTTGAGTCGACATGTGTGAGTACGCGGCAATATAAATTTTCTAAATAAAATAAAATAAACCCTGGAATTCCTCAGACAGCATCTTTAAAATATTTAAGGTATTTAGTTCTGATACTTTTATAAAAATAATAACATTCTTATCTTCTTTTAATAATTAATAGCGTTCCATATTTACAGTCTTGGGTTCCTCTATGTAACTGTGTTCTAAAGTAACAAATCATTGGATATTAAAAATGCAAATATTCATTACAAGTATTTTTACAGCTTGATAATATATGCATTTTTACTGGGAAGTCCTGTTTAGTTTTGTGGGGCTTATTTCAGGTAAATGATACGAACTCACAATCTTATGATCATTCATCACCCTCTGCCCCTGTTGAAAAGAACAAACGTTTATCTGTGCCTTTTTAAAATACATATTTCTGTTCTCATGGGAAGAATTCAGAAAATACCACTGTAATTGAATGTGCTGTAATTGAATATTAGGCCTAGCTAATAGCTTCCAGATTGAATGCCAACACAATTACAATTCTGCCTTCATAATAATTGGCATTTCTCTGGTGAGGGGTCACCAAATTAACGTAATTATTCATTTCCAAATATGGTACAGCAGTTTGCCCATTTCTAAATATCATGGCTTACCATTTGAATTCCTATGGAGAGATTTTAAAACTCACAATTCAACATTTTAAAATATTGTTTCTGACTCTACATTTGTTATGTTTAGCACTCTTTCATAAGCAGCTAGATGTCTAATAGTAACTACCATTGCATTAATTCATGCTCATTACTAATTACTATTGAATAAGAATGTAATTGTCAAATATTTATCAATTGGTGTCAGACTACTCATAGATATTTACTCTTTCAAGCACTGTAATACATTTAATATATTTGTAAATCAGCAAATGCAGTTCAGTTGGTTATATCAATGGAGCTTTTTTTTTTTACATTTTGTATAAAAATTACTTTTGATTTAGCATATGTTCCTCAGTATCAAGGTCTTCCAATACAAGACTAAATAGCAAAGTAATTAACACAAGGATGCTACAGTACATGTTACTCCCATCAAGTTTCATAGCAATGGCAGAGACAGCAACATTTCTGCTGATCATGTGACATACCTCTCATTGAGTCTCAAAATGAAGTCTATCCACTCGTAAGATATCCTACACATATCCGGTACCCTCAGGATGGATTTCAACTCCCAGAATCTCCCTGGCAACATGGTATTTTTATAGCAGTATGTCCAACATACTTGGAAAGCATTGTATGCAGATGTTTGATACCAAGGCATCCAGCATGATGGAGTTTTGTTTTTTTTAAAGCAGGCTGTAATAATCAACATTGTTGTTTTGTGACTTTTGGTGCATGAACCATCTTCCTGCATGCTCTAAAAAAATGGAATACGGCCAATGGTAGGTTTTCTCTCCATCCTCATGCCAAATTCACATCTGGAAAAATAACCAAAATGCAGCCCCTCCCCTTTCACCATTTGAAAATGTCACTCAAGGGGGATTTTTTGTTGTTGTTGTTTGAAAAAAGCAAGGGTGAATCATTGCAATTTTATTTATGACAATATTGATGTCATTTCCAGTTACAGGCTGAACTTGATCAAGAATATCAAGACAAATTCAAAAGACTGCCATTGGAAATCTTGGAATTTGTTCAAGAAGCAATGAAAGGCAAAATCAGTGAGGATGGAGATCACAGCTCAACAACTTCTTCCCTGACATCCGATGGTGGGAAATTGAACCACAAACCACTGCAAAATGAAGAGCTCGAAGATAATCCAGGAAAAGTGTTTGATACACCCCTCTAACAGCTCCCACAAAGACCCCAATCTTAAATTACTCTGACAGAGCAAGTTACCATGTTGTTCCCCAGGAATGTTCCTCTTTTTGAACGACCATTGGGCAGCTTCAGATATGGAAGACCTCTATTGGGATTGTACTAATTTGTAAAACAAATAGTTGGGTGTGGAGATTACATCCTATTTGTAGGCCTTTTTTTTTCTTTTTAGTTTAATGGCATAAACCAAGCGGTTTCTCCGGCCATATTTACATCAGTCATTTTTAAACCACAAGCAGGCTGGAGCATTCTTTGGGGACCAGTATGCTTTGTGCAGGTAAATGTGTTTATACATCTTTATGAAACAGCAGTGAAAATATTCCACCCACGGTTATCACAGTCTCCGTAATTGTTTGTTTCTTCCTTTGCAACTATACCTTGAAAGCTTTCGTCATCTTAACAATGGCACTTTGAGGGGGGGGGGAAACATTTTTTTTCTTTAGCTTTCTGTGCAGTGATAGTTGGCTGTGCTGATTGTGTCAACAGAGAATTATCAGTGTTAGTTCTCTGTAATTGTGATAACTACTAGAATATATTCCCAAGCCAAAATCTCTGCAAGATATAATAATGTGATTATACGTGCTTCAAATGTGACCCAAATTCACATATGTATTTGCACATTTTGTCTCTGTAAATCAAAAGCGCAGGCAAGTTCTTGCTGAACTTTCCCTTGTGCTGGAATTAAAAGCTTTAGAAAAGAGACTCATACAATCATCAGTGGTAACTGATGCTGTTATGAAATAATTGTTGCACAATCAGAATCTTTCATTCAGACTTCTGTACTATTTTCATATGTAAGATAGATTCAAGAATGTTGCTTTCAATTATTTTTGTGTTGCATCATTGACCTATTAAACTGGTTTGTGCTATTATATCTTCTTTTTTTAATCTACAGAACGCACATGGAAATGCCGTTTCCCAAGTGTATAGAAACATAGATGTTTCAAAGCTAAAATATTTGTGGAAAAAGAAAAGAATCAGAGAAATCTGATTAATCCTACCTTTTGTTATATAGTTAACCTTAGAAAGGTTACTGTTCCATCCCCTGCATTCCTTACTGTCCTATCATGTGGATATGACTGAAACACTATAGTTTGTTCTGATAGTGGTAAGGAGTTGGAATACATAACAGCATATATGTAGTTTGTTTTCCCTCAGGAGTTCAGTAAAAATAACTTATTTTATTTAAATGCAAGCAATAAATAGAGATCAAACAAAACAGAAATTGAATTAAATGCTAAGTGTACATACGGAAACTAAAATTTTGGCTAAACAGTATTTTTTTCATTACATCCTGCATGAAGAAAAGTTGCTCATTATTAGAGTATATAAAAGATAAAATGCTTACATTGTATGGAGTAATTTAGAGGATATAACGGAAATGGAAGGTTTCATTTTAATTTTAAGAAGATGACTCCTACATTTATTCTACTTTTGCACTTTGAAGATCAATATTATTAATCATTAAATATAAAACCTGGAAGGGTCAAAGTTTAATGCTGCATTTTCTAAGATAAAAGTTAAATAAATTTGTTTTAAGTTAGACAGGCTACAATAATCCAGTATTGATAACAGTTCTATAGTTATTTCTTTGCCATGCTTGTATACTGCAGTTTCAAACAAATAGGAGAGATAAGCTTTTTAATTTATGATGTAAAGTTACCAAGTTAATGGTTGACAGAGTATATTATCAGCAGTGGTTGGTTTTCAGTACATTTGTAACTGATCATTGACTGTATTTACTTTTTTAATATCTGTACAGTGCCCTTTTTTGCAGTTGTAGTTTTAGTGTGTAATATTGTATATCTTGCATTGTTAAAACTTGCAGTAATATATCATTTACCATGAATATTACTTGAAATAAAGTAAGGTAATGAAAAAGGAGTCTATGATGTGAGAGTTTTGTGCCTTCTATGTATTTGCCTTGTTATGTGTTGAACATGTCAAAATAATATACTATGGACATTTTGCTATAGAGAATAGAGCTGCGTTGAATTACATTGGGCTCCATTGTATACTTCAGATACACTACTGAGAATTATTTTAGTAGCTTAGGACAGACCTTCACACAGAGAATTTGGACATTTTAACTGTCATGATTGTAAGAGATATTTCTTTTAGATAGGGCTTGCTTTCATTTGAAACTAACGTTATTGAAAATTGGTATAAACAATGTATGTGATTGGCTGATTGGAAATAGTGGTTTTGCTTTCACTTAGAAAAAAAATCATGTATATAATTTAATTTTTCAGCCTTTAGATGCATAATTCACATTTTTTGTAAGAATCCTATGCAATTTTGTGGCATGATGTTTCTTCCAATTGTAATTTATGTGCTTTCATCACAGAGCCAAATAAAATTTCTTAACATTATCTGTACTTATTGTCATAATTATCCAGATCCTAAACATCTTGGTGTTTGAAAATGTTTCCTTTTACTACACAGCTGAGAGGCAGTTTTGTGTTTATTTCATGTTGGGAGCTGTGTGAGCCAACAAGCCTAGCCATTGTTCCTCATGAATTTAGAGAAAACTTCACCAATAAGCATAATCTATTTTCATGTATCCAAGAACCTTACTTTATTGTTTGATGTTTTCCAGGGGCTGTGGGATATTTGGCAATCTATGACTATTTTGCTCTTTAAATCTATCAGATTTCCCCCATATTTAGCTTTACTCATGGGGGGGGGTGTTTCTAAGAAGCACAAACATACACTAGGCAAGTACTTGTAGCCCATGTGCTACAGGTTGCCTACCTTTAATTTTTTGATAAGTGAAGATGATTTGGTTTCCTCCTGAAATTATGGATCAGAGTCCTTTATTATCAGTCATGGTAACTGTTGAGTCCTTGGCGAAAAGCAGACACGAGAAGCAGTTGTAGTTCTCAGGTTTTCTTTTATTCTGTGTTCAGCTTACAGGTGAAGGCTTCAGCAACGCCCAAAAGCTCCCAGCCTCTTATATAGGCAATTCCCGGGTCAATGTGTTACTTTTCCCGCGCCAGCACCCGCGCATGCGCACAGGCGCTGGCGACAGCCTGTCTGGTCCCGGGCAGCTTGCACCTGCCCGGAACTGCCTGCAAATGCCCCGAGCCCGTTTGCAAGGCTCGGGACATAACAGTAACTGTTCTAATAGAAGTCCAATATAAACTAAGGCTCTAACACCTTCTACAATCAAATCTTGTGCCAATATAACGTTTGATAGTGAAGCAGACAACATATAAATTTAATAAATAATATTCTTCAAGATATTCTGAGCAGAAAAGTTGTATGCAGTAACAGAAAAGTCAATGCGTTTGTCTAGAGGCAAGCTTAAAATCCATGAAGATATAAAGTAAGCAATCAGAAGCTCACTCCTGGATTTACTTTTACTCCAAGCACTAACTGCATCCTGAGAAACAAGCTGAAATTTTACTGTATGGTGTCATATTTAGGGACATGCAAAATTCCACTGAAGAATATTCCTTAAGCGTTGGCTTCCATTTAAGCGCATAAAGTAAGGGACATTTCAGCTCTTCAGAATATAATTCAGCACTAAGTATACAACAACATTAAAGATTGTTTTCAGAGATGCCTATATCTAATTGTCACAGACGGAGTAATAGTTCAGGAAATAAGTCTTGTTGAATTAGGGGCAAAGTTTGATCTAGCTTGGCCTTTTCTTTCTAATAGTGGGTTTAAAAGCTGTAGGCTTGACACGCTATTTTCTAGCCAGAAACCTGCATTGTGCACCTGAAGAATAGTTTTGTATTTGTCCTGGGGCTTACTTAGCCATCATAATTGTTGATTAGTCTTATACTGTATCAAAGATGTCTTAATCCATTTTTTACAGTCACTCTTCAGTATTTATCACTGTAACTTACGTGAAAGAATTCCTTTAGGTTAGCTGTATTTTTAGGAAGCAGTTCCTTCAGTATGTGAAACTACTATTTAGTAAAATAGAAATCCTATTCAGTCTGCTTGGATATTGACCATATATTCAAGAATGAAGAACAACAGGTAGTAAAAAGGGCTGGGTTATTGTCTAAGTACTGTATATAAATATTCTCCTTTGCCCTTCATGATTCAATCACCTACAATAGCAGTAATGGAGAAAGCCTTTTCATTCATAACTTGTATTTCATTCATGCATCATCTTTTCCCCTGACATATTGTCTGGACACAAGAGACAAAGATCTCAGTATTTTTGATATAATTGAATTAGCCCTGGAGAAAACAATAACAATCTTAGAACCTACTTCAGGGTACATGATCAATTTTGTTTCAAATAGCACTTCCATAGTTCCAAAGTTTAACCGAAGCATTAGAGGGTTTTAATGCATCGTATAAGAATTAGAGTGCTTCTTAGTGCCACAGTAATTGATAACATGATTGCTATCTTACTGTGTAGTCCTGGAGCAACTAAGGTCTAGGAAGATACTTGCACAACAGCTAGAAACAAAACACGAAAATTATTTAGCTATACCTAAGTTTTATAACAAAGTCCAGCGACATGGAGCTTCCTAGGGCCTTTGATATGCAAAGCATCCAACATTCTTTCTGCGTCTTCGTACATACAAATATTGCCTCTCATTCCCCTGCAAGTGTTTTTAAAGGCTCTGGTCACTGAGACTTCTAAAGAGAGGCTGTTTTCCCAAAAGAGTTGACTCTATCCACAGGGTGCACTTAGTATAAAAACTGTGCTGTCAGTTGTTCTGGAATCATCAATAAGACTATAATTCCCAGGGTTCACTAGATTAGAACTTCCCAAGACATCAAAAGCAACTACAAGATCAATAAATAAGGAAGGGCTGATAGAACAAGATGGACTGATGGACGCCTAGCAGAGTTGTATGTAGGCCCTCCAGTTCTATATAATTGGAATTTCTCCCTTTTTGTCTTTCGGCCAAGAAATTCATGTTTTACAGTTCTAAAATTATTGAGTGAAATATTGTTTTGTACTTTGTTTGCTACATGTTGCTTTTAGTGTAATGGAGATTAGTGTTTAATCCCTGTGTTTGGAATGGGTGTTTCATTCTGATATTTATAAATTCCTTAAAGATCACTTTGGTCAGAAATCAGATGGAGAAATTAAGTACCAATAAATGAAAAGTAATGTAGAATTAAATAAAAGAAATGTCATTGCAAGCTATATCAGTTCTTGCTTGACTGGAGATATTTTCTCTGTGTGTGTGTGTGTGTGTGTGTGTGTGTGTGTGTGTGTGTGTGTGCGCGCGCGCGCGTGCATGCGTGTGTGTGTGTGTGTGTGTGTAAATGACTATGTTGGGGCATGTGCAGTTTGCTATTACTAACAATCAGTAGTTTGCAAAACAAAGCAAAACCATTGTTATGATTATAGCAGCCCAGAGTGCTCAAGCACCTTCCACAGGCTTCTGGTTTTGTTTTTATTCTAACCCCTTGTTAACATGGGCATGATTAGTGTTGGTGCGTCATTGCTGTTACATTTTAAAATGTATAAAGCAGGGTAACAGCAATTTCTTGACAGAGAATTTCTTTTAGAAAGTGTGCTGCCTAGATGTTTACACTGCACTTTTCTTCCAGCAATGTATTTTTCCCCCAAATGTATATGTAAAATAGGAAGAAAATGCCAGCATTTCTTACTTTTAAAAGAAACATTTTTTACGAGTCACTTACTTCTGGAGGCAGTTGAGGGCACCATGTAGCTTTCTCACCAAGCTTTTATTACATTCACAGTAAGAGCATACCTATGAGGCAATGTCTAAATTATGGATCACAGAACAAGCAAGATTATAAGAACATCAAATGTTAAAGTCAAAACATCTTGCTTTTTTGGAATGAACAAGAGAAACCAAGAGGGAATGATGCCTTTCAAAGCTACGTCCTGGCTAAGGTGAACATCTGCTCCTACTTTACAGTCTCTGCAAAGTATTTCAAAACTCAAACATTGAACCACGTAAGATGTTTTTCTTACTCTTGGCTTTGAACCTGTAGAACAGTCCCACATTTGAGGTAAGGATATTATCCAGCATTTCTAACCCCATATTTGATTTCTGTATTAAATATAATGTATGTTTGGAATGTAATTTTGAGTTTTCTATTGCGTCCTTAGGAATAAATACAACTCAACCTGGCTTCTTGAATATTTCTTTTTCCTAGATGGCAGAGCTATTAAACCTTCTACTGCCTTCCCTTCATTAGAGAAGCAACCAACTGAATGACAAAAGAAAACAGAACCACAAAGAGTTAAATTGAGATGCTACTAGAAGACAGGCTTCGGCCTCTATGTCTACTTTTCCCCATGCTCCACCAAATGTGGTTACAAAAAATAAAATATTTAAACACTTGATCTGTTAACATCAGGTGTTGGGGCTTTCAATTCTTCCTTTCTGTAGCCTATTTACTGTAAGTAGCAAGATGGCTGAGTGTTTAAGAAAGTTGGCTGTAGGTACATACGATGTACAGTGAGGAGCTTCATGCTAAGTATATATACTCACTCCTTCGGTGGAAAAAACAAAATGAAGAGAAAAGTCACAGGTGTTTGGCATTCTGGCTCATTGATGAAACCAGTGGATGGTGGTGCCTCAGCAGACTGATAATGAAATATGCCATTAGAAGACAAAGCCAATGGAAATATATGTTTCAGTGTTGTCCACTGTCTATATATTGGAATGGGCAACTTTCTGACAGAGAGCTGCATTGGAGATGTTTGGTGGGAAGACTCCATTCAATAGAATTGTGAGGATGCATAAATAGTACACAAAAAGAACCAGATTGATTTATTGGTTCAGACACTGGGCTAAACCCAGGAGACTGAGTTCAGTCCTGCCTTAGGCACCAAAGTAGCTGGGAGATCTTGGGCCAGTCATTCTCTTTCAGCCCTAGGAAGAAGGCAATGTCACACCACTTCTGAAACAAAACTACAGGGACTTCTCCAGGCAATCACTAGGAGTCAAGACTGACTTAAGGACAGTGGGGGGGAGGGGAACCCCACAAACACAAACTTATACAAATGAGCAGAACTAAATTTCATGCGAGAGGAACTACAACTGCCTGCTTTCAAGCTTGGAAAGAGAGGACAAAGGGACTTTCCTTTGATTGTTAAAATTGAAAATGTGCCAAGATTATTTTAGATTATACGTCGTAATTTTCATATGCTTTACCATTTCATCAAGTCAGCAGAGACCCAGAAGATTTTTGTTATAAAGATACCATATGTTCAATCTGTGATAGGAGGATAAATGTATTAATAATGATCAAATACAAGCCTACCTTTATTGGGTTGCAAAGCTTATAGTCTGTATTCTCAAGACATTAGAATTCATTATAAGATTGATAGATATTCTTGTGACTAACACTAAGAAATATAAACGATTCATTGAATTCCAAATGCTATCATAAACCATTCATATCTATTAATTGCAAGGTTCTTTAGAATGCTTAAAACATCAGTATTGGTTGCATTAAAACAGCTGAACACGAATAGATTGCTACAGGACTACCAAATCTCGATTAACAGTTCAATTAGCAATGTCAAAATTGAGGTGAAAGATTAAGTTGCTTAAATGAGCTTACCTGTGTTTCAGTATTAGGCTTCTTACTTGAATTGTTTTTTCCCTTTTCTTTCTTCAATGCAATTGTGTTGGTTTGCTGTGGTTGTTACACAAATGGGGAGTTTGGGTGAAGCTACTGGATGCTAAAACAGTGGGGTATGCTGGCATGTATTCCTTCCACTTTTATTATTCTCAAAATGGATTATCTCAGTTAAGGAGCCATTTCAGTTTATTAGTAGGAAATGGTTTGGAGGCTGATCATGCTTGCAGTACTCCACTCAGGATATTCTGCAGCATTAGTTGCCAGATACTATAGAAACATGAATCCCCCTTGACTGTAAGCCAAGTTTTGAAAAGCAGACAAAATGTTGGACTGGAACAGCTTGTTTAGCCATTCCACTAATGCAGGATGAAGTCATACATTGGATTCTTATATTGGTGTGACCCAAAGAATGTTTAGAACATGATCAGGCAAGCTTTCCAGTTGGAAGGTAGCAAAAGTCAGACAGGATCCAAAAATCACTGGAGAACATCAGAACCTGCTCAAGATGGACAAATTACATTTTAGGGGAAGAAAGTTAAAAACCTTGTTACTGGTTTGGGATGCAGGAATTCCTTTCTCATTAGGCAGGTTAGCAGCCTTAAGTTAGCACAGAGGCCAATCTTTCTTCTCTACTCTCTATCCCCATTCAGGTAGACAATTATGGCAAGGCAGGCTGGTCAGTTTCTTTGTTTCTGCCAAGTGCTATAAGGACACAACTCCCAGAGGGAGAGACGTCTTCAGATGTTGCCCACTATGAAAGGTGGAAGAGCACATAGGTCATCTTTTTGTGCTTCAATGGGCAGGATCAGTACAAAGACCAATGGGGCTGTTCCGTCTTTCAATCAGGCAGTGTGGGTTTCAGGTCAGAATGGCCAGTCTCTTCAGATAGGTAACTTTAGGTGAGATCACAGTGACCCCTCCTCAAACATGCAACATCACCTTGACAGCAAATTGGTCAGCATTGTTATCACTGAAGGAGACAGTGGACGATCACTTGACTATGAGCTAGCAGTGTGCAGCAGCAACCAAAAAAGCTAATACAATCCTGGGTTGTATAAACAGAGGCATAGAATCAAGATCATGCAAAGTATTATTACCACGATAAAACCCTAGGAAGACCACACCTGGAATACTGCAGCCAATTTTGGTCACCATATCACAAAAAAGATGTTGAGAGTTTGGAAAAAAGTCACAGAAGAGCAACTAAGATGATCAAAGGCCTGGAGACTAAAACATACGAAGAACGGCTGCAGAACTTGGGTTTGGCTAGTCTAAAGAAAAGAAGAAATAGGGGAGACATGATAGCAGTATTCCAATATCTGAGAGGCTGCCACAAGGCAGAGGGGGGCAGGTTGTTCACCAAAGCACCAGAGGGAAGGACGAGAAACAATGGTTAGAAACTGATCAAAGAGAGAAGCAACCTGGAATTAAGGAGAAACTTCCTGACAATGAGGACAATTAACCAGTGGAACAGCTTGCCTCCAGAAATCGTGGGCCCTCCATCACTGGAGATTTTCAAGAAGAGACTAGATAGTCACCTGTCTGAGATGGTATAGGTTCTCCTGCTTGAGCAGGGGGCTAGACTAGAAGACCTCCAAAGTTGCATTCTATTCTATTCTATTCTATTCTATTCTATTCTATTCTATTCTATTCTATTCTAACAGTTGACCAGAAAATACAATATCTGTCTTTCTCCACTCAGACAGAATGAAGAATCTGCTGGTGACCATGTTTTCCTTGAGTCCTTAAGGATGGACCAGAACACATGGGCAAAGCCATTCCTTCTTTTCAGATATGGTCGTAATGTGAGCCACCAGGACGTGTTTTATTGCTATAAGTAAACCAACAAACTCTATATGCCAATGGTATGGTGCAGAAAACTGATAATAGAAGTGGGCTATGAGAACATCTCAAGTGTAAGAATTTGGTGGCTTGCAGAGTGTTTCTTCAACACAGCTGATGAGACAGAATGGTGGGAGGAACAAAAAAAAAATGCAGAGCCGATCAAGGCAGGAGTTTCTTCTCATTTTATAATTGTACAGGCAAAAAAAGGGCTGGAATGGATGTGAATAAATGCATGGAAAATTGATGTGACAAATGGTATATCAAGTCATTTGATCTATAAAGCTTCCACTTGAAGCGTGTGAAGATCAGGAGAAATGGAGGGAACAGATGGCAGAAGAGAAAAAGAGCCAAGATGGGCCTAACTGGTATTTGGAAGGAAGGGGGCAGAGAGAGTTTGTTGGTTTATTTAGAGCATACGTGATTTACTTCATCCCAAGTGGCCTAGAGCAGTTCCAAGAATTCAAGAGCAGTTTCTGCTCCAAGCAACAGCAGCTAATCAAGAAAGGATTCAAGAGATCAGAACAAGGTAATGCATCAGGCAAACGGCTGAGATTAAAATGAAAAGAAAGCAGCACAGTTAAAACTCCAACAAATACTCCAAGTAAAAGTAAAAAGGAACAGAATACAAAGACAAAATGTTCAACATGTAGGAAGGGAGATCTGGTATGGATAGTGAATAACCAGAAGAAAAGATTAAGTGATGATTTCCTGCAGTTAGAATTTTCACTATATTCTCCCTCAAGTGCTCCTAACCGGAACTCACACTATGGTACAATTAAACACATACTAATTTGTTTTAGAATTTGTGATTTCTCTGGGGCTGGCTGATAATGTTAATCAGCCAGTGGGGATGCCAAGTTCCCAGATTCTTATCCTCTCCTCCCATCTGCCATCCTCAATTTGGGGGTGGAGATGGGAGAATCATTAAGCTTTATTTTCACCACCCCTTTAGTTTTGGTCCATGAAAGAGTTTACACATTAACGATGATGATGATGATGATGATGATGGAAAGAGGAGGAGGAGAAGAAGAAGAAGACAAAAAATGCCCGTCTTGTTTAAAAATTTGAATAGCTCATGGAATTTAATTTACAAGAAGAGATATGAGTGATTGTGTGCCAGGTTCAGCCTTTATATCATCACCCTTCTTGCCATTCCTTGCAAATGACAGCTTGGCAACTTGCAAGAGAGCCTGGCATACTCACTGGAATGTACCGCCCATCTTAGAACCTTGGAAGATCTAGGTTCCAATCATAGGACTGGCACAAAGCCTCTGCTGCAGATGGATACCCTTCAAAGTTGTGGAGGTACCAGGACTCAAGCTAGAACTATCCTCTCTAGTCACCTACACTTGTTTGTAATTATATCATACGCCTGAGAAGGATTATGATTTCCCCACAAATTCCCTAGTAGTAATCAGTTCCCTAATTTTGCATTTTATATGTTTCATATTGGGGCTAAGTCAACCTTTCCGGATCTCTCCTCCTGAAGAGAGGATTTGATTCTGTGATTGTAGAAAAACATTGCAAGCATTCTGAACCAGTTGAGCAAGTCTACCCTGGCAGCTTCTAACATTAGATAACTTGTCAGGTTGCCATAAGAAACAATGGTTGGCTTCCAATTCAGACAAAAAGGAAATAACCAGAGTTTGTCCTCAGTTTGTCCTGAGTCCAGAGGGAGGCTGCCTTCCCCACTTCCTTCAATTTAGATGTGGTAATGAAGTCCACATTTATTTGTACATGTGTTTGTGTTTAAAGCTTACTGTCAACTCTACAATGAACCTGGCGGAAGCCATCTTGCTCGTTTCAGGTTGTCACAAGAATGGGAGGGGGAAGTGGAGGTTTTCTGCAATTCTAAACAATTTTCTGTCCCGTGGGAACCAAGGTCATTTCTACAGTTGAATTGGGGGGTTGACCATTCTCTCAGAAAGCCTACCAAACTATTCTATTGGGAAACACAGTTAAGTGCATAGTACGGGAGTGGGGAGTTTAACTTTGTAATATTGTAACTCTTTGGAGGGAATTTCAAACTTGGTTTCACTTTTGACCGTGCCAATACTATGTAGCCAATAAACATGTCCTTTGAGGAAACTTCCAGCCTCCGAGTTCTGATTTGTTTGATCTCATCTATTGGAACCATGACACTTAGCCTGTCAGTTCTTTAAAAAAAATGGCAGCTGAAATGAGAGAGCTGAATTGGCCCAAAGACATCTTGGAACCTGTCAGCTCCTTTTACAAGCCTAATGAATTGGAGTTGAGCTGTGCTTTGATGTATTAAACATTTCTGCATCATCTACGTTCAAGCTCATTCATTTGCTCTTTCTCTATTCCTCTTGCCCATTTATTCTATGTATTTGCTATGTGTATTTACTCTATGTATTTGTTGTGTGTATGTGCACATCCTCTATCCTTTGACCATTAGGTTCCTGATGGTAATTGTCCCGCTTTGCTAATTAGCTTACACAAGTCTGTCATTTGTTATTTTTATTGATGATGGTGATGGTAAATCACTTCCAATCCTTATGAAGAGGACAGTATCAATGCACACATACTTGTGTTTACGTGGCCATAATAGGGATGTGCAAAATATTCACAGCTAAAACAGTACTCTTAAAACAATCGTTTTGAATGCTGCAAATTGGGAATGTGCCAAGAGGATTTTTTTCCCCAAAGAAGGACATTGTATTTTAACAATAGTAATAGCAATAGCTACTTGGAACTTATATACTACCATATATTGCTTTATAGCTCTCTCTGGGCAGATTATAATGTCAGTATATTGCCCCCAACAATCTGGGTCCTCATTTTACTGACCTCAGAAGGATGGAAGGCTGAGTCAACCTTGAGTCCCATCAGGATCGAACTTCTGCCAATGGGCAGAGTTTGCCTGCAATACTGCATTCTAACCACTGCATCACCAAGGCTCCTTTTCATATTGTTTTGATTAATTGAAGGTCCTGCAACTGGCTAATTAAATAATATCATGGAGACCTGGGGAATACCTTAGGCAATAATGCAGGAGACATCATATCCATCCTTGCTACCATTGGTTGAACCTAACATTCAACCAGAATCAATCTTTCTATAAATTAAATCTGTTATTTTGGGTCTTGCATTGTTGGATGATCAAATATAGCTAGCTTTTGGCCTTTTGTATGACTCATTTTCTGGTACTTAAAAATGTTATTTATTATTCCTCAGTGCTCTGTTGTCAAGGCTAAGCATTTCTAATTCCTTTAATCTTCAAAAGATTTAATATATCATCCCTAATCATCCTTATTGCTCTCCTCTGATCATATCCCACTTCAATCCTTCTTAAAATTTGGTATCTATAACTAATATTCAAAGTAGGGGCTTCAGAATTTGGAACAGTAGAATAGTTACTTTCTTTGATTTAGAAATGTTTCTGTTGATGTAACTTAAAATAGTATTTGCTTTTTCACCCTTTTGGTAATCATCATGCTATAATATTTATTTTATAATCAATTATTATTCCAAGTTAGTATTGCCAAGCCTTCTGTTCTGTGTACTGATTTTTATTTCCTTAAGGAAAAACTTTGCATTTGCCTTATTTTACCCATTTTTCTATTTTTTCTTTTATAGGGTATTAGCAATGCTGCATTGCATGTCATTTACAAAGCTGACTTCTTCATTTCCTTCATTAACAAAAATCTTTGTTAGTTTGACGTCTAAGACTGAATCTCAGAATGAATCTGGTAACATTCTGGTTCAAACAGAGGACCATTGACGAGCACCAATTTTCCTTCTGAGCAATCCATTTCGTACTTATGCCCCCTCCAGTCTGTATTAGAGGTTAGCTTATTAATCAAAATGACATGCAATGCAGCTCTCCATATTTTTCTAAAATCAAGACATAGAGTAACTATACCATTTTCACAACCTACATAGGACGATATCTCATCAAAACTGAGATAAGATTAGGCTGGCATCTAAGATAAGGTTCTTGACAAATTGAGGGTGTCCTTTCAAGAGCGTTATAGATTAATCACCATTATCTGATGGCAGATATCTTCTTAACACAGAAGAGTGAGCCAAGTCAAGTGTCTTGAACTTCGCTGGCAGGGCACCAAATGCAAAAGTCTGGAGTGTTCCTGTGCATCAGAAAAAGACATGCTGCTAACTGTAATGTTTTCAAGTCTTGGAATTGCAAAAATAGTGTCCCTTTGCTTTTTGAAATTTGTCTTTGGCCTACCAAATGCGAAAGCATGTAATTTATGTGTGTACTGGAAAAAGCCACAAGCCAGTAGCCAAACAAGTGTGTTTTTGTTATGTTGTTTATGGGCTATGCTGAAGTCAATCCATTGCTGCTGCTTGCAGGTGTCAAAGCTCAGGTTTTTTCTTTGTGGAGATAAAAATATTATAGAAAGAGTGCTTAAGTATTGAATCCCTGTTTGTCATGGGAACAGTTTCTTCATTCTCATGAGTAGCCAAAAGTCTACATCAAATATGACTTGGGAATTCTATCCACAGTTAGACTTACAGATTTCAGATTATTTCAGTTTAAAGGAGAGGATGCCAAACCAACATATGATATTTTATCTTTTGCAGTATAAAATATTAGGATCTACTAAACTTAACTCTATGGTAACATCAAAGGTGCCAATGAAGAGAAGATACCAATGATCATTGTTGACTCAGCTACCAAAATGTTATAAACAGCACAATGTTACGAAGATTATTTTTTAAAAAATCTATTAGGACTCAGTTGGGTCAGAGAATACATACATACATACATATATAAAAAGAAGCAGCACTTAATTCATTTATAAGGGAAGTTGTACGAAAAGCCACATATGAAAGATTGCAGTGTAGTCATAAGCACATTGCACAGAAAAATATGAAATCATAAAGATCAATGAAGGATTTCATTTTACTTTTAATAATTTGTAAAACTGATTGATATATAGAGAGAGATTCCTCGTGAAAACAGGGAAGATTTCCACCCATCTTCTCTGGCCAGCAGGGATCAAATTCAAGGGAAATGGGTTAAAATAGTAATCAAACAGTAGTAATAAGCAGGTTAAGGGGGGAAAAAATGGCAAAATAAACTATGCAAATCAGGAAAACTGACTGAATGTAACCAATGCTTACGTGAGCCATTACAACATAAGCGAGTAAAATTCATGCCTCCACATCTCACTTTTTTCTTTGCCTACCAATGAAATCAAAATGCATCCACCACATAATTGGAGGGGGGGGATCAGGCATTTTCAGTAAACGGGGTAAGAAATTCCTCAGCTGTCCACTTTTCCTGAAGTGCTGAAAAATGGCAATTCCCTCCAAGCGATTAATGGCAATGATCTGTGCCTCTGCTTTCCAAAGGCGATGACAGATTTCACAACTCTTCTGAACAACTTCAAATATTTCTCCAGCTTGACAAACTGGTTCTTGTGGGAAAAAATAAAGAAGTGCTACTGTGTGGGCTAATGAAGTTTACGGCTCTTCAGGAGAAATTTGACAAAAGATACTTGAATTGTTTGCAATCATTATGACAGGTTGTTAATGGATGTTGTATTTATTTTAAAGGGCCTGATATTAGAAAGGAATTTAAAGGTTGCTCTGTAAGCAAAGGACTTTTCGGTGCAGACACATTTAGTACAGCTCACGTTTCCCCATTAATAATTCACCTTCGCTCATGGACCAACCCGGGTTTCTCATTTGTAGAGACGTAGCCAGGTGGCTTTCTGCATGGTTGCACAGACACAGCAACTGAAACGTTTCTGACGGCAACCGGTATTTGAAAATTACCGCTATGCGGTCCTCCACAAATTGTGTGCATTCAGCCGAAAGAGGAGAAAGGGGCTGTTTTTTTTCACAGGACTCCTTCTAGTTTCAAATATTTCAGATGGTTCCCTGAAATTTAAGTATGCCTTTTTTCCCCATCAGCATGCAGCATAAAATTCCTTTTCTGTTAGTTTGTTGAAATCCTTTTCCCAGAAATTCCAGTTACATGCTTGATCATATTTCCCTTTTCTTTTTGTAGAATTATGAGACCTCCAACGTTAGGTGATTCCTCCTACTTTAATCTCATTGACCTATTTTACTGGATCAGTCAGAGAAGAGATAGCCAGATCCCCCCCCCCTCCTTCCATTCTCTCTCTTCTGAAACAGGACACGGGTTACACGCAATTCAGGAATATAAAGGAGATGCCATTCTTCTATTACTATTCATTCTTGTTTCTGAAATCTGTTTCATGATGGCATCATTCACACTCTTTCTTCCTTTGGGAGTGCAGTTTTTCCTCTCCAATTTTTTTTACCCAGTTGCTCTCCACTGGTTTTCTCAGATGGATGGTATGTTGAATTGCTTCTTCAGTTCCATTTATATATTTGAATTATTCAGTTTTTGCATTTCAATAATGTTAATTATCCCACCAAAGCTCAATTATGTCTATTAGTCTATTATTGTTTCTATACTTAGATCTGAAGCTCTCTCACTGGCATTTGCATAGCCACTCTGGATTTTTTTGGGATATTGGGTTCCATAGCCAACATCCAGACAAAAGGCAGAGTGGTGGAAATATGCATACATATGAAGATGGATGAATGGATGATGATGATGAAGATGATAGATAGATAGATAGATAGATAGATAGATAGATAGATAGATAGATAGATAGATAGATAGATTATCATTGCACTCAGTGTTGCTAATATATTTGCCCCAAGCAGGTCATTAACCCCAAGTAAAGAAAAACAGTGAACAAAGAGACCAAGTTGAAAAAGCCACACCGTAAGAAAAAAAATGGAGGTTGTGTGAATATATTTTGATTGTGAAGTGTTCTTTTTGGTCTCATTGTTTTTCTAGTCCATACAGCCTGATGACTTACATATCTGCAAATCACGAGCATGCTGCATGCTGAATCCATTGCTACCCAATTTGTACTTTATTCAGACATGTTTATAGTTTCTGTTCTGCTTTTTTTTTTTTTTTACTGAATCTTATTCCCAGTTTGAGCTGCACATTTATTCATTTGTCCCTTCTTGGGATGCATTTAGTCAATTGTACCATACAAACAGAGCCAGCTGCAGCAACTGCACTAATAGATGAAGCTGTTCCCCAAAATGTTCACAATGTGCTACGCATAATAAGAGGCAAGGAAATCTGAGATCGAGTTAATATTTAAAGAAAAAAATAGTTGACAAGCTCTCACTGTTTTAGTCTTCAAGTCTTTGATCTGTCTCCATCAACCCCAATTCTCTCCCTCAATCTTCTCTCCCTTGGATCCAGGGAGAAATAATAACAGAACAATCATATTGAGGCAGTGATGCTTTTAAAAACAGTGGCACTTGTCCCTAAGGAATTAATAAAGAAATGATTGAACCGCTCAACCTCTATTTTCCAGCTCACTTGATTGAATGTCCAGATAGTTGATAGTCTATGGGAAACAGAACAAGAAGTCTGCAGTGTGAAACAAGTTACCTGATAGAAAACCCCATTGGGCTCAATCTAGCCCTAAATCACTAGAAAAATGCCATTGCATTAGGAAATTGGTTTCAACTATCAAGTATTTCCAAGAAGGTAACACGTTGCTTTCTATGCCTTTCACTTAGACCCCTTTAAAATGGAATTTTTTATATCTGTTTTAGTACTTATCCCTGATGACTGAGATTATCTAAGTCCAGTTTCTGTTCTGAGGAAGCAAAAGTCTAACTGACCTGCTTCAAAGGACAATGAGTGATATTCATGTAACACATCCACCTTTCTTCTCTCTTTGCTCCTTGGCTGTATTATTAATTTACTTTTTAAAAGCATAACAGAACAACAATCAATATATGTGAAGTGCAAAGGCAAACTTGCTGATGCTGCCACTTCATAATTCTCACATTGGGTGATGCTCCATTTCCCACTGACCTTTGAGATAACAACTCCTATTGGCTAGAATTAGATGGAAGATTCTCTGGGGTTTCCCAGCCATGAATAATATATAGCATCTACTAAGCTGAGCATAACAGCATTAATTGCAACAATCAATGGCAGCATTCATAAACCATGAACCTATGATCTTCCTGATCTATAGCAGTGATCCTCTTTCCAGCATTTACTGACATTTCTAAAATGATTTATTTTGAGGACATTAGCACATGCTTACTATGCCTTCCTAAAAGCACTCCCTTTTCTTTGTGATTTATATCACAACCAGTGCATAATTCTTGACTTATTTGCACTCAGCTTAGAAAAAAGTGGTTACAGTCCAATGAATTGCAGTTAACAGGTGACACATGAGCTGGTGCAAGTCAATGTTGGAGCTTCTGACCTGGTCCATAAATGCACATTTGTTGATTGTTCAAGCAATCCAAGAAAAACATGTAATTGTGGAGATTCTCTTCTTCAAATCTGTTTTTTTTTCTTCTTCTCCACTTATCTTTTTGCTCTACCTGTTTACCCTGCTCTCTTAAAAGATATTTTTCCATTCTCATACTTTAAGTTAGGTGAATGGCAGCTGAAGAACAAGCCAGTTCATTGGCTGCACTGCTGGAAAAGATGGTGAGGGAGCTTCTATCTAGCAGGAAAGCCAGCAAGACAAATAATATTTTGTTGGCGTTAGTTAAGTAGATGGTCATATGGCCATCATGATCTGACATCACGTATAAGCAAACACTGTTCTAATATTCTAATATTAGGAGGAGAGGGCAAATCATTGTTTAAGTGTTAAGATGATGGCCATTACTTGAACATCATACTTGTCATGTTTACCCTTGGTGGTGGCACAATTCATATAAACCATGCATTCTCAATATTTTGGAGGGGGTTATGCCACAGGAAGACAACATGGACCCAGCATCTATGCCACACATTTGAATCATCATTGAAATAAGGAAGCTAATTTGGCAATTTCCATGTTTTTAATAGTTTCTCTTTTTCCTAATCAAATGTGATTTGACTTTATATTAGACTGTAAGACCCAAAAAAGCACAAATGTGTACATTTTCATATACCGTATATTTTTCCTAATACAATTTCATTGTAGGAACATGTGTATAAGTAATTCCTGCTCATGTAATATAGTCTTGTGCGTATTTAACTTTAACATGGTACATTTTGTGTGATATTTTTGAATTTTGAACTAGAAAAAAAAAGATTCTAGTGTGGGAATGCATTACATTTTGCATGCTACCTGAAACGATATTATTGGGGTATACTTAGACTGATGGAATTTTTTTCTCCATCACTAGTTTGGTTTCCTCTTTGCAGAGAAAAAAAAAACAGATGCAAGTTTTACATAAGCATCTTAATTTAACAAATAGAAAAGTTTCTAAGTTCATTCTAAATACAATACTGTAGAAGTAAATAGAGATTGTCGTTTGCTAGTTAGTAACTACATTGGGGAGAGAGTAAACAACATACTATAAGAATTTTACATACTATAAGAATTTTGCTGAATTTTTGTATTGTACTTTCTGTACATTTATGTAAGAGAAAGATGTAGACATTCTTGATGATCATAGTTATTACTGAATTCAAGTATGCATCACTGTTAAATTCAACTTTTTATGGGAAGAATTAATAATAATAACTACTGATAAAGATGGTTAGAATGTTGGATTTCATTGTGACAAGAAGTAACCTGCTCATATGCAGGTCAAAAAATGATGTTTTTTACATATACATCATGAATAATATAAACTAAAAGAAATGAGTGCTTCCTTTACATATGAATTGTTACCACTTCACGCAGAATTCCAGCCATCTACACTCAGCAAGAGACAGTTTTGGTTTTTTGATTATCTATTTTCTCTTTAACTCAAGTTGGCTTTAGAAGAAGTCTTTGGGCCCTATCTTGTTGTAGGGAGGAGAAACTTTTAATAAATTAATCCAAAACCAAACTCACATCTTTTTCTAAGGATCTTGTATACTGTAAGCTTCGATGGCAGACAAACAATAACACAAGATTGCTAAAGCCATACTGGATTTCTTCCATAATGAAAGTACATAAGTCCATAACTATCGGATAAAACTCTTTAAAGCCAGTTCCATCTCCCAGATGTTAAATGGCTCTCAGATATGCACATAATTTAAGCGCCATCCAACCCAGATTCCTAACAGCATTCTTTCATGTGCATTGCTGCATTTTAAATGTAGGAATCCAGTATGATGGTCCCACTGGACTCAAGTGCCAGTTAAGATTCTTGTTCATCCAGGTCATGGTTGTCACAAAGGTGCTTTTCCAAAAGGCAACTGGACTTTCTTTGTTTTTTCTTGAAGAAGTTCCACTTCTCATCCAAGAAGCGTCTTCAGTTCACTAAACTGGATTAGAAGCAAAACATCTTCAAGGAAAAGCAAAAAGTCCAGTTAAGTTTTGGAAAAGCGCCTTTGGCACACTTGGACTGAATGGTACCCATAATGCTGGCCCTACTCTTTAACTTAAGTTACCTCTTTTAGAATTCTCTAGCCATGAGCTTATTGACCGTTTTTCTTCTTTCTGAAAACTAGAATCCAATGTGTTCATATTGGGATAGCTTGTTGTCTCAAGTTCTGCTGGCCATATTGTAAGTGAGTAAGAAATAGTGGCCCAGTTTGTCAGTAGATCTTCAGCATATCTTTCCAAGAAGATCAGGGCTATCTTTCATTTCTTTTCAGTTTATCCAAAGGTCCAGCTGTAGTGTATTGTTTACATATGTTTCATTATTTTTGGGGGAGGGGGTTACTTGTTAATAATTACTAGTTAATATTTTTATTTTTAGGTTGCATTTTGTCTGTTTTTAAGCATTGTGAGCTATTGTGAGAAGGGTGGCCATCCAAACCAGTTAAACAAATTAAATATGTACATCTACGTAACCAATACTGGCAGGATATAAACTGGAAATACTTCATAATAGTAAATTACTTATTCAGTATTATCTGTCCAACATATGTGAGACCTATCTCTTTAGCCTTCTTTGGCCTATCTCTTTAGCCTTCCACGATATTGGAAGGAAGGTATCACAATGCCCCATCTACAGAGTGAGTTTGTTCTTGCCCATGGGTTTTCTACAGCTGTTTGCTTCCTCCTCTCATAATTCTGCTTGTAATTAGATATTCTACCTATTCCAAGAATGATTTTGTTTGCTTATCAGACAAGAAAGTTAACATCTCCAAAACACTTGCAAAATTACTTACAGCTGCTTTATGCCAAGAATCTAAAACTTTGTTTTAGAATTTATAATCAAGTAAAAAAATATGCTCAGTGTCTTGTTTATATGCTTTTTATTGCATGTGACTAGTCACTGACTGCAATAAAGTTATGCACATAATTAAACATTAGATGCTTTTGCATGTAAGAAGTCAAGCAAGGAAACTTAGTGGAAAAAAATCTTACTATGATTAAATTCACAATCTAATAGCTGCATAAATAGGAGATAGCACAATTTAATTTTATTTTCTTGTTCATGCATTTATAGATTATTATGTCTCACCGCTATGGTTAAGGATATAGATTATCTGGAAAGATATAGGAGTTGTGTTATATAGGTGTGTTATAGTTGTGTTCTAGAAAAATATAGGAGTTGTATGTGCATAATAAAGTTATGCATGACTAGTCGCTGACTGCAATAAAGTTATGCACATAATTAAACATTAGATGCTTTTGCGTGTAAGAAGTCAAACAAGAAAACTTACTGAAAAAAACTCTATAGCATAATTAAGTTCACAATCTCATAGCTGCATAAATAGGAGCACAATTTAATTTTATTTTCATGTTCATTCATTTATAAATCGTTATGTCTCATGTCTATGGCTAAGGATGAAGAGTATCTGGAAAGATATACAGTAGGAGTGAAAAAATAAAATAAAAATGCAGCCTGGTCGAGAGAAGAATGACCAAACAGGAGGAAGAAGGAATATCATATATGTTTGTTGCCTTGAGTTATAAAAATAATAAAGGTGGAATATAAATAAATAGACAGACGGACAGACAGACAGACAGATTCCTCATAACAGTTCTTGGCACTATGACATAGAATTTGTTGTCATCTCTCCTGCAGACATGCACTAGCATGAGGTCACAATGGCTGTTTTCTGCCCTGGACAGCTCCCTTTGGCCAGCCTACCTTACTCAGGCAAGTAGGATCATGATAGTCACAGTTATGGACTCCTTCTTCAAGTAAGCAGCAGTAGTATAGAATATCACCATAGTTGTTTCTTACTTTCAAGCTAAATATATCAGCAGGCACATTTGAAGCAAATCTCTCTCGTTCAGGTGCGTCACATTGAAGAGAGGAAAATATTTGTAGGGTTACAATTAGGGGTCTTAGGTGCTCTCTGAGCTTGCTTGTTTTGTTGCAGACATCTCATTACCTAAACTAGGTAACATCATCAGTGCTGGTAGGGAGTGGAGTTTGCTCTCAGTTTATATTCCAGTGACTTGCCCTGTCCTTGTTGGTGGCAGCGAGGGTCTTAAAAGTTTTTGGGTTGGGCTGTTTACTGTTAGGTTGTTTGGCAGTTCCTAGATTGAGGTACTGTTTACCTAAGTTAGCCGGTTTGAGTAATGAAACGACTGCAAGAAAACAACCAAGCTCAGAAAGCACTAAGGTCACATCAGTTTGAAGACCATTGAGCAACTGAGTGCACTTAAACCTTTTGTAATCCTTCATGTTTAGCCACTATTGAGCAATGAATACTGAAGGGCTCTGAAATCTCTTCTTTATAAAGTCTCAAATGAGCCTCTGAGATGATGTCATTTGTCAGCCATCTGTTGGCACTACTGAACTCGATGTCTGTTTGTTGAACTTACCATGCTTGTAACTTGACTTCCTTAGGATTTTGTTCTTTGCTAGGTAAGTGAGCTTGGGGTGGAAAAGATACTCATTCAAACATCAAAGCAGTGAAAGTGATTTCTATGACCTGCCATGAGCAAAGTGCTGCCCATATGTCTTCAGATCATTATCGGCCACATTACCATTCTCCAATTTGATGCCCTCCAAATATATTTGGACAGCAATTTCTAAAATTCCTATTCTGACTGAAGAGGCGTTGCAGCCTCAGTCTTAACGCATCTAGAGTGCTGAGTTGGGGTAAGCTTTGCTCCACTAAAGACTGCAGTCCAAGCACTAAGATCTGTAGTCTAAAAAATTCCTGCCATGCAGTTCAAGACCATGAGACTGGGATTACTTCTGCAATTGTCCATAGTAGTGCACAGATTAATCATGGTTTGAATCATTTTGTCTAGTTGTGTTCAGCAGTGATTCTTTACAGGTTTCAAATACATACTTGGGCAAAGGGCAGGGTTATGCCTACTTATCCCATGGGCGCACCCTGTCCTTACCTTGATGTGGGAGAAGAAAACTGAAGACGAGTCTTCCATAATCATACAAAAGAGCTTTTCAAATATCCTAGTGTACAATTGTGGAATGGCACCTAGGACAAAAGGGTTTTAGAGGCCAGGGTGGGGTATGTGATCCACTGTCCTTTCTGTGTATTCTTTGACCATGCCAAATGGTCAATTTTTTTTCCTTTTTTCATAATAAAAAAAATCACGGTTGTTGCTTATTCACATCAATGGCTCCAGGCAGTTTACAAATATTCATTTACAATAGCAATTGTTAGAACTTGGCTAAAATTTAAGAGTTTTAAACTCTAAGTAATACCTGAATGGAATTCCTGCTTTCACTAGAGCCCTGGTGGAGCAGAGGTTAGGATGCGGTACTGCATGCTACTTCTGTGGACTGCCAGCTGCCAGCAGTTCAGCAGTTCGAGTCTCACAGGCTCCAGGTTGACTCAGCCTTCCATCCTTCCGAGGTCAGTAAAATGAGGACCCAGATTGTTGGGGGGGGCAATATGCTGACTCTGTAAAGCACTTACAGACTCTGTAAACCACTTAAAGAAGGCTGTAAAGCATTGTGAAGCAGTATATAAGTCTAAGTGCTATTGCTGTTAAATATATACAGGTTCACTTCATTTTATATTTGCATATAAAATATACATATCTGTATTCTTTCATTTGTATTATGACCATCTACATTCAGTGGTATTATATGAGAAAGTTCTCCACTGAATGATAAGAGTTTGTACTGTATTCTTTATGTTAACAGGACCTGTATAAAATATCTTGAAGAAAACATTTTGTCTTCTGGAGTGGAATGGGAAATAAGTTCTGCCATTCTGGTCAGTGCATTTGCTGCTAGAAAAGTAGCTATTAGAAAATATGGTTACTAACTGAGTTTAGGAAAGGCCTGAATCAATATCCTGTATTATCATATTAGCTGTTCTTTACAATTCAAGGCAGACATAATGATAATGATCATAATCCTGGTTCAATACAAAAGTAGCTAAAATATATTCATTGCAGCATGCAGCCTTCAGTATAAAAAAAAGTAGAAAATCTGCTGGAAGCAAACAAAATATATTTATCTTAATTTCTTGTTCTTTTAATATTTCAGCAATATATAGTTTGTTAGTGGAGAATCAATTTGCTGAGTAACGGTCCATTACCTGTTAGTTTAGATAGATTAAAAAGAAGAATTTAACCAAATTGGCAAAGAAAAATTTAATAGCCTGGGGTAAAATATTAGACTGTCAAAATTAAAAACAAATGTCTCAATTTTTAGGAGATTGGTAACCATGATATTTTGCTACCAATTCTCATCATGTGATTAGCTTTTTAAAAAATCTGTACTAACTGATGAAACCCACCAATTTTTGTTGTTGCTGTTGTTGTTTTTGTTGGTAATGAATCAATACCCTGTCAGATTCTTTTAGATAGTATTGTAGCCCAAGCCAGTCACTATATGAATACAGTGCCCCAAACTAATTCAGATCTATCTACTCGGCCCAATGTTATTTCACAGAAAGAAACCTTTCTACATTTAATTATTCTACTTGATTCTGAATAAAATGCATAAGGCTAATGCTTGCCTACTGAGTTTAGTCAAACTTTGATATCTGGCCTGCAAAAGTCTAGGTGGAATCAAAGAGAGTTCTGTTTGTCTTTGTTACCATCTAGTAGTTATCTAGATTTTTGCAGCCCAGATTGTCTAACTCTACTCATTGACCTTCATGACTAAGTACGGTAGAAAATCTAATCTTTGCAACCCAGATGGGGTAGCCAAAACTTTAAGCTTTCCATGGAATCCACCAGTATTGGATTACAGCCAGTTCTGATTCACAGAGATTAAGGATGTGGTCACTCTCCTGCATGCTTTAAATTTAAATTAAATTCATATTAAGTAATCTAAATTAATAATATTATTATTATTCTAAGTTAATAAATTTACTTATTTACCTGTTGTAAATAAACTTAAGAGATAACGGGTGGAAACCTATCAAAGAGAGATCCAACTTAGAACTAAGGAGAAATTTCCTGACAGTGAGAACAATTAACTAGTGGAACAGCTTGCTTTCAGAAGTTGTGGGAGCTCCATCACTGGAGGCTTTTAATAAGAAGAGATTGGACAGCAATTTTTCCAGAACAATATAGGGCAGTGATGGCGAACCTTTTAGAGACCGAGTGCCCAAACTGCAACCCAAAACCCACTTATTTATTGCCGGGTGTCAGGTGGGTGTGGCTCACTGGGTGGGCGTGGCTGCGGTGGTCATGGCAGATTGGGTGGGTGTGGACAAGATGGGCGTGATCACCTCGATGTTGCTCGGGAGGGATGCCTGTGGGGGCTGGGCAGGGTTGGGGAGATCCAGGGGGTCTCTGGCAGGTGGGACGGTGGGCAGGAGACTCGTCCTGCTGGGTGAGGCAAGGCGAAGCAGGGCGGGGGTGTCATTGTCACAGGGCAAGGTCAGACCGGCGCGGCTGCTGCCTGACAGCATTGGCCTCTGCACACAGAGGCCAGCGAGCTCATGGGTGCTGGGATGCATCTGGTCATGTGGGACCTCGGCGAGTTAGTGGGTGGCTGGTTGAAGAGGGACAGTTGCCATCTTCGGGGCATGGCTTTGCGTGCATGCCCACAGAGAAGGCTCTGAGTGCCAGCTCTGGCACGCGTGCCATAGGTTCGCCACCACTGATATAGGGACTTCTGCTTGGGTAGGAAATTGGACTAGAAGACCACCCAGGTCTCTTCCAATTCTGTTATTCCATTATTCCTTTATTCCTTCCTTCATGCCTTCATGTAACAATAAAAACAAACCCAGAAAGGCTTCAGGTTTGTGCAGGTGCGCTTGTGGGGACAATAGCATGGACAAATGTTGTAATGCCTTCATTGCATAAGGATGTCACCTGGGCTGCCAGAAACTCTCCTTCACTAGAATTCAAAAATATGCCAGGATCTTTCATAGCTTAGATACCACTGGTTATGTAAGTCTATATCTTCGGTGTTTGGAGCCTTGGAACTAGAATGGGGAAGAGGGAGAAAGCTCATGCTTGCATTTCCTGATAAAAAGATTTTACAGTAACAAAATGTTTTCATAAGGGTTCTAGGCTCATCTGAGGGATTTTTTTTTTTTACAAGCAACATTGTTCTTAAATGTTTTATTATGCACTGCCAGTCTCATTAGCTTCATTTTGGCATTGTTTTGTTGTTTAACATGTTCTCTGTAAGTCTGGCTCAGAGTTGATGGATATGTGCATAAGACAGGCTCTGCCTCATTTAATTGCTTCCTGCCTGTCATTTTTGCCCTCTGTATTGGTGGCTTGTTCCCAGCTCCTGTTATGCCTTTGTTTGTACCTTGCATTTCCCTCTACCTGGTTGGTGTAATTAAAAAAAGACATGTTCCCTTGCCTAGCTGATGTGGATTTGCTCATAAATAAGTCAAGCAAAGTCCTCCAAAGCTGGGAATAAGCTCAGCATGTTTCTGACTCAATCCATGTTAACTCCAGCCTGAACTCAACCTACCCCCTTCTCCTTTCATTCCCACTTCTCTGGCTGCTGTGGCTGACTGGTAAGGCTGCAGGAAGAAAGATTAATGGAAACTCTTATCTTCCGTCTCAACAGAGCCCTACTTTCTGTATACTTCCTGTATACAGTATACAATATGAAAAGTTTTCTTTTTCTCTCTGGATTCTCATCAGCTTTGTGTCTTTTATTGTTCTCGCTCTGCCTTGGCTTGAGTCAACCCTACCCTTTTTTCGATTTTGCCTTTCATCCACCCGCATGACTTCCTGGTTCACTCTTTCTGTCTCCTGAGTGACCAAAAAAGGCTAAAAATGGGTAGAACGTGGGAAATATTATGCCCCTGCCTCTCACTTGCCTCCATTGCGTCCTCCATTCCTCAACTCATCCTCTTCCTTTTGCTTTTCAGAGATCTTTCAACTGTGACATTGCAGGTTTGGTGGACATAAGAAAAGGGGGTTCAAATAAGTACTTCATTACATTTGTTCTAGAATAGATTATCTGCTTCTCAGCTGCTTCTTTCTTTTCTTATTTACTTCCTTTGTATACTGCCTCCTTGAGTTCTCCTATTCCTGATTGCTCTGATCCAGATCCTCAACTTTTATTTATAGCAAGCACTATAGCTGCTTGTTTGTTCATTCACGGAGCTCCCATTAGCTTCACCCCTTGTCACGAATGAAGGTGAATATACATGTCCCAGGATATTGTTGCAGGATCCAATCTGGGTTGATCATCGGGACCAGAGGTTTTTTTCTTCCGAGCTTCCGGAGTCATGCCGGAGCCCATACTCAGGGAACTTCTGTCTAGCCCAGGGGTTCTCAACCTTGGCAACTTTAAGACTTGTGGACTTCAACTCCCAGAATTCCTCAGCCAGCAGGCTGAGGAATTCTGGGAGTTGAAGTCCACAAGGCTTAAAGTTGCCAAGGTTGAGAACCCCTGGTCTAGCCCCTTCCCTCTAGTTCTTTAGGCTAGAGAGAAGTTTCCTGAGGATGGGCTCCAGTACGAGTCCGAAAGCTTGGAAGAAAAATCCTCTGGTCCTGGTGACCGATCCCGATTGGATCCTTCTCCCCTTGTGCTCACCAACCAGCCAACTGTAATTCCCTTGCTACCAATAGTAGCTGGGAAATAGCAAAGTTTACTTAGAAAGGGTTAATGAAAATCTCCTTATGCTCCAGATGGCTCCTTCCCTTCTGTTCATAGGCATGAGAAACAATTCGTGGGAGATTACTGGGGAAAGATAAATGATGTTTCTTCTCTCCCTAGAATTTTTGAAGAAGCATGAACATGCATTTGGCATGGCCATACCCACCAGTGTCTCCATCTGAGGATCCTCAGAAGCCAGTGTAGATCTTCAGTTGTTAAAATTTGATTGTATCTAATCTATATCCTAGTTTTTAATAAAACAACTCAGCCTTTGCTTTTCTTTAAGCACAGACTGTTATGTTCTCCCATTCAGTTAGAGCAGGGGTAGGCAACCTTGGCTCTTTTATGACTTGTGGACTTCAACTCCCAGAATTCCTGAGCCAGCCCATGCTGGCTCAGGAATTCTGGGAGTCGAAGTCCACGAGTCATAAAAGAGCCAAGGTTACCTACCCCTGAGTTAGAGGCTCAAACTCATAGATTCTAAGCTGCTAGACCAGTGGTTCTCAACCTTTTTAATCCCGCGACCCTCAACCGGTCATAAGTCGAGGACTACTCAACTGGTCATAAGTCGAGGACTACTCAACTGGTGCAGCACCGTTTGCAGAATGGGACTTTTGGCGGGCTCAGCAGGGCAGAGACAGCCTGGACAATTCCTATTGGCTTTTAGACTCTATTCAAGAGAGTCTATTCTATTGGCTTTCAAAAGCCAATAGAATAAAAGGGAGTAGCACAGCTAAGGAAAAGGGGGAAAAATGGCGGACTGCGTTGTTTGGCGACCCCCGTGAAATGGTCATTCGACCCCAAATGGGGTCCCGACCCACAGGTTGAGAACCACTGTGCTAGACAAATTATGAATTATTCTTTCCCAGTAGCAGTTTAAAATGTTTGTGAATATTTGATGGAATCATAGATGATCAATAGCTAGTGTTTGCTGATGGTTGAATGTCAGTTTCTTTCTTTACTACATATGATATATTTTCATGCAAGATTTATTATTCAAACAATATGTCAATTTTTCTAACATTAATATAATTACCAACTGGATGTTATGACAATGCTCTATATTTAAACTACAACTTTTATTGCACAGCTATAATTCTTCAGTGTGTGTTTCTGACATTTATATTAAAACTACATGCTATGCATAAGTGCATAGTTAGAAACCACCTATAGAAGTTAATATTTAGCAGAGTCCAGGCAGTTTCCTACATGATGTCACCTTCCTTGCTTGTGTACCACAGTCCTAATAAAAACCAGGATTCTCCCAATAGAGCAATAAATAATAAAAAATAGATATTGTTGCACAGTGTACAGTTAATTAACACGCAGCTGAAACCCCAGCTTCAGTGCTTGCTTTAATTGCTTGTTCAGTAAGTGAAGATGCAATGTCATTTAAAGCTCACATGGAAACTAACTATAAATGGAAACAAGGTTTTTAGGGTACCCAGGAAGGAATTCTGGTTACAGAGCATTGTTACAAACAGGTATGTATCCTAAAGAAAAGCCAGTGTGCTATCACAGCACAAAGGTTCCTTATTAAAAATAAAGGTGAGAGAAACCACAGCTGTATTTTTAGAAGGCGTAAAAGTGCTAATGATACAACATCTGGGGGAAAAACGTTTAAAGGCTTGGTACAGCAAATTATGCTGTAGCACTATTGCAGATAATGGAAAATGGATCTTTTGAGCTGAGGGTATATTAGTCACCAAAGAACATAGCTGAGACACCTTTGATTGGAGATGAGACACTGTAGAATCCCATTATCTATCAAAGTTAGTATAAATTTATTCCAGAGGGAAGCAGGTTGATTTTAGCCCTGTGATTCCCACAGGGATTTATAGCCAGAATTCATGGCATTTGCCTGCTTCTGATTATCTTTATGAAGAAATATACCATAGCCAAAATGGTCTTTTTTACGTTGTGCTTCATAGATACTGGTTTTCAAGCTGTGTTATAAAATGATGAAAAATGCATTTGACATGTTCAATTCATTTAAAGGACATGCATTCCTGAGTTTAAGAAATGCAGAACTATTTCTTTTCCCAATAATTTTTATTAGTTTAAAATTAGAAAGACAAAAAACTAATACAAACTAAGAAAAATATACAAAATAAAAAATGCAGAGAGAAAAGGAGAAGGGGAAAATATACAAAAAAATGTAATAAATAACATTCCTGTCCATCAAGATAAATGCAAATGATTTCAGTAATTTATTGCCTTCTCTAACATTTCAACCAAAGATCTCTTCATTCTGTATTTCATATTTTGTCTATTAGCGAATCAGCAAAATTCCATTAAAATTATCAGAAATAATAATTATATCTTTCAAGCTTTTAAAAAAATCAATTTCAAATTCCTTTGGTTTACACAATAATATCATTTTCTCTAAAATGTAACAAAAAAAATCTTTTCTTTGCCTATCTTACTTCTATAAAGTCGTCATTCATTTAATTAAGAAAAAATCCATTAAGAGCTACCAAAAACAACACTGAAAATATTGATATTTAATCCCTTCAAATACTGTCCCACAAATCAATTTTTTATCATTTTCTCTATGTCTGTGTCTCCTTTTAGAAACTTGCAAATTTAACACTTCTTATCAATTTTAACATTATCACTTTCTCAAAAAGTACAACAAAATATATCTTATCTATAAACAAATCCCATTTAAATCTAGTTTAAAAACACCATATACAGTTTTTAACCTTAATCAAATAAGCCAACTCTATCTATCTATCTATCTATCTATCTATCTATCTATCTATCTATCTATCTATCTATCTATCTATCTATCCCAGATAAAAGTTTATTTAAGTAACGTCCCAAAACCTGATTTCTTTTCATCTCTCTTAATCTTTTCCCAGGAACTCCTTCATAAGTATAGCATAAGTATATCTTGTAAGTCTAAGATAACAAAGTTACCAAGTCACCATTCTGAATGGAATTCTGCACATTCAAGAATTTTCTATTTATTATTTGTGTGTGCTTTTTAGCTATTAAAACATCATCAGGTTTCATTTGTAGGTCCTGTATAACAACTTATTCCATAACATTTTTGTAGCCAGTCATTTTTAACCCATATTCAAAACAGCTTGATTCTCAGTTGTATTCTATCTCCTCTTTTAAACCTTATAGAACCCATTTTTATAATAACAGACACTCTTAAGATAAAGTTCTGAGCACATTGTTGCAAATTACCTTTGAATTTGTCTAGAATTAAAATAGTGTTCTCCATTTTGTATTAGTGGATGTCCTCTCCTTTAATTATATTTTTTATTTTTTTTCTGGTTGTCTCTAGTAATTAGCCTTCAGCCTTCTTATCATGTTTTTTTTCTAATCCACATGTTTGGTTGTCTACGTATGAAACATATAACTTTCCCGAAATCAACTTTCTAATCACTGTTTCCCTGCTTGTTTTGCAATAGTTTTTCTTTAAGTTTTTAAACTCACAGGAAATTTCTTTGGCTGAGGATTAAAGAAGAATCACTTGGTATAATGAAAGTTCTTAATATCCAAAAAAAGCAATCAACAAGCCATTTCTAGAAGTGATTAAGAAAGGAAGTGGGTGAAGCTAGTGTTGTTTTGAAGATACCAAACTTCATGTTAGGAAAGATGACTTTCTTCTGACTTTTATGGTCTCCTCATGAGGAACTCTGCACTTATAAGCAATTTTAATCTGTTGTTTGATCTGGAGAGGATTTTTTATTTTATTTTTTTTTTGAGCTGATCCATTCACCAGCTTCTCTTTCTGCTTGGCCAATTGATCTGTTCTCTGCCAAGGTATTGTTAGTTCACCGTTACTTCTCAGGAAGTCAGAATGCAGAACTATTTATTTACTATTTATTTATTGACCCAACAACTTCTGATTATAACAATTACATTGTGGTTGAAAGTTTAAACCTCTAGTCCTTTGTACATAAGTCTCAATGAGTTAGGAGAATTCCATCTGAATTTTTTTGTTCAGAGGATTATTCTGTCATTGTAGTATTTTTATTTGTATTTATTTATCTATTTATCAGTTTTGCAGGCTAGCCATCTCTCTCCCAGAGTGACTCTCTATGGAAGGGATGTCAAACTCCTGGCCTGCGGGTCGGACGTGTCACATGGAAGCCACACCCACCCTATTGCCGGCAATGGCAAAACCGGTCTGATATGTTGCGCGACATCACATGACATAGTGAATTTGACATGTCTGCTCTATGGTATCATGTGTTGGATTAGGCCTGGGCTCATATCCTCACTGAAATCAAAACAGAAATGAAAAGGTATATCTTTCCTGCTACAAACACAAACAGATACAATCTGACACATAAACACACATGCTCTTTCCTAAAAACCCTTCTTAATTTACTTAAAATTAATGTTTTAATTAATTAATTGGGATATTTTTCTGCAGAAAATAAATGGCTTCCTTACATGGTAAGATCATTCTTCATGCTGAGGAAGAAACTAGGACTACATGTCCCAACATTCTGGTTGATAATTGGACAGTATGCCTGTCCATTTCCAGCAGATGCTAGATCTCCACCAGTAGTATCATGCTGAATGATATTAGCCATGTATACATACTTAGTAATATTGGGTGAACATTAATGAGTCACTGGTTCAGGAAAAGTATTACTACTGGCTGATCCATAAGAACTTAAGCAATCAGCATATGCAAAACTGTCCAATACATAAGAGAATTCTGTAGACACAGAAAAGGAGACCCAGATATATTCACTGGCCAAACTAAGTGAAAGACAGAAGTGAACATAAACCGAGGGCGCTGCTAAGAGAGGGCTGGGAACTCTCAGGGAAACAGTGGAGACCATCTGGGTAAAAAAAATTGGAGAGGAAAAACTGCACTCCCAAAGGAAGAAAGAGTGTGAATGATGCCATCATGAAACAAATTTCAGAAACAAGAATGAATAGTAATAGAAGAATGGCAATCTCCTTTATATTCCTGAATTGCTTATTATCCATGTCCTGTTTCAGAAAAGAGAGAATGGAAGGGGGGGGGGAGATCTGGCTATCTCTTCTCTGACTGATCCAGTAAAATAGGTCAATGAGATTAAAGTAGGAGGAATCACATAACGTTGGAGGTCTCATAATTCTACAAAAAGAAAAGGGAAATATGATCAAGCATGTAACTGGAATTTCTGGGAAAAGGATTTCAACAAACTAACACAAAGGGAATTTTATGCTGCATGCTGATGGGGAAAAAAGGCATACTTAAATTTCAGGGAACCATCTGAAATATTTGAAACTAGAAGGAGTCCTGTGGAAAAAAAACAGTCCCTTTCTCCTCTTTCAGTTGAATGCACACAATTTGTGGAGGACCGCATAGCGGTAATTTTCAAATACCGGTTGCCGTCAGAAACGTTTCAGTTGCTGTGTCTGTGCAACCATGCAGAAGGCCACCTGGCTACGTCTCCACAAATGAGAAACCCAGGTTGGTCCATGAGCGAAGGTGAATTATTAATGGGGAAACGTGAGCTGTACTAAATGTTTCTGCACCAAAAAGTCCTTTGCTTACAGAGCAACCTTTAAATTCCTTTCTAATATCAGGCCCTTTAAAATAAATACAACATCCATTAACAACCTGTCATAATGATTGTAAACAATTCAAGTATCTTTTGTCAAATTTCTCCTGAGGAAGAGCCGTAAACTTCATTAGCGCACACAGTAGCGCTTCTTTATTCTTTCCCACAAGAACTAGTTTGTCAAGCTGGAGAAATATTTGAAGTTGTTCAGAAGAGTTGTGAAATCTGTCATTGCCTTTGGAAAGCAGAGGCACAGATCATTGCCATTAACCGCTTGGAGGGAATTGCCATTTTTCAGCACTTCAGGAAAAGTGGACAGCTGAGGAATTTCCTACCCCGTTCACTGAAAATGCCTGATTTCCCCCCCCCTCCCAATTATGTGGTGGATGCATTTTGATTTCATTGGTAGGCAAAGAAAAAAGTGAGATGTGGAGGCATGAATTTTACTCGCTTATGTTGTAACGGCTCACATAAGCTTGGTTACATTCAGTCAGTTTTCCTGATTTGCATAGTTTATTTTGTCATTTTTTCCCCCTTAACCTGCTTATTACTACTGTTTGATTACTATTCCCTTGAACATGATCTCAGCATGATCTTTGATCCCTGCTGGCCGAAGAAGATGGATGGAAATCTTCTTTGTTTTCATGTGGCATCTCTGTATATATTAATCAGTTTTACAAATTATTAATAATAAAAGGCAATCCATAATGATATTAACCTTTTACCACCATTTTATATTTTTCTGTGCAATGTGCTTTTCTTCACCTGAACTGCAATCTTTCATATGTAGCTTTCTGTACAACTTCCCTTATAAATGAAATAAGTACAACTTTCTTATATATATATATATTGTCTCAACTGAGTCCTCATAGATTTTTTTAAAAATAATGTTCCTAACGCTGTGCTGTTTATAAAACTTTCTTAGCTGAGGTAGCAATGAACAATAATATCTTCTTTTTATTGGCAGCTTTGGTGCCATTGCAGAGCTAAGTTTGGTAGATCCCAATATTTCGTATTGCAAAAAGTAGAGTATCATATGTTGGTTCCGCATCCTCTCCTTTAAACTGAAATAATCTGAAACCTACAAATCTAATCTGGGATAAAATTCCCAAGCCGTATTTGTTGTAGACTTTTGACTGCTAAGGAGAATGAATAAACTGTTCCCATATCAAACAGTGATACAACATTTCTGCAATTTTCTTGCCGGTAGAAACAGACACAGAATTGCGCTTTGACACATGCAAGCAGCAGCAATGGACTAACTTCAGCATAATCCATAAACAACATACTGATGACAAAAATATTCTTCTTTGGCTCTTATGTTTTATGGCTGTTTCCCGTGCACAAATAAATTATGTGTTTTGGCATTTGGTACGCTGAGTACAAATCTCAAGGAACAAAGGAACCCTATTTTTGCCATTTCATAACTAAAAACTCAACAGCAAGGGAACTTTACAGTTGAGTCAATATCTTCAGGTGTAATGTGTAAACCAGCAGGATCATTCCTAAAAATAGTATTATGCCTCGATTTTAAAATTACCTAGGTACAGTTTCTGCACAGGCCCTGGAGCTGTCTCCCTTTGGGCTATCAGAAGCAGGACCTGTTCTTATCATTTTTGAGAAGTGAAAGCTTTCCTTGGCTAAGAAATGAACTCTATCTAGTTTTTACATTTTGACGACTTTGTAATTCTTTCTCGACATTTAACTCGGGTGTCTTTTCAAGCATTTTCAAAACTACTGAAATAATTTATTTTTAATTATACTGGGTTCATGGCACATAAATGAACTAGATTCCTTAGCCAGAGTTGAAGAGTTGACACGCAAGACTGTGGGCATATCCTCACAGTGGGTTGTCCCCCAAGCCATAAAACATCACAAAAATTTGCTGGCATATTTGAACTGACCGCATAGCTACTCTCTGCTCTGCCTTAGAAATGAGGCCAGTGACTGGGTAGTTCTAATAGGATACCATAGAATAGGTTAAGGTGCAGCAATTGGTAGATTTCTAAAATCTATCCTTCATTTATGCTAAAATGCTTTGTCACAAAAATAAGAGATGCTCCTACAATAGAATGGTTGAAGCAGAATTCAAATCAAATTTATCTTCCAAATGCCGTTTTTCTCACTGGCAACACACCCATTTTATCGGTGTGTTTAGTCTTGGTTTTGACTGGTTCCAAAATGATGTTTAGTCTACCTTCTTTAAAAAAGAAATTACTGAAGTCATCACCCAGTATCATACAATAATATGGATCCAAAATGATATGAAAAAATCCTCCAGGGTAAATTATGGCTAGAATGCAGACACTAGAAGTGTTATATTCCATTCTCCGACGGATTGCCATCAGTTCAGTTGCAATCAGCAATTGCAGTTAGCCAATCAATTGCAGTCAGCACATGTTTTACTGTATATTGGTTAGCTGCTGTGAACTCCTGCTTTGGGCCTCCTTAGACAATATTAAATAGATCAGCTAGTGTCTGTCTGCAGCACAGTTGTTGGCTGAAGCACAGCTCAAGGCAAACCTTTCCAGAAATGTTCTAATCTAATGAGATGAAATGCAATAACTCTTAATAAGTACAGCTGGTTAACACCTATGGGGAAAATAGCATCTTCTCCTGAAAGGGGGGGGACTTTAATGGGTTCAGTGGAGTGCAGCCTCAATATTTTAAAAAGAAAATATTTCAATGAAGAAGAAGGGGTTAAAGGGAAAAGCCAATGAGAACTAAACATGCTCTAGGTCTGTATAAGGCTAGTTAACTTCCTGTTAAACTTCCTCTCCCTCCAAGCATTGGGTTAGGATGGGAATTGAGCTGCAAGGATGATTGGTCTGGCACCTGGTGGGAAGAGGACTTTTGTTTTAAACTATATTTTTATGAATCATTGTGGGCCTCATAGAATCGACATATGGGTGGCCATATAAGTCCTGCAAATAAGTAAATAATTGATTGATTGGAATCTCTTGGAAGAAGCACCATTGGTTGGTTGTAAGCCTACATAAGGCCAATCCATTTCTCTTCATATCCAATTTATTTTAGTATATTACAACTATAAAACACCCCAGGTATTTGTTACGTTGGATGGATATTGTGATATTCTTTTAGAGTATAATTGGAAAAAAGAGCAGCTAGCATATAAACATAATTACCTGATAGTTTCCTATCACCCTGGCTAAAAGACTTCATTCATTAATCTAAAAGTAGATGATTACACCATTTAGAAAAGCCTTAAGCTTTTTGTCTCTATTGATCCGCATTAGTGGTTAGGAGTTTGAGATGTTTTCTCCTCCATCAAGAATTAGCTGGAGATGTTGAGAAATAAATCCAGCATCTTCTGTCCGCAGAATCTCTGTACTTTGAACTCTTTCTCAACAAAATGTCTTGTTCCATGAGAAAATCTAAGTTTTAATTCCTCTTTTAATGAAAGTAACTTTAATTACCTTTTTAATGAAATAGTGGTGTAGTGGCTCCATGATTAAGACCCTGGGCTTGACAGCTTAAGACCCAAACATCATGTGATGGGGTGAGCCCCCATCCTCGCCCCAGCTCCTGCCCACCTAGCACCTGTGACATCATGCTGGCCTCATGACAGAGGAAATGTCTTAGGACAATGCTGGCTCAGTGGCCTTGAAACCCCCTATAGTCAGCAATGACCAGTAGAGTAAAATCTGCAGGGACTTTCCCTTTCTAATAAATAATTTTTAATCTTTTTTAGATAGTTTATTCAGGCTCCCCTAAAGTAAGAGAGAGAAAAACATATACACATTTGATAATTTGTTGTAATGCAGCATATAATGAAATAGTTTTTTTAAAGAGGAAAATTCTTTTGCTTTCAATATTTGAATGATTAGCAGTTATTCTTTGAAATAATAATAATAATAATAATAATAATAATAATAATCCTGCGACGATATCTGTAATACCATCAAACATCCACATCTGCCTATCCCAGGTTGATAGGTAGACAAAATGCCAAATCCAGTCTGAACATCTGGCTGACTGTGCGATGATCAATAATAATAATAATAATAATAAAAGTTGGAAGGGATCTTGGAGGACATCTAGTCCAACCCCTTGCTCAGGCAGGAAACCCTATACCATTTCAGATAAATGGCTGCCCAGTCTCTTTTTAAAAACTTCCAGTGGAGCATTCACCACTTCTGGAGGCAGGTTGTTTCACTGGTTAATTGTTCTAACTGTCAGAAAATGTCTCCTTAGTTCTAGGTTGCTTCTCTCCTTGATTAGTTTCCATCTGTTGCTTCTTGTCCTGCCTTCAGATGCTTTGGAAAATAGCTTCACTCCCTCTTCTTTGTGGCAGCCCCTGAGATATTGGAACACTGCTATCATGTCCCCCCTTGTCCTTCTCTTCGTTAAACTAGACCTACCCAATTCTAGCAACCGTTCCTTATATGTTTTAGCCTCCAGTCCCCTAATCATCTTTGTTGCTCTTCTCTGTACTCCTTCTAGAGTCTCAACATCTTTTTTATATCGTGGTGACCAAAACTGGATGCAGTATTCCAAATGTGGCCTTACCAAGGCATTGTAAAGTGGTATTAATACTTCACATGATCTTGATTCTATCCCTTTGTTAATGCAGCCTAGCACTGTGTTGGCTTTTTTGGCAGCTGCAGCACACTGCTGGCTCATATTTAAGTGATTGTCCACTAGGACTACTATTGAGCAAGGTACCACCTATACTATACCTGTACATTTGGTTTTTCTTGCCTAAATGTAGAACCTTACTTTTTTCACTATTGAATTTCATTTTGTTAGATAGTGCCCAGTGTTCAAGTCGGTCCAGATCTTCCTGTATCTTAAGCCTATCTTTTGGAGTGTTGCTATTCCTGCCAGCTTGGTGTTGTCTGCAAACTTAACGTTTTTTCATAATTCTCAAGACGTTTTCCCTCTGTTTTGGCATCTACCACTGATTGATATTGGGAAGTTGGATTTTCCTAATATTTCACACCCAAGATGCAATTGCAGTTTTAGACAGCATTGATCTAAATCCTATAGTATGGCTGTGCCAATGTCTGAAGTGGTGCTTATATTTGACAAAGAAATCACTCCTTTGGTAGTGCTTTTCGAAATGGCACATTTCCCTCCCCAGATCTCTAAAAGTGACATGGCCGTGTGTCAACTGTCCGACTAGCAAATTCAAAAATCAAGGAATCTTCAAGGCTTTGAAGTGCCATAAAAGATAAAGTTTCATTAAGTACACATCTCGGAACTGAAGAAGCAAAACTAGCTCTGGTTTTCCCGCATGAAATTTTGTCTAGTTAACAATAACTTCCTTTACCCCCGCCCCCAACTGGGTGTTCATGTTGCCCAATCATATATCTTTGGTTGGTTATGAGGACGGTCCACTTCTCTGTCAGACACCTGCGTTAGTGATCTTGGCATTCTTGTAGGCTTTCACAGTCCGTGGACAGCTTCTTAGAATCTCGTTTCTTCCCCACGCTTTCTACCCCTCCCCCGTTTCTATGGTAAGTTGAGTAGCAATAGAAGTTAGCCGGCCTCTTCGCATTTCAACATTGACAGCGTGTTTCTTACTTTGAGGTTTTGGTTGGCGTTCCAGTGTGAAAACATAACTCCTCCAGCTCTTCCACTCACTCACAGGAATCACCAAAGGCTTTGGCCAGTGCACAATATATGGGCAGAAGCCCTTACTAGCTCTTGGAACTGCTGGGTGATGCTTCCAAGTACAGGCAATCCTTCTTTGCTGGCCACAACTGTAACCAGCAACTCTGTCATTAAATGATCCCTAAGTGAAACTGCAACTGTGCTTATGATCTTCCTCCAGCTTTCCTTCGGTTTACAGACTTACAAGGCCATCAATACGAGGAATCAAAGTTCTCTTTTCATTGTTATCATAACTGCGAGCGATCATTGCATGAGGCCGTTTCTAAACAAGGACTACCTGTAAAGTGAAGGATCTCACTACCAAATCATGTTGCTTCCATATCTCAACAAAGCAAATTATGTCATCTCCTGGTGCTCTGCTCCTCATTGAAATGAAATATGGGTGTCTCACATGCTCCTAATGTAATATTTACTTTGAAGTATTCAGTCCTTTTGTATTTGCTCATCTGCCATAAAGCAAATGTTCAGGGAGCAGGGGTCACACTGGGTTAATGGGGCCAGAAAATATGCTCAATAAAAACCAGCTGCCAGCCTCTTTCACAGCTGCTTTCAGCTGAAAGTGATTCTTTTCCAAGATGATTTCCACAGAGTTCTCTTTAGCAAGATTTATTGAGGCGCGGAGATAGGGTTGTAAATGTTTCAGCAGCAGAGCTATATCAATGTATAATCAATGTATTCATGGGAGTATAAGAAAGGGAAGAGATGAAAAGATTCGCCTCCTTTCCCCAATATTTGCTCCTGGAGTTTAAGAACAAGAATGGGAATAGGAGGCCTCTGGAAAGCTAACTTCTCCCATCTATTGCCTTAGCACCCATACTTCAAGTTGTTGGAACAGCAGTGTGGAAACTCAGATTTAAACCTAACTTCAGGCACTGAAACTGAATGGGTGACTTTGGGCCTGACACTCTCTCTGAGCCCAATGCATTCCACTGGGCTACGGTTGTAGGGAAAAAAATTAATATTGCATATCTTGCCTTGAGTTCCTGGAGAAGAGGTGGAATTGGAATCTAATAGTGTACACACCCATACAAATAAAAAGAGCTGAAAGGGTTTCTGACATACGACTCTATATAGTTTTCATATATACATATGGACATACATTCATACATATACAGAGCACTAAGCTAGGCATACACAGAGCAGTAAGCTAGGGTATACGTTTCTTTTTCTCTTAACTTCTAGGTAGGGCTGCTTCCTTTCTAACAGAGTAGACCTTGAGGCAATATGACATGCAGCTTCTCAGAAGTTAGTGTTGGCTATACATTATTAACAATTCTATTCAGCAGATACCAACATCTCTTGTGTGTCACCTAAAGCAACGTCCCAATCTTTTAGGCACCAGGGATAGGTTCCATGGAGAGGTTTTTTTCGCTGACCAAAGGGGGCATGGTTTCACGCACTGCCTGTATCCCACGCATGCGCGAATGGGGCTTCACTCATTTGCACAACCCGATTTCTGGCCCGGCCCGGCCTGACCTAAAGAGTAAAATCTAGGGATGGATTGCAAGCTGAGTCCTAATGTTAACATAGTTAAGCAAGATTTGGAAATGCTTATGTATTAGATTTGTGTTGTGCCTTTTCCTCACTGAAGACAGTTAGCCTTTTGGCTAAGCAAGAACACTTCTATCTCATCCCAAGTAAGCATCCATTTTGTCGACATGAGGCTAGGCTGTACATCTTGGTTCTCTAGAGCACCTCATTAAAAAAATTAGCATACTTAGCTCTGAGAAATCATTTAGCTAGATTAGACAAGAATGAAGTCATATACCCATTTGCCACTGCTATAGGTAGAAGTCAAAGCATTATGCATACAGGTCTATGCTTCAAGTTTTAAATTCTAGGCATTTTCTTCCTGCCTTTCCAGGTTCATTGACTGGAACCTGACCTGTATTGACACAATTCTTCTCTCTAGCCTGGTAACTTGCTACCTCCTTATCAAGTTTCTTCTTTAAAAGCAATGTGCATATTCTACATGAATTTCATGAGCAATATCAAACAAAGATTTAAATAGCTTTCTTGGACTTTAACCCTTATTGTTAGCCATGCGTTGAAGCTATTGTGTGGGTTCAGGTTTATTTATTGAGAAACAAGAATTAGATGTTTCAAATACTCAAGGGAAGATTTCTTGATAAACTTGCTGGTCATCAACAGAATTAATAGACCCATTATCTGAAAGCAATAGAACTTAGACTTATATACCGCTTCATAGTGCTTTACAGCCCTCTCTAAGTGGTTTACAGAGTCAGCCTATTGCCCCCAACAATCTGGGTCCTCGTTTTATCAACCTCGGAAGGATGGTAGGCTGAGTCAACCTTGAGCCGGTGAGAATTGAACTGCCAAACTGCTGGCAGCTGGCAGTCAGCAGAAGTAGCCTGCAATTCTGCATTCTAACCACTGCACCACCACGCCTCTGATGCTATTGAGGAATACTGTTTATAGAAAATTACTATTCTACTCCATGGAAGCACGTCTGCATTTTTGCTGAGAAAAGAGAAATAAAGACACAATTAATGCAAGGCTCAGGGCATTAACAAGGGTACATTGGCTTAGTGTTGTACTATAGGAAAAGGGTGCAGTCCTTCATCTCTCAGTGTGGTGTGAAATAGTATCTAGTTACTTAAATGGTTTAGATGATTATCAGGATAGCTATTTTTACACACTTCTTTCAGTGGAAATCATATTCATTTGCAAAGTGATTACATCAGCAAAGCTCTCTGGATACCAAGGTCAAGCTGGATTGCTTGTGAATAAAGCAATTCAGAGGAGTAAAGGACTGACGTGGAAGGGAAAATATGAAAAAAAAATATAGCACTGTATCATTAAGCTACATCACAGCTAATTTATTTCATAAAAACTGGTTTCCCATCAGGAATCATGCCAGATTAATTTTCCACTGCCATTTACAACCTGTGGTAAATGAACAATTGGAATGTAGTTTTGGGAATTCTTCATTTGAGCTTGTGATATTTTGCTTTTCAAGATCACATCACAGAAAATGTAGCATAGTGGCTACTTAAGTGCATCCAGTTAAAAGCTTATTTTTCAAGAATAAAATGGACAAATCCATTTTAGAATACAGAGAAACAAAGTTGGAAGAGCAAGTGGAGGTCTTCTTGTCCAACCCCATGCTTAGGCAGGAGACCTTACCATTCTGAAAAAGTGGCTGTCCAATTTATTTTTTAAAACCTCCAGTGATGGTGCACCCACAACTTCTGGAGGCAAGCTGTTTCACTGATGGTTTTCACTGCCAGGAAATTTCGTCTTAGTTCTACAGTAGGTTGTATCTTTCCTTCATAAGCTTCCATCTGTTATTTCTTGTCCTGCCCTCAGATGCTTTGGAAAATAGGTTAACAATATTCCAAATTGGGTCTTACCAAGGTAGTATACAGTAAATTGGTACTCAAACTTTATGTGACCTTGATACTATCCCTCGGTTGATGCAGCCTAGGATTGCATTAATTTTTTTAGCAGCTACAGCACACTGCTGGCTCATATTTAAGTGGTTGTTCACTAGGACTCCAAGATCCCTCTCACTGTTAATGTTATTGAGCCATGTCCTACTGATTCTATACCTGTGCCTTTGGTTTTTTCTTGCCTGAGTGTAAAATCTTACTTTTCTCACCACTCAAGTACATTTTGTTGGATAGGGCCCAGTGATCAAGTCTTTCGAGATCCGGAAGGATCTTGAGCCTGTTTTCTAAAGTGCTGGCCATTCCGTTCAGCTTGGTATTGTCTGAAAATTTGATGAATTCCTATTCTATCCCCTCATCTAAATCATTTATGAAGCTGTCAAAGACCACTAGGTCTAGGACAGAACCACTGTATGCTTCCCTTTATGTAAATATAGTTCCACTGAGGATTACACATTGAGTGTGGTTGGTCAGCCAGTTACGAATCCATCTGGTGGTGATGCTGTCTATTCCACATTTTTCTACTATATCTTACCAAGAAGTAGGTGATGAGATCTACTTTGTCAGTTGCCTTACTGAAGTCCAGGTATACTATATCCACAGCATTTCACTTGTCCAATTTAGTCACTTTATCAAACAATGGAATAAGGCATTGATCTGACATGATCTGCTCTTGACAAGCCCACGTTGGTTTCCAATAATAGCCTTGCTTGTTTCTAGCAGATCTTGTTGCTTGATGATCTTTTTCAAGATCTTCCCAGTTATTGCTTCATCTGTAGTTTGCTGGTTGCATTATCTTTTCTTTTTTCTTTTCTTTAGACAGGAACCACATCATCTCTTTTCCAGTCCTCTGGTAATGTCTCCATACTCCAGGATCTTTGAAAGATATAGATTGGTGGTTACGAGATCACATCTGCCAGCTTCTTCAGAACTCTGGAATACATACCACCTGGTTAGTAGGTTGGTTGTGGTGTACTTCTTATGGTAACAATGTGATTCTTCAGAATTATAGAGATATTGTATTTAATCTTCTGTTTCAATCTGAGTTACAGAAGTAAAAATTGTAAGCTGCTGAGTCTGATCACGTTGGAGCAAACTATAAGCCCTGTAAAACAAACAATTGAATATACCCGGAATGAAAAAGTAGGTTAGAGGTATAAATACAATCTCTAAACCTTCAGCCCCAGGGTGTTTCCACTGACATAAGATTACTTTGAAACCAAAGTGATGGAAAGCAATTTAAAGAATTTATTCCAGCTTCCCAATTAAGTGGCAGACTTTATGATATGCTGCCATAGCACTTACTTAGGAACCGGCATGTTTCTTTCACACATCTGGTGTCCCAATATACAGTACAGTGCAGCCTTCAGCCTATGCTAGGAGTGTATATGTTCAGTGGAAGACCATTCATTTGGCATAGCTTTGGTTACTCTGACAAGGAGACAGGCATGAACTCTATATACTTTGGTCTGCATTCAAACAAATTTATCTAATTACATCTCAAGTACACTGATTTCAATAGTACATCCTATTCATGCTTATGTCCATATAAACATAGGATCAGGTGATAAATTACAACACTAGTGAGTGATGATCGTAACAACTCAAGTAATGCAAGCGTGTAGGAAAGTGTAACTATCAAAATGGTACATAGGAAGAATTTTAATAAAGTGTTGCCAAAAGCACTGGAACAGAACCATCTATGCATCATGTTTGAAAAGATGGATGTGTAGACATCAACCCACAGGACTGGGAAAATTAAGCATTTAAGAGCTTTATCTTTGAATGAGATGCTAGGCATTCATTCAAGAAGTTGCCTCAGCTTCATGGCTCATTCTGATCTTTTGAGAGGTTGTCTGCAGAGTCTTGAAAAGTGGGACATCTGAGTTCAGTCAAAGATTTAGGCAGAATGACACTAAGGCTGGTATTTTTTCAAATAGTCCAATCTCCAGTTAGTGTTGTATTATTATGCTTAATTGATTAATTTTAATTAACTGAAAAACTCAGCTGCCTTGGAGGATCTTTGGGCCTCATTTTCTAGAATGTTCTATGGCTTCCCAAACTCCATGAGACTCAAAAAGAGATTGCAGTACATTTGGATGAAGATTGGAGTCTGGCAAATGTCAGGTATTGGGTTTTTTGAAATAATGAAAAATTAGGCTTCTGATTTCATCAGCACTGTCTAAGGTAGGATAAATAACTTTTGACTCAGGTAGTCCTCAATTTATGACCACAATTGAGCCCAAAATTTCTGTTCTTAAGTGAGACATTTCTTAAGTGAGTTTTGCCCCATTTTTTGACCTTTCTTGCCACAGTTAAGTTAATCAATGTAGTTGATAAGTTGGTAACCTGGTTATTAAGTGAATCTGGCTTCCCCCATTGACTTTCCCTGCTAGAATATCACAAAAGATCACATGACCTTGGGATGCAGCAACAGTCGTTAAGTATGAGCCAGCCGCCAAGCATCGAATTTTGATCACATGAGCATGGGAATGCTGGAAAGGTTGTGTGAAAAATGGCCATAGTCACTTTTTTCAGTGCCATGTAACTTTGACCAGTCACTAAATAAACTGATGTGGGTCGAGGACTACCTATAGTTCCTGCTATATTTCTCCCTAAAGCAAAAGAAAAGGAATTTGGGCCAAGGTATTTCAGATAGAAAATCAGTTTACTTTATTTTGAGCTATCTTGATAAGTCAGAGGTCCCCAACCTTTTGGGCACCAGAGACCGGTTCTGTGGAGAGAACTTTTTCTGCGGACCAGAGGGTGTGTGGTTTTTGTGTGCTGTCTACATTTGGCCGATCGGGCTTTGCTTATTTGTGTGGACTGGTTGCTGGCTTGCCACGGACTGGTACTGGTCCACGGACCGGAGGTTGGGGACCCCTGGTCTAAGTGACCTTGGTGTTTCCACAATGGGGCAAGTATCTCCAATGAAGGAATGCTACCTGTTTGCATCTTAATCAAGACTAATGAATAATGCCAGGAATGGCATTCTGGGCAACAAAGCCCCCGGGTGTTCGGGCTAATCTTGCAAAATTCTATTTATGTAGCTTTACAATAAATTAGCTCATCTGATTCTGATTCCTATCTGGTTTATCTGGCAAGGCTGACATCAAGAACCATGGTGGTGCACTGGTTAGAAGGCAGTATTGCAGGTGAATTCTGCCGACTGCCAGGAGTTTGATTCTCACTGACTGAAAGTTGACTGTTGGGGGCAATAGGCTGACTCTGTAAATTGCTTACAGTGAGCTGTAAAGCACTGGGAAGTGGTATATAAGTCTTAAGTACTATTGCTATCAATCTTGCGGGTCTGAAAGTATAATCCACCCCTCCTCCCATTTCTCTTTATATCGTGAAAATCTAGAGAGGATCTCTTCTGAACCTCTTGCCCCACCCACTATCTGTTCTGTCCCAGCCTACGTGAGTCCTTGTTATGCTCACAATGAGAAAGCCCTCTTCCTAGAAACAGGCAGGAACTGCAAGAAAAAACCAACCCCTTTTATTCTTACAGACCTGAGTCAATGTCCAAGGCAAACAAACACAGTCCACAGAAACTCAATCCTCAACACGAACAGTTGCCTTTGGCAACCAGCACCTCCCATACCTTCCCTTTTATAATTCAGCCAAGCGGTGGCTTCCTAATGCCTTCTTCTTGGCCTTTGGAGCCGCCCCATTGCATTCCTCTGTCCTACTCGCTTCTCTTGCCTGCACTTTCATGCATCCTGGATTTTTCCCAACTATTCTTCATCACTGTTCAACTCAGGCTCCCAGCACAGCTGTGTCTCAGCCTGAGTGCGAGTTGAGGGGCCAGGCTCCTTGTCCGACTGTAAGTCTTGGAGCTCCTCAGAGCCTTCCTGACTCTGATGTCATTCCAGGCCCCCTCCTCCTCATCTGATTCCTCAGACTCAGCTGCCGGATCCACTGGCTGGCGAGGAATCACAACACTATCCAGCTGTCTCTAGCTGACCATTCCCTTGGCAGTGTCTGTTGGCTCAGTCTCCCAAGGTCTTTTCCACATGCTATTATACCTTCTGCTCATCTGAAGTCCTCTATCTCCATATGTCATGAACTCCTCAGTAAACTAAAATATTTAATAGAGTTTTTTTCCTAGTTCGTTTGGATACGCATGGGAAAGAGGTGGTACTAAGGAAAAGCACATGTCCTGATAGTGAAATTACTTCCTTTGATATCACTTGATCTGGTGGGGAGAATGGCATTTATTCACCCGTTACTTTCTTTAACTCAATTATTGAGTTATTTTAACTGACCTTTAAAAATGTTAATAATTAAAATTTATTTTTGGCATTGTATTTTAAGAGGCTTTATATTACCGGCGGCAGAGGCCTAAAGCGAAAAGGTTTTATCAAACCCAGCTGAAGACCTAGGACTGGGGCAATGGTACGCGTGCCCACCACTGTTCTATACGATATAGATGGATATACCTACAATGTAAATTAAAAGGGGGAAAGAAGAACAGAAAGAAGAGAAATGCAAACAGAAAACATTGAAAAAAACCAACTAAACAGAAGTATTATAATAGATATGTAAAAGTTATTACTAAAATGTCAGAATATTCACCAACTGAAATTGTGTTAAACTTTTCTACTTCATTAGTATGGTCCATAGCAGGCAGTTTAGGCTGCATTTGACACTTTTATCTACCTATCGAGTTTTTTCAAAGGATCTGGGATAGACACATGTTGTTTGAAGGTGTTAAAGGTATCCTCACAGGATGTTAGGTGTTCCGAGTAAAGCTGTTTTTTGCAGTTGATGGACAGTGATGTGTTCAACTGGTACTCCAGTTGCTTTGGACTCAAAATGCCTATTATTACTAGTACTAATATTACAATTCATTGCATTTATATTTATTCAATTTTTAATTAATGAATTAAACCCAGAGCATATAGAATACTATTGTTCAGTCTTGTCTCACCTTTGATTTCTAGCTTATTCAAAGGCTAGTACATTTTTCATTTTCATTTGACTATTTTGAACTGCTTTTATAAATTTGGTATAATTGATTTCACATTATGTTTGGAAACCACGCAAGTTGTTATGAGAACATGATTAGAAGAGGCAATCAATCTCCATAATAAGCAGGCAAACCCCTTTGATATCCCTTTGCTTTTGGGCAAATGTTTTCTTTTTCGGTCACCATTTGTCCTCCAGTTTTCAAGATCATTTGCATTCTAATTCTTAAAAGCCCATGTAATTGAAGCTTTGCTCTCTCTGCACGCTGCTTTAGCCCATGTCAGGGTTTCAAGTTATGAGACCAAATAGAGAAACAGCAGGAGCTTAAGATAGACGTTGGCTGCTTTCATTCCTCTTGGGTGTTTCTGTATGGTGCAGAATTTGGCCTAGTCTTGCTATAATGTCAGTGATTTGGTCTACACTTTCCTTGGGGCAATTCCCATTGAGTTCAGGTCCTCTTTTCCATCGCTTTCCCGGCTCTGATTTCGGAAGTCTGTGGCTTTCCGCCGGCCTGCACCTGCTCCGGCACCATTTGTGCGCCCTCAAGAACGAGGCACCTGCTGGCCAGCTTCAATGACTGCTTGGCCTAGAAGACAATACCTCCATGTACCCCCCCCCCTTCGCACTGCCATCCTCCCGATGCATTGTTCAGAGAACTACGATATGGTTCCCATCGTCCCCATCGTCAGCCGCTTGACCTCCGCCACCGTCTTGTAGTGGCCGTGCGGAATATGCGGCGCTGGCTAACGCTCCCTTTTTGCTCTGCCTGCTGCCGCCGCCGTTGCCGCTACCGCCGCTGTCTTCCCGGATGGTGCGCGCGAACCCGCGGACAGCTCCGCCGAGCCTCGCGGCTGGCGGCGAGCGCGCTCCCCCACGGACACGGGGCCGCGCCCGCGCGCGCCGCCGAGAAACGCGCCGCCTTTTGGAGCTGCCTTAGCCCGCGAACCAGGAGTAGCAACTCACGCGGCGGCTGCCAATAGAAAAGACGCTCGCCGGCAGCTGAAGGCTGGTCTGGAACTGGGCGAGGAGGTGGGGGAGGACGGGGGAGGCGTCCCCTTTCCCCCCCCCCCGACTTGGCGCCTTCCCAAATCATCTGGTGCCCAGGAGCGCTTAACGGCAACGGCGGCGGGGCTTTCTCCTCTCGCTCTCTCCCCTCCTTCCCGGCACCGTCCGGCGACAGCTGATGTAAGACCCTGTGGTGGGAGCGCTGACAAAAGGAGGCGGGGAAGAGGTGGAAGGAGGAGGGGGGGGGAATGCGGTGCTGGGGACGCTGCTGCGAGCTGAGGGCTGCCTTTCCCGAGCTCGGGCGGGTAGGCGGGCAGGGCGACCGAGTGGCCCTGGGCTCCCGGCGAGGCGACGCGGTGTCTTGCTTGGACAGGAGCGGCGATTCCCGGGCGCCGGAGGGGGGGGGCGGGAGAGTCCACAGGGCCGCGTCCGCCTCTCCTGTCCTCCCCGAGCAGCCCCTTCTCAGCGCCCCTCTCCTAAGAGGGAAATCCCGCGGGGACCGAAGCACTTGCTGCCTGGTAAGCCCGCCTGGGAAGCGCGTCCGAAGCGCCGGTTTGGAAGAAAGCAAAAGGAGCGAACGGTTTATTTATTCCTGGCCGCCCTTCCGAAAAGGCGCTGCTGCTGCTGCTACTGACCGAGACCTTGTTAGCTGAAAGCCCTTCGGTGGCTTGGCTTCGGTGGCCCTTCCCCCCCCCCCCGGCCTTAGCTTTGTGCACTTTTTGGATTTGTTTGCTCCTGCTTTATAAAGTGGCGTCGTGGCAGGTCTCTCCAGAAGCGAAGCGCCAAGCCTTTCTCCTCCTCTCTCCTTTTTATTGTTGATTGCTCGCCGAGCAAGTCACCTTTTTCTTTGCATTGTGTATCCGGGATGAAATGTCAGCGCCGGGAGCTGAGCTAAGAAACGCGGTTCTTGTGGCTCAAGTCTTACTTTAGTTTTAGAAGCTTGGGGTGTGTGTGTTATAAAAAAAGGTGGGTGACCTGCAGCCTCCTTCCCAGCCCCTCTCTTCTCCTCCCCCCCCCCGTCTCCCAGGGATTCGGGATCTTCCGAGAATTGCCCATTAAACTTTCCCGGTGAAGGTTTTTTTTTTCCCCCAGAGATGGCATCGAGCGTATTGATCTGGGACGATGTGTTTGGTAAACGAAATGATTCGTGAAGCCTTTGCGTGCAGAAAGAAGCCGGATTCTTAATCCGGATTGGCATTTGGTGACTCTTGCCAGGTGCTCTTGAATGCACTGTTGATTTTCTTCAAAAGTGAAATGCTGGGCACTGCCTCCTTTTGTGCTGTTGTTTATCTTCTTGGTTGCTTTCCTGCATTGTTATTGTTCTTCATGGATGAAGTAGTACTTTTGGCCAAGATAGCAATCTTTCGGAGCTACTAAGAAAAGTGTGTGTACTGATGTATGGGGCTATCATTCGAACCATTGCGATCAATTAGTAATATAACTTGCAGGAGGAGAGAGCATACAGCAGAAAAAATGACATTGTGTATATAATTTATCACATTTTTATCCCACTTTTTTTCTCTGGGAGATTAAAGTGATGTATTTATTTGGTTCCCACAGCAACCTTGTGAGGTAGGCAGGCCCTCTGAGAGAGATTGGGCCAGAGTCACCATTGGGGTGGTGTCCTCAAGTAATTCTGGAAAAGTGTGTCCATATATTTAAATGCAAACATGCATTTAATCACCCTAGCAGTAGGACACTTGTCACAATGACATTCTCTCTCATGCATTCCTTAGTATTATAAGTGAGTTTGTGACTGAGTTAAATTGTATAGGAATAAAAGAGTGAGTCCTTATAGGAGAAACATGTCACAAGTGGGGTGTGCCACAAAAGCTCAGATTTGTCACTTACGAATTAGGAATTGGATGCATGAATGATGATACTTGAAGAGAGTATCTGTGTAGGAAAAACAGTGGTTCAACTTGGGAAACAAATACCATGTTCCCTATAAAGAATATGGGATTCTGTGATAGGATGCTTTGGTTTAAGCTGTCAGGAATCTGGTAGCAACTTTTCTGACTAAGAAATTTTATTAAAAGGTATACACTTTTATGAGCTGCAGAATCCGATGCAAAGAATGCTTCATGAAAGCATATGCCTTTTAATAAAATTAGTTTTATTTTGGAATCCTGATTTTTTTTTTTTTTTTTGCCACCATGGATCACCATGGCTATCTTCTTATAATTAGTATAGACCTATGGTCCATTTCCAAAGATTTCTAATTGAATAACAAACTATTGCACTTTTTGCACTGCTGCCAAGAAAGCTATCTGGACGAGTCCCTGATGGCATCAGAAATCTAGCATGAATTTTAAAAGCCTTTACTTTTTAACAGTACATTGTAGCTTTGCCATTTGTTGATGTATGCCAAATAAATGAAGGTCTGTAAAGAGCAAAACATAGCCTTGTCATAAATGTTACATAAGCAAAGATTGAATAGAAGTTATTATGTGGCATCACATTTCAGTGGACCACTTTGAAATACCTTGCACAATTGACTGTTTCCTTGGAACCAGATATAGTCTGATTACATAACTGCCTTTCTTTTGTTTGCATCTTGGCAAATGTTGGAGAGGTTGGCATATGATCCAAAACAGATATCTTGCAAATAAGATTTAGTCCGCATGTGAATGAATAGTTTTTGGGTAAACTGAAGGAGGTAATATAATAAATGGTAGTATTTGCATTGTTTCTAACAAAATTTTATTTCAGAATAATATAATGGCAAGTACAGTTTAGATTACATATGCTAAAACAGTGGTAAAATGCACTTTAGCCTGTGAGTTTGGCTTGTCTTGTGGCCCTTGTCTTTGCCTATAAATCAGACCTGTGCTGTAAAATAGATCTGTGCTAGTGGCTGTCAAAACAATTTTCAAACCGGACTTGATATTAGGTATGGTTTCCTATCTGCTTGAATAACAGTGTGCTTTGCTTTACAGCTGCACTCCCACGCATAGAAGCTTTGTTCTAAAACACAGTTTCTTTTCCCCCCACCTTTTCAGGTTAGGAAACCTTAATTTTTAAACTGTTTAGCCGTGGCATGAGAATATGAGTCTAAGTAATAGCTGATCTGTCTTGAAATATAGCTCCTTGTCTCACATTTACCACCCCAAATATAGAGAAATAGCATGTTTTTTTGTTTAAGTAAACCTATGGCTCTCTAGTCCTGTAAGAGTAGCGATATAGTTATACTAAGCAGTAAGAACGTAAAAACTCCAAACAGAAATACAGTCAGCATGAGTGGGTGATTGAAAAGGAAATCACTGGCTTCAGTCTGACCATCCCTTTTTTTTCTACAATATGAATGACCCTGATAATGTGTAGTTGCATTATGGAAAAAGAGAAGAAGATAAGGGTCACCTGTGCTTCCTTTGCTAGTCTGTTTAGTCACCACCCAAGACTAACACATTCCCCTTCTCTCTCTTTGAAATGAAGACCAAGAAGGAGAAGAATCTTTTTGGAGTGATGACAAAACTGTTTGTGGCACATGGACATCGGACCCCAGAACCACACTAGCCTTAACTTTCTTTATTTCCCTATTTTGAGTTAACCTCCTACCTAACGACGTGTTCTGAAAAATCTGGAAACTTGTTGTTTGTTTGAAAATATTTCAGTTGATGTAACTGAATAGAGCTCAGGCTGTAAATTTAAATAACAAATGCAGCAGCTACCTTTCAGGAAATATAAATAACTATATTCACTGGATTTTTTTTATAATTATGGATGAACACGGTTATGAATTTCACGTTTCTGATATTCCATGTTCAGAGGAGCTGGCTATCTTGATGCTAAAGAATGTGTACTGCCATGTCCAAGGCAAACTGCAGTAGCCAGAGTAGTTGGAAGGGATGGGAATTGTAGTCCAATACATCTGGAGATTGGGAAAGCTGCAATTTTATGAAAAAGGTAAAATCACCTGTGAGTTGAGCTCCGTCTGGTGACTTCATGCTGATTGCCATTTTATTTATTTATTAAATTTTTAATGCCACCCAACTCCCCTACAAGATGGGTTGCCATTATCTTCTCCCATTGTTCTTTTTGACTTCTCAGTTTGGCCACAGTAGGTTTCTGGCAGAGCTCTCACCCACCTACTAGCCTGGCCTGACCATGTTTTGTTTCGGAGTGCTGTGTCTGTCTGAGACATGTTGATTAGCTGATTCATAATCAGTTACTTCAGTTACAGGATCCAGTCTGGGTCAGTCACTGGGACCAGAGGTTTAGTCTTCCGAGTTTTTGGAATCATGCTGGAGCCCCTCCTCACATTCAAATGAGAGAGAAATTCCCTGAGGATGGGCTCCAGCATGACTCCAAAAATTCAGAAGACTAAACCTCTGGTCCCAGTGAAGGACCCAGATTGGATCCTGCAACATTATCCCGGGACACATGTATTTTGCCTTCATTTGTAATTACTTCAGTCCCTACCCTACCGGATATAAGAAGAGATTCATACTGGTTTTGGTGCAGGTTCTTTTTTTTTTCTTGGCATCAGCTTGAAAGACTGATGGTTTGGAACAATATTTGGAATGCTTGTCACTTTGAATCAGGGTTTACATTTCCCTAGGTTTTCTTTTCACAAGGGACGCAAAATGTGTTTCACTGGGTTAATTTAAAACTTTGTTTCTTACTCTTAGGTATTCTAGCTATTGTTCTGGTGATTTTTCTCAGTATATTTTGGTTTTATTTGATTTTTGTTTTGAGTTACGCCTTTTAGAATATAATCCATAACGTTTGTTTGTAAAACACCTACAGATATTAAACAAGGAGTAACTTCAAGAAAATGCTGTACTGTTTTCCCCGTATTTGGTCTATTCTATTCACTTGGGCTTCTTGCTTCCTCCTTCCCACCTTAGCCTGATTAGATTTTATTTTTTCTGAAGAGTTTATGCACTTTTCAGTTTTCAGAGTTTTACAGTGTTCAGCATTCTTCCAAGCCTTTTGAGTATGGATTGTACTGGTTTAGGTATAGAGGCCGGGTGCCTGAAGAACTGAGCTTTTAGTATATATGAAGGTAACTTCTCTTAAGAAAGTTCTCTTCCATTTTGGCTTTAGATTCTTTCTCTAGTTGTTAGCCAACATTCCAGAGATGGTGAAAATGTTGAGATCTTTATTAGGTTGCTTTTTAGAAGAGTCTTTTCTGCTGTGGCCCCTCACTCTTTGGAATATTCTCCCACTGGAGGTGAGGTCCACACACCCCCACACACACATATATTCCTGGCCTTTTGGAAGAGCCTGAAAACTTGGCTCTGACGGCTGGCATGGGCTCCCAATAGATACATTGCGGAGAAGATCACCTATCCTCTTGGTTTATATCTATTTAAATCTTAATTTTAATCGCTTTGTCTGATCTTTTCTACCCTTTTTATTGGCATTGCAAGTTGCATCAGTCAGATGGGCAGTAAAATAAATAAATAAATAAATACATACATACATATCAATATCTCTTTCTCTCTCTCTCTCCCTCTCTCCCTCTCTCTCTCTCTCTACACACACACACACACACACACACACACACACACACACACACACACGAAAATATTTCCAAAGACCTATTTTCTTAATTCCAAACGAGGTTTTATAAACTTATTCAGATTAGATGCTTGCTTCTGCATGCATCTTGTCCCTGCTGTTTCTTGATAAGTGGTTGTTGGGTCAGAAAAAAATGGGAAGTGGGATCTATGGCTACAGTTGTGGTTAGGAATTACTATGTTAAATAGACAAGGGGCTGCTGACTGAGGAATTTCTGCTGGTTGCTTGATAATAATTTCATTAATCTTCTGCATGTGGTCATCTTTGAAGGATAGATGGACATCTGTTATAAATGTGTCAAGTGGATCCTCCATTATTATTGATACTTACAATAAATAGCAGAAAAAGGAAGCATTGGAAAATAATTTAATACAAAGTATTAAATTGTTATTCTTTGCAATAAAATGGCTCTCCTTAAGTTGGCCTTTTTTTTTAAATTGGACTACAACTTCTTGAATTCCTCTGATAATGTGCTGTATAAGTAACCCTAGATTGGGGAAGGTCTCAGTAAACCAGCAATTATAATCGGAAAGAGAAACAAAGGGGGAGATTTAATAACTAACCACCATTACTTCTTGGGTAATTTTATGACATTTGGTTCATAAATCATTTTTTAAAATCTAGCAAATAATTGAGATATAATTAGCTAAATAAAAGTCACAGTTGTGACAACATTATTTGCACCCAGTTCAAATAAAATGAATAGATGGCTTAGGAATATACTTTGGCCAGTCTCTGCTGTATCCCTATTATGGCATAGAAACTGTTGTGTATCAATCTTACTTTTGACATTTCTAACTTAGCTTAAGAATCTAAGCTGATTGCCATAAAAATTAATAGAAAGGCAGTAGAGCCTCTTCTTGGATGATATGTAGCTTGATTAGGCTAAGATGGATCTAATAGCCTCTTTCTGATAGTAATCCATCAATGTTTCCAGGACAAACCTTAATGTGTTCTCCCCTGGTGTTTCCACTTAGTAATTGGTATTTAAAGATACATGAATGTCAGTTTTGCAATATAGTAAGTACATATAACTTCCCATTCTGTTTAATTTTTTTAGTACTAGATTACTACAAAAGTAAAGTTCTTAATTTCTTCATAATGTTTAAGAGATTGAAAGTGCGCTATGAAGTGATCATTTCTTCTTTCCTTTCGTATTTCCCAAAGGACTTAATCATGGTTAAGGGTTAGCTGTAAACTTAATTATAGTCAAAACAAAGTTATGGTTCACTTAAAACCACAGCTATTGGCACACGCCTTGGTGACAGTGAATCTCAGCTGGAGGAAGGGAAGTTTTGTTTAATTCAAAGAATGAAACTGTAATTGCCGATTTCTACACTTGTTACTCTTTAATTAAAATATTGGGAGAACTCGGGCTTATATAAATATAGTTTTTCTTCAGAAACTTGCAAGTGCAAGGGGTGGGTCAGTCTTTTCATGTTGCCATTTTTGGGACAATTTTCTTTTTTTTATAAATATTTTATTAATTTCCTAATTTTACAATCATAAGTACTTAATAAGCAGTGTGTTGTCTGGGTCTATTAGTAATTCATATTAACTTTCTCAGTCTAATCCAATACTGCACCATCCAGTGGTTCCTTGGTCCTTACTTCTTCCAGTAACATGCATTTTTCCATATGGGTAAATACAATTCTTGTTACTGTTAATACACATACAATTAAATATAGATATCTTCATCACATTTTTCTGGTATTATACATAATATTGATAATATGTTTTCTAGCCAAAATATATCTCAATTGCAGTTGCATAATCCATTTATTCAATCAATATCCTGTTTTTTCTGCTTTTTAAAATTTTTAATTTCCCATCAATGTTCGAAATATCTCTATAACTTATAATTTTGTCATAAAAATTATATTTGGGTAACCAAAGCTTCCCTTATTCAAACTTTTTTAGAATTTTCATATTTCCCGTCTCATAACAAAGTATAATATTCTAGTTACAAATCCTATCCTTCTAATTATAATAATACTTTAATTTCTAACAGTTATCTATTTTCTTAGCCATACTGAAACATCTGTTTAGTAGTATAATATCCCATTTAATAGGTCAGAACCTCAATTTTCTTCAGTCTTACTCTAGCTTTCTTCCTTTGCCAAATAACTTTCCAAGTCAGTACATTTAAATCATCAAGTAGTTCTTCCTCTGTTCTTATATATATTGTTTGGAATGAGGAAAAGAATTTAGTTGAAGTGTTTTTGGAAGAACGCTAAACATTTATATTCATTAGCCTCCATCTTTCTCTTTCAGTTTTTCTTTTCATTTCTTGTTTGTCAATATTCAGCATTTCTCCTAAAAGCTTTATCATCCATTTGATCAGCTCTTCTTCCTTATCCTCAAATGTGTTCAGAGATCTTGACAAGTACGATGTCTTTTCCATTTCCGGTGTTATCACTGCATCTTCTAATTTTTCATTTGTCTGTATCTATCTGTTAATTCCTTCCTTTAGGCCCTCCATCTTTGGATCTGTTTCTTCTAATTTACCTTCTGTTTTCTAGGTTATTAGTTCCTTCTTTGCAGTCATTGTCTAGATTTGTAAGTTTAGGTTAGAAAATTGTTCTTTTATCTCATTATTTTGAGTCTCATCCTGAAATAAAACAATTGTCTCTTGGATTGATTTCAACATGGAAAAAATTTCTTTCTGAGATTCATTAACATTTTCTTGTTGATATATCAAGTTGGGAGCTTTGGAGACAGGTGTTGAAGATGATTTTTTACCATTTAAGGCTGAGTATGGAACACTCATTTTGTTTTTGTATATAGTCTTTATAGTCCAATAGGGTCTCCAGACCAGATAAGTAACCCAAGAGTTTTCCCTTTTCCCAGCTGCAGTCTGCACAAGTGAAAGTGTCCAGGAATGACAAAGAGTCTTATCTGAGTCTGGGCTTCAAGCCAAGTTTTCCTTAAGCATAATAAATTGTAGTGCCATAATTCTCCACTAGATGTCGCTGACACCGTCTTCCAGCTTTCCAAATCCAAGCTTATTTTGCAAACTTTCAAATATTTTTTTCTAAAATTTCAAAGCTATAGATCTGTATTATTTTCAAATTGACCTTGTAGTTTCCTCTGTTTTCCCCCAAAGCAATTAATTTGCCATTTTCCTTTTCCTGAGGGAGCAGGGCAATAACTTCCATTCCCTCTCTCATCGGGGAGGATTCTTTGCTTTGGACATTCTTTTTTCCAGGAAAGCAAGAAAGAGGATAAAGTCTCACCCAGTTCCATCCACGTTGCTCAGAAATTGCTAGTTAGTGTTTGTCTTTGGTTGTCAGCAGCTTCTGACTGGCCACACAAATGTAGCCAGTCATTTCCCCTGCTGGTTTGGAGGACTTCCTTGGATCCAGCAGAAGGGATCCACCCTCCGCGATCGACAAGGGTCCCTCCTTCTTTGTCGCCTCTTCAGGACGACTTTCGATCCTTTTTAGGGTCTCCAGCAGGACAAAATGGAAAGTGGAAGATGGAGCCCCATCTTCCTGCGCCTGTTATGCCGGAAGTCAAACTGGAAGTCAGGGGCAATTTTCTTGAAGCATTTAGAGATCACTGTTCAGTATACAAACTAGGACTGATCAGAATGAGTATTATGATATGTGTGACGATTGTCTCTCACACAGAACACAGGATGCATGATCATTTCTATTTTCCTGATGCTGCACTACCAATTTGTTTCATGTGGAACATGATTTTATTTCTAGGATGCTGCTAGAGGAAGGTACATGCCACTTATATAAGTAAAGAAAATCAAGTCACAATTGTTTTTTGTAAGAAAGCTAAACAGATATGGAGAGTATAAAACTGTCTTTTCTGGTAAAATGGATTATAAAATGCACCAGAGATCCATCAGACAATTATGTGTGAGAGAAATTAATTCACTTCCCTCAGAAGTTTGGTGGACAGAAAGGAATTTAGTCGTTTGTTTATTAAAGCTGCATCAGGTGCGTGGGAATGAAAGGATTATTTAGACTTGCACTTGTTTATAAATCAGCAGATGAATGGATTCAATAAGCAGTTTGTGGGAATTGTTGCTGCGTCCTCCATGGCTTTCCTTGCAGGTACCAGCTTGGTACTGCAAAAGATTTTAGTCTACTTTCTGTCCTGAATTGGGACTTACCCGGATATATTTAAGGCTGAATTATGAGTAGCAGAAAGAGGTAGGGGAGGAGTCTGTGAACCGCACACCTGCTGCAGCTTGTTCTCGTTACATAAAATAATGGTTTAATAGTAATATAGAAACTGGCATTATTGTGGTTAATCCAACTGTAGGGAAATATGTTCTTTTATTCTCTGGAAAAAAAATGTGAATGGCTATCTATGGCCTCTACTCCCAAAAATATAGATGTCCCTGTGTGTACAGTTATGTACGTTAAATTAATCCTGGTTAAGAATGTTGAGAATGTTTCTGCAGACTTTACTGAAATAAAGAGAAAGTGTGAGTTGTTTTACATAAATCAAATCTGGGAAACCAGATAGATGGTTTCAAAGTTAAATGCGTTTTTAGGTAACAGAGGAAAAAATGTTTCAGGGCACATCCTAAGGGCTCGTATCTCAGAAATAAACTCTAGAATAGCTGACTTTAAGTTATATTAGATTTCAAACTAGTTATTTTTGGACATACTATAATAGGTTGTGCATCACTCTGGTCTCCTGGGCTTAAAAACAGTCAGCATGTATTTTGCAAGCAAACTATATGCAATATCCTTTGGGATATAAAGAGTATGTTTTGGTACACCTCATGAAAGAAGTACTTTGAAGCTCAGGTTGAATACTGAAAAGGGATTATATATTGAAAAAAGTATGATGTGATTAATTTGTGCTCACGAGCACAAGGGTTTGTGCTGCAGGGAAGTAATTGACTGGCTTGAAACTTAGCAATATAGTGTACTGTTTGTTCAAGCTTTATTCTTATGCACTTGGGTTGCAGTCCTAACATTGTTGAATCCTTGTGACCAGTTATTCTGGTGTCCCTGCCTGATCTCAACTGCAGCTTTCCCATCATCAGCTAACAGCTGTGATTTTGCTGGAAAGATTAATTGCATGACTGCTAAGGTAATTAAAGTCTGTGAACACCGAACAAGGCAAAAATCTGTCATTACTTTGATAGATTTTTCAAGGATCTATATAGTTCTAAGACCAGTACCATTACTATTCCAAATATTCAGTTGTTACCTGTGTAAGGTATACAAATTACTTTCCCATTGTTCAGAAGTTAGACTGAAAGTGTTAGTTCGAGGAACAGGAGTACAGTGTTTGCGCTGCAGAATTTCACATATTTAGATTCATTTTGATTTTTATACCCAGCAGAATAAGGACGGTGTTATGAAACCCTTTTGGCTCAATAACTGGAAATATTCCTCATTCCCATGTTTTTCCAGCCTCTGAGATTTCTGTAAGAAGATATGCATAATGAACTGTAATGGAATTAGATTAACCCCTTTGTATTGGGATTTCCAGCGTTGCAGGGATGAATGTCAAAGAGTAAGTGGTACAGCTACCAAAACGTCTCAGAACCATAGTGCTTTTGTTGAATTTGCTCTTTTTCTGCATGCTGATTACAAAACTGGAAGCTCAAGGTAGCTATCAAGAAAATACAAAACAGATTAATTTAAATTAAGGTAAAATATGATGTAAAAAACAGATTGTAACCAATTTGCCAATGTTGTGCCTGAATGGAGATACATTTGTCAAACAACCTTTTCTTTAGTTCCTATAACACAATTTTATTCTCACTTATTTGGAAGTAATGCAGGTTGCAGTTCTAATCTCAGAAAGGCTAAGGGTGGGATTGAGCTGAGAGACCTTGAAGAAAGGACTGGAGGAAGCAAAAAACTGTCTCAAAACATGACTGGCAAACTACTTTCATGCTGTTGAGGTTGACCTGGGAGAGATTTTATTTTTACCTTATTTGGAAGCAATATCCAGGACGTTCAGAAGGGCTTATTTCCAAGTCAATCTGAATAAGATTACAGTCTGGGATGAATTTTCCAAGATCAAAATCGGACAGATTTCTGGATGTTTATGACGAGGAAAGACAACATGTTTTTTTTTTCTTCCCATCAAATGGGCCATTGACGTGTCTGCTTTTTTTCCTTTTCAGTACTTCATGGTTATATTTTCAGTACTGAAATTGCTAGGTTTTTATGGATGTTTTTGGTCTTGCTGGTTTAAGCACATGCATTTAGGGTTCTGTGGACTATCTGTGAAAAGGTGATGGAAGAATTATGAGCAGTTTCTCTTCATTGTGGTGCAGTCCTGGCATATGATGTTCCAATCCATATTTAGTGTTGCCCTCCAAATCCAAAGTTGGAGATCCACTTTGCTTTGATTTCCAACTTTGGTTTGAAGGATATTCATAATTAATGGCGACATAACACATGATGAGATATTGTTAAAGAATTTATATACAAGAGGAAAGAACAAGGTGAGCTGACTCAGATACAGTGAAAAATCATGATGTCAACCAACTTGTATGAATCTCAAGCTTGTAGACTCATCCTTTGCTGCACCAGTGAGGGTAGAGAAGAATATATTGACCCATGAGCTTTATAAAATTTTGTTTTTGTAATGCAATCTTCTGTGAAATATTTAGAATAAGCTCTGCACTTGGAATGTAACGGCCTGGAGCAGTGTTTGAAAGAAGGAAATGTTTTTAACTGAGAAGGGAAGAGGTTATATTTTTTTTAAGAATTCTAAATGACCTGTGGAATTTAATTCTTAACTTTTATTATTATGTTGATTTGGCAACAACTGTCTACAAGTTACATAACTATATCGTTGCAGCAGCTTGCCATTCTATCTGCTAACACATCCATCTACCCATAATTATGCTTTTGAGTTACACAAAGAAAGAGAGAGAGAGAGAGAGAAAATATTTATACAGTACGTACTTAGTTCTACACTACATAATATTAGAATGAAAATAAGATTTTTGGATTTTAAGAAGTTGATATTATGAGGTTCTTACCTTTCTAGTACTCATGAGAACAGGTTTTAAAACCATGGAAATAAGCCATATATGTTTGCTTGTTTAAAACATTTATATAGCCACCTAACATATCAAATTCTGGGCGGCTCCCAATCAACAATTAAAACATCAGTAATAAGGCAAAATAATACATACGTTTACTAAAACATAAACATTAGAAAACTGGCAACAGAGTTAGGTTTCTACATGCCGCCCCTCGTTAAATTGCTCATCCACCTCACCCTATCCCAGTGCTTGGGGGGGGGGGGAATCCAGGTCTTGTGGTTTTTGGAAGGGTGAGAGAATGGGGTCCTGTCAAACTTCATGGGGAAGAATATTCTATAGGGCCGGGACCTATAGGGCAAAGGCACGCTTCCTAGCTCCCATAAGATGGCAGTGTTTAAGGGAAGGGTCTAGGAAAGTGTCCACTCTGTGTGATAAGACAGGTAGATCTCTTTAGGGAGAGGTGGTCTTGCAGATAACCTGGCCTTTTTTCTGGCTCCTTCCTTCCCCTTTGTCCATCAGCTGCAGATTGGTAGAATTGAGATATGACAAGCAGCCCAGTATAAGTAACCTTACTTTTTAGCACTCTTTCCACTAGATCATGGTATTTCTCAAAGCTTTTTACTAATATGTTTTAAGAAACATAAACATGAGTGGTACAAGAAAATATGCCCATGATGGGAATGCAGCTTAAGGCTTTGAAAAAGGCATTATTGACGGAACAGGACCTGTTACCTTTGCTTACCCATAATAAAAATAATCCTAAAAGATGCAGATACTTATTAACGCAGGCTTTCACATTTAGTATCAGTCCGTTGGTGATTTGTGCTGCTCCTTTATTTCCTTCCTCTCCCATCCTCAGTGTTTTGTTACTACTCATTAGGAACATTGATTAAATTTCCAGTTCTGAATATAACCTTCTTTTTAAATTTGGCATCAGGAAGTAGATAATAAGGATAAATAACATATGCTTCCCAAACAATGTCTTACTTTAAAGTAATTCAGTAGCATTCCATTTTATTTTATTTTTTTTGTCTTTTCTAAATCAATTTTGTAGGATGCTTTTGGTGTCTGCCAGGCAGATTAATTTAAAAAAAAAAAAGAATGTGAACAAAAATACTTGTTTCCCAAGGGGGGAAAGAAGCATTAGTTTGCTTCTCAAGGAACGTTTTTGCCTTCTCCTGAGAATCCAGTACCCTGAAGAATTAATTGTTCTGTAGTCTTCTGTCTCTGAGGAGCAGCGTATTTTACTGAAGGCTAAAAGTTACATAAAACACATGGCTACAATTAGTCGGGATGTTTTTATTCAGTTTATTAGTAGTTATAAAGATGAAGTATTTAAAGGCCGTTAGCATATTGGTCCCAGGTATAAATATAAACTGAATGGGATTGCAAAGCCTGGAAATGATAAGAACAATCCAGAAAGATCACCTATAACTGTTTGTGGCTGTTGTAAGATCCTAGAAACTCTATTTTTAGATGATGGTCAACTCCAGCTGCCACATCAGTCCATGGTTTGAAATAGCCACAGAGCAAATATAAAATAAAATAATTATAGTTGAAAGCTTGTAGGTAGGTAGTGATTACCTACCTAACCGATTTGTTGGTTTTCATTTCCCAGAAACCATCAGTTTTAGCTGCACTCCAGGGCAAACCAATAATGTTACCATTTTATAGATCATAATTTAATATGTTTTGTCTGAATCCACAAGTATATTCTTCTTTAAAAATTCTGATTCCATATGAATAATTAAGCTTTTTGTGACATTTCAACCAAATTAAAAAGTACATGCAGAAGAATAGTGTATTCCTTCTATATCTGATTGTAGCTCAAACAAGTATAACTTTGTATATCATTTAGAATCGCCTTCTTGCAAATTAAGTACAGATCCTAAATCAATGCAATCCATTTGTTTGCTTTGTGACTGTTTTTTCTTCATTTGGTTGCAGAATCAGAAACAACACAGAAGTCCAGCTTTTCTTCTTTGTTTTTATAATGGATGTGTGTTTGCAGGTGTACATATGCACATATGCGCAGTGCTGTGCGGGAGTGTCATTTATCCTTGATACTGTTTTATAAGTGTACTATTGTTCTTGGTGTTTGCACAAAGTTTTAATTTTAACCTACTTCCTGCAATTTTTTTTTTAAATACAAAGGACAGAAACAACAGTGTTTTGATTTTTTCCCCTTCTCTTTCATTTTTTTAAAATCAATCTATCTTTGTTTCTAGGGAAGTAAATAAAACTAAGACTTTAAGACTCTAGCTAACAGAAAACAGCAAAGGATTTTCTGGTACCTTAGAACCAATTATTATTGCATAAGCTTCTGTGGATCACAATCTGCAGGATCAAATGCATGAAATATTTACAAAGATATTCAAAATTGTCCTGTTGATGATGGTCATTAATAAAAGAGTAGTTAACTATGACAGAGGCCTTCTTTCATTGATGTACTGCTAACACAGCGGTTCTCAACCTGTGGGTCGGGACCCCATTTGGGGTCGAACGACCATTTCACGGGGGTCGCCAAACAACGCAGTCTGCCATTTTTTCCCCCTTTTCCTTAGCTGTGCTCCTCCCTTTTATTCTATTGGCTTTTGAAAGCCAATAGAATAGACTCTCTTGAATAGAGTCTAATTCTATTGGCTTTCAAAAGCCAATAGGAATTGTCCAGGCTGTCTCTGCCCTGCTGAGCCCGCCAAAAGTCCCATTCTGCAAACGGTGCTGCACCAGTTGAGTAGTCCTCGACTTACGACCGGTTGAGTAGTCCTCGACTTACGACCGGTTGGGGGGTCGAGGCATTAAAAAGGTTGAGAACTACTGTGCTAACACATGCAGGGTGATTAAAAATGTTCTGTCATACTTTTCATTCTTTCTCACCTCTTCTTTTATTTTCCCCTCCTACCATTCTCCTCCACATTTCTCAAATCTGTACTGATGAAGGGGTTTATTTTTTTCCACAAAGATTTGCTAATATGGACTGATTATTATTATTTTTTGCAATATTTATATTGCATTTCAGTTAGTGGATATACTTTTCTTTCAGCTTAGGCTCCTATGACTTTACAGACAAGGGCTGAATTTTTCTTTTGCTGCAGTTGAGAACCTGAAGAAAATAGTTATATGAGATGGATCAGAGCCAAGCAGAAGAGAATGTGTGGGGAAATTGATTTTATTAAATAGGAAAACAAAAGTTCTAAGAAGTTTTCACAATTTGTGATGATTTTTCATCAAAGAAATATCTTAGAAACTATTTTCTCTTGCTCAAAAGGAAATTGTTGGTTCTCTAGCTGCCATAAAATGTAAAGAACAATAACCAACAGGATTAAGAAGCTGGAGCAACTTTATAGTGAGCAAAAGATGTGCAGTAATGTAAAAGATTTTCATTCTGTGAAGTTAAAATATGGGAAGATCAAGATTAGCAAAATAAACTAACTTATTTAGAGAAAGTATAGCTGTTTTAAAGGGATGAATTGACTGCTTTTAAAATAAAAATAACGGGCAGCAGCTAGATAGATTTTAGAAAATGACACAAGACAATGATGCATGAGGATGTAAGTGATGTCCTGCTTGTGGGAATGTAGCTGAATTTTGTGGCAACAAAAGGTAGGATTAAGCAGGCATTTGGTTTGAGCAGTAAAACAGCTTATTGAGCTGAGCCAGAGTCATGGATCACCCAGAACTCAAGTTGTATCTGCATGTTGCAATATCCACAGTTACCTGAAGTCACAATGAACTGAGTGGCTTTACTTTTGAATCAGTATTTTTAAGATTGTATCATTAATGGAAAAATGTTGGTGCATTGATATGTTTTAATTGCCAAAACTTTAATTCCAGTTTCTGTGTATTCCTTAAGCAAGATCAGGAAAACAAGATGGCTGCGTGAACATTATATGTATTTTATATGGTTTATTTTCCATCCTTTTCCATGAGGCTCTCACAGATTATTTTGGGATATAATAATAATAATAATAATAATAATAATAATAATAATAATAATAATAATAATAATAATAGTAAAGTTGGAAGGGACCTTGGAGGTCATCTAGTCCAACCCCCTGCTCGGGCAGGAAACCCTACACCATTTCGGACAAATGGCTGTCCAGTCTCTTCTTAAAAACTTCCAGTGTGGAGCATTTACTGCTTCTGGAGGCAAGCTGTTCCACTGATTAATTGTTCTCACTGTCAGGAAGTTTCTCCTTAGTTCTAGGTTGCTTCTCTCCTTGATTAGTTTCCACCCGTTGCTTCTTGTCCTGCCTTCAGGTGCTTTGGAAAATAGCTTAATTCCCTCTTCTTTATGGCAGCCCCTGAGATATTGGAATACTGCTATCATGTCCCCCCTTGTCCTTCTCTTCGTTAAACTAGACATACCCAATTCTCGCAACCGTTCCTTATATGTTTTAGCCTCCAGTCCCCTAATCATCTTTGTTGCTCTTCTCTGTACTCTTTCTAGAGTCTCAACATCTTTTTTACATCGTGGTGACCAAAACTGGATGCAGTATTCCAAGTGTGGCCTTACCAAGGCATTGAAGAGTGGTATTAATACTTCACGTGATCTTGATTCTATCCCTCTGTTAATGCAGCCTAGCACTGTGTTGGCCTTTTTGGCAGCTGCAGCACACTGCTGGCTCATATTTAAGTGATTGTCTACTAGGACTCCGAGGTCCCTCTCACAGTTACTACTATTGAGCATGGTGCCACCTATGCTGTACTTGTGCATTTGGTTTTTCTTGCCTAAATGTAGAACCTTGCTTTTTTCACCATTGAATTTCATTTTGTTAGTTAGTGCCCAGTGTTCAAGTCTGTCCAGATCCTTCTGTATCTGAAGCCTGTCTTCTGGAGTGTTGGCTATTCCTGCCAGCTTGGTGTCATCTGCAAATTTGATGAGTTCCCCATCTATCCCTTCATCCAAATCGTTGATGAAGATGTTGAAGAGTACTGGGCCCAGAACAGAGCCCTGGGGCACCCCACTACACACTTCCCTCCATATAGATGCAGTTCCATTGAGGACCACTCGCTGAGTACGGCCGGTCAGCCAGCTACGGATCCATCTGGTGGTGGTTCTGTCTACCCCACATTTTTCTATCTTGTCAAGTAGTAGGTTGTGATCTACTTTATCAAATGCCTTACTGAAGTCCAAGTAAATTATGTCCACAGCATTCCTCTGATCCACTAATTTTGTCACTTGGTCAAAGAATGCAATAAGATTTGTCTGGCATGATCTATTTTTGACAAACCCATGTTGGCTTTTAGTAATGACTTTGTTTGCCTCTAGGTGTTCGTTGATTCGTTGTTTGATTATCTTTTCCAGGATCTTCCCAGGTATTGAGGTCAGGCTGATAGGTCTGTAATTTCCTGGATCCATTTTTTTTCCTTTTTTGAGGATGGGAACTACATCAGCTCTTTTCCAGTCCTCTGGTAGTTCCCCTGTGTTCCAGGATCTTTGAAAAATATAGTTCAGTGGCTCCGATATCACATCTGCCAGTTCCTTGAGAACTCTGGGGTGTAATCCATCTGGTCCTGGCGATTTGAACTCATCTAGGCTGGACAGGTGCTCCCTAACCATTTTCTTGCCTATCTTAACTTGTGTTTCTGTTTTGTTTTTTATGGCACTATTTTTGATAGGTTGGTCTGTTTTTTCCCTTTGTGTAAAGACAGATGCAAAAAATGAGTTAAATAGTTCTGCTTTCTCCCTGTTGCTTGTCACCTTCTTGCCACTTCCACCCACTAATGGACCAATCATTTCCTTCACTTTTTTCTTGTTTTTTACATGTTGAAAGAAGCTTTTTTTGTTATTTTTGACTTTGGTCGCAAGCCTTAGTTCATTTTGAGCCTTGGCTTTCTTCACTTCATCTTTGCAGGCTCGGGCTATTTGCTGATATTCTGACTTAGTTATGTTCCCCTCTTTCCACTTTCTGTACTTGTCCTTTTTATCTTTCAATTTGTCAGAGAGTTCTTTATGCAGCCATGCTGGTTTCTTTTGAGAGCTGTTATTTTTCCTCTTTGTTGGTATTGTGCTAGACTGTGCTTTTATTATCTCATTTTTCAAAATTTCCCAAGCTTCTTGAGTTGTTTTCCCCTTGAGGATTCTCATCCATGGAATCCTTCCCAAGCCCTCTCTAAGTTTATTGAAATTAGCTCTCTTGAAGTCCAAGACTCTAGTTTGACTGTGTTCTATTGGTTGTGCTTCTATAATGTTGAATTCTAATATTGCATGATCACTTCCTCCCAGGGTTCCTATGGCTTCAACACCGTCTATCATTTCATCTCTGTTAGTGAGAATTAGATCCAAAATGGCTAATCCCCTAGTTCCCTTCTCTACTTTTTGGGAGACAAAGTTGTCTGCTAGGTTTGCCAGGAACCTGTTTGATCTTCCACTTGGTGCGGAGTTTGTCTCCCAGTTGATGTCAGGGTAGTTAAAGTCCCCCATTACTATTGTGGTGTGCTTCCTACATACCTTAGTTAGCTGACTAGCAAAAAGTTCATCTATTTCCTCTGTTTGGTTGGGTGGTCTGTAGTATACACCTATGGAAGTGTCATTTTCCCCCCCCTTTTATATTGACCCAAATGCATTCAAGACAGTTTTTATCATTGTTGTACTCTATTTCTGTGTTATATGTTTTTCAGCAGTTCCAATCTGATGGAACCTTCTGGGGCTTGAACTTTGAAGCAAGCTGTCACATTATCTAAATATCAAATTGGATTTTAAGGTTGTGGCTTTAGGATTCAATTTTAAATAATATAAAATACTAAAAATGTGAAGGGTGTGCATGTTAGCATTTCAATATAATATGCAGAATGCTAAATAATATCCAGATTATATTGTTGGAGTGGGTGAGAAGCTGCTTTGAAATAAGATTGTAATGTTGTAATATCCCATTGAATAAGAGCTAGTAGTTTCTTACTACAATATTTCCTTGGGTTGGCTGTCCAGGATTCAATAGTTCAAAAGTTACTTAATACAAGTAGTTCTGACAACCAGTTTTTTAAATGACTTGTTAAATAAAAATGTAGATTTTTTAGAATCAAAAAGAGATGAAAAAAGGTTTTTCCTTCTATCTCCAAAGTCAAGCAAGTTTTAATGATTTTTGTGTTTATTTACATTACTGTAATTGTCTGGAGAGATCTGTTTTGAAGAATTCTATTTTGAATATTTTATAAGCAGCCTCTATTGTTCAAGGATTAGGCAAGGTTTTTTTCCCCTCATGTCTCCTCTGCTACCTTGTAGGATACAGCATAATACTTTATGAACATTTTGCTGGAAATTGCTTGGTTTTCTGTAAGAATAAAAAAAAAAATGAAACCATACAATGTTGAATGAGGATACAAGTAAAGGAAGCTTTTTCATTAGTATAATCTGCAGAAAGTAAGCAACTGCCAAACTAGGAGATAGGCATAGCTTGACATAATTGGCTGAGCTTTTCCACTTTTATGAAAATGCAAATGTGTGGTTATATATCCAGCAATTGTAGCAAGATAAATGAATATCAAAACAGTTGTAAATATTTGGTAAGTACTTCCCATAATATAAGAAATGGAAGATGTTCTTTTTAGAAAAATATTTCTATTGGAAATATTTCGTGGAACTTTCACGACAAATACGTTCTTAAGGACTTCTGGTATGAAATGTTTTGACGACAAAGAACGGAAGATAGCTCTTGCCATGTGAAGAGGCCACACAGTTATCTATACGCAGCAATGCCTTTACTTGCTGTTTAAATCCATACTATATTGTTTACTATCCCATTTTAGAAATACTTGACAAATGTTATACTAAGCCCATTTGTAACATGAAGGGCTAGAGTCATTTCTGGATAAAAGCATGATTTTTCTTTGTGTTTATACAGTTGACTAGCTGTGAGCATTGGAAAATTTGAGGAATTACAGTAATGGGATTTTATTCTGAAAAATAAATGATGTAGGAATTGAATCACAATTTAGAAATACCTTGTGAAATGTCATATATGAAGTGTTACCATTTGGATAAATGGATACCAGATCATTTCTGATTTATCGACTTTCTGGTCTACTTATCTCTCCTCATCTGGTGGTGAAATTTTGTGACCTTTTTTGTTTTTGCATACATGTAACTGGAAACTGGAAATAGAGTTTGAGGTAACATATGCATTACTTCCCTTTGTTACTTAATCCTTTTTTATGAATTAAATTTCTGACTTTGATTATTGAACAGAAGAATATGGTTTGTTACCTTCAGAAAAATAAATGGTGATTTGGGAAAAAATATAGAATGAATAATTGCTCCCTACTTCCTTACTGCATATTTTTTCTATGTGTTGGTGGAATTTACAAAGTAGAAGCCAAAGTAATATCGATAGCATATGATGTTTTTGATTATGTGCAAGTGTTACATATTCTTACCTACAGAGAACTTGCACTTTTAATACAAAAACATGACACAGTTTAATCTTTATTTATGAAAGTACAATAGCTGGACATGAATAAATGCATTTCAACTTAGATGGATGATGTGACAGAATTGTTCCACCTCTTTGTGTTGAGTGTGGCTTAAATTTTAGAGATACAGTGTTCAAAGATTGGAGTCATTTTTCCCCCTTCTCCAGCATGTTCATGGTTGATTTGCTTCTTGTAGCATATTACAGATATCGCATCTGCGCCCAAAGAGATACAGAATTGAACAGAAAATGAAATACTACCCTCCCCCCAAGTTTCTTAATCTCAGCAGTGTTTTTGTAGAAATGGGGAGAATAGGAGATGGTAGTGATAGTTCTCTGAGTGACTTGAGCTAGCTTCTTCAGAACTGGCTGATATAATTCAACTCATTTACTTCAGAGATCCCAGTCTATCTGCTGCTTACCCATATATCCAGATCCAATATTCTCCTGCCAGATTAATTTGGGATCAGATGCTCTGTGCCTTTCTCCAGCACTGGAGATGGATAATCCACTCAACGGGTTGAGACTGTATTCCTGCCCAATCAGATCAGTCAGCCAAAGTTACCACGCCTGTCCTGGACCACGAGATCCCAGTCTTGACTGATCTAGCCCAGAGGACAGACATTTAACTTTGGCTCCTAGGCAGGTATAGTTTTTTCCCATTGGTGGATTATTTTCCAGTACCTGAGAGTTAGGTTAAATTAAACTAATTGGATTTAATTGGCTAATTATTTTAAAGAATCTTACAAATTACTAACTGAAATTCAGAGTTCCCAGAGGGATACCCTCCTCCACTGAAAAGGGGGGGTTTCCCTCAAACTTCCACCTATCCAAGCCCCAGTCCCCCGCTTCCTCATCAATAGCTCCAGGAAAAAAAAAAAAAGGAAAGAGAAAAGCCGATCAGCTGAGTTGAGGCTTTTGGCTGAGTTGAGGCTTTTAAAACCAAAGTCTAAAACTCACAGAGGTAGCGGAGGGCTAGGGGGAGGGGCGCACGCGAGGGGGGAGGCATTCACGGAGCTCTTTTTTCAGGCAGCGCAGACCAGCTGCAAAACAGAGCGCTGTCCTTTAAGTTGCCGAACATTCTCCTAGTAACTTTAAACTAGCCGCCATTACCGGGGAAAATCAGCACACGCGCGATCCCTTTGTTCCAGACGCATGTGGAATCAGGCAATAGAGGAGGCTTTCTGCGCAGGCGCGGCAGCCTTTTGAGCGCAGGCGCAGTAAGCCTAGGCCTGCGGCGGCTATTTTTGTTTGAAGTAAGGACACAGCTGAGTGTGCCAGCAAGCGAGCACGCACGCGTGGTCAGGAATTTCTCCGCAACCTTTATCGGCCACTAGAGGGAGAACAGGAGTCATAAGACCCCTGGCAGACCTTCCTTGCCATTCAAGCATTAAGCAGCAAGCTGGTTAAAGCCAATATTAGCTTCTTACTTGAGGACTTGGTGCCTTCACCCCCAAAATAAATCAAAGGGACTTTCATTACTAATTAAATTAAATTGTCTCTGGCTCCATCTGGACTTCGGGCCCCCCATTAGCGGCCCGTACATCATCTGGATTTAGTGGTGGGTTCCAGGCATCCCCAGTCGTGTGCCTGTCCTTACCCACTAAAGTCTAAGCCGGATTCCAGGCATTCCCATTCGTGTGCCTGTTCTTATCCGTGCACAGTGACTAAGTCAGACCATCCGCAGAGTCTGTTCCTGAGTTCCAGGCACCCCCTGTAGTGTGTCTGTCCTTACTCAGAGTAGAAGCTCTCCTACTACCAGGGTTCCCCTATTGTGACCCTGCGCTAGTGGAGAATGGAGGAAGCAATCATTCCCTCCTCTGGAGCCTTGCCTTCAACCTCTGGAGCACCCGCCTCAGAGAGTTCTGAAGCCTCTGCAGCCCCCAGAATCAAGGCTGCAAGGAAGCCATCCAGAAAGGCAGACAAACAGGCAATCAGAAGGCACCAAGCCCTGGAAAAAGAATTCAACAGGGCCCAGAAAAGGGCCAGAATTGAAAACAGTCAGAGCGGGGGCATAGTCCCCGAACTACCACTGGGGCTCTCTTCTTCCCCACTGGGCGTTTGGTCTACGGGGGATTCATCTCAGTCTCCAGCAGGAGGCGGGATAGGTGAATTCTCATCGCTGTCATGATCCCCCTCACCACGTAGGACACAAGAACCTCCGGTGACCACGCTAACCACAGCATCGGCAGGGATGCAGGCAATGGCTCCTCCTGCTGGGCTGACGGGGGACCTACTAGCTACCTTAATAGCGCAGGCAGTAGACCGCGCACTTGAGGCCAGGGCTCAGACCTCTAAGCCCAAGCCACAAAGGCATAGAGCGAGGCATCGGGGGGAAACAGAGGACCAACAGGACCTCTCTTCCCCCTCAGACTCGTCGGTCTCCAAGGAATCTTACCTTGACCAACCAGGTAGGTCACAGGAGATCCAAATGTCCGAGGAGGAAGACAACTCACCTCAAGTGCCTTCTTTCAACGGCCTTTTTAACCCTTCTCTTTTTGTCACCATTCTGTGCAAGGCTGAGGCCACAGCCCATCTTGGTCAAGGGACAGCAGTGGAACCTATCACAGTCGACACGGTGGCTGATCCAATGTTCGCCGAAAAGGTAACCACTCAACACCGCATACCATGCCCGACCCTGTTCCTAAACACAATAAGGAAACAGTGGTCAGCACCAGCCTCCCTACCTCTTCCCAGCAATATGGAGAAGAGGCTATTTAATGTAGCAAGGGAGCTGGAGGGAACCTTGGAGGTACCAGTGGTGGACGAACCCATAGGACCCCTGATATTGGACACAGCCGTATCAGGAGATTTTGCAGAGGCTCTTAAAGCCGAGGACCGAAAGGGTGAGTCTGCCTATAGAAGAACACACCAAGCAATAGCATGGGCTACCAGGGCAGCTACCTCCGCCTCCTTTTTCACCAGAGCCACACTTTGTTGGCTCCGGGAATTACAAGGCCGGGTGCCTGTGGAGGACATACATACCCACCAGGAACTCAGCAAGATGGTAGCAGCCACGGAATATGCGTCGGACGCGGCACTATTAGCGACCAAATTTTCAGCCAAGGCAATGGCGTCAAACATCACGAGCAGATGCCTTCTCTAGCTAAAGAATTGGCAGGCTGATGCCAAATCCAAGTGGAGACTGGCTTCGGCTCCGTACCAAGGGGCCAAACTGTTTGGAGAGGCACAAACGCCCTACCTAACATTGAACAAGGACAGGTGCAAGGTCCTCAAACACATGCTTAAGAAACAGGACAGGAGACCCGGTTTCCTGGGAAGGAAACAATCTTTTCGCGCAGAAACCAGGTTCAGTTATTTTCAAAATTCCCAACCCTTCCAATCTAGGCAGGATAGGGAAAGACAGACGGATAGACAGAACACAAGACATAGGCAGACGCAGGGAAGACGGCCCTTTTGGGGGAACAACCGCCCCTTCCGCCGTACCAGATGACTCCCTCCCAGAGCTTCCCATAGGGGGCAGGCTAGCAAAGTTTGCCCTCCAGTGGGAAGAGACCACCATGGACGTATGGGTCAGAGACACCATACGTCACGGTCTATCCCTAGAATTCCTCTCAAAACCCCCGAACCGCTTCCGCCCCTGCCCCTGTCCCGCGAACCCAACAAAGAGGAGGCTCATGAACGAGGCCGTTCAGCACCTCCTAAACATACGGGCCGTAGAACCGGTGCCTATGAACCAGAGAGACCAGGGGTTTTATTCTATCCTATTCATGGTTCCGAAACCCTCAGGGGGTTGGAGAGCCATTCTGGATCTAAAAAGACTAAATTTCTACCTAAAATACCGCAAATTCAAAATGCAGACACTACGCTCCATCCTAGGAAGCGTAAGGAAAGGGGATTTCTGGCATCGATCGACCTCACGGAGGCATACTTGCACATCCCCATCTCTCTGGCTCACCGCCGTTTTCTACGGTTCGCCTACAGGGGGCACCATTTCCAATACAGGGTGCTTCCATTCGGCCTTTCATCAGCGCCCAGGGTGTTCACCAAGATACTGGCGGTTCTGGCAGCACACCTAAGGACCATTCCGGTCAGAGTCCAGTGTTACCTGGATGATATTCTAATCCAATCATTGTCCGCCCAACAGTCTCAGGCGGACCTAAAGTTAGTGATAAAACTGCTGCAGGACCACGGCTTCTTGGTGAATTTTCCAAAGAGCCACTTAACTCCAATAATGAGAATTCTCCATCTGGGAGCTGTCATAGACACAAGGGAATGCAAAGTGTACCTATCACAGGAACGCCTCATCAGCATAAGGGAAACTGTAAAACAGGTAAGCCGCGGTCAGTCAGTGACGCTGGTCTCCCTTTCCCAGCTGCTAGGGAAGATGATCTCGACCATAGCAATCATTCCATGGGCAAGGCTGCACTCAAGAGAACTACAGTGGTTCATGCTCCCATTTCAGAGACAGCAGCTCAGTGCATCCCGAAGAAGGGTAGGTCTACCTCTGAGAGTACGTCACTCCCTTAGGTGGTGGCTATCTCCGGCCCTCCTCAGAGGTTCTCCTTTCAGGGAACCAGACAGAATAGTAGTCACTACAGATGCAAGCCTATTCGGCTGGGGAGCCCACCTGGGGACCAAGTGGACACAAGGCCGCTGGTCAGCAGTGGACCTCCGACACAACATAAACTGGCTCGAGCTCCTAGCCATCCACCTAGCGTTAAGACATTTCCAGAGCAACCTAAGACGCAGTCACGTACTAGTCCTGACAGACAACGTGACAGCCAAGGCCCACATAAACCGTCAGGGGTGCACACACTCTCGCTCACTTTCGCCGAGGCTCTCCTACTGGGAGCTTGGGCGGAACAAAATCTGGCCTCCATAAAGGCCGACCACATATCGGGAGAGGCAAATATCCAGGCAGATCTGTTGAGCAGATCAACAATAGATCACTCGAAGTGGCAACTACACCCGAGGATCTTCAGGGCTTCGGGCTTCCCCAAGTAGACCTATTTGCCTCCCCTTCCAACGCCCATCTAATTCGCTTCTTCTCCCGATTCCCATCCAGGGGAGCAGAGCAAACGGATGCATTACGGAGCCCATGGCCAAGGGAGCTCCTGTATGCGTTCCCACCCTTACCTCTCCTTCCGGCGGTAGTACGCAAGATTCTGCAGGAAAGAGCCGAGGTAATCCTTGTGGCCCCTTATTGGCCAAGGAGGCCTTGGTTCGCAGACCTGAGAAGTCTCTCTCGCACAAATCCATGGCGGATTCCTCCAGAGAGGATCTCCCTCAAGCAGGGGGAGATCTTCCACCCAGAGCCACAATGGCTACGACTAGCCGTCTGGCACTTGAGCGGTCAATTTTAACCAGGGGGTCTTGCTCACAGGGTGTAATTAGGGTCATACAGGCTTCAAGGCGTCCTTCCACGAACCGTATCTACGAGGCCACGTGGAGAAGTTTCCAATCATGGTGCTCTAAACAGGAATTGCCACTCAAAGGGATCACAGTTCCCAAGATCCTAGAATTCCTACTAGATGGCTTAGAAAGGGGCCTTTGCCAAACACGCTGCGCAGGCAGATCGCTGCTCTCTCAACAATACTTTTGGCCAGCCCCGTTGAAACTTTGGGTAAGCATCCTTTAATACGATCCTTTATCAAAGGGGCTGCGAACATTAGACCACCAACCGTGCACAGATACCCATCGTGGGAACTGCCACGAGTACTACAAGCTCTTACCAGAGCACCTTTCGAACCACTCGAAACGTGACATTCGCTACCTGACCCATAAGGTAGCATTCTTAGTAGCTATCACGTCAGCTCGACGGATATCCGAGTTAGCTTCTCTCTCAACGAGGAAGGACCTGTGTCACTTTCACAGGGACAGGGTAGTCCTGCGAATAGATCCTTCCTTCATTCCAAAGGTCAACTCCCTTTTTCACAGAGCACAGGAAATAGTCCTACCAGACTTCTGTCCAAACCCAACTCATGCCCTAGAGCAACAATGGCACACCTTGGATGTACGCAGGGCACTAAGATATTACATTTCACGTACAGCGGAATTCCGACACTCAGAAGCACCTTTCATATCCTTCCACCCCTCCACTAGGGGCCAGAAGGTCTCGTCCTCTACCATTGGAAGGTGGATTAGGGCATGCATCACTGGGGCATACCAGGCGGAGGCCTTGCAAGTCCCCAGGCATATCACGGCCCACTCCACAAGGAGCGCTGCCACCTCAGCAGCATGGGCCCTGCAAGCTTCTGTTGAAGAGGTTTGCAGGGCGGCCACTTGGGCTTCGCCCTCTCCATTCATTCGCCATTACAAAATCGACAAGTACTCCTCTGCAGAGGCCTCCTTCGGTAGGAGGGTTCTCCAGCAGGTTCTAGACCAAAGTTACACACGGGACCAGTCTATTCCCCAACCCAAAGGACAATAGGCTTTGGTATGTCCCATTGAGTGGATTATCCATATCCAGTACTGGAGAATGGGCGTTGACTTATCTGAACGCCTTTTCTCAGCACGGAGATGGATAATCCACACCCACCCTTCTAGACAGGGATAATAAGGAATATTTAGTTTGAGCCAAAACGTCTTACTGTCAGTCAATGGCTTCGCTCGTGTCAAGACTGGGATCTCATGGTCCAGGACAGGCATGGCAACTTTGGCTGACTGATCTGATTGGGCAGGAATACAGTCTCAACCCATTGAGTGGATTATCCATCTCCATGCTGAGAAAAGGCGTTCAGATAAGTCAATGCCCCTTTCCTGCATATATAATGAAGCTGGAGGCTTTTTTAAGCCCAAGATACAGAATTGTTTGTTTCCTGGCTGAATTTCCAAAGTGCTGGTTAGTAGCTGATTTTATTAACCAGATGAATAGAAGTCTTTTCATTGTTGCTCATATCCCCTTCCATTCCCGCTGTCTCATTATTACTTGCTTTCAGTGCCCTAGATTGTTGACAATTGAACTACACGCTTTATCAAATGAGCTTGACAAGGGGGGGGGGGAGATTGTGATGTTAATAGGTGATTGCAGATCCTTAACTGAATGGCTTTACTTGGGTCTGCTTTTTTCACAGAAAATATGAAGCACAGAAATGATATGTTTCTTTCCTCCATCTTCCATTCCACATGTCACGTTTGCTTCTATATTATTCTGCAGGAAAAGAGGTAAAGAAAGATCCTGAGCATGTACAGTGTTCAGTTTGGTCTAGTGGTTAAGGCACCAGGCTAGAAAACAGGCATGTAACCTGTCTGGTTGACTTGGGCCACTCATCCTCAGCCCAGCCCACCTCACAGGGTTATTGTTGGGGAAAATAGAAGGAGGAAGGAGTGTCAGATATGTTCACAGCCTTAAGTTATTTATAAAAATAATAATAAAGGTAGGATAACAAATCTAAAAAAGAATCTAAAAATTTAGCATTTAAAATATTTAAATTACAGCACTGAAGGAATGTATTTTGCTTCTGAAATTTGACAGAAATTTATGCTTAATTGCAGATAAGGGTCATTTTTTTCCTTCAAATTAATGGTATGTTTTGAAATACAAGTGATTTAAACTAATATCAATACCTATGTATTTGTGAAATCCAAGACTTACAGCATTATTATGGTTGGTCACATAATCAGCCAGATTTTAGATTGTGTTTGGCATTTTTATCCACCTATCGAGTCCTTCCAAGGACCAAGAATAGGAAAATGTTGTTGCTGGATGATGACAAAGGTATTGTTGCAGGATGTAAGCTGTTCAAAGGAAAGCTGAGTTGTTGGGGTTTTTTTTTTTTTTTTTGCAATTGATTGATAGTGATTTTGTGAGTGCTGCTAGTGTTTAAGAAGTGCTCCAGATGTTTTGGAATTGCATCCAAGGTACCTATTGCTATTGTTCCTATTTTGGCTTACTTTAGCCACAGTTGTTCTACTTCTATTTGCAGGTCTTCGCATTTTGTGATTTTCTCCATTTCTTTCTCTTTCTCCTTTGTTCTACTGTCTCCAGGTCCATTATCAAGACTTTTATGTCTTTCTTATCAATAGTTGTTAAGTCTGGAGTACTATGTAGCAGGTGCTTTTTTACAGCAGGACAAAACAATGGTGTACTGGAATAAGTGCAAGAAATAACATTTGCGTGCAAACAAGAACTGCTGGGATTGCAAAATAGACAAAGTAATAGAAAATGAAGCGCTCTGGGACTTCAGCATTATTATTATTATTTTCTTCTGAAGAATCTTGAGCAAATGTTGGTAACACAGGGTTAATTCAAGCTTTATCTAAAGCCTAAGAAGCCCAAATACCATTCTAATATTTATCTGGTTCTGAGCAAAGCTGTAATGTCTAATTGTGAAGTGAAATAATTCTAACTTTTAAAATAGTTTTCACTTAATGGAATTTCTTATACTCCAGTAATTATGGGGGGGAATTGTTCACTCATTTTATAATCTCTATTGTTAACTCTCAATACTTGAGAAACTTTTTCAGTTCCTTTTGAACGATTTTTCTGTTATTTGGTATGGACACGTTTCAGTTAAATTTACTTGTCTTCAATCACTTTGATGTTTGGGTGTGTTGTGTTCTAGATGTTGCTAATGCTTGTTTCTTGTGCTGACATAGTCATTTGGGAACACTTTTTGAGTGTTATGAATGTCTAGAATAGTCTGGGCCATCAATTCCATCTTTTTTCATAAATTCCAATGCATCATTTTTGTCATCATGTCTTTTTTTATAATATATCTGGGCAATTTTATCATAGCTGTTTATTAGGTGGTCAACAATCTAATATTTCTCTTTGCATAATCTACATTTGCTAGTGTTTTTAGTTTCTTTATATTCCATTTTTATGGCATTTGTCAGTAGTGCCAGTTCTTGTGCTGTAAATATTAACCCTTTCATTTTATTCTTGATGGATCCAATCTGAAGCCATTGCCATCTGAAGCACAGAATATAAAGAGGCTTGTTATTTTATTTTTATCCTGCCTTTTATATATTTTGATCAACTTAAGGTGTCCAACATGGCCAATATTCCTGCCTGTATTTTCCCCACAATTGTTTACTTCTCTATTCCATTGTTGATTCTGATTTTTCCTTGCAGACATTTTTTAATAACCCCTCATTTATGTATTCATTTAGATATATGATTTCATTCTCCACTGTTGGCTTCACTTGTAACAAACCATGACCACTAATTTTATTTGTTAAATACAAACTCTCTATATTACTTATTGAGTGTAGAGCATGATGTATTGTCATAAATTTTCAGATCTTGTTATCTAAAGCAATTAGTTTAGCTTGTGTACAATCAACAATATCTGCTCGATAGTATATTATAGGGGAATCCCAAGTATTAATGTTTTTGACTGTGTTATCTCCACACAGTTTGATTTTAGAAACTTTCTAACTCATTTTTTATATTTCAAGCTTGCCTTCTTTTTCATTTAAGTGTGCAAAATATAGTTTGTTTCTAAAATATCCAATTATACCTTTCCTTCATTGCCAGTGCTTTGATTTGAGGGCGAATCAGTAAGTTTCATCTGAGTATTCAATTTCCCACTTTTAATGCCAGCATAGCAATTTATCGATTCCAAATTTCATCATAATGTCAACACTAAAAATTCAAACTGTATTTAAAAGTGTATTTCTATAGATTATTTTGCATCTAGTTTCTAATCATCCATGTGGAACAAATATGAAACTTTTGTCCTTGCTTGGTTATTTCATGGCCCACTGGCATTTTATTCAAAATTATCAGCAGTGGAATAAGAGGTATGTTAAAAAGGAATGAAAGCAAAAGGTCTTCTTGAAAATTCCTTTCCTAATTTTGATTTCTCCAAGTTTTTCTGAGTTTGGCCTCTGTGCTGTTTTCCTATTTTCAATTGTATTATTTTAAAATGTTATATTTTAAAATTAATTCCAAAAATACTCAAGCATGTCTTAATTCATATATGGAATAGTGAATTGAATCAGGTCAAACTATCAATCAGCGTTTGAATTTTTGAAATTCCCGTTTTGCTTTTTGTGTATGTTTAATTGTTTGTAGATATTACTGGCAATTACTTTTATTAACAGCTTGAATGTTGTAGGATTGGATGAAAAATATTGGTTGTTTCTTTGGTTTTGTCTTGCAGGATTGGAAAAGTTCCTTGTGAATCCTTGCTGTAATGTTTGAAATAATTCACAAAACAAAAGTATAAAATGGATAAATATTTTAGCCCAAATCCTATATATATTGTTGAATGTTTGAAATTGCCTATTTGTTGAAATTGTTTGATTGTCCTTTAATATTGTTCAATTTTCTTACCAGTTGTCATCATTTTTTGTTATTCTTCCACAAATTATTCTTTTTTTCAATAAAACTTTATTAGATATCAACAGAAAATAAAGTACAAGGAAACAAAAAGAAAAATGTAAGGAAAAAGGGAGATCAGGGGAAAAGCAAAATTGGGATAGGGAAAAAGAGAAGGAAAGGAACATACAGAAAAAAAGTAAATTTCCGACTTTCTTGAGTAGAGATATAAATATAAAATACATTAAAATAAGCCATAATAAATTGTACATCTAACAGTTCTAATAATCTAAAATTAAATTTTATTTCTTTTAATTTTAAGCAAAAAGTGATTTTCAAATAGAAACAAAGCTAGACAAAGCATTTTCTTTAATCAAAGCAGTTAGTTTCACCAGTCCCTGCAATTTTTCATGACTTCTGTACCATGTAGTCATTTTGTTGTTTTGATTGTCTTGTTTTTTCAAACTCTTTTCAGTTTTTTAAATATTGCAGGCGGTTGAACTTTATTTTCCAGTTTAATTTTCCATTTTAGCACCAGATATTTGCTTTGGTGGCTTGCTTTTAATTCATAATGTATTTCTATTGTTATTGCTTTTATGAGGCTGTATTTGAGATGATTAATCTCTTTTATCATTTTTTGTCACAATTGAGTAATCAATTTGCATCATGCAAAATTTTATTTAAATGTTTTCTTTGAGTAGATTTTAAAGGAGATCATCTCACATTATTGTTGATCATCAAACAAATATAATTAGTTCATTGTTTTGAATAAAGTGTTTATCATTTTCATTGGCTACATCCAAATGGATGTTTATGGTTATTTCTTCTTTTCTAGCTTTTGTGGCCTATTTTTCTTTTTTCAGTTTCAGATCTTTTATTTGCATGTTTTTAAAATTGTTGTTCCAATCCATTAAGACAAGTATCTGGAAATGCCTTGTTTCTGAGTATGAAACAACTCTGATGCATGACTAAGTTATTCAGTGCTATTTGATTCCAGAAATTTTATTTTTCAAATTTCACATCTTGGAAACCATCGTGCAGTGGATTTGATTCACAATAACACTTCACAATTTCTTCTTGATTTTTATAGGTTATCCACATTTTTCAATGATTTCTTTCCAGGACCTTTATGGTTTCTAGTCATGGTTGCTAAGAGAAGCAGCATGCCCTGTGTCCAACTTGTTGCTCAATACCTGGGAACTGGTTTTTCCAGATTTCACTATTCAGAATTATAATCATAATTGTACAGATTAAATACAGATAATCCTCATCTTACAACAGTTTGTTTAGTGACTGTTCAAAGTTACAACGACACTGAAAAAAGTAACTTACGACTGGTTTTCACATTTATGAATGCAGCATCATCCCCATGGTCATATAATCAAAATTCAGACGTTTGGCAGCTGATTCATATTTATGATGGGTGCAGTGGCCCAGGGTCATGTGGTCCCCTTTTGTGACCTTTTGGCAAATAAAGTCAATGGGAAAACCAGATTCACTTAACAGCCATGTCACTAACTTAACAGCTGTAGTGGTTCACTTAACAACTGTGCCAAGAAAGGTCACAAAATGGGTCAGAATTCACTTAACAAATCTCTTGCTTAGCAACAGAAATTTTAGGCCAGAGGTGTCAAACTCAATTTCATTGAGGACCACATCAGCATTGCAGTTGCCCTCGGGGGGCTGGGTGAGTGTGACCAGGGTGGGTGCTGCCTACTGGGTGGGCGTGGATGGAGTGGGTATGGCCTACTGGGTGAGCATGGCCAGCTCTACATCATTCGCGTCAAGGGTGCCTGTGGGGGCCTGGGCAGGAGTAGGACAGATCTGAGGGTCTCTGGCAAAAGGGGGTGGGAGTGGGGCAAGCGCCAAGGCATGGTCCATTTCTTCATTCCTCACAAAGGGTGACACCTCCCCAGTATGCACCCAGACGGCGGGGCCGGCACAGCAGGGGCTGGTTCCTTGCTGTTTCTAGACGGCCTTGTGGAGCTAAGACTGAATGCGTTGAGCATAGATAGCCACCATAAAATTGTACATTGGCTCCCGGCCGGCCTGGGCCAGGGCCAAGGCAGCAGGAGCCATTCCCTCGCTGTTTCCAGGATGGCTTTGCGGGGCCACATGAAACCACTTTACGGGCCGCATCCAGCCCCGAGGCCTTGTGTTTGACATATCTGTTTTAGGCTCAGTTGTGGTCGTAAGTTGAGGACTACCTGTAAATAAGTATAAAATAAATAAATATTTTTATTTTAAAGAGAGCTGTGATGAGCAACTTCCATTTTAGTTGAATCCTATTATGTCCTAGACCTGTTTAGTCATGCTTGTTGCTATTCTTTTCTGTGTATCTGTTACGATGTGCAATGGTATATGGATACTGTGGCTTTTGGCTTCCAGACCTAATCATAACTGAGGCTGATAAATTATGGGATTGGTGTGCTGATATACTCCGATGATTCATTTTGGTGATTGTGTTTAACTCTTTCCAAAATACGTGCACTGTTTGAGATCATGAGCTTCATGGAAGTTTGCATTTGATCTTGTTCGCATCGTGCAGTATAAACGTGCCTACATTGGAACATCGGCAAGAAAGCTGGTGATAATATTCCAAGCGATTGTATTTAGCATAATTATTAAACAGGAACTGGTAGATCTTGGACATATTAAATAAAAAGCAGGGTCGGTGAAACTAATCCTGTGTGAGTGTGGGACTAAAGTGAAGTGTTAGCTTCTGTAATTTGAAATACCATTCTCTCTGGCCCTCTGGTTGATACTCAATCCAGCATTTTTCATAGTTGATGGATCTGGATCTGGGTTTATGCAGGTTATAATCTATCAGCATGGCAGGGAGAGGGCCATAGGTTCTCCATTCCTGTTCATTGGAAAAACTGTTCATTTGGACATATTCAAGCTAACAGATGGAGAAGCTGCTTCTGAGCCTGTCTTTGGGATTTTGTGTAATTATTATTTTTAGCTCATGGTATTATTCTATCCTTGTAATATTGCTAGCTGTCTAATTACTCTTTTTTTTTTTAACGGACTGAGGCATACGAGATGCCCACAGAGAAAAGTGGAGCGCACGAGGGAATTGAGTTCAAAATGAAATCCACTCTCATTTTAAGTTTCCAACATATGTAACTATTCACAACTGTGGTGAGGTGCCACTCTACTTCTCATTTTAGTTTGGCATGGGGAGTTTTTGCCTCTGTGCCACAAAAGTGCAGTGTAGGCCCATGAGATCAGGAAGCAGCTCCATGTTATGCCTAAGTATCCATGGGACCTTGTTTTTTGTCTTGTGGCGTTGCCTGCAAGACTTCAGCCTAGTGCCATAAAAAAATAAGTGCTGCTTTTTCAGTGTAAGCAAAATGTAGATGTGGGTGTAGAATCCAGGACTGTACCGAAAAGCTACTACACAGTTCGATAGGAGAGTTGCATGTTCATGTTGCTTAAATATTTGCAAATGCTCTCCATTAGAGCAGCAAAATGTTGTAACAGATTGCTGGGTTTCTTTCCTGTTCTCAATCCAATAGAATAGAAAGAGGTGTCTCTGTTCAGTCTGACCTACTTTTATCTATTGATTTTATAACGTACTGAATCTTGAGTGGGAGACGTTCCACGACAAGCTTCAAAAGCACCTTGCTAAATAAATATTTCTTTTTTTGTGAAAAATATCATGGTGTCGTCTGCCTACTCTAAGTATTTGGATTCTCTCCTTCAAATGAAGACTCTCTGCCAGATCACCATATGACTGAAATGGTATTGAAATCTCAGAAGGCATGTGAAGCAGTTGAGCATTAATGTTCCTTGATTTTAAGTACCTTTTTAACTCTTAAAACCTGAATTCTGCCCATCGATCATATTTTTTGCTTTATTGTAGAACTGACAAATAAACAATGAACATATTGTTTGTTATACCTCTGAATTGTGGTAGATATAGAGATGGGGGGGAGGAGAGAGAAGGAAGGGGGAAAGGATGGGGGAGACAGTCGAAGAGTTTTAGAATATAGTGAAATGAAACCTGGCTAGAGTTTGGATATGGGGTATTCAATGTTGAAAATGAAGAAGAAGAAAGCAGAAGAACTTTGCAAAAAAATACAGTAAAATTCTGCTTGTATGCTGGATAGATGTCCATTTATTTATTTATTTATTTATTAAAAATATTATATAGCCACCCAACTCACTTGCAGTGACTATAGATGGCTAATAGAAGTCAAACTTCAAGTATAAAACTCAATAAAAACTTATCCCCTGGCCACAACAATCAAATTATTGGCCCTACAGCAATATCTGATGTGTGGCAAGGGTGTATTGTAGCCGTCCTGTTTATTAACTTGTATGTAAACTCAATTAATCCAAGCCTTCTCTCTTTCTGTTCACAGGAGAAACTACTATTATCAGAAAAATATTTTCACAACATTATCATACAATTTATTGTTGGCAAATTGGAATAATATTGAGTCAGTACAGATTTACAAACACCTAGGAGAGAGAACATGTTTATATCAATCAGATATTGCTCAGTGTAGTTCTCGAGTTTCTTCTATTCAAAAGGCTCCTACTTTGTCACTGCAACTTGTAAAGTCTTTGTAGTCAAGATCTTCTCTCAGCTTCTTTGTGCTGTAGTACCTAAGTCTGTACTTTTAGAAATCTTGCCATCCTTGAACCCATTCACTCTAAATGGAGCTATTCTTGGCTGTCCCAGGGTGTTTTAATGCTGCTCTGTTTAAGTCTCCATGGAGCTTGGTATTATCATTTTAATGTATGGTTGAGTTAACACTTTTTCCCCAGTGAGCCTAGCTCCAATGGTTCTCACATCAACTCAACCTGATTAAAAAAAATGTTATTGGCAAGTTTCCATCTTTAGGACTCTCAATGAAAAGCCTTTTTCCATTTGCTTTGAAAATGCCCGAAGTTTCCTTAAACAGCCTGTTTGGGACATTGATGCTCAAATCGATGTTCAAATGAACATCAATTGAAGTTCAAATCAATCAACCTCTCTTTCTCAGCCTTACTGCGCTTGTGGAGCCTTTCCAAGTGGGTATATACCGGAATATTTTTTTTCTCACCTGCTGCAGTTCTGGAATTTTGCCAGGACTTCAGTTTAGCAGGCTGGATGCATTGCCTTCTGCCATCTACAAAAATATTCCCCATCTCCTTATATGCGTGAATGGCTGAGTAGAATCCCTGAGGCATGTGCTCTTTTGCTTCTCTCTCTATAAAAACCCACCCTATCGATAAGAAATTCCCTGATGCAGAATGTGCCGTCTATTGATTGCTCCTCATGTGTGACCATTGTTTGCATACATCTTGTTTGTCTAATTCTAGACCACTATTTTCACAATCCACCTCATTTTGGATGCAAAAGCTTGTAAAAAAATTGCTTTAATTTTAGCCCTCTATATTTTCATTGTTACCTCTTGTATCTTGTATCTGACTGTTGTACTTCTGGCCTCAGTAAAGGTTTGATATGCTTTCATTTGCTTGTATGCTGTTCCTCTGCCTTTCCACTAGCTTTTTTTGAAGGGAAACTATTGAAAACCATGTCTCTTTTGATTCTCAGATCTGCAGGGAATGATGCAAAATGTTGATGCTTTAATCCAAATCCAGATATTTGGATTTTAGTCCTTAAATGTACTAAAAACTTGATAATCTGTAATTCTTTTGATTAGAAGGATTATTTTTCCCATTTATTATATTATGGTAAATCTTAATGCACTATACCATTTTTATATCATATTTGTACAGTATTAATTAAAATCATAGACATATTGTTTAAATAACTTAAGATATTAATTAGAAAAAAAGACTGTGAATATGTGCTTAATTATTATAATAATTAAAATTTGGACTGTGCTTTTGGCTGTAACTTGGTATCATTAACTAGGATACACCACTAGCATTATTTGAATTATCTATTATTGGACATTAATTTATTTTGAAACGTTGCTAATGTCAATTATGTTTTGTTTTGTTTTGTAGAGATAAGAGCAGTTCTTCATATGCAAATGTTTTGAAGATGTGGCCTTGATAATAAAGGTAGGTATATACTCTTTACTTTTTATGTCCACATGGTCATTTAATTCCAAAAGAAATGTGGAACTTTTAAGGTCTCCCGGCCCTTGTAGTCTCTTTGCTGCAAAAGTAATGGATTAAGTCAATAGCTGAATTAAATTCTAGAAGATTTCTGTACTGCTACAGTAATGCTTCATTTATATGAATTTAATATGATTAGCATATTGTAGCCTATCAGGGTGCAGAACTGTGATAAAAACTTCTTGGTTTTGATGTTTTTCTGATGTCAAAAAAAGTGAATGTCAAATATGAAATAATACAAGGTACTGGATTGTGCTATTTGCAGGCATTAGTGGTGGTCAAGGAAGGGGGGAAAATGATGGCATATGCATATTGCTATCACAGTTACCAATATTTTGCAGTTTGTTAAGTGAGTTTTGCCCCATTTTACGACTTTTCTTGCCACAGTTATTAAGTAAATCACTGCAGTTATTAAGTTAGTAACACGGTTGTTAAGTGAATCCGGCTTCCCCATTGACTTTGCTTGTCAAAAGGTGGCATAAGGTGATCACGTGACCTTAGGGCACAGCAACGGTCATGAATATGAACCAGTTGCCAAGCATCTGAATTTTGATCACATGATCATGGGGATGCTGCAAAGGTCGTAACTGTGAGAAACAGTCATAAGTCACATTTTTCAATGCCATTGTAACTTTGGTCACTAAACAAACTGTTGTAAATTGAGGATTACCTGTATTTACAGAATGATGTATGAATATCTCTTCAGTTTTATTTCAGATTAGTTCAATGGTTTCAAAGCTGTTTTAGAAGAACATTTTTTTCATTGCTCCATACAAGAATCAATACAGCCTTCCTTGAGGTAGCCTTTGGAATAGTACATTAAGTCCACCATCCTCACAGAGCAGAAAGAAATAATTGTTACATTATGAAATGTCCCCTTTTATGAAGTTTTATCTGATTTCCTCCTCACTTTATTTATTTCTGTTTATATAATATATACCCTATATTGTTTTATTGTGGTGTTGGTACTATCAGAAGGCAGTAAAATTATATCTAAATAATAGTAAATATAACTCCTGCTAGCTCTTCAGCTGTTGGCCCTATTTACAGAAATGAATGGCAAGCCTGAAATAGTTCTAATATGCAGCTACTCCCCATGGGAGCCAACAAAATACGAAGAATAAGTCTGTCACACACCCATAAATATATTTTAAATTTGGGAAACAGTTCAGTGTAAAGGAATAGAAAATCTCTATAAATATATGAATTACAATTAGATGTGTTGGAAGAAGCACATGGGTGTTCATAGGCCTCAGCTTACATTTTTAGGTCATCTCCAGGCCTCTTGATAAAAATACCTATGGTATGATAAAACTTAACAGGTTGTTTTGACAAGCGAAAATGACATTTAGTGGAAATTCTTCCTAAAAGTTACCACATTTCTCTTTTCTCCTGCACTCTTGCATTCTGGCAAGATGGAGCTGTACTTCCTTGTCTCTGCCTGGCACTTGGAAGTTCTCCAGCACTGGAGATGGATAATCCACCAATGGGTTGAGACTGTATTCCTGCCCAATCAGATCAGTCAGCCAAAGTTGCCATGCCCGTCCTGGACCACGAGATTCCCAGTCTTGACTGATCTCGCCCAGGAATCAGACGTACAACTTTGGCTCCTAGGCAGGTATAGTTTCTCTTCCATTGGTGGATTATCTTTCAATAGCTGAAGGTTTAGGCTAATTTAAATTAAATTGGAACTAATAGACTAAATTATTTTTTTAAATTCTTCCAAATTACAGATTGAGAATCACACTTCCCAGAGGGATAGTCTTCCTCACTATAAAGGGGGGGGGAATCCCTTAAACTCCTTCCCTAACCCAACCCTCAACCCTCCACTTACTTTAAAAAAAAAAATCAAGCTGATCAGCGGAGCTGCGGTTTTAAGCCCAGCCATTTAATAACAGCAGCTACTTAGCCCCGCGTAGATAAAGGATTAGTGGGGGGAACGCATGCGAGGAGGGAGGTAGCTGCGGAAGCCTTCTCAGACAGCGCGAGGCAGCTGGAAGGCAAAACGCCGCACTTTAAATTGCCGGGCATTCCTCGGGTTTTTTAAAAGAGCCGCCATTACTGGAGCAGCTCAGCGTATTGGAAGTTCTCATAGAACTATGGAATATATGTTACATCAAAGAAATAGGCTTAGCTGGCAATCATTAATGCAGTGCAGTTTTTAAGTTTTAATTAGGTAGGCCAAATTGGTGGGTTTGGCTCTTTCATCTTGTCATGGAACTCACATCTACTCTATAAGTATAATCAGAAGCTTCTTATGAAGGCCATGCTATCCTAATTTTTACAGTTGTCTTTCCTTTAAAAAAAAATCTTCCTTCTTTCCCCACATGTTTTACTTCTCTTTGTGTTTTTATATAAACTATTCCTCCCTGAACAGATTATCCTCATCTCAAAATAATTGCTACTTGCTAATTTTGCATGTTTCTAATTGGCGAGATTGCTTTTGGAATAAATGTTTCTTGTCTCACTTTTAAAAGTATTTTTGTATTTTATAGTAACATTTGGCCTTAATTTATGCATGGCCTACACCAGGGGTAGGCAACCTTGGCTCTTTTATGACTCGTGGACTTCAACTCCTAGAATTCCTGAGCCAGCCAGTCACAAAAGAGCCAAGGTTGCCTACCTCTGGCCTACACCATTTTGTAAACAAGCCTCTTATTAACAAATCAATAAATTTAACTCCTGGTTTAAGTTTTAAAAGTTAATTAACCAGTCATGTTATTATTTTTAATTTATTTAATTTCATTGAATGTTTATGCTTGCCAAATTATAAATCCTTTACGAGGCCCTATCAGTTTTGGCAATATGGTCTTGGATAAGCCATTAAAAGGTAGCTGTGGCCCTCAATTCAATAAAAGTTTCATATGTTTGAGTTACATTGTCTTTTATCAAAAAAAAAAAAAAAGGATTAGTGAACACTGCTAGCTTCAAGAGAAGCAAAAACTGTATTGAAAGAATGGGAAGATTGTTAAGAGAGTGTCTATGGAGATTCTCAATCATCCAGGTCATGTTTGTCCCAAAGGTGCTTTTTCCAAAAGGCAACTGGACTTTCTTGGGTCTTTTTTTTTCTCTTTGAAAATGTTTTTGAAGTTAACTGAAGAAGCTTCTTGTATGAGAAGTGAAACGTTTTCAAAGGAAAAAAAACAAGAAAGTCCAGTTGCCTTTTGGAAAAAGCGCCTTTGGGACATTAAGACAGTGAGAATCCTTACTCTCCTGAGGTTGCAAAGACCTACTTCTTCATAGAAATGGAGCCAGACTGGACAGCATTAGCATGAAAAACGTCTGCCCAATCTTCTCCATTAGACAATTTCACTATGAGGTTACAATGAGCAGTTCTCCAGTTCAGAGTAGGCTAGATGAGAACAGATGTTCAGCATCTGTGTCAGAATCTCAGAGGCCAGAATTTCTCTTTCAAACAGGCAGCATCAGCATGAGGTCATAATGGCTGGAATTGTTCTTTCTGTTCCAAATGGACACCATTACCTTAGATGGCATTACTCCCAGCAAGGCACTGCAATAAATGGGTTAAGTATGTTCCTGTGTCGCCCCATGGTAGATAGATGTCTTTTATAGAAATTGGACAATTAATGGTAGAATATGGACATAGACTTTCAACTGAAATGAACACTAACATGAGTTCAGAGAAGCAGTGGATGACAGAATGGAAGAGATAAGTTAGCTTTTACAGGGATCCTACAGAAACACAAGATGGACAATCATTGAAAGAAACAGACACTATAGAGATGGCTTAATTCTTGAATTTGAGGAGAAAAGATAAAGAGAGATTTAAACAAAATCTGCAAAGTCCTTCTTTCTGCCCAATGCCTATAAATTTTACTTCCTCCCCTCAGCCTTATAAACCTCAGTACTCTACAATTACAGCCCTCCTGGTTATCTGCACAGAAATAGGAAAATTAAACTAACATCCTTTTGTGTGTTGCTGCTTTTTGGGTACTGGTTAAAAACTGATCAAATGAGTACCTACAGCATTTGCTTTCTTTCCTTTTTGTTCCTAACCTCTAGACCAGAGGAACCTGGCTGGCAATTTTTACTTAATTTACTTTGATTTAAGTTTGAATTATAATGAAATCAAATCTGAGTTTTTTTCCCTGGCTCTTTTACCTCTTTCTCTCAGTTTCACCATTACAACGCCAGCATATTGTTTCAAATGCAGACTTCGTTCATCCATCTGCCGCCAGCTTTTGTGCTACAGACTGTGGCCCTAGAGTATAGGACTAAAGATGATTATTTATTTGACCAGGGAAATCTCTGCACCACAAGCACTTTTCTCTGGAGCGCTGTTTATTTCTTTTTATTTGGCTATGGAATTTTGATTCATATAAGCAAAGAGAGCACAAATTGTCATACAAGGGTGGTTGAATATGTTTCATTATGGAGATAAAGCAAATACTTGTGAAGAATTAGATTGAATCAGTATATTATGTGGTAAAAACATAGAAGACGTTAATATAATCAAGAGATCGATATAACAGGAATCAAAGCGAGGTTGGAAGAAAAGGGAATAAAACGTGCATCACTCTTATACAGTGGTTAGAAAAGCAGGAGATGAAATGAACCTAAAAAGTAAAAATAAACCTTGTCTTTATTTTTTTAATTTCAAAGCAGTGACCGTAAAGAGCTTATTTTCAATGGGATTATTATAAAATGGTATATTGTCCTTCACAAAATCGTCATATTTCTTAACAATTCCAATTTTTGGAAAATCTGTTTTCTATAAATGTACAAAGCAGTAGCAATAAACACTCTTAATACTTGAGTTCTGCTGGAATCCTATTTGGGAAATAACACAGAGAGGGAGGGAGGGAGGGAGGGAGGGAGGGAGGGAGAGAGAGGGAGAGAGAGAGAGAGAGAGAGAGAGAGATCTTGAACCTTTCATGATAGAGAAGAAAAAGGAATGCAGGTGGATTGATCAGAAGAAAGAAAAACTCAAAAGCCCAAAGCAAAAAAGAAAGCTCTACCTTAGTTAGTTCACAGTGTTTCTTGGTATCTAGGGACATACCTTATTTAAAATTAAGACAGGAAAATGGGGCATCTTGCAAATGTGTTTGGAGGTATAAAAAAATGTTATGTGCATTTTTTGGTGCACGGATGCTGCTCTTTGCATTCCTCAGTTATTTCCTATCTGAAGACTTTTAGATTTCAAGGGCTTGCGGTGTCCAGTTTAACAGCTGGATCAAGAAGTGTTATTCATTTCAACTACTATAGATATAAGCTGAAATGTCATGTCGTATCTCAAGATTGCAAGTCTCTTCCTGTGCTTATTAAGAGAAAAGAGCTAGTGTAAACTTACAGCACCTCATCTGACACAAAATATAGACCACCTTCTAAGCCATGTTTTTGTCTGGACTGGATTCAGGTGCTTTTGTCTGTAGTAAACTCTTGCTCTGGCTGTGCATTTGGACTTCAGAGCTGCGCATGATAGCTTCATTCTTCCCCAGTTCACTGATAGTTTTGAGGACTTTGGAAATTGGTCCTATTTTTTTCTTCATTTCTACATAATCAGAGAAAGAGAAATATAAAAGCCGTTTTATAACTTTCATTTAGACAGTCCTTTCTAGAATTTCCAACATATTTTGTAGGAAGGAAAATTCAGCTACACACATAAAGACCAGTGCCACTTGTTCTATATTGGCTTGATATGGTATATGATACCACAGTCAAGTCTGGATTATTCAGTACGATGGATAAATAAGCCATGGCTCAGTTTATGAACCTAGTCAACTACACAAATTCACTTCCATTATTTTCAGACGTTTCTAGGAAAATAGAAATAAATTCCGATAAGGCCATCTTTCCACTGATTGTGCATAAGCATTATATGCTTGGAAACTATTTACCATACTGTGTAGTATTTTGCCTTCCCCAAGATTGCAAAACTACCTATTTGAGAACATTTTTGGCCAAGTGTCTTATCAATTGTTGACAAACTTTTTGTTCAGGAAAAGTTTATTACAGATTTTAAAATTACTCAAATGCTCTTTCCTTTCTCTTTTCTTTGTATCAGTTCACCTACACCAATCTGCTTAAAAATGTTGGTAGCTTCTCTGGAGCAAAATAGAAGATTCAAGTTTTTTATAGAGAAGAGAAAAAGGAACATTAGGTTGCACAAACACATCTCCTTATGAAATGTTGGACAGATGTCTGCTCATTGTTAGAAGTAATACATTGGTTTTTTGATATTTAAATTCAAGGATGAATGGTCATAACTGCGCTCAATATCCGATTACATATCTGATACAGTCTTTTCTTCCAACATAATTGGCACCATCCCATAGGAAATGATAGTATTACAGAAAAAGCAATTCAGTACCCATCACATTTGGGAAATAAGAGCTTTTGAAAAGGTCAGAATAAAATATGCTCTCAATTATGCAAATGACACTTGCCACAATGATCAGCAAGCAAAAAAAAAAAATCAGAATTCATCTTAACTATCTCATATGTTGTGAGTTATGAACTAGATGCTTTGTTACCAACTTGTGAACGTGAGGACCCTGTTAATTCAAGCCACAGTTTATTTTAAGATAGAATAAAACCTGTTACTAAAAGATAGCAATCTGTGATGCAAATTGATAATATATTTTTTATTGACAGAGACACCAACTATATTGTAGAAGATCTCTTGACTTAGAGAAGGACTGTCTTTTAGAGATTACTCAAATATGATCTTCTTGCATTCGGAGGATGTATTTAATTGGCACTTGTTTCCCATTCTAGCTCTGACGTTTAGTGGTTCTCATTCTTTAACTTTTGTAGGATCTAAAATATGTAAGGTCAGACTGAGGTTTTGTTCTGAGGGTCTGAATGTTTGGCTGAAAAAAATAGTTTCATGCACTTGCCAAATCAACAACTCAGGCATTCTGGAAGTGAAGAAGCCAAAGGCTGTGTGTAGTTTCTGCTGTTCGTGTGTGTTAGCTTGCAGGCATGTCTATACATTATGTTCTATATCCACAATAATTTCCCCATTTTTTGAATTATATCAGGCAGACAATTTATGCAGCATGCAATCACAGTGCTCATTGTATATTAATAGGAGTCCTTGATTTGGTGAGTAGAGTGACTAGGTCCATAGGCAGTGGTTTTTTGGGGTAGTGAAATATTGGTTTGGTTCAGCTCATCTAGCAACATTTATGCACTTTTATTGAATTGGAGTCTGGAAGATTTAGGCTCCTGTTTTTTGGAGGTTGCATACAATATTGGTGCATAAAGTTGCCACATTGTGGTGTGTTGGAGTCAGCAAATTCTGACTGAACTTGGCCAAACCACCAAGCTGCCTTTAGTTACTTATGAAGTAATAAAATATGGCATAATAAACAAACCAAAAACCATCTGAACTCCTGTAGGGCTGTTAGTTAAAAGTTAGTTTCCCCAAGGTTAGCTTTGCTATTTGAGGTTGTATATGTAATCTTTTGCAAATAGATTGTGTTTCAGTTTAGGTTTCTTGCCTGCTTTACAGGGTATTATTGTGAATGAAGATTTTCATTTCATTTAGAACAGTACAGGAAAAAAATGTATGCCCTCTGTTTCCCTCTACTTCAGCTGACTTGCATCTTTCTGTTTTAATGGACTCCGTTTATACAAGCATTTTAACTTTTACTGCAGCCTTGTAATTTGCTGCTTGCTGCTGGTGACAAGTAGCTATTCTCTGCCAAGCCCCAAAAAGGCAAATTGTACAGTGCTGTTGTAAATATATGCTTTATGTGTTCTCTCTTCAAGACTTTAAATAGCTGCTTGATAGAGGAACAGGTTTAGATAATGTATAACCCTAAGCTATAATGTGGTTTGCTGGAATTGTAGGTGATATGCAAAACTATCCAGTGTGGTTTGGCATGAATATGAGGTAAATCAAAGTAGCTTATATAGCAAAGTGGTTGCTTTGGTATTGTATTATTAAGCTAGCAATAGTGTCAACATTTAAGATTGGTATAAAGGTAGAAGCTGGAGATGTGGGAACCAGCAGGCTAAAGATGGCCATTGCATACAGAACACACCAGTGTCAGAACCTGTTAACCCTATGAGATACTCCAGTCAAGAAGCAGAACCAGGAGTACTAGCTCTATTTTTATTGTAAAATTAGATTAACAAAATCTTGCAAGACTGAAACTCTTCCTCCCCTCTTTTCCTTTTATTCTCTGTAAAACTAGGGAGAATCCTTTCTGAAACATTTCCCACATTCTCCCCCCTTCTGTGTGCTGGTTGTCCTGTCTATGGCTCTCCCTCTTGTCTCCCAAGGCAATTCCTAAATACAACAGTGGTAGTCCCCAACAGTCCCCAACCTTTCTACCTTTGAGGACCGGTGGGGGGTGGGGTGGAGAAGGGATGGTTCCACATAAGCAAAGGGCACGCATGCCCATTGCTCGCTCAAATGGAGCGCAAGTACACATGCTCACCTGTTGCTCGCACAATAGGATGCACCACATGCATGCACTCACCTGCCATTTCTGCAGCTTGGTTCCAATTGGTTCAAGGCCTGGTAGTGGGCCACGGCCTGGGGTTGGGAACTCCTGCACTACAGAACCCCTCCGATATTCCCGCAGCAGATAATTGCTTTTCATGACCAGAAACCCAAGGCAGATGTTGAAACAATTTCTGACTTTCATGTCCAATTCTCATTGGATGTCCTAGCTCTTAGCTATCCCTTTTGCTAGTCTTAGGACTATAGAAACAGAAGAAAGCAAGGTAGACAGGAATGCAGGGCCTGCTAATTATGGATGAGGTTACTCTAAGCCAGGGGTGTCAAACTTGCAAAGTCATGTGATGTGTCGTGATGTATCACAACTTTTTTGCCATTGCCAGCAATGGGGTAGGCGCGGTTTTGTTATGACGCATCTGGCCCGTGGGCCAGCAGTTTGAAACCCCTGCTTTAAGCATCTGTCCAGTCCTCAGTCCTGGCTTCACCAAAATCCAGGAGGAGATGTAGCATCAGCTCCTATGGAAGTTCTTTATCTCACATAAATGACTACTGTAGCCAGAGCACTCTTAGAATTGGAAAAGTCAGTATTTCTGCTCGTGAAGACAACCATTTTTTTTTAACTCCAGTGTCTGTATGATTAGTATGTGTATGATTGTGTGGTTAAGTCATAGGGATTAAAATCTTTCCTTTAGGCATTGATTTGTAAGAGTGTGATAATTACTGCTGCCATTGCATCAAATACAACTTAATGAATTCACAAGCTTTATCCATGGAGATTCTTGATACATTGGCTGGCTTTACAAATTGCTTAATAGTAGTTAGTTTGCTGATGTGATATTTACCCTCACTCTTTCATTTCTTTACAAACTTACATATTGATTATATACTCGTAGGTGGCTTTTGTATGGTATTTAATCAATTAGTGGAATGTTGGTTCAATTGTCAGAAAGATCTACCAGCTTTAAATATAGGTTAGCATGCCGGAGTGAACAGTGTGGTTCCTTAAACATCTGCAACTCTTGATGTAAAACGTCTGAATATAGCAAAAAAACCACTCAGCATTTTAAAATGAAATCAGGCTTTTGGTATTTGTTTTGTGTATCCTGGATAAATTAAATTAAAGCCCAGTATTTACCATAAATAATAACGTAAATCTTATATTTCTTTTTTTTTCTTATTACTGCATATTTCATAACTGGCAATCTAGCTGACAGAACACATTTCAGTTACGATGTATTTACGTTAGACTTTTTTCAGGGTCTGCTTTATTTTGGGGGACGTTCTCTTTCTGCCTTTGTGTGTAGGTGTTTGATAATGGGACCTGAGCCTTTGAAAACTATACTTTTAAAGGTTAGCTTGCAGTTATAGCCAACCTTTAAAAATTGGGAAGATTATACTGTAGGTTAATTCAACAGTATTTAAGCATGTTTTGATGAAGAGAAAAATTGCAAATTTGTTGGACATATTTTTGTATTTGCTGACTTTTCCTTCTAAAAGTATTGGCTAAGAAACAATTGTCCTCAGTTCATTTTTGACATGTTGTCTAAGCTGCAGAATATTTACAGACAGAAGTAACTAAAGCAGCCTTCCCCAGCCTGATTGCTTTGAGATGTCTGAATGTCAACTCCATAGTTCTGCAAAATAGTCATGGCTGGCTGGACAGTGCTCAGAGTTCAAATCCATCCAGATTGAGGAAGGCTGAATTAAAAGTACCCACATAATTTGCTCGTGAATGCTTTGTGTTTGTTTTGTTTATTTGCACAATTTGCAAATCCTTTGTCATATTTTCTTCATCAGAGCATACATTAGTTTGGTTAATATTTTTTTATTTTTAGTTCATTTTATAAAATAAGTTCTCAGAGCTGTGGCTTTAGGCCTATCAGTTTTTCCCAAAAACAGTAAAATAAGGCAGTCAATGAAAACATCAGCAAAAAGCAGTGGAGGTCAAACATACAAGAAGACTTAAAATATTATATAGGTACTGCTTGACTTACAATCATTTTTACTGACTGCTCAAAGTTACAATGGCACTGCAAAAAGTGATTTATGTCTGGTTTTCTCACGACTGTTGCAGCATCCCCCTGGTCATGTGATCAATATTCAGGCACTTGGTAACTGGCATGTATTTATGAGAGTTACTCTATCCTGGGGTCATGTGATCACCAATTGTAACCTTCCCAGGTGGCTTCTCATAAGCAAAATCAATGGGTAAGCTAGATTGGTTTAATGATCACATGATTCGCTTAACAATTTTGACAAAAAAAGATTGCAAAGTGGAGTAAAACTCAATTAACTTGCCTAGCAATGGAAATTTTGGGCTCAATTGTCGTAAGTCGAGGACAGCCTGTATAGCATTAGATGTAAGAGAGATTAAAAGATAACAAAACAGATACCAGGTGAACCTTCTTGGAAGAAGAGTTACAACACTACAAAGGGATAGATCAGGTAGTCCGTTCTTGAATAGGAGTGATTCTTGAATAGTATTTTACAGTGTATTTAAATGGAAATAAATTTTGCTGTTCTGCCTCTGAATTTCATAGCAGCTCAAATGGATCAAGTCCAACTAGCATTACTTTTTTCCTGATTAAAAATCTGTTATCTATTTGTCTTTCTGAAGATAAAGTCCAACACTGAAAACTGCATACAGTGGTAGTTATTAGTAAAAAGCTTACCTCAGGAAATAGAGGCATAATAACAAGCATAATAAAAATTATGCTAAAGTTATTAATTTGTAATTATAAGTAACACAATTTAAATTAAACATGAGGTTTTTGGGCAGTTCCTCTTAACTCTTATTTAAATTAGTGGGATGAGATTTACAAAGATTTTATGTTTTTGTTTAATCAAAATACTTATGAAATATTTATATATCCTATGGATGTTTTAAAATAATTCCATTTAGAGGAAAAAAAATCTCTGCTAGAGAGTGGAGTCTGAGACACACACAAATTTTTAATCCTGAGTACCCATCCATTACAGAAGTCCTAACATATGAGAACAATTTCAGTGAGAAATGTTGGGGTTGGCTGGGAAAGGCAAAATGACATTCCTTGTGGCAGAATATAGCTTTAATTTACTAGCTAGGGTTTATACAAAGATATTTCTGAACTGTGTGATTTCAACAGACACTTACCTCTTTCAGGTCACAGAATAAGTGCTTAAGCTGCCGCTACTACACTGAATTTAACTTAGCTATGATTTCAAGTTGGTTTGTTTCAAAACTGGCTTTTAGCCCCTTGGGTTTGCATGTAACACTAAGCCAAAATTAGCCAGAAAGCAGTTCTACACACCATTTGTATACTCACCCTCAGTCCCTTACATTGTGGTTTCAAAATGTCTTGCACTTAACTTTTACTTCTGCTACCTCTGAATCCTAGGAAATACCACCAATAGGAAATTGGAGTGCTCAGAAAATCTGGAGCACTGCAGCAATTTGAGGGGGAAAGAAAACAGATTGTACTATCCTGCTAATTGGATGGACTGGGCTTCTGAAAATAGATGATGTCATGAGATCAAATGTGTTCAGAGCCGATTCCCAAATGGCGCAAGCCATTATTGTGGAAGTGGTCTAAAAATAATCCCATATATGCCTATGATTGGACAGGGAGGAGGGAGGTTGCATTCATACCTGTGAAGACAGCCGCTGTCTTTGACTTGCCTCTGACTCCTCTTATTTGCTGATGCATATAACTTGCCCCCCGATTCAGTTAAAATCTTTTGGGGGGAGGCTAGCAATTTGTGAACAGTGTACCTAAATATGATCCAGGCTATTACAGAAGGTTGGGTTTACAATTCCGTGATGAAACAAACTGAGATAACAAGTTCTCCAAAATAAGCAGGTCTGGGAAAAGGAAACAGATTTCTGTTAGATTTGGGTCAGGATTTCTCCGCAGCCAGTGAAAAGGCGAAATAGGATTCTTAACCCTGTAGACAAAATTCTTCCCAACTACACAAAGGAATATGCAGTAACTCAGCTATCTGTATCATGGCTAGGTAAATTAGGTAAAAGATATATTTTTTTCTCAGTAGTAGGATGCAAGAAAGCACATTTCTCCTTGTGTTGGGTCAGTCCATAGCTTAGATGGGATTTGAGCAAGTTTTGAGCTTGGGCCATATTTTTTTAATTTAGGTCCATACAAATGCTCAGTGCTTTGCATAGCATTGGTTCTCTTTGAATCAGAAAAGATGCTGCTTTTTCTGCATGACTGCTTCATCAGCTATCCCTGGCTCTACTTGTGTGTTTGTACAGCCCCATTCTTAGCTGCTTCACTATACAGCAGGAACAGATCAAATTTGCCTTAAAATATCCACATTTTAAGAAGTTCATCTTTTCTTCAGTGTCTTTTTACTGAACCTTGTTTAATGTTCATATTGATATATAAGAGGCCCAGGTCCATGCTGATCTGGTTGGCAAAAAAAAAAAAAAAAGTATTATTGTGAGCAGATTGATTTCAGCAGGCAAGTTGGTTTCACTTCTTTATATCTCATCTTTAAATTCATTTGGTGCATACGGTAGTGAAAAATATTACTTTTGCATTTAAGATGCACGGCAGATAACATGGCCTAATGTTCTCATTTAGCAGTTCCAGAATTTACATAGTAAGCAGGAAATTGCAAGTGGGCGGAAATTTTGCTGTGGTGTTCAAAAGCATGGAACAGTGATTTTAACAGTATTGATTTTATATTTCTCCTGACCTCTTTTCCAATAAGAATATATATATATATATATATATATATATATATATATATTTACTTCAGTTTTTTTTAAAAGAAACTCTCTATAACTGCAGCAAGCAAGGCTTTGTTGCTGAGGGATACTGAGTTCTGGATCTCCACAAAATTTAGGAAGTTCATAAATTTCCCACCTTTTCTTTAGTTTGTAGATTTCTGGGGCAAGAAAGTCTTTTGTTGTCACTGTAACGAGTGACATATTTATTTAATAATAATAAATAATGCATTAGGTCTTCAGTTGTAGAACAAACTCCTTGGTAGGCAGATGTTTTCAATTGCTAATGTTTCTTCTTTGGGGCATACACTCCTACTCTCTTTAAATGAAGAACTTACTTTTCCTTAATAAATAATAGTTCAGATACCTGCTTTTAGTAGATGAGAGACTGAAGTCAATGAAGTCAATTGGGAACAATGTGGTCCTCTCTGGATCAATTGTGGTTTACATACACAAAGTACAGACTATTCAGAGATGATTTTGTGCTAATTTTGTGGGCATAATTGGTATTCTTAGAATAAATTTCAAGAACTCATTATCCCAGATCATACTGTCTTAACTGGTACAGCTTTTATCCAGGGATATCATTTCTATTAACTTGATTCCAGATTAAATTTAGGTCTGAAGGTTTGAGTTACCTCTTGATGCAGCCAGTTGCACATAGTATACCAACACCGTTTGTAAATGGCGATGCAGAATATACACTCTTAAATAAATATTATGGGAATTCAAGATGTACAAGAAAATAAAAGGAGCATTTTTTTTTAAACTATGGCTTTGAGTTGATCTTGTTTTATAGAGCTGTAGTTTTTATTGTCATAGTGGAAGTTCAGAATCAAGTATTTAAGATGGATTTTCTTCTTAGGGGAAACCCAAGTAGCTTCCTTGTCATTGATATTTAGGCACATATGTATTATGCATTTACACACATTATCATGTAATTATGGCTGCTTCCTGAAGAGGAAATATAGAAATATTGTCTCTGTAATAAAACCCCACCATTTTATTCTTGCTTTTTTTAAAAAAAAAATTCTTGTCTTGTTTTTAATTTATTCTTACTATTATTACTGAATGACTTTGTAATTCCTTGTAATTTAAAATGTGAGCTGTCTTTGTATCAAAAAAGAAAAAAATATTTAAGAAGTCTAAGTGCTTCCCTTTGAAAAAAAAATCTCTTTGGGTGCAAGACTGCAGTGCATCGAGCATAGAGTATAAGTACATGCATTTAACGGCATATTCTTTCAAATGAAGTAAAAACTAATCAGTACATCAAGGATTTGTCTTCTGTTCTGGAGGCCAGGAAGGAGGTGTTTTATGTTCCACCTAATGTCAATTTTGCCATGTAAACCCCCCCCCCATATGTTACATTCAGGATAGTGCTATTCGTTCTGTACTGGTTCTGATGAGACAAAAAATGAGCAAAAGGGCAAGTTGCTTTTCTCATCTTTACTTGGATGTGTCTTGGATTCATTGTATTTTTCCAGTAGCTTGAAAAGATGTTGACAGGTAGACATGCTGTTAAAAGATTCTGTTTTCTAATTTCTGATATTTTATGCAGAATTAGTACAATACTCTGAAGAAACAGTGTCTTTGCAAATCCCTGCCATGTCTTGCAGTACCTTGACAGTTGCGTAAGGCTACAGTGCTATGCATACTTATGTTGGAATATTCACTCGGTGGAATAGGTATGCATATGCAAGATTGCATAGCAAAATCCACTCATTTTTTAAGCTGCAGTCCTCTCCTCAATACCTTATGAACAAAGGTCATAGTAGAAATAAAAAAGCGCAAAATTCTTAACACAAAACCAGCAGGTTACAGAATTTTGTTAAAAGATGCACGCAGAGGTAGAAACCACTCCTTTAAATGTATAGTTCAGAGAAATTAAACCAATTTAATTTGCTTCCATGGATGAAGTAAGTTCTTTAGTGACATTTAAGTTCACCCATATCAGTTTATCAATTAATATATTTCTTGCCCCTAATTAATTTCTAAGGCAGCTGATCCAAATATTTCTTCTCAAACAGTTCCCTTAATTATCCTTGACTCATTAATCATCATGCTATCCAATAAAATTAAACATACATTCAATCTTCAATAGGGCATGGGTGGCAATTTCCTTTGGGGGGTGGGGGAATGATGTTGGAAATTATTATGAATGCAGATGATTGATCGTTCATCACTTATCTGTCTTGCCTTCAATTTTTTTGAGGGGAAGAAACCCCCAAAAACCTTTTTAAACTAAAATGCTGGTGGCCCAGAATATATCAGATATATTCTAGAAGAAATCTTTGCTCATCAGTCCAAGACCCCTTCAAGAGACAAAGAAATAGCTGCCCCCATTTCAGCTACTATAGAATGACCAACCCAGATTCTTTTTCTGTACAAGAAGGAAAATGAAAGCGATCCTCTTCAAGATCATTGGAGCTTTCACTTGGCAGTGTGTCATCTCTGCTGAAGTCCCTTTATTTAGGGTTAAAAGAAAAAAAAAGTCTCATCTTTTTCAAGCTGCTTCATAGTAAATTGGTGGTGTCTTCAGTGGAATTCCCACAAAATTGTTTTATTGTTTATGTCCGCCCAAAGGATTCTAGGGCTACTAGTTAACTCCTCTTTATCTCCCTAGAAAAGGGTGGATGGATTTTACATTAAGTAGATTCAGAATTGTGCCCAGATTAAATAACAATTTCTGTCAGCCTTACTAGGTGGACCACACAAGAAACATGACCAGATGCAGTTCCATTGAGGACTACACATTGAGTGCGGTTGGTCAGCCATTTATGAATCCATCTGGTGGTGATACTGTCCAATCCACATTTTTCTATCTTATCAATTAGGAGGTTGTGATCTACTTTATCAAATGTCATACTGAAGTCCAAGTAAATTATATCCACAGCATTCCTCTGGTCCACTAATTTTGTTACCTGGTGAAAGAATGCAATAAGATTTGTTTGGCATGATCTGTTTTTGACAAACCCATGTTGGCTTTTGGTAATGACTTTGTTTGCTTCTAGGTGTTCGCTGATTCGTTGCTTGATTATCTTTTCCAGAATCTTCCCGGGTATTGAGGTCAGGCTGATAGGTCTATAGTTTTCTGGATCTATTTTTTTTTCCTTTTTTGAAAATGAGAACTACATCAGCTCTTTTCCAGTCCTCTAGTAGTTCCCCGGTGCTCCAGGATCTTTGAAGTAGTAGTTCTGAGATCACATTTGCCAGTTCATTCAGAACCTTGGAGTGTAATCCATCTGGTCCTGGTGATTTGAACTTGTCTAGGGTGGACAGGTGCTCACTTACAGTTTTCTTGCCTATCTTAACTTGTGTTTCTAAGCTTTTTTTTTACGGTACTGTTTTTGATAGGTTGGACTGTTTTTTCCCTTTGTGTAAAGATGGATGCAAAAAACAAAAGTTCTGCTTTCTCTCTGTTGCTTGCCACCTTCTTGCCACTTTCTCCCATTAATGGGCCGAATCATTTCCTTAACTTTTTTTTACAATTGTCCTGTTATACATACTATAGGACAAACTGTAATATAGATGGATTATGGGTAGGTCTGTATATCACTAAGTCAAAAGCTTTTTTTATCTGTGACCACTGGAATAATTGGGGTTTAGGACTATTGGATAATGTTTTTTTCTGCATTATAGGTAGTTTGGGGAAGCAGGGCAGAGGCCAAAGAATGGAAATACTTAGTTTGACTTTATCCTGCAAATCTGAATGTACTTTAAGGTGTATCAAGTTTACCTATGATGTAAGAAATATACTTGTTGGGATCATGTAATGTCTTTCTGGCAATAAATTGCTGAATTGCCTATAGGAAGAAAAGTTCACCTTTACAAATACAGGCTATAGATCTCCTCTGTCTTCTTCTGCCAACTTTTACTAGGCAAGCATGTAATTATTTAACACTCTCTTCAATGACTTGACAGATGTAGACCAGCAGTTTTGAAGATTAATGCGACTCACACAATTCTAGGATGCTTATGCATTGTACCTTGAAAGTCACCTTTTGTGTCAATAATCTCTAGGAAAATTTTAGTTTTTACTTTCACTTGGCAATTGATATGAAAAACTTGGTAAAATATTGTGTATAAAAATCAATTTAGATATTTGTATGTTTTAATCAATTGCATTTGTACATATATAATGTACAGTATTTATGATAATGTACTTTTTTACCTGTTGTGATTACACAAACATTTTTGTACAGGAATATTTGGCTTATGACTATTTGTTCAGTGACTGTTTAAAGCTACAGTGGCACTGAACAAATGATAGTTACAATCATTCCTTGAAATTCTGGCCATTGCAGCATCCTGCATGATCAAGTTTTCTGATCTTTCCTGATCATTTTCCATTAGACAGAAGAGAAGTCAACAGGAAGTTGTAAGTTGTCGTCTTACGAGGTCCTAATTGCTGTTGTAAGCCAAGGACTACCAGTAAAATTTTACTATTATAAATTGATGTTCAAATTTACTGTTATTGAAATTTATGGCATTTCCATAAGTTTCTAATTAAAAAGATCTCTGCTGTTTTTGTTTCTTGATCTTGCGTACCTCAAAGGGTTAAATCTATGAATTAGTGTGTCATACTATAATTTATTATGTAATCCCCAATCAGTTAGTATGGTGAGCCTTGGGTTTATACATTCTTCACTCTGACAGAATAACACAGTTGGAAGGGATCTTGGAAGTCATCTAGTCCAACCCTCTGCTCAAGCCTATACTGTTTTAAACAAATCATTGTCCAGTCTCTTTTTGAAAGCACCCACTTCATTCTTTTCTATCTTATTTATATATTTAGTATAGTCACTCATCTCAAGTAGTATCTCTGCAGGCGAACAATCACAAAACAATTAAAATAGTTAAAACACAATATAAAAATAAATGAAATACAAAAGCAGCCACTAGACAGTAATATTTGATCAGCACTAGTCCGCTATTTCCTGTGATGTCTGAATGTGAAAGAAGAAGACAGGAACTCTCTCACATCATGGTTTTATCCTAATCTTTACATCATAAGATACACCTAGATGTAAATGAACACTTCTATCATTTCAGGACTCCCTTTAGGCTACTGTGTTTCCCTAAAAATAAGACCGAGTCTTATATTAATTTTTGCTCCAAAAGGCGCATTAAGGCTTATTTTCTGGTTAGGGCTTACATTTGGGGAAATACGGTACTAAATGTATCCATCTGGCTGACAATCTTAACTGGGGCTTATTTTTGGGGTGGGGCTTATATTACGAGCATCCTGAAAAATCATGCTAGAGCTTATTTTCTGGTTGGGTCTTGTTTTCGGGGAAACATGGTAGCAACACTAGAATATTTTCCAAATTAAAAATTACAGGATCTTGAACAAGCCTCTCGATTCCTTGGATTGATTATTATAAGAAAAAACAAAGTTTACAATGAAAGCTAAGAAGCTTGACTTCCTTCTGCATGCTGAAGGAGAAGACAGAATTGTGTAGGCTCTATAAGTCAACCTGAGATTCACTGCAGATAATACTTGCTGTGAGATGTGGCTTTTCTTGGTAAGTAGCAATTATTCTATGGCATGTCAGTCTTCTAGTAGGATTTCTTTATGATGGTGAATGATGCTAAATTAAAGAAAAAATACTTAGCAGGATCCCCATTTCTCAGCAGGATCCCCATTTCTCGGGTCAGACTTCCTTTACTCCCTTGAACTCTTATTGCAAAGGAGTGGCTCTTTTACTTCATTTTCAACCATACTGCCAGGTGGAGGTATCATGAAATGCTTTATAGTTAGATACATTTGTCAAAACAGTGTTTGAAGAAGCTTAGTTTATTCCATAGTTGTGCCTTTTTAAAAAACAAATGATATCTTATTTTACTTATTTTTTTTAATTCATACATGTAAGCTCATGTAAAACAGTGAGGAGAGAGAGCAGAGTGATAAAAAGAAAAAGAAAGATATTTGAAATTGAATGACAAGAGGAGCTATATGATGGATGTCCAGGGGAATACATGGATCTTTCCATTAAAGTCAGAGAAGCAGGGGAGACAAGGCAGCAGCAGAAAAGGAAATTCTTGGAGAACAACACAGATCACAAAGCGGGAGGCAGCAGCCTCAGCCATGTGATGCACCCAGAGGCAAATTTCCAACTCGGTCAACTCAGAGGGCCTTTTAGCTGGGTGACACTGAAAGATTTTCCACAGCTGTGGCTGCGTGCTGCGGGACTGGGCCTGCTTACCTGTGTGCAGTGAAAAAGGCGATCCAGTCATAAAGGAAAAAGGAATCTGAGAAAAGGTAAAATGCAACACTGCTTGGAAGAAGAAAAAGCCCCCTCACCCCCAGGATTTGTCATAGAGAGGCTAATCATCAGCTACTGTGTTAGAGATAGAGATGCGATATTAGAATTGCGAATACAATGAGAATCTGCAGCAGCCTCACACAATCTAGAAATGTTAATGCATAATGTCAGGAAAATTAGGCAGAGATAGGAGGTAAGGAGGAAGAGGCAGTTTAACATACAAACCTAGCGTGCTGATTTCCTTTGCTTTAGCCTGGGGAACCTTGTCTCCATCCTGGGTGATAGTTCAAATGGTGGTGGGGATGAAAATGTGTGTTTCCTTGTTAAACTAGTATACACACCTAGGCTTGTTTCTTGAGCTACTTCATGTTGTAACACATTGCCTGTTGTATATGTTATTTTTCCGTTCGGTTGCCTTGCAGCACTGGCTTCTGAGCCAAGGAGAGTAGACAACAATAAACACATGATTTCTTAGAACAATCTTACAATTAGTTCTATGTGGCTGGATTGTTTTATTATATTTTTATTAATTATAAACAATTATTAATTATTATTTTTATTACATTTTTTAGGAAAAGGAAAAATAAGACATACTAGGAGAAAAAAGAAGAAGCCCCAAAACAGTAAATATAAAGCACAGAGTGAATAACCAGGGAATTTACTGTACAAGAATCATAGAATTAGGTTAACAATTTGAACCTGCAATATTTGCAGTAGTTAAATATATTAAATAGTTTTAAAAACAGTATAATATATGAATGTCAGCAGCAATAAGTATGATGTAAAATAAAATAAGATTAACACTTATAGTAATTTCTGTCTGAGCAATTGAATACATTAAGAGAAAGCCAAATTTATATGTAAAATTATATTCCAAATCCAGTTGGGTTAAATTCTATATCAAGTTTGCTTTGGAAATATGAAGTCTCGAGGTATATTCCCCCAATTTAATTAGCTGTTTTTCTGCGGAAGAAACTGTCTTCTTTTTAATAGTTTGAGCATTGTATCCTTGCGACAATTACAATGTACAAAGCTGGGTCAGTATATTTCTTGGAATGCAGGATGGAAAAATTCAATATTCAATATTTGTTGAATAACAATTATGCCTTGGGATCATACAACATGCTACACTATAGCCAATAACCCGTATTAGCATAATATGAATATTACTTTTTTCTAGCTAGTTTAGATGAAACTTTAGGATTTAATTCTGTAATTATCATTCTGGTGCCTCTTTCACATTTTTTTTTTACTTCAAATCTCATAATCTCCCAACCAGCCCGTACGAATCAGCACGGCAATGACCAAGGGCCATGGGTAACTGAATACTGACATGCATAATACTTTTTTTTAACTGGTTAATAGTTGATTTATTATGCAGTTGATTCATATATAGCTGTTTAAATCCTTTTTAAAGATAAAAGGTGAGATAGTCGCAGAAAGTTTTTGATTAATTATCAGTAAAGCAATTCTAAATTGAAATCTTGTTAGAATTCTGATAGAATTCAAGAGCGACATGAGTTAGGATCTTTTTCATTTTGACAAAAATATCTGCTTTCTCTTTTAATATCCATAGCTGTGTTGATTGAGGAGGAAGCTTTCTAGTTCTTAATTTTTTTATTATTTTGTGGGCATCTGCAAGGTTTACACAGAAAGGTACAATGTATTTTTATTACTGTTTATGTATTTTGATGGAACCCTAGAGCTTGAAAAGGCCAGCCAGAAACAAGGAAAAAAGTAGCTGAATTTAAGGGGGAAAATATGCTTAGCAGAAATGGTTTATAAAAGGTGCATTAAAAATACAGGGATTTCTTCTGATAATATGAATATTTTGGATTGTTATAGTTGATCAGCTTTAAGTCAGGATAGGTATAAAAACCCAGGTCATGTCTCATTACTTGTGATTTTGCTTTTGCCATCTTTATGGCTACTGTTAAAGAAGGCTAAAATAGATGGTCCCCAGTTCAATTAAACTCTCTTACAAAAACATTTGAGGAATGTGATTCTTTTAGATTGAGTTGTGATTTCTTTTTTTGATAAATCCTGATCTTTGTGCATACAGAAATTGTTGATGCTCTGGGTGGATTTTCTAAACATGGCAAGAAAGGAGAATTTTCGTATCTAGACAGATTATTTAGGAACCTGATATGGGATGTCTCTGCAAACAATAAATATAAAATGTATCTTTCGTGAACCGTAGTGAATCTAAGATATCCTCCCATTTAAATATAATTTATTGAGAAAATTTAACATTCCTTTCTGGTAAAAATCTAAAGTGTGGTAGTTGTTCATGGATACTGTGTTTCCCCAAAAATAAGACCAGGTCTTATATTAATTTTTGCTCCAAAAGATGCATTAGGGCTTATTTTCCAGTTAGGTCTGATGTTTGTGAAAATACAATACTAAATGCGTCTGTCTGGCTGACGATCTTAACTGGGGGCTTATTTTGGGGTGGGGCTTATATTACGAGCATCCTGAAAAATCATGCTAGGGCATACTTTCTGGTTGAGTCTTATTTTGGGGGAAACATAGTATGTCTATAGAGACAATCCCCCCTGCAGATTCAGAAACTGTTGTTCCCGGAAGAAGTCATGATGGCTGCATTAACAATACAGAAGGAAGAGCTTTATATGCAAGCCCACTTTCAAAGGCCTTACACATCCCTAGAGTCTCATAGTTGTGGCTGGCATGATCAGAAGCTAGATGTCATAATAATGTAACTTTGTTGTCATATAGATATATTAGTAATACACAAAGTACAGGTCGGCATATAAACCTATAAGTGAGATCTCTACAGTCACTGCCTCAACACTATGAAAGCTTTTTTAAAGGATGGTATTCCATACATAATTATATTTTCTTTACCATGGATCCTGTTACAGACTTGCACACTGACCTAGTTCATTGATAGTGTTAATTTTTATGAGGTTTCTGTGATTTTGCCTGGTGGGTTGTATGAATCCAGCATTATGGTTTGCTTAATAAACTATTTTCAAATAGTGCTGTCTATGTGACTTACAGCAGTAGCTTTTATATTTTGATATAGGTTACCTCCTTAAACAATTCAGCTTTATTCATTTTAATTTTGTAGAAAAAGCAAATGCCAATTCTTTATGAGTTTCTTTTAGAGTATCTTTATATTGTCCTGACCACTGGTATATGTATATATGAAAGCTAGTTTGGTGTAGTGCTTAAGGTATCAGGCTAGAAATCAGAATACCTTGAGTTCTAGTCCTGCCTTATGCACAAAGCCCGCTGGGTGACCTTGGACCAGTCACTTTGTCTCAGTCTTATGAAGGAGGCAATGCAATCCACTTCTGAAAAACCTGGCCAAGAAAAATGCAGGGACTTGTTCAGACATTTTCCAAGAATTGGACAAGATTGAACAGAAGAAAAAAGGTATAATTATATGTACACAGACACACACATATGACTTTTCTCTGAAAATACCATACATTATCTAACAACTGACTGATTGTTAGCTTTTGAAAGAAACCTTTTTCTAGGGGAGTGGAAGAATACAAATATGGTTGGGCCATATCAATAGTAGATTTCATACTAGAATAAAGTAACTCTTTGTTATATTTTGTGTTGTTTGAATGTGGATTCAATCTCTGATTAGTTGTTTGGACGTGAAAATAATGGGTAATCCGTGTTTACCCAACACAATTACAACATTTGTGTAAATGCCTTTTGTTGTCACTGTGTTTACCTTCAGCACCCGTTCCTTGTTCTAAAGTTTGCCATGCCATTTTCATCATGTCTTCAATTTTAGCTGAAGCCCATGACCCTTGTGGAAAAATTAATATGCTGCAATGGAGTATACTTCTTTCATAAATGTTATTAAATTATTTTTAATGTTAGGTATTTCCTGTGAGCATGAAAGCTAAATGCACCATAGTAGCTGTTTTTGTGACTGAACTATGACTTAATTAGACAAGTTGTTTAGAGGATCATTTGCATATATGTTAAAGTAAAGTCTTTGAAGTTCATCAGAATGGTGATAAAGGGAGAAAAAAAGAGATATCTGTCACAAGACTGAGCTACCAGTTCCTCTGTGAGCTTCTGAATCTTCCCACCACTTGATTGTAGAGCAGTTATGATGAAAAGTTTGTTCAGCTACTGGCATGTTTTTAGGTCAAGCTGAATTTTCTTTGCAGTTCCTCTCTAACAGCCCAGTTCTATGGGGTATATTCTGAAGTGGACTGGTGCTTTCATCATGTCAAAAATGTGTTTACTCAAGTAGTGCTGCAGCAAGACAATAAATAAGCTCTTGTCATGAGGATAATAAAAACAGATGAAAGCTTTTGAATTTGGCTGGTTGTACAGGTAAACCTGTACTAGCAGTAATTTTATCTCTGTGCTTCAAAATAATGCACATAATCCAGAAGTCCCCTGCTGTCAGAAGAATCATGAAAGCCCCAGCCTCTAAAGGTACTTAATATCAGCATATCTGAATATAGATTTAATTGTGTTCAATGTTGCTTATTCCCAGTGGTATGGATTTCTTTCTCTTAACACTTTTCCTCTAGAAAAAGAGTTCCTGAGCAGGTCTTGTTTGGGTTATGGTTCGGGGAGAAGAGGGACACAAAAATAGGGGGGGAAACCCCTGGTGCCTTCATCAGGCAGCTTCCAATTATGATGGAGACCAGCTGGATGGAGAGTTTCATATGCAATTGACAAGTTATTTTATCTCCCCTCCCCTTGGCAGCAGAACTAATAGCATTTAGATTTATATATTGTTTCACAGTGCTTTACAGCCCTCTCTAAGTGGTTTACATAGTCAGCATATTGCCCCCAACAATCTGGGTCCTCATTTTACTGAAAGATGGAAGGCTGAGTCAACCTTGAGCCGGTGAGAATCGAACTGCCAAACTGCAGTCAGCTGGCAGTCAGCAGAAATAGCCTGCAATACTGCATTTTAACCACTGCACCCCCATGGCTCACTTAAAAGAAGCTGTTCTTCCCTTAGCCCAGGTGTAGGCAACCTTGGTTCTTTTATGACTCGCGGACTTCAACTCCCAGAATTCCTGAGCCAACCTGCCTTAGCCTCTCCTTTGCAAAGAATGGATTAGGCTTATGTATTCAAAACCTAGAGTTGGAAGGTAGTATTCTTAGACTAGCACTGTACTTTGGGGAAATGCTGACACTCTTGAAATAGCATTTTTTATTTTTATTTTTTAAAAAAAGGGGGGGGGAAGGGAAAAACCTTCCCTTCTTAAATTTTCTTCCCTTGAGAAATAATTTTAATTTTGCTGTGTTATGATTGCTAGCTATTTCCTATTTTGTTTAATTTTCCCTCATCTGTTCCCTTGTGTTTGCCTGTTGCATTCCCAGGCTCTCTTTTTTTTGTACCTTTGCAAAGACACCTATGGCACCTAACTAAAGAAAAAAAAAAAAAAAAAGAGAGAGAGAGAGAGAGAGAGAGAGAGAGAGAGAGAGAGAATTTTGTGTACAAATAGATTTCATTTGTGTTATTGTTTGCTTGCTCCTTGCCCTATATTTGATGAGACTGGGGTTTGATTATGCAAATGTTTTTTCAAACATTTCAAATGTTTTTTCAAACATTTTCAAGACATTAAATTCTGACTGTTTTACCTTTGGTTCTTTTGAAATTGAGATCGCTTCTCTCCATCTTAGCTACAGCCAACATTTTAGCCATATTGTGATGGCTAAAAACAAAAATAAATTACTTTTTAAGGTGCCTGAAGAAAAAAAACACATTGCTTATGTTTCTCTTGTGTTACAATTTGGATTCATTTCCTGAAAGTTAAATTAAGAGCAAATAATTAAAAAACATCTAAATTGGCTGTTAAACTGAAACCATAGAAGATAGAGCTAGGAAAGCCTTTGCATTGTCAGCATCCCCTCTCTTATTTTCCTATGAAGTGTTTGTTTTTATAACCTTGAACAAACAGGGGGAAAAAGTGCTATAATTTTTTTCATTTCCTTGACCCAGATTGCAGTGAATTACCTGGCAAAGGTTTATAGAGCTGTATAGTAGCTGCGGTGCTAAATTCAGCTACGATGGTCCTTGCTTTATTCCAGTATGTAATGCAGGCATTCAGTGCGTTGTGTACTTTCATATCTTCTTGTTAAAATCTTTGCTAAAGAACTACTGCTGCTGTTGAATGCTTATTCACTGGAATCATATCAAGAGCTTTATTTCAGTATTGTTTAGTGATGCTCATTACTTCGTGAGTATGAAAATTATAGATTTGGGCTGCAATCCTGGGCCATTTATCTGGGAATAAGCCTCCCTTAATATTGGCACAAATAAATGCACCTCGTGCAATTCATTTTTTGAGTTATCATGTAGGGATTCTAAGTTTTTAGAGATTAATATTTTCAGTCACACCTGTGAATAGAATAGAATAGAATAGAATAGAATAGAATAGAATAGAATAGAATAGAATAGAACCATGCTGGCGAACCTATGGCACCACAGGTGGCACGCAGAGCCCTCTCTGTGGGCATGCGTGCCGTCGCCCCAGTCCTAGGCCTTCAGCTGGGTTTTATAAAATCTTTTCACTTTAGGCCTCCGCCGCTGTGTGCAAAAAAAAAAAGAAGGTTCAATCAATCAATCAATCAATCAATCAATTTCAACTTCTCATGGGAAAAAAGATCAATCAAAGTAGGAATTGATTGATTGAACTTTTTAGTCCCACCCAGTCTGCCGTTACCACCGCAGCCACACTCACCCAATGGGCCACACCCACCCAATGGGCCACACCCAGCCGGCATCCGATGATACATAAGTGAGTTTTGGGTTGCAATTTGGGCACTCAGTCTCTAAAAGGTTGGCCATCACTGAAATAGAATAATAACTTTATTGTCATTTTGAATGTACACTAATTGGCATACATTAAAATCAAGTTTCGTTGCATACATATATTTTGTTGCATATATCTCACCTCTGAGATACACTACATAAATATGACAAAAATAAATAAATAAATACAAAAATTATGCATATACTCACATATATTATATGACACAGAGAAACAACAGTCTAGTTCGGGTTATGTATACATGTGCATAGTGAGAAAAATGAATCTTGCGAGTTTACCAGATGGATGGCATAGGGAACAAAGCTATTACAGAATTGGATAGTCTTGGGTGCATTTGCTTTATTTGTGCCAATATTAAGTGATTTATTTGCTTTTAAGTTATTTTCCAGGGATTATTTGAGAAAAACACATGTTACAAGGTGGGTCTTTGTAAGAAAATATGCGTATCAGTGATACTTAACATATGCACAGAATCTTAAATTGCTGGTTAAAGAATCAGCAAAAATCTGTAATGGTCTTTTAAATAGCAAGAATTGTATTTAAACAGCAAAGAATTGTAGTTTAGCAACATCTCGGCTGGTAAAGCCCATCTTTGCCAACCAGGTTCCCTCCAGATGTGTTGGATTTCAGTTTCATAATTTCAAAGGACATCTTTGAAGTTGTTGTAAGGTTGCATTAGGAACAGTAAGCATAAATGCTGGATAATATAAGAGGGTATTTTGAATGTTGATTGTCCTTTGAAAGTATGTGAGAAATAGTTTTTTTATGGGGACTTTTGCTGTGGTGGAAACATTACCTGACTGCAAATCCAGTTCATAGGAAGAAGATGCCAACTTTGCTGTCCTATGAGATATAACATACGCTTATCTAGAGAACTAGATGAGGAATGCAGAGAAAAATACGAGTTGCTTCTCCTTATTTTGTTATCTGCTGTTATTTTAGATTTTTGGACTACTTTAAATTCATCAGGACTTTACAATACAATACAATACAATACAATACAGTACAGTACACAAGGAGAAAGAAAGAAAGAAAGAAAGGAAGGAAGGAAGGAAGGAAAGAAAGAAAGAAAGAAAGAAAGAAAGAAAGAAAGAAAGAAAGAAAGAAAGAAAGAAAGAAAGAAAGAAAGAAAGATTATTATGTCCCCAGAAAGCCATTCATTTCCTTATAGAGTATTCAATGTTGGGTAAGGATTTTTGTTTAGCGATTTCCTTCCTGGCAATGTAATATACTGTGTTGTAGTTATAAAGATGCTGGACTAGGGACAGGGGAACAAGGGACACTCTCAGCCACAGAACCTCACTGGATGATTTGGGGTCAGTGATTCTCTCTTGGCCCAACCTTCCTTACTGGGTGGTTGCTGTGGGGGAAAATAAGAGAAGGCAGCACTCTGTATATTGCCTTGAGCTCTTCTGCAAAAGGTGAGATTTGAGCCAAATAAATACACAAGGCAGATCAGTTCCTATGGTCTTAAACCTACTACGAAAATCTGAAAAATAAGGTTTTACTTCAACCCTAGTTTCCAGATTGTACATTGTTTGGTATTTTTTTTTCCATTGGTGTTCTTTGAAGTTATTGCAATGTATTATGGCTCTTTTCCAGGCAATTGAGTTTCTTTGTAAAGAAAAATGTGAAACATAGCTTTTCAGGACACACGGTGTTACTGTATTTTTGGCAAACAAGATGGCAATGACCAGCCTTTCTGGCATGCCCAAAAGCTTCCCCAATGATCACTTGAGTTTTTTCTTCTGTAGTTTTTCAGAACTACCATATTCTTTTTGAGATTGTGGATACAACAACACATGTTTTGAATATGGCTGTGTTTTGAATTTTTATTGGATTGGATGCTTTATTTTCCTTCCCTGGTCTATGACCATAATAAAGATTGATTTGGTTTGATTTGATCTTCAGTTCTTTACTTAGTAATGTTCAACATTACTTTACATACAAACAGCACGTTGCAGAATATAAGCATACAGAACGCATGCCTGTTGTTTTCTTTTCTCAGAATGAGTATCAGAGTCCATTAAGAGAGCCATACTAGCATTGCTTTTCCTTTAAAGGAGAAAATTGCATCTCTAAGAAACGCCTATTCAAAGTGGAATCTGAATTATCAAATCTTTCAACCACCCAATATTTGTAAAGGATGAATGTGGTGTGGGAGATTAAAATATCAGAGCTGCTAATACTTCAGTCAAAAAAAAAATCCCCTGTCCTTATATGTAATTCTCTTTCATTGTCAGTTATGAATGTGGATTATTGGGCCAGGAATATTTGCTAATTATATACGGATTTTCTCTTTAAAATTCTGGATTAATAATGGTCTTTTTTTTCTAGAGGTATTTTAAGGTCAAGCTTTGGACCAGACATCAGGGCTTGATCAGTTCTTTCCATTATGACATTTATGTGACTTTGGGACTTGAATTGCCCTTGCCATGACATTAAATAGGATCTTTCTCTGCCACAATTGTTTAACTTTCTAGAAATTTAACTGGAATGAAGTGGGCTGATTGAGGAAGCTGATATGGTGCAGAAGATTATGTTTAGTAAGGATGAATTTAAATTAAACAGTGGTTTAATGATTGCTACGGTGCTTGTTTGGCATGGTGAAGAGAAATATAAAAGTACCTTCCAGATCCAATCTTCCCTGGAAGCTGTAATAAAGCAAGAACAATTTCTCTACTATCCTCAGAGGTGTTTCTGTGTTTCCCTCACAGATTGGATGAATGTGATGAAGGCTGTTGAGGTAAGATCTGCCAAGGAACTTCTGGCCTGATGCAGGAAACAATAATCCTTCTGACTTGGAATTTGGGAGCTCTTGCTGTTTTAGGCCGAATATGAAGTTCACATTTTTTTTCATAACATTTTATTAAGTTTCAACAAAAGATAAAATATAAGGAAACAGAAAGAAAATGATTAGAAAAAGAAAAGATTATAAGAGCAAAATTAGTGCAGAAAAGAAAAAAAAGGGAAGAAATAGAAAAAGAATAACTTCTGACTTTCTTTAGTACAGCTACAAATATAAAAGACATTAACATCTTATTCTAAAATTAACAATTGTACACAAATTTCTATAAGCATAAACAGTTCTACTTGTCAAATCCCATTAAAATTTCATTTCTCTCACTTTCAGACAAAAAGTCCAAAAATAGTTTCTAAGTAGAAACAAAAGCTAGACAGTCTTTTCAGTAAACAAAGGAGTCATTTTTGCCATCTCAGCCAATTCCATTAACTTTACCATCCATTTTTCCATGGTAGGAATGTTTAATTTCTTCCATGTCTGTGAATGTAGAAGTCATGCTACTGTTGTCACACAGAAAGAAAATCCCATGTTATATAGAAACAAAGTCCCATGTTCAGGTTAATTTGTAGATGTTTAAGAGTTATTTGATAATTTATTTATTTACTGTATCTTGCTTTCTATATAATTTATCTGTTTAATGTGGCTTTTGTAAATGTTAATGTAGTCAAAGCCCTTGAGTTACATGTTTTCATCACAGCATAGTTGTTTTTAATGTTGGTTTTTATCAGTGGGGCATGGACATTTCAAGGTTTTCAAAGATTTCATGATTTCCTTGTAATTACTGTGAATGGAACCGCCCAGGTTAAATGATTGGCAGAAGGATATAATGGCTCTTTGTCAAAATTCTGGAGTGGCTAATTGCAGCAAGAAAAACTGAGCCCTGGGATTTAGGGAGTCTTATCTCTGACACAGGAAATGTTATGTGCATCCAATTGCTACCCTCTTGGGTGGAGCAAAACTTCTTTGGGCTGAAAGACCTATTGTGCTGATCTGTTTCAGATGATCTGAAAGTTTTGTGGATTTTTTTTTTTTTTTTGCCACCTCTAAGCACTCTCCAGTTTATTATAGCATGAAAATTGTTTCCAGAAATACCCCATCTCAAAGCAGATGCATTTTAGCTCCTAGCACTCAGATAACATCTCTGTAATAGTCAGAATAAATGTACTGTTACTGCACACAATAACAAAATATTAACACTGCTGCCATCTATGCAGGATGGCATTTGGAGGCAGATAGTTAAGAAATATTTGGTTGCTATGGTCTTTGAAAGTTTGGAGGGCAACAAGTAGGAAATATAAGCCTTATCCCAGATATTTCCTACTGAGTCTTAAAGAACTGTTGAGGATTAACCTGTGGGTTATTGCTCAGTCTAATAGGAACCACATCCGGCACACTCTTTATCTCTCATTTTAATTTCAGAAGGATGAATTACATCTCTTGATAAATTATATAAAATTGGAAGATGGACCAGAGGAGCAATAAATCCAGTATTGATTTTTTAAAGAAAATGGTGCTAAGGAATAGAAATGATGAGTCACTTTGATGAGATTATTTCTTCTGTGCATATTAACTACGGCTTCCTTCAGTGCCTGAGGGAACCCTCTCTTAGTAAATTGCTTATGTTGCTGTCTGAAATTTGAAGAACAGATAACCCTAAATCATGAGTGTGACTCTTTGTATAAATAAAACCCTTGGGTTTGTGTTGAATTACTAATCAGAGGCAAATTCTGTGCATGATCCTTCAGAAATTAATTGCCAGCATAGGGCTATCAAAGTATAATACATCTTGAGATGTTCAACTCAGGATCCAGGAGCCCTCCTGAAGGGAACGAGAGACATTTTCTGGACACTTGAACCAAAATTCAGCTTTACATCATGTGGAAGGAAAACCTTGCAGTAGCTCTTCCTTCCCTTAATTTTTTTCCCCTGGGACTTTTAAGCAGTTTGAAGAATACTGAACCATACTTAGTCTCCAGTTATAACAGGAAAATGCTGATAGAATCTGAGTGTGGATGTGGAGAAGAAAAGTTTGTGTCATGTGATATAGCAGAGAAGAAGATTTTGCAGCTGGTGGAGTTGACAAAAATGAAGACTAGACTAGACTAGAACAGAACAGAAGAGAGGCTGGAAGGGATCTTGGAGGTCTTCTGGTTCCACCCCCTGCTCAGGCAGGAAAACCTATATCATTTCAGATAAGTGGCTGTCTAGTCCCTTAAAAACCTCCAGTGATGGAGCGCCCACGATTTCTGAAGGCAAGCTGTTCCACTGGTTAATTGTCCTCACTGTTAGGAAGTTTCTTCTTAATTCCAGGTTTGATCAGTTTCCAATCACTGTTTCTTTTCCTGCTGTCTGGTGCTTTGGAGAATAATTTGACCCCCTCTTCTTTGTGGCAGCCCCTCAGTAGAGTAACTAAAAGTGGAAGCAGAAGCCAGCAGCTTCACTACTCCAGGGAGAGCTTACAGCTAACCAGCAGCTAGTAAAGCACCTTCACCACCCCTCAAAAAAAATGGCAAAGCCAGCACTTCAGCAGCAGTTCAGAACAGCAGCTGACAGTAACTGAAGGCAATTAACTTGAAGGTGGCTAAACGGTAGCTAAAGATCTTGTTATATACTTAGTCAACGAATGAAAACATAATTGTTCATAGGATTGTTTAGGAATTAGATAAACACATTGGCATATTCGTAAGTATAGTAGGTTGGTGATGTTATTAAAACCTTTTCCCAGTGCCTGAAGACTGTGGAAGTCTGTATAGGACAGAACAGGTTGAAATTGAATCTGGGGAAGACAGAGTTACTGATTATCCATTGGGGTTTTCTGTCTGCTCCAGTGGTGTTTCTTGATGGGGAACCACTATCCATGAAAGAACAAGTCTGTTACTTGGAGTGTCTTCCTGGACTTGTGGTTCCTGCGAGAATAGCAGACCGCGGCTCAGGGGGCCCTTTGCTCATTTGTGGCCATAGCTGGGTCAGAAGAATCTTGCTACAGTAGTCCATCACTGCCTGTGATGGACTACTGTAACACATTCTCCATGATTTTTCTTTAAAGGCTACTTGGGAACTGAAGTTATATCAAAGAGCAGTGGCCCATATATTGGACAACGTTTCTTAGTAGGAGCATACTGTATTACACAAGTGCTGTGACCCCTTTCCTGGGGCTGTATTCTTCCATTGAAATCCGCCCAATTCCATTGATTATACTGGGAAAAGCTAGTAGGAGTTCCCCACTTTAGGGTGGTGAAGGGGGCCAGTGCTCAGAGGCACTGTTTCTTGGTGGCTGATCCTTTGTAATGGCCTTCTAATGGACACCAGGTTAGCTCCTACTTTAACAGTGTTGCAGAAGCAACTCTGAATGGAGCTTTTCTGGGCAGCCTTTGGACTACTGTTGGGCTACTTCTTAAGGCTATCTGCATATGTTATGTATTGTCTTTGATCTGATTGTGGATGCTTTGTGTTTTCTATTTGTGTGAACCATCAAAAATTCTTCAGGATTATGCAGGACAAATAGACAGAGCGTACTGGTAGAAATATGTGAATTGAAAACTCTTATTTAGAAAATGCTTGACAGTTTCTTGTATCTTGTGATGAAATACAGTATTTCTGTATTTCTGCATTATGAAAATGAATGAAAATAAAATTTATATTGACGGTTGAATCTGACATTTTGACATCATTTTCATCTTATCTATATTTCTCTAAGAAGATAGTGTAAAAACCAACAGATTGGAAATTGCATAACAATTAAGGCTATTTCCTTGTAATTTGTTTGTAAGAGCATTTGGTTGCTGTATTTTTCACTATATTTTTAAACAGTTTTTGTACAAAATCTGCCTTATCCAAAATACTTCCTCATAACGTGCTTATCAAAGGTGGAATTCTGTTGAAGTGCCACAGAAAATCAAGCTAATAAAATCCCAAGTTTGAGATGTCTTCAGAAATTAGTGATACCAGAAAGAATTCCTTAGTTCTTTCATTTTTTTTTTGTCCGAGAACTTTCAATGGATGTTTTATTGGAAATTTCTCTGAAGTTTCAGGAAAAGTTCCCTTGGAAGTTCTTTTCTTTTTGATTCTCCACGGAGTTGTAACCATTTGTAGCAGTTCCTCTTACAAAACAAGATATTAAAAAACCAGGAAATTTCATTTGTGCTTAAGTTGTTCTTAACCTCTAAATTAAGTCTGCCTTTAAAACAGTAATACTCACCATTTTAATTCTTTTCTTTTAGTACATTGCAAAGATAGGGAACCATTTGGTGGCTGAGATTGTACTCATATAGTGAGAGGAGCAAGATGGCTAAAATGGGCAGATTAAAGATGCAAATCACCAGGAATGGACTGGGGGTTTTGTTTTTCATTTTAGAGCTGGAATTCTAAGATTCTCTTAAAATAATCTGAAGCCAAGGCTTCCATCTTAATATGTTCTTCCTAAATATGGGAAAGAACTGGTCACCACTAGTTTTTAACACCAATGGTCAGAGCAGGCTGTAGGGTCGGTAGAAAGGGGGCTCATATATCACAGCTTTGGCTCACTTCTGGAATATTATTGGCTGATGAATTGACACTAAGAGTTTAAAAAGAGACCGGAATTATATTCTTTGTGAAATCATTTGCCTAGGCCAGGGGTAGGCAACCTTGGCTCTTTTATGACTCATGGACTTCAACTCCCAGAATTCCTGACCCAGCCATTGCTAGGGGGAAAGAAGTCTTGAAGTATCTCTACTGCTTTTCCTATTGAGGATCAAAGAGGATCATATGTCACTTATAGAGTTGTTTCAGTCCTGAAAATCCTTTTCCTTCCCAAATCTTGATTTTAATTTGGTTTGCCTAGTTTTTTGGAAAAAACAACAACCCCAAACCATAAATATTTATGTAACCCAATTATATAATCAGAAACTCAGTCCCGAGTGTAATACAGTGGTAGAGGACACAATTACATCAACGTGATTTATTTTAATTAATGGAAAATTCTGTTATTTTGGCGGGAACCTAAGATGCAGTTTTCTTTTCATTTAAAGATAAAAAAGATTTTCTTATTTTGTGTCTCCCAGCTAGTAATAGTGTATTCATATTTTTTTTTCCTATTGGGAGTGAAAGAAGGGGGTTTATTATATGAGGTGCCTTATTCAGAGTCATTCCTACAATAATGTTTGTCATATCAGGAGACCAGTACAAAGGGATGCTTTTTACTACATTTTACAACAGTTCTAATTCCATTGTATAACTTTCTTTTTCATTCACTATGTCCTTTCGAGGTTCATAATATCTGTAATCATAATTAGACATTTAATACTTTTTACATGTGTTCTCTAGGATCTAAACTTACATCTTTAAAAATCAGATTTTTCTTTTTGTTCATATATTTCTGTTGATGGATAAACACAGTGGCAGATTTTAGAAAAACAATTCCTGTAACATTTAGCCTTAAGACTTTTGAGAATAATGGAAGCGAAGTGCAGGGAGTGAGCAAGACATAATTTCTAATAGGAAGCAAAACATTGTATTTAGTCACCGCCTGGGTAACTAAGTCATTATAACCCTGAAGGAATCTTGTAGCACCTTTTCTGACTAATGCATTATATTAAAAGGTTATACCTTTTAATAGCACTTGTTAGTTGGCAGAGGACTTCTAGAGTCCTCCTGTTTTTTTTTTTTTTTTTTTGTAACAATAGACAAACAGTACAGCTCTCCTCCTACACTAATTAGGAATAGAGAACTTGTAGCTTTCAGAGAGTTACTAAATCATGACTCACAACATCTTTTTCCAGGGGCCATCCAGTTGAAGGTTCTGGGAATTGTAATGCAGCAGCATCTGGATGGAGGTCCACAGATCCTGACAGCTCCCCACAGTCTCTTGAGTTGCTCTGATAGCTTTGTAATTGGAGCAGTATCTTGATGATATCACACATTTCCTTATAGACTTCAAGTAATGCACAGCAAATATAACACTAAGGGATGTGAAATTACAGCAAATTAAGATGAGTTTTGGATGGTTTTTCTATTCTCCCCTCCTCCTCGATACTGAGAAGCTGTAGCTTACATTTAAAAGGGGATGTGTTTGGTTACACATAATTATGTGGGCGTTTTTTTTTAATTGAAAATTTTTAAATTTTACAAAACAATACAGTTCCTTTCCCCGAGCCCCCCCAACCCTCCCATACCCTCCCCAGACCTTCCCAGAGCTGAATACAGGCTTAATTAAAATTTTTCAAAAAATCTTAAAACAGATATAAACCATTAACAAGTCAAAATACATTAATTAAACAAATTGTGAAATAGTTAACAATAATATATATATATAAAGACAAAAATACAAGGAAATACAAGAAAATAGGATGAAAGAAAAAAGAAAAAAAGAAAGTAAAAAAAGAAAAAAAATCTATAAAATATCTTAAATTTTAAATATAAGTTATTGAAAAGCTAAATAATATTTTTTTATATCCAACTTATGTTGTATAAAGTCTATCCATTTTTTCCATACCAAAAAATACTTCTCTTGCGATTGGTCTTTTAAGAAAGCCGAAATCTTTGCCATTTCCGCCAAATAAGAAACTTTAAAAAACCACTCTTGCAAAATAGGCAAGGATTCCTTCTTCCAACATTGCCCTACTAACAACCTTGCCGCTGTAATTAAATTTAACATCAATATAGTCTCTTTAGTATCACAATCAGAAACAATACCTAACAAAAACAATTGTGGGGTAAATTTTACCCTTCTTCTAAAAATTCTTTGGATATTCCACCATATCTTAATCCAAAAAGCTTTTATATTTTTACATGACCACCAGATATGATAATAAGTAGCATCCAAACATCCACATCTCCAACATTTAGGCTGTAAGTCAGGATACATACGAGACATTTTTTGTGGATCAAGGTGCCATCTATAAAACATTTTGTAAAAATTTTCCCTTAAATTTTGGGCTTGTGTAAATTTAACATTCCTCACCCAAATAATTTCCCAGGTATCTAATAAAACCGGTTCATCAAAATTTTGTGCCCATTTAACCATACATTCTTTAATTAATTCTGCTTCTGAATCCAGTTCTACTAACACCCCATAGATTCTCTTAATATGGGTTCGTCTTTGATCTTTTATTTGTTTTAATAAATTCTCATCTTCTCTAAGCAGACCCACATTACGATCTATCTTCCACCTCTCCACTATTTGCCTATAATGAAACCATGAGTAAATAATATTTTCTTGTATTAAATCTTCCAAAGATTTTAATTGCCAATTTTTACCATCCCATCTAAGTAATTGTACATAAGAAACGCTATCCATCTTAACTCCTCTCCTTATCCCTTCTATCGCATGCCCATAATGGAATTTTAAAATCACTTCTATAATATTTCCTCCAAACCCGAAGTAAAGAAATCATTATAATATGAGATTTAAAGACCCTATCAACCTTTTTATTAAAAATTAAATAGGCATGCCATCCAAAAAGTAAATCCCAACCCTCCAAGAGGAGTATTTCTACATTTGTTAAATTAACCCAATCACTTATTAATGTTAAAACCACAGCATCATAATACAATTTCAAATTCGGTACCTTGAGTCCACCTCTCTCACGAATATCTTGTATAATTTTAAGTTTTACTCTTGGTTTTTTCCCTGCCCAGATAAATTTGTTAATACCTTTCTGCCATTCATTTAAATTAACCTCATTCTTTAAAATAGGTATCATTTGAAATAAAAAAAGAAACTTTGGCAAAACATTCATTTTAATCGCCGCAATTCTTCCCAAAAGAGATAACTGCAACTTCCCCCAATTTTCCAAATCTCTTTGAATATTGACCCACAGCCTTTCATAATTATTTTTGTACAATTTTGCATTAGAAACAGATAAAATAACCCCCAAATATTTTACCTTGTTAACAACCTCAAAATCTGTCAAATTAACCAAAATCTGCTTATCCAAATTGGTCATATTTTTAGGCAATATTTTGGTCTTATTGTTATTAATTTTAAAACCCGAAACCTGTCCATACTGATGTATCAATTGTAATAACTCTATTACAGAATAAGTAGGTTGAGATAAGGTAACCACCAAGTCATCTGCGAAAGCCCTTAATTTATATTCTTTTTTATTAACTTCTATTCCTTTTATTTGCTGTGATTCTCGAATTTTAATCAACAATATTTCCAAGGACAAACAGCAATGGTGACAATGGACAACCCTGTCTAGTCCCCTTCTCTATTGTAAACACCTCTGACAAACCTCCATTAACTATAAGTTGTGCCGTTTGCTTTTGATAAATAGCACCAAGAGCTTGTAAATTTTTTTCTCCAAAGTTCATTTTCTCAATTAATCTTAACATAAATTGCCAATTCAGCTGATCAAAAGCTTTTTCAGCATCTAAAAATATCAATCCTGCAGAAACTTGATTATTTTTATCTAAATATTCTAATAAATTAATAATTTGTCTAACATTATTCTTCATGTACCTTCCAGTTATAAAACCCGTTTGATCCGTATGTATTACATGATACAAAACCCTCATAAGCCTGTTAGCTAAAATTTTTGAAAAAATCTTGTAGTCTACATTTAAGAGAGATATAGATCTATAATTCTTTGGTAAAGTAAGATCTTGATCTTCTTTTGGAATCAAAGATATAAAAGCTCTACCCCATGACAGGGGAATCTCTGAACCCTGTAATATATTATTAAAGAGCTCACTTAAAGGTTGAATCATCTCTTGTACCAGGGTTTTATAATAAATAGATGTCAAACCGTCCGTACCCAGTGCCTTACCTAATTTTAATTCTTTAATTACTATCTCAATTTCCTCACTAGTAATCAAACCATTAATTTCTTGTTTGTGATCTTCTGTTAGTTTAGGAAAGTTAGCTTCATTTAAATAATTATCTATATCAGAAACCTGTACTTTAGTACTCATATATAATTTTTGGTAATAATCTAAAAAGGATTTCTTAATCAACTCCTTCTGATATACCAATTTACCATTATAATTTATTTTATCTATAGTTCTCTGTCTCTGCTTCTTTCTCAATTGATAAGCCAACCATCTCCCTGGTTTGTTAGCATTACAAAATGTATTTTGTTTCATATACAGTAAATTAGTTGCAGTTTGATCAGCCATCAACATATTAAATTGTGATTTGAGCAATTTTATAGATTCCTTAACCTTCTCATCTGTAGAATTTAAAATCAAAGCTTTTTCTTTTAATTTAATCTCATCTTCCAACTCCTTACGTTTCTGCATCTGCTTATGTCTATAAACATTATTCAATTGTATCAAATCCCCCGCATATAAGCTTTATCTGCATCCCAGACCATTGACATTGAAGTTCCCTTATGCATATTTAAAGCAAAATAATCCTTTAATTGCTCCTTCAATTTTTGAACATTTTTTTCTTGTCTAAATAGATTTTCATTCATCCTCCACGATCTCCTTTCCTCTTTTTCATCAACCAATTCCATCCAAACTGGACTGTGATCCGTCAATGTCCTGGGAAAAATTTTAACATTCTTTACCCTAAAATATAAATCCATTGTAATAAAAAAAAATCAATTCTTGAAAAAGATTGATATCTATCTGAAAAAAAGTGAAGTCTCTCTCCTCCAAGTTATGTTCACGCCAATAATCTCGCAGCTCCCAGTCCTCTTTCAAATCAAAAAAAGCTTTAGGTAATTTAGCCTGTTTAAAAGAAATAGAGGATCCTTTTTTATCTCTTTGTGTATCTAAAACACCATTCCAGTCTCCCATTAATATAATAGATCTGTAATCCAACAAAGTTAATTTTTGATGTAACAGTCTGTAAAATTGTTCCTGTTGTTGATTTGGTGCATACAGTCCCACTATAAGTACTTTCTTACCATACAAACCAACTTCAATCATAACATATCTCCCTTGAGAATCAGATTCTGCCAAACAGGCTGATAAGTTTTGCTTAACATAAATAACTACTCCCCCTTTTTTCCCAGGAGCAAAAGATACAAAATGAGATCCCAGACGAGCATTAACTAAATATTTTTGATCTTTAGATATAATATGTGTTTCCTGCAAGCAAATAATATCATTATTATGTTGCTTTAAATAATGAAAGATTTTCTTTCTCTTTTGAAGGGAATTGAGACCATTAGCATTCCATATCAGGAGCTTTACCATCTCCCTTAACCAGAAGCCTGGAGAAGACTGTTTGAAGATCTGCCATTGAGGAATGTGGTGCAGAACTCTTGGGTCTTGCTCCTCCCACAGGCACCGAAACAAACTCTTGGAGAACTTCTTTAACTTCTTTCTTCTGTTGTTCCTTTTCCTTACGTCTATGTGCTGCGCGAGTCATTCTTTGCTCTTTAATCTCTGCTTGTTGCAACCACTCCGCCTGTGACTTTCCAGCATCCATCAATACTACTTCTTCACACTGCTGTTCCACCTCTTTACCATCCAAGATTTTCTGCATCATAGGTGGTGGTGAGCCTGCTCCCAGGACCGACTTGTAAAACTCCTTTGCTTTAGAAACTGTATTAAGTCTATAACGCGTCCCCGCATGGCTCACAACAATACCCATCGGAATCTCCCATCTGAATGGCATCAATCTTTTTTTAAGTTCATTAGCTAAAAAAGCGAACTCTTTTCTCCTTCTTAAAATTTTGGATGGGATCTCCTTTAGAATAATGACATCTTGAGCAGCAATCTGAAACCTCTTATTGTAAAAAGCTTGTATAATTTCATTACGCAGAGATCTCTTCCCAAAATAAATCACCACATCTCTTGGTAAATTTCTTTGCTTTGCACCCAAGAGTTAACTCTAAATATTTTTTCAACTTCTCTGAGTATTTCCTCTTTCTCTCTATTCAAAATAGCAGCAAAGTCATTTACCACAATCTCTCTCAAGTCTTGCTGCATGTCTTCTTTCAGGCCTCTGATTCTTAAAGCATACTCCATCTCTCTGTACTGAGACATAACAATGTCATCTTGTGAAATTTCCATCTTTTTTTCCATGCCTTCAAATTTGTCTTCCAAAATAACCACCTTATCTGCCACCTCTTCCACTCTAGAATCCAACTTCTCAACCACAGAAGCAAGTCCTGTTAAGGCCATAACTATATCTTGCCTCAAAATAGTGTTATTCTGCTCTAAAAGCTCCTTCATTTCCCCTCTGATTTGAGCTACAGCATTTCCCATTATATCTTTCATATCTTGTACCGTTATTGCTGGCAAAGGAGGAGAGGGTGGTGGTGTGGCTTTGGGTTGTTGTGCCGGTAAAATCGCAGGAGAAGAAGCCACCTTAGGTACTGTAGAAGTTGCTTGCCTCTTTGAAGCCATTTTCAAAAGGAAAAAATCTTGTTTCTTCTTTCCTCCTTCTTTGAAAAAAAGAAAAAATAAAAGTCCCTTGAAAGGAAAAAAAAATAACAAAGGAGAGTTTAACAAAAGAAAAAAAAAATCTTCCCAAAACACAAATCCACCTTAAGAAAAAATTTAAAGAAAAAAAACCATCTAATCCATAACATTCCGTTTCACTCACTTTTTTTTTCAAGAAAAAAACTTTACGATCGCCATTTTAGTTTCACTCTCCACGGAAGAAAAAACGAAGAAAAAATAGAAAAAGAAAAAGAAATAAAGGTCAACCTTTCAAACTAAAGTCCAAATGAAATCCAATAAGAAAAATCCTTTATCCAACTCTGTCCGCTTTAAAAATAACTCACCCGGTCCCTTTAAGTGCGGAGGTGGTAGCGGCATTTTGCTTTGTTCCCGAAGGAACAAAGACAGCTGGGAGGCGGAGGCAACCCGAACTCCAAGGGAGCTCTCTTTTCACCCCCAAGGAAAAGTTCCTGGGGGGTTCAAGAGGCTCTACCTCTATTCAGGTGATGCTCCCCTCCCCCCCTTTGCCCGGGAGGGAGGTTTTGAGCCACGGAACAGCTGGTGCCTGCTGTTCTCTGCGGTTCTCACGCTTTCCCAGGAGGACGGCTACAAAGTAGCTGCCATCACCGACACTAAACCACCGGAAGTACCGGCATTTTTTTTTTTTTTTGTCAAGGCTGGCTTTTGTGATTTTAAGAACTCTGCTGCCCTGCTGTTCGCAGCTCAAGAAATGGTATAATCTGCTCTTGCTTGGAATTCTTCCATCCTTTAATCTAGTAAAAGCTTGTTCCTTCGACTAAACCAGCAGATCACCAATTAAGTTTATTTTGTTGTTACTATTAAAGCAAGGGTCCCCAACCACCGATCTGTGGACCAGTACCAGGCCGCAGCATGCAGCAACTGGGCTGCACAAACAAGCAAAGCCCCATCCGCGAGATGCAGGCAGCACACAAAACCACGCCCCCTCCGGTCCATGGAAAAAACTCTCTCCACGGAACCGGTCCCTGGTGCCCAAAAGGTTGGGGACCTCTGTATTAAAGGACATAAGATGGCCATTCTGAGGCTTGTACAATAAAAATTATTCTGTATTTATACTTTTTTTTAAGATCACCAACTGCATTCTTTTCTACTACTAATAAGTTAGGAAAATCACTCGTACAAATTCATTACCATTAATGTTTATATACCACTCTGTTATTAAAACAGTAGCTAAAGTGAGACTCCAGCTTTCCAGAATCATTTATTGAACTGATTATTAACTTCCAAGGGAGAGGAAGAATACATGGGGGGGGAACAAACTAAAATTGAACAACTTTGAAGAATGAACCATACAGGAAAATCAGCCCAATTTAATGCTACAGTGGAAAAAAACAGCTCACATCGATCCTAATCCTCTAAATCTACCCCCCCCCCCGGCTTATTTTGTCCAGATTAGGATGTTAGATTGTTCTATATCCATGAGAACAGAATCCTCAGTGGTCTATTGTGACTTCAGAGAGATCATAATGACTTTTTGCTGGATTCACATCAAGATGAATTGATTGAGTTGGTACACTAGATGATCTGTCCAGATGACTGTCTACCCGTCTCCTTCTCTGACAGTGACAGGGAGGCTTCCTTCAATTTTACACAACAGGAATGATTGATGGAGTTCAGATTGCGTGTCAGACATAACATCAGGTAAAGAGGTAGTCATGAAAGTCATAAACCTGCCTGATCATTTGGTGCAGTGTATTCATAGGTAAAAATACTTACTGATCCTTGGGTAATAACAGGGAAAGCAGCAGAAGAAATAGATACAATCTTAATTAATATGAACTGTGAAGGTGGATCAATCAGGTTGATTATTAATAACAAATGGGTGTTGAAAGAGGGAAAACATATTACCGTGATCATGATTTTTCCTTTTTAGAATGGAAAAAGAGTCATAAACATATCATTTTAGGAGTGGTGTGTATTGTTTCAGTTTCAAACACACACAGTTGTTAGGTGAAATTAGCAGTTTACTCAAGGCAGACAAGGAAAGGAATATAAATCAAAACAGAGTCTCTGGACAAGAAAGCTTGCCAGAGTGGTTTTGCTTTCAACAGGTACATTCAGAGGAGTAGTCAAAATCCAGTCCAAAGTTCAGAAAGTCAAGTCAGGGTTGTCAACCAAGGTCAGAGTTTTACAAACAAGATTCACAAGAATGACAGAAAATCACATGGTTGTTTCCAACAAAGTAACATGGGTCAGGGTTGCCTCTTAAATCAGGTTGCACCTAGCTGTCTTTAATCAAGTTACTGTCTTCCTTGAGCATCTTTGTTCTGCTCTCACTCTGCTTTCCAATGATGTATCCTTTCTAAAGTGCTTGAGAACAGTTTCTTGGCTGAAACCAGATTCCCTGAGGGTCATGTATTAAGAACTATATGAGGTTGTTTAATGCTTTTTTGGATGCTTGATATTCCATCCCACTATTTCTTTTCCTTATTAGCCTGGCTTTACCCTTTGTCCATTGGATCAAGCTGTAAGATCTGAGTTTCAGGAGATCTGGCAAGTTTAGTTATTTGTTTAATGATTTAATTGAAATTTAGCATAATTAGGTATGTAACTTTATAGCATTCTTTTGAAGCATTGATTAATTTGGAACAGGTTCTTGTGAAGAATTGGGCACTAATGGCATTTATTCTGAAAAAGCTATTGGTGATACTTAGTCTTATGAAGTTTTATGTAATACTTGAGGCATTTTTAATAAACAGTTAAGCATACTTGTAGATAATATGAATCTAGCAATTAGTACTGTTGCTTAATGGGTTATAAACTTCAGAGGTTCTGTTGATCACTTGATTTTGAAGACTCAATAGCAGTAGGCTTTTGCTATAATGAGCAGTGTTACAGAAATTGTGGATTAGTCAGTATGCTTATTATAAAGCAAATAACAGTATGAACTTAATTGGCTAAATCTAAGCAGTGAAAAGATTGCTTGCTAGATATACCAAATCATTTACCAATACAGTTTTCTCAGATATAAGGTATCTGTGAGAGGGGAAGACAATTTTTTTAAAATACATAGAAAGACATTCCTTCCATTAAAAAGAGTGGGTTATGTCCTTAATTCAGGTACCATATGTGAACCCAGTGTATTTTGAAAACAGGCTGTATATAATAAGTTAGATGGATGGAAGATCAGAGGAAAAAGTTATCACACAGGTTTCTTAGTAGAATGCCTGGGTACCCACAGTTCCACTAGATGGTGCCCTTTGACTTACAAAATATTTTTTCTAAAATTTAAAAAGACTCAAATTTCCATTTCTTACAAGTTTTATGTGTTTTCACATAAGATTTGGTTAGATTCAGCCATTGTAGTTCAATACTTTTCATTTTTTTAAAAAAAGAAATGAATTATTATTGGCATCTCTTGTGCCGTGAGAAATTGCAAAAGGGTGTCTGCCATTTCAAAAGTTCACTGATCTCAACCTAAAGGAAAGAGCTACATCTATGTAGGCTTTGCAGTACTTGTACATCTCAGCTACCGGGTAGTGGAAAAGAACGGGGTACATTGACAGTGTAGCTTTGTTCAGAAATGATCTCCCTAAACAAATTAACCTATTTTCCATTTCACTGCTGCCTGTAGCCACACCATATTTTGCACTGATTATGTGGAAAGCAATCCAAGTCTGCCTTCCCAGAAATATTAAGGATCCCAGTCAGTACCAGGTGGTATGGAAAGAGGAGATGGCAGAGTTGAGGGAGCTTCTTGTGTCACCAAGTTCAATCTTCTGTTTCAAGTAGGAATCCAGACCGCCTAGGAGAGGAAAATGTCCATCTTCTACATGAGTGCAGAAAATAGAAAAGAGCTTTGCAACTCTATGACTAATTGGTTCCAGGCAATTTCCTTTGGGCTCAGAGATGGGAGAGAAGTTAAGCAAATTTTCTTGGCTATTTATGAGAAGAAAACAGTTGTTACCAGTTAGCCTTTTTTCTTTTGCTATTTGTTAACAAATATTTTGTTATTTTCTCTATTGATTGGAAGATAGGAAAAGAACAAGGCAATGTAATTATGATATTAATTTGAATATTATATTGATTTCATCACATGTATGATCATTTTGCTATTCCATCTATGATTTTGCTTTTCACCATCTTGGTGCCTTCCTGATGTATGTTAGATTAACACCCCAGAGTTCTGAAGGAGCTGGCAGATGTTATCTCAGAACCATTGTATGTTTAAAAAAATATTGGAGCACTGGGGAACTACCAGAGGATTGGAAAATAGCTGATGTGGTTCCATCTTCAAAAAAAAAAGGGGGAAACCACATAGGAAACTACAGATCAATCAGCATAACATCAATAGCTGAGAAGATACTGGAAAAAAATAATCAAAAAACAGATCTGTGAACATCTAGAAACAAATAAAGTTATAACTAGGAGCCAGTACGGGTTTGTTAAAAACAGATTATGCAAAACCAATCTTATTTCATTCTTTGACAAAGTGACTAAATTAGTAGACCAGCGAAATGCTGTTGACATAGTATATTTAGACTTCGGCAAGGCATTTGACAAAGTAGACCACAAGCTAGAAAAATGTGGGATAGACAGCATCACCGCCATATGGATTTGTAACTGACTGACAAACCATACTCAACAAGTAATCCTTAATGGTACTACATCTACACGGAGGGAAGTAAGCAGTGGGGGGGTACCACAAGGTTCTGTCTTAGGCCCAATACTCTTCAATATCTTCATAAATGACATAGATGAGGAAACGGAAGGGGAACTCATCAAATTTGCAGATGACACTAAGTTGGCAGGAATAGCCAATACCCCAGAAGACAAGCTCAGGATCCAAAAAGATCTTGACAGACTTGAACAGACCCTATCTCACAAAGTGAAATTTAATGTGGAGAAAAGCAAGGTTTTGCATCTGGGCAGGAAAAACTAAAGGTACAAGTACAGATTAGGTGAAACCTGGCTCAAAAACAGTAACTCTGAGAGGGACCTTGGAGTCCTAGTGGACGATCACTTAAACATGAATAAGCAGTATGTGGCAGCAGCCAAAAAAGCTAATACAATCCTGGGAAGTTGAAAATACCTAGAAGTATTAAGTTTTGGAAGGGCAAGTATTCTTTAACCATCATTACCACTAATAGTATTAACTCACTTTGGCCAATCTATGGAAAAAACCCACAGTGGACAAGCTATAGCTGCTGTTGCTATCACAAAACCATCTCATCTCAGAGAAGCAAATCCCTATCCCTATCTACATTTTGCAAAAAAAACGTGTGTTTCTCCCATCAGGAGGGAATGGACTGTTTAAAAACTAGTGGAGGAAGCACATATGAAATAAAGAACATGTAGCTGTTGCCCATTATCCCAATATAAAATTGAAGTATGATATTTTACAAGGAGAGATCATTAGTAGGCTACAAAGTAACCATGGTAGAACATTTTTCTTTAGGTAGGTATGTTTCCAAACTGCTTGTACTTAGAAATTGTGTATATTTTTATTTTAAAAACCCTCAGTGCTTCAGTAAAGAACTTTTAAAGGTAAAATTAAATACTTCTAGAACAGACTATTTAATTTTTTAGAAAATTTATATGGCTGCCCAACTCACTAATGGTGACTCAGAGACAAAAAACTCAAAATACAAAACCCTGATTGATTTCTAACCTCTGTTATGGCTTTCCATAATTCTTATGGCAGAAGCACCCTAGATTTTTCAATCATCACAGAAAAAAATCAGATACTTTTGCCATTTAGTTGCCAATATCCAGAAATGCTTTAGATTATAAGTATAGGTAGTCCTCGACTTATATCACATTTGAGCCCCAAGTTTTTGTTGTTAACTGAGACATTTGTTAAATGAGTTTTAACCCATTTTATGACATTTCTTGCCACAGTTGTTAAGTGAGTCACTGCAGTTGATAAGTTAGTAACCTGGTTATTAAATGAACCTGGCTTCCCCAGTGACTTTGCTTGGTTGCAAAAGGTGATCACATGACCCTGGTACACAGCAACAGTCATAAATATAAACCAGTTGCCAAGCATCTGAATTTTGATCATGTGATCCTGGGAATGCTGCAAAGGTCATAACTGTGAAAAACGGTCATAAATCACATTTTTCAGTGCCGTTGTAACTTTGAATGATCATTAAACAGACTGTTGTAAGTTGAAGATTACCTGTATCTTCCTTGAATGAACATCAGGCTGGACGGGATTTCTGGGCACTAGAGAAAGAATATGGAAGCAGATGGGCCAATTGCTGACATATAGGTGTGGACGTCCAACTTGCCTCTGGGTAGCCCATACTTTTTTAAGGGAAGAAGTTCTAAGGTTGCCTAGATATAGAAGTTACACAAGTTCTTCTGGGCCTTTTTAATGTCTTGAGTTTCTTGCAGTATTATAAAGGCACAGAAAGAACAGGAAAAGAACATGAGAAATCAATGATTTGATAATGACATAAAAGAACAAAGAACAAAGAGTAATGAATTCAGAACGAAAATCTTATAGACAAGTTGTTGCATAAGGCTCTTTTCCAGTTTCTATGTCTCGGTTGTTTTCTCAGTAACGGTATCTTATGCCATTCAATATAGTTGTAGAATTTAAGGTTATAAAATGGGTAACTGCATAGATGGTCATGTTGTTATTGGCAGTGAGACAGTCTAATTATCTTTCCAGTCATTTTTCAATTTGGTTTGTTTTTTCTTACAACAATTTAATAAGCCGATCTTCAGAGCTGTGTCACAAATACAGATAATGCTTTGTTTTTGCCTTTTTTGGTTATTATTCTTAGTCATTTCTTATGTTTAATATTCCAGATAATAAACCCATAAGTAAAACTACAGCTTCAGTATAGCAACAATATAGGATAATATTTGCTGTTTATAGGATCTTCCTGAGATCCAGCATAATTTGAGGTTTTTACTTGCTCAGAAAACAGATCAGATTAATTTCTTCTCTAAAAAAATTGAAACAGAACTAGGGGAAATGGCAGGAAAAATGAGAACTGGGAACATGTAAGGTAAGCCATAAGCAGTGTGCCTTAGCCAACATGCATCGGATGGATTTGGGCTACAATTCTGAGAATTTGGAATGTTGTAGTCCCAGCCCATATAGGAGAGAGAAAAATGGCTGAGCAAATATATAATATTATTTCCTAAATTATACAGAACAAAGTAGCTAAATTTATCTGGTGTCATATGCTAATAGTACATAATTTTCTAAAAGTTCTCTTTAAGATTGTAACATAATGTAAATTTCAGTTCTTTCAGCCAGTTATTTTCCCATTGTTCCGGCTGTACGTTATAACCAGCATTTTTAGCCCACTGAATCATGCATTCTTTCAATTGTTCTTCTATTTCAAATTTCAATAAAGGTGTACACATTTTTGCAATTACATGTTCATAATTTGTTCACAGTTTTATTTCAAGGTCAATCTTAACAATGTTCAATATCATAAACTTTTTTGTCTACCTTAAATCTTTCAGATAACTATAAATAAGAAACATACCATTCATATTCGTCATTCTTCTCAATCTTAAAACCCATTTTGTTTATCATTTCTATTTGATTCTCTATTTTCATGTTTTGTTATCATTTTCATATTTTGTTTGTTAGTCTTAAAACTTACTAATATACCAAAGTCTTTTAGTTTTCCATTAGTGTTTCAATTCCCTTTAAAAGATCTTTCAAAACCAACATCAAATCATCTGCAAAAGCCATTAATTTATACATTCTTTTTTAATCTTTACTCCCACAATCCTCTCATCTTGTGCTACATCTTTATTCAATATTTCAAGGACAAAAATAAACAAGAGAGGAGATAGTTGGCATCCCTGTCTTGTTCCCTTTTGTATCTCACAAGGCTTTGTTAGATCTCCATTAACAACTGTTTGAGCTTTCTGTGCAGTATCTTTTTTATAAAGTTCTCTCTTCAAGTTCATATCTTCCAAAACTTTGAGCAAAAAGACCTGTTCAAATTCTCAAAAGCCTTATCTGTGTCTAAGAAAATCAATGTGACTTATTTTTCATTATGTTCCTCCAAGTATTCCAAAATATCCAACACATTTCTAATATTGTCCTTTAAATGCCTTTTAGATAAAAAGCCACATTGATCCTCATGAATAAATTCTTGCAGAATTGTTTTCAGTCTATCAGCCAGAATCATCGTAAACAACTTGTAGTTATTATATAATATTGAATAACGATATCAACCTACAGTTTCTTGTTAAAGTCAAATCTCGTCCCTCTTTAGATACTAATGCTACATTGGCCACTTTCCAGCTTTGTGGCATCTTTCCTCCCTGTAAATTAGAATTAATCGTATTTTTTAAGGTTGTAAAAGTTCATCCTCAAAACATTTATAATAAGAACTCAGGAAGCCAGCTGTTTATCTTTTTGCTTTTATCTTTTTTATAGCTTCACAAATTTCACATTGTTACAGGACCATTCATAATAAATTTTGTTTCTTTACATGCTCATCTATTTTCTCCAGAGAAATGTTTTGCCTTTCATAAAAATTAGACTAACTGTGATGAAATGCTTTTTTAATAGCCACATTATCCATTACTATTTCATTCTTGTAGTTTCAGTGTACATTTCTTTTCTTTTCCTTTTTACTGTTGATGGGCCAACCATTTCCTTGGTTGCTTTGCAAACGTAAAAGGTGTTTTTTTTTTTTTTTTTAACATAGTGAAGCAGTGTTACTTCTAACATTCTGTGATGTTAGAAGTTCCTGTGATAAAGGAACATTCTAAATGTTCCTTTATCACAGTGTTTCTCAACCTGGACAATTTTAAGGCATGTGGACTTCAACTCCCAGAATTCCACAGCCATTGCTGGCTGTGGCATTCTGGGAGTTGAAGTCCACATGCCTTAAAATTGTCCAGGTTGAGAAACACTGTGATAAAGGAACACTTAGAATGTAAAGAGTGTGTAAAGAGGTGTTACACGGGCTTTGGAGAATCTCTCTGTGTCTTTTCTCAGCACCAAATAGAGCTGTTCATGCAAATCTCCACCTTAGTGTGTTCATTGTGGGCTTAAACAACGCTGGGTACAGACCCAGTCTTGGATTGCGACAATAGTAGTTCATTTTTATTTCTATTTTTTTACTGTTAACATAGATAGCTGTCATTATAAAATCTTAAATTTTGATGAGAAATATCCAAACCATTTTATGGTGGAATGTAATTTCGATTCTCAGGACGGAGAATCTGCATTCCATAGAACAAAGAGACAACAAAACTTACAAAAAATATTCCATAGTTTGGCCAGGAGAAAGAGAGTTAAGGAGGATCCTCCTTAGCAATCCTCAGAGTTTATCTATAGTGATGCAAATAGTTGCTTTATTTTGATAAGATTGATGTCAGGCCCCAAGAACCAAGACAGACCCATGGAGCTACTTCTGAGCAGTTTCCTTTACTGTTCCTCACCTGTGGACAGAAATCAAGGAACTACCAAAGCAGAAAACCACACCCCTACCAACACTGGCAAAGTAGTGCAGCATATAAACAGGGAGTAAATCTCACACTCATAGTACTGATAAGCAAGCCAACAACCAAACTCAGCATCAGGGACTTCACAATTCAAGCCTCAGTTACATACGTATATTCCATGGATCTCACTTCAGCTTTTTTGTTTGTTTGTTTTAATTGCCTCCAAATGTTGTAAATGTAAGGATTGGCCATAAAGTCACTTTTTCATAATTTCATAAAAAGTCACTAAACAAGGACTACTTGCACATCATTTTAGACTCTCCTGTTCCCCTAGAGTGAGAAAGAAACATTTAATTAACCTTTGTCTCAGTCATATTTCACTTAATCTGTGAAGTTTGCGTAAATAACACTGTAATAATCTTTTACAGAAAGTAGCTTCCCAGTTCACCAAAATAACACTTTTTATCTACCCAGATAATTGCTATTTGGTAAGTTTCCTGTTTTTTTGCAACAAGATAGTGTCTTCTTTCATCAAAGTTTTATTTATCATCCAAGACCAAGCAAAAGAAAATGACCAGCAGTTAATTGATTGAGTGATTGATTATGTGCCATAATAGATAGTTTTCTGTATGAAAACCAGTAACATAATAAATATAATAAAAGAGGCTTTTTTAAGTCCAAGAACATTCTGAAATAATTAACAGGTAATGAATGATTAGTACAATAGCTTGAGAGAGGAACCAAGTGGCATCTAACAGCTATAGCTATTGATAGAAATTTTACAGCCTTCTTAGAGGTTTCTGAAGAATGGTCATCTAAAAGAAGGATAATGATCTTCCAATTACAATGGCAATTAAATTTGTTAACAATTAGAAATATTGTTATATCACCATTGGATGTACACTGGTCATTATATTATAATAGATTCTACTTCCATGTCTAAACAAAGACATACATATTTATTTAATTAATAAAAACAAATACAACATTCATATGAAAGTTTTATATATCTACCAGTTCTTGTCATAATAAGTAGGAGCCCAGTTTGGAGCAAAGTAAATTGTTTTCTGTGAATGGCACAGAACCTTAATTTAATTATCTAGGAGGAGACTGGGAAAGGGAACTATAAATAGTGTAGGAAACGTTGGTTCTATTGTTTGGGATATCTAGATCCAAAATCATCGGGTTTTATTTATTTATTATTTGAGCTCTCAGTTCTGCTTGTCCACAACTTTTCAGTTGATCACCAAGGCTGATAGATTATTAGTAAGCAATTTCTTCTTCCCCTTCCCTTCCCCTTCCCCTTCCCCTTCCCCTTCCCCTCCCCCTCACCCTTCCCCTTTTCCTTCCTTCCTTCCTTCCTTCCTTCCTTCCTTCCTTCCTAACTTGAGAATCTCAAGGTAACCTGAGGATGGTTTCAAACAGTTGATATTTTTTTTCCTATGCAAATGCAATAACCATTATTTAATGCAAATAAAATACTTGGGGATCTGCATAGATAATACCTTTAGTAAATTATTATTGGTATCTCCGTAACAGTGTTTGATTCGGACTTTGCTAAGCTGTGCTTTATTTCATTGGCTGTTTGGAATCTGAGAATTTAAACGTTTCTGATGACATAGGTATAGCTATTCTATAATAATTGCTTTCTATAGTGAAAATTGGATTTGCCTCTATTGCCAAAGAAAAGTAAATTTACTTTTCATTTACATAGTTTAAACATATCTGTGGCATTTTATATCATTGTAACTTGAAGACAAAAATAACTGAGAAGGAAGTGTAGGGCACTCCAGCATACTTAATGCATTTTTCTTTTCTGAGAACAAACTCTTTCTTAAAGAAGGAATGATTTTGATTTGGTTCCAAGATTATACCTAAGCCATATTGTATGTTGTGTGAAGTGAGGCATGGGACTTTATGCATAGTGCTTTATGACTTAGTATTTTACATCCCAGCCACTTTTGCTTGTTTGACACACTGAAATTAAAGCAAACTGGGCCATAGCACCATATATGAACATAATAAACATAATAACTCTTTTACGACTTGTGGACTTCAACTCCCAGAATTCCTGAGCCAGCTGTGCTGGGAGTTGAAGTCCACGAGTCATAAAAGAGCCAAGGTTGCCTACCCCTGAACTAGACTATGTGACCTTGCATAAAATACTGGCTTTTTAAATCAACAGCTAAGCTGAGTGATCCGCATCTTTTTCTTAAACGTGATGCCAGCATGCTCCAAAGCCAGCACATACCTTCATTATTATGTTTATTTATAATAATTTCTCCTCTCCCATGCAGAGCCGTTTTTGCAAAATAAATGAGGGCAAAACTGCAATTAAGTTATTTTTTGGAACTGTGTCTAGATGCCAAGAAAACGGCTAAAAGTAGTTTGAGGTGGTAGACAACATTCTGGGAGACTAGAAGTAATGATGAGGAACATTGCTAAACGGCTGCTGGAATTGGGTATATCTAGTTTAACGAAGAGAAGGACGAGGGGGGACATGATACAGTATTCCAGTATCTCAGTGGCTGCCACAAAGAAGAGGAAGTCAAGCTATTTTCCAAGGCGCCTGAAGGCAGGACAAGAAGCAACGGGTGGAAACTAACCAAAGAGAGAAGCAACCTAGAACTAAGAAGAAACTTCCTGACAGTTAGAACAATTAACCAGTGGAACAACCTGCCTCCAGAAGCGGTGAATGCTCCAACACTGGAGATTTTTAAGAAGAGACTGGACAACCATTTGTCTGAAATGGTATAGGGTTTCCTGCCTGAGCAGGGGGTTGGACTAGATGACTCCAAGGTCCCTTCCAACTTTACTACTACTACTACTACTACTATTACTATTATTATTATTATTGTTATTATTATTATTAAATGGGTGTTTGAGATCAGCCATGCCTAACATGCCAGATATTTTGTGCAAATACCCTTAACATGTTATCAAAAATCCAAATGAGTCTGTTGCCCAAAACATTTGGAGATCTTGGATTTAGCTGTGGTCTATTTTTTGGATGGGTTTGTACCTGAAGCTAAGTAACAAAAACCCCAGCCAGTTAAGTTGCAGTCTTAGATTATGCAACCCAAAAAAATGGGAAGTGATCCTTTTGTTCTTTTTTTACACTCTTTCCAACTGAGATATCAGTTTGAGAAAGCCATAATTACAGGAATACAATATAGTAAATATTATAGTTTATATAGCATCGCAATCTGAGACTTTTATCCCTTTCTTGTTGACCTAGTGTGGATGTCACCTTTTACTTTGCTGCTTGAAACTCATTTTATTACCTGATAGTGTGACCCTGCTCAAATATTTTATTGTCAAGTATAAATGTATATGCATAAATTCAATCTTTCTGGTTTCAGTGCATCTAATATAGAAAGAATCAGGTGACCATGATCATTACCCTTATAGCAGACAGTTTTTTCTTACAGTTCATTTAGGAGCAGCATCCTGTGTCTTGTTTCAGAAACCTGCATCTTTTTCAGATCTTTTTTGACTCAGTTTCTTCCTGCCCATAGAGAAGTGGTTCTCAACCTTTTTAATGCCGCGACCCCCAACTGGTTGTAAGTCGAGGACTACTCAACCGGTTGTAAGTTGAGGACTACTCAACTGGTGCAGCACCGTTTGCAGAATGGGACTTTTGGCGGGCTCAGCAGGGCAGAGACAGCCTAGACAATTCCTATTGGCTTTTGAAAGCCAATAGATTTAGACTCTATTCAAGAGAGTCTATTCTATTGGCTTTCAAAGGCCAATAGAATAAAAGGGAGTAGCACAGCTAAGGGAAAGGGGAAAAAATGGCGGACTGCGTTGTTTGGCGACCCCCGTGAAATGGTCATTCAACCCCAAATGGGGTCCTGACCCACAGGTTGAGAACCACTGCCATAGAGAAACATGAAACAACTATACAATTCTTGAGAAAAATCAGTCTTAGAATTGTCAGCTCTTATTAGATAGTAATAGTATATTAAGCTTAAACTATAAGATTCAGATGTTGTAAATCATCTAAAGTTCACTGTGTCTTATTCTCTTAAATTGAAAACATGGTTTGCTATCATTAATAAATGTTAATAAATGTTCCCATTGGAGCTTCCGGTACGAGGCGACGGCGATGGCGGCTACTTTGTAGCCGTCCAGCTGGGAAGGTGTCAGAACCGCGGAGTGCAGCGTGTATCAGCTGGCCTGCGGCTCGGAATTCCCTTCCCGGGCAAAGGGAAGGGACAGAGAACGCAGGAGTAGAGGTAGAACCCCTGAACTCCCTCTGGATTTTTTCCTAGAGGGGGTGAATGGAGTGTTCCCTCGGAGCTCCTGCTGATCTCCGCCTCCCAGCTGTTTTTGCTTTCTAGGAAGCAAAAGAAACCGCCGCTTCTATCTCCGTGCTTATAGCGTATTGGTGAGTAGTTTTTATAACGGACAGAGTGGTTTAAAGGATTTTTTTTATATAGTTTAGGCTTTTATTTTCTTCTTATTTAGTTTTGATTATTTCTCCTTTGTTCTTTTTATTAGTATGGAGAAAGGAATTAAGATGGCGCTTTGAAAGTGTCGGAGTTTTTTTTCCTTGTCTTTTGTTTCATTTTTTTTTCTTTAAGGACTATTTTGCTTTTGGTATTGAATTCCTTTTTTTGATTTTTTTGACTTTTTTTGGTTTTTCTCTCTGGATTTCTAAGGATTATAGTGCCTTTGCTGTCTCTTTTAAAAGAAAAAAAAACTTTTTTTTCTCTCTCCCCCTCCTTTTTTTTCTTGGGGGAAAGGGAAGTGAGAACTGGGTTATTTAAAATGGCTTCAAAGAGACAGCCGCCTTCTACAACATCCAAGGTGGTTTCTTCTCCTATAACCTCTACTGCACAACCACAACAACAATCTAAACATGCACCACCGGCTCAGCCACCACCCTCCCCTCCTTTGCCAGGATTCTCAGCACAAGAGGCTAGAGGCATAATGGGAGATGCTGTAGCTCAAATGAGAGAGGAAATGAAGCAATTTGCTATACAGATTAAATCAGACATTAAATCTGACTTTAAAGAAGAGATAAGTGGGATAAAGGATCAAATGGAAGATAATAACAACATTTTGCGACAAGATATACTTGCAGCAGTCTCAGGCCTGGCTACGGTGGTGGTGAAGCTGGATGCAAGACTGGAGGAAGTTGAAGATAAAGTTGATTCTTTTGATGATAAAATTCAAGATGTGGAAAGGAAGGTGGAGACTTCACAAGAAGATATTTTGATGTTTCAGTACAGACAGATGGAGTATGCCTTGAGGATCAGAGGCCTCAAGGAAGATATGAATCAAGATTTGATGGAGGTGGTCCTTACTGATTTAGCTGTGGTTTTGAATATGGATAAAGGAGAATTACGCAGAGAAGTGGAAAAAATTTATAGACTTAACTCTTGGATTGCTAAGCAGAAGAATTTGCCTAGAGATGTGGTGATTTATTTTACAAAGAAGTCTCTGCGTAATGAGATTATACAGGCTTTTTATAATAAAAGATTCCAGATTGCTGCCCAAGATGTCATCATTTTAAAGGAAATCCCATCAAAAATTCTAAGAAGCAGGAAAGATTTTGCCTTCCTAGCTAATGAGCTTAAAGCTAGATTGATGCCATTTAGATGGGAAATCCCGATGGGTATTGTTTTGAGCCATGCGGGGACACGTTACAGATTGAATACGGCTGATAAAGCTAGAGATTTTTATAATACGGTCCTGGGTGCAGGCTCAATTTTACCTGTTCAGAAATCTTTGAGTGGTAAAGAGGCGGAGCAGCAATCTGAGGCATTAGGTTTGGTTTCTGCTGGGATGCTGCAAGCTGAATGGCAACGCCAAACGGAGGTTAAAGAGCAGAGAATGACTCGTGCAGCTTATAGACGTAAAGAGAAGGAGCAACGTAAGAAAGAGGCTAAAGAAACCTCTTCTGAAAGTGCATCATCGCCGGTGGGAGGAGCAAGACCCAAGAGTTATGCAACACATGCAGCAATGGCAGATCTCGAAGGTGTCTTCTCCAGGCTGCGGACCAAGAGTGATGGCAAAGTTTCTGACCTGGAATGTTAATGGATTGAATTCTCCTCAGAAAAGGAAAAAAATCTTTTACTATTTGAAGCAACATAACAATGATGTTATTTGCTTACAGGAAACTCATATTTTACTTAAGGATCAGAAATATTTAGTTAATGCTCGTTTGGGATCTCACTTTGTATCTTCTGCTCCTGGGAAAAAGGGGGGAGTTGTTATTTATGTTAAACAAAATCTACCAGCTTGTCTGGTGGAATCAGATCCCCAGGGAAGATATGTGATGATTGAACTTGGTTTATATGGTAAGAAAGTACTTATAGTGGGACTTTATGCACCAAATCAGCAACAGGAACAATTTTATAAGTTGTTACATCAAAAAATAACATTGCTGGACTATAGATCCGTGGTATTAATGGGTGATTGGAATGGTGTCTTAGATATACAAAGGGATAAGAAAGGTTCTTCTCCTTTTTTTAAACAAGCAAAATTACCTAAAGCCTTTTTTGATATGAAGGAGGACTGGGAATTAAGGGACTATTGGCGGGAATGTAACCAAGAGGAGAGAGATTTCACTTTTTTTTCTGATAGACACCAATCCTTTTCAAGAATTGACTTTTTTTTATTACAACGGACTTGTACAATAGAGTAAAGAATGTAAAGATTTTTCCTAGATCGTTGACGGATCATAGTCCAGTTTGGCTGGAGTTGACTCAAGAAAAAGAGGAGAGAAGATCCTGGAGAGTGAATGAAAATTTGTTTAGACAAGAGAAGAATGTTCAAAAGTTAAAGGAGTGTTTAAAGGATTATTTTGTTTTGAATATGTATAAGGGGACTTCAATCTCAATGGTATGGGATGCAGGTAAAGCATTTATGCGCGGTGTTTTGATAAAAATGAATAATTGTTATAAGCGAAAGCAGACTCAGAAACGTAAAGAATTGGAAGATGAAATTAAATTAAAAGAAAAGTCCTTGATTTTAAATCCTTCTGATGAAAGTATTAAAGAATCTATAAAGTCACAATTTAATATGTTGTTAGCAGATCAAGCTGCAACTAATTTGTTGTTTATGAAACAAAATACATTTTGTAATGCTAATAAGCCAGGGAGATGGTTGGCTTATCAATTAAGAAAGAAACAGAGACAGAGAATAATAGAGAAAATAAACTATAAGGGTAAATTAGTTTCTCAGAAGGAATGGATCAAGAAATCCTTTTTGGACTATTATCAAAAGTTATATAAATCTACTAATGTGCAAATTTTAGATATAAATAAATATTTAAGTGAGGTTAATTTCCCTAGATTGACAGAGGATCAGAAACATGAAATTAATGGGATAATTACTAAGGAGGAAATTGCGTCAGCAATCCAACAATTGAAATCAGGGAAAGCACCGGGTACGGATGGGTTAACAGCTGTTTATTATAAAGCCTTAATGGAGGAGATGATTCAACCATTAGGTGATCTTTTTAATGGTATTTTACAGGGTTCAGAGATCCCTCCTTCATGGCGTAGTGCCTTTATATCATTGATTCCAAAGGAGGATCAAGATCTTACTTTACCAAAGAATTACAGGCCCATATCTCTTTTAAATGTGGATTATAAGATATTTGTTAAAATTTTGGTAAACAGGTTTATGAGGGTTGTGCCTTACCTTGTGCATAAAGATCAATCTGGGTTTATAACTGGAAGGTATATGAAAAATAATGTTAGACAAATCATTAATGTATTAGAATATTTAGATAAGAACAACCAAGTCTCTGCAGGGCTGATATTTTTGGATGCCGAAAAAGCATTTGATCAATTGAATTGGCATTTCATGTTAAGAGTAATGGAAGAGATGAATTTTGGTGAAAAGATATTACAAGCTCTTACGGTAATATATCAAAAACAAACGGCGCAACTTATTGTTAATGGAGGTCTGTCAGAGGTTTTTACAATAGAGAAAGGTACTAGACAGGGGTGTCCATTATCACCACTGTTGTTTGTTTTAACATTGGAAATATTGTTGATTAAAATTCGGGAGTCGCAGGAAATTAAAGGAATAGAAGTCAACAAAAAAGAATATAAGTTAAGAGCCTTTGCGGATGACTTGGTTGTTACTTTGTCGCAACCTGTTCATTCTGCAGTAAAGCTATTACAGTTGATTCATTATTATGGTTTGGTCTCGGGTTTTAAGATTAATGTTAATAAGACTAAAATTCTACCTAAAAATATGACTAGTCAGGAGAAGCAGACTCTGGCTAACTCGACGGGTTTTGAAATTGTTAATAAGGTTAAATATTTGGGGGTGATGCTATCTGTTTCTAATGCAAAACTATTTAAAAATAACTATGAAAGGTTGTGGGTTAAGGTACAGAATGATTTGAAGAATTGGGAGAAGTTGCAATTATCCCTCATGGGAAGAATTGCAGTGATAAAAATGAATATTCTACCCAAGTTTCTCTTTTTGTTTCAAATGTTACCGATTTTGAAGAATGAGATTAATCTAAATGAATGGCAGAAATGTCTTAATAAATTTATTTGGGCAGGGAAAAAGCCAAGGGTTAAGTTTAAAATTATGCAAGACTTCCGTGAGAGGGGTGGACTCAAGGTACCGAATTTGAAACTATATTATGATGCGGTGGTTTTAACACTAATTAGTGGTTGGGTAAATTTGACAAATCCGGAGATACTTTATCTTGAGGGATGGGATTTACTTTTTGGGTGGCATGCCTATTTAATATTTAACAAAAAGATGGATTGGGTTTTTAAATCTCATATTTTAAGAATTTCTTTACTTAGGACTTGGAGAAAATATTATAAAGTGATTTTAAAGTACCATTATGGGCTATACCTTGGCATGCGATAGAAGGAATAAAAAGAGGTGCTAAAATGGACATGGTGTCTTATAGACAGTTACTTAGGTGGGATGGACAAAACTGGCAGTTAAAATCACGGGAAGAGTTAGCACAAGAAAATATTATTTACTCTTGGTTCCAATACAGGCAACTAGCTGATAGATGGAAGGTGGATTGCAAGGTGGGCTTTCTTAGAGAAGATGAAAATTTTATTAAGCAAGTGAAGGATCAAAGACAAACCCACATTAAGAGAATTTATGGGGTTTTAGTTGAATTGGACTCAGAAACGGAACTAATTAAAGATTGTATGATTAGATGGGCGCAGAACTTTGGTGAGCCAGTCCCATTGGACACCTGGGAAACTATCTGGGTGAGAAATGTCAAATTTACACAAGCACAGAATTTAAGGGAGAATTTCTATAAAATGTTTTATAGATGGCACCTTGATCCACAAAAAATGTCTTTTATGTACCCTGACCTACAACCTAAATGTTGGAGATGTGGGTGTATGGATGCTACTTATTATCATATTTGGTGGTCGTGTAGAGAGATAAAAGCATTTTGGATTAAGATATGGTGGAATATCCAGAGAATTTTTAAAAGGAGGGTAAAATTTACTCCGCAATTATTTTTGTTGGGTATAGTTATTGATTGTGATACAAAGGAGGTTATATTGATGTTAAATTTGATTACAGCCGCGAGGCTGTTAGTTGGACAATATTGGAAGAAGGAATCTTTGCCTACACTGCAGGAATGGTTTCTTAAAGTGTCCTATTTGGCGGAAATGGCAAAGATTTCGGCTTTTTTAAAGCAACAAACGCAAGAGAAATTTCTTGCTGTTTGGGATAAATGGATAAAATTTATACAGTTTAAAATGGATATTAAAAAATATTATATAGCTTTTTCTTAATTTTTATTCTTATATATATACATATATATTTTAAAATATAATTTTTCTAATTGTTTTTTAATTAAGCCTATATTCTGCTCTGGGAAGCTCGGGGGGGAGAGGGGGGGTGTTTGGGGGAGGTTGGGGGAGGGAGGGTTTGTTGTGTAATGTTTAGTTTTTTCTTTGTATATGTTTTTTGTCTTTGTATTGTTTTGTTTTTTCCTTTTTTTGTAAAACTTAAAAAACTTTTAATAAAAAAAAAATAAATGTTCCCATTATATCTGAATTCCTAAGTCCCATACTAAAGGGTTGACTACAGTATAGATACAAAAACACAGTATCCTTGGTCAGCAAATCCATGATTTCAGGACATAAAGGAGAACTTAGCTATTTTGACCTTTAAAACTGTTGTCAAACATTTTAACGGCTTGATCCACAAAAATAAAAAGGGATATTTATACGATAACAATGAGACTTCAGTTCTGTTCATGTTTATCTTGGAGGAAATCCCACAGAACTCACTGGAATTTATATGTAAAATGTTGCATTAAGATGTCATTTCAGGGGAAATATTTTACTCTGCGGTGTTTTGAGAGCTTTGTTGCAGTGACTGGTCATACTTGTATTGAAATGGCACCTCTACAGATTAGACCTATGGAGAGTTTTATGTACTTATGACTGGATGTTGCATAGGACTGGGGTCTATTTTGATAGTTGCTTTTTGAGGGCAAAGATTCATGAACATCTTGTTTTTCCAAGAAAATCTTTATGTAATCGGATAGTACTGCAGACAATGTAGTAAGGCTACACCTAAGAAAACCTTACATTGCTTCCCATTTCTGTGGCACTAACATATCACTCAAAACAGTACTTTGATTTTGAGCCTATACTAACTCAAATGTCTCTCTGTGATTTTAGATTTAGAGAGGAACACTAGTATAATAGATTATATATTGTTAACTACTTCTATACAATATATTTATTGTTCATGTTTGATAGTTCTTTGCTTCTCTCAGCAATTTTAGGTTACATGATTATCTGTATTTTTCAGTATTGTTCTGAAAAATGTTTTGATTGACATTTATTTCCCGTATATTTATCACATGCTCAGTTACAGTGTCATTAAAATCAGGAGAACTAGACGCTTATTATTTTTGAGGCACTATCACTATTTTTTTCTAATTGGAGAGGGAATTCATCCATCTCCTCCAGCTCCTGTTCTGGTTCTATCAGGGAAATTATAGGTTGATGGTCCTGCAGCTTCCTGTGAACACAAGCAAATGGGATAGTTTTGGGGTGGAGTAGCTAGATGACATTTTAGAAATGGATGGATTTTTTTTTTTTTTAGTTTCAGGTTAATCACTGATCATTAAATGTAATTTGGTAAACCTCAACCAAAATTTGCACTCAACTTCAAAACAATTGTTTTCTAATTAATTGCTCAAAGATATGTTAACATCTCTTTTTCTGATGGCAATGGAGAATGGATGAGGATTACAGGAGTAGGAGAGGCAATTTAAGCCATCACACAGAAACACAGGAATCTTAATTAAACAGTCTCCTTGGTCTAAACCAGGGCTTTTCAACCAGTGATACGGGTACCACCTATGGTACATTTGCACCTAGCAGGTGGTACGCGACCATCCTAGAAAAGTGGTAGCGGGGGCGGGGAATGAGCTGAACTGGTGGCAGCACCGCACAAGCCTGAGCGAGAGATGGCTGGAGCTGCAGGGCTGTCAGGGCTCAGTGGAAGTACCAGGATCAATACCGCTTTCCAGCTGATCGGCACTTGTTTGGGACTGTCAGGGTTCAGCGGAATGCCAGGATCAGCGCCAGGCTCCAGCTGGAGCTCGGCACTGATCCTAATACTTCTGCTGAGTCCTGAAGAAGCACCAATCAGCTGGAAAGCAGCACTGATCCTGGTACTTCTGCTGAGCCCAGAAGAAGTGCCGGTCAGCTGGAATGTAGCATCTCCAGGGTCTTGTGATTTACATTCAGATGCTTGGCAACTGATTCATATTTATGACGGTCACGTCTCCCAGGGTCATGTGAAGTGACCAAAACATGCTGCAACCATCCAGCAGGCAGGGGGAATAAAAACCAAACACCCCCCACCCCACCCCCGCTGCCAATCCTCAACAGAAATGCTCACAACAATGAAAACCTTGGACAGGAGGAAGAGCGCGGCCGGGTGGGCAGGCAGGTGTCTTGCCCGGCTGTGGCTTGGGGGGCACTTTTTTCAGTGCCATTGTAACTTTGAACAGTCACTAAGTGAACTGTTGTAAGTCAAGGACTACCTGTACTTTATCACTTTTTTCCCTTTTTTGGGGGGGTGTCATCAAGTTTTTGACACTTTGCTAGGTGATTGGTAGTACTCAGATGTTGCCATATCCTAAAAGTGGTACAATGGGTGAAAAAGTTGAAAAGCCCTGGTCTAAACCATGCAGAGAAAGGGGAATCTTAACATTTGTCTCGGTTATTGGTTCTGCTGTCAGACGATACTATTAGGAATCTTTTTATAATACTTCAGTTCTAATCTGTCTTCCTGTAATTTGAAGCCATTATTTCATGTCTGGTACTCTAAGACAGAATGTCTCGTTTTTCTGTGTGACATCATTACAGGTATTTAAACAGTGCTCCATTGTTCTTCTCTTCTCATGGCTAAATATTATTATTTCTTACATGTCTCTTGGTAAAACCTAGCATCAATTCCACTGATCATCTCCACTGCACTTCTCTGAACTTGTTTCACTTTCTCTGAACCCTTCTTAAACTACGGTGCTCAGAATTAGATAGAGTACTGAAATATACTGTAACTGGGCAAGTGTATAATCTTACTTCATGTTTCACTATGGCAAGTGGTACAAATTGTATCTGAATGTCTTACAGTAGTAACACTGGATACATAACTGAGAAATTAAGTGGAAGCAAAAATATTTTAATAGGGATGTTAGAAGCAGGGCTTTTTTTGTCATAGAACACCCAGAACGGAGTTCCAGCACCTTTTTTGGATGGAACCTTGTAGGCAAGGCGGGTTATATGATGTGTATGAGTTCCAGCACCTTTTTTTTTTTTTAAAGCACTGGTTAGAAGTGTATTTGAGAGCAGTATGATCCATGATTCAAAATGAAAAAAGGCTTCATATTTGAAAACAAATAGATATATGGAACCTGGTGGAAAAAGGTAACATGATGGCTAATAAACATGGTTTTGTCTAAACTAAGGTAGTTGTGTTCAGATTCTTAGCTGGCATGACTATTGCATTCATCCTGAAAAATATTAGTGGCAAATTTGTACCATTTATTTTGCTGACAGGATTTGAACATGCTGACTGACTTGATAGTCCTTCAGCTTCTGTTTCTGGTTATCTTCAGGCTATCTTACCGGTTGTGATACCTGGTTGTTTACATTAATTTATCCCTGTTTAGGAAAGGCAATAGTTAGTCAAGTAACTGAAACTGGATTTAGTCACTCCATACTACTCAAGCCTATTAAGATATTATTAATGTCAATTAGTTTTAGTATATAAGGGAGAGTGGCTAAACTTGGGAACATAACCTTATCCAGAACAAGCTGATGATTCATTAATTTGAATCTATTTTATGATTTTTTGGCCCTCATCCAACACATTTTTGTGATTGGCCCTCCAACTGTAGACATTACTTTTGAATTTGTTTTATATTGTGCGTCATATTTATCCACATTTTATAAACTGAACATTCTTATGTAATTGCATGACAAAATGGAAAGGGAATTCAGCTGGCAGAGAGCAGCAATAACTCTAATTTGGGTGACAGGACGCATGTTAATTAGACTTAGTGCCTGCCAATAAATATTGTCTGCTGTGATATTTTAAAACATTATTTATCCGTCTTCTTCAGACTGATGCAATATATTTAGATATCCCTCTGGGTAATTCTGTATTAAATAATTGTCTCCAAAAGTTGGCATTAATGGTTGCATAATTAGATTACTTTGACTATGTATAATGTTTTTCTTTTAAATGGGAAATATCTAAAAATAAAAATGTAGAAATCTAAATACAGAAACAAAATAAGTGAGTTTATTCATGGCATTTAGCCAATTGTGATGCATTCAGTAAAATATGGTTAAATAACATATGAATTAATAGAATATGTAAATTTTGTTAGTTGTGCTGGGCATATGTGTTTTTAAAAGCCTTTTTACTTGTAAAAGTTACTATGACAATAGCTATTTTAAAATACTATACAGAGATATCTTCACAGAGAGCAACAATAACCAGACCTATGTCCCAGGATGACACAGAGCTATAGTCAACTCCTATCTTATCTAGCAGTATTTCAGTTTTTGCTTTGTTTTGATATTTTCAAATTTGTTCTCCCAAAAAATTCCCATTCAGATTTTTTCCAGGGTCAATTTCTGCATGCCCGTTTTCACTTCTCCAGCATCTGATAGTCATCTAGTGTGCCTTCACTTTGAACCCATTTGATGGTGAGGTCTGAAGATTTGGTGTGCATTGTATAATTACAAGTCCTGATTGCATATGATTGATAGAATGGTAAAATGACCGAATGGTTGATCAGTCATGGGTACTGCCTATCTACACAACATCCTTGGAAAGAAATGGTTTGGTGTTTGGGATTAGTCTCTGGAATCCTGAAGTAGGACATTTTTACCATTTTACAGTTCTTTGCTACAGGCCAAGTCAGTTTGGAGAACCTGTGAAGTTAGAAATTGATCCTGAACGCCTCCAAACATCTGTGTTCACTCTCCCTACACTGCTTTGGCTGCAGGTAGTCTCTGATTAGAGAGTTGTGAGGCCTTCAAGATTGATGTGTGCTCTTTGGGGTAGACTAGGTCAGGAATGAGACTGCCACAAACACTACTTGAACTCCACTTTATTTTGTAGAGTATATTAACAGAATCTTGAAAGCCTGCCAGTTTTTTCTACAGAATCAAGGCAGGGCTATTTTCTCTCTCTTCCTCATACTGACTTCTTTCCCAGGGCCGAGATATTATTTATTGTTTATTTTCTCTGCAAATGGCTTTTCACATTCCTTCACTATCTCTGCCCCTCTCTACAGTCTCTAGGAAGAGAAGTGTCCTTTGTATTCCTATCTATTTTCAGCTGCAAGACCTGAGGAAGAAATCTGTAAAGATTCCCCCCTCCTTTTTTGTGGGGGCTATTGTTATCCGTAGCTTTTATTATCAGAGATTCCCTCTTAGTACTTCATATGTTCAATCACATGAAGATAGAATAACATAGCCATGAGCCTCATCAAGACATTTATGGATTTTGTATTTGGTGTTTATAAGAGGGCATTGAGAATTGTGGTTGGTCAGCTGATGGTGTCTTGGAGATATTTTTTTTCTCTCTACATAGGTCAAGAATAGGAAATTTATTACTGCCAGATTCATTGTTGGAATAAAATCCTGTTTCCATAGAGGATGACATCTGAAGGTTTATAGGGTTTGTCATATGTGGTGTCCATAGTCGGAGCCTGTCTTTGCACTCTTGACTGATCTGCCAATAAAACTACACCAACACAATAAACATCCCAGCATAATGCTTTGTTATAGTTACTAAGCAAATGCTCCTATACTTCTGATCTGGGTTCCTTTTCATGTATGCTCTTCCAAGCCAGGCATTGTGTATTGTATATTTGCCTGTTCCTTTGTTTCTCTAAAAGTAGAACTTTGTGTTTATTTTAAAATCCAAGTCAAGGAATCTGATGTTTCCTTGACAAGGGATTCAGTATGTACTCTCCAATTACATTCCAGTCTTTTTCGCCTTGCTAATCCTAAACAGAACCTTTTTGTAAAGAAACTACTCTGCTGTTAACATACAGTTACATTAGGTCATGGTGTACTTTACTTGGATTTTCTCCAGCAGAGTTAATGTTAACGGATAGAGGAACAGGGTGCAACAAACTATAACAAAAATTCTGCTAAGGTTCTTATATAATTGTAATAATGTTATGGACAGCGATCATGAATGGTAACAAAGATTTTGATACTTAACAAAGAGAAATGTAGTTACTTCTAATAATATTAAATTTAACTATATTTTATATCAACAAAGGAATATATGGTAAGAATAGAATTCAACTTAACTATATTCCTTCTCTATCTTTGGCAATGGCTTTTCTTAAGGAATGGTTTTACGTGCATTATTGAAAGAATAAAATTAAAAGAATTTAATTTTAAATGCATTATTCTGCTATGCATATAATGAATTCCACATATATTATAATTGTACTTATAACTGCTGTGAGGAAGACTACATGTCTATTTTTTCTTTTTCTTTCTTTTTTTTGCATTTTTACTTTTCTCTTTAATTTTTTCCTTGTTCTTTTTACTGCCTTTATATTAATTTGTATCATTTTTACCTTTGTTTTAAAGCCTTTTATTAAAATATATACAAAAAAGAATTGATCATGCATCAGACTAAGTTTAAGTGATATAACGTAATGGTATAACTCAGTTTAATTTACTATCATGTTTCCCCATTAAAGTTGAGGGAAAATACATACAAATTGCATTTGAGTTTGTTCTTCAACATAATTAGGAACTATCTGAAAAAGAAACTTCTTATGGTAGCTAAAATTACAATAGACTGCAAGAAGTTACATCGTCATGTTTATTTACATTTAAGATTTCATTTCCTGTCTCCTGAGGGCATGTCCATTTCTCTGTACTCTATATGATTGTATTTATTTCAATTTATATAGCTTCTCATCTCAATTATATGTCAGAGTGCCTCACAAACAATTAACATTGTTTATCCTTTGTTATCCTTTTTGCAGATATAGCCTAACTCTCCCACAGCATCCCCCCCATGGATATATATATAAATATTATGGTTGCACAGCAACCAAAGATGTTGCTGCATACAATTCATATTCTTCACACATACCCCAGGGCACTATATGATCTCAGCACATTAATAAAGATGTCAGAAGTATATTTTCATATTGGGTAAATGCAGTATCGAATTATTTGCTCCCTCCAAATGAAAGAAAAGGAAAGAATTAATTGGAATTTAATTGGTTTGGGAGGAGGAAATATTTTTTTTCCAACTTCACCCAAAGTGTACTTACTAGGTTATTTGAAATATTGTGCATTTATTTATTTTCTATGCTAGACTTCCTTTTAAAATATAAATACCAGCCTTTCTAGCCTCACAACAATTCCATTAAGATACCTCTAATACAGTGGTTCTCAACCTGTGGGTCGGGACCCCATTTGGGGTCGAACAACCATTTTACGGGGGTCGCCAAACAACGCAGTCCGCCATTTTTTCCCCCTTTTCCTTAGCTGTGCTACTCCCTTTTATTCTATTGGCTTTTGAAAGCCAATAGAATAGACTCTCTTGAATAGAGTCTAAATCTATTGGCTTTCAAAAGCCAATAGGAATTTTCCAGGCTGTCTCTGCCCTGCTGAGCCCACCAAAAGTCCCATTCTGCAAACGGTGCTGCACCAGTTGAGTAGTCCTCGACTTACGACCGGTTGGGGGTCGCGGCATTAAAAAGGTTGAGAACCACTGCTCTAATAGATGCCTTCTGAACCAATATATTTCTTGACTGAGAATAGTCATTATACCGCATCTCTCACACTGACCCTCTAGTCCAGAATAACCCTTATATTCCTGTATTCCATATTTCAGGGGTAGGCAACCTTGGCTCTTTTATGACTCGTGGACTTCAACTCCCAGAATTCCTGAGCCAGCATGGCTGGCTCAGGAATTCTGGGAGTTGAAGTCCACGAGTCATAAAAGAGCCAAGATTGTCTTCTCCTGCCATAGCTACATGCATACGAAACAGATTTTGCAGGTAAAATCAACTACAACACAAAAAGAAACTGTTACAAATCGTCGTTTTGCTTCCTTTGTGGATGTCTTTGCTGTAGAAACTGCCCACATACCTATGTACAGGCTAGAGCTCATCAACTTTCTGAGCACAAAAATACTCCAGATAAGGTTAAAATATAGGATTCCACATTAGCCAAGCTAGCTTGAACTATTGGCATTTATATTAAGCTCTAGAGAGCCACAAATTTTTCCATGTTATACAACCTTTTTTCCTCCTCTGGAGCAGGAAGCAAATAGTGTTATTGGCATTTTATATTTCAGGAAACTAGTTTCCTTTCAGGTAACTGGATTCCTTTCAGCCTTGATTATGATTATGTTATTGCCTAGCATCTTTTTGCCCTTCATGTTTTTAATATAATGCATGATCAGTGCATGTTTATTCCACCCTCCTATTTGGCGTTCCCTCAGTGGGTTCAGCTGTAGTTCACAGAGTTGCCAAACTGTTTTTTGGCTGGGGAATCTGGAGAGCTGCATCTCCTGATGCATCTGGGAGGCCTTGAAAAGTGTTCTGACTGAAAATTTATATGGCTATCTTGCTTGTTGGGTGTAGGCCAAAGGCGCATTAACTGAAGTCACACTCTCTTCCCAAAATACACATCAAGCACATGTGATCTTTCTTTTTCATTTAATGATTTATGTATTTTGGTTTATCTTTTTTTTAAAAAATGTTCATATTTTAAGCTAGATTATCTACTAAAGACTTTTGTCATCCCCCCCCCCCCCGCTTTTTTTTGTTATAGTATCAGTTAATTTTTATTTATGTCAAACTAAAATCTCAAGATGGTTTTTTTAAAATTAAATTTCTGGAAATTAGAGAAATTCTTGCTGGCAGTATGTCTAGCATTTCTTTTTTCAGTACTTAAAGGTAAATGAATTTTCATTTGTTCTGAATTCTATTAGTGGCTTGTAATCAGCCCTTCACAATTTATTTTTGTCCTTGATTTGGCCAAAGTTCCTCTTAAATTAATTTCAGTGTGAGTTAAAGTGTTTCTGGTAAATTCAGTCTGATGCACAAATAAATGCTTTACCTGCAGTATAATACTCATAAAATATAGAACCAAAAGTTCTTATGATTGATTTCATACCCCAGATTTAAGGAATCTTGGTCAAAAAATTTCTCAGTTGTCTTTGATGTTGTTATAATGTCAGTCGAATTTTATGAAACATTTATTATCAGTTGTTGAAAAGATTAATAATGATTTTGCCTCAAAACGTTTCTGTGTCTGTGGATAATAATGAAGTGGAAATAACCACTTAATGAGATCTACCGCTCAGCAATGGGTCAGAAGATAGGACAAGTGATTGTCAATTAATATTAAAAAAGGAAATAAATACACCAAAAAGAGCCTATTTTGAATGGAGCTCAACATGTCTATGTAGTTTTCTTGGCAAGAACACAAAAGTGCCCCCCCAATGTCTTCTTGTCCCACCGTCTTTTTTGACTTCGCTATCTAACCTACAGCTCAGGTAGATCTGTTATATTGTGTCCAAAGGCTAGTTAGGTCCAGCTTAACTTTTTGAAATCAACCACGGCACACTGACTCTTGCCGGCATTGCTTTTGATCAGCCAGTCATCTTCACCATTGCAGCCTGTGGAATCACAGATATATGCTGGATCAGGGCATTTTGGAAAACAGCTTCGCTATATTCAGTTGTGAAGCTATGATTCTGAATTGTGGAAACTGATTTCTGATTTTCCTCTCCAGTTTGTAGTATATGTAATCTGTATGCATTTTTCTTAGAGAACAGTCAGTTACTAAGATAAATATACTTATAATATTTTCTTTTCAAATGACTGTTTAGGATTGTAACTAAGTTCAATATTGGATATCATATGTACATGGGAGAATTACATATATACAGAATATTCAGGTATTCTTCCTCAAATCACTTCTTGGCATCTTTACTGAAGTACTTCGTTTGGATGGGTTTCAATTTTCTTTGTAACACATGAGCATTTTTCCTTGCCTTTTGGACCAAAGAGTGTGGGGCAGTTGCTTTATGATCTTGTTAGATGTTGTAGAAATTGTCACATGAAGGTTATCAGTTGAACTGTTAAATTCAAAGAATTGGGCATTGTTCAACTGGTTTTGCTAAGATTATATGACTTTGATCACCAAAATTCATTATTGTTGGCATCCAAACTAACAATATGTGCTTCAGTTTTTGATTGCTAACAAGAGGCTTCAAACTCCTGATATTATTTTATAAGTTCCCATAAAGTTTCATCATCTTGATTCCATAGAGAAGAGATTCGGCAAGCATTTCATATCAGTGCTGCATTTATTGTCCTTCTGTGTCAGAGAATGTACTGATAATGACAGAGGTTTTATTGTGCTGTAGTTTCCCCATAATATTAAGAGAAAATGATGTCTACTTTTTAAAATTATTTTTAAAACTATAGTCAAGATGCTTTGTAAAATCTGGCTAATTTACCTTTTATTGTTATTGAAGTGAAGCTGTCTATACAATTAATATATTTCTGGTGTCCTTTGTAGCCTTGATAGCTACAAGATACTTAATTATGAACCATTGATTTCTATTTTGCATGTATGCTTCTTATTTTTGTTTAAAATGGTCAAGAATTGCAATTTAAAAAACACTGATTGAAAGTTTCATTAGGACACTGATTTGATTTTCATCATCTATGTGTCAGCAACAAATGCTATTCTCCCATGAGTGTCTTTGCTCCACAGATATAACACATAAAGTTCCTTTGCGCTATTAACTGTTGGAGGACCAGGGGGAAAATCACCCTTGAGGAAATACTATATTGTAGGGCAGAGATATAATATCCTTGGAGGTTTTCTTTCAAAATGATACCCAGTATTTCAATGTACTTTATATTAAATCCTCTAAGATTTTGCTTAGTCTTGGTGTTACACAAATATACAATAAGAGAAAAATAAGCCCAATATACTTTTTAGAGAAAGAAATCAAATAAGCCCCATCTTTTTCACTGGCAAAGAAAAGATTACATTATTAAATTTTGGTTTCATTTATAATTATGGGTTCTTACAATGCATATTTAAAGGGTATTGTAGCAAATGATTTTGAGTGCTTAAAATAAAATAATGGACAATCTGGGTTTGGAAAGTATCTAAAGCATAGGTAAAATTATCCTCAAGAATTTTGAGGAGTTGGCAGTTGCAGGAGGAGATAACAAGTTTTCAAAAGAGTGTTCTGCCTCTCTCATAATTGCACATCTTTGTTCCTGTATCTTGCTTTCAGAAGCAATTTGACATTAGAGGGTGAAAAGAGAGAACAGGGCTCTGAGATCACGTTAATTTCCTTTCCCTACCTTTACAAGTCTGAAATAGTTTTCATTATTGGACAAAGTCATGTTTGTATTGTGCTTCATCTCCAAGGAGTTCAGAACTTCTTTGCTTTTATTTTTCATCTATTCTAAAACATAATTTTCTGAAGGTCATGAGTGTTTGCTTAAGGTAATGTGCTACGACTACATTAATTTTCAGCAGACAAAAGCAAAGAAGTATTGAAAGAACTCCTCTTGATATTTTTAATTCAATGTTCCAATCACAGTTCACTTCCCAACCTTCTCGTAATCAAATAAGTAAAAGAAAGGATGCAGAGCAGGGAATGTTTAGGTATGTTTTCCAATTCCTTAAAATAGCTTTGGGTCAAATGACTAGGAAGGAAGTGCTGCCCTATTCTGTCTCATGGGAATGCATTGGGGAAATCTTTCTGGAAGGTTTTTATCTTCTGTCCTTTACCTGATCCAGCTAATTTCCAGTCTCAGCCTTTCTTTTGTTGGCTTTGACTACTATACCAAATTTGATCCCGTTCTCTCTTTGGTGAGGGGAATTATCCTGCTGATGGACAGCCAGATGGACCACAAGAGCCTTGAATGCTTTTGCATAATATGTTTCCAAAATTCCATTGAGTTGGATAGCATAACAAGATACGGACAGAATGCTGAACATGGTTTCAAGATGTTTCCCCCCCCCCCAGTTTTTTAATAATAGCACCACTCTGAGTCCCATTTCATTCTGCTTTTGAAGGTTATCCTATGAGGGGATAAAAGGCCAGAGATCTGAAATCCTTTGCAAAATTTGTTTCTACAAACTTTTAGATTGTAAATATTTTTTTTTAAAAGGTACTAAATTCTGCAGAGAAAGTGTAGTCTTTTAGAACTTGAAATAAAGGCTGCTAAATTTATTCAAATGAAAATTATGTTGTCTAGCAATACTTTTCAGCAATTTGCCAAGGCTAAACTGTTTTGTCTTTCCTTTTGTTGGTGTTTTTTTTCCTCTCCACATTGCAGCTTTTAATGAGATCACCAGTTCATATATTTTTCTTTAGCTGCCTCTGGCTATTGATGCTCTTCATATTTTCAGACTTATAACCCCAGGGTTTACTTCAAAATCTCTTGATTAATAGTATTAAATAGTATTTTGAATGTTTTCATTTTTATTCCTGAATGTTTGACATTTTCAGCTAAATATCTTAATGAAAGTCATGATGGTTTAATTCTCAATTCCATCACTTAAAATCAAACAGTTGATTAAAATGAGAGCTTATAAATATTTACTAAAATCAGTGTGATGGATATTTTCTTTGCTACCAGCCAGGCTTTTACCACCAGAATGAATTTTTAAAAAATGTTATTTTTTTCTAATAACAAAACCACATAGATGGTTATCATAAGCAAAGTACATCTTTCATTCTAAGGAGATCATGAATACTTTTAGAAAATTAAAAGGATTGGTACTGATTTAGAAATATGCCCATTGATCTGAAAAACAGGTAAATAAGGGTAATTAGTGTGTCTCCTGGATGCCAGAAATTATAGGCATCCTCAGTAATTAGCTTTCCGATAAATGAATGCTTTGTTCTTATCGCACCCTCCACAGAGCCTTTTGTGAGCATACCTATTATACAATCTCCACATTTCAAATGGTGGTTATTGCTAGTTAAGATACCATACAGCAGTGGTTCTCAACCTGTGGGTCGGGACCCCATTTGGGGTCAAACGACCATTTCACAGGGGTCGCCAAACAAGTCTGTCCGCCATTTTTCCCCCTTTTCTTTGGCCACGCCCCTGGCACCCAGTGATGTATAAGTGGTTGGGGGTCACCACAACATGGGGAACTATATTATGGGGTCACGGCATTAGAAAGGTTGAGAACCACTGCCTTACAGGCAAAATTCAGATTTTTTGGAGGCTTTGTCTGAATTTTCATGAATTGAGTATTTTCTCTAGGATTTACCGTAAATGCCGGTAAGACGACTTCCGCGAGCGCTGAAATCGGCGCCAAAGACGGGGGTCGTCTTATACGCCGAGTCGTCTTATACGCGGGAAATACTGGTAGTTTCCGGCGTATAAGACGACGTTCTAGGAATGCGGCCCGGCTATAAAGACGGGGGTCATCTTATACGCCGGGTCGCCTTGTATGCCGGCATTTATGGTACTATAAAGAACAAGTGGCAGTATGAATAGTCCTAATTGACCATGTATTGTAGTTCCTTATGAGCATTAAACATGGCAACAATTTTTTTTATTTGTTTTTTTTATTATTATCCAGGGTGGTCTACAGAATGGCAAAACCATATGAATTTAATTGGCAGAAGTCAGTGCCTTCCTTTCTACAGGATGGAGCTATTTTTGACAGATACGAAGAGGTAAGGAGCTTATACAGTATCTGGAAATACAGCTGGAAGCTCCATTCTGAGGGCAAATAATAGAAATCTGTTCCTGGTCATTATTGCTTCAGAGAGGAATATCAAACACCACCTTTTTATGAAAGTAGATGATGTGCAAGGTAGGGTCAAAAAAAGAGGGCTCATTCTGAGTTAAACCTAACTTAAGCATCCTGGCGGCCATGATAAAGAGAAGAAAAAGAACCAAAATAGAGCTGATCTCTTCCTCCAGAGTCCTGCTCACTAGGCAGAATTATAAATAATACTAATCCACATTATATCTCTCTCTATATAAAGATTCTGAATGATTGTTCCCCTTCAGCAAACGTGATAATGCTCTCACCACTCAAGTTGGTGAGTGCACATGTATTTAAATATGTTGTTTTTTGAATGGGCAGCAATTGAATTGCTACCTTTTTGCCATCTTTTAAAATTCCTCATTGAAAAATGCAGAGAAAGAAAAGAATGTCCACAGGCCATAGGGTAATGAAGGCCAGAAAACCATAGCTTTTATCCACATCCAGGGCAAAAAATATATAGCGTATAGGCAAGGGAGAGAATTCGGTGATTTGCATAAATGTAAAAGGATAAAAAGAGGTCATCCCAAGGAATGTGAGAGGGAACATACTGTATTGCATTTCAAAAGATTAAAATGCAGTATGTTGTTCTTTTATTTAACCATGGGATCAACATTCCTTTAAGCAACAGATAGTTTGTTTAACTGAATATAACAGTCTAGTATTGTTTGATACTTTAACATGCTTGACATAAACGGAATCTCAAGCATTTTATAGATGAGCTGAATGTTCTTTTTAACATGATAACTAAGTAAAAGGCTGAAATCCCAATAACCCTCTTTAGCAATATCTTACTCCATTTTCTTAGCTCTTGAAATTAAAAAAAAATGATTTTTAAACATTTAAGGCATGCTAAGATTGTTGCAAATCTCATTCCCAATAATTGTAGCATACAACAATAAAATCTAAGTAGCTTGCTGAATGATTTTTTTGCTTAGAAAAATATGCTTCAGTATTTACTTCCCCATCCCAAATGTAAAAATATCTAGCTGGCATTAGAAATATGCAGATAAACTTTTCCAACAGGATGCAGTGCTTTAATATAAATGCAAGAGATTATTTCCATGGCACAAACAAAACTTAATTTCTAGTTCCTATGCAGGAATCATAACAGACTGTTGCAGTGAATGGTAGACATGGATACACCTGGGTCCTTAAGTCAGTATAGAAATCTATTGGGTCCTAAGAATATTCCTTCATAGGTAAAAGCTGTAAACTTATTAGAGTGCTTCAAGATCACACCATTTAACTCTATTGAGTAACATTTCTACAAGACCACTTTGCTGCTTTGGTTATTCATTTAACATATTTTGTCTCTGATTTTTTTTTAAAAAAAGATGGATAATTTGGGTTTTAAATTCTTCCTTGCAGACCTGAATATTTTGGATTTCTCTTTCAACAGGAATCTTCTGTTTTTGAGCCAAGCTGCCTGTTTAAAGTTGATGAATTTGGCTTTTTTCTATCATGGAAAAGTGAAGGAAAGGTAAAATTTACAATGATCTCATGATTTTTTTTTTTTTTTTGCCTCCTCTAACAAGCATAAGGTACAATTCTAGTTGTTCTAGTGGGAGGCACTGTGTCCAAATATTAGGGCCTTAGATTATATTGCTAAATATAAAGATTTGCAAATCTTCTACTCTGTAATTTATTGAGACAGCTCCCATAATATCCTACTACTGTTACATTGCTGTAGGGAGATTATGAGAATTGAAACTGAACAACTAGAGAACACTAGGCTAGATAAAGCCCATAAGCACACTTATTAAAAATATAAAGATGAATAAATATTCCAAAGATTGTAATGTTAGTTTGAAGAGAAGAAAATAATTTTCTGCCAATAATTTAGTTCCATCCCATGTTTCTTTCCTTAATAGTGAAAAGGGGAGGAAAGGGAATCATATGTTTATGAATGGAAGGGTGTGTGTGTGTGTGTATACTTGCAAATCTTGTTCTATATTTTCTAGCCATTCTCTACTTGCCTCAGATTTGTATCTATATAGCAACAACTCATTTTTGTTCCCTTTGATCTAACAATTCAACATTGATTTCGTCCACATGTTGTATAGTTGGGTGCAGGAGGTTATGAGAGGGATGTGAATGAAGCAAATAGTTGCTGAATTTATTTTCTTTGGGGGTAATGATGTAACAGTCTGAAACCTTGGCCAGGTGTTACTGAACTCCACCATCTCACCATTAGCTCTGTGGAATAACGTTGCTGGAAGACCCTCTGAAGAGCAAAACATTCCCCACCTTTACACAGATGTCAGCCTTACCAGGTAGACCAGACAGGAAATAAGACCAAGTAAACTAATTCTGCCTTGTTGAAAGCAGAATGAACAGGACCTTTATAGCCCGATAACTTCAGGAGTATACCTCCTGGGCCTCTTGCTTTGCCCATTATGCAGCTGTGGGCTATGCTACCTCTTATCTGACTGCTCCTTAGGCAACATCTCTTCACCAGGTCTCCCAAAATCATTCCCACATATCATTACAGCAGGAGTGATTGCTATGTTGTGATCCTATGCACTCTCTTCCCCCCCCCCCAACAGATCTCATCCATCATGGCCAGGCATGATGGCATTTAGAATCTGACAAATTCTAGAGAGCACAGATTTCTCATGTCTGTTTTTACCGATATTAATATAATGTATACTGCCTGATATTAATTCAGATTGTGTGTATTTGAATGCTTAGCTGTTGTTGCATTTTTTTATTTCAAAATACATCACATTGGCTGCTTGGCATTTATAGTGTTCTTTTCTTTTCCAGGAAGGGCAAGTTTTAGAATGTTCCCTGATCAACAGTATTCGTTTTGGAGCAATACCAAAGGTATTTCTGTAGTTTTGTTTTAAAGTATTGTTTTAAACAATTACCATTGGCTTGAGGCCCAGGAATGGAAACTTTCTTCAGTTTCAAGAACTTCTGAAGTCTTTGTACCTTAAGGGACAATGACTTTTTAATTTTGAAAAACTGGGCTTTAGAAACTAACTTTTGGTGAGGATCAGATAATTTAGAAGTGTTTACCTACAAAGGATATATTACACCAGGGGTCTCCAAACTTGGCCGCTTTAAAACTTGTGGACTTCAACTCCCAGAATTTCTCAGCCAGCATGGCTAACTGAGGAATTCTGGGAATTGAAGTCCACAAGTCTTAAAGCAGCCAAGTTTGAAGACCCTGTATTACACCCATAGATGGGTTTTTCAGTGGCAAATTTTTAAGCATGTGCTGAAATTTTCCCATGTAAATCTGTGGCACTAAGAAGCTCTGTCCTGATGCTTAGATTATATCATAAACATTTACAAATAAAATCTAGACTTTAGATAAAGGCTTCTTGATTCAGAATACCTTCAGCCATTGATGGATATGATAAGGATGATAATAAGTATTTTAATATACTTTTGTTCTTTGGGATTCTGATTCTGATGAAGATGGTACCATCCAAATGGGTTTTCATGAATGAAATCAATAAACTGGAAGCTTTACATCAAAATGACAGTAGGTTTTGAGTAGGCTACCTAAAAATTTATCTTTTTCCTTAGCCCTGGCTTTTGTCTAGTCTGTTGTGGCCATAGGGTCAATGATTAATTTCACAGACTGATACTTTTTTATTCATGCTTCTCACATTCACGCTACTCCCCTGTCTGCAATGGGAGTATTGGCTAGTTTGGCTGGTGGTAGGAAGACACCACCTCCTGTGAATGTAAATTGGTATACATAAATTCATCCAAAGGCAGACAGATATAATATAGCCCATTTTTTATATTTTTTTATTGTGCCTTTATTATTTTTAAATAACTCAAGACAATGAACGTACCTAATATTTGTTCCTCCTCCTGATTTTCCCAATCACAACTCTGTAAGGTGATTGGGGCTGAGAGGGAGTGACTGGATCAAAGTCACCCAACCAACTTTCATGCCTAAGGTGGGACTAGAACTCACAGTCTCCTGGTTTCTAGGCCAGCACCTTCACCACTACATCATACTTCTAAGAATTTAACCTAAATCCTGTAATGATTAGTTGGTTGGGGTGATGAAATTTTCCTGTAAATACAAAATGGTTTGTGAAAGGTAAATTTAATGTTACTTGAAAATCAACAATGCCCCAGACAAAAAATTGCTCTCTGAAGCAGTCCTTCCCACCCACCACCCACCCCCATTTCATTTGCTCAAGCAAACTAGAGTGGAAATAAAACTTTACTTGAATGCTAAATATGAAGCAAGTGCCTCCAGAATGGGCTTTTTAAGTCAGTCTTGTGTAAGTCCTTTATACGGACTTATTTAAAAGAGGTCCCATGATCTGAAAGAGACTTTTGAATAAGCAATGGAAGCCACTGATGTATTCCTAAGATATTTTCCCCAGCTTGGTGTCTCTTAGATATTTTGGGACTATATGCTGTCTGTGGAAATTCTGAGAGTTGTAGCATATCTGGAAGGGGCCAGTTGGGGAAGAGTATCCTAAGGTACACTTTTTTTCTCCCCAATAACTATTATCGGAGTATTTCATTTGGGTAAGGTCACTGCACTCAGAACCCAAGAATTCTTGTTACTACTTCATAGGCAGAATGTTAAATAAACCACTAACGTGAATATGATCTGTGTATACTATTATCAGCTCCCTAAGTAGAAAATGAAATACTTCTAAACATATGCTTGGAATAATGACAAGAATATAAAGAAGGTAAATATGAATAAGAAATGCTTATGGGTGAAAATGAGTGATATGTTTTTGTTTTGTTTTTTTAATCCATGGTGTTTTTTTCAAGCAATTAATTTTGTTCAACAGGATCCAAAAATATTAGCTGCTCTTGAGGCTGTCAGTAAAGCAGAAAATGAACTTGAAGGGCGAATAATTTGTGTCTGTAGTGGCACTGATCTGGTGAACATCAACTTCACATACATTGTAGCAGAAAGCACTGAAGACGCTAAGGTACTGCCGCTAAACATAACTTTGCTGTTTTGTGGCATTATTGTTCCATGTAAATCCCTATTATTCTTTAAGAAGGTTGGCAAATATTAATCTAAACCCAGATCTTTTGACATCCGTGGCAAAAATGAGCTAATCCCTCAACTGAATTGGTGTACTGGTTTTCAAATTATTTGGGTGTTTCTTCTGTATGGGAAAAATGTTAGCGCGACAATTAGGAAGTGTGTTGATGTGTGATAAGCAATTACACTGCAGTGAGAGATCTCATCTGTAACCCTTCGAACTAGAAGTGATGAGGACTGACTTCAAATTTATACGCAAGATCATAATCTGCACTTTTTCCTAAAAAAATATTGTCTTTAATGGTGGGAAGGGCTGTACAGTAAGGAAGGATGAACTGTCTGGTATTTGATTAATGGAAGTAACAAAACAAAATTCAGCCACTATATTGCAAGTTTAGGGGCCTTGAAAATGTGTGTTTGTGTCTATGTCTCTGTGTATTCCCTGCAAACTGCTTATCCATGCTACAGAGGTATTTGCTGACTGGCAGAGCAATTTTTACAATTGCCATTTTCCTTCTTCATTTATGAAAAAGGGGAAGTCAGATATTTCAGAAACATGTCTGGGGTGGATCAGGAGATACTCTAATTTTATTAGATCCCAAAGCACTTTCCCCAGAACTGCTCTAGTATTAGAAGAAACACTATGGCTGCTCTGCATGAAGTGGAAAGATTATATTTTCAAGAAGATGCTACTTCAGGGACCATTGAGTAAGTGCAGATAATCTGCCAGAAGAAAGAGAAGCTTAATTTAATATCCATGATAATTTAATAGCATTTTAAACCAAAGAAGCTTTTACAAAACAATGATTAACATTTAATACACAGTATTACATTTTCTTATTTAATACAAACAAGAAGATAAGAATATATTGTTATCAAGAATTTATTTATCGACTTTAAGGTATAGCAAGTGTTGTTTATTATAAAGAGCTCCAGTTTTTGTTTTTTTTTAAAGGATAGCTGCATAGTAGTGTTGTTTTCCAGTATTCCGGTATTTGAGGGGCTGCCACAAAGAAGAGGGGGTCAACTTATTTTCCAAAGCACCAGAGGGAGGGACAAGAAGCAATGGATGGAAACCAATAAAGAGAGAAGCAACCTGGAATTAAAGAGAAACTTCCTAACAGTGTGGACAATTAACCAGTGGAACAGCTTGCCTCCAGAAGTTGTGGGTGCTTCATCACTAGAGGTCTTTAAGAGACTGGACAGCCACTTGTCTGAAATGGTATATAGTCTCCTACTTGAGCAGGGGGTTGGACTAGAAGACCTCCAAGTCCCTTCCAGCTCTGTTTTCATTGATCTTTATATGTAAAAAATAATATTTTGTAACAGATTGAGAAGCATGTGGTCCTTCAGATGTTGTTGGATTACAATTTATCCAGTATAAATTTCCCAATAATAAAACAAGGATTTTAGACAATAGCATTTATGCAGAAATGTAAGAATTGCATAATTCAAAGATAAGCGTTGAATATTAAACTCGATTTGAAAAACCTGGCAGTTCCTAAATTCTGCCTGAGGGTTTATTTCCTTATAGAACAGAGAATAAAGGCAAATGCAAAAGCAGAGCCTGTCCTTGCAGAGGTTCTTCCAGTAAAGAAATAGCCTTCTGTGGCCTTGATTTGAAATAGGTTTTAGGATAGTGAGTTAATGAATTTTAAAGATTCAGGTACTCGTACATCCTGTGAAACAATTAAAGTCTTTAACTAAACTCTGTGTGGGACAAATGGTAGTCAAGCTGAGAATGTGGGTATAAAGTAACATTCTTCTCTCTACCTGATACACAGAGTTTCTGTTTCTGATAGGCTCTTCTTACATATTTTTAGCTACATGTGTTCCAGAATACTAGGGTGTCCTTTTGTCATATTGACTATGTAAATCACTCCCTCTGTTTCCTTGCTTTATGTCTCGTATTCTGCTCTCTTAGACTTTTGAGGAATCATATTAATTTGAAATTGTATTTTCACATTCATGTGTTTTTTCCAAATATGTGATACCAGCTTTAACATTACCCATCATGTTAGATCGAGAAGGCTTTGGGCAATCATTCTGCATTGGTGGGAATTATTTGTCAGAGTATATTTCTGTACAGAAAGTACAGAAAGCATCCAAAATACCGATGCACACCTATGACACCATTCACAGGATTGAAACTGAAGTGCTTTTAAATATGCTTGGTGAATAAACTTTTTTTTTATATAGGTCAGTAAGTAAGAAAAGGATTCTGTCCCTGGAAACTCAGATTACCATTTGGAAAGAGGAGGTGACATACTTAGAACAAAGGAGTGGATAATTTTTTTAAAAAAAAGATAATGTAAGGAAAAAGGTTGCCAAAGTAGACAATTGTTGCAGTCCTACTAGAAAATATATCTTCATATATATCCAGCAGCTGTGGAGAAATTTATGACTATAAATGTTTTTGAGTTAGATTGTTTATCCTCCAAATTCACTGTTGCTGAACAAAGGTTGTTTATAACCTGAGAAAATAAAGTAAAAATTTATAGGACTAGAGCACAGCTAAATGCCACATTTGCTTGGGTCTAGATGATTATTAATCGTCAGTGATTAACTCTTTTGGGAGTGATAATCATTTGTTTTCTTTATAAGACAAGCACAAGTAATAAACTTAATGGTAGTAGATACAAGATACACTGAAGAAAAGATTTTCAAAACTGTGAAATCAGAATGCTGTGGATAGGAAGTGAGAAGGTAAAAAACTGAAGTTGTAATGTAATGTCTTGTCCCAATTATATCTTCCCATCCCTACCTGGTCAGGCAAGGAGGGTATGTTGTGGATCCCACAGGTGAAAGAATTTTTACTGATGGATTTCAAAGGTGCTTTTTTTCAAAAGGCAACTGGACTGTTTTGTGTTATTGTTTTTTGAGGAAGAAAAGAAGTTTTGCTTCTCCTCCAAGAAGCTTCATCAGTTGTGATGGAGGGGGGATGGAAGGATAGTTCTGACAGCATTGGGGGATGATGGTGGAAGGGTTGTATTTCTTTCCAGTTATCTGGCCATTAGCACTCTCTCTGAGAGCCGGTGAGACCATTTGGGGGGTTTAATCTGTGCCCTCAGGATCACTTGAATCAGAGTGCAAATGGGTGTGGAATACCTCTTGGAACTGCTGAAAGGATTGCATTGACTGGTGGCATCCAGGAAGAGACCCTTCTTTGCCATTACCCCCACCTTCTCTAACACCTTAACTCCAGAGATAAAGCAACCCCCTCCCTTTTTTCTGGCCTTCCAAAAGAACTGATTCTACTATTTGGCATGGAGGCCAAAAAGTGATATGTGATATATGTGGTGGTTGGTTTTGTGAGGGTGTTCTCTTCCCCTTGTTAACTTTTTAACTGCTGTATCGCTACCTTTTAAATTTTGTTTTTAACTTTGTCCTTATCTTATACTTTTATACTATATGTATATTTTTTATTGTAAGCCTTCTGGGGGTCACTTAGCTGAGACAGGTGATATAGAAATATAATAAACGAATAACAGTAAGTGGCTGCCCCTATTTGTGATGCACTTCATAATACTTTTATGAAGAAAAAATTGTATTTATCTATAAAACAGATGTATATTTGTTTGAACTGTGTAACATTTCTGCAGTTCATATAGAAGGTAATCAACTGGAAGGAAACAGTTTTGTTTACAGTCTGAGGTGAGGTGGGATGGAGTCAAATTCTGGTTTATATCGCCAGATGATGCCATTAATTATGCCATAAATGTGTAAAGTCATTGGGTAAGGTGTGTATGTAAGCTTGGAGAGATCTTATTTTGGATTATTAGATAGCCAAAGATTGTACTCTGTGGTATTTATAGGTTATGGCATGAAATGTGTGTGGCTGGAGAAGTCCTTGCAGAAAGGGTAGGATAATATTAAAATGGGATTATAATTATTACTCTCTTTGCTCACCTTTTTAGACATTCTGTGCATTTGGAGCTTGTTCATGGGGGACATCAGTTTTTATATATTATTAATTTTGGAAAGAGATATAGAGTATAAGGTCACTACAATAATGGTAGATACTAAATTGATTGATACAAAATTATGGATTCAGAATTCCTTACTTGTTCATGTGCCACTTCTGTAAGGTCCAGATCTCCACAATTTCTCTTCTTAAAATCAAGAAGGTTGCAATATTATCTTACAGAAATATCAACATGTATTTTTCTTCCCCAATTTCTGGTCCATTCTGCAACTGTATTATATTCTGAACCTCTGCTGACGCCTAGTGGTGCAACTGTAGAAGAAATTTAAATCTTTCATTTTTAAAACGTGAAAGGCTATTTGTTTTTACTTTGTTTTAGATAGATAGATAACCTTTATTGTCATTGTTTTACTGTGGGCACAATGACACACATTAAAAATGAAATTTAGTTCCTTGCTCTGAAAGTGTACACATACATAACACACATTTAAATATAATATAAACAACATATGTATAAACCTACACCCTTACATATAAGTAACACATAAATATTAATCACTGTCCATCTTGATTACATATACATTTTAATACATTTTAATCTTTCATATGCTGCAAAAAGCCCTAGCTTTTCATAATGGGAGATTATTTTCACAATTTTGTATTTGTACTTCAAATATATGAATTCAGTATAATGATTTAAAGAAGAGAAGCTATCTGAATAAAACAAGCTTTTTTCAATAGGAGAAGGCTGGAGAAAGAGAATTGTTATCTTATTTGACTGAATAGAAATTAGGGTTTAAATACTAGTTTGTAAATATTTATTAGTTAAGATAGTTAGCTCTGAATGCCATCAAACATCTGGGAGGGGGGAAATTATTAGATATTAGATACAGCAAAAATTGTGCCAAATGCCTACTGATAAAACTGTCATTGATCTTTTGCCCATACAGGTAGTCCTCAATTTATGACCACAGTTGGGGCCAGAATTTCAGTCACTAAATGATGCAGTTGTTAGTCATCATGACTGAACTGATTTGATGTCCACTTTTACTGCAGATGTTAAGCAAATCATATGGTTTTCAAATGAATCTGGCTTTCCCAATTGATGTTCCATGTCAGAAACTGGCTGATCTTGCAAACTGCTATCACATGATCACAGGATTCTGCAGTTGGTAGTGAATGCAAACTGGTTGCCAAATGCCTGAGTTATTACCACATGATCTTGAGGATAGTGTAATGGTCGTAACTTTGAGGACAGGTCAGAAATCGCTTTTTTTGAGACTGTTGTTAAACTGCATAAGTGGAAGACTACCTGCAGATGATTGAGAATGTGGTCCAAGGAACTCTTCATAAAAATGAGCTATTTGTGCATCAAAAATGATTTATAATTTTAGATGTATCCAAAGTTTGGAGTGGAGAAACCAGTCATTCTTTCTTCTCTCCCTTTCTTCCTTGGTAACTGGATTACCAACTTTATTAATTATGTTACATCTATTCTAATTATACCTTGCTTATACCAGTTTAATTTTATACCAACCTGGAAAGGCTCTGTGTTCATAGCGTACCTTTGGTTGCTACTAAATTCAGTTGGAGGTATATGCACTTCTGATTCACAGTGTACAAAATTTGAAAGAATGGGTATAGCGTTTGTAGATAGTATCCAAACAGTAACTACAATTTGCTCAATAAAAGACTTTTAAGTAAATCAGAAAAACTTTTATACAGGTAAAAAGGGGAAGGGAGCACTATTTTATAGAGATGAAAAATAAAGGAAAGGAGCCGTATATAACAGAATATTCCTTTACAATTGTCTTCAGTTCAGCTAATAGTACCATAAATAAATTTGCTTAATTATGTACAAAAGGTATCAAAACAGGTGAAGGAAGTACTTGGGTATTTTAATGGATTATTAATGAAAAGATTAATAAAACAATTAGTTTTGTTGATTGTAAGAAGCAATACTTTAGCTATAGCATATTTTGTTTTTCAAAAGAATAAAGAAAACTCCATCAAATCTCTATTTATTTATTAGATTTTTATCCTGATTTATTTCTTTATAAGAAACCCCAGGTGGAAAATATATTTAATTTTCCTTCTTCCTCCTATTTTCCCCACAAGAACAACCCTTTGAGGTGGGTTGGGCTGAAAGAGAGTGACTAGCTTGAAGTCACCCAACCCAGCGTTCATGGATGAGGCAAGGCTAGAACTCACAGTCCCCTGGTTTCAAGGCCAGCATTTTAACCACTGGATTTTTTTCCCTTGTTGAGGCATCACAGTTGTAATATTTATTCTAAATGTGATAATTGTTCTGGGAAACATGACCGGGAACATTGTGAACTCCCTGAAGTAAGTCATATCCCCCTTCCCAATCATTTTCCTTTCTGCGGCCTGGGGAGAAACCTGTTATGTGGGATATGTGTGTGTTGTGGGATGATTGTGTATTGTTTGATGTGCATTGAATACTTGAAAAAAATCTTCCAAGTAAGTCTAGAGTTGCTATTACAAGCACTACTAATTATTCTAACATGTTACTCAAAGATGTTTCTGTAGTTTAAAAAAATGCTTTTGAATTTGGTTGGTGGACTAGTCACTATGATCTCTATATTTGTTTTATCTTTTTGTCTTTCAGCAATGGGTTGATGGACTCAGATCAGTTATGGGTAACTTCAGAGCCAACAATGTCTGTCCCACGACATGCCTCAAGAAACAGTAAGCTTCCCCACCTCCCTCACCTCATCAATTACAATTTTGTCCCTTCTGCATGTTCCTTGACTTGCGTTTAGAAAAAACTCACTTTCCTTATTTGGCACAACAAGAAATAAATATCTGGATAAGCTGCAGAAGACATTTCCCAACAATTCAAACATCCATGAGAAATATGGTATTAAATTATTCTTTACATTTTTTTCCACAGATAAAATATGTTCCCAAAGTCAAACACGCGTTCAGCTGTTGAGGGTGTTTAGTGCTGGATTTTATGATCTGTTGAGAGAGGCAGTTGTAATTATTAGCCTGAACTTTTCTTTGTTCTGGAGGGAGAACTGCTGCCCACTTACATATAAATGTTTTTATTTCTTATGGATCCAGAGCTGAATTATTCTTTTCTTGATGAGATTTCCCATAGAATATTCTGAAACATTAGGAAAATGCAACTGAGACCAAATAATTTAGTGTAATCTTCCTACCCTGCTCAGATTATCATGAAGTATATTTATACGCTCTCCACTTTGTAAACCCTCTTTTCCATTTCTTCAAAAGGAATTCTAAAAGATTTAGCAGCAACAAGTTTGAAAAAGTTCTTCTAGTCCTTCCCACGTTGCTTAAATGGTATTTCCCCTCAGAAACTGTTGTTGCTGAGGGGAAATAGAAGGTACAATTCCTTAATGTCTATGGAAATTCTCAGTTATCCAGGTCATGGTTGTCCCAAAGGTATTTTTTTCAAAAAGCAACTGGACATTTCTTTGTTTTTTTTTCCTTGAAGATGGTTCACTTCTCATCCAGAACTAAAGAAGCTTCTTGGATGAGAAAACAAAACAAAACAATTGTCTTTTGAAAAAGCACCTTTGGGAGTACGAGTCCTCAGGATACATAAGAGTCTTAAAAAGACATTTAGAGAAGAAGCATCTGAGAAGAAGATTCAAGAACCTCTTTACTCACTCTTTCAGCCCTCTGTTCACTCTGAAACTACTTGGAATAGTTTGGTCTGATGTAGGAAGAACCCTTGGGGAAGTTAATCAAGCTGCATGTATTATGTGGTTCCAACCATGATCATTTCTACATTCCAAAATGTTAGGCTGAATGACTTGCCACCAAGCATCTCTGCTGTGGATGACAGGGATTATTGTAGAATATATCTGGAAAACAAATTGTAGAAGTTGAAGTAAGTGTTGAATATGCAGACACACTAACAGTCCCTCCCCCTTACATCACTCTTCCTGTAGCTTTTAGCACCCTTTCAGCAGAACTTTCCATAGTGCAGAAATTCCTGCCTTTCTTCATTCAAAGGACTTAAGCGTATCTCACATTACTCACTTTGCTCAGGGAAAATGGAAAAGTTAACGTATTTGCTCTCTGGAGAGCAAAAACATGTATGGAATAGCCAGCATTGCCTCTTCTCACTCATAATATGTAGCATGCAGATATTCAGACAAATGTTATTAAAAGTGCTTCAGTAGTTGTCTTATTTCCTGGATGCTAAAAACATTTCAGCTGAAGCTTCTCATCCACTACTGCTGAATTAAATATTTAATGTGTATTAAATTGTGTTCATTGTAGCATGACTGTAAAGGAAAGCATTAAAGAAGGTATGATAACAGAATGATAGTAGTCAGAGGAAATCGTTTCCCTTTTTTTCCTACTTGAGTATTTATGCTGCTAAGATTTTACCCGTATCCAAATTTGGAGCATTTTGATTCAATTAGAACTTTTAGAACAATGTCTGTAGGCTGCTTGTGGCTCTCCACTGTCAATTCGTGTCCTCCAATATCCCAAGGACATGTTACAAACATGCAGAGCCAGGAAGCACAATTTTCAAAAGTGGTTTTCTGGTGTTCATTCCCTTCCCCCCCCCCAACAAATAAAATTTAAGGGTAGAAACAAGAACGAGAGGCCTCCGTGAAGCAAATCTTTTCTATTCTCTTTTTTAAAAAACTGTCCACCCAGCCCTTGAAAAATAACCTGAAATGGCAATAACATTTAGCAGTGAATTTTTAAGGCTGAGGGGGAGGGGAATTTAAAGGACAGTGTTATGGGTCAAAATGGCAGCAGTTTGTATTTAAAAAAATAGGCGGAAAATTTCAGCCCTGTTACTTTCATTGGTATCACGATATCACTGCATGGCCTCCTTCCCCAACAAGAAGGCTAAGAGACAGAGTGACCTGTGGCCCCTTAAACATTGTTTATCCCAGTTTTATAAGCCCAAGGTTCATTGTAAAATAGAGTCATGGCTCAGCTGCAACTGACTTTCATTAATCTGACCTTTTTTCTGCCCAAGTTTGAGAAAGCTGCATCTCATCTTCTCTTATCAAGCTGAATTTATTTCAAGCCCCCTTTAAGGCTTCTTTACAGGTGGTAGGAAAGAGTTGTAGTTAGTCTTGTGGGCGAGAAGTAGCAATTTGTCTTTTATAAAATGTAAGGATACAAGAAGATTAATATTTGAATATTTGACTCAGCTCTTACATAACTCCATATGTAAACTATGTGAACTTTTAAAGCCCCAGGTTTATACTTTATAATAAAAGATCCCAGGGATAGCTTTTCTCTTATTCTCTTTCCACATTTCATCTTATAAATTGAGCTTTTATTGGATTTTTTCTGGGGGGAAAGTCTAAATGGGTTTTTTTTCCCCCTTCTAGCTGGATGAAATTGGCATTTCTGACTAATACTAATGGCAAAATTCCAGTTAGAAGGTAAGTATATTGCAAGCTTCAAGTGTGGGGTTATGCAGGGATTGTATGGTTGTGAAATTAAAATGAATAACAATCACAAGTCAGAAAGTCCATTAGAAGCAATCAATGTAGTTTAGGAATCTGTTGATTAAGGTAAAAGGGATGCTATAATCTAGGATCTATGATTCAACAATATTTTTAGAAGCCTTTCACTTTCTATCCTGATTGAATGTTGTTCTCAAGTCAATCGTGAAATAAACAATGCAGATACTGTATAACCCTGCTAGAGAAACCTCCGTTATTTTGGGGATAGAATTGAAATGTAATAGAAATAACATAACCATTTAGCTCTCTAAAACAATTTGCTAGAATTGATCCTGAATATTCAGAATAGGTCACCTGGTTCTTCCAAATGTTTAAACTGCAAGTCTCACATCCTTTTTTATTTTCCATGCTGGCTTAGATACTATATAGCACCCAAATAGCATCCAGATGCTTACCCCTGTTACAGAGTTAAGCACTGCAAATTGCTAAAATTATGACTCAAAGATGTTATCTGAAGTGTTTGCTCAGGTTATTATTTAATTTGCTACTGATAATTCTAGAAATTACAGCAGTAATTGTAGATTTATAATAATGGTGGTAACCTGCAGTTCTCCAAATCTTGCTGCTGCAGTTCTCAGCAGCTGTAGTAGTTTAGATAATCTTTGATCTAAAAAGACAAATAGTGCAATTTAACTGTAAATTGTATAAATGCAGAGTGCCATGCGGCTTGATATTCAGTTCAATGATGTCACAGCTATATAGTGTAATCCATTTTTAAATATTCCAGATAAAATATGTGATAAATCTTTTTTCAACTTTCTCCAAGTCATAGCTCACCAGATACATTAAGTTATAGGCTCAAAACTATTCTGAAGGGAAGATTATTCTGCAAAATAGTAGCATATTGTTGTACATGCTGGAAAAAAATCAGATACTATCCTAGTGATGTGCTGCCTTTGAGGTTCCCACTGCTATACCTAAATACAGATCTTTTGACCTGGAATTTTTCTGAGGGTTAGGGTGCCAAAAAGTGCTAGTTGATCTTTTAGTGCGAAAGTATAGAAGGAATCACAGAAATAAATTGACCACTGTTGCTCAAAGGGGTATGGAACTTAAACATCAACCAAGCTCTGTCCCACGAATGTAATAAAGCTAAAGCAAACAACTAATAATAATTAGACCACATATTCAGCATCAGTGGACTACATTATCTCTTTATTCTAGTGTGTATAAAAAGGAGAACAAATTCCGAACTATATGGAGATTAGGGATCAGTGTAAAAATCTCTTTACAATTCAAAGTTGACTCTTCAGAAAAAGTTGAGAAAGTGTTCATGCACGGTGAAAGAAATTTGAAGTGAGATGAGCCAAGGATTACTTTTAGAACATGATGTGAGAAGGTTTCTTAGATCACACCCATTTTTGCAATGGTTGACTAATAACGCTACATACGACATCCCTGTGTTCACGATATAATTCTTGATCAGCGGGGATTTCTCTAGTGAGGTGAAGAATGTATGAAAACATCAAAACACAAAAACAAAGAACATGCTATGGCAGCAGATGTCAACAAAGATTAAGAAAACAACAACAAAAGGAAACATTTTATTTACACTAAAACTAAAATGTGGGAATAATTAACAAAAAAAAATCATTAAAGATGCTTTCAGAAGGGTAAGTGGCAAAATTCAGTCTCCCAGCCTTCAACTGCTAAAAGAGGAATTCCACTATGAAGCTCCATATGAGGAAACAAAATTCAAATTATAATCTTTCTTTAAACTTCAAATTTCTATAACATCTTTGGATTTAATCCCTTATTGTATCTAACCTATATAGGTACAGCTTTCTATATTAATATCTTCCCTCATTATTATCCCTGGTTTATGAACGTTCACACTCACTGAAAACTACATTAGATGTATGTTAATGGAATGATGGAATTGTTTACTTAGCCAAATAAGACTGTAATATTCTTGAAGAGATACTTTACACTGTCAATACAGAAAGTCATTAATGGACTATTGTCATCTCAGTAGAGGACATGTGATGCAGCTCTGATTATGAGATTGTCAAAGGTTTGGAGTAATTTAATCCTCTTTTTTTTCTAGCATTACTAGAACGTTTGCGTCAGGTAAAACTGAAAAAGTGATATTTCAGGCACTTAAAGAATTGGGTCTTCCCAGTGGAAAGGTATTTAAATTTAATTTTCAAGAATTAAGGGTTTCAGGATGGGTATCCTGAGCCTAAAACAGTTAATAGTTGCAGTTGATTATTCAATATCACTTCAAAAATAATTCATTAGCAGTTTGTCCGTTGATAACTTTTATGCTAATTATAATTATAATATTTTAATAGGCTATATACCATACACATAAAATAATGTACATTATTGTTGTTTTAGAGAACTATTTCCAGATTTTTTTTTAGTCAAATAACATTAAATGATTTGCTTCCATTCATAATGAACATATTGTAAATTCTTCCATTGCTAAGTCAGTGCTTATACAACCTGGTACATGTTAGATTTTATTTTATTTTATTTTCAGAATGATGAAATAGAGCCTTCAGCTTTTACTTTTGAGAAGTTTTATGAACTGACCCAGAAGATATGTCCTCGTACTGATATAGAGGAGCTTTTTAGAAAAATGTAAGTTGGCCATTACTCTACATAATGAACTTAATTTTAATGTTATTTAATCTGAAGATAATGCTATGTCATGCAGTGTTCCTATTAGAAGTCAAATTTCTTCTCCAAACTTTAACTCAGTTGAATGTTCAGATTCAGGTTTTCAGGACCTTTTGATTTAAAGAAACATTTTCTGTTTTTAAATTGGCTTTACTAACCTATAATATTAACTTGCTATTATAAGGTTATTAACACAATATATGAACTAACTAGGTTAAGAAAGTCTTAACATCTGAGGTTTCATGCACTAAGTTTTTTAATGTGGAAGACTTACATGTTGAATTGCTTCTTTCTTTAATCTATTAAATGGGGGGATAGAGACAAGGAGCTGTTTTGTAGCAAGCATAGTCAGTATCATTTATTAATATTCATTTTGAAAATGCAGCTTAGGTGTGTTAAAGAATATTAGATCAGTACTGAGAATATAAAAGAAATGTCAACATGTAAATCATACCTGCTGTAGGATCTTACATGAAAACTTACATTTTTCTAATACATTTCTTTTCAGCAATGGAGACAAAACAGATTATTTAACGGTAGACCAATTAGTGAGCTTTCTAAATGAAGTAAGCTTTTTCGTACATTAACTACCTTACAAGTCTGTCTGCAGTGGCTTGCTTCTCCCGGTCGTATCATTGCATGATCCACGCTGTCATTCGCTGTGCTTCTGCTCTGCTGGTCTTTCCATTTCGGCAAGACTGCAGGTGCAAAAATCAGCTCCAACTTGATGCATTCTCCCGTTCTCTTTTTTGTTGGCTTTGCAACTTGCTTGCCCTGATGATTTGCTGCATTATGTAGATGATCTGTGTGTGGTTGTTTCGTTTCTATTCTATATGTTGTTTTAACCAAATGATCTGAAATCTTTTTATTTTTAGGAATTTTTAGAAGGGCAGTCCTTCTAAATATTGAGGAGGTGGTGGTAGGGAAATTGGGCTTCTCTGTTCAGTAACTAAAATGTTTCATTTCAACTGATTTCTTCCCCCTGAGGTTTACATGTGACCTGGCTGTCTTCAAAATGCTTGCATTTCTGTAGTAGGCTGTATGTCAGTGGTATCAAGTTTTTTAGATGTTAGATATTCTTTCTATGCATTACCAAAATACACAGTATTTTTTAAATTAGATGCTCAATGGAGAATTCTTTGTGGTAAGTTTTAAAAATTCTTTTTATTAAACGATTGGCATTCAGTATTTCATTGTTTAGTCCTGTAGATTGTACAAGCAATATTGTTCGTATTTTGAATAATGTGTGTGAACCAGTTGTTAGACATTTCTTCAGTGCCCCTTGGCAATGCAAAGTAGACCAATAGGCCTCCTTAAGGTTTTTTCCTGGGGCAAAATTTAAAAAATCAACAGCAGCAAGGCAGGATTTATGCCCCTGCTGACAAATGTGTTCCACCTGTTATCCTTTCCAAGTCCATGAGATAAAAGAATTATTTCACAATATCCAGTTTATAATGCAATTCTGATGTAGTCAATCTTATTTTTCATTGTCATGGAATTACTCTGAAGAGCCCACACACTCTTGCTTGAGGCATAGAAGTCTCTCCCAGGCTCAGATTTGGAAAATCTTCAGCAGCAAATTTCTTTGAATTCTTCCAAAATGCTCATTTCAATGTTTGCATTTTTATAAAATACTTACCCTGAGAAAGAGAACGTTAAAGCTCCAGAAGACTTCTAAGTAGCAAAGAATTCTATTTGGCTGCCAGTAGTATTGTTTAAATTTTCCTGTTGCTTTATATTAGCCACTCATCCAGCAACTGTTTACATTTATGGCAGCGATGAAAAAGTAATTTTATGACCATACCTCACATTGCAATCTTTGTAGGTCTATAAAGCAAAGGAAAGCTGAAATAAGATCACAATTTCCAGTTTCACTTAGCAACTGCTTCACTCAACTACCAAGTTGCCGGTCCCAGTTGTGGTTGCTAAACAAGAATTACCTGTACAAATATGTCACTAAAATTGGCTGTTTTCACTAAAGGTGAATTTGCTATCCTATTATCAGCTTTTCTGTTAGGAAAATGGAAGATAACACTTCGTCTTCTCACATTTTAAGCGCAGCTTTATCCCAGTTGCAGAATTTTCATTAAGGAATGATCTAACTTATTTGTCTTTGTATGAGTTCCTTACTAGCAATTTTAGGATTGGATCATCAGGAACTGAAATTCATAAATTCATATTTTTAAGCAGACTGGTCATTAGCACTGGCAAAAGAAAACAACATATATCGACCTATGGAATTCATTACCATAAATGTAAAGATGGTCACTATCTTTCAGAGTGGATTACTGAAATGCATGAAGAAGGGGCTAGGTCCATCTTCTATTACTATGAGATAGGACTAAATTCTTAGTTCACATATTATATTAGCCATCATTTATGATTATGGTTTGTTGAAGAACTCAGAGAGAGTTATTTATTTATTGCAATATGTAAGCGCACACACAATTACTAAGTGAAGTAAATGATTTTATATATCATGCTATGCCAGGAATAAACTAAGCACATTGTTCCTTAGCATGATGATTAAAAGTCAGCCTCTGATATCGCACTTGCTAAGTTGAATTGCAGAGCACACAAAAAAAAATTCTAACCATAGCTGGGAAAACACTCTGATTACAGACCTTTCATTTGATCCATCAGAACTGATGCAATTTTTGAGGAGTGGAAAGTTTTGTTCAAATATGACAATATAATAATCCAAGAGAAGGAGAAATTTGGGGGAATTGTTTTTAAGTGTTCAGATTCTAACTTTCTTCTATCTAGAATTCTGCATTAGTAATTTGAAATACTATATTATTTCATATATAATGTAAAGAGCAGGTAGATTGTTAATATGTACTGAAATCATCTTGTTGGTTTTGCCACTGATTTTGGATATTGTATTGAAACACATGTTGCAAAGCTATTCACTGTACATGCATGCATCTAACAGCTTTTATATTTCATTAGTTTTAGCTTGTCTGTTATATAGCTGACTAGTTTTAGTGTAATTATCCAGTATAGTGAATTAAATTAAAACAGTACATCTGGTGTACAGTTACAATATTTGGAGCATAGATTAAGAGATTATGATTTGCAATATACGACTGCATTTTTAATAGTCGGGGAGCAGACAAAGAATGTGTTCACTAGAAAGAAAAGTCATTCATATGCTTTACATTGGTTATTGCTAGATATTACAGAGAATGCCCAGAATATTTTAGAAATTGCTACCAATGTTCCTCGGAGCATATTGGCAACTCTAAAAGTGCTGTCTGACAACACAGGAATTTTTGTGTTCCTTCTCTAAACTTTTTTATTTTTAAGTCTCCTATGAAAGGCTTATCTACACAGAAGGATTTGTTTTGCTTACATGCGCATATATGTCATTTTTAATGGTAGATCAAGCAGGAACTGTAGCCCACTCTTACTTCATACATTTGTGCTGTGCAACTTCTTGTTAGCATTTAATCTGAAGCTTGGCTAGTATTTTAGGAAAGGATTGAATCGGACTTGTTTGTGAGTATGTTTGATTAGGATTGGGCTGAGCAGAAGTTAATAGAATGCAGTTTCTGTTAACCTTGTGGAGGTAGTGCGGACCAGAAACACAACGAAGGAGTGCTGCTTCTATCTTTATTATAAGGGTACAGAATAGATTTGCAAGTTTAATAGACTCTTACACGTCTGAAAATACTCTTCCCTTCTTTCATTTTTACTCTCACAGAAACCAGGGAGGGTCCTTTTTAAGACCACTTTTGCTACCCTTCCTCTTTCGAACTCAAAAGTTACAGTTGCTCAAGAAAGCATTTATAGAAAAGTGTAAAAAGCTACAGTTGTTTCCAATCTAGACAAGAAATTCTCATCCTGTCTAGAAATTCCCCAAGGCAGGCATGTCAAACATGCGGCCTGCAGGCTGGATGTGGCCCACGCAGGCCACATCCACCCTGGCCCTGCAAGGGCAAAACAAGTCCCGATATGTCATGATACAGCCTGCGATGCAATCGGGTTTGACACCCCTGCCCCAAGGCAAGCCTAGGTGGGTAAGAACAATTTTGAGTCCGATCATATTTCGTTACTTAGGAAGCTGCTTCAGTCTGAAATTCTGATATATTATCTTCCTTCCTTCCTTCCTTCCTTCCTTCCTTCCTTCCTTCCTTCCTTCCATCCATCCAAACTGAATAGCTGCCTATCTCATGGTAATGAATCTGGGTGGCTGTACAAAAATTAAAACGTACAAGAAAAAAATTCAAATAATAAACGTCCAGTGCCACAAAAATCATTCCAATACAAAAAATAATTTAAAAAGTCAATCAACCAGCATGTTACTCGTTGCATGGCCCAAACACCAGAGGGGACACCCAGATCTAAAGCTGTATGAAATGCTGATAGGCCATTTGGATCCCTTTAGATGCCACTTGAACAAAAGGAAAGGCCTAAACCACAGGTCGGCAACCTGCGGCTCCGGAGCCGCATGCGGCTCTTTGAGCCTTCCCCTGTGGCTCCCAGCTTCCTCTGCCTTTGCAAAGAGAAACAGAGAGAGGCAATTGCACTTCCCTGCTTCTCTCTCTCTCTCTCTCTCTCTCTCTCTCTCTCTCTCTCTCTCTCTCTCTCTCTCTGTGTGTGTGTGTGTTTGTGTTTGTGTCTGTGTGTATGTGTAAAAGAGAGTGTACTCACAGTATTCTCCGAGGAGCTGAAAAGCTTACTGGGCGGAGCTCCTCCCTTTACTGCGTCTCTGCAGGAAGCAAGAAGCAGGAAGAGTAGGAGAGAGCTAGCTAGCCCAGCTAGGCTGACTCAGGAATTCTGGGAGTTGAAGTCCATGAGTCATAAAAAAGACGAGGTTGCTTGTTGGACAACAGCTTGAAGCTTGCCAGGTGAGCAGCAGATAGGAGGGGGGGGAGAAAGAGAGAGAGAGAAAGAGAGAGGGGGGGAGGGAGAGAGAGAGAGGAAAGAGAGAGAGAGAGAGAAAGAAAGAGAGTGGGGGAAGAGGAGTGGCAGACCAAGGGCAGATAGAGAGGGAGGGAGAGAGAGACAGAGAGAGAGAGAGACCCTTTTGACATCTAAAATGAAGATAACACTGCATATATCCTTTTTTTACCTGTATGTGTGTGTGTGTGTGTGTGTATACACATACATATATACATATACATATATACACACACACACACACACACATACACACACAAACACACACACACACAAACACCTATAATAAAGGTAAAAAACAATATATGCAGTGTTATCTTCATTTTAGATATCAAAAGGGTTTTGCGGCTCCCAGTGTTTTGTTTTTGGTGGGAAACGGGTCCAAGTGGCTCTTTAAGTGTTTTGGGTTGCCTACCCCTGGCCTAAACTAAATGATGAATGATGAACTGAGCTAGAATTTAGTAAAATTGTTGAGTTGAGACTCTAGAAAGAGTACAGAGAAGAGCAACAAAGATGATTAGGGGACTGGAGGCTAAAGCATATAAGGAAAGGCTGCTGGAATTGGGTATGTCTAGATTAGTGAAGAGAAGGATGAGGGGGGACATGATAGCAGTGTTCCATTATCTCAGGGGCTGCCACAAAGAAGAGGGAGTGAAGCTATTTTCCAAAGCATCTGAAGGCAGGACAAGAAGCAACGGATGGAAACTAATCAAGGAGAGAAGCAACCTAGAACTAAGGAGAAACTTCCCGACAGTTAGAACAATTAACCAGTGGAACAACCTGCCTCCAGAAGTAGTGAATGCTCCCAACACTGGAAGTTTTTAAGAAGAGACTGGACAGCCATTTGTCTGAAATGGTATAGGGTTTCCTGCCTGAGCAGGGGATTGGACTAGATGACCTCCAAGGTCCCTTCCAACTTTATTATTATTATTATTAAAATGGAGACAATAAAATATTGCATGGAAGGCATTTCATTACTACAATGAATGTTGTACTATATATTCTCCAGCACAGGAGATAGAGAATCCACCAATGGGTTTTCTCTGTCTGCCTGCTCTTGAGACCAAGTAGCCAAACCTGACACGCCCCCTGTTGCTAGGAGATCCAGTCTTGACTTGGTCTCAAGCTCTTGAAGACGTGTCAGTTTTGGCTCTCAGGTATTACACAACAAGCAGATTAGAAATCCATTGGTGAATTCTCCTTGCTTCATATCTTCACAGTCAGGTTAGTAGACACAACCTAGGAATTTCCCCCAACTGGGATTTTTTTCCCCAACTGTCCTTCTGCAGCGCTGGGCTCAGCACTACCTCAAATCGGCTGATTTGAGGCTAGAGGGGTGGGGGTTGGGGCAGCTACAGCTTCCCCATTTCTCTTTCCCCAGGGCTCTAGGGAAACTCTCCTCACTAATCCTTCCCTCGTTAGGCTAGCACTGCCGTAGCGACCTCAGAAACTTGCTTTCTGAGTCCTCCGGAGCCCGTTCTGACAGCTGCACAGTCGCGGGCGCCATTTTGGTTGCTGACAAGGCAACGAAAGTCATTTAAAGAACGGAGCCATTTTCCAGGACGATTGGGGACGTTCCACTTAACAGCTTCCTGTGCAGCGACTAGCACTGCGGCTATGTTCCCAGCCAACACAAACTTCCCTTCGAAGTCCCCGAAAGGCCGTCCTGACAGACCTGAAGGATACGGCCACCATTTTGGTTGCCACTGAAGGCAACAAAGATTCAAACAGTCCTCTCTTTTCTTCCTGTCACTCCGTTGGCTTAGTGGCTCAGTTGCTCAAATCCTTTCAGGACCCAGGCTCCCGCTTATACAGCACAGCCCTGAACATATGAGCAATCGCTGCAGCTCCCCGCGGCTGCCATTTTGGACACACCACGTGGTCTTCCTTCTAGGCCTCATAAGCCTGCATCCAGTAGTTGCAGCCCCAGTGATCCACAGATCTAGGCCGCAATTGCTCAAGCCGCCATTTTGAACCTTCTCTCACATTTCCTTTGCCAGGCCTTCCTTTCAGGCCCTCTGCGTCCTTCATTGGGCCGTCTGATGCACCTTGACTGACCATCTAAGGCCTCTGGGCAGAGCCCATAGGGGGTCCCAACCGTGCCTTTGGTCTTATCTTCACAGCTGTGACATAAGCCCCAGAGAGACTTATTACCTAGTCAGGTGGTCAGGGGAGCAGTCCACGTTACTTGCTCCAGTTACTCTTCCCGCCAAACTGCTTGCCTGCTAGAGCTCCCCCTCAGGTTCCCTGAGATAGCTTGACCCAGGATGGACGACTCTACGGTACCTCAACCCATGAGCACTGCCTCCCCATCCTCAAGTTACGGTTGGCACAAAACCTCCAAACAGGAGGCAGCAGGCAAGCTCAAGAACAAGGCTAAGGCCACCCTCAAGAAGCCTTCCAAGTTGGCAGAAAAGCAAGCCAGGCGTAGGCACCAGGCTCTGGAAAAGGAGTTCTCCAGAGCGCAGAGTCAGGCAAGGACTGAGAGGGATCAATTGGTGGCCCCTGAACTCGACCTCCCTCTTGGACCTTCAACCTCGGCTCAGGGCATGTGGTCCTTGACAAACAACTCCATCATATTCTGTCCTCCTCCACCAGCAGCTCAGCACACGGCTACCAGCCCACTGACATTCTCTTCAAGTTTGGCCCCTGAGACCACCTTCACTCCAACAGCTGCCGGTCTCAGGGGGGCAGAACTCGGGGACATCTTTTCCGATGGCCACCTTAAGGCCCTGCTCTCCAAAGTTGTAGACCGCACACTTGCGGAACAGTTTTACCACCCGCCCGGGCCGGAGGCCTCTACATCAGCCGTTCCACCTTCCGCCCTTCCAGCAGGGATTCCCCTGTATCAGGAACCCACATCTCCCACCTGTTCCTCAATTAGTGGCTATTCATCTCCGACGGGAGGTGACCAGCCGGAATTCAATTTGTCAGAGGAGGAAGAGCTTCCCCCGGACCCCTCTCCATCTGGAGGCCTGTTTAACCCGGCTCCGTTTCTCCCCTTGCTTCACAAGGCCACTATTATGGCTAACATAGGGTCCGATCAGTTCCCTCAGCCACAAGCCACATCTGAGTCATGTCCGAACCCGGTTTTCTTCGAAACTGTGGCAGCCCAATACCATGTTCCCTGCCCCTCCATATTCCTCACAGGGATCAAAAAGCAATGGGTTTCCCCATCTTCCTTCCCCTCCATTGGCGGAACAGACAAAAGGATATTTAGCACCTCCACAGACCTAACTGAAGTGTTGGAGGTTCCAAAGGTAGACGAAGCCTGAACCCCTCTGGTGTCCCAGACCGTGGTCTCCGGGGACATGGCTGAGGCACTTAAGGCAGAGGACAGGAAATGGGACCTAATCTTCCATAAGACCCATCAATTGGCCGTGTGGGCAATTAAAACGGCCATGTGCGCGTCCTTCTTCGTCCGAACCACCCTTTTATGGCTTCATCAGCTTCAAGCCAACTACTTCCCAAGGACATTCAGACCCATCAGGACCTAAGCAAAATAGTTGCGGCGACGGAGTATGCTTCAGACGCAACTCTACAGTCGGCAACTTTGCTTCGAGGGCCCTAGCTTCCAATGTTACAGCCAGGAGGATGCTATGGCTCAAGCACTGGCAGGCCGATGCAAGGCCAAATGGCGCCTTGAAACTGCCCCCTACCAAGGCAACCACCTCTTTGGGGAGGCCCTGAATCCGTACCTTGTGGAAAACAAGGAAAAGCGGAAGGTCATGGCTCATCTCACCACACAGTCTGACAAGCATGCCACTCCTTATCCCCGTAGGCAGTCCTTTCGGCCAACTTCGGGCTCAGCAGGCACCCAACCTTCCCGTCCTTTTACGCCCAGACAAGACCGCCTATATGACTGTCCATATGACAGGGCAGGCTTTTGACCCAGACAGCAGAATCAAAACAAACGGCCATTTCGAGGGACCGGATGTCCCTTTAGGCGGTCCAAGTGACTCTCATGTCACCCTCCCCATAGGAGGCAGGCTAGCTCACTTCTTCCATCATGGGAGCTTACAACCACGGACAGCTGGGTACTACAGACCTTCCAACATGGTCTGTCTGTCGAGTTTCTGTCCAGTCCCCCTGGGTCATTTCATCACCTGCCCCACATCTCGGGATCCAATGAAGTTGGGGTTTATGCAGGAGGCCATTCATCATCTTTTGGAAATACAGGCCATAGAACCGGTATAGATCACAAGGGAAGGGGATTCGACTCCATCCTCTTTCTGGTTCCCAAGACCTCGGGGGGATGTAGGGCAATTCTAGACCTCAAAAAATTCAAAGTGCAATCACTCCAGTCCATGCTGGGAGGCATCAGAGAGGGAGACTTCTTGGCGTCAATAGACCTCATGGAAGCGTATCTCCACATCCCCATCCTTCCAAATCACCGGCGGTTCCTCAGGTTCTGTTACAGGAGCCATCACTTCCAATACAAGGCCTTCCCATTTGGCCTCTCCTCGGCGCCCAGGGTGTTCACCAAGATCCTGGCTGTGCTGGCCGCCCATCTACGGAAGGTACTGGTACAAGTCTAGTGCTACCTGGACGACAACTTGATCCAAGCATCCTGGACTGGGCGGTCCAGTCAGACCTGGAATTAACAATTCAGGTCCTCCAAAGCACGGGTTCTCGGTGAACTTCTGGAAAAACCAGACAGTTCCCTCATCCAGACTTCTGCACCTGGGAGCCATCATAGATACCACAAACTGTATGGTCTATCTTTCCCAGGAGCAGTTGGAAGCATCAGGGACCTAGCTCGCCGCACTGTTCCACTGGTCTTACTCTCTCAACTACTAGGGAAAATGGTCTCCTGCATAGCCATAGTTCCCTGGGCCAGACTCCACTTGCGGGAGCTCCAATGGTTCCTTCTACTGTTCCAGCGGTTGAACGCCAGCGCATCCAGCCAGCAGGTGAGGCTCCCGGTCCACACCCTGAGGTCTCTTCGCTGGTGGTTCTCACAGGGGGTAACCAAGGGATCACCTTTCAAGGAGCCCGACCGCCTCACTATCACGATAGACACCAGCCTATTCGGCTGGAGAGCCCACCTACAGTCTCAGTTTGCGCAGGGCCGTTGGTCCCGCGCAGACTTGAGACACAACATCAATTGGCTGGAACTCAGGGCCATTCACTTAGCTCTTCGCCAATTCTACCACCGGATCGGAGGCCGTCACGTATTGGTCCTTACGGACAACGTGGCGTCCAAGGCCCAAGTGAACCGGCAGGGGGGGCACCAGGTCCAAGTCCCTCATGTCTGAGGCCTGGTTGCTGGGATCTTGGGCAGAGTCCAACCTGGCCTCCCTCAGGGCCGAGCATATCTCAGAGGAGAAGAACCGGTAGGCAGACTTTCTGAGTCGCTCTACAATAGATCCCTCAGAATGGGGACTACATCCATATCTTTTCTCCGAGATATCCCAAAGGTTCGGCCAACCAGTCCTCGACCTGTTCGTGTCATCGAGCAATGCCCAACTCCCCAGGTATTTCTCTGGCTATTACTTCCTAAAGTAGGCCCTCCGGCCACAGAGTCCGCAGGGCGTCCGTCCCCTGCGCCCTGCGGACTCTGTGGCCGGAGGACCTACTTTACGCCCTCCCACCTCCCACTCATTCCAGCAACCATCCGCAAACTGCTCCAGGAGCAGGCGGAAGTGATCCTCATGGCCCCATATTGGCTACGGAGGCCCTGGTTTGCTGACCTAATGAATCTTTCCTGTTCTCCCCGTGGAAGATTCTCCCACATCGCCTGTCCTTACACCAGGGGGTCCTCCAATACCCGAACCTTCAGTGGTTACAGTTAGCAACCTGGCGCTTGAACGCAGCATCATGACGCAAGAGTTGTTCTCACCACAGGCAATCACTATGATTCAGGCCTCTCGTAGGCCGGCGACCAATCGCATTTATGATTCCACCTGGAAACTTTTTTGCCATTGGTGCAGAAGGTGGCAACTGGATGTCTACAAATTGACTATTCCTCAGATCGTAGACTACCTTCTTGAAGGTCTGGACAGAGGCCTGGCCCCTGTGACCATTCGTAGGCAGGTGGCGGCCCTATTAATGTTGCTCACTTGCGCGAATTCAGTCCCTCTAGCTAACCATCATAGGATACGCGCCTTCATCAAAGGCGCATGCAACACTAGGCCTCCCATGGTACACAGGTATCCCTCTTGGGAGCTGCCTCATGTGCTTCGCGCACTCACGAAACCGCCCTTTGAGCCCATTACTACGATACCGTTACGGGACGTATCTCACAAGGTCGTATTCCTGGTCGCCATCACGTCAGCCAGGCGTATTTCCGAGCTGGCTGCTCTCTCGATCAGGAACAATCTTTGTATCTTCCACCGAGACCGGGTGGTCCTACGGTTGGATCCCACCTTCGTGCCCAAGATCAATTCACTCTTCCATAGGCCACAGGAAGTCATTTTGCCTAATTTTTGCCCCAATCGTTCCCATGACTTGGAGCGGCAGTGGCACACACTGGACATCCGCAGGGTCTGCGGCGTTACATCAAGCGCACCGCACCTTTTCGCAGGTCTGAGGCCCTCTTTATTTCCTTCCGCCCGGCTTCCCTGGGGCAGAAGGTGTCCTCTTCCACCATAGGTAGGTGGATCAGGGCTTGTATCGTGGAGGCATACTAGTCTTCCCTGCTGGCTCCAAGTCATATCACAGCCCATTCCACTCGCAGCGCTGCAACATCTGCAGCACGGACCATTCACGCATCCATCGAGGAGATTTGCAGGGCTGCGACATGATCTTCGCCCTCCCCATTTGTACGCCATTATAGGATTGACCACTTCGCTTCCATGGACGCCTCCTTTGATCAGAGGGTCCTCCAGCAGGTGGTTTCCGGGGACATAGAACCGGCCTTATCTGTTTCCCACCCACTGGGACATGGTATGTCCCATTGGTAAATTCTCCATCTCCTGTGCTGGAGAAGGGGCGTTGTCTTACCTGAACGCCTTTTCTCAGCACGGAGATGGAGAATACACACCCACCCTTAAGGTCAGTTAGGCTGGTATTAGGGGTTAGAGAGTCAACACCTAGGCCTAGCATCGCCACTTTCGCCCTCGTCAAGACTGGATCTCCTAGCAAGAGGGGGCGTGTCAAGTTTGGCTACTTGGTCTCAAGAGCAGGCAGACAGAGAAAACTCGTTGGTGGATTCTCCATCTCCGTGCTGAGAAAAGGCGTTCAGGTAAGACAACGCCCCTTTTAGTCTTATTTAAGTATGCTACATATAGCAAGGACTTATTAGATTGTTTTAATTACTGAATCCAAAAAAGGAATAAGAGTGGTGACAATCTATAGAGTACTAACAAACATTGTTTCTATAACTTTTAACTGGACAAAATGATGCATCATAGGGCAACAATTTTTGACCCTCCGATGGGCTAACTTACAGAGTGTGTCCAAATCTGAGACCCATGACTCCCATGGAACTGAACTTTGGCAAATTTTATAAAATAGTTTATGATATAATACAAAACGTCATAGAACATAGAACATGTGCTGATGTTTGACTGTGCTATACAGTTCAACATGGACTATTTTAAAGACAGATACCTGTCTGAATGTATCTCAATTTTTCCAATGAAGGCAGTACATTAGATGTTCTGTTACTGTTGAAAGCATTGAGGAAATCTGGTAAGGAAATAACTGTATCTCTGAAAGGATGACCCAGCAAGTCACCGGCTGTCTAGTATTGTGCTAGTTCCAAAAGGTAATTAGAACCATTATCTGACAATTACTCTAAGTAATATTGAAATTGATTTTGATTCAGGTATTTCAAACAATAATGGGTAAAAACTTTAACAGAGGAATACTCTTAAGAGGGACACCTACCATTTTTAAAAATTCAGATATGAGTGATAAATATTGGTGATGGAATTCCAAATTTTTGCTCACTTGTTAATTTAGAAGTAAATTAACTGAAGCTATTTATTGAATGCCAAGAATTCTTTAAACGTTCATTGCCTACTGTCCTGTGCAGTTTCATTTTCTTTTCTTTATACTTTTCCTCTTCATATATGAATAGTCATATTTTAAACTCATAATTACCCACATATGGGAATTTCAAAAGCATTTTAGGGAATATGTCATTAATGAATTATGATGTGGGCAGTAATGTAGATAAATGATTCTCACTGCATGAATTTGTTTCTTTGTGAACATTTGTAGCCATTGTAGTCATCTGTACTAACGTACTATTAGAGTACAGAATTATACTGAACATAAAATAAAATTAATTTACTTGTAAAAATATAGATCTCAAAAAAAGATCAAGAAAAAAAATAGAAGTCTAAATGACTTTAAAAGCAAGCCCCTCCTGAATATTACTTGCACCGATGAAAGATTTGTAGAAGCAAAACAGCACGTAGTAATTTTCATCAGTCTTGTTTTTTCTTACCTTAGCATCAACGAGATCCTCGGCTGAATGAAATTTTATTTCCGTTCTTTGATCCTAAAAGAGCAATGCAGATAATTGAAATATATGAACCAGATGAAGATTTGAAAAAGAAAGGTAAAAAGAAGAGATGGATGTTAATAATTTTTGTTAAAAAGTTCAGCTTGCTTGTCGTCAGCTACTCAATACGTAGGCTATCCTAAATTTTGTTTCATTGTAGATAACATTGTAAAATGAGCACCCAGATTGTTGGGGGCAATATGCTGATACTGTAAACCGCTCAGAGAGTGCTGTAAAGCACTATAGGGCGGTATATAAGTTTAAGTGCTATTGCTATACTTCAGTGTTTTTCAATGTTGGCAACTTTAAGGTGTGGGGACTTCAATTCCCCAACCAGCCACGTGTCTTAAAGTTGTCGCGGTTGGGAAACACTGATATACTTTTTCCATATTTTAAAAGGCTCTGTGAGGCATTCGGATAGGCTGTTGTTTTGCTGCCTGCACTGACCATCAGTATGTTGTATTTCCAATCTCCATTTAAAGGGCTGGGCTGGCTCTAATCTTCAAAGTCCTAAATGGCTCGTGATCCTAACCAGTATTTTTGTCTTGTATTGCAGATAACACTCTGAGCGGGGGGATAGATTGGTTTGATTTCCAAACTGTTCCATTTCTATAACTGTGATTTAGGCAAGCAAACATTTCTTGGCTAGGGGCTTTTCCTTAAAAAATAGAGGCAAATGGAGATGATCTGGTTCGTCCCATCATCCTGTATGTATTTTGCCTCTTTAAATGGGAAAAACTGTCTTTGAGTAATTCTCTTTAAATGCCATCTCCTTTAGAACCTGGTTCTTTTTTTTCCCAGGGAAAGGCTGGATTTCCTTTAAAACACAACCAGGAATCAACAAACCCTCCACTTGTCTTCCTCATCAAATGGCCATCTCAGATTAAGGGAATGAACCAGGAGCCCAATTTTAGAATAATGACGAAGACTGCATTCTAACATTGCGTATTGCTCATTTCAGGTGTCATGTCAAGTGATGGGTTTTGTCGGTACTTAATGTCAGATGAGAATGCCCCTGTCTTCCTAGACCGTTTAGAGCTGTATCAAGAAATGGAACACCCTCTGGCTCACTATTTTATTAGCTCTTCCCACAACACATATCTCACAGGAAGGCAGTTTGGTGGAAAGTCATCAGTGGAGATGTACAGACAAGTCCTCTTGGCTGGATGCAGGTGAGGTGTGCTTAAGGAGGCTAAAACTCTTAATTCAGTAAATTTAATTTACCATCGTGCTTGAGTGAATCTGCATACATATATGTGTATGTGTATGTCTGTAAGCATATGCACATATTTAACAAACTCAGTATAAATATTGAAAACCTATTAATAGGATTTCTAGCAATATATCTCAAGATCTTGAAATAAATTATAGGACAAACAAAGCACAATAAGGATTGGGGATTTTTTTTAAAAAAAACAAAACAATCTGAATGCTCGATTCCTTTGATTATAGATTACCAGCAAATAATAAATTATACTGAAGTCACATGTATTTCATTTATATACATGTACATATAAACTATTTTAATTACCTGCAAAAGTAAGTCTGATGAAACTGCAAATCCAACTAAGAAAATATATTTGCATTTCTTAATCCCTTTCTTTCAGATGACATGCAGAACTATAGCCTATTTAAAATGAATGTTTACCAATAATTTGTGTGGAACTATATTGTTCTTTATAACTTGACAGCTAGGACTAGTTTATACCATCTTTCTTTCCCTTTGACTTCTAGGTGTATTGAACTTGATTGCTGGGATGGAAAAGGTGAAGATCAAGAACCAATAATAACACATGGAAAGGCCATGTGTACAGATATTCTGTTCAAGGTAACCAGTTCCTATGTGATTTTTATTTTCTTGTAGATTTGCCACAGATGCAAACATCTTCTTATGTAGGAATAGCCAACGCTCCAGAAGACAGGCTTAGGATACAGGAGGATCTGGACAGACTTGAACACTGGGTGCTATCTAACAAAATGAAATTCAATGGTGAAAAAAGTAAGGTTCTACATTTAGGCAAGAAAAACCAAATGTACAGGTATAGTATAGGGGGCACCTTGCTCAATAGTAGTAACTGTGAGAGGGACCTCGGAGTCCTAGTGGACAATCACTTAAATATGAGCCAGCAGTGTGCTGCAGCTGCCAAAAGACCAACACAATGCTGGGCTGCATTAACAGAGGGATAGAATCAAGATCATGTGAAGTATTAATATCACTTTACAATGCCTTAGTAAGGGCACACTTGGAATACTGCATCCAGTTTTGGTCACCACGATGTAAAAAAGATGTTGAGACTCTAGAAAGAGTACAGAGAAGAGCAACAAAGATGATTAGGGAACTGGAGGCTAAAGCATATAAGGAAACGGTGCTGGAATTGGGTATGTCTAGATTAGTGAAGAGAAGGATGAGGGGGGACATGATAGCAGTGTTCCATTATCTCAGGGGCTGCCACAAAGAAGAGGAAGTCAAGCTATTTTCCAAGGTGCCTGAAGGCAGGACAAGAAGCAACGGATAGAAACTAACCAAGGAGAGAAGCAACCTAGAACTAAGGAGAAACTTCCTGACAGTTAGAACAATTAAGCAGTGGAACAGCCTGCCTCCAGAAGCAGTGAATGCTCCAACACTGGAAGTTTTTAAGAAGAGACTGGATAGCCATTTGTCTGAAATGGTATAGGGTTTCCTGCCTGAGCAGGGGATTGGACTAGATGACCTCCAAGGTCCCTTCCAACTTTATTATTATTATTACTTTTTTATCTAAGTTAAGTCTTCTCCTGCTCCCTCCTGATAACATTGCTCATGTTTGAAATATTATTGGCTCTACAATGTAGAATTCATTGTGGTTCTGTTAAGTTTGACATTATTCTTGCTTGTCAGTGAAAAAGGAAGGTGAAAACACTTTCTACGAATAAGGAATATTTGGCTTAAATAGGCCAATATGGATCAAAGCATTAGTGACATGCCATTATCAGTCCTCCCCATATTTCATATTGAGTGTTCAGAAATCTTCCCTCTTGACACTTATGTCAACACTGGTGATTGGATATTTTCCTACTGTATTTTGAGAGCAACAATTGCTTATGTAGCGAAAGTAGGCATTAAGGCCAGTATTGGCATGAAAGTTCAGTAAAGTTAAAACTCTGGGAGATTCTCCATTGTCTTCTGGCACCTTTCGTCTAAGATGGCTGCTTCATCTGGCCTAATGACAGGACTGGTCCGAGTACCACACTTCAACCATTTGAGGAAATATGGAGAATTTGGTGAAACATAGTATCCAGTTTTTATGATGCGAAAAGATTAAGCTCTTACTTTCTCCGTGATTATGTCTATGTGCACATTCATGTTGAATGGGGCATCTCTCCTGTTCTTTGCTTTGCTCTAGAATGCACCTGAATTTATTTTGAAATGTCCATAACGCCGCTTTGTTGTATTTTTAAAGGATGTGATTCAAGCCATTAAGGAAACAGCCTTTGTAACATCTGAGTATCCTGTCATCTTGTCCTTTGAAAATCACTGCAGGTATGTTACGAAGTGGTAATGTTCTGTTACACTGTATTTAATTGGTGTGGTGAAAGGGATTTTATGGTAAAATTCAAAGTAGGAACACAATTACTAATGAAGTAATTCTAGTCACAGATAAATTTGAACTCACTCTTAAAAATTTTCTGCCATTACAAGTGTTATGTATAACTTGTTTTACTATATTGGTTTTAAACTGTAATGTAATAACAATCTAATACAGTTGAAAGATATTTTAATTTCTGTTCAGTTTTATATTTTTGATTGATTAACAATAATACTTCTTTTCTAGCAAATACCAACAATACAAAATGTCAAAATACTGCGAAGATATTTTTGGAGATCTTCTCCTAAAGCAGCCACTAGAAACACATCCAGTAAGGGTCTTCCAACTGTTATGTTTAAATATTCTTGTGGAAATGTTTGGAAATTTGATGGTAAGAGTGATGCACTTACACTGACTGGGTAACACACCATTTGGCATGAGAGAGACTTGGAATTCTGTTGCTGGTGCTTATGTTGCCACTTCAGTGTCCTCACATATTTTTCTAGAGCTCAGAGTGTCTTACCTATCATTATTTTAATCAGATTTCAGGTAACATCTGCTGTTTCATAACCCAAACTCCTTTGCTTTGTCAGCATCTCATATTTGAAACCCATTATTCCTGGATATTTATAGAAACCCTCGCCCTCCTGCCTTATAAAGAAGTGCTTCAGGGAATATCTGTTTTTAACATGTGTTTTCCAATTCTCAGGGATACTTTAAAGCATGCTATCTCTTCCTGTATAATGTTCAAAACACAGTTTGATGATTTTGATGGGGAGGGGGGCAAACATATTCTCTGTATGTGTGTTTTCACCAGTAGTTATTGTAAGTTTATCCTTTCTCATAGGCCTCAGTAAATCTTTGTAGTTTGGTTTTTCTTACTTTCTCACTTTTCCCATCTTAAAAGTATTCTGTTTTTGCAATGCTTTGCAATTTTTTAGAAAGAAGTCCACGCAAAAGTGAAAATTTCATTTAAAATATACATTTTTTGCAGATTTTGCCTCATGTGTGCAGTTTTGTTCATCCATTTACACACATTCACACATATTTTTCTAAGGCATTCAGTTATAGCATCAACCAAAATAAACAGCAAAAAATGCAATATCCTCACTTCTTTAATATTTAAGTGTTTGTTAATGGCAGTGATGGCGAACCTTTTAGAGACCGAGTGCCCCAAAACAGGCCCCGCCCCCATCCTGCCCGCTCCACCCCCACCTCGCCTCCATCCCGCCCCATCTGCTCCCTGCCCCACCTGCCCGCAGGGCCACCTGCTGCCTTCACAGCTGCCACAGATCGCCCAAGCGGCCTAGCAGTGCCATGGCAGCCATGCCCTCTGCCTGCGCTCCACAAAAATCAACTGCACATGATGGGGCACGAGGGTGGAGTCTTGTCCCCGCTGCCTGACTGCCATGTTCTTGGCTGTGCTTCTCTGCATGGGCCACCTCACGGGTGACTCTCCGGTGGGGCTGCTGGTGAGGTGGGGGCCGTGGGGGGAGGCAGGGCTGAGGCAATGGCACACATGCCCACAGAGAGGGCTCTGAGTGCCGCTTCTGGCACGCGTGCCATAGGTTCCCCACCACTGGCTTATGGTAATGTCTGTGACTGATCCACATGACACTTAAATGCTAACATTTCTGGCACTTAGCCAAGACTGGATGCAGTCTAATCCAAAAAATTCCCGGAGTCTTTTCTAGATGTCCTGGGATAGTCCTCCTTTACTGAGATGCAATATCAGTAAGGTATACAGGTAGTCCTTGATTTACCACCACAGTTGAGGCCAAAATTTATGTCGTTAAGTGAGACATTTGTTAAAATTGAGCTTTTCCCCATTTTGTGACCCTTTTAGTCACAGTTGTTAAGTGAATCATAGCAGTTGTTATGTTAGTAACATGGTCATTAAGTGAATCTGGCTGCCCTATTGACGTTTCTTGTCAGGAGGTCACAAAAGCTGTTCACATGACCCCAGGATACTGCAACTGTTATAAATATGAACCAGTTGCCAAGCATCCGAATTTTGATAACATAACCACTGGGATGCTGCAACGGTTGTAAGCGTGAAAAATGGTCATAAGTTCACTTTTTTCAGTGCCGTTGTAACTTTGAATGGTCACTAAACAAACATTTGTAAGTCAAGGACTACCCTGTTGTTGCATTCCATATTTACACCGTAACATAAGCTAGAATGAGGAAAAAGCTATCACCCTGATTGAAGGAGTCACAAAATATGCTGAAGTGCAAGAAAACTTGCTATAAAAAATTCAGGAGAAACCCAGTGAAGCCAGAAGAAAAGGCAAAGGGATACAGTGTGCTAGAGAGGGAATAGCTACCTAATCTGGAGCAGTACAGAAATGTATACTGCAGTGCATTGTTGTAGGATCTGTAGAGTGGATCAGTCAAAGCATATTAAAGGCTAGCAAAACCTGCTTATGCACAGTTTCCTAGAGATGTTTTTAATTCTAAGCAGTTTTATTTTAGTTTCTTATTTGAAAAAAATCCTGGAGAGTTCACAAGGCCTGAAGCATAATAACCCTAAGTTATTATGCCTGAGGAATTCTGGGAGTTGAAGTCCACAAGTCACAAAAGGGCCAAGTTTGAAGACCTCTGATCTAAGTTGTCAAATGCAAGAAGATAATTCGCTAAGCATCTTACTAGATTCAATTTTAAAGAGAGGAATGTATTTCTAACAGGTGTTCTACAAGTCACAAATGACTGTTCTTCCTTTAGGTGTCTCTGTGTGTGCATAATTGCCACAACTATAATAATTGTGAGGAAAGCAGGAACAAAAGACAGCAGTGGGTGTATTTCCTAATTAGGCCTTTTTTTGCCTTTCAGCTTGAACCAGGAAGGTCCTTGCCCTCCCCAAATGATCTGAGAAAAAAGATTCTTATTAAAAACAAAAGGTTGAAACCAGAGGTGGAAAAAAGTAAGTAAATTGCATTTAAAATGCCTAATATCTAAATGAAAAGGCACTATGGCTTAAATGGTGTGCTGGTAACCTCCATTGTTTCCTAATAATAGCACTTTGCTTTATTGTTAACTATTTGCGAAGTTTTGAAAGGGCATCTTCTAGAGAATCCTACATTCTAAGGTCAAAGTTTTTGTTTTTACCTTATTATCACTAGACATTTTTTTTACTTTTAGTAAATATGGCCATTTATGCTTATTGGCAAGGTTGAAAGTTAATATCCCAATGCATCTGGAGGAAAGTTGCTGTAGCCTGTTTGCATGTGTGTATTTATAAAATGTACATGCCTGCCGATCTTGTGTATGTAACTCTCATTTGTTAAAATCCAGTTTATTAAATTAAAACTTCCATAAAGAAAGCAAAAAACCCCCACATAATAGTAATACAATATCTGAGACACTCCATAACAAATTCAAAACACAAACCATACCTATATTGAACTCATCTAGCATCTTGGCCCAACACCTGGGGGAAAGCCCTGTCTTCATTGGAGGCCAAAAGAGCTTCCAGATCTTGGAAGGAGGCTGCTCCATAGGACAGGTGCCATCATAGAAAGAGCATATCTGTAGGTCTATAAGCAATAGCACTTAGAACTTAACACTTATATACCGCTTCGTAGTGCTTTACAGCCCCTTCTTAGCATTTTACAGAGTCAGCATATTGCCCCTCCCCAACAATCTGGATCCTCATTTTACTGGCTTCGGAAGGATGGAAGGCTGAGTCAACCTTGAGCGGATGAGAATTGAACTGCTGACAGCCGGCAGTTAGCAGAAGTAGCTTGCAGTACTGCATTCTAACCACTGCGCCACCATGCAGAAGACGCCGATCTTTTAATGCTGTTAGAGAATTAGCCATTCAAGATAGCTCATCTTCAACATTTGAAATAAAGTGTGAAAAACAGTCAGAAGTCACTTTTTTCAAAGTCAAAGGGCCATTGTAACTTTGAGCAGTCATTAAACGAATGGTTGTAAGCTGAGGACTACCTGTGTCTGCAGTTCTTATACTGAAGCTTATCAGTGGGTCTTTGCAGCAAAGGGCTTTGATTTTCGGCCAGTTGTCTCAGAGCCTATCACTGGTGTGAGCTGAGAGAAAGTGACTGAGCCAAGGTCACCTAGCTGGATTTCACGCCTGAGAGAGGAGTAAAACTTGCTGCTTCTAGTCCATCGCCTTAACCATGATACCATGCTGGCTCTCAGCCATATTGGTGGGACTGTAGTAATTCATTATGTTTTGTAGAATGGCTGCAATCCTGCACACCCTGTGAGTTGGGTATATTGATTATAATATTAAAACCACTTAAGATTATTATTACTTCTCTTGCCCTTTGATTCTTAGGCTGGTATAAAAGTCATTTTGACCCATGAAAACCTATATCTGGTTTCTGCCATTAGGGAATTGCTGTGTCTGTGCAATGCTATCAAGCACAAAATAATACAATTACATATTACAGCACCTTGTAACCAGGGTAACGTATTGCCATGCACATCATTTCTTCTTGAATATGTACATTTCAGCGATTAGCCATGTGGCAGTAATTTTGAATAAGAGAACAGATGATATTATTCCAATACCAGTAATGAGAAATATTGACCCTGTTGTGGAGTACATTGGAATTCAACTCTTATGCAATCTTTCCGAACCAAGATTTACCTGAATTATTTTCCATAATTGGATTATAAAATTTTGTGGGTTTTTTGTATGGATATGTACACATATTTCTTTTAAATAGAACAGCTTGAAACTTTGAAAAGTATGATGGAAGCTGGTGAAACGGCTGCTCCTGTCAGCATCTTGGAAGATGATAATGAAGAGGAGATAGAAAGTGGTAAAGTGGTTCTTTTATTTATCATATTTTTAAGTTCCTCTTGCTGATATTTGCAGTGTATCAGATGACAGAATGCTGGATATGTTGCCTTAGAACAGGGGTGGAGAACCATAGCCCCTTTATGACTTGTGGACTTCAACTCCCAGAATTCCTGAGCCAGCATAGGATAGCTGGCTCAGGAATTCTGGGAGTTGAAGTCCACAAGTCATAAAAGAGCCATTGTTCCCCACCCCCGCCTTAGAATGAGCCCTTTGACTTGACAGCTTATATTTATTGTTTTCTTATAGCAGTCACGTGTACATTTATCTTTGGGTTCTGAATTCAAGGCTATGTGCAGGAAGTACAGGCTGTAATAAGGGGGCAACATCTCTAGCACACACTGTAATAAGGGGGCAACATCTCTATCATACAGTAAGCCTCCCAAAGCTTTTTCTATTGTCCTCGATGCCCTTCTCAGCTACAGGTTTGATAAATAAATTTCAGCTGAACATGGTGGTTTTCAAACTAGATAGATTGAGAAGGGAGAGACTGAAGGGAGAGAAACTGTTTATGAGAAGTAGTGAATTGACTTTAAGGTAAGTTATGAATGTGACCACTTAAATTTAACATTAAAAACAAAACAAAACTGGGATTCACCCAGTTGCCAAGCCCTTAATGAACAGTATACCATCTGTCCTCCTGTGAGTTATTCTCTTCCTCTTTGTCATCCATCAATTAGCAAACTAATTATGAGTGGTTAATTTATGAAGAGCTATGGGAGAAAATCGAGGAGCAACTTTTAGTGCAGAAGGTTAAATCTACTTTTTTAACTGTCGTTGGGTTTACATGAAGTGGAACACGACCACCTTTAATAGACAAAAGCTAGTCAGTAGTTAAGGAACCTTTCTATTGCCTTTGGTTTGATATCTTCGATTTACTACTTGGGGTTTTTTTTTAAGTAGTTTTCTGATCATTTTATTCCCTTTTGTACTGTATTGCTACACAGGGGAGCAAGAAGAGGAAGCGCATCCAGAGTATAAATTTGGAAGTGAGCTTTCTGCAGATGACCTGAGCCAAAAGGAATCTGTAGCTAATCACATTAAAAAGGTAAGGCAGCTTTTCCCATATATATTTAATTAAAAGATCAGAAGCAGCCAAGAGAACAAGACCCACAATACACATAGTTGGTTAAAAAAATGTGTATGACATTTCAGAACTTAATTATATTTTAAATAATAAGCAGTATCAATTTTTCCAGGCCATGTTGTACTCTGGTATATCAGGAGTTGGTCTTCAGAAAATACCATGCAGAGCATCCCAAATCATAAGATATCTATTATTATTTTTTCTCAATAAAAGGCTGCATGTCAGTCCCAGAAGATATTGTACAGCCTTCATACCTATAATTTGAATTAAAGTTACAAAGGCAAAAACTGATTTTCTTCTTTGATACTCACTGCTGAAGGACTAGACTAGAGAGCTAGGAGTTAATTGTCTCTTGAGTACTTGGTGCCTATACTGAATAATTTCTCACTGATACTGGGAGGAGTAAAAAGCATGGAATGGGACAACTCATCTTTGTCCCATGATGAGTTGGCCGTGGCGAGTTGGCTTATGCTGAGTTGGCCACGGCAAGTAGTCTGCGGCAAGTTGTCCTACCTAGACCCTAACAAGCAAGTGTCTGAAAAATAGCAAAAGACACGATCTAAAAGGCCAAATTTGAGATAATAGCAGGAGACCATATAGAAGACTGGAAGAAAGAAGAAGTAATAATTCTGTCTGAGACTGGGACAGCTTCCTCTTCCACCTAGGGACCAGAGATTCTTTGTTAATAGAACATTCCATGGGATATCTGATTGTTTTTTCTTGTAGAATGTTCTTGTAGTATTCCAACAGCAAACACATCAAATTCTGCTCACCCAAGGAAACATTTTAATTCTGAACTACTTTATAACTTTGCTCCTGCTGGAATTCTGGCGTCTTTCTTCTTATATAGATGTTTTCTGGGTTTTATCTGGGGAGCTGCCCAAATAAAATATTTGCTTGTTGCCAGCTGGCTTTTACCCAACTTTTTTTTAAAAAAAACCTCTTGGGTTGCTTGTTCAAAAGTTCTAATATCTCAGTTATTTTTTCTTTGTTTCCTCTGGAATTTCAACTTCAATATAATTAAGATTCCCCTTAGATCATAGTATGTTTCTAGTTACTTAATGAACTAGTTCCCTCCATTTAGTCACTGTGTGCTTCATTGTAATCTGGGCTGACTAGTTTGCTTTCACAATGCAGTTATGCAGTATCTTCCAGTGTTACCCCAGGTTTTTCACTGTTAATATCAAAGATAAAATTATATGTATTTTCAATATCCATTCACCCAACATGTAGCACTCAATATTGAATCATTTTAGAATCATGAAAATTGATTTCAGTGGGGTATAAATTCAGTAAATCAATCCCCTGAGCAAACGAGATTTTTTTCCCCCCACCAGTAACAGGTCTTTTAAAAATAAGCACTGAGCAACTTCAGTTCACTTGTTTTAAATCTAGAAATATTCTATTATCTAGGCTGGACTCCCAACTATGTTATAATTATTCTGATTAAGGACTTCCTTTTTTCCCCTCATTTCTTCACTTTGGCATCTTATCAACCATGTTGTTTTTGAATAGAAATGGAAACTGCATACAAACAGTGGAAAGGATATATTTAACAGACCTGCCCAAAATATTTCCTCGATCCTCATTTGAGTTTTGAGTGTGTGATTTTGCAACAACTTTGGGTAATATCTATATTTTTCCCCATAGGCTGTGGACGATTCTGAACAAGAAAACAATAAAAAGGTGACCCATGAGATATTTTTTCATAGCTTCTACATTTTTAGTTTTCTGCTTTTAATAAAACTGCTTTGTTAACTGTATTTTTAATGCCCTGCATCATTACCTCTTTATTTGGCTAGTATTAAGGATTCAGTAGCTGTATTGCAGTATCTTTTTCTTTAGAGAGGTACAGGAAATCTAACACCTGCCCTTACCTACACTCCCCAAAAGTTCCTGGATGATGGAAGGCCTGCATGAGTTTGGTCTCTCAGCTATATAGGTGTCTACGTAGATCTGCAGCAATCAGTCAGTCTAACTTCCCTTTCATTTCTCCAGGTCCCCTTCTACTTTAGCATTATTTTTCTTTTCCTTTTTTTGGGGGGGGGGGCGGGATTGCATGTGAAACATTCTTCTGAAAATGCTTCACTTGGATCTCTTTTTTTCCCCATTCCTCCTCTCCTTATTTGTCTTCTCTTCCAATATTTTGACTCCTGGGCTTACAGAGTATTTCTTCCCCTCTTTTCTGGAATAGTGCCTGTTTCACAGAGGCAGTTGAGTTCACAACTCTGGCGTCCTTTAACTGGCCTAGCAATAGGCCAGCATTATCGTCCTTGTTTTGTAAGAAAACAGTGACATTCCATGGCCTGGATTTGTATCACTTCAAAGGGCATAAAGGCATGCAGATATCTGATTGTGAGCCAGGAGAAATATCTGGAAAAAACTGTAATATAAAAATGTGAAAGCTTGTTTTTTCATTGTATATTTCACCTACTTAGAAGAATATGGGCTGATGAACAGATTTCAGTTTGTTTCATGGGCTTTGATCACTATTTTTTCCCTTGCAATAAAAATACCACATACATGTAATTATTCTTCTGACAGAGGATAGAGTTCTCATTTGCTACTCATATATCTGGGCAACTATAAAAATATTCAGAAACAACTTTATGATATATTTTTTAAAAAGATACCTTACTAGGGGAAGGAAGGCAAAATTTTAGACTATTAAAACTGCAATTGGGGAAGGGAGGGTGAATGGAAGACAAAATTATTGCTGCTTAAAACTACCTTTATATGAAGAACTTGGTAGAATTCACCAGGGAATGTGTCTATAGCATTTACTGTTGTGAAAAAGCTTCCAAATTTCCATCCTTGACTTATGAAATGGGCAAGTTAACAATATTTGTTGATTAAATTTATATAGTTGCCCATCTATATATGCCATTGTTCTGGACATCTTACAAAATCAAAGTTGTCAATGGAGATTGCCTTCTTTTTTTTTTCTTTTTTTTTCTGGCAATGAACATTGAAGGATCAGTCAATTGGATGTAGTGATTCATATGAGGAAATCAACACCCATCATCTGAGTTTCTCTCATTCTTTGCATGATAGAAAAAAAAAGCCAAGTTATGTCACCTCTCTCATATGTAAGAGTATCAGCTCCTCCTGGATTATTGCACAACCTGAACATTTCTGCAAATACTTATGCAAACACCTGTAAAGTTACATTTGTGAGCTGCTAAAATTCTGTGAATCCAACCAGTGTAAGCCAAGATAGGAAGGTTGTATATTATATTGTAATGTATCTGTAATATAAGCAAGACATCGACACAGCTCCTGCTGTGGCTGTGTCAATGTCTTGCTTATACCCATTCTACCCATTGTTGGGAGTTCTGCTATGTAAATCCAGCTCTACTTTCATGAATTTAGAAAGTGTCCTCTTTTATTATCATAGGAAGGAATAGTAATTGTTCTTCAGAATATAAAGTACCGTATATTCGGGCGTATAAGGCGACTGGGCGTATAAGACGATCCCCAACTTTTGAGAAGATTTTCAGGGTTTAGAAAGTCATCTTATACGCCAGAAAATACAGTACAATATTGAATTTCTGTTTATAGATGAGCACAATAGGAACTCCTTTGCTGCTAGAAAGCTTTGTCCTGTTAGTGCTTATTTCTGTAAAAAAATAGGGCTGGCCACTAGGGGGCAGATTGGTTTTAAATTGAAAGAACAGCTACCTGTATATTCCTGCATATAAGACGACCCCTGACTTTTGAGAAGATTTTCAGGGTTTAGAAAGTCGTCTTATATACCAGAAAATATGGTAATAACTCTCGGGAGAATAAAAGCAGAATCTCCTGTACTATTTTGGTGGTGAAAAGCAGTTATTACACAGACTTCTTTAGATACATGCAGAATCTCAGAAATATCTGGAGAGTCCACACACTCCGGAGACTTGAAGAAGCTTGTTGAAGAAAGCTGTCTTGGAAGAAGCATAATGGTCCATGTGCCCTTCTACTGTATTTCTCTTTGTTCAAGCTGGTGGAAAAAGGAAAGCAGTAGATCATGGTTTCTGCACTTTTCTATATTTTTCTCCTAATCTGAGGAGGAGGAGGAGAGGATGTGGCCACTATTAGATATCAGGGGTAGTAGTTTTAAAGAATGGGCCAGAAAAGAATGGCCAGCATTCCATATTCTTGGCTGGAAGAAAGCGCTGTCTTGTGGGAAAGCTTGTGCGTCTCTCTGGAATACGTTCCCAAATAGCAATGTCCTGCTGCATAAATACAGGCAAAATTGCAGAGGACATTTTGGTTTAAATCTGTTTCGATATCTCTGAGGCTTCTTCGCTTGTTTTTTTTTTCCCCTCGTTAAAATTAAAAGTAGGCTTTTAATCAAATGCTGATCTGCATTTTAAATATGCATTATTAGTTAACCTCGTTCCTTTCTTCTCCTGATAGTTATGCTCCATCTTTGCCTCTTTTTTGCTTTATTTACCCAGTCAAACATGTCAAGGATGCATAATAAAAAAAATTAAGTTACCCTACGCAATAGTATATTTATTTGAACACCCAACCCATATTTTTCTTCATTACAGGCAAACATGTGCATGCACTGATTAAAAAAAAAATAAAGTAGGGTTCTTCTATGCCATTTTCATTCTGACTACCTCTCCTTTGAAACCATTCCCACCTGAACCACGGGATGCTACCATTAAATTATGTTTGTTTCAATATACTTTCAGGGTGTGATAACTGCAGAAGATGAACAAGCATGGATGGCTTCTTATAAATATGTAGGTGCCACAACTAATATACACCCGTACTTGTCAACATTGATCAACTACGCTCAGCCTGTTAAATTTCAAGGTTTCAGTGTAGCAGAAGGTAACTTTAAAAGATTTTTAAAAATAGTGGGGGTTTTTTTCCCTTATTGCTGTAGCAGTAATTATTTTTACAGGCAGTCCTTAACTTAATGATCCCGACTGAGCCCAAAATTTCTGTTGCCAAGGGAAACATCTTTTAATTGACTTTTGCCTCATTTTACAATCTATCTTGCCACAGCTGTTAAGCAAATCACTGCAGTTGTGATTGTTAAGCGCATCGGCACCCACCCCCATTGACTTTGCTTGTCAGGAGGTTGCAAAAGGATCACGTGACCTTGGGACACTTGCAACCGCCATAAATACGAGTCAGTTGCCAAGCGTCTGAATTTTGATCACGAGGATGCTGCAACGGTCGTAAGTGTGAAAAATGGTCAAAAGTCACTTTTTTCAGTGCTTTTGTAACTTTGAAAGGTCACTAAATGAACTGTTGTAAGTCAAGGACTACCTGTATTCTTCCTCATTACTGTATATATTGGGTAGGCAAACTCCCAGAATTCCTGAGCCAGCATATCATAGAATTCTGGGAGTTGAAGTCCATGAGTCATAAAAGAGCCAAGGTTGCCTTGTAAGGTAACACTTTTCCTAATGTTTAGTGTTATCCTTTCTCCACTTGGGGGCAGCAGATTACAAAGAGAAAGTTAACTAGCATTGGTGCCCATCTGAGTTTGCTCAGAACACATTACTTTTTTCATTTGGCTTGATTTTGATTTTCTGCTATTCTCTCTTCCATTAAATTTATTTATTTATTTATTTATGAAACTTATATACCGCTTTAAGTGCAAGCACTCTCTAGATCCTAGGTATCTGAAGTTTACCTGTGATTTTTATTCTTTTTCTGACTTAAAAACATCTTTTTTTATTATTTCATGCTGTTCTACTTCTTGAGCTTAATTAATCATTTCTACCTCATTTCTTGTCCCAATTAATCTGGCTGTCAGTTCTAGGAGATAAATATTGTTATTTCATATTTATACTTTATGTGGATTTCTGTAATTTCTTTGTTGGGCATATCTTTCAATCTCATTTTTGTAATAAATATGTTTTTATACGGAATATTTTAATACTCTCCTAATCAACTTTTCATTCTGAAAATTTTACAAAACAGATTTTATGATTTTCTTTCTAGAACGCAACATTCACTACAACATGTCCTCTTTTAATGAGTCTGTCGGGTTGGGCTATTTGAAGACCCACGCAATTGAATTTGTGAAGTATCCTTGCATTGAGGCAGTTCTAATGAGGCTATTTAGTCTTAAGAAGCAAGAAGCCAATTCTGCAACTAACAGTACTTAATAAAACACAGTACAGTATATACTTTGTGAAAAATGCCTCATGAATTAAAACATTTAAAAAATTAAGATGTGAAGATAGGATCATTCTACCTCTTGTTTGTTTGGTTATTCCAATTTTCTTGACTAATAATACAGCTACAATAAGCGGCAAATGAGTCGGATATACCCAAAGGGAGGCAGAGTAGATTCCAGCAATTACATGCCTCAAATTTTCTGGAACGCTGGATGCCAGATGGTCTCCCTTAACTATCAGACCCCAGGTAAGCAGATACCCACCGACTCTAAATCTCAGAGAATGGCAGCTTGAGTAGGAGCTTTCTGCCAGATGCTGCAACGTTTGCTCCTGGCATTGCTGGAGGATTCATTCACATGGTTAAATATAAATATCTACATCCAGCCAGGCAGACAATTAGATTGAAAGCAGTAAAACATATATGCACCCTTTTCTGCATGTCTTTGTACATCAGCATAAAACTGGACGATAGATAGATAGATAGATAGATAGATAGATAGATAGATAGATAGATAGATAGATAGATAGATAGATAGATAGATAGGATGGACGGACAGACGGACGGACGGACGGACAGACTTTCTGGAACAATTATTAAGAATCATTTCTGAGTAAAAACATAAGGGACAATACTAGGAACTACAATTAAAACGTTATGTTAAGCCAGAGAACTTGTTTCTTTTCTTTGTAGTGAGTGAAATAATGGTGATTAACTAGCTAGTATTGAAGCCAGTTGCTTCTCCAAAAAGAAGAAATCATCATATTATTAGGTGTTGCTTTCTTTAGTGTGTTAAAGGTGTGCTCTTGCTTGTTGTTTGTCATGAAGGGCAATAGAAATACATCCTCGTGACTTGGTTCCACCAAAAACATCTGTGGATTGATATTTAGAATCCACTGAAGAATCAACAAAGTAGCCATGTTAACTATCACCATATGAAAGGTGGTTTGAGGTCTGTCAAGTTCTATCACTGAACAATGTTTCATAACAGAAGGGCTCCTTACTCTTATTGGAAAATAATGATCAGATGTGTAAGGATTGCTAATCCAATATTGTAGTCCAATATGACCAACCATGTCCAATATTGACCATTGTCCTAGTCTATAGAATGTTCCTGTTCACTTAATAAATCCATATCTTCAGAGTGGAGAGATGGAGATGATATAAAAGAGGATGCAGTCTTTTAATTACACCTTTTTAGAATTTCTTATTTCACAAAAAAAATTGAAGGACCAGCAACTTACGATGAATATATTTTGCACTTTTCTACTGAATTAGGATAACGTGTCCTTTGCTTTCAAGGAATGTGTGGAATTAGTATTTTAACTAAATTCGCTATCCAGGATAAATTGTGTTTTTTTAGTTTAAAAAGACTGCCCAGATAGGTATTGCTCAGTAATAAAATTTAAACTATTTTTACCTCTTCACAGATCTAGCAATGCAGTTGAATCAGGGGAAATTTGAGTATAATGGGTCTTGTGGGTAAGTAACAATGTTTAACAGCTGCCATTATATAGAACAATGTCACTTTTAATTATGTGCTGTAAATGAAAAACAGGCTGTAGAAATTCAGTCTGGTGTTCTATTTTATGAAAAGAATCTGGAAGATCTGTCCCTGAAGGGGGAGGAGAGGGTGAGCAGCAAAAAAGGAACCACATTTTGCAAATAAAGCGGTAAGGTACAAGGTAGTAGAGTTTTATATCCACATTCCCAAACACCCAAATTTAAATTTCTAAATCTAAATTTGCTAGGCAGCTGTGATTTTTTTTTTAAACTCATGAAATGTTGTTATGAGTGGAAAATCAGAGCTGTCTAGCAAATTTAGATTTAGAAACCTAAATTTGGGCCATTTGGAATGTGGAGGCTTTTCCTGTTACTAGTAATTCAGTTTCCCTTCTGTTGTCTCCCTTATTTGGCTAATAGTCCCCATTGTTCCCAGCTGAAGATGATCACCTAAAGTGCAAAGGTTTGGGATTTGAAATACAGATCAGTTTTCCTTGAGATTTTTTTTTATTATTATTATTAAGCAGCTTTTGTCTTCAAGATGTATCTGCTATTGGGTAAGTCTAGTTTAATAAAAAGAAGGACTAAGGATGACATGATAGCAGTGTTCCAATATCTCGGGTTGCTATTCTCCAAAGCAACTGAGGGCAGGACAAGAAGCAATGGATGGAAACTAATCAAGGAGAGAAGCAATCTAGAACTAAGGAGAAATTTCCTGACAATTAGAACAATTAACCAGTGGAACAACCTGCCTCCAGAAGTTGTGAATGCTCCAACACTGGAAGAGACTGGACAGCCATTTGTCTGAAATGGTATGGGTTTTCCTGCCTGAGCAGGAGGTTGGACTAGAAGACCTCCAAGGTCCCTTCCAATTCTGTTATTCTATACTATTCTATACTATCAATTGCAATACAAAAGTTGAACTAGTTTTGACCTAAACTCCCAGCTGAATGCTGGCAGAATAAGTTGTATAATGCTAGATAGGTGCCATTTGGGCACACAGATATTCATCCCCCCCCCAAAGATGTGCAACTTCTCTCAAAGATCAAGATCTTTATCATATTACTGTACTTTCTGCTGCAACATGCCCAGAGATGTACATTTAAAAACCCAAGATATTTTCTTGCAAACAGGGCATTTCAGGTTACCTCTTGTATCTTCTCTGCTAGTTTATTTATTTAACTGAAACTTGTTGAAATTGTGACCTAAGAGGTTTGTGGTATATAGAATATTTTTTAAAAACCTTTCAAAAGAAATACAAAATGTAATGTAACTTTGTCCTTTGTATCTTTTGGAAAGGGATCCCAAGCCTGGAATATAACAAAGTGAGAAAACCAGATCTATTAATGCAGATAATAATTTGAGCAACAGATTTTTTTTTAAATGTAACATTCTTGAAAATATAACTTAGGTCCCATGTCAAACTGAGTGCTAATTTCTTCACTGACTAATAAAAAGTTAATCCCCAACAGTAAATTAAAGAAGGCAACATAGAAGCTTCCAAGTTTCTTGAAAGTTTATCAGAGCTGCTCCCTATAGTAATATACTGATATGGCTGCTCTCTATAAGTTTGATAAATAACTATGAGTAATTAAAAAATTCCGTGTGTATCAACTTTCTGGGTGTATACTCTATTTTCCAAAGAGAGAGATGGTATATCTTTATATGCGAATATGGGAAAGAATGTGTGGGAATTGGAAATAACTGAATTTGTGAAAAACTATGGAAATGATCTGGAAAAGAAACTGAACTATGAAGTGGGATTCATATTCTTGGCTTTGGATTTTCCCACTGAGTTTAGTATATATAGAACAAATGCATTTTATACACTGGGAGAGAAAGGAAAGAAGGAAGTATGAAAAGAATGACTGTAAGCTAATCAAACCAAAAACTAGCCCGGTCCTTCCCACAGATTCATGGCCTGGTTATTTGCAGTTTCATAATTTATGATTTTATACTGGAACAGAACCACTATGAATATTAAGGATCTATCTTTATTTCCTTTTGATGCAGCTGCTGGATTTGTTTTTGTTTTTTGTTCTGTTCAGCAGAATTCAATACAATCAGAAGTTTGCATTGAAGTCATGAATCAGAACAGGGCAGGTTAGTCTCACCCACCTTGTCTAGGCCAAAGAAAAAAATTAGGCCTTGGACAAAATGGCTAGGCTTCATTTCTACAAAGTCCTTTGTGTCCCAAAGGCTATATGATTATCATTGCCGTGGTGATTAGAATTTTCACGAAGTTTGGGTTCTCATCACCACAAAAGACTGATTTGGCAGTTCCAGTGGTTGGAAAAAGTTTTGATGAATACTTTTTTCATGTCAAAAAAGGGAGGGAAAAACCAGCTGATACTGAAATGGATTCTAGCTTTAAAATTCTTTAGCCCAGAAGATAGCCACATGTCTTATGGATGTACTGTGAAAGTCCCAGCCCAACCAAAGGATGCGCAGCAGGAAAAATATATATACCATATTGAAATGGTTAAATTATTCAGCTAATCATTAGCTAGAAAATCCTGTCACCTACTTGTTTAGTTACCTAAATTAGTGTAATTTTGAATGTGTACCTTGAATTTAATTTCATAAAGGAAATGTTTCAGGTGGGATGAATTCATACGATGTATTATCTCATTCTGGTTACTGTAGGTTTTTCTTTTCACCATTCAGTGAGTAAAATTTAGTTTTTCTACCTTGGATATGCATTCTAAAAACAATACTCTTCCATGATTTATTTTCAGCTGATTATATGCTTTCTACATATGACTTGCAAGATAACTAATAACAATAATGGTATTTAATTTAAAAGGGATTAAAAGGGAAACATAAGTAGTTTTATCTAAACATGTGCGTTTTGATTTTTTTTTAAAGTTATCTTCTTAAACCAGATTTCATGCGGCGTCCTGATCGGACATTTGACCCTTTTTCTGAGACTCCTGTGGATGGTGTTATTGCAGCGACTTGTTCAGTGCAGGTAGGAAGCTGCGCAGTGTAGAAAAGAATGCTTGAAATATGCTACTTGACCCCAGATACCTGAAGCTGTTTTAAAATATAAAGTAAGGGCCACAGGTCATAAACAATTGAAATAAGTATGAGATGTTTATATATATAAGGGATTGCCACAAAGAAGAGGGAGTCAAGCTATTCTCCAAAGCACCTGAAGGCAGGACAAGAAACAATGGATGGAAACTAATCAAGGAGAGAAGCAACCTCGAACTAAGGAGAAATTTCCTGACAGTTTAGAACAATTAACCAGTGGAACAACCTGCCTCCAGAAGCAGTGAATGCTCCAACACTGGAAGTTTTTAAGAAGAGACTGGACACCCATTTGTCTGAAATGGTATAGGGTTTTCTGCCTGAGCAGGGGGTTGGACTAGAAGACATCCAAGATCCCTTCTAACTCTATTATTCATATATTAATATATATTTATTCATACATATGAATAACACTAAACACTGATATACACTTGACTATATTAAATTTCTCATTGGACTGAACATTCTTATGCTTCCATTTCAAGGTCATATCTGGTCAATTTTTATCAGACAAAAAAATTGGTACTTACGTAGAGGTGGATATGTATGGTCTTCCCACTGATACAATACGTAAGGAATTCCGAACACGGATGGTGATGAACAATGGCTTAAATCCTGTTTACAACGAAGAGTGCTTTGTGTTCCGAAAGGTATGTATTTCAGATGCCTGAAAATACCTTTGAGGTTTTATGAATAACACTTTGCCTCAACACTTTTCCTGAAACAAGGAACTTTTTAGGAAAAGACCCACCAATCTGATGTCCCCTCAACAACAGCGTTGAGTTGACCACTCCCCAAATGCTCAGCTGAAATTTCAATTCTGGGCATTGCAGGCACATCACTTCAGTAAAATAATGGTTTGGGGAAGGCTGATTTAGGAGAGCAGGTCTTGCTAGCGCTTTCCCTTCATCTACCATGATACCACTTTTTGTCATGGGATAGAGTTAACTAAATCTGGAATTTATTTTTTTTTTGAACGGAAACTCTTGTAGCTGTCATATGATTTTTATTTTTCTGTTTGGCTTTTCCCTCTTCTTGCTTCCTCCTCCTCTTCTTCCTCCCTCTTGGAGGAACAGCCTCGTTCGTGGCTATGGCTATGCCTGTGTTCCAGGTATGCAGTCTGCTCAGAATGAGCTCCAGCTGGGGGAACCTCTGCCTTCCTTGGAGAGTACAACTTCTTCCCTGCCCTGGCAGTGCCCTGCCTATCTTGCACTGTTCCTTCAGCCATGAGGGCAGGTGAGACCCGGCATCCAAAGCTAAGGTCAATGTCATTACGTGGATTCAGTCAGGGGCTGCTGCCTCTGCATCTGAGGCTGGCTCCCTCGTCCTGTCTGCGTCGTGTACATCTCTTCTCTCTTCCACACACAAGTGTTCACTAGACACCATTTGGAGTTCTAGGGGTGAGTTTACTTGTGCCATTTTACAAAATGTTCCCATCACCCTAGCTGCAAGGGGCCATGTTTTCAGGAGGAACATTGCATATTCTTGGGCTGGCTTTTAAGTCTGCGCCAGAACAAGGTGGTACAGTGCAGGAAGCTCATGTGAACATTTTCGCTTATGTGAAAGTGGTAAAATCTGTGTTTGGAATCAGGAAAATAGGACTCGAAAATAATACACATCCCTGTGCTGATCCAAATTTGGAAGTCATGCATCATTCTGAAAACTAGAGAACCAAAAAGGGCTACCCAAATGACAATGGGGAGACACTTCCTCTCTCTGAATAGAGGTTTCAGCATCGGGCAGGGCTTAAAGCGTAGAAATAAGGCAAGTCAGAGGCGACAGATGTGCAGAATTCTGCCTGGTGCAGAGAAAGTGGATGGAGATGTTTTCCTCCTTTACTCAGTACTACCCTTAGGGTCATCTAATGATACTATGTGATAGGAGGTTCATAAGGCGTTCGAGATTTTTCCATGCAATGCTCAATTGAACTGTAATCTGCTGTCATAAGATGTAGCGACGGCCAATAAATTAAATAGTTTTAAAAGGAAATTAAGCAATATTCATGGAGGACAAAGTCATTGACAGCTAGCAAGCGTGTGGCCTGTATATTGTTGGTAGTGTTGCAGACAGTAAGCCTCTCCATATCATTTGCAGTCTTCTGGCTTCCCTGTAGGCATCAACAGGAAAAGCGAATATTGAACTAAGAAGAGTTTGGGGCTGATTCAGTGGACCTTCTCTTACTTTCGTCCCTATAAGGCATGTGTGTGCTCTTTCTGTACCACCTTGTGACAAAATTGTTGAGGTGCTAATTGTAGAAGAGCTTCTTGCAAATGAAAATAACTAGGAGGAAAACCTCTAGTCTAATTTTATTAATAACCCAGCAAGGGATTTTATTTTATTTTTTTTAATAAGGGGACTTTCCAAATGTATATCTTCCATGCAAGCACGCAGATTTCATTTCATTCTGAAGAAATGCCAAGTTCAGCAAAACATGGTTAAGCTGCATCATGCTGCTTGCACCTACATAATCATTAGCCCCTCAAGCTACTTATAAAGATTTGTCAAAATGCACATGCAGATTCACTCTTAAGGGCAATCCCTGGTGTCTAGTTTTTTTTTCTATCCCATTCTACTTTTTTTAAAAAAAAATTTTTGTCAACTAAAGTTTATCCAGAAGTGTGTCTGTTAATGGTGCCGTCATTGACAATGTCTTCTATTCTTTTGCCTGTTCTGTTGTCTAGAATGCAGAACAGTTACCTGCTTTTTTTTTTTCTTTGTGATGTATTTTTCTGGCTAGTATCGTGCCTAATTTAGTTACGGTTGGGAGCTAATGCCAAATGTAAAGCATCACAGTAGCATGACCCAAGGTTTATGCAACTGATAGCTAATCTAATAACATTTGGAATATATCAGAAAAAGTGCACAGACCGAGGGCTTCATACCAGGAGAATTGTGTAATAACGGTAGAGTTAGGATTGTTTATTAACTACTTAGGTAGCATGAATCTCATGCAAATGCTTAGGAGGTGCAGGTAGTCCTGGACTTACAACAGTTCATTTAGTGACCAAAGTTACAACCTCACTGAAGAAGGTGACTTTGTGACCATTTTTCACACAACTGTTGCAGCATCCCCGTGGTTGCAGCATCTGTTGCAGCAGCACGTGATCAAAAGTCAGACACTCGGCAATCGACTCATATTTATGACGGTTGCAGTGTCCTGGGATCATGGGATCACTATTTGTGATCTTCTGACAAGCAAAGTCAGTGGGGGAAGCCAGACTCGCTTATTAGCTGTGTTATTAACTTAACAGCTGCAGTGATTCATTTAACAACAGTGGCAAGAAAGATTGTAAAATGGGACAAAATTTACTTAACAACTGTCTCACTTAGCAACATAAATTTTGGGCTCAATTCTGGTCGTAAGTCGAGGACTACGTATGTGTAAATTGTGTTTTATTGTCCACCTGTGTTTTTTTTTAAAAAAAAATAAAACTGCTGTTGTAATACATATTCTGTGTCGTTATTCTTCTGTGAGCTTTTACTCAATTGTGACAATGATATTTTGATATTTATGTTGGATCAGTCTTGCTATATTTAACTATGTATGCTAGTTGATATATTTCTTATTAGTTGCCAAATAATAGCCTAATCCTTTGGGGCCCTTTGTAATTGCAGAACGCAAAAGCTGGACAAGGCTACCTTAAATACCATTGAATCTTTCCTTTAACAGGCAGCCAGCAGAAGGGATTGCTTATATTCTGGAAATGTATATATCAAAAAATAAAGTGTGAATAACTTAAAAGTATAGAAAATATCAGCTTCTAAGGGAAAAAGTTTTAAAGAGCCTTATGATAGGAAATATTTTAATATAATATTTAATATTCGTGTCTTTAGAAATCTTTTTAATCCTTTAAGATATTTTACCTGCAATTTGAGATTATTATTCAATCCAGTCTTGACAGAGGCTACTGCCAAGTTTTCCTCCTTCAGACAATTTTGCATTTGCTCTAACTAAAGTATTTTGAGATATCTCATTCTTGCTGTGGAATGATGTCAGAAGGGACCCAGGCTATGATTACAATGCCAACACTAATTATCTGCATTAGCTAGAAAAAAATGATTTTCTTGTCTTCCATTAATGGAATCTGGTGTTACAATGTGTTAAGCAATGCTCTTTTTTATTTTCATACTTTGTTCGGCAAGTAAGCAATGGTTCTGTTAGTAGAATCCATTGGAGGAAAGAAGATTAACTTGTTTGCATTGTCCTCTGCAATTTGAGAAATAGAAAAGACCTATATCCACTTAGCTTCTTTACAATCACTATTGTTGCAACTTGAACAAATGCTGTGAAAACTACACGTTACCTTTTATAAAATCACATACAGATGAGCACTTTTAGCTGTTAGTTTAGATGAAGTCACACATTGTTTAGAAGGAAATTCCTCCTAATTTTTTCCCCTTATTTGGGAACAAAAGTTGGGGATCGCTTATCTTTATAACTTTATCTTAATCTTTTTTGGATTAGAGAGTTTAGAATGTTGGCTGTAAATATTTGGGGAGGAAAGTAGGATTGCAATTCCATCTAAAAAAATACTACTCTTTAGTATAGTACTATGAGGAGCTTTATACACTGTTTTCCCACCAATCGCATGATAAGCCTGAGTCTCCCTGTGAGTGGGTAGCTAAATTTGATAAATAAGGTCCAACTCTTTATGTGGACAATATTTGATAGTTAGAAACATTATCGCTCATGGGGTCTTTGGTGCTCCGTGAGCTTGAGTGTTTGCTTGCAGACTTTTTTTATTACCCGCCTAGGTAACTTCATCAGTGCTAGTGAGTGTGTAATTTGCTCCTTGTTCATGTGCAGTAGCTTGCCTTGCCATTGTTAATGGGGGTGTGGTTTTCTGCTTGGTAGTTCCTTGATTAGGATATTTCTGTTTGGTCATTTGCCTGGTGCTATTCCCTGCTTATCTGCATATTGACTACTAGAGGATGTGTTCTGATCTTTTTGTTTCCTCCTGCTACTATATAAACAAGGAGCGAACCCCACACTCCTAGCACTGATGGTATTACCTAGTTGGGTAATGAAATGTCTGCAAGCTAACAACCAAGTTCAGAGAGCACTAAGGACTCCACAGTTCAACCTATTCTCTTCTATTGGAACATTATCTCTTTCCTGCATGAGAATCCTTCAGACTGGCTTTGCCTGCTAAGGAAGAAAATAGTGTTTTCGTCCATCAAAGATTATATTTCTGTCAGGGTGCATGACACAGATGAATTTCATAGCTAATAAAATGTAGATATTTTGGAGAACAGAATGGGGACCTCTTTGGAGAAAGCAACCCTGTGCTACCAGAATAGGACTGAGTACTCATCAGACCAAAGTAACCTTCATCTTTTGAAGATTCATTTATTTTAATCACCATTTATTTTTATTCTTCCGAACTTCTGGAGTTTTCATTTTTAGAAAGAAAAGCAAACTTAACAGAATTAAATAACGTTGATTGACTATTTTCAGAGGCATAAATCAATATCCACTACTAATATATTCTGTGTAACATTAACACATAGCGCCACCAAAGGTGTTGTTCAAGAAAGCCTAATGATATTGTAAATATGTAATCAAACATCCCTATGGGATGATCTGTTAGAACCTGGTTCCAGATGGGAATGCTGGGTTTCTTCAACAATTACAAAGTCGGAATGTGCTCTCTGATGAACCTGAATAACCACCTTCATTCTGGGGTTTCTTAGGTGATTCTACCAGATCTTGCCGTCTTGAGGATAGCAGTTTATGATGACAACAACAGGTTGATTGGTCAAAGGATATTGCCACTGGATGGGCTTCAGGCAGGCTATCGACACATTTCCCTTCGAAATGAAGGCAACAAGCCATTGTCTCTGCCAACAGTTTTCTGCAACATTGTACTTAAAACTTACGTGCCTGATGGTTTTGGAGGTAAATGCTTCAATCATATCTTTTATTTGGAGCAAATTAGTTGGGAAGGATTGTGGATGGTTTTGCCGCACAATTCAAAAACTCAGCCCTATCAGTCCTCAACCCCCTTTCTATACCTTTCAGCTGGGCTAGCAAAAATGGATAATGCATGTAATGACCTATTGAGGTGGGAAGCTCACAGAAACTTTATGCAAGTATTAAAATCAGCATAACATGCTTTAAAAATTCAGACTCACACATATATACACTCTGTCATCCTCCCCAACTGTCCAGCAGAGTATCTTAGCTCAGCCTAAGATGCGATGTAGTTCCATCTGCTTTATATCTTTCCTGTAGCTACTGTAACCCTTGTCCCATGACTGTAATTACCCAACCATCCAAGAGTCTTGAATATTTCTCATTATGGGAAAGATTTGCAATGGACCTGGAAATTTATCACATTTTTTTTCCCAGTCCCAATGCAATGAGTGCAGAGTAATCCTATTTGCAGATTGAAGTTGGAAATGAAAGATAGGATCCCTTTCTAAGGAGCATGCTTCCCATTTACAGAAGCTTTTTGGCATGGGGGAAATGGAATTTGCCTATATTGCCTGATTGCTGCTAATTTGAGATGGGTGTTCATACAAATTGAATGAATGAATGATGCTCCTAAGCTAAGGAATGCATTCCTTTGACAGTTACGATTGGTCCCAATTTGATCTGCAATTGGAAAGATTATCATTATCAGATGGCATTAAGTCAATTGATAAAACACTGTTTAGTGATCTCTAACCTCCAGGGCTTCCCATATTTCATTAAACCAAGGAAAGACATATCTTGGCTTTTTTTTTTTAAGTAATGGTACGAATGTCAACAATATAGGGAAATTTTGTCCTTGAGAAATTGTTGGGGAATTTTTCATCCCTCTGGAAAAATGAAAATGAATGGTCTATCCATTTCTCTGACTCTCAAGATATTCTTTTATCTCATTCTTTCTCCAAGTCCAAGGATCCAGGATAGCTTAGTATAATAGCCATGAAGGCTCAGTTTGGAAACACTCATTTTACCTTGTCTCTTATAATGGTGAACTTAATGAGAAAAAAACCCTTCACCCCTGTCTGCTCAATGCCTGGTTCTTCAAGGTAGCTATTTTTTTAGTAAGCAAAGTGAAAAAGGGGGCTGATGATCTCTTTGGACAACAACACAATAGGATGGTATTAAACAGAATGGAGCCTAAAGTTACTATTCTTCTGCCCCCAATAAAATTCAAGTAGTTTTTTTTTTTTTTGCTTCTATCTATAATGTTGTGATTGTGTGTATTGAAATAAGATTTGAATAGCGTGTAGACTGTTGGGAATATTTCTGGAATTATTGCAAGATGGAGCACGCATTTGTAGTAAGAGGTTTTGTGTGAAGTTTTTGTGTCTATTGTTTGTTTTTTTAAAAAAAAAAACGAGAGCATTTTACAAAGCCTCTAGAGATGAAATGTCAGAGAGAGGTCCAGCAAAGTACATAATTCCCTGATAAATATTCTGACATGGGGAGAAGAATTACTTTATCTTGCAAATGCAGTATTTGGCCTTTCCGCATAGGAAGAAAGCAAGATGTTGGGGGTGTCTGCACATATATGCTCTCACACATACACACTCACATGCACACCCACAAACATATGTATACAGTATATAGTAGTGCTCAGAACAAATTGTCTCCCTAGCATAAAGAAGCGCTGTGGGAGTGTGTTTGTGTGCTCCTTACTTTTTTTCATATTATTTCTCTTAAGCTGATGGAACCTGTTACAGGCCCTATGCTTCTGCATCTCATAGCTTTATGAAGACTTTCCATTTTATCACTTCTCACGATTAGGGAGACAGTAATGCATGATAAAATTAAGCAGAGCCGTTTGTAGGAATTATGTGATGGGCTTTAAAGGGATCTGAAGTTGAAAATAGCTTTACTTATTTAAATTCCTTTTTAGATATTGTGGATGCCTTGTCAGATCCAAAGAAATTTTTATCTGTCATGGAGAAAAGAGCAGACCAGATGAGAGCTATGGGAATTGAAACGGTAAGGAGGACAAATTAACCTTGGATATGGAATTGATTTGCATTTTTTTTTCTAGAAGCCTCTTTTAGCAGAATATTTAAAAGATTAGAGTGACAGACAACATTGGTTGGCTTTTCTGTGGCTAAAATTAAACATTATTTATATTATCAGGAGTTTAGAAGGTACTGTAAGTTTCAAAGGAGATGGCTGGAGGCAGCTTCTGGTGCTCTTCCTGTAATCTAGTTTTGTGTTCCAGCAATACTACTCTGGATTCTACATAGGACAAACAGAATAAAAGAACTAAGAAATGCAAATTTAATATATCAGGACGCAAAACTAGGACAGAGTTATAGCAAAGTATTTTAGCTTTCCAGGACATATCTCAAAGTAGCAATTTGGGAATTACCACCACCACCACCAAATAAAATTCAGGCTTACAGATGTTTAGAACAAACACAGTGAGTTTTTTACACATTACAAGCATTAACTGATAAGGCGCTTGTAATCTGTCCCCCCTAGAACCTTCACCTGCATTATTACCATGTTTTCCCTCTCGCTACTCCTCTCCATCCCTATGTAATTTAATCCTATTTCAATAAGGCCACTCTGATGAAGGGAGCTTGTACCTTAAAATAAAAATAGTTTTCAGAAATGCTACCAAATAATTTCCAATCTCTCCTTTTACAGTAATTTAGGCCTTTTATTGGGTACAGGATGCTTTGTTATTGATGACCAGATCTGTCATCTTGTTATTGTTTTATGCTTTATCTTTTACATATATATATATTTGTCATTTTGCATTTATACTGTGAACCGCCCAGAATCAGTTGGAATCGGGAAGCATCTAGGTCTAAATAAATAGGGTTTGCCTCTTAAGATGAAATGGTAAGTTTGTGATCCAGGATTTAGGCTAGAAAAGGGGAACATCTGGGGCACTGCCTATTAAGCAGCCTGGAAAAACCCTTATGACCCCAAAGTCTCTCACAAAATTGTACCACCACAATTGGCAGCAAATTTTGATACGCTTCTCCAAGAAGAAATTAAGTATAGCAAACATGTTAAGCCACTAAGAGGCTTAATACTCTAATAGTAATACATCTAACCCTTCCCCAAAACTGCATTATTGCATTAGTATCACGATCATGGCTGCCAAAATATTAACTTAGAAGTAGTAAAGCCACTAAATATAAAAAGTTATCTAGCTCTGTGCTAAGCAATATGAGTCATTTCAGAGTCTTTGAATATTAAGTCCATAAGTTTTTGAATTGAAATGGAGAGCATACTAGTAATAAAGGTGAACAATGAAAGTGGCCACACTTCTTTTAGTATGTAATGTTTCTGTTATTGCTGATTGCCCTTTGTCAGGTTACTGCAGCTTGTGTGTGTGTGTGTGGGGGGGGTGTTTCTGGCATAGGCAATGCTAATTTTAAGTACATGAGGACCTGTTTCAAACTCCTGAGAATGCCATTAATATAATATTATACCTTGAACTTTAGCAATAGTTTGCTGTTTATTTGCCTATTGTTTGCCTGCTAATAATTTCTTCAGCCACTCTTAAGTGACCTATTTGAGGGAGATGGCAATTTGGAAATGTGAATACACACGCCTGCGCGCACACACACACGCACACATTCTGTTTGATAGTGGGTGCCCTCTAGTTAGCTTAAGTTCTCTATCATTACCAATAGTAGCAAGGATTCTTGGATAATGCTTCGATGGGTGTTAAACATCCCCTACATAAGACATACAGCATCCCGGCCCTTGGTGGACTGAGCCTTGTAGTCGGTGCAGAAAATACAGCAGGAATCTTTAGGCTCAAGATCAAATGATCCCATGATTCTTTGCCAGCAGAATACCTACTTCAGAGCCTGTTGGCTGGTGATGTTGTAAACCTGGACTCAGGATAAGGTAGTCCTCTCCCTCTGGCTGATTCTCACCACTGAATTTCCCACCTGTTCATGGCAACCACCATCTGCTCTTCTTGGGCCGCCTCATCTTCTCTAATCACAGTACTAGTTGGTAGACCACAGTTACCACAGGAAGAGAGCACACTTTAAAAAGTCAAGCCTTTGTGCTATTGTTAGTCTCCCCTGCCCTTTAGTAAGAGGCCTTGTCCAGCCTTGTTCCTCTGATTAGTCTTCTTTTGATTCTAATTGCTGTTCTACCTTTCCCAGCTGTGGTCTTGTTAAGTGGAATTTTATGTGTGGGGAGAAAGAAGATGTAGCCAGTTAGCGCAAACAAGAGGGAAACACATAACATTGCTTGACTGTCCTTTGCACAGCACTAATGGCACAAAGGGAATGAGATGGCCCAGTTATTATGATTACCAAGATGTATCAATGACAGCCATGTGCTATGACACTGGACTTCTTGCACCCTGCCCTTAGACACCTGGTTTATGTTTCAGTTTCACTGGCTGCTTGCAATCTTTCATCCTGGTGTTTCCAGATTTGTCCATGGTATGTTTTTTTAAAAAGGCCTTATTTCTTACAGAGTGACATAGCTGATGTTCCAAATGACACATCGAAGAATGATAAGAAGGGGAAAACTAATAATGCTAAAGCAAATGTTACTCCTCAGACCAGTTCTGAAGTCAGATCAAATCCCATTTCCAGTACAGGACCTGGTACAGAGATTAAGAAAGGTAAGCAAACATCTAGACGGCTACTGCATTCAGATTTCTCGCTGTATCATGTTTCACCTGATAGATAGTAAGAGTATCTATGAAGTGTTAAGGGAAAATATTTATTTTCCTTTGTAATAATCTGCATATCTTTTCAGCAAGTGTATATAATTCAATGAAGTGACATTAGAGTAAGTAACAATACTGAAAATATGCTCATTCTCTTGTTTTTCCTCTCCATTTTTAAGGTATCGATCTTATTCCTCAAATCAAGATAGAAGACTTAAAACAGATGAAGGTAAATCTATGTTTCATTTTAGCAGTCTCTTTTTTGAGAATGACTTGTTTTCTGATATGTGCGGTTGAAAATCCAAGTGTCCTTATTAAATAATTAAATAAGAATAAGATTTCATTTTTCTTGGCCTTTAATCCATTAAGGTTTTCATTTTACTCTAGGGAAGCCTTTTAATCTGATAAAGGAAGAAGTGGTTAAGAGCAGTTAGGATCTAGTGCCTGATGCTTTGCTTTTCATTTTTCTCCCACATTATAGAGTGAATTCTAGAATGACTGTAAAATAGCAAGGCAGAAAAGAAAGGTTTCCATTATTGTTAAGTCTCAGCCCACAGGAATTTATATGAAATCTCTGCATATTGCTCAAAGATAACAACTTGATTTCCCCCATTTTTCAAAACCTTTTAAAGATGTAATGAGTTTTGAATTGCTTTGCACATCATTCAAAGCCAAAATGTGATTTCTTGGTTTTGGTTTCTTTGTTTGTTTATTTAATTTATATGCTGCCCATCTCGCTGTCCTGAGTGACTCTCATATGATTTAACACTTTCTGAAAACCTGGCTTAAAGTAAATCATGGTTTTGAAAATTTTGACTTTATGCATTGTGCAGAGTCAGTTTTAAAATAAAGACATCTGTTTTCAAGACTTTCTGGTTTAGATGTTTTAAAACATTTTTTTTTTAAATGGGGAACAGGCATATATAAAGCATTTGAAAAAACAGCAAAAAGAGCTGACTGCTTTGAAGAAGAGGCATGCCAAGGTAGGATATCTTTTGTTTTCTCTTTCCAGAGCTGGGGTACTTAAATTTTAAAACGGAGTATGAGTCTTTGCAAAGCATTTATTAAAATAATGTGTGCCACTGGTTCTTAAGTATGCTTCGTTTTTCATAGATAGAACTCACTCTATGGAACATTACTGTTCTCCAGAAGAAATTTACGAAGCAGTACATGACTTCTACTTCTCTAACTCTTAGGCTAAGCTAATGTCGATTAGATAGTTAACCAAAAATATTTGATTTGTAATTACATAACTTAAGAGCGATCAACAGTAGCCTAGTACAAAAGGCATGCATAACATTTCAAAAGTTCTGAATCAGGAATTCATTTTGAATACAAGCACTGAGAGTATATATATGTAATTCCCTTCAGCATCAACAGAGTAAGATTATTTTATTCTTCCTTTTTCAAAAATAATTAGAAATTAAAAACTGCGCCTAGGAATCTAACCATGCTTTCTAGATGTATGAAATGGGGGGGGGAACCATTTTGCTCCAAACTCAGCATTAAAAAGTCCTATTGTGAACATTCTGTTTTGGTAATATCCCATATTCCAATAGAACAAAATTCAAAGTGCTTCAAGTATTCTTCCAATGGAGCAACAAGTCAATCTGTTTCAAGAATTCTGTGGTCGGGAACTTGAGACTTGCCCTGCCTTTCCTTTCATCTTAGAAACACAAACAGAGCTGGACTAACAGCCCATTTTGGGAGTTGTCTGCCACTTAACTAGGGCAAAGATGCCTTCTATTTTTTAAAACATTAAAAATATTTTTAAATCCCTATAGTAGACAATGAAAGCAGCCTTTAACTACCGTTCAGCAGCCTAGTCTGCTGCCACAACTATCTGGAGGACTGAACTCCACAAATAAACAGTAGCAGTGGATTAAATTTTTGCACTGCCCATGGCCAATTATAAATATACTTCTATGTCAACAAAATCCCCCAGGTAAACGAAGCAGCCTGGCTGCTTTCACCTTGAAAGCCTAACCACAAAGCAGTACAGATAGTCTTTGCTGAACAACCACAACTAAGTGAAGTGGTAATTAGGTGAAACATCCCATGACCACACCATCACTTTTTGTAGTCCTAATGTTACAGTTGTTAGGCCAGGCCCGCACTGTCATTAGATGAGGTCCTCACACTTCTCCCACCCTGGTATGCTCATCTCCCTTTCAGCTTCCCCACATCTTTGCCTTTTTGGCCGCTCTGTACTATGTTATCCCTGCTGCCCTGGGAACATTAAAAGCTATATTGAAAACAATATATTTTGTCCAACGCTGTATAGTATGTTCTGTTTGGAACAGACTTTCAAAACGTGCAGCATTTTGTTTCAATCTAGAAAAAGTAAAAATGGCCAGTCCGAGCTTTAACTATTTTGCACATCCCCAGTGGTGCTTCAAATCAGAATGCAAGAAAAAAATAATAATACCTGAGTATTGGTAATTTAAACAAAAAGTGATTCGTAAGTGATTTCTAGGGAGTCTCAACCTGTTTTAAATTCCGTTTTAAATTTTACAACTTCCTTTCAAAAATAAAAAATTCATTCCTTTCTTTCTGGGTTCTTTGCAGCATCCTTTTTTCAGTGCCATCCTATGCATGTTTATTCGAGAGCTTGGAACAAATAGTTGGGCATATGGCTACCGTTGTCCTGCAGCAATGTTTAAATTTCTGAAATGTCAAAGGAAGGGGTATAAAGAGGTTTTATTGGAATGATGTTGTACTTCCCAGGCAATAAAAAACAACTTAGGGGTTAAAAAAGAAAACACTTGTTTTTCATTTACTATTTACACAACAGCCTTGGTTGCTTAGCAACAGTTGTGAGTTCTGAAAGTTGCAAATACCCAGGTAGAGGAAGAGAAGGAAGGGGAGGCATGCCAAGGGCCTAGGGGTAGGCAACCTGGCTCAGGAATTCTGGGAGTTAAAGTCCACAAGTCATAAAAGAGCCCAGGTTGCCTACCCCTGCCCAAGGTAAATAGGGAAAGAAGTCCAAGGCAAATAGGGAAAGAAGTTGCTTCAGATAACAGTCCCATTCAGGAGAGTTTGTTGATTTAGGAGCCTGATAGAATAAAAAAAGGTGTTTGTGCCATTTTGAAACGATTTGAAAGATGTCGTAGTGAGGGTTTGGGGTTTTTTTCTCTCTCTCTTTTTCTGTGGAAACACAAATATCTAAATGCCTTGCTACTCAGATTGTAGCCTAATGTGCCTTTTTTTCCCCCATTGCAGGAGCACAGCATCATGCAGAAGTTACACTGTACACAAGTTGACAAAATGGTAGCCCAGTATGACAAAGAGAAGCTAGCTTATGAGAAACTCCTTGAGAAAGCAATCAAGAAAAAAGGGTATGGCCCTGTTTAAAAAGCAACATTTTTGGATGGCAAGAAAGAAAAGTATAGTTCCATTCATGTACCTTGAGAGATGGATCAAAGTACTGTTGTACTTGAGACGTATTCTAAGTGTGGGGATCCCCAGGGAAGGAAGGGGCTCAAAAAGTCTTGCAGATTCGGTTCAGATTAAAAGATTTAAAAATGACACATTCTTTTAAGGGGGAAAATAGACGTGGAGAGATTATTAGTAATTAATCTATAAAATCATTACATTAATGGAATATTTAGATTCTCATCACATGAAAGCTAACAAAAAAACCCAAGTTACTCATAATAAAAGCCGGTACACATTTGCTCATATATCTGTCTTCATATGGAAGCCAACATCTCATCAAGTGTCTTTTGGTTCTGTTGACGCAAATAGTTCGGATAATGTATTTAAAGCCTATGGAATACAGTATGAAGTGTAGTTGCCAATGGATAGTGTATTTTTCATGTAAGCTTCATTGGTCTAACCAGGTTAACTGATCAGGTCAACATCTGAATATTAATTGAAAAAACAAAAATCTACTTGCTATTACAATCAGCGCTTTTTTTGTGTGGACACTATAAAGGCAATGCTTCCTCTCATCAAAATTAGCATGACTTGCCTGGATTCTTTCTGATAGATGAAACACCAGACTAATAATATGAGTAAAGCTGTGATGGGCAGCCAGAAGCTTTAAAATTAAATGGCTGAAATACAACAAGATCAAGATGTGATTTTAATATTGTTCCCTGGGATTTTGTAAGATACGAGGTGAGGAGGCCAAAATCTTGCAATAGTCAACACCCTTTCAAGATTTGGATCATACATCACCATCACTATCATCATCGTTGCTGCAACAATACATCTGCATACAATATTCTGTATAGAATATTTCACAATAAATCTGAAAAAGCTGCTGATCCCAGAATTACACATTATGGAGTGAAAGCACCAGACAGGGTTACCTCCATTTGTAATTCTCTTTATCGGATGAATTAGTAAGATTGCTTAAAGTATTGTGTTAGATGCTCAGGATGTATGTTTTCAAGTACTCTTATGTGTTAAAAATAAATATGGATGCTTATTAATACTTGTACAGATTGCCAACTGGGACCAGCCCCCTGACCAAGACAGGGTTCTTATACTTCCACAGATAAATGCTTGTCTGTTCTTTTCTTGAAAACCTTCATAATGGTGGCAGACTCAACTTACATTTATAAGCATTTTTCAAGCTTTGGTTCATCTTCTGAGGTTTCTTTGAAAAAAATAATTTGAAATGCTTACTTGAAATATTTCTGTTTTATTTTTGTTTAGAGGAAATAATTGTCTTGAGATGAAAAAAGAAACAGAATGTAAAGTTCAGATGTTAACGTCTGATCATAAATCAAAGGTAAGAGCAAAAGGAGCCCATTTAATAATGTATTTAAGTACATGACTGTCATATAGTGAGAGTCGTTTCTAGAAGTCAGAAATATGTTTTGTTCTCCAGGAAATAAGAACAAAGACTGCAGGTTCTTAGGACTACTTTGGAAAAAAAAGTGAGAGGGCAAGGCAGCAAATAAAACTGGAATAAAACTACTTAACCCCACATTGCTTGAATTCCTTACTGTTAGATCTGACAGCACACATTCATACTATGCTGATCAAGCACCTCCATTTATATACAAGTATTTTCTTTATACTCATAGATTTGTTTAGCTAAAATTGGAATTACACATAGCACAGTCTAAAACAGTGTTTTTCAAACTTGCTGGCTGGGGAATTCCAGGAATTGAAGTCCACACATCTTAAAGTTAATACTGGTCTAAATTATTCCACATTCCATTAAAAGGGCCACCATGACAGGTTCTACTTTAACGTTTCCCCATTTTTTTCTGGATATACTTTTGTACATCATCTCTGCTTTTAATTTGGGGGAGTGGGCAGGGGCATAGAAAAGAAGGATTAAGGTTAAGAGCTGTAGTGGCACAGTGGTTAGAATTGCAGTATTGCAGGCTAATTCTGCCGACTGCCGATTCTTACCAGCTCAAGATTGAGTCAGCCTTCCATCCTTTCTAGGTTGGTAAAATGAGGACCCAGATTGTTGGGGACAATAGGGTGACTCTGTAAACCGCTTAAAGAGGGCTGTAAATCACTGTGAAGCTGTATATAAGTCTATTGCTATTAAGAACAGAAACAAAATCAGATGGAAATGGCCCGAGGGACTGTTTAGAAAAGATCTGGGTGAACACAGTGGTTAAGTGTTGTTGAAATCGAGAAGAGATAAATCAATAGAAAGAACCCGGCACAATAAGAGAAATATCAAAAAAAGCTATTGCTGGAAGGAAAATAAAAAAAATTATAAAAGCAAGGAGAAGGGGGGGGGGACCCAATCTTCTGAAAACAGGAATGGCAGTTAAAGGGAAGCTGACAGAGTCAAAAGAGGTCCCAAGGGAAGGCTTGTATACTGTGGTGGAGAAGAACAGAGCAGCCACATGGGGTGGTACATTGCATAGCAAACTGGTTAAGGATCCACATTTAAGAGCATGTAAAAAGCAGAATAAGGAAAGGCAATCGAGGCAGAAGGTATCCCAAGTCTAAGCAGAACAGGGGGCCAGCAACTTCATTGGAGGGTTCCTGTTGTCAGACTTCCTATGTGGTGAGAGACTAAAACACAAACTAGGAGCTATGAGAGCAACAGATGTCATTAGAACTGCAATTGCTGCCTTCGCTACAGCCACAACCGTTGCCATTAGAGAGAAATGGTTTGTTGACAGGCTGGGAGAAGAATTGATGGGAGTGTAATAGACAAGTCAGTAATGGCTTTGGAACATGTTTCCTAGGGCTGAGTTCTGTTCACCTGTTTTCAGTGCTGCCGTTGCTGTGAATTTGGATGGTTTATGAGATGGATTATAGAAACAATTGAAATGATTCCTAAGTGGTGACAGAAGAGCCATATCGGATGAAAGAACTTTGAATGATAGGCCCAAAACCAAGAATGACATGTGGTGCTTCTTCCAAGCTGAGTTCTTTATTGTTTCACACCTATAGACAAAATCGTGCCAGACTGAGCACTCTACTATCTGTATCTACAATATATTCTGTAAATTATGAGGGAGGGGCTGCCTTCACCCTCTTTCCCTTATACATAATATCTGGATTGAGTTGCCTCTTTGGAATGTGTCTCTTTCTCTGGGAATCCATCTCCATACTATATTCCATCACATCAAACTGGATAATGGACTGCAGTTGGTCTTCTTGTCACTTTCAGTGGAGGGTGAGGAGAAGGCTGTTGGTGGAGGCTGTTGGTACCCAGCTTATCCAGACAACAATAGATAATGGGTGTGTGCCAATTTATATGCCTCGTGGGCATGGGGTAGAGCTGCCCATCTATAATTTAACAAAACCTTCCTGAGGTAAGACATGAGAGAGGGAATGTAGACCTCCACCTTGTATGGTGGACAGCTAGGGGGCAAGATCTCAACTTCAAAGTACTAGTGTGTGGGAGGAGAGAATCTGGGGGAAGGGTTTGTAGTATTCTTTGAGCCCTTATACTAGGAGCTGACTTCCTTATGTCGGTGGCCCTTCCTAATTGGCTGAATGTGGGTTGACGTTACAGCCAATCAGTGTTTGGAGGGATATTTCCTATGGTTCAGGCATTGTTAACATGTTTTGTAACATAATGTTTTATTTTCCAGCCACTCATTTTTTTTCAACACTTGACTGGGCCTTGGGTGTCTATTAGCCAGAAGTGACCAGTGTTTTGGGATTCCCACAACATGGGCAAACAGGGAAAAGTGCTTTAACGATCAGTTGATTCAGGGAACATTGGGATTAGTATAGTCTCAAGTTTCTGGGTTGACATAAAACATGGATTTAGCATGACTCTTAACGGCACCTCCTGCATTGTCCACCTTAAAAAGTCATGAAGAGAAAATACTGATCCAACTTTTCTTCTTCAAAGGTGAAGGAAATTGTGGCGCAGCACACCAAAGAGTGGTCCGAGATGATCAACACCCACAGCGCAGAAGAGCAAGAAATGCGTGATCTGCACCTTAGCCAGCAGTGTGAACTACTGAAGAAGCTGTTAATTAATGTGCATGAACAGCAGACACAACAACTGAAGCTTTCCCATGACAGGTCAGTATAATAATATACTGTTATTCTATTGTTTGTTCACTTGGAAATGGTTGAATTTAGCCCAATGTGGGAATGTAGGAGATGAAAGCATTTCTTATCACTATCCAGGCTCACCTAATAAAAAAAAATCCTGTCAGCTGACCATTATTTTAAAAAAGGTGCAGCCATTTCTCTGCTAGTGCTGAGAATAATCTGATGTCGGTTATATAAACATAATGACTGGCTGATCAAAACAAAGGGAATATAATCCTCAGTCTAGAATGTTTAAAATGGTAATTTAGATGCCAGGATTTTCTCTTTCTTTTCTTTTTTTTAGAGAAAGTAAAGAAATGCGTGCCAACCAAGCAAAAATTTCAATGGAAAACAGTAAAGCCATAAGCCAAGATAAATCTATCAAAAACAAAGCTGAAAGAGAAAGGTACGTAATTGCTGTGCTGATTATAGAATAAATTTTCATAGGGAAGATTCATGGGCTACTTTCTTTAATTTGTGTAGAGAAAATTGCCTTCCCAATAAATCATTATTGCTTAATACAGTTGGAACCCACCTCAAAAATGTAATGTGAATTCCATTATATTCAAGTAACATTCCAATAAATAATTGGCTGAAGGTTTCCGGGGTTATTTTGTCCTGGGGAGAGAGGAGCATTCCTGTATTTCTAAAGTATATGTACTTTTGCAAATATTGGAATTCTTCCAAGTGAAAATACAGGAGGAGACATTCAAGATGCCGAGGTGGCGCAGCAGTTAGAGTGCAGTACTGCAGGCCACTTTAGCTGACTGTGTTCAGCAGGTCAGCGGTTCAAATCTTACCGGCTCAAGGTTGACTCAGCCTTCCATCCTTCCGAGGTAGGTAAAATGAGGACCCAGATTGTTGGGGGCAATGTAAATATATATTATATATATATATATATATATATATAATATATATATATATAGGTCTTTGGTTGTTCGGGTTTTCTCCCGCGTAAAATTGGAAGTGTCTTGGCAACGTTTCGACGAAGTCACATTCGTCATCTTCAGGCTGGTGTTTTTAGCTTCTTGCTTTGAGCAGCAATGTGTGGTTTTAGCTGTTTCTTCCTTTTAACTGCCAGTGAGGGTATGAACTGATTGGATGGGAGCTTGGCTGTGTTCTGATTGGGTGGAGGTGTGTTCTGAATGGTTAGGGGCTTGGCTGTGCTCTGATTGGCTGGGGGAGTGTTCTGTTTGGTTGTGCTCAGGTTAGTCTGAGTTGCAGAGGGGTTTAAGATTTTGGGGTTAGGGAGTCGTTTGTCAATAAGGGCAGGTTTCCAAATGGCTGGTAGGCGGGAGGTATCATCTCGCTTGTTCATGCTGTGTGGGCGTTTTTCTATCTCGATGGCTTCTCTGATTATTCTGTTATTAAAATGTTCACTTTTGGCAATGGTTCTGGTATTTTTAAAGTCAATTTCATGTCCTGTGGCTTTAAGGTGTTGGACCAGGGAAGATGTTGGTTCCTCTTTTTTGACTGAGTTCTTATGTTCTTCAATGCGTGCACTTATTCTTCTGTTGGTTTGTCCGATGTATGTGGTGGGACAAGTGGTGCATGGGATTTCGTATACTCCTTGATTTTCTAATTCAATTTTATCTTTGGGGTTTCTAAGGATGGTGGATATTTTTCTGTTTGTGCAGAATGCTGTTTTGATGTTGTGTTTATGAAGGATCTTACTGATTCTGTCTGTGGTGCCTTTTATGTATGGGAGGAGGGCTTTGCCGTTTTCTTGTTCTTTGTCTTGGATTTTGGTGGGGGTTTCTTTTTGGATTAGGTTTGTAATCTTATTTCTATGGAATCCATTGGATGTTAGTACATTGGTGAGAGTGTGTAGTTCGGGTTTTAGGTGTTGTTCGTCAGCTAAGCGTTTTGTTCTGGAGATGAGTGTCTTGGCTACAGAGTTGATCTGTGCTGGGTGGTGGTGTGAGAGAGCGTGCAGATAGCGGTTTGTGTGTGTTTTCTTCTGGTAGATGGTGTGTCCTAGGGAGCCATTGGATTTCTTGTAGACTAAGACATCCAGGAAGGGAAGTTGGTTGTTAGCTTCTGTTTCCATGGTGAACTGTATTTTGGGGTGTAGGCTGTTGAGGTGTGTGAGGAAGTTGTCCAGTTTTTCTTTCCCATGTGGCCAGATTATGAAGGTGTCGTCTACGTATCTGAGCCAGAGTTTGGGTTTGTGATCCGATTTTTCTAGAGCTTGGGTTTCAAAGTGTTCCATGTAGAGGTTGGCAATGACAGGTGAGAGGGGTGATCCCATGGGTGCTCCTTCTGTTTGTTTGTATTTTTGTCCGTTATAGATGAAGTATGTGTTGGATAGGCAGTGGTTGGTCAGATCTAAGATGTGTTTGGGGGGGTTATATTTGTTTTGAATAGCTGTCAAGGCTTCTTTGATAGGCACTTGGGTGAAGAGGGATATGACATCGAAGCTCACTAGTAGGTCGCTGGGCTGTAAGTTTTGTTTCTTTATGATCTCTATAAACTGGAATGAGTTTTTTACGTGTGAGGTGATGGATTCTGCATAGGGCTGTAGTTGTTTGGCGAGAAATTTGGCTAGGTTTTGTAGAGGTGAGCCTATGGAGCTGACTATAGGTCTGAGTGGGGTTCCTTCTTTGTGTATCTTGGGGAGACCATAGAGTTTAGGGCATCTGGATGATTTCTCTCTGGGAATGATTCTTTGCTGGATCTCTTCGCTAATGGGGGAGGCTTTTATCTTGGTTCTGGTGGTTTTTTCCAGGTAGGTGGTGGGATCTGTATTTAGGGGTTTGTATGTGGAGTCTTGGAGTAGGTTGGTTAATTTGGTTTGGTAGTCAGATGTGTTCATAACCACCGTGGCGTTGCCCTTGTCTGCTGGTAGGATTATTATGCTGGTGTCTTCTTTCAGGTTACGTAGTGCTGTCTGTTCCTCTTTGGGTAAGTTGCTTTTGGGTGGCTTGCTGGTGCAGAGGATGTTGGTGATTTTGAGTCTGATTTTGTTAGCGTCATCGGGGTTGATTTTGGTCAGGCTGGTTTCAACTCCACATATAATGGTTTCAGTGGGGATGTGTTTGGGAGCGACTGCAAAGTTGAATCCTTTGGAAAGGACATTGGTTTCGGCTTTGGTGAGGATCCTATCTGAGATGTTATGCACTGTTTGTTTCATGTGTGGCTGTGAGGGAGGAGGGGTTTGTTTCTGGCGTTCTTGTAGTCTTCGGAGTTTGTTGGTGTGTGTATCTGTCTTGAGGGTGGTCTGTGTTTCGGCTCTCCATCCAATCAGTTCATACCCTCACTGGCAGTTAAAAGGAAGAAACAGCTAAAACCACACATTGCTGCTCAAAGCAAGAAGCTAAAACCACCAGCCTGAAGATGACGAATGTGACTTCGTCGAAACGTTGCCAAGACACTTCCAATTTTACGCGGGAGAAAACCCGAACAACCAAAGACCTATATATATATATATATATATATATATATATATATATATATATATATATATATATATATATATTTAGGTTTTGCTAACAAAGAATAAAGAGAGAATGGTATAGCTATTTCGAGTTCCTTTAACTCTCATCAGCCAAACTTACTCTTCTGAGATTCGAACCTGGGCTATCTGCATGTTAGGCAGATGTTATAACCTCTAAGCCACGGGTTCTCTCCCACTCTGTTAGCTATCAGGAGAGAGACAGGGGGAGGAGATTTTTACCTTGAATGAACACCCTGTCAGCCCAAATATGGGAGAAAGAAATCTTCTTTCTTTTCTTTTCTTTTGCCTGTATCAGCTCAATCTAGAGCCATCCACAAGCAGCAGTCACTAACTGCGACATCATTTTACATTTTTTTAGGTTTTGCTAACAAAGAATAAAGAGAGAATGGTATAGCTATTTCGAGTTCCTTTAACTCTCATCAGCCAAACTTACTCTTCTGAGATTCGAACCTGGGCTATCTGCATGTTAGGCAGATGTTATAACCTCTAAGCCACGGGTTCTCTCCCACTCTGTTAGCTATCAGGAAAGAGACAGGGGGAGGAGATTGCTTACTGGTGTACACCGCTTAGAGAGTGCTTGCACTTAAAGCGGTATATAAGTCTCATAAATAAATAAATAAATAAATAAATAAGATACGTGGGCTCTTAAGATAAATGAAAGGTTTTTAAATAAAGATACAATACCAGAATGAAATCAGAGGCCCAATAAAGCCTTATTAATTTCCTTAAGCATAGCTATCTCCACTTCCATATGCATCCCTTGAACCCGCTCAACTAGATCTAGCCAAAGCCCTAGCTAAGGTGATGAGAGAAATGTGGTCTAGACACAGAAACAACTGCTTTCTTTGCTTCACTCAATTCTATTCAATGACTTGTTGCTAGGCAGATTCATAGATAGGTATTTTGTGCTCTTGAGTTTAGGTACTGGAGAAATGAGCCCTTTCTACGATTATCAGAATCTTTCAGCATGCTATTACACAAGCATGCTTTGCAAAACCCAAGTTTCTAAAGAAAGGGGGCTCTTTAGAAACCTGGATTTTTGCAAAGCATGCTTGTGTAATGGGAACTGCTGAAGGTGTAGCCTCTTTAACGTTGCATAAGCAATATTACTCCAACACTTCACTGGAATATAAACTGTGACTTTTCTACATCTCATACGGCATTCTTTGGAGATGCAAAAGCCAAAGAACCATTAAAATACCGTGGGATATTAATAAACAGATGGGCTTTAGCAGAATCACTCACTCACTCAATCTTTGTTATGGTCGCAGACCAGCAAATAAAACCATTAAAACAACAATAATAGTAAGAAATAAAAATAAAAGACGGACTTAATAATATATTGCGATTGGTGTTGGATTTACTGTGGGCAATTAAAGTTTGCCTAATTTCACATACAGCATAGCAGAATCACCACTGTTGTGCAGTTGAAAATCCAACTTTAAAAAAAAATCTTTTGGTTCATTTAAATGTCATGCCATCTGGAATAATGTAGGGTAAATTCACTGGTGCCCTAAATATCTATATCCATACTTTTTGGGATCTTTTGAGCTATTGGCACACATTCTTTCTATAGTACCCAAACTTTATTCATAACATCTTTCCATACCTTTCACATCAACTTTCCTTTTATCAGCTTTAAACCCAGTTAACACATACAAGGTAAGGTGACAACATTTGTCTCTGAGACTGGGCCTATCAGGAATAAAGGTTGACTTGTATGCTTTGATTTAACTTTGCCAGTGCTGTCTATATTTCAGCCTTGGATTCCTCTTCATTTTGTTGCTTGCTGTTTAGGTCTGTTGGATGTTTTTTCCTCTCTTCTACATGATTAATTTCAGATCTAACTAAAGAAACCAAATCTACAGTTTAATACTAATGATATAAATGATTGGTTTATTCCCTTGGTAGACTAGATAGTTTGGTCTGTTATTTTTAGTCTATTTGTTTTATTTCACTTATTTTATACTGTTGTTTTATCTTCTGTACTATATTGCCATAGCTGATACTTATTGCTGTAATACTAATAAAGCTATAATTCATATTGTTAGATCTCAGAGTTAGAAAGCATTTCGGTTTTCTGTGAATAATACCTATATTTTTGTTATCGGTCACTTATTGTGAACCTTAACTTTTTATTTCTGGAATGATTGTAATTTGATATATTTTATACTGGTCTACAACTGAAGTCCAGGAGGAGGAGGAGAGCTCTTAGCTCTTTTTCTCAATGACATTTTGATGTGTAATACAACTAATATTACGTATAACACTAGTAATAAATATATCATTCATAGGCGGGTGAGGGAGCTGAATAGCAGTAATACAAAGAAGTTTCTGGAAGAAAGAAAACGGGTGAGTAGTTAATCATCTGAAATATCATAAACTTTTTTAAAAAAATCTGTGAATTGTTTTCCAAGAACTGATGAAACTGAGTAGATTGAAAGACGGAAGGTAGAGCGAAAATAGGAACTGCTCATGAAATAAACACAATAAAGCATTTTTAGAAGTTGTGACTTGAAAAAAGGAATATTTGAGGGCTTTGGGTCCAGTCTAATGTATTCACACAGAAAAGGTTATCTGTGACTAACTAAAGTCTGAAGGCAGATAATCTGTCTTTTTTTTTTTTTCCTGTCTTGGTTCTATTGGATATTCATGTGTCTTTTATCAGATATTTGCTTTTCTCTAAGTGCTTTCCTAATTTAGAAATTTCTCTCCCCGAATATAATATATGTGTTCTATATTTCATACTCTTCATTAGGTAATTTTTAATTTCACATTGTGAAATACAGAAATATACAGGTCTCAATTTGAATTTTGATTTGTGGATATGTTCAGAAAATGCACATTGGTTAAATTTGTATCAAGAGAGGAACAGAACGGACTTCTCCCTACCCTTTGTTGCTGTTGATTTCCCTGAGAACACTGTTAACTGAAAGTACCTGAATAGGAATGTCTCAGAAGGAAGGCTGAAATAAGTGAACTGTTGTTGTAGATCAGGGGTCTTCGAACTTGGCTCTTTTATGACTTGTGGACTTCAACTCCCAGAATTCCTCAGCCAGGCACGCTGGCTGAGGAATTCTGGGAGTTGAAGTCCACAAGTCATAAAAGGGCCAAGTTTGAAGACCCCTGTTGTAGACAATTGCATGTAGAATAGCAGCTTTGGTTTGAATCCAGCCCCAGCAATCTCATCTGTATGCATCCTGTTTTGAGGCATATTCTAAACATTCTAAAACTTATTATATATATTATTATTGTGATTTTTATTATTATTATTAATTATTTTATAAATTGCAAATGTTATTTTTAAAATATTTGTTAAATAATCCTATATTCAGTTCTGGGAAGTCGGGGGGGGGTGGGGTGGTTGGGGAGGGGGGGGTGGATTTTTATTTGTAAAACTTTTGAAAAATTTCAATAAAAAAAAAAAAAAAAAACATTCTAAAACTTGAAATTTGTACAGATTAAAAAGATGAAGACACCAAATTCAATATAAGAGTCTCTCGACTAGTGCTCTTTTTGTTTCACAAATATTTTTAGAAATTGGAAGAGACTGGTTTATATAGATAATACTCCTCCTTATCCAATAAGTAAGTGATGAATCTAGTTTACACTGTTTGCATTGGTCAGACAGGTGATCAGTTTCTTACGCTTAATTCCTACCATGAAAATTATTGATACAAAAATAAAAATATGCAAACTCACAATCCTCCTCCCCACCACCCCAAAATTCAGCCGTCATTTTCTTATTATTTTCCCATTCCAGCTTTGGAATGTTAGTTGTGCTGAGATAGGACACAGCACCCTGCATGAACTTAACCTGTTTGCTTGGTTTATGATTTAGGGCAGTGTTTCTCAACCTTGACAATTTTAAGGCATGTGGACTTCAACTCCCAGAATTCCACAGCCAGCATTGCTGGCTGTAGAATTCTGGGAGTTGAAGTCCACATACCTTAAAATTGTCAAGGTTGAGAAACACTGATTTAGGGTATTGTGAGGACACAAACAAATGGTTCATCAAATAATTGCATTGAACTTGTTATGTGTTCAATGGCACCAGGTGTTGTATATATAATGATGTGGAACATTTGTAGCCTATGCGGTGACATGACCAAGCCTTTTTAGTGCCTTTGTCAGAAAGCAACATAAGCCTAATGAGGTGCACAGTTTAGCTATGTTGAGCCCCGTACTGAGGTCATTTCCAGAAGAGATACCTCTTAGAGGAACATTGAAATCCTCATAAGAATCAGAGTTTTCCTTTGGATCCATTCTATCAGTCTGAAGAATTAAGATGTTCTATAGAATGGAATGGATGCTAATATACGCACCCCATATAGGTGTCTCACTCAAATTTTCTTGGGAATGTTCTCTCTAGCAAAATAGCAATTTTTATATATAGTAGAGCTAAAAACATAGAGTACCTCAAATGAAAGAGTCACTTCTTAATGCATTTCCTCAAGATAAAGATAGACTTCATTTAATTGTAGAATGCTCACATCACATGAAGGAGAGCACAGGAAGTTCCTTATTATCCTTTTTTTTTCTTTTTTTCTTTTTCTCCTTTTGGCATTATGTCCCCTTATTCCTAAGCAACATTTTGGGGAGAACTACTTTTAAAAACCCATATAACCCAAAAGCATGTTTCATTTTCCCCTTTTCTGGTTTTGCTTACAGTTGGCAATGAAGCAATCAAAGGAAATGGATCAGTTGAAGAAAGTCCAACTTGAGCATCTAGAAATTTTGGAGAAACAAAATGAGCAGGTAACCAACACCTGGCTGTAAAAGGAAAGAGAATCTGGGAGCTGTGACCTATTATCTGGTTATTGATTTATTTGGGGCAAGGAACTTATGACTTATTTGGATCATATGAGTATCAGACTGGAGACTGCCCTGTGCATCACTTATAATTTATAGACCATGCCAATGTATGAACCAGTACTAAGAATGCAAGTCTATGAATTCCAAATATGCATTTTTAAGTTTGATTCTAAAGCAATATGTTATCTGTAGCCTAAAAGTGAAGTTTTGAACTGTGCCTGTGAAGATGTCATTTTCTGACCCAAGAAAGAACCCCAGCAGCTGCTTGCTGAAACTAAAAGAGACTTGCTTATCATTGGAAGCCAATCTTGTACAAAGCAGACATTTAGATAGAAGTGAAATTGTATCCCCACAATCTTTTTCAATATCCTCATTTGACGTATGTGATACTTCCTTAGTAGAAGCAAAGCCAATCTACAAGAATCTCCACTGCTGCTTCTAGTATTGCTACTGTGATAGACAAAGGAGAAGCAGCCTGGTGCTCTTCAGATGTTACGGATTTCAGAGTCACAGCTAATATGGACAATGGCTAGGAATGATCAGAATTTTTGTCTAGAACATCTGGGACATGGCAGATTGCCTACTTAAATTTAAATGTAGTTACTGGTAAGTTTTGCTATAGAAAAGTGGTTTTTGTCAGTTCAGTTATTGTGAAAACCATGGTAAGTGATCAAGGAAAGATAAAAGATCAGTTTTAACCTGTTTTGCTGAATTGTCTATGGTGCAAATAAATTACATTAATTTCTTTAAGTTAGGATATAAAAACACTGTAGGTTTGTCTAAAATCAGAATCTCTAGAAGCTACACTAGGTTCGATTGAGCAATAAGTCCTGTTTTCTGTTATATTCCATTATAAGTAGGGGCGCAGTGAGTGAGCATCTGCTAGTTTGGCCTAATGGTTATGGGTTGGCCTAGCAACAGGGAAACCTGGATTCTAGTCCTAACTCAGGGACGAAAACTTCTGGTTGGCCTTAGGCCCATCACTCTCTCAATTTTAGGAAGAAGGAAATGGCAAACCTTTTCCAAAAATATTGCCTATAAAACTGCATAACTGCATAAAGTTGTTAGGAGTTAACTGGGACTCAAAGATGATATAGCACAGGTGTCAAACTCGATCGCATCACGTGATGTATCATGATGTTTTTTGCCTTTACGGAGCTGGGGTGGGCGTGGCCTGCGCATGACGCATCCGGCCCACGAGCCGCCAGTTTGACACTCCTGTGATATAGATAAATAGATGGGTATAATGCATTAACTGCTTTTCACAACTTTATCATTTCTGCTATAATTTTGAAACTTACTTCTCCATCATTTCCTTCATTACTGACACACTCAAAAACTATTTACTGGTTTGATTTTTCCCCCCTCTCATTTAACTCAACTTTATCAAGCAAAGTAAAATTAGTGAATTGCACTAGAAATCTGTACCTTGATTAATTAATAATGAAAGAAAGAGAAATGCATCACATTTTTAATGGGTATACCTATTATCCATTAAAGATTTGATGCGTTTCTCTTTCTTTCATTTTGAAAACAAGATGAAACTAGAGAAAGCCAGACCCAGACTAGAGTAGACTAGACTAGAAGAAAATAAGTCTTTTTCTTGCATTTATGTTGTTGTCATCTCACTTTTCATTCAGTTTATTTGCTTCATTGTGTTGCTGAATTTTGACGTTATTATTTTTATACAAACAGCTTTTGAAATCCTGCCATGCAGTCTCTCAAATTCAAGGTAGGATTTATGTATTCTGAGCAAGCTACTACTACTTTATAGATATCAATTGATGACTGATCCATATTGGCTTGATTTAGAATCAATTTGGTACTTGCAAAGGATCCCAGTTTCCAACAGTTCTGTTGACGTGCATTGTATTGCCTTGTATACACACTACTAGAGGCCCCCAAAAGCTGGAATTGTATTTGTGGGCTTTAGGTTTCACAGATAGCTAGTTTCTTATAAAATACATCTCTTAGTTTTTGTGTGTGTGGAGTCTTATTCATGTCTAGGTTTCATACAAAACAATTTTGCCCATAATTATGAATCCTCTAAACCAATGGTTCTCAACCTTCCTAATGCCGCAACCCTTTAGTACAGTTCCTCATGTTGTGGTGACCCCCAACTCCCCATCCAGCTGGCTGGGGGATATCAAAAACTTGACCCAAAAAAAAGGAAAAAATATAGGTAGTCCTCGACTTACAACAATTCGCTTAGTGACTGTTTGAAGTTACAACAGCACTGAAAAAGCGAATTATGATCATTTTTCACACTTATAATTGTTGCAGCATCCCCAGGGTCATGTGATTTACATTTGGATGCTTGACAACTGATTCATACTTATGACGTTCACAGTGTCCCAGGGTCACGTGATCAATGGCCAGGGGGCATGGCCAGCTGATCACAGGTTGCAGAGTGCCTGTGGGGGGGGGGAATCTGTGGGTCTCTGGGATGAGATTGGGGTGGGTGCCTGCCTTCCTTCCCTCCCTTCTCTCCCTTTGTCTCTTCCTTCCTTCTTTTCTTCTTTTCCTTCACCTCCCTCTTAGTCTCTTCCTCCTTCCCTCCTTCCCTCCCTCTCCCATTGTCCCTTCCTTCCTTCTTCCTTTCCTTCACCTCCCTTAGTCTCTTCCTCCTTCCCTCCCTCTTTCCCATTGTCCCTTCCTTTTCTCCTTCCTTTCCTTCACTTCCTTCTTAGTCTCTTCCTCCTTCCCTCCCTCTCTCCCATTGTCCCTTCCTTCTTTCCTGACTTTCCTTCACCTCCCTCTTAGTCCCTTCCTTCCTTCCTTCCTTCCTTTCTTTCTTCCTTCCTTCCTTCCTTCCTTCCTTCCTTCCTTCCTTCCTTCCTTCCTTCCCTTTGTCCCTTCCTTCCTTCCCTCCCTTCCATTGTTCCTTCCTTCCTTCCCTCTCTTATTGTCCCTTCCTTCCCTCCCTCTTCGTCCCTTCCTTCCTCCCCCCCTCTGTGCCCAGGAAGGGACAAGGGGAGGGGGACAGGCTGCCAGAGGCAGAGCTCCGCCCAGCTCACTTGCTCAGCTTCACCAGAAAACATGCCACTTGCTAAGTTAGCAGAAGCCCCAGGATCAGCGCCGGGCTACAGCTGATTCGCGCTTCTGCTAAATTAGCAAGCAGCATGTTTTCTAGCAAAGCTCGAGCAAGTTTGCTGGGCAGGAGCCAAGAAGAACTGCTACAGCTGACCTGCTTCTTGGCTGTTCTGCAAAAGCGCGGATCAGCTGTAGAGGTTCGCCTTGATCCTGGACAAGAGGGAAGGAAGGAAGGACTGAAGGGACAAGGGGAAAGAGGGAGGGAAGGAGGGACAAAGAGGGAGGCGAAGGAAAGGAAGGGAGGGAGGGAGGGAGGGAGGGAGGAAGGAAGGGACAAGGGGAGAGAGGGAGGGAAGGAGGGACAAGAGGGAGGCGAAGGAAAGGAAGGAAGGAAGGAAGGAAGGAAGGAAGGAAGGAAGGAAGGGACAATGGGAGAGGGAGGGAAGGAGGAAGAGACCAAGAGGGAGGGAAGGAAAGGAAGTTCCAGCCAGCAGAGGCTTGGCAGCCCGGCTACCAAGGAACAGAAGAGCGCAAAGCCAAGGAGAAGAAAGTGGCGGTTTCCTCCCAAAGGGGGCTCCTTTTCTCCACCCCTTCCCTGGGTTTGTGGGGAATTTCTCGTCACCAACGCTGACAGGTGCTCCTTCGAGCCCGCTGCAAGCTTTCTCGCCCCCTTTGCTTCCCCCCCTGCTTTCGTGAGGATTGTGGCGCCCTTGGGAAGCTGATCGTGCTTTGAAGCTTAGGAGAGGAGGAGGAGTCCCTTCCTTCTTCACTCCCTCTCTCCCTGTCAAGCCCCAGCGGGATCGACATGAACGGGCAGAGGAGGAGTCAAGGACGGGTGGGATGGCAAAGGAGACCGGCGGCCATCGCCAGACCTCCCGGCTGACAAGCGCAAGTTCGGGGGTCGCCAGCTGATGGGCGCAGGAGTTGGGTGCTGCGGCTGCCTCCCCTTCGCTGACCTGCGTGCACAAGAAGAAGTCAATCCGGTTGCTGCACAATGAGTCTCTGGGGAGGGCAGGGCCTTGCTCTGCGCCTGCGCTCTTCATGCACCCCCTGCAGGGCACATTTGGTAGAGTTCGTGCAGACTGCCGCCAAGCAGTGTATTTTCCACAAACAAGTGAGGTGGAGTGGAGGGGAGGGAGGGAGAGAAGGCGGTTGACAAGTCCTGCCTAAGACCATCGGAAATATGTGTTTTCCGATGGTCTTAGGCAACCCCTGTGAAAAGCTCATGCGACCCCCAAAAGGGTCGCGACCCATAGGTTGAGAACCGCTGCTCTAAACATAGGCAACATATATGACTGACAATTCTATATACTGAGTAAGTGTGTGCATAAAAATGGACTGTCAGTTCATTTAAAGTAGGCAAATCTCACTTTTTGTTGAAAAATAAATCAAATATATTGGGGGAGGTGGGGGGAGACCGTCTAGCTGCAGAAGTAAGTTTTTCAGGGACTCTTCAGTCATCACATTTTTAAGGAAATGTGTTGACATTTTTGCTTGCAAATGTCATCCAGTTTCATCAACAATTTCATTTGCCCATATTTCACATCTGACTTGAGTCCTGGCCAAAATGGACAACTTCTGATTTAGACCGAGTAGAAAAGGCTACTTTTTGAAGCTTGAACTAAAACATTAAAACTGGCAAGTAGTTAGAACATTGTAGAGTCAGTTTTGATGCAGCAGTCCCAGGCTACAAACTGGGAGACTGAGTTTTACTACCATGTTAACACAAAGCCAGCTGGTTGACCTTGGGCCAGTCAGTCTCAGTCTCTCTCAGCTTAGGAAGGAGGCAAGGACAAATCACTTCGGAAACTGTAGGAACTTATACAGACTGTTGCCCAGAGTCAATGCTAATTTGAAAGGACCAAAAATTAAAAAAAAAATGCCATTTTGTATGCCCAGCACTAGTGAATGTTATAACGTTGGTACAAAAACATTTGCCCCATTGAGATTTCTCTGGTTTTGTTGTCATAATTTCCAGAATACTTTTATGGTATCTGAAGCATGCGATCGAATTATAAATGATTTATATAAATAGTAATTGCCCCCTTTTTTTGGAACCATTGTTTAAAACAGTGCACAATCTGTCTTACAATAGGGCTCCGAGAAATAAAGGGGGAGCTCCTGTTTTTCAAATCAGATCAGTCTGGTTTAGACAATAGGGATGAACAGATGAATAAAGCAAAGAGAAAATCATTGTAATATAGAGACTTAACTCTCAGGAGCTGTCAATTGTTCATGGGAAAAAATGCTACCAGATACATCATGCGACTGAAATAGTTTCGAGGCAGGCAGGTAATATCACCCTTACTGATTTTATTAACGTTATTAATACAATAAAAAGGGAAATTTGTGGGGGGGAAACAGAATAACCGTAGCACTGTCCGGTTCATGCTTTTCCAGAAATCAAGTTAGTGGACTAAACTGCTAACATATTCTTTCCAACTTAAAAATAGGTCAAGATCCTGGCTCATTTGGAGTTGTAGCATGCCAGTTTTGTATCTACTGATTGTTTTCTGAAAGGAGACCAAAACTGTGCAGTATGCTGGCAAAAGAGAAAAGGACATGGGAAAAATTATGAAGTAGCATTCCTGAACACACACACAAAAAGGAACATAAAACTTGCTATTGGACTTGGATATAGGCAGTGAGGTTCAAGACAAATATTCAGATACGTGAACTAGGAGATTATTCTGCCAAGGGTGGGACTCTTTCACTTCTTGCTTACCTGTGCCACCTTGACAAAAGCAGTAGCCAGTTGGGTCCTCAAGTTAATGTGATTTCCCATGATGTCATGAAACTGTGGACCCTCAGAGCCTGTAAAGTGTACCTGGCAATGTCATAGAATAATTGGGCTGCCCACTGCAAGAAATGATGCTTGGATCCTGCCTAATTTGTTAGTTTTAATTTGGACCACAATTAAATAATACTTTTGGATGCTAAACCATTTGTGCCCTTTCCATCTCTATTCTATCCAAGGTGGTGAAAATCATGCCCACAAGAAACTCCATCTTCAAGCAGTTCCTGAAGCCCTGCTTTACTTAGTCATTGAATGGCTTTTAGATGGAGGATCTCTGAATTCATTTGGAAAAAATCAGCTGTTGAATTATGTCACAATGGCCAGTATTTCAAAGGAGGTTGTACTTTTCTGTCAATGCATTGTGCTCCAGCTTTGGGCTTTTTCGATTATGTTTTGGCTTGAAATGGCATTCATTTGCCCTTTCTGGTTGTTTTCCAGAAAGAACCATATTTATAGCATCTGCTCTAAATACTTAGATTTGTATTTGATCGGTGAAGAATTATATTTGCCTAGTATAAATAAATAGTCCAGACTTGATTTATCCAGTATCTCTTTGCCCATTCTGAAGCTGCGGGAAGCACCACAGAATATTGAATGGCTCCCTTATGTTTCCCCTTTGATTCGTGGGGTGATTCTGAACGTTGGTCCTTTTTTCACTCCGTAACACAGAAGTGCAGCGCCAACAACCTAGACTGTCTCATTCTTCTCCCACATCCACATTCAGTCATGCTAACAGCCCAATTCTCCTGCTTTGCAGGCCAAGGAGATGCAGCAGATGGTGAAGCTAGAGGCAGAGATGGACCGCAGGCCTGCAACAGTGGTATAAAGCTCCAATGCACAAACTGAAGTCTGAGGCCATCTGATATATATATATATATATAGAGAGAGAGAGAGAGAGAGATTGTCTTTGCAATGATACTAAACTGAAGTTTGGAAGATGGGATCTTTTCTGCTTGGGGTCATGTAGCAAATCTCTGCTGAAGAGCTTGGATTTTGGGGGGGAGGGGGAGGGGAGAAATACTGTACTTTATTTTTCCAAATAAGACTTTCCTTCTCAGAAGAAAGCGTATGATTTTAAAATCCAAGAGTACTGCCCTTAACACGATGGCAGTCTTTATTTGAATTATAAACGCAACACTTATTTTTGTCCTTGAAAAGGTTTAGTCGTGTTTGACTCGCCTTCGTATTTTATATTACTTTTTGCCTGGGCTTCCTTGACTTTGGAAAGACCACTAACTCTCCTATAATTTCCCAGAATCAATCTGCCTCCTGAAACAAGAACCGCTGAAGAATATTTCATAAGATTTCCCCTGCCCTCCAAAAGAAAACTACCTTGTAATACATTTGATAGCATCAGTGACTATCTTTCTATGAAATTTCGATTTTGCCATGAGGACTGCTTGGACTAAAATGTTACCAAATGAAGTATTGCAATGTAGAGTCCATCTTTTCCAGAAGTTGTTTCTCCATTCTGTTCCATTCCTCTAGTTCTTCATGTTTTCCTTCCAATGATGGGTCTGCATTATATGGACATTTGTTATGCCCAGTCCTAATAGGGTTGTTTTAGAGGATATCCTATCTCTTTGTCTGTATCTGTGGATTATTTTTTCCTCCAAAAATATTTTATACTCTATAAACCTTGACAATGTATAATGCCATTTTGGCTGCATAGAAACAGGCTCCGTAGAGATATAACGTATATCAGAATACAGTATTGGGAAACTCTCACCTATAAACTTTGTAGACTAGATAAACGTTCATTATTGAAGCTGGGCGAGTTATTTCTGTGTTCAGAATGTCATCATCAGCAAGTGCCATGCTGGACTGGATACGTCTGAATTTTAAATGGTATTTTTTGTAAAATCCTGTTGAAAGGATTGCAAGGTAGCAAAAGACTGTTCCTGTGCCATATTGAGTTATGATGCTGTAGTTAAATAAAAATATGAAGGAATTGTATTTTAGGCATTCTAACCAGAGTTTACAGACTACCTAAAGGTTGCATTTCAATTAACTTGTCACCAATCCCAAATACTACTGTTTTTGTGTTCTAAAATTTAAATAGATTTTGGGGGGAGGGTGTTCTGTGATAATGTAAAGTATTTATACAGATTCAGTCACAATCTTGTGGAAAAATCACATTCCTGTAGCAACATTAGCAGTAGTGAACAAAACCTCTGCTTGCATGTGTTAACAAACACCAGTTCTGACCAGTTGAATATTGTATGGCCACCCAGTCATTCTCTTACTGGTAAATAAATACAGAAACAATGTATAAAACAGAATATTTGACTAACAAAATATCAGTATAAATTACACACACACATACACACACACACACACACACACACACACGGATATATATATATATATATATATATATTTGTGTATATGAAGTATGTGGGCATTCTTACAGGTCAAGTTGAAAAAATTATGTTAATTTAATTTTACACACTATATTTATGCAGATTTTCAGACTTTCATATGAGGAAATTATCCTTTTTATGTCTATTAGATAGCCAAATAATTTGCCACAGTATTAATGTGCACGTTCTCAAAGCCCACTGTAGTTACAATGCAGAACAGTGCACGTCAACCTTCTGCTTGGAAGTCTCCATGTTACCAACATAAGCAAGACTACGGGAAACGGGTAGTTTAGAACAAAATCAGATAACCGATTTCAGTAATAGTACTGATCATGTTGTTGTATATGCGTGTACAAACTGATTCAAAATATTCCTAAAAATGACATATGGAGATAATTATGTAATTGTTCTGAGATACAACTTTCAGATTCTCTAATAAAAACCCCTGACACAAAGTTAGTATCTGTTCTTGTAGATCAAATTATTATGGGGTGTGTGTGTGTGTTTGTGTGACTGAGTGTGTGTATTAAAACATCTTCCTCATGCAAATATTTGATTTTTTCAGCCTAAGCTGCTTTGACATCCTTATGGTTTTAAACTATATTCTTTTAACATGTTACAGATGTCTCGCTAAAGAAAACTAGCTGGTTTTACCTATTTTTTATGGAAAACCTATTAATACTGCTGAATCCTATTTGAAAAATACAATAAAAACAATTTTTATACTCAATTACACCAGTAACATCCTTTTCTTGATGCTAACTCTGCATCCACAAGTACTTACTATGTGGCACATACATGGATCATTTTCCCTCCTTAATTTCTTCAGCCTTTTCTCAATCTTCATTTCTATTGTGTTACATAGCAGCTGTCTTTGTGACAATTAACACTGCCCTGGTCAAGCTTTAACAATTCTGAAACAAGTGACACTCTCTGACTCCCATTGTGAGATCACTGTCAACATGTTTTATATTGTATTTTGATGTGAGTCACTAAAAGTCATGCTTTATTGTGGCAGCATAAAAATATGTTTAATAAATGTTTCCTCTGTACGATTGCCACACATGTTAGATTAAGGGACTGAAGATCTCACATTCTACAATAATGGTGTGATCAGCAAGTGTTTTCTGTCTTCCTAATTCAAATTTAGTTCCTGTTTTTAATAGGCTATATTTTCTTATGCCAAGGATCAAATCCTCAAATCGTTGTGCATTCCTCAAGTACCTCTTCCAGAAATAGAATTCAGCCCATTATATAAGCATGGTTTCATGATGTTCATATGTATATATTCATTTTACAATGCAGGAATTTTCTGTTTAGTTCAGTGGTTCTTTGTGGCTTGGCAGCCCAGCTGGAGGGCAGAGGGGATCTGGGCTTTGTGAACAGTGGTCCAGCAAGCAAATGCACATGCAGCTCGATTGCAAGTTGAGATGCACATGCATACGTGTGCATGCTGGTCTTCCGCTCGCATGAGATGAGGTACGCACACACGTATACACTGATCCACTGCTTGCTCAAGTTGAGCTGCACATGCCCACGTGTGTGTCGGCCCATGGCCCAGTTGTGAATAGGCCACGGGCCAGTAATAAGCCACAACCCGGGGGTTGGGGACCCCTGGTTTAGATGAAGCCCAATTAAGACTGTTGTCATAGTGCACAGCTCTTCTACTGAAATTTTTTAAGAATTGGATCTGAGCAGCTATTCTTTCTTCTGTCTTCCAAAGCTCCTGGGGAGTTAGGAAGGCCTGCCAAGAATAGGCTGTGGCATTAACTGCTGAGGGACCCAGGAATGTTAGTCACACCATCTGCAATCTTCCATTTTTCTTCTGACTCCCAAGTTCTCACCTCATCTCATCCAGCAACATTTCTGCTCCTTACATTCAGTAGGGTGGGATCACTATGTGCAGAACTCAGATGGAAATGAAATATTTGAAAATTATTCAAAGATACATAGTTAGGAATGCATTGCTACAGACTTGGGAAAAAATAAAACAAAAACATTATACAAGAATTCCAATGTGGTTATCCCCAACAGAAGCTCTGAAATACCCAAACCTAGTGGATATAAATAAGATAATTAGATACAAGGAATTAGTAAATGAACAGGGAAATTTGAAAACAAAACAAGAATTGGAACAAGACATTGGCAGAGAGATTGATTGGTGGACATTTACACAAATTCAATCTAAATATACAGAGGACAAAAAAATTATATGAAATCCAAAAAGAGCCGCAAGAATTGGATAAAATTATACATGGAACAGAAATAAAATTAATTAGCAATTTATACAAATACCTATTGAGATATAAAATGGAAGACGAGGTTGTTAAAGACACAATGATTAGATGGGCAAAAAATTTCGGATATAATATAGAATTGGAGAAATGGGAAAAAATATGGGAAATAAATATAAAATTGACTATGTCGGCAGCATTCAAGGAAAACCAGTTGAAAATGTTTTACAGATGGCATCTTCCACCTGCAAAGCTTGTAAAGATGTTCCAGAATAATTCGTCAACATGTTGGAAATGTAAAAAAGTACATGGAACATATTATCATCTATGGTGGACATGCCCAGTTGCAAAAAAATAGTGGTCTACAATAAGAAAATGGATCCAAGAAATAATAGACCAACCTGTAGACTGGAAACCAGAGATCTTTTTGTTGGGTATTTTAAATAGAAAATATAGTAAAGAAATAGGGTACTTAATTTTACATATAATAACGGCGGCAAGAATAGCATATGCACAGTGCTGGAAAAATGAGAATATACCATCAGAGGAAGAAGTAATAAGAAAAATCCTGGACTGTGCTGAGATGGACAAATTAACAAAAGAGATAAAAGAAAAGGAAGACACAGAGTATTATATAGTATGGAACAAGGTGTATGTCTGGTTGGAGACTAGAAATAATAGAGGAGAATAAATATGGAAAGGTCAAAAGTGAAAATATGTGTACAATCATGTATAATAATAATATGAATTATTCTTAGTAAGAAATAGAACATGAAGAAAGAAAAATGTAAATAAGAAATAATGGGGCTATAAGGACAAATATTTAAAGAAGAATAAGGGGGAAATGTAAATATTAGATTACTGTTATGTAATTGCTATAAAAAAAGGAGGAGTATATATTGTGTGTGTATGTGTGTTATGTTTTGCTTTGTTTTGTTTTGTCTTGTTGGTTAAAAATAAAAATTTATATATAAAAAAAGAAATATTTGAAAATTAGCTTCTGCCTTCCCCTTTATGTAGCTCCACATTTGGAGAGATTAAATGACGTACACTAGCATTCCCGTATCACCCATATCATCACAACAGTTAATATCCTAATCTTAGATAATGCTTCAATTGCAAATATTATTGAATGGTTTAGATATTAATTATCTGCATGTTAAAACAAGCCACATAGTTTCCCAAGGTTCCATCTGCATATTAACACCAAAAATTTAGCCCACTTTATTACACATTCTTTCACTTTGTCTTTCAAATTCCAATAAATTTATACAATGTAGCAATTGCATATTTATTTGTACACAATTTTATTTCAAACTCAGTCTTACAATGCTCAAAAACATTATTTTGTCTACTTTAAATCTTTCCAATACCTATATCCCCCTGCCACCGGTTCTATTGATTCTATTTTACATTCCCCTTGACAAAATTCTAGTATCTCACAATACGTTAGCCATTTTTGTCCATTACTTCTAAACTATAAAATGATTCTTGTGCTAAGATCCACAAAGGTGTTTTTGGACAGAACCTGAGTTTACAGCTATTCCATATTCTCAATAGGCATGTCTAAAATAGTGATTTTTAAAATCCTCATTAATCTTGACTTTATCATACCACAAATATCCATGCCACCCAAATTTCAAGTCATGCCCTGAGTCAAAAGCCAAATGCTGGACAATTTAGGGCTGGTTGAGATATGGAGATAGAAAAATGGCTGTTCTAGAGAGTACACCTATGTTTCTGAAAGGCATAATCCTTTTCAAGAGTATGCATGATCCGAACTTCAAATCATTTAGCTGCTACGGTTTCTAAAGTGGCAATATTACCAAAGACAAATTCCTAATCCACTGAGTTTGGTTTATAAATGCAAACCTTTCAGATGGAGATACAGCAGTCTTGTGAGTGTACAGACCAGGTACTTAATATTTTAAATGTATTATCATTTCCCCAAGTTGCCAGTTTCTGATCTCATATACAGATACATTGTTTTTTTCACCCATCATTGTAGAGACATCGTCCACAAAACGATGCACTCACTGGGAATGCCAGTTAGACTTGCCTTTTCACTCCCATATTGAATCAATCAGTTTGTTGCTCCTTCCCAAACCAGCTTCATTATATTGTTCTTCCTTTTGGTAGAGACCCCGTGTTTGATCTGGTGGCTAAGGCACCAAGGTAGAAACCAGGAGAATGTGAGTTCCAGTCCTGCCTTCTCATGAAAGCCAGCTGGGTGACCTTGTCATTCTCATGCTCTTTCAGCCCAATCCAATTCAGAGTGGGGTTGTTGTGGGGAAAATAGGAGGAGGAAGGAGTATCAGATAATGTTCACTACCTTGGGTTTTTTTAATATAAAAATAATAAAGGTGAGATAATAAACAAACAAACAAACAAAACAGGCATGCTTGTAGTGAAGACGTGTGATTCTTACTACCATCACCATAACCCAGTGTTTCCCAAACTTGACAATTTTAAGGCATGAGGACTTCAACTCCCAGAATTCCACAGCCAGCAACGCTGGCTGTGGAATTCTGGGAGTTGAAGTCCACATGCCTTAAAATTGTCAAGTTTGGGAAACACTGCCATAACCAAATACAGCGATAGTTTTACCTGGCAAAATGATCTAATGCCCAGTGCTTCCAAAGAAACTTAAAAACTACTTCCATTATTGCAGTTTTGCTTGCAATAATGGTAAAAACCCATTCTTTTTGCCACCTTCTGTCTAGAGAAGACATGGAGACTTCCGTTCCACCCTATCAGTTTGGGAAATTACATTGTAAATCACTGCTACCCTTTCAGTCAATAGAAGCCAATAACCTCATAAGAGCTGTGAGCTGTATTCTGGAGCTCTGAATGGAGAGACAAAATTACAGCAGCTGCTCTTTCTTTTCATGAGCCCAAACCTTATCCTGGAACCAACTGCCTAATTCAGAAGTTACCCACTGCAAAAAGCGTAGCGTCTCTCCCTAGTATGTCAGATGTCTGAATGCAGTATCCTAGCAAGGACAGTTGAAGTGGATGCTTTGAAAAATGTGGTATTACCCAGAGAAATCACACAAGAACTCGGAACAATGAGTCCACGATGGCTTAAGCTTTGGAGAAGTGAGAGGCTTCAGGTTCATTCTGCAGGAGGAGAATAAGGAATGAACAAAGAAATTTGCTCCTTCTGATGGCATGTTGGGGGAAAAGAAATCTGGTTAGTCATTTGAATTAGAGGCAGAAAATTCACTTGATCAAGAACTCAGAAAAAATGTCCTATTTCCCAGCCTTCAGGAAAAAAATACATAAGATTTTCTCTTTCATGCCTTCTAAATATTGAAGGTAGTCTAGTTTGGCAGCTGAGTGAATTCCTGATCATTTGGCATCTGCTATTGCTTAGAAAGCATTTTGACAACAGTGAACAAGCTACCTTCAACCTTTGGCAGATCTCTTAAAGACAACTATCTTTCTTCCCCCCCCCCCCCCAACGAACTGCTTTAAAAATTTTAATGACTCAAGTTTTTTCACAGCTTAAATAGTCATTGGAAATCTCAGGTGTATAATATTACATTTTTTGGTAATCTCCTATTGTCCCATTTAAAATAATCTTGCTATTGATTTACTGATGCTTCCCCTCCCTCCCCCCCTTGTTTTTCTTACAGAGCTCTTAATCAATTTAACTTGCTTGGCTTTAAAGGGAAGCGTTTAAAAAGGAGGAAGAAGGAAAAGAAGACGTGCTTCCTCATTCCTGCCCTAATCGAAGTGGCAGGAGTTTGGAAGTGATGGAAAGTCTGCTAATTAAAATTATTCTCTTCATTAAGATTGAGGGAGATAGGCAGTCTAGAAACACAAAACACAAATAAATAAATAAATAAATAAATAAATATCTCTATATCTGATACAAATAAACCTCATGTTTGTAAAATCAATTAAATAGTGCAAATTCAATTGATCATCAGCCAAGACCCTGAGACTGTGGGCAGAGGAAACTGAGACCGCATGGGAGCCTTGAAACAAATGGGGGGAGAAATATAAAAGAGAGTGGGAGCATAATCAAGAACAAACAACATTTCCCACTTTTATTAGAGAAAAACTCTTCCTAGCTGTCTACTGAAAGAGCAGAGCTAAGAGATGGAATGTTCCCCAGCGCAGAGGTAAATGGCGACAATCAGCAATGAAAAGCTGATGAAGAATCCTGGCCTGAATTTGATTAGTAGTTTGAAACAAACTTGGAAGTATGTAGGAAGTATCTTGTCTATACATCCCGAATTAGCAAAGGAATCCATGACTGCATTGCTTCACAGCACACCTGACTTAATTGAATACACGAAGATCAAAACACCCAGGATTATGGATCTCATAAACCTCTGCTTAACTATATACTTCCAATCTGATGGCCAAATTTACCAACAAATTAAAGGGACATCTATGGCAGGGATCCCCAACCCAAAGTCTGTGGACCAGTACCAGGTTGCAGCATGATAGCAACCTGTCTGCACAAAAAAGCAAAGACCCATCCATGGGATGCAGGCAGCACAAAAAACCACGCACCCTCCAGTCTGTGGAAAAAATGTCTCCACAGAACTGGTCCCTGGTGCCCAAAAGGTTGGGGACCTCTGCCCTATGGGATCACCACTTTCAGGACTTATAGTGAAGGTCATCATGCAATGACTAGAAGCCATAGCACCTCCACAAATACAACTGAAAACATAGATCAGATACATATGACACCACTATAATAAGAAAGGACCACCCACAGAACCATCAATAACATTTTTAAAGGAACCCAGTTTACTAGAGAAGAAGAAAACAACAACTCTCTACCTTTCCTGGACACCCTCATCAGCAGAGACCACAATGGCAAACTAGAAACATAAATCTACAGAAAAACCACCCATACTAACTAGGTGCTCCACTATTAAAGCAACAACCCAACTTCCCATTAGAGAAGCTGTACAAGGACTTTATTTAAATGCACCCAAGCACACTTCAGCAACTCAAAAGCAGAAAAAGGAAATGGAGCATCTGTACAACACATTCCAACAAAATGGATACCCACACAACTTTACCCCTGACTACCCAACCCAATACAACACAACCAACACAAACCCTAAACAGAATTACATTGCCTTACATCAAGAATATCTCAGAAACCACAAATAGACTACTACAACCACATGAAATCAGTGTAGCCCATATGCCAAGTAAAGCCCTTCAAAACATCCTAAGCAAACCCAAAGACCCAGCAACCCCAGAAGAAAAAACAGGAGTCATCTACAACATACAATGTAAGAACTGCAACAACCACTATGTAGGACAAACAGGCAGAAGACCAGCAGAACGCACCCATGAACACCAACTGGCAGTCAGAAGACATGATGAAAATTCTTGAATTTCACAACATATAGACAGATTTAACCATAGTTTCAATTGGGAAAATGTGACAATCCTAGACAGGGAATTGCCAGGGAATTTCTAGAAGCCTGACACTCTGACAAATCAGCCATCAATAGACACATAGACATTAACAACATCTATAGACTATGCAAAAGAGACAACCAGCCCAAAAGAGAACAAAAAGACTCCACCACCTCTGCACCAGCAAGCAGCACCCAGATCAACATAGATCAAGGTCACCTGCAGACCAACAATCAAGTAAGCAATACCCCAATCAAAAAGCTGCCGCAGAGCCATTAGTGAACACCCCAACCAAAGAATCCCTAAGACCCCCACCCCCACCCACCCAGACAGGCAAGACACCAGGATATAAACAGACAGCAAACAGCACTCCTTACTAGCCCTGATGATGTTACCTAGTTAGGGTAATGAAAAATCTGCAAGAAAATAAGCAAGCTTAGAGGGCACCAAGGGCCCCTCATGTTCAACCCTGAGCTATGTTCTCTTTTATTGGTAACTGATTGATCATACCAAAATGAGGAATTCTAAGGGATTGGACAATAGTAATATCAACCGAGAGGTATTTTAAAACTCTTGATTTTTCTTCGATCATAATATATTTTGGTATGAGAAAATCAGGAAGCTTTCTTTCATGTATCTTTAACATTACTTTCCATGTAGATTTGCTCCACAGAGAGATTTGAGATGGACTGAATCATAGGCGTATTATTATGGCTGGGGGTTGGACTATGATACTCATTACACCATCTGAAATTAATCATATTCTTTTGGTCAAATCCTCTTTACAGTGGAGGAGAGAAGCATGTATCTCTTGAAGACTCAATGACTGGATTTAAAAGAAGCATGACAATATTTCTTGGGTGTCCAAAGCAATCTGAATGCTCATTAGTGAACATAAATTTAATTTTTTTTTGAAAAAAAATAGAGCTGCTTTGCTTGTTCTTTTCCCCCTGTCATTTCATTCTTCCCTTCAAAGAAAGGAATTGGCTGAGTGACACAATTCCAGCAAGGGACTGAAAATCACTAAAGGGTTATGATATAATAATGGTTGTCATTCACAATAGGATATGAAAGTACTGGTGCTCAGATGTGCTTCTCCATGGTTAATTTCCTTCTGTCCCATTTGCAGTACAAATTGGCACAGCTTGGAACATCTCTGTCCAGTTCTCTTGGCTAGCAAAACATTCTGACTTTAATAATTAAGAAGCCTGGATTTGGCCACCCCCGTCCCAAATAGTAACAATGGTAGTATTCATTTACAGCCATTGACCAGTCAACAATAATGTATACAAGTCAAAAATAATACAAGTGACAATATTCTCAGGAAATTTCTGGTCGCTTAAATACATTTTGCTGATTTACATTTTTATTTTTCAAGTAGTTAAATTTTAAAGCTATTTATTTCTAGAGAACTACCAACAAAGGGGAAAATCACATTTTAAGCAAAATCCAACCCTACATTTAGTTCCATGTCAAGTGTGTGCAATCCAGATGTTTAAGCAATCTCCCAAATGGAATTCATGGAGTCAGAATGCTCACAAATTCGAAAGAGAAGCAAAGTCTTTAGACCAGTGGTTCTCAACCTGTGGGTCGGGACCCCATTTGGGGTCGAACGACCATTTCACGGGGGTCGCCAAACAAGGCTGTCTGCCATTTTTTCCCCTTTTCTTTGGCCACACCTCTGGCACCTGGTGATGTATAAGTGGTTGGGGGTCACCACAACATGGGGAACTGTATTATGGGGTCGCGGCATTAGAAAGGTTGAGAACCACTGCTTTAGACTATCATATCAATCTCTTTGCAGTCATAAAAACATTCCTTTGTTACTTACATTGTTGATTTCAAACTGCAGGTGGATTTAAGAAACATCTACAAGATCAATAAAAGTTCCAAAATAAAATTACTATGTGACATAATTAAAAAAACCCAGTCTAATGCAGTATTTCAGCACATCATATGGATTAATATAGTATTTCAAGCACTATACTGCTAGTATCCTGCCAATTTCTTTCACAAAAGATGCATAGGCTTGCAATATGCACAAAATGATAATTGTTAACTGTAATTTTATCTTATCAAAATATGAAATATAGATGGTCAAATAATTTTTAAAGTTAGGATATTGAGCACTCCAGTTTTTGTTCTTTAAAATTTAATTTGCTATAGTTCAACCATGTGTCAATGTTTTTATAAGACTTTTTCAAGAACATATTAAATATGCTAGTATATATCTTTGCAAACATTTTTGATGCATTTCTGCTGAATTATTCATTTTAAATTCTGGGAAATCTTTCAAATAGAACTATTAGGGGAGGAAATATCTGCTCCAAGATTTAATGCATAGAAAAATGGAAATAAAGAAAACGCATGTGTCCTAGACATGTGTACCATGTCACATGGCTCCTTTCACTGTTTTTTTTTAATCATATGGAATACCTTAATTCAGGACGGGGGGTGGGGGTTATGTTCTTAGACACAAAGTATCGTAAGGTGATAATTATATCCCCAGGATGATTTCTCATTTATTGTGACACTAACTAATTCTAACCCATTATATATTTAGGATCAATAAACTTCAAAATTAATTGAACTGGACTGTTTTCCTGCAGCACTGGCTGCAGCAGACTTTAGCTTCCTAATGTCTGCTGCAGAAACACTCAAGTGGTGAAACATAGAGGTGAGTAGAGGGAAATCTGGTGGTTTTTTTAACAAAATAGCATCTTAATTTTAAAAATCCTTGGGCTTACTTTGGATTTTCATTCTGTGCTAAATGTGATATTTATGAAGTGCTTGATTTGACTTGATGCCCTGATGTAATTTTAGGCCTTACACCAATTGCTTTCGTTCAATGGTGAGTGCTCAGAGAGAGCAAAGAACAATGTATTACATTCCAAAATTAAATATAACATTTTATATTTCCCAGTGCAATTGTATCCATAAAAATGAATTCCACTGAGTTTAATGACATTTCCTCCCAGGTAGAAGCACAGCTTAACTACTTACCTATGCACTCTGTATTTGGTTAATTGGGATGCTTCCTAGTCAGATACACATAGAAGTATAGCTTTAGAGAATTACATTTTTAAAAGCGATGTGCCTTTTTAAAATTCAAGCAAGTGTCCTACTTGGAGTGGAAGAAATTATTTGGAGGCCAAATTATATACCTCCAATATATATGCTTTAGAACAGTGGTTCTCAACCTGTGGGTCGGGACCCCATTTGGGGTCGAACGACCATTTCATGGGGGTCGCCAAACAATGCAGTCTGTCATTTTTTCCCCCTTTTCCTTAGCTGTGCTACTCCCTTTTATTCTATTGGCTTTTGAAAGCCAATAGAATAGACTCTCTTGAATAAGAATTGTCCAGGCTGTCTCTGCCCTGCTGAGCCCGCCAAAAGTCCCATTCTGCAAACGGTGCTGCACCAGTTGAGTAGTCCTCGACTTACAACCAGTTGGGGTCGCGGCATTAAAAAGGTTGAGAACCACTGCTTTAGAAGAATGGATATATTGCAATAGAAATTTAAAAGAATTAAGAAATGATAAATTTGATACTGAGCATGTTAAAATAATAGTAATGACTAGAATAGTACTTCAATTCTATGGACATGAAAACCTATAGTTTATACCCACAGAAGGCTGGGACATGAGTCGATTTAGGGAGTGGTCATTGTGGGAAGGAGACACTCTACTGAGCAAGGCTATCTATTGTGATTTACTGTGCTTCCCTGTGCAGCTGGTTTCTTTCCACAATCACATTAGCTCCATCAGAAAAATCTATGGAGGGGAATCTCAAAAGTAGTGATCGGACTACTGTAGCAACTCCTATAAGTGCAAAGCTGGCCCGGGGATGATTTTATTGTATTAATAGTGTTTATAATAGCCTTTCTGCTAAGGACTACAAGGTGATTTACATTACATCACCCTTCACAGTACTATCACTGCAATAATACTGTAAGAAAGATTGCGAGACTGTGGTTGGCCCAAAAGCCCAGTGAGCACCATAGTCAATTGGAAAGTTGGGTTTGCCGGGTTCTAGTTCAAACCTCAGTCATGAAGTAACTATGTCTATGCATGTTCCTTTTTATAATAGATCAGAAATGCATCATAGCTGGAAGCGCATATGCAGTCCTCTGGCAATAAGCCTTATTGAGCTTATACTCATATACTGCGGGCAAATTCAGAGCCAATCTGACACTTTAAGAGAATGAATAAATAGATCTCAAAACATTATGTTTTATCTTTGGAACAATGTTTAAAGACTTCAGTCTCCATTTAAATCGATCACTTGCACTGTCTTCTGAGCTTACCTCCTTTATTTCTCTCTAGACCAAACATATCTATCTGACTATGTAGTGTGTATAAGAGAGAGAGATTTGGAAGGGCACCATATCCCATTTGGTTTTGGATAAGTGAGTATCTCCCCCCCCCCTACATATTATTTTCCTTTGTGTGCACCTTTGCTGATCTTTCAGTTTCTTCCTCTCTCTCTAATATAAATTTTCTGCATTACTGGATAATTTCATAAGCACATTATAAGGTTATGTTTAAGGTACACAGCCTCAAAATTGGGCTAAAGAAGCAGCATTTTAACAGGCTTTTTTTTTTTTTTTTTTTTTTTTGCTGGCTAGGAAGAGGGGCACCGTCTGAAATAGGATCCTGAAAGAATACTTTAAACTTCACTACTATCTTGTGAAAATAAAAGAGGCGTCCCCTGGAAGAAGGATGGAGGGAGAAGGAATGCATGATTGGACTTCTCCAAGACAATTGGAGCTGCCTGGTGAAGACAATGATCTGGGGGAGTGGAAGGGGAAGGGAACCAAAGACACAACGCTGGCAGAGGTTTTTAACCTGAAGCAGATGCTTTACCAGCCATTTCTGGCACTGGCCTTTTGAAGTTCCACTTTCTGTTGCACGAGTTGCGGCAAGTCACCAGCTGTGGGACGGTAGCCTGGACAGTTCTCTCTTCGGAACCAGCTGGGGGACGTTTAAGGACCACGGTGGAGTTCAGTACCCCGGACAGCTCCCGCCGGCTGCCACGTACACCCCGCCTCCCCACCACTTACCAGAGCTCCGAAAACTAACCGAGGCGCATTCGCCTCCGCGCAGCGACGCTGCAGCAGCGGGAGCGGGCGAGGGAAGCCCATTCACGCGGCTTCCCGCCTCTTGTCTTCTTTCTTGCGGGGCTTGGCTTGGGAAGCATGGAGCGGAGAAGGTGCGAAACCACGGGAGCCATCCCGCGACTGCAGGGACTGCTTTTGCTTTTCCGTGAGTACAGGCTTTCCCGCCTTTAGCAGGAACTCTCCTCTCATTCCGCCGATCCCGATCCGCCTATTCGCCTTAATCAGCTCGGTTTGAGGAAGGGGGAGAGGAAAATAGCCAGGAAAGACCGCTTATGTATCCTGGGTGTAAGATAAATAGATGCAACTAAATAGCTTCCCTCCTCCCGTCCACACCGCCCCGGGGAAGGTAGATCGCTGGAGTTCTCTGGCGAAATTCTAACTTCATGCCCAAAGCAGGCAGAAGCTGCCTTGTAAAGAGAAATCCCCCTTCTCAGCAACCTAAATCGGAATCCTCTTATTCTCTTTCCCTGTTTTTTCTCCCAACAGATGCACTAGCTGGTGGGCTGGCAGAACAAGAAGTGGAAAACCTTTCGGGGTTATCTCCAAATCCCGAAAAGGCTATTTTTGTAGTTCGGGAAAACGGAACGACCTGCCTCATGGCGGAATTCGCTGCGAAATTAGTCGTTCCCTACGAGATCTCGGCCAGCAATTTTGTTGATGTAAGGTTCTCTTCTTTTGATTTGAATACCATCTATTAAAAGTGTCAGAAGAATGGATTTCAATATTTGGGGGGGGTATCTGTGGCTTAGGTTTGTTTGCGTGTGTGTGTGCAGGGGGAAAACAGACGGGGAAGATTCGAATTAATCTTAAATCTAATCGCAGCCTTTTAAAAAGCGGCATGTTGCTAAGGCAATGCAACTTCGCTTTCTCCCCCTCCCTGTCACTCACATGGGGGAACTGCTAAAGCATCCCCATCCCCCATGTAAATATAGTTTGCAAAGAGTTCTGTCCTGCCCCCGCTCTCGTAGCTCCAGACCCAAATCTTCCCCGGAATAAAAGCCGTTACCTTTCGCTGCAGAAAAGACTTTTTGTTTTTGAATCATGGAAAGTGCACAAAGTTTATTCCAATCCTTTTCTTGTTCATATCGGAGGGTGAAAGGGAGTGACAATATATAATTACTCACTTTGATTCCCTGGTGCGAGGGGTGGGAGGTGCGAGGAGGGGGGGAGAGTTGGTTTATTATGAGTAATTATTATTACATCTCGGGCGGTACGGTAAATAAGGTTACGTGTCCTTCTAACCCATTGTGGGAAGCTGAAGCTAGTCTTATTTACGATTATATTAGGCAGCGGGAGATGGAAGGAGGAGGGGGGGGAACCTCACATCTTTTCCCCGATGCTCCCGCAGAAGCTTTGTGAAAGTGTTTGGGGTCGGGACCTAAAGCGCCCGTGTTGTGTTGTGTTGTGGCGTGCATTCAGGTGATCACCGAGCAAGCCTACATCCAGCTTTCCCGCGGAGCCGAGGAGCGAGGCAAATGCAGCAGCAACGAATCCGAGCTCCACATTTCGTGGCTTAACAGAGCTTACACCCTCAGCCTTTATTTCGTCAAGGTATCTGAAGGGAAGACACCAAAGGTCCGCCTAGAAGGCGCCCTGACTAGGACAAAAAAAAAAAAAAAGTCCCGGGAGGGAGGGGCAGAATCACCTTGCAGGACCCGAGGAAATCAAAAATGAAGGAATCAGCCCGAGGCTGGAAGGGGAGGGGGCAGGGGAAAAAAATCCGTAGTCGGAGAGAGAAATAAAACGAAGACGGGGCCTTTTTTTTTTCTTTTCGACCGTACGCCGTCGCTAAAGGCGCCGAAGAAGGCAGCCGACGGCTCAGATCAATCCCCCTTCCTTCTGCCCTGAGAAATCTGCCGGGAGGGCGGCCGAGTTGAGAAAGCTGCGAGCGCTGCCAAATGTTCCCTGGGCCAGTCCGGGCGGGCGGCGAGGCTTCCCTTGGCCTGCCTCGACCTTTGGTCTTTTCTTGCCCCTCTCTGCCCCCCCCTTTTCTTTTCTCCTCCTTCCCCCCCCCCTTCTCTCCCGCCTTCCCGGGCTCGACAGGAGACTCGCAACACAAGTTCTGGCCCCGAGGCCTGGTGGAAAATGAGCAAAGTCCAGTTCGTTTACGACAGCAGCGAGAGCACCTACTTCAAAGGCGCCGTGAACCGTAAGTGCGGCGCGGCGGAAGCCAGGCCTGAAGGTCGGGGTTGGGGGGCGGGAGAAGGAGAAGAGGGAGTTGCTCTTTGGGGTGTGGCCGGTTAGAAAAAAACCGGGCCTCTCATTCCGACCCGAGGGCCGTGGGAATGGTGAGGTAGGGGAGGGCAAAGGAGAGGGCTGCCGAGGCCGCGCCATTCCCAAGCGACTTTGCCTCCTTGCTTGCAACCTCAACGCCTCTGCAAGCGCTGCTGCAGCGGGAGGGAGCCTGAAGAATTTCCAGCCAGTCCTGTCTCTCCTCCCCCCCCTTTTCCCTCCAAACGGGTCTGCTCAGGCCTGAGGCCGGTCCCGCCCTCCGGCCCGCACTGCGGATAAAGTAGGCACCCGCATTTCCCCGACGGCTCCTCCTCCTCTACCCCTTACCCCCTTCTCTACCAGGGTCAGCCCTGCGCCAGCCGACTCGGGCCTGGATTCTCTTCTGGCCGGGCTGGGGGAAATGATCTCGCCTGCAGCGGGGCCCGGCCTGGCCTTTGGACTCTTCCGAAGCCGCCCGCCGGTTTCAAGAATATGCGGATGGCCTTGAGCTCTCTCCCCAAGAGCGGGAAAAGAAGGGCATTCCTGCCGTCAGCCAGCCAGCCAGGCCAGGCGCAGAGTTGTGCGCATTTGGACCCAACGATCACCCTGAGCAAAAAAAAACCCCTCCCATACTAGTAATCGTGCTTAGGTTAAAATAAAGCTGATAGGAGTTACTTTAATTAAACAGCGTCAGGGCAAGCTTTGCCCTTTTGACATATTAAGATGGAAGAGAACAATCAGTTCATATTACATATTAGAAAGTCCATTTTCTATTGAAGAAAACCTACGGAACTGTAAAAATAAAATCGCTCAATTCTTAGGAGGAAAAAGGGACTACCTTATTCATTTCTAATCAGTATTAAGCAAATAAATCAGGACTAAAACAAAACCTTAAAAAAAATAAACTCTGGGCAAGGATTATTTAGCTAAAGTCAAAAAAAAAAAAAAAACTCTTCGTCCAAATTATGTAACAGTTATACTGCTTGTTAGGGGATGGCATCTGTAAATTATTTCTGATTACTGTGCCGTAAATTCATGTGTAATGAAGCATTTTCTGCTCTAATCTTGGGCCCAGCACTTTTTAGTGCAGTGTCGGATTTTGACAGTTATAGAAGGGAGTTTCATGTAATCCCTGAAGGGCAATTAGAAGAACTTGATTTTATTTTATGGTTGCCTTTACTTGGATTTTGGAATTGGCATTTTTTGGGGAGAGGGGGTTGAAAATTCAAGCAACCCGACATATGGAACGGTTAGTAGATGCTGCACAACTCACAGTTGCAGTTACTGTTAAAATATTCCCTGGTCAGTGTTTCCATTGCATTTCTTTGTGTTTCTTTCTTATGGGCATCCGGTGCCTGTGTTTGTCACTGGGGCACCTCTGCAGTGCAGAATGTTCTAGGGTATGATTACACACACACACACACACACACACACACACACACACACACACATGCTGCATTGAAACATGGCCAAAGCATACCCATCTGTATTTTATCTGTTCCTGAGTAATTTGGATCATTAAACCTTTGTCTATTTCCAAGTATTAATTAGGTAGAAAAGTCTATTTTACATTAAATAATTATAAAAATGCTATGGTATCTTTTCAGAGTGGCTTGAAATATACCATCTCTTTCACATATAATCCAGTAGTATTGGTCATTATATGTGAATGTGTGAATAGCTTAGCTAGGCTGGATATGCAACAAAAATCAGGATTTTTTAAAGCCGTTCAGTGTAATTCTTTACATTTATATTCCAAAATAAATCCTGTTGAATGAATTGTGTTTACTCATAGATGAGTGGTTGTACAAGTGCGGTCCTTTTTAACAAAAACAGGATAATTTTTTTATCCTTTCTGATTCTAACTTTATTAAGATTTTCACATTCCTTTTCATCATCATGCGGGTTGTTTATATTTTGAAAATTTGCCCCCCTTTTCAGTTTTAAATATTTACATTATGCTTATTTATCCATTCTGTCCATTTTTCCTATACTTTGGAAAGCTGATAGTTTTTGTAAGAGGCTATTGGATAATGCAGACTTTCACAAATGTTTCCCCTTCGGATGAATCTCTCTACAATTCCATTCATCCCCACAAGCATACACCTCTGACAAGTTGTGAGTTGTGATTTGTAATGTCCAGAGGACATTCCAATAGGACTTGCCATCTGGTTTTTTTAGGTCCAATTCTGCCCCATCAGCAGTGCTTATGGAGCTACTTTGCGTCATCCAGCCACTAAGCATCACCATTTGTGATGCTGCTCTGAAGGGATTACATGTGACTGTACATGAATGGTGGAGCATGATTTCCTGGGAATGTTATCTGCAAAAGGGTGGTGTTATTTCTTTCAAACTGGATCTAGTCATAGAAAGCTAATAATAGCACTGCTAGTAATGATGAATTTCTAGTTAGGACTTGCTATTCCTTGTGGGATCATCATAGCTGTTGTCATCAGCATAAGCCATTAGGTATTGAACTGTGAGCATCATATTAGGATCCTAATGGGAAATAAAGTGTCTTTTCCTTGTGTATGCAATGATTGTCATCACTTTATGCTGTGTAGTTGTGAATACAAGGACTGGAGGAATGTCATGAAAACAGAAGCTAATGTTTTATGCTTCTAATCATGTACAATAGCACAAATGTTTCCTTACATGTATGAGAGAATATGTGCCTATTCATCTGCATATTTTTCAGCTTTCTCTTGCTATCCAGTTCCTTCCAATATCTGTCTATTAGAATTACAGCCTAATTTGTAGGAACACATCTTAAATCTCTAAATATATTAGGAAAACTGTCTTGCCTGCAAACCCAGAAGACTGGGCAAATTCTTAATGTCAATCTGTATCTGATTGGCAAAAATGGACTTTTCATATTTTCATTAACTAAATATATGTATATTAAAAAGAACACACAGAATTAAAAGAAGTGGAAAAAAGGTTAAAAACATGCAAATGTGCAAAATGCATATTTATAGACTTGACATTCATTGTCCACATTTTTTTGTCTCTTCACAAAGGAAAAGGATTTTTTGAGCAATTTGATCAAATTACTTGTTGAGTTCTTTAGACATTTTCTGAAGTCTTTTAATATTGGTATTGTTATCATTCATATATATATATATATATATACACACACACACATATACACACACACACACACTAAATGTAGTTGGTCATGGAATGCTGAATTAGTTATTTGGTCTAAAAAAAAGTATGATAATCATCCAACAATAATATTTTCCTCTTGACAGCGGGGAAACACACAGTCACAACACGTCACCTCTCTGCTTTAGTCACCCCAGCTGGGAAATCTTACGAATGTCAAGCGCAGCAGACAATCACCTTAAACTCCGGTGACCACCAAAAATCAGTTGTTCTCTTGCTGTCAGAGGTCCGCCTGCAGCCCTTTGACATCAGCTCTGATTTTGTTTTCAGTGAAGGTAAGGGATGCTGGGCAATTTATAGATGCAGTTTGGAAAGCTAATGAAGACTCTTGACTGAGGAAACAAGCAGTTTTTGTGGAAGGTTGAGATGGATAAACAGTATTTTGTATGGTAGATGAATACTTTCTTCAACGGGGAAGGCTCCTTTTAATTTAAAAAAAATAAATTTTGTGTCTAGCACACTCAGTGGGAAATTTGGTGTAAGATTAGTGATTTCAGAAAGCTTTGCCTTGAAAGAAAGCATGGGGCAGAGGCTTGCAGCAGTTATAGGGAGGGGGGAAATGTGAGTGATATGAGCAGACCAAGGAAACATGGCACCGAATGATGACCAAGCTATCTCCAATGGCATTCCACAATGCCTTCTTTTTTCAAGGTTTGTTTTTTGAGATGTTTTACTTACTGGTAGCGGGAGATTTTATTTCTCAGTATGTATAGATTCATCATTATTCTGGCCAAATATTTATGATCCTGAAGTGAAAATTTCCACTGTCTTTTTAATACAATGCATACTCTATATATTCCTCTGGCTCAAGGATTTTTTAACAAACCATAGAGGATTTATTAAATGTTTGTCGTGTGTGTGTGTGTGTGTGTGTGTGTGTGTGTGTGTGTGTGTTGTGTGTGTGTGTGTGTGTGTGTGTGTGTGTGTAAAACAGTGCATGGATGTTATAATCTGATGGTATACAAATAAGGATCAAGAATCTGAAGTTGTAAGAAAATCCCTGATAGATTTGACTAAGCATCCAAAGAGTCAAGCATGCTTCTTGCTATTCTAAGTCCAAATGCACGAAGCTAACAGTCCTGCCTGCTTTTTGTTTTACTTCCAGTGATAGCTGTCGAGAGATACTTTCCTTTTGAATAGGAAGAGCCTGACCGTCTATAAAATAGACATTTTAAGAAGGAAGCAGATACTCTCTGTATTTCTAAAGAGCAGGATAGAATCAATGGGGAGAAATGGCAGGAATGGAGATTTCAATGAAACCTTAGAATCCCTTCAACAGTGAAATGCTGAAGGAGATGGGGGATTTCTCTTGACAATTGAAGCGATAGCATTCTTCAGAACTATGATTCTACCAAGACTAATAATAATTAGCCTATCTAATCTTCTGTCAAGGGATCTATAAATTCCTAATCCTAAATAATGTATTGTATACAAAAACATACTGTTTGTATATTGTGAGTCTGTTGTCTATGCTTTTTAGTAGATAAGCAGAAGCATTGAGTAGGGATTTGCTCTCCCATTACATCTTTATACTATCCAGGGTTTATGAATCGTTAGTATTAGTAAAATCTGATCAACCTGCTTGGTCTTTCCTCCTTTTCTTTTCTGATTTTCAAAATCATTCATTTGTGAAGTTTATGAAATTTCACATGTATAGTAGCTGCCCTGATGGTTTTAATTTTTGTAATATTCTCTAGTATGGGTTTTGCATTTTTATTACTGGAATGCTAACACTACATTGTTGAGGGTACTGGAATTCCCATCGTAACCCTTGACTATTCCGAAGGCAAAGTTGAGTTTCAAGAAAGGTAAACAGGGACATAGCAATGGGAGTAGGAAAGGAATGAAAAAGGAGTAGATCATATGAGTAAAAGGGAAGGAAGCTGGTCATAAAAGAAGTAAAAAATCTGGAGCAGGAAAATGCAGATGGCTAGCGACAGAATGGCAAGTTAAAGTCATAGAGCTAGTTATCACTAAGGTAAGGAGGCTAGTAACCATTTTGTAAACGCTCTCAGGTTCACGCTGTATGCCTTCTCAAAAAAAAAAAAAAAGAGGCCTCTTTTCTTGCATCAAAAGAGTGTGTGAAAGAAAACAAGAATCTGACTGCTTTGATTTGCCAAGATAGTGATTCCTCTATGAAAGCAAAGTGCGCTTGCTGTAATTTCTGTTATTATTAAAGCAGTTTTTCCACATTAATCTTGCTAATCTGAGTTTGAAGAAGTTAGTTCCTTGGATTTAATTGTCTTCAGTATTTATTGTTGCTAGAGAAATCAGAAATTTGGCACCACAACTCTTTGATCAAAGGCTGCAAGTTGGTTAGGCTATAATTGTTTCCCTGGTTAATAATTAATATCCATGATCATCCCCACCTTGGTCCATCTTTTCCCATTGTTCCAACATGTACCCATTTTACGTGACAGCTTGATGTTTCTTCAAATTATGGTGGTAGACTGCACTACTCTTGCATCAATTTATGTTAAAGGTTTTTTAACAGGAAAAATTGTGATTCTTTTGTGACTTTCCCTTTTTCCTTTCCTTTCCATGTGCAACATTGGCTTGTATAGTGGGATTGACTCCTAACTGAAATTTCCACATATGCTTTCAATGTCCCCTGGGCAAATTCTCTATTGCTTATTGATCCAACTCAAAAACATTATCATTATAGTTTTTACTCTAATACAAGAATAGCACCTAAGGATATCTAGCCTGGCTATTTTAGCTGACACGTCAAGTTATTCAGAAAGTGTATCCTTTTTTTCTCTATTTTTTTCTATTTTGTAATTCCAGAAATTCATGTCTTCTTACATTAAAAAAAACAGTCTGGAAAAAAGAGTGCATTTTGGAAAGTTTTGAGGGATATTTACTGTCTTAGTATTATAATTTAAGTAAAGTATGCATTTTAAGCAGGTAGCTTTTGCAGGTATGGTGGAAGATATTTTTATACCAAAGTAAAGGACACTATGATATTTTTCTCTCTTTTTCTGAATCTTTCATCAAGACTGCAACGGACCATAGTGGGACAGCGGGTTATTTTAACAGCTTAGGTGGCACACAGCTCTGTCTTCTTTACCAGCAGTTTTTTAGTCTCTGCTCCTGAGGCAACTGCCTTGTCTGGTGGTAGGACTGGCCCTGAACTTTGGGCAAAAAAGCCTACTACTTCTAAAATTTCTTGATTGCTGGGCCACAACTGTCCACAAACACAGTTTTGAGGGGAAAAAATGTGCGGTTCTCTTTCTATTTAGCAATACAATCATTGTTGTGGACAGTTGTAGCCTAGCAATTTGACTGAATTCCAGGGCGGGATTTATCTGTACATCTTAATTTTATTTCTCAAAGTCAAACATTTTAAATAGCCCTAGTCAAATCTCTCCTGTCAGGCTTTCTCCCAGTTGGCTATCTGAGAATTAACAAGCTGAATCAAAGCAGACAATAGGGGAGAAAAGAGCATTGCACCAGATCAGATTATAACTTTTACCACACAAAGTCAAAGAGGAGCATATAGGGTCCAGCAGATTAACAGGAGAGACTAGATATTGTCTGCAGATTGATAGTTTGTACTGTTTGTAGTAAACTGATACTGTTCCTCCAAATGACTTTCCCACCTGAAGGTTTTTAAAACTGACTTTCTCAAGTGCTCTCCTCATGATGGGGGTTTTCTTCTAGTTTGTTTTCTTATTCTCAAGTACAGCCATGATTTTTCTGCGAAGATGCTTGGTCATCAAATAGGCCTGTTTTCTCTGCTCCCTGCAGTCCCTCACACTGGATGGTCGCATAGCTCCTGTTTATTTATTTACCATATTTACGTGTATAGCTGCCCATCTCATAAAATCTGATTTTGGGCTGCGTACAGCATAACAGTAAAAATTCCATAACAATCTAAAAACATCAAAATTAAATGAAATGGTTAAAACCCAAGACCCTGGGAGAACTAACATCGCTTAATCTCACACAACCACCTTGTAGACTCTCCCTGAGATCCCCGAGGCTGGTGAAACAAACAAACAAACAAACATGTTTTAAGTGCAGATTAACAGAGATGAGGCTAACCTCACCTTGGGGTAAATGATATTCCAGAGGCTGGGGCCACAGCACAAAAGGCATGTCACCTGGGGTCTCACGAGATGCAGCTCCATGGAGATGGGATCCTCAGCATAACCCTCCTCCCTGACCTGGTGGGATGGATAAATTAATTGGGAAGGGGTGTTTCCCTCAAATAGGACAAAGGTCAAAACCAGCACCTTGAATTGCACCCAGAAGCAAACAAGCAACCAATGCAGCTCGCAGAACAAAGGACCAATGTGCATCCTCCTAGATGCAAGTACAGCTGTCCACGCAGCTGCATCCTGCATCAGCTGACACTTCCTTGAATGCTGTTCAAGGACAGCCCTATGCAGTTTTGGTAAATTTTGGAATGAGATGTAGCTTTCTGAGCAATTCAAGGGAAATGGATTCAAGGCACATTCTAGTACTTTAAAGTTCAAGAATCCGGTGTGGGGGAAGGGGATATAATAAGATGTGCTGAATCCTATCAAAGACAGCAGCTATGTGCTTTGCTGAGTTTAGGCATTTGCAAACCATCAGCAGGTTAAGGGATAAGAGAGATCTGTCAAAAAGACTCAGTCCCTTTTATTCTCATAGGGACATATTTATTTATAGATTATATTTATGTATAAATCACATTTATATGCCTGCTATCTCACAGATCTGTGACTCTGGATGGCGTATGATTAAAATTTTTTTTAAAAAATCAAAGCACAAAAGTTACTAACAACAAAGTACCAGAGAGAGTTATTGTTACAGGCATTAATATTCTTCCATATCCATCAGAACTGCTTTATTGCTAAGGCTGTGCTAACACCACCATCAGCAGCTGTCCTTGTACTGGTGGTCATTGGCACATGTGGTAATAAGCAGTGACCCATCGTCTCGAACAGTAGGAAAGGGGGTAGGGCAAGACTTGCATTGACTTAATGATTTGGTTGAAGAACACTGATTTGGGTTGCTTGCTTTGGGTTCCTGTCAGTCCTAAGACGACACAGTGAGATTCAACCAAATGCAGTTCTTTATTTGCTTAGACCTAATAGACAGAATCTATCTGTCTAAAGCTACAACCTTCTAACCTAATAGTTACACTCTGACACAGTGGTTCTCAATCTGTAGGTTGGGACCCCATTTGGGGTAGAACGACCATTTCACGGGGGTCGCCAAACAACGCAATCTGCCATTTTTTCCCCCTTTTCCTTAGCTGTGCTACTCCCTTTTATTCTATTGGCTTTTGAAAGCCAATAGAATAGACTCTCTTGAATAGAGTCTAATTCTATTGGCTTTCAAAAGCCAATAGGAATTGTCCAGGCTGTCTCTGCCCTGCTGAGCCCGCCAAAAGTCCCATTCTGCAAACGGTGGTGCATCATTTGAGAAGTCCTCGACTTACGACCGGTTGAGTAGTCCTCGACTTACGACCGGTTGGGGGTCGCGGCATTAAAAAGGTTGAGAACCACTGCTCTGACAGATTCTAAAGTGTGGCTACTCAAAATGTTTTTCTCCCTCTCCCATCCAGTTCAGGACTTTATTGTCTTGAGTCCCACTCAGGGATGCCTCCTCCCTGGGAAGCTGTGGGTGTGACTGCTGACATTTTCTTCCACTTCTTCTTCACCTGCACATTGTATCACACCCAATCAGTGTGCATCTCAGGATTTTCAAGGGCATAAGGGGCTTGTGTTCCATTAAAATTATGCTACTCCTTGGTTTCATGCAGCTCAACTTTAATACAGTGGACTAAACTTCAGCTTAGGACTGATATCTAGATTGAACTCCTACATAGTGAGGGACCCGAAGCCAACCCATTTTCTACTATTCAGCTTAATTTACCTCCGAATAGTTGAGAGGGTATGTATTGTATGTTGGTGAGGCATCCGTATATTGTCATGAAGGAAAATGATTTTTTTTTTTTTTGCAGGAAAAATACTTGCATGCAGAATAACCCTTCTCTCTCCCCATTCTTCTCTTTTCTCTGTGCTGCAGAACATAAATGTCCAGTGGATCAAAGAGAACAATTAGAAGAAACGCTTCCTCTCATATTGGGCTTGATCTTGGGCTTGGTGATTGTGGTAACCCTTGGTGTTTATCACATCCATCTCAAAATGACAGCCAACCAAGTCCAAATTCCACGAGACAGATCCGAATATAAACATATGGGATAGCTGGCAAAGGAAAAGATCAGCTGAAGCAAAAGCACTTTTTTTCCTATAGGTCAGGGCCTCTTATGTACAATGACAGACGGATGGGGGGAGGGGGGATGGAGGAGGGATACAATGGGAGGTTGGGGTGGGAAGGGAGGGGAGGGGATGGAAGAACAGCCATTTCTCAATGCTTAAAACAGGGAAATAACTTTTTTGTCTTCTCTGGAGAACTGACCCAACAGGCAATGTTCCCTACATTGGCCAAGCATCGTTTCCATTCATGAGGTGGCAGAGATGAGAATGGAAATGTATGTTTCGCTCTGAAAATGTATTTACCTCAGTGGTGAGGGGAATGACGACAGTGACAGAAGAGCTTGTGGAACCTTCCATTTCCACATTTGCCTGACTGCAGTTCTCACCATTTCTACCTTTGCCTTGCTAGCTGCAGCTGATGAAACTGGCATACAGTGACATTCTCCATCCATAATGTAAGCCCATAGCTTGGATCAAGGGGTCCGGGAACAGAGTTCCGGTTATGGGTCTTCACAGCACACAGGAGAATTCTGGTATTTCTCTTTCCTTCTGCTACCTTTAGCGTCCCTTGAAAATCTGCATGGAATATTTTGGGAACTTTGCACAATAGGATGGGAGCAGAAGTTCGGGGGAAAAGGGGAACTGACAAAAATTCCGCCTTTTCCACACCTGGGGCCTTCCATCAGATTTCATCTATTCCTCCGCCAGCACTCCTGTTTGTGGAGTTGCTGTTAATCAATCCTGTGTTTCCAAAGTTCTAGGAATGGTAGGACTCTCTACTCAATCTCACATATTCCCAGAGGAATAATGCCGCTTGGGTAAATTAAACAGCTCCCTCAGGACTTGCTCATAGGATCGTCATCTCGTTTTCACTTCATCTCATCTCAATTTAAAGATATATTTCAAAACAAAGCAAAGAATAAGATTCTATGATTTTAGAGCTTGAAGAATTTTATTTTACATTTTTATTGCTTATTGAAATGCTTTGGCACCCAAACAGTTTTATGAACGTTGCTGCTCAAATCACAAGAGTGTTAAGCTCTGGTGTGAGAAATGCTTATGGGCTGTACACTTTGCATGTACTGTGACTGAAAAATGCCTACTGCAATGTAATGATTATATAAGAACACCAACAAGAAATGTTCATCTTACTATGCAGAAACCTTCAGGTGTTATAAATAACGGATGTGTAAATATAGATATGGAAGCAAACAGCAAAAACCAATAAATCCTAAACTATGTTGCTTAATGTGGAGTATTTTTAATATGGAGCATTTAGACTTAAGTATTTTATGGACACTCTTAGGCAAGGAAGAAAGAATGAGAGGCAATAAAATGCTAGAGGATTAAGGAAAAAGGTTTGTGTATGAAAGATGCCTCCAGCTAAGTCAGTGTTTCTCAACCTTGACAATTTTAAGGCATGTGGACTTCAACTCCCAGAATTCCACAGCCAGCAATGCTGGCTGTGGAATTCTGGGAGTTGAAGTCCACATGCCTTAAAATTGTCAAGGTTGAGAAACACTGAGCTAAGTAAAGGATAGAGTTTTGGAAGGTCACAAACCTGATCACAATCACTGTTTTGTGGGATGATTCTTCAGAGAAAGAGGTTCAGTTTTATCCGTGGCTTTCCACCCATCCATTGAATTCAACCTCCCCTGACTAACGTGCAGATGTTTATTGGTGGCTCAGGATGGTTTAACCTTGGGCCAGGGTGCTGATTTGTGCACTGCCACTAAGCCATAAACTGGTTTGTTTGGCTTGGATTTAACAATATATGGGGAATTAGTCAATTTTGCTTTATTCCACAGACAATTAAAACAAATCTGACTTAGTGCAATGCAAGCATCCAGGAGAATGTTTATGGTGCATAAATACAGAAGTCCAGTGGAATGCTTAAGGCTGACTGCATTTATTCCTTAATGGAAAGCTAATTGCTTCAACCTCTGAAGTTCTGGTTACCCTAGGATTGGTCAGACTTTAGGAAGGAGGATGCTACCCAACTTTTCACTACTTCCCCCAAGAGCCCAAGAATTATCAGTTTGCTAGAAAAGGTGAAACTGTAGCATGCTGAACATAAGGACTGGTTAGATGAATGGAGCTCACGGTTCTTATTATATCATTCATTTCAGCGTTACAATTTAGGGAAGCTAGGAACAGAGCCCAGTTTGTTGGACTGTATTAAAGAAGTGGGACTCAAGTGTAGCCAGAAATTGAGATCTGATGGCTGCTTTCTCTTCTGAGGGGTTGGATATCGTGGTATGCTGTCCAGAGTCACTCCTGGCGAGATGGGTGGCCGTATAAATCAGAAAGTAGATAAATAAATAAATGTCACATTATTGCAGCAGTATACAGGTCAAATCAAATGCTTATACTAATTTTTCTCTCCAAAAACCAAGGACAAAATACCCAAAGGATTTAAAACAGGGTTTCATGGAAACAATTTTTTTATAAAACAATACAACAGTGTCATCATCATTACACACAACACATACATGCTCGCACACAGACTATCCTGGATGGGACACTGCTTCATCAAACAGTCAAAGGAGTCCTTTCCATGGACTTTCATCAAAGAGAGGCTTTCAAGCTTTGCAAAGAGAAAAAGTCAAGAGAGTCTTCCTTACAGATTTTTCACTCTGCAAAAAAAAAAAAAAATGTGTGTCCATGATGGCTTAAGAGTATGGATTTCTATACATGGGTTATCCTGGTAGAATTTATAGTTGTAACTGTCAAAGCTATTTCATAGGTTTTTCTCCTGCCATGATAAAGTTTATTTGTTCTTTCTGGTATCAGGTATCTGGAGTATATTTTCTTCCTTGAAGTAGCTCAGAGCAGCATTAAAAGGCCCAGCTCTACCTGCCCTAGGAAAACCCCTATTTGAAATCTTGGAAAGCAGTTACCAGACAATAGTATGGCTCACCTTGATCCTCCTGACTTAAGACATAGAGCCTTAACGCTTAGTTGGTTTAGTATTATGAGTGAATCTGCCACTGTAGTTTGTCCATCACTGATTTTGGCCTGTAAAGCTTTGAATGACCAATAGATATCAGCCAAGTCTTGTTTTCTTTAGGCCTTTGCTGCCATCTTGTGGACATTATAACATTTGCATCCCAGGTATGGTATCCATAAGTTTAGCATGTGGATGCATAATCCATGGCTCAAATACCCTATGTCGTGCTCAACCTGGGCACCAGAAGTCCAGAGCCCTTCTAGATTTCCAGCCATATATGAACAGAAAATTATACCAAATAACTGAGAAACAATTAACTGTATTTAACATTACATTAAATCACTTAGCATCTGACTTAAGCGCGTGTTGATTTTGGGCTGTGCCATCCCTACTGAACCATTCAAAGTAAATGTAGTCTATAGCCTGAAAAAGGTGGTGTCCTAATACTAGATGTGAAAATGAATATGGCTTGTTAAACAGACTATGGTCAGAAATTTTGACTTATCACAGTGTGCAAAGCTGTCCATGTAAACAATCTGAATGATTAGTAAGATGCAATTTATTATGAATTTACAGCAAAGCATATATATATTTAAATCTTATTTCAACACTGGCAATGAGACATCATCACCTGCCATATTTGGGACATTAATCTGAGGAAAGTTGAACAGTAGGTGGAGTGATGCATACACCTGTAACCTCCACCCCTTCACTATTGCTTCTAGCCAATCCCAGCAATCATCTATATGGGGTTATCAATCCTGAATATAAATTATATTCACCCGAATGGAGTTTTGAGAATTACCCAAAATAAAGATGGGCAACATAAAATTCCAGGACTTTATGTAGCACCTATTGTTTATGAAATCCTAGTATAACAACCAAAATTAGTTGGAAGTCGGGTAACCTGTACATTGTATGTATGTATAAATAAATATGGATTGGCAATAGCACTTAGACTTATATACCACATCATCATAATGCTTTACAGAGGTTTACAGAGTCGGCCTATTGCCCCCCAACAATCTGGATCCTCATTTTACTGACCTCGGAAGGATGGAAGGCTGAGTCACCCTTGAGTCGGTCAGGATCGAACGGCTGCCAGCTGGCAGAATTAGCCTGCAATACTGCATTCTAACACTGCGCCATCACATATTCACACCATTTTTAATGGAAATGATACTTGTGTAAATCTTAAAATGGCTTCTCTCTTAAAACAGACCCCACCCTACTCGCAGAAGGGAACCCCAATCCTGTCTATTGTATCATGCAATACCGTTCACTTTTGCATTACAACCACCTCATTTCTCTGCCTCCTCTCATCAAAAGATGACACTGGCAAACAAAATGTTGTGTACCCCCCATCCTAGATGTACTAATGCCTTAATTCTATGCATCTCTAATGAAAGAGCTTGGGGCCGAATGCACGTTCAAGGAAAGGTGGTGCATCAATGTATATAATGTAATGTGGGGTTCCAATTTGAATTTTTAAAGAAGCTATATACAGAATGGAAAACAATATATCTTCTTCATTAACAACTCATCACAAATCAGCAGCTTTCTAACTTTTGGGTTGGCTTCTCTATTATTACAATAGGTATCAACCAACTTACTGATAAAATGAAAGCCCCCCCCCAATGCAAAATACTGTGTCCAGAGACATTAGAGTTCGGATCAGACAATTTTCTTCAAGTGAAATCAGGTGAAAATAACCCAAAACAAAAAGCAAAATCGAAGTTAGAAAAGACATGGCTTTCAAGTTATACATAATGAATAAATAAATATTCCCCCCCGCCCAACTGACTGAAATAATTATGGAGCACTTAAAAAGGGCAAATCTCTCTAGGTCTATGGTAAACATGCAAACCTACCAAACAAGCAACATAAGATTAATTGTAGTTGCCATTGCTGAATTAACATTTCAAAGGGGTTTAGACAGCTTTTTCTCCTGTATGGCAAAACACATTAACCAAATTTTACAACACTTTGATTTAAACTCAGAAAACACCCACTTAGTGGTTGACTTCTAAAGCCTGAATAAAAATAATGAAGACAAACGGGAGGCATTGGAATTGGCACGGAGTCAAATGAGGCAATATCCATGTTGCTAGGACTAAGCAAAAATTCTCTTGCCTGCAGGTGCCCTGAGTGGGTGTCTGTCACATATGAAGCTAGAAAAGAAGACTCAAAGCTGGCAGCATTGTGTGTGCAACCCCAACTGTCTGCTGAACTATGGCTGCTGCTAAACTCCAGCTTATGTAGTTACAACTTGTGGGCAGTTCAGTGTTAGGCAGTGTGAGTGATGCAACTTGATGATGAAAGTCTGCTGTGTGCTAAACAGCTTTTTCATTGGGTAGCCTAAACTGGGAAGTGTGCAAAGCCTCCAAGGATATGTGAATGTGGGCCAGGCCGGTCAGGCCCTTAGTCTGCCTAGCTTAAGACTAGCTATAATGACAGGTGACAGCAGCTCTTTGGAATGTCCCACTTTAAGAGATTCCAGCCCTATCCAGGATGCAATGAAGATACTAGCTCTCAATATAGTATGCCATGGCAGCTGCATTTGCTTTAATGACCTTAAGTCACAGAACATGATGTTAGTCCACAAGGACAAAGGATAGAAGATAATTTAGGGAGAGGGAAAGAAAGACTAGTAGTTCCAGGCACTTCACTTGGGGTGGTGTGATGGCACAATGAAGCACTGGTAATGAAGTCACTGTTTGCGGACAGCAAGGGTGATGCTTAGTGCTCTGCTCCAACTTCAGGGTGGGCACCCAGACACATGGTGAATCATGGTGGCAACTCATAAACACAAGACAAGGAAGGGCTACTGGAATTCAGATGGGAACATAACCACTCAGCTAAAGTCATATGAAGTGAGCAACCGAATCCAGCAGCATACAGACATTGGTCTGTTTTGTAAACTGGTCTCATTTTCGATCTGGCACCATCCAATATTAGCTCTGGCTGGATCCATTGCTGGAATACAAGTCCCATAAGTTTTCAGCCAGCTCAGATAGGCCTCTGTGGGACAAATCACTCAGCATAGGCTGTACTAACACAATACATGTAATCTGGTTCATGAACTAACCCCTACACGGTATATGGATCCATAATCTAACCAAGTGGGTTGGTGTCATATAACTAACTAATTCACAAAGAAATTAACAAAGAGCAATGTCAGCAAGCTTAACAAGTGTGAAAATGACTGCTAGATCTTTCACTGACCTGGTTAAGCATGTTGTACACAGCCAGAAATGTCATAGTTATTGGTGGCCAGCCAAATTTCTTCTTGATTAGCAGATTTCTCCTCCGCTCTTCTTAACTGATCATATGCTTGCCACCACAAAAGAGGTGATACTTTCATCCAGTTAATACAGAATTGTGACACCACCTTTTCCATAAGCATGAATAGATTTTTCCAAGTGCTTATCACTTCAAAACAACATTGAAAGCTTGAAATTTGTGTCGATGAATGGAGGAATAAATACAGCATTGGCCAGCAATTTGAACATTTGCAAAACGTAGCCATTTTTGCCTGAGACACAAATCTAATCAACATTCTAAGCTGCACATGTGTGCTTGTGCATGTATGTTTGCTTCTCTTCAAAAGAGATAAAAAAGTAGGAAAGCTCTCGTTCTAATACTTGCTAAATAATACCATTCACCTCCACTAGCAACTATGACACCAAAGTACATAAATTATCAAAAGCAATGTACAGAAAATTACAAATTCATTTCAAAATACATCACATTGCTATAACCGAGATAAAAAGTGCTTCTTGGGTTGTTTTTCGGGTTTTTTTTTAATTCAGAAAAAAAGTCTCTTTTGAAGCAGAAGTGTTGTTCTACTTTGATCTGCAATAAAAGTTTGGCCTTCCAAAGTTCCCCCTGCCTCACCCCAAACGGGATGGTTTAAAATCAAAACCTCTTGCTCTGACTCAGGCCAAAGATATTCAACCATGGTGCATTTCAGCCAGGATTACTAACTGCCGACAGGTCAGGTATTAGCCAAGTTACATCTCCACTGTGACTCCTTCACGGTATGCTGAGCCATGTCAGCAGTGGCATTATTTCTCACTGGATCACTGCTGCTTGCTGCTGATTTTGGCAGCACCTAACCTCATCGCTTCACTTGTTTCCTGGAAAACAAATAAACGGATAAACAAAAGCAGCTGAATTTAGTGGTGCCGATACTGCCTCATGAGAGGCACTATGCAAGATGGAGGCCCAGCCAGTTTCAGAAATGGGTGTCTCAGGAGTTCTTGTGCTGATCCTCTCTGTGAAGGTTCCCTCACCAGCATCAAGTCTAAAAATCCACGGAGAACTGATGAAACCTAGGAAAGACCAAACGACACTGTGAGGCCACTAATGCCTAAACCACACATCAGAAGATTGGGGCTTGCAGACCAAAAACAGATTTCAAAGTTCTTTCATTTAACACACATTCACTTGCTCTCAATCATACCATGGCAATGATTTACATGGGGAGAAATTTAGCTGGCCCCAGTAGGAGACCTATCTGTTTCCCCAAGCTTTGAGTTGAACCTATGCTGCATTATGAATGATATAGTTGCTGCTGCTATTGCCACTTTATGTAACACATGTGATTGATATTTCTGAAATGTTTCACTTTCACTCTGAATTTTTGCATGGTTTTATTATTTAACTGTACCCTCTTGGGGATTTGCTATTAATTGAAAGGAAGCTATGGGGGGAGGGAGGCTCCTATTCATGTACATATTCTTATCAGGGATAAGAGTTCTATGTATAAAAATTATTTGTTTTCTTTATCAATTAACAATAGGACAACTGAGAATATAAGGTATAACTACAGTGTTATCAGTGCAAAACCCTAAATATTTATCTTCTCTTTTGCATGGTTAACAGAACTGAATGTTGCATATAGTTCACCTTTTTAGAACGTATTGAGGAAGAGTGATGGCTAAATGGAAGGAGAAAGGCAGGTATATAAAGTGTTTCTGCTTAGAACATGTTATATAAATATCCCACTGAAATATAGATTAATGCAGAGTTAAAATGAGTTTAAGCCTACACTTAGACAGCTAAACGGGCTCACATAATCTTGTGCATGGGCAGAAAGAAAACTTGCACCATCTCATCCTGTCTGCTTGAAACAGTCTTCTTGGTTGTCTACATGTTGAGGTACTTCTGGGAACATAAACAGTGAGTTTGGGGTTAGGTGCTGTTCTGGGGCCCCACCTATTTCAGCTAAGATGCTGCAGAAGAAGGATAAACACAGGATTCAAAGGAAAGGTGAGCATTCCCACCTTGTGTAGGTCCTTCACTCTTGGCGGTACATTGTCTCGGATTCTACGCATGGCCTGGAGGGGGGGCTCATTGAAGTAAGGCGGTTCCCCATCTATCATTTCTATCACCATGATGCCAAGAGACCAGATGTCCACCTGCAACACAGAACCAATTACAGTGCAAATAAGCTGCATTAACCATAACCTTATACAGATGTTTAATCCTCGTCATTTTACCCCACTATTTTTTTTTTTAAAAAAAGGTCATTTGTGGTTGGCATTGCAGGATTCTGTCTTAAGATGCTGGTGACACACACATCTGATTTCAGGCTGGCCATACATTTAACTTCAGTAGCTAACATTGCCTTGTTCTCACCTGAAAACATTTTCTATCAAAATGTTACCAAAAATGAAGCACAGAAAGAGATGGAAAATGGCTCACTACTTCTTATAATGTTCTCTACCAGATCCTGCACTTCTTCAACGATCACCTGAAAACAACCATTACATCAGGTTGCGACAGGTACTTCCTATCTTAGCAAACCAGGATATTCAACTTTTCTTTCTCCCAAGAGTTATTATTGTAGCTGTTCATTTTAAGAACTACTATGCAATTCTGAGGGCTGTTTGCTTGATTCACTGCTTCTCTCGTGCTGCCCTTTTTTTCTTTTGTGTGATGTTATTCAGACAGTGACTGTGTTTATGCAACATGCAGACCTTGGTCACATAAAGACCTAGCAGATGCATTCATAGATCATGCTAAGTAAATCTGGTGAGCCTCAACCTTCTTCAGGGTTTGTGTGCATGGATGTGTGTATGCAATCCCAGCCCACTTGTTTCTTTATGGATTAATGTATTGTATAAAGCCAGAAAATGATTAACGCAGTAACCAAATTAAACATATTGTGTAAAACAGAAAGGCAATCTTATTTTTATCAATGTTATGGGAACTGCTCAGAGAGACTTTTTCTTATTTGTTCTTTATTTATTAATAGCATTTATATGGCTGTTTGGTTCAAACAATATGCCTCTGGATGATGTACAATAAACCAAAACACAATGTTAACAACTACTAGCAAAAAACAAGAAACTATCATTGCCAATCAGGAGCACAAATTTGTTGTACTCCTCTGGACAGGAATTCCAATCATCCTGACTCAAGTGCCCAAGGAAAGAATCAGGTTTTCATTGTTTTTCTTGTGGAATACTAAGTAATAATGTTATGTATGAAATAACTATCCCTGTCACTGCATTCTAGATTAAGTCCAAATGGTCCAGTTCCAGTTCTAGACCCATCCCACCCAACCAAAACTGTCTGGACCCAAGCCTGGAGGGAGGAAGAGAAGTTCTGTTAACACCATGCCTCCTATTCATAACTCCCTGAATCAATCCAGAAAGATATCATGGTTGAAGATACTGTAAGTCACCAACAGGTCAAAGAGGGGCCAGGAGGGACGCATTACCTCCATCTTGAGTCCACCAAAGGTCATTGTGTAATCAAATCCATCTCAGTAATTTAACTCAGTCTGGATTCAGACTGGAAGAAATATGTTCAAGCTGAATTGCTTTAAATAAATAAATATTTTTTAAAAAGATCATTGTTTTCCAAAGATAATCTATGTTGCTGAATGGAGTAAGATTATTATTTTGCTCACCTCAGTTCCATAAGGCAATCTTGAAATCACTTCAGGTGCCATCCAGTATGGAGTTCCGACAAGTGATTTTCTTTTTGGAACGTCTTTTGAAACTTGGGCACAGAATCCGAAATCTGACAGCTTTATCTGAACAATAAATAACACATCACACCGTACAAAATTAAACAAAGTGGGCAGTGAATAACAACTGCATTTATTGAGCAGATTCATAATTTGAATTGTTCAACATAATCAGATGGGGAACCTTTTTCCAATGTAGGACAGAAACTCTGTATCTGTTGGAATCCTTGACCACTGCTAAATGCATATACAACTAGTAATCAATGGAACAAAAGTGTCACTTGGAGAAATTTTCAGTGCTGAAAAAGAAATTCTTTCTTCCCCTCTCTATGCTACCTCCACCGAGTAGAATAGGAAGCACTTGCCAGAACAATATTTCAGGGACCAATAATAATGAGATATTCAGAGAGCAGTTCACTAAGGGCCAAATGGAATTAGGTGAAGATGTTAAAAGTTATTAGGCTGCAGGTTCCCTATCCAATTAACCATAAGATGATGAGCCGAGGTGGCGCAGCAGTTAGGGTGCAGTACTGCAGGCCACTTTAGCTGACTGTGTTCAGCAGGTCAGCAGTTCAAATCTCACCGGCTCAAGGTTGACTCAACCTTCCATCCTTCCGGGGTAGGTAAAATGAGGACCCAGATTGTTGGGGGCAATGTAAATATATATATATACATTGCTTACTAATGTACACCGCTTAGAGAGTGCTTGCACTTAAAGCGGTATATAAGTCTCATAAATAAATAAATACAATAAATAAATAATAAAGTCTCTACTTGAAATTATATCAATAGCTCATTTTCTAGGATTTCAATACTTTCTGCCCAATGATAAACATAAATTGTTTTTCAGCTGATCACAACGAAAGCATTGTCTTGCATACCTCTCATTTTCTCTCATTAAGGGAACTTTTTCCTCTAGTTTATGGAAAGAATTATTTTGACAAGGAAGTTTCCTGCTGCTCCTCTTCATGCACAATTTAGAAGTTTTAAATCGCATGTAGTTCTAAGAGTAGAACTGTCCCACAAAATTCAGGAAAATGCGAGTGTTTTATAACCGCCTTTTGCTTTGCAAATTGATTCACAAAACATAAACTGAGTAATGCAAACATAAATTAGAATGCAAACTGAATAAAACATTTCTTGTTTATTGGTATTAACTGCTACTAGCTTCCACCAACTTTCAAGAGTTTATAGTAATAAAATCAAGGGGATAAAACTCAACTGCTTCTAAGTAGCACTGTAAACATACATGGGGGACTTCTTCAATTTCAATACAATTCAATTCAATAAATTTCTAGTATTCTTCGTTTGAGGGGAGATGACAACTTTAAATAGCATCAATTCATGTTACACCTATGTAAAAGTTTGCTTGGTCCACACTTAAAACAAACAAAAAGGTTGCCTTTATCAAGTCATGGCAAAAACAATCTAGACCCCCTCCCTGTGCCTGAAGCAGAATAATGATTGAGCCTTGAGTCTTGGGACTAAAGTGGATTAGATTAGATTAGTAGCTCATTTATCATGTCAGGATGCAGTCTGAGATCAGAACAGGGAGCTATCAAAATAATTAATAAGGAAGCTTTCTAAATGTTTGTACGATGGTGCCTCACATTTTATTTGTGGCACTGTTTATCTTATTTTGGCATTACTTTTCATGCCTTTTTTTGCTTCTTAATTCAACATCAATCAAATAAAAATTAGAAATGATTGTTCCTATTTATAAAACCATAGCCCAGCCATACGTGGCATAAAAAGGTTCTTTTTATACCATGAAAGGGAGACAAAACAATGGATATTTTTGAATGCCAGATCAATTTCCCTTTATCGAGTAGAGGAAGCTTTTGCCCATCTTCTGCATCTTGAAATATAGAAAAGATGTTTTTAAAGTGGAGGGGGCAGTGGAATCAGATGATTATACAACTGTTCATGACAATACGTGCATCGCAGACAATGAGCGTAATGAGGCATTGTGTGCATATTATTAAGCAAAGATCAGGGGAAACCAGCCAAAAAGCATTCAAAAATGGTATTCTCTTCTTCTTTTTTTTAATATCCTCCCTGAATATATGCAATTTGCAAGTCAAGATACTGTAGATGAATCTGTCCGTTTTTAATTTTACTCAATTTTTATTTTAATTTATTTATTTTATTTGGTGGGGCATATATGTCACTGCATTACTGCAACACTTTGCAAATGTTGCAAAAATAATGAAATCATTATGAAAACACGCATGCATGTTTGTCAGCAAATCTCTCCACCACACATAATAATAATAATAATAATAATAATAATAATAATAATAATAATAATAAAGCAAGTCTCTTAATTTGCGTATCTTTTGCCTTGATTTTTCTCAGTTTTTACATGCTCAATGTTTCTAACATCATTTCTGCGATAAGCACATTTGTTTGTTTGTTTTAGTTGAAGTCCCAATGTAACATTCTGAATATTCTGAAAATGTCAGGATTTTGATGCATAGACTGATTTGGCTGGAGGTATGAACCGGGGCAGTTCATGTATAAATTCAGGCTGAGCAAATTTTCCCACATCTCTTGGTAAATGATGGAAGCTGCAGGCAAGCAATGTAAATTTTATGGACAGGTTGTTAACATGTTACTGAAGTAATCCGAAGTTTGACAAAGCTGTAAGTTATATCATTGCTTTGTGTTCAGAAAAAGAACCATTTCATGAGAATTGCATTGCACTGAAGGCTAATGCCACTGCTGTATCTTGAGCATTAGGATACAACAATTAGATATTGGGAATTTTCCTAGAGCAAACAATCAGAGAAGGATCACTGCTACTTCGATGGATGTAGATCATTTATTGGCTAGCCTCCCATGCTAAAAAAAGAAGGGCCCAATTACCCAAATTTAAATTGATATGAAAGAAATTCTGCGTTTATTTAATATATTTGGATTCTGTAAAGTTTATACTTTTGTAGCAGCTTAAAGCCAATATTTAATTATTTTAATTAGGCAATAATCATTTTAACCAGTAAGCAAATAAGTGTTTAAAATATCAGAAATACCTACAGAATCTTGTGTTGTTGTGTAGCGCTATGAGCAAATTTCACTTTTTCTGAATTACTTATGAGTCGAGCCTAGTATTCCAAACTGCTCCTCTACACAAACAGTGAAATGTATCTGTTTGCTTATGTGTTAGACATATCATTGTCTACATTTATTTTTACATGCTTCGAATTAAGGTCAAGTGAAATATGTTTGCTCTAGATTGTGTTGATCTAGTCCTCCCATAATAACTATACTTTTGCATTGTTTACATGGATAATTGCCTGAAGATGGTAACAGAGCCAATGGGAGAAAAAAATGATGATCTCTTGATTCGTTTTCTAAGTCTAGGATGTTTAGTGACCCAATTCACAAACTCATACCCATGAAAGTTAATTTACAGCTAGTGTTAACTTTGTGAATAACTTCAATGTCTATTTTGCAGTTTTATATTTTCTTCTAAAACTTGTTAACTTTTCTCCAGCAATCAGTAGAGAAGGCTTAAGACAAACTGTTGCAAGTGATGTTCTGTTGATGCTTTTCAGATGTCTTTTATCAGCCCTAACCCTTCCCAAAAGCCACAACGCTAACCCTGTAAGTGAACACAATCGACTGCTTCAGAATAGCATGGGATCCGTGTAACGGGATCAATGCATGGGATCAGGGTAAATTCTGACTGATATTTTGAGATGATTTCTACCCAGCAACTTGCAGTCATGTCAAGTTTGTTCATTATCTATTTTTTCTGATGGTGATTAAAATCCCAATCCATTTTTTGATGATTCCAGTTTAAAAAAAAAGCCAGAAAAAATGAAAAAAATACTTACTCGCCCATCACTAGTGAGAAGTATAGAGTCGCTCTTTATATCCCTGTGAATAACGCCTTGATTGTGAAGGTAGGCCAATGCTCTTAGAACAGATAGACAAACAGTAGCAATCTGTTCTTCATTCATTCTGGAATTTGGCAGGCAATATAGGAAAAGAAATGTTGTCACATGTTTACTGCTGGGATATGTTTTCCCCAAAACGTCATTACAAAAGATAACATTAACAAAATATTTCTAATGTTTCACAATAAACAATGAAAAAAAACCTCAGCCTTTTTTCCTGAGGGATCTCTCATAAACTAGAAAGTAGATTATTGCTGATCTCAAGAAGTCTATATGTCTAGTAGAGCAGCATTACTTTGACTGGCAGAGATTTTCCCGGTGTTGGGAAAGGTCTTGTCCATTACCATGCTATCATAAAAGAAACTGAATTTGGTACCTTCTAAAGCCACTCTACCTCTTCTGTAACAAATTCTTTAGATGATCTCCTGAGAAGTTGTGTATTTTTCCTCCTCCCACCTGCACATGCCAAGTTTTTGAGATGAATGACTGAAGGGCACCTATGGAGACAAAGCTGGTCTGGCAGATGCAGCAACGATAGCTTGAGGTCACAAGGCCATTGCACCCATAAAAATGGGATGGGGAGTAGACAATGTCCAGTTGGAGCATAAGCAGGTAGAAACTCACAATGGTACCCAAGTGGTAATGGCTAATTGTCTAGCGCAGTTCAGGTCATGAATAGCTCACTCAATAGGGTTAACATTTCATAGCAACATGATGCTTATGTAAAAGTTGCAGATACTTTGATCAGATCTTCTAGGAAGCTCCTGTAATGCTCAAACAGCAATTAAGGAGTGCATCTAATGAATCTAATCCTAATGACAGCATTTAAGGAAGAGTTTCTGCAAACATCTGTTTGCAATTATACGCCTGCCAAAATATTGGTCGGGCGAGTAATATTTCAGAAAATAGACCTTAGTGAAAGCAATGGGAATTTTTAATATGTGGGCTGAAACCAATCTTAAAAATAACCCTGGTTCTGCAAATAAAAGTCATAAAGCAAATGAGAAAATTCCCCCATTTTTAGAACAAAACAATTTGCTATTCAAAACTTGATATGAAAATGTCCAAATTAAACAAAACTAACAAAAGAGACTATTTGTAGCTCAGAGTTGAACTGTGAATGCTTGGTGCTCTCTGAGCTTGGATGGCTGTTTACAGATATATTGTTAACAGATTAGATAACATCTCCAGTGCTAGAAGGGAACGGAGAGAGCTAGAAGCTCTCTTAAACAATTAAGATTAAACAAAACTGTGCAACCGATTGCCTAATAGCATGAATCCTAAAAGTAGGGTTAACTTTTACTTTATCATATCACAGATAGACATGCCATCCAAATCTCAAATCAAAACCTTCGAGGTCTAACAGCCTTGAATTTTTTAAAGTTACCCAATTGATTGCACAGGTATGGTGAAAGTATAAGAGAAGATTAGCTGATAAAGTACCACTTTGGCTAGCACCTCATGAAACATTACATAGAACAGAGATGAATATGGAATGTAAATGGATGACATATCAAGACTTATTGATATTTGAAAAAAGATCAATTTAAGATAAAGACAAAAGAACAATTAGTAAGCGAAGGATTTGCTTGTGATTGGTTTAATTATTATAAAATTTTTGAAAGATTTAAATTTGATAAAAAAAAACTTGGTTTCACAGGAACTAAATCTGAACTGGATGTTGATTTATGTTCTGGAGATGATCACTTGATTTCTAAAATATAAAAGGTTACTCAAAATGAGCCTACCGTATTTCCCCCAAAGAAAATTCTACCCAGAAAATAAGCCCTAGCTTGATTTTTGGGGCTGGGCCTAATACAAGTCTACCCCAAAAATAAGCCCTAGTTTTAGGGCAAGGCACATGCCTAAAAATCAAGCTAGGGTGGGGATACAGCTTAATGTTGCAGCCAGGCCTCCCATGGATCAACACTTGCTTCGCTGGCCCACTTCTTCTGAGGCCAAAGGAGCAGCTTCATTCTGCAGTTGGCAATGGAGCTCCGGCCTACATTTCGGAGTCCTAGGCCTTTCCAGAAGGCCTCTGCAGTTGAGAACCAAGCTATGGATTCAATCTGTAGCTTGGTTCTCGGCTGCAGAGGCCTTCCGGAAATGCAGGCCGGAGCTCCATTCTCAGCTGCAGAATGAAGCTGCTCCTTTGACCTCAGAAGAAGTGGGCCGGCTGGGGAGGGGAGAGACGGTGCCACTGCTGCGAGGTGAGTGGAAAAGACCCACCCATCCTCAAAAATAAGACCCGGTGCCGCTTTTGGAGGCAAAAAAAAAATTAATATCGGGTCTTATTTTGGGGGAAACATAGTAGAAGATGAATATGTTAAAGAGTGTATGGTAAAATGGGCAAAACAAATGGGTATAATATAATGCAAGATAAATGGGAGAATGTATGGACGAATGGACTAAAATTTACATTAAATTACAGTTTGAAAGAAAACTTTTATAAAGATAGGAGAATGCCTCACAACCCATACTTTTTCCAGGTAGTCCTTGACTTATGATCACAACTGAGCCCAAAATCTCTACTGCTAAATAAGACAGTTGTTAGGTGAGTTTTGCCCCATTTTACGACCTTTCTTGCCACAGTTGTTAAGTAAATCAGTGCAGTTATTAAGTTAGTAACATGGATATTAAGGGAATCTGGCTTCTCCATTGACTTTGCTTATCAGAAGGTCGCAAAAGATGATCACGTGACCTGGGACACTGCAGCCGTCATAAATGTGACCCAGTTGACAAGCGTCTGAACTTTGATCACGTGGTCATGGGGATACTGCAATGGTCATAACTGAAAATGATCATAAGTCACTTTTTTCAGTGCTATTGTAATTCAGGTCACTAACGGAATGGTTGTAAATTGAGGACTACTTGTACATGTATACTCCAAACATAGTAGTTTGATAGGAACCGATAAATATCTCTCCTATCCCCACTTCCCATTGAGACATAGGATTTATACCTCTCCGTGGAGAGGGGGAGGGGGAGAGGCAGAGAGAGGGAGGGAGGGAGGGAGGGAGGGAGGGAGGGAGGGAGAGAGAGAGAGAGAGAGAGAGAGAGAGAGAGAGAGAGAGAGAGAGAGAGAGAGAGAGAGAGAGAGAGAGAAGCTAGCCTGCTTTACACTACACACTCACATGTATATCTCTCAAATCCTGTTGGACTTTCCCATTTCTATCTGGCCTTTCTTAGCTTGCTGAGACTTGCAGGATGGTTTTAGAATAGGATTGATTTCAAAGTGGAAAATATAAGGCAAGTATCAAGCTGAACTACATGACCAAATATAAAGGGCAGTCCTCTGTTTCAGAAAGCTGCCCTTTAGATTTATTTACTTTATTTTCTTGGTTTAGTTCTTGAGTTTTTCTTTGTAAAGCAAAGTTGTAAGCATAAACACATTTTTTTTATCCTTATGAAGCTCTTTTAGATTGGCTGCTGTTTCAGGTTTGTCCCCTATATTGTTCTCATTGGAAGCTAGACAGTATTTTATTCGGAAAAAAAAGAGACCACTTTAACTACTGGAAAGTGTTTTAACTAATTACTGGGGTATAGATACGTTATGAAACGTACAAGAAGTATTCAACTAAATTATGCCTTTCTCCTCTAAAGCAGTGCTTCCCAAAGTTTTTCCTTCATTATTCAAAATCACTTATCAGAAAGTTTTATCGAATTCCAAGGACCAAGCTATAAGTTCCTTCTTTCAGCACCATCATAACTTTGAACGGTCACTGAATAAATGTTCACGAGTCAAGGACTACTTAGATTTACGTTGAATTTTAACTATTCTTGCCTCTCTTTTAAATTTTTATATTCAGTTTTTATGTTTTCAACATTTTATTTGTATGCTGCCCAGACTCCCTCTATGAGGAGATGAGCTGTTTTCTAAATTTAATAAATAAAATAAAAACAGTATAACTGAATGATCTTTATGTCATTTCAACAAATTACTGGTAATTTTATTATCAGTTTTGTTTTAATAGGAAAACTCTGGGAGACTTTCAAATATATTTTAGTATCTGTGACAATCCTTAAAGTCAATTTAAATTTCCCTAGTGCGATGGGTAACGGGTTCATGTCTCGTTACCCAAAGGAAAAAAAAAATTTAACCCAATTTTTGGTCATTTGCCCAAATTTGAGAAGAACTGCTCTAAAGCATACCAAAGAGCTTCATTTATGCATTTAACAGCATATTATTATCATTCAACAGAGAAAAAGTCAGATTTGAGAAAGATTCGGGCTAATTTTTCGGCAACAGAAGAATGCATCCAGTTTGGAAATTAAACCTGTCAGATCAGCATGGACCTCTCCTTCATTATGTTACCGTTTTATCTGTCGATACTGTCACAAAACATATTTAGTAACTTCCAAGGTTGCTATAGAAACAGTCGAGGGAATCAGTGCGAATAACCAAAATGGTTATCCCTCTTCCCCCTCCTTTGTCCCTGTTGTTTCAAAGGGCGAAAGAGTGAACGAGAGAGGCGCTTGCTGCCCTGCCTTCAGAGAATCCCCTTTGCATGAGGGGTCAGTGTGGGGATTCAGACGCTCATGCAAGGCTCTGCCTGGGGGAAGTTTCATTCATTTCAGCAGAGAGACCTCATCTGCTTCGGTTCCCTCATCTTAGAGACAGGACCCCTTAGCAGTGGTTTTCTACAAAAGAGCAAATGGCTAGAAGGCAAGACTTGGCCACAGAACGAGCTTACCGTGTGTGAGTCACTATATCGGTCAGAGCACCACCTTCCAGAAACTCCATCACAACCCAGAGCTCGTCTCCCACCAGGTAACTGTTGTACATGTCGACCACATTTTCATGGTGATAATCTCTCATGATGACAACCTGGAAGAAGAGCAAAGGCTGACAGTGCAACATAGTCCAGGGGGTTTCTCTACTTTCCCTGCTCATTTGCGCCAAATGGGAGAGAATGTTCAATCCTGTCATTCATGTTTGGATGCTAATTCTCAGTAGAATAATGTTGAATACAGACTGGCTAGAAATGAGAGTCTGGGGTGAAAAGGAGCTTAGGTAGAATTGTTGCTGGATCCTTCCCTTTCTTCATAAATAGAAATGAAGAAAAAAAATTGGTGCAGGGGTTCTCCTATATATACCAGGTGTGTAAAACCGGAATTTAGGACAGGCATGACCACTCGTGCAGGAAAAAGGAAAACAGCCTTGTCAACAGCTATGGATGATAAAAGGATCTTGACATCTGTTGACCAAATGACCAGCAGTAGCTTGCTGCACCTGATCCTGTTGCATTTGAACAAACAGGCTTTGGGGAAAAGGTTGGCTTACACTGGTCTTTGGAAGTGCACAGCACTATTTTTGCTGAATCAGATGATCTTATCTAAGCAACACACTACAAGCATGATCATCCTGCGGTCTGATGCCATCAGTGGTCTTCTGTTAATCCTGTCGTGCACGTGTGCATTTGGAAGAGAAGTTCAGAGGAAGGATGCTGCTCAGGGCCCAGCAAACTATTCACCTGCAAAAGGTCCCACTGAGGCACAGATATCTTGGGCATCTTTCAGGTAGGTCTGAAACCCTGGGGAGTTCAGACCAGCAGTTCACCAATGATGACCTCACCAAGCAGTTCACCGCATATGACCTCTCCAAGGGAACACACTGGAGATTTCCGTGGAGGGAAATGACACAGCCGTTGCAAGCTTTTAGCTCTGAAAATGGCAGCTACAACCTAAGCCAGATTTATGCGTTAAGAGGCATCAGGGTTGGGCAGATCTTTGAGGGAGTGTTTTGTGTCATCAAACAGCTGATGCCAACTAAAGTTTGAATCCCAAATTTAATTCTGTTTTTTAAAAAATTAATGTAAATGATGGTCAGTTGTAATTACATTTTGTCCAGTTTGGACATCATGCAAACTGTTGTTACTTTCAGCCAGAAACAAGAAGGGAACCCAGGCATATTTCAGAAGGAGGATGTATTCCATACTTAGAACTAGCAAAATTATGTTCATTGGCATATTCCAAGCTCCAAATAGCCATTTCAAGTGTTCCAACAATGTTGTCCCTACCTCAGAAAAAAAAAGTACAAAGAAACAAAGCCTCTTTTGAATGTTCCAAGTCACATAAATGGCATGTGGCTGACTGGCGCAGCTCCTTTTCAAATTCTTCCCATTTTTAAAAACATGTTCTGCTGCTGCTACTGCAGGCACCGCATTCATTTTTTGAATATTGCTGTCTGAGAAACTGCCAAATGCAGACTTGCCTTTATGCATTAGAAAGAAAAAAGTCGCAACCTTGTGACCGTATTATCGGTGTTAGATTGTTCATGGGTTGTATTTGAAACACTTCCTCTCTTTCTCTCCATTCAGAAGACTCTATAGAACTGATGCTATTGTTGTGCTATTGGATTGTTATGAATGGTACTGACAACTGCTTTTTATGAACTCTTTGTAAAAGCTGTAGTTGTATCTATATCTGATTCTTTATCCGTTTTGAAAAGCTGGGCCTAAATTTGTACAATAACAAATCACATATTCCAGTTGGCCAAACCCAAGACATGTTGATTTCTATATATGTGATCATCCTTTCCTTCCAGCCCCACAGTATAATGTTTGCTCTGGTATTGTGTGAAGATAAAATATCCTGGATAGTATTAATTAGTGTTCACGTTTATTCTTCTCTGCTCAGCCAACAGGAAAAACAAAAACGAAGCAGAGTAATTACTGTTCTAGAAATCCTAAACATTCAGATGCCTGGTAAAACTATGGTGAGAAATGAAACGCTACCCATATCTGAGCAGAAACTGATACTTTAACTTATTTGACTTATTTCATTAATTTAAAACAATCTCATAAATCTGATCAATTCTTCTCTATCAAATAAGATTTTATTCTGCCACACAGAGAATTTCCCTTTGAAGGCAAGTTGTGCGACTTCTCATTTTAAACTATATTTATCAAGGTCATAAATTTGCTCTAGATATTAGAAGAAATGGATGGTGTCTGCTCAGAAAGTGAGGCTCAATTCCAAACAAGATAAATATATAACTTTATTTAGACTTTTAATGTATCTTAAGTGAGAATATGTCTATCTTCTAGGATATTTGAACATCTCAAATTTTATTTTATGACTCTTTTTCAAAACAAATAACACGATTCTTCCCATTTTATTCTCACAGGGTTTACCCAAATCAGAAATATTTTGTTACCAGAATTAAAAGTAAGCTGCTGACCTCACTCTTCATCATGTAGGAAATTTGACCAGATGATCTGCTGAATTTTAGTTTAATACTAATTGTGGGCCAATGTTGTGAATTGAACCTGAAAGTAGTAGATTGGTTTAAAGATGCTGGCTTCCAAAATTTCTTTTTCTCCAGTTTCCCACACCTGCCACCAACAACAGTTTATTTTTCTGCTAGCAACTTACATCTTCTAGAGCGCAGGTCGGCAACCTGCGGCTCCGGAGCCGCATGCGGCTCTTTGAGCCTTCCCCTGTGGCTCCCAGCCTCCTCTGCCTTTGCAGAGAGAGACAGAGACAAAGAGAGGCAATTGCTCTCTCTCTCTCTCTCTCTCTGTGTGTGTGTGTGTGTGTGTGTTTTGTGTGTGTGTGTGTGTGTGTGTGTGTGTGTGTGTGTGTATGTGTAAAAGAGAGTGCACTCACATTGTTCTCCGAGGAGCTGAAAAGCTTTCTGGGCGGAGCTCCTCCCTTTGCTGCGTCTCTGCAGGAAGCAGGAAGGGCAGGAGAGAGCTAGCTAGCCCAGCTAGGCTGACTCAGGAATTCTGGGAGTTGAAGTCCATGAGTCATAAAAGAGACGAGGTTGCCTACCCCGGAGGTTGTTGGACAACAGCTTGAAGCTTGCCAGGTGAGCAGCAGATAGGAGGGGGGGAGAAAGAGAGAGAGAGAAAGAGAGAGAGAGGGAGAGAGAGAGAGTGGGGGAAGAGGAGTGGCAGACCAAGGGCAGATAGAGAGGGAGGGAGAGAGACACAGAGAGACCCTTTTGACATCTAAAATGAAGATAACACTGCATATATCCTTTTTTTACCTATGTGTGTATGTAATTTTATTCTCTTAAAGCATTCTCTCGGTGATCATTGTTTTAATAGTATGGATATTCCCAAGAGTCATATTTTTACTTTTATTTTTAATGTGTGTGTGTGTGTGTGTGTGTGTACACAACACTCTCTCTCTCTCTCTCTCTCTCTCTCTCACACACACACACACACACCTATAATAAAGATAAAAAAGGATATATGCAGTGTTATCTTCATTTTAGATATCAAAAGGGTTTTGCGGCTCCCGGTGTTTTGTTTTTGGTGAGAAACGGGTTCAAGTGGCTCTTTGAGTGTTTTGGGTTGCCTACCCCTGTTCTAGAGTCATACTGTCATTGTGCTAACAGTAAGGAGGGCAGCTTTTATACTGCATCAGTGATGGCTGGGTGATGCTATAAGATGCTTTATGTCATTGGTGGGCGAAAAGGCCCAGAGTCTGCCTCACTCTGACCATATAAACTTGTTCCCTGTTCCCTAAAACTTTGCAAGGAAAGTGAGGCTGAGAGACAATGACTGACCAGGGAATTCGGAAGCTGAGTGAAAAACAAAATCAAGTTTTCCTGGTTTATGGTTAACAGTCTAACCAGTATATGGCATTAACATCTCTGCACTGAGAGCCTTCAGATTAAGATATACAGGCAGTCTTCGACTTACGACCACAATTGAGCCCAAAATTTCTGTTGTTAAGTGAGACGTTTGTTAAGTGGGTTTTGTCCCATTTTACCTTTCTCGACACAGTCCTTAAGTCAATCACTACAGTAACCTGGTTGTTAAGTGAATCTGGCCTTCCCATTGACTTTGCTTATCAGAAGGTCACAAAAGGGATCACGTGAGTGTGGGACACAGCAACAGTCATAAATATGAACCAATTGCCAAGCATCTGAATTTTGATCAGGTGGCCATGGGGATGCTGCAAAGGTCGTCACTGTGAAAAATGGTCGTAAGAAAATTCCCACAGAGGAAGAGTTAATACATAAAATATTAGCATGTGCGGAAATGGACAGGCTCACAATGATATTAAAAGACAAATGTGGATCAGTTTATTATGAAACCTGGGATAAATTTTACCGCTGGAGAAATTTGAAGAGGACGGTCGGGATTAAAGATGAATGTTAAGATAGAAATACGTGTTATTTTAGTATTGTATATAAAACTTAGATGTATATGTAGAGATGAAGAATTGATTGTAAAAAGTGGGATAATCTGATAAGAATGTATATACTGGAATGTCACGTTAAATCCAATGTTTGTTTGTTTTTAACTGTATTATAAATAAAATTTGAAAAAAAAAATGAATTGTTCTAAGTCGAGGACTACCTGTACTGTAGGGAAATAAATTAAGGTCACGAAAGAATCTCCTTATGGTTCCAAAAGTGCCTACCTCATTGAAGAGCAATTCCCTCCTCTGCTGTTTCCTGAGATCCATTTTTTTCACCGCCACTTGCCTTCCCGTGTGCTTCTCGGTGGCGATGCAAACGATGCCGGTGGAGCCTTCCCCGATCTTGATAAAGTTGTCCAGGTATTCCCGTGGATCCCCTGGGCTCACCACCAGTTGCAAAGCTGCTCGGAACTGCTCGTGCGAGACCCGTGAGGGTTGTTGATCTGAGGTGGAACCCCAGCTCGGCGGAGGGTAAGAACTTGAAGTGATGCTGGGGGAGCTTGGGTAAGAAGCTGTGGAAGTATAATGTGAGCTGGGCTGCAGAGAAGGCTGGTGGTTAAAGTGAGAGAATTTGTGATAGAGAACTGAGTACTGATAACCACTACCTGAATAGGTGGCTTTGCACTGACTCTGAGGTAGCTTTGTTGGGCCTCGTGGATATGTGTCTGATCCAGAAAGGGGTGGACTTACTACTATCTGTGCTCGATCATAATCCAGCTGTGGAAAAAGGCACATCAAAGAGTTAACGTTGTTTTCGGTACAACCGTTTGTTCCTGAACTAACGAGGGATGCAAACATTTGCTCTTTTTAACTTTCGTCTCCAGGTGGGTCGCCATCAGACTGTCTTACTAGTTGCTTAGACGTCTTTGGAAACCCACGTTCTAAAGGTATCTTGTTCAATTAGTTCAATGTTGCCCCTTCATCAAAGGCCTACTTGTTGTCTTCTCAAGCAGGGCAGAAGACATTGATCCAAGGGTAGGAGAGAAGCAACCGACACCCCCCCCCCAGAACTGGCTTTCAAAGCATGGATCTAAAACTTCTGGTGGCCCAAACTGGGCAGCCTACAAGCAATCACCTTTTAGGAACAGGGTATCATGGCCCACTAATTTGTTACATTGAACCAATGGTTTGATTGAAAAAGATTCCAGTTCTAAATCCAGTCTTTCTAATCTAATCAATGGGATAGTGTTTAACAGGAAGAAAATCCCTAGCCTCAATCTTTGGAGAGCTGCTGACAGAGTAGACAGCTTTGATCTGATTTTCAACAGAGCTGATTCATGTGGAAGTCCTGGCTGGTTCCTTTTCAAGATGTATAACCTCAGACTCCAGTCAAGTCAAAGAGACTTTCTAACCAGAGCAGAAGATAACTGCTATGGCAGACTCAAAGAAGGGAATAAGAGGCAGGATTAAATATCTATGGAGTCACTATCCAGGCAAAAACCTTTTTTTGAGTTTAAATGTAATGACACAGTCATGAAATGCTTAGATTTCATTGTATGAAATACATTCTTAGCTTTAAAACAACCTGCGACCCCTTTGTCTCCAGTTTTGCTTGTTGATGAAGCCCTTTAAGTTCATGTTTACAAATTCCAGCAGGAAAATTCAGATTTGGGGTAGCCTTTTTTACTTCCCCCTTCCTGAAGATGCTACTGACACTAAGTGTCCTTAGCCTCTTTAGGTTCTGCTAAACTATGACACCCATCCCGACTTGATAAGTAGCAACAAAGACAGACAGACACATAGCATCACTAATGATCCAAAACATTTTCTGTATGTTTCTGAATTTGGGTAATAAATGGCATCACTGGGTTTCAGTAACCTGGGAGGATGAGCTCCAGAGGCCTCATGACCTTGGTATCAGGGTAACATGAGTTGCCTACTGGTCTCTTCCACAGGTGGTTTTTGGAATACAGGTCCCACCCAATTGCAAGGTATTCTGCAGAGACGAGGGTACAGGGTCTGTCAAATGGACTTGACTTGGGTTTCAATTCTCTTTTCTGTAGGCACAATGTTGAAAACATCGCCATAGATCAGGTTGGGGCAACCCAAACAGGGCCACAGATGGTTCCTCTCTTTCATTTATTTATATAAAAATATGTGCACCACCTATTTCGTAGGCTTCAAGGTAGCTTACAACATTACAGAAAACAACATAGAAATGTCCATGAAAATAAATATGGAGGGTATCCCAAATTAAAAACCAAAGTTAAGGCAGCTCCTGTCATCATTAGAATTGGTACACTTGCTGAAATAGTGTAAGAGTGCTTTTGTAAAGGGTGAGCAGTTAAGAGTATCATATACTTCCAAGGGCAAGATGTTGCAAAGGGTGGAGACAGTACTAAAGAAGTATCAGCAGGCTACTGACTCCTTCACCACTTCTCCACCACCAATTCTCAGCATCCCCTTGTTGAAGAGATGGAAAAATTTGGATTGGGAGAAAAGATCCCACAAATGTCTGGAAACCCAGCCCGAATCGAAGGCTTTATAGGTGATGTGAAACAGCACTTTGAATTGAACCTGGAAGCAAATTGCCAGCCAAGTCAGTGACCACTACTTTGGATAACCCTTCCAAATCTTCTACCATTGGTTAGCAAGTAGGCCACCATATTTTGGAACACTTTTAACTTCAAAGTATAGAATGTCGCAGTGGTCTTTCTTTAAAGTGATGAAGGCATGGATTATGATCTATAGGGCATCCTGGTCCCAAAAATTCCACAACCGGTGTACAAAGCTAGGTAAAGGTCTTGAGGCTGTGGCCAATATCTTCTACTATAAAAAAAGCCACAAGTCCAGTACTGCCCCGTGGATAGGTGGTCATGTAGCTATAGATCAGGTATTGTTTCTTCTGCATTGTTAAAGGCCAATCGCTTTCAGCCCACTCACCTTACAAAATTGCTTGGGGAAAAGAGGGAGCATTATGTATGCTGTCTTCAGTTGTGCAAAAATAGACAGGCACATCCTGCTATGATACCTTTTTAACACCATGAAACACAACATTTGCATATCCTATGTCCTTGGGAAAGACTCGGTAAGATGAAAAAAAATCCAAATCCAGTTTGAACATCTGGCTGACCATAATAATACAGGTAGTACTCAGGTTACAATCATTTGTTCAGTGACTTTCAAAGTTACAACTCTGTTGAATAAGTGGTACTTATGACTGGTCCACTGAGTTTTGGCCAATGTAGCATCCCCCCCAGTCACTGAACTGCAATCTGGCTGCTTGGTACCTGGCTTGCAATACCTTGCAGTGAGCTGCAGTCATGTGATCACAATTTCCAATGTTCCCTGCTAGTTTCACACTACCAAAGTCAATGGGGAAGCCAGCAGGAAGTTGGAGGTTGCAATCACATAAGGTTCTTAATAACAGCAACTGGGATTGCCAGAATTGCCACTGTACATTACATGGTCACATGATGTGATGCTTTATGACCGTATTGCTTAGTGATGGAAATTCTGGTCCCAATTACTGTCATGCGAGAACTATCTATAATAATAATAATAGAGCTTTGGGAAGGACCTTTATAGGCGATAGAACTGCCAAGTCTGGTCAAATATCTGGGTGACTATGATGAACTATCATAATGCTACAATAAGCAGAAACTTTCAAACCTATTTTGTATGCTTTAAAGGACTGAGAGATATCTGGCTGGTCACTTTTAACATGTGAATTCTAGCTTAGAAAAGAACTGTCTGATCCAGCTGGGCTGCTCTTACAGCTGTCACAGTTGGAGCAGAGCAGCAGTTGCCATGCCTGAGGCAGCCTGAAGACAAATTAAGACAGGGCTCTATGCAATGTATACCTCTAATATATACCCTGTTTTCTTCCATGTCAGGTCACATAGATGTCAGTTTCTTGCTAAGGGGATAGGAGATTGGCTGTGGTCTGAGGTATCCAAACAATTGAGTAGTGGAGGTGGTTGTTCTCCCAACTGTTTGTCCACTGTGGGTACCTAGGTCTTACAGCAAAGCTATCCGTATACAATGCTACAAAGGGTTTTGTTTATCTGCTGGCTTGATGCTGATCAGGGTTGAGAGGGAATGATTTCCCGAAGGTCATCCAGCTGGCTTCTGTATGTAGGAAGACTGGAACTTCTCTTTCCCTGCTTCCAGTCCAGGACCTTAGCCACTGCACCAACCAGTTCAAACAAAAATCCGCCCTTGTCAGAAATAATTATCCTTAACCAAAGGATAATTGACTTCTAAACCTTGAGTTCTCTTGAATTTCCATCATCCTTGGTTTAATTTTGGAAGAGGAGAGGAGATTAAGAAGAATTATGAAAAAACCTAACAGGATCGTATAGAATACCCACAAAACAAAAAACAGAACAAGTTATCTTTTTTTTAAAAAAAAAAAAATCCCACTTTCCCAGCTATTAGTATACTAGTGTGCAGGAACGTGCACCTGCGTTTTCCTGTCAGTACCGATTCCTGGTGACTGCCTGTTTTAGTCCTTGCAGGGTTTTTTCCCCTATAATATGCTAATATTTATGACAATATTTAATTAACCACTGGTGACAAAACCAAAACCACAGTGCACTGGGATCCGGCTTCAGTAGCATTCAGAGAATTGAACCAATAGATGAAAGAGAGCTGTACTAATGGATCATACTCCTAATGGTGGTAGAAAAACTCAGATTCAGTGCTGTCACTTAATGCTAGTTGCTTGCAGACAAAAGCTAGGGTGCAGTATTAGCTACTATGGAAGGAGAATGGTGAACCACATGACTCTTTGGTGAAATGCAGCAAGACTGTACAAAGGATCCAGAGGAGAATGAATTGCATTTTTTTTCTTCCTAGCTTTTTTGGGTCATCTGAATGTGGATCCATTGGTTGTGACAGGAGTTAACTGACCATCTTGTCATCTGAGCCTGATGTCGTGGACTAAAAAAGAATAACTGTCCCAAAGTCAGTCAGATGGTGGGGGTAGAATTCACAGTTTCCTAGTTTCTAGCCTGAAGCCTTAATCACTAGACCAGGGGTAGGCAACCTTGGCTCTTTTATGACTCGTGGACTTCAACTCCCAGAACTCAGGAATTCTGGGAGTTGAAGTCCACGAGTCATAAAAGGGCCAAGGTTGCCTACCCCTGCACTAGACCAAACTGGCTCTCAAAACTGAATCTCTAGTACGTCACTGAAATCCGCGCAATATAATATGTTCTTTCAATTTGAATATTAATAAATTATATTAAAGAATTTCTTTAATCTAGGAAAGCATGAATTATATTTTTCAACAATGGATTTACAGCTTAATAAATGTTATCTGGTGTCACAAATACATTTTCCCATGGATCTATGTATTTGCCTTTATAGGTAGTCCTCGACTTACGACCACAATTGACCCCAACATTTCTGTTGCTAAGTGAAACATTGGTTAAGTGAGTTTGCCCCATTTTATGACCTTTCTTGCCACCGTCCTTAAGTGAATCACTGTAGCTATTAAAATAGTCAAATGGTTGTTAAGTGAATCTGGCTTCCCCCTTGACTTTGCTTGCAAGGTCGCAAAAGGGAATCACATGACCCCCAGGATCCTTCAACTGTCATAAATATGAGTCGGTTGCCAAGCGTCTGAATTTTGATCACGGGATGCTAAAACAGTTGTAAGTGCGAAAACTGGTCATAAGTCACTTTTTTCAGTGCCGTTGTAATTTTGAATGATCACTAAATGAACTGTTGTAAGTTGAGAACTACTTGTACTGAGTTTGAGTACTGAACCATTTAGTTCCACGTCTCCAGTTTTATTATAACTGATTTTTTTAGTGTCTAAGCCAGTGATGGTGAACCTTTTAGAGACTGAGTGCCCAAACTGCAACCCAAAACCCACTTATGCATTGTCGAGTGCTGGGTGGATGTGGCCCATTGGCTGGGTGTGGCCCATTGGGTGGGCGTGGCCCATTGGGTGGCTGTGGCTGTGGTGGTAATGGCAGACTGGATGGGACAAAAAGTTCAATCAATCAATTCCAACTTTACAAGATTTTCTTTTTCCTGTGAGAAGTTGAAATTGACTGATTGAACCTTTTTTTTTTTTTTTTTTGCACATGGCAGTGGAGGCCTAAAGTGAAAAGGTTTTATAAAACCCAGCTGAAGGCCTAGGACTGGGGCGACGGCACGCGTGCCCACAGAGAGGGCTCTGAGTGCCACCTCTGGCACCTGTGCCATAGGTTCGCCACCACTGGTCTAAGCCAATCCTTCTCTCATCGACCTTTTATCGAATAGTACCAAAAAGTGGCTTTGACATGGATCCAGGATTCTGCACAAGCCACTTTTCCTGGAGTTTCACAATATTTTTAAAGTTAGGCATCTGAATCGATTGCTCTAGCATTGAGCAATAAGTAAAAGGCTTAAAATACGGGCCCAAACTGCAAGAGATTACCTCACGTAAAGAAGATGAAAACTGGAGTGATATATAACTGGAAGAAGTCAAAATCAAAAGAAATCAGATCTCAGAGATGCTAACGTAAAGGGAGGTAGGGTTAGTTGTTCCTGACAGACAGCTTGGAATCAGCAAAGAAAATCAGAATTGGGGACCTCCAGCGAGACATGAGTATCTGTCTGAAAGAATACAAAGGGAAGAAATGGAAGTAATATCTCAATAATGTTAGGAAATATGTGAAAAAACTAGAGAAGTTTACTCTGGGGAGCGATGGCAAGAAGAAGAAAAAAGGAAAAGCTTACACTTAAATTGGACAGCAGAGGGAGGGAGGGAGGGACAGAGAGAGAGAGAGAGAGAGAGAGAGAGAGAGAGAGAGAGAGAGAGAGAGAGAGAGAGGGAGGGAGGGAGGGAGAGAGCAAACAAGAGACCAAGCTTCAAGTGAAAAAGAAAGACTACTTATGAGTACAATAAAAAGTAAAACACGAGGCTTTTCACCCTGCAGCTACCAGAGTTAGGGTTAGCTTTGAGAGCATGAAGGATTCAGGAATATTGGCCACTTGGCCTACGTGAAGTAAGGAAGAGCATCAGCAATGAGGGAAATTGCACAATAGATTTGACTGGAGAAGATCCCATGAAGAGTCAGGAGCTAAGCTGGGCACAGAAGTTCCAACCAGAAGGGATTAAGCATCCAGGGAAAGAATAAAATGGCTACATGAGACTTTTGCAGAGACTGCTGTGGACATTTTTTGCAAGGAAGGGGAGGAGAGTTGGACTGTTTACACATGTCCTGTTCTTCTGAAATGTTCTGTGCAGTACTTTGAAGGGGATTGTTGTGGGCAAATTGCTATCTGGGCAGGTCTGTCTGTGGAGCATAAGGAGATTTATCTCATGGAGTTCAACAGCTTTCCTATTTCTTGTACCTACATGATACTGTCTGTATATTTGGATTGGTGTTGTTTCCTAAGGCAGAGGTAGGCAACCTTGGGTTTTTTATGACTTGTGGACTTCAACTCCCAGAATTCCTGAGCCAACCATGCTGAGGGGAAAGGGAGAGTTTCCAAGCTGAGCCATGCTGGCTCAGGAATTCTGGGAGTTGAAGTCCACAAGTCATAAAAGAGCCAAGGTTGCCTACCCCTGGCCTAAGGCAAGTGGTAAAGTTGTTTTTGTTTGTTTAGAACCACGGCTTAAATATTTTTTTCTTAGTGGATGACTAGGAGGGAGTCTTATGTTGTTTATAGCAGACCCCACCTCGACCCCAGAGATCTGGCAATAGGTTTCGTTTAAAGTGAAAGTCATCGGAATTAGAGGTTTCTGCTTGGAAGATCTCTGAGAGAGCCATTTATCAAACCTTTGCAGTTGCTGGGTTAAATACAGTAGGAGCCATATTTATTTGCAGATGGATTTTAAAAAAATCTTTAATTGGTTAATAATATTACTAGTCCTAATGTTAGCTTAGTAATACCTTAATATCACTTGATAAATATACAGTAGATTGCCATATAAATCAGTGAAGGTAATCACAAATGACACTTTTTACTGATAACTAACTCTGAAATTAATTTATATATCCCCAAAGTATCTGCAAAAAAAATACAATACGGGAATAGAAAGTAGAAGCTCACCATCTCCGGTTCTTAGAAAGGTATAAAATAAGATGCTGCCATTTCCTAAATGATCTTCTAAAACGATTACCCAGTTAATTTTAAAATTCCCAAATTGATTCTTTCTAATCTACATCAGAATCATTCTTGGGAGAAAAAAAAATATGAGTCATACTCTTCAAAGCAAGCATCAGAGCAATATTTACACAGTTTTTAATCCAATTTGCTTCTGAACTTTCAGAATTCAGTAAACAGCAGTCTTTATGTCTCTTCGCCCCCCCTTTTTTAAGAAGTCTTGTCTCATTTTTTATCTGCTAATACTTGACATTCTCAAATATGTACCTATGTAGATGATTGATTTAAAAAAAAAAGAAAGCAGGGGAAAAAAGAATAATAAGCCTTTTCTGAAAAGAGCAATTTTCAGCACTGTGCTGAGGCAAGCGAGCTCATAATAACTCCACGGTGGGTGGGAGTTTAGAAACAGACTCATGATGTGGCACAATTACAAATAATTATAGCAGCGAATTTATTTAATCAATCAATTTCAGTGGTAAAGCACGGGGCAGGGGTGGACAAAGCAGAAGCTCCATTCAGCGTTTAGTTACTAGTTTCACTGCTGGCTGCCAGCCAGAAGTCCTCTGATCCATGTTAGTTAAATGCACATTAATCTGAATTTGGCAGTGTAATCAAGGACCCAACTGAACTGTGAAATTGAATTCTGCAGTGGAACTTCATTTGACCATTTTATGCTAAGGCTGTAGGGAGGAGCGATGGGGGAAGCCTGCTGCAGCATCAATTTATCTCCGTAGGCTGCTGCACAGTGAGGGAACAACTGAATTCTATCCAGCACAGGAAGAGAGATGCACAGCAAGAATCAGATCTGTTTAACCACCTCTGGAGATTCCTTCACTGGCCCTTCTTCTTCTTCTTCTTTTTTTTAACTCTTGGGAAGTTTTGACGAGAAAAAGGATTTCCCTGGCTCTTGGAAGCTGTGCTGAAGGCTAAAACCAATGAGTGTGTTGGTCAGTTTATTTTAAAGACCGCTCCTTCATTAGTTCCAAAACAAATACGTCAATTATCCTCTAACTATATCTTGGAGCATCGAATTTCTGAGGCATAAATAAATTGGGAGTGAACAACAGATGCATATGATAATTGTATGACAATTCAACCTCCTAGGAAGAGCTCAGAATATTTTGTGAAAGGATAATAATAAAGAGAATATAAGACAGGCCAAGAATTTTATCTGGACTGGAGAAAATGAAGCTGACTACCAGTGGCAGTGAAATCTCAATGGCTGTTCTGCTGAAACCCCTTCAGAACAATATTCCAACTCTACATTTCCAAACGTCAGAATGTCTTGGTTGCATAAATGTTTATTTACACTGCCTTTTTGATCCCATATTTCGTCACCATCACTGAAAAGTAAGCAATGTCAGTTTGCTTGCATCATTCTGCTCTGGGTTGGAGGAAATACTACAATAAGGTATTTTTTTTTTTTAAAACAAAGCTCCAAGTTTGAGGCATCAAAATAGATTACCTAGGCATTACTTTCCAAACTATTCTCTGTGACCATACCTGGAAATCTGGAAGCTACAAAATGAAGAAAATAAATTCCTGAACCTGCCTTGCATAGTCCTGACCAAATATGATGGAATCTATACTTACATATATCACACAGCAAGACACTACAACTTTTGTTGCAGTGAGAAAGGAGAGCTTATCAAAAGGAAGTTCTATATTTATGCTGTGGCTTCTGCAGGATTGCTGTGTCATGTCATTTTGGACTAAAGCTTCAGATGCTATTACAATATTTTTCTTTTGCAGTGATTTATACATTTTTTTGGAGGAAATAAAGCAGTTGTCTGCTTTTTTCTAACCTTGCTCCTGGCATTATATGCAGTTCTGCATCTTCCTCAAGTAAGCTTTTTTTTTTTAATTAATGGTTGTGCAACTTGAGAAAACTATAATATAGGAAATAGTCTGGATTGTATTCCTTCTGCTTCCTCTGTAAAAGTCTTAACTCTTGGATCATGATATAGACCAGTGTTTCTGAACCTTGACAATTTTAAGGCATGTGGACTTCAACTCCCAGAATTCCACAGCCAGCAGTGGAATTCTGGGAGTTGAAGTCCACATGCCTTAAAATTGTCAAGGTTGAGAAACACTGATATAGTCTGATCAGGTCAATCCCTCTGCCCATTAGTGATCTGACATGTAGTTTAAAAATATCAGAATTATTTTGCATGAAAGTCTGCAGGAGAAAATAAAAAGCTGCTGCTAAAATACTCTCATTCATATATTCTACACATATGCTGTTTCCTGTACTGTATGCAGTGAGAAAACTGTAAACAACCTAACAAGGTCCAGGCACAGATATCTGTAACACTGCAAAGTCAATAACATGCACTATATTTATTGAACTGATATCCCATTGAGAGTGATGAGATTGTGACAAGAAAGAAATCAGACAAACACATACAATTATATTACCTTTCAAAGTATAAAATATAAATAGAGATCGATGAAACTACCCTAAGGAAAAGATACGAAAAGTGAAAAAGAATCACTTCCTCAAATCCAGGTCAATGAAGCAGATTAAATTCTGACAAGACATCCATCAAAGTCACAGCGGTGAGACAGAACATGCTGCTGCAGAAGCAGCTGTAAGGCTTGGTGTAACAGGAGCTCAAATGCATCTGCTATTGTCTTTGGCATAGTCGCAATTCTACATAAGCTGGCCTCAAAGTAAGTCTCATTGAATTCAGTAGCACGTTCTTGTGAATAGAGGTGTACAGACTGGCTCTATTTAGCTGCTAAGCGATGGCTGTGTCCCTGGTACTTGAATAATTCAGGGTTTTTTGGATAGGTAGGGAAAAATATGGATAGGAAAGCAGCAAGAAAACCAACACATTAAAAGACCTCAAAGGAATAGGATGTGGGAGATACCCGCAAAGGAACATGAGCCGTGGCAGATCCTGACACAAATGAAGGCACTCACTGAGAAATTTAACCAGTATAAATTACATTTCCTTACCCTGGACTGAAAAATGGACAATCGATGTCAACTCCACTCAGAGCTGACGCGTTCAATTAAACAAAATTAACTGCTGTTTTATTCCTCCATATTGGGTTCACACAACTTCCACTGTGGCTTGAAAGAAAAGAAGGAGCGTGTTCTTTTTGATATGCTGTTCTGCCTATGATAAAACATATATATGTCTCTATACTGTACTTCGTTGCAGGCTCAGCTGAAACATGAACCCGACTTAAAACAACTCAAAAAAACTCTTATACTCTGTACAAGGCATAACAAAGATCTGGGATTTGCTGCCCGATGATGTGGGACTTGCTGTGGGCTTAGACAGCTTTAAAAAGGAATTAGTCAAATGCCTCAAAAGTGAATGTGTCTGGTGCTATCAGGAGATTAGCCATGGCAGCCAGATGTATGGGTTGAGTTTTGACAAGAAAGTACTTCCCTCCAATTCCAATCAGAAAAGTAAATTTGTGCTCTTATTATGCATTTTCTGAAGGTATAAGTGTAGTCATATTGGAAACAGGTTGGCAACTGTATCATAGTTGCGCCATATAGGACTGCAGGCCATAGGTAGTGACTGACCAAATATTTTAGAAACAATTCCGCAGAGCCCTCCAAAATGTTTCCACCAAACACATTTTTTGTGAGATGGAAGGGGAAATTATTAGACATAAAGGAGTGGGGGTTAAATGCCTTAACTGTATTTAATTTTGGAGTCTAGTTCTGGCACAACAGAGTTAATGTAGCCTTTGACTTGAAAACAGTTAACCGACTCTAGACTGTGTGGATTTTTGCTCTGAAGGTGAGGTTCCTTTTATTATTTTTTTGGGCGGTGGTATCAGGTCACAATGTCCTAGACCAGACATGTCAAACTCATGATGTCACGTGACGTCATGCAACATATCAGAACAGTTTTGCCATTGCCGGCAATGGGGTGGGCGCGGCTTCCGGATGACGCATCCGGCCCGTGGGCCGGCAGTTTGACACCCCTGCCCTAGACGGAATCAGATAAATCAACTCTTGCTCTGGAAAGATTCCACTGAGTTCAACAGTACTAACTCGAATGACATGAGATAACACAAAAAGCTTCTTCCATGGTTTTATCTACCTGGCTTATGGGGATCCAATGATAATTATATGATCAGGTATAGCCATCACCAGCAACCAAATGTTTGTGCTAGGAAGTAAGTATTCATTGTGCATGGTTTAACATTTATTCTGTCAAATTGCTGTGCCTGTTCTAGTATTTTATGAGAATTAGGTTCAAAACAGAAAACTGTTTTGATGATGATGATCTATTGGAAAATGTAGGGGTAGATTTATTGATGAGGGGTGTAGAATTGTTGAATCTTTTTGGGAAGGAGAAATCCAAAATGAGTAGGACAAGTAAACCTTAACTAATGAGCTGAAGAAGTACAGGACTTGTCTGCTGTTTAATAGCATACAAAATATCATCACCAGCTTAATTTCATTTCAACCTTCATTCATGGCTCATGCCTGCGTACATCTTTGTGTGCGAGTAGAAGCCTAACCAAAGATTGTCAAACAAGGCTGATTCAGAAGCAGGTACTTAATAAAATGATATCCCAATATGAGATTTATCTGGGAAAAAGATTGTGCCCTGAAGCCTTCCTCTTCTTCTTTGTTGAACAATGCCTCATAAAAAGCAGGATGTTTACCATATGTAGCTTCTACAAGCTAAACTAAACAATTCAGCCTATTTAGCTATGGTAGTTGAGAACTTACTATAACAAGGGATGTTATGGGAATCAGGTAGTTTTGCATTTATAATTCCCCTAAATTACTCACCTTCTTTCTGATTTTATCCAGATTATTTTCTGCCGAGAAAATTATTTTAGGTATGATTGCTTGGGTAAATGCTTCCATGAATTAAATATGAGGCGAACAAGAGAAGTAGTCACCAGTTGAACATTTCAACTCTTTACGAAACATATATTATGTATTATCTGCATCTTAAACCTCATCCAAACATAAACTAAGGTACACAACTAAGCCTGCAGCAATCTGAAAACAAGGTAGCTTAAAAAGCATGCATCCCTCATGTACATATTAACATGTATGATTGATACCAAAATACAAGGACAGTTGAGGTGCCCATATTAACCCACAAAGAAGAAATATGAGAAAATTCCTAGAAATGGACTAGTTCCTTCCATTTCTATTGACCTTAAGACAATCTTCATCTAGATTTATCTACTTAGTGCTAATATTAATCTTATTTGACTTCTGTCCCATATTTAGAAGAAGCAGAAATATTGCATTATGTCACAATGACAAAGATTTAAAATGAGAAAACCTTCATGCTAATTCATGTCAATTTTCTGGAGCATAAACCCCTCTTTAGAACTGAGGCATGGAGACATTACTAAAGGGAAACAGAGTGTTTAAATTCTGAAATGATAGTAAGGTTAAAAATGTGGACCCGTACAAATTTACCTTTGAAATGCCTGCTGTTGTTTCCGACAATCGAGGGTAGGTGTAGGAACTATATGAATACCCTTGCTGATTGGACTTAAAAGCACTTGCTCCATAGGGCATGATTGGCTCTTGAAGGCCAGACCCTGACCTTGACCTTTGCCTCATGGCTGGTTGAGGACTTGCCTGGTTCACATAGGATGATTTCGGTCTTTTGTCGTAATCATCCTTGGACCACTCGCTGTCACTGTATTCTAGTCCTTCTCTGGAGTATTGACTGTGAAGAGAAGTTCTAGAGAGAGCATAATGAAAAGGCTCTTTATAATCCAGAGAAGAGTGACTAGGTACCCTCCGATATTCCAGCTTCAGGCCACCATACTCATTCAGTTTACTTTTTGTTTCCAAGGGAGTGCGATAATCTGGTAGGAATCTAGAGATATCAGACTTCAGAGGCTTGGCTTCAGAAAAATACATCTCACTTGGCTTCAGCTTGGCCACGTGTCCATTTTGTTTTGCAGCACAGCTCTCTTGGGAGTATCTGTCTGCTTCTTCCCTACGAAGGCACCTGTCTCTGTATTTTTCAACAAAGAGATCAGTCCCTGTTTCTGACTCGCTGGAATACTGTGAATAGGTGACAAAGCCATTTTCTTGCTGGTGGATTTCTATATGGTTGGAGGATCTTAGGTGAGAAGTGGGAGGACTCTCCTTCCGAAGTGAGTTGGAACGAGTCACGGAGATATTGTCAAATTCTTCCAGCAAGCCATTGATTGAAGCATCCTTGCAAGGTTTATTTCCTCTGACGATGGTCTGGGAACAGAAGATAGCTTTTGATTAAAGGCTGCCTTTGATTTAATGCCGTAGCAATAAAACCATTCAGCAGTGTCATTTCAGCAATATTGCAAAGAACATCGGGACAGTCCACTTTTATCAGGTAGAAAATTTGGGGACAAAATGTCATTTCCCCCCCCCCCCCCCCAAGGTGCATCACTGCATACTCTTGCTAACTCTCTCCTCAACAATACTCTTACAAAAAAATTACCATTTGATGTTAGCCTAAGAATTTAACATTATTTCCTAGGATGCTGATAGAGAAGAAATCTATCTACTTCAGTGTTTCCCAAACTTGACAATTTTAAGGCATGAGGACTTCAACTCCCAGAATTCCACAGCCAGCTGGCTGTGGAATTCTGGGAGTTGAAGTCCACATGCCTTAAAATTGTCAAGATTGGGAAACACTGATCTACTTAATAGAACAGGTTGTGATTCACTTCAGCAGGTTGTTCTTTGGAAAGGAATAACTAAACAACTGGTATTTCGTGCTTCCATAAAAAGGTCACGGAAGGTACCACTATAACACGTGTGTTTGTAGAAGACAGAGAGAGAGAGAAAGAAAAGCCATATGATTTCTTTCTCTGCTCTGTACAACCATCATAAACTAGATTAAAACTTTCTTTAGACTTTGATCAAAACTTTCTTTTGACTTCATCAAGTAGAAGAATTTTAGTTTCTTAATGATCAGTGTGTAGACAGTATGCGGCTATAGGAAATTATCTTGGATTAAACATACAGTATATTTACTTAAGGCAGGCACCAGGAATCCATGATTTTCTAGATATTCTTGATTTCAACAGCTTTCTGCCCACTTTGCATACAGAAAAGTCAAGAATGATGGGACCAGGGATGTCTGCAGAGGAATTCAACAGTATCAAAATGGCAGGTGTGACCAGAGAATGAAAGCTTCATCCCTTTTTATGTGATGCATGACATCCACATTAGGGTTTTGATCGCAAGTCGTGTCCACCATACTGATGTTCTTGACTTTCCCTGTGGACACTCCTGGATGGAAGTTACCCTTTAATAATAATTAGAGCCACGTAGTTACTGCATATCTGACCCAAAATACCGATAATAAGACTTTTATCCAAGACCTCAGCTAATTGGCTAATTAGAGCAGCGATCTGATTCAGTATATTTATTTCTAAAATTTATTAGGTGCCCATGTTGTCACATGGTAACTCTGGATGGCTTTACAATATTAAAAATTAAAATTATATAAATTACTAGTAATATCTATCTATCTATCTATCTATCTATCTATCTATCTATCTATCTATCTATCTATCTAATCGACCTAGCCAAAAAGAGAGGGAGGGAATATGATGCAAGGAGAGGGTGAGATCTGTTGTTAATCAATCCATGATTCATATTAAGTTGTTCATGTGAAAGTGTTTATAATTAAACAGGATACCAGCCAACCATTCTTGGAGCAAGCAAACTTAAATGAACTTCATGGCTACCTTGACTTTCAGTAAGAATGGGGGTGATACAACAATGATCGTGTGGCTAGAATTTCCAACCTTCTAAGTTTTTTTTTCTTGGCAGTATACTTTTTCATTTTTATCTATTCAACCAGCTATTTTTTTTTTAGCAAATGCGAAATTAGCAATTTTTTTACTGAATTTCAGGAACATGATCTTGGAGCACGGACTTCAAAGGGATGTAGATAGTTTAATAGGGCATACGGACTGCAGATTACCTGTCCTGATATAAGATGAGCAATAGCTAATGCACAACACATAGTTTATTTTCCTGCAATCCAATTCCAGGCATAGCAGACTGAATTACTACTGAGTTGAATGGGATTTATTCCATAAGTGGCACTCAGAAAAGTAGTCTCAAAATCTTGACATATTTCACTGCATTTATAGTTTGAATAATAATCTCCTTAACATCAATCTCTTTCCCAGAAAGAATCTGCCTATCTAACCTAGATGACCATGAACCATCTGCTCATGGGGCCCACCTAGGAGGAGTTGTTCCTATACCATAGCTCCTCTCCTATGGAACAGCCTGCTTCCCTAAGCAAGAATGCATTCCCATGGTCCTCAGAAGATGGTAAACATCTTGTTCTTCTAGTAGGTTATGTATGCTTTGGGAAAGGTGCCTTTGAATCAGTCTTGACTCCTGGAAAATACCTGGACAACTACTCCCTACAATTTTCTGGACAACAGAAACTTTCCCCAAATGATTTGCCACTGCCTTCTTTCTAGGGCTAAGAAAAAATGATTGACCTGAAATCACCCAGCTTTGTACCTTAGGCAGGACTAGAATTCACAATATCCCAGTTTCTAGTCATAGCCACTGCATCAAACTGTCTCTCTCCATGTACACATATTCCCATTAATATCTGTACTTGACTTTGAGTCCTAGTGGATGGCAGTAATAGAAGAATCACACAGAAACACATGTAAACAAACAAATAAATTCAAATAACATTATCAACTTTCTGCTTTCTTCATTTAGGCTATTTGTTCAGTTAAAAAATTTCTCTCTCATGCCCTTGACTATTAATAATGATGATGGTGATGATTGTTGAACAATGCTGACAAAAATGAGTTACACTATGTTTCAATACTAAATATGAACTTAATATGCAGCTTTGGAGTAGATAACAATGGAACAAGGACATAGAGATAATTTAGTAGATAGGGTCACCGTGTAATAATTATATAAACTTCTTTGGGAAGGAGACTTTTAAGAAAATTGTCCTTGTACAAATACAATGCAATGACTAGCATGCATCTCAAATAAAAGAGCAGAGGCATATTACAGTACTCAGAGATCCTGTGAGCCTCAATAAGCTCTTAAGATTTGATATCTGTTCTTCTCTTATAGAGCCTATTAGAAGTTGGTTCAGTCGGACCCTTCGCTATTCAGAAGAGTAGTAATAAAACATAATTGAACTTGTGTATTGTTTACACAGCAAGATTTGATTTGCAACTTAATAACATTTGAGAATGCCTGCTCAGAAAAGGAGCCCTTCGCGGTTAATGGGGCTTGCAACCGGTTGCACGTATGTAAGGACTCATTCAATCACCGAGGCTCAAGTCTCACACTTGTACTGGAGTAGGACAATACTGAACTGTGTAACTGAGTTCTCAGTAAGTGAATACAGAATGACATTGTTTAAAAGTATTAAGGCCTTACAATACTCCAGATTTAATCATATGCTGACTCGTTAGGAATTAATTTAGGCATGGCAAAATGAAACTGGTGATTTGACATTGCATGCTCAGCAAGGCATCCTCTGCCTTGGCTGTGGCTCAGGCCAATGTACAATAGCTTGCCATCAGAAAAAAATCTCATATAAGAGAATGCAAACTATATAGTGTATTGGTTTAGAACAATCCTTCATTTTACTTTTCTTACTGATGGTTAAGGGAATTCATATTTTTTTATTCACTGTAACGTACTTGGGTAGAAGTTTCTCAATTCAGTGTGTATGTGTATCCTATACAGCATAACCTAATCTAATCTATCTAATCTAATGTAATCTAACGTAATCTAATCTATATCATACCATCATATAGCATAGCAATCTAACCTAACCTAACCTAACCTAACCTAACTTAATCTAAACAGGGATTGGCTAGAAGACCTCCAAGGTCCCTTCCAATTCTGTTATTCTGTATTCCATATAACGTAACGTAGCGTAGCAAAGCATAGCATAGTATAATGTAGTATAGTAACATAGCAATTGTATCTCAGCAGTTTTTTCAGATGCATTTCATGCCCACTTCCCCTGTTAGATCATTATTACTCTTTTCAGTAATTTACATTAAAAACTGCATTTGATTGGAGAACCGAAACATAGCATTTGAAAAAATATGACTATTCAAGCATAAATATGCTGGTTCAAAGAAACAAGAATTTGCTACATTGCGTACAACGCAATCTGAATGAATTTCCTCTCCCGACCGTTGCAGTCTAAAGATGGAATCTGCTACAAATCCCTGGGGCATACTTAAAGCGAAGGAGGGAAGCCCATTCCTAACAGAATGGATGTGCTTCTGATTAAGCAAAGCAATGGACGAAAATAGCATGGACAATATCTACATCATCTACAGTGACCTTGATGGAGGTGTGCAGAAACCATTACCTAAGCAAAAGGGGATGAAACATTTTTAAAGTTCAGAACAACAAAATAGTATTTGGAAGATGTTCAGGCAGACACATCCCTAATTCACTTAACTATAAGAAGAAAGTACAGTACAATCAGACTTGCAAGATTCAGTTAATACAGCCAGTCTCAATCAAAATAGTTTTAATCTTCCTCTGGAATTGATTTTCTAGTCTGGTTTACCTGGGGGTGGGGAGGCTCACATATTTATACAGCACATAGTGATTATGCCTGAGGTAGGTCATTACTTATTGTCAAAGAATATAACATAACTAAAAAGCTAAAATAGTTTGGGTGGCTATTTATGCATCAATAGGAAAAGCACTCGACAATTCCGATTACTTTAATACCTGCATATGCGCAGTGATATAGGTACATATTTGTTACTTCTCTAGGTTATAGCAATACAATTCATCTGCTTGCAATAAAACCAACTGCAAATGGATGATCTTCTAAGGCTATTTAGTTTGTTCTCCAGAACTATTGGCTTGATGCCCTTCTACTTGACTTCTGACCTGGCTACGTTTGTGTTAAGCAAACTACAGTAAAGAAGATTCTAATGAGGAAGACCTGGTCTTAGTTGGTGATCTTCCATGTTTGGCTCAAACTGTGAAATTAGTCAGCACAAACAAAGCCAAAACCCTTTGACCTCTCCACCATTTGTACCAATTACTATCTGCCATTTGGAATCCATGCCATTATTTTGTGCAAGCAAACTCTAAAACAATAGAGAAAGTTATAAGTATGCTTCCATTTGTCACGGAAATAGACATCCATTGTTATGAATATGCTTAATTCTTACTTGTCTCCCCTTAACGGGTCTGTTCTGGGTCACTCATATTTACCACAGCATGGAACAGCATGATTGACAATGAAGTGCTTCATAATTTAATGAGCCCCTGAAGCACCCAGGAGGCATCTGCCTTCCAAGTGCAAATATGTGGCTCAAATCCAAGTGCTGCTTTAATATTCTCTCTCCCCTCTGTGGCAGATCCTCACTTTTTTTTAGCTTGGAGTTCCCCTCTGGTTGTTTGAGCAAAGATCATCCTTTGGTGACATGAAGTGGCTCTGCATACAAAACCATAGTTTTTTCTCTAAGGCAAGATTGTTCTTCATGTGTTACAAAGCCAGTATCTTAACCTCCTCACATTCCTAATGCTCCAGGCTCTTTCCTTGCATCCTGAGCCAAAATTGGTATGTAAAAGCCTTCTGGTAGGTGGACTTTTGTTGATACTCATTCAGGCCAGCTGTTAGAGACCTCTATGTAAGGGCAGAGTAAGAGCAAAGTAAATCTTGTCCTCCACTTTTTAACACTTTGGTAGATAATTGGCAATTTCCAAAAATACGCAAGTCACATTCGGCTTATTATTCATAAAGAAAAATGGAGATATACAGGGCCCAGATGAAAATTACAAAAGATTTCTTGTTCAAGAAGAAACCAAGCCTAGCAACAATGTTTCCCTGAAACATCAAGATGTAGTCAACGTGTAATTAGAAACTGAAAGTACTGGCAATTATCATAGCATACTCAAAAGATTAAATGTTTCTCATTCCAAAAACAGTAAGAATTTTTGTAGTATTTGTGGTATTTAAAAATGTATTATTAAACCACAGGTAGCGATAGAAGGTACACAGTTACAGACCTCTATGTACTAATAGGCAACTAATTTGCTATCTATTATGGAAGGATACTGTACCACAGGCTACATCTTCTGCTATTCTTACAAGTTCATCCTTACTAGCAGAATGCTTAATCATTGTCTTAAGGCTATAAGACTCTTTAAAATCATATTCCCAAGAGGCTTTTATAGAATCTCTAATCTCTTTGCATAGATATTGGATTGGTTGGATACTGGCATGTCCAGCCATCCCTTGTAAGAAAATATGAAAGGTTTCCTCAGTACAAGCAAAGTTAGCTGCAGTCTTTACTTTGGCCTCATAGGCAAGAACAGGGGTATTCAAACTTGGCCCTTTTATGACTTGTGGACTTCAACTCCCAGAATTCCTCAGCCAGGCACACTGGCTGAGGAATTCTGGTAGTTGAAGTCCACAAGTCATAAAAAGGCCAAGTTTGAAGACCCCGGGGCAAGAATGTCACTATGTTTGGAAGCAGACAGCTCATCGTAGCCACTTTATTGATCTGGGACTGCAAATAAATAATAATCATATCCATATCCCCTGACAACATCAGCATTATTTCCCAATGAAGGCTCAGGGGATACTGATTCTAAAAAAATATAACGATTCTAAAAAATATAATCGTATTTCCTAAAGTGGTGACTTTGAAAAGTAGTCTTTTCATAGTGCAAAAGAAAACCAGAAATGACTTTGATCATTCAAATCCTTCCTGCCTTGATGCTAATTGCATACATTAACGCAAAAGAAGGGGCACCTGGGAGAAATCCATATTACTGCTGGGAGTTATGGCTTGCCTTTGTGTCATAGTAATTCCTCGTACATTAAAATCAATGAAGCCAATCTATTTGAGTTAATGTCCACTTCTCTCCAAAAGCAGATCTTTTCCTTTCTGAGGAGTTCCAGCATTTGTTCTGGCTGGTGGTGACAAGAGGCATACTTCATGGTGTCATGTTCCTGGTCTGTCCTCTGGTGATAAGCTATAATGGATCTGCCGTAGGAACAGCTGTCTCACCGTGTAACAAAGAGGAGATGAAAAACAGCTTTTCCTCTAAAACCACTGTATTTCCATAGACTGTAATGAAGTAGGTAATTAACTGCTTTGCCCCAGAAAGACCCAGCATTAAACAAATAATTCTGTATTTTATGCCTTTCTTGAGGGATGCGCTTTTTTTTTCTTAAAATAGGAGTCTACTTCCAAATGCTTATTTAAATACTATGTAGTAATAGATGAGAATACATTTTAATAGTCTAGCTAAGATTAAACCATACATCAGACTAATGTATTTCTCATTTTAATGAAATGAGGGGGGGGGAATCAATGAGAGGAAAGAATTCTTTAAAAAAAATAAGTATATACAAGTATCTCACTATTCATCCTCACAGATATTTTTTTAAAAAAATCCACCGCCCATTAATATAGAAAGTGTGCTAACAAGACGCTTTATGATAAAAAAAATATACTGCAGACATAGTCATTATTGTTCTGCAGATGAAAATCATTGTCCTTAATCCATCCTTCTGTTTGACCTTATACAATGTCCATGTTATTAACGAGCACAAGTTACAGCTGAGTGTCCCAAATGATTGAGAATCTCCATAGATTTACAGCTGGGTACACAAATTAATTGCAAGCAAGTAAGAAGGAATTTTAAAACTATACAGCCTATTGAAAGCAATGGACAGCTTCAACCTTAGGCTGGAATTCTGATCTATCTCCAGTACATAGTCATGGTTTCAACATGATAGATAGATAGATAGATAGATAGATAGATAGATAGATAGATAGATAGATAGATAGATAGATAGATAGATAGATAGGCAGGCAGGCAGGCAGGCAGGCAGGCAGGCAGGCAGGCAGGCAGGCAGGCAGGCAGGCAGGCAGGCAGGCAGACAAATGGTTTCCATGACAGAGACTTTCAGAAACATCAGTAAAAAAAGTAATCATTAAAAAAGTGTCGCAAAGATGAAATATTGTATTTTCAAGTGCTCTGTGAATATGTTTCTGCCTAGTGATATTAGTGTGTGTGTGTGTGTGTGTGTGTGTGTGTGTGTAGGAAGTTAGGTATCTTGCTGCTAGGTTTTGCTATAAGTTCTGGTTATTTGTATATGTTGTGATGTCATATGCATATATCGTACAAAAGCACTTGCCTTACAATGGCCCATCATTGCTTTTATCATTTCCATGAAAGCTGTGGTTGCCGCAGTGCCTCTGTTCCATTTGCTTTGAATGTGATCCCTTGGGTTTTTTTTTATCTTTTTAGGATTTGTGAGTTTTCCCCCCTCAAAATTGCTTCTCAGAAGCAGTAGGGTGACAGGTAGGCCAAGAAAAGAGGGGAAAATAGACCCACTTCAGTTAGTTGCACTTGCCTTCCAGCTTTGAATATGTCCGTTTGACCAAAACTATCATTTTATACTGAAAGATCAGTTTTACTGCAGACAATGGAGGAGGTGCAACGAATACAGCAATGAGGTTATATAATCCTAGATTGAGTCAGCAGTGAGCTCTTCTTAAGACAATTTTGTAATAGTTTTGGAAATCTTGTAGCCCTCCTTCAAATTCTAAGTAAATCCCCAAATGTCAATTCCAGAGGCTTACGCTGACAGCAATCCTCAGTGTATAAAAACATATAGATGAGATTACCCTATATATGCCTTTTAAAAATTATGATTCTGACACTGCCTGGCCCTAGTTTCTCTTCTTAAGCTAAACCTGTGTGTTTCCACTCAAAGAAGAGTCAAATAAACAGAAAATTCAAATCAAAATTAGAGCATCATTAACTTACTCATTAAAGCAGCAGCCCTCCCCAACCAGGCAGCCAAATTGGATATCTGATGAAACTGGTTTTGCCTGGGACTGAAAAGGATAAACTGGGAGGGAGCCAATTAGCTGAACTGTAATCAATTATTTTCTCTACAGATTCAATTTGCGTACCTTTTCTTTAGGTTGCACTCAGAGGCTTTATTCTGTTTTTAAAAAAGCTCTTTCATATCCAGAGAAGTTAATCTTAGCTACAAAATTGGCTCCTATAATTTCTGAAAAGTTGTCGCAAAGGGTTGGTGACTTTCTAGAAAAACATGGAAGGACCAGGAAAAATTCCGTAAAGTACTGAATCTTCTCAACTACGTTGTGAAGAGGAACAAACGGTGCTTTTGTTCAGTTTGATTTCTTTTGCTATAGCAATTAGAAATGTTTGGGATTATGTATTAAGGGCCATAGAAATTGTTTGCCGAGAGGATTATACCATTTCCCACTGCAAACACTCTGTGTTAACCAGTGCAGTCTAACATATTCCTTTTTGCAACTTGCTCTATGTAATTTATGAGGTTTTTGCCTACAGCAAAAAAGTGGTTTGGTACAGTATAAAAGGTAGCCCTGGGGAAATTAGGGGAAAATGCTAGGTGTGTGTGTGTGTGTGTGCGCGCCCTCTCCTGTGCACTGCTGCAATCTTATTTATTTGATTTATATAGATGCCCATCTCAAATATATGACTCAGACCAGATTATAATAATTAAAAATTATGTACAAATTGTAAGGACCCACCCCACTTTGCATCTTAAGAAGACAGAACTCTTGGAATAGTTCTTCCAACAGGCATCCTTTATTAAGAGAAAATGGTTGCAGGTGTTCTAGACAGGACTTGGGGTCCAAGCTCTCCCATTCAAGGTTTTAAGGGGTTCCCCAGTAGCCCCACCCAATCACCCCCTTCTTCCAGCGACAGTCTCAGGCATTACATTCTCACCCCCTTTTCCTCACTGCCGGCGGGAGGGAGACTTCAGAGAGGAGTACATGAAAGGTAATACCCTCATTGTTATGGTTAGTCCTTTTGGTGATATCCACATCCAGTCCCTTTGAAGTGTACTGAAGGAAGTGAGGGCCATAAAGCCCCTTTGTTTACCCCCTTCCTTTCATCGTATGACAGAATCCAGAGAAGGCAGAAATGGGGTTTTCTATAGTTGATAACTAGAGATGAAATATAATTGGATTCTGACACAAATCATGTATGTTAACAATAGAACACAACATTCAGCCAAAACAAAATAGCCAACAGCAACAACCAGCACAGCCACTGTACCACACACTTAGAACCCAAGTCCAATGGCAAACTCACATCTTTAAGGCCTTATGAAAGGCCAGCAGGGTTTGAGCCAATCTGGTCTCTGGGAGTGATGATAATGTTCTGAAGGGCAGGTGCCATGAAAAAAAAAGGGTCGGGGTGTTTCCTGGTTTTCTCCATATAGCATTTGCTCAACAGACAGGACCTATAGCGTGCCTCTCCTGTCTCGTATGATAATGTTAATATTATTGCAATCATACATCTTGAATCCTAACCTCACTGTTGTCCATCCCCTGCAGCAAGACTAATTCTAATACCACAATAAAAGGAGGAAGTCTGGATCCTGGAATGGGGAGGGAGGGAAGGGAAGAAGGCAGCTAGAACTTGGAGAGGACCTACATGCAATTGAACACTGGCAACAACATAGAGTATTCCAGCTACTTAAAAAGCTGAGAATGTTATACATGCCTCTTTAGCTGTAATAATTTATTTAAAATGCAATGGAATTTGCTTTTTAGATAATTATTTTCAGAAAGCCAAAGATAGGAGTTTGTAGGATGATAACACGACTGTATTATTTGTCAAACTTCACCAAAATTTCTGTAGTCAGTTGTCATAACAACAGGAACAACAACTTTTGTTCTCATCCTTTTGACTTCCTTAAATATAGTAACAGTAAACAAAATATCAGCTTTGAAAGTTGAAGTCAGGCACTTCAACCTAATTGAATGCATATGCCTTTAAATTAGTAGTTTTCCAATGCTTAAGATTTACTCATCTATTTTAAGATTTACTCATTTACTCATCAACAAGTGATGATCTTTCTTTTTAAAACAAATATTTGGAGGGTGTACGGTGTGTTTTTTATACTACTTTTTAAAAGGTTTTTTTTTCCCAACATCTCTTTTAGATACATAAAATAGAATAGGATGGATGGATGGAAGATTGGTTTGGAGGAAAAAAATGTTTATAAGTTTATTCCCCTCCAAAGAATTTGTCAATCTCTAAAAAAAAATGCTACACATCTTGTGTAATTCTGAAATCAGATTCATTCCCTAATAGAATGAGAGGATAGCAGGACAAGAACTGAATTTTGTGTGCAAAATTTCCCAAGCTCAATTCCCACCCCAAAGGTCCCTTGAAATTGTCCATAGGACTACAGAGGTTTGTGTGTATGCAAACACAAAATTATACTAGATGATGTAAACGTATGCTGATATACATACTTTCTTTGGCCAAAACTCTTCTTTTATCCAGAAAGATTGCTTCAATTCCTTTTCACAAAAGAGTAGAAAATAGTCCTTTAAGGACTTAATTCTGTCAAGAGTTATGGCCTCTCCTCTCCTCCCCTCTCCTTCCCTTCTCAAACTCCCACCTAGGAAAACTGGAAGGAGGGGGGCATTTTCCTGCCACTGAATGACTTAGTGTTGGAAAAGATTCCTGACCAAACTATGAACATCCATGAAAGCAAAGAAATGAATCATCCAACAAATCAATCCTCACTTGAGGCACAAATGAAAAGGCTCAAATTATCCCATTTATAACACATCACATGAATATCTAGCTTTCTAGAGAAGGCTCTAATGCTGAGATAGATGGAGGGAAAAAGAAGAGGAGGGACAACCAGCCAGAGAGATGGACACAGTTATAGCAATGGTGAATACACTATACCAGTAGTGGTGAACCTATGGCACGGGTGTCAGAGATGGCACTCGGAGCCCTCTCTGTGGGCACATGTGCCGTTGCCCCAGCCTTGCCTTCCCCGTGACCCCCTCCTCACCAACCGCTCCCCTGGAGGAGAGTTGCCCCTGAGCGTGGCTCACCCGGAGCAGCGCAGCCAAGGACATGGCAGCCAGACAGAGTAGACAAGACTCTGCCCTCATGCCCCAATGCGCAAAGTTGATACTGCGGGGCGCGGGCAGAGGGCGTGGCCACCATGGCACTGCTGGGCAATCTGCAGCAGGCCCTGGAGGTGGTGAGTGGCCCTACGGGCAGGTGGGGTGGGGAAGACTGGGGGCAGGGCAGGAGGTGGAGTGGGGGCAGGGCCAGTTTTTGGGCACTCGGTCTCTAAAAGGTTCGCCATCACTGCACTATACACTGAACGGCAGGTTGGGGACAGATTGTTATGGAGAAAGCCAACCTATGGGGGCACTAAGGGTTAACGCCAACTTGATGGCAACTTGAAAGAGGAGCATGGTTGGATCACAACTGCTAAACTCCCCTGCCAATTTGGCTAATTATCAAGAGAAATAGAAATTATTATCAAACAAAATGAGGGTGTGAGAACAGTTAGGTACTGAATGGTGGCAAGAAATTAAAACAAGTTGGCAACTTCTCTGAATTTAATAAGACCTTTTTAATACACTAATCTTATTACTAGACTTCTGCAGCAAACAGGTTTTTTAATCTGGATCAAAACTCATTCTCTCCTAAGTAAAACAACAGTCCTGATAACTAAAGGCAACCCTTCCTTTAGGGGGTAGGGGAGGCAGGAGAGAAGGATGGCCTTTGAAATATTTCTTAATGAGATGAGCCATTAATTGTTAATGTAGTTTGTTCTTCAGTGGGGCTTTTAACTCAGTCCCCTTGTGGGTTAGTCAAGCACAGAATCTAAAACAGGATAGGCATCTTTTATGATTGGAAGTGCATAATTTGAGGATTTTTTAAAAAATGAGTGATATAATCAGTAGCAATAGAATTCAATTTCGAGGGAATACGGGCCATATTTTTGAATGGTAAGGCAAAAACAAATAATTGCGTAGCTTTATCCAATGGCAGGTTTTATGGTTTAATACAGGGGTCTTCAAACTTGGCCCTTTTATGACTTGTGGACTTCAACTCCCAGTGTGCCTGGCTGAGGAATTCTGGGAGGTGAAGTCCACAAGTCATAAAAGGGCCAAGTTTGAAGACCCCTGGTTTAATAAATCTGAGACTGTTTCAGAGTAAAAGTAGTATGTAGCATAGTGGCCCTTACCAACATAGATACAAAATCAAATTGGTTAGATGCTGACCTTAACAGTCAAGACAGATGTAAGTGCTGTTAGGGAAGGAGAACAAAAGGGAGGCAAATCTCTCTCAGGTCAATGATGAATTATTTTTGGCTAGGAAAATACCCCAGAAATTTTCTTAGTAAACAAAATGCATCTCACTTCAAACATATACAGTATCAGAAAATCTCAAACACAGGTAAGTCTTTTCTTTTATAATTGTAGGTATCCTCAGTTTATGCCATGGATGAAAGGAGCATAATCCTTCTCAACAAATTTCCCTGGTTCTAGCAAAAATTCCTTTGGAGGCACTCTAAGGACAAATCTACAAATAAATCATAAAGCCTACAGCTTTACATGGATGTTTAAATTTAGAGGGAACAAATGCTGTGAAGTGAGCTGTAAGTTCCTTGACTTAAGTCTGGTGTGCATTAACTAAAAATAATCCTGTTTCTGAAAAAAACAAGCATCTTTTCTGAGCTATTGACAAGGGCACAAAATAAGTTTCTTTTCTATTTTTGAAGAAAATCCCCATTATAATAAATATCTGAGGCTGCTTTAATGCAATTATTGTTTTGTTTTGCCTTCAGGATGTTTATTTTACTGAATGTGATTTTGTTGTAAGTGGTCTCAGTGATTTGACAGCAGACAAATATAACTGATAACAACTATAACAATCTAAACTGGTACCTGTTGTATTGGGGGAACTACATACTGTATTGTCTTGCCATTCTGAGGTAAGAAAGTTACTCCTTATATCTTATATAGTATGGAAATTGTGAAAATATTAACTCCAACACAATGACCTTCTTTCAAAAACTGCTAGGCAGATTAACCAGAGGGGGTAAGTAAAGCTTTATCATCTCACGTTTTTTCCAGCTTGACAACATTAAAATGTGTGATCTTCAACTCTCAGATTAAGGGGTTGAAATTCACATACCTTAAATTTGCCATCAGAAGCACTGATCTAAATGCTGAAATATTCCTTACTGCCACCTTGCGTTGGGTCCTTCCATTCTACTTTCTGATAAAAGATGAAGTTAACACAGGATATTATTCTCTCTCTAACCTGTTTTCTGGAAAATGAAGACTTATCAGCTGCAGCCCCTGAAAATTACAGGCACAGCTCCCAGAGCAGCAGTTAAAGTTGCCAGCAAACTTCATCTTTAATGGAGTGGCAAGAGAAAATTACTAAAAATATGCTTTGTCCTGGAGTTTCCTTTTGGCGGAATGCAGCCTTTGTAAGCCACAACATCAACTGCAGCTGCGAGGCAAAAATAAGTTTTATACATCTGACTTGTACTATTATAATAGTACTATTAGACCAATTTATAGCAAAGCTAATCACTATTAATCACTATTAACAAAAATGGAACAAAGAACATTTTAGGAGCACAATAAAAACAATAACAAGAAGCTACATAGGAGTCCTACAATAATGTTTTTTCTAAAGTGGATGCTGATCTAATAGGTACAGTAAGTATGTTAAGTTATATTAAGCATGTCTTTATTTTTCTCATTCTGGGGTTATTTTCTCTTCTTTTCCTTTTCCCTTTTTCTTTTGGCTTAGGAAAACCATGATTGAAAGTTAATGAACTTCAAATACTACAAATTCCATGATGTAGTGAACCTGCAGATATCAACTTGCCAGGGAGACTAACAACAACATATCACACTTCCTTTTAACAAAACAAAAGACCCAGTGGAACAAAATGATAGAGCGTCGCTGTACAACAATCAAAACATGCAATCCAAACTAAAAAGAAGAAAGAAAAACACATTGTCGTGACACAAGGGGTCCTTTTCAGAGGCAATGGTACCCCCTGAGATCTTTTAAAAATAATAATATCTAAAACTTGCTAAGGGAGACCAACTATTGTTTCACCGTGATAGAGTTTTCTAGTCAGGGGACAATCACTGAAAAGTGACCATAATCCCTGTCTTATCTGATCTCCCACTAAAAGGGACCAGAAGCAGAGCCTCCCTGGATGGTATCGATGAATCCGTTGACTGAGGTCATGCACCCTAAGCCCTTTGGGGCTTTGTATTTTTATCCTATTTAAACTGGATTCAATAGCTCGCACAGACAGCCAGTGGAACATTGTTGGCATCAGCATCACATGATGCTCCTTACTGGGCCCAACTTAAAGGATTATATGGGTGTCTTCTGTACCAGTTATGACTATGGTAAAAGAAAGTCCACGCAGAGGTCATTTTAGGAAAATAATCAAGTGTGGCCAGTCCAGTCTAGGCAGGGCTCTCAAGTAGAACCCAGGCATAGGCTGTCCTTGTCACTGAAGCTACCTATGACTCCAGAAATAGTTTTGAATCAAGCAGGAGCCTTAAACTTATTGCTCTGGAGGCATGGCTTGCTTTAGAAGAAATGATGGGTTATGTGATAGTGTTATGATGGGCTGTTAAGGTGGGTTCCCACACTGCAGGAATACTCACTAATGTAATATTATTATATTATCTCAGTGTAATGATAAATAGCTGTCATCATCGTGGTTTGTACTGTAAAGTTACTGCTTTTATTGTACAGTAGTACCTCGGTACTCATTGTTAATTGGTTCTGGGAGGCGCAGTGAGTACCAAAAACTACAAGTACCAAACAATTTTTCCCCATAAGGAATAATGTAGTGAGACACAAGAAGCCGACATCGACAAGTAGCTTGTGCACTGAGTTTTAAACAAACAATGAGTACTGGGACAATGTAAATATGAGCCAGCAGTGTGCTGTGGGACAATGTAAATATGAGCCAGCAGTGTGCTGCAGCTGCCAAAAAACCCAACACAGTGCTAGGCTGCATTTACAGAGGGACAGAATCAAGATCATGTGAAATATTAATACCACTTTACAATGCCTTGGTAAGGCCACACTTGGAATACCGCATCCAGTTTTGGTCACCACGATGAAAAAAAGATATTGAGACTCTAGAAAGAGTATAGAGAAGAGAAACAAAAATGATTCGGGAACTGGAGGCTAAAACATATAAGGAACGGTTGCTGGAATTGGGTATGTCTAATTTAATGAAGAGGACGAGGAGTGACATGAGAGCAGTGTTGCAATATCTCAGGAGTTGCCACAAAGAAGAGGGAGTCAAGCTATTCTCCAAAGCACCTGAAGACAGGACAAGAAGCAACGGATGAAAACTAACCAAAGAGAGAAGCAACCTAGAACTAAGGAGAAATTTCCTGACAGTTAGAACATTTAATCAGTGGAACAACCTGCCTCCAGAAGCTTGAATGCTCCAACACTGGAAGTTTTTAAGAAGAGACTGGACAGCCATTTATCTGAAATGGTACAGGGTTTCCTGCCTGAGCAGGGGGTTGGACTAAATGGTCTCCAAGGTCCCTTCCAACTTTATTATCATCATCATCATCATCATGTCAAAATGCATTGAGTAACAATTTGATAAATTTCAAAGCAGTTGAGTACCAAGATACCACTGTATTTCATTTTGTATTACTGGTAAGCTAGCTGAGACCAGGGATTAGATTTGGGGTAGTGCTGAAAGTGCTGGTCTAGAAACTAGGAGACTGTGAGTTCACCTTAGGCATGAAAACTGATTAGGTGACTTTGGGCCAGGCATTCTCTCTCAGCCCCACCCACTTCACAGGGTTTTTGTATAATATTAAGGGATAAGAGTATTAGGTACATTTGCCACCTTAAAATACATCTTTAAAAAGTATTATATAAATTGAAATAAATAAAATACATACAATGACACCTATTCATAGCTCCTCCAATTGACTGACCTTCGCCTAACACCGTTGTTTCCAGAAACTGTAAAGAAGCTTCCCAATCAATCCCTATCCAGATGGAATAGAGATATGATACTGTGTGACTTTGTGTCACAACTTCACAAAAGACAACAACTTCATGAAGGGGAATTTCCATTCATATAACCTATCCCTTGATTGGATGTTTGAGTATGAGGAACTAACTTCTTGCTCTTAAGATGAGACAATCAATGTGACAATGATCTTTGCCTTTGTTTTTAAGTGGCATATTTATTTTAATACTGTCTGTCTGTACTGTCTTTATTTTAAATCTGTTAATATTTGGATAGATTGCCAATGTCTATTGAATGGAACAATGGATTGAATTGGTTTTCCCAATATCATCTGGCACTTTGTATTGTTCATTGTCAAAATTCAGCCATATGTAATTTAGTACATTCATGTGGGTTTTAGCTCATCTTCCCCATCCAAAGATATAAGAAGCTATCATGTGGAAATGCTATACAAATTTAAATTAGCTAAAACCTGCCATTTCTACTATTTTTTACCTGACCAAACATTATTGCATGGATGAATGCACAAAGCGTCTGAATAACAATAGTATATACACTGTATCACCCTGTCTCAACAAGTTTAAGATATTATTTAGAAGTGTAGAATAGTTTAGTTTTTCCCTTTTTTTTCCTTTTATTATTTTTTTTATTTTCTTCCTTTTCTTCTTTTTCTCTTTCTGTTTTTTTATACATAATAGAGCTAATGTATTTAACAATTTGCTCATTGGATATAATCATATTTGTTGTGGTTTATTTGAGTTTATAAGCTTTTTCTACTAAGTTTTAGTTAACTCTGCATCTAGGGGGAGGGTTTTGGGGAGGGTTGGGAGGGATTGGGAAAGGGGTTTTTATTGTAAAATTGTAAAAAAAATATAATAATAATAATAAAAAAACAATTCACAGTGAAGAAAAAATCCACATATATATTGTACCTGAGTAATAAAAGCCACTAGATGGCAGCAAATAACAACACATGAAGAACCTGCTATCTTTGGGATTAAATCATCTTTGTTATATCAATATATCTAATATTTTAATACTTCTGAAATCAGTGTAGCAGTACATTACTGCCCCCCTTTAGTAATATAGGATGAAGACACTGTTAATTATTTCTCTGTGAGAACAGGTACCTACGGCTGAATTTTAGATAATTTGAAAAGCTACCAATGGCAACAAAATGATTAGGAGGCTGGAGGCTAAAACATACAAAGAACGGTAGCAGGAACTAGGTATGCTACAAGGGGTGTCACAAAGAAGAAGGGGGTCAAGCTATTCTCCAAAGCGCCTGAAGGCAGGACAAGAAGCAATGGATGGAAACTAACCAAGGAGAGAAGCAATCTAGAACTAAGGAGAAATTTCCTGACAGTTTAGAACAATTGACCAGTGGAATGGCTTGCGTTCAGAAGTTGTGGGTTTCCAAAACTGGAGGTTTTTAAGAAGAGACTGGACAACCATTTGTTTGCAATGGTACAGTTTCCTGCTTGAGCAGGGTGCTGGGCTAAAAGACCTCCAAGGTCCGTTCCAACTCTTGTTATTCTGCTGTTCTGTATAATTGTGTTTCTTGAAAATAGATGAGTTTTCTAATCCCGTAACAGAGATACTGCAGCTGACTCACCAAATGCCTGTTTGAAATAACAGTGGTGACTTCCTGTGGTTGCCCTTTAATATGATCTTTTCGTCAGTAATCTTTTAAATGCTTTCCAGAGTTTTGCATTCAACTCTGAAAACTATATATTGGGACCACCCAACTGCTGACTGCAGGATTTTTGCAGGATTAGGATAGCTGCCACCCTACAGGCTTTGGATTCTCTTTATGAGGCCCAGCCCTACAGAGACCTGAAGAACTACAAAAAGATACCACCGTATCATTTTCTCATCCCAAAGGAGACGATGATGATAATAGTAGCAGAAGAGACCTGTTTTCCACCTTGGGCGCTGCCCTCTGAGAAAAATAACCTTATGTGGTCTTCAGAGCTCAGCGTGGCTCTCTGCCCATGATTATTTCTTATATCAGTCCCTTGCCTCTTCCTGGCTTTTTTAGAGAGGTCATGGGATCTACCAACAGGCACTGGTCCTATTCATTCATTCTCACACAATGCATGTTAGTGTGTTACTGCTCCTTTGCACTACAGCAGGAGATAATGAGGCCATCACCAAGATGCCCTATATGAGAACAATCAGTATTCTCCATCTTAAGCATTAAGCAGTCAGCATAGATGCTGTGATGAGATGCTAGGTGAATAGCAACTCCTCTTTTGCAAATGAAGTACACTCGGTCAACCTTTGGAAGTTAGTTTGGGCTACAAACCAACCAACCACATGGATGGAAACAGAACTGACTCCCAACTCCAAGATGACAGTTGTTCACTTAAACCTCACTGCCTTTATACCAGAGGCCCTCAACCTTTTGGGCACCAGAGACCGGTTATGTGGAGAGAGGTTTTTCCGTGAAGTGGAGGGGGTGTGCTGCCTGCATCCCGCAGATGGGGCTTTGCTTGTTTGTGCGGCCTGGTTGATAGCATGCCACGGCCCGGTACTGGTCCCCAGACTGGGGGTTGGGGACCCTGCTTTAAATCCTCAAACTCACTAGGAGGGCTGGATGAGAATGGAAAATTATATTCATTGATTTCCATGCTTGTCTAATAAATATTTTTTTATTTTAGTGATGGCTGGTTAAAAATAACAGCTAGTAATATTGATCTGAAAGGATGAAGTACTACAGAGCCTATGTGTGAGAGCATTTATTTATTTATTTATTTGTTTAATTTTATTTATATGCCGCCCAATCCCAAAGGACTCAGGGCGGCGTACAAAATTAAAACAATCATCAACAATAAAACAATAAAATAATACAATCATACAGCATGTCCGATCATATCCCGCCCCCCCCGGGGACATCAGCCCCAGGCCTGCCGGAACAGGAGAGTTTTAACGGCTTTCTTAAAGGCCGGCAGGGTGGGAGTAGTTCGAACCTCGAGGGGAAGTTGATTCCACCAGGTCGGAGCCACCACAGAAAAGGCCCTTCCCCGAGGGCCCGCCAGCCGACATTGTCTGGCCAACGGGACCTGAAGGAGGCCCAATCTATGGGACCTCACCCATCTCTGGGAGCTGTGCGGCAGTATGTGGTCCTGTAAGTAACCTGGCCCTATGCCATGAAGGGCTTTAAAGGTGATAACCAACACCTTGAATTGCGTCCGGAGACCCACAGGAAGCCAGTGCAGCTCGCGGAGGATAGGTGACACGTGGGCGTACCTTGGCGCGCCCACAATCGCTCTCCCGGCTGCATTCTGAACCAACTGCAGCATCCGAACGCTCTTCAAGGGTAGCCCCATGCAGCAGTTTTGTTTTTGCTGCTGCCGGAGGGCAGTGGTACACAAATGAAGCCAGTTGTATTGTTTACTTGTCACATGACTTCAGGTTCAGGGGCAATCGCTCTTGATCTAGCATTGATTGGCCCAGGATCCTTGAAACTGACCCTGTCCAGATTAGGGCCACCATTAATCACTAGGAGCTAGGAAAAGCTTGTCTCTTTGCTACTACCTGGCAGTCATCCAAGCTTCTATAGTCCAAATGTGGTAGCCGAAGCCTTCCTTATTAGGAAATCACTTTGGTGTTCCTGTTGAACTGAATTCACCACACATACATTACAAGAATGCTTTTAATTTACGGAATTAATTAAAGATTGTATGATTAGATGGGCCCAAAACTTTGGTGAATCAGTCCCATTGGATACATGGGAAACCATTTGGGTAAGAAATGTCAAATTTACACAGGCACAGAATTTAAGGGAGAATTTTTATAAAATGTTTTATAGATGGCACCTTGACCCACAAAAAATGTCTTTCATGTACCCGGACTTACAGCCTAAATGTTGGAGATGTGGTTGCTTGGATGCCACCTATTACCACATTTGGTGGTCGTGCAGAGAGATAAAAGCATTTTGGATTAAGATATGGTGGAATATTCAGAGAATTTTTAGAAGGAGGGTAAAATTTACTCCGCAGTTATTTTTGTTGGGTATAGTTACTGATTGTGATACAAAGGAGGTTATATTGATGTTAAATTTGATTACAGCCGCAAGGCTGTTAGTAGGACAATATTGGAAGAAGGAATCCTTGCCTACACTGCAGGAATGGTTTTTTAAAGTGTCTTATTTGGCGGAAATGGCAAAGATTTCGGCTTTTTTAAAGGAACAAACGCAAGAGAAATTTCTTGCTGTTTGGGATAAATGGATAGAATTCATACAATTTAAATTGGATATAAAAAAATATCATATTGCTTTTTCATAATTCTTATTTCTATATACATATACATATATTTCAGTCTTATTTTTTTTCTTTTTTATATATAATTTTTTTAATTCTTTTTTAATTAAGCCTATATTCTGCTCTGGGAAGCTCAGGGGGGGGAAGGGGGGGTGTTTTGGGGGGGATGGGGAAGGGGATGTTATGTTTAGTTTTTTGTATATGTTGTTTTCTGTTTTTGTATTGTTCTATTTTTTTCTGTTTTTTTTGTAAAAACTTATAAAAATTTTCAATAAAAAAAAAAAGAATGCTTTTAATTTAGTGATCAGTTTGCACTCAAGAGCATATGATTTTCTCCTAGAGTAGGGGTAGGCAACCTTGGCTCTTTTATGACTCATGGACTTCAACTCCCAGTGAGGTGGGCCGGAAAAAGTTCAATATATCTATATCTTAATAGGAATGCTTGTTGCTGACAATAGTTAATAGATAATATTAAGCTTGGCTGTGAAATGTAACCTAAATCATATAACCTGTGTGTCATAATTGTAGAGATGTGTTCATGCTGTGTAGAAACCATTTTACAAGAAGTGTCAGTGTCAACTGAAAGTCACAGATGTTGTAAGATAGCACCCGTGTAGAGAGGTGTGGTAAGACAACCGTTTGTGTGAACTTCTCCTTTTTCCTATGTGTGTTGTCTCAAGATATGAACTTCTCTCTTTTAGTGTGTTAAAGGTAGATAAGAAGTCATCTATTAGGTTAAGCGTGGGCGGCAAGCTGTATAAAAGTGACACCCTCAGAGTAACTCAGGGTTCAGAATTTGTCATGTGAATGCTCTGAACCATTGTGCACGAATAAAGCCTGTTTTCTCCAACCCTTCGTGGTCTTGTCTTCTGATGTAAGTATCGTGGTTTTTTCCACAACACCAGAATTCCTGAGCCAGCATGGCTCAGCTTGGAAACTCTCCCTTTCCCCTCAGTATGGCTGGCTCAGGAATTCTGGGAGTTGAAGTCCACGAGTCATAAAAGAGCCAAGGTTGCCTACCCCTGCCTTAGACCATAACTTTCTCTCTTTTTTCCCCCAAATAATTTTATCAAGTTTCCCAAGAATAATAGAAAATAACACAAAGTGAGGGAAATTGGGGCAGATGAAAAGGGGGGAAATTTAAAAGGTGACAGAAGAAAATACAAACATTCTGTATAAAAAAGAATAAATTTGACTTTTTCCAAAACAGACACAAATAACTTTCTCTTCTGAAACGGGATTATTGTTTTGATATTGCTCTGCTTCCTTTATTGATTTGTTTATTTGTTTTTAAAGCTTTCACAGCTTTCCCGTTTCCCCAGATAATGCTTTTCAAATAGTGATAAAAACAACCAAACCAACCGGCCTTATTAAAAAAAATAACTTTGGCTCCTGGCTATTCATATAAGCAAGCTGAATCTTCACAATAAATAAACCACAAGAGCAAAAATAGATACAAGTATAAAGTAAACTCTCATTATGAACTTTTAATATCATAAAGTCTATTTTAAAAGTAAAACCCCCATTGGCTATTAAAAATGGTTTCATTAACAAATTCCTAAAGGCAGACAAATGTAGCCACCCGATGAATCTCTGCAGTGAAGGTGTTTTGTTGGCCAAGATAGAGCGTCAAAATGTTTATTCCCTGAAAGGGCTTTATATCAAAGGAACAGTAATCATGCAAATAATAAGAGTCAAGAGAAAGAATAATCGCAAGTACCTTCTGTATCTGGTAGTAGGAGGAAAAAACCCTCCCTGATAATACATGGACAATTTCTAACTTTTCATGACTACAGCAGCAGGATTCACTCTACAGCAGTGATTCTCAACCTTTCTAATGCCGTGACCCCATAAAACAGTTCCCCATGTTGTGGTGACCCCCAAGTGGGTGTGGCCACCAATAAGAGGGAGTAGGACAGCTAGGGAAAAGGGAAAAAAATGGCGGACAGCATGGTTTGGTGACCCCCGTGAAATGGTCATTCCACCCCAAATGGGGTCCCGACCCACAGGTTGAGAACCACTGCTCTACAGAGTGGAAGGACAGAGCTCTCAGAGTTACTTTTCACTTTGAGTCTTCACACCTTGGGCCTGCCTCTTGGAATAGTGGGAAGGTAGTTCTCGCCACCAGTTCCCTTCTCCAGGCGATGTCCTCCACCCTGTGCTAGCTTCAGATAATTACTAAAAAAAGATGAAAAATGAGAAAGAAAGAAAGAAAGAAAGAAAGAAAGAAAGAAAGAAAGAAAGAAAGAAAGAAAGAAAGAAAGAAAGAAAGAAAGAATAGAAGGCCACAGGGCCATCTCCTTGCTGCATAGCACTGAGACGTGTGATTTAGAGGGATCAGTCCTTTCTCCCTAAGTTTTAAATCAATCTGTCGGCTTATAGGTAAAGGTAAACTTTATGAGAAAAATAAAAACCTGTATTAAAACCTGCTTTTAGCTTTGAATATTAAAATGCAGATAATCTGTGTTGGAAAAGATAAATTAGAATGGTTCCAGGATGAGGATCTAGCAGCTGCAAAGGAATAGGGAGGGAAAAAAAATATCCAACCAAATATACAAAAATAAAAATATATTCCATCAGGCAGGCTTTTTACTGGCTTTGTAATTTGCCCCAATTATTAATATATAGGTTACCAAAGGGCTGGGGGAAAACATTAAAGACAAATGATTGTGGTCTAGATGAAAGGAGCTGACATTAAAACCCTTTCCCAACTTGTGCCAGAGACAAATAGAGTTACTTTTCAGCACAAAGCAAATCAAAGGACTGTACTGTAATGTAGTTCTAAGTTAAAAGTGTTCCCTAACCCTACAGAAAATAACAACATGAAAATAGATTCTACCTCTGTCGGAAGGGTTAGCTGGAAATTCCTTCTTCTTCTAAATCCCACTATAAGAGACTGGAAGAGAATAATTTCACTCCTTCCCCAGAACTCCATTGTTTCTCTCCCCCCCCCCCCACAAAGATCTCGTCTCCCAAAATAATAACACATTCAACGGAGGGAAGGATTGGTGAATATGACTCTGTATGTGACAAAATGGATGTCATCTCTATATCAGTGATGGCTGAAATACAGACACTGTCATTTACAGTCTTTAACTGTGAAGCCAGACTAGAAGAATGCCTTTTACAACAAAGAAATTCAAAATTAGAAGTGGCTACCTTTTGGGGGGGGGTAATGATAGGGTTAACCCCTAGAAAAGAAAGGCTTTGTCACTATGGGAGAAAAAGCCATCCTTAAATGAGTCAACTCTCTACATTCCTTTTCAAATGCAACTCCATGGTAGTCCAATTTTATCTGAGCACTCATAACTGGTGAACCAACAAAACCAAAAAGTGCTCCTCACAACCAATACCTCTTGCCTCTCTAACAAAACTCTTGAGCCAAGAGGCCTCCCAAATAATGAAGTGGATATTTTGAGAAGGTGTTCAATCCCACCCAAGGTGGATTGTACATTTCATCTTTCATCTGGCATTCTGGCACTCAAAGAAGTTTAGTACTAGTACTGTCTCCCCAGAACAGAGGTGAGGAACAATGGCCCTTTTATAACTTGTGGACTTCAATTCCCAGAATTCCTGAGCCAGCAGAAACTTGGCTGCCTTAGGAATTCTGGGAGTTGAAGTTCACAAGTCATAAAAGGGCCACAATTCCCTACTCTTGAACCAAGAGAAAGAATAATATTACTGATATACTAAGGACCCCACCCCCAAATTCCTGGGGAACTTCTAACAATACAAAGAAAGAGAAACAACTAACTGAAACATGGCAATCTAAGAAACTGGGAAAGCATTTGGAAAATTACTATAGTTAACCTATAGTTTATGTTGTACCCACCACAGTCAATCCCCATATTCAGATCAGAGCAAGCACAGGCATCATTCAGTACAACTGGCAAAAACTATAGCTTGGTGTTCATTTATTAACTGTCAGCAGACATCAAAAACAGCTAACCAGCAAAACAGGACAAAGGCAGGCAAAAACAGGGAGAGAGAAAACATGAGCAACAGGCAAGAGATAAAAGGACAGAGGAATTAATATCAACAATCCAGATTATCTATGTATCTCTGTCACAGAACTTTCCAGAGTGGCTGGAAATAATACAGGGTAATCAGCATGGGGAGTCCCAAAAAGAGGGACCTTTGTTTATTCCAGATTTAACCCTTTTATGTACATAACAGCAACATAATGGAGATGGAAGGTCTGGCCTTTATTCTACATTATGAAAGAAACATTTGGTAGCCAGGCATGATGTACCCCACAGTTGGGTGGAAAAGAAGACAAAGATCTCTAGTCCTACACACACACACACACACACACACACACACACACACACACACACACACACCTCTGGCCAATTAGTCTACTACTTGGGGCTCTGATCTATCTAAATTGATGCATTTGAACTATGATGCTGGTGTAAATTATTGCCTATATAATGGATAGCTAGAATAACCAACAGAGAGGTGCTGAACCGTATAAAACCAGAAGAAGCCAAAATCACAAGACTATGTCTGATTTACTTTGGTCGTGTCAAGTGTGCAAATTCATTGGAGAAGTCAGTGATACTAGGAATGGTTAGTGGATCAAAAAGCAGGGGTAAGCAAAGAATTTTCTGGCTTGACACTATCAAAGCTGATAAAAAGCTGGACATCCAACAAATGAAAAAAGCTGTGCTTGACAGGGTAGCATGGAGAACGCTTGCCTATAAAGTTGCCAAGAGTCGGACATGACTGAACAGTTAAACTAACTAACTCTGATCCGTGAACCATGGATGCTCAGGTACCCACTGATCCTTGGGCTCCAACCACCTGCTTGCCCCACCCATCTCTTTGAGTTTCCTTTCATTACAAAATAAACACTGAAGGGGAATTGGAATGTGGCAAAGAAAAAAGCCAATCGTGTCTCCATCATTACTTTTGGGTCCCACAAAAAGCTACAACTGCATCATTAGAAAGAAACAATGGGAGGGAGGACATTGCCTAGAGGGAAAACCCCCTCAACCTTCTGGCATGATAAATACAAATGCAATTTTGAGAGCATATTATTGGTACTCTAATAAAGTTACTGTTGAAGTAGGTGTGGCCAGTAATAAATACAGATTCCCCAGAAGGCAGACTGGTGAGATTTCTCCACCACTTCTTGTATTATTCCAGGATGTTGTTTATCACATTGGCTTTATGAAAGACAACATCCTGGAATAATAGAAGTGATGGGAGAAATCTCACCAGTCTGCCTTCTGGGAAATCTGTTACTGGCCACATCTACTTCAACAGTCAATTTACAGAGTGCCAATAACACGCTCTCTCCAGTGATGGCCCACATGACCCAGGGCAAGCTGGATTGCTTCAGCTGTGAGAAGCCTGGTCTAAGGCTTCCTGAAGCCGATGAGAACTGTGGCCCGCTGCAACTGAAGAGTTTAACTGAGCCACAAAGTTGAACGTGCCTGCGAAGCAGTGGTACGCACCGAGCAAGGAAGCGGTATGAGCTTTGAGGGTGTGAGTGTCTGTATTTCCGCGACTCATGCGCAGAATTCACACCGCGCCTTCCCATTGGCGATCAAGGGGGCTAATCGTGGTAAATACAAATCATTTTTTTGAAAAATAAAGGGACGGATTACAATATTGATGGTGAATGTAAATGAAAAGACAGTTTCCAAAGCCTTCCTCTCCCATCGAGGGAAACCTGAGTCGCCTGGTGTGACGGGGCGCTGGACGAGCTGGGCCTTGTGGTGAAAAAAATAAGACATCCTCCAAAAATAAGCCCTAATGGGTCTTTTGGACCCAAATTAAATATAAGACCTGAGCTTATTTTCGGGAAAATACGGTAGCACTGAGGATGTTACCTACCGTAGTTAGGGTAATGAAACGTCTGCAAGAAAATAGGCAAGCTCAGAGAGCACCAGGGACCCCCTCAAGAAATAATTACTTTATGTTCAAAGAACAAAATTAAAATTGCCTGCGCTGCATTGGTGATATATACAGAACCTATCCTGTTTGACAAACCCCTGGAGAAAAATAAACATATTATTATTAAAGAATGAGTAATATAAACTGTAATAAAAAATGCATGGCTCAATGACAGTGCCTTTGTTCTACAAAAATTTCAAATTAAGCTCTTGATCTTTTCAAATAAAGCTCAAAATGGCTTTTTTTGTGAAATTCTGGAGAATTGGCTGCCAATTAGGGCAGAAAATATGCTTCTGTTCCAAGAATCAGATTAAGAAACAAAATATTTTATCTCTGTATTTTAATGTAACAACTCTCTAATCCAGATGTAGGTAAACTGTGGGAGTTTTTGTGTTTTTACATTTCCTAGGATCCTTAGAACAACTGATCACTGGTAAGAAGTGTTCATAGTCCAACAACATCTGGAATGCAATTAGCCACTTATTCCTTCTCTTGCAAACAGATTTGCTTGCTTGCTTGATTGGTATCACCAATTTCTCCCTGATTGCCAACTTAAGAATTATGTACTGTATTTCCAAATGCACATCTCCATCCAAAGAGCACATCTTACCAAGAGTTAAGGCCTGTCTTACAAGTAACTTCTCATAGTTAAGCCAGGGAACCTAATTAGATTTGCTGGATTTCTCATTGACTAAGATGCAAAATGCCATTGTTGAATAGTTTTTTGTTAAAAAAAAATATCTCAGATAAATATAATTTATGGGACTGCCAGGATAGACTTTTACACATTATAGTAGCAGAAACAATACATTCAATGCACAGAAAGATATGTTTTCATTTTGTGTCTCAGGTGTAATACAGTGTTAAGACTTATTGTATGTTAATGTGTTACATAAAAATTAAGTATTTTAAACTTTCACTTACTGAACTAAAATCAAACATAAGATCTTTACCTATCAGGGTCCAAAAAAGAGCAGCAATAAAGAAGGAAGTTTGGTAGTTCAATCTGAAAATAATAAGATATTATTTTGCAACAATGTTTTGCAACCTTTGTGATCGACAAGGTTGAAAAACACTGCTTTAGAAAATATTCTTCCAAATGAAACTTAGTTACAGAAGATCAATGTCATTGTTAATTTGGGCGAGATTGGTGAATTTCATACCTTTGTTCTAAACTAAATCTCGATCAATTCAACTTTTAGCTCATTTCAAACATATACTACTGTATGGTCTTGCGTGTATCCAAGCATTACCATAGGTACAATGTTTTCTTTTTCACACAATTTTCATAGTCTTCATAGAAGACTTCTTAATATCTTTGTTTTTTTACGACTGCACAGGCAAAGAGCAAGCAAACCACAATGCTTGTCCCAAATCAGATGTTTCACATTAATCTGAATGGGGTGGATATCTGAATATGGATTTGGATGGACTCAATTGCAGATCCCCAATATTTTGTGCTATTTTGAGAGCATGTTGTGGGCACTCAGAGAATGGCTACACATAGAAATCCTGGCTGAGGTCTTCCCAAAATAGTAGTCACAAAGAACATGAATGGGGGGGGGCATGATTGCAGTGTTCCAATATCTCAGGGGCTGCCACAAAGAAGAGGGAGTCAAGCTATTCTCCAAAGAGCCTGAAGGCAGGACAAGAAGCAGCGGATGGAAATTAATCAAGGAGAGAAGCAACCTAGAACTAAGGAGAAACTTCCTGACAGAACAATTAACCAGTGGAATAACCTGCCTCCAGAAGCAATGAATGCTCCAACATTTGAAGTTTTTAAGAAGAGACTGGACAGCCATTTGTCCGAAATGGTATAGGGTTTCCTGCCCAAGTAGGGGGTTGGACTAGATGACCTCCAAGGTCCCTTCCAACTTTATTATTATTATTATTATTTACAAAATACTAATCAACTAGGAGGAAAAATGGTGAGGTTATTTTATAGCCTCCAAGATGGTTATGGTCACTCCCATCTTACAGAATTGTTTTATTCTGGACAAGAAGGCACATTTACAAAGTGTTAGTCTGAAATTAATCACCCTTTTTTATTTTCTAAGAATGTCAATGGATCTGCACAGAGTCCATGCATGTTTTCAGAAGATCCTATAATACCTACAATAGAGCAATAGTTAATGACAGAACTGGTAATAAGGGCTAAGTTATGAGAGAAATATCACTGAAGGAATTCATCTATATACTTCTTCATTGAAAGTTCTTTGTGGATTTTTTGCAAGAGATGGAGAAAAAATCAGATTTTGACATATGGATTTGATGTTTGTTAAAATTTAAAAAGGGAAATGGACATTATATTACAGTCTTAAACTAAGAATTGAACGTAAGTCTTCCCTATATCCTTGAAAGAAATCATTTTTGTGTATTTTTTCCTTTCTTTGTTCTTTATACATTTTTGCACTTATATCTTCATTCTCTCTTTACTTTGTATCTTATTCTTGGTTAGTTTATGTTGTTTTTTATGTGTAAAATTAATAAAATTATTAGATGGCAAAAAAAGAAGAGAATTCCATTTCTACTTTGTAGCAATTCAGCATTTTTTAAATATAAAATAAAAATGTCTTTAATCAATAAATAAAACACAAGGGACTGGAAGCCAAGCAAGGCAATTGATATCTGCACGTGCACCCTATATCAGTTGCAAGGCTGTATCAAATGTGGATATTATCCCTTACTTTCCTTCAGTGAGATGCACGAACAACATTAATGTATAAATGTCTACACAAGGTAAGTAATTATTGATTAGTTAGTTTTTAATCTTTCTAGTTTTAAAAAAAAATCTAATAAACCTATCGTAAAGGAAAGAAAATGAAGGGGGGGAACCCGATACAGTACCTTCATAGGCGCAAGCTGAATGGGTGTGATGCATGAAGGATCCACCATTGGCTTTGGCCTGTTTGCTGTGTCTGCCAGCAAACTATGCCATTGTTGAGGTAGTCCGGTGAATTTTTGTTCTCTGTGATCAAATCCAGTGTGTACCCTGTGTTCAAAATTGGAAGGGCCAGAAATTTCAATCTTTTTCTTTTTCTTTCCAAACATGATGGAAAAACCTGAAAAAGAAGGAAAAATGTGGTATAAGATACACATTACTAAGGACACGTGGTGCATACTAACAGAATGTATACTGATGATTGGATAGCAAAGAGGACAAGAAATGAGCACAGAGCTGGTGACATATAAATAATACAAATTCATGTTTACTGCATATGTCTCTCTCTTTCTCTCCCCCTGCTTTTGCCTACTTTTTTTCTTTTTTGCCAGTTAACGTATTTTTTCCTGAGCTGAAATAAGCGATATGTACACTTGCTGTAATCTAGAATTGACTGGAAGTATGCTGGGTGCAAACTAAACTGGAAATTGTCCACAGTAATTTTTTCTAACAGAGAGGCTATAGGCCCAAGAAAGCTTACTCTGAGCACCCCAAAGTAACTCAGCCATTCAACATTCCAATTTATTTTCAGCCACTAGATCAGGGGTGTCAAATTGCCGGCCCGTGGGCCAGATGCGTCATGGTGAAACCACGCCAACCCTATTGCCGGCAATGGAAAAAAAGTCATGATACGTCGCAACATGTCATGTGATATTGCGAGTTTGACACCCCTGCATTAGATCAAGCATTCAGCTGAACCAGCACTCAGAGCCCAATGTCACAGATACTCATTAGGACCTAAAATATCCTAATCAAGGAGCATTTTTTCATGCTTTCAAACTTAGCAAATAGCAATGAAACTGGGATTGGAAAATCTCATACTTGAAGAAGGGTAACTACAGCCCCTGGAGATGAAAATGGGGGCACCATCTAGCTCTCTGAAGTCTTTGAGATAACAGATCCAGGAGAAACCCAAACCACAAAAACTGAGAAAGGATATATTATTTATGACTGGAATAATTCTAAGAATGAAGACAACAAACTGAAAATTGATTCAAAATTGTGTTTAGCTAAGTTAAGACAGGCATTAAAGACAAACTCAGGAATGAACAATAATACTTCAATGTTCAGAAAAAATGGTAAGCTCAAAATTATTAGAGAGCAAAAATGGTGTGGAATATGTGCAGAGTATCTCTCTATTCAGAAGACACTAAACAAAATAGTGTAAAACTTTCTAATGAAGAATCTGTTATTAAGTATTAATATAAATACTTTTATAAAATATCAAATAAAAAAATTATATTTTTCTCGTTATATTCAAAGTTCATGATGAAATTTCCCTTAAGAATATAATTGCTAGACTGGAGGTATATCAATATGATTGAGCCATGCAATTGAAGGGAATTCTCTATACCAGAGGTCCCCAATCCCTGGCACGTGGCCCACTACTGGGCTGTGGCCTATTGGCAACCGGGCCATGGTCCAGCAATCTTGGCTTGTGCGGGAAATGGGTCAGCTTGCACATGAAGGTGCACGCAGCTCAACTCTTAGTTGAGCTGTGCGTGCATTCACTCGTGCCACCAGTTCTCCTCTCTCCCCCCCCCCAAGCTGGGCTGCCAAGCCGCAAAGGTTGGGGACCCCTGCTCTAAACCTATGAAGGAAAGAAGAAAAGAACTGATCAATTAAAGCAGAGGTCTCCAAACTTGGCCGCTTTAAGACCTGGGGACTTCAACTCCCAAAATGCCTCAGCTAGCATGGCTGGCTGAAGAATTCTGGAAATTGAAGTCCACAAGTCTTAAAGCAGCCAAGTTTGAAGACTTCTGAATTAAAGGGTGGGGGTTCATTACATCTATGTATCACATAGGGCAATAAAATAAATATATTTTATTCTGGTGGCAAAGTTGCAAGGCTTTCACATACATAAGTTTTCAGTATGCTTTTTGCTTCTGGAAAAAAAAAGAGATGCATAAACAATAGAACAGCACTGATGCTATCTTCATAGCATGTTGTTTGCTGGTTGACATTAAATTTTGATAGAATGGAAACTCATGCACTCCAGATGATGTGGGCTCCAATTTATGCTACGAAGCTTTTTCATGCAGCTTTCTATTATTTGCTTGAATTACTTTTACTATATAGATGGAACTGTTACTTTTTGTTTGTTGTCATGATGATTTATTTACCTTGTCCTTTGCACATGGAAAATATTTTGCTTCTGTTAGAATTACATATATAATTCTTTATCCTTAAATTTAGGGGCAGGAAACCTGTGATTTCCAAATGTTGCTGAAAACAAGGACAATAATAATTTCTTAAATATCAGTCCCAGATTCCATCATCAATGCTCATTTTAGAAAGAGTTGCCGGAAATTATACTTGGAGAGTTACAGGTTCCCTGCTTGTGCTCAAAACAGAACCTACACTTTTTATATAGAAATCTATGCTGCTGGAGTTGGCCACTTTAGGAGAAAATTGCCAGTCTTTCAAACATCCACCCTGCTCTTATGTTCCACAAATCTGTTAAATTAATATCTGCAGTGTCTTTGGTGGTCCATGCAGATGATTCCTGAAAAAATAAATAGTGCGTTAAAAATGTAACTATGGACATACGAAAATTACTGCAACTCAACTCAGATCAAAGGGACACGCCAAGTAAAGTCCACAGCATGAGAAAAGGGATCATTTTTTTTCTTGATCAACTTTATCAGATTGTGAAAACTGTCGTTTTCTGGAAAACACCTACTCTGACATGTAGGCTTGGAATAATGTGATTCCAAGATCAAAGGAATTGAGTTTTCCACCCCTCTCTGTGAATAGACAGCAATCTGAGCAGCTGAAATTAGTTCCATTCAGTCATTCTGGTCCAGAATAACACAGAAAAACCTCTTTCACAAAACTGTTCATCCAGATTTTGGGAGAAAAAGCTAAGGGGGGGGGGGCAGGATATTGGCCTCCTTCAGTTCAAAGTTACAGCAGCTACTTGAAAAACTGCTTCCAGACTGACTTGTGAGACAATCCATCATAGCTCTTATTTTCTTGGAGAGGAAAAAAAAATTCTCTTGAGAGGCCACTTACTATATTTCTTAGTTTTTCTCCTCACTAAAATAGCACTTTTGCTTCTGAAAATCAAGCATTATTAAAGAATCCAGCACTGCATCAGTCTGTAATCACAGAACTCTATGCTCTGAGGCTTAACAGCATGATTGCAATCCTCTAGGAGGATGTGAATTGCTAAATTTTTTAGCTTAAAATTGTGTTTATTTTGGCCTTCTGAAGCTTCTGCCCTTTTTGTTCTTTTAAAAGGGATTCCCCAGCAATAAGTGAGCCCTCTCAGAGATTCAGACCCAAAACAGGAGGGAGGGAGGGAGGGAGGGGAAGAAAGGAAGGAAGGAAGGAAGGAAGGAAGGAAGGAAGGAAGGAAGGAAGGAAGGAAGGAAGGAAGGGAGTTTCACACTCTCTTATGACTGTGTATGATATAAACATAATGTATATTTCATGACATTTATCTACAGGAGGAAAAATCAATAAAATTGGCCAACTGGAAATATTCCTTAAATTATTTATTTAACAGTTCTATGTTCTATGTATTTTATTTTATTTTATTTTTTTGATAATCACAAGCCCTGCTGAACAAGACCAAGATTTTATTTGATCTAACTGTATTATTTCTAACAGAGATCAGAAAAAAGTTTCTGCAAAAATCAGATGGGATTTATGGTTTTCGCAATGGATTGTCCAGGGTTGATACTTGGGCAGGGATTATGGGAACAGAAACACTACACACCTGGATGGAATTAATGCTGCTCCAAGGCAGAGGGGACTTATTTTTTGATCTTTTTTAACATTTAAGTCAAATTCACAACATTAAAATGAATTCAGATTCCAGATAGATACTCAAAGGAGACATGCATTGCCCTACATACTGCAAATATTGGTGGCTTCAAATGAAGCTTCTTATATAATTTCCTGACTTATTAACTTGAAAAAAAATAAGCACCCCTTCTGAATACACTTCTTTTTAGATTGAGGACTTAGTGGTTCCAGCCTATCAGTTAGGGGACCTTGACCAGAACATCTTTCTTTGTTCCATAAAGAACATTCATTCCTGACAACACTATAAAAGCAAGTGGATGAGAAGAATGTCTGAAGCATATTGTCAAAGATTTAACAGATTCCGCAAAAAAAAAAAAAAGGTACGCCATATCAACATTTCTTGATGAGCCAAATATGACAAGTGTATATTTTAATTGCATTTTAGAAAGCAAGTGATGTAATCCTTGGATGGGGTCAGCGGCAATGAGATTTGGGGGCTGAACATGTTTTTTTTCATACTTTTCCAGCCCATTTCCATGACAGCGTTGACTTCTTCATAGCGTTCCTCATTTTCTTTCTTTTTTTTTTTTTTGAGGGGTCTGTTGATGCACAAGCAAGCACTAAACAAAAAAAAATGTTTTTTACAAAAAGACAGTGGTACTGATGGAAATACTAATAGCAAGACTGGGCCTATCTAAACTATCAGGTAGTCATGGTAAAAGGTAGATTCTGGAAGAGCAGTAGGGTACTGGTGGAGGAGCACATCCTTTACTCTAGTTACTTGAAGTTAGTCTACTAATTCAAATGCAATGGAAAAAGGTGGCCTATGGACCCAATTGATGGGAAAGGCCACCACCATTCATATGATTTTGCTTCTGGAAAAGGAACACACATCTATGCTATTCACATAGGCAGCAAAATATTTTGCAAAAAATAAGTAAGTTAAAAATGAGTCGGATTCCGAGGGCAGAATCGGGGGGGGGGGAGGAAATATTCAGTCCAAATCTAAATCAAAATCTTCCTTGTAAGGTGGACAAGAGTGGCAAGTGAGAAATGGCTTAGAGTGCAGCTTTGTAACCAAAGTTTGAGGCTGTTTTCGTGGGCAGTCCTTGCTAATTACACGGCTTGAAATGCTAGGTTGTTAGCTTGGACTTCTGCCATAATTTGAGGTTCTCATACCAGCAGTGTATTTTTTTTTTTTTTTGCACTTTCCCTCATTCTACTTTAATCACTGATTCTGTTGGGTGTGTTGGTACTTTTGACTGACTCTTTCTGAACTACACGGGCCTGCACCCTGCTAGTTTGTACAATGAGTGTGTCCATGTGGTTTAGATAGCAGATGTTTTCCCACACTTTTGGCTGTTATTGATCAAACTTCTTCAGAGCTGGCAAACATTCTCTTATTACAGAAAAATGTGTGTGTATGAGAGAGAGAGAGAGAGGGAGGGAGGGAGGGAGGGAGAGGGAGGGAGAGAGGGAGGGGGAGGGAGGGAGGGGGAGAGAGAGAGAGGGAGAGAGAGAGAGAGAGTTGTTGATTCCCCAAAGCTTTCCACTGATGGCCTTCAAGACTTTGCCCTCTTCTGATATTAAATTGGCACAACAATTTTCCACTACAACTTAAGCACAGTTAGTTCTTCTACTGATGCTCTGTTTGTCATACAAGACTTCTGCAGTAGTAGGCTTCCCAGAAATGCTGCATTGAGGGACCTGATAGATGGGAAACATGTTACTGTAGTCTTGTTTAATAAACAAAGCGTGTGTAAGAAATTGGCTGGGAGGAGAAGTAACAGGAAGAAGAAAGTCCCTGGACGATGAAACCATAGGAAGGCTGTCTCAAAGGCACGTACAAAGGGCTAGAGAGACCGTGTTTACTAATCTTGTAATTTGCATCCTGCACTGTAGATTCTGCCTCAACAAATGACAATACCTTGTTGTCTGTGTCTTCTTGTGGAAAATAAGCAAAGTTGGACCTAGAGCAGGGGTAGGCAACCTTGGCTCTTTTATGACTCGTGGACTTCAACTCCCAGAATTCCTGAGCCAGCATGGCTCAGCTTGGAAACCTCTCCCTTTTCTCCTCAGCATGGCTGGCTCAGGAATTCTGGGAATTGAAGTCCACGAGTCATAAAAGAGCCAAGGTTGCCTACCCCTGGTCTAGAGAGTATATGGATGGAAAACTTCAATGAAACATGGAGGCAAGACTGGGGGCGGGGGGGAGTAGGGGAAGCCCCAAACTAAAAAAGCAATAGCCATACCACTGGTGCCAAAGAAGCAACATAGGAGTATCTATGAAGTCAACAGGAATCAAGCTCAATTCAAGGGAGACTTTGCCATACCTCTGTAAGTCTTGAGGGCACAGGGTGCTACTGGGTGACCTTGAGGCTCTTTTCCAAACCGTATCTTTTTATGACTCTCAATTCTACATACAGAATATTTATCCCTCACCTGAAAAGTGAAGGGTGTGACTCATGTTTGTGTCCAGTTATGCAAGCACAAGCCATCTCATGCATGTTCAAATACACACATATTTGGTATGATCCATTTCTAATCACACACATTCATTTCTAACACTGTATTCTTGCACGTGTAGTTACAGCAGATCTTTTGCTACTTTGCTAATCTCCTGGCATGTTCAAAGCCTAAAAATTAGTTGTTTCTCCCATCAGCCACTCCCCCAGTGTTACTGTCCCAAAACGGTCAAAAGCAAACACTGAAACAATTCCAAGCCCAGAGCTTTCTTATTGTCGGAAATTCTGCTAAAACACACAACACCTTGTTCATTGTTGAAAATGCCTTCACTGGTCACACCACAGCACAGCAGGATGACCCAGGTGGCTGCCCCATGAGAAACATCCAATAGAGACTCACAATGAAATAAATTCAACTTTTTTTTTTAAAAGCAAAGACAATGCGGATTTGTACAGCGAGGGGAAATGCTGGCAGGGAATAAGCAAAGAAACACTGTTGTCTTTCTGAAAACCTTTTCTAATTTGGCCATTTGAAACAGCTCCACCTTGACTTTTCCAGTCATTGTATCTTCATACCAACTAGCTGACTTTGAATGATCTTGAAAACAGCAGGAGTGGACCCAGTTACTATTTGGAAGGGAGATTATGAAGAAATTCTTGGTCTGTGGACTAGATTGAGAAGTTGAAAACAATGCTTGAAGAAGGCAGTGGCAGACTATTTCCACACTGCTGTCAAGAAAACCAGAGATGTATTTTTGCCTAGGAGCAAAAGTCTACAATTTACTTGAGAGTGCATGTTGACTTTCGCTGAATACTTTTCCCAATAATATTTCCAAAACACACTAATACAAAGTAGACCAAACCAGCAAATAATGCCTCTATGAACGAAACTAGCATGTCAGGGAGAAGGTCTTGAACGGGTGATTGGATAAATTCTGGGGGGGATACAGATATAAATGGCTATAAAGTATGAAGGAGAGACTTCACACAAACACACTCTCACACTAAGTCAAAAGGACCTTCGAAAGGGGTACATATGTCCTATCTATATGGAGTTCCCATAGCCTCTACTTCCAAGAAGGAGAGGCATATGACCTAATCCAGTACAGTCATTCTTCTTTAAAATTTATTTTTTTAAAAAATAAATTTGGTATCTAGTTTTTCATAAGCATGGCAAATTTTGGAAGGTATGAGAACACATCCAACCTCATGAATAGAACCTATCTATTGTGGCCAAGCCCCAAATTTACCATTGGAATAAGTATTTATTCAGCAGGTTACAACACATTCAAGGAAAATCCATAAGGCCATATAGTATTTTAGGCATTTGCAGCATATTAAGCAATGCTTTAAGAATTCTGTAACAAGGAAAATTATTCAGTAGCTTTATAACCACATCTGTGATGGGTTAGGGATACCCAGATTAAATTGTACAATATGAAAACAGAGATATTTCATAGACTTTGCAAACGTGTTTAATGGAGGGTATTTTAAAGCTTTAGTGTTACGTGGACAACATAAGGGGGCAGGGGGGAGAAACATCAGAACATTGGACATATGTCTAGATCACCACATCAGCAATGAGTCACTACGGTAAGTGCCACTGCAAAGGCACCCTTTGGGTTACATCCATACCCACTACTTATGTGCCTATTTCCATGCTTGTCCAGAGTCCATTAAGCTTTTAATGCCCCACAGAGATTTATGCACCCTATACACAGGGAAGCATGCTATTTACAAAATAATAAGATATTGTTTTATTTAATGCTGCATCTAGAATTAATGAAATTGATTTCCAAACAGGTTAGAACGGTTACCAAAACCTAAAAATCATAGTGGCTCACCTCTCCCCCCCCTCCCCCCCCTTTTCATAAAGATATAGAAGGGATTGTTAATAGTCAGGGAAGAGAGATGTATGTGTCAGAAAGTAGATGGATGAGAACACGAATATATGTTTGCACTAGCCAAAAGGAACAAAATTTAAGCAGAAGTCTCAAATTTATTTCTGCATTAATAAAATGTATTACTATTAACTGAACCTTTCTATAATTGGAAAAAGATAATAATATAGTTGTCTCAAATGGTAAAATCAATTTATATTGCACATAAGCTCTAAAAGTCTTGAAAATTCACTGACTACATATTACAAGGGGAACAGCCATGAATGTTGGCATTGTTCCACTAAAATCACCGCTCTGCAAACAAACATGAATGTTTGAGCTATATAACATTTACTGTACCAAACCAAAAGTAAACGGCATTGCTAGAAAACTCAGACTCACAAGTCAATGAGAAAAAAGGTCCCTTTTTTTTCCTAGCAACGCCGTAGAAAAAAATTCATTTCACTGGATTTTCAGAAAATAGGACCTTTTATAATAAACTATGTAATTTTGTAGCAAACGGTGGTTCGTCGAACAAGCCACCATGACTTGCTTTCCACACACAGCTAAGTCATAAACTGCAGTTTACGATCCTTCATTTGAAGCCAAAATACCACCATGACTTTGCATGATATATAAATCGAGCTACAATGGCTGGAGGTGCTCTCAGGTTTCAACAGGTCTTTCCAAAAGGAATGCAATGTACAGTCTGGATTAAAAGTGCAAGATGGGCTTAACTTGGAAATGGGCAAGTTAGCGAAACAGAAGTCAGTTATCAATTTTTTTTAGTTTTTTCATCTTGCCTTTATTATTTTTATAAATAAAATAGTTCAAGACGGCAAATATACCCAAAAAAGATAGACCCCAACTTACAACAGTTCATTTAGTGTCTGTTCAAAGTTACAATGACACTGAAAAGGTGACTTATGACTGTTTTTCACATGACCACTGCAGCATCTCCATGGCCACGTGAACAAAATTCAGACGCTTGGCAATTGACTCGTATTTATGACGGTTGCAGTGTTCCGGGGTCATGTGATCACCTTTTGCGACCTTTGACAAATAAAGTCAATTGGAAGACAGATTCACTAAACAGCCGTGTTACTAACTGCAGTGATGCAAGAAAAGACCTAAAAGGGGGCAAAATTCACTTAACTGTTCTCGCTTAGCAACAGAAATCTTGGGCTCAATTGTGATTGTAAATCGAGGACTATGACTTCCTCCTACCATATATTCCCCACAACAAGGACTTTATGAGGTGGGTTGGGTCGAGAGTGTGTGACTGGACCAAAGTCACCCAGCCAGTTTTCATGCCTATGAAGGGACTAGAACTCACAGTCCTCTGGTTTCTACCCTAATGCAATAACCACTAGGCCAAATTAGCCAAATTAATTTTAGCCTGAATAGCCCTAGGATTGCATGCGATACAGTAGATCCTGTTTCAGCAAGTGGAAGCATCTGAATCCCTTGTCTGGGGTTGGGAAAATATGGTTGGGATTGGTTGAGACTCTGATGTTGTTGTTGTTAATTGCGAAGTCGTGTCCGACCCATCGCGACCCCATGGACAATGTTCCTCCAGGTCTTCCTGTCCTCTACCATCTTCTGGAGTCCATTTAAGTTCACACCTACTGCTTCAGTGACTCCATCCAGCCATCTGATGGGGACTACCTAAAAACTCCAGGGGTGTAGGCTTCACTGAGAAATTGAACGACTCCCAAAGAAGGCAACGATAAATTACTTCTACTATATGTTTATATATTAATATAATATAATAAATATAATATAATATAATAATAATATAATATATAAATACAATATAATATATAATATCATATCATATATATATTTAGCACATATGTGTGTGTGTGTGTGTGTGTGTGTCTGTGCGCTAAATTTTTGGATTGCTAACAAAGATTTCTTCTTCCCATATTTGGGGCAACAGGTGCATCAAAAAACAAACGAACAAAAAAACTCAAGACATATGTATGTATGTATGTATGTATGTATGTATACACACACACACAAATATATATAAAAATAAAAAACACCCTCTCTGTGAAGGCACCAGGAATAAATCTCGCCTTGAAGGAGACTTGACTTATTACTAGTCAGAGATGGCTGCTTCCCATTTAAGAGGGAAGCCTCATATTCGGCATCTAATATAGGATAAGTATCTATCTTGGGTTTGTGGCAGACTGGATCAGCTGTTGTATTAAAACAAATGTTGGCCTGGATCCAGCATAAATGACTACCCTTAGTCATACTAAAATGAATAAGACTTAAATTGGTCATAGACTATTTTTCTCAGATTTTAGAAAGGCTCTTAAACTTACTATGAATCTGCCTCTTAACGTCAGTGAACACTGAACACTGCAACTGGATTTGCAACATGGACTGATTCCTCAAAATAGTAGCAAAAATCTGATTATTATGAACAGGTGCATATAAAAAGGTCCATTTTCATAATATCAAATCAAACCTTGCGAACTAATGCAGAAAGCAGATAGGACAGACTTGCGACTGAATAAAGGCAAAACTGCCATAACTGGAGAAAACATGGTGCATTTATACCTGCCAAACATACATATGTGCATATATGCAGCAATAAAATAGAATAAAATGCTACATCAGCTTTTCTACAAGTGAGTATTTTGCAAAGCTAGATTAGCTACTAAACTGTGTCTCCATTTCTGGTATCTCTTGCTTTAAAAAAAATAAATTAGTTTATATTAAAATCTAGATTAAACAATTAAAATTGCCTGCATTTTACACACTGCATTTGTGTGAACAAAATTGTCATGTTAAGCAAACTAATCGTATTAACCTTAATGAACTCATAACAATATTTAATTGATAGCCATTTCTAGAAAGGGCTGAGGTATATTTAGGCCTCTACCAATTAATTACCTAAGCCTTACATTATAAATATTTTAAAAGTTGGCAAAGAAAAAAAACCCTTCATTTTTGTGAAGATAATCAATGTCAAGATACAGTTCAATATTAGGAAAGCCTTCTATATCCTGGTCAGGCAAAGGAAATAATAATCTTCAACAAAAACACAGAAATGGGCAGATCTATGATGGAGTAAGTAAGGCCAGCTACATCTGAGTGGCAAATAAGATTTTTGTTCACTTACCTCCTGAGGAGCAACAGGTTCTAAACCCAGAACATGATGGATGGCAGTTGTTTCTGAACATCTAGAATTAGATAGCCAAGAGGTAGATCAAGCTCGATTGGTAAATTTCTAAGCAATTTGCAGCAGATCACCAAAGATTTCTGATTCCCGTTAGATTAGAAATTGAATGTGGTTATTATTATTTTTTTAAGTACTCTGCCACAGATGACCATATGCTGCTCATCACGTCAATTCACTGCCGCGGTATTCAACCATTTTAGCATTTGGTGTCAGAAATTGGGACATGTAGAACATCTGTAGTCTTGAATGCAGAAGCTGATGGAAGTTGTGTGTAGGATGTGATTGTCTCCATTCCCAAGCCACACTTTTATACTTGTCTCTGGTTGATGGATTTCTATTAAAACAACAATAACAACAACAACAACAAAGATTCCCAGAAGCCTGAGACAACTCAGCCCAATACAGAAGCACATCTGGTCCTGGTTTACAGTTTTCTTTTCCCCTCTAGCTTTTAAGGAGTGAGATCTCATCTTGGCACCAGTTATATTCACAATGAACAATACATGCTTTCTTTCCCTCATTTTGTTACTGGCTCGAGATGAGATAAGCACAGAACAATGATACAGATTTGCTCAGCTGCTACTAAAAATGTGTCCTTCGAGGAAGCTGAGCTGTGATGCTCAGTGCATTGTTTTTATACCACTGCTATAAATCTATAGACATTTCATCTGAGAAACAGATTTATTTTTAAGCCAGCATCTAAAAGCTTACCCCCCTGGTCTAACACGCTCAGTGTTAGTGAATCAAACTCAAGTTTGATTACTTTATTGCATTTAGAATTCATTCCACTTAAGACGAATAAACCTGACCCGTCAACAGAACAGGGCTGCATAATTTTTGAGAACTGCAGGTAGACCTCAATTTATAACCACAATTGTGCCCAAAATTCCCACTGCTAAGTGAGGCAGTTGTTGAGTTGTGCCCCATTTTACAATCTTTCTTGCCACTGCTGTTAAGTGAATCACTGCAGTTGTTAAGTAAATAACACGGTGGTTAAGAGACTTTGGCTTCCCCACTGACTTTGCTTGTCAGGTCACAAAAGGTGATCACATGACCCTGGGACAGTGCAACCATCATATATATCAGCTAGTTGCCAAGCTTCTGAACTTTGATCACGTGATCATGGAGGTGCTGTAATGGTCGTTAAGTGTGAAAAACAGTATGCGTCACTTTTTTCAACACCGTTGTAACTTTGAACGGTCACTATATGAATGGTTGCAAACTGAGGACTACCTGTACACATTTAGCTTTTCCGTATTTGGCTTCACAATGCAAGTAGGAAATGAAATATAAGGCAAATGAGCATGCTGGTCCCACCGATTCCAATGAAATTATGGTACAATTGTCTAACAACCTTGGAAGCGTTGGCATCCAACATACACATGCTGAAAGTGGCACAGATTGCTACGCTGTGTGTGTGCGCCTACAAGCACTGAGAGGGCACCAAGTGAGCAGGGCCTGTTGCTCCATCTGAAGCTTGTTTTTCAGTGCAGAAAAGCTGCTTTAGCTTCCTGGATGCCTCCCTACCCAGATGGGAGCCACCTGCTGCTCCTTCTGCAAGGACAGATTGGGCAGCCAAAGGTAGCAAACTTGGCTTCAATCTCAAATGATACGAAGTTGGTCGGAAATAGATCATTTCTGGGACAGAAAAAAGGCAAGGCCGATCAGAGCAACGTCCACCTTCCCAAATATCTATTGAGAACGCAGGTGGTCCTTGACTTAAGGTCACAACTGGGCCCCAAATTTTCACTGCTAAGCAAGACGGTTGCTAAATGAGCTTTGCCCCTGTTTTATGATCCTTTTTCCGCTGTTAAGCAAATCGCGGCAATTGTTAAGTGAATCGTGGGGTCGTTAAGCGAATCTGGCTTTTCCTCTTGACTCTGCTGTATTGGAAGCCTGCTGGGAAGATGGCAAATGGTGATCACATGACCCCAGGACAATGCAACCGTCATAAATACATGCCAGTTGCCAAACACCCAAATTCTGATCATGTGACTGTAGGGATGCTGCAATGGTCATAAGAGTAAAAACCGATCATAAGTCATTTCTTTTCAGCGCCAATGTAACTTCAAACAGTCACTAAACGAATGGCTGTAAGTTGAGGACTAGCTGTAGATATCCCATCTCCCACAATCTCCTCCTGATCCATATTCTAACTAAAGACTCTTCCTTCTTGAGCTTATTGCCCACCCGAGAGGAGGCTTCTATAACTAACCACCAAACAAAAGGGACTTGAGGTAAATAAGTCATCCTTTCTGTAATTCCCAGCTTTCTCTCTTTACACACAATGCAAGATAAGGTCTGTGTTGCTTTCTTGCAATCATAAAAATTGAGTGTCAACGAGCTGATTTGTGTATTCAAGCTCACATTGAAAGCCTATGTGTTGTCCACCAGTCCCAGAAGCCACATCACAATACTAATTGCCCAAAGAAAAGAACCACTGCAAAGAACTGCTATTTTCCTGCCAATCCTGGTAAATTAGATATCACGCCTCTGAAAAGTAGTCACCGATCAACTTTGTAATCACATCCCTGCAAAGAAAAGCAAATAATCTGTTTTCCATCCATATTAGGGTTTGCATGTGATCATTCTAGTTCCTGGCTCTGCATTTTTTAAACAATCTGTATAAAAATTGATACATATACCCAGTAGTGGGATTCATATATGTGAACAACCGGTTCTCTATGTGGATGCTGCTTCTGGAAGTCCATTCTGGGCCTGGGCAACAAAAAATTAGCTACCGGTTCTGCCAGAGTGGTGTGAACCGGCTGAATTCCACCACTACATATATTGAAATGCATAATTTTAGAACATTTTTTTCTTCACAGAATACAGCAGTCTAGGTTTATTAAAATGCACTTATTTACTTTAAAATGTATTTCATTGTAAATTATGGGTACCAAATGCATGTTGCTCTGCTTTTTGATTTGCCAAGTTCTGAAAAATGATACTTTATTCTGTACATAAATCAAAGACATGCACTGTAATTCATAAAGATCATAAAATATCGCTATATATCAGTTTGCCACAAACTTAAGTCTTTCAGCGTGAATCTGGATACCAATGACTGCTTTATGAACTCCCAACACATCTGGAGGGCATTTGGTTGGGAAAGCAGATATAATTGATATTTTGATTGCAAGTTATCAATTTATTAATATGTGGTACCAAAAGTGATAAGGGACAGCTTGTAGAAAGTGTAACTAAATATAAAGAGTTAGAACTATGCCAAATTTGTAGGTCCTTTTGAATAAGCAATTCAAAGCAAGAGTAGCATGAAAAGCAAATGTATCCTGGGAGTTGTTTATGAAAATGATGAATGGATTTGTCTATTTTAAATTGGCTTCAATTACCCTTACTTCCTCCTACTGTAAAATCTATTGAATTGCAAAGAAGAGTGATCTCATCCTCATTCCACACAAACTCATTCGAGATATTCTATATGATGATTAAATGGAAAGACACAATAATGAAAATGGTTGAATGTTGCCAATTCCATAGCAATGAGAAGCAATAAAGGCTGAAATCTGGGGGAAAAGGCAAGGTAAACATAGCCTCACTCATTCAGATAGACATGCTTTCCAGTAAACTACTGTATACTCTGTAGCACAATTGGTATAGTGCAGTGGTAGCGAACCTATGGCACGCGTGCCAGAGGCGGTACTCAGAGCCCTCTCTGTGGGCACGCGTGCCATGGCCCGGAGATGGCAACCATCCCTCTTCAACCAGCTGCCTGCTAACTCGCCGAGGTCCCACGTGGCCGGATGCATCCCAGCATGGCTGGTTCCCCCCCCCCATCCCATCCCTCCTAGCCTTGCATGCTCTCCTTTTCCTGGGCACGACTCACTGCATCACCTCCTCAGCTGTCGGTCAGCCTTCCAGCTCAGAGGCGGCTTCTCTGAACTGCTGGCGGTGGGCTGCGGAGCCCCAGAGTGCACCGGTCGAGGGGCCAGAAGGCTGTGGCTGCTGATGGACACTGTTGGCCCCCATGCACTCGCTGGCCTCTGTGTGTGGGGGTCGATAGTGTCAGGCAGCAGCCTCCCCGGCCCGACTTGCCTTACCCTGCAACAATGGCACCTCTGCCCTGCCACGTATTGCCTCACAGGATGAGCCTTCTGCCCACTGCCCCACCTGCCAGAGACCCCCTGAATCTCTCCCAATCCTGCCTGGCCCCCACAGGCGTCCTTCCCCATGAGCAACATTGAGGTGACCATGCCCACCTTGGCCACACCCACCCAGTCTGCCATGACCACCACAGCCATGCCCACCCAGTGGGCCATGCCCATCTGGCACCTGGTGATAAATAAGTGGGTTTTGGTTTGCAGTTTGGGCACTCAGTCTCTAAAAGGTTTGCCATCACTGGTATAGTGGTTAAAGTGTTGGACTAGGTCTGGGGGAGATCCAGGAGCATCTAAAGCAGCACCAAAGTGTCATGGCAAGATAACTGAAGCCCTACCCCTTTTTAACATCCATGTGATATGTGACATGGATGTTAAAAAGAGGCAGCCACATTATTATGCTGTTGATGTCAACGCTGCTAACATCGGATGTTCTTGCTTTGACAACAGATGAAAATGCAGCCATTTTCCTCTATGCTTTTAGAATTAGCTGGTGCTGGGAGGGGGGTTTGGAATGAGAGTTCAGTTAGTCATAATAATAATAACTCTGCCATGGGAATCAAAGGACAAACTGGGTCCAGAATTGATAAAGTTTTGGCAGGCTGGAGAGCTGGGGAGAAAGCCCATGCTTCAAGCTAATTGGGGAATGTGCTTTATGACCGTTTATTGGGGATGGGAATTGTACTTTGTTACTTTGTACCCAGGGGAGAGGAATTTAGTTTTTTGGTTCAACTATGTAGTACCAATGCTTTGTTTCCCGAATAAAAGATTCTTTAAGGAAAACAATACCTCGAAATTCTTTTGAAGGGTTTCATCTGTCGGAACCATGATAGTTGATGTCTTCTGCAGATGCCCTGACCAGGTTCCACCCCATATTCAGGCACAGAATTCAATAGGTGACTTTGGGCCAGCCAGTCCTGCACTGGGATCAATCATAGGCATAGATAAGATTGCAATGCCCAGAACGCTTAGTTAGAATTGAGTCACACTGACCACTAGGACATGCTTCTGAATTGCCTGGATTGCTGTATACATATGTCTTCCTCTTGATCCAGAATCGAGCGGATTAGTCGGTCTTCATCTTGTATAACCAATACCATGTGCTTGTAAAAACCACTGTGATATAAAAGAGCTGTGATTATAATTTGGGAAACCAGAAATGAAATTGTAGTCATGGGTCAACCTTTTCTTACTAATTATGTCGCTGTTTATATTATACTTACATACAAATGTGCACTTTATCACTTCCCGAAGTTGACAGCCGGCACATTTTGCTTTTTTGGTCTCCTCTCATATGGAAAATGTTATGAAATATTTATTCTCAGTTGTCCCTTCTTTGAGAACATGCACTTTGCTTTTTAATGCAGTTATTCTGCTAAGACCAATAAAAAGCCCACACAAAAGCAAACCAAATTTTCAATCATTCAGCAGAGCTGAACAAACGTCTCCTCAATATCCTTCTCAGATCTCCTCCAAACCCAATCAAGCATTCAGTTACAAAAAGTCAAAGTGGGCTTGAACATATTTAAAACATATACTAACCAGAGCACTTTGCACACGTCATAAAGACCTAAATTAAAATAGGAATTCCTGTCTCCCAATGCTCACTTTTGGGTTTTCCTTCCCCACAACAACTAATTTTTGCTGTCTGTTCTGGATGCACATGCAAAATGTGTTGTGGTTTGTCCCTGGAAGGAGAAGCCCAATCACACAAGTGCTTGTGTTGTCTCAAAGGGGCTTTTTTCCAAAATGGCAACTGGACGTTCCTTGCTGTTTTTTTTTTCTTTGAAAACGTTTCGCTTCTCATTCAAGAACTGAAGAAGCTTCTTGGATTGAGAAGCAAAATGTTTTCAAAGAAAAAACCCAAGAAAGTCCAGTTGCCTTTTGGAAAAAAGTACCTTTGGCACAACCATTACCTGGATGATTGAGAATCTCCATAGATACAGTAAGTGCTTGAGTTTTGAAGCCAAAATGGCAACCCCCACCCCAAGGAGGAGGTTAACAGGAGGAAAGGGAAGAAACATTAAGAGAGGAGAAATGCTAAACAACAAAAAAAGAGCCCAATGAGAACCAAGTACCATGTGAATAATAGATGAAAGAAAACAAAAACTTCAATAACAACAACAACCTTAGAAAGCTGTAGAAGAAGAAATAGAACAAGAATAAGTGGGATTCTGAAGAAAAAAGTATTCCCTCCCTTTTTCTCATATGCTCCATTCATTAAATTCTATTTAAAATATGACATGTTAGTGGTGGCTCGCATCTATTACTATTTGCTACTAAGTATCAACACAGTGGTTTCGTGGGGAAAAACACATTTTATCTGCACACTGCACACAACTCTTTCCCCATGAGACTCTGGTCATCTAAGAACATAAAACTATAAAACGGTAAGTATACAAAAAGGTGTGAAGAGCCAACATTACTCTTGTACACACATGGGTCTACTACAAGATCCAATTGGTTCAATTTCCACATTAAATGTTGCCAGCTTTTTAAGCATATGGACCAAATTTAGCAAGTTAAGGTTAAGCTAGTACTTTATGGTGGTTATTTTGCTTGCCTGGAATAATATGCTTCAGCTTCGGATCTCAGCAACATATCAGAGAGATCTATTATATAAGTTTAGGCCCTAAAATACTGATGTTATTGCCCACTAAAATTCTGTATAATTGGCTCTGGCCTCATTGAAGAAAGAAAAAAGAAAGGGAAGGGGAAAGGGAAGGGGAAAGGGAAGGGGAAGGGGAAGGGGAAGGAAAGGGAAGGAATCATTCCAAAAAGAGTGGATGTAAAGTAGTATATAAATTGTATACTATGTGCTAATGTATACATATATAGATACCTATTTTAAAATCTAACTTAAACAGAGGCAATATACATTCACTATTATGGGAAATGCTGTGACAGATGCCTGCTCACCCTGCTGTTAGATGTGTCTAGGACAGATGGCTTCCGCTTGTACATCTTTATCATCTGTGAAGAAACCCTTCAGAAAAAGGAAATCATCAAATAACTTCTCACTGTAAAGTAGGATACATGGCTACTCTAAATTCGTTTCCTTGTTGCAAACTCTCTACGCCCTTGTATCAATACTGATCCCAAAACAGGAACGGGCTGTTTCATTCAGGTTTTTCCATCCTTAATTATCCCCAAGATAGAATGGCAATACTATATCTATCTGATGAAAACTTGTCAAATCAGCCTCACCCGTTTTTTATATTTATGCTTGAAAGCTAGGAAGATGTGGATGAAGAAGCTGGAACCAAAAATGGGAATTTCCCTTTCCCCCTGTTTTGGTAAGGTATGATGGGAAGGAGGAGGGTTGAATGGTAACAGAGAACAAAGCAGGAATTGGTTCTTGTTTAGGAGCCATGTTCAAGAACATAAGTGGACAGGCCTTGTTCAATTCCTGTGGCACCCAGAATAGCCAGGGAGAAAAAGGGACCTTTCTCAGAGAGGCTTAGTTATGGATGGCCTAGGCCAGGGGTAGGCAAACTCGGCTCTTTTATGACTCATGGACTTCAACTCCCAGAATTCCTGAACCAGCCATGCTGGCTCAGGAATTCTGGGAGTTGAGGTCCACGAGTCATAAAAGAGCCAAGGTTGCCTACCCCTGGCCTAGTACAATATTCATAATCTTCAAGGATGTATTCAAATCACGAACTGTCAGATTGTCAGGAGAAAGCCATCCCATCAACTCTTGGATGGAATTAAAAGTAGCATATAGATTTTTTTCTTCTTTGGATCAATTTATACCACTGATGTGTCAAGCACCAGGGAAATTAGAAGATCCAGACAGTTGAAATGGGTATAAAGATTTATTGCAAGCTTAAGCTCTCCACAAGAACCTGAACTACTAACGGTCAAAAGAATTTGGTGGTAGATAAGAGTCAATGGAATTCAAGATGGGCTGAACTTAGACCTCTGTGAATGCGAAGGGACTCATGACTGATGACATGTTTGATCCCTCCCTCAGGCTCAGCCTGGTCATCACCTACAGATGAATCTAAAAAAACCGGCATCTAATGGTTAAATCTTATCCTTCCTGGTTCTTTTCAAAGATAACAGACTGTAACATTCATAGTCCTCAGCCTGTCTAAAAATAATGGGAATTTCAGTCCAATAAATGTAGAAGGAGAATACCCAGGCTAAGGATAGTTAAGTTGTAGGAAGGCATGTGAATCTTTCCGTATGGTTTGCATTTGAAACATTCAAAAGGTTTTTAGGAGCCAGAATTCATTACCAGCAGTTGATAATTCAATTTTCCATTTCAGCTTAATAAAAATTTTCAGTGCCAATCCAGTAAAAAAAATAAGTCTCTTATTTAGGAATCTTCTGCTGCTAAACCCAGCACCTCACACTTTGTGGCAATTTTTTAATAGGCAACTGAGAAATAATTAGCCACAAGTATTTTAAAGAATCTGTAAATGCTCAAATTATAATGCAATATGTCTTTGCTGAAATTGTTTGGGTTATTAATGTTTGTGGTATTTTTGATTCTGAGTATTTTCCTTACCAATATAAAGATGAATAGTATCAATAGAGAAATAAATGCTGTGCCACTTAACAAATATTTAATAAGCAACTTAAAATATGAGTCTAAGAAAGTCATAAAGCTTTTTTGACATTGGACAGGCATTTATTATTCAGATATTTATTTGTTCAATTTGTATGGCTGCCCATTTCAAACAAATGACTCTGGCTAGCAATCAGTCATAAAAGCAATTAAAACCAATTACATTCACAATACAAAAAGAAAAATTTAATACACATAGCAGGCAAATTATTATAATCCATAGATCAGTGGTTCTCCACCTTTTTAATGCCGCGACCCCCAACCGGTCGTAAGTCGAGGACTACTCAACCAGTTGTAAGTCGAGGACTACTCAACTGGTGCAGCACCGTTTGCAGAATGGGACTTTTGGCGGGCTCAGCAGGGGAGAGACAGCCTGGACAATTCCTATTGGCTTTTGAAAGCCAATAGAATTAGACTCTATTCAAGAGAGTTTATTCTATTGGCTTTCAAAAGCCAATAGAATAAAAGGGAGTAGCACAGCTAAGGAAAAGGGGGAAAAAATGGCGGACTGCGTTATTTGGTGACCCCCCGTGAAATGGTCGTTCGACCCCAAATGGGGTCCCGACCCACAGGTTGAGAACCACTGCCACAGATACCGGAATAATGTTATAGTTTTCAGAGTGATAATACCACTTCTTTATATATATCAGTTTTTCCATATTGAAGGGACTAAGGTTTCAAATAAAAATCCTAGAATATGGGGGCATTCCATCACCAAGAACAAAGGCAAGTGCTCAGCTCTTGTGACAGCTGTTAACCAGATCTCTTAAGAGAAAAGCAAATATTGAATACTGGCTTCAGCAAATTGCGTTGAAAGGGAGAAACGGGGTATCAGTCCATGTGCGATTGAATTAGTGGCTCATGTGTTATTGTACTATTTATATTATAGAGATCTACGATTAGCAGGTATTATATAAGACTCCAAGGACAGAGAAACACTGTATACTTTTCTTATTATGAAACCAGTGGCTAGAAACAGTGGAGAAAGTGGGGAAATTCTGCATCACAGCATGTGTAATCTGTAAAGCACATATTTGCATATACAAATAGTCTTGACTTACGTCCACAATTGGGCCCCAGATTTTGGTTGCTAAGTGAGACAGTTGTTAAGTGAATTTTGCTCCATTTCATGACCTTTCTTGCCACAGTTATTAAGTGAATCAATACAGTTGTTAAGTTAGTAACATGGTTGTTAAGTAAATCTGGCTTTCCCACTGGACTTTGCTGATCAGAAAGTCACAAAAGGTGACCACATGACGCCGGGACACAGTAACTGTCATAAATATGAACTAGTTGCCGAGCGTCCAAATTTTGATCATGTGACCATGGGGATGCTGCAACGGTCGTAACTGTGAAATGTGGTCACAGGTCACTTTTTTCAGTGTCGTTTTAACTTCGAACAGGTCACTAAATGAACTGTTGAAAATCGAGGACTACATACTGTATACCAGGGGTAGGCAACCTTGGCTCTTTTATGACTCGCGGCTGGCTCAGGAATTCTGGGAGTTGAAGCCCACAAGTCATACAAGAGTCAAGGTTGCCTCCCCCTGACCTATATGTATACTATATACTGCATATATACAGTATATACTGCATATACATATTCTCAAATCATTTTTTATTTGGGCTTTTTACGCAGACTGACATGTAATCTTCAGGCGCCAAGCACCAGCTCCTGATGATTAAATGAACACATCTGCAGAGTTTCTGGCAGCAATCCGTAAGTGTTTTGCTATTCTTCCAGGATCCTTTTTTGACTCCCTAGTCTAGTTTAGAGCCATGGAATTTCATGGGGGTCTCCAGCCAACCGCTGAGCAAGGTTGACCATGCTTAGTTTCCAAATAAGGACAAGATGGGTCATATGCTGCCCCTCCTGCCAAGACTGTATTGATCAATGTTCATACTATCTAAGCTGAATGGACAATTCTGGAGTGATTTAGAGTTTCCTACGAAACATACTGAAGATGGGTTACAATAAAGCTTTGGGATAAAAACGCCCTGGCTGGATGATCTTGGGCCGGTCACTCTCTCTCAGCCCAACCCACCTTACAGGCCTGTTGTGGGGAAAATAGGAGGAAGAAGGAGTTGCTTAAATGACCATAGGCACCCTTGAGTTACTTATAAAAAAAATTTAATAAAGTGGGATAAAAAGAAATCTGAACAAACAAATGCTGATGACTCCCAATTCATTATACTAGATCCGGGGTAGGGCAACCTTGGCTCTTTTATGACTCGTGGACTCCAACTCCCAGAATTCCTGAGCCATGCTGGCTCAGGAATTCTGGGAGTTGAAGTCCACGTGTCATAAAAGAGCCAAGGTTGCCTACCCCTGTACTAGATGGATTACCTCCTAATGCTATTGCTGGCGAACAGGAATACAAAAGTACTATTGCTCTTGTATCCTGTTCATAGATTTCCTTTCTACACATCAATCTGGCCCCAGGACACTACACTAGACAGTGCTTTTGGTCTTCCTGAACACAGCATTGTTTAAGTTCTTTTGACATAATTTAGAGTAAGTGAGGTCTATCAGGGAAGGCAGAGAAGTAGAGAAAAGGCAATGTGAATAAACAGTGACACATTGTCATAAGCCGTGTCCAAAACCATTAAAAGAAGTTCTTCTTCAATGTGTCTGAAAATACTTCTCAGAGAGTTTTGGCGCAGTCACAGTTTATACCAACTATTTTTGAAATATGAAGTAGAGTGAGTTCATCCATCACGTACTGTGAGGAGAAAAAAAAACATTACAGTGTAATCTGTATGCTAAAAATAATCAACATGAGATGACTTCCAGATATTTCTGGGCATACAATCCTCACCATTGCTTATATCAGCTGGGGCTGATAGGAGCAGAAGTCTAAAGAGAGTATGAGGTTGCCTATGCCATTCAGGGCTCTCGCTTCAAACCGTAAACCACCAAGATCTCATAATGCCATTTTTCTCAGTAATTATTATTGCAGCTTTCTTATTCTTGGTAATCATTGATATTTAAAGTCGATATAGGTTTTTCATAAATATAATGGTCTGATATATTAGGCTGGCCCACATGCCCCATGATAGAAGAAGGTCTCTTTCAAGTCAAGCTTGACTACTGGCAATTATATGGACAATTTAATTTTCTTCGCAAGATTTTTGGAAGTGGTTTGTCCTTGCCTTCTTCTTTCTAGGGCTGAGAGATAATTACTGGCCCAAACACTCCCAGCTGATTTTCTGTCTAAAATGGGACTAGAACGCACAGTTCCTTGAATTTTTAACTTGGAACCTTTACCATTACATCAAACTGGCTCTCCATCTCCCATATAGAAATGTAAACCTGTATAGGCAAACTATACGGTTACAAGTGAAGGAGGGACATGTAAGCTGATGATTACAGAGATAAACTGTCCCATTTTCATTTCCAGTTGCCTTGGATAAAATCTATTCCCCTAACAGAAACATAGGATGTCCTTGAATCATATTTGTATATTTGATAATCTCAGTCAGAAAAGCCTTAATCCAGTGTTCCAACTCTCAGCCTGCTGTTCTCCAGATAGCCAATACATTTGGGGGAACAGTTATGAAATGCAGCTGCTCATACCGAGCTGCTTGTGGGATGGAACACAAGTTTAATTTCCTGAAAAGCCACATAGTGGGGGTTCAGACAGAGAGAGATCTTTGATGCTCTGTATACAAAGCAGAGAGAGCCTGAAATAAGATTAAAGGAAAACAGGAGAAAGCTTATTTCAGAAAGAGGGACAACGTGATTTTCCAGGTGCCTATAGTCATTTAAACAAGCTGGAAAAAACATTCTTTCTATCCAAGCCCATGGCTGATTATACTATTTTAAATTATTTAGAAATATTTTTTTTAGCAAACTATAATATCAAAGGTAGACAAAGCCAATGTGTTCCTGTCTGCGCTTTCTCTGGCTGATTCAGATGGTGTATTCTGAACATTTTATTATTTTATTATTATTTATTATCTCTGACTCAGAAAAGCCATTTGTAACCTTTGGATTCAGTATCATATCTCAATTATTCAGCAGCCCCTCTACTCATTAATTTTGGGAAAGAAAGGAGAATTATCCTTGAAAAGCTAATATAATCAGCAGAAATAAGAGTTTATTATTAATTTAATTTAGTAACATAATAAAGGCAATATATAGAAAACAGAGAGCTAGTGTGATAGTCAATGGAGAGAATACAAAAAGTTTTGAAATAAACAAAGGGGTAAGACAGGGATGCCCAATTTCACCTTTACTTTTTATTTTGATGCTTGAAGTATTATTAGTTCAAGTTAGAGCAAATAAGGAAATAAAAGGGGTACAGGTCAAAGCAGAGGAATATAAGTTACAGGCATTCGCTGATGACCTGGTTTTCTTTATTGAGGAACCTATAGAGAGAGGAAATATTCTTATGGGTGACATAGAAAAATTTGGAATAGTGGCAGAATTAAAAATTAACAGAGACAAGACTAAAATGTTAGCAAAAAATTTAACCGATAAACAAAAAAGGAAATTGGAAGAGAATTTGGGATTACAAGTAGCGAAAAAGATTAAATATCTAGGAATTTGGATAACTTCAAGGTATTCCTCAATAAAAGAAGACAATTATACAAAATTGATATTAAAAATGAAACAAGATCTTGAGACTTGGGGGAATCTCCAATTATCATTATTAGCAGAATCGCATTGACTAAAATGAATATTCTACCAAGACTATTATATTTATTTCAAACAATTCCAATAAAATTAGAGAAAACTTTTTTTAAAGAATTGGATAAAATAAATAAATTTATTTGGGCGGGCAAAAAAGCTAGGATAAATATTAAAACATTACAAGACAGTAAGAGTAGAGGTGGTCTTGGACTCCGTAAATGGGAAATCTATTATTATGCGGCAGGATTATTATGGATTAAAGACTGGATAAATTTGGATAATGAAAGGATACTAATGATAGAAGGACATGATCTACAGGCGGGTTGGCATGCATTTCTATGGAGGAAACAGAAGAAAACATCAACATATTTCCAGCAACATCAGATAAGAGGAGCATTGATCGGGATATGGGAAAAAATAAAAAAAAGACACTATGAGAAAATTCCAAATTGGTTCTCGCCGATGGAGGCGGTGATTCATCCCAATACATTAGAGAAAAAAAAGATGATTAGGTATAAAGAATTACTGGATAACCGAGGAAATCTCAAGTCAAGAGAAGAGTTGGAGGAACAAAGAATACCCATAGATTGGTGGCCATATTTACAAATTCAATCTAGATATAATAGGGATAGGCAAGAACATGGAATTAGTCAGACCCCACACCAACTTGATAAAATTCTAATAAGTAAGGAAGGAAAACTATTATCAAAAATTTATAAATACTTATTAGAGATAGAGTTAAAGGAAGAAATAGTGAAGGGGCCAATGATAGCGTGGGCACGAAATGTGGGGCGAAATATAAATTTAGAGGAATGAGAAAGATTATGGAACATAAATTGCAAATTGACGCTATCAACTGCATAAAGAGAGAATCAATATAAAATGATTTACAGATGGCATTTAATACCGGTGAGATTAGCTAAAATGTATAAAAATATAGACCCGAAGTGTTGGAAATGTAAAATCAGAGAAGGAACATGTTATCACATGTGGTGGCTGTGCCCCAAAGCAAAAAATCATTGGGAACGAATAAGAGATTGGATACAGGAGATAACGGAGATACAAATGGATTTTAAACCAGAATTATTTCTTTTGGGCATAATAAATTTAAAGATGGAAAGTTTAAATTTAAAATAAAGATGGAAAAACAACTCCAACATACACATATTGACTGCAGCTTGTATAGCATATGCTCAATGTTGGAAGAATGAAAATATTCCCACAAATGATATGATTATGTACAAAATCTTGGAATGCGCAGAAATGAACAAACTTACGTTAGAATTAAAAGACAAGGAGGTGACAGAATTTTATGAAATTTGGAATAAATGTTATAATTGGCTAGAACAGAGAAAGGAAAATACATAATTATTGATGTACATAAAATGTAAATAAGATGTAAAGAATGCTTAAAATGTATAGTACTGTTCTGTTAAAACAAAAGATTTATGTTAATGTATTTTAAGTTTGTTTGGGTGTATGGTGTATGGTGAAAAATAATAAAAAAATTAAAAAAAAGAGTTTATTATGGGAATGAACAATGTGTGGGCCATCATTTATTGCTTAACTACAACAACATCCTGCGATTGGCTGGCTGAAGCTACTGGGAGTGGCAAGTTCAACAACACTGGTGGATTACAGGTTGCTCACCAACTGTTCTACAGCAAGGGTGTCAAACTTGCAACATCACGTGACGTGTTGCGATGTATCACGACTTTTTTTCCATTGCCGGAAATAGGGTGGGAGTGGTTTCGGCATGACGCATCCAGCCTGCGGGCAAGCAGTTTGACACCCTGCTCTACAGTTTCCATCAGTTTGTGGGCTTGTTGTGTTACTAACAAAATAGCAGTAACATTAACAGAGTTGGAAGGGATCTTGGAGGTCATCTAGTCCAACTCATTGCTCTCACAGGCGACCTATAATATTTCTGATAAATGACTGTTCAGTCTCTTCTTAAAAGCCTCCAGTGATGGGGCACCCACAATTTCTGAAGATAATTTGTTCCACTGGTTAATTGTTCTCACTAGTAGGAATTTTCTCTTTAGTTCTAGGTTGCTTTTCTCCTTGGTTAGTTTCCATCTATTGTTTCTTGTCCTGCCTACAGATGCTTTGGTAAATATGTTGGCCCTTCTTCCTTGTGGCAGCCTTTCAAATATTGTTAAGACTGCTATCCTATCATCCCTGGCTCTTCTTTTCACTAGATTAGGTATACCCAGTTCTTGCAATCGTTCTTCGTATGTTTAGTTTCTAAGCCCCTAATAATTTTTGTTGCTCTTCTCTGAACTCTATTCTAAAAGAATCTCCATTCTATTTATTTTAATACAATTCCTGGAAGAAAGAAAACTGTGGGGGGGGGGGGGAAGGAGATTGGTTTTATTATAAATTGTATAAGAAAATATTGCAGAAGGAAAGAAGTTTTCATTAGGAACAGACCCAATTAAAGGCCTTTTAAATTTTATTTTCTGTTTTTATTTATTTTCAATCTCATATCCCGTCCATATCTGTTACATAACATAGCCAATTTAAATCCTGCCTGCTAGTCTGAGTTCGCTCATCCCTGGAAACATTGGCAATGTTAAATCATGCCATTTTGGAAGACTATATATCATACTTTTACATAAACAATTTACACAAAATGCAGAAAAGAAATAGTAAGCTAAATGCAAGTGGTCCTTGTCTCGATACATGAATTCATATAGTGTTTGTTGTTTAAAAGATAATTCTACTATGAAGTAATAGTGAAGTTGAATTTAAATCCTGAATTGTGCTACAGGTAAATTAAAATAAGTACTAAGACTATCATATTCTGTGAGAAGGCTTAGTTTACTAAGGCCACCACAGGGGTATCCTGTGGTTGTGGTTACATCTCATCAATTTTTAAAAGACCCATTCATCTTTGTGTATGTCTGAATGATATAGATGAGGTAATATGTATGGTGTGATTTGAATTGTAAAATCATAAATGCATGCAGGTCATTACTGATTTGTCATGCAAGGAACAGCCAAGAGTGTTTCAATATTTGAAACAAGTTCTATATTGTTTGTTGTTACTAATGTATGTGATTTTGATTGGTGATAAATGTTTGAAGAATAAACAAGTGATGGCCCTTCCAGGCTCATGATTCTATTTGTTATGTTTTAGGCTGATCTCTCTTGACATATATTTAAGATGTATTTAATCATGACAGTATATATTATATTCATGTATGATTTTATTAGAACAGAAAGTCTTACAGGAGTTCTGCCATAGTAGCTACATTTCCAAAACTTGCTTAAATACATTAAAGATCTACATATAGACCTGGATTTGCACAACAAGCCAAATTAGTTTTAACCTTGGTTAGTTTTTGTTGTTTAGAATTTTATTGTTTACAAATCCACTCAGACATATTTGGTTTTGCCTGTATTTTAAAGGCTGAGCCTTTAAAGGGCACTAAACTCACAAGACTTATTTTCTAATCACTTTTGGAAACTGCCTATTAACTACCTTAAAGCTATTAGAGACAGATTTGAAAAGTCACTGAGTGAGTTTATCTTCAAATCTGAAAAGAAAAATAAATTATAAACTTATGAACTTAATTTGAAATAAACAGTGATAAGAAAATAAGATTTTGATCTAAGAAAGTTTTAATCTAACTAGCTTAGCTGCTATTTATTTAGTTTGGATGTTTTTATTATTTTAAGTGTTTTTGTTGTTTTAACTATTTTTATAATTTTGAAACTGTAAGTCAGAATAATTGACTAAGATGGGTGGCTATAGAAATTAAATAAACATGGAATTGCAAATGTTTATTGTTGCAACAACATATTATATTTTTTCAGTTATTAAGCACTTATGTACTTTTTCAGAATGTATGTATCTTTGTGTTTTGTCTCTTGTTTTTTTATTTCTGTTATTTTAAAACAATAAAAAATTAAAAAAAACTGATAGAAGTAAAAGGAAAGAATATCAAGTTGGTTTATTTGAACAAAGCTAAAATACTTTTTTTAAAAAAGTTCTGGTAATTCTTTATGGACTTTTTTTGCTGACACCAGGATTGAAAAGTTGATGATTTATGGATTTGCTTATAGATAAAGGATGGCAAATGAGATGAAGAGATATTTATTGAGTAACTGAATGAGTAAAAGACCTTGGGGAACAAGGGGAAGAGATGCTGCCTAGGAAACAACCAGACAAAAGTCTGAGAAAGAAACTTAGGAATCTACCTTAGTAGTTCAAGCAGTTAAAAGTACTTTCAGACTTGAAAAATTAACATAGCCTTACAATAAAGCTCATCTAAATCAGTGGTGGCGAACCTATGACACACGTGCCAGAGGCGGCACTCGGAGCCCTCTCTCTGGGCACACGCGCCATGCCCCGGAGATGGTAACCATCCTCTTCAACCAGCCACCTGCTAACTTGCCAAGGTCCCACATGGCCGGATGCATCCCAGCACCCATGCGCTTGCTGGCCTTTGTGTGTGGGGGGGGCGATGGTGTCAGGCAGCAGCCGCCCCGGCCCCTGCCTCGCCTTGCCCTGTGACATGGCACCCTCGCCTCAACCTGCAGAACCAGCTTCCTGCCCACTGCCCCACCCGCCAGAGATCCCTGGATCTCCCCCAACCCTGACCGGCCCCCACAGGCGTCCCTCCCCAGGAGCAACATCAAGCTGGCCATGCCCACCCTGGCCACACCCATCCATCTGCCATGACCACTCTAGCCATGCCCACCTGGCGGGCCACACCCACCCGGCAGCCATACCCACCCGGCACCCGGCAATACATAACTGGGTTTTGAATTGAAGTTTGGGCACTCGGTCTCTAAAAGGTTCGCCATCGCTGATCTAAATCATGCTTCCTGTGTAGTTTACCTGGAAGGGCTGACAGTTTATAACCTTTCAGGAGATGAAGAGTTACTAAATTCGTTTATATTTGCTGTGATTAAGGCTGGAGGTCACTTTTTTATATATTTGTTTGCTTTTTATTATATTCTTTATTTTCTTTTTCCCTGGACTTTTTATTCTTTTTTCTATTCTCTTTCTCTAAAGTTAGTATATATTCATTTTTACTAGTGTAGTCAAGATTCCTAATAAAATTATATTCAAAATCAGATAAAAGTGAGTTACTAATAAAAGTCCGAAGTCACCAAAAAAATTAGGTTAAGTTCTTCATGAATGTAAATAAAGACAACACACTCTGTGAGGGCTGCTCTTTTTTTGGCTAATCCTGCAGCACCTCTATATCTCCTCAGCAACAAAAGGACTAGACTTGAGGCAGCTCCTGGAAAAAGTAATCAAGGATTTCCTTCCCCCAATGCTCTTTGATCAGGGTAATTAAGGCACATCCCAGAGTACTCTTTCTTTTGACAGTGATTGACAGAGGCACAGTAGGAAACAGGCAGGCTGAATATATTGTTTCTTTCATCTGGTCTCTCAGAAAAAGGAAGAAAAAAAAAGGCATGGTGGCAGTACAGTAACACTGCAGCTGGATTTCATGATTCAATCCAAAACAGATTATACCTCACGCTCAAAGAGAACAAAGAGAAAAGAAAACAATATTAAACAACTAACTGAAATTTTTCTATAAAGTTGATGTAAGATCAGACAACCAAGAATTTCTGCAGGTGAGATTAAAAAAAAGTCAAGATGGTAGCCACAACTATATGATTGATGTATTTGCGTGTAATACATGTGAAAAAAAAATTAGGAAGGGTTTTGATCACACATTGTCATTGACTTCCTGACTTAGACACACACACGCACCATAAATATCTCTAGTTTCTTCATATATTTGGATATTAGCACTTTTAAACATCTTAGACCTACTGGGCTCATATGCTGCATTGAAAACATATTTGCTTTTTGGTTGTTTGTTGAATAAACTAAAAACTTTGTTCACCCAACACACTAAGCTATAAACCACGGAGTATTAGTCCGCAAAGGCTTTAATTCATAAAGCACCCTAAAGCACAAACAAAACCACATTTTGACATGTTTTACTGTGTTAACTGAATGGCTCAACACTCCCCACCCCTGCTTTCTCAGAATATATAAGCATAAGCGTGTGTATATATATATATCTTTGAACACTTATCTGCGATCTGCTCCCATATCTTTGGCAGGCCCAATTTGGCTTAAATTGCCGAAATCTCTCTCCACTGCCAGACATCTTTGTTAAAGGCTGGGGTTGTGCAGTTCTGACTCCATAAAGTGCATAGGAGTGCCAATATAACCCCCCCCACACACACACACAAACAATGCTTTGCAAGAGTCACATCACTGGAATCAGTGCTGAAATGCTAGGCAGCCATATTAAAGATAATTGCCAGCTTCCCTATTGGGGTAATTCCACCCTTCCCTCCAATTGCTGGCAGAGATCACTAGCTAATCTTCTCCCTTTAAGCAGATGAGAAAGTGAAGGCCAGGGGAGTCGTGAAAGGCAGGGACTATGCCGAAGTCGTGAAGAGAACATTTTTTACAAACACCAGTAAATATAGGAAGTCCTCAAGTTATGACCACAGTTGAGCCCCAAAATGTATGTTGTTCACTGAGAAATTTGTTAAGTGAGTTTTGTCCCATGTTACAACTTTTCTTGCCACATCTGTTACGTGAATCGCTGTGGTTGTTAAATTAGTAACACAGTTGCTAAGTGAATCTGGCTTTCCCATTGTCTTTGCTTGTCAGAAGGTCGCAAAAGATGGTCACATGACCCTGGGACACCACAACAGTCATAAATAGGAACCAGTGGCCAAGCACCTGAATTTTGATCACACGCCCATGGGGATGCTGCAACGGTCGCAAATATGAAAAATGGTCATAAGTCACTTTTTTCAGTGCCTTGTTAACTTTGAACGGTCACTAAACAAACTGTTGTACGTCGAGGACAACCTGTATACCGTTAGCATATATTTTTGTGCATCGTAAGAAATGATATTTTAAATAAAACAATATTCCCAAATACGTTTAAATAGTCACATTTGTACTTTAAATTGGAGGTGATTTTTTTTTTTTTACCTTTTAGAATAACACAGAAAAAATCTTGGGATGTTATATCTTAAGTTCACATCTAGCCTCACTCCTGACTTCTCACGTTCTCTTTCATTCCATACAATGGAAACACTACTTTAAATTTAAAGCCACGGAAAGGTAACATTATCCAAATCCTGGTGTCTATGTTGGATATTTGAAAGGCTGCTTGCTAGACTTTTCTGCCCATGCCTTAGAAAGGCCTCGCACCACAGGTAGTCTTTGACTTACAGTCACAAGTGGGACCAGAATTTCAACTGCTAAGCAACGCGGGTTGTTAAGTTGTGCCAAATTTATGATCTTTCTTATAATACAGTTGAGTGAATCACTGAGGCTGTTAGGCGAATCACTCGGTTATTAAGGAAATCGGGCTTCCCCCGTTTACACTGTTGGTCAGAAGTCAGCTGTAAATGATCATCACATGACTCCAGGACACTGCAAACCATTGTAAATACCTGCATAGGTTTCCAAACCCCTGAATTTTCGACCCTAGGGATGCTGTGAACATTGTAACCGTGAGGTTTAATAATAAATCACTTTTTTTCCCATTCCTCAATAAACGAATGCCTGTAGGTTAAGGACCATTTTCTACTGTGCCCCCATTCGAAAACAAGCAGAAATACAGTAGCCAAGCTTCTGAACTATAGCATGCTTTCCCATCTTACGATTATCTAGGGTCAGTTTTCATCTTTTTCTTTCGTAAAATGCTACAATGATAAAACCTAGTACAGGGGTGTCAAACTCAATTTCATTGAGGGCCGCATCAGCATTGCGGTTGCCCTTGGGGGGGCCAGGTGGGTGTGGCCAGAGTGGGTGCGGTCTACTGGGTGGGTGTGGGTGGAGTGGGTGTGGCCTACTGGCTGGGCATGGTGTGGCCTACTGGCTGGCCAGCTCTACATCGTTCACGTCAAGGGTGCCTGTGGGGGCCTGGGCAGGAGTAGGACAGATCTGAGGGTCTCTGGCAGAAGGGGGAGGGACCGGGGCAAGTGCCAAGGCATGGTCCATTCCTTCATTCCACACAAAGGGTGACACTTCCCCACCATGCACCCAGGGAGCGGGGCCAACGCGGCAGGGGCTAGTTCTTCACTGTTTCTGGATGGCCTTGTGGAGCTAAGACTGAATGCGTTTCAGCATAGATGGCCACCACAAAATTGTACATTGGTTCCTGACTGGCCTGGGCCAGAGCTAAGGCAGCGGGGGCCGTTCCATCACTGTTTCCAGGATGGCTTCACGGGCCACATGAAACCAGTTCGCGGACCGCATCTGGCCCCCGGGCCTTGTGTTTGACATGTCTGTCCTAGTACCATAAACACAGTGATACTTTCCAGGTTCCTTGAAAGTAAATATTTACTATATTTTTTAACTTGGGCGCTAATAACTTGCCAGCAGTAAGCCTGTTTCTGCAGCCTCCTAACACCATCTAAAATTTCATTTCCTTGAAATTCTGTGACATACTTTCCTATAATTTTGAGATGAGAATCTCATAAAAGAAAGCCATGGAATAGAATTACAAGAAGGTTAAAAAAGGGGAGGGGAGGATTCCCTCCCCAAATTCTGGTCTTGCCCTCACCATTATTCACCTGCTTTAACCCTCAACCCCGCTCTCTTATTAAATTGTGTTGAGAAAAATCACACTCTTACTTCACTTGGAAAACTTCCTTATTTCAACAAGACACAGAAAGAAAACAGAAACTGAAAACAAAACAAAGTTCAAAGGATAGTACCAAACTGTTATTAATAATATGTTATTCTCATATTTAAATCTTCAATGGACTTACTAGCAACTGCCCACTGCAACATTTTTTTGTATTTACGCTGAGAAAGAGAAAACCATTCAGTTGAAATACTGAATTAGCTTTAAAAAAGAAAAGCACACTGGTGATAGATTAATTAACAATAAATAGTACTAAGAAATGTTCATAAGTTGCCATTCTTTTCTTTTTGGAGAAAAAAAAAGTTTAAAGGACACTTTTCCAACACTTACAAAATATGTACCAAGTTAGTCGATATCACAATATGTGATGTTAAAACATGACTAATTAGCATATGGTTCACTGCATGATGCAATGCTAGGCAAGTGATTCAATTCAGTAAATCAAATCCAACTAATCACCTATTGTAAGAAAACTGCCATGCCCATTTTTTAGTCTTATTTATCAACAATTGTTATATCTGGGATGCTATGTGGCAGGTGCCTGTCGATTTGAATTCTAAAATCTCAGAGCATTTTTAAGCTTCTTCATTTTCCATTACTTTTTCTATTTTATGATCCCACCTTACAGGTAAATGGTATTTCTTGTAGATCTTCCAATGCACTACTGTTGCTAATTTGTCATGCATCTATTTGTAGTAGTCTGTACAATCTTCTTACAGCAGCTGTAACTAGGTGGTCCACCGTTTCTTCAGCTTCTTTGCAGAGGTAACACTTGATGTCTGTTGCTGTCTTCTCAATTCTGGCATTTGTTCTCAAAGCTTGGTCTTGTGCGGCCAGAATTACCTCTTCTGTCTTTTTCTTCAATTTTCCTGTTCTTACCCATTGCCAGATCTTCTTAATTATCTGCTTTGCCTATTCTTTTTTGATATACTGGGGTGTAATACTTTGTCTTTCGATGTCTTTTTTCTGTTCTTCATTTGGTCTTTCTTGCAGGCCAATTTTCTCTCTCCAGTACTTAGTAGTCTTCTTGTATACTAGCTTCTGTGCAGCCTCTTCACTGTCCTTGAAATATTCTTCCAATGCCCTTTTTTCTTCAACCGTCTGATGTACTTGCAACATTCCACACCTGCCTATTTTCCTTGGTAAGTAGAGTCTCTCAACATTGCTCCATGGATAAAGGGCATGATTCAATTTTTCTATTGCTTTTAATTCTGCTCAAGTCCAGTCCACTATTCCTGCTGTGTATCTGCAATTGCCCAGGTGTTAATTGCCTTGATGGTATTTCCTCCACTGAATTTGCGGTTTAAGGTCTTCTTCACTCTCTTGATTTTATTCATTCTAACCCTTTTCTATACTATACATTTTTGTTGTAATTTAAAACAGTTTTTCTTTTTTTCTTCAAAAACCTATGTTAAGTTTCTTTGTTTGCCTTGCTGTATGATATTATATATAAGGGAGCAATTCCTGCTTACATCTAATTAGACTTTTAGATATGTTGTGCAGTAAACACACAATTAGAAACCAAAATAATGACACTGTTTACATTTTTTACACTTTGATATTTATAACAATTTTAATCTGCATAATACATTTTTGGTATATTCTCGGCATGCTGAAAAAATAGCATGGAAGGTTTGTTTTCTTTAAAAAAATTATACAAAGGCATCTTGCTTGTGATGATTTGAAAACACTCACAAAATGCCTTACTGATCCTTCATGACAGACGGCTTTTGGATGGCAAACAAAGGGCCTGTAGGCAGGTCCTTCTGTCTGCCTCTTAAAACACAACTTTAAAAAATGCTCTCCTGAAAACAATAGAATTCCAACCAACACAGCACTTTTCAGTGATGACAAACCAACTCTCCAGCTGGCTTGTTAGTTGCTGAAGGCCTATTAGTTTTTCTGAAATGTCACTTAGTTTTTGTATGATTCTGATGGATGTTGAAAATTGGCCAGCTCTTGGGCTTGAGTAAAGATTTATTTCAAAAACCTTCTGGGAAATTAAAGGCGTTGACAGCATAATCCTACACATCTCACCTCAGATCCATGTGCAGATGCATAGCTCAAGGGGGCACCTTCATCAATGTTCTCACTGGAGGTCTATGTGGCTCTCCAGCCACTTTCAGATGGTTGTCATGGCCTCAAAGGAACAGAAAGGATAGGGTGCTCCTGGTGTATTTCTGGAGAACTAGGCAATAGCATCTGTCATGGCAGAATGAAATCTTTAAGCTCAGACGCTATGCCCATAGACTCTATGGACACCAGGTACAGAAACTCAAATGCATAGTTCTCAACACTACAGAAACTACAGGTGTGGTATCAAAAAAGAAAAAGGCATAGTGCCAGGTTGCTGAGAAAAGCACTTTGGAAGAACAGTTAATTCAGAAACATGCTTTTGATCCCAAACAGAGGGAATTTTTGGAAGACTTGCAATTATTCAGTGCTAGAATAACATTTATGATGGCATAACTCAACACCAAGCCTTATTTGATTATCAAGAAACTCTCATTTCCACCTAGACCTGACAACACTCAACCCTCCTATAGAATTTTGTATGTCTTGACCCTGGACTGGATTGTGGGTACAATTTTTACCATTACTCTCGTTAGTAAAACCTGAGCTTATTCAGTTTACAGTACAGAAAAGAATTATTTGAGGTACAGGGTTAAATTATGGGGTCCTTGGTGCCCTCTCAGCTTGGTGGTGTCCTTGCAAACATTTCATTACCCAAATAGGTAACATCATCACTGCTGGAATGGAGTGGGGTTTGGTCTCTGTTTATATATTAGTGGCTTGCCCTATCAGTGTTCGTGGGAGTGTTCTTGGTGGTTCCTTGATTAGGCTGTTGTTTGCTGTTAGTTTGTTTGTCTGAGTTGGTATGTCTCAAAGGTGCTTTTTCAAAAGGCAATTGGACTATGTTTTTTCCTTGAGGAAGAAGATGTTTTGCTTCTCATTCAAGAAGCTTCATCAGTTCTCACTGGATGGTGGAGGGGTTGGAATGATTAGTTCTGACAGGGGGTGGGGGTGGGGACATGGAAGGATCATATTTGTTTGCAGGCATCTGGTTGTTAGCACTCGCTCTGAGAGCTGGTGAGGCTACTTGGGGGTTTATCTGTGCCCTCGGTCACCTGAATCAAAGTGCAAATGGATGTGGAATATTCTTGGAACTGCTGAAAAGACTGAATTGTAGACATGAGATTAGGTGGTGTCATATCCCTCCCGCTTTGTTGAGAGAGAAGCTGTTCAATTTTAAGATAGATGGCCTCATTTACCCCTCTTTCAAACCAATGGTCCACTCTATCCACAATGTAGACTTTGATGTTTTCAAAAGAGTGACCTTTGTCTTTCAAATGCAGATGGACCACTGAATCTTGTCCTGAACAGCCCCCTCCCTCAAGAAAGGGAGAGGAATATGACAGGTTTTTAAGGCCTTACGAAATGGGGCCATTCTGATCTCTGAAGGGAGGATGTTCCATAGACCAGCGGCCACTGTGGAAAAAACTCGTCTTCTGGTCCCTGTCAGCCGATACTCTTTGGCTGACAGGATCTGCAGTATGCCCATTCTGCTTGATCTGGTTGAATGGCTGGAGTATTGTTACGTATATTGAAGTTTTATTTTTTTCATTAAATGGAATGCTTAAAATATAATTTTTAGCATTCGTTGTCCCATAAACGGCCTAATTAAAATCACATACAGTATAATTGAAAAGAAGCAAAACACTACCTGATACTCTTACAAAATAGGAAATACTGCCCCAATACACAAACTCTTTTTGAAAGCTCTCTGAATTTGCTGTGGGGCATCACATACAGAACTAAGGGGCAACCCCTTTATGTTTCAGAAAAAACTATGTGATGCTCAGCATTTTTTCTCCTGCTGGAAGAAAAGAGAATGGGGAGGAGCCAGATTCATTTAATGGCTACATGATTCACTGAATAACTGCAGTGATTCGCTTGACAAAAAAAGGTGGGAAAAAAGGTCATAAAATGGGACATGATACATTTAACAACTGCCTTGTTTAGCCATGAAACCTTTGGGCTCATTTGTGCTTGTAAGTTGAAGATTACTTGTACTGCAAAGCTAGAAACATTGAGGAACAAAACAAAACAACACCCAATCATGATTTTTTAAAGAGGGCAGAGCACTTGCAAAAGCCTGAACACTCGCCACTGTTTGTTTTATTCTGAGGCCAGGATAAAATCATCTTTTATCCTGGCCTGGGGGGGGGGGAATGGAATAAGTGGGGTTTTCTCTTGAATTTAAAATACCTCAGGTAGCTGTTTTGCACACGCCTTTCTATTACCTGTAACTTTACAAACCATGACAAGGTATGAGGAAGGAACAACAGCACTGAAAGTTCATTGAAAAATTCAGCAAATGAATTGCATAGCTTTAGACTCCAAAGCATGTGTTACCTTTCAGAAATACTTCCAGCAGAAGGTGGAATGGGATAAAGAGTGAAAGAAATTTCTAGAGAAACAGTTATAATTCTAAACTACCCTAGTTCTGATGGTTCATGACTGCCCATTTGCTGATTGAGGTGTTAAGAAACAGAAAATAAGATATTTTCATTGAACAATGGCATTATGTGGTGTAAAATGCAGGTTTGTTCTTCTCTACTGTCCTTATTTAAAGTCATTTAGGAAAAAAAAACTATAAGCAGAATCCTGTCACCTGCCTGTAATCTTCGTCCCTTGATCCAACTGGATGGTCTATGAAATTCTGGTTAGCTGAGAAACAACTGATACTTTGGGGCTAGTTTGATGATTATGAATCCCTGCCCAAGCTATTATGGATCTTATAGCTTATTCTCCCTAAATTCCATCTGAGTGTATAGCTTGTCTTGCATAATAGCCACATTTTATGAGTTGAAATTGTTCAGTGACTATTCAATGCCGAAGGTAGCTTGAGAATTAAAAAGAAAATCACTGCAGTTCACATTTTTTATTGTCATTGGCCTTTCCCCAAAGAAACCATACCATCTCTAAATGTCATTTGAGATGTGAAAAGTAAAGGGAGTTAAGATAACAAATGACTCCTTCATTTCCCTTTAGGAAGGTTAGGAAATGGCTTAATGAAACATAAGCAGACCTGTCATATCAGAAGCACGTGCTGTGTCTTTAAAAGAGTGCTGAAGTCAAACTGTCAGCTCAACCTATCTCACAGAAATTTTGTTAGGAAGCTAAAATTACTAGAGTCTCTTAGCTGCATTGCGTTGAACCACCAGAGAACAGGTAGACTAGTAGCATAATCAAAAATAATATGACACCTTTTATATTTTAACTAACCTGTCTCAATAAGCTAAGTTAGATTGTTTCTATCCTGCCTTTATTTTCTTTTATTTTTCGCTTTCTCTACTTTGCATAGGAATGCTTCCTGTGAAAGGGATTACAGTGATGTATACACATTTATGGGTTTTGAAACATCTTCCATATCCTGTACTCTGAACTGCATAATCCAGGTGATACAATTTGAAGTTGGTAAATGTGAAGTGTAAGCCTTGCATGACTTAAGCTTTAAATTAGGCTTTCCTGATTAGTGTTCTGTCTTGTTCATCAAGTTGCAGAAGATAGGAAGAGAAGCAGAGAAATGGGGCGTTGACTTACCTGAACGCCTTTTCTCAGCACGGAGACGGATAATCCACGCAGTGGGTTGAGACTGTATTCCTGGCCAATCAGATCAGTCAGCCAAAGTTGCCACGCCCAGTCCTGGACCATGATTCTTCAGTCTTGACTCGAGCACAGCCATTGACTGACAGTAAGACGTTTTGGCTCCACTAAATATACCCTATTATCCTAGTCTATAAGGGTGGGTGTGGATTATCCATCTCCGTGCTGAGAAAAGGCGTTCAGGTAAGTCAACGCCCCTTCTCCAGCACTGGAGATGGATAATCCACGCAGTGGGACATACCAAAGCCTATTGTCCCTTGGGTTGGGGAATAGACTGGTCCCGTGTGTAACTTTGGTCTAGAACCTGCTGGAGAACCTTCCTACCGAAGGAGGCCTCTGCAGAGGAGTACTTGTCGATTTTGTAATGGCGAATGAATAGAGAGGGCGAGGCCCAAGTGGCTGCCCTGCATACCTCTTCAATAGAAGCCTGCATGGCTCATGCTGCTGAGGTGGCAGCACTCCTTGTGGAGTGGGCCGTGATATGCTTGGGGACTTGCAAGGACTCCGCCTGGTATGCCCCAGTGATGCATGCCCTAATCCACCTACCGATGGTAGAGGACGAGACCTTCCGGCCCCTAGTAGCGGGGTGGAAGGATATGAAAAGCGCTTCCGAGCGACAGAATTCCGCTGTGCGCGAAATATAATGTCTTAGTGCCCTTCGTACGTCCAAGGTGTGCCATTGTTGCTCCAGGGGATGAGCTGGGTTTGGACAGAAGTCTGGTAGGACTATTTCCTGTGATCTGTGAAAAAAGGAGTTGACCTTTGGAATGAATGGTCTATTCTTAGGACTACCTTGTCCCTGTGAAAATGACACAGGTCCTTCCTCGTTGAGAGAGAAGCTAACTCGGATATCCGTCGAGCTGACGTGATAGCTACTAAGAATGCTACCTTATGGGTCAGGTAGCGAATGTCACATGTTTTGAGTGGTTCGAATGGCGCTCTGGTAAGAGCTTGTAGTACTCGTGGTAGTTCCCACGATGGATACCTGTGCACGGTTGGCGGTCTGATGTTCGCAGCCCCCTTGAGGAAGGATCGTATTAAGGGATGCTTGCCCAAGGATTCACCGGGGCTGGCAGAAAGTATAGTTGAGAGGGCGGCGATTTGCCTGCGCAGCGTGTTTGGCGAGAGGTCCCTCTCTAGGCCATCTAGTAAAAATTCTAGGATCTTGGGAATTGTGATCCCTTCGAGTAACAATTCCTGTTTAGAGCACCATGATTGGAAGCTTCTCCACGTGGCCTCGTAGATACGGTTCGTGGAGGGGCGCCTTGATGCCTGTATGACCCTAATTACACCCTGTGAGCAAGCCCCCTTGGCTAAAATTGACCGTTCAAGAGCCAGACGGCTAGTTGTAGCCATTGTGGCTCTGGGTGGGAGATCTCCCCCTGCTTGAGGGAGATCCTCTCCGGAGGAATCCGCCATGGATTCGTGCGGGAGAGACTCCTCAAGTCTGCGAACCAAGGTCTCCTTGGCCAATAAGGGGCCACAAGGATTACCTCGGCCCTTTCCCGCAGAATCTTGCGTACTACCGCCGGAAGGAGAGGTAAGGGTGGAAACGCGTACAGGAGTCCCTTTGGCCATGGGCTCCGTAACGCGTCCGTCTACTCTGCTCCCCTGGATGGGAATCGGGAGAAGAAGCGAGTTAGGTGGGCATTGGAAGGAGAGGCAAATAGGTCTACTTGGGGAAGCCCGAAGCGATGACAGATCTCCCTGAAGATCATCGGGTGTAGTTGTCACTTCGAGTGATCTATTGTTGATCTGCTCAACAGATCTGCTTGGATGTTTTCCTCCCCCGATATGTGGTCGGCCTTTATGGAGGCCAGATTTTGTTCTGCCCAGGCCCCCAGTAGGAGGGCCTCGGCCGAGAGCGAGCGAGAGTGTGTGCCCCCCTGACGGTTTATGTGGGCCTTGGCTGTCACGTTGTCCGTCAGGACCAGTACGTGCCTGCCTTTTATGCTGCTGTGAAAATGCCTTAACGCTAGGTGAATAGCCCGCAGCTCGAGCCAGTTTATGTTGTGTCGGAGATCCACCGCTGACCAGTGGCCCTGTGTCCACTTGGTCCCCAAGTGGCCTCCCCAGCCGAATAAGCTCGCATCCGTTGTGACTACTACTCTGTCTGGTTCCCTGAAGGGGGACCCCCTGAGGAGAGCTGAAGATAGCCACCACCTGAGGGAATGTTGTACTCTCAGAGGTATGCCTACCCTCTTCCGGGATGCACTGATTTGCTGTCTCTGAAACGGGAGCATGAACCACTGCAGTTCTCTTGAGTGCAGCCTTGCCCAAGGAACTATTGCTATGGTCGATATCATCTTCCCTAGCAGCTGGGAGAGGCAGACCAGCGTCACTGACTGACCGCGGCTTACCTGTTTTACGGCTTTCTTTATGCTGCTGATACGTTCCCGTGATAGGTACACCTTGCACTCCTTTGTGTCTATGACCGCTCCCAGATGGAGTATTCTCGTAGTTGGGGTTAGATGGCTCTTTGGAAAGTTCACCAAGAAGCCGTGGTCCTGCAGCAGTTTTATCACTAACTTTAGGTCCGCCCGAGACTGCTGGGCGGACGATGACTGGATTAGAATATCGTCCAGGTAGCACTGGACTCTGACTGGTACGTTTCTTAGGTGTGCTGCCAGAACCGCCAGAATCTTGGTGAACACCCTGGGCGCTGATGACAGGCCGAATGGAAGTGCCCTGTATTGAAAATGGTGCCCCCTGTAGGCAAACCGTAGAAAACGGCGGTGAGCCAGAGAAATAGGGATGTGCAAGTATGCCTCCGTGAGGTCGATCGATGCCAGAAAATCCCCTTTCCTTACGCTTCCAAGGATGGAGCGTAGTGTCTGCATTTTGAATTTGCGGTATTTTATGTAGAAATTTAGCCTTTTTAAATCCAGAATGGCTCTCCAACCCCCCGAGGGTTTTGGGACCACGAAGAGGATAGAATAAAACCCCTGGTCTCTCTGGTTCATAGGCACCGGCTCTACGGCCCGTATGTTTAGAAGGTGCTGAACGGCCTCGTTCATGAGCCTTCTCTTTGTTGGGTTTGTGGGACAGGGGCACAGGCGGAAGCGGTTCGGGGGCTTTGAGAGAAATTCTAGAGATAGACCATGACGTATGGTGTTCCTGACCCATACGTCCGTGGTGGTCTCTTCCCACTGGGGAGCAAACCCTGCTAGTCTGCCCCCTATGGGAAGGTCTGGGTGGGAGTCATCTGGTACGGCGGAAGGGGCGGTTGGTCCCCCGAAAGGGCCGTCTTCCCTGCGTTTGCCTATGTCTTGTGTTCTGTCTGTCCCCCTGTCTTTCCCTATCCTGTCTAGCTTGGAAGGGTTGGGAATTTTGAAAGTAGTTGACCCTGGCTTCCGTACGAAAGGATTGTTTCCTTCCCCAGGAGCCGGGTCTCTTGTCCTGCCTTTTAAGCATGTGTTTAAGGACCTTGCGCTTGTCCTTGTTCTCTGTCAGGTATGGCGTTAGTGCCTCACCAAACAGCTTTGCCCCTTGGTACGGAGCCGAAGCCAATTTCCACTTGGATTTGGTATCCGCCTGCCAGTTCTTTAGCCAGAGGATGCGCCTGCTCGTGTTGTTTGCCGCCATTGCCTTGGCTGAAAACCTGGTCGCTAAAAGTGTCGCGTCCGACGCATATTCCGTGGCCGCTACCATTTTGCTGAGTTCCTGGTGAGTGCGTATATCCTCCATGGGAACCCGGCCCTGTAACTCACGGAGCCAACAAAGTGTGGCTCTGGTGAAAAAGGACGCGGAGGTAGTCGCCCTGGTAGCCCAAGCTATTGCCTGGTGCGTTCTCCTGTAGTTGGACTCACTCTTTCGGTCCTCGGCTTTAAGAGCCTCAGCAAAATCTCCTGATATGGCCGTGTCCGATATCAGGGGACCTATGGGTTCGTCCACCACCGGCACCTCCAATGTTCCCTCTAGCTCCCTTGCTACGTTAAATAGCTTCCTCTCCGCATTGCTAGGAAGCGGTAGGGAGGTTGGCGCTGCCCACTGTTTCCTTATTGTGTTTAGGAACATGGTCGGGCATGGTATGCGGTGTTGAGTGGTTACCTTTTCGGCGAACGTCGGCTCAGCCTCCGTGTCAACTATGACAGGCTCCGCTGGTGTCCCATGCCCCAGATGGGCTGTGGCCTCAGCCTTGCGCAGAATGGTAACAAAAAGAGAAGGGTTAAACAGGCCGCTGAAGGACGGCCCTTGAGGTGAGGTGTCCTCCTCTTCCTCAGACATTTGAATCCCTTGTGACGTACCTGGCTGGTCCAGGTAATCTTCCTCGGAGACCGACGAGTCTGAGAAGGAGGAGAGGTCCTGATGGTCCTCTGTTTCCTCCCGATGCCTCATTCTAAGTCCTAGAGGCTTGGTTTTGGAAGTTTGAGCCCTGGCCTCAAATGCACGGTCCACTGCCTGCACTATTAGGGTAGCTAACAGATCCCCCGTCAATGCAGGAGGAGTAACCATTGCCTGCGACCCTGCAGGTGCTGTGGTTAGCATGGCCCTCGGGTTTTCCTGTAACCTCCGTGGGGAGGTGGATCGGGAGAGCGATGAGAATTCGCCTATCCCACCCTCTGTTTGGGACTGTGATGAGTTCCCTAGTGACCAAATGGCCTGTGGGGATGAAGGGAGACCCAGCGGTAGATCAGGACCTATCCCCCCATTCTGCCTATTTTCAATTCTGGCCCTTTTCTGGGCTCTGTCGAACTCTTTTTCTAGGGCTTGGTGTCTTCTGATTGCCTGTTTGTCAGCCTTCTTTGATGACTTCCTTGCAGCCTTTCTAGGGGCTGCAGAGGATTCCGAATCCTCTGAAGCAGGTGCTCCAGAGGATGAAGGCGGGGCTCCAGTGGAGGGAATGATTGCTTCCTCCATTCTCCACTAACGCTGGGCCGCGATAGGGGGGACCCAGGTAGTAGGAGAGCTCCAACTTTGAGTAAGGACAGGCGCACTACTGGGGGCGTCTGGAACTCAGGAGCAGACTCTGCAAAATTGTCAGAGTTAGTCACTGTGCACGGATAAGAACAGGCACGCTAATGGGAATGCCTGGAACCCGGCTTGACTATGGTGGGTAAGGACAGGCACGCGACTGGGGATGCCTGGAACCCACCACTAAATCCAGAAGCGTACGGGCCACTAATGGGGGACCCAAAGTCCGGAAGGAGCCAAAGGCAACTAAACACAGTTAGCTATGAAAGGTTCTTATTTACTTTAGATTGAAGACACCAAGTCCTGGAACCCGCAGCTATGTGTCTGATTTGAATGTCTCTGAATGAATAATAGATGCTTTAGTACCCCAGTACTGCTTGCCTATTAATTCACTCCAGCGGCTGAACCTATTCTTCACATGGAGCTTAGCTCCCCTGTTTGGACAAAAATATGGCCACCGCTGCCAGGAGACTACTGCGCATGTGTTAAAAAGGCTGCCTGTGCCACGTGCGGTTGTAACAAAGAGCCGCGCGTGCTCACAGCTGTGCAGACAATGGCGCCTCGTTTAAAAAATCCTGAGCAGCCTGGTTAGTGAAAGAAACTGCTCCTTCGCACGCCAGCTGTTTCCCTTAATTAATCTCCCTCCCAGCATGCGTCCCCTTTGTCCTCCGCTTCCCTCGCTAATTGCTTGCCTTTCTGTCTTTTTGTTTTGTTTGTTTTAAACGCGAGGGGTTGCCCGAGCCTCCCCGTTTGTTTAAGGCTGCTGCCGGCTGCTGGAAGGTGGTTGGGGTTTGGGTTAGGGAGGGGAGATAGGGATTTCCCCCTTTTAAGTGGGGGTGGTTTCCCCTGTAGGGAATGTGACTTCCTGAGTCTTACAATTTAGCTAGGCAATTTTGAGTAATCAATTACATTGAATAAATTATCTCTAATTAACTTTTAAACTAAGCAATTTCAGCTACTAGAAGAAATCCCCCCCAATGGAAAGGAACTATACCTGCCCAGGAGCCAAAGATTGTCGGTCTTTCTGTATGGCCAGATCAGTCAAGACTGAAGAATCATGGTACAGGACTGGGCGTGGCAACTTTGGCTGACTGATCTGATTGGCCAGGAATACAGTCTCAACCCACTGCGTGGATTATCCATCTCCAGTGCTGGAGAATCTAACAGAGCAATTCTAGTATCTTTGCTGGATGTTGAGCTTTTCTATGACTCTCACCTTGCCATTCTATCATGCTACCTTGTAATAGCTCGTAACTCCTTGTATTGTGTGTTTAGATTGTAAATGCAATGACAAAGACTTATAGATATTCACTAACTGCTTCAGGATCCTTTGAGGCCAATTTTGCTAGAAACCAAGTCCTTAAACTAATTATTTATTTAGCATACAATGAGCACATGACAGAAGAGAAGTAAACCTATACACACAATGCATAAACTAATTCTGACATACAAGCCTGTTGAAATTTGCTGGTTAAATATTCTACGTTTTAACTGGTTTAGGTGGCAGGTGATCATGTGCACCAATCCCACTATGTGATAAAACAATGATTTGTTGATTAGGCCAAGTGAACAGTTCTTCAAATACCAAGTGTGATTGCATCTCCAAGTCACCAACCAATGAACATAATGGCTTAGTCCATGGGTGTCAAACTGCCAGCCTGCCTTTCAATAACTTTAAACATGACAAAATTGGAATCAAACCCTGTGATACTGGTTTGTACACCTCATTCTATTGCCTACTTAAAACAAGAAAACAAGAGAGGTTGATTTTGTGGCGGTAATGACTGGCCAGTGGAGTGATTAAATAGCAAGGATATTATTCTTTTCTGGATTAAAAAAAAAAAGATTGGAATCTTATGGCAATTTAAAAGTTTATTTATTCTGGCAGATGTACTTGGATAATATTCTCCTTCAAGTGCTTGCTTATCTTAGCTATGACTGTAGCTATTTGTTATAGTTGCAAATGTTATGTATGTATGTATGTATGTATGTATGTATGTATGTATGTATGTATACAAATAATGTGGAAATCCCAATTCATACAACCTGAATAACATCCTTATCCAAACATTCTGCCCAAGGGTAACCCCAACGTCAGAGGAAAACTGAAGGAAGTAGTGTTGGGAAAATGGTCCAAACAAGAATGAGACAATTTTAGAAGACCACATCACACTCTCAATCCCAGATGATACACACGGAACATTTGTGTTGGGGGAGGAGCATTAGATCTCCTATACATCTGATAGGAACCGTGTACACTGGGAGTTCAGGAGACATGCAAATATAGTTAATTGGATAAAGGGCTAAGGAGATAGAAAAATCTAAAAAGAGGAGGAGGAGTATGCTAGTACATAAGTAAACTGCACAGTACATTTGATCTCTCTTCTAAAATTTCATGTTGAATAAGCATCATGGCTAGAAAAGAAAAAAAGAATCCATGTGTGTCTTTCCTATAGTGCCACAGCAAATGCCATAGTCTTCTTCCATCATATTTTATACCTTTTGTTTAAAAACTAAGTGTAATTGATTGTCCACTGGTGTCTGGGTTTAGCTTTTTTCCATTCTTCATTCTACCATCTCCCTTCAATTAAAAAGGGAGAAAACAGCTAAGTGTTTTTGGATGGCTAGTAGGAAAGCAGTGTGTAAAAACATAATACCATTTTCCTAGGGGGAAAAAAGGAAATGAATGCTGTCCTGAAGCATTTACACTCATGAGAATGTTTAAAAACCATTGGGCCTGTTTTGCTGTTTTGCTCCAATGGGTGGAAATGTTTGGAATAGGGGACTGTTGTCATTTTTTTTTTTTTTTGGCAATGTTAGATATGAGTGAATGTTGGATGTGAATGAATTCATATGGATTTGCATCCAGGAGAATGCAGCAAATATTTAGACTGCAATCGGATATGATGGGTTTTCTGTTATCTGGGCACTTGTATAAATGATTATGGTGATTAGCTAGCAGAGTCAGACAGAAGCAGAAGAAAGGCAGCAGATAAATAACAGAGTACAGAATATGCTCAAGCTCTTTTTCAAATCTGAATTTTGTTAGATGGAACATAGCAGCCAACCAAACTTCTGCAAAAAAAAAAAAAAAACCTTTCATCATATGATACCCTGCTGGCTCCACCACTTCAATATTACAGCTGCCTTCTCCCCCACCCTTTACTGTTTAGCCTTGAAAAGACACAATTTAAAGGTAAAAGGAAACAGGATGGCAAACTTCCCATTTAATGAGCAGATCTGGGTTTTTTTTTTCTTGTTCCAAAAAGCAAGGCCCAAACCCAGGGGTTTAATTTCCTAAAAAAGGGGGGGTTTAATGAAAGACTAATCAGCACTTCCTGCAGCACTTTCCATTTGATCCTGGAATAGAGAAAAGCTGCTTTAAACTTTTGGTCCAGCTGGCCCACTATTGTCTACCAATTGATTGGTGTTGATTTTCCAAGATTCTAGGAGAAAGTTTTTTCGAGTCAGGATGGAGCATACAACCCATCTCCATACAAACTGTGGGTTTAATGACTCAGCTGTGGAGTTCCCATGCTAAACCTGGTATTAAGCAGAGGCTGGGCAACTATGAATCAATCCTGGGTAATAAAAGATGTTTTTTTTATCAAAAGATTGAATTAGATGCCCTCAGATCTATGACTCTGCAGATGTACAAATTCTATTATTTCTCCTGTAACTAGATAGGCTTAAGCAAGAGGTACTTCAATCACCCTCTAGTTATAGCAGATCCAGGTAAAATGTGTGTTAAACAGCATCAGAGCAATCAAAGAACTAAAGGAAAACATTTAGCTTCAGCAAATATATTATAGTTATCACATTGACTAGCTTACTAAATAACAGCTAGCCTGCCTCAAATCTCCAGGGGAGATATATTTCACAATCTATGATAAAAATGGGAGACTGGCAAGGGATTCCACCTCTTCCATAAAGCAAGGCAGGGAAGATAAAACTGCTTAGCAATACAGGAATAGGAGAAACTCTAAGATACACAATACCTTTGAATGATCGGTTCCCCAAATGTAAACAAAAAAAATGAACATGTGATGCCAATCAGAAAATGAACAAATGCTGTTATTCTTCCTTGAAATTGATTCATGCTGTGATTAACACTTTTGAAGAGGTTCTCAGAAACAGAACAAGAAACTTACCATGTAAACAGCAAATTAAGAATTTCAAGAACCCTGCTCCTTAGCTCCTGCATCCATACTTCAGAAGTCCTTCTGCAGCTGTTGTATCTGAAAACAGCATAGACGTGAAGGATAAATAGGGAGAAATCGTTAAAGGAGATACCAGGAAATCCCCATGTCCTACAATGAGGGACTTTTAAGGTTCAATTATCTTAGTCCTGGGGAGGGGGATCACACTGAAGTTTATGATGGTAAGGACATGACTGAAGGAAAACCAGAGGATATGTTAGCAGGATGCAGCAGTTTAAATTAGTTTTAATGTGGTTTTTGGGTGGCTTCTTTTTGTACACTATGCCTTTTAAACTATTTTTTTTTAAAAGGCTTGAGAACGCACAAAAATAGGCAGGGGAGCAAAATGCTCTCCTGCATTAACAGATGAAACTAATCAAAGCTCATTGAGCACTGGAACATCTGGAAGACAGAGAAGTAATTCTGGATGCTGTAAGAATATGCTGTTTCTGCATCCTTAGGGTGCTAATTTAAGAGAAGGAAATTTTGAAAAACATTCCAGCCCAACAGTACAAGGAAATATGAATGCCACCCCTTTGAATGGGCAAACTTTTAAGATTTATATGAACTTTTCAATCATTAAAATGGCTGCACCATTTTAAGCACAGTGAAGAGACAAGTAGCCCGGTTTGCCTCAGCCACAATAGAAATATATAGAACATATTAGCAAATACATAACACCTTCTGTCATTTAACTTGCAAAAGATTGGTGTTTGCTTCCTCACAACTACATTTGGCCTCCCTCTTTCCTTGTTTGTACTACATGTGCTTCCAAAGCTAACTCTAGTTGGCACAAAGTTTACATGAACCAGCTTTTGGGCGGTGTACAAACTGTACTTGAGAACAAAGCCATCAGAACAGAGCAGAAATCTGCTCTGCTCTTTCTATTTCTTCACTATTTATGTATTTCCTGGAGGAGGGAGTACATTTGTTTTTTTATTGTGGGTTGGCTTAAATAGGCAGAAATACCTGTTTATATAAAAAACAGAACTAAGTTTTTAAAAGCCACCGCTTTCAGTAGAGAGTAGCTTTTCCCAGTTTTTCCTACACTAAAAAGAAATATTAAAAAAATATTTGTACAGTATGCCACCATTTCCAGTGCTTTAGACAAAATGTCCAGAGATTACTCATCAGTTTATGTAGTCCTTCTCAACCCGATACCCTTCAAATGTACCATGAAAGCAATATTCAGAGTTCCCAGCAAGCTCTCCATCATCCAATCTTCCATTCTGAGATTAATAGTAAGACTAGTAAGATTTATATTTATGGCAAATGCCATAAATATAATTTTATATTTATGGCAATAACCTTATTTCATAAGATCTTCAATACCAGCATTTTGTTCAGTCATCTGAAAGTGGAGTGAAGTTCCCCTCTGCAACTCTGTTTTAACATGTGATAAGAGTACTGATTGAGAAGGGAGGTGCAAACATTGTGAATGTTAACTGTTTCGAATGTGAAAGATCCCATATCAAGCTCAGAACACGTTTTTGAGCCAAAAATACTTCCCAAATAGTTGAAATGGCCCGTTTCATGCTTGACATAGCTGTTTCATGCTCAAGAAGGGCATTTCCAACTTGAAACGGAGTTTTTAGCATTCCAAATGGTTTGAATCAAAAACTTTTCATCACTTTTATGACTTGGCTACTTGTTTGTCTATATGAGAAATCCAAAACAGGCGACATCAAAGGAGAAAGGTATTTTCTTGAGGTAGAGCAGCTTCCCTAGAGCGATGTGTCCAGAAGGGCAGAAAGAAAGGACACAATTTGCAAAAAGCAAACTCTCAACCTTCTTAGCCACCAGAACTGAGGATATTAAAGCTCCTAACATTTCTAGAGGCACCAAAAAGCTATTTTTTTAAAGAAATAGTTCACCCCCTCCTTTTCTCCATCATTACTCAGCCTGATCTTCAAAATTCTATTTCACGTGTTTTAAACGAATGCCAAAGATAGAAATTTTCTACTTTTTTTTTTTTGCAACAGTTCTTATCTGAGTTTGTGAAAGAGGATTTGTTCAGAAATGCATTCAAATTCTTATCCTCAGTTAATTCTAAGGTTCCAACTGATGTGTGTTTATGTGAATTGTACAATCTCTCCAATATTCAGCAGGCTTCCTGTTTTCTTGGACTTTAATTAAATTGCAAGACCTCATCAGGGAATTTCTCCCTACGTTTCTTTTTTCTTTTTTAAATGGTGCTACCTCCGGTGTCTCAACCTCAACGGGACTCCTCTAAGTGAGAAACACAAGCTTTAAAGGCATTAGAGCAGTGGTTCTCAATCTTTTTAATGCCGCGACCCCCAACCGGTCGTAAGTCGAGGACTACTCAACTGGTGCAGCACCATTTGCAGAATGGGACTTTTGGTGGGCTCAGCAGGGCAGAGACAGTCTGGACAATTCCTATTGGCTTTTGAAAGCCAATAGAATTAGACTCTATTCAAGAGAGTCTATTCTATTGGCTTTCAAAAGCCAATAGAATAAAAGGGAGTAGCACAGCTAAGGAAAAGGGGGAAAAAATGGCGGACTGCGTTGTTTGGCGACCCCCGTGAAATGGTCGTTCGACCCCAAATGGGGTCCCGACCCACAGGTTGAGAACCACTGCATTAGAGGTACAGCACCTTGAACTGCATTCGGAAACAAATTTGTAACCAATGCAACTCCAGTAGCAGCACGGCATTATAGTCATACCACAAGCTATTCAGCAGCTATATTTTGCAACAGCTGAAGTTTCTGGGTGATGTTCAAGGGCCCTCCTTTCTAGGGCAGATTATAATAATCCAAGTGGAGGCAACAGCATGAATGGCTGCCTTTATTCCATTCTAAGAATGGCCAAAACTGGCAACCCAGTCAAAGATGGGGAAAAGTCTTCTTGTCCAAGGCTTCCATCTGCTCTTCCAGTAGGAGACACAAGTCTAGGTGGATTCCCAGTTGGTGGATGTGATCTTTGAGGGGGAACACAACCTCAAAATTGGTGTAATTACACGCTCAAGAGATTTCTGAATTAGCATCTTTCCATCTCATCTAGATTGTATCTGAGCCAATTTCTCCCCATCCAGACCCCGATAGCTTCCAGGCACTAAGTCAGAACATCTCCCGCATTTCTATTTGGCCCAGATTGGAGACATACAACTATGTACCACCAGTGTAGGGTTACTATGTCATCTCAAACTGACAAATTAGCTCACTTAGTGGCACCAGGCTGATATTAAATAAAATAGAGTTGAAGGCTAAGCCCTACAGCAACCCGTACTTCAATGTCTGACCTCTGTTCCTTCATAACCATTGACAGGCTCACTCACTTGGGAAGGAGTGTAACCACCACAAATATGGTCTCCACCAGTCTTAACCCATGTGGGCAATCCAGAAGGAGAGACTATAGCTGACAATATCAAATGATGCTAAGAGATCTGGTAACACAAGAAAGATCACATTCTTCTCACCCAAGTTCCCATAAAACTTATCCAGAAGAGTGACTAAAATAGTTTCTGTCCAATGCCCAGGGTTAAGGTTAAGACAGGTGATTCAGTCAAGAGATTTACAGAGAAGAGAGAATGAATTTATTCTCTTTTGCCTCAGAGGTAAGAGCCAGTGGCTTACAACTGCAAAGAAGGGGATTCTGGTTAGACATCAGGAGGAACTTCCTAACTGACCTGTTAGCCAACAGAATAGTCTGCCACATGAAATGGCAAATTCTCCTTCACCATACTTGTTCAAAGATTCTTGAGGGCCATTAATAGACCCTGCAAAGAAAAGCTAGTTGGACCATCAGAACAGTTACTGCCTGATTTAGGAAAGACTTCTGTCTGTGTGCATCTTGTGGGCAGGGGGAGGAAAACAAGATACATATTCTGAACTCTCATTGGCTTGAGTATTTGATTTATTAAAAGGGCTTCCTGGACAATGAATGCTTCTGGAAGGCAACAAATAATGTGTGATTGCTTCCTCTCCTTCATGATTTCCATTTGCAATGCCCTTACAAACCCAAGCCATCTGTCTGGTTGTCCAATAAAATTTCTGCAGCCTCTAGTGATTCGGACAAGAGGCAGGGAGAACTTGATAGAGGAGGGAAGATCAAGAGGACAAATTCCCCTATTGTCTCTTAGCTCCTTGGATTGATTGAAAGACATCATACCACTCAAAAGAGAATTCTGAAATTGTGGGCATCTTGCTAGAAGGCTGAAGAGGGAAGAGAAAGTATCAGCCATTCCTGCCATTTTGACCATAGAGAAAGAGAAGATCATTGTCACAGAGATGGAGGAGGGGAGGAAGTGGCTTCTCCTGCCACTTTCCTGAGTCAGAAGAGATAGGTCCTTCCAGATGCAGAGAGAAATGGAGGGTAGGGTAGCATGGGAGCTAGATTTGAGAACTAGAGAGTCAGAGCTTCTCAGAGAAGAAATATGAGTTGTAAAAACAAGCAAGAGCCATCCTTTCCTAGCTTGAAAAGTGTAAGGTTAAATATCTGTTAAACCATTACCACAACAAATGCCACAATTAACTGTCATGGGTACAAGAAAGCTCCCACGTTCATGCTGACAAAGGGCAATCAATTGCTGAAAACAGCTTCATCCTCACAGACAACCTTCTCTAATCATGACATGACAAGTATCTGGGAAACTTCTCCCAAGTATGAACACGAGGGGCTGACAACATTGTCAGAAGCACCAAGTATAATTTACTATAGGGTGGGTGTGAACATGCTATTGTCCATTCCCAAGCCTCCCTAATCAAGAAGCTTGACAGATCTTCCCATGGAATTTCTCAGAATTCTGGCTGTTGAATTATGCTGCTATCTTATCCTGGTTTTCATGGAGTAGATACATGACTGAGAATGCAAAACTGAGCTGGAAAATAACTCTTCATTGGAACATCTTATGTAACTGAACACGTGGGGAGGGTGAGGGTGGAGGGGGACAAACTGGTGACATTTGCCAATCTGTCATGTTATCACTCAGAACAGAAATAGTCAATGGGCTATGCCAGAAATATTTTTGTTACTCAGGGAGAAAGACGTTTATTTTGTGAAACAGTTCACTCGGACATGTGAGCCTTTTAGCAGTTTTTATTGCTACAGATCCTTTTAATTAGAGCAGTAATAAACCCCAAAGCCTTGTCCAAACCAATTTGTTACTGATGTGGTCAGTGCTACATATCCTATTTTGCAAAAGTCAGAGCTCCCTCTGCAAGAAAGGCCACTTCAATCCTAGTTTAATAAAACTAGGGTTGTCGGCGTTTAGCCCAGTGGTTCTCAACCTTTTTAATGCCGCAACCCCCAACCGGTCATTAAGTTGAGGACTATCCAACCGGTCGTAAGTTGAGGACTACCCAACCGGTCGTAAGTCGAGGACTACCCAACCGGTTGTAAGTCGAGGACTTTCCCTGCCTGGGAGCACCACGCATGCATGGTGCCGCCCCCTGCACTGGCCGAGACGTAGCTGGCAAGCGGCAGAGATGGAGCAGGCCGACCACCGGCTGGGCCACCAGCTGGCCCAGCCCAAGGGAGGTAAGACACCCGCCGGGCCCCACGCGTGCCAGCAACCCTCCCTGTGCCCGCCGACCTCCCACCTCTGGCCCTCTTTTACTTACATTTTTAGTAGTTGCTCAGCAGGGAGGGGTGGAAACTTCCAGACAGCTCGCCTTCGCTGCAGACAACTTGCAGCACCGTTTGCAGAATGGGACTTTTGGCGGGCTCAGCAGGGCAGAGACAGCCAGGACAATTCCTATTGGCTTTTGAAAGCCAACAGAATTAGACTCTATTCAAGAGAGTCTATTCTATTGGCTTTCAAAAGCCAATAGAATAAAAGGGAGTAGCACAGCTAAGGAAAAGGGGAAAAAATGATGGACTGCGTTGTTTGGCGACCCCCATGAAATGATCATTCGACCCCAAATGGGGTCCCAACCCACAGGTTGAGAACCGCTGGTTTAGCCCATGATAGGAACATAGAAGATTGACTGGCCACAGTCTTCCTAAAGTATAGTTCTATTTAATAAATTACTTTCAAACCCACTTATCCATATCTATATTTATATAAAGCATATATGCAAATTTAATGCAAATCTTTTCTTTTTTTTATAACGCCTTCCCTAATTTTGGGCGATGACTAAGTCTTCTCCTTTGACTAAATCTGTGTCTTTTGTCTAGAATATACCATCGTCAGCTTCCATTTCCTACAAACCAAAATATCTATGTTTAATATGGAATACACAGCTCTCACTTGACCTCAGTTACATGAGCTCCACCCAGAGAATATTTTAAAGGTTGGTGAATATCAGCGATGGGAAACGATAGATCCTGGGGCCCTGAAAACAGTACCAGCATTTTTTTTTCTAGAAAAACCAAACCCCGATTTTTAGAAATGGCAGTTCCATCCACTTGCCTTTCATGCACTTGCTCTGTTTATGAGGAGCCTGGGCTACTCCAAAAAGAAAGGAAATAAATGAATAAAAAAAGCCACTATCATACATGCTGCTGAAATGTTTCCCTCTCCTGATGGCAATAGAACTCTTTTATTTACATGCAGCAAATGAGGCATACAAAAGGGTATGTAAAATAGCAAGTAAAGAGATGCTTTCCATGTGAATGGTAAATGCAAAATTAATTGTGGGAGCAAACTATCTTCTCCAAACATTTTGCGAATCTAATTGATATGCACACCCAGGCATGCAAAATCCTTATTACATGTGGCACTGAATGCTTAAAGAGAGGCAGATTGCACTTTTCCATAAACTTGTAGTTAAGGCTTTGTCTTGCCAATTGTAACCGGTTACGATCATCCGGAACAAGAGGCTTGATGACCCAAAAATTGAAGGGTATAATGCATTCTGTTTTTCTAGAAGTAGAAGTTTCAGAGCTTAACAAGAATCAAGATATAGACTGGATTCAAATAAATGAGCCATTAGGATTGTTTCACAAATTCAGCATTCAATTTGAATTAACTGTAGAATATAAACTGACTAAATAAAATAATCAAACATAGAAGCATTTGTGCTGTGGTGCAATATGTACATTTCTAGTTAGTCCCTTCTCATGCCTGTCCTTGAACAAGGGATTACACAAAATTACAATTTCACTTTTTCAGAAAACTGCTAAGGTGGGATAACAAAATTATCATTCCATGAAGGAACCAACCCCAAGAATTTGAATTTTTTGAAATTTTAATATTTCAGCTATCTCAAAATATTCATACCTTTGATAACTTAAATTCAAGCCTCAATAATCTTGGGCTCAAATGAAGAATATTTTTCCTCAATGCAATTCACTGTTTTCATGCTCCAAATTTGATTAACAAATTCAGAATGTAGCATTCATGTAACATAGAGAATGACTTGGGGACAGTGTATACATATAAAAAACTACTGAACTGCACATATTACAGTTTAGCTAGCAAGTATTTCATATACTAGCACACTAAAAGAGGAGAAAAAAAAACAAGTGGGTCAGTAAGAGATTAACAAGTTATGAGGTATGGCTGTGATACAGATATCCACCTAGTTCAAGTTGTCATATTCCATCTTCTCCCGCAACATATATGTAGCTACAGTATTACTATAACTTAGATGAACAGTTAGTTATTCAGTTCAAAATATGTGAAAATCAGCTCAGAGCCAGTAGAATATATATTCGTATAATTAAGTTACATTTCCCTAGGTATAGTCAGATAATCCCACCCTCCAATTTGCATTGACTTTTACAGTTGCCATGGTAGAAGAATAAATTAAAATTAGGACAGAAGCAGACATTCTTCAGTGCATAACAATTCCGGGTGATTTGAAGAGTTCACAAGAGTGAAATACCTACATATCAAACTATTTTTTTCCATCCACCTTTTCAATATTGTATTTCTTCACTGAGCATGGAGATACAAGTTTAATAATAAATGTGTACATTGTGGAACAAGCTAAGATTTTTTGTTGTAATCTCAGATATGCCCATATAGCAGAGATCTGAGTTTGTTCCCAATGCATCCAACTGAGTTTGTTCCCAAGTCATTGTAAGATTCCATCCTAAGGCCTAGAACAAAGGATATTGCAATGAATTTCTTTCGTTTTTGAAGGTCTGAGTCCTAATTAACAATCTCAAATTAATTCTATTTTTCCTGGATCCATGCAAGGAACTGAATTTAAATCAGTGTTTATGTAATGGAATGTAGTCTGAATTCCCAGGAAGGAGGGGGTGCATTCAAGAAGAGCAAAAGATGAAGAAGTTTAGATAGTTTGTATGGGAGAAAGAGTTAAGATGGCTCCTCCCTAGAACTTCTCAGAGTTTATATTTAATGGTGCAAGTAGTCTGCTTTAGTTTGGCAAGTTCTCTGTTCTATTTGTGAGGTACAATAAAGACAAATTTTTAGAAGAACCTCAATGTGTCTCTCTTGATTTCTGGAGCCTGACAATTCTTCAGACTTGGCAACTTCAAGATGTGTGGGCTTCAACTTTCAGAAGTCCACATCTTAAACTTACCAAGTTTGAAGATACAACAATATAGGGCAGGAGTCTTCAAACTTGGCAACTTTAAGACTTGTGGGCTTCATAGCTGGTTGAGGAATTCTGGGAGGTGATGTCCACAAAGTTGCCAAGTTTGGAGCCCCTAGTATATGGGAAGGACCTTTGGAGGAAGGAATGCTGCATATTGAAAGATAAGAGAAGACTAGCCCACAGATGCATAACGAGCAGAAAAAGAAACTCAGAAAGAAACCTCCTTATCTCATGAGGCAGTAAAACAGACAATGGAAGATTGGCACTATCAGACTTTTAAGATGCTATTAATTTAGATCTAAGATAAAACCAAAATAGCTCATCTGGTTGTTTCCATTCTGATCTTTCTGGGAAGATTGACAGAAAAATATTGAATTAGATTATCAACTAATACATACATACATACATTATATACACACATACATACATTTCTGCTTTTATCAATATTGGAGGTGCTATTTCCCACCTTGAAGTAGGAAGACTCATCTTCTGTATACCAGATTTTGAATTACTATGTATTACAGTATTATCATTTTTGTATTGGGTAGCTTGTCTGTCAGATAGTCAAAAGAATGGTAGTGTAAGGCGGTTGTCTAGAATAAAGCGACCTGGTTCAAGCTCCCCTTTTGATCATGGAAAACAATGAATGAGTAATTGTCAACCTAGCCTACCTCACCAGGTTCTTAGGGGGGTAAAGTAAGGGGAACTTCCTATGTACCCTGCTTTGGATTCTTAATAATTACAAAAAAACAGGTTGTAATAAATAAAAATAATTTTGCATTTTTCTACCAATATACAAACTGAGCCTTAGTCATCTGTGGAAATGTGTTGTCCTCTGAATTTTGCGATGCTGCTTAGGATTTAGGCAAATGTCTGTAAAAACACAAAAATAATATACCAGATATGTTATGTTAGATGGGGTGGTTTGCAAAATGGAGTATTATGAAGCAGATTTCCACAAAAAAAATGTGTATATTTGGACAACTATGGGTCAAAACTTGAAATGTTCACAAAACAAGAGAAGCTGAGAAAAACGGAAGTTAATAGATTGGCAGAAACTATAAACTGAAAAAAAGCAAAATCAATAGATTCTCCCATCTTTAGTAGGAAATTATAAAAATCAGCACCACCACCCTTCTTCTTATGAAAATGGAAGAATATGGAAAAACAACTCCAGATTGCCTCCATAAAGTACTAGGCAGCTCCAGATGTAGAGATAAAGCAAAGTTTTTTTACAAACCCACCTAGTGCTGATCATGGTTTTCAGAACTAATGTTTCTGAGATCATGATTATAGATACAAGCTACTGTCAAAGCACAGAGATGTGGTAGGAAGATGTTCCTGGATCGCCTTTTGCTTGAATCAGCTTCACAGCTCAACAAGACCATAGGGTACCCATTTTACAATAGGTGTTGTTTCTCTGGAAACAAATGGCACATTCAGTCTCAAATCATTACCAAGGTCTTAGAAGCAAGTCTTCATTCTCCACCTCTCATTCTCTGCAATAGAGCACACAGCATTTTCATGCTGGTGAATTTTTCATGTTCTGGCCCACAAGAGCAAGCCTAAAACAGATCTTTCATCCAGAAGCTAAAGAACGAGTTCTTATTAGCTCATCAATTTGGATAAAAAATATTTGAGATGAAAACATTAGCTCGGCTCAGGGTCCTAATAGCACAGGAGATGAAGGAGAATGAGCAGTGAAATGGTTGCCCCCACAGCTAACTACATGCTCATGTTATTCATTGTAAGGTTGACAGGACATTTCATCTGATGGTGGTCATGGCTGTTCTCCAAAGCTCTTTTGACACAGGCTATCGGACGTGCTCTGATGAGATGTCCCGATGCATATCCTGATGCTGGGAATGCATAGCTCATAGGAATCTTATATCAATACATGCAGATTCTTTTCCTTCTGCATACTGACGATGTGATTTTCCCCCATATAGGCAAATAATCTGAAAGAGATTCATTCAGGTACACTTAAACTATGGAATTTGCAATCCTAAAACTATACAGGTAATTCTCAACTTATGATCCCAATTGGACAGGAATTTCCATCACTAAATGATGCAGTCGTTATTACATGACTGTGGCTGATTTTACCTCCTTTTTTTGCCAAAGTTATTAAGCGAATGGCGGGGTCGTTAAGCAAATCGCACAGTTGTTAAGCAAATCATGTGATGGTTAAGTGAACCCAGCTTCCCCCACTGACTTTGCATGTTGGAAGATGAAAAGGCCGCAAAGGGGGACCACACAGTCCCTGGATATCGCAACCATCGTAAATTCCTGCCAAGTGTCAGTATTGTGATCCTGTAACCGTGGAGGGACATTGTAGCATTCATAAGTGTGAGGACCAATTGGGAGTAACTTTTTCCAGTGTTGTTGTAACTTCAAACAGTTGCTAAACAAATAATCGTAAGTCGAGAACTACCTGTAATAGTTTTTATTTAGCAGCCATGAGTTTCAATGTGGTGTCAATTGCTTTCTTTGGTCATTTATTTATTAAATTTATGTGCAGCCCCGTTCACTAGCAGAGCAACTCTTTTGAATGTCTGAATTTTTTGTTTTATAGTGCTAGCTCTCTTGAGTCTGCTCTGAGTGAGAAAAAAAAAGACAAGAGTATATCAATGAAAGGGGCGTTGTCTTACCTGAACGCCTTTTCTCAGCACGGAGATGGAGAATCCACCAATGGGTTTAGACTGTGTTCCTGTCCAATCAGATCAAGTCAGCCAAAGTTGCCACACCTCTCCTGGGCTAGAGGATACCAGTCTCGACGCAGGCGAAGCCATGACTGACAGCATAAATATAGATCTAGACCTAATAACCTACTAGGGTGGGAGTAGATTCTCCATCTCCGTGCTGAGAAAAGGCGTTCAGGTAAGACAACGCCCCTTCTCCAGCACAGGAGATGGAGAATCCACCAATGGGACATACCAAAGCCTACTGTCCCTGAGGGAGGGAATCAGGCCTGCCCAGTGTGGCACTTTGCGGTAGTACCTGTTGGAGAACTCTCCTGCCAAAGGAGGCTTCCACCGAGGCGAACTTGTCGATTTTGTAATGTCTAATGAAGGGTGATGGAAATGACCATGTGGCCACTCTGCAAACATCTTCAATGGACGCTTAAGTGTCCCAGGCCACGGAAGTAGTCACGCTACGGGTGGAATGGGCCGTAATACACCCTGGAACTGGCACTGAATCCGCCCGATATAACTCTGCAATACAAGCCCTAATCCACCTGCCAATCGTGGAGGAGGATACTTTCCTGCCCTTAGAAGGAAGATGACAGGAAACGAAAAGGGCCTCACTGGTGCGGAAGGCAGCTGTCTGCGAGATATAATAACGGAGTGCTCTGCGGACATCTAGCAGGTGCCACTGTCGTTCCAGAGCATGCGATGGACTAGGACAGAAATCTGGTAACACGATTTTCTGAGTCCTGTGAAATAAAGAATTTACCTTTGGAACAAAGGTCGGATCAAGACGAAGGACCACTTGGTCCCGGTGAAAAATGTATAAGTCATCTCTGGTGGAGAGAGCCGCTAATTCGGAAAGCTACCAAAAATGCTACTTTGTATGATAAGTATCGCAAATCATATGTTTTGAGGAGTTCAAAGGGCGGATTGGTAAGAGCCCGCAAAACCCTCGGTAGTTCCCAGGAGGGATATCTATGGACTGCAGGGGGCTTGGTGTTAGTAGCACCCTTGATGAATGAGCGGATCAAGGGATGGTGACCTAGGGAAGTGGCAGATTCACATGTAAGTATGGTGGAAAGAGCAGCGACTTGTCTGCGTAGTGTGTTTGAAGCCAAACCCCTCTTCAGCCCCTCCAGAAGGTAGTCCAATATGTGAGGAACTGTCAGATCTGGAATTGACAAGTAGTGTTTTGAGCACCACGAACAGAAATTCCTCCACATGGCCTCATAAATACGGTTGGTAGAGGGCCGACGGGAGGCCTGGATTATGGAAATAACTCCTGGTGAGCAGTGCTCCCAGGATAAGACTGAGCGCTCAAGTGCCATACAGCTAATTGGAGTCATTGGGGGTCCGGGTGAAGGAGTGTCCCCTGACTGAGTGAGAGTCTGTCCGGGGGAACCTCCACGGTTCCGCTAGTGAGAGGTTCACTAGGTCCGCGAACTACGGTCTCCGAGGCCAGTACGGGGCCACTAGAAGAACCTCTGCTCTTTCCCTGAAAATCTTGCGGACGACCGCTGGAAGAAAAGGGAGAAGAGGAAAAGCGTAGAGCAGACCCTCTGGCCACGGACTCCAAAGAGCATCCGTGCGCTCTGCCCCTGGGGAGGGGAAACGGGAGAAGAACCTCGTTAACTGAGTGTTTGTCGGGGAGGTGAAGAGGTCTAGGACTGGAAGTCCGAATTGATGGGAGATTTCCCTGAAGATCCTCGGATGCAGGTGCCACTCTTAGTGGTTCACCGTTGCCCTGCTGATCCCCTGAGTGTTTGCCTCTCCTGATACGTGATCGGCCTTGATGGAGGCTACGTTGGATTCTGCCTAAGAGCCCAGGAGGAGAGCCTCAGACAGGAGAGCATGGGATCGGGTGCCCCCTTGCCGATTTACATGGGCCTTGGCAGCGACATTGTCCGTGAGGATCAGTACATGACGTTTCGCCACAGTATTGCGGAAATGTCGAAGAGCCAGGTGTATGGCTCTGAGCTCCAGCCAGTTTATGTTGTGCCGAAGGTCGGAACGGACAACGGCCTTGGGCCCACATCGAATGTAAGTGTGCACCCCAACTGAACAGGCTGGCGTCGGTCATAAGAGTGATGTGATCCGGCTCCTTGAAGGAGGACCCCCAGAGCATGGCGGATGAGAGACACCACTTGAGGGAGCGCGAGACTCGGGGTGGAATTCACACTCTTTGAATGGATGAGCTGATGTTCAGTCTCTGGAAAGGGAGCAGGAACCACTGAAGTATCCTGGAGTGGAGCCTGGCCCAAGGCACGATAGCAATGGCCGAAATCATCTTTCCCAGCAATTGGGATAGACTTGCTAACGTTACCGTACGGTTCCCACAGAGTTGTAGGACTAACTGCCGTATGCTGTCCCGGTGTTCTTGTGATAGATAGACCCGGCAGTTCACCGTGTCTATGATGGTCCCTAGGTGTAATAGCCTTGTCATGGGAGACAAGTGGCTCTTGGAGAAGTTCACCAAAAACCCGTGACATTGAAGCTCCCTTTTTGGAAGAGCCAGTATCCTCCATCCTCGTGGATTATCACAGGAGCACGATAGGATACTCCTGGTATCCAGAGGCAGCTGCTTTTTTTCTGTGGATAAGCACAGGAGCACGATAGGGTACTCCTGGAATCCAGAGACAGCTGTAGTTGTTTATATGGATAATCACAGGTGCACGATAGGGTACACCTGGCATCCAAGGACTGCTAATTTGTGGATAACACAGGTGCACAAAAAGGTACACCTGGAATTCAACACCGCTATACAGGGAGAGTCAAGGACCGGGTGTGTGTGTACAGTTGTGCTGTGTGCAGATAAGGAGACATCAATTCAAGACTTCCAAGATGGTGTGGAGATACCAAATTAATGGACTGCGGCCTAGTAATCTCGCTTGGGCAAGAGGAATAGTATAGGCCCCAAAACAAAAGCTGGCAGATGAAGGAGGGAGAGAACTAGCAGTTCTCAAAATGGCGGCCGGACCAAAAATGGTGGCCAGCGCTGCAAAGTGAAACTCCCTGAGGCTATTCTCCAATTGAGAATGGGGTGCGGAAGGAGCCCCTCCCTCAGGACGACGAGGGCCTAGAGACAATGGTGCTCAGTGGCCACAAAATGGCGGCCACGAGTTTGAAAAACCTAATAGGCCACCACGATATATTCGCTGCGCGTCCCTATAGGACCCAGAAATTTGCTTGGCAAAAGGGAAGCAATCGCGAGCTCCAGGTGGCGCGGTCGCCGCTTCCGAAAAGAAATCGGAGCTCGCCTTCGCCTTCTGCACTGTTTTGCCGCCTTACGGAGCTGTCAGCCAGCTGCTTTGCCGAAAAATTGTCGGGAGACGGCGCGTGCTCGCCTGGCGACCAGGGCTGCAGCCGCAAAACCCCCCAGCAATCAATCTGAATATACAAGCTGCCAGACCTCCGGAGCTGCAAACGCAACCCCGGAAACAAAGAAACGGCATCTGAAAGACGCAGGGAAGCCTCCCTGACTTGCGCTGAGCCCAACTGCCGTCCTTGGCCCAGCGCACACAATCGGACACCTGGGATGCAGCCGCAACCCCATGGTCATCCAGAACAAGGACTCAGACCTCAAAGACTCTGGAACTGCAGCCGCAGTCCCAGCAACAAAAACCCTTAAAATGATCTTCAGGGAAGCCTCCCTGACTCAAGTAGAACTTCCACCCCCCCCCCCTTTGAAGCGTGCGCGAATGCGCCTTGGAGCTGCGGTCGCAGACTCCGGCAAGGAAAAGCAATCAGACTAATGTAAAGAAAACCACAATTGTTGCTTCTGAGGGGTGAGGAAAGGTACTGAATTCAGTAGAGATCCAAATTAAGAGTGGCAAGGGAGGATGGAAAACGAAACAGAAAGGCAAGAAAATGCAAAAAAGGGGGCTTTACTAAGCCTCACTTTGAAGCTAAGAGGGGAGGGGGGTTGGAAAGAAACAGCAATCTGAACCCAGCCCTAAGCCCAGCACTGTTCAGAAAACTGTTAAAAGGCAAAAAAATGGAAAATCCACCAATGGAAACTATACCTACCTAAGAGCCAAACTTGCACGTCTATCCTGGGCAAGATCAAGTTGAGATTGGGATCCTCTAGCCCAGGAGAGGCGTGGCAACTTTGGCTGACTTGATCTGATTGGGCAGGAACATAGTCTAAACCCATTGGTGGATTCTCCATCTCCTGTGCTGGAGAATGAAGATGTTTTCACAAAGGCTATGTAATACCTTTCAATATGAGCCATCATGGAACAACAGAGGGAGAAGATTTTTGGCTTAGTGACCTGAGAGCATTGGTGTCTGATAGGTGGTCATTGTGGCTAAAAAGTTTTTAAAAGGCAAAAAAGCCTTTTTCCTCTGTGGGAAACAGCCACAGGATTTAGTTCCACAGATGGAATCTCCTTTCTCCTTTTGTCAGTGGACACAATTTCTGCTGATTGAGCAAGAGACAGACATTTCCCCTGTCTCTACAGCCCTCTTTCTCCTATCCTTAATCCTGTTCCAAAGGATTCCATAAACCCCTGGGCAAATTTAGAAGATGCACAGTAGAGCTGCAGATGAAAGACGCTCATTTCAATTCATGGATAGATTTAAAAGATAAACTATACTTTGACCTGCCATGATTCTCTGTGTCCAAAAAAGAGAAAAAGATTCTTGAGAATTAATACTGGTTGCATAAATTTAAATAAAGGGTCTTTGTTTTTGTTTTATTAAAAGTTAATATCTGGTCCACTTTGATATTTGCTGGATGATGCTGTATCTGTTTCATTTAGAATTCCTCCAGGAGCATCATTCAGAGTAAAAAGTGCCATTGATTGAATACAGACCTAAATCAGGAAGAAGGAAGTAAGTCCAATAACAGGGTTGCATATCCCACTATTACAGGCCAGAAGTCACATCAACATGAAAGGGAAAATGTTCCTTTCCTGTGGAGAGGAACCATATGATTATTTATATTATACTGTGGGATCAGACTATAATCTGTAGTCAGCACAATGCCACAACTACTGAATCTGCACGCAATAAAGAGATAAATGTGTTTGTGAAGGGAAGAGACACCTGAACGAGCTCCTAAAACGTGGGAAATAAGACTGGTTGAAAATTTAACACAAGAGCAGAGATTCCTGTAGATCTTTTCACTGAGGATTCTTTTACCCATCTTTGGTTTCTATTTTTTTAGTTACATTAACTAAGCAGTTCCTCATGGATTATATTACTCTGTCCAAACATCTTTTCACACAGAAATATGGAATATGGATGCTTCAAATATCACTTTTCTTCAGATTTTACTGAATTTTTGCTTTTGTTAGGGTTGAGCAGATCCATCTCAAGGAAGTACTTGGTTTTGCAAAAATGGCTTCCTCTGCTGAGGCACTTAGTTGAAGGAGGACTGAACCATGCTATACCTGCAGCTGTGAGGGAAGATACACTGCTACTCTAGGAAACAGAAAGGGATGATATTTTATAGGAGCATCCTGAAGGGATCCTTAATTTAAGCTCCTCATGAAGCCTCCCGGGAAAATTTGTTCCGCCTGTATATTAGTAAACGACCAAACTCTACCATTTTTGTATTTGCTCCTGTTTGGTTTTGATGCTCTTGATTATGCTTTTGAACATATATATTAATATACATCAATTATTTTTAACTATTTTAAGCATTTAAGAAAATAATAAACGTCACAATAGTTTTCAAAAGAAAACCACTTGGCCTAAAGGAAATCAGTCCCCATTTGTACGCCATACTAAACTGAACTTAACCACCAGACACAGATGGTTGCCTGTCTGGTGCCAGAACACCTCACTGTTTTTAGCAGTTTTGTATACTAAAGAAAGAAACAAACAAACAAACAGTGGCTTATGAAGTTCTGAAGGAGCACCATCCATGGTTTTTTGGCCATGATCAGCTTAACAACTCATAAGATGCACCATCCTGCTTTAACCTCATGCTGATTTTCATCTGACTCAGTTGCTGGCCTATGATGTTAAGCTTAAGCTTCCATCTAATAGCACTTTTCAAAGAAAAGTATCCATTACAACAGAGACAAACCGTGACCAGCAAGTATAGCTATGAGAGAGAGAAATGGGAGAGCCGAAAGGAAGCGGCCACTGAATCTGAAAACAAGGCAAGGCAGAGTTTGAGCATGAATTTCAGTGACTCTGGGGGACAGGTATAAAATTTCTAAAACACTTTGTGCTGAGCCAACACACCTTCCACTATCTGATAGGATTAAAATAGGAACAAGTCACGAGTCACAAGGGACATATGAAGATATCCTGCTGTACATTTCTCTCTCCCCTTATAACCATTCCTCAGATTAATCAACACAGGAATCGGTGCTGAAATATTCTTTAGGCCTACCCTAAAAAAAAGTTATTTAAAGCATTTCAAAAGGATATTATTCCAACTCAAAATACAGAGCTGGCATATAAATTCCAAGATTAGGTTCAACCTCAATATATTATTAAGACATCTATTTCTTAAAGCAAAAGCAGAAGTGGAGTATATGCAGGTTGTTCAACCAATAACAAAACAAAGAACAAGGTGCTAATATGCCTGTCAAGTTAGATAGATATGATTCAGGGCTTAAATCAGAGATGAGTAAGGACCTCCACCAACATTCTAAAAATAAATGAACAGAAATATTGTAAGTTCAGTTGTTCTCAAGAGCTTTCGCTGATCTTAGATAAGAATTCTCAGAACCTGTAAGATTTTACATTATTTCAAAGAGGTTTCAGATGGTTTGTGTCATTGACTCATCAGTTAGAATCACATATGGAACCCCAAGTCAAGAAAATGTGTTGAATTATAATGTAAATTGGAAATATATCGAAGAAAATGAGCAAAGCAAAGTTCTCGAGAAATATAGGACACAGTATCTCCATTTAGAGACAGAATGCTATTGCAAGTAAAGCATGCATGAAATTTGAATATACCTCCTAGCTGAAACCAAGCACCACAATTCCTCTTTGAAGAATAGTTAAAGAAAATTGACTGGCTTTGATTCGGTACCTATAACAAAGAGGGAAACTGATAAGGTCTCTAAAAACGTAAAGAAATCAGAGGAAGTACATAATCAGATTCAATCAGAGTAATAAGAGAAGCTATATTATACAGCAGGGGTGTCAAACTGCCGGCCCACGGGTCGGTTGCATCATATGGAGGCTGTGCCCACCCCAGTTCCAGCAATGCAAAAAAAGTCGTGATACATCGCGACACGTCATGTGACGTGGTGAGCTTGACACCCATGTTCTACAGGATAAAGGTCCAACTGACAAAAAAGTAGTTTGAGCTGTTTAGGGACAAGCAAAAGCTTAAAGAACACATGGGGTCAGCTCTGAAGAAAAACAGTCAAGAGGCTTCACATGTGGCATTAAGATTTACCAATATTTGCCAGAACAGATAGTGTCTATTCCTCAGCTTACTGATCCGAAATCTCTTTGCCATCTTCCACATTTCTAGGAATATCAAGCAAGACTCTCTGTTTCCTGCTACAAAAGAGATTAGATTTTAAGTTCCAAGTTGCCCCAAATTCAGAAGGGAAATAACCACATTGAAGTTGTTCTTTGTTCGTAAAATGCTTTTAAGAAGAGAGTGGACAGCCACCTGTCTGAAATGATATAGGGTTTCCTGCTTGAGCAAAGGGTTGGAGTACAAGACCTCCAAGGTCCCTTCCAATTCTGATATTCTATTGTATTCTGTTCCTATTCCTACTCTACTCTACTGTTATTTTTATATTTGGGGAACAATGAGCCAAAGCCCATGCATTTAGAATCTGTGGAAGTGGCAACTATTCTATCTCCTAAAGGAGGATGACATGGCTGGGAAGGGGAAAGTACGCATTGAAATGCTAAATAATTGCATCTAGCCATCCACTGAGTTTGCCATAAAGCCTCTGAGTGATGCTAGGAGAGAGGCATTATGGAAAATTAAAAAGGGATCTCAATCTAGATGCCCCAAGATGCCTGGAGTTGATGTCAGCCCAATCTGTGATTCTCCTATTCTCATTCTGCATGTTCTCCTGAATGTTCACGCCTCTGGAAATCGCTATATCATTCCTGTGAGCATCATGCCTTTCCTTTTGTTATGCTATGTCTAGCTGTCAATCTTTGCCAGTCTGGTGTTCTCTCATAATGATGCTAGTTAGGGGAAAGATGAAGTCCGTCACTTCTGGAATATATGAGTCTGGGGAACCTGGTCTGATATCTTGCACACTTTTGTATTACGCAAAGTTGCTGTGGCTTTTCCCATCCCATGCCAGAAATAAATTATGCAGAAATAACATAGGCATTATAGAACTACTCTCATAAACCTCAAAGCATTACACCCAGTGAAATGAATGTAATTTTATAAAAAGGACAAAAGAATTAGCAAATTCCTAAAAAAAAACTTTACTGCCCATATAGTGAAGGTAGGCAGCAGCTTAAGTTTCATGTTTTAAACTCAATATAATTAAAAAGATGTGGTGGTATTCTCTACTGATTTCAAGAGTGGCCTTCAAGATTTCCTGCCCACTCCCTACACTGTGGTTCTTTCAGAGTGACAGTCTAATTCTTGTAATGAGTTTGCACACCATCTTTGATTGCTAATGAAAAGTTAATTATTTACTGGTAGCTATAAAGGTAACCAGTTTGGAGGGTTTAATTAATTCTTCACTTTCTATTATTTAAAAATGTTTAAAAGCGAAAGGACCTCTGTAGCCAATTTGTTGAAAAATAACAGATTACGATTGCAACCACCCATTTATTTTTAAATTAGAGTTACTTGGAGTTGACTTCTGTGTTATAATGTGTTTAAAATATTGTGCTCTAAAAAAGTGTTTGCAGAGTGTTAGTTGGATATTATCTGCTGTCTCCTTTAAATTCCTAGAAATATGCACCATAGAATATTTACATTTATGCTGGACTTCAAGAGATTGGCAAAAGACACTATTTACATATTTCAGGTCCATTTGATTTTATAAATAGAGGCATATCGCATCTATGAAACTGTTAAACAAAAAAGTGTGAAATCTAATCAGAGCAAGTAGCTTGCAAAGGAAAAGTTTCTCCCTTATAGTTTAAAAAGCCGGTATTGTTTAATCTTTCTCTTTTCCCCATCCCTCCCCCTCCCGCCTTTGCTACCTCCGCCGACATCTAAAATGGCAAGGTCACAGTTTGCTGCACAACCCACTGGCACCCGTTTTAGATTTCTCTATTTTTGTATCATTTCTTTAAATCTTGAACGCGCAGAATCAGGGAGCTCCTCCATTCGCTTCGGATCACCGCTCGGCTTCCTTAAAACCCTTTCGCCACACATAATCTCACCGATCTGAGGTGCGCCCCTGTACACGCACGTCCACACACGTGTATCCCCGGGGTACGCCTGTAGCTGCCGGCCACATATTAGGAGCGATCCTACCGAGTGGGTTTGGCTCCTGCCTCCCCCCCACCCGCAGGCTTATTTCTAACCAGCGCGACGCCCGACGCCGACTTCGACCAAGGTTTCGCGCACATCCAGAGCCGCGCGGACCCGCCCTCCTCAGGAGCAGGAGTTGGGGCCGGCGCCAGTATAGCGGTGCGTGATTCCGCCGACCCGGCCCCGCTGGAGCCGGGGAAGGTTGGACGCCATCCCCAAATGCCGCCCGGGACCCTCGTATTCCCGGTCGCCCCCCCCCCCCGGCAGCTCCGGCGATGGCACACGCCGTCCACACCCACCCAGCCAGCCAGCGGCTCTCTCTCCTTTCTGCGCGGCGGAGTTGCCGGCCTCGCAAGCCAGAAAACAGCGCTGCCTCCGAAGATGGGGGAAAGCCGACAAAGGCGGTGACAAGCAGGGGGTGCTTTTCCTTCTTTCCCTTCCCTCCAGGCTAGGCGACGGATGCTCCCGTCCGCCCTCTCCTTCCTTTCCCCCATTCTAGGATTGCGGCTCCGAAGTCCCAAGCAGCGCCATTCATTCATTCATTCATTCCCCAGCCCTGCCCGCGCCTACCGACGGCCGGCCGGCTGCGTGTCAGGCAAGCGCCCGCGGCATCTCCGGCTCCTTCCCCCGTCACATCTCTCTGAGCGCCATGTTCCTGCTCTGCGCGGTGCCACACTTGGCGAGAGAGGCCAGTAGGCACCGATCGGCGGCTCGGGCTGGCTGCTGCGCTGCTACATCCGGGCTGCCGCTGGCCAGAGCTCGAGATCGCCTCGCAGCGGTCGAGAGCCGAGTTGCTCCGCGTAAGAAACGCTTTCCTTGGAAGAGGAAAGGAGGAGGAGGAGGAGGAGGAAGGGGGCTACCAAGCTGGAAGGTTCTCCTAAATCTCCCTTCACTTTTGCAATGCGCCCATCCAGCTACCCCTCCCCTTGTAATAACAGCTCCCCTCTCTCTAACGAGTCTTAAAGAGCAAAGGGGTGGGTGGGAGTGTCTCGTTCTGCATATCAAAATTCCTCCCCCTTCTCCCACCACCCCTTTAACTGTTTGGTTATGGGAGAAGAAACCACTGATTCAACTGCATAGCGCAGCAATTTCAGTCTTTTTTAAAATGGCCTTTTACCCTCATTGTGGGTTCCAACTTCATAAGCTTGATCCAGGAATATTAAATATTTTTTTTAGGGGGAAAACCTCTTTAAGTTAAGTTTGAGGGTTGGTGTCTATACCTGTAGGTCTGGGTAATTTTTTGGAGTAATTTGGGAATGGTTTGCCTTTCCTTCTGGGATATTTCTCTCAGCTTTATAGTCTAGCCTACACTCTAGGGATTTCCTCGTGGTCTTCTGTTCAAGTATTAACCAAATGCAACATTGCTAAGCCAAAACTAGCTGAATATCATCACTTGATGAGTTATAGGACAGGAGTGTCAAACTGCTGGCCCACAGGGTCGGATGCGTCACGCCAAAACCACGCCCACCCCATTGCTGGCAATAGGAAAAAAGTCACGATACGTCGTGACATGTCACATGATGTTACAAGTTTAACACCCGTGGTATAGGATCATCCTTTTCCTATTTTATCTTCCTTTTTGGACAGTCCTACAAAGATCACTTAGATTGAAAGCCAATAAGTTAATATTGGGCTAAGTAATTCTTTTGAAATTACATCGATATAAGAAAGGGGTCTTCAAACTTGGCCCTTTTATGACTTGTGGACTTCAACTCCCAGAATTCCTCAGCCAGCATGCCTGGCTGAAGAATTCTGGAAGTTGAAGTCCACAAGTCATAAAAGGGCCAAGTTTGAAGTCCCCTGGGTTAAATGTAATTAGGTTAATATAGTGCTTGATTGTTAAAAGCTTCTATTGTACCACCTATACATGCATATGAAGGATAAGTTTACAGGTTAAGCCAATCCACTTCACCTTTCAAAAAGATCACTGCTGTTATGCTTTGGAAAAACATTTAATGGCTAGCTTCCAACTAGAAAAACCTTTAAACCCAAATACAGGTAGTCCTTGACTTATGACCACAATTGAGCTCAGAATTTATATTGCTAAATGAGAAATTTGTTAAGTGAGTTTTGCCCCATTGTATGACTTTTCCTGCCTCATTTGTTAAGTGAATCACTGCAGTTAAATTAGTAACAAGGTTGTTAAGAGAATCTGGCTTCCCCATTGACTTTGTCAAAAGGTTGTAAAAAAGATGATCACGTGATCCCCAGACACTGTAACCATCATAAATATGAACCAGTTGTCAAGCATCTGAATGTAAACCATGTGGCCATAGGGATGCCTCAACAGTCATAAGTGTGAAAAATGGTCGTAAGTCACTTTTTTCAATACCGTTGTAACTTCAAACAGTCATTAAATGAACTGTTGTAAGTTGAGGACTATCTGTGGTTTCAAATTAGAAACTATGCACCAAGGTTTTGATGGGATATATTTCAATCAAAGCAGTATTGATATTCATACATCCATAGAGCTTTAAATAATGAATACTTGCATTAAACAAGCTTAGTTAAAATGCACAATCCTGACTGCTGCTATGACTATCTCCAAGAGTGATCCAAGGGGATGAAAAATGGCAAGTTTCCATTGCCCCATATTTCATCCTATGGATGACTGTTTGCTCAAGGCTACAGTATAATGTAGGTCTCTGAAAAAAAAATTGTCCTTGTTTTAGCCACGTCTGCAAAGTTTTAAATGAATTTTTAAAATAGATTTCTTGAGCAATTTAAGAGGGCTCAGGCTCCTTTCTACTTGATGTGTGTGTGTGTGTGTGTGTGTGTGTGTGTGTGTGTGTGTGTATAGCTTAATAGTAACATATTCCATTGTTGGAAATAAAGTCTTCATCCTGGTTCATCCAAGCCGGGAATAAATAAGCAACATGGCAACTGCTTTGGAAAGAAGGTTACAGTTTATTGAAAAGGTAGAAAGATGGTTCTTCTAGAAAAGACCAGAGGAAAGAAGGACCTGAGCACATGGGCAGTAGGTTTTTATACCCTCTCTAGCCTTTTGTTTGGAATAGTTTCCTGTTCCTGTGGCATGAACTTTGAGGCTATTTCCTGTGTCACGTATTCTGACCTGAGTCTAGGTGTGACTCTCTGGTATATTTGATGGTAATGGGTTAGTCCTATTATGTCCCATCTCAGGTGGGATATGCAGATTTTAGGTCTTTGTCTTCTGGCTCCAGCTTTCCTGGTAGTGTTACATCTGCATTTGTATAGGGCTGGCTCTTGCTTGGAGACAGAGAGATTTGGGGGCTGAGTTGGTTTCTGCTTTTAAAAATCCTTTTGAGGAAAAATATATTTTTCTGCCCTTTTAATATTTCCTTCTCTGGGGGTTGCTCTGACTTCCCACAATTCCCCCCTTTGTGCCTTAAGTGTGAGAATGTATGACATGCTTATTGGCACAAGATTAAAATTGATCTGGTCAAGGAGACTTGGTAAACAAGCTTTTAAACTGTTAAGCCAAAAAATAAGACATTAATGGGGGCAGCAGATAAAGATCCCTTCAGTGGCTCCCAAAAGGGGAGCTTGCAACCCATAAAGTTCTAAAAGTCAGGGCAAAAAATTTGTTAGGTGGAAAAGAAATTTATAGTGTCCAATATTCTGTGCCAATCATTTTCAAATGTTGGATGTCACTCTTAGCTTCCAGTAAGGTTTGCACATTCCTCCCAAAATTCTTCACAGCCATGGTTCTCCTCAGTACATAACCACTGGCCCATTTTCAAGAGTTGTGTCCTGCCTTAGCTCTTAGTTCAGTACATCCAGATTAGTAATGTCCAATTTAGGTTAGCCAGTATGCCAGGTTATTAAATTTTTCTTAAATTGCACATAGTGAGCTCTAGGAATTCGAATCTGAATCCACCAGTGCAAGATATTCAGGGCTGAGGTTTGGGGATCTCTTTCCTGCTACTTCTTTAGTCAGGGCATAAGAATTGCAAAACTGCCTGAGGGGGCCTGGTTCCCTACCCCTTGGAATTTGCCGGCAGTTGTTCCTACAAAGCTTTGGTGCAATAGAGCAAAAATCAGCCTGGGGAACCTTACTGAAGGTAGGTGAAAGAGACTCAATGTGATTATGAATGGTGTGTTTGTGTGCATGCGCAGATATTTCTACAAAACAGGCACTACAAACATTCTGGATAAACTTTTCCTCCCACCAGACAGAAGTCCAAGGTGTTCAGTACTTGCTGTGCCAACTATTCCCAAATGCCATCTCTCCATTAATACATTCAACTGGCTTGTTACAATACAAATGTAGCAAGAAAAAAATGTGCAATGACTTTTCACCCTCCCCCCATAGTCTAATTTTCTTTTCTGAGGCTTCACATAGGGACCAGTGGCTCCAGGACTCCTTCCTTCTGCAGCTCTCACAGGCATCTGGGGGAATGGTAGGACTTGGGAAGATGTTCCACTCAGATTGCATGGTGGCTTTTTAATGGATGGCTGGATTCAAAACTCAATTCCATGGCTCAAATGGATGGAGGCAGCATCTGGGTCTGTGTGTTCTGCTTCCAAAGGTTGTGTGTGTGTGGGGGGGTCATCTATGCAGGGCTAAAAGACATGAGAATAAGATTCTGCCCCCCCTTTCTGGATGGACTCTCCCAGGAGAGGCAGACAAAAGGCATGAAGAACAAAAGACAAGAAAAAGAGAAGTACATGAGGGTGTGGGGGGGGTAGCTTGCAGGCACTTTGAAAAGGTATCAATATTGTAGTGGTCAAAGAAACAGATAGGCAGACAAATGGGGACAATCACAGATGAGGACGAGAAAAACCTGGATTCAGGTAAGAGAACATACATGAAATGTTTCACTTCTGAACTTGAACATTTGCAACATATTAAAGACAAGGTTTGCACCTTGAAGAAAAAAAATGCTAGGCAGCTTGAGAATGCTGAAAGCTCCAAATAATTTTAAAAGTCTAATATTTTAAGGTATGCAATTTTCCAGAGGCAGAAGAATCTGCCTTTAACATTTATTCTAAAATAGACCACATTGTTTTAGAGATTGAGAAATGCTTATATGTTTCAGGAAAGCTTCATAGTAGTTTCACCAATTAGAGATAGGATAAGAAAAGTAATTTAAGAAAATTATTTCCCCACACAAGTAGACTTGAGCTTCAAAAGACTCTTGTAGATAGATACACATTTATTTTCACAAAAAGGATAGATAGATAAAACCGATTTACAACACAAACATTAACACCTTTTAGACAGAATTGAGAAGGAAATTAACCCAACAACAGACACTGACCAAAAAAATCAGAAATGACAAATTTAAACTCACCAATAAGAAATGACAATTTTGGAAACCATGAAAGGCATGTTTTGAGGACCATTATGTCTAGCTAGCCAGGGATTCATGTTGAATGGTCATAATGTCTGTAGCTGTTCCAATGAAACTGTTCAAAAGAAACGGTTTGCATCCATCAAAGAAAGGGACTGAGTTACTTGGCAATAAACCCACAGATTTTCTGGAGGAATATTTAAACTAAACAAGGGACAGCGAGTTAATTGATACAGAACATCCCTGTCCCCGGCAATCAGAAATTACAGGGTTAGCAGTGCAAGTAACATAGATGTGTGTGAACAAGAATATCAACCTTGCTATCAAGCAAAATCAAGCTTTTAATAGCGAGTGTCACACAAAGTGCACTAACACATAGGTGTCAGTCATAAAGGACTCAAATGTCTATACACCAAAGCACAGAGTATGAACAGTAAACAAGGTGAACTAGAAATTCAGGTAAATGAGGGCAAATATGATATAGTTGTCATTATAGAAACATGGGATAAAACCCACAAATGGAACACTCAACTAGAGGGATTTCAACTGTTTAAAAGAAACAGATCAAATAAAAGAGGAGGCGGAGTTTCTATATATAAGAAATAACTACATATCTAAAGAAATAGGGCATAACAATGATGAAAACTTTCTTGAATCCATTTGGGTCAATATAAAAGGGGAAATAGATGAACTTTTTGCTAGTCAGCTAACTAAGGTACGTAGAAAGCACATAACAATAGAACACAGTCAAACTAGAGTCTTGGACTTTAAGAGAGCTAATTTCAATAAACATGGGAGAGATTCCATGGATGAGAATCCTCAAGGGGAAAACAAGAAGCTTGGGAATTTTTTTTTAAAAAAAAAACATAACCCAGTCTAGCACAATACCAACAAAGAAGAAAAATAATAGCTCTCACAAGAAACCAGCATGGCTGCATAAAGAACTCTCTGATAAATTGAAAGATAAAAGAGACAAGTATAAAAAGTGGAAAGAGGGGCATACAACTAAAGCTAAAGCTCAAAATGAACTAAGGCTTGTGACCAAAGTCAAAAATAATAAAAAAACAGTCCAACTTATCAAAAACAGTACCATAAAAAATAGATTAGAAACACAAGTTAAGATAGGCAAGAAAATGGTAAGTGAGCACCTATCTACCCTAGACAAGTTCAAATCACCAGGACCAGATGGATTACACCCCAAGGTTCTCAAGGAAGTGGCAGATGTGATCTCAGAACCACTGAGCTATATATTTTCAAAGATCTTGGAATACTGTAGCACTACCAGAGGACTGGAAAAGAGCTTATGTAGTTTCCATCTTCAAAAAAAGAAAAAAAAGAAAAAAAAAGAATAGATTCAGAAAACTACTGACCCATCAGTCTGACCTCAATACCTGGGAAGATTCTGGAAAAGATAATCAAACAAGAATCAGTGAACATGACTTCCAGTTCCAGAACGCGGCGATGCTGGTCGTGCCTGGAGTCTCCATGCCGTCTGGAGTTTCCTTCGCCAGTAGACCCCCCTAGGGGGTCGAAAGTCGCCCTGGAGGGGCGACCAACGAGGAGGAGGCTTACTGGTAGATAGGGGAGAGTGGCAGCTTCCCCCATGTCTCCAGCTATCTCCTCAGGGCCGACGGAGTAAAGATCAGTCTGCAAGATGGCCGACCACCCTGCTGCACCAGCCGAAAGTCACACTGACATCTAAGCGTAACAGACTCACCGCGGATAATCCAGGTGAGACCCCTTTTTTTCCTCTCTTCACCCTATGTTGTTTTTGCCTATAAAAGCTTCATTGGAATTACTTCCCCGTCTGGAAAAAGCGCTTTTGTATGTGTGGGAACAAAGGCGTTTTATAAAAGGACAGATTAAAACTTTTTAAAAGCCTATATATCTCTATTCACGTTGAGGTACAGAAAAAAATGTTTTTGGGGGGTTTTTTTGGAGCAGTATTTTATTGGTAAAGTATTTCTTTTTCCATTCTTCCTTTAAAAAATAGAAAAATGGAAAAAATGGCCTTTGAAGAAGTCTTTTTAGCTCACTGAGGACATCTACTGGTCAAAAGTTAATATTGGAATTGTTAACCATTTGGAGATGAGATGGTTTTGACCTTCAAACTATTTATCAAGAGAAAAGATAATTTGAGCCAGCTATGTGATCTGTGGGGGGTAGATAATGTTCAGTTGTAGCCTTCCCTAAAAAAGAAAAAGAAGAAAAAGAAAAAAGGATCTTTCTTCAACTATTGCTAAAATGGAGAAGCCTCAATCACATTTAAATTGTAGACTTATACTGGAAAAGATCTATGAGGCTAAAGAAGAAATATGTACTACAATAAAAGAGTTTACTACAGAATTAAGAGCCAGAACTCATACTTTAAACCTTAAAACTGATTTTCAGAATACACTTGACTACTCTACAAAACAGATTATACAAGAAGAGCACTTAACTGAGAATAAAGAGAATTTTGCCTTGCCCTATAAGCAAGACCAGGAAAAGCAAAGACTGATTTTTGAACTTCTCAAGCAATGAGGCTTTATGGACAAGAGAAACAGAGGGCCAATGCAGAGACCAAGATGGTTTCCATGGAATCAAATGACACTACAAGCAACAAAAAGAGATTCATCATCTGGAAGGGAAGCTTTGCTATGGAAACCTGCCTGGCATAAGAGGAAACCTAGAATAAGATTGAAAAATGAAATTTAAAATTTTATATATTGGATTAAAGGCAACCTAGAACTATGGACTGATGTAAGGATTAAGGTTATGAGTTTGAAGTAAAGAGATGTTTTAGATTTGGATTAAATTAATAATTAATTGAATGTTAATTAAATAAGATGACTTGTTTGTTTTATAACATGGATGTTTAGCTATGACAACTAACTGGATGAAATTTGAATCCTGCTCAATGGATTGAAATGATTTAAGGTCTGATACTATTCTGTCAGCTTAAAGAGATTGATTAACTGATGGATTAGACATGTATAGAATAGATAGATAGATAGATACATTTAGATATGTCTAGGATAGATCAATATTTTTGTTTAAAAATGAGATATTTTTTATATAATAGAATAAAATTAATCTAGAATATTAAGAATTTTTTTTAGAATGTTAGGTTCATTTGTATGAAAATTATTATGTAATGGAATGAAGAAAATGGAAGAGATGTTTTAGATTTGAATTGAACTATTAATTAATTGAAATTTAATAAGGTGATGTGATTTTTTGATGATATGGATGTTATCAGTTATGATAATTAACTGGATGAGATTTGAATTCTGTTTAATGGATTGAAATGATTTAAGGTCTGATATCTTGTAGTTTAGAGAGATTGATTAATTGATGGATTAGATAGGTATAGAATAGATTAATATTTTACTTTAAATGGGAGATTAGTGGAAGAAGAAATAAATAAGATTTTGATAAAAATAAGAAAGTAGAACATATTTGGAAGGGATATCTGAATTGAAAATGTTTTTATTTAAAGTTAATTTATTACAGAATTGTAAATTTATAAAGCTTAAAAACAGGTTCAGATTGAATAAATTTAAGCTAGAATTGGATATTTTAAATACACTATGCTATTTGAGGGAAAAAGAGAGGATTATTTGTGTATTGATTATACTACGTATATATGTTTTGTTCTAGGATGTTTGATTACCCCAGCACCACAGTGTGTCCTGAATACTTTGTTTTAAGAAATTAAAAAACCAATAAAATTTGTTTTAAAAAAAAGAATCAACGAACACCTAGAGGCAAACAAAGTCATTACTAAAAGCCAACATGGGTTTATTAAAAACAAATCATGCTAGACACATCTTACTGCATTCTTTGACCCAGTTACAAAATTAGTGGACCAAAGGAATGCTGTGGATATAATTTTCTTGGACTTCAGTAAGGCATTTGATAAAGTTTGTATAGGGTTTCCTGCCTGAGCAGGGGGTTGGACTAGATGACCTCCAAGGTCTCTTCCAACTTTATTATAAATTATTAAATGCAAGAGTGAAACCTTTCTAGCAGATGAACTTAAAACATTCCCTCCTGCTAACTTTGGGCTGTTCTTAAGAGTACACAGAGAAAAAGAGGAAAAGAAAAAACAAACAAACAAACACATTTTTCTTCACTGTTTGTTGGCCAGACAAACAGAATGAGGTATTTTCTTTTTTGTGACTTATTTTAAGCAGAATTTCTAGCAGAATTTAAAATTCTTTTCTTTTTGGATTTGAAACAGTTAATGGTCACATTTACCTCACACACAAAGACTTTGACAAACACACACACACACACACATACACACACACACACACATTATATATATACACATATATACACACACACACACACACACACAAAGACAAGGAAAACAGAAAAGGAAACAGAAGTCTTAGTTTTACACATCCTAGTCATTCCCACCATAAATTTCAAATAACTCAAGTTGGGGAAGGCACACGTTTTAAATATACCATGTGGTTGCATAGAGAGGGAGAGAAAGAAAGAGAATCACTATTTCTTATTTTCCCTTTTAAGTACCTTTATTTTGCCAAATTGGTGCCCTAGCAAAGCCCATTTTCACAAATTTTTCTTGCTTGCTTTTTTTTTTCTTACCATCCAGGACAGAAACTCAGCCTCTCGTCCCACACCTCGAGCAAATCTCCAATAAGTGTCCTAATTCCAACCCTCGAACTGCAGCTACCCATGTTCCCCTTCCTATGTGGCGTCCAAACTGGCTCAGTCGGGTTTTTCTCCTTAGCAGCACTTCCCAGCCGCTCTTAGTGACAACAAACCTGCCGCCCCGCCTCAGTTTTTGGACACTAAAAAATTGCCCAGGAAGGACTCCGGTCCCTACACGGAGTAAGTGGCCCTTCCAGTTTAGGGACCCCTGTGGCTTTGCAGACCTCAAAAATACATTGTCTGAGGAGGACCTGCCACACAGGTACCTGGCCTCCATTTACACACCACCTATCAGTTTTCAGACTTAGAAGTCTGGGAAGACGTGTGCTTTTTTTTGCACTTGAGTACGGGCACTTCCAGTAGGTGGGCTTTGCTTTCAGGGCCTTACCAGCTGGTTGCCCAAATCCAATTCTCTCATTCACTCATTCCATTCCATTCTCATACAGCCTCTCCCTTTTCCCTAGCAAAAGGTCCTACACTCTGGCCAAACCCTCATGCTTTCCAGGTTCTGCCAATTAAACAGATCCTTTCTACAGCTAGGGAAGATCAGAAGGAGTAAAATCCAACTGTAATTGGAAAAAAGGGTCTTCTCACTCACACACATAGACATACACACATTTCCTTTTTTTTGGCTTTAAACTTAAAATTTAGAGGTATTCACCTTCACCTTCTTTCCAAAGCAGCCCTTGAGCTCAAACCCCAAAACTCCCTTTACTACCCTGGCTCCACATGGGCAAGGCCTGGGAAACCCATCCACAGACACAAGGGAGTCTGCTGCCGGCAAGATGGGGCTTACCAGTCTCAGTCCATTGGAGAGGTTAACTTGGAATCCCATCTCTGGGGTGCCAAATTGTTGGAAGTAAAGTCTTCATCCTGGTTCATCCAAGCCGGGAATAAATAAGCAACATGGTGACTGCTTTGGGAAGAAGGTTACAGTTTATTGAAGAGGCAGAAAGATGGTTCTTGCAGGAAAGACCAGAGGAAAGAAGGACCTGAGCACATGGGCAGTAGGTTTTTATACCCTCTTTAGCCCAGTGGTTCTCAACCTGTGGGTCAGGACCCCATTTGGGGTCAAACGACCATTTCATGGGGGTTGCCAAACAATGCAGTCCACCATTCCCCCCCCCTTTTCCTTAGCTATGCTACTCCCTTTTATTCTATTGGTTTTTGAAAGCCAATAGAATAGACTCTCTTGAATAGAGTCTAATTCCATTGGCTTTCAAAAGCCAATAGGAATTGTCCAGGCTGTCTCTGCCCTGCTGAGCCCGCCAAAAGTCCCATTCTGCAAACAGTACTGCAAGTTGTCTGCAGCGAAGGCGAGCTGTCTGGAAGTTTCCACCCCTCCCTGCTGAGCAACTACTAAAAATGGGGGTTGCGGCATTAAAAAGGTTGAGAACCACTGTTCTAGCCTTTTGTTTGGAATAGTTTCCTGTTCCTGTGGCATGAACTTTGAGGCTATTTCCTGTGTCATGTATTCTGACCTGAGTCTAGGTGTGACTTTCTGGTATACTTGATGGTAATGGGTTAGTCCTATTATGTCCCATCTCAGGTGGGATATGCAGATTTTAGGTCTTTGTCTTCTGGCTCCAGCTTTCCTGATAGTTTTACATCTGCATTTGTATAGGGCTGGCTCTTGCTTGGAGACAGAGAGATTTGGGGGCTGAGTTGGTTTCTGCTTTTAAAAATCCTTTTGAAGAAAAATATATTTTTCTGCCCTTTTAATATTTCCTTCTCTGAGGGGCTCTAACTTCCCACACCATTTTAATTTTTTAATCAGGTATTGCATTATATGCATACTACATTTCACCTTTATGGTGAACATGGAAGTAATTAAGAATTAAATTATCTCCCCATTGCGAATTAGATCTGCAGCTTTTCCTCTTTGGAATTCTTTGCAAGGAGTGGCAGTATGGCACTTTGGCACAATGTGCATATTACTGTGAATTGATTTAGACTTTTTTTAAAAAAAAATCTACTTTTTCACTTATTTTTATGATAAATGATACTGCTAAAAGCATTCATCTTACAAAAGAAAACCATATAAGTAGTCCTCAAATTACAACGGTAATTGGGACTGGATTTTCCATTGCTAAGTGTTGTGGTTGTAAAGCACAATGTCACATGACCACATCACTTAGTGATGGCAATCCCAGCCCTTACCATTGCTGTCATTAACTGAATTCCACTGGTCATTAGCTGAGTACCAATCCAAGATTTGGTCATTCCCAGCCCTGAACCTTGAAAAGGTAAGGAACTGCCTCCTCTTCAACTTCCCCCACCCACTTATTTGCCCTCCCCAATCTCTGCCCTTTTGACTGCCGTGCACCCTGCCTCACAGGGTGACAAGCAGCTCCAAAATGGCGGGCTCAGTGGATTCTTGCCACCCTGCAGCTCAGGCTCTTCTTGGTACACTGTGGCTCTGGCACTGCAAGAAGCCCCTGAACTGCAGTGCTTCAATCATCTCACCCTCCCACCCCTAGCAACAGCCTGCTTGTGATGTGAAGCCCCAGCAGCCCCAGCAGCATGACAAAAAACCTCAGCTGCTCCAGAACACCTCAGCCACCCCAGGCCAGTTTTAACTTCAGTTGCTTTCATCACTCTGCACCTGAGGCCCCTGCCTTCCTGAAATTGGTGAAATTGGAATGATTGGACCAGAAGTGTATAACTGCTAAGAGGGATATTGGAAGCCATTCTTTATATATGTGTTCATTTTTTCATGCTTTGCTCTTTTTATTTTCTTCATTTTTTTCTTTTCTCTCTGGTTTTTTTCTTTTTTCTCATCCAGAGTCAAAAATGCACCAGACGTTTGTGTGTGTGTGTGTGTGTGTGTGTGTGTGTGTGTATGTGTGCCAAAAACAAAAGCCACTCCGTCTTACCAGAGTTGAATCAAGGTTTCTCTCCATTCAGACCCACAGGGCCTCCAGACTCTTCACCCATCCATAACTATCTCCTGCCTAGCCAGGAATGGAGATGTATAAATGGATATCAACAGCATGATACCATTCTCTGTGTTGTCAGATGACTTCACACAGCAGTTTCATGTAAATGTCAAAAGAGGGAAAGAGACTGAGCCCTGAGGCAACCCCCCACTGTAGGGGCCTAGGGCTCAACCTCTCCCTCCTCCCAACATCAGCTAAACTAGCCATGGAGAAGGGAGCAGAACCATTACAAAGTGCCTCCCATTCCCAACCCCCAAAGCCAATCCAGAAGGATACCATATTTGATGGTACTGGAAGCCACTGAGAGATTCAGGAGAAAGCCATGACAGTTGTACCACGCTCATCCCAAGTCCTCCAAAGATCATCAGCAAGGGCCATCTCTGTGCTGTACCCTGGCCTGAACTCAAACTGAAAAGAGTCTAGATAATCTGCTTTATACCTTTCACACTTTATCCTCTCTCAACATCCTTCCCACCTTTATCACTACAAGGTAAGTCCCATAAGTTCTTACTTATGCTCAGTCGACTTTATTCTTGGTTTTTTTTTCCAGCGGCACTGTAGCTGTCTCTTGTGTTGTTTCATCTCTTGAAATTCCTTTGAGAGGCACAATTTGGTCCAGTGCCCTGTTACCTGCTCATTCCAAACAGGAGGCCATGTTCTGTAAAGTGAACACTAAGCTAGCTAAAAAGGCTCCTTCTGGTGGTTTTAAACTACAGTGCTCACCATCCCATAGTAAGACCTACAACTGGAGAAAGCAAATGAGAGCTTAAATCCAAAAGGCCCAAATAAAAGAAGACCTTTATATAATACAGATCTTATTAGACAGAGACTGGCAATGGCGGGAGGAGGTTGAAGGACCACAATAACATTCATGGGCAGAGAGACAAAATGTATGTGGCTGTGACAATGATGTAAAATGGACAAGGTATATTGCATATGGACAGGGCTGGAATTTTTTGCCCAAAGGCTTTTTTTTTGCATTCTCCCCCCCCCCCTTTTTTTTTTCTTTTTAAAAGTGTTATCTATGTCTACCCTGCCTGAAATAACCATCCATGTTCCTACCTGAAAATGTCAAGAAAGTGCAATTTGATATTTATTTGGAAGGCTATAAAACTGCAGGTGAGCTGGGCTTCAAGGTTGTTGCTCAATATATGAGGGCATTTGCAAATGAGAAAGGGTATTCCACTTCTCTGATTTAGCAACTGTTTCCAGCTATTCCAGAACTTGATGAATACCTAAAGGGGAATCCTTCCTGATGCCAAATAAGGTGAAGCCAAATGAGTTGCTGAAAGGGATTGGAATGAATCTCACTTTGAGCAATCCTGATTCCAAAAAGCTACCTTGGGAAATATCCTTACTGGTGGAATTACGCAATATTACTTATCAGGACTTCTAGGGAAGAAATGGAGAACTGAAAATGGCTCCACAGCAGAATGAAGAGCCAATGACTTTGTAATTCCTCACTGGGCAAGGAGAGGTTTTGAGATCACCCACAAGTGCTCCTCTGCAGATTTCTTGTGAGGAGATTGAAGAACATCTATCTCCAGTGGGTTTACAACTTTGGGAGATGAAGAAAAAACATCTTCACTCCACCCTTGGTGGGCACTTTTCAAATACACTGAGTTTGCATACTTGCTTCTCTAATCACTATTGGAAAGTTCTTGTTAAATGCTTTTGAGCTATTAGAAATCTTTGGATTGGCAAGTTTTACAGTTACTAAGTGATTGTCCTTCAATTCTTAACTAAAAAAAGTTTAAATGGTGGTTTAAGGATTAAATATATATATATATTTCAGAATAAAAGAGCAAAGGGTTGATTAGAATTTTGATTTTGGAGAGTACAAATGGACTAAGGGTACAGTAAGGAAGGAGCCCATTGCAAGGAGGGAGAGGGGGAGCAAGGCAATACAGCCCAAAGATGGATCACAGAAAGAGAAAGAGATTTAGGATGACCATTGCCTAGAATCTCACAGGGCATATCCATTAGGTTAGTATAGGTTTAGTCTGGCAAGATTCTGTCTATATGGTGTGAGCAAATAAAGAACTTAACTTTGGCTGGATTGATCTCCATTCTCAGGCTAGGCTTGACACAATGTATTAATAATTAAAAGAGATATACAAATAACAAACCAAAAGAATGACATGGATAACTTTCCCATATTGGATTTACAAAAGAGACTTCTTAAAGTTTTGAAAAAAAAAATTGTGAGAAGGGATAAAGCAAACATTAAAAGAAATCAAGTTCTAAGACATTATTTGAAGGAATTCAAGATCAAGATTGTTAAAGGTAAAAGAAGGAATATAAAGTTGGTTTGTTTGAAATAGGTTAAAATAGATATGTTATCATCTCTGTTAGCTCTTTATGAACTTTTGCTGATCGAGACTGAGCAAGAAGGCTTCAAGGATCTGTTAATAGATAAGAGATGTGATGTAGGAAGAAGAAATTGTTTGTTGTATTTTAAGAGGCAATAAATTACTAAAATTGTTCATACTTGTGATGAAGCGGGAAGTCAATTCCTTATATGTTTGTTTTCTTTTTCTTTATTATATTCTTCTTTTCTATTTTTATCCCTTTATTTTTTAGTTTGTATTTTTACCATTTTAACAAAAAAAAATTCTACAAAAACAACATCTATCAGAGGTGGACAACTGGCATAGTCTTCATTCTTTGCACTTCACACATTCTGTGGCTCAGTTTTGCTTGCTGCTGCTTCTGATAATGCAAATGCCTTGCCCGTTTATTTTTGCTCAGTGATGCCAAATATGTGGTGGGAGAACTGCCAAGAAGATAAATAATGCACAGCATTGGATTCATTGAAAGCAGGTTTCATCTTACATTGGAATGAGGGTTATATCATGCAATCCAGAGGAAGTTTATTGCGAGGCTTGCATTCTCTCTCTGTCCTGATCCCTAATCCTCTGAATTCTGCTGATGCAGCAGAAAGCACAATTGGATGTTGTGGCTGTATTTTGTCAAAATCTGCAGCCTCAGGGTGTAACAATACTTGATCTGCCACGTGTACCCCCCCCCCCGGATGTGAGCTATCAGGAAACCAGCAGTGTTTCTTCTCCAATCTAGCCATGGTCTAATGGGTTGAATTTAAATCCCATCAATGGGTGAATTATGCCAGCTGCCGTAAACATAACAGAATAGAGAGATATCTGTAGGCTTCAGGCTCAAGATTGTTCATTTTAAGAGTTGTTCAGTCCCCATATGTCTGTTGTGATATTCCAGAATCATGATTCTTTCACTTTCAGAGCTGTGGCACAGTGATTAGAATGCAGTATTGCAGGCTAACTCTGCCCACAACCTGGAGCTCAATCCTGATAGGGGCTCAAGGTTGACTCAGCCTTCCATCCTTCCCAGGTTAGTAAAATGAGGACCCAGATTGTTTGGGGGCAATAGGCTGACTCTATAAAAGGTGTACAGGTGACAGTGGCTTCCAGGTCTGGGTAATTTCCTGAACTAATGCTGATCCCTTTGTGGGAAGTCATCCTCCCCACCAAAGAAGGAAATATTAAAAGGGCAGAATATTATATTTCCTCAAAGGATCTTAAAGAGGCAAAAAAGCACGGCCATTTTTTTAAATAGCCCCAAGTCTCCCTCCCCCAAGCAGAAACCAGCTCTGTAGAAATGCAGATTAGTAATCCATTCAGGAAGGTTGGAGGCCCCCAGCTATTAGCTTAGGAAGAGAAAGACACCTAAAATCTATATACCACACCCAAACTCTAGGACAGGACATAATAGCATTAACCCACAGATGCCAAAGGGGCAACTCAGACTCAGGTCAAAGTACAGGACACAGAAAATACAAAGCTTCAAATAGGAACAGTAAACAACCTAAAGAGCCCCAGAGGGTATAAAAACCTGCTCCCTACACGTGCTCTCTCTCTTTTCTTCCAGAGCCATCTTTCTGTCTGGCTCTCCTCTTCAAAAAACTGCAACCTTCTTTCTAAAGCAGTCACCATGTTGTTTATTCCCGGCTTGGACTGAACCATAATGAAGACCTTTCCTTCAACACCTTCTTTATGTCAGACAGTATTTTCCCCCCCTAGGAAAAATTCTGAAAAAAAAAGACCACCATTTCAAGTGAAGTTTGCCACAGCGACATCCTTCTTATTTTCTTGTAGTTTTGTTCTTTTGTGTTAATGAATTGTGGTGTAATAATTTTCTGTCACTTCTTGTAGATCGGTGGTTCTCATCCTTCAGTGTAGAGACTATATTTATTATTGAATTCACATGTTCAGGCAGAAGGCAATCTCTTTCAGACTATATACAATTTTGTTCACAGATGAGAGTGAACAGAGAACTGTAGTAGCTCTGTTTAGGGACCTGCATATGAATATGAGAGGCTTAAAATCTTATAAACCCTCAACTACAATTTTGAGCCAATAGGAACATTTGGAATTATGAGAACATGAGAACATGTCCTGTGGATGCTGCATCAAAATGGTTGCCACACCAAACATAGCAAGTCACAAGTGATAATGCTCCCCAGTTATCCCATTGATCTCACCCAATTATCTCACCCCATTGATCTCACCCAAATATGCCTGTCTCCATATATGTGTATTTTCTGAGTGGTGGGGGCAGACTGCCAGGTAATAATGGGTGCCCAAAACAAAATTCATAGAGCAAGTGAAAAAACAAAGCAATAGAAATGAAATTGTTATAGGTACTTTGTAGGGTTGTATGGGGAATCGGGAATAGCATCCTGAGAAAAACCTTGGATATCTGAGCCATACCGAAAGCACTTAGTCACATTGGCATGTCTGGGTATTTGGTAACACCAGCTGGTTTAGCCAGTCCCACAGTTTAATCCTGTGCCTTTCTTTTGCCCAAAGTACTGAGCTCCAACCACCCATCGTTTCTATCTTTTAAGATTGACCATGAGGAACTAGAGACATTTTTGTTCAATAAGTATATTGGAAGCTAAAGTTTCCTTTCACACACTGGCTTCCCACAGAGAAGCATGTGGATTTGGTGCCATGTTGGTGATCAAGACCATAAACTGCTGTTAAATATTAATTGCTACCATTGTGTGTTTTTAATTAAACAGAGCCAGGTAATATCTCCCCTTATCTATCACATTATGATACAACATTACCATTATATTAAAACACAGGATGTTAAATAATCCAGCATACCAATGATAACTATCAAACACAATTGGAAACTTCATCTAAGAAGCAGAGATTTTTTTTAAAAAAAATAAAAATCTGCCCCTGATTTCAGCAGTAGCCAAAGGACATGATCTACCAAAATAAGCTGTGCTAGAGAATGGGCTCTATTGATTAAAGAAAAGAAAAGAACAATACATTTATAACCTCCCAGCCCCCATCCCAGACATTCAGAGACTACAAACTGCAAAACTCAGTCAACTGACATGAACTCTTGAGTGAGGGATGGTTTTCAGTTACGAATAAAGTGGTTATTCTAGCTTCCTTCTACTTTGCTGAATGTAGGAGATTTGTAGGAGGTTTGCGGTTAAAGCATAATGGAAGGGATCTTGGAGATAACTTGCTGAACTGAGATGGAAATGAGAGGGATTCAAGAGCTTCCCATAGACTCCAGGAAAAAGGAAAATCCAGGTAAAGTAGGAGGAAATAAAACATAGCCAATATATTTTATTTCCATAGAAAGTGCTAAAAAAATTGACCCAGAAATCTGAGTTAGAATTTTGTTTTAATTAGTTTGATATTGATTTGCTTGGTTAAATTTGTATGTGCTTAAGTCCAAATTGGTAATTTTATCTCAGTGTGCAAACTCAATAATTCTAACTCAACTTTGTGCATTTGGATACTGTTGTTCAAACCTCTTGCAATGTAATAACTTCAATCTGAATGTTGGTTTGGGTTTTTTTTTTTAGAAAAAAAAGGGCTTCACTAGTGGAAAAAGTGTTCCAATTGAAAAGAAAGTAGTGCAGTTTTTAAGTTTTCTTCCCAATATTTCTTCCCAACATTGAATCTTTGTTCTCTTAAAGAAGAGCTACAGTATGTACCAAGTGTCTTCTTTTTAAACAAGTAAAGTTTAATTTGGTTTATCTCTTGTGAGATTGATCCATTTCTTAAGGAGGAGTTAAAATATTGCCCGATAGAACTTTTATTTTTTCTTTCATTTTTTTTTTACTCTTTTATCTGTCAGAAGGACAATACCGTTTGTAGGAGTCCTCTCTCACACAAACCATGCTTAGAAGCTGGGCACTGAATGAGGAAAAAGAGACATGATAGCAGAAGTTATCATCAGACTACTATCCTAATGCAAAACCTAGAGATTTTCTGAGAGAGGAATTTGAAATCTTCAGCCTTTCATCTTATGGACTTAAGCCTGCTATTATGGTAGCATATATAAAAATGGCTATTAATGAGTTTTTGGTATATGTGTGTAGTAGTATACCGTACAGTACAGAAAATTGCAGGTACAATTCTGTATAAATAAAGTCTCCAAATATACTAGATTGAAAAATATGAATAATGTCTGAAAAAACTAGAACCTTACCAAAAGTCAGATTTACTGTAGACTTATCTTCATATACCTCCTAGGACAGGGGTAGGCAACCTTGGCTCTTTTATGACTCGTGGACTTCATGGCTGGCTCAGGAATTCTGGGAGTTGAAGTTCACGAGTCATAAAAGAGCCAAGGTTGCCTATCCCTGTCCTAGGATGTTGGTAGTTGTCAGAGATTTTTCTGAGTCAGAGGAATTGGTGAAAAGCAAGTTGGCCATCATGTGCAGACCCACAGAAATGTCAGCTGTGGAGACTTCCAGTTCTGCCCTGTAGCGACATGGCTAATGGATTGCAGAGCTCCACACCCCAAGGCTGGTTTTGCCCTGCCAGGGGACCCTAAATGGGTCGAAAGTCACCCTGGAGAGGTGATGAAGGAGGAGGGGCACTCCGATGATAGCGGAATGACAGCAGTCAATCTGTTTGATCTGGGGGAAGCCCTCCAACACAACAGGAAAAAGGCTAGATGCACATCAGTGTTTAGCCCAAGCTACCAGCAGCCAAAGTCCAAAAGCACGAACCAGAACAACGGTGAACAGCATGTTTGGAACTGCGTGAGAATATTGATCTTCTCTCTTCTATTTTGTAATTGATTCCCTGGAAAAGATCCCCAAAGCAAGAAATCCTCCAAAAATGAGAAGGGAGATGAAATGTATGCAATGCTGTGACAGATTCATTCAAATGACAATGATTTCAAATCATGATGAGATTAAAAACAACTTTGATGGCAAAAAATGAGCATGTTTCCAACTTAAATTTACAAGTAAAAAATTCTCAGAAACTGATGATAAAGAACGAACAAACAAACCAGATAATAGAATACAAATCAGAGGATAGTGATCTAAAGAGGGAAGCTATTGATGAAGAGAACTACAAATTAATGCAAACAAAAGAAAACTTGCAAGGTTTTGCCACAACAATGGAAATGGAAAAGATATCCTATTTTTCAGGGCCTCAAAATCAACTTGAAGATTGGAAAGCAGTCCTAACAAAATGGACTATAGAGCAACCAGGACAATCATTAAAGTTTGGGAGACAAAAAATACATGTCTTATCTAACTTGTTTTTTCTATTCCCAACAACATTTGCAAAAATACAGGAAAAACCCCTGGGTAAGTCAAACACACTAACTTGGAAAGCTACCTGGCAAAAGAAGAAGGCTAGAATCAGGTCTGAAAGATTTGATGCGACTTACCAGATGGAGTACTATATGATCAAACATCCATTTGAATACCGTTAAAAGAATAGATAAATTATGGATATAAAGGGGTCTCAGTAAGAGAGACAAGATATATAAGTAGTATTGTAACTTCTATAATATATGAAATGTAAAAATATTGGGATGGTGCACATGAATGAAAAGGTTGGATATTTAAAGGTTATTAACTTTGAGAAAATTATGACTGATAAGAATGGTTTGAATACAGAGGGGAAATTAAGCTTAAATAAGAATCTTGAAAACAGGACATATAACAAGATGACTTTTACAAATACAATTGAAATATAAACTGATATATAACAAGATGACTTTTACAAATACAATTGAAATATAAACTGATAAGAAAAGATGCTATATGCTGATGTTACTGTTATTTGTATAAACACAAGAAAAAGGTTTATATTTAACTTTATATGCATTGAATTTTAAGAATGATATTTGCTTAATGTTGACAAAATGAGAATACTATTGGATGAAAAGAAGATCAAAGAAATATATCATTAATTAATATATTGATTATGGAACTATAGAAATTAATTATTATTGATTGTTTTTTAAACATATGAACCCAGACAACATGCTGTTTACTAAGCACTAAAGAATGTTATTGTAAAAAATTAATAAAATATATTTTAAAAAAAGTCAGCTATGTTGTGGCAACTGAACACTTCTTCCTGGAGCTGGTGCATGCATATCCAGTACATGATATGTGGGAGTTGAAGTCACTTTTTTTAAAAAAAAAAAGTACCTTAAGATGTACTTTCAATTTCATGTTTGCAATTTTTCAGATTTTGAATGATGACGCTGCTAACTTTGGCCACTTTGAAAGATATGTCAATAATTAATTTTACAATAATGCCGCAACCCCTCTTTGTGTGTGCTAGATGTTAAGATGAGGAAGCAACTCCATATAGGAATGGTTTTTATAGTTTTGCTATTAAACTCTGAAAAGGTTGTCTTCAGTTCTACAGTATATGAGTGGGAACAACAATGTGGAAAAACATAAAATCACATGAGCTTTAGATTAGTGCACTTTCATTAATTTGCACTTTTAATTAGTGCAAGTTCACATTTGCACTAATTAAAGAAATGACTGCCTTGAGCTGATTTGACTCCTGTTGACTGCAGACATGTCATTTGAGTGTAAACGTGTAAGCAATTGTGATAATCTTCCAGGATGTTCTGTTTTTGGACTTCCCAAGGTAGTTTATAGTTCTGGTGTAGATTTTTTGGGGGTAGGGTTGGTGGTCTCCCATCCAAGTCCTGGTGAGATCCAACCCTGTGTAACTTTCAAGATCAGCTAGGGTCAGCTATTTAACTGCCGCTATTGTGCAGGCAAAGTTACTATCATTTAAATAGAAATGCAATATTTTTAATATAATATAATACAAAAAAGTAATGTGGTAAATGGTGGGCCTGCTCTTCTGTTCAGATAGGTGCTCAGCATTGATGGACAGCTTCCTGGCCATTGCTCGATCTTTGTTCTTAAAAATGGTTTTAAACATGATTTGGACTAGGCAGCTTCAAATAAAGGATTGGCAATCCTTCAAAAGATGATGAACTTCACAAAACCTGGATACCTGGGCCTAGGCCATATGCAGCTCTGGCCACATTTAATCCAACAAAATAGCAGCATCACACAGATTTTTTCCTATATTTAGTTGCTCATACCAGGCCTCCCAGCACTGCTCCTGCCCTAGCAAGTAGATCAGTCTTGGAAATTTGAATTTCAGTTAAATGTGTGAGAAACAAAAAAAGTCAATTGTTACATTTTATCTTTGTTATCTCCCCCCCCCCCCCCCGCAGTTAGCTGTTAGGCATCAAATCAGATTCCAACTTATACAGACAGCCTTTAATTGCTGGTTAAATATTGAGAAGATTAATATAGCCAAGTATCCATCCATTATATCCTAGAGGATAGATATTTGAGGAGTTGTCAAAACCCAATAAATATTCATATTTGACTGGCAGACAAGAGAAGATATTATAGATGGATTGTACTCTCCTTTTCCCTCGCTCTTCTTGTTTGTCCCAAATGTAAGTAAAAAAATTCTTTGTTCTTTTTTGTTCTATTAGCTTTCCAGTTTTGACCTCAGCTTCACATTACAGCCCCGTGTAATTTAACACTCATTACTTTACAACATACAGAATTAACTTGTGTTATTGTCTTTCTGCCAATCTGACTGCATCTTGACTGACAAATTTCTCTGGCCTTATACTGAATTTCCAATTTATTAAATCCTCCCTCCCTCCCTCCCTCCCTCCCTCCCTCCCTCCCTCCCTCCCTCTCTCTCTCTCTCTCTCTCTCTCTCTCTCTCTCTCTCTCTCTCTCTCTCTCTCTCTCTCTCTCTCTCTCGCACACACACAAAACATGCCATATACAGACCTAAGCAGAACTGGTTTGTTGCTCTCTCCTTCTGAAATGTTTCAGTCTAGCCTACAATCTTAGTATTTTGATGAGGTCTCTTGTCCAAACAACATGCTTGACCCTGCTTAGCTTCCATATGAGAAAAGTGTCTCCTGTTATGATGTGTACTTTGGTCTTTCACCTTAAACCAATACAACAGTATTAAAAAGAAAAGAAAAAAAATGTGAAGATAAAAATCCAGGAGTTGCTTCCAATCTAACAAAACAGCTTTGACAATGGAAACTACTACACTATACGACTGTAGTGAAGGCAGAAGGGGATTCTTATTTCAAATTAATAGCAAGTAATTTTAATTAGGGTCTCTGCAGGATAGCAAGGCAGTAGAATTCTAACTAACTAAAAATAATAATAAAGCAAGCAAACAAAGAGATCTGATTGAATCCTCCAACAAGATTCTGCTCTCTCTCTCTCTCTCTCTCTCTCTCTCTCTCTCTCTCTCTCTCTCTCTCTGTAAAAGGAACAAAGCCCAATAAAACTATCAGAAAGCAGCTACTGTTAAATTGGAAGAGGATTTTTGAAGTTGTGGATCTTCAGGGCAAAATATAAGAAAACAGAGTAAGGAATCTACAGGAAGTCAATCTTTAGGACAAAATTGCGTTGCACCCTTAAAATGTCTCTGTCCTGTGCTTATGTTGCTTTGACTCTAAAATGGCTTAAGAAAATCCTGACTCAACTTTGGCCCTGCTTGCAAGGTCCACAGTCTCTCATTTCAGTATATAGTTGGGCCTTCCCACACTTCCTACACAATTGCCAATTGCTTTTCATCCTGACTGTGTTTTGCGTTTATGTGTATACATATACACTTAAACCGGATACACATGCATACACAAAGAGGCTTATCTATCTATCTGTCTGTCTGTCTGTCTATCTATCTATTCCTCCCTCCCTCCCTCCCTCTTGTAACCCAGAGATTCTTGTGCCTAACAGAGATTATAAAAAATTATCCATGATATAAAATCCATAAAAACAATAAAATATTTCCTATACATGTATATGTATATAGGTGCCTGTATGCACAAAGTTAATCTGAATATATGTTTTCAGAGTTAAAGCATGAAATATATGTATGTCAGGAAGATTTTTAAGCAGCCTTAAACATCTTTCTCCTCCCCCAGTTTTCAAATCAGAAACCTTCCACTTACATGGCCAGTGCTGCAACCATTGTGCCAATATATAATTCCTGGTAAAAATAACTTAGGCATTAAAGACTATAGAAACAATTGTCTCGGTTTTGAGGATGTACCTGCCTCTAATCAATGAATTGCAAGGGTTAGTCTGTAACGAAATAGTTTGCCAGCCAAAATGGATGGGGATGGTCAACATGACTTAAGGGGAGAGAATGATACTTTAAAAAAATGTAGAAAAATGTCACAATGAATCATATTTACAATAGGTGGAGAGTGTGTAAAGAGAGACATAATCTTTTCATATCCTCTAAAAATGGTTGCTGGCCTCTTCTGATGATGTATGCATCTCAGCAGTATAAATAAGCCCTAAGACAGACTTTTAAAAAGCTTCTATCAATTTTATTTGTGACCAAAAGACCCCAAAATAAAAAGTTTCTATTATGCTTATGAAGTGAGAACTGTGGTGATGTTAAGAATCCAAAGTTCCTGACTCAAGAAATCATGATAAAGATGGCAATAATTTATTTATTTTTTTAGACACAAGACAAATCTTATTATGGGGATACTAAACTCTGAAGTCATTAGGTTGATGAAGTCATCACCAAGCCTTTTTTCCCCCTAGTTGCTGGAAGCTTCTGTGACCACAATTCCTGAAAACTGGTGACATCACCTCTCTGTTTTGAGGTGGTCATCCATCAAAAGGGATTATAATGTATATCTTTACATAGGCTGATGGTAACATAACAAAGAAAAGCTCGTTCACCTTCCAATTCCCTCAGCTTTCTTAAGTAGCTGACTGTAGCTCTCAGCCACTCAAACCCAGTTCCTCCTGGTTGCCAGAATTTGCCTTACCCTGATGGCAGTATTTCTCAACCTAGGTCAGGGGTAGGCAACCTTGGCTCTTTTATGACTCGTGGACTTCAACTCCCAGAATTCCTGAGCCAGAGCTGGCTCAGGAATTCTGGGAGTTGAAGTCCACGAGTCATAAAAGAGCCAAGGTTGCCTACCCCTGACCTAGGGGAACTCTGGCTGGGGAATTTTGGGAGTTGAAGTCCACCATCTTCAAGTTGCCAAAGTTGAAAAAATGCTGTCCTGCAGTATAATTTAATGCACTTTTGGAGGTTGAAGACAGAGTGGGGCACAACCTCATTAAGTCATCTGCATATCAATGTGTAACAGAATAACAGAGTTGGAAGGGACCTTGGGGGGGGGTCTTCTAATCCAACCCTCTACTCAGACAAGAAACCCTATATCATTTCAGATAAATGGTTGTCCAAGCTCTTCTTAAAAAGTGTTGGAGCGCCCATAACTTTCGGAAGCGTTCCACTGATGAATGCATTCAGCTTAATTTCAGGAGAGGTTAGCCTGATTTCTTATGTCTGGCAAGGACAATGTTTGAGTTCTCCAAGGAGAGATGGAGGCAGGGAGGGGTATTTTGAACAAAGATAAAGAGGAGATAGGAGAAGGAAGAGAAAGGAATGGTTCTACCCAGTGCTTTTTTTTCTAAAAAAAAAAAAAAGGTGCTGGAACTCACACATGTCATACAACCCGCCTTGCCTACCCTACAAGGTTCCATCCAAAAAAGGTGCGGGAACTCCATTCTGGGCGTTCTATGAGAAAAAAAGCTCTGGTTCTATCCATTGTTTAGGCTGTACCCACCACCAGCTGGAATGCATCCCCCCCCCATTAGATGAAATGTGATCCATGTCAGAAAAAAAGTTGTCCATTGCATAATACATATGTATACAGAACAGCTGATTGCTCTGGAGCTGATTAGAGAAAATTAATAAATACAAGAGAATAATAATCATGACTCTATCTATTTTCATCTTCGTCTATATGGAATCAAATCAGGTTTAATGTTTTGTCCTGACTTGGCCTATTCTGGGGGCACCTTCCATAGGATGCTATTTAGGTCAAATGAAGCCTTCTCTCATATGCCAACTATGTACCTTGCTATAATTCAATCTTTTTTCATCAGGAAGGAAAAGTTCTGAGCATTTGAAGAGGTGTGAAAAGAAGCCGACATCTCTGAGTAATAGCCAATTGAATGAGTTGCATCAAATGGCCCATTACTGGTGTGAACGTAGAATGTATGCCACTTTTCCAGAAAGATGCTCAGGGCAGAACAGATGGGAGTGATCCTATCTTATTCTGAAGGCCACAGGAGTAGATGCCACTGCCACAGAAACTGCACCTGGAACATAAGGTTGATTCTCATGTTTAATCCTGATGCTCAACCCTCAGTTCAGTCTCTAGTCTAGTAGATCAGAAGGATCATTCCTGGAGGTGTGCCATGAGGTGTAGACTAAAGCAGAATGCATCTGCAAAAAGAGTGCAAGAATTTGGAGAACTATGACTCAGATGGTTTGTACAGCTCTCAAGGGTAAAGCTGTCCATTAAACACAGTAGATAAAGAGGAGCTAGGAAAGGAGGTAAAAGAGAATACAGAAGAGGTGCATCCAAGATTAAATTTGTGTGCAGGGGCTGGAGGGTGAGAAAACTCATATATAAAGATATTCACCATTCTGAAAGAATCCGATGCAGTCCTTCAAAAAGCTCTCAAGTCCACTGGCCACAAAAAGAACTCCCCATCCAGCTCAATCCAATTCATATGCTCATAGAGCAACTTCAATATTATAGCCTTATAAAACAAAGACAGCTAGGACCTACCTAATGCTGGTTTCATTTTTCATATGCAGTACAAAGATGTACATGTGTGCGTTTCACTCATGTGAGACAGCCAAGGCATAGTTAGTTTGCATAAAGAATAGAATGAGTCTGCTAGAATTGACATGGAATGCAAACTAAGGCAGAAACTTTGTACTATGTAATGTCCATATCTTTTTGCTATAGAATAGAATTTCAAACCTGTACCCATAGATTAATCTGGGTTTTTTTTTTCAACATAGGTTTGGATTTCAGAACATAGCTTTGGAGTACAGAAAAATGTCTGTTCAAGATGGAGTTTTTATTAAGTGTGTGTGCGCGAGCTGGAGAGTGAGCAAACTCACACATGAGTTTGAAATCCTTCAAAAAAAAATCTCGGGTGAACTGACTAAAAAATAAAACCCTTCTCAACTCAGCTCAATCAAACTTTTCTTCTTCAAAATTCTTTGAATTATTTGAATGAACCATCTTTGATCGTGTTTTGACTTCTTTGGGCCATGTTGTGTCCTGAGCCTGCAAAAGCAGGCTCGGGATGTTGCATTGGTCCTGGGCATTCCAAAAGCTGCTCGGAACCAGACAGAGTGGTGCCAGCCTTGCGTGCATGCGCAAGGTGCGAAAATGCTCTGTTCCTATTGGTTGACACTGTCCGGGCTTCTGGCCATATAAAAAGGCCTGTGTGCCTTTTGCTTTTGCTTGGTTGTTGTAGAAGGAGAATAAAGTGTTTATTCAGCATCGCCATGTGTCTTCATCATTCGCACGCAAACAAAGTATACAACAGGCCAAGAAAATGAAATCTGGACTGTCAGAATCCAGCATGGGATGGTCAATGGTAGGGCCCATGGATGGCAAGCAACATACATGTGTGGATAGAAGAATGAATTAATAAATATATACGCGCATACATATTTATATGACCATACACTAAAAGTCCTCAAATCCAAATGGCAAAGATAAGGGCTTGGCCAATATCTCAGGGAGACATTGCAGCATAGAGATGCTACATTTGGGTCCAAGTATTCAAGGAAAGAAATCCCCACAGTTTCTACAGCCTCTGCTGAGTATTAGGCTCCTAGAAGGAAAATAAAATGTGGTACCTTTTCAAAGTATAGGTTGGCCCAACATTTGTGCTTTGAAGGCCCAAAGCCTCTTTCTTCTCCTTGCTTGCCATCTGATCAGCTTGCTGATTTAGCGGACACTGGAAGGACAGTGGGGAGACCCAGATCCAGGAATGTGCTGCGCCTGTCACTGAGGATTTGTAATATCATTTGAAATAACCTTGTGGTGTTGAAATTGTTTTACATATATTGCTGCAATAATCTTTACATTAATCATGCAGAGTGTGGCTCTGCAATTCTGTTGTTATATTCACTCTATTTTTTTTTTTTTTTTTAGTCTTTTAACTTCACAGTTTGCTCAATTGTTACAGAAGCACATTAAACAAGCAGTACCACTCTGGAAGCCGGGACCAAACTTGCATAGAATGCAAATCAATGAAAGAGCTCCTGTGATAACATATGGAGATAGGTTTTTTCTATGAGTGGTGCAAAAACAGCAAATGATTCCCTGCAATCAGGGAAAATAGGACTAGCATATTAGTTCTGTCCCCGGTGCCATTTCATGTTAGGAGGCATCCACCTCTCCGTGGAGGCTTTCCATATCATTCAGGAACTAGAGCAGGGGTAGGCAACCTTGGCTCTTTTATGACTGATGGACTTCAACTCCCAGAATTCCTGAGCCAGCCATGCTGGCTCAGGAATTCTGGGAGTTGAAGTCCATCAGTCATAAAAGAGCCAAGGTTGCCTACCCCTGAACTAGAGAGTTAAGTAAATAAACGTACAGAAACAGGTGGAAGCAGAAGCATATGAAACTCTGATCCTTCAAGCTTTCTCTGTGTAAATGTATGCTCTGAGGCAGACCAACACTTGTCTAGTCTGTCATAAGGTGGCTAAACCCTGGGATGTCCAAGAAATGGCAGCATAGAGAGCTATGGGTTATCTGAATTTTTTACAGCTCCAGTCTGGTAGTTCTAGTCCAGCATATGTTTTGAAAACTGATATGGAATGAAAAGCAGTGAACAGCTGATCCAAACTCCTGGTGTTCAGAATTATATACCAAGGATAGATAACTGTCCAGACTTGTTAAAAGCTGGGAGACACATACATTTAGAATAACGATAATGCTATCTCTTGTTACCATGACTAATGTTCTGTCTTTGCTTTTCTTGTTCATAGAAGCTTTCTAACCCTTTAAGATCTTCAGTGAACGTCTTAGCATCTATACTACCTGGGATGAACAGTTATCAGGAAAAGGCCATCTCACTTTGGAAGACAAGAGCAGAGGCGGGTAATTTATTTTATCAAGGGGCCTCATTAGAAACTAAGACTGTTATGGTCAGCCGAACCAAGAGGCTGAATTTAATTCTGCTCAATATTAATTTTATTGCTTTATACAAACCAGTCAATTATGTGGTTTTGATTAGCTGCTATGTGTAAGGATTCATGTTATGATACAGCTTTGAAAATGTGTAGGCCAGGTATACCAGTAAAAAAATAGTAAAAACACCAATCATATCATTATTTCATGTTCTTTTTAACATAACACACTTTTAACCTCCACAAAAGATACTGAAGACATATATGCTTTGCAGTATGTTAAAGACCAGCAATTAATTAACTTTGTACAAAATGTAATAGCATTCTGTCTGTTTATTTCATTGTGTACTTCATAAATATGTTGTGTCCTGTTGGCACAGTGGTTAGAATGCAGTATTGCAGTCTAACTCTGCCCATAGCCAGGAGTTCAAGGTTGACTCAGCCTTCCAGCCTTCTGAGGTCAGTAAAATAAGGACCCAGTTTGTTGGGGGGGGGAAGGGGATACACGAACATTGTAAACTGCCCTGAGAGTGTTGTAAATATAAGTGGTGGTATATAAGTCTAAGTAGTATTGCTATTGCTATGTTCAATTGCTTCCTGTTGCTCTTTGTCAGATCTCCTCAGCCTCATCTATCTATCTATCTATCTATCTATCTATCTATCTATCTATCTATCTATCTATCTATCTATCTATGTCAGACACAAGTAAAACTCAGGCTCACTACTTTATTATATTGTCACAATTACCCAAGAATCTTCCCATATTGCCATCTTTAGTCCGGAAACAGATAAATAAGGCTCTATGGGGCTTAAGGGAGGGTAGAATAAGTTCTGGACCCCTTGCAGCTACTCAAAGACTCAAGGCTAATTCCACACTAGAAGCCTCTCCCTTGCCTGGCTGGGTATTTGCTGAAATATTTGCTTTTGTCTAGTGTGGTAAACCTACTGCTTTTCTCTGAAGCCTCTGATATAATAGCTGGCAATGCAAACTGTTAAGAACGTGATACCCAATCTGACTGTGGGCTTGGCAGACTGTAGGTTATCCCTATTGCCCTGTGGGAGATAAACAGGAATCTAAAGGAAGCAGATGGTAGTATGTTTCCCAAGATGGGACAGAAAAAAATAGATGAAACATAAATATTGAAAAAAAAAGAAAATGTCTAGAAAAAAATCAGGGAAACAACAGCTTCTCTACAAAGTCTTTCCAGTTCAAAAAAGAAAGGGGAGGAGGGAGACAAGATGAAAAGGATGTCCTAGACCAGTGGTTCTCAACCTTTTTAATGCCGTGACCCCCAATCGGTCGTAAGTCGAGGACTACTCAACTGGTGCAGCACCGTTTGCAGAATGGGACTTTTGGCGGGCTCAGCAGGGTAGAGACAGCCTGGACAATTCCTACTGGCTTTTGAAAGCCAATAGAATTAGACTCTATTCAAGAGAGTCTATTCTATTGGCTTTCAAAAGCCAATAGAATAAAAGGGAGTAGCACAGCTAAGGAAAAGGGGAAAAAAATGGCGGACTGCGTTGTTTGGCGACCCCCGTGAAATGGTCGTTCGACCCCAAATGGGGTCCCGACCCACAGGTTGAGAACCACTGTCCTAGACATAAGGCATATATAACTTGTTTTAAACTGAATCTTCATTCCCCATCTTTCTAGTGCTCAAGTGCTCGCACGTCAAGAAAAATTAAGAGACATTCCTGGGGACGTTGGTCTTACATGCTGAATTTGATCTGCTGACTATCTACGTACTTCCTGATCTGACTATAGCAGTCCTCCTGTACAGTCCTCATTTAGTGACTATAATTAGGACCGCAAAAGTGTTATTAGCAAAATGGTTGCTAAGTGAAACTGCTTCTGTGCTTATGATTTTACTTACTTTGTTTTATAGACTTGTTAAGATTATAAATGTGAATATTAGTAGTAAAGTTACGTTTTCAAGGAGCTGTGGTGGCTTAGTGGTTAGAATGCAGTATTGCAGGCTAATTCTGCTGACTGCCAGGAGTTCGATCTTTACTGACTCAAGGTTGATTCACCTTTCATTCTTCTAAGATCGGACCCAGATTGTTGGGGGCAATAGGCTGACTCTGTGAATCGCTTAGAAATTTCTGTAAAGCATTGTGAAGCAGTATATACTGTAAGTCCAAGTGCTATTACTATTGCTATTCCAGTCATCACTGTGAACAGTCACTAAATGAGGCAGGTATTAAATTATGACTATCTGTATAAAATGTAACCATTGGATTTCTGTGGCTAGGCAATTAATCTACCTTTCAACCATTTTAGTTTCCATGGCTTTCTGGTAATTGAAGCGTTCTGTGGTTACTTGAGTTCTTTCTTACTGTATTGTAGATGAGATTATATCTATAACATCCTCTCAGAATTATAATCACTGTGCCTCTTGAAGGAAAGCCAGCCTCCAATTTAAGCCTGCAGTGTAGATAAACTTAAGCTGAGAGTATCTTCAAAGGATTTCATGGCTGAGTGCGTTGAGCTCACACATTACCAGTACACAGGACAAAATATGGGTACTTTTTCCTTCATTATTCGGTTTTAAGCAAAGGAACTGAGGAAACAAGCAATGTTACATTAAGAAAATATTGTTCATTTCATCATGTGAGCTTTAGCCAAATGACTTGCATATGAGTAAAAATTAGAATTCTGAACCACCTTTTTTGTTTTAATCATATTCTTAGTGTAGCAATGGCAACTTCTTGGAAGAAGCATATAATAATAATAATAATAATAATGTTGGAAGGGACCTTGGAGGTCATCTAGTCCAACCCCCTGCTCAGGCAGGAAACCTTATACCAGTGATGGCGAACCTTTTAGAGACCGAGTGCCCAAACTACAACCCAAAACCCACTTATTTATCACCAGGTGCCAGGTGGGCGTGGCTGTGGTGGTCATGGCAGACTGGGTGGGTGTGGCCAAGGTGGGCGTGATCACCTTGATGTTGCTCATGGGGAGGGATGCCTGTGGGGGCCGGGCAGGGTTGGGGAGATCCAGGGGGTCTCTGGCAGGTGGGGCAGTGGGTAGGAGGCTCGTCCTGCTGGGTGAGGCGAGGCAAGGCGAGGCAGGGCGGGGGTGCCATTGTCACAGGGCAAGGTGAGGCAGGGGCCGGGGCGGCCGCTGCCTGACACCACCAGCCGCTGCACACAGAGGCCAGAGAGTGCATGGGTGCTGGGAGGCATCTGGCCATGCAGGACCTCGGCCAGTTAGCGGGCGGCTGGATGAAGAGGGACAGTTGCCATCTCCGGGGCATAGCGTGCTTGCCCACAGAGAGGGCTCTGAGTGCCACCTCTGGCATACGTGGCATAGGTTCACCACCACTGCCCTATACCATTTCAAAAAAATAGCTGTCCAGTCTCTTCTTAAAAACTTCCACTTGAATTTCTTCATTTTTCCTAATGTTTTTCTTTCCCTGGTGGAAGAGGATAAAAGAATCCTCTTTAAAAACTTCTTCTCTTCTGGAATGAAAATGAATGCTACTTTTAAATCAGTACTCCCAGGTGATGGATTCCTTCACCATTTTAACATAAGACTAAACTTAAATCTAGATTGCAAGGTAAGCATGACCACCTCAGTTTCTATTTAGGTGATCTCTTTTATAACAGATTCAGAAAATTTATAACCCTGTTGTGAAAATGTTAATTAAAAAAATTAAAATTGATTAGTATGGCTCCTGATCTCACAAAGGTATCTTTGGAGAGCAGAAGAATTTTTGAGACATAAGGGAAACAAACAAACAAACACAGTTGGATTGCCCTCTAGAGCCCTGAATCCTTCTGCTCTTCAAATCCAGCACCATTACAAGATCAGAAATTCCTTTTAGCAGATTTCCCCATCATTGGCTCCAATTCCCATTTGGTCTCTCAATATTTTGTCCTTGCCTTGCAGGATGCAGGCAAAGCAGCTGCTCCAATATTTTCTTACAAAATCCCCATACCATGTCATCAGGTTTTTTTTTAGCCCAAAACAGGGACCTACATTTCCATTATGGAAGAGTTGATATACGGTACTCTTACCCCCCCCCCCACACACACCCTGCCATTTGCTAAAGCTCCCTGCTGGTATTTTGTTATTCTCCATGTGATCTTCCTTGTTATTCTACGAAAGAAAGAAAGAAAGAAAGAAAGAAAGAAAGAAAGAAAGAAAGAAAGAAAGAAAGAAAGAAAGAAAGAGACAAATGACACACAAATACAAAATGGAAAATAGTTGCATGTGTTCTGCAATACATCTACACTTCAAAAAATAGAAATATTGTTCAAATTTCTTTTTCTAGAAATTCTAAGCCCAGTATTTATTATTAACATGAGTTGGGCTTTCCCCAGTAACTTCAAAGGTACTGTAACATACTGTTATGTCCTGAGCCTGTGAAAGCAGGCTCGGGGCATTGCAACGGTCCCGTGCAGGTGCAAGCTGCCCGGGACCAGACTGGCTGTCGCCAGCACTCGCGCGCATGCGCGAGTGCAAACGCGCCAAATGTTGCAGTTTGGCCCGGGAATCGCCTATAAAAGGGGCAGGGAGATTTGGGTGTTGTCGGCGTCTTGTAACCAGTATGCTGAACAGAAATAAAGAGGTTCCTGAGAACTACAACTGCTTCTCGTGTCATTGCCATTTCGCGAAGGACTTAACACATACATTTTGTAGTGATTGCATTAATTGGTTCTAATAATGCTTATCCATTAGTCTTTCTAGTGTCCAGTACGTTTAGTAGTTCTAACAACTCTTTAAGGCCTGCATTATATATATAATGCTAATACACTTTTGTGCATAATGTTAATATATTCATGAGACTGGATCTAGAAACATCTTTTACCATCACTCTTTTATTCATGGCTGTATTATTTCCATGACTTACTTATTCTTAAGGCCATCAAAACTCTCTCTCTCTTAAAAATAAATTCCTTTATTGCTTCTGAAGTACCTTGCACATTTTTCTTACCAGAAACAACTCAAATGAAACTGTCACCCACACGCACCATCCAAATCTAAGAGGTTTTGCTCCTATCAAAGATCCTAGAGGACCAGGGAACTACCAAAGGACTGGAAAAGAACTGATGTAATTCCCACCTTCAAAAAAGGGAAAAAAATAGATCCAAGAAACTATAGACCTATCAGCCTGATTTCAATACCTGGGAAGATTCTGGAACAAGCAAGGAATCAGCAAACACCTAGAGATAAACAAAGTCATAACCAAAAGCCAACATGGGTTTGTCAAAAATAGATCATGCCAGACAAATCTTATTGCATTCTTTGACAAAGTGACAAAATTAAGGGACCAGAGGAATGCTGTGGATATAATTTACTTGAACTTCAATAAGGTATTTCATAAAGTAGACCACAACCTACTATTTGATAAGATAGAAAAATGTGAGTTAGACAGCCTCACCATCAGATGGATTCGTAACTGGCTGACCAACCACACTCAAAGTGTAGTCCTCAATGGAACTGCATCTACATGGAGGGAAGTATGCAGTGAGGTATCCCAAGGCTCTGTTTTATGCCCAGTACTCTTCAACATCTTCCTCAATGATTTGGATGAGGGGATAGATGGGGGATTCATTAAATTTGCAGACAACACCAAGCTGTCAGGAATAGTCAACCCTCCAGAAGATAGGCTTAAGATACAAAAGGATCTTGACTTGAACATTGGGCACTACGTAACAAAATGAAATTCAATGGTGAAAAAAGTAAGGTTCTACATTTAGGCAAGATAAACCAAATGTACAAGTACAGTATAGGTGGTGCCTCGCTTAATAGTAGTAACTGTGAGAGGGATCTCGGAGTCCTAGTGGACAATCACTCAAATATGAGCCAGAAGTGTACTGCAGCTGCCAAAAAAGCCAACACAGTTCTAGGCTGCACTTGAAATACTGCATCCAGTTTTGGTCACTACGTTGTAAAAAAGATGTTCAGACTCTAGAAAGAGTACAGAGAAGAGCAACAAAGATGATTAGGGGACTGCAGGTTAAAACATATAAAGAATGGTTGCTGGAATTGGGTATGTCTAGTTCAGTGGTTCTCAACCTGTGGGTCGGGACCCCATTTGGGGTCGAACGACCATTTCACGGGAGTCGCCAAACCACGCTGTCCGCCATTTTTTCCCTTTTCCCTAGCTGTCCTACTCCCTCTTATTGGTGGCCACACCCACTTGGGGGTCACCACAACATGGGGAACTGTATTATGGGGTCACGGCATTAGAAAGGTTGAGAACCACTGGTCTAGTTTAATGAAAAGAAGGATTAGGGGTGACATGAGAGCAGTCTTCCAATATCTCAGGGTTGCCACAAAAAAGAGGGAGTCAAGCTATTCTCCAAAGCACCTGAAGGCAGGACAAGAAGCAACAGATGGAAACTAATCAAGGAGAGAAGCAACCTAGAACTAAGGAGAAATTTCCTGACAGTGAGAACAATTAACCAGTGGAACAACCTGCTTCCAGAAGCAGTGAATGCTCCAACACTGGAAGTTTTTAAGAAGAGACTGGACAGCCATTTGTCCGAAATGGCAGGGCTTTTTTTCTCATAGAATGCCCAGAACGGAGTTCCGGCACCTTTTTTGGATGGAACCTTGTAGGGTAGGCAAGGCGGGTTGTATGACGTGTGTGAGTTCCGGCACCTTTAAAAAAAAAAGCACTGTGAAATGGTATAGGATTTCCTGCTTGAGCAGGGGGTTGGACTAGATGATCTCCAAGGTCCCTTCCAACATCATCATTATCATCATCATCATCATTATTATTATTATTATTGAGAGAAGCAACCTAGAACTAAGGAGAAACTTCCTGACAGTTAGAACAATTAACCAGTGGAACAACTTGTTTCCACATGTGGTGAATGCTCCAACTTTGAAAGTGTTTAAGCAGAGATTGGACAACCATTTGTCTGAAATGATGTATAGGGTTTCCTGCCTGAGCATGGGGTTGGACTAGAAGACCTCCAAGGTCCCTTCAAACTCTCTTATCCTGTTCTGTTCTAAGTAATCAGAAGATCAGGACAGGGTCTGACTGCTACGATCAGAAAATTCAGGATCACATGTGTACAGTGGTGGGATTCAAATATGTGAACAACCAATTCTCTGTGTAGATGCTGCTTCCGGAAGTCCATTCTGGGCCTGGGCAACAAAAAATTAGCTACCGGTTCTGCTGAACTGGTGTAAACTGGCTGAATCCCACCACTGCATGTGTACAGAAAACACAAGAGTCAAAATCTAAAAGCTCTTTCTTTCTATAGATGAATCTGTCAAGATAAGTTTTTATTTTGAAACAAAACAGAAAACAAAAACTTCACCCAAACTGAAATTCTCACCTATCCTTAGTTAAGGATAATTTTTCACATTAATTTATAAGAGATTGAAGTGTAAACTGAATCCAACTCACATTACAGTATTTATCAACTCTATATGAGATGGAATACATCCTGTATTCCACATCTTAAATAATAAGAATATCCACAAATTGATTTGGAAACACCAGTCAGTACAGATAGTATTTGACTACAACCATACATTTACATCTTCCAGCGTCATATCTTCTTGCCTTTTGATACTGTCCATGGGGTTTTCAAGGCAAAGATACTGGAGTGGATAGCCATTTCCTTCTCCCATAGATCACATTTTGTCAGAACTCTCTGCTATGATCTGTCCGTCTTGGGCGGCCCTACACGGCATAGCTCAGGGGTAGGCAACCTTGGCTCTTTTATGACTCGTGGACTTCAACTCCCAGAATTCCTGAGCCAGCCTGGCTCAGGAATTCTGGGAGTTGAAGTCCACGAGTCATAAAAGAGCCAAGGTTGCCTACCCCTGGCATAGCTCATAGCTTCATTGAGTTACGTAAGCCCCTTCGCCACGACAAGGCAGTAATCCATGAAGGAGCTACAAGTTTACATAAACAATTATCTTAGAAGTGATTGGAGCAGGCTCAGAGTCTATTAAAAAAACCCAACTTTCATAGATTTTATTCTTTGTCCACTTCTGTAATACAAATGAACAAATCACAAGTGGTTTATTCTACACATTAGTACACCAGCACTGGCTCTGATGATACTGTTTCTACATTTTAAAAATTAAAAGCACATTCTGTAACTCTTGAAATTCACAAAATCTTGCAACATATGCCCTTGTTTTCCAGACAATTATGTCACCATTAGCATAATTGCCTAAGAATCTTTTTTTTAAAATGCCAATTATTTATTTATTTATTTATTTATTTTACATAAACCTTCTCTGATGCAAGGTTTTAAAGTTCAAACTCTCCAATGTAAACTGCTTTGAACAACATGGCTATTGTTTGCACACAATCATCCCTCCACCACCACCACCACCACCACCGCATTCATTTTGTGAGGATTGGGGAAAGACAAAATTAGCAGTCTGGTTTCGTGCTCGCTTATTTACCACTGCAAACACTGGTGGGAAGCTTAGTCACCCCTTATAAAATTTGAAATGGAAAGTTGCAAAAGCTGAGGCGTGAATAAGAGGGCTGGTTCTGCCTCCCATGAACCCTCTCTTCCCCACCACTCTCCAGCATTCACCACTAATATTTTGCATTCAAGTATTTGCCCCCTGCACACCTTCTGCACAATACAGGAAGTTCCCAGGGAGATTGGGAATTTCCTTTCATCAGTGGGCTAAAGAATCATCAAGGACAGTCAGTATGTCGAAGGTGCAGCAGAATAATATAGAATCCAAGATGAATGAGCAGAAGGACGGGAAAGCCCAAGAAAGCAGCACAAAATCAATGTTTCTGGATAAAAGACACAAAAAGGGCTGGCATGTATGATGTTTCCTCGCAACCTGACTTGCCTGCTGAGTGAAGGCTTATGCTCCTAGCAGCTGAGCCTTTCTCAGCCTCATCTGCTGCTCATTAGCACTTCCCCCTGGGGCAACACTTGAGGACTCCCAAGGAGTCTCATCATCTAGCCTCATCATCTAGCATCCCTGCACTATGCAGCTGGCTTCTTTTCCACGTGTCAATTCAGAGGCAGAGTTGTGGGTATGGCACTGCAGAGGGGAAAAACTCCGTAGGACTGGACGGAAGTGGGATGCACTTGAGACCATAGGATTTTTCCCCCCCTTCTCAGAGTTTAAGATAATTATGCTCTCTGTTCAGACATAGTGCCTGATTATACCTTAGTATACCATAGGAGAAAATCGGAAACCACCATGAGAGTTTGGAAAGAGCAGACTTAATTTTAGGGAGAATAGATGGATCTCGGGATTGGGATCTTGATGTTTGCTGAACTGGGTTAGTAAATTAGTTAACACTGTCAATGTGTGGACACAAAGGAGTGGGGTTTGCTGATCAGGGTTGTTGTAAAGTAGGACAATTTGCTAATCATTAAAAAAACACAGCAATCCTGACTCCCTTAACAGGTTCAAGTTCAATAACACCAGGATTTCACCAGTCTTGATTCCAATGTCCATGATTTAGACCTGAGGACAGATATGCAGGTGAATTAGCAAACAGTGTCACAAACACTGAAGAAGGAATTCCTCCATTAACCCATCCTGGGGGTCCTGACCTTTGTATCAAATTGACTTTCCATATTACTTGATTTTTACAGGTATGGAAGATGAAAAGTTTCTGGGTAAGTCTGCTGCCTAGAAATGTTGGTAGCTTCTCTGTTTAGAAATTAGTGTGTAAATAAATAGTCAATAAGTATGAGATCCAAAAGGGCACCAATGTAATTCAGTATCTGGGACCACCAGAGTAGAATATCAATTTAACCCAGCTCCTGTTTTATTGAGTACTCTATCTTTTCAGAACAGTAGGCAGCTAGAACACCAGCATAGTAACCAGGTTCCAACAAGGTAGCTAATCTGCTGCCACAAAACCAGGGCTTTGCTCTCTTAAAGACTAACAAATGAATTATGACACACAGGTATTCCTAGATGTGAAACCACTTCTCCAGAATCCATCAGCTGTAATCTTCAAGCAGCTGACTGATTCCATTAGTTTTATCTGAAGCTATTCACAATAACAAATCCCAGAAGTCATTCTCAGAAGTTATACAGCCGAATCATTGAGGTTTGGGGCAGTTGTTCAGGACCAGGAGAAAAAGGAGGGTCAACATGCAACAGAAAGACTTAGGACTTTTTTTTTAAGTAATGTAAAATTCTGGAACCAGTTTTTATGCTACCAGACACTTATACCAGATCCTGATGGTTAAGTAGCTATTAAGATACAATGGTTAGCTGTGCTATAAACATGTCAGATAAGTTGCTGTGGACAATAGCAATACTAGTGAAAATTAGTGATGTTATCAATGTGACACAAGTGCTACAGGTATCCAAGGAAAATATTTTTATCTGGCACAAGGATATCCCAGGGTGAGAACAGTTGCTCTACCAATAGCAAATACAAGTGGAAGAGTGTAATCCAGAACAGTTACAGAACAGCTGTAGTAGCATGGACACTGGTGGGAATGAATTATATCTTTATAACTATTGTAACATAGTATGGAAAGCAGAGGGAAATTATTGAACTATGTTTTCCTAAGAAAATAATCAACTAATGAAATTTTATGTAGAAAGTTGGCATGCTGCAAAGACCCCCATTCCCAAATCAGCTTTATTTCCAAGAATTTATTTCTGAATCTCTCATTTTTCAGAAAATAAAAGCTATCAATGGCAGTTGTCTGGGGTTTTATTTAGAGATGTGCCTATTTACCCAGAAAAAAAAGACTAGGGTACTTAGGGGCAGATGGCAAAATCCTTTGGTCCTAGAGTGAGATGTGAAAGCTACTCTGAGCCCACCATTTATCCTTCAAACAGACAGCACTGAACAGGAACACCTCCACTGTATCTAGCATTTGCCTTACATATTTTGATATGAATCCTATTCAATATTGGAGTCTCTAATCAATTATTTTTTAAAATCTCTGTCTTTGATGCCATCTTTATATCATTCTATTAGATACAAGTGCTGCTGTGCTGCTGTGGTTTTGCAATATGCAGTTAAGCACCTTATAACCATATATTATGAACAAAGTAATTTAATTGCTTAACTATTTTAGAATCCTGGACTTTAATTTGATAAAAATTCCCACCTTTAATTGACTAATTTAATTATCATATTGGCAACATATTGCGACTCAGCTCAAATAACAATGCTACAAGTGTTTCACATTTCAGTGACTTCTTTCCAATTACTTTATTATCCTACAATATAGGAAATATTGGCTACATTTCCATGGTAAAAATAATGTTTTGGAAGGATTGCAAACACTGATGACCATGTTTTTTTAAAAAAATTCTCACTCTTCACAAAGAAATACATCACAAAATAAAAACACCACATCAAAACCTATCACCTTCAAACATTTCTTCTCACATATTGGTTGTTCATCATAGTAAGGAGAAGATTTAGGAAAGTGTATTTTTGAGCCAAAAAGCTTAGTGGAAATATTGAATTTGTACATCCCAAAACAGAAATAACTTGTATGGGTTTCTCAAGTATTCTGTATGAATTGAAATAGTAAATGCTTATTTGCCAGCAATGGGCTAGGACTATAATTCCCAGTGTTTTTTTTGTAAAAAAAAAAAAAAAAAAGGTGCTGGAACTCACACATATCATACAACCCGCCTTGCCTACCCTACAAGGTTCTATCCAAAAAAGATGCCGGAACTCCGTTCTGGGTGTTCTATGACAAAAAAAAAAAAAAAAAAAAAAAAGCCCTGATAATTACTAATGACAAGTAATATTTTGCCCCAGGATAATGTTCCCCAGTGAATTGGGAGTTCTAATTGATAGGGCTTGATAAAAAACTAACTGAAAAACCTTGGGGCTTGTAATATGTCATAAAAAATCATCTGACTTTATCTAATATTTCATTGTCAATAAAATCTGAAAAAATGAACAGTCCTGGTTCAGGGCAAGATTAATACAAAGGAATTAACTGCAAATATTACATTTGCAGAGTCAAAAGGCTTCTGTGCTTGCCCTGAAGCCTAAGAATCCCATTATACTACATTGCTGCTAAAACATTTATTACAGCTTACTGACAATGATTAAGAATAAATGAACATTGGTTTAATCCAGAAAACCATTCTTAAAACAACAATGGTATATGAGTCTTTATCTATGGCCAGGATCCATTCTGATAGTTAATCACTGAAATAATATGCCAGGCTGGGTTTTCTATTGCTACAAATCTCAGAGCAAGTATAATTTCATAGCCCTGTCAGCACTTTTCTTCCAACGTCTGCTCTGTTTAATCAATAAATGTCTTCCCTTCTCATGATTTTTCTTGAGTAGCTGCTCCGTTGATTGGTGGGAAATAGCTAAGTAGGAAGAAATAGCTGTAGAGTCGAACGATTTAGCTAAATAGTAAGCTTCCACTCAGCCCAGCCTTTCCTACACATCAACTGTTTTCCAGCAATTATTGTGGGGGGAAAAATACTGGACAAGGTGAAGCCTCACTCATTTGGGGATATAACTCTAACTAGCATCATGCTGTTCAAAATTAACATGAGCTTAATGGGGTGAGGAGTTGGTGTCTGACTTTTAAAGCCATGTTGGATGCCTGTATGGAGATTCAAAATCTACTTCCAAGAACTGTCCCCGTTGTTGACTTTACAATTGGCCCCCAAATTTGGGTGACTTTCAGTAGCATCTATGGAGGTTTGGGTAGCTGTGACTGTACAGTCAAAGCCCTCCCTTCCTTTCGTACCGGTGTATGATATCATGTAGAGGTATATATAAAGTGACAAGGCTTTCCATGTCACAACTGCCATCTGGATTTTTTTTTTTTACATCCACCCTGTGAAGACATCAGCAGACTCAGTTGAAACAGAGAATGCTTCTTGTTAAAAGAATACATAGGTACTTTTCAACAAAGGAAAGTATAAGCATAGCTACAAACTACAATGAGATGTGTTTGAATATTAGTAGCTCAGGTTGGTAGTTGAGATGTTGGTTTGATCTCCGAGCTTTACAATTTGGCTGCAAATGTTTTGTCTCCATTCGGGAGGGGGGCATCTTCAGTGCGCTTTGAATTGTACTCGTCTGTCAGAGCGCTGGCCTTTAAATACCTTTTTGTGTGATGTAAATTGGTGTGTTATTGAACTACAGTTGAAACTGAAAGAATGAGAAATTGAAGAAAGATTTTGAAGTGTCGTCGTCATGTACAGTAGGTGTCTGTGAAATCGCCAGAAATCAAGCTCAGTTTTATACTCAGTTTTGGATAAAAAAAATTAATATTACGCTTGCAACTCTAGCAAATATGAAATAATACTGTTAGCATTTTTTATTTTCTTCTTTCTATTTTCAATATTTTAAAACAATGGAAAATCATTTTAATTATATCAATATTACTGCATTGAAATGTGTATTGAAACAATACACTATCATGAGTTTCAACATTGCAATAAAAGGGGGGAAATCAAGTTTAATTTGAATCTTTTTTTACCCTCAGACTTTCCTTTGAAATCAATATCCCTGTGTTTTGCAAGCCAAGTTTTATAACATCAAGTGTAACATTTGCCAGCTTTAGTGTCAGTCAGATTCCATATATTTCTTTTAGTTTATAATATCTGATGAAATTAGTACATTGTACCAGCACCACATAATGCAAATTAAAATCTAAAAGTAAGAGTGTCCCTTTTCACCAAACCGAGTCAAATAGACTGGAATTCTCAACCTTCCTTCCTCCTTGCATTTATCACTTGGAAGGAGTTCATAGACCTTCAGTGGTTCACAGACAAAATTTGAACATCTACTTTAAAGTTTAAAATTGCAGCATAGTTCTCATTATGCACGTTATGGATCAAAAAGCCCACAAACTGCATCTTTAAGAATATAGTGGTTAAAAAGTGTATGGTAGCTACCTACTTTCTTGGATTTAGTTTTAAACAAATTCCTAACAGAAAGAATTTGTCTGACACTCTCAAATGTTAGCCAAGGTTTTCCATTTCTCTTAAGCTTCAAAACGCATAGCTTGTAAAAGCTATTGATTGGGCATAGATGGATTTTCAGCGAATGCCCCTAAATAACTATTTTGATTCCCTAATTACAAAAGATAATATGTTTTTGGAGCAAAATCTTTTCCCTGGAAAGGACATTCATATCTAATCCAGATAAAAAAAAAGCATGACAGTTTTTACAATAGGCTTAAGTTACTGACTAGATCAGGGGTCTTCAAAATTGGCCCTTTCCTCAGCATGCTGGCTGAGGAATTCTGGGAGTTGAAATCCACAAGTCATAAAAGGGCCAAGTATGAAGACCCCTGGACTAGATTTAAAAGAAATTCTCATGAAGAGTTGTTGTCAACCATTCAGTTGTATCCGACCCTCAGCCACTCTTTGGATCAGCGCTCTCCATGCCCCTCTCTCGCAGATCTACCCTGACCATCCTAGTGTCAACCTTTTTAATGTCCAGCCAGCGGGTATCAGGATGACCCTTTCTCAGCATGATTGACTTTTTGAGTAAGTCTGCTCACATGACATGGCCAAAGTATAATATAGTCTTTCTTATAAATGCAACCTAAGTATGTCAAGGATATTAATCTCATACATTTTGAGTAATCTCAATTTTATTTAGTTAAACCGCTATTGACAGGAGAACATCTTAAAGTAGGAACGAGGAACTTTTTTGTGACAGCTACTTTTTAAAATGACTTTTCTAAGGGCAAGGTAATGGTGTCATTAGTGAGCTGAGTTTCTCCATAGGCTTTTTAAAATCAGTTATCTTAAAATTAAAAATATTGCTGTCATTCCTTTTGTTTCTTGTACTTCCAAAATCTAATGGTCTGACACTGAATTATTTTGGAAGCAGGATCTGTTGAGGTTTCATAACATCGCTCTTCCTAGAGGCTAGAATCCTTCAGATTATAACTTTGATTAAATTACATAATCTTTAGTGAGCTCTTTGATTTAATGTAACAATGTACACTCTCACTTAAAAAAAAAGCCTCCTTTTTTTTTCCTTCTCTGGCTGGCGTGATGATTCAGTATGGCTCATTAAAAATGGATTTAAATGATGGACTTTAGAATTGTTCTTGATGAAATGTTTCAGCACTGCCAGCATGCCTATGATCAATATATTCTGATTCTAAGCAATCGATTTATGAGTTGCCTGTTGTTAAATGAATTGTCCACAGAGTGTATTTTGATAAAACATGCAATAAAATATACAAATGTGTAGTTATTTTCTCAGAGAAATATTATCCTTATGTCCTTCCTAATAAAAGCAGTTCAACAGAGTTTTTGATCAAAGAATAAGGTTCTACACCGATGCAAACATTAAGAAAAGTTACTGAAAGAACAAAGAAATATACTAAAATGTCAGCTTGGTATTTAAAATAACTGATATTTTAATATTCTAGGATCTAATCAAGTCTCTTAACTGCCATAAAGAAGAGGGAATTAAGCTATTTTCCAAAGCACCTGAAGGCAGGACAAGAAGCAACGGGTGGAAACTAATCAAGGAGAGAAGCAACCTAGAACTAAGGAGAAACTTCCTGACAGTGAGAACAATTAATCAGTGGAACAATCTGCCTCCAGAAGCAGTAAATGCTCCAACACTGGAAGTTTTTAAGAAGAGACTGGACAGCCATTTGCCCGAAATGGTGTAGGGTTTCCTGCCCGAGCAGGGGGTTGGACTAGATAACCTCCAAGGTCCCTTCCAACTTTACTACTATTACTAACTATCATTTCCTGAACAGCTCTGATGCGGCTCACGAATAAGAAAGGTTGGGGAAACTCTGTAGCCTTGAAAAGCAAAAAGAGAAGAGTTAGAGGGCGCTAGTTATTCAAAAGCTTCCAACAACCAAAATGGAAATGAAATTATTCCTGGGAATTGCAGAGTACTAGAGATGGTCTGTACTTCATTTTTCCACCAAAACCCTCATCAGCTTCATTAAGAAAAGTGAATCTAACAAAGTTTGGTGGGTTTGTGAATATATTTGATTGTACATTCTACATGGCGACATGTTCATTTCAAAACTTAGAATATAAATATCTGAAATCCATAAGCAAAGACAGCTTTCTCTTGCACAATCTCTTTGGATCTGTTGGATGTACAGATCTCTTTGGAAATGTTAACCTATGAGAGGCATGTAGGAGATACAGTATATGATGTGGATAAGAGTGCCCTCTTCTGGCAGCAGACAGAAGCTGAAAAGTTTCCAAACAGTAGCTTATGTAATCAGATGAGGTTTTTCTTTGCTGGAAATACTACTCAAGTAAAGAGCTTCCGATAAATAACTTGACAAATCGTTTCACTTTCTGCATTTGTAACCCATAGCTCAAAATCTGAATATTTCAACAGGTTGCCTCCTTCAGTCCAAATCAGTTCTGTAGTTTGTACAGTGGGATTTGATCGAAAGCCTTTCTGTTTAAACATTCTTCCATGTCTCAGGAGAGGATGGAATGAAAATAGTTTAGAAATTAAATGAACAGCCCTTCATGAGAGATAGAATCACACCACAGAGATTAATCCAAGGGAGATTGTAATCAGTACAAAACTGCAAGGCGTGTAAGGCTGATTTGTTTTCCTCATGGGATTTGCAACCCAGCTGTGTCATGCCTAATATTAAGAGGCAACTGGCGGAACGGTTGCTCTAAGTTTGGAACTGTGAAACCCCTGAAGGATAATTCAGCCTGACCATCTTGTTGTCATAGTGACAAAGGACCATGACTTATTTTAATGTTAGTGTATACAACTAGTCAGGACTGAACGGACAGCTCAATCTAAAAGTTCTGCAGCACAGAAGACTTGCAGATTGGATTAGGACCCAGTGACAAAATTTTGTGCCTTGCCACATTTTGCAAACACAAACTCTGGCTGCATGCCATGGTTGCATCCTAGACGGGCTGCCCAAGTGCTTTCTCCAAAGGCTAGGAGTATCATTCTAAAGCAGGGGTCCCCAACAGGTACTGGTCTGTGGCCTGTTAGGAACCAAGCTGCACAGCTGGAGGTGAGTGGCAGATGAGCGAGCAAAGCTTCATCTGCACTTACAGCCACTTCCCAGCGCTAACCTCACCGCCTAAGCTCCACCTCAGATCATCAGGCATTAGATTCTCCTAGGAGCGCAAATCCTACTGCATGCAAGGGTTCTAGGTTGCGTGTTCCTCCTCCTTCCCTTCCCCCAATCCATGAAAAAATGGTCTTCAGCAAAACCAGTCCCTGGTACCGAAAAGGATGGAGAGGTCACTGCTCTAAAGCATCTCCATGTGGAGCAGGGCCACCCTTCTTGTCAGTGGCAACAGCAGCCAAATCAATATGGGTTAAATCCAGTGGTGGGATTCAGCCGGTTCGCACCACTTTGGCAGAATGGTAGCTAATTTTTTGTTGCCCAGGCCCAGAATTGACTTCCGGAAGCGGCATCCACACAGAGAACCAGTTGTTCACATATTTGAATCCCACCACTGGTTAAATTCCAGCTTATATTTATGCATGAGCAGAGAAGGAAAGGGACAGTTGGTTTGCTGCCATTTTTAGATAAATCTGCATATTCCATTGCAATGGAAGTTTCTCCCTCACAGCTCTCCCTAATTCGATGGCATCTGGGAGATAAACTGAAACCATCACCTTCTGTGACACCCATCAAATGATGCTGAACCAGATCGAGTTATTTTCCTTTTAAATCCCAACCATTTCTGAATGCAACTAGATCTCCTTTACTGGCATCTTTCATTAGATAAATAAAGACATACGTTTGAATGTATTGACTCCCAGAATGCAATGGTCTGTGACATGAGGGAAATAGAGCAGGAGCGATGAAGGCCTGATGCTTTTTTCTGCTCTTTCCTGAAACTGCTGAGATAAGCTGAGTCAACCCCCAAGGATCCATCTGCTCAGGAACTGGAACAGCCCAAGCAGGGAACTGGTTAGTTTTTCTGTATTGTTCCTCCCTGGCTGACTTTACTGATTTTACTGCAGTGTCTTGGTGTTATGCAATCACCTTTTATGACCTTCTGACAAGCAAACTCAGTGGGGAAGCCAGATTCATTTAACAACCATGTTACTAACTTAACAACTGCAGTGATTCGCTTAACAACTGTGGCAAGAAAGGTTATAAAATGGAGCAAAATGCACTTAACAACTGTCTAGCTTAGCAACAGAAATGTTAGGCTCAATTGTGATCATAAGGACTACCTGTGTATGGTTCATTTCCCAGTATCATTTGTATTAGCTGGTTGAAGTGTTAATCATTTGATTGTAGAACATGCCATAAATACTTGTATAGGTTCCTACTGGAAGGCTTTCTTTAGATAATCAAAGCCAACATCTGCTGGATACAGGCGACCAAATACAAGCAACAGGTGGCTGTTTAACCACAATTGAATCTTGTCATGGGGAGCCCATCACTTCTCTGGGTAATTACAGTAATTAGTATTATTTAGGATAGAAGAGGTATCTGTTAGAGTTTACAACTTTCCAGCGCAAAAATAAGCCCAAAAAATAAGCACACATTCAAAATGAGCAAGATTTTAAAAAAAAAAACTTTATCTATAAAATATATATAAACATGATACATACAGTTTCATTCAGTTCTGGGGAAGATCAACAACTAACTCAGGAGATCAGGACACAGGGAGGACTAAGACACACCTAGGCTGGATCACATGCCTTACACAGCCAAAACTGTGTCTTAATCAAAAACAGCTCTCATTGGCTGGTTTGTTGCTAGGGCTATTCTAGTTCATAAATTCTTAGAAACGGACACTCCTCCCTTTATGACTGGAATAGACATAAAACCAAATAATTTAATACTCTTCCCATGGTATACTCCGCTCAATGGCTTGGTCATTACATCTGCCAGATTGCCATCTGAAGAACAATGAAGCAAGGAATGACCAGTGGATATAAGTGCAAAGCATTTGTACAAAGATTCCTTTGAATTTGTTAGTCTCTAACATAGGAAGGATGAGAGCCTACCATTAAAAAAAGTCGATGGTTGAATAATTAAATTTATCTGAATTTTGCAAATGTAGTCATTTCTGATAGTTTGATGTTTTATTTACTTTTTGGCTTTTGCAAAACTTTGAAAGATCTTTTCGTAGTTCAATGATATTGTGAGTTCAAATTTTACAGAATAAATAGACAAGTGTCTGGACTGTTTTAGCCCCTTGATAAAACATTTCCTGTCAGTTCTGCCACACTTTGGCAGTCTATAAATTCTGGCTAAGTACACTAGGACTTCACTGAAAAACCATTCCAGAAAAGTTGCCATTCTGTGACTGACCACTGTCAGTCTTCCCCATGCTGAGGCAGGAAACATGATCAGACAAGCTAAATTCCACTTTATTATAAGACTACATCAGGGGTAGCCTGGCTGAGGAATTCTGGGAGTTGAAATCCACAAGTCATAAAAGGGCCAAGTTTAAAGACCCCTGGGCTACATTAACAGAATCTTTTATGTCTCCTGCCCTCTCTTTTACCACCTGAGGTTCCTTGCTGAGTTTCTTTGCCCATAATGCAATTTTTAAGTAGGTGCATACAGTACAACTAGTCCTCAATTTACAACCACAACTGACCCCACAATTTCCATTGCTAAGCAAGAGAATTGTTCAGTGAGTTTTGCCCCATTTTACCACCTTTTTCACTGCCACTGTTAAGTGAATCACTGCGGTTGTTAAGTTAGTAACAGGATTATTAAGTGAATCCGACTTTCCCATTGGACCTTGCTTGTCAGAAGGTTGCGAAAGGTAACCACATGACCCTGGGAGGTTGCAACTGTCATAAATACATGCCAGTTGCCAATCATCCAAATTTTGATCACGTGACCATGGGGATGCTGCAACAGTCAATAAGTTTGAAAAATGATCATAAGTCACTTTTTTCAGTGCTGTTGTAACTTTGAATGGTCACTAAATGAATGGGTGTAAGCTGAGGACTACCTTTATTGCATCGCAGCCTTAGAATTTTCTTACAAAGGTTCGCTATGGGCTGGTTTTGCCGAAAACCAGAAGTAAATGCTGGTTTTCAGAAAAAAAATGTTGTGTTTCTTTTTTTGACTGTCCACGGTATTCTCCAAAGTCTTGTTTCCAATGTCGACTCCGGTTAGTGGCATAAACAAGTTATAAACTACATATAATCCACAAACAAATAAAAACTTACATGATTTGAAAGAGCAAGGCAGTTTAGTGGCTACATTATATATTATATTATATATAATATATATAATATATTACCACACAATTCCTTAACAAAGATTATGGAACGGATTGTATTTCCTTATGGCCCAGTTGCCTCTGTGGAAGGTGCAGGATTTCCAAATGAGCTACATATATATCTCTAGAGTGAGCCAAATAGAAGCAAACCATTTATAGGAGATAATGCAATAAAAAGTAATATATGGAATACCTGGGATAAATACAGGAAAATAATAAGGTTAGATTTTTCCTCTCTTCCTTTCTTATTAAATGTTTTCTTTTTATGAAGAGGATGGTACAAAACATCCTCCCAGTAGAGAGATAATTAGTTTAGATTGTGAGATTTGATTATTAATATATAGCAAAGATAAAATTATTATTATCATATTGGTTTTGTTCACCTGACTGGTTTTAATATCTTCAAATAAGCAGAATAGCATCAAGAAATTTTCAGCAACAACTTATAGACTTGATTGTATTTAAAAAGCTTATAATGTGCAACTCAGATCATCTGTTGTACCATATTTATAAACTGCTGGTCAAGTTATGGTTCAAAAATCAAACTGTATGATTAAATGGATGTAGAATTTAGATGCATTAAAAAAATATAAAACAATCATAATTTCAGTGGAATAATATTATATTTACTCCAAACTGACTAATAGAGAAAATTGGTATATTTTTACTATTATATATTATTGCAATCCTGACTGCTAAAATGGATAAAACGTTCTCTAAAAATTGCTGAAAATGTAATGACCAAATTAGATAATTTTTTCACATTTTGTTTCAATCATATAAAATTCAATTTTGGAAGATTATTAATGCCAGAATGAAAAAAACCTGACTATTCATTTCAACCTGGGAGGTTTCATTAAACTTTACTAAATCCTATCTTCCCTCAAAGTATACAGAATTAGCTTTACTTAGGACACAACCCTGAGGAGAATCTGTGCTCAAGAAAATGGGTTAGAAATACTTGTTCCAGCACGCACATACTGGGGCCTGTTAGTAAGAAAATCAAGAATCCAGTTGCACAAAGGAGTGTTTAAGCCTAAAAGGCACAGACTAATTTAAGAATTGCAGTGGCAGGAAAAGTGGTAAAATGGGGGCAAAACTCACTTAACAAATTTCTCATTTAGCAAGATAATTTTTGGGCCCAATTGTGCTTGTAAGTTGGGGACTACCTGTATTCCACTGAAACTGTGTACAGCATGGTTCTCAACCTGTGGGTCGGGACCCCATTTGGGGTCGAACGACCATTTCACGGGGATCGCCAAACAACGCAGTCTGCCATTTTTTCCCCCTTTTCCTTAGCTGTGCTACTCCCTTTTATTCTATTGGCTTTTGAAAGCAAATAGAATAGACTCTCTTGAATGGAGTCTAATTCTATTGGCTTTCAAAATCCAATAGGAATTGTCCAGGCTGTCTCTGCCCTGCTGAGCCTGCCAAAAGTCCCATTCTGCAACTGGTGCTGCACCAGTTGAGTAGTCCTCGACTTACGACCGGTTGAGTAGTCCTCGACTTACGACCGGTTGGGGGTCGCGGCATTAAAAAGGTTGAGAACCCCTGGTGTACAGCCATATTTCCAGGATCAGAAGGAAATGCAGATAATAGCATCTCCCATTAGTGTTTCCCTATTAATTATTTTTATTATTATTAATCATTATTATTAATTTATTCTTTTCCCAGAAGGGACTGTTTAAGGAGGGAAAAGGGAAAAGCTGCCAAATGCTTTTTGATCTGTGATGCTATTGTCCTCATCAACAGGGGTAAAAAATAAGGGCCCTTCTGTATCAGTATGAACAAGCAGGGAGGGATAAATAGAAAATAGACATGATGAACTTAGAAAATGGGCATATCCTGCAAAATATCATTGTAGGTTGCAGCCATTCCTTTTTGAAAACTGGTTCATTTCATTACCTTTCCCCTTTTTTATTCATTTAATTGTCAGTTGTCCTGTGGGACTTTATTTTATCAGAAGAAATATAACATAGTATGTATAGCAAAATAACAGAATCCTAGATCTGCAGATGTGAAAAGTGGGCAGGTAGGCAACTTGCTTGCTGCAAGAATTCAAATTAAAGCATTCCAATTAACATAACTGTAATTCCCCCTCCCTTATTGTGCTGTAGACTGCAAAGGCCAACAGATGGTGCTATTGCTATATTTAGCTATTTTAGTAAAGTCTTGTTTTAATTTACAGGATGTGTACTCAGGAAAAGCCACAGCTAAAGTAGTAATTGCTATCTGGCAACACTTAGGCAGAGATGTACCATAAAGTTGAAAATAGTATTGTAGAACTAGCTTTGTCTGCAATATTTGCACTTCAGAAGAAAGCCATGTTTTATTTCAGCAACAATAAATGGATGAGAATCCTAAAGGGGAAAACAACTGAAGAAGTGTGGGAAACTCTGAAAAATATGTCCATAAAAGCCCAGTCCAGCCCAAGAAACAGACCTAATAAAAAAGGAGGTGGAGTTGCATTATATATATAAGATCACTACAGCTCTATAGAACAAAGGATGAAAACCTCCTAGAATCCATATGGGTCAATATAAAAGAAAAAAAAGAATGACATTGCCATAGGCATATACTACAAACCACCCAACCAAGCAGAAGAAAGAGATAAACTCTTTGCTAATCAATTAACAAATGTATGTGGGAAACATTCCAGAGTCGTAATGGGAGACTTTAACTACCCTGATATCAACTGGTAGACAAACTCTGCAGCAAGTAGGAGATTGAACAGATTCCTAACCAACTTAGCTGACAACTTTGTCATCCAAAAGGTAGAGGAGGGAATTAGAGAAAAACTATACTGGACCTAATTCTTACTAATAGAAAAGAAGTGATAGAGAGAGTTGCTGGAACCTTAGGCAAGAGCGACCACGTCATATTGGAATTCAAAATAATGCAAACACAAGCAACAGAATATAATCCAATCAGTGTCTTAAACTTGGAAAGAGCTGATTTTAACAAACTCAGAGAGAGCCTAAGCAAAACTTCATGGATAAAAATCCTAAAGGGGAAAACAACTCAAGAAGCTTGGGAAGCTGTGAAAAATATGATCATAAAAGCCCACTTCAGCACAATACCACTGAAAAAGAAAAAGAAAAAAAATCCAAGAAGAAACCAGCATGGTTGCACAAAGATCTCTGATAAACTGAACAATAAAAAGGATCAGTACAAAAAATGGAAAGAGGGACACATAACTAAACCAGAATATCAGCAGATAGCCCAAATCTGCAAAGGTGAAGTCAGGAAAGCAAAGACTCAGAATCAACAAAGACTTACAACAAAAGTCAAAGATAATAAAACAAGTTTTCTTTCAACATATAAATAATAAGAAAAAGTCAAAGAAACAGTTGGTCCACTAAAGAGAGAAGATGGCAAGGAAGTAATATGCAATAGAGAGAAAGCAGAACTGCTTAGCTCATTCTTTGCATCAGTCTTCACGCAAAAAAAAACTATAGTCCAAATTACCAAAAACATAACTATAAAAGATAGATTAGAAATAAAATTTAAAATAAGCAAGAAAATGGTAAGAGAACATCTGTCTGATCTTGATGAATATAAATCATTGAGACATCATGGATTACATCACAAAGTTCCAAAGGAGTTGGCAGATGTTATCTCAGAATCATTGTACCGTATCTTTCAAAAATCTTGATGCATCAGAGAACTACCTGAGGATTGGAAAAGAGCTGATGTGGTTCCCTCTTCAAAAAAGGAAAGAAAGAAAAAACAGACCCAGGAAATTACAGACCAATCAACTTAAAATCCACACCTGGGAAGATACTGGATAAGATTAAAAAAAAAAAAAAAGAAACAGATCTGCAAATATCTAGATAAATAAAGTTTATAACTAGAAACCAGCATGGCTTTGTTAAAAACAGATCATGCCAAACCAATCTTATTTCATTCTTTAACAAAGTGACTAAATTAGTAGACCAGTGAAAGTCAGTGGACATAGTATACTTAGACTTTAGTAAGGCATTTGACAAAGTAGGCCACAACCGGCTTCTTGATAAGCTAGAAAAATGTGGCATAGATAGCATCACCACCAGATTAATTTGTAACTGGCTGACAAACTGTACTCAATGAGTAATTCTTAATTGTACTACATCTACATGGAAGGAAGGAAGTTCTATCTTAGGTCCAGTACTCTTCAATATCTTCATAAATGACTTAGATGAGGAAATGGAAGGGGAACTCATCAAATTTGCAGATGATACTAAGGTGGCAGGAATAACCAACACCCCAGAAGACAAGCTCAGGATCCAAAAAGATCTTGGCAGACTTGAACAATGGGCCCTATCCAACAAATTGAATTTTAATATGGAGAAAAGCAAAGTTTTACACCTAGGCAAAAGAAATCAAAGATACAAGTGCAGACTAAGCAAAACCTGGCTCAAAAAATAACTGTGAGAGGGACCTTGAAGTCCTAGTGGATGATCACTTAAATATGAGTCAGCAGTGTGAGGCAGCAGCCAAAAAAGCTAATATAATCCTTGGTTGTGTAAACAGAGGCATAGAATCAAAATCATGTGAGGTATTAGTACTGCTTTATAAAGCCTTAGTAAGGTCATACCTGGAATACTGCATCCAGTTCTGATCGCTACATTACAAAAAAGATGTTGAGACTTTGGAAAAAGTGCAAAGAAGAGCAACTAAGATGATTAAAGGTCTGGAGAATAAAACATATGAAGAATAGTTGCAGGAATTGGGTATGGCTGGAAAACAATTTAAAAGAAGGCCAAGAAATCTGGTTAGATACAGTCGTTGATGATGCCTGCATGAGTTTACAAGAACTCAAAGGACAATTACAATCCTAGTGAATTGGTACATTCATTACTATGAGCCAGAAACAAATTAACTTCTGAACAAAAACTATGAAATCTGGACTGCCCAAAATTTAGAGGCAAATTTAGACCAAAATTTTGGTCACCACGATGTAAAAAAGATGTTGAGACTCTAGAAAGAGTACAGAGAAGAGCAACAAAGATGATTAGGGGACTGGAGGTTAAAACATATAAGGAACGGTTGCCACAATTGGGTATGTCTAGTTTAACGAAGAGAAGGACAAGGGGGGACATGATAGCAGTATTCCAAGATCTCAGGGGCTGCCATAAAGAAGAGGGAATTAAGCTATTTTCCAAAGCACCTGAAGGCAGGACAAGAAGCAACGGGTGGAAACTAATCAAGGAGAGAAGCAACCTAGAACTAAGGAGAAACTTCCTGACAGTGAGAAAAATTAATCAGTGGAACAGCTTGCCTCCAGAAGCAGTAAATGCTCCAACACTGGAAGTTTTTAAGAAGAGACTGGACAGCCATTTGTCCGAAATGGTGTAGGGTTCCTGCCTGAGCAGGGGGTTGGACTAGATGACCTCCAAGGTCCCTTCCAACTTTACTATTATTATTATCATCATCATCATCATCATCATTATTATTATTATTATAGGCAACATGATGACATTAAAGGGTTTTCTGGATCTTCTTGCTAATACCTGATGGTGCAGATTTTTGCAGCCCAGATCTGGTAATCTTATTTAAAAGAATATAAACATATTTGTTGGTGTGACTCATGCTTCTACAACTGAGGCACACCTAATCATGATAATCTACATGGGAATTTCCTCCTATTCATTATCATCATTTTAGAAATCATACTATCAAAGAAGATAATGCATCATGTTGTAAATAGTTAGTTATGAAATAATGAAGTTCTGGTAATCCTACTAACAAGATATAAGATTCACATTCACATTCACTGATATTTAATGCCAGAACTTATAGAATGCTAATACATACTTATATCGACAAAAAAAGACTGCACCTTGGCTAGAACTTAATGGTGATTTCAATATCCATTTAGTAGCAATTCTGAGACCTTGACAGTCCCAAGGCTTTGTGGTTGGAATCCTGCCATCCCAGGTCATGGAGACAAAGGAACCCAAGAAGCAAGCAATACCAGTCTAACAGAATTCGCAGTGAGTCCCTGCAAACTCATCATCCAAAACAGAAGCGGTTGTACAGATTTTTTAAAGGATGATATCAGTGCCAATTCTATGTCTGATCATAAGCTATTTTTAAATTGCTCCCCTTCCCACATTTTCCGGCTAAAGAATTCTGTAATCTTGACTTTGCCTAATAAATCTAAGCTGGAATATTTTAGTATCTTAAAAGGGTAACCTTAATTTAGTGATGTTCCTCCTCTCCTCTCCTCTCCTCCCCTCCCCTCCCCTCCCCTCCCCTCCCCTCCCCTCTTCCTTTCTTGTGAAATTAACTTCAACTGGTTCTTTGCAACTAGACTAGACTCCACTGACTTGCATGGCTCTGGGGAACTGCAACATTTCAGCCAATGTTGAATTTCAGCCTAACAGGCTATTATGAAAAAAAAAAAATGTATACAGAGCTGCCAGATCTCAGGAGCACCTCTGGCCCTCTTTACAGAGACAATGATTTAGAAATGCTACTCTAGCTGGGACAACGATTCAATCTCCCAGCAGGGTTGAGAGTCACTTTTACATGTTTCACAAGAGTGGGAGGTTTTCTAATGACATAATTGCATACCACGCACCTCCCTTCCAGAAGATTTCTCTGCAAGCTAGTAAGCAAAGGAGCAAGAAGTACAACTCTGCCTGGTATAATGGGACTTCACCTCTTTCAGCTCTTTCTCCTAGTAACAGATTTAACTATTGCTTCAACCCTTTCCTGTATCTTTTATGTACTTGCCTGCTTTTGCCTTGCAAGTGTCATTAGCTTTGTCGTCTTCCTGTCCTCCTTTGGAGTCATTCAGGAAATGAAGAAAAACATTGACCAGAAGGGGAAAGCAATTAGGATCTTAGTTTCTGCGAGTGCTATTGGAGGGAAGCTCCTGAGAAAACGACGCAAGGTAGGATTCAGTAGGTTGGCAATGGACCATTCCCTGGGAAAAGAAGGTCATCCTCTCCTGAAGGAGGAATGGTCTTCAAACATCAAGGGGGAACAACTTCCTTTGATTGAGGAGAAATAACAGAAGACAGTATAGAATCTGACTGTGAGCCAGCCTCCTCTGAAGGTATTTCATAGAGCTGTTTTAACTGTTTATGACTCGGGTGTCAAACTCGCCATGTCATGTGACGTGTTGCGGCATATCGCCACTCTTTTTGCATTGCTAGCAATGGGGTGGGCACCGCTTTGGTATGATGAAACCAGGCCGCAGGCCGGCAGTTTGACACCTCTGGTTTATGACATAAGATCAGTTTGTCCCCATGAACTGCTACAGGCTAGCACCAGTTGCAACTTCATTGTTGACTTCTCCAGTTCCAATTGTCCTTGTGGGATTCCTTATCTCTTCCTTATTTTGGTGTCTGCATCCTCAATGTAACAGATCCCCTTTTAGCAGATTTCAGATGTAATGGATCAAATTTCTCAATCCATTGAGAATTCTCCAGATATCACCTCAAAATAATGAACAAGAAATTTGAAGTAGTCTGGAAAATGTAGGCTAAATATATCTTAATTTTATCTTAATGTTATGACATTTGTGTGATTTATGTCATTACCATCTACTTAAGTCCTTATCCAAATGACCTAAGTTAATGCAAAAGATACACTTTTGTATTTAATGGACAACTGGGAGTAATGGACACCCTGTTCTCCAAATTAGTCTATTAAATTGAAATTTTATTGTATTATGTTTCCATAGACATTATCTTAGAGGCATTAACTATGCTACTATGTTTTGAAGGCTCTATTTTATCTGTGTTACTTATTTCATAATAATGGCTGCATACTACCCTATATGAAATATTACAAGATGCATTTCCCTTCCTCCCCTGCATACTACCCTATATGAAATATTACAAGATGCATTTCCCTTCCTCCCCGATTCTATATAAATGTATAATTTATTGTATACTGTATTCATAATTATATTAAATGATCATTTAATGTTCATCATTAGTAACTAATAATAATTTAAGGGGTCCTTGGTGCTCTCTGAGCTTGGTGGTTTTCTTGCAGACATTTCATTGCCCAAACTAGGTAATAACATCAGTGCTGCTGTTGATGTCACATAATTTGGGTAATGAAACGTCTGCAAAAAAACCCCGACCAAGCTCAGAGAGCACCAAGCACCTCTCGTTTCAACCCTGAGCTACAAATATTCTCCTTTATTGGTAATAATAACTTATTGCGTGCTATATTAATGATTGCATTTGAGTTGAACTGATTATGTGTCATCAGGTTGGTGTCAACTCTTGGCACCCATATGGATAGATTTTTCCAAATTGGAATCTGTCTCCAAACTGGTCCTTCAGGTAATGGTGTACCATTGTAACGTTGTACACCCACCTTGCTACTAGTTGTCCTCATCTTGTCTTTTCTTTCATATTTCCCAATATTAGAGCCTTCTCCAATTTGAGCTTGGTCATTTGTACCCAGAGTGAGAACTCTGGGTTGATTTGTTCATGACCCACTTGTTTATTTTCTTGGCTGCCCATGGTATTCTAAGGAGCCTTCTCAAAATCAAAGTGAGGAATGAGGAAAGAAAGAAGAGAGATGTAGAGAAAGTAGGGGTAGTTCTTTGGTTTTCCACCTGGGTCACTCCTCAAGATTTGAAAATAAACTCTGCAAATATCTTCCTCCTCTTCCCACAGTTGCTATATCCTGACACCAGTCCTGGAAGTAGCACATTTTACCCTTTCTTTCATCCAGGGAGAAGTAGTGAGTAAGTGGGCTATGCCACTGCTGGCATTTGGTGGTGGTGGGGGGGATAAAGGTCTGGGAAGAACTGAAGTGTTCCAAGAGTTTTTTTCTTCAGGGCTCCTCTACGTAGCTGGATTTACCCAATTATTGAAAACGCACAAATCTTGGCCTACAATGATACTTTTTCTCTTCATCTCCCACCTCACAGATCCAACCCTAAAAATTCACTCTAGAATGATGGCCTCAATCTTCCTCCCTGACTCTGACACCAAAATCCTCATCTTCAAATTCTCCTCAACTACCTGGAAGTATTTTTAAACGAGGAATTACAGGAATGGAATACCTGCTTTTTCTATAGAAAATTACATGTTCAAACCATGGCAACTCTCTATGTTTTAAAGCAGCGGTCTCCAACTTTTTTGGCACCAGGGATTGGTTTCCTGTAAGACAATTTTTCCATGGACCGGGGGTGGAGAGGGAGGAGTGTGCAACCTAGATCCCACACATAAACAGCTGCACCTCCAGCTGTGCAGCCCAGTTCTCAACAGGCCACAGACCACACCGGTCTGCGGCCTGGGGGTTGGAGATCCCTGTTTTAAAGGGCAGGATAGAGCAGGACATCTACAGGCAGAAAGTCAAAATATGGGAGAGGAAGCAGGGATTTGGAATTTGGTGGGCCCCCCTAAAAATCTTGTAGGCTGGATAGAAAAGTACCAAATTAGGTTGTCAGGTCAAAAGTCCCCTATGGCTGCTATAGAAAGAGATAAGAATACTTTGAAACCAAAGAGAGCCACTGGCAAGCACATTATTGTCCAGATGTTCAAAGATTAATGGCAGAAGGGAAGCAGCTTGGTCTACGACAAGAAACCTTAATATATTTATGAAGCAGGAAAAAAATAAAACTTTTCTTACTATGTATCACTATCGCATGAAGTTGTTTTTCCAATTTTTTTTAAAGAACCCAACTGCTCCTGAGACAGATGTGATTTCACTTTTTGATGCTAAAGACAGTCATCCAGTCATCCATTGGTGTTTTTTTTTTGGCAAAATGTCAAACAAATGATCAGAGAGGATATGTCTAAAGACTTTTTTCTCCCCCCCTGAAATAAGGCATTCATGTTTTATGTAACTGGGTCAGTGCATAAGGAATAACGTTCATGGCCCACAGTAAGAGCATCATGCTACAAAAGCTCAAGCAGAAAAGAGCCCTCTCCAAGCAGTGTGGTAACAGGGAGGCACCAGGAGGAAATTACTGAAAAGATATCTCATTCAGATACTCCCAATAGCATTTTAAAATCAAAATGTTAAAAAGATAGTAGGATAGAATGCTGATGTAATATTATCTGTTGTGCCGCTTGAATTAGTGAGAAATCACAAATGTTTGATTTGCATCTTGGGATTTATCTCAAAATCAGAGGAAGGTAGAGTCTTTTACTTGAAAAATAGGATGGTAAGGTGACCAACTTTTTTACAATGAAAAGGAGGACACAAATAAATTGAAGAAAAAAATACTGTAAATAAAAAAAACCATTTTATTCATTGCAACAATAATACAGACAACTTGCATGTGCAAAGTTTGCCAGCCGGGTGTTTTGGCGTGCTCAGCAGCAATTCCTATTGGCTTTTGAAAGCCAATAGTGGGAGTAGCATAGCTCATGCAAAAGTTAAAAAAAAACATCAAAAAAAGGTGCCGGAACGCCATTCTGAGCGTTCTATGAGAAAAAAAAGCCCTGCAGATTAATCTTCAAATATCAAAAAGGAGGACATGTAGGAGGACACTTTTCGAGGGAGGACAGAACTTACAAAAGGAGGACTGTCCTCCCTAAAGGAGGACGGTTGGTCACCTTAAGGATGGGTCATCATTGTTTCTCATTGTTGCATACAGCTCTTGGTCCATTTTCAACAGCCTTCTGGAACAGATGAAAATGAGACCTCTGGCAGGAAAAATTTATCTTATTCTTGGTAAACCATTGGGGACAGAGGGAAGCAAAAGACCATGTCAGAAAGAGAAGGGGGTGGTGGTGAGTGGATTTGGTAGCTGTAATTCAACAATGTCTGAGCATAAGGAACAATTTCTCCATTGGACTTAATAGGATACTAATCTTAGATCCAGCAGTAGTAATCCTTTAAGGGGGGCAATCAGTGAGAGCTGCAGAGAACAGAAGACAGCAGGAAAAGACACTTCACATTTTTCTGCCTCTTATTAAGGGAATTATATAAGCCCTTTGCCAGTTTTCCCTTATTTGCTTTCGTATATCCAAAATTTTAAGAATAGTTTGGCATTGTGGTGTAATGGTTAAGGCAGGAGTCTTCAAACCTGGCCCTTTTATGACTTGTGGACTTCAACTCCCAGAATTCCTCAGCCAGGCACACTGGCTGAGGAATTCTGGGAGTTGAAGTCCACAAGTCATAAAAGGGCCAGGTTTGAAGACCCCTGGGTTAAGGCATCAGGCCAGGAACTGGAAGACTGAGTTTTAGGCACAAAGCCAATTGGGTGTCCTTGGGCCAGGCACTTTCTTTCAGCCCTAGGAAGGAGGTAATGGCAAATCACTTCTGAAAAACCTTGCCAAGAAAGCTGCAAAGACTAGTCATATCCAATCATATGTCCATTCTGGAACTCAAGCTCAGGAGATCAGAGAGTTCCTCATTCAGCAAAGCACTGAACCTGGCAAGGTAAGCAAGGCCCAGTTCTAGATATCATAGATAAGATTGCACAGTCTTCCTTGGCATTGGCTTTTTTTCACAGCTAGAGGTAAGCAGGCAAGTTTGTGGTGGTACTGTTCCCTCAGGTATGGAGAATGGCTTCCTGTAATCTGACATTTGGGAGGAGACCTGTAGTTCTTATCACACCCACCTCATCCTCCTAATAGAAGCAGGGAAAGAATTCAGGGCATAATAACACAGATGTGATGAAGGCCTTTGTCTTCTGACACTTTTACAAACCCTCATCAGGGAGCATAGAGTTGTAATTGCAGCCTGAGGCTCCAGTCTGGCATTTAATGATATATCTATGCACCAGAACTTATTTTTAATTGCAGAGCAAAGAGAATGTGAAGTAGCGTACTAGAATCAATATTGCCTGGAAAAAGGTGAGGGTGGGAGTGGGGGAGGTGTCTAACAATTCTTTAAACAGTGCTCTTTCTCCAGAAATCCAAATCTTTTTTTCCCGCTCATCTTTATTTTTTTTTAATTGCAGAACATTATGTGAAGCAGTAAATGCTTTACTTCAGGTAGGGGTAGGCAACCTTGGCTCTTTTATGATTTGTGGACCTCAACTCCCAGAATTTCTGAGCCAGCATGGCTGGCTCAGGAATTTTGGGAGTTGAAGTCCATGAATCATAAAAGAGCCAAGGTTGCCTACCCCTGACTTCAGGTAAGGTAAACTGGTGAGATGCTTTGGAAATTATGTTGTTTGAGGCATCAGGCTAGAAACTGTGAATCTCAATCCTACTTGAGGCAGAAAGTCAGCAAACTGTTGGCCAGTCACTCTGTCTCAGCCCTAGCAAGCAGGCAAGGGCAAACTGCTCCTGAAAAACCTTGCCAAGAAAGCTGCAGGGACCTGTCCATGCTGTCACGAGGAATCAACACTGAGTTGAAGGCACAATGCAACACCACACACAAATACACACACACACACACAAATACACACACACACACATACACATCCCACCTCTCGGGATCTCAGCCAATATCCTATTTACATATTGACCAGATTAAAAACCATGTTTGTTTCAGCAAAGTTGCTATACTACATGTTAGTCAGTTATTGCCTCCTTTAGGTTCAGTGCTCCAGTGTTATGCATTGTAATGTTATGCACTATAGTACATGTAGTCCCCTTACTTTACCAGGATCATCTTCAAGAAATTGAATTTTAAAGGGCTTGGTTCTGTCTAACGAGAGGTATGCTTTCAAGGAAAGCTTCAGTTCCAAAATAATCTTGTATAAGTACCTTCAGTCCGATATTATTCCATTCTCAAGACACCACTGGCAACATGGAGACTTTGCTATTATATGTTTGTTTGTTCATTTGTTTTATTGTTTATCTGACTTTATCAATCACCCAACTGTTAGTCATACATACTTGAGCAAGGCACTTTGCATTATTTCCACATATACCCTCCTTTCCATCCATGGGAGATTTAAAGCAACAGTTCAAAATAAAATACAAATTGCTAAAATCTAATTAAAATAGTGGCGAGAATTATAATCCAACTGAAAGAGGTCCAGCTAAAAAGGGGAAAAAAATGTCCTGAGGCTGTAGTCAGGGTTGAGAGCAACTCTTGAGGCAGCTTGGAACATGCACAGCAGATTCCCCCCCCCCCCCCCCCGTTATTTGTTTGCTTAATAATGATACAGTATAATACCACAAAATAAAATAAAATGATAATCAAATAAATAATTGAATTTCTATTTTAGTTGTACTACTAACATTGATACTCACCCTAGGGCAGGGGTAGGCAACCTTGGCTCTTTTATGACTCATGGACTTCAATTCCCAGAATTCCTGAGCCAGCCATGCTGAGGGGAAAGGGAGAGGTTTCCAAGCTGAGCCATGCTGGCTCAGGAATTCTGGGAATTGAAGTCCACGAGTCATAAAAGAGCCAAGGTTGCCTACCCCTGCCTTAGGGTCTGATTTATGAATTAATAATTTAAGGAGACAATCTAAAACAGAGGTTCCCAACCAGGGGTGCGAGACGATATTCCAGAGGGTGTAAAAACTTGGGTTTTCAAAATTATAGTGTAAATGCATAATTTGTTGTCGTTATTTTGAACTTTTGTAAGGAGTGCGAGAATAAGTCAGAAGCGTTTTAGGGTGCGGGGTATAGAAAAGGTTGGGAGCCACTGATCTAAAATATAAAATTGGTTTAAAAAATCCTGGAAAGTTTCACTATAAGGCTCCAGAAAAATTGAGCTGATTGCTTGAAAGTCCTCTTCCATATCCTCTGTTAGAATTTATTTAATTGACCTGCTGGCAAATAGCCCATATCAAGAATTCATTTCTTGAAATTCTGGCATAGATTAAAAACTCCTCTCCCTTCCCTTTACAGCAGTGGTTCTCAACCTTTTTAATGCCGTGACCCCCAACTGGTCGTAAGTCGAGACTACTCAACCGGTCGTAAGTCGAGGACTACTCAACTGGTGCAGCACCGTTTGCAGAATGGGACTTTTGGCGGTCTCAGCAGGGCAGAGACAGCCTGGACAATTCCTATTGGCTTTTGAAAGCCAATAGAATTAGACTCTATTCAAGAGAGTCTATTCTATTGGCTTTCAAAAGCCAATAGAATAAAAGGGAGTAGCACAGCTAAGGAAAAGGGGGGGGAAAAATGACGGACTGTGTTGTTTGGCGACCCCCGTGAAATGGTCGTTCGACCCCAGATGGGGTCCCAACCCACAGGTTGAGAACCACTGCTTTACAGCTTCCCAAACTGCCCATAGGTTTTGACCTGGACATGGGGAAAGTTCTCCCTAGATGTCTTTCCGTGGGTGTGAGAAATCAGGGAGATGGCAAATTGCTGAGATCTGTTGGCATAAAGAACACAGGATACCCTTCCACATCCCTTGTTTCTTGCATTTACAAAGATAATACAAGAATCTATACTGATGGCTCTTCACACAAGTGTGATTAATTCCCCTAAACTCCTGTCCATTGTCAGCTACAGAATTCATCTTAAGTTTGATTCAAAAATTTATTTTCCATTATCAGATGGCTTCATATCAAACCTTGCTGGAAATTCTTGAAGCAGTTTGTCATGAAGAGTTTCAATCTTGTTTCAATCAACTATCCCCTAGTTGATCAAGGAACACTTAGCCCTAGTAAACACAAACACCATAGTTAGTACATGTAGGCACACGTAGCCAGTTATAAGTTACAGCTCAGGTATCACATTTTACTTTGAGCTATGAGTGTGTTGAATGAAACAGAAGCAGAGTGAATAACCCCCATGACAAATATAATCAATAATGAAAAACAAACAGAGCTAATCCTTTGGAGCTTTCTGACGGTGGGCAAGTCATGCGTCATGTCTTGGGCCAGACATTGTTTGAGTTCTGCAAATCAAACCAAAGGATGTGAACCTTGCCACAGAATAATTGGATTTGCACTGAGGCCTGCAAGCTGTTTGCTCCCTCTCTCTTTGCTGAGGGGAACAGATCATGAATTTAATTGCAAAATGGTAGGCAAACAGGGATGGAGAAGAGGTAGGCACAAGGAAAGAGAGGGAAACACTAATAGCCTTTGGGTCTTAGTCTCTTGTGTCCCAATGACCCACACCTTTGTTAAGATTGTCATTGGAAGACATATGATAGATGCTGGAGCTGATTTTTTACTTGCATTGAAAAATTTCCCTGCAATATTTTCAACAAGGTTTCTCATTATATCTAGGCCAGTGGTTCTCAACCTGTGGGTCGGGACCCCATTTGGGGTGGAATGACCATTTCACAGGGGTCGCCAAACAACGCAGTCCGCCATTTTCCCCCCCTTTTCCTTAGCTGTGCTACTCCCTTTTATTCTATTGGCTTTTGAAAGCTAATAGAATAGACTCTCTTGAATAGAGTCTAATTCTATTGGCTTTCAAAATCCAATAGGAATTGTCCAGGCTGTCTCTGCCCTGCTGAGCCCACCAAAAGTCCCATTCTGCAAACGGTCCTGCACCAGTTGAGTAGTCCTCGACTTACGACCGGTTGGGGGTCGCAGCATTAAAAAGGTTGAGAACCACTGATCTAGGCCCTTCCTGAGAACATCCTCATGGGAAGATTTTTAAGGGCTTCTCTTAAGATGCGTTGAGACTCAAAATTTCGTCTTCCAGAATTCTGGCTCTGGTGTTTATTGTGGAAGTTGCCTGTGGATTGAGGACATGACAGTGTCATCCAACATCTCCCCCCCCCCCTTCCGCCTTCTTCAACCTGAAAGGAAGGCTTTTAAGGCAAAAATGTCAGCTGTTATACAAGGAATGAGGCTACCTCAGGCATACAGGCCAAGTTACATTGCATTGTTCAAGGTCCCCAAGGAAATATTACCCTGTTTCTGTTTTAAGTCTGTCTGACCTACTTAAAAATAGTTGCAAAACTGAACATGGATTCTGACATAAAATATAGATTTGCACAATGGATGATTTCACCAGTTTCCATTCTTGGTAGAGTTGTGTGTCAAAGTGGCCTGTGGGGAATGAGGAAGCTAGACTCAGAGGTTCCTGACTAGAGAACATACAGAACATACTATACGGAAACCTCTAACTCTTTGCTTCCATCTCCTGGTCACCCAGATTTTTGCAGCCCAAATCTAGTGGTCCTTTTTCTGACAGGGTTTGTACAGAGGCCCAGAGAGTCTCCTTACATTCCTGAAAAGAACACAGAACTGAATCCTGAATTTCAGACTCAAAATGCATTCTGAATCTCCAAATTTGTTTTAAAAAGGTTCCTATTGCAAACAAAACATCTTCACTTATCCAAATTGATGAGTGAAACCAAAGTCTTTATTACTCATGAGTGGGGTTCCAGAGAAACATTTGAATGATATGTCCGGAAATAATGATGGATGCTAATAGTGTAGAAAAGTTTAAAAACCAAATAATTTGCTTCTTTTTTTTTAATTCGCAGAAATGTCTGGAATGATGAAGAACCCTTCAGTCGAGATATGGGAAGAGGAGACAGAATTGTCAAAAGGGCCTTGTGAACATAAGAATAACTTTTTAACACCCAGTGAAGGAGAGCTGAGAAATTTATAGATAATCTTCTGTTCTGTAGTGGGTTGGATTGTATATACTTGCATTAGCATTTTATCCCTGTAAACATTTGCAGTTCAATTCCCAGTGAATACGCGTAAGGACTACAGTTTGATTTGTTTAACTTTTGTATACAGGAATACAAGGAATGGATATCACCTGATTTAAGTCAGCGTATAGAAGTCTAGGGAGTTGGCACGCTAAAGTTGGCACCTGAAGGAAGGGTACATGATATTTAAATTTATTTAAATGTGAGAAGGCTGGAATTCAGGAATAAAAAATCACAGTTAATGGGATTGTGATGAATGCTGCATGACCCTTTTTTATGCTAACAGAAAAGTCTTATATTTTCAATACTTATACCGCGTATAAGAATTTGGCCAGTATTACTTTACACAAGCAAAATATCAAGTTTCTCATGAACCCATAATTTCAACACAGGTGAGTACTTCAGAATATCATATTGCACTATATGGTAGCATATTACTTTCTGACTAATCATAAAGACTGGAATGGACTGTGCCACTCTTAAATTGCAGAAGGAGAGCTTCATATTCCTCAGTTAAGATACCCTCCCACTAGTCACACTTGCTTCAGCAATACAGTATTTTGTTGCTTGCTTATCTCTTCTTTTTCTGACATTGATTCACAGCTGCAGATAGAAAACAAATACTTATGGGAACCAGAAAGGAGTGAGCTTTATAGAGATTATCACAGCCTCTTATCTGATTAGAGATGGAAAGATTTTGTATTAGCTGTTTACATTAGTTCTAGATGGAGGAGGAAGGAAGTGGAACAATGTAATTAGGCCAGACTTAACTATATAGCTATGGAATAGGTGTAGGAGGTGTTTTGTGTGTGTGTGTGTGTATGCATGCACACATATGCCTCTGAGTCAGCATGAACAGCTGGTCACTGCCTGAACAAGTCCCTGCAGTTTTCTTGGCAAGGTTTTTCAGAAGCAGTGTGCATTGCCTCCTTCCTAGGGCTGAGACGAAAGGACTGGTCTGAGGGAAGTTAGCCCAGAGAAGGAAATATTAAAAGGGCAGAAAAATATATTTTTCCTCAAAAGGATTTTTTTAAAACCAAACCTGGCCCCAAATCTATCTCTCTGCCCCAAGCAAGAGCTAGCCCCATACAAATGCAGATGTAAAACCATCAGAAAGTTGAAGCCAGAGCACTCAAGAAGACAAAGAGAAAATCTGCATGCCCTACCCAAATGCTAGGAGTCATTAGCCCCATCACCTGGGAAGCAGGATATGATAATAGGATTAAACCACAGATATCAAGGCCTAGAAAAACACCCAGAAATAGCCTCAAGGTTCATGCCACAGGAACAGGAAACTATTCCAAACAAGGCTAGAGGGGGTATAAAAACCTACTGCCCATGTGCTCAACTCCTCTTTCTTCTCCTCTGCTCTTTCTTGCAAGGATCATCTTTCTGCTTCTTCAAAAACTGTAACCTTCTTCCCAAAGCAGTCGCCATGTTGCTTATTTATCCCCGGCTTGGGTGAACCAGGATGAAGACTTACTTCTGACAGGTCCAAAGTAACGCAGCTGGCTTTGTGGCTAAGATGGGAGAAGAACTCACAATCCTCCCATTTTCTAGCCTGATGTTTTAACCACTACACCAAACTGGTTCTCATACTCTTCTGGCCTGTCTGAAAATGAATAGCAAGGAATTGCACTCCACCCAACTTCACCCCATGTACTGTTCACTTTTCTGATTGATCAACTGATTATGTCCTATCAAGAGACCCTGCTGGGACTATATAATCTTGGGAGACTCTCCAGGCATTCTTTGCTCATCCATCCCAGGAATAACCCACTGCCGTGATAAGGCAGTACAGTAGGATTTGGGAGATGTGTTTTTCTATTTGGTCATATTTTTGGCTACACAATCAAGGGTTGAAGAAAACAAGTTATTTATCTGGGTCGTCTTCCAAATATTTTGGGCTATAACACCTATGGTTACTCCCCATTACTATGATTGCTAGAATTGAAGCAAATCCTGCATTCAGATGTTAAAAGTCCCTAGAAGTTATGTGTCCTAAACTATGTGGGAACTCTGATTTCAATATGATTAGCAAATGTCTTGTGTTCCAGATGCTACTAAATTACAACCCCCCTACTCTCAGCATTGGCCACATTCCCTAAGGCGGGGGTAGGCAACCTTGGCTCTTTTATGACTCGTGGACTTCAACTCCCAGAATTCCTGAGCCAACATGGCTGGCTCAGGAATTCTGGGAGTTGAAGTCCACGAGTCATAAAAGAGCCAAGGTTGCCTACCCCTGACTTCAGGCAAGGTAAGCTGGTGAGATACTTTAGAAACTATGTTGTTTGAGGCATCAGGCTAGAAACTGTGAGTCTCAATCCTGCTTGAGGCAGAAAGTCAGCAAACTGTTGGCCAGTCACTCTCTTTCAGCCCTAGGAAGCAGGCAAGGGCAAATCGCTCCTGAAAAACCTTGCAAAGAAAGCTGCAGGGACCTGTCCACACTGTCACCAGGAATCAACACTGAGTTGAAGGCACAACGCAACACAATACACACACACACAGACACACAGACACACAGACACACACACACACACACAAATACACACAGAAACACATACACATCCCACCTCTCGGGATCTCAGCCAATATCCTATTTACATATTGACCAGATTAAAAACCAGGTTTGTTTCAGCAAGGTTGCTATACTACATGTTAGCCAGTTATTGCCTCCTTTAAGTTCAGTGCTCCAGTGTTATTCTGGGAATTGAAGTCCAGGAGTCATAAAAGAGCCACGGTTGCCTACCCCTGCCCTAAGGATACTGGGAATTGTATCATTTAGCAATGTTTTGGAGGAGCATAATTACTTATTTTAAGATGTACTATTGTTTTTTCTGCTTGTTATGACAATATCTGCCTTGTACAAGTTGGAGAGCATAATCTAGTTACCAGAGCGTTCACATGATTTAGAAACTCGGACAATCCTATTCTTAGATTGCTCTGGAAGTCTCTAACTTTCCCTTTTGAAGACTATGGACACTGTGTAAGTTAGGAAACTCACAAACAACATTATTTCCCACTCCCTACTACTCACTGCTGCTTCTAACCCCAGCAGTGAGACAAAACAGGTTGGGGAAAGCAGGCAGATATGGCAGCTGGAATTCTATCCAATTACATGATCAGAGAAACAAAGGGGGGTTAAGAATGGAGCAACCGAGAGCGTTCCAAGCCAGTGGCCAAAATCCTGACTTCTTTATATAATGTCCATCCAGTGTTCCATTGGGTTTCAAAGAATAAAAATCCAAGCACTTTGCCCACCCCAATAATAACTGCTCATGAAGAAGCATTCTAAGGATATTCTACTTTCTGCTTCAAACTCATTTAAACCCACTTTTTATTATCTGGCTTGATTTGGTCAGTGATACATGGGTTTCCTTTCTCAGCTGTCTGCAGCATTCTCAGGAGCTTTCTTCAACAGGGCCTCTGAATAAAAATGAGGTTTTGCCCTGGAGCTGAACACATTTCTTTGAGGATAACAATTTTATTTGTATGTGTACAAATAATAAAATAAACTGATATATGCTGGGTCTAAAGATGGAAAGGTATGGAAATGATATAGGTAAGACCATCATCTTATGCCCAAATCAGTTCAGGTGCTAATGTTAAGCCTTTTTGCCTCTGCCCTATTGCCTATTCCTGGCTCTTCACTCTAGCCTTCTAATGGTACCACTAGTAACCTTGCAGCTATTCTCCAGGTTTTCAGAATAACAGAGTTGGAAGGGAACTTGGAGGTCTTCTAGTCTAACCCCCTGCTCAGGCAGGAAACCTTATACATCATTTCAGACAAATGGTTGTCCAATCTCTTAAAAACTTCCAGTGTTGGAGCATTCACAACTTCTGGAGGCAAGTTGTTCCACTGATTAATTGTTCTAACAGTCAGGAAATTTCTCCTTAGTTCTAAGTTGCTTCTTTCCTTGATTAGTTTCCATCCATTGCTTCTTGTTCTACCTTCAGATGTTTTGGAGAATAGCTTGACTCCCTCTTCTTTATAGCAACCCCTCAAATATTGGAACACTGCTATCATGTCATCCCTAGTCCTTCTCTTCATTAAACTAGACATACCCAATTCCTGCAACCGTTCTTTATATGTTTTAGCCTCTAGTTCTCTAATCAACTTTATTGCTCTTCTCTGCACTCTTTCTAGAGTATCAACATCTTTTTTTTACATTTTGATGACCAAAACTGGATGCAGTATTCCAAGTGTGGCCTTACCAAGGCATTGTAAAGTGGTATTAACACTTCATGTGATTTTTCCTCTTTGTCCTGACTCCAGCATCTGGCTTTGTATCTGCATATATGAGGAAAATATATTGCTACTTGCTCTGGGATAGTGAAGTAATAAGACTGAAATAGCAATAGCATTCAGGATCCAATCTGGGTTGGTTACTGGGACCAGAGGTTTAGTCTTTTGAACTTTTGGACTCCTGCTGGAGCCCATCCTCAGGGAACTTCTCTCTAGCAGAGTCCAAAACCTCTGAAGACTAAACCTCTGATCCTGATGACTGACCCAAATTGGATCCTGCAACATTATCTTGGGACACGTACATTTGCCTTCATTTAAAATAGCATTTAGGCTTGTATACTGCCGCCTAGTGCTTTCTATCATTCTTTGGGTAGTTTACAATGTCAGCATTGTTTGCATATTGCCCCCAACATTCTGGGTCCTCGTTTTGCTGACCTTGGAAGGATTGAAGGCTGAGTCAACCTTGAGCTGTGGGCTCGAGGATCAAACTCTGTGGGCAGAGTTTGCCTGCAATACTGTAGTTAACCACTACACTATCAGAAATAAGGGTAAAGGGGCCTTGGGCACCAGTCTCTGGCAGAGCCTGGATATAATTTTGTTGGATGGATTTTCCTTCCATTTTGCAAGTTTTCTTATTGCTTTTTTATGGGCTCCAGTGAACACTGTATGCCCATCTCTGAAGAGAAAAATTGTTGGTTGCTTACCATGTTACAAAAATCTCAGGACAAACAGGTGAGGCACCTGAACCTATACCTGCTTCCATGAATATGCAATAATTTGGGGAGAGAGTGTCATGTATGGTATTCTAAATACAAGCCAGTATATGGCCAGGATTGGGGCATCTTTTCCAAAGGATTCAGTACAGATTCAGAGGATATGTCTCAAACCAGAGTTGAACATGAAGAAATGGTAGCCTTGTAAAATATCAATCATTGCACCCTTCCATTAAAGTTTCCATTAAAATATCATAGTATCATAGTGTTTATTTGTACAATGCCTCCATACAGAAATCCATAATATTACAGGCTGAATTGCCTCATCAGATCTTAGAGTTGTTCACACATTAATGGCACTTTTCATCATCCATCTGCAGTTATCACTGTGCAGCTTCTTGACTTTTTCAATGTGCATGTAATTGTGTATCAAATTAATATACATCTGTAGTAACTTAATTTACTCATGTTAGGTAGACTCTGGCACTTATTATGCTACAAGAAATCTATCACTATTTGAAGTGCAAATACAGATAGTCCTCAACTTACCACAGATCATTTAGTGACAGTTCAAAGTTACTGAAAAAAGTGATGTATTACTGTTTTTCATACGATCCTTGCAGCACCCCATGGTCACATGATCAAAATTCAGACGTTTGGCAACTGACTCATATTTATGACAGTTGCAGTGTCTTAGGGTCATGTGATTACCTCTTGTGACCTTCTGACAAGCAAAATCAATGGGCAATCCAGACTCATTTAACAACCGTGTTACTAACTTAACAAAAGCAACAATTCACTTAACAACTGTGGCAAGAAAAGTTGTAAAATCAGGCAAAACTCACTTAAGAAATGTTTCACTTAGCAACATAAATTTTGGGCTCAATTATGGTCATAACTTGAGAACTACCTGTAGTCTTGTTGACGTCCAATCATGATTTCCCTGCAGAAATGCACCTGATGCTACCTACTGCGGTAGTTGTACCCACCTGGTGAATTGTGCAACATCTCCCAGTAAAGATGTGAGCTTCTCAAGCATGTTTACTAAGAAGACTTAGCAAAACCAAGTCAGCTTTAAATGGAGTAGCAAAGTGCTATTCTATTATTACTGTAATAATGGAATCATTTTAAGAGGAGAAGAGTCTATTATGTTTAACTGAAATGTTTTTGTGGCACTGTCCCCCCAGATCATTGGGCAATGGCATAAAGTGTGAACTGTTACCAAACAATAACTTTCTGCAAAACGCAGTTCATTAAAATGTCTCTTCTGTGTTTTTGCACAGATTCTCCTACAAGTGATATGATTTTAGAGACACTCTGATTTTCCTCCTGATTACATTGGAATACATTTTACATAACTGAGCACATCCTTGTTTTCCACTTCCCAGGTGCATTATTTGGAAAGTATATATCAGAGGCAGAAATAATTGATGATACAAAGAATTCAGGAAGGAAAAAAAAAGATAAAAAGATTCCTGATTAGCAGTGAGGAAATTACAGGATGAAGGCAGTGAGAAAAATCTGAGAGCCTGTAAAGCAACTCACAAATTAGGTTTCTGTGAAACCTAATGTTGAATTCTTACCTGCAGGCATAAGTGATCTAAGATGCAAGAAAACCACAAAGAAAATTCTGATCAAAGCTATTGTAAATAGTGGATGAAACATTGGAGGAGCTAAATGCTGGCTCTCTACTCTCAGAATTCTCTCAATGTGTTTCTTTTTGCAATGGCGCAAATAAAATATGCTGGACCATCCATGTTTTAAGAATGGAGACCATCTGAGAATTAATTTGTTTCTATCAGGGAGAGAAGGAACATCCTCTAACAGGCAAAACACACGTGAGGACCTCTGGAGTGCAAAAAATACTAATGTTAGTAGACATGAGGCCAGAGGTGTAAGACAGACTATATGCCTTTTGGTAAGTCAAATCAAATATAATGCCCAGATCGCATATTTTCATCATATCTTTCAGGGGAAAATGGTTCTAGCGTTCTGCTGGATGTAAGAAATAGAATATATTATTTCTGATCAGTTTCACTTGCATGGAAGCGATACTTCTAAGTTATCTGTACATTGGAAAATAGCTTGATTTTCATGGGGAATATTGAAAATGTTATTTTAACAATGCCTCTCAGAGGCAAAAGTTCTTTCCCTGAAAAGAGTAAGAGCAAAACAGCTCAATTTCTCCATATTTAATCAAAAGAAAGTCTCACTGTGAAACCAGGAATTTTTTTTTCCTTTTGGGACAGGTGGATAAACAGTTGGGGAAAATAAATCATGGAACATTGTTTTTGTATATGATAACTGCAGCAAGATTATTGTATGCACAAAGATGGTAAAATATGGCGATGCCTTTGACTGAGGAATGTCTGGTGAAGATGACAGAATCTGCTGGGATGACCAAATTGACTTGTTGAATTAGAGCAGGGGTCTTCAAACTTGGCCATTTTATGACTTGTGGATTTCAGCTCCCAGAATTCCTCAGCCAGGCATGCATTAGAGAAAAGGCAGCATGCTTTTAGCTTGTTGCTATAACCACTGGACTAAAACGGTTTTCTTTTGTTTTTGTTATTAGTTCAAAAAAGATTACATCTACTGAACATATATATTTAATTTTAAACATATATGCAGCAAACACTCACAATAATTATATCCATATGGAGTATCAGAGAGGAAAATCTTTGGAATAGCAAGATACTGAAAGCATTTTATGAACAGTCTTACAAAATGGCTACCAACTGGATGATTCTTAAAAAGACTATTATGTTAGCAGATCCCATTCCTCTTGCCTTCCAGAATCTTCTCTTGGGAGATGACTTCTACTATAACAACTTATCATTTGCAAGAAATGTTTAAATACTCTATAATATGTAGCCCTCTGAAAAAGGCCAAGATCGGGAATCGGTATTCTCCAGTTATAAAGTGATACAGGAGCATATATAAACATTTATAATCACCCTAGTGATCTGCCATAACATTGCATATGGATCACTCTAAATATTTGTGTGTGTGTATGATTAATTTCATCCCAAGGAGATTCATTGTCCCTAGGCACTGAGAATGTTAGGTAGCCATTGAGAATACATCAAAACAAGTTGGAATGATAAGACTCAGATAACTTATTCCTTTTATTGGAACAATAATTAATCTGCTTCCTGATAATTTAAAATCCATGCCATACTTTTAAAATAACTTCTCATTTTCTTATGACAACAATGGAATTGACTTCCCTGAAATATATTTAAAAAGAAAAAGCAATCTAGAAAAAGCACACAGACCAAACCGCACCTCTGCAAACATTTGGATACTCTTAAGTAAGTTGGTTTTCTTTTGTGTTCCGGATGAATAGCCTTTTACAGCCACAGTCCTGTTTGCGCTCACTAGCTCAGTGGGCTAGTAGAAAAACTGGTTGCAATGTAAGAAACCTTCCCCTGGGCAAAATACAAAAGATTAGCTACTAGACAGCTCACTCTTCAACTCTCTAGCTGGTGGCGCATGGTCAATCTTAACATGGACATCCAGTATAATTTCATGATGTTATTATACTTGAATCTATGGTGTCAGTTCTGGCTTCCCTCATTCCAGATGGCCAACTTCATTCTCATAGTGACAGTTTTAACATTGTGGAACTGACTCTTTGGGGAAGTTTAATGAACTAATCTTTGAGAACATTAAGTACACTGAGAACATTAAGAACTGTTAAATGAGAAGGGAACAGGTAATAGATAATCTCTACTCTTGCTTTTTTAATTTTAATTGCTTTTTTACAGGACCAACCCACAATTTAATTCTTTCCAGAAGTGAAGGAAATGCTAGTTAGACTTGCTACTGATTCAGTGATGAGTCAGTCTTTATACCATCTGAGAACAGCAGCTTTGCTTTGGTGGAGCAGGGAGGACCATATGGCCTACATTGGTTTGTCTTGTGTCAAGAAAATGGTAGGGAACTCAGTGTGTGTGGGGGAATCAGCCAGGCAGCTGGTCTCTTTCTTTTTTCTTTTTAGTTTTGTAGGTTATTCCTATTCTTTTGTATCTGTGTTGGGATTTTAACTCTCGTAATGGATTCCTTCAACTGTTGGCTAATATATGGAAGGAAGGAAGGAAGGAAGGAAGGAAGGAAGGAAGGAAGGAAGGAAGGAAGGAAGGAAGGAAGGAAGGAAGGAAGAAAGGAAGGAAGGAAGGAGAAGAGGAGATAGGGAAAGGGAAGGAAGGAGAAAACAGAAAGGAAGGGAAAAGGGAAGGAAAAGAAAGGAAAAGAAAAAGTGAAGGGAAGGCAATGGAGGGGGAGAGAATGAGTGAGTGAGTGAGTGAGTGAGGGAGGGAGGGAGGGAGGGAGGGAGGAAGGAAGGGCTAAAGATCTGTTGTGCAAGAACACTCAGCATTTTGTTGAGCTATTAATTATTTAGCAAGCATACGTTTGATGGCTCTCAAATGTTCTTTTAAATTTCCCCAAAACAAGATAATGTCAAACCTCAGAGGATCTTTCCAGATGATGAAAGAAAATCCCTCGGTTTTTACTTTTAGCACATGCAACATTCCATAGCCAAGGACACACAACCTTATTATTGTGCAAATAGTGATACTTTAGCTTCAGAAAAAAAAGCAATCTGTTTACTGCTTTGGAATGGATGATTATAAAATATAAATTTCCAAATATTATGTTGTAGAGACAGCTCTCTTGCTGTCATGTGCGGCTTACAGGCTTCCTAAGGCACCTGCAGAACCCCGTGAAGGAAGAAGACATTAGAATGAAAGCATGATGACTTCCAGTTCCGATTCACGGTTACTGCGGTCATGCGATGAGACTCGTCTCTTCACTGGCCCTTTTCCCTTCGCCGGTAGACCCCGAAGGGGGTTGAAAGTCACCCTGGAGGGGCAACCAACGATGAAGAGGCTTGCTGGTGACTGCGGGAGGGTGGCAGCTTCTCCCGTGGCTCCAGCTGACTCCTTAGGGCCGACAGAGCAAAGATCGTCCTGTAAGATGGCCGATCATCTAGCTGCACCAGCCGAAAGTCACAAGAACACCTAGGCGTAAAGAACCACTGCAGATGATCCGGGTGAGATCCTTCCTTTTCCTCTCTTCACCCTATTTTTCTTTTTGCCTGTAAAAAGCCCTCTTTGAACTATTTCCTTCCTTTAAGAGAGCGGCGTTTGACTGTTTGGGAAGAAAAGCTCTGAATAAAAGGATAGAATAATTAACTTTAATGCCTATATTCTATTTTTAACTGGGGTCCTGAAAAAACTCTTTTACAGAGCTTTTTTTCTATATAAAAAAGGAAAATTCATTTTATTGGTGTCTGGGAAAGAGTCTATAACCCACTGAGGACAACCTGTGGTGAAACTTAATACTGCAATTGCCTGCATCTGTTTGGAGATGAGGTTGGTCTGACCTTCAAACTACTATAAAAGGGAAAAGATTAAGAAGTTTGCAGCTGTTAGAAATTGTGGGGGTGGACATTGGTTAATCCTGATTAAATATAGCCTCCACTAAAACATAAAAGGATTGCTTCTAACTATTATTGAAATGGAGAAACCAAATACAACTAAACTGTAAACCTATATTGGAAAAAATCCATGAAGCCACGGAGCAAGTATGCGCTAAAATAAAAGAGATTACTACAGAAATAAAAGTCAGAAACCTCACTACAAACCTCCAAACTGACTTTCAGACTTCAATTGACTACTCCATAGGCCAAAATATACTAGAAGAGGAATTAACTTACGTTAAAGAGGAATCTATATCACCTCATAAATGTCCTATTGAGACTTTTGAGGACCAAAAGGTAACCTTAATCAAACTATACCCAACTGCAAAAACAACAGGAATTGATGTACAAACATGACTTATTGAGAACAATGATAACTTTGATAACCAACTATTAACTATAAAACTAGATAAAACTGAATGTTTTATTCAACTGAACCAAACTTTGAGACTTGAACCTTTAAAGCAACAAGGGTCTAACTACAATGGAGTCAGGCCTTTAAAACAGAGGATGGGATGTTTTTCATTGACCCAAATGACATCACAAGGAATAAAGGGAGATCTATCTGCTGAAATAGAGGATCTGTTATGGAAACTGGCTTGGCACAAAAAGAAAGCCAGAATAAGACTGAAAAAAGAGACTTAAAACTACATGTAATGGGTCAAAAAGGTTTTGTAGAGACACAGATTGCTTTAAGGTTTAAGATTTAGAATTAGAAGTGAGAGGAAAACTTGTGATTAGTAGAATATATATCTGAAATAGAATAAGAATGTACTTTCTGAAATAAGATGTTTATTTTATCTATGAAAACTATTTTGTAATGGAACAAGAACAAGAAAATGGAAGAGGCTTCAGAGATTTGGACTGATTTAACAATTAATTGAGTATGTCAAGTTAGTAAGATGATATTTTGTGTAATAATATGTGTTTCTTAGATATGATAATTATTTGAATGAGATTTAGATTTTACCTAATGGACTGAAAGGATTTTGTGTTTTGTTTTGTTATAGAAATAGATTGACTGATAGACTATATATACATACAGTAATGTTTTTTATTTTAACTAGGTTAATTATTATGTAGTGGAAGAAGAAATAAGAGAGATTTGTGAAAAAAATTATGATTTATTAGATTAAGAATTAGAATATATCTGGAAATATCTGAATGTTATTGTTAGAATATTATGTATATTTTAGAAAGGGTACCCGAAGTGTTAATAATATGTTTATTTAAGATTAATTGGATTATGGTAATTGTAAATAAGTAAAGCTTAAAAACAGGATTTGGATTTATATAAATATAATCTTGAAATGGACTATTTTAAATATGTTATACTATTTGAGGGAAACAGAGAGGGAACATCTAATGTATTAATTTGAGTTATATATATATATGACTTTGTTTTTTGATGATTGATTACCCCATCACCACGGTGTTTCTAGAGCACCTCGTTGTAAAAGTTAAAAAAACAATAAAACTTGTTTAATAAAAAAAAAGAATGAAAGCATGACAGCAAAAATCTTACATGGTTTGATTATCCCAGAAGGAGCCATAGGAAGGCTATACATGCATTCAGTCAGCAGGGTCCTATCAAGTGGAGAAAAACTCACTGGCTTTCTTTGCTCTCTGAACTGTTCTCAAATCAGCAGAGGACAGCTATTGCCGAATAAATCATATGCTAGAGAATGGGCTATTATAACCTTGATTATGAGATGAAGACTACTCCAATTGTATTCCTGTTTTTATCTAAGGCATAAAGCAGGGAAAGACCTTTGCATATTTAGAGCCTCTTGCTCTGTGTTTTGACTAGATGGCCTTATTTTCTCTACCACTCTGGGAATGAGAAGTGAGATTGCATGTAATTTAGGAAAGGTGCATTTGTCTATGCATATGTGGATATTCATGCACTCCTTGACACTTTCTGTATTCATAGATGCAAGATGTATGATGGCCTTTGCCAAAAAGTGGAGATAAATAAATGCTCTTAGCTAGCTGAAAGATACTATGGCATACTTGCACACAGTTGCAAATGTTAATACAATTGCAATACGACCATCAAACACATCAAATTATATATGATCACTCTGTTCTAAAATCCAGAGCACAAAAATAACCACAGGAGCCTGAGAAGCTGCTTTATGTTTTTAATGTATAACTGTACAAAGTGCCATCTTGTGGAAAAATAATGTATTTTTTGTGAATGAATTTAAGATTGTAAATGTTGAAGGAGAAAAAAAAATGGTGGGTTAGAAAACCTGTGGCTTTCTAGATATTGTGGAATCTCAGTTCTTATCAGCCTAGCCAGCATAATTAGTGACCATACAAGTGATAAGGAGCCCAACAACATCTGGAAACTCACAAGTTTCTCACTCCTGTATGTTTGGGGGGAAAAGAAAGAGAACTACATTATTACAATTCTGTTGTTATTGCTGCTATGTATCCTCTTTGTTGTGAGAACCTTTTTCTTTTATTACCTCTTTGTTATGCTTCAACAAGTAAACATCCTGTTGATTTAGAAATTATGTTTTAATAAGAGAAATGTGCAGAAGATGGGGAAAACATAAATAGCACAGACACTTGGTTAATAGAGAAACAATGCACAAAGGGATTTGTATTGAACAGCTAAAACATAGCTTTTAGATAGGGTTATTTATTCCTACAGAATATCTAGGTTCCGTTAATATTAGTGTACTTTAGCATTAAAATTATTCCTAAACCTGCCTCCTTGGCAGGTAAAAATTTTCTCAGGCTTGGACTCTAAGCCTCAGTCAAACAGATCCTTCCATCTGCTCCTCCAGTTCTCCAAGTTCCTTCTTTCTGCTGGAGTCCTATGACCTGAGAAAACATTTCAAAACTGGCATCTTTCGACTGATAGTTCCATGCATTAATCCAGAGCTGTTCAATTTTGGCAACTTTTAAGACGTGTGGACTTCAACTCCCAGAATTCCCAAGGCATCACTTCCCAATTGCCTGATGGACTGAATGCTTGATTGATGAAAAAATAAATGCTTGTTCTATTTCACAGTCATGTGGTTGTGCCATTCAAATGCAGTGCCTGACCAGGGGAGGTTTACCTAGAGAAAAAATAGTCCCTTTTCACCAGATTTACAGAAGCATAGACATTCTGTAATACTTGCATTTTTAATAGTGTAAAATATAGTAGTCCCTCGGGATCACATTTTCCTTAGCAATTTTGTAGCTATAGGAACATTGTGTTACCAGTGCATAATACGCTCCAAGGTAAGAATTGGATGAAAACAGAGCAAAAAAGAAAAAAAATTCATATTATATACAGAAAATCTTTTTTTTTTTAAAGAAAAAAAGGATGGAGTACAAGTGAGTTAGCTAAAGGAATGCAACAGAAATCAGATGCTCCATAAATAGGGGTCCTTTTTTCATGACGAATGTACTGTCTTTAGCACCATTGTAACATTCAGGAATTCAAAAGTAATTTCCTGCTGCTGCCTCCCTCATTCATTCATTTGCTTCAATCACCTCCCCCAGCTTTCTCACTTGTTCAACTCACCACTTCCTCACCTCTTCTGTTGCTGCTATCACTGTCATGTTACTTTGCATATTATTATTATTTTTTTGGGGGGGGGGGAATCATTGGAAATGTAAATGTTGGATAACTGAGTTAATCAGAGGCAACCCTTGGTAGCATAAACCCAGTGAAGACATAAGAATGGAAGGAGTACTGCTCTATCATTATTTTAATGCCCTGATTGCCCATTGCCCATCAGGCAATGATAAGTTTACAGTAGCTGCATGGGGTTTTTTAAATCATGGGAATATTTTTCCTGGAAATTGGAATGCCTCTGCTTTGGCCCTAATTGGATGGTAAATGTAGACATGCACCATCAATAACACGTATTTGAGTTCCCTACAAGATTATGAGATACCGCATCACCAGTCCATCCCGAAGGGTACTAGTAGAGCCATTTAAAATCAGGCAAAATACTGCCTGTGTTTGGCTGCTGTAATTTTCTAAATATAGGATTATATCTTGGGTTTTGCTTGAAATTGCCATTGTAGGATTTCAGATAACATGTTCCAGGCTGTGGCAATTTCGTTCTCAACTTGGATCTTCTATCATATACTTTGCTTTGAAAATTTTGAAATTTTGTTTGCTGCTAAAGAGATGTGCAAACATTCTCTTTTGATTTAGGTCACCTGCAGAGCAGCTTCTTTATTCTCAAAAATTTATGCACTTGTTTTATCAGGATTGTATGTCATTTGGTTTCTGGTGGCCTTGGAAGGCTTCCTTGTTTGAATTCAGAAGCATGGACCAAGACTGGAATAAGCTTGTGCCAATTAATTGGTGCACACTGACATTCAGTCAAATGCCAAACAACAATGAATCTTGAGTAAAATAAAAAGTTTCTTTGTGTGTTTTAATTAATGTATGAATATATTTCTGTGCTCACCTATAAAAGGTATGAAAAGCAGGACAGACATGGTTGAGAGTTGCAACAAACTGTCAAGTACAAATAATTGAATGATATGGGGGGGGGGGAAATAAAGGCAGCTTGTGACACTCCAGATATTGTTTATTATTTATTAATCAAACTCATATACTGTCTGGCTCTCATCATTTCCCAAATAAGGAAAATACAATAATAACTAAATAATAATAAAACAAAATACAGGTTGTCCTCGACTTACAGCAGTTCATTTAGAAAACATTCAAAGATACACCGGCTCTGAAAAAAGTGACTTATAACCGTTTTTCACAGTTACGACTGTTGCAGCATCCCCATGGTCACGTGATCAAAATTCAGATACTTGGCAACTGACTCAGATTTATGATAGTTGCAGTGTCCTGGGGGTGGGGATCATGCGATCTACTTTTGCGACCTTCTGACAAGCAAAGTCAGTGGGAAAGCCAGATTCACTTAACAACCAGGTTACTAACTTATCAATGGCAGTGATTTGCTTAACAACTGTGGCGAGAAAGGTTGTAAAATGGGTCAAAATACACTTAATAAATGTCTCGCTTAGCAACAGAAATTTTGGACTCCTATGAGGACTACCTGTACAAAGACCTGCAAATAGAAATAGAATGACTGTAGCCAAAGAAAGTAAAGATAAGACCAATAGTAATGGGAATTTTGGTGTGCAACCCCAAAGTATCTGGAGCATCACTTGAACACCATTGCCATTGACAAAATCACAATTAATCAGCTGCAAAAAAAAAGCAAGCTTTACAGCTTATATCTTGTAATAACACCTTTAATACCATCAAACTACAACACTATCCTATCCCAAGTCCTTGGGAAAGATTTGATAAGTGGATAAAAATGCCAAATCCTAGCTAAGCATCTAGCTGACTGTGTGATGAACCATAATAATAATAATACCAGTTGTAATAGGCACCTGAAGTGCAATTCCAAAACATCTGGAGCATCATTTGAACACCAGCAACAATGTTTTTTTTTCAATGTTTCTGGCTGATCCAAGACTGACACACACCTCTGGGTGTGGCTGGTGCCTTGAGGGCACTCTCCCTGTCTTTTAACTTTGTATATTTTTGTATGTTTGTTATGGTCTTTTTTCTATTTTTTATTTTATTTCATTTTATAAAAGGAAGTTAAATACAAAACTCCAAAAAAAAATAAAAAAAAACCCACGCAATCAATCAAGACATTTAAAAAGTGCATTAAAAATACACATACACATAAATGTGTATTAATAGAAAAACTGTTGCTGGTCTTCAATTATCCCCCATAATCAAATCCTGATTAATACATTACTACAATATTGGTTTCCACCTCTTGTGAAAAAGCCCCAATTTTAAACTAGTAAAATCTATTTGCAAATTATTGACCTGTCATCTATCTACTATATTAATGACAAAATAGTTAACAGGAAGAACACTAATAATAATAATAAAAAGACAAAAGTTAAAATTTCAAAACCCTCTGTTAACCAAGTGTTATTGTAATCAACTTATAGAAAATTTGCCAGGATATCTTACCTATCCCAAATGGTCCTTTTTATTGGAAACTATTCAGAATCTCTTATGTAGTGAGATGGGTAGTGTATAAATTTGATTAATAACGTTTTCAAAATTAAGCTATTTTTTTTAATGTTAAAGTCTCCACTCACATACTTTTCATGTTAATGAAAAAAGGGCAAATTTAACAAGAATTAAAATTCTCAAAAGTAGAAAAAAAAAAGGAAAGGAAAGGAAAAAAATCTATTAGGTTTCTGATTTTCCCCTTTTGATACATCTGCTGTTTTATAAACATTGGAAGTATCTGCCTTACTAATTTTCATCAGCGTTTCCTGATCAAGAGTGTCTCTTCTGAGTGAAGTTGGAAACCAATCTTCTAGAAAGCAACTTCTAGTAGTAATAGTAGTAGAAGTAATAAGTAGTAGTAGTAGTAATAATAATAATAATAATAATTAATAATAATGCAAAGAAGCTGAAGAAACAGTGGACCACCTGGTAAGCTGTTGCAAGAAGATTGCACAGATTGATTACAAGCAGTGGCATGACAAAGTAGCAACAATGGTGCATTGGAAGATCTGCAAAAAATATCATTTGCCTGTAAGCAAAAACTGGTGGGATCATAAAATAGAGAAAGTCATAGAAAATGATAAAATTAAACTGCTCTGGGACTTCAGAATTCAAACAGACAAGCACCTGCAACATAACACCCCAGACTTAACAATTGTCGATAAGAAAGACAAAAAAGTCTGGATAGTGGACGTGGCAGTGCCTGGAGACAGCAGAATAGACGAGGAAGAACTGGAGAAGATAACAAAATACAAAGACCTACAAATAGAAATAGAAAGACTGTGGCAAAAGCAAGCAAGGGTAGTACCAATAGTAATAGGCTCCTTGGGTGCAATCCCAAAACAACTGGAGCACCACTTGAACACCATTGGCATTGACAAATTCGCTATTAGTCAATTGCAAAAGGCGGCCTTATTAGGAACTGCTTCCATCCTGCGACGATATCTGTAATACCATCAAACATCCACATCTGCCTATCCCATGTCCTGGGTAAGGACTCGATAGGTAGACAAAATGCCAAATCCAGTCTGAACATCTGGCTGACTGTGTGATGATCCATAATAATAATAATAGTTGGAAGGGACCTTGGAGGTCATTGAGTCCAACCCCATGCTCAGGCAGGAACCCTACACCATTATAGACAAATGGCTGTCCAGTCTCTTCTTAAAAACTTCCAGTGTTGGGGCATTCACCGCTTCTGGAGGCAGGCTGTTCCATTGGTTAATTGTTCTAACTGTCAGGAAGTTTCTCCTTGGTTCTAGGTTGCTCCTCTCCTTGATCAGTTTCCATCCGTTGCTTCTCGTCCTTCCTTCAGGCGCCTTGAAGAATAGCTTGACTCCCTCTTCTTTGTGGCAGACCCTGAGATATTGGAACACCGCTATCATGTCCCTCAGCAAAAATCCATAACAGTAAACCCACTCAGCCCAATTAAGAAGCTAAATGCTCTTTATTTTGTATCCACAGGTATTTTTATAGAGATCAAAAGAAAACCAATATATAACCCACTGCAGGAATATAATGCTCCATGTGTATTTATTTGTTTGCTTAATGCATTTATAGACACTTTTTGTCCAGCAAATGTGTAGTTTCATAATTCTCACAGGCCCCTTAATGACCTAGTTGTATGAATTTCTAATCCTGAAATTCTCCTTTTCTGCTCTAGATACACAGATTTTAAGTAGCTGCAGGATATTCCAGTAGATCTTTGAGCAAGCTGGCATAAGATTCTATTTCTTTGCCTGATTTTTACCCTGGTCTCTTAGCGAAGTTCACAGCGAGAATTTAGCCTGATAAAAAGATAGCAGGCCCTTATTTTAAGTTTGTGCTCCAATCTTCTTTTCTCTTTCTGACCCATATTTTTTTCTTTTTCTATTACTTGGCTGTTTATACACAGTGGTATGCAAATAAATAATCCACTAACTTTGTATATAAGAAAGATGAAACTGAGTATTTGTCTAGGTGGCTATTGTTTTTCACTGGTTTTAAAAGCTAAAGTAAGGGCATGCAGTATATATTGTGTAGCAGCAATAGCAGTGCATCTCAGTCAAAAATAATGCAGAAGAGAAAGGAATGTAAGATGAAGCTGGATTTAAGCCAAGTAGTGAGGAACTGGCCAATGAATTAACAGCAGTGCCAACATTTATCAGTAATCCTCTAAATGTAAAGATAAAGATGCCCTCAAACTGAATTCAGCTCCTGGTGATTTTATGGGTACATTTTTTCTTTAACATGAAAGTAGCTTTTTGTTGTCTGGGGATATTTTTTTTTTTTTTGAGACTTTTCAGCTTAGAGTTCTGAGATTTCCTTAGTATCTCTCATCCAAATATTAATCAGACTCAATCCTTCTTATTCGTCAGAAATATTCCAGAAACCTGGCCTTTGGTAGGCAAAATGTCAGCACTGGAGAAAGGGGAAGAACTTTTGCTGATCAATAACTTGTAGATTAGATTGTGAGAGGCTGAGCTTCTAAAAAGCCAGAAATTCAAGTATCCACTAAAAAAAAAAATCTTTCCATTGTTGATAGCAATTCAAACTTGTCAAGCAGGAACCCTCTGCAGTAGTGTTTCTCAGCTTTGGCAACTTTAAGAGGGGGTGGATTTCCAGAATTCTGGGAGTTGAAGTCCATCTCTCTTAAGGTTGTCAAGGTTGAGAAACACGTTGTAAAATAATTGTCTGTCAACCTGGTCCCCTCCAAATTTGTAGGATTTTTAATTTGTGGAATTCCTAGCCAGCAAGGTTCTAGAATTAGTTGTCTCCATACAACTGGTGAGTCCTTTGAAGTCATTCTAAAGCTTGTGGTCAGCCTTATGATTGTGATATGTCCCCTCCCACAAGGCAGGGGATAAATAGTTTTGCCTTAAGTCATCAACCTACAACAGAACTCATCCAGTTTATTTATTTATTTATTTATGAGAATTATATACTGCTTTAAGTGCAAGTACTCTCTAAGCGGTGTACACCAGTAAGCAATATATATATATATATATATATATATATATATATATATATATATTTACATTCCAGCTTTTCAAATGAAGACCTCTATCAAATGGATCATCTCTTTATTTTAACTGTAATGGGGACTTCTTTTAAATGCTTTAAAACTCTTCCAGTTAATTTTTCAGATTTTTTTTTAATAGGTTTGACGCTAAACTCTTCCATGCTTAATTATCCAAGACACTTATATACCAAGGCTCTGTATAAAGTGCTAGTAAGTGGTAACTGATACCTTTATAAAGGGTAAAAATGATTTCCACTGATATTGTACTTAATTTGACAAAATATATAATAGATTGAAATTATTACCAGGTGGTTTGTTTGTTTTTGTTTGTTACAGGGTGATCTTTTGATAGAGATTAAGTAACCAGTCTTTCAAAAAACCAGCAGTGGCTTGTTACTAAAAGTGGGAGCCAATCCATCTTCTCAAGTTACAGTAAGGTTGGTCAGCAAATAAACCCAAGTACCTGAAGGTGCTGAAGCACGTCTTTCATTTAAAGAAGGATACAGAGTTCTTTAAAGATACGGAGTTCTTTAAATATGTTTTTATCCAAAGATATATGCCATTCCAGCCTCCCTTGCTGTGCAAAAGACTGATGGAAAAACATACACCACACAAGATCATTGATTGAGCAGTGAGCTTGTTGTAGGTATGTTTGCTGACTTCGGAGGACACATAGTTGAAGGCAAACATGGAAAGAAGTCCGACGTGCTCTTCTTGTGATAAGTATCACAGGAGACCTTAAAGGATGTGAACTTCCCACAGGACCATGGGAGAAGATTGATATAAGTCTCTTTGTCTCCAAAGGAAAGATCATTGTAAACTATTGTTCCAACTTCTAAATCTCAAAACGATGTGTGTTCAAATTACAGCAGGGAAAACTCCCCGTTATTTGACTCTCCTTAATTAATATCAGAGTACTTTTTTTTTTTTAAAGTGACCCTTTCCTTTTCTCCTCTCACATCCCCTCCTATGCAGGCTGGAATCTAATTGGTTGCGCTAATTTATAGACCGTTTACATCGCTCAAGTAACAATTAAAGCGATCTAGCAGGCACCTCACACACGTTTCCAATTCACTTTGTCGGAGCGCCGGAACGCATTTTTAAACGTTGCCCTGTGTGTGTGTGTGTGTGTGTGTGTGTGTGTGTGTGTGTGTGTGTGTGTGTGTGTGTGTGTGTGTGTGTGTGTGTGTGTGTGTGTGTGCGTGCGAGGAGACGCGAGCTGGGATGAGCTATGCCTTGGATCCCGTTCTCCTTCGAAGAAAGACGTGGATTACCAGAAAGGAAGGAAGGAAGGAAGGAAGGAAGAAAGAAAGGAAGAAAGGAAGAAAGGAAGAAAGGAAGAAAGGAAGAAAGGAAGAAAGAAAGGAAGAAAGAAAGAAAGAAAGAAAGAAAGAAAGAAAGAAAGAAAGAAAGAAAGAAAGAAAGGCCACATTTTATTCCGTGGTCCCCACTCGCAATTGTAGTTTGAGGTTTTTCAACCCGCTCTAGTCTGAGAGAAGCAAAAGTCTTGGATCGCGAGCCTCGGTCCAAAGACCCCCGCTGCCCTGAGCCCACGCGGCCCCTCCCCGCTCCTGGTCGCGGGTGGAAGCCTCATTCCCTCGCCCTCCTCCCCCCGGTCGTGATCGCGGGGTTGGGATGACTTCAGCTCGGCACCCCGGAGATCGGCAGGGCTGGATCTGGCTACCATTGTTACGCATGTGCCGGCGCGCCTGCTTTCTTCCTCGGTTCTGTTGCTATAGGAGCTCCTGGCTAACAATCTCCTCTCGCCTGAATCCTCCGGGTTGCGTGGGCTCCGGTGGTTCCCGCCGCCGGGAAAACAGCCTCGGCTCTCCAGGCTGCGGCACCGCGCCTTTGGACGGAGTCATGCGCGACGGCGGGCCGCCCTGCTCTTCTGGAGCAACGGCAACATTGCAGGTAAGCTGGCTTGCGAGCAGGCTGAACGAAATGCACGGGGAGAAAAGAGGAGGAAAACAAACGGGGCAACAATGGCCGTTAACTTAGGTGATGTCATCCAACCTTCTCCAACAGGGCGCCCTCCAGAGGGGTCTGGACAACGTCTCAACGTCCCAAAGGTGCTTTTTCAGGAGGCAACTGGACTTTCTTGTTTTGCCTTTGAAGACGTTTCGCTCCTCATCCAAGAAGCTTCTTCAGCTCTGACTGGATGGTGCAGAAGGGAAGGATTTATACTCCTTGCAGACAGCTGATCATTTGCATTCATTTAGAGAGTCATTGAGGCCACTTGGAGGTTTGTCCTCAGGGTCACCTAGCCAAGAAGGCTCCACACAACTTTGCACTAAGGTGAACCTGAGGACACAGTTAAAAATCTCCAAATGGCATCAAGGACTCCCTGAAAGAATGCAAATGACCAGCCTTCTCTGCAAGGAATATAAATCCTTCCATTCCCCACCATCCAATCAGAGCTGAAGAAGCTTCTTGGATGAGAAGTGAAACATCCTCAAAAACAAAAAGTCCAGTTGCCTCCTGAAAAAGCACTTTGGGGATAACCATGACCTGGATGACTGAGAATCTCCATAGACACAACGTCTCAACATTCCCAACCAGGTGGGGATGAGGAGACCATTAGGTGAGTGCTGAAGGATAGATATGTCTATGCATGCTGGTGGTTGTCCTCCGATCTCCTCTTGGTGGTGAAGGATTGATTTTGGCATATGGCCTTTGTACAGTGGTGGGATTCAAATATGTGAAAAACTGGTTCTCTGTGTGGATGCTGCTTCCGGAAGTCCATTCTGGGCCTGGGCAACAAAAAATTAGCTACCGATTCTGCCGAAGTGGTGTGAACTGGCTGAATCCCACCACTGCCTTTGTATGAAAAAACGAGAGTTCAGGTAGCTGAACGACCTGCCTTCAGAAGTTGTGAATGCTCCAATACTGGAAGTTTTTAAGAAGAGACTGGAGAACATTTGTCTGAAATGGTATGGAGTTTCCTGCCTGAGTAGGGGGTCAGACTAGAAGATCTCCAAGGTCCCTTATTCTATATTCTGTATTCAGCTAGCGAGTGAACTCTTGTGTTCACAAAAACACATCCTGCTTCATCCTTTTAAACTCTCCCAAAGTCCTACTCAGTTTTCTAATACAAAATGGAAATGTGGGCAAGTGCAGGCATTCTCAGGCATTGTTGTGTGAATAGGCCTGCACTGTGTATCAAGCAGCAACACATAAGTGAACGTGAAACTACTTAGGATGCTTGCTCCATCTTATGAAAGCTTTGTTTATGATATTGGACTTTTAAACATGTTTGCTTTGCGGGTTGAGTTGACATGCTTGGGATTAAATGAATCTGCTTTATTTAGATGCCTTTGTTTTGTTTCTCTGGGTTCTAAATTGTGGAATGCCAAAAAGGCTTTGGAATCTCTAGAGCTGCATTCTACATTCCACTGGTTTGGAAGTAAATTCTGTTGAAGGCATCATGACAACAGGCATTGAAAACAAGGCACTGAAGTAGGTGATCACACCTACTTGTTATAGGGTAGCTTGATTAGTGGTCTCAGGCCATTCATTTCCTGATGTAGATAGGAGATGAAAGATTAGGGGATAAACTGAATCTTTTTCAGAAGTGGTTGTCTAGACATCAGTGACTATTCAAAAAAATCTGAGTACGTTTAACTTTTCCTGGTTATTTGAGCCGAATTTGTGCTTCCTTAAGTTTCTCCCCAAGTCTTTCTCTGGTTTGAATTCCTACTAAAGTTATGTGAATGGTTAAGCTGATTTTTAAAAATGAGTAGAACGTGTTAGATTGAAAACAATAACAAGCCCACCTAAATGCCATCATTTTTGTTATGTGCTACAAGATATAAGCTCAGATTTGAAGGTCTGGGAATTGATGGGTTTGACCTTTATAAAATGTAGTTATTACTCAAATTACTTACAATTTGAAAATATACACCTCTGGAAAGGGGCCAGAAAATTGGTCAATGAAAATAAGGTAAGATGCTAATAGGAACTGGACTGGAAAAAAAACCTTAGAAGTGGAAACCATCTGTTAATATCTATTGCTGCTCTGTGGTGGATAAGGTACATTGTTTGAACTTATTATGCCCTTTAGATACATATCACATAATTTTGTGATGTTAATAGTAAATAAATCACTTTTTATTTTATTTTATTTAATAAAATAAAAGTGATAGCCACAGTAGTAGTGGCTACTGGCTAACGGACTTGAGTTTTAGCACGCAATGGCCTATACTGTCAGATTCATGATTTCCACACCATGGGGAGGGGAGGATATATTAACTCATAGTATCTACGCGAGACCATTTGAATAGCTAGTGCACAGAAGGTATGCCAAGTAGCCTTTTGTGCTTGTGACAAATCTGAGCTGGGAGTACTGTAAAGACTTCAGAAAAATTTACAAGACAGAAGTGTTTCAGAAATAGTTTCAGTGCCATCACAGTCAAGATATTGTAAAGCTATGGCATCTATAGAAAAAGACACCAAAATTGACCAGGAAGTTAGGAAGGACTACGGCAGCTGCCTCACAAGGAAAAGTCACACCTGCTTTAAGATGGGATAGACAGGTAGATCAATGCTTTTGTAGGTGCATTGATAGACAGGTAGATCTGGGATAGACAGGTAGATCAATGCTTTTGGAGGCAGAATCTGAGCTGCCACACAGCCTTTCTCACACCCATCCTTATTTCTACATGCAGTGTTTATTTGTTGAAAAGCCTTATTCTGCAACCCTTTATTTAGAAAAATTCCGTAAAGTTCAGCTTTGTCCTTATTTTGTTAGGTTGACTTTAGCATACATATAAATGGTGCCTTCTCCTGAGAGGATTCAGGGTTGACTCAGCCTTCCATCCTTCTGAGGTCGATAAAATGAGGATCCAGATAATTGGGGACAAGATGCTGACCTCTGTAAGCCACCCAGAGAGTGCTGAAAAGCACTGTGAAGCAATATATAAATCTTAAGTGCTATTGCTATTGCTATATTATTGTGAGGCCCTAGATCAGTGGTTCTCAACCTGTGGGTCGGGACCCCATTTGGGGTCGAATGACCATTTCACAGGGGTCGCCAAACAATGCAGTCCGCCATTTTTCTCCCCTTTTCCTTAGCTGTGCTACTCCCTTTTATTCTATTGGCTTTTGAAAGCCAATAGAATAGACTCTCTTGAATAGAGTCTAATTCTATTGGCTTTCAAAAGCCAATAGGAATTGTCCAGGCTGTCTCTGCCCTGCTGAGCCCGCCAAAAGTCCCATTCTGCAAACGATGCTGCACCAGTTGAGTAGTCCTCGACTTACGACCGGTTGAGTAGTCCTCGACTTACAACTGGTTGGGAGACGCGGCATTAAAAAGGTTGAGAACCACTGCTCTAGATGTAGGATTAAACGCTGGGCAAAGCTTTCTCTTTCTAGCAATGAAAGCAATGTTTTCTCACTCTTCTTTAATTGATGAATCCAGTGAGAACCTAGCAACCCCACAGTGCTCCAGCGATGCTCTGACAGTGGCTTGATGCCTTTGATCTTTGCTGGCACCAGAACTGGAGGATCTAAAAGCTAACAAAAAGGGAACTGATTTACCTTAATCTCACTCTTCTTTCATTGCATCCTTGTGTGCCACAGGAGGGAAGGAGATGCCAGGAGAATATCTGGATAAGGATGTAAACCCATCTCTTGGGGGCTGAGCAGTGCTTCAGGTTCAGAAGGAAAAAGATGCTTCAGAATGTCCACCGGTGCACAAGTAACATCTATTGGCAACTCCTTAAACTAAAATGTACGTTTCATTGGGAAAAGACTACAATTCTATAAGGCAATTTTGTGATCTTGGGAAAAGATGCAGCTGCTTTAAAGGGTTGTAGACTGAGCAGTCCAGCACACTTCAAAGCATCTTTTTTTTTCTTTGAATCCAAAGCCCATACTCCATTCTGAATTCACAGAATAGAAATTTCCCATCAAAGGGGTTGGGACGATAAAGGTGAATCTTGAAGAGCTTAGAATGAACTGATTCCCTTTTGTTTCCTTCCTTCCTTCCTTCCTTCCTTCCTTCCTTCCTTCCTTCCTTCCTTCTTTCTTTCTTTCTTTCTTTCTTTCTTTCTTTCTTTCTTTCTTTCTTTCCTTCCTTCCTTCCTCAGGATCCTTCTTTAAGGGAACAGTTTTCCTTGGGGTATTGAAAATGTCTTTGGCTGACAAGAGGCTTGAAAACCTCCAGATCTATAAAGTTCTCCAGTGTGTCCGACAGAAGGACAAGAAACAGATTGAAAAGCTCACCAAGCTTGGATACCCTGAACTCATCAATTTTACCGAGCCAGAAAATGGAGACAGTGCCCTTCACTTGGCTTGTGTGGCCAACGACATTGACATGTGCAACTTCCTTTTGGAGCTTGGTGCTCACCCCGATGTCCAAGACCGAATGGGGCGCACTCCCGTGATGAAAGCGGCGGAACTTGGCCACGACCTGGCCTTGGATGTGCTCGTCCAGGCTGAAGCAGACATGACCATAGTGGACGCAGAAGGAAAAGGTAAGGCGCATCCCACCTCCTTTTGTTTGGCGGGCGGATTTTCAGGAAGATCAGGCTGAATGCTTCAATTCCCTTAGTGGTCGGTAGTTGTGTTCAGCATGGTGGGCATTTGCCTTTTAAGCCATAGTGCTATGTGCTCTTTCCAGGAGTGCTATTTTATTGCATTCTGCCCACCAAACGGCACTTCCGCTGTGTTCAGATGGTCCTCGAATTTGGAGCGGATGTTAACAACTGTACTTTTGAGGGGAAGCCAGTTTTCGTAGAAGCCTGTGAGCAAGCCCACGAGATCAAAGAGATATGTATGACATTTTTGGAAAGAGGAGCAGACCCCAATGCAACAAACCCAGTAAGAGCATTCTTAACGTTTTAAGCGGGTACATTGGACACTTCCGGCATAAAGCGGTTTTGTTCGGTTAGCTGGCTAGATTTCTTTAAAAAAAACACAATACAATTTCTTTTAAAAGGAGCAGGCTCTATCTTATAAAGGTCAGCCCTTGTTTTCCTACATGGAGGGCAATAGCTCATCCAGCATAGGCTTCCTAAGACACAGCAGTCTATTGGAGAAAAACGAGGCAAAAAGTGCTCTTGTTTGTAGTTGTGTGCGGGTCTAAATCATGCCCTAATTATACTATATCATCCAAGACTCTTAATGCTGTCTTTGGTATTCTGCATACTACGTGGAGTGCTTGGGATGAAATTGTAAAACATTCAGAATCACTTCATTGAAAATGCGGTTGGTAGAATTCAGGACCACTACCATTTTACATGGCAAACATGTAATGTAAGCATTCCTGTTTATAATGTTCCCACATGTAAAGCAGAATCAATTTCTCAGCGTTTGGGAAACAAATACACCAAAGAGAAGGCTGTAATACAGATAAGGGCCATTTTGATTTGGAAAAATGTCATAGAAATATGGGTTGCAGCTTGGCCTCCTGAACTTAACCAGTGGAGAAACAGTTAAATACCCAAGGGAAAGAAAGTTCCTAGAGCAGGGCTTTTCAACCTTTTCACCCATTGTACCGCTTTTACGATATGGCAACATCCGAGTATCACCAGTCACCTAGCAAGGTGTCAAAAACTTGATGACCAAAAAAAAAAAAGAGGAAAAAAGTTATAAAGTACAGGTAGTCCTCGACATACAACAGTTCGCTTAGTGACTGTTCGAAGTTACAATGGCACTGAAAAAAGTGCCCCCCAAGCCACAGCCGAGCAAGACACCTGCCTGCCTGCCCGGCGGCACTCTTCCTCCTCTCTGAGATTTTCATTGTTGTGAGCATTTTTGTTGAGGATTGGCAGCGGGGGTGGGGTAGGGTGTGTGTTTGGTTTTTATTCCCCCCCCCATCTGCTGGGTGGTTGCAGCAGGTTTTGGTCACTTCACATGACCCTGGAACACTGTGACCATCATAAATATGAATCAGTTGCCAAGCATCTGAATGTAAATCACAATACCCTGGAGATGCTGCAACATTCCAGCTGATCGGCGCTTCTTCTGGGCTCAGCAGAAGCGCCAGGATCAGTGCCGAGCTCCATCTGGAGCCTGGTGCTGATCCTGGTGCTTCCGCTGAGCCCTGACAGCCCTGCAGCTCCAGCCATCTCTCGCTTAGGCTTGTGCGGTGCTGCCACTGGTTCAGCTCATTCCCTTCCCCCGCTACCACTTTTCTAGGATGCTCGCGTACCACCTGGCAGGTGTCAATGTACCACAGGTGGTACCCGTACCACTGGTTGAAAAGCCCTGTCCTAGAGGCATGATATACTTCCTGCTAGGATCCTAGTTTGTAACTGGATAGCAATTGATGTAGCCTCTTTATACAGGTAAGAGGAGAAAACGAGCTGACTCTTTCTCTTTGGCAATTCTGAACCCCTGGCAAATGGTTTTTATCAATAGAAGCTTGCCTGCTTTTCTGTCTCCTTTGAAATTCGGAAAAATCTATAATCACGTCTCTCTGATTTGCAGGCAACGGGCCGCACTGCCCTGATGGAAGCAGCAAGAGAAGGGGTTTTAGAGGTGGTCCGGGGTATCCTGGAGAGAGGTGGGAATGTTAATGTTTTTGACAACGAGCGACACCATGCTGCCCATTTTGCTGCCAAAGGAGGGTTTTTTGAGGTATTCTTTCTTGATGCTGTCAGAAGCAAAGGTACCCAACCAAGGATCTCTCTTGGTTCATTACTAATAATCAGCTGTCACTAGAAAGGGGATTCTGGAATACTTGGTTTTTCTAGGGGTTGGTAATATGGGGAGGCTGTCCTAAAAGTGGGTCATAGAACAGAGGGGGGAAATGTGAAAGTGACTGTAGGCCCAGAGATGGATAAAAGATTTGAACTGGAGAAAATTGCATGTAGCTAGGTTGCTGTCAAAAAAACAGCAGCTCTGAAGTGAATTTCCCCCACTCTCCCCATAATGTGTGATTACAGAAATACACAACACTTTAAGACCTTAGGTTGACCCACTTACATCAATGGGTGCTGCTGCGGAAGGAATGGGTTTTGCTACCATTTGTTAGTTTTCCCCCCTCCTCCTGGTAGCAGAACAGACACATTTTCATCACTGTGCAATGCTAGGCGATCACACCTGATGGAAGGAAGAAAAAAAAAACTTGATAGAGAATTACTGCTTGGGGTTGTGTTTGCCCCTCCGTCATCCTGTTAAGTTGATTTCTCCTCCGCAGTCTTTGCTGGGATGTGTCTCTGTTTAAATGTTTAAATATTTCCTGCTGCTTTATTTGGAAGCCTCCAGTCTGAGGATTCTCTTCATTAAGGTTGGAGGTTGTTAGGCCAGGGATTTGTCCCAAATGAATCCCCCAGGAAAAACCCACTTGTTTGTCTGCCTGTTTTAAGTATCTTAGATCAGTTTTGACTTGAAGTGGAACAGTTATGAGGTATGGGGAGGAGCCCACTTTATTTCTTTATATCAGTTTGGGACTTAGCATTCCCTAATGCTGCTATTTTACCCTTCCCCGTATCCTAAATTTGTGTTAAGAGAAATAGCATCCCGGCTGATTTACATCCAGCAAGTTCAGTTGAACTGGTTGCTTGCTCTTAAAATAGAGCTTTGCAATTTCCATTGGCTCTAGGGCTGCACAAAAGTTTTGGGCAGCACCTTTAACTCCACAAAGCTCCAAAAATAAGTAAGAAGAAAGCCGATTTGCAGAGATGAGTTCATATTCATGCAGTAACTTATAGGAAATTAGATGTCTGGCAGAAAGTTCTCCTGGGATTTAACTGGCTAGAGTTTTAAGTTCTAAACGATGTGATCATTTTAATTCAAAGCTACTCAAAGAAATCAAAGCTTGTGTGTTTGATTGGGATAAGAATAAGAGCTTTGGAAATCAGTGTCTTTGTTTCTCTCAGCACACACACACAGTGCAAATATCCATTTAATGAAGAACTTCTCTTAAGGCAAGTAAGGTAGGTCTCTCATATCCCCCCATCTGTGTTTCTTTTTTACAGCCCCCAGAGTCCAGAAGATCAAACTCACCCTCTTATAAAAAAAGCAGAAAAAGTGTGAAAATCCAGTTTTACCCACAAAAGTTTAAAAAGATAAAAAAAACAAAACCCTCTCCTGCTGGAAAAGGATTAACATGTTGCCTGCATGCCAATACACAGTCACCTCTCCCAATCACTCTTATTCCATGTTATAGTGACAGTAATAATTTTTAAATTGTTTCAGTGATCTATGTTTTGCTACAGTTCAAAATAAACTCAGTTTGATTGATGTTATTAGTGTCCACACTTTTGTGGGGGGTTTTTTTGCATTTAATATCATGGGCTTGCTTCCCCAGATACTGAAGATTATTTCTGCTTACAATGGAGATGTGGGCCTTATAGCCATGAATGGAAATACACCTCTTCATTACGCTGCTGCTGGAGGTTTTGCAGAGTGCTGCAAATTTATCGGTCAAAGAGGTAAATTATAAATGTTGGAGAATGAAGAGCGTCTAAAGTAAATGTAGAGTTTCAGATGTCTGATCTTTGAATCCATTGCCACTTATACCAAACCATTGGTTGGCCTTTCTTCCTTTCCAACTATGATCTAATCAACAAAGATGGGAACTCAGTTCCATGTCTATTGCTGATAAAATATTATCCAAGGTTAAATCCCTGAATGAAAGTACAAACCAAGCATGTATTTATGTTGACAAACTCTATCAACTAGGCTACTCTGTCATGAAGTAGATTAAGTCGGGAGAGCAGGGACAGAGTATAACCACAGCCCATGGATATTCCATCTCATTGGCCAAAAGCTTCTTCTAATAGTTTGGTACTATGCTACTATGGCCAAAATACTGTAAGAATGTAATCAAGTGTCACATAGCAGTTTGTCTTCCTGTACTAATGGACTACCAAGACTTCTTGTCTTCTAGCACTTTAGTGTTCTTGCTGAGGTTGCCCAGCCAAGAATGGCTTGCAATTTCATGTGTTCCATAAAGACCATGGACTATCCCAATTTGTATTTGGCCTTGCCCAGGCAGTGGGGCTGAATTTGGTATTCAGTTCAGCTTGAACCAACAATCTGTGGTTGGTACCAAATGCAGCAGATAAACTAACCAGTACAAGGTATAGGGATCAATTAATGTGTCCGTTGAAAGATCTCTACTGGATGTCAATTCATCTTTAAATCACCAATTGCTCGGGACCTGACTATCTAATAGACTGCCTCTTCTTAGCGGAACTTGCCTGGTTACTCAGAATAGAGAAGCAACCCTTTGGAGCCCTGACGTTTTCAGAAACTTAGGTCTTTCTTCTGTATGGGTCTCAGGCTTATATTGCTTTCCTTTAGATAGGTGTTCAGCCCCACTCTTCAGTGTTTAGAACATCTCTCTGTGAAAGTATTTTTTGTTAATTTATTGACTTTTAACATCATGTTTTATATTTTGTATTTTTGAAATCTGCCTTGCAAATGCAAGTGAAAAGGCCAGCTATAAACCTAGCAAATAAATATATGAGTACATAAATACACACACACACACACACACACACACACACACACACACACACACACAAGCTAATTTAGACTTGGTTTGGAACCAAAACATTAGTTCTGTTTAGATTATATTTTGCCAAGAAGGTTTACCAGGTGATTTTCTGTTAGTCTAATGATACTTGCAGAAGGAAAGCTTTTGTGACCTACAACTGTCATGTAAGCCAGGATCCTGCACCATCATGATGTGGGTTCCATATAATATATAGTAATGATGATATTGTGTCTGCAACATACTACCTTAATAATTTCACCAGTAAGCAATAGACAGCCAGTACAGAATTTTACCAGCTGTAATGTTCGCTGCTCTATGTTTCAAGAGTCATTCACCTCAGTGGTTCTCAAACTTTTCTTGATCATGGACCCCCCCCCCCTTTAAATTCCCTTTATGGCCACGGACCATGGCCACATCCCACCAAAACTTAACTCAAGATTTAAATCATAATATTTCTTCAAGCCTTCGTGGACCCTCTGTGATGACATAGCACCCCTCCCAGGTGTCTGTGGAACACAGGTTGAGAACCGCCAATTCACACTATTCCTGATCTCCAGTCACAACTTGTTTTCAATGTATTTCTTCTAAATTTGTAGGTTCTGACCCTACTTGGAGAAACTTAGAGAAGAAGGTTCCAAGACAGGTTGCTAAAGACGGGGGGTTCAAAGCAGCTGCAAAGGAGATACGTAAAATTGAGCGGCGGTTTGCCAAATTTTCCAAACCCAAACCTGGAGTTAAGGACCCCAATCCACCCTGGGCTATCAGGTTGCACGATTGGTCTGGAGAAAATCAGGCGAGCCTTCGGGAAACGTTTGAGGCATACGATCGAGGGGATGGGACTGTGAGCAAGGAAGATTTTATATCCATTATTGAGGAAAGGTATCCGTTTATTGAGCCAGAGCAGCTACAAACAATAGCCCAGGCTCATGAGAAAACACGTGCAGCAGGAGTTAACATTGAAGAATTTCTGAAGGGCAGCCGGTATCTGCAGAAGGCCTTCCTCCTTGGAAGTTATGGTCCAAAGAAGAAGAAGCCCAAGAAAGCAAAAGGCAAAAAAGGAAAATTTGCCATGCCGATGCCAATTTGCGTCATTCCAGAGAGCACTCGGCCTCGTCGGACAGACGGGGGACCCCCAGAATACATGATTGAAACTTATCAAAATGTAACTGACTGCACGCGTTTCAATCGGGATCACCCTCCTGAACATCCATTGCAGGATGATTCCTGGTGGTATATTGAAGACCCACCAAAGACCTTTGCCAACATCAATTACCTTGCCAAAGAGGGGGACCTTTCCTCTATCAAAAAAGCATTTGAGGCCGGGGTGCCAGTAGACATCAGAGACCATTTCTATAAGACTCCATTGATGGCTGCCTGTGCAAGTGGCAACATGGAAGCAGTGCAGTTCCTTCTCGAAAAGGGGTGAGTTAACTTTTTTTTTTTTAGTGGCTTGCCAGGAATTGAAGAATAGAAAAGTTACATTTATACCAATCTTACCATTGGTGACACTAAACCAGGCATGTCAAACTCGTGACGTCATGTGACGTATTGCGACTTTTTCCCCATTGCCGGCAATGGGGTGGTTGCAGTTTCAGCGTGATGCATCCAGCCTGCAGGCCGGCAGTTTGACATGCCTGCACTAAACTAATTGTATAATGAGATAATAGCATTTAACTGTTGAACTTTGTGGGCAAGGAACACAAGGATATTGTATCTAATTTGTAGATCTGAAGATAAACCCTTACAAATATTGGCAGTAGTCACCTTTTTGATAATTTTCAATGTGTATTTAAATGTTAATTCACTTTTATTGTTGGTGTTGTAAATTTTTTTATAAATTTATCTTTTTCAAAAGGTCTGTGAATTTTATATTATCTCTTGATATATATATCAAGCTCAGCACTTGTATTAAACAGTTTTTAGTTTGATTTTATCCTGGTGTTCAAATTTACTTACTTTTATTACATACATACACACACACACACACACACATACACACACACACATATTGGTATATGTATGTTTATTGTATATGTTTAGGTAGGCAAAGATCTGGGTAACTTATTTGGGAGGGTTCAGGAAATTTACTGGTTTTAGTTGATTAACTTAGTTTCAGCTTGACTGTCAATTATCTAGTGGAGATGCTGATTCTCAGACCATTGTGGATTCTGTTAATATTTTAAGGCAGACATGTCAAACACAAGGCCTGGGGGCCGGATGCGGCCCGCGAAGTGGTTTCATGTGGCCCACGAAGCCATCCTGGAAACAGTGAGGGAATGGTCCCCGCTGCCTTGGCCCTGGCCCAGGCTGGCTGGGAGCCAATGTACAATTTTGTGATGGCCATCTATGCTGAAAGGCATTCATTCTTAGCTCCATAAGCCCCTCCGCACATGGCCTGAGAGGAACAGTGAGGCTCCTCCAGTGGACCATGCCTTGGCACTTGCCCCGGTCCCACCCCCTTCTGCCAGAGACCTCAGATCTATCCCACTCTTGCCCAGGCCCCCACAGGCACTCTTGATGCGAACGATGTAGAGCTGGCTATGCCCACCCAGTAGGCCACACTCACTCCATCCACGCCTACCCAGTAGGCCGCACCCACCCTGGCCACACCCACCTGGCCCCCTGAGGGCAACCGCAATGCTGATGTGGCTCTCAATGAAATTGAGTTTGACACCCCTGTTTTAAGGGAAGATGGAAACAGTATAAAGAATAAAATATATTTGGATATAAAACTTCTCACAGTAGGTTTGTAGGGTGGTGTGATGACCACGTGATGACCAGGGCATTGTGGATTTAATGTTGGACAGAGCATATTTTGAAGCTTGTTGGGTTCCTTATTGAACTGCAAGCCTATCCCAGTCAGTGGCCATAACTGTTGTGGAATCAAACCAAGAATGTAAAACCAAGATAAGGGCGTAGAGTTCTGTAGAAGCAGGCATGGCGTCTGGTTAAGCTGTGATATTTTGTTGAACATGCTTCCCTTTCTTATTGGTGCTTGACAAATTTGTCATTTAGTCCACATTGGAAGTGATCTGAATTTGTGCCCCTCAAAGTAGCCTGCTGCGTTTATTTATTTATTTATTATTTATTTTCATGTCTGAATTGCTTTTTTTCTGCAAGCATCCCTTTGTAGTGCTGGGAACTATGGAGAAATGTTCCTAGTGGACAAAAGTCAAGCTCCTCAGGGGTGTGTATGGCCTCCAGATCAGTAGTTCTCCTGTTCCCTGAAAGTGAATTAAAATAGTGTGGCAAAATAAATAAGATCCAGGATTTGGCAGAAAGAAGAAAAAATTGTCATGAATAAGTTTTAAAGAGTAATTGGATAAGTCAATAACAAGGATGAGTCCAGCAATCAACTCATCCTCAAAACCTTTTCTGGTTCCAGAAATAACGAAAGGCCTCAATTTTTCAGTTCTGGCTATGTTTCTGTCTGTAGGTGTGAGGGTTTGAATTCAGGAAGAGGCTGGAACAATGTTCATTGGTCCTGCCCTCAGTGGCTTTTCAATATGCTCTTCTTGCCCTTTGTTCCAATGGTGCTTTTTCAAAAGGCAACTGGACTTCGTTTTTTTCCCCCTGAAGACATTTCTCTTTTAATCCAAGAAGCTTCTTCAGTTCTGATTGAATAATGGAATGGAAGGTTTTATATTCCATGCAGGAAGGGTTTATATTCCATGCAGTCGTCTGGTTGTTAGCAGAAGAATAAAAGACACTGGCTAGAAAAGCAAAGAATATAAATCCTTCCGTTCTCCTCCATTCAGTCAGAACTGAAAAAGCTTCTTGGATGAGAAGCGAAAACATCTTCAAGGGAAAAATTGAAGTTCAGTTGCCTTTTGAAAAAGCATCTTGCCTTTTGCTCTTCAGTCTTTTCAGATTGAGCGGGCAGGTCCAAACAGGGGTGTACTCATATTTGCTTGGATATTTAAGTACAATTTTACCTGTAATCTTAGATCCAGCCTTATTAGGGCCATGGAGTGCGCAGAGAACTGTGAATATAGCTACCTTTCAGACGTGACAGAAAGTTTGGGGAGAACAAGAAGCTGATCAAATATCAAATATAAGAGGTGAGCCAATTTGGGTTCAAGCTTTGCATGCAGCCCTAAATATGGCTTACATCTCTTTAAGATCATACCTAAGGCTATTTACATAGTTTGGTAGAACTTCATAGACTAAAGTAAGCTGTAATCTACAGCGTTTATGCTGTACTGTAATACGGTTAATTGCAGTTTATACAACAATACATTTCTTTAACTTTGGTGCCATTACTTTTGTTGTTTTAATCAGACTGCCAATTGCTTTCACCGAATGATTCATTGTTTCAAAAGGAATTAAAACAATCCTTCTCCATTTCTCAGTTAATTTAGTTGGGATGCTGAGAGATTAGATTTTTGGCATTATTTCAACCCAGGAAGAGCAATTCAGTTAAGAACTGCTATTTGCCATCTCTGCAGCCCATTAATACTAGACTCCTTTGCCTAGGATCAGTTGAAGAATACAAAGAACCGGCTTGAAAAGTGTGAATGTACCTTACAGAGTCCTTATTTTCTCTTACGTGCAGGGCGAGTGTGAATACCACAGACAATTTCATGTGGACTCCTCTCCATCATGCATGCCACGCAGGGCAGCAAGACATTGCTGAACTCCTTGTGAAAGCTGGTGCCACAATAGATGCCGTTACAATCAATGATGGAACCCCATTGATGAGAGGTATCGAGAGCAGCCGTTTGGACACCGTGCAGTATTTAATCAACAGTGGTGCTAAGGCTCAAATGACAAACCGAAAAGGTAAAGTTTTGCATTGTTACTCAGTGTGCTATTGCCTAAGGCAGGGTTCTTCAAATGTGGACCTTTTATGACTTGTGGACTTCAACTCCCAGAATTCCTCAGCCAGAGTGTCTAGCTGAGAAATTATGGGGATTGAAGTCCACAAGTCATAAAAGAGATTAAGCAGAGATGAACAGACAGCTATAGAAAGGAAGGGTGGTTTTTTTTCCCCTTATTAAATAACATTGCTATCTTTTATGAAGTTAATTGGGTTTCAAAGTATCGATTAACAGAATAAATAGATGGGTTGACTTTTTTGCTTTATTCATTTTTTTTTCCTGTCCAGCTGATTTTTAGTGGCTGCCTTGTAGTTTTAATTCCTAGCATTTGTCTTGCTTGGTTGTAATGCTTTGGGTTTTGTTACAGTTTTTTTGAAGAATAGCATGACAAGGGAAGTGTCCTTATCAGTAGGGGAAAAAAAAAACAATCAGGAAGAGGGTCATAGGAAGCTGCTTCATTCATAATAACGCCATTGGTGCATCCAGCAGTTCGTCAACTGTTCTCAAGAGTTTCAAGTAGGGAGTGGGGAGGTTGTTTTTTTTTTTTTCCCAGGCCTATCTGGGCATTCCTACGATTGAACCTGGCATCTTTGGAATGGTTGTAATGTTTGCTTGTTTTGCACTGCACTCACAGCAGTTCTTAGAGAGCAACCATCAGTGCATGGTGCAATGGGAGTTTCATTTTTCAGCCAGCTTGTCACAGTGCATGACACTGATCAGGGCTTAGAGGGAATGACTTGCACAAAGCCACCAGCAGGCACTTGCGTTTCTCTGCTTCTAGTCCAGCAACTTAACCATCACATTGTACCAGCTCTCATTTTAATTAGTTATTAATCTTTTTGCTTGCTTTAGCATTGAACTTCACAGACTCTCTTTAGAGCGTAGCCCTGTGGGCAGCTGTGGTCACAGGGACAAATGTGATCTCCTCCCCCCCTCCCCCAAATCATAGTCTTCCAAAGTTGCTTGCGTAGTATAATTTTTAATGTAGTGGAGGGAATTTTATGGAAAAACTGGCGATATTAACATTAAATACGGTACCTTCAATGAACAAAGTGTAATTTAAATAATTCAAGTTCAAGAGAGAGCAGATCATCCCTCTTGTGCCTCTGATGCAAAGAAAATGAAACAATGATGTGGCCAAGGAGAACCTTATCGGAAATCTGATCTGATTTCTTAGTGCAGCATCCATACAAAATCAAAGCATATTTATTGAAAAGCCAGCGCTATCTTGTGATAGTACAGAAGCTGCGAAGTTCAGGAAATGTGTTATAGTAGTCAACTTTTTCCTCCTCCACACATTAATAAAATTGCATTTTGAAGAATAGGAAGTCTTTTGTTTGTTTCAAAAGGGGGATCAGGAGATAGGGGCTGCATCAAAGTCTTCTTGGCAAAAAAAAAGGCTTTCAAGTGATGTGATGGAAGTCTTTGGAAGGGAGCTTCAGGCATAAGAAAGAAGAAGGAGGAGCAGAGTCATATAAATAAGTGTGGCATCTTTAGGAAAGCTAAGGTTGGTGAAGCTGAAGGACCGAAACTCATGGGAAGGGATGTGCCAAGATTCTTTAGCAGTGAGATAAAAGCTATGGAAGATTTGAATGTAAGAGGGAAGAAATGATGCTGGGTTGCAAATGGACAAGAAACCAGTATAGCAATTTAGGGAGAGATTCCACTCCAAGTCATCAGAAGGGTGAGTTACTTTCAACAGAGTTGAGAAGGTCATGGTATGATGGTAGAAAACCAAAGTGGAGATAGTTCTAGCAAGTCTAAGCCAGAGGCACAATATTTGTTCAGTTCTACATACAGAGAAGCTGTGAATGTTCCAGCATTTACCCTAAGTTTTATTTAATAGGACAAAACTCGCTGGAAATTGCCAGGGCCTATGCAGACAACCGACTGATCCACTTCATTCAAGATACCTTGGACCGCTTGCCACAAGTCACAGAAGTCAAAGGGGATAAAAAGAAAGGGAAAAAAGGGGGCAAGCCTAAAGCTCCTTCTCCTACTCCTACTCCAGCTCCATCAGCCCAGGCTGCAGCTGCTCCCAAGCCAAAATCCGAACAATACTCAAAGGAGTCGGTGAAAGAGGAGGTATGATAACCAAGACTCTTTGACTTGAATCCATTCATAGATTTGCTTTTTTCACAATGTTTGAAAAATCACCTTAAGAGAAATTGTCTGGAGGGGAACTCCTGTCTCTAGTATGATGTCACAGGATTTCCTTTGGGGTTCACCAGAAACAACCCCCTCCCCCCGTGATGCTCATTAAATCAATCCTTCTGAATCACGGAAGGACCACAATAGAATTTCTGTCCATTCTTCTCTGCTTGAGTCCCTACAACCATTCCAGGAAAGGATCTCCGTGTGCTGAATTCAGCAAGTGACCCTGCTTGAAACCAGGGCAGGGGAATCCAGAAATCCTGCCCTGTGGAAGCTTAAATAGATTACATGCCAATAAAGTAAATGCTTTGGGTTTTGTTACAGTTTTTTTTGAAGAATAGCATGACAAGGGAAGTGTCCTTATCAGTAGGGGAAAAAAAAAACAATAAGGAAGAGGGTCATAGGAAGCTGCTTCATTCATAGTAACGCCATTGGTGCATCCAGAAGTCTGTCAACTGTTCTCAAGAGTTTCAAGTAGGGAGTGGGGAGGTTGTTGTTTTTTTCCAGGCCTATCTGGGCATTCCTACGATTGAACCTGGCATCCTTGGAATGCAACCGGTCTTCTATTCCCTTTTCCCAATAATTAAAGAAGAGGCAATGTTTAAATCAAAGCACCCATCTCAAGTACCAGCCATTTAAGCGACTGGCTTTTGACTTTAACTTTTTATTGCAAAAAATAAGAGATTTGGCGTCATGAAGCCTTGAAAATCCCAATATAATTTGCATTGTGCATTTCAGATGCTACAACCCCTTGATTCTATTGTTGAGAAATCACTCTTTGAAGAAGAGAAGGAATCCCTCAAGGATAATGTAGTTCATCTGAATTCCTTGATAACCAGAGGAGCAACAAAGAAACTTAATATCACTTTCACACCACAGAGAGTAAGTACCACTGTAAAACAGGATTAGAGTTACACGGGTAGTCCTCGACTTACAACAATTTGTTTAGTGACCGTTCAAAGTTACAATGGCACTGAAAAAGGTGACTTATGACCATTTTTCACACATAACGACCATTGCAGCATCCCCATGGTGATGTGATCACAATTTGGATGCTTGGCAATTGGTTCAGATTTATGACGGATGCAGTGTCCTGGGGTCACATGACCATCTTTTGCGACCTTCTGACAAGCAAAATCAATGGGGAAGCCAGATTCACTTAATAACCGTGTTACCAACTTAACAGCTGCAATGATTTGCTTAACAACTGTGGCTAGAAAGGTCATAAAATGGGGCAAAACTCGCTTAACCAATGTCTCACTTATCAACAAATTTGGGGCTCAGTTGTTGTCTTAAGTCGAGGACTACCTGCATTTTCACTGAGCTCCTACTTTTGTGGAATATGTTCCTGATGGATGCTCATATTTACTAATTCAGATCATTGTATTTCCTGTGTCCTATTCAGTTTAAATTTCTCATTTGTTCCAACTCCGGTGGTTCAAAATCCTAAAATTCTACTGTCATTTTATTGGGATAATAAAAGCATGCTGCCTGCAAAATTATAATCTCAGGGATAATACTACAATTTCCGAGTGCTCTCCAGATCTTGAGGCATTCATGATAGAAAGTTGTGTGTGCCAAAAAATAAATATGGTAGATATACCAGACAATTAAAGTTCTTGCTCCTTTCATGTATGATACCCATGAAACACGTGTAAAAAGGAGATGGGGTTCTATTTGCATAGTTGTGGCCACCATTTTTACATTTTTTTTAATCCACTTCTTCCCCTCTGTGGATAACCTATCCAGTTCTGCAGGAACACTTCTGATAATCAGAATTGTTAATTTTCCCTAAGGCAGGGGTAGGCAACCTTGGCTCTTTTATGACTTGTGGACTTCAACTCCCAGAATTCCTGGGCCAGCTGGCTTAGGAATTCTGGGAGTTGAAGTCCACAAGTCATAAAAGAGCCAAGGTTGCCTACCTCTGCCCTAAGGGGACTTGTTGGGAAAAGTTATTCTAGATCAAAGGATAGTCAGATAATTATTATCATCAAACCAAATCTTGACCTTAAAGAAATTTGATATGGCCCATGATGGCTATACCAAATGTGATTAAAAAAATCCTCCATTTATCAAGAAAATACCTTCTCCCAATTCATAAGCTCGTCTGTAGTTGAATATATTTCTTGCGCCATGGTGGCGCAGTGGTTAGAATGCAGTATTGCAGGCTAATTCTGCCGACTGCCAGTGATTCTCACCAGCTCAAGGTTGACTCAGCCTTCCATCCTTCCGAGGTTGGTAAAATGAGGACCCAGATTGTTGGGGGCAATAGGCTGACTCTGTAAACCACTTAGAGGGGGCTGTAAATCACTATGAAGCGGTGTATATATAGTAAGTCTAAGTGTTCTTGCTATTGCTTTGAGTATACTGAATATAAAGAAGGAGCAATAACATTATTCATTAGTGTTTATTGATAACATGCTGCCAATATTATAAACTGCCTGCTAGGGAATTGGTTAATGAGACACACTTGCTGAATAGACGCTCATCAATCATATTCTCGAAGATAGGTTTGATGCCAATAGACTAAGAATTCCAGACAGTCATTGTAGGACAGTCTCTCTTTTTTTCAGAGCAGATCAATATAATTCCTTAATATATCATGCTGCATGTTGATTAAGAATTGCTTTTCTTTTTCAAGACCTGGAGTCCTGAAGCAACCACAAAAGATCTTCTCAAAAAGAGGGAATTACATCGGCAGCGTTTCACCTATGAAGTGGACTTTGATGATTTCATGATGCCCTTCAAGAAGAATTTCATGGAGAAAGTCCGTACACTGCAACAGAGCGCTGCTTTGCATTAATCACGATGGATGTTTAAAAAGTGAATGGGAGGGGACCTCCCTCTCAAGAAAAAATGCTTTTGAGAGGCTTAAATCATGTTTTTTTTCCTAATTATGGCAAAAGTTTTATTTTCTTCTTCCTTAGTTTCAGCACAGGGCATCTTAAACCAGAGAAGTTTTTGTGCCTAAAAATTGGAAAATAATCCATCTTTTCTGTAATATGTTGCACTGAATCCTGTTGGGCTAGGGTTGCATATTAGTTCCAATAAATAACTAATTGGTCTCTCCTGTTTAATTGCATCTTAATTCATCCCATTCCTTAGGAAAAAAAATTCTCTCTAGCTGTGGAAACTTGAAGCTAATTATTTCTGGTGCTATAAATCTGAGTGACTGAATAAGGTGTCTTGATAGTTCAAATCTAGGGCAGTTGAAGGATTTGTGCACATCCACTGAATTTTCCTTGAGACTCACACCCTGGAAGACTACTGTAAGATAGGTCTTTTTTCTGTTAAGGTATATTTAGAACAGAAAGGTGCTTGGTTTTAACAATGCAGGAGAGAGGTTGATTTTGACCACAGCCCTGTGCCAGATCGTTGTAAACAGAGGAGAAATTGTTACAGGTTTTTGAGGGGGAGGAGATTTCAGTTGTTTAGGAACAAGTTCCTACACGTTCAAAAGATTTCTTTATTGCCTTTCATGGCTGTGGTAAAATTGGGGTATTTTCATATTGTTTGGGTCAGTCAGGATATATCAGTAATACCAATAGCAAACTGAGATGGTTTTGTCTGTGCTGTATTTTCCTGTACCTTACTTATTTCACTGGCAATGAAATAAATTAAGATTAGCAATAACATGCACTTTTTTTTTTTTGCTAGAGTGAGTCCCTAAAGTTAACCAATCTAAATGTTGCTGAATTACAAGTTTCAGCAGTTCCACCTGGCGTAGCTAAGGGCAGGATTACTGGGGATTATAATTCAGCATTAGTGGAAAGGAGAAGGAAGAAACCAAGGAATCCTCATTAATTGAAACTGAGGGTATTTTCCCCAAATTGCCTTCTAGATTAAACCTAAATGAAGGCAAAGTTCTGCAACAATACTGTATGCTTTAGCGTTGGGCCGAAAGAAACCAGCACAGTTATGATTATGGAGAAGCTAAGGAAAATGTGAATTGTTTTCCAAATCTGTCTTCTCTGCTGCCTGCTCTTGCTCAATAAACCACTAAGCATTTTTAGTTTCCAAAACTATTTTAAGCTCAAATACCTTTGCTCTGTTTTTACACCTATTTTGTGAACCTGGATTATGACTTGGATTCTATGGTTTGCTTTCAGCCATGCACGTTCTCACCTGCAACAATTGTTCTTATTTTAGTAGTAATGTTATTAGAAATTACAATTAAAAAGATACAAAGAAATACAAAATTAAAGAAATGAAAGGATAAAAAAGAAAACAGAAAGTGCAGAAAAAGTTAGAAAAAAAGAACACAATAAAGAAAAAGAAAAATATATAAAGAAACAACTTCATCCTCTACAACAAGTATATACAATTTTAGTAACTTATCACCTTTTCTTAAAACGCAACAAATATTCCTTCTTCCCATATCCCATCTCTTATCTGTTAACACATCCTTAAAGCCTTATTGTTCTATACATATCAGCAAAAGTCCATTAAGGATTATCAGATAACATATCTAAAATAGATACCTTGATCAAATAAACCAACTTTATATTCATTCCCTTTGCCTTTAACAATCTCGATCTTGAGTGCCTTAAACTAAATCTCCCAGAGTTTGATTTCTTTTCATTTTTTTTTCTTTATCCCTTCTAACAAAATTCTTCAAAGCTTTTAATAAGTCCCCTCTGTAAATCCAATATAGGAAAGTGATCCAGGTCACTCTTGGTTTCTTATTTGTACAGGCAGTCCTCGACTTACAAGGGAGCCCAAAATTTCCATTGTTAAGCAAGACTGTTGTTAAGTGAGCAGCACCCCATTTTATTTATTTATGAGACTTATATACCGCTTTAAGTGCAAGCACTCTCTAAGCGGTGTACACCAGTAAGCAATGTATATATATATTTACATTGCCCCCAACAATCTGGGTCCTCATTTTACCTACCCCGGAAGGATGGAAGGCTGAGTCAACCTTGAGCCGGTGAGATTTGAACCGCTGACCTGCTGAACACAGTCAGCTAAAGTGGCCTGCAGTACTGCACTCTTAACTGCTGCGCCACCTCGGCTCTTCCACAATTTTCCACAGTTGTTAAATAAATCACTGCCATGGTTAAGTAAATCATGAAGTGGTTAAACGAATCTGAGTTCCCCAATTGACTTCGCTTGTCGGAAGCCAGCTGAGAAGGTTACAAAAGGTGATCACATGACCACGGGACACGGCAACTTTCATAAATATATGCCAATTGCCAAGTGCTCGAATTTTGATCATGTGGCCATGGGGATGCTGCAATGGTGATAAGTATGAAAAAGGGTCATCAGTCTCTTTTTTTCAGTGACATTATAACTTCAAATAGCCACTAGCCTGAACGGCTGTAAGTCAAAAGACTACCTGTCTATCCTTTTTAATCATCAAGACATCAGGCAAGTTCATTTGTATGTCCAGTGTAACATCTTTTCCCCTTCATTCCCTATAGCCTGTCATTTTAAAATCATAAGGAATAGTCCAAGGCAACAAGTTTAAAAATTAGACTCCAATTTTGTTGGGAGCAGATAATTGTAGTTTGCTTGATAGAGCCGTCATATTTTTTAAAGTCACGGAGAAGTTGTACATCTAAGTGCTGTGTGCTTTCTTGAGAATTCTATGTCTTATAAGCAGGCCATCATTAACCAACTTCATGGTGCTGGTGTTTAATTCAAATATAACCACTACAGAGAATCCACTTCAAGAGCAATAAAATATTCTTTTAGAGAAAGAGTTTCTTGCCTTGGTTTTTTTCAAAACGAAGTATAGAAATAGGCACAACATTGAACAAAACCTGAGTTTCTGGTATGTAATGCAAAATAACATTACTTTTTCCATTCTTTTCTTGGTTATATAAATTAAATCAATATTTTGTCACAAAACGTAAGGGAATGGGGTATAATCATTAGGAAGAACCAAAGGCATATATTAGATAAAAAATATATAAGGCCCATGGAGGGGGAGGGGGAGGGAGAGAGGAGAGAGGGAGAGAGAGAGAGAGAGAGCAGAAAAAATGTAAAATCTTAAAAATGAATAGGAGCATTAGGAAAGTATAGGAGAATATTGGCTATATAGAGAGGCTATATTTATATCTAATATGGCAATGTGGGTGCATGTTGAGTCTAGTTTTTTAAGAGTTGAGCCTGAAAACAAGAAATCATCATCTGATGAATTCTGAGCACTGCTGCACAGGACCTGGCAACGTCATATGTTATGGTAGGGTTGATATCTGAAGGCAACTAGGAGATGCAACCTTGTCTTATGTGGAGTTTGGATATTTATGTAGTAAAGAGGGAATGAGCCTAGTGTGAATGTCTCCGTAATATGAATATGCTCTTGTTTCAAGGCTGCTCCAGGTGGAGAGTCTTCCTATATCAATCCTCAAGAAGAGCTTTATATAAAAGCTATAAGTGCACCTTGGAGATGTCTGGCCATTCATATTTTAAATAAAAATGAACATTTATACATTCGTCAGGGTTTTCCATTTTTTCCCCTTTTACACTTGTTTATATTTGGAGATTGGGAAAAAAAATGGCCCCAAGCTATATAGAGTAGAGAAAACCCTGCTCTAAAGAAAAAGGAATAGAAGAAGGAAACAATGAGAAGTAGAGACGTGAGTCCCGTGTAGTACGTTAAATCCACTGTTAAATCTCAGCTTAACAATCTGAACTTCTACTTCAAACCAAGCTACACTCTCTTCAAGGGTCTTAAAAGAGTGGGTGAGTATAGAGCTCCCAGATGCTCTAATCTGCCATGGATGGCATGCCCATTCTTTAAACACAGAGAAATTGCATCTCAATATTATGAGCATCAATTTTACAGGGAAGTCTTAAATGTTTTATGTTTATTTTTAATTGGCTGGCTGCTTAATCACTTCGCCGAGAAGCCACTGATGAAAAACTTTTAATTGCTTGTTTGACTTAAGATGAGCATTGTATAATACCTAAATAACTCACTGGTGTGTAATAAGTACCATAAAGAGCATGTGCGCATTTTCAAACCTCCCTTTTTGCTTTTCCCACTCCCCATTCATTATTTTTTTTTTGCAGATGGCATTTCTTCTAATAGCAAATTCATGCAATCAAGTATTTGTGACAGCACCGCAGAAAAAACAACTGCTGAGAAACAAATAGGAAGATGAAAAAAGGAAAAATAACAGCCAGTGATGCTTGAATGTGCTCTGGGGTCTCCAAGGAAAATATCAGTTGAAAGGCAAAATGAAAATAAACTGGGGTAGGTAGTGAGGGAGTGAAGAGAACATTAATTGATCTATTTGGAACTTTTAATTAGTCATTCTGGCTCTGCTCAACATATATGCAAAAGCTAATTTGGTGCAGTGATGAAAGTGCTGGCCTAAAAACCAGGAGACTGTGAATTCTAGTTCTGCCTTAGGCGTTAAAGCTGGTTGTTTAATTCTGAGCCAGTGACACTCTCTCTCTCTCTCTCTCTCTCTCTCTCAATCTCTCTCTCTCTCTCTCTCTCTCTCTCTCTCTCTCTCTGCCCAACTCACATCACAGCATTGTTGTGAAAAAAAATAGGAGGAAGAAGGTTCACCGACTTGAGTTGCTTATAAAGTAATAAAGATGGGATAAAAATCTAATAAATTACACAAGGGCACCAGGTTACCTCTTGATGTCTTTTGGAAACTTTGGATCTCTACTTTCACTAATCCCACCAGCAGAATCAGAATGGCAAAGGATGGTGAGAGTTGTCCACAGCTTTTGGAGCACACCAAGTTACTCTTGGTTTAGAATGACTTGGATAAAAACATGGCCAACTGACCAAATACCATCTTTCCCAAAAAATAAGACCCACCCAGAAAATAAGCCTTAGCCCGATTTTTAGGGTGTGCTTAATATAAGCCCTACCCCAAAAATAAACTGAGGGGTTTGGCGTGGCCAGCATAGGCGGCGAGTGCATGGGGCCCAACAGTGTCCAGCAGCAGCTGCAGCCTGCACAGCACAGATAGTCCGAGAGTAGAAGCAGAGGCGGGGTAGAGGCAGGCAATCCGGACACACGGCATAACTACCTGGCTCGTGGGAGGCTCACATGACAGCACCAGCAGCAGGCAGAAGCAGAGGCATGGAGGGGAGGTAGACAAACCAGATGCACTGCACAACTGCGTGGCTCACAAGAAGCTCGTGCGGCAGTACTAGCAGCAGGTAGAGGCCTGGGGGGGGGGAAGGCAGGTGATCCCGATGTGCTGCCCACTCCATCCCACCATTTCTTGGCTTGTCCATGGCCGTGCAGTGTCAGGATCACCTGCCTCCCCCCCATGCCTCTGCCTCCACCTGCTGCTGGTCCTGCTGCGCAAGCCTCCCATGAGCCAGGTGGCTGCACAGCATGTCCGGATTGCCTGCCTCCCCATCTCTGCCTCCATGTTTGGGCTTACCTGTACTGCACCGAGAGGCCAGTGGGCTACAGCTGCCAGGGGGTGCGCATGTGCCAGGGGCTGGGGTCCCTGGCCGGGCTGATTACCCTGATACCGTGTTTTCCCCAAAATAAACCCTATTGCGTCTTTTGGTGAAAAAAAAAAAAATAAATAAGACCGGGTTTTATTTTGGGGGAAACACAGTACCAGTTTTAGAACACTAACTTTAAGGTGCAATGCAATGTCTCCTTGTGGTGAGATGGGTGGAAAAGAAAGAAAGAAAGAAAGAAAGAAAGAAAGAAAGAAAGAAAGAAAGAAAGAAAGAAAGAAAGAAAGAAAATGGTTCTTTGCAGCTCCCCCTTTTATAAATGCTGCACTACCATATATCATTGATCTATATTCATGTATTTATACAACTATGGAAAACACAACTATAAAATTCAAGTCAGGAACTTTAACCTGAAGTTACATAAATTGAGATGAAAGCAGGGAATGAATCAGAGGCTACCAGAGTCAGATACCAATTGAGATAGTCCAATACATAGTTTACTGCAAAGGAAATATGTGCAATGTTTTAATTGGACCGGCATTGGCTGTATTAAGACTATAAGGGGAAAGACATGGAAAAGGGGGAAAAGCAGCAGACAGCACTTATTTTTAAGCACTTTCCTCCCCCATTGTACTGTTCAAAGACATCCAAAGTAGCTTTTGTGTGATCATTCTGAAGGGGAAAAAAAGACTCTGCAATAAGACTTACAATGTGAAAGACACATCTCACACTCACACACAAAAAGGATGATGGGGGGGGGGGAGAAGAAAAGCTCAGGCATCCCATCTTAAAATGAAATGCTATTTCTCAAATGGCACTGCACTGAATTTAAGCAATTAAGAAAGGTGGGGCTTGTTTGTTCATTTCAAAGGGCTCATCAGAGATTGCTTTCTTCCATCTTAGCGTCCTCCTCTGCTTGAGTGAGAGGCGGGGGGGGGGGCAGTTCCTGTTGAGAATGAAGCTTCGTGTGGATCTCTCGGTGGCGATGCTGAAGATAGAAGAACACAAGAGGCAAACAGGTCCTTTCAAGTTGCAAGGTGCCCTCTAAAATGCTGGACCCAATAAGAGGAGAAATGGAATCTGAAGGATAGAAAAGGCCCAAGTATCACAATTGTTATTACACTTTCCCAAGAGAAAAAGATTGCGAGTAAGATCTCTTTTTGAGAGTCCTCAAGAAATGGCGTACAGATGCCTCCTACTTCAACAGCTACATTTCCTTGTTGTTTATGAGGGAGATAGATGGTTCTTAGGGATCTCTCTGGATAACTCATCAAACCAGTAGAAAATATTCAGGAAGGGGGGGGGGGAGGAAAAAGTAGGTTCCTTCTTTACTAATTGCTTACTAATAGCCCAAACTACCTGCATTAAGGAAGGTTATGGACATGTATATCACATGCAACAACAGTTCTAAGTAAAAGAGGAAGTAGCAACCTTGGTTTGGGGATCAACAGGAGAGAGCTAACTCCAAACTTCAGTGGCTGTTGGAAAGGATGTTTCCCTGGCATCCCATACCTCTGTGAAGCATGTAACCTTTCCCTTGGCCAGACCAGCATTTTGGAGACTGGATGATACAGAAACAGTGAAAATAGTGATGGAAATGCCTTCTTTCCTAGAGGGAGAATGGACAGAGAGAAATGGTAATAATAATAATAATAATAATAATAATAATAATAATAATAATAATAATAATAATTAGTAGTAGTAGTAATAGTAGTAGTAGTAATAATAATAATAATAATAATAATAATAATAATAAAGTTGGAAGGGACCTTGGAGGTCATCTAGTCCAACCCCCTGCTCAGGCAGGAAACCCTATACCAGGGGTGTCAAACTCAATTTCATTGAGGCTGCATCAGCATTGCGGTTGCCCTTGGGGGGGCGGGTGTGTGTGGCCAAGATGGGTGCAGCCTGAGTGGGCATGGATGGAGTGGGTGTGGCCTACTGAGTGGGCATGGCCAACTCTACATCATTCACGTCAAGGGTGCCTGTGGTGGCCTGGGTAGGAGTGGGACAGATTGAGGGTCTCTGGAAGAAGGGAGTGGGACCGGGGCAAGCACCAAGGCATGGTTCATTTCTTCATTCCTCACAAAGGGTGACACCTCCCCAGCATGCACCCAGGGGGCAAGGCTGATGCGGCAGGGGCTGGTTCCTCGCTGTTTCTAGACGGCATTGTGGAGCTAAGACTGAATGCGTTTCACCATAGATGGCCACCATAAAATTGTACATTGGCTCCCAGCCGGCCTGGGCCAGGGCCAAGGTAGCGGTGCTGTTCCCTCACTGTTTCCAGGATGGCTTTGTGGGCCAAATGAAACCACTTCGCATGCTGCATCTGGCCCCCGGGCCTTGTGTTTGACATGTCTGCCCTATACCATTTCGGACAAATGGCTGTCCAGTTTCTTCTTAAAAACTTCCAGTGTTGGAGCATTCACCACTTCTGGAGGCAGGTTGTTCCACTGTACTTAGGCTACATGCAAATAGAAATAAAAAGCTTGATGAGATATGTTAAACCTTTGACCTTCAAAGACACTTGGCCAATCATACAAATGAATTTGAAATTAAAGCAGCGGCAGCAAAATAAAATAAAAAATAAAAAAATGAGGTCCTGAAAGCCTGGGTGGTTCTGTCTGTCCTCTGAAACAAGAGCTTCGTCTACGATTTTCAGTGGATGTTTTAAAAGGCAAGCAGATCTATGAAGAAAAACGGGACAAGCATTTGATCCCTTTAAACTTCTCTTGCCTTAGAAAATCAGCTAGATTTTCGTATTGGTGACCCCATGTGAGAGAAACCTGCTCCCTGAAGATATTCTGGTGCTCTCAGAATTCCTGTGGAGAGCATACAGAGATTGGCCTTAAAGAACAGTGAACAGAAGACCAGTTAGCAAACAATCTGACAAATGCAGCTTGAGCTCATTCCGAGAAACCCTCTTGAGAAAATGCCTCAGACAGGCCCATTCCTACTTCATATGAAATAAAGTGAGGAAGCACATTCAGACTCTGTTACTATAGCTGTTCTAATAAAAAAAAAAATTGATCTCTATGGGGTTAGTTCCTTAGTCTGTTCTACCCTATAGGACTGACGCCTCTAATGATGTCGAAAAAAATGCCATTTACTTGCAATGGCCCGTGGGCATGACCTCGGGCGACAGGAAGAGAAGCTGTAGCCTGGACAATCATCATGCAAACCAAGAAAGAAGCATGGCGTTTGCATTAGCAGTTGTCCTAATGGCGCCATCAAACAACATTTCAAGATTGAAAAGAGACACAAAATCTGCCGTAAACCCACCTTCAGGAGCTGCCCTCTGTATTTTGATTACATCAGGCCCCTTGCCCTATTCTTATAACAGGGTTTGGATAACTCATCATAAAAAAAGGAGGGGGGAGAAAATCCTTTTTCTTTCCCTGCTCCCTTTCTCCTACCCACCGAATCAATCTGTTATTGATTTCTTCTTGCATAACAAAAGCAGATGCTTTCTGCAGATCAGCTCTTCTCAAGCTGATTGTTATACTTTCTCACTGACAGGCTCTGAGCAGGACCTTGGCACTGTGAACTGCTGCCAGCCCCTTTCCCCAGCACTGAAGCTGAACTACATCACATGAACGGGAGAAACAAAAGTAACCTCCCTTTTTCATTAAATGGATTCTAATAACTGTGCCTACAGCAGTGTTTCCCAAACTTAACAATTTTAAGGCATGTGGACTTCAACTCCCAGAATTCCACAGCCAGCAATGCTGGCTGTGGAATTCTGGGAGTTGAAGTCCACATGCCTTAAAATTGTCAAGTTTGGGAAACACTGGACAGGATGGATTTCTTTTTTTTTTCTTTTTTAAAAAAAGATGATTATTGGAGGCACACAATGATACAGGGATCATTGGTAGTGTTAAAACAAAAAATCTGGGAGCCTCAGGCCTCAGCTGATTCTCCACTGTAAATCTATTCCTTTATTTGCTGATTAAAATTGGTTTGCATTGTTGTATCTCAGGGTTCCTACTCCACATTTCGGCTCATTGGCCCCTTCATGCAATTTCAGATTGCTTATTGATCCTAAAATTTTATTATATGAAAATAATGCAATACATACTGCTTTAACAGTACTACAAATAGCAACCACAACAACAGTAAAAGGAAGTTCCATTGATTCTTGGAATTCTACATTGACCACTTAGGAGAACCCTATCCTAAACAGTTCTTTTGCATCAGGACATTCATGCCACAAGAACAGGAAATAACTCCAAATACAAAAGCCCAATAAGGTATAAAAACCCACTATTCCCAGCTACATGTGGTCAGCTTTCCCAGAGCCACATTTCTATCTGGCTCTGCTCTTTAATAAACTACAACCTTCTTTCTAAAGCAGTCTCCATTTTGTTTATTCCTGGCTTGGACTGGATCCTGATGAAGATTTTTCTTTCAACACTGGGAATTGAAGTCCCCAGGTCATAAAGGGGCCATAGTTCCCCACACCTGGTTTAGGCTAAGGTCTCCATGTTATGCTGAGTGGATGAGCAGTTTTTCTTCCTTAAAGAAAAACTTATGAGAATTGTATGGTAAAGTATATATGGACTGTTCCCAAATAAACTTGTTTCTTTATGCGCTTCCAGCTGGCATTGATCTTGGAAAATGAAGAGGGGTGAATTAGAACAGCACCTCAGAATACCCCAATTTTTTTGGTGCCCACGCTTAACTTGCAGAATCTAAAGGTATCCTTTTGTTGGGAGAGGTAGTAAAGGCATGGAGTGAACATGAAAGCTTGGCTAAGTTGGCTTTACTTTGACTAGTCCAGGCATGCAGCCCTCTATCTGTTTTGCACCACAGATCTCCAATTGCCTGCCATGGACGATAACAGGAATTGTAGTCTGAATCACTTAGTGGTCACCAAGGTTGCCTGTGCTGATGGCCACCGGCAGCAACTCTTCCCCACCCCTTTGGTCTAGTCAGCTGATAACAGTGGACTGAAACTAGGGCATTTCCAACCTGGGATGAGAGCCAATAGCATCATAGCCTATTCCAGAATCAGTTCTAAAACTGATTCTGGCCCCACACCATCATGCGTGTTTGTGATGCGCCTGAAATGGTACATTAGAAATCATTCTATTTGCAGTGGACTTCCCCCCACTGCCCCATCAGTGAAATTTCTTGCCTTATCCAGCCTCAAAGCTCTGCAACTTCAAATAACAGGATTTCTCTCTCTCCCCCTCCCACCCTTTTCCTTGCTTCTGTCATTTTGTGATGCAACATGAGCAAGAGGCAGGAACTGTATTCATTCCCATACAGAAAAGCCTATAACAGTCTTCCTAATGGCATCTGCTTGAAATGTGGCAAGGCAAACACATTAACTCTCCATGTGGCTTGCAGATCATTTTAGAAAAGCAGCAGCGAATTAAGTGCTTCTTTATCTCCTTTGGCAGGTACTTCTCTTTCCTACCAAAGCTTTGCCGTTAATTTAATCAGCACTCATTTATGGAGTAATGAATTGCCCAGATTTTTCCCTCTTCTTGCTGTAGATAACAATGGAAAGTACAACTGGTCGTATCTGCTCACTTTTGTTTAGGCAATAAAAAATAAAATTACCTTCATATCATAACTCTCTTCCAGTGATTTCATGGATGCAATGATGTCATTTTCTTGGTAACAATATTGATGTGCTTCACCATTTTCTGCTTCCTGAATGCTCTTTTTCCTATTACAGGTTTATATTAGAGACTTCTAATGATAAATTGCCTTGTCTTGCATTATTACTATGCTATGCTGTGCTGTGCTATGCAGTGGTGGGATTCAAATTTATGAACAACTGGTTCTCTGTGGATGCTGCTTCTGGAAGTCCATTCTGGGCCTGGGCAACAAAAAATTAGCTACCGGTTCTGCCAAACTGGTGCGAACTGGCTGAATTCCACCACTGATGCTATGCTATGCTATTACTATTACTATTACTATTGCAATAGCACTTAGACTTATATACCTCTTCACAGTGCTTCACAGCCCTCTCTAAGCAGTTTTAACAGAGTCAGCATATTGCCCCCAACAATCTGGCTCTTCATTTTACCGACTTTGGAAGGATGGAAGGCTGAGTCAACCTTGAGCCAGTCATTATATTATTATAATGTTCTCCCCTGGTATTTCCTAGTTGACTTCCATTTAAATAATACCCAGGGCCAATTTGTTTGGTTTTCTGAGATCAGCCAAGTCAGCTAGTGCTGTCACCTAATTCAGACAATAATGGACCAAGAACAAGAACAAATTCGAGCGAAATGAATTCTGTGATTTGCCATAGACAGGGTTTTCCACAGGGTATGATCAAAAAATTAATATGGTGTTAGTATGATCAAAACTGTGCCTATTTTTTAATGAGCATTGGAGATCCAGGCACCACATAAATAGAGGCATCACATAAAAAACAGGTGTTGCAACCACTTTTTGACTCTGTAATCACAGCCCGCAGCGAACCTGGCTGTGCAGAGTATTGACTGCATGGAAACTGACGATATTATTAATTTATCTTCTCTCTTATTTTAAGTTATTTAATAGCACAAGTAAGGAAGAAAGAAAAGAGATACAAAAAGGTTCTTTAGGGATTTGAGGCTTCATGGTTACAAAGCACGATCATTTGGGATAATAGTAAATTAATACTGAGATCAAAAGCTATGACAGATGTAGGGTACAAATACCGAACATCTAAAAAAGCTGAAAGTCCATTTTATGCCTAGTTGTGTTAATGTCATATGTTTGGATTGTGCAGTTAAGCAGATAGTTGGATAATTAAAAAAACACAAATGGAATAATAAATTTCCTAAATTATTATTTGCTTCCAAATACAGTACCTTATTTCTTTTTTAACCTAATGGATTACTAATCCTGGAAATTCAATCTAGTTGCACTAAACAATAAATTATAACACTTGGTTGAATTCTAGTGATAATCAACAGGAGAGGGATTGTAGCTGAGCTGGTGATTTGCTAGGGCAGAGGTCCCCAACCTTTTGGGCACCAGGGACCGGTTCTGTGGAGAGAAGTTTTTCCATGGACCAGAGGAGGCGTGGTTTTGTGTGCTGCCTGCATCTTGCGGATGGAGCTTTGCTTATTTGTGCGGCCCAGTTGCTGGCATGCTGCGGCCCAGTACCGGTCCACGGACTGGGGGTTGGGGACCCCTGTGCTAGGGTTTTTGTGTTGAGGGAGCTTTTCAAGTGTTTCAGATCAGGGATATGCAGGTACAAACCTAGACCTGAATCTGTGTCATTGGAGTTATATGCCTGATAAGAGTTACTAGTAGAAACTCTTAAGCCTTGGCAAGAAAGCAACTGTCTATAACTTTTAAATTTAGGAAAGAAGCTCAACTGGTGTATATATATATATATATATATATATATATATATATATATATATATATATATATATATATATATATATTGCAAGGGTTCTTTATCAGCTTGTCAGAAATTCCTCCAAAACCCCTAACACTTGTCCCAGCCCTGCTGATATTCGACATGGGCTGAAATTAGCATTTACAAAAGGTGACAGCATATGAAGAGCATCTGCCTCCATTCTACTTCAATGAAGCCAGGAATGTGTTTCTACTTGGCTAAAAAAATAAAAATAAAAAAAAAAAATCTCCACAGGAGTTTATTGTCCCCAAAGCCATCTGTCTCTTTGAAGTCTTAAAAAAATAATCAATCACTCTTCCTTGGACCAAATCCAGAATAAATGCTTCCAGGTTTTATAACTTTTGACACTTCCTCACCATCCCCACCCCCATTCAATATGCACAGGTCAACTCACTATTGGTGACTCTTTTGTTTGACTTGGCTTTTTGATAGTCTTGTTTGCAAGGCTTACAATGTAGAAGTTAAATGGGCCTGCAGGTGTCCTAACTATAAACAGAACCAAGAAAATAAACTGTGAAGAAAAAGAGGGGGAAAGACTGAAGCACAGTTGAAAGTCTAATGTTAAAAATTCTTCTCTGTGAGTCATAATGACAAAGGAGTTGCCGTTGGTATTTTACATTACTTACACAATTCCTGAAAATATATGCTGGGTCATTTTCACCTTCTTGTAGCTTAAGCAAAAGAATGAAAGCTTGGTAAATGCTGAAATACATTTTTTTTAAAAAAAGACTGGAATGAAACTGCACTTTTTGCAGCCAAGACAGACTCAAGGAAATAGGGGGGTGGAGCAGACTTGGTACAATCAAGTCATTCCTGAGCTGTTTCAGTGCTGACTTCTTCTGCTTTGTTTTCATTCTCTAGTAGCTTAGGGTAGAGACAAATGTTTTCCTTGTCAGTGAAAAATCACCATTAAAAGCTTTTTATACTCCTATTTCAAATCTTTTCCCTACTGTGGCGGTGGTAGCCATGTCTTGCTTTTCTGCAGGAATCAGCAAACTTTTTCAGAAAAGGGCCAGGTGGTAAAAATTTTAGATTTTGTAAACCAAGAGGTAAAATCGAGGATATTATGTAGGTTATTTATATCAGAGGTCCCCAACCTTTTGGGCCCCAGGGACCGGTTACACGGTAAGAGGTTTTTCCGCGGACCGGAGGGAGCATGGTTTTGTGTGCTGCCTGCATCCCGCGGATGGGGCTTTGTTTGTTTGTGTGGCCCAGTTGCTGGCATGCTGTGGTGTGGTACTGGTCCACGGACCTGAGGTTGGGGACCCCTGATTTATATAACAAGACAAAAAACAAAAAATAGTTTTGATGTGGCCAAAATTGCAAAGCAGCAGTGGTCCAGGTGAGCTTGGAGGTTCTGCCAGCCTCGCTCTCCCTCTCTGTCCCTGGATGCAGCCAGCAGTTCTGCAGGCCAATGAGCATGACAGCCATTAGATCAGCAAAGAGGTATAATGGTATATGAGAATGACCTTGGAAAAAAAAGGAAGACCAACAGATTATGCAGTGATCAGATAAGAGGCAATAAGTCCATAGAAGGAACATGCATCTAGCAAAGGTCTCAGAAGGGACATCCCTAGTTTCTTGGACTGGAAAGACAAGGAGGGAAAGATTTATCTTCAGACCTATAAGATTCTGTTACTATAACCTTAATAAAATTAGAGCTAGTACTTTTGGGTGTGCTTCTGGACCAGACTACTTCACAAAACTGACAGGGGCCACCTGTCGGCAACCACAACAGAAGATTTCTGCCTACCCCTTGGCCCTGCCCACTACCCAGGAGCTCAACTGAGCCTCAAACCTGGCAATATATTGCTCGTTCAACTAACCATCCTTATCTTATATGCCATACAAAAAGAAATGGTGAGCTGGATTTGACCCATGCCATAGATTGTTGATTGTTGCTTTATTTCTTCAGTGTTTCTAACCACTCAGAGAGCATGTGCCAGTTTGGTAACTTCAATATTGACTAGATGCGTCTACTCGCTGTCTCTAAAAATGAATGAAATCTATTTTAGACTGAGATGAATGTAGGTAACCTGGCAACCCTAGCTGTTTGTGGTTCACACATGATCTATAAGAGTATATGGAAGTGACTTTGGGAGAAAGAGCCACAGAATAGACAACCGTTGTGTAAAAAAATACCTCAGTTGGCCTAATGCAGGGGTAGGCAACCTTGGCTCTTTTATGACTCGTGGACTTCAACTCCCAGAATTCCCTAGCCAGCATGGCTGGCTCAGGAATTCTGGGAGTTGAAGTCCACGAGTCATAAAATAGCCAAGGTTGCCTACCCCTGGTCTAGTGGTTAAAGCACCAGGCTAGAAAGTGGGAAACCATGAGTTCAAGTCCCACCTTAGCTCTGAAAGCCAGATGGGTGATTTTAGGTCACTGTCTCTTAGCTCAACCTACCTCACAGGGTTGTTGTGGGGAAAATAAGAGAAGGAAGGTGTGCTGAAATATGATCAGCACTTAAGTTATTTGTACAAATGATAAAGATAGGATGCATCCACAGAAGGGGGAGGCATGAGAAGCGATTCAGAAGAGCCCCTCACTAGTTTTTTCAAAAAGTAAATAGAGAGGAGGAGAGAAGTAGTTTTAGACTTGCAAGATGCTGTCAATCTTAGAGTTAATACTCGTAATTGTGCTTCTTGTGTGGACTACCTCAAAGGGTTACTATGTTCAGAGATCACAACATATCGCAATGACATGCTCAATATTCAGAATGGGACTACTTGCTTTGATTTTTATGCAGAATGCCAGGCAATAATGCCTCCCATTCACTATAACCACAGCAGATATGCTCAAACCATCTTAAATTAATTCTGATATTTGGCCAAAATACTGTAAGGAGAATGTAATAGCAACAACAACAACAACAACAACTTTATTGTCACTTTCAATGTACACCAATCGGCATACATCAAAATGAAATTTCATTGCATACATCTCTCAAAGGGTCACCACCTCCAATATACACTCCTTGTTCATGGCCAGCTCAAGTTACAGATCTTCCATTTTAGTCTCTAGGGAGCGAACAATGGCAAACAGGACAACCTCGCTTCCTTTCCTTTTTCTCTTCTTGTCTCTTCCACCTTTTCCTTAGAGGGGCCTGGTTTCTTTTCGCCCCTGGAGAACGCTGCCACCACCACCAACTCCTCCAAAAGCCTCTCTCCCATCCTCTGGGCCTGCCGACAGCCTCATCCAGTTCCTTCGCTCCCTAAGCCCCGGGACCTCTCCTCCTCTTCCTCCTTTGGAAACAGCCCTTATTTGCAATAGAATCCGTCGCTGGGCCAGCAGTCAGCTCTTGCTGCTGGCAGAACAATTTCAAACAGCACCAACGACTTTTAACGATCTTAAAGTGGGAAAGAAATAGAATAACATAGAATAAAGAAGAATAAAGTAAAATAATAATAATAATAATGAAAAATCACTAAAAACAAAAATCTTGTGTCTGCATAATCTCTGAAAGAAAGCTGTGTTAGCCAAAAGCTGTATTAACAGTACGTGAATGACCTAATGCATATTTAGAAACATTGTATAAAAGTAAAAACTGCCTTCATTGTATTTCCATGAGAAATGGACCTAACGTGTGAGAAACTATCTGAATGTTACACAAAGTAGATTCCATATACAATGTAAGATTCCATCTATGCTTCCTTTGTTCCTGAGAAAAAGAAACCTATAAAGCTTTAGTTTAGACCCTCCCCCTTGTTCAGAAATTTGTTGATTGTTAAATCACTTCTGAACCTTTTGCGCAAAAAATAAAAATCTCTCTTTCACCCTCGGAATTTCATAAAAGTCCTTTATTTTTTTAAGGCTTTATTTTTCCACAAGATTTATGGCGACTTCTCCGCCGGGACATTTTTAAGGGCTTTTAAGAAAAAGGATTTAACCTTCCAAGACGGATTGCCCTGGTGGGGCCCCCTCTCCTAAACGACGACAGCTCCAAAGCCGGCTCCGTAGCTCTTGACTACGAGGAGAACTCGACGGGAGGAAAGGGAATTAACCCATCAGCGAAGCATTCCTGTCTAAGGATCCGTGAGGGTGACAGACAGGTCTTAAATCAACAAAGGAGTCTGGAAAACACCTGCAGGCAAGTATTGTAAAACAGGGAAAAAACCTGATCCCTTTTGGATTGGAAGAAGGGATTGATCATCCCTTAGAAGGCAAAGGTGTCATCCTTAAGCCTTCAATAGGCAGGATTGTGTGGGAGGTTAAACCATTGTAGCTCATGCTTGAGCGATCAATGGTAGTGTATTAGAGAGATGGGTGGGAAAAAGTCAAAGGAGAGCGTTGACCAGACGCCACTCCAGTGCATGTTAAAGAATTTCAAAAAGGGTTTTTCTAGGGATTATGGAGATCCAAAACCAAATCCAGCCATGTTAAAAAGATTCTGTGAATCTGAGTGGACTGCCCTAGGCGTAGGGTGGCCAAAAATGGGATCGGCGAATCCCGAACCCGTTGTACGGGTTCATCAAATTGTGACTGGAAATGGTTATTGGGACCAGTACCCCTATATTGACCAATGGAAAATCAACATTGCACAGAGACCCAGATGGTTAGCAAAATGTCAGATAGAGTGTGCAAAGATATATTTGGCAAGCCAAAAAGCCAAGCCTCAAACAAAAGCTAAGATTTTCAGCCAGGAAGATAGGGAGGAAATTGCCAGACCACCCCCCTATGTTCCTAGAAGAGAAGAAGGGAGAATAAATCAGCAAATTCCACCCCCTCTGCCTGAAAGAGAAGCCCAATTTCAGCCAGAAGCCGGTGAGGAAGGAAAATTAGCAACAGCTGGATCCCTTCAAGAAACAGATAAAAGCTTGAATAATTTTGAAGAAAACAAGACGTCAGTTTCTAGCCGAACCAGAAGCAAGTTAGAAATAAAAACAGAAGAAAATATAGCTCCTCTAAGAGAGGTGTTGGTTCCTGGACCAGATAACACTAATATTTCAATGCTACAATATGTTCCTTTTACAACCACAGACCTTTTGAATTGGAAATTACATTTTGGATCATTTTCAGAAAAACCCCAAGAGATAATTGATTTATTTGCAAATATCATTCAAACTCATAATCCTAATTGGGATGATATCCAACAGCTCATCGCTACTTTACTAGATGTTGAAGGCAGAGAAAAATATAAATTAGGAAAAATCAAAGTTTTAGCCAGAAGGCATCCAGAAGGAGGAGTTAATTATGAGACACACAGAAATACAGACACTGTAGAAATGAGACCAGACTGGAATTCCAATAATGTCCAACATCAGACTTTGTTAAAAGCTTATCAGATGTTATGTTTAGGAGCTCTAAGGGAAGCAGCCATCCGCCCAGTTAATTATTCTGCCATAACCAATGCTTGGCAGGAGAAAAATGAATCCCCAACTGCTTTCCTTAGCAGATTAATAGAAGCTTACAAAGTAAATACAGGTCTTGATATGGAGACGGCTGAAAACCGCCCACTCCTAATTGAAAGATTTATTACCCAGAGTGCCCCAGATATACGAAGGAAACTACATCGGACAGAAGGGGCCTTAGGGAAAAATATAGCAGAGATTACAGAAATCGCAAGGAAAGTGTTTCGTAACCGTGACAGGGAGGAGGAACGCAAATCAGATCAAAAAGAAAAAAAGAAAGTTGAAATGTTAGCCGTGGCATTGGGAGGAACATGCCTAGGACCCAATCAGTGTGCCATCTGTAAACAAGAAGGACACTGGCAAAGGGAGTGCCCCCAGAGGAATGGCCAACCCAGGGGACAATCTCGCCAGTATGGAAGAGGAAGAGGAAGAGGATTTAGAGGGACTTTCCAGAGAGGCTTCAGAAAGAGCTTCAAAGGAAGAGGGCATCCAGTTTATCCCAATCAGACAGAGGAAAGAGAAGAAAACATGATTGGCTTAGCTGACATGGAATGGGAAGACTGAAGAGGACAGGGTTCTATCACCCCACCCCCAGAGCCCATTGTTAAAATACAGATGGGAGGACAGGTTGTCCCGATGCTAGTTGACACGGGAGCCACCAGATCTGTCCTAAATAAATCTATTGGCAAGCAATCAAAGCAGACTATTCAAATTCAGGGAGTATCTGGAGAAACTCAAATCAGACCGCTTCTGGAACCCCTAACATGCCAAATGGGACAAGGAGTCATTAAACATCAGTTTCTTTACGCTCCAGAATGTCCCATCCCATTATTAGGCAGAGATTTACTCACAAAACTTAAAGCAACCATTTCTTTTGACCACGGAAAACAATTAATGCAAGTGCGCCACCCAGTGGAAGAAATATGGCGTTTAATGATCGTAACAGAAACAGGAAAGGAAATGGGAAATTCTAATTGGCAACAATTTAATGTCCCACTCCTGTGGGCAGAGGATAATTCCCCTGGATTTGCAAAATTTGCCACACCCGTTATGGTAAAGCTAAAGCCACAGGCATATCCTGTTAGGGTGCCTCAACGATATTGTATTCCAGAGGCTGCCACTGCCATTCAAGAATTAATCCAAAAATACTTGGTAGCAAAAATCATTAGAACAATTCAGTCTCCCTGGAATACTGCAATTCTACCTGTTCGTAAGCCTGACGGACAGTGGAGACCAGCACAGGATTTACGCCCCGTCAATAACTTGACCCTAACCCTACACGCAACTGTTCCTAATCCATATATTCTTTTGAGCACAATACCTGCATCTGCTAAATGGTTTTCAGTTGTAGACTTAAAAGATGCATTTTTCACAATCCCCTTAGCTGAGAGTTGTCAGCCAATCTTTGCATTTGAATGGGCTAATCCAAAAACACAGGTTAAAACTCAATACACCTGGACCAGGCTACCACAAGGATTTAAAAATTCGCCAACTTGCTTTAGTCAAGCCCTAGCCCAAGATCTTGCTTATCTGAAGTTATTCAGACAAGAGGATTGTTGCCTTCAATATGTCGATGATGTCTTAGTAACTGGCCAAAGCAGGGAGGATTGCTTTGAAAACACGTCCAGACTGCTCCAATTGTTACAAGACTGTGGTTATAGAGCTTCCAAAAAGAAAGCACAATTAGTTCAAGAGACTGTAATGTATTTAGACTATGAACTTTCACAAGGACAAAGAACTTTGGGCCCCCAGAGAAAGCAAGCTGTGTTACAGATTCCCATCCCACAAACAAAACAGGAAGTTAGAGCCTTTTTGGGAATTACAGACTTCTGTAGAATTTGGATTCCTAACTTCGCTCTCACAGCTAAACCATTGTACCAAGTTTTAAGGGGACCAGAAAAAGAACCTCTTTTGTGGCAAGAGGAACAAACCCAAGCAATGAGACAATTGCAACAGGCTCTCACCACAGCCCCCACCCTAGGACTACCTGATATATCTAAGCCTTTTTCACTTTATGTGGATGTAAGACAAAATGTAGCTTTAGGGATCCTTACCCCAAAACAGGGAAGTTGGAACCCCCCTGTCGCTTATCTGTCATAACACCTGGACATTTCTTCACAAGTCTGGCCCCAATGTTTAAAAATTCTAGCAGCAGTTATGCTATTACTGCAGGAGGCAAACAAGTTAACCTTTTCAGCTCCAGTGACTGTTTATACTAGTCATGCCTTGCAGACAATCATTGACAATAAAGGACATTTATGGATAAGTAATCAACGAATGCATAAAATACAGGCTCTTTTATTAGAAAATCCACAAGTTACACTGCAACAATGCTCAACTTTAAATCCAGCAACTCTAATGCCAATTCCTGATTCAACCAAACCTGTTCATAACTGCATGCAAACAATAGAACTACAATATTCTTGCAGACCTGACCTTACAGACCAACCCTTGCATAATCCAGACTATCAATGGTTTACTGATGGTTCTAGCTTTATGGATAAAGGATGTAGATACTCTGGTTACGCAATAGTTTCTCAAACTTCTACTGTTAAGTCAGCACAGTTGCCTAGTCAAGCCAGTTCACAGTTTGCAGAATTATATGCCTTGACCCGTGCATTAGAAGTAGCAGCAGGAAGGACTTTAAATGTATATACAGATAGTAAATATGCATTTTTGACAATACACGCACATGCGGCTATCTACAAAGAGAGAGGATATTTGGATTCCACAGGCAAAGTTATCCAATATGCAACTTTGATTAAAAGACTTATCAAGGCAGCACAATTGCCATCCAAAGTTGCAATCATCCATTGTCCTGGACATCAAAAAGACTCAAGCCTTATTACCCAGGGCAATAGGAAGGCAGACAAAGAAGCAAAAAGAGCTGCATTAGAAGGTCCCCCTCTCCAATCAGATGTCACAAGGTTCATGTAGCTAGACACTTACTTAGAACAACTTGATCCTACATATACGAGGGAGGAAACTCAAAAATTACAACAAGATGTACAAGCCAAACTAGTTAAAGGCTGGTACACTTTACCTGATGGACACATTGCTGTTCCTTTGGCACTTGCTCGCCCACTTATTTTTCAGGCACACAAGCAACATCATTTGGGAAAAACTGCATTATTACAGCAACTTGAACGATTTTTTTATATTCCATTTGCTTCTTCGCTAACAGCAGATGTTTGTTCTCAATGTAACATTTGTGCCCAAACCAATGCATGCCAAGGACCAGTAATACCACCTGGCAGACAACCAATCGCTTATTTTCCTATGGACTATGTCGTTGTTGATTTTACTGACATGCCTAGAAGTAAGAAATATGTAGCATTGTTAGTAATAATTGATACCTATTCAGGATGGATTGAAGCATTTCCAACTGTAAATAAGAAAGCTATACAGGTTGCCAGAATATTTCTTAAAGAAATTATTCCCAGATTTGGTTGCCCTTCTAGGATTTCATCAGATAATGGCCTTGAATTTGTACACCAAATCAATCAGACTTTAGCCCAAGCATTAGGAATTAAGTGGAGATTTCATTGTGCTTTCCGCCCTCAATCGGCTGCTAGAGTGGAAAGATCCCATAGAACAATTAAAACACTTATTACCAAATTTTGTTTGGAAACTCATCTACACTGGCCAGATGTTTTGCCTATGGTTTTGTATGCAATCAGACTGCCCCCCCGCATTAAATTACAACTTAGTCCTTATGAGTTCATGTTTGGCCGTCCTCCTTGCCTGTTTAAACCTGACAGTCAAGGCTGGCCTGACTTGGCACATAAGGGGGGAGTAGATCAACAGAAATTGTTACATCAATTACAGCTTCATAATTTGGCCGTTTCAAAATTGCGCCATTATATGATGGAACAACAACCCCCTCCAGTGGTTACAGCAACACATGGGTTCAAACCAGGAGACAGAGTGTGGGTAAAGCACTGGAAATCAGATCCCTTGAGCCCAAGATGGAAAGGACCATATACTGTTGTCATGTGTTCTCCTTTGGCAGTGAAAACCTTGGAAGGAAAGTCTTGGATCCATTGGAGTAGAGTGAAAGCAGCAGCACCTGCAGATCTGGTGACCTACAAGGTGGACAAGACTGACAAGCCTTTGGTGTTGAAATTTACAAGAAATACAGCAACGGGTTCCCAAGACACGGTGTGATCAACAACCCTGCTGAGACACCCCAGGAAGCTGTCTCTCTACACACGGTGGAAGATATGAGGATTCTACAGCTCGTAATATTTGTTAATTATTTAATATGCACACACATTCCTACACAAATCAGTACAATGGCTACACGAGAGGTCATAATGCAAAAACCCTCTAATAAAGAATTATTGAGTAGCACACACCAAGAAAGAGCAGAAACACAGGGAAACCAAGATTGTCAAAACTGTATCAAAATTACAAAACAAGGAAACCAGATAACCAAGACTTTGATTTACCATACAGTTAAACCAGAAGGGTGCCAAGATAGTTCTCCTGACTCTTGTACATACAATAGAACTACATATAGAGTTTGTAGAAAAGGTGTCCAATATCAGTGTTATAACCCGAAGTTTGATCCTGATCGTTGGGCCTTACAAATCAAAACACATAGAACAAGAACTAGCTATAAGGGCCAGGCACTCTTAGGGATCTCCCAATGGAAATCCAATCCACACTCCAGTTTTAGCGTCACCTTTGATGTTTGCAAAGCAGCTAATTATTGGACCCCAACATATGGTTGTGGAGGGATCGGTAATATTCACAACTTTATCCCAAAACATAAGTACTTGTGCCCACCAGATGGATGTGCGGTCAAATGTAAGTGGTGGTCATGTATTAAGTGGCATACCCAAGACCCAAAAGAGATAGACCGCATCTTGTTTGAAAAGAATGAAACAAAAGCAAATTCCTGTGGAACGGATAACTGTAATTTGGTAACTCTCACAGTCAAGAATGGCAGTTGGTTCCTGGAACAAAATAGGTGGGAAAGTAAGAAATGGATGTTTGGGATAGGAATAGATACAAATGGCTATGACCCAATGTCAGAAATAGAAGTCAAAATTATAAGTGCAAGCAAAAGACCAGAACAAAAATCATTATTTTGGTCATATTATGAGGAAATGGAGAACCTACATATTCCTGAAGTACCTAGACATGTAACCAATACCTTTGTTAAGTTAGCAGAAGACATTGCCCATACTTTAGGCGTGTCTAACTGTTTTGTGTGTGGTGGAACAAACATGGGAGAAAGGTGGCCATGGGAAGCACAAGAGTTAAATTATACCAAGGTACTAGAAATGTCTAAAAATAATAATTTAACCTATACAGGTGGGAAAGATGGTGATTGGGGTCTCACTTCCAACTTGGTAGGACATGTATGTTACTCAAGAAACAAAACAGAATCTTGTGTAGCAGTAGGTGACCTCCTATGCACAGGGACATGGGAAAATGGTAAATGGTGGTCTGGAACCAATGAGACCACTGCTATGGATCGTTATGCCCTTACTAACATTCCTGGGATGCCCTATCTAAAAACCCCACAAATACCAGTCTCCATTGGTTAGCCCCAGATGGAATGTACTGGATTTGCGGAAAAATGGCATATGGGCAACTACCTAAGAACTGGTGTGGATCTTGTGTAATTCGACCAGGATTTTTCCTGTTACCACTAAAAACTAAGCAAATTCTTGGAGTCCCTGTATATGATGAAATTGGCAATATAAGACAAAAAAGGGAACCAAGTGCATACACCCAATGTGCAGGAATCACTTGGCAAAAGGATGAATGGCCACCTTGTCGCATCATTCTAGTCTATGGCCCGGCTACTTGGGCTGAGGATGGAACGTATGGATACCGTACCCCTATTTATATGATCAACAGGATCATGAGGTTACAAGCGGTGGTAGAGTTAATCACCAATGAGACTGTAAAGGGACTAACTGAATTGGCTAAAGAAAATGTGAAATCCAGAACATATATCATGCAAAATAGGTTAGCTCTGGACTATCTTTTAGCCAAAGAAGGAGGGGTATGTGGAAAATTCAACCTAACAAACTGTTGCATCGAAGTAGACGAAAGTGGAAAAGTATTGAAAGGCATAACAGACCAAATGATCAAGTTAGCACATGTTCCGGTGCAAACCTGGAACGGATTTAACTTGGAAGATGTATTTTCAGGATGGTGGCCAAAGTTACCCAGCCTACAAACCATCATAGTTATAGCAGTCTTGTTAATTCTAGGATGTATTTTAATTCCTTGCTTGCTCCCCTGTCTTATAGCCATGATTCGGAGGATCTCAGAAAGTACAGCCCAATTAACAGCAAAACATGAAACAATGTTAGCCTTATGGGAATATAAAATGCTATCTTCAGGAGATCTGGAATCAGAGATAGAATAATGGAAGTTTAAGCTGGAAAACTTCCAAAAGGGGGGAGTAAAGTGGGAAAGAAATAGAATAACATAGAATAAAGAAGAATAAAGTAAAATAATAATAATAATGAAAAATCACTAAAAGCAAAAATCATGTGTCTGCATAATCTCTAAAAGAAAGCTGTGTTAGCCAAAAGCTGTATTAACAGTACATGAATGACCTAATGCATATTTAGAAACATTGGATAAAAGTAAAAACTGCCTTCATTGTATTCCCATGAGAAATGGACCTAAGGTGTGAGAAACTATCTGAATGTTACACAAAGTAGATTCCATATACAATGTAAGATTCCATCTATGCTTCCTTTGTTCCTGAGAAAAAGAAACCTATAAAGCTTTAGTTTAGACCCTCCCCCTTGTTCTGAAATTTGTTGATTGTTAAATCACTTCTGAACCTTTTGCGCAAAAAATAAAAATCTCTCTTTCACCCTCGGAATTTCATAAAAGTCCTTTATTTTTTTAAGGCTTTATTTTTCCACAAGAATCTCACCAATAGTTCCGAAACAGCTAGAAACTCACCATGCCAGCAAAGATTGTCAGTCGTATGTCATATGTTACCTTAGTTCCACCACATTGCTCAAACACATTAAAACCTTCCTGATCATGTGGCCCATATCCCTTAATATCCCTCCCAAAACCTTTCACCTCCGAGAGCCAATGCAATCGCAGCCAATCCAGGTGCCGCCATCTTAGAACTTAGTTTAATTTACATTTAAAAAAAACCTCAAACAAGTCTGGAATCTCACTTCTGGGAATAGAGCTGAATGTTGTATTTCCATATTCTATACTTTATAGTGGTCATATCTAAGTTCTCCTTAGGAATGTAACAAAGCAGGATGCTACATAGATCCGGTGAGGCCTCCCATATTATTCCCACAGAGCCTAAATAACAGTACAATACAGGGTTTCAGACAGGAATCTTTTCTAGCTCTATAGGTTATTATTACACTACTAACTAAATACAGAAGTGAATTAAAAGCAGGTCCACCATTTATTATTGGTTCAGTTCTTCAAATTATTCTGTTTGGGAAGACATATTGTCCTTGACGTACAACCATAACTGAGCCCAAAATTTCTGCTGCTAACTTGAGTCAATTGTTAAGTGATTTTTACCCCATTTTATTGCCTTTCTTGCCATGGTTCTTAAGTGAATCACTGCAAAAGTTGTTAGTAACACAGTTGTTAAATTGAATTTGGCTTCCCCATTGACATTGCTTATCAGAAGTTCACAAAAGCTGATCACGTGACCCAAGGACACTGCAACCGTCATGAATATGAGTCAGTTGCAAAGTGTTCGAATTTTGATCATGTGACCGTGGGGATGCTGCCGCAGTTGTTAAGTGTGGAAAAGCAGTCATGTCACTTTTTTCACTGCTGTGGTAACTTTGAACGGTCTCTAAATGAACTGTTATAAGTTGAGGACTACTTGTAATTCCCACCCTATCTTATTCTCTGACAATGTTAGAAAGCGTATGTGAGACAATCTCTTCAAAAACCTCTCTTTTTTTAACTTCCTTTCTTATATGTGTTCCTTTTTTCTTCATGATTTACTTTCTACTTCCTCCACTTCACAAACATGCTATTCTCTAGCTTCTGCCTCCTTAATTATGATACTGTATATCTGTGGAAGGAGCAGGGTTTGCTTTTAAGCTTGCATTTACCTGATTAACCTGGAGGGCTGTGTTTTTGAGACACTCATTCACCGATTCAAAATGACTTTGTTCTTCCAATTCTCTTTTGAGCTCAGCCATTCAGGTCTCCAATTGTCACTTTACTTTCAAGGCCAGAGCTCCTTTGCTTTGCTGGCAATCTCTTCAACCGGCTCATGCCTCTCTTGGTTGAACTTGGCACTTAGCACGTTCAGCAGCTGCTTCCATTTCTCACACCTGTTTAGAGCTAAGGCGACTGAATAAATTGTGAATGAGAGAGAAGCATACTTCTTGGTGCTGGATCGGCACAACAGAGACAGTGATGGCTGTAACATACCTGTGGAACAGGGCTACCTTTGGAGTGTAGAAATGCAACAGCATGTGGGAAGTCAGCCCCCCAGAGAAGAAAATATTAAAAGGGCAGAAAAATATATTTTCTCAAAGGAACTTAAAGAGGCAGAAAAGCATGCCCAGTTTTCTTAATAGTCCCAAGTCTCCCTCCCCCAAGCAGAAACCAGCTGTGTAGAAATGCAGATGTAAACCATCCAGGAAGGTTGGAGGCCCCCAGTTAGAAGATTAAGAAGACAAAGACACCTAAAATCTACATACTCCACCCAAACTCTAAGACAAGATATAATAAGATTAACCCACAGATACCAAAGGGCACACTCAAACTCAGGTCAACATTCATGCCACAGGAACAACTCCAAACAAAAGGCTCCAGAGGGAATAAAAACCCACTCCCTACAGGTGTTCTCTCTCTTTTCTTCCAGAGCCATCTTCCTGTATGGCTCTCCTCTTCAATAAACTGCAACCTTCTTTCTAAAGCAGTCGCCATGTTGTTTATTCCCGGTTTGGACTGAACCATGATGAAGACTTTTCCCTCAACAAGCATTTGAACTCTAAAAGGAAATCAGAACAAATAAAAAATGCACTTTACATCAGCCAAGGATACCAGTGTCTCTATACAAAAGCACAGAGGCTGGAGAACAAACAAGAAAAATCAGACATCTTAATGCAGGAGGGTGAAAATGTTTTAGTTGGTATTACTAAGAGCTGATAGAAGAATGAATGGAATGGAATGGAAAGGATTGACAGGTATAACTTATTCAAAATAAATAAATCAGGCAAAGCAGGACCAGTGGCATTATATATAAGATAACTAGACATTTCTTGAACTACAGGAATCTGAGCAAAAGAACCAAATGAAAAGCAAGAAAACAAGGAAAGAGAAATAACAAAGGTATTATGGTAAAGGTGGGCGGTAGTTCAGGACAATTATCCTCCTAAACAGATTTGTAGAATTCCTAAAACTTCCTTAGTGCTCTTGTTGACTATTTGAGATATTTGGAACTAAGGAGAAATTTCCTGACGGTTAGAACAATTAATCAGTGGAATGACTTGTCTCCAGAAGTTATGCATGTTCCAACACTGGAGGCTTTTAAATAGAGACTGGACAGCCATTTGTCTGAACTGGTATATAGGGTTTCCTGGCTGAGCAAGGGGTTGGACTAGAACAGTGGTGGCAAACCTATGGCAGGGGTGCCAGAGGCGACACTCAGAGCCCTCTCTGTGGGCATGTGCGCTGTTGCCCCTAGTCCTTCAGCTGGGTTTTATAAAACCTTTTCGCTTTAGGCCTCCGCTGCCATGTGCAAAAAAAAAAAAAAAGTAAGGTTCAATCAGTCAATTTCAACTTTTTGCAGGGAAAAAAAGATCTTGCAGAGTTGGAATTGATTGATTGAACTTTTTAGTCCCATCCAGTCTGCCATTACCACTACAGCCACACCCACCCAATTGGCCACACCCAGCCAATGGGCCACAACCAGCCAATGGTCTACACTCACCCGGCACTCGACGATGCATAAGTGGGTTTTGGGCTGCAGTTTGGGCACTCAGTCTCTAAAAGGTTCATCATCACTGGACTAGAAGACCTCCAAGGTCCCTTCCAATCTGTTATTCTGTTATCCTAACATGCAATCAGAAATACACATAAATACACAATGTAGGAATTCATTTAATAGTACTATCATGAGTTCTCAAATGCCAGGTTATTGCATCCTTTTTTAAAATATGCGCCTAGCATTTAAATAAATGAATTGGAACCAGTCTGAAGGACTATTGCCTGATGCTATTTAAAATTATTATATATAATCTCCTGTTGCTGGAGAGAATAAGTGAAGGGTGCTCTTGTCCTAGTATTCAGCTGATGGAGTACGCATTGCCATTTGCATGGACGCTATAGGAACAGAATGCTGGACAAAATAGGTCGCTGCTAGGGGGCAGGATTGGCAGAGTCTTATACCCTATTTCCCCCCCCCCCTTCTATTCAATCATGTTTGGCTCTTGGAGCCTGCCTGGACAAGTCCCTGCAGTTTTCTTGGCAAGGTTTTTCAGAAGTGGTTTGCATTGCCTCATTCCTAGGGCTGAGAGAAAGTGACAGTCCAAGGTCAACCAGTTGGCTTTGTCCCTAAGATGGGAGTAGAAGTCATGGTCTCCCAGTTTCTAGCCTAGCCTGATGCCTAATCCACTGCACCAAACTGGCTCCATTATACCAATGCAAGAGAGAATATATGTAGTTCAATGTCTGCAAGCAAACCATCAAGTTCAGAGAACCATGGGATAAACCTATTCTTCAAAGCACCTGAGGGCAGGAGAAGAAGTAATGGATGGAAGACTATTAAAGAGAGATTCAACCTAGAACTAAGGAGAAATTTCCTGACAGAATAATTAACCAGTGGAAAGGCTTGCCTTCAGAAGTTGTGGGTGCTTCATCCCTGGAGGTTTTCAAGAATAGACTGGACAACCATTTGTCCAGGATGGTATAAGGTCTCCTACTTAAGCAGGGAGTGGTGGTGGTGGACTAGAAGACCTCCAAGATCCCTTCCAATTCTATGAAGCACCAAGGACTCCAGCAGGGTGTTTATATCCAATTGCAGTAAATATTTGGATTGCTGCTGCCCTCTGGTGGCATCTTTGAAATGAAATATATTGATTGGGTGGGTGTGTGCAACATGCAAAGTTCATTTCTGCATGCAATGGAAGTGGGCGGACGTTTTGGACTTTTCTTGTCCATGTCAGTGGGAAGATTTGTTTGTGCCTCTGTATTAGGCATCTTCAATATTGTGAGGAGGAATGGATTAAAAAAAAAAAAACTTCTGGCAAGGGGAGACACAATTCCAGAAATGCTGTCATGGATGTGATGGAGTTGATTTGTTCTCTCTTACTCAGAAGGCAGGACTAGCATCAATGTCAGCTGATCACAGAGAAACAGCCTACTGAGAAGACTACGGAACAGGATATGGCAAGCAAGCCTTTCCTGGAAGTGCTTAAGCCAGGGGTCTTCAAACTTGGCCCTTTTATGACTTGTGGACTTCAACTCCCAGAATTCCTCAGCCAGTATGGCTGGCTGAGGAATTCTGGGAGTTGAAGTCCACAAGTCATAAAAGGTTCAAGTTTGAAGACCTCTGGCTTAAGCAGAGTCGACCCTTTTCTATCAAGGATCCCATTGCTGCAAGATTCCTGCATTGAGCAAAGAATGCACAGAAGGAAAATTGAAGCTGGTTCTGTATTTTTATTATACAGATGCTAACCTGCTCCTCAGATGTACAGATATTAAAAGTTGGAAATCTTTAACTAAGAAAAAAAGATGGTCCCTTAGCTGCTCAGGATTCAGTGATTACACCATCAAAGCAGTTGACAAAAATTCCCCTGACTCTACTTGACTATCAGGTGTACACATATAGCTTCATTTGCTACTAGGATGCCGTCTTAAGAGTGTTGATTGCTCAAGAAATAGAAGGAGGAAGGACAGATAGTCCATTATTATTTATACCACCAAATCCTGAGCAGAGAGGCACTATAGCCTCTAACTGAATTTTATTCTGGTGTCTTTTTTTTTTTTTTTTTTTTGCATAAAGAGTTCCTGCGGCTGGATTTTGACTTGGTGGCTTTTTCTGAGCCTAATTGCTAAATAAAAACATAGAATCTAATTCATTCAGATGGCTCTGAAGCAACTCCCACGCTCTTTTCTTGCATATTCATTCTCCTTTGGGAGTGATTACATCCAAGCCCTAATGGCCAGGTAGCATATTTCAGACCAGCTAGCTTTGACCTGGTTATCCAGACTGTGGGATTTCAGATTTACTTTGACAACATCTCTGAAGACTTTGAGCTGTCTGCAGTACCAGCTGGCTTGCGTTATGGTTTCCTTTCATGGGAGACAGTCTTGATCATTGTACTGATTGCAAAAAGTAAGTGAATAGCACAAGTGGAAAAGCACTGCAGTTTGTGTTAATAATACCAGTACACAAAATGGAAGCTTCTTATATAAATATGAGCCGGCTGCATATTGCTGGCCCCATCTTTCTCGAGCTATTTTTTGAAATCAAATCACTCAAATCTCTATTGTTTCTCCCTCTCCTGTAGAACGAAAGACATCTGGCCCTTTCATTTTCCTCCTGGCCTTGAATGAAAAAGCAGTTCTGAAGGATGGTTTTGTACTGAAAAATGAGAACGGTGAGCCAAACAAGCTCTGTTTTTCTTTACCCGAAAAGCAGTAACTTCTACATCCCTAGAAAATAAACCCACACAGAGATACTTCAGACAACCAACCAATCCAAACTAAACCCATAAAACAAAGATCTTCATAAAATATGTGTCGAGTAGACAGACATTTAAAAATAAATACTGTAATTCAAATAGAAATGCATAGACTTCATGGTTTAATGTACCTCAGACTGGTAGACTTTGGATACAGAAGCCCTAAAAGAACAGATTGGTCTACAGTGGTGGGGAACTATGGCCCTTTTATGACTTGCGGACTTCAACTCCCAGAATTCCTGAGCCAGCATTGTCTGAGCATGTCTGGCTCAGGAATTCTGGGAGCTGAAGTCCACAAGTCATAAAAGGGCCATATTTCTTCACCCTAGGGCCTACCTGGTCCACCATGTGGAGAAGCAGCCCAGACTGCAGTTTTGCCACCCATAAAAGCTGAGGATGCAGTTTTGCACACACTTCATGTTCTGAGTTCCTGGTGGGGAAAGAGAGAAGAGAGGGAAGCACTGGGAGATTGAGGCCTGCAGAGGATAGTGTGCTGGAGCAGTAATAGTGACTGAGAAAAAATCGTTTTGATTTTTTAAAAAAGTCATTTAGATATGTTTATTTTCATGATCTCTATATATTCAGGCTCTAATCCTTCAGTGTACAAGAAATCCCCAACTTACAACAGTTCATTTAGCCCAGAGAAAACTTTAATTCAGTTACTATTACATTGTATTTTTTTTATTGAAAATTTATAAGGTTTTACAATACAAAAACAAAACAGTTTTCCCCATCCCTCCCCAACCCTCCCCTTCCCTCCCCCTACTATCCCAGAGCTGGATATAGGCTTAATTAGAATTTCTTCAAAAAATCTTAAGAAAAGTATAAAATATAAATAAATCTAGATACATTACTTAAGCAAATTACTAAATAATTAACAACAATATATATGTAAAAAAAAAGAAAAACATAAATACCAGAAAAGAAAAAAAAGAAAGAAATACATAAAAAATATGAAAAGAAAATTAACTTTTCAATATAAGTTATAAAACTATAAACAAATCTAAATACATTACTTAAACAAGTTATAAAATAATTAAAGGTAATATATATATAAAAAACAACAGTTCATTTAGTGATCGTTCAAAGTTACAATGGCACTGAAAAATGTGATTAATGACCATTTGACAACTGTCAACTTCTGAAATGAACCTGGCTGAAGAACCTTGTCTTTCTGAGTTGCCACAGGTTGGGGGGGAGAGGGGGAAAGAAAAAGACAGCTTTGCTAGACTAAACACGGAGCAGTCCCGTGGGAACCAAGCTCATTCCCATAGGAGCTGGAAGGTGGAGAGAAGAGGTTTCACAAAGCCCACCAATTGCTTTTATTGGGTAGCATGATCTATAGCGTAGTAGAGGGGAGGGAATTGTTACATTTAGTTACACTGAATCCCTAAGAGGTATTTTAGAGTTGGTTTCACATTTGACTGTGCCAATATTATGTATCCAATAAACATGTGCTTTGAGGAAACTTCAAGCCTTGGAGTTCTGATTTATTTGGTTTCATTAGTCAGAACCTTGACAACAACCTTCGCAGCATCCCCATGATCATGTGATCAAAATTCAGATGCTTGGCAACTGGTTCATATTTATGACCATTGCTGTGTCCCAAGGTCATGTGATTGCCTTTTGAGACCTCCTGATAAGCAAAGTCAATGGGGGAAGCCAGATTCACTTTACAACCAGGTTACTAACTTATCAACTGCAGTGATTCACTTAATAACCGAAGCAAAAAAGGTTGTAAAATGGAGCAAACCCCACTTAACAAATGTCTCACTTAACAATAAAATTTTGGAATTAATTGTCATCGTAAGTTGAGGACTCCCTGTACTGACCTTTGGAGTAAAGATAATAGCTGCAACAAACACTTGTCAACTTAGATATTGTAGCAGATCATTAATTGTATATATTGTTGCTTCAGTTTCAGAGATCCCAAAAAATTATAAAATAAACTGTATTGGTTCAATGTCCTACTAAAGCCACCTTCACCAATCATTTTGGACAAGAAGGCTAAGTATTACAGTTCCACCATATTTAGAGGTCACCAAATTAGACATGGGTGCAGTGAAAAATAATTAAGGTTGTTTAACTATGGTTTGACAATGTATTTGACTTGATTATGTATGATGGTTCAACAGGTATGTATGTGTGTGTGTGAAATACATACTGAAGAATTATCCTTCCTTTGGACAAAAGGTTAATCCTTAAATTTCTCTGCTGTTTCTACTTAATTTTCTCTGCTGTGAAATCAATGGATTGATTGATTGATTGTATTGGCTGAGTTTTTTCTCCTCCAACAAGTGTTTGAGACTCTTTTGGCAGCCTTGGGAGATGGCAATACTATAGTGATCACCCTTTCCAAAAATGCTGCTGTTTGTAACTTGAAGATGATGTTAATATATCCGATGGAGGCTGCTGTAGAGAGCAGTGGATGATTTAGTGGCTGTGCATAAGAAGGGAGATAAGCATAGTCCTGCCTGCTGCTGATCTTTGAAGAAATGTGTCTTGATTTAAACTTGGCTTGAGCCAACCCCTCCCCCCATACTGCAGCAGATTGCTGCTTTGCACTGCACTGCACTCTGCCACAGCCTTGGGCAGTATGTTTAAGAAATCTCTTGCTTTTCTTAAAGACAGACCCCACACTATGTTTACACTGAATCTGTGCTTCCTCCAGCATGGGGAGTGTGGAAACAGCAGGGAGAAAGATTAGGAAGAAATCTTCACCACTCGTGCAAACTGGAATTGAATACTGTAAAGCAGGCAGCAATGCAAAAAATAACATAAACAATAGTCTCACCCCATCCCCCTTGAGAGATGCCTCAATGGTTCTAAGCCAAATAGAACCCCTAAATGCTCTTGAAAATAAAATAAAAAGCACATCTTTGGAATAGCACTAGGTTTAGATTGTGGCTGCAATGGTTTGTTTTTTAATGATCTGCCCCATTTTTATATGCCTAACTTGATTCCCCCCTTTATGGATTACTGCCTTGTCGTGGCGAAGGGGCTTGCGTAACTCAATGAAGCTATAAGCTATGCCGTGCAGGGCCACCCAAGACGGACAGGTTATAGCAGAGAGTTCTGACAAAATGTGATCCACTGGAGAAGGAAATGGCAAACCACTCCAGTATCTTTGCCATGAAAACCCCATGGACAGTACTAAAAGGAAAAAAGATATGACGCTGGAAGATGAGCCCCTCAGGTCGGAAGGTGTCCAATATGCTACTGGGGAAGAGCAGAGGGCTAGTACTAGTAGCGCCAGAAAGAATGAAGCGACTGGGCCAAAGCCGAAAGGACGCTCAGCTGTGGATATATCTGGTGGTGAAAGGAAAGTCCGATGCTGTAAAGATTTTTTCTCCATAGGAACCTGGAATGTAAGATCCATGAATCAAGGCAAGCTAGACGTAGTCAAAAAAGAGATGACAAGACTGAACATCGACATCTTAGGAATCAGCGAACTAAAATGGACAGGAATGGGTGAATTTAACTCAGATGACCATCAGGTATACTACTGTGGGCAAGAATCCCTCAGAAGAAATGGAGTAGCCTTCATAGTCAATAAAAGAATAGGAAAAGCAATACTGGGATACAATCCCCAAAATGACAGAATGATCTCAATTCGAATCCAAGGCAAACCATTCAATATCACAGTAGTCCAAATCTATGCCCCAACCACTGGTGCTGAAGAGGATGAAATTGACCGGTTCTATGAAGCCCTACAGCACCTTATAGAATTAACACCAAAAAATGATGTCCTTATCATCATGGGGGATTGGAATGCTAAGGTAGGAAGCCAAAAGATAACCGGAATAACAGGCAAGTTTGGCCTTGGAGTACAAAATGAAGCAGGGCACAGGCTAATAGAATTTTGTCAAGAGAATACGATGGTCATAACAAACACTCTTTTCCAACAACCCAAGAGACGGCTCTACACATGGACATCACCAGACGGTCAACATAGAAATCAGATTGACTATGTGCTCTGCAGCCAAAGATGGAGAAGCTCTATACAGTCAGTAAAAACAAGACCAGGAGCTGACTGTGGCTCAGATCATGAGCTTCTCGTTGCAAAATTTAGGCTTAAATTGAAAAAAGTAGGGAAAAGCACTAGGCCACTCAGGTATGAACTAAATCATATTCCTGATGAATATACAGTAGAGGTGACAAATAGATTTAAGGAACTGGATCTGATAGACAGAATGCCTGAAGAACTATGGATGGAAGTTCGCAACATTGTACAAGAGGTAGCAACTAAAACCATCCCAAAGAAAAAGAAATGCAAGAAAGCAAAATGGCTGTCTCAGGAAGCTTTGCAAATAGCTGAGGAAAGAAGGGAAGCGAAAGGCAAAGGAGAAAGAGAAAGATACACCCAATTGAATGCAGAATTCCAGAGAGTAGCTAGAAGAGATAAGAATGCCTTCTTAAATGAACAGTGCAAAGAAATAGAAGAAAACAACAGAACAGGGAGGACCAGAGATCTCTTCAAGAAAATTGGAGATATGAAGGGAACGTTTCATGCAAAGATGGGCATGATAAAGGACCAAAATGGCAGAGACCTAACAGAGGCAGAAGAGATTAAGAAGAGATGGCAAAACTACACAGAAGAACTATACAAGAATGAGCTTAACATCCCAGATAACCACAATGAGATGGTCATTGACCTCGAACCAGACATCCTAGAATGTGAAGTGAAATGGGCCTTAGAAAATCTGAGCAACAACAAAGCTAGTGGAGGTGACAGTATTCCAGCTGAGCTATTCAAAATCTTAAAAGACGATGCAGTAAAAGTGCTACACTCAATTTGCCAGCAAATTTGGAAAACTCAACAGTGGCCACAGGATTGGAAAAGGTCAGTTTACATTCCAATTCCAAAGAAAGGCAATGCCAAAGAATGTTCAAACTATCGCACCATTGCACTCATTTCACATGCTAGTAAAGTTATGCTTAAAATCCTACAAGCTAGACTCCAGCAGTATGTGGATCGAGAACTACCAGAAGTACAGGCAGGATTTCGAAGAGGCAGAGGAACTAGAGATCAAATTGCCAACATACGCTGGATCATGGAGAAAGCTAGGGAGTTCCAGAAAAACATCTACTTCTGCTTCATTGACTATGCAAAAGCCTTTGATTGTGTGGATCACAACAAATTGTGGCAAGTTCTTAAAGAGATGGGAGTACCAGACCATCTCATTTGTCTCTTGAGAAACCTATATGCGGGTCAAGAAGCAACAGTGAGAACCGAACACGGAACCACTGATTGGTTCAAAATTGGAAAAGGAGTCCGGCAAGGCTGTATACTGTCGCCCTGCCTATTTAACTTATATGCAGAGCACATCATGAGAAAGGCAGGGCTAGATGAATCAAAAGTTGGAATTAAGATTGCCGGGAGAAATATCAACAACCTAAGATATGCAGATGATACCACTCTAATGGCAGAAAGTGAAGAGGAACTAAAGAGCCTCTTGATGCGGGTGAAGAAGGAGAGTGCAAAAGTTGGCTTGAAACTCAACATTAAGAAAACCAAAATCATGGCATCCGGCCCTCTCAATTCCTGGCAAATAGATGGGGAAGAAATGGAGGTAGTGACAGATTTTATTTTTCTGGGCTCCAAGATCACCTCAGATGGAGACTGCAGCCAAGAAATTAAAAGACGCTTGCTCCTGGGGAGGAAAGCTATGGCAAATCTAGACAGCATCTAAAAAGCAGAGACATCACCCTGCCAACAAAAGTGCGCATAGTCCAGGCCATGATTTTCCCAGTTGCAATGTATGGCTGTGAAAGTTGGACCATAAGAAAGGCTGAGCGCAAAAGAATTGAGGCCTTTGAACTGTGGTGCTGGAGAAGACTCCTGCGAGTCCCTTGGACTGCAAGGCGTTCAAACCGGTCAGTCCTAGAAGAGATCAACCCCGACTGCTCTTTAGAAGGCCAGATCCTGAAGTTGAAACTCAAGTACTTTGGCCACCTAATGAGAAGGAAGGACTCACTGGAGAAGAGCCTAATGCTGGGAAAGATTGAGGGCAATAGAAGAAGGGGACGACAGAGAATGAGATGGCTGGATGGAGTCACTGAAGCAGTAGGTGTGAATTTAAATGGACTCCAGAAGATGGTAGAGGACAGGAAGACCTGGAGGAATGTTGTCCATGGGGTCGCGATGGGTCGGACACGACTTCGCAATTAACAACAACAAACTTGATTCCATTGCTCTGCATGTCTCCACAGGCCAGCACATTTGTAATCTCTTTTCTTATTTCCTTTCCTGAGAATTTGGCCTCCATTTTGTTGAATGGCTGAATCATTAGGAGGGCATCTGTAATGGCTAACCTGGAATTTAAAAAAAAAAAAATGTTCTCCAGGATTGTGAAGATTTCTCCTTGAGTTGTAAGAGTAGTTTGGTGGATTGGGCTCTTCAGGAGATGTAGAAGGGCCTGGTAGGGGTCCTTCAATGGGTGCTTCTAACTTTTTGTTGACTGAGCGGATGAGGGGGTCTGTGTCCCAGCTCTTGGTGGCTGTGTTTTTTTCTTGTTTTGAAGACTTGTATTTTACTATACAATCAGTGTAGCCCTGTAGCTGTAACCTGGTTCTTTGAACTCTGAACTGGAAGAAGACAATTCTGAGGAGATGTAGATGTCAGCAAAGAAAATTGAATCAAAGTGCAAGGGAGCAGAACTACCAGGCCCAGCAGCTCAGGAAAAAGGAGGGAAAACTTCTGTGGATCACAGACTGGGGAATTCAGAAGTGAGGGAATTCAGAAGTGATTGTGTTCCTGATCCAGTTGCAGTTTCCATTTTCATCATCCCTGGTGAGAGAGAGGTGGGCCCCAAAGACTTTTTGCCAGATCTACAGAGGATTGCCCAGAAGGAAATTGGCAAGATTGGGCTATTATCTTAATAAAAGTCTTACAAATCCCACAAGGTGTGTCAGTGTATTTGGGCCAGGCAAGTTGATCATCTGAGAAGAGGGATCATCGGTGGTCCCTTCAGGGATGAGTGCTACATTAGGAAACTGTCTTAAACTGGGCTCTTCCAGCCAGGTTGCATTAAGATATGGTTTAGTTTAAACATGGTTTCTTTAACAAGTCATGTGACCTGCTTCCACATATTGCTAAGTCATAAACCTGCCAAAGCTGACTTGATACAATGCCCTATATCTAAACCAAGCAAACCACATGATGGCTTAGCACAATGGATGATTCCAACCATGGTCTCTCTAGCAGGTCTCGTCTGGCAGCAGAATGCAAACGTTGAAAAAAGATCCTGAAAGAAGGTAATAGCAAATACTTTTAAGCACTGTTGCCCAGACAATTGCACTAAGGTTTTCATGAAGTCAGAAGCATCTTGATCTTGACTTGAAGAAGGCATGGGTATCTGCAGGAAGGGTGAAAGCAAAACAAGTGACATCACATAGGTCATATCATACCTGTTTTATATCTATACCTATCACATAGATTACATATTTCATCTTGCTGGCACAATGACATCATGACACATGACATCATTAAGACTTTTTCTCTTGGACACTTTGGGAAGCAGACTTTTTGACTGGAATCACCCTAAACTGACTAGAAAGTAACTGGATCCGTTCACTTGCTTTCTATGTGAAACAAATGGAACTTAGTGGTATCATCATAAGATACATTCTGTACTAGTTTTGGTCCCCAAACTACTCTCAAAGAGGAGCCCCATTACAACAATCCTGACTTAATATTTTCAACCCATATGCTACTCTGGTAAATTTATTCCTGTCAGCCTTCCCAGATAGACCAAACAGGATGATCTACTTCTACATTATTGAAAGGCTACATTAACAGAATCTTGCAACTCTGAAAATACAAATCTCCCGCCATTTCATTTACAATCTGAAAAGTTAAGGAGGGTCTCTTCTGAAACTCTTTCTCTGCCCATTATGCAGCCATGGGCTGTATCATCTAATCATTCCCTAGGTAGTTAGACCTGTTTCTCAAAATTTTTCTTACATACTATTACAATTCCTGTCTAGGAAAGATTGTAACTTGATCCTCCAGTGCCAAAGTTGAGTTGTCAATCACCTCAGCTAACGCAGGGCAAATTGAAACGTATCCTGACCAAAGACTGGACTTAGACATTTTACTTCTTTTGTCACCCCAAGCACTTTCCTCCCAGGACTAGCAGCCAAACAACCAGTTAAAAAAAGAGTTAAGTTCTACTTTGTTTCTGAAAGTGATAGCATGTTGCCTTCTGAAAACCACCTTTGGGACACCCATGACCTGGATGATTGAGAATCTCCCTAGACCAGGGGTAGGCAACCTTGGCTCTTTTATTACTCGTGGACTTCAGCTCCCAGAATTCCTGAGCCAGCATGGCTGGCTCAGGAATTCTGGGAGTTGAAGTCCATGAGTCATAAAAGAGCCAAATTTGCCTACCCCTGCCCTAAACAAACATGTGAAGCCTGAGTTTGTACACAAAGGAGAAAGAAATGTTACACAAGGACAAGATGGAAACAAACCACATTAGGTTTTTGAACAAATCCACAATGTTCTATTAAACTTGCACAGGCTGGAATCCTAAATCCACATAACCCACTTGGAGTAAGTGCCATGGAGTTCAATAGAACATAGAATCATAAGGCTGGAAGGACTTTGAAGTTCTTCTAGTTCAACCCCCTGCTCAAGATAGAAGACCTTATAGTATCCCAGTCAAATGGCTGTCCAATCGTTTCTTGAAAACCCCCAGCAATGAAACACCCACAACAACCATTGATTAATTGTTCTCCCTATCAGAAAATTTCTTATGTCTAAGTTGGATCTCTCTTTAACAAGCTTCCACCCATTGCTTCTTGTTCTGCCCTCAGGTGCCCTTCTTCTCTGTGACATCACCTCAAGTACTGGAAGACAGTTATCATGTCCCCCCTAATTCTTATCTTCGATAGTCTTATGTCTGAGTTCAGAGGCTCATGTGATTAATGTTTTTGTTTCTGCATATGGAACAGAAACTGAGAAATGAACAAGTAGCAAGTACAAGTGCCAACAGTAGCAAATTTTATGACAGCATTTTATCAATGGTATTTAATGGTATTTTGAAAGCACTGATTATAAGATTATTTAAATTTACGCTTTGGCATACAGTGCAACTAATGAAAGTCTAGTGGGACCTTTTACCATCTTTTCTTTTAAATGCACATACTGTATTAGTGAAAAAGTAGCTCTCTACTTTTTATTGCAATTTTTTTTCCCTACTTTTGTTTAACTTTCTTAAAAATCGAACCGGCTAAAGCGAAGAATCAATGTTTGTTTTGCCTGCCTGCCTGCCAGCAAAAAAACCTTCACTTAGTGCATCCCTTTTTTTTTCTCCAAAAAAAAAGAAAAACAAAGTTTGATAGCCAAGGATTTCTTCCTCAATTTGCATTTCAGCCCACATGGAGTTAATGATCTGGTCTAAACAGATAATTTCCCAGGATAGTATAAGTTTATGCATGTATGCAGTGCCTGGAAATAAAAATAACTATTTTCAGTGGAATCTTACTACAGAGTAAGCATGGTTGATATTTGTTGAGGCCAGATCTCAGGACTCTTTTCCCCCTGTGTGTCTAAATCAGTGGTTCTCAACCTTTTTAATGCCGCGACCACCAACTGGTCGTAAGTCGAGGACTACTCAACCGGTTGTAAATTGAGGACTACTCAATTGGTGCAGCACTGTTTGCAGAATGGGACTTTTGGCAGGCTCAGCAGGGCAGAGACAGCCTGGACAATTCCTATTGGCTTTTGAAAGCCAATAGAATTAGACTCTATTCAAGAGAGTCTATTCTATTGGCTTTCAAAAGCCAATAGAATAAAAGGGAGTAGCACAGCTAAGGAAAATGGGAAAAAAATGGCGGACTGCATTGTTTGGTGACCCCCGTGAAATGGTCGTTCGACCCCAAATGGGGTCCCGACCCACAGGTTGAGAAGCACTGGTCTAAATGAATGGGTGTAAAATAATAATTGCTGTGTTGGTGTGTGTGCGATAATTATTTGTATGTGTATATTTGTATAGTATGGACCACATAGCTAAGCCAACCTTTGCTGCATATCAAGGGTGGCTTGCTCTTCCCAGCCTTTCATCCTGTGGTAAAATAGAGCAGTGCCTTATAGCAATCCATCTCTCTTAGTCTAGAGTAGATTATCTATACTGATGACAAAACTATGGCCCAAAGTCTATGTGTTCTTATAGCCTGTTATTCTGAGCCCTCCAGCCACCCATCAAAGATTGTGCTGCTAATGTCCAGCTGAAACTAACAGGCATGATTACCACGAGAGAGGGAAGGGAGAGGGAGACGGACAGAGAAGCCAAATACAAGAAGTCCTTGACTCACGAACCACAATTGAGCCCAAAATTACTAAGTGAGAAATTTGTTAAGTGAGTTTTGCTCCATTTTATGACTTTTCTTGCTACATTTGTTAAGTGAATCATTGCAGTTGTTAAATTAGTAACACTAACTAGTTGTTAAGTGAATCTGGCTTCTTGTCAGAAGGTTGCAAAAGGCGATCACATGACCCCGGGACACTGCAATTGTCATAAATACGAACCAGTTGTCAAGCATCCGAATGTAAATCATGTGATCATGGGGATGCTGCAACGGTCATAAGTGTGAAAAATGGTCATAAATCACTTTTTTCAGTGCCGTTGTAACTTCAAACGGACACTAAATGAATTGTTGTAAGTTGAGGACTACCTATATGTCCGTTATGTCTACTTTAGCCTCCTCTGAAATTTGGGAGGGTAAAAGAGGCAACAACCTCAATGAGATCATTGCATCATTGTACTACCCCTGAAGCCCTTAGTCAGAACTGATGTTTTGTGTTTCCTGAGTGGAGGCCTTGGCTGAGACAGACTGATCCACTTCAACCGACAGGACACTGCAGCGATTCAGACTTTTCCCACTCTCAAACTGGAAAATCCTGGTGTATTAAGCTATGGCTGCAAGTCTGCTTGCCCTGTGCCTGTTACTCTATCCCTGCTGTCACAGGCAAGGTCTGAAGGATTTGATTCCTTTCTTCATTCTGCAATCTGATCGCTCCACTTCTCAAAATGTGGCATGACACCAAGTATCAGGCAGCTTCCCTGCCGCTTCCAAATGAAGGCACGGCTGCTTTCTTCTGCCTCCAATTTCTCCCTCTCAATTGCCACATAATTTTTCCTTTTTTTTTTTTTTTTTACTAAACTTAAAGGATGAGAGGAAATGGGTAAAACGAGCACCTCTGAACTAGTTGCGCTGAATATATATACGTATATATTTGCATTCATCCATTATGCAAAATCTGTGGCTTTTCACCTATGACACTAGATTTTCTCAAGCAAAATGAGTCCATTTCTGCCAGGGTTTGGTGGTTTGATAGTGCAAAGGAGGAAGGGGGTGGATCACATCTTATTGGAAATCAAACACATCAACTGTTATCAATTCATGATTTGCTCAAGGGGCACCATTTTGTAAGAGCCCTTCTAGTATCTTGACCTTTGTGAATCTTCCATGGTACCACAGAGAGGGACCACACGTTACTGGTGGAACATGGTGCACAAAAGACCTCTGATTTAACCCGATATTCCAGTCCAGAATGCTTAGGTAAGAATTTTACCTGTGCTAGAAGACTGTATACATACTTAGAAGAGTGGATGGAATGTATATCTACTCTATATATCTATATCTATATCTATATCTCTATGTCTATCTATCTATCTACAGTATCTATCTATCATCTATCTATCTATCTATCTATCTATCTATCTATCTATCTATCTATCTATCTATCTATCTATCTATCTATCTATCATCTATCTATCTACCGGTCCCACCTCACTTTGCATCTTAAGAAGACAGAACTCTTGGAATAATTCTTCCAACAGGCATCCTTTATTAAGAGAAAATGGTTGCAGGTGTTCTAGACAGGACTTGGGGTCCAAGCTCTCCCATTCAAGGTTTTAAGGGGTTCCCCAGTAGTCCCACCCAATCACCCCCCTCTTCCAGTGACAGTTTCAGGCATTACAATCCCACCCCCTTTTCCTTTCTGCTGGCTGGATGGAGACTTCAAAGAAAACTACATGAAAGGTAACAGCTCCATTCTTATGGTTAGCTCTTTTGGCAATACACACAATCAGCTGCTTTGAAGTGTACCGAAGGAAGTGAGGGCCATAAAGCCCCTTTGTTCACCCCCCTTCCCTTCATCGTATGGCAGAATCCATAGAAGGCAGAAATGGTTTTTTTTATAATTGATAACTAGAGATGAAATATAATTAATATAATTGGATTCTGATTCTCTCTCTCTCTCTCTCTCTCTCTCTCTCTCATCTGTCTATCTTTATCCCACCTTTATTACTTTTATAAATAACTCTAAACTCTTACTTTTATAAATAAGTATATATAATGAAAAGCATCTCAGATAATGGAATCAGGGAGAGAACAGTATGAGTTTATGACTGGTAGTAAAACTTGAGTACTACCAATGTATTTCTGAAGTGATAAATACAATGTTTGCAGGGTGAATCCTATACCTACCGGTCTACTGTACTTGTGCTCCAACCTCACCCCTTTATCCATTCTGAGTATTTCTTTCCCCAATAAAGCCTCTCTCTTTATAGTTTTCAATAGATTAAATCAGATCTTGTCCACTCCAGAAAGTTATTGAATATGATGGCAACTTAGATTTTCATACTGTATTGACTTCATGGTTGCTTTTCCTGCCACCACTAAGAAGTATAGATAATCCTCAATTTGCAACCATTAAATGAATGCCATAAGCCGAGGACTATCTGCATATTGGAGTGATCTGAATTTCCTTTAATGATAGTTCAACGTTTCCGATCTGTCCAGTCTTATATTGGAACCCTCTCTTAAAAGAGAGGTCTGTTCGGTGCATATTCATAAATGATTAAACACTGTGGTAGATGGAATATTTCTATTTGATATATATCTTGATTTTATTGTGAGGGTGAAAACATGTGGCTATATATTATTCATAATATATGAATGGGATAATGCTTAAAGAAAAAAAAGAAAATCAGATTTTTTTTTTTATTTGTTTTTCAACAAACCAAAGAAGTGCTTTAGACTGCTATTAGCAAAGTCACTTGATTCCCTCATGGGTATCATGTTAACAGTCCAGAAAGAAGTTTCACTCTTTAATTGCTCTTGACCTCACCTCAAAGGCATACAACAAATCCCCCCCCCTCCTTATGTCAAATTATCTCTAGAGGTTAGTAATTTAAAATATGTAATTACAATGAAACAAAATAGTACAGTTTAGTCTGGGAAGGAAATATGATCTTTTTTAAAAAAAATCAGTGTCTTAGATATAATACAATATCTGATATAGATAAGACAAAGAGTTTTTTTTATTTCAGTAGCTTAGCAAGAAAAAAGTAACAATGTGCTGAAATGGAAATATCAAAGATGAGCTGAATAAAATTCTTACCATTCCCTTATGTATAGACCTACACCCCTTCATATACGTCACAAATAAATATTAAATGCTGTCCATTAAATATTCAAGATAGATGGTATTTAATATTTATTTGTTGCGTATATGTAAGGGTGTGGATCTATACATATGTTATATATAATAAGTTTAGGTGTGTGTCATGTATGTTTCACTTTGAGAGTGAGCAACTAAATTTCATTTCTTGTTGTGTGCCGTTGTGCCCACAGTAAAAAAAAATGACAATAAAGGTTATCTTATCTTATCTTATCTTATCTTATCTATCCTTATCTCATCTATCTCATCTATCTCATCTCATCTCATCTATTTTAGTACAGTATTTAAGATTGTAGCAGAGATCAAAAATAGGGGACTTTAAGTCCTCTAGATGTTGCCAAACTACAACTCCCATCAGTCTCATTCAACAAAATCAGGTGCAAAAATTGTTGGTGTTGTGCAGTTCAGCCGACCCCAATGTACACATAGATGTAAGGTTTCTTCTGTAGTCCAAGCCAAAATGACAAGGGCAGGTGATGCCTAGTGATAGGCCTAGGCCACAGGTCGGCAACCTGCGGCTCCGGAGCCGCATGCGGCTCTTTGAGCCTTCCCCCGGTGGCTCCCAGCCTCCTCTGCCTTTGCAGAGAGAGACAGAGAGAGGCAATTGCGCTTCCCTGCCTCCCTCTCTCTCTCTCTCTCTCTCTCTCTCTCTCTCTCTCTCTCTCTCTGTGTGTGTGTGTGTAAAAAAGAGAGTGGACTCACTGTGTTCTCCGAGGAGCTGAAAAACTTTTGGGGCGGAGCTCCTCCCTTTGCTGCATCTCTGCAGGAAGCAGGAAGCAGGAAGGGCAGGAGAGAACTAGCTAGCCCAGCTACGCTGGCTCAGGAATTCTGGGAGTTGAAGTCCGTGAGTCATAAAAGAGCCCAGGTTGCCTACCCTGAACTTGGAGAACAGCTTGAAACCAGTTTGCCAGGTGAGCAGCAGATAGGAGAGGGGGGAGAGAAAGAAAGGGAGAGGGGGAGAGAGAGAGAGAGAGACCCTTTTGATATCTAAAATGAAGATAACACTGCATATATCCTTTTTTACCTTTATGAGTAAAAAACATGCTCCTAGATTGGAGCTAAATGCAGAACAGACTGATTTATAGTTGGTAGATCGGGTGCCTCACCCAGCAGATTAGATAGATAGATAGATAGATAGATAGATAGATAGATAGATAGATAGATAGATAGATAGACAGACAGACAGACACATACACACACGTACATATATACACACACACACACACACACACACACATATACACACACATACATACATACACACACATACACCTATAATAAAGGTAAAAAAGGATATATGCAATGTTATCTTCATTTTAGATATCAAAAGGGTTTTGCGGCTCCCAGTGTTTTGTTTTCGGTGGGAAACGGGTCCAAGTGGCTCTTTGAGTGTTTTGGGTTGCCTACCCCTGGCCTAGGCCTATCACCAACTATATTGCAGATGGATCATGCTAGATCACAATTAAAAAAAATCTAAGGAATATTTATTATGTGATTAGGGGGAACATGAGAAAGAATCTTTCATCTGAAAATCATTGCAGATGAAATAGCAAACTTCCTTGTTTTGATAAGGCAGACTCCCCCCCCTTTTTTTTTCTTCTTCTTCTACCAACTGCTCCTTTCCTGATGTGACTCTCATCACATGGATGTTTATTTTAAGCCAATTCATTTTAAACCTTGCTCTGGGTATGGCTGCAGATTCTATTAGTCAGGGATCTCAGCAACAAATATATGAAAACACGGACGCCAGAGGCCTGATCCCTCTTGGCAGTTTTGAATGGTAATTAATATAGAAGCAAACGTATGTCTTTTGCATTTTTTTTTTAAAGTACCTTTCTGTTAAAACAGCTCTACAACTTTGGCAAAAATACCAATGACTAATTTGGTTTAATTTGCATAGGAATATTATTATTATTTTTTGGCTCCCATGACTTACTCTGAAGAATCCAGCTGATGAAGCTAATCTGTTTCTAAAGCATTATCAGTACAAGTAAGTTTCTAAATCACTGCCAGGAATAGAATGAATTAGTTCACACTAAATATGGAGAGTTGCCTATTTGACCCTAGTGACCTTACAAAAGACATGGCCCAGGAAATCCTTTAAGCAATCAGGAAAGATATATATATGTGTGTGTATATATACGTTTTCTGCGGTTTTCGTGGGTGTTTGTATGTAGGTCTTTGGTTATTCGGGTTTTCTCCCGCGTAAAATTGGAAGTGTCTTGGTGACGTTTCGACGAAGTTCCATTCGTCATCTTCAGGCTGGTGTTTTCAGCTTCCAATTTTATGTGGGAGAAAACCCGAATAACCAGAATTAAGGGAGAACTGGAATAGCTATTTCGAACTCTTTAGTTCTTTTCAACCAGACATACCCTTCTGAGATTCGAACCTGGGCTGTCTGCAAAAGATTTCTCTCTCCCATATTTGGGTCAACAGGGTGTAACATACAGCATTATATATATATATATATATATACTGTATATACCAGGAGTAGGCAACCTTGGCTCTTTTATGACTCGTGGACTTCAACTCCCACGAGTCATAAAAGAGCCAAGGTTGCCTACCCCTAGTATATATCAATGTTTCTCAGTCTTAGCTGCTTTATGATGTGTGTACTTCAACTCCCAGAATTCCTCAGTCAGTACTCTGTTCAGCTATGAGTATTCCCATTTTTAAAAGAATGAAATATGTGAAAAATCTCACATGATATGGTGATCTTATGCAGGTTCAACAATTTCTTTTTGCCCCAAATCTCATGAATTCTTCTAGAAGAGCACAAAGGTTTCATGAGATTTGATGATTTTAAGAGATTTTGATTACTTTAATTTTTGAAAACTGATTTTGGCTTCATCTGGACATTCCATAGGCACGATTGAGTAATATCATAGGCCTTGTAGTCCTATGTAAGGAATGAACGGTGACTGATCCAGACTGGAGTCCAATAACCATCCCCATCTACAGGAAGGGATTGTAGAGCAAGGGATTGGGAAAGAGAAAAATGGTTTACTATCAATACTGTAGTTTCCCACTATGGAAGGCAGGAAAAATTAACAGTTCTCCAAAAAGCTATTTTCTAGAAGGGGACAATGTCAAGCTTTGAATGTGAAGAACCCTATGATGACTCCACATCCAACTAATAGAAGCCCATGTACAAGCCTTTTCCCACAATTCAACCCTCTCCATATTGAAGAAAAAAGGAACAAGTTGAAGACAATAAGGAGACACATTTCATTGCATTTTCCTGGTCAGGGAACCACTGTTACTTTTTTTGATGTCTGTATTCTTAACTGTTTACATTCCTGGTGTCAAGGTTCTGACTGACGAACCCAACCAAGCAAACATTTTCGAGATATTCTGATCTGTTACTGTAAAACTTTATTGAGTACATCATTTTGGCACACATGAAGGCAGAACCAACTCTGGCAAGACCCCTCCCAAACCCATATAGTAAAACCATGGAATTCTCCCTCCTCCCTCTTGGTCAGGTCACATTGCCCAATCAAGCAGAAAAACATTGTTATGAGAAAGTGTCTCTGGGTCTGGCCAAACACCTGGTGCACTGTCCTTGAGTCTCATGGTCTGGGCTTCCTGATCTCTAAAGTCTGCATTCCAAGCCGTTTCCCTCTCCCCAAGTTTATTGGTAAGCTGGGAAGCATTAATGATCACACCAGCAAAAACATACTTTGAAACCTGGCTATCTCCCATCCAAGTACTAACCAGGCCTCACTCTCCTTAACTTCCAAGCCCAAACAAGGTTGCTCGTGCTGCCATCTGCTGAGACTGATAGCATGAAGGAAATACAAAGAACACACTCTCAACTGCTCTAATCATAGCTTTATGAGGCTGAAAAGTTAATAACAGATTTTTTTTTTTATGGCCAGAGACTTACTGGGTGGGTTGATGATACAAAATCCACAAAATATGGAAGGGGCAGGGTTCCCCCCCCCCAAAAGGAGAAAATTACATTTTTAGCGATTTTGAACTAGAAGAACCTAAAGTCAATCTTCATTAAAGTGCAACTAAGTATGCACAACTGCCTAGTTCTGAATGGATGCCAATTGCATTCTGCATTCTGTCCTAACACTTTATACCAATTTGTGCACAGGTTTTCCTAAAGCGCCTTTCTTGGCCTGGGAAATGTGAAATACCTTGTTCTCACACACAGGGGTCTATTTTCTTCCAGCAACTTTGAGAATAATGAGCAAGGGCAAAAATTGGAGTAAATATGTATTGCAGTGCCTAAATCTGCAAGAATGTTAACCCAGTAGTTAATTCTGTTCCACAAATACAAGGCGCTCAAAAATTAGAAGAAAAGGTTAAATTTTCTGTCCCTGGTCTGTAGCTCTCCTCTTCCAGAATCTGAAGATTGATTATATTAAATAAAGTGGATAGTTAAATCAATGCAGCCATAAAATATATTAGGTTTGGATGGCTTAACTACCTCAGTAGAACTTCTAAAATGACCCGGAATATATTGATGATTAGAAGGAAAATCAAAAGTTGCAAGAAAGGGACAGTATATCCATCACAAATACTGAGGTGCAGCCAAATTCTTGATGAGGGAACCAAGCAGACACAATATTGAACTGTACAAATGAAATCGATGCAATGAACAAAGTCTTTAGTCACTGTGGATTTGCTCAAGAGCCACCCAACCAGTATACTATTCACTGGGAAATTATTAGTTCCCAACAATAGTTTCAACAACATTACCTTAGCCATCATTATTAAATTAGTATTTGGCAATAATAAGGCCGACAAATAATTATTTCTTAACAATACTTCCACAAAGCTTGAATGTTCCTGCTTGCGTAGCTAAAGCATAGTCTAGTTTGGAGTCCAAATGAGCATGTGATTGATAATGCAACTCAGTCATGGCAGCAATATTCCAGTTGGAAGTAGTTTCCCACTTACAGCATGTCACCCTTTCCTGTGAACTGTACAGAAGAGAGCAGCATATACACAAAGAAATATCTTGAGATTGATAAATAGTAGTGGAGATTACTCCATATTGGAAATCATTGCTTTATAGTGACAAATACATTTTCACAAACGTTCTCCAGCATGTTGCATAAGTTAGGTTTCCCTCGTTTCAGGGTAATTGCAGCCTGAACTATGTCTCCGTGGACTCCTCAGTTCCTGAAAGATGTGCCAGGATATACCTCCATGTCCAAAACATAGCTCCATGCTGGAACTGTGGTGATGAACACTACGATTCCCATTCTTGCAATTCTCACTGGCAAGTTTGCTGAGAGGGAGAGGTTGAAACACTGTTGGGACTGCAGCAGGAAGGAAGTGTACCATAACCAGCCTTTCCTTATGGAATTACCTCTCCTTGTATCGCAAGGTATTAATTAATGACATTTTAATGGAGTTGTGGCACTACGGTATTGTGGTCTACTGAGCAGAAGATATTCTTATCTTACAGAAGATTAGCATTTGTCAACATCGCCCCCTCACAGGCCTGATCTGGCCAAGAGAATTCATGTATATTGCCAGTCTAATTTGCATTGTTACTGTATTTCTATTTATCTTTCATTATGAGAATCTGTTCATGCCTTTTGGATTAATTTACTGTGGGAAGAATCCAGAGAAAGAAATATTTTGGGGAATATTAAAAAGGCAGAATGTATTTCCCCAAAGGAATAATGGAGAAGATCTTTAAAAAGACAGAAACCGGCCCCAAGCCCTCTCCCCCTAAGCAGAAACTAGGCAGAGGCTAGCTATTAGAAATGCAGATAATCTTTTCAGAAAGGTTGGAGCCAGGAAGCTAGAAGCTGATGAGATTAGAAAGACAAAGACCCCTAAAATCTACATTGCCCACCCAAACTCTAAGGACAGTAAACATAATAGCATAGGTCCCCAAACTTTTGGGTACCAGGGACCGGTTCCATGAAGAAAGGTTTTTCTACGGACAGGAGAGTGTGTGGTTTTGTGTGCTGCCTGCATCCCATGGATGTGGCTTTGCTTGTTTGTGCAGCTCAGTTGCTGGCATGCCATGGCCTGGTACCGGTCCACGGATCGAGGGTTGGGGACCCCTGCATAATAGGATTAACCCACCAATACCAAAAAGGACACATTGAACCTCAGGTCAAAGTTCATGCCACAGGAACAGGAACTCCAAACACAAAGCCCAAGAAGGTATAAAAACCCACTACTCCCAGCAACATGTGGTCAGCTGCTCCAGAGTCTCATGTCTTCTCATTCTGCTTTTCAATAAACTGCAACCTTCTTTCTAAAGCAGTCTCCATTTTGTTTATTCCTGGCTTGGACTGGGCCCTGATGAAGATTTTTCTTTCAACATTACCATTAACTATGTGCTTGTATCAGTCTGTCAGTCTCTCTCACCCTACTTCAGGATATAGAGGAAAACTGAGTACCAAAGTCCCTGAGCTATTAATCTGAGGCTTCCCCATTAAGGTGTCCTTCAGTGTGTTGTTCTTCGAGCTCCAGTATTCCTACCATCTGATCATACAAGCTGTAAATGGGGAGTATTACAGGGCAGCATGTTTGGAGGGCACCTGGGTGGGGGAAAGTCTGTGTTATGCAGCTTACCCAAAAGCTCTACGCCATTTCTTCCCTGCTACTCCTCCCTGAGTGCATGGAGCTTTCTAAGTAGACAATATGTCTTGTATAGCAGGCAGGGTGCATTGCACTTGATTTATTCTTGCTGCTAATGTGCACTTCTCTTTCCTTTCTATCTCAATCCTCCCCCTCGTGCTGGGAGGGTGTGTTTAAAAAAAAAAAATCCCCGATGCTGAACGCTGCACTACAGCAAAAGAGAGCCTTCTACAAAACACCCCGTGCGTGTGCCAAATCACTGCTGCAATGAATCGATGTTGCCACCCTTCGCAGCAGTTCATTTGACTCCCTCCTTCTGTCTGCCTATGTGTGGTTACCCTGATTGCTGCAGAAACTAAAACAACACTTTTGTTTTGTCTCTTCGCCATGTGACTCAAGGTATTGCAGTTTTTGCTGTTGTTTTTCTCCTTGGTGAGACTTCGGCAGATCAAGAAGGAATGGCTGCATAACTCCTTGCTTTCCCCTATCTAACTCTGGGAATGGAGAGGAACGCCAGCTTCATCACTTCCTGGAGAGGCAGGTTTTCTGCTCCTTCCCCTGCAGCGTTGTCCTGTGCTATTCAGGCACAGAAACCAAGGAGAGGGGAAGGAAAAAAAAAAGATCTCAATAAATCTCTGCAGGTGCCTGTTATGTTAGAACAATCAGGTGTGTTTTCTGGGACTGGCGAAACCCAGTCTCTGTTTGCAGTCTGCTGTGGCATCAGGATATTCCCCCCCCCCCTTCCCTTTTTTTTTTTTTTTTGCTCAACCTCTGAAGGACAAAAGCTTGATTTTCCTTTTACAGCTGAGGCACGGAAAACCCTGCAAATGTCTGTCTGACACACCTGCACACACAAACACGCACACAGAGAGAGACATAAAACAAGGTGATTTTAATATGGAAATGTTGTCATCACGTCGACAAGCATATTCATATGCACTGTGTTTCGCTTCCTTGAAGGAAGCTCATCTAGATGGTTTCTGAGAATGTCCTAAGAACTTAAGGCACAATTCTAATAATTGCATAAGCAGATCCTAATAAAGGCAAAAGCACCTTCCTGAAAGAATAAAAGACTCTGCTGCAGGAATCTCAAGGCAACCTATCAGATTGCTTCCAGGGCCATAGTTCTGTTTCCATTCAGCTACTAAATCCTCTGGCCTTCTACCCTATACTTGTTTTTCTTCCTTTCTTCATCTCATGTGAAATACCATTGTTCCATCTCTGATTAGTATTTATTTCGAAAACTGGAGTGAGATCTCCAGCTTACAAAAGACCATCCTGTATTCTCAGGGAACCGTACTAGACCAGAGATCCCCAACTTTTTGGGAACCAGGGACCGGTTCCATGGAGAGCTGCCTGCATCCCACAGATGGGGCTTTGCTTGTTTGTGCGGACCGGTTGCTGGCATGCTGCGGCCTGGTACCGGTCCATGGATTGGGGGTTGGGGACCCCTGTACTAGGCCATTCATCTAGCAATCTGCCTATACCATAGTTTTAGATGTAATAGAATCTTCCAGAGCAATTTTGCTGGTAAAATGGTAATTAATTTAATGTACATCTTTTCTCTTTTTTCCTTCCTTCCTTCCTTCCTTCCTTCCTTCCTTCCTTCCTTCCTTCCTTCCTTCCTTCCTTCCTTCCTTCCATAGGGCACTGAACAGTTACCAATTTTTAAAAGCAACATTTATGGACAAAATAGTTAAAATCACCTTCTTTCTTTCTTTCTTTCTTTCTTTCTTTCTTTCTTTCTTTCTTTCTTTCCTTCCTTCCTTCCTTCCTTCCTTCCTTCCTTCCTTCCTTCCTTCCTTCCTTCCTTCCATAGGGCACTGAACAGTTACCAATTTTTAAAGGTAACATTTGTGGACAAAATAGTTAAAATCACCAGTAACTAATTGAAACTGAACAAGCTGGGCTAAAAATGGAGTTTCCTAAAAGCACAGAGAATGGGGACTAATTAAAAAATGATTCAAAATAAGCACTTTGGATCTCATACAAATGAAAGGATAGGGCTGGGCTTGCTTGAGACTCGAAGCAATTCTTCCTAATCATTTTGGAAGTGTGTGTGAGCCCTAGTGTATACTTTAGAGAGTAATTCCTTGAGAGTAATATAAGCTCTTCTACCCAGCAGACAGATCTTAAAAAGCAAGAGCAGCTTTAAGATGGACTTTCTTGCTGACCTTCATATCTGGACAGCTTCATAGGAAGAGAGGCAGGCCTTATTAACATGTTCAAGCAGAGCAAAGAACTTGAATGTATGTACCACGATCCATCTTAAGGCAGTTAAACTATCAAGACAATTCTCTCTTAGTGTCAGGGTTTGTGCCACCAATCACAAGAGTGACACCTGTCTGACTCTTGACATAACTTTCTTCTATGAGAAATGAGCCTGATGTATAAAATCGCCTGAATGCAATCTCTAACCTTCTCATCCATTAATAGATATAAATACAGATGAATGTACTGAACCTCTACATTGCTAGATGTTAAAAGTGAGGAATAGGAAATTCAAGGAGCTATAGTATAGATTCCCCAAGTAAATATCCCATATCATCAAATCCAACATTTCACCAGTTGGAATCCATCTGCAACTCCAAAAAGCCTGGGATATAGCCCCCAGATGCCAAAATGTTCCCCCTAATTGCACTTTTAACGTGAATATATGACCAGGGAGTAGTCCTAATAATTATATTTAATATTAGATATAATTGAAATTAATCCTATTTAATTTTTCTCTGGACTTTACCCTCTTTTTTTAATGTGGTGACCTGCATAGCACTCAAAAAACAAATATTTCTCTATCACTCTATTACTTTGGCCTCCTTTTATTTCCCCCACTATCTATTTTATAGTTTTTCTTGGCAGGTAGGCAGGCAAGCAGTGGAAACTCCAGAATACATGTCTCTACCAGCTGCCCCATCCTCTACTGATTACTCACCAGTTCTGATGACTTGCTCTATGGAGTCCTCTGAGGCATAAATTAGGGCCAGTGTATCAAAATGAAAATCAAGTCCAAGGTGATTAGCTCCAGACCGAGACTTGGGAATGAGCAATCTATCTAGAATTCCTGGTGACCGCAGAGTCTTAATCACGGGACTCCCCAGTGAGTTATTGTGGGTGAAGTTCTGCACCCACCATTCCTGATCTACTGCCTGGAGTGATATTGTGAACCTAATTAATAAAGAGAAGGAAGAGGAGCATATGTGAACAGGAAGCACCCGAAAGGAGAAGATGTGGGACTGAGCTGGGAAGAGAGGTTTCTATAAGGAAAAGCAGACGAAACAATTGAAATAAAATTGTATTTTAAGTGACTGTTAATTGATGCTTAAGGGAAAGTGAAGAAGAAACTTTCCTTCCACTTCCCAAGAGAGCCAACTCTGCTGCAACAGTAGAATGATCAGGCAGTCCTCAACTTACGACAGTTCATTTAGTCACTGTTCAAAGTTACAACAGCACTGAAAAAGTGATTTAGGACCATTTTTCACACTTGCAACCATTGCAGCCTCCCCCATGGTCGTGTGATCAAAATTTAGGGGCTTGGCAACTGGTTCACATTTATGGTGGTTGCAACCTTCTGACAAGCCAAGTCAATGGGGAAGCCAGATTCACTTAACAGCCAGGTTACTAACATAACTATTGCAGTGATTCACTTAACAACTGTCACAAAAAAGGTCATAAAATGAGGGAAGAAAACCCACTTAATAACCGTCTCGCTTAACAACAGAAATGTTGGGCTCAATCATGGTCGTACGTGAAGGACTACCTGTACAGAATGAACCTCCATCCCCAAAGGCAGGGGTAGGCAACCTTGGCTCTTTTATGACTCGTGGACTTTAACTCCCAGCATTCCTGAGCCAGCATGGCTCAGCTTGTAAATCTCTCCCTTTCCCCTCAGCATGGCTGGCTCAGGAATTCTGGGAATTGAAGTCCACAAGTCATAAAAGAGCCAAGGTTGCCTACCCCTGCCCAAAGGCAACAGGGCTTACTCACCATAAAGCAATATACCTTGCCATATAAAAACAGACTTCCATACGCCTCCAAGTTTCAACTTCACGCTCGAGGTATCTTCCCTGCCTCAACTTCCCGCTGCTGGCAGGCAGAGGGTTTTCTGTGTTAGCTTTCCTGCAACCCTGAAGATGCCACTTCTAATATTTGCATTTCCTCTATGTGAAAGCACCTTGCCACGTGGCACAAGGCCCGGTTGGAAATTCAAACAAACAAATGCATCCATTCCAAATCCTCTTGGGCGATTTGCCCTTGCTGTGCAGCTCTTCGGATCTCGGAATCACCGGCCAGGCTTTGCCTGAATAACTTTTGGGAAGGGGAAAACCTACCCTGCATAATCCCCAGCTTAATGAAAACAATGAGAAAAGATTTCCAGGAGATGATAAATGTATTTTCCTTGGACTCTGCGGTTGCACACAATGCTGATGTCAGGAGGAGGAGATGAGTCTTTTCCTTTTATTCCCGCTATTGCCTCTATTGGGGTCAAGAAAATGAATGTGAGGCCCTCAGAGTGATAACTCAGGCTGGTTTTAACAGGACAACAGTTTTGGAGACCCTTCCTCTATAACAGCTGATTATTTCAGAGTTTTGCCTATGGCTCTAGAAAATTGCATGGTGGCCAAAGCTGAAGAAAGTTCCCCATCATTTGTAGTGCACACACACACACACACACACACACACACACACACACACACACACATACACAGAGAGAGAGAGAGAGAGAGAGAGAGAGAGAGAGAGACACGTCTTTCTGCTCTTTCCCTTCTTCCCATTATGCCGTCTGTCTTTCAAGCCACATATAGGGAGGGTTGGGACAGACCAAGACATTCACAATTGGCTGAAGTAGCATTTGGCAGCACGAGAGCAGGCTGCCTAGCTGATCTTGCCAATAATATCTGCTTGCCTGAAAGATTAATCCATGCATGTTGAAGTACCCACCGGCCTCAAAATGAAATGGCCAGAAAAAAGGGAGGCATAAAGGCTTCTTGGCCCACACCATTTCACAAAGCTCTGTTTCTGCAGAACTCCCAAAGAACCGAATTCAGTTTCATTGTGTCTGTTTTCGATTTCTGTTTGGGCAGAATGAAGCAATCAAACTGGAAAATAAAAACAATTCTGTAGGGCAGAAAAGCCTGGTTTGAAGCAGTGAGCTGTGTTCTAATTAAAGCTCATTTCTGTGTCAGGAAAAAAAAAATAGGTCTGGAACAATAAGCAACTTTTGGAATTAAAAAACAGTTTGAAAAAGACTCTTGACTTTACTCCTTCATATTTAGCAATGTGAGCCTTGGCCTAACCACTTTCTTGCATCTCTTAGTCAGCATTACCTGAGGTAGGCCTGGATAGGCCATTCCCACAATCCATCATCTTTCTGATTTATGACTTTGTCATCTTTCTAACTTCCTCTGATGCCAGCACAGGAGTCAGGGATGACATCCCCAATGAGCAGGCAATTTGAAGACAGAAGAGGGTTTGCGCTGCTTTGGTGTTCCCTGTCCTGTTTCTGCTGCCACAGAGGCAGCCATAGCAACAGAGAAGACTTTTATTTTTTATGATATCCTGAGAAAACCCAAGAATATATAATAATAATAATAATAATAAGTTGGAAGGGACCTTGGAGGTCATCAGGTCCAACCCCCTGCTTAGGCAGGTAACCCTATACAATTTCGGACAAATGGCTGTCCAGTTTCTTCTTAAAAACTTCCAGTGTTGGAGCATTCACCGCTTCTGGAGGCAGGTTGTTCCACTGGTTAATTGTTCTAACTGTCAGGAAGTTTCCCCTTAGTTCTAGGTTGCTTCTCTCTTTGGTTAGTTTCCCTCCATTGCTTCTTGTCCTGCCTTCAGGTGCTTTGGAGAATAGCTTGACTCCCTCTTCTTTGTGGAACCTCTGAGATATTGGAACACAGCTATCATGTCCCCCCTCATCCTTCTCTTCATTAAACTAGACATACCCAATTCCAGCAACCGTTCCTTATATGCTTTAGCCTCCAGTTCCCTAATCATCTTTGTTGCTCTTCTCTGTACTCTTTCTAGAGTCTCAACATCTTTTTTACATCGCGATGACCAAAACTGGATGCAGTATTCCAAGTGTGGCCTTACCAAGGCATTGTAAAGTGGTATTAACACTTCATGTGATCTTGATTCTATCCCTCTGTTAATGCAGCCTAGCACTGTGTTGGCTTTTTTGGCAGCTGCAGCACACTGCTGGCTCATATTTAAGTGATTGTCCACTAGGATTCTGAGATCCCTTTCACAGTTACTACTATGAGCAAGGTACTCCCTATATTATACCTGTACATTTGGATTTTCTTGCCTAAATGTAGAACCTTACTTTTTTCACCATTGAATTTCATTTTGATAGATAGCGCCCAGTCTTCAAGTCTTAGAGCTGGTCTACTTGGATAATAGTTTGACTTTTGGCTATTTGATGGACCAACTTTCTCCACTGTATGGCTTGTTTCATTTGTTTTATGATCTGGCATGAAACAGTCTGTTCTTTGCCTCTTCTTAAATATATTTTCCGTTTGTTTCTCTCCAGTTCTATGTCTTATCCTATTTCCACGATAAATGCTGGTTAATTTGGCCCTTTGTTGCTGAACTGTCTAATTGCCTATAGATTTTACAACCATTATGCATGCTACCCATAGTTAGGATGTGTGGCTGGGATGTAATTCTGGATCATTCCTTTCCCACCACCATCCCCACAAACACCTTGAGAAATGTGAGGGAAGCTTTGGTGCCGTTCGCATCTTTATTTTTAGCTTCCCGCTTTCCCTGTTTTTCTCTCCCTCTTCTGCAAGGCTCCACATTCTGCTCTTCTTGATCACCCCTGCCAATGCAGGTTTTTTTTTATCTCGTAGGAAAAATTCTCACTGTGATATTTTGAGCCTTGCTAGATGCTAAGTCTCTGCTGGAGATTTGTATTTGAGTCAGCCTTGGCATCTGTTTTATTGACATTCACTGCCCCTTCTGAAAAGTAGGCTTTTTACAGCTTCTCTGTGACAAACTGCTTCGAAATGCTAGCCTTTTAGAAGGGGTTAAGTAAATGCTTCACTGGGGTGTGGTCTTCTGACAAGCTATGTTTATTTATTCCAATAATTTTAACATGTTCTCGGAATCTAAAAGTATCACTGATACTAGGTGGGGACATGTGGTTCTGGAACCTTAATCATCTTAGTCTGAGCAAGAAATTAGGTTGTGGAATTTGAAAAGTATGAGAACCCTTAGTATAGCAGGGGTCTCCAAGCTTGGCAGCTTTAAGACTTGTGGATTTGAACTCTCAGAATTTCTCAGCCAGCCATGGGAGTTCTGGGAGTTGAAGTCCAAAAGTCTTAAAGTTGCCAAGTTGGAGACCCCTGGATTGTAGCATGGGTGAGCAACCTGCAATTCCATAGAGATCCACAGTTCCATAGAGATTTTTTTTATAGCAATAGCACTTAGACTTCTATACTGCTCCAGTGTGGTTTACAGCACTCTCTGAGTGATTTACAGAATCAGCCTATTGCTCCCAACAATCTGGATTCTCATTGTACTGATCTTGGAAGGATGGCAGGCTGAGCCAACCTTGAACCACTCAAGGATCGAGCTCCTGACTGTGGACCAAGTTACTGCATTCTAACCACTGCGCCACCACGGCCTAGAGATCCTCTAATTACACCCAATAATTGAAAATCGGTGTTACCATTCTTAATAATTTAAGTAGGAAACTCCCTCAGAATAGCAAGAGATTTTTTTTGCCAGGGAGCCAAACATATTGGTCACTCTCTGTGAGTTTCAACTCAGAGGAACTGAAAATGAGAACCACAGTACAGCCTTTCAAGAATAGTTTTTAGGAGCACACCTGTTTTTCCAGAACAAAGCCAAGAAATGGCCTAGAGTCCTCACTTACTTCTAGAGGTAGCAAAGCAGAAGGCAGCCTGTATAAAAAGTCTGTTCTCCACTTCAATTATATTTTGCCATCACCCATCTGAGGCAACCAACTCATTCTGTTTACTTATCTTTTTTTTAATAAGGCTCCCTATCTGATTCTTTAGATCTGTCTTAAGCAGTAGCCAGACAGGACCTATGCTTCTGTCCTTTAAAGAACGATATTTCTTTTTCAGAGGAAGTTCTCAGGAAAACTGAAAATCCACTTGTCCTCATTGACCTTCTCTTAATTTGGGAGTTCCTGGTTATTTTGTATTTTTGGTTTTAGAAGCATTTTATACCAGTTTTATCTTAAATACATAGGAAAGCTTTTCATCCTCAAAGGTAGCCCCAATTTAATTTATTTTTGGGGAGACGACAAATATCTTCATTTGTCCTCTCCCCAAGATTAACAAAGAATCCGGCATAGTCATGAAGGACAGATCCATCAAATGTCTGAGAAAGGTCTGCTATTTTTGAATAAGATGGGGATAAATTATAGACTCTGAATAAGAGTCTATAATTTGTATGCACTCAAGTTCAGACTAGATAGTAACTACCACTGAATGTAGCATTTCCATTCTAATATATTTATTGATGTTCAAGACAGGCGGGTCTGAAAATCTTTCTTAGTAACTTAGGCTTTGCTCTTTTTTAAAAAAATCAGCTCTGCGTCTCCTTGAAAATAGGAGCACTGAGTATCCTTGAGAGAGAGAAAAGATCTCTGAAGCCATTCATAATTCCTTAGAATTTGGCCTCAGTTTTTCTCCTTTCAAATGTTTCATCATTTTAAACTTTTCTTCAAATTAAGGTGCATTAAAGCCCTTAATGCAATGGTTCTCAACCTGTGGGTCGGGACCCCATTTGGGGTCGAACGACCATTTCACAGGGGTCGACAAACAACTCAGTCCGCCATTTTTTCTCCCTTTTCCTTAGCTGTGCTACTCCCTTTTATTCTATTGGCTTTTGAAAGCCAATAGAATAGAATCTCTTGAATAGAGTCTAATTCTATTGGCTTTCAAAAGCCAATAGGAATTGTCCAGGCTGTCTCTGCCCTGCTGAGCCCGCCAAAACTCCCATTCTGCAAACGGTGCTGCACCGGTTGAGTAGTCCTCGACTTACGACCGGTTGGGTGTCGCGGCATTAAAAAGGTTGAGAACCACTGCCCTAATGAGTTTTGTTGCCTTTTGCTCCCTTTTGCATTTCTTTGGACACTTGTGTATACTTCACCCTAATTTTAATCTTGAGAGATAAATGCTAACTGGATTAGAGATATTTAGAATAGGGAGGAAACAAAATATTGGAGGACTTTTAAGTTTGCGGATTTTTTTTAAAAAAAAATCCGTACAGATCCAAGGAGGTGGAATATTTTGATTTTACTCCTTACAACCTAGAAATGTACCCTTCTGTAGGCATTGCATTGTAAATGAAATACAGGTAGTCCTTGGCATACGACCGCAATTGAGCCAGAAGTTACGTTGCTAAGTGAGAAATGTGTTAAGTGAATTTGCTCCCATTTTACGACTTTTCTTGCCACAGTTGTTAAGTGAATCACTGTACTTGTTAAACTAGTAACATGGTTGTTAAGTGAATCTGGCTTCCCTATTCACTTTGCTTGTCAGAAGGTTGCAAAAGGTGATCACGTGACCCCGGCTCACTGCAACCGTCATAAATATGAAGCTGTTGATGAGCATCCGAATGTAAATTATGTGACCCTGGGGATGCTGCAACGGTCACAAGTGAGAAAAATGGTCATAGATTGCTTTTTTCAATGCTGTTGTAACTTCGAATGGTCACTAAATGAACTGTTGTAAGTCAAGGACTACCTGTACTTCACAATATCAATGTAGGCTGGCTGCAATTTATAGTCTGCTAGGCCAGGCATTTCTGACTAGCAGTGTATCAGCTTTCTGCAATGGCTGCTGGCTTGGTCCTACAAACTCAGGAGAGAGAGAGAGGGAAAGGGAGAGAGGGGGGGAGGGACGGAGGGAGGGAGAGGGAGGGAAGGAGGGGAAAGAGGGAGGGAGAGGGAGAGGAAGAGAGAGAGGAAGAGAGAGAGGGAGGGAGAGGGATAGAGAGAGGGAGAGGGGGAGGGAGGGAGAGAGGGAGAGGGAAAGGGAAAGGGAGAGGGGGAGAGAGGGAGAGCGCACGTTCCCATTCTGCCTTCAACTTTATGATCACTAGTTTTGACCTGACCTAAATTAGTCAATTTGCAGGGTCAGCTGTAAAGAAGCGTCTTATTATGGCATCTTGTGTTATTCACAGCTGCTATACTCCTTCAGTTTCTGTCCTGCGTTTCCTCCAAGAGCTCAGGAGGATACTCACAACACATTGTGCTCCAATCTTCTCTCCCTCCCCTGCCCCGTGCTGCCATTTTGTGGCTGTGTTGAGAGAAGAAGGATTGGTCCAGAGTCACCCCAGTGGCCTTCAGGGCTGAGGGCAGACTTGAACCTGAGTCTTTAGTACAGCGGTTCTCAACCTATGGGTCGCGACCCCATTTGGGGTCGAACGACCATTTTACGGGGGTCGCCAAACAATGTGATCCGCCATTTTTCCCTCTCAGGGGGCGCCGCCGCGCATGCGCGCTGCGCATGGGGGGCGCGTCCGTGTGACGGGGATCACCGTCACACAAAGGTTGAGAACCGCTGCTTTAGTACAACACCTTCCCCACTATACAGGTAGTCTTCTACTTACAACCATAGGTTTAGCAACTGTTTGATGTTAATGGCATTGAAAAAAGTGACATGACCAGTCCTCACACTTACAACCGTTGTAGCATCACCATGGTCACGTGATCAAAATTCAAGTGGTTGGCAATTGGCATATATTTATAACTGGTGCAGCATCATATGCCATTTTTTTAACCTTCCCAGCCAGTGTTTGACAAGCAAAGTCAATGGGGAAAGCCTGGATTTGCTTAACAACCATGTGATTCATTTAACAACTGTGGCAAAAAAAGGTTAAATCAGGTGCAATTCACTTAACTGCCTTGCTTAGCAACAGAAATTCTGGTTCCAGTATGTTGAACCACATTGGCTCTCCAGCTTGTTATTTCCATCTTTGACCTGGAAGTTGGGCTATTCTAAAAAATTGTGGAGGAGAGGAATTTTTTTTACTACCACAAACCAGAGTGGAAATCACCACTCATGACATAGAACTTCTTGACTCTCACATTATTGTCCAAAAGAAAGATGGTGACTATAAGATACCCATGATGTTGTTTTTTTTGAAAGGGCTAAAACTCAACACAGAACTTCAACTGATACTCTAAGTTCATGGCAGCCGCCCTTCTTCAATTACAATAACAAAGGAAGATATCTAGATAAGGTCCGAATGTGAAATTTAAACCAACCAAACAGGTAAATTATTCACCTTCCTCCAATCAAAGCAAATTTTGGAAGATTAAAATCAACATTGTTTTATACACACACACATACACACACTCATTTAAATCAATATCAGTGGATTCAGACATCATGCTAAGCTAAAAGCAAAGAAATGGCATTATAATATAATATTAGAACCTTCTCTATTCCAAGACAAAATGCCAGTTCTTTAGGCACTCAGAGCGGATAATAATAATAATAATAATAACAACAACAACAACAACAACAACGAGAAAGAACTGGAGAAGACAACAAAATACAAAGACCTACAAATAGAAATAGAAAGACTATGGCAAAAGCAAGCAAGGGTAGTACCAATAGTGATAGGCTCCTTGGGTGCAATCTCAAAACAACTGGAGCACCACTTGAATACCATTGGCATTGACAAATTCGCTATTAGTCAATTGCAAAAGGCGGCCTTACTAGGAACTGCTTCCATCCTGCGACGATATCTGTAATACCATCAAACATCCACATCTGCCTATCCCAGTTCCTGGGTAAGGACTCGATAGGTAGACAAAATGCCAAATCCAGTCTGAACATCTGGCTGACTGTGCGATGATTAATAATAATAATAATAATAATAATAATAATAATAATAATAATAATAAATAGAGTTGGAAGGGACCTTGGAGATCTTCTAGTTCAACCCCCTGCTCAGGCAGGAAACCCTATACCGGGCTGGTTGTCCAGTCTCTTCTTGTTTGGCCTCAGACAGGCACTGAGATTAGGGGATCCCTAACATTAAGTTGGAGAATGACACACAGCACCAGCTGGATACTTTATATAGTGATCATTTAAAGTTCCCAGAAGCTACTTACAACTTGATTCTAGAATTCTGATGGCTGCACAGAGCCCTGCAATCACATGACCACATCCCAGATCCTTGGCAATCGCTCACGTTTACAGTGGTCTGGTGACCACAGTTTACAATGTTTTTTGCCAGTTTCAGCTGGTTTCTGGCAAAAAATATATTAAAAAATGCCCATAAGAGTACCTGGATCAGCTTAATGGTTTGCCACATTCACTTAACAATTGCAGTGTTCATTTAATGATTGCTGCAAAAAAAAAAAAAAAAAAATCATCAGATATGGGTGCCTCAGCTTATGAGCATCTTGAATTACAATGAAAAATTTGGGGTCTATTACAGTTGTAAGTTGAGGACTACCTGTGCTCTTTCTTCACTTCAGTACTGCATCATTCCTATTTATTTATTTATTTATTTATTTATTTATTTATTTATTTGTATCCCACCTTTATTTATTTTTTACAAATAACTTAAAGAGCCCTGGTGGTGCAGTGGTTAGAATGCAGTATTGCAGGCAAATTCTGCCGACTGCCAGGAGTTCGATCCTGCCTGGCTAAAGGTTGGCTCAGCCTTCCATCCTTCCGAGGTCAGTAAAATGAGGACCCGGATTGTTGGGGGGGGGCAATAAGCTGACTCTGTAAACCACTTAGAGAGGGTTGTAAAGCACTGTAATAATAATAATAATAATAATAATAATAATAGTACAGTTGGAAGGGACCTTGGAGGTCATTTAGTCCAACCCCCTGCTCAGGCAGGAAACCCTATACCATTTCAGACAAATGGCTGTCCAGTCTCTTCTTAGAAACTTCCAGTATTGGAGCATTCACAACTTTTGGAGGCAGGTTGTTCCACTGATTAATTGTTCTCAGTGTCAGAAATTTCTCCTTAGTTCTAGGTTGCTTCTCTCCTTGATTAGTTTCCAGCCATTGCTTCTTGTCCTGTGTCTTGTCCTGCCTTCAGGTGCTTTGGAGAATAGCTGGACCCCTCTTCTTTGTGGCAACCCATGAGATATTGGAATCTAAATGTGTCTCTAAGTGTGCAATCAAAAACAAAAGAATAACAAGGAGTAAACATTGCAGCCCTTTCCTAGACCTTCAACCAGTTGCCTAAGGGAGCTTCCTCATTCTGTGTACCAGTTGGGTGGCCCTATCTAGAGAGTCAACAAAGGGAAAGGAAGGAGAGAGACAGGATATTCTGAAATATCTTCAGAAGCTGGTTATTATAAAACATCTCCACACAAAGCTGGATGTAGTATAATGATACTCTTGATTGCTAAGGTGAGAGAACTAAGATTTTCTAAATAAAATCATAAAATAAAAAATCAATACTAGAACGAAGCAAATGGAGATATACTGCCAAGGTGGTTTCAAAGAGGCAATATTTAGGTGAATGTCAAAGGGAGTAACTGGCTTACTTACTTCAGGAGCAAGGAATGAATGTGAGCATGGCTTTAATCATAGCAAGGCTGATTGCACTCAAGGCAGCTCATTCAGCACAGGTCAGGGCTGAAGTAGATAAAAGAGAAAGAAACAGCAGTACAGTCTACGGGTAGCTTTCAAATCTTTCAGGGACCTGGTTTGGGAAAGCTAAAAGCCTCCGTGAAAAGGGGAATTATTGTGTTGGTTCTCCACGCTGCCTATAAACAGGCAAGTCTGCTTGTAAGCCACCACAGGGATTGCCTGCATTAGAAATATTGGGAATGATATAGTCAACAGACACTTGCTCTGGCCTGGGCAACAAAGTGAGTTCCCAAGGGCCAAGGTGATCCTTCCATGTTACTCATTAGTCTTCCCAGCTCTGTGCTTTGCCTTAAATATACTGTAGTCATTTTGAGAAAGCTGCAAGGGCCAGGGAGTAAATGTCCTTAACTTGAAGGTTAAGCATTAACCCTTGACCCTCCTTATCTTGACCCTCCTGTTCTTGCTGTGTGCATGTGTATGCACAGGCAGAAAAATGATTAGGTGGAGGATGGGAATCTCATGAGCTTTATGATTCAGCAGTTGTTACTCAGTTGTTAGCTAGCTACTCAGCGTTCAGATTCAAAGCATGTGCATTCTTGGGGAGGGGGAAAAATTCAGATGGAAATACCATGGCATGTACTGATCTAAGACATGGTGGCAGCTTGCATTTCAGCTGACTTTTAAATTGGCTATGCCAATGAGTTGTAGTCAAAAGGGTAATACAACTAATATGCCTCTGATTACCAGTTGCTGGATATTAGAAGCAGGAAAGCATTCTTGTCCTCATTCCACTTAAGGGGGTTATCAGAAATGTCTCTTGATCCCTCTGGGGGAACAGGATGCTGGCCAAGACAGATGATTGTTCTGAGTGCTTTAGTAGGATACTTCTTATGCTCTTAGATTGATTCCAGCAGTTCGGAAATCTCCCCAAATCATTGTAGTTTCCCTAGGGTCTGCATGCAAATGTCATCCAAAAGTCTCCTGGGGATTTATATGAATCATAATCTCTCTACTCCTTTGTTGTTTTTCTTCACTGGAAGCTTATAGCTAACGTGGCATTTATCCACAGGCTACCTTTGTTAGTTTTGTCCTTTCACAGATAAAACTTCTGCCTGCCCATCTCTCTTCTGTCTCCCTCCCCACCTGGCTAGTCAATGAAGCAATTTACTGCAACATTTCTGAGCACAGAGAGCTGTAATAGAACAGGTCATATCCCTGCAGGACTGAATGTGTAAAGAAGAGAGAGAGAGAGAGAGAGAGAGAGAGAGAGAGAGAGAGAGAGAGAGAAGAAGAAGAAGAAGAAGAAGAAGAAGAAGAAGAAGAAGAAGAAGGAAGAAGAAGAAGAAGAAGAAGAAGAAGAAGAAGAAGAAGAAGAAGAAGAAGAAGAAGAAGAAGAAGAAGAAGAAGAAGAAGAAGAAGAAGAAGAAGAAGAAGAAGAAGGCAAGCTATTACAATTACTGGCATTCAGTCAGATCTTACTCCCTTGGGACAAAGTAGTAGAAACAAAAGCAAGAAACTAGAGCTCTGGGCAATGTCAGAGTGGAATTTGGGGAGGGGGAGGGCATGAACATTGCCAATTGTTTGCCTCCTACCTGCTTGAGAAAGGGATGCAAAAACTGCAATAAAAAGGAACTTTCAGTTTCAAATAATTTGATATATTTATTGTGAGTCTAAGTTTGGATGGTATGGAGCAGAGACAGATAACAGAATAACGGAAGGGACCTTGGAGGTCTTCTAGTCCAACCCCCTGCTCAGGCAGGAAACCCTTTACCATTTCAGACAAATGGCTGTCCAGTCTCTTCTTAAAAACCTCCAGTGTTGGAGCACCCACAGCTTCCAGAGGCAAGTTGTTCCACTGATTGTTCTGTCAGGAAATTCCTCTTTAGTTCTAGGTTAGATCTCTCCTTGATTATTTTCCATCCTTTGCTTCTTGTCCTGCCTTCAGGTGCTTTGGAGAATAGTTTGACTCCCTCTTCTTTATGGCAACCCCTGAGATATTGGAACACTGCTATCATGTCCCCGCTTGTCCTTCTCTTCATTAAACTAGACATACCCAATTCCAACAACCTTTCTTCATATGTTTTAGCCTCCAGTCCCCTAATCATCTTTGTTGCTCTTCTCTGTACTCTTCCTAGAGTCTCAATATCTTTTTTACATCATGGCAACCAAAACTGGATGCAGTATTCCAAGTGTGGCCTTACCAAGGCATTATAAAGTGATATTAACATATCAGACCATTTCAGTTGGTGAGAGGATGTTGGCTTTGGGGCAAGTGAAATTACTTCTGTGTTGTCCTTCAATGTTCCCAAAATTGGGGAACCAGAAGGAGGCACCAAGTTTGACTTCTATGCATTTAACATTGGTCCTACTGTGAGTTTGGGTTGCTTAAACTTTAGTCCTTTAGTTATAGGACTCTATAGGTTACTACCAGACATGGTCTATATGGCTTGCTTCCGTACACTTGTCCTGCCTTTCTTATATCATGCATATGTTTAAGATTTTTAAAGATATTTTAAATCCCACCTTTATTATTTTTATAAATAACTCAAGGCTGTGTTCATACTTTAAAGCTCACCACTTTTTGGTTTCTAGTCCGGTGCTTTAGCCCCTTAGACCAATAAGTACATTTCCCCAATATTCAAAAAACTTTGTACAATGGTACTCAATGTTTACCAAACCCAGCTTGCAGCTTTACCCAGGAAAAAAATTGCAGATTATATTCCAAAGTATTTGAGGAATGTTGAAACGATGCAGTTCAGTGATGAGAAAAGTAAAGTCTTGCACTTAGGCAGGAAAAAAAACCAAACACGAATAGGCAGTACTTGGCTCAACCGCAGTAGTTGTGAGTAGGATTTGGGTATCCTAGTGGACCATACTTAAGTATGACCCAACAGTGTGCTGCAGTTGTCAAAAGAGCCAAATGCAGTCCTAAGCTGCATCAACAGAGAGATAGCATCAAGACTACAAGAAGTGATAGTACTGCTCTAAAAACTTCACCGGCAGGCTGAGCCTACAGAGACCTTTGAAGCTCGGAAGGGAACCACCCTCATCCCCAATTTATGCAGCCTGCTGTAAGTGGCTAAATTTGCAATATCCAATTTTAAGAACTTTGTTAAGTGTCCTGATTCAAAACCTAGTATTGTGAATCAGGTCTGTTCTGAACCGTATAGCTCTATGTAACCCTAACTAGTGAGCATGTATCAGTATGTTAGAATATCTGGCAGTTATTGGGTTAAATGCTGGGTTTGTTGATGGGTCAGTGGGAGGAGTTTCTAAAGGGCATTGGGAGACTTCCTGGACACAAGCCAGATTGGAATGTCTTTATCTGAAAGAAGCATGGGCCATCAGATGTCACCACGATGAGCCTGCGCCGTTATAAAGATGGTATGGAAGAGAGCATCATCCTTTTACCTGTAGGAACGGACAAAAGATGTATTTCCCAGAAGTAATAACACAGCATGAATGCAAGTAATCTTTGTAATCTTTCTGTTTGAAATATATTTCTTTTGTTATAAAACCATTTCTACTGAGTTATCTATCTGACTTGATTTAAAGAAGGCGTTTTTAACTCAGAGTCAGAATAAGGTCTAAAGAAAGGAAAATCCACTAGGGATGATACAACCTGCTGCTAATCCTGGAAAGGAGCACAATTCATGCGTCTGCTGAGCAAGAGATTAAGTCGTAAACTGGGGTGCTCTTGCACAGCAGAGGCGTGGCAACTTTCCAGACTTAGTCTTATTGGAGTAGGAAGATTAAGACAACCCACTAGTGGATTCTCCATCCAATCATGCTGGAAAAAGCATCAAGACTACAAGAAGTGATAGTACTGCTCTAAAAACTGCAGTAGTGAGATCACACTTGGAATACTGCATCCAGGTTTAATCACCACGATGCAAAAAAAGATGCTGAGGTCCTAGAAAGAGTGCAGAGAAGAGCAACAAAGATGAAATGGGTTTTAGAGGATAAACCAGGATAGGTAATCTTAGCTCTTTTATGACATGTGGACTTCAACTCCCAGAATTCCTGAGCCAGCCATGCTGAGAGGAAAGGGAGAGGTTTCCAAGCTGAGCCATGGTGGCTCAGGAATTCTGGGAGTTGAAGTCCATGAGTCATAAAAGAACCAAGGTTGCCTACCTCTGGGCTAAACCATATAATGAACCATTCAGGGAACCAGGTATGCCTAGCCCAGGGGTGGGCAATTAATATTCCCAAATGACCATATGAGAAACTGGGACTGTTCTGGATGACTGAACCAATGGGCTGAACTTAATTCTGCTCAATTATGTGCCTGGCATACACTTATTTACATTTGATTTCTAATTTCCGATTGGCTTCATGCTGATTAAACAGGGACAGCCAAATGCCCAGATGTGGACTGGGGGCCATAAAATACCCAGGTCTGGTCCAGCTTAACACAGAGAAGAATTAGGGATGACATGATAGTTGTCTTCTGGTACCTGAGAGGCTATTTAAGGGAGGAGGGAGATGAATTATTCTCTAAAACATGTGAGGGCAGGACAGAAGCAATGGGTGGAATCTTGTGAAAGAGAGATCCAATCTGGAACTATGGAGAAATGTCCTGACAGTAAGAATGATCAATCAATGGAACAGAGTTGTGGGTACCCATTGCTGGAGGTTTTCCAGAAAAGATTGGGCAACCATTTGTCTGGGATGCAATAAGGTCTCCTGCCTTAGGCAGGGAGTTGAACTAGAAGACCTCCAAGGTCCACTTTGGCTCATTGATTCTTTGTTTCTATAGAAATTTAAATTTCTATAGTTCAGAAACAGGTCATGAGATGCCACTGAGGACCATTATTCTTGCAAATAGCTTCCCTAATGACCTCAGACATTATTCCCCAACTGGTTTAATTTTACTTTCTAAAGATGATTTTAATTAAAACAAATAAATGGAAAGCTAGCAGGCTGCAAAGCACAGAATCAGCACCAGGGGTAAACCTTCCCCCTCCCAGGAATATTTCTGAGACCTGCAGACTCCAGATCTACAATGTTTTTTGGGGTCGGAGGGGCACAGATAGATAACGTGGGAATGCTCTGTTTGGAAGAATGTTGTCCTGCTTCCCCTAAGGCAGTGGTTCTCAACCTTTTTAATGCCGTGACCCCCAACCAGTCGTAAGTCGAGCACTATTCAACCGGTTGTAAGTCAAGGACTAAACCGGTCGTAAGTCAAGGACTACTCAACCGGTCATAAGTCAAGGACTTTCCCTGCCCGGGAGCGCCGCGTATGCATGGTGCCACCCCCTGCGCCGGCCGAGTCGTAGCTGGCAAGCGGCAGAGATGGAGCAGGCTGACCACCGGCTGGGCCACCAGCTGGCCCAGCCCAAGGGAGGTAAGGCACCCGCCGGGCCTCACGCACGCCAGCAACCCTCCCTGCACCCGCTGGCCTCCCACCTCCCACCCCTGGCCCTCTTTTACTTACATTTTTAGTAGTTGCTCAGCAGGGAGGGGTGTAAACTTCCAGACAGCTCGCCTTCGCTGCAGACAACTTGCAGCACCGTTTGCAGAATGGGACTTTTGGCGGGCTCAGCAGGGCAGAGACAGCCTGGACAATTCCTATTGGCTTTTGAAAGCCAATAGAATTAGACTCTATTCAAAAGAGTCTATTCTATTGGCTTTCAAAAGCCAACAGAACAAAAGGGAGTAGCACAGCTAAGGAAAAGGGGGAAAAATGGCAGACTGCATTGTTTGGCGACCCCCAGGAAATTGTCGTTCGACCCCAAATGGGGTCATGACCCACAGGTTGAGAACCGCTGCCCTAAGGCAACAGCGTGGTTGATAGCATTGGAGAAAGTGTCAAAGAGCAATTTCTCTAGTTTCTTTCTGGTCATGGATATCGTGAGCAGATATTTTTGTGATGGTGCTTCTGGCATGCTCAAAATCTCGCGTATATCCTCATCAACCCCAAAAGTTAGTCTGCCCTGTTTTAATTTATTCCTTCATAAGATTGCAGGTACAACACAACCCTACTTGATAACGACACAAATGCCACACACAGTTCTAAGATTCCTTTTTCTTTATTTCCAAATATGCTGTTCAACTGGGGGGGGGAGGGTTTGTTTGGATCAACATACTAGTGAATTTAACGCTTCAGAGCTCATAACATGCAAAATCAGTTGAGACCTTAGAAAGGAAAGCCCTGTATTTTAAATGATCTGTGCTGTTCCTGTATACCAGCTTATGATTCAGTCAGGTTCTGAGTTATTTTGAATGAAGAATTGATGGCAAAACTTTTTTTAAAAAATAAATAAATAAATAAAAGAAGATGTAAATGTACATAGTCCTTTGAATGACTGATTCAACGCCTGGTGTGGGAGAATTCCTTTTGGTTGCAGATTTACAGTATGCTCAGTGCCCCCGAGGAGCATAAAAAGAAAGCAGAGCACAGATAAACAGCAGAGCTGGCGCATAGCATGGCAGCGATCCCAGCAGGGAAAGGATAAAGCCAAAAGGCTGAAGGCAAGCAATCACCAGGCAGGTTAACTAGCTAGATCTGCCATTCAAAACCAAATGGACTATGGTGTATTAATACAAGGACTAAAGCTACCTTCTGTGCCCGCCTACATGATCGTCTTGTTTCTGCATACCAATTGAGTTAAACATGCGCGAGGGGGGGGGGGAGGAAGGAAGGAGAGAGCATCAAAATGCCAGGCTATGTAAACCTTGTAACCTTTTGATCGGGATGCCTGCGTATGAGTAATATATGATCCATATTAAGAAACCTGCTGTTGAAGAGACCCAAAGTAAAAAGCTTAAAAGCCCCCATCAGCCTTATATTGGAAGACATTTTTGTTGCAAGACGGATGTACTCTCTTGCTGCATTAAATATATATATATACATATGTTAAGAGCTAGGAGGACCCAGATTGTTGAGGGCAATATTCCTACTCTGTAAACTGCTTAGAGTAGAGGTCCCCAACTTTTGGGGCACCAGGGACCGGTTACATGGAGAGAGGCTTTTCTGCAGACCGGAGGGGGCGTGGTTTTGTATGCTGCCTGCATCCCGTGGCTGGGGCTTTGTGTGGCCCAGTTGCTGGCATGTCACAGCCCGGTACCGGTCCACGGCCCGGGGATTGGGGACCCCTGGCTTAGAAAGTGCTGTAACGTATTGTGAAGCAATATATAAGTCTAAGTGCCATTGCTATTGCTACAGGAACTTAAAACATTATCAATATCTGTCAACTCTCTGAGGCAGGCCAGACCAAAAAACAGATGCCATGTATGCCTAAAACTACTTTCATTAGAACAGCTATAAAAACAGAATCTTGCAAGTCTAATAGTGCTTCCCTTCATCTCTCTTTCCTCTTATGTGAATTGTAGTTGGAGTGATGGGGGGGGGCTGTCTGAGACGTTTTTGCAAACCACCTTCATGGTCTGGGCTCGAACCTTGTTTATCTGATTGTTGCCTTGGTAACAGATCTTCTCTCTGACTTTCAAAGCCATTGTTTATACTGCCTACAATACCCTACCAACAACATGTGAATCAGCAAAGCCAGTCAGGGGAACACTGTACAGTTTGGGATTTATCTCTTTATCGAAGCAGATAGATAGTGGTTAAAGTGCCAATCTTTGATATGGGAAATGGGGTTCTACCTTACCTGTAGGGGTCCTTGGCAAAGACCCTCTAATGCTCCATCTATTTACCTTAGATACAAGAGGGATATGAATTAAGAGAGTTAGGCCAGCTTGGACATCATTCAGATTAACAAGGTCCACACCAGATGTTGAGAAACAGGGCAATCTGACAATATATAAGCTCCTGATATAAACCATACATGCACGAGACAAGAAAACCTGGAACTGATGGATTTCTACTACTGTAGTAGACCTAATGAGAAGAGATATACGAAACATATGAGGCAACTATAGATGGACAAAAGACCTACATCCAACTGAGAAACAGCTAAACTAACAATTGAAATAGACCTATTACATATTACATCCCAACTCAAGAAAACCCAGAAGAAGAACTGGATGTACAGCCAATCTCTGAAGCTGGAATGTTGCTACCATCCCTTCCATTACAGAGCACAGCAGATGAAGATCATGGATAAATTAAGTATGGTTTATCCATGATCCCTCAGGACTGATTACCAAGGCTCAGTGGAGACCTATCGTCAAATGGCATGCTAGAAGATGTCAATAGAGGTCTCATGACAATTCCTATGACTTGAGAGCAGACCATAGCAATCTCCCAAAACAGGAGCCAGTCACCATCCCACTAGCAGACAGTGGGGTAAAAACATGAAAAGTTGGATAACATCTGGCCTAGATATGATCCACACCTACTGGCTAAAGAAATTAACAAGTCAACTCAAGACAGCTTGCACAAGTGGTCATCAAGTGCACCATATACTAAAGTGATGCACTGTCCCCCACTGCTGTTCTGTATAGACTCAAATCCCTTCAGCCAAATAGTCACATGGACTGGATATAGATACAAATTCAAGAGTGGAACTTCCAGAAGCCACCTTCTCTACATGGATGACATCAAGCTGTATGCCAAAATGAATAGGACACCAACTCACTGATGCACCTGACATGGATCTACTTTGAGGAAATTGGGGTGTCATTCAGATTTGAAAAGGGTGGCCAGTTGGAATTAAAAAGAGGGAAGCAGTTAAGGGATGAGGTGAAACTACTAGTAGGCCATAGAGGAGACATACCGACCAGCTACAAGTACCTTGGTATTCCATATTCACATGATGGGGAGGCAAAGAAGACAGTACCAAGTACCATCAATGGGAAGAACAAGATCCACACCACCAACATGTATACCCTGTTAGTCATCAGACATCCTGCTGGTATAGTAAACTGGCCAAAGGAGGATATTGAAGATCAAGCAGAGGAAGTGCCATGGCAAGACCAGATCCTGCATGGGATGTACCATCCATAGATAGCTAAGGTGGCTGATGTTGGGAAATCCTACCAGTTTCTGGAAAGGGCTGAACTAAAAGACAGCACCTGTGGCATGACCATAGCAGCACAAGAACAGGCACTAAGTACCAAATCCTTAGAAGCAGCCGTCTATCACACTATATTGGACCCAAGGCACAGACTGTACAATGAGGTCTCAGAAACAGTCCAATACCTAGTGTTATAATGTAAAATGCAGGCAAGAACAGCTTACGCTGAATAGTACAACCAAGTAGCTGGCATTGTGTATTGGAACCTCTGCATAGTGTATGGGCTACAGCCTCCCAAGTCCAGATGGGAGATTCCACAGAAGGTGATGGAGAATCACAGAGCTAAGATCCTGTGGGATTTCCAGACCCAGATAGACAGGCAGATACTGGCCAATCAACCAGACATCGTGGTAGTAGACATGGGCCAGAAGGTAATGGTGGTGATAGATGTAGCAATGCCAAGTGACAGCAACATTAGGAAGAAGGCAGATAAGAAGCTGGAAAAATACCAAGGACTGAAGGAGGAACTAGAGAAGATGTGGACAATAAAGGCAAAAGCGGTCTCAGTGGTAGTAGAAGTACTCGGGGCTATGAGTCCTAAGCTAGGTGAGTCGCTCCAATAGATCCAAGGAATGTAATCAAAGCTCTCTGGTGTCCAGAAGAACAACTAAGTTATTTTTATAGAACTCTCAAACTCCCAGGCTTCTAATAGAGCAGGGCTTTTCAACTAGTGATACGCGTACCACCTGTGATATTTGCCATGTGACAGGTGGCACACGACCACCCTAGAGAAGTATAGCAGGAGAGGGGAATGAGCCGAAGTGACTCAAGCCTGAGGGAGAGGCAGCTGCAGCTGCAGGACTGTCTGGGCTGGGCAGAAGCCCCAGGAGTGGCAAGGCTCCAGCTGATTGGCACTTCCAGAAGCAGCTCAGAGCTGGAGGTGAACTGAAGAAAAAAAGGGGGTAGGAGAGGAGAGGCTATAAAAGGAGGTGGTTTGGGTGGGAAAGGGAAAAAAAGACAACAGGGAAAGGTTTAATCCCTTTAAACAAATGTAATTAGTTTTACCCCCTTTAATTGAGTCTGTCTATGGCTTTTATAAAGTTTTCTTTGAAGGTAAACAGGCTTAATTTAAAACTAAAGCTTTTCGCAATTGCCAGAGCCTTTCAGTCTCAAGTTGCAACATTGTGACACATGACACGCCTGAGGTAGCTTGAAGAAAAAAAAACGGAGTTTATATGTTTCTTTATTTTGTGAGCCTTTTTTGCTTTGCACTTGATTGCTGAGTCTTTAAGGGTACAGGGAAGGGATTGGGGTGTGTGTGTGTGCATTCTTACTACACTGTGGAAAGAGCTCAGAAGGGAGAGAGGAAGAAGGGCTGACCAGCTAGCTCAGGGGTCTACAAACTTAGCAACTTTAAACCTGTGGACTTCAACGCCCAGAATTCCTCAACCAGTCATGTTGGTTGAGGAATTCTGGGAATTGAAGTCCACAAGTCTTAAAAGTGCCAAGTTTAAAGACCCTTGAACTAGCTGGTAGTGGTGCATATTAAAAAACATGGATAAATTCATCATACATTTGTCAGTGCAAAGGGAAAGTGATTCAGCAAAGGAACAGTTATCGAAGAAATTAAAACTGGAACTTTTCCCCTTTTTTCTAACAGTTTGTAATATTTTATTAGATTACTAGCTGTACCCAGCCACACGTTGCTGTGGCTCAGTGTGGTTAAATGGAAAACAAAGAAAAGAGAAAGCGCACGTTTGTAATATGTTTAATTTCACAATGCTTGTGGGTATACAATATTTTTTGTTGTTCCATTGTGTGTGCAGATATAGAGATTATGTCCAACAGATGGCGCTGTTTTTCAAAAAAAGCATGTTTTTACCTGTCACAGGTGTGACATCTATATAATATAGGTACATAAAAACATGTGCATATTCGAATGGAACGTTTTGTCAAAATTTCAAAGCAATCGGTGAAGAACTTTCGGAGATTTAAGATTTTGAACAAACGAACATTTACATTTTTATTTATATAGAATAGAATAAAATACAAAAACACAAAAGCAAATAGTAGGACATAGTGGGGAGGAAAAAGGGGGGAAAGTGAGGGGGGAGTAAAAAGAGCAGACTTCCTCTGTTGCAGTAGAAGGAAGCATTAACATTGAACCCCAACTTTTTACTTTTCCATAATAGTATAAACTAGCCATTTCTATAACAACAAATGAATCTAATCAGTAAAGCCCCAAATCCCCCCCCTTTTTAGTCATCAAGTTTTTGACACCTTGCTAAGCACTGGTGGTACTCGAATATTGTCATGTCCTAAAAGTGGTACAATCTGTGAAAAGGTTGAAAAGCCCTATAGTAGAGGACCCAACTTTGAGAAAGACATGACAACCCAAAGGAGTGAGAAGGGATTAATAATAGTAATATATATCAATAAAAAGATAAATACCAAGGTGTACAGTGTTCCCTGACTGGCTTTGCTTATTCACATAAGGCTCCCCCAAACAAAAAGGCCTTTATTATTATTATTATTAGGATTATAACTATCTTTTTATAGTTATTTGCTTCTATATAATAGCATTATAACTATCTAACTGCAGTTCTACAAAAAACAAACCCAACTCTCAAAGGGCTCCATGGTACAAAAAGGGTAAGAACTCCTCCTTTAATAATAGCAAAAGGGATTTCTAGAATTTTATGTTCATTTTCTTTCAAACATTATGACTTTGCAGCTACAGCCATCTGAAAATCAGAAGAGAATAGTTTAGTTTTTTTAAAAGATTCGTTTCTTAAGTTGGAATGAAATTTATGCAACCATCATTAAAATAGATTTTGTCTTTTCTTTTTTTTTTTCTTCACAGCTCCTTTTTTTTGTGCCTTGAGAAAAAACAGTATTTTGAAAAGGAAAGGATGTATTGTTTTTCTTCAAGGATTCCTGATAGCCTTGCTACACATTGGCTTTGAAAAGTAGACAGAAATGAATACCTTGATGGAATAGGGCTTGAACTATAGGAATTATATTGCAACAAAAGGGCCAGGGACAAACTGTGCAAAATGTAGCTGAAATTCAAATGAGTTCCATTCCGAGAACTGGCATTGATAAATCTGTGTTGATTTCATGATAAACTTACATTCTGCAAAGCTTTCTTGGGTACTAGTCATTAGCTTTCCCAGGAGCATTTTTATAACTACCAGTTTGGGGAGGGTTGTGAGGAATCTGTAAAATGCTTAATCATTCTTGTTTGGCCTCAGACAGTCACTGAGATTAGGGGATCCCTAACATTAAGTTGGAGAATGACACACAGCACCAGCTGGATACTTTATATAGTGATCATTTAAAGTTCCCAGAAGCTACTTACAACTTGATTCTAGAATTCTGATGGCTGCACAGAGCCCTGCAATCACATGACCACATTCCAGATCCTTGGCAATGGCCCACGTTTACAGTGGTCTGGTGACCACAGTTTACAATGTTTTTTGCCAGTTTCAGCTGGTTTCTGGCAAAAAAATATATTAAAAAATGCCCATAAGAGTACCTGGATCAGCTTAATGGTTTGCCACATTCACTTAACAATTGTAGTGTTCATTTAATGATTGCTGCAAAAAAACAAAACAAAAAATCATCAGATCAGATCCGGTGATATGGGTGCCTCAGCTTATGAGCATCTTGAATTACAATGAAAAATTTGGGGTCTATTACAGTTGCAAGTTGAGGACTACCTGTGCTTTTTCACTTTAGTACTGCATCATTCCTATTTATTTATTTATTTATTTATATCCCACCTTTATTTATTTTTTACAAATAACTTAAAGAGCCCTGGTGGTGCAGTGGTTAGAATGCAGTATTGCAGGCGAATTCTGCCGATTGCCAGGAGTTCGATCCCGCCTGGCTAAAGGTTGGCTCAGCCTTCCATCCTTCCGAGGTCAGTAAAATGAGGACCCGGATTGTTGGGGGGGGGGCAATAGGCTGACTCTGTAAACCGCTTAGAGAGGGTTGTAAAGCACAATAATAATAATAATAATAATAATAATAATAATAATAATAATAATAATAATAATACAGTTGGAAGGGACCTTAGAGGTCATCTAGTCCAACCCCCTGCTCAGGCAGAAAACCCTATACCATTTAAGACAAATGGCTGTCCAGTCTCTTCTTAAAAACTTCCAGTGTTGGAGCATTCACCGCTTCTGGAGGCAGGTTGTTCCACTGGTTAATTGTTCTAACTGTCAGGAAATTTCTCCTTAGTTCTAGGTTGCTTCTCTCCTTGGTTAGTTTCCATCCGTTGCTTCTTGTCCTGCCTTCAGGCGCTTTGGAGAATAGCTTGACTAAGCGCTATTGCTATTGCTACTAATGCGGCTAACATATCCAACGCACCTTCCTCCTCCTATTTTCCCTACAACAACAGTGAGGTGGATTGGGCTGAGAGAGAATGAATGGCCCAAAGTCACCCAGCTGGCTTTCATGGCTAAGGCAGGACTTGAACTCAAAGTCTTCCACTTTCTAGCCTGGTGCCTTAACCACTAAACCAAAATGGATCTCAGAACACACACATTAGTAACATGAAGGAACTAAATATTTTGACATGGGCTGCTTGGGTTGTTGTCTCTGAATGATGACAGGCAGTTCTATGGCCCTATCATCAAAGCTGAGGATATCTGAGCTGGAAACTCTATCTATATCTCAGTCTATCTGTATGCACATATTTATGATAGATGCCTTTATGAAAACGGCCAATCTTAGATACCTGCACTAGTGCACGGATAGACTAAGGGGAAATTCCCATTATCTATTCTGGAGCTATAGGATTTCTGCAATTTTCCTCTTTCGTGGAATTATGTATGAAAGTGGATGGCATGATTAAATAAACTACTGTAAAAAAAATTGCAGTGGCCGGCATCTGATTCTGTCAGTCTTTCTCCTCAAAATTCTAAGTTTCCTACTTTTCCCAAAAATGTAGACCAGCCTTCCCTATATTGGTGATTTAGATATTTTTGACCACAACCCCTGCAATAAATATCTCTGAAGAGCACTAGACCGAAGAAGGGTAACTTTGGATGGACCTTAATGTCCACGCATTCATATCCTAGGCTTCTTCTAGAAGGGGAGAGTTGGGGCTAAGATGCACACTGGCTACCTTCCCCAGAAAGCCATGTGATATGAGGAGAGTCTGAGGTCCTGCAGTATTTATTACAGCTATTTCACTCTTATATAACAAATAATCTCCCTCGTGGCATTATAAAGTGATGGCAGAGTAAAATGTAACACGAGATTGAATTGCTCATAAGAAATGCATGACTTTTGTTTTTTTACCTTTTAAGCCACAGTTGCTGTGTAAGTTTGAATTTATTTCTGCAGAAGGCAAAAAAGGAGTTAGACCAGGCTCATTGGCCAAACAGCCTTCCAACTAGAAATGTCTGCACACTGCTGTGCCAGGTTTTTTGCTTCTGACTATGTGAAACATGTTGCAGTGGAAATATGTCCCGTCAGTTTGAATAAGGCTTAATACAAGGGCTCATACACACAGATAGACAGATAGATAGATAGATAGATAGATAGATAGATAGATAGATAGATAGATAGATAGATAGATAGATAGAGGAAAGAGAGAGGGAGAGAGAGAGAGAGAGAGAGAGAGAGAGAGAGAGAGAGAGAGAGAGAGAGAGAGAGAGAATGTCCTTTCTTGTATTATTAGCAAAGAAAAGAAGATTTTTCTATTTCCCATAATACATAATCAACATCTCACAGAATCAAAGTTCAGTTTAGGGTCAGGAAATACAGTCCAGGATGGTCCATTGATTAATTCAGTACAGCTTGCTGTACTCGTTGAGCATCAAACATTTACATTTTGATACAGAAGGTTGGGGAGGATTTAACCCTTGGTAGCTATGGATTTCCTGTATTATGGGATGACAAATGACATGTAGGATTATATAATATAATTGCCAATAAAAGAATGGATTACAAAAGAACATTATCTTAATTAAAAACAAATCCATGGGTAATTTACCTTTGACCTATCAATATTTTAAAGCTATAGGAAGTTTCCTTGGAACAAGACCTTTGAAGCCACCACTAATCTTGGAGACAGAGACTAGAAATAAGCAACTTCTCTCATTTCAACTCTTGATATCAAATGGCACACAAAGAGACATGTGTGTGCATGTATGGAATTGCCATAATATAAAATGTACCATGGCTACATTATCAAATAACCAGTAGATCACTTGGTTCAGTTATGACTTACGACAAATAGAGCAGTCCAACCATTTTCATGCCAAAATAATTGTCATGAGGAAAGGCTTAATACCATTTCAACAAAGGTTGGGTGGTATTGCAAAGCCACTGTAAGCTGCTAGTGAGACAATGGCCATTAGTTTACAACTAACTAACATGCCTAATGTAACACACATTGCAGATAATATGATAAAACTGACTTTATCATCTCAGATTGCTGAAAAATCCATGATGAATGCTTTTCCATCAAAAAAACAAAAACAAAAAAAAACACCACACACACAAAACCACAGAATCTTATTCCTGAATATCTGCTAGCAAGACTGATGTTTGGTTTAGAACAGGGAAATCCAGGTTGAAATCCTTGATCAGCCCCAAAGCTTATTTGGTATCCTCTGTCAGCTTAACCTACTTTCCAAAGTTGCTGTGAGGATGAAAATGGGGGAGAGGCCGCATAACCACTCTTGGGTTTTGAGAAGAAAAGGTGGGATGGGAATAAGAACAACACAACAACAATAACAACTTTCTGTCATGAGGGAAGTGGGCGGCTTCATCTGAGGCAGGAGGCAGAGGCAGAGATGGAGAATTGCTCTCTATAATCAGCAATAAATTGGTACCCTGGACTTATGAAATTCCACCATGACTTTTTAAGCTATTTGATTATAGGAAACTAGGTAAGAAAAACAAACATAGGCATACAGTAAATGTTAACAATTATATAATTGAAATGTGTTTTTTTTTAAATAAAAGGCCTAGGAAGTTGTCTTACATGTTAAACTATGCTAAGACATTTCCCCAGGTTGCTCACAAGTCCTCTTCCACGACTCTTTGTTGAAAAACACTTAATTCTAATGTTGACAAACAATATAGACCAACCACAAGCTCAGAGAATGAACCTTCACCCTCATATATCAACCATTCACTGCTGCAAATTTAAGGTAGATATTTTTTTCCCCCATTCGGTTCTGCGTAATAATTCTTTGGCATGAACTGCATGAATGCCACAGTTCTTGATGTCTTGAAAATTCCTTGTTGAGCCAAGCAGAAACACATATAGCCTTCATCTGCAACTTCATCTGTTCGTTAAAATGTCAGCAGTGATGAAAAATGGTTTTGGATGAGAATTCAATGTTTTACTGTGTGAGGGGAAAAGAGAAATAAGGCTTAATGTAAGGGATCATATGTAGGACTGTAACCTAAAAGCTATTATCAACTTGCCAGGGCAAGATAAAGGCACCTGGAGATCATGTTCCTAAGACAGTATGTTCTTCCTGAGAAGAAAAGGATGAATCTTTGGGAGTTTGTTAGTTAAGATGTCTAATGGCAAAGGCAAGAGAACAAGAACCAATACCCAGAACATCCCAGAAAAAAACCCAGATATTTGAATCAACAATAAATAATCCCAGTATTAACACTTCTGGGCCATCATGGAATTATGAGGTAATAATAATAATAATAATAATAATAATAATAATAATAATAATAATAATAATAATAATGGTGGTGGTGGTGGTGGTGGTGGTGGTGGTGGTGGTGATGGTGGTGGTGATGATGATGATGTTGGAAAGGACCTTGGAGCTCTTCTAGTCCAACCCCCTGCTCAGGCAGGAAACCCTATACCATTTCACACAAATGGTTGTCCAATCTCTTCTTAAAAACTTCCAGTATTGGAGCATTCACAGCTTCTGGAGGCAGGTTGTTCCACTGATTAATTGTTCTGTCAGGAAATTTCTCCTTAGTTCTAGGTTGCTTCTCTCCTTGATTAGTTTCTATCTGTTGCTTCTTGTCCTGCCTTCAGGTGCTTTGGAAAATAGCTTGACTCCCTCTTCTTTGTGGCAGCCCCTGAGATACTGGAACACTGCTATCATGTCCCCCCTCGTCCTTCTCTTCATTAAATTAGACATACCCAATTCCAGCAACCATTCCTTATATGTTTTAGCCTCCAGGTTCCCTAGGCTGCTTGTTGCTGAATCCTTGTGATATTATTTTTTTAAAAAAAATTATTTCTAAACACTTTAAATCTATTTTAAAAATATATTTTACAGTTGGGACAGAGAAATGAGCACGTATATGCTATTAATACTGTATCACTTTCATCATCAAAATTATCTAGTGCTTTTCATCAAATAATTTTGTGATGGAAAGATTCTGTTTGGTTCCTGGAATCATGATAGTGTCCTGATTTATGAGCTTAAAATGTGAAACTGCACATACTTGCTTTCTGATACATTGCTAGCATATCAGAAATTTTAACTAATTACAAAGCAAGAAATGGCAGACGAAGGGAAAATGTTTTTAGATGCTTTTCTGTGGAAAAAACAGGATGACAATCTAAGTGCATGTGCGATGAGTCAAATCTGGATTCTTAAATTACTAAATTACATATTTGGCCTTAAAAGAACATAATTATTTTCACTGATGCTCTGCACAGAAAAAGTGGATAGAGAGACATTGGTAGCCTTTTTACCTGCACCTGCCCATTACAGAAACCCCACATGGAGAACAGGGCCACGTACAGCTTTAGAAAAGCCTTGGATGTGATTCCCAATCCCAAAGTTGCCACCCAATTTTAAATTTTAAAACGAGTAAGTATACTGGAAGTGATCCTACTGATGTTTATATTTAATGCTAAGCAAATCAAATTTAATGCTAGCCTATCTCTTCCAGATGTATGTATTTTGTGGTGGCCCCATTTACTTCCTGGACCATGGTTCTTCACGGGCAATTCAAAGGCCATGTAAAGCTCTGGACCCACTAGATCAGTGGTTCTCAACCTTTTTAATGCCGCGACCCCCAACCGGTCGTAAGTTGAGGACTACTCAACTGGTCGTAAGTCGAGGATGACTCAACTGGTGCAGTACCGTTTGGAGACTGGGACTTTTGGCAGGCTCAGCAGGGCAGAGACAGCCTGGACAATTCCTATTGGCTTTTGAAAGCCAATAGAATTAGACTCTATTCAAGAGAGTCTATTCTATTGGCTTTCAAAAGCCAATAGAATAAAAGGGAGTAGCACAGCTAAGGAAAAGGGGGAAAAAATGGCAGACTGTGTTGTTTGGCGACCCCCGTGAAATGGTCATTCCACCCCAAATGGGGTCCCGACCCACAGGTTGAGAACCACTGCACTAGATTCAATAGGGAGAGGGTAATTCTCAATTTCACTTGTTGATGCAAGAGAGAAATGCACCACTTGCTTCTGACAGATCACTGCTGGAAAAGGTGCATGGGAGCTAATGTTTATATCCTGTAATGAAATCTTTAATACCATCAAACAACATCTACCTATCCTAGATCCTTGGGAAGGACTTGATAGGTGGATAAAAATACCAAATCTTGTCCAAACTTCTGGCTGACTGTGTGATGAACCATGATAATATATTAAATCAATGATGAAGACTGAAGAGAAAGATTCCATACAGCAACATTTTAAATTTGGAACCAGACATTTTACAGTAAAGACATATTAAAACAACATTAAGCTGGTGGATAATATAGAATGCCTTAATGGGAAAACAAAGAACTCAAGTGCAAATGCTCAGTGTGTTTGGCAGTAGTGGAATTATGAGAATCTCAGTACTTACAAGTGTGAAGCCACGGGGAAGGAATTTAAAGTGGTCTTTCCTCTTGGGAAACCCAACATACTCTGATGATCACATGCATGTGTTAGCTCTATTGAAAGAAAAATCTTCATCAGGGTCTAGTCCAAGCTGGGAATAAACAAAATGGAGACTGCTTTAGAAAGAAGGTTGTAGTTTATTGAAGAGCAAAGCCAGACAGAAACATGGCTCTGAGAAAGCTGACCACATGTAGCTGAGAATGGTGGGTTTTATACCTTCTTGGGCTTTTGTATTTGGAGTTGTTTCCTGTTCCTGTGGCATGAACTTTGAACTGAGCTTTTGAGTGTATCCTTTTTGGTATTCTGACGGTGATGGGTTAATCCTATTATGTCCTAAAGGTCATGTCCTGCTTCTCTGTGGCTGTGGCTGATGGCTTACTTCCTGTGTTGGTTTTTTTGGGGTGAGGGGTTGCTGGTTCTAATTCTATAACTCTGCTATTGTTTGCTGTCAGTTTTGCTGCAGGGGATTTCAAAATATTTTGTCTTGAATGGGCTTCTGCCTGTTAATATTTGTTCATGAATGGGGCCTCAGCCTTTCTGAATGCGATTATCAAACCTGCATTTCTACAGAGCTGGCCTCTGCCTGGGACTATTAGGAAAACTGGGGCTATTAAGAAATCTGGGCCTGCTTTTCTGCCTTTAAGATCCTTTGGAGAAATATAATATTCTGCCTTTTTTAATATTTCCCAAAATGTTTCCTTCTCTGGGGGGGGGGGCTGACTTCCCACAGCTCTAATCCTGATTAACATAAACAAAAACTACATACCCTCAAATGTGTATGAAGAGATAAATATTAACTTCCTTTCTTGTGGCAAAATGTCACTGGTGTCATTTCTATGCTAACAGAGCTTTCCTATTCTCTATCTGGTATTAGGTTTAATGCAAAAAAAAATCATATTAGTTCTTTTTAAACTTAATTTTTTTTCACTTTTCAGGATTACACATGGTATTAATTTTAACACGGTTATCAGTTCATACATACCCTGAAAGAATCCCCATTGAATACAGTGTATGTATTAAACTTGAACTTCAATAAGATCAAAAGTTAAACTACACGGCTCTTCTGCTTTGATTTCAAAGCTTTTTCTTTAAAAAAAATTGTTTACATTTTACGTATGCGTATACAGTGAAGCTAGGAAGGTGGTGCTGATCTAATTTTAAAGAAACTGACAAAAATGATATTATCTAGCAAGCAGTTCTTGAAAGTATTTGAATGAATCTGACAATAAATAATTGCCATACACTATATTATGCAAAACATAATATGATTATTATAATGTTTGGATGGCTTGCATCATCTGAAAATAATATTATTCTCCAAGTTGTGCAGTTTTTAGCATGAAAACAGTGATGCAAAGAATCCAGGAGCCGTTGTGCACAACCAGGCTGGAAAGCCTTAATATTTTATGATGCAAATAAAATCCTGTTAAGTTCAAATTAACATAATTTCTTTCTTTAATATAACTCTTGCAAAATGCTTTATTATTGTTATGGCAATATCCCTGGTGGGTCATCCTAGCCTAGCAATTAATATGGTTTTCTATGGGCCAAGGGGAAATTTTTGACCATCTTCTCTACCTTTCCATTTTAGAAATAACCTACTAAACAGCATGGAGAAATGTTATTTTTGAGTGACTAATGTTTATTAAAATAAAATCCGATTTTACTTTATTACACCATTCTCTAGGCTTATGGGCTGTTTTTACTAATCCACAATATAAACTCCTATGCGATTGACCAATAATATTGTGATGGAATGTTAGAAGCACAGTCAGAGATTTCCTGCGAACACAATTTAGACTGGATCTTTTAAAACCTAAGTATTTTAAAGTAACAATAGCCAGCTAGAACAGATTGGATCTCTAATTTTAATATGGTGGGCCATATTAATCTCTGGCTAAATTTCTATAGGTCTAATCCCTCTTTTGGGGATGCATTATCATCATCAGATAGGTCACATTATTTTCCAGATGTTTCCATTGCTACTGCAGAAGATTCAGTTTGAACACTTGTAAATTGTTCCTCTGAATTAGCAATCATCTGGGTTGACCTGTTGCGTGGACCTGTGTGGCAGAACTGAGCAAGGATTGTAAAATGTATGGGCCAGGCTTCTCCCATTACTTTTCAGAGACATGGATTATATGTGATGTTGTTCCATATCCAAGGATCTAGAGGATGGCATTAATCTTATGTATCTGAAGCTCAAATACACAGAGATTATAAGCATTGTACGGGAATGTAAATACCAGATTTTCTTTTTATTTTATTTCTTCTTCTTGGGAATCATCTCTGGCCTGATAAGGCCTGGTCCCCAAATACTGTGCTGTGACCAACCCCCATTTCCTACTTCCTTTCTGGCCAAATCTGCTTCCTGTTTCCTCTCAAGCTCCCCCCCCCGATTGCAATCTCCCACCTGTCTTTGTTGCTTGGCAACAAAACTGAAATCCCCCTCCCCTTAGTTTCCTCTCCCCCGCACAGCTGCTAGGCATCCTTAGCCATATTTTGATGTAACAAATACGGTAGGAGACCAGATGGAATGATACATTTAATAACATTTCTAAAAGTAAAAAAAAAAATGCATATATGTGGGGCAAGCACTTGGGTGGAACAGAAGCCTTATCCCACGAAGAAAGAAGAGTATAGGCTTGCAAATACCCATGCCACCAAAGGGACACTGTAAGGCAGGGCTGTCTAACTTTGGCAACTTGGAGACTTGTGACTTCAACTCCCAGAATTCCCCAGCCAAGTCTTCAAGTTGCCAAAGTTGGATTTCCCTGCAAAGGCAAAGGTGTGGAGGCATATGTTGGTCTGGGAGATGGGGAAATGGAAAGAAATGGAAGTCCCCCCACTCTAATAAGGACATTAACAATGCAATATAATCATCAGCAGTGATAAAAGTTGTCTTGGTTGCCTAGGTATTATTTATTTGATGATTTATTAGATTTATATGCTGCCCATCTCACAATCAAACAGCTCTATTATTGTGGTCCTGCAGAGGAAGAATTGGGCTATAGGGTATCTTACAACCATATGATTCCAATATGATGTCTTTGCTACTCTCATAGCAGCAGAGGTGGCTCAGTAGTCCTCTAAGACAGAGGTCCCCAACCTTTTGGGCACCAGGGACCGGTTCCGTGGAGAGTGGTTTTTCTGCAGACCAGAGGGTGCGTGGTTTTGTGTACTGCTTGCTTCCCACGGATGGGGCTTTGCTTGTTTGTGCAGACCAGTTGCTGGCATGCCACAGCCCGGTACTGATCCATGGAGGGGTTGAGGACCTCTGCCCTAAGATGTTGCATGCAACTTATCACCCTTGCTGGCATCTGTGACCTGGGTTATTACTGGTGTGTCACCTTTCTGGGCTTGGTTATGCTTGCCATGACCTATCAGGAGTATCCTGAACAAAAGCATTTCCAAGCTCAGTACAGGTTTCCCTTATTTTATGCCCTTATATATATTTTTTTACCTTTTCTGAAAACCTTGCATAAAACAAATTCATATAGACTGAGTCATTGAGCCAATGGAAAAATGGGATTGCGGAATAGGTTGTCACATTTTGTAACCCAAATGCACTGACAAATCTGCTCATAAATTTTCAGTGTCTTATTCTTCACTAAACACATCTTCTTCCTTGTCTCATATTCTATGTACTAATATACTGTGCAGGTGAAGCATTTTTTTCCATCTTTGTTCTAGCTTTTCTTTTAATGCATGTGGTTAATTCAGTGGACAAAGAGCAGAATGCATTTCATCATAATAGTACAAATTTGATTAGCATTCATTGTTGTGTTTCTTGCAGGAGATTTGCCTAGTTGGTTAAAAGCTCATTCGAGGGTTCTTCAACAGCTTTGAAGCAATGTGACAATCTAAGTTTGTTTCTAGTGTTAGAAGAGCTTTCCCTTTTCATTTTGTGAATGCTGATTGGACATGATTTTGATGGCCATTTTTGATCCTGCAGTAACAGTAATAACTATTACAGATATCAAAGTGAGAACCACAACTAAAGTAATTGTACAGCATGATAATAAATATATAAGTGAAGGCAGAATGAAGTTTGGTAGGAAAATATCCGAATAATTTTAATGGGAAATAATTTTGGCATGTTTCCATGTGCAAGTTCACAGTGCTGACAACAATTGCATAATAGCATTTTTCCACCTAAAGTGAATTTTTGGATGAAAATTATAAATTGCATGAAGGGAGGGGAACCTATTTTTGATAGTGTCATAATTATTTTACTTCTGTTTATATTCATTTCATTTTCTTCCTTTTTATTATTGTAATCAGCCTAGAGTAGCTTAGCATAGAGTGGCAATATAAGTGGTAAATAAATTTAACAAATAAAATAATAATAAATAAGTTGTTCTTACACACAATTCCCCATTAATAATAAAGCTAACTGGGCTAGGTTGTGGTTGTTGCTGTTTATATTCCTATCTCACTGAATGGGAGGTTTGTTATTGTATTTATGTTAAGAGAGAGAGAGAGAGAGAGAGAGAGAGAGAGGGAGAGACTATTCCCAAATAGGTCTACAATAACAGCCTGAATCAATTCATTAAAGGATTAAGGTCTTTTCATGTACTCCCCATTAAGGACCATAATGTACCATGCTGGCCCAATGTGGATTAATAAATGGATGTTTCCCCCTCCCCAATTGTTCAGTTTAGGGCTGAGAGAGAGTCACAGATCAAAGTCATCCAGCCAATTTTCATGCCTAAGGGAGGCATAAAAAGTCCTAGTCCAGCATCTCATTCACTATACCATGTTTGCCTTTTTTTTTTTTTAAAAAAAAAGGAGGCTGGGTAAAATGTGCAAAACCACAGTTAAAATGCTTGCCTCAATTCTAGCAGCATTTTTTCTTCAGTGAAAGTCCCACAAAGAAAAAAAAAAGCAGAGTTTGAATGTTGATTTAATTAGGGATGCTGAGGAATTCTGGGCATTGAAATCCACTTTTAATAGGACCAGAACTCCATCCCCTCCTAGTCCCTTTAACACCTAGCAATAGCCACATTAAATGTGGAATATTTGGATACACATATTTCTGTGATAATCTTTATTTTTCTTTTTTACTTGCCAGATATCCTCTTGATCTCATTTCAGAACACTTAATGGTATTTTCGTAGGGAACAGAGCTTTCTAAATATTCAGTATGTAGCCAATAATCAAGTTTTAGTGGGGAAAAGGGACTTGGAAACACTAAAAATGGATATATAACATTATTTCTACTTTTCTGCATAGCTTCGAAGCCCACAGTGCTTGATAAACTATTTATTTTACTAGACTAATGTATTTAACAATTGTGTTTCTCTCAGTTCTGCAAATCAGTATGGTCCTTTGTGAAAAAGCTGCCATTTCATGTCATCATATTGTTTGTTTACTTATTGACGAGATGGAGATGCTTCATTATTGTTCTATAGTACAATAAGATTTTGATTTAGGTGATTGAAGTCTACTTGTCTTAAATCATATTCTAGAAGCAACACGTTTTTTATGCATCAGCTGGATGTTGGTGTTGTAGTTTTTAACAGCAAGAAAGCCTTCCTTTTAAGAAATAGAGAGGTTTCTGTTAACAGTTTAACTTTAGCTTTCAGGTTGAGTAAAATAAGTATAATTAGAGAGGATTAGATTTGTTCCATTGGTATGCTATTTTTTTTAAAGGAATACATATTTATTAAAATATTAGTTTTGAGAAAATGACATCTGGCAGAACTGCATTGTAATGTATGGATTAACTGTTTACTTAAGCAGTTTGATTCTATTGCTTTATGGAAAAAAAAGAGATCCTAAATTTTTCCACTAACATGTTTCTCGCCACTCTGCCAGAAAAGGTGATCTGTTGAAACATAGGAAACAATACAGAAGAAAGCATACATAAAAATAGAAGCCCACGTCGACAGGCCATATATGGAGTTACTGGGGACTTCAGAGGGATACCCTTTCATTCTTTCATTTTTTTTTTTTTTTGCACCACCCCTTTGGTGAAAACAAATCACTACCGCATTATTTCTCCTTCTCTCCACTATTCAATCAAAGCCTCACAAAACAAAGGCTTCACACGGTTAAGCAAAATCTATTCCTCTTATAATAAGCAGTAAGGTCACTTCAAACTAGTGTTCTTTGCACAATTTGAAACGAATTTATCCTATTTAATAACAAGCGGAGCAAAATGCAAAGGATTGCGGTACAGTGCAGCAACAGCAGCTTCTGATGAGTCAAGCTCCCACAGACGCCAGCCTGCCTCCGCCTCCACCCCCCCCCCCGTCCTCTTTCCCTCTCCTCCCATCCCCCTCTGCCTCTCAATAGATGTCTATTAAAAGCTGCTGACGTTGGAAGCGACGGCCATCTTTGATGAGGGCACAGCTCCCATTCCATTGAAGAAGGAGATTTGGGGAGGTCAGAAGCGGCTGTTCTGACTTCCCAACTGCACAGCACACCCCAGTCTCATAATCCTCCACAAAGGCAACCGAGCAGAACCCATCTGGAGCGAAGGTAAGGGAAAGCAGAGGGTGAACGCTCCCTGCTTGCCTTCGGAAACTCTTCCACGGCTAAAGCTGTGGAAGGAAGGGAGAACTATGGCAGGCTGGGAGAAATGGTGATATCTTTCCAACCATATTGTTGTTTCCGATAGAGCAAAGGAGAGGGAAGGAGAAGAACAGAAATATTTCTTTCTGCATCTGATTTGCTATTATTTTTTAAAAGATTCTGGTGGTGCATTCTTTCACGTAAGAGTTCTTCTGCAGTATTTGCGTGGTTTTGAGTCTGTGTGTGAAAGAGTGAGTGCGTGTGAGGGAGAAAGGAAGATAGGATTCAACTAAGTGACTGTGTTTTGCTGGTTGAAACCACTTTTCTCCCTCCCACGTTTTGGTGTAGAATCGGTGTGACTAGTTGTAAAAACAGTAAAAAAAAAAAAAAAGAGTGGGAAGCAAAATTTTATATAGCAGATTTTCCTATATGCTGGGCTGCACTCTTCGACAACGGATTCCATTTCAGTACCCTGGACAGCGAACACCACCGCTGCGGACTCTGTCGCAACGGCCGCAGAAATCCATCCAGGCAGAGTGCGGGAATCATCCAGGCAGAGTGCGCACCTGAAAGCCTCACTGCAGCAACGGGACTTTTATTTCAGAACCTCGGACAGCTAAAAGGCCATTCTCATGGGATTTCCCCCCTGCAGGCAAAAGTTGTGATGATGAAGGGAAACCCGACGCCTTGGAGATACTTGTCTAAAGCAGGGAGACCGGTGACAATGCAAATACTGCAAAATTGTGGGGGGGGGGTGGGTGGGCAGGAGCAACGCTGGAGGCAAAAAAGTGGGCAGAAGTTTTATATGAAGAGGCTGCTCTAAAGGGAGCGAGGGAACGGAGACTGGTGCATTAAAATCGCTCGCGATTAAAGCTCATGATTTAGTTTCCAGGTTTCCCTTCGTCCCTTTGCCGATGCCGATCGTCTCTGTTTGCACACCATAGCCACCCTGCCTCACAACATCCGCATTCATCGCCACTTAGAAAAGGTGAAACCTTTTCTGACTTCTCCACTGCAGAGACCTGCTGTGAAGGAGTGGCACGCTTCCCTAGGCTGAGGACCTGTGTTGTTTTGGAAAGAGGTGCTGTAACTAAACAGTTTGTTGTCGTTTTATTTTACTAAGAAGGAGGTTCGAAGAAGGAGCTTGAGACTAAATCTTTTGAATCTATTTTTAAGTAGTAAAAGCGACAGTAAGAACAGACAAACAAATCTCCCATCCTTCCTCTCTTAATGATCCCCAAAGACTACACTGCGAAAGTTCTACTGAGCTGGGCGATCTCCCATGAGCCCCAGCGATTTGCAATTTTCCTCCAGACGGGCCAGGGCAGTTTCATTCATCTTTCCGTTTTTGCCGCCCATAACGACGTGTCAAACGGCCGTTCCTAAACAGCAGTGCGATAGGCGAGAATTCTCTTGAATGCGAGGAATGACAGGGAAGCAGTTTGGTCAGCACGGAGAGCACTTAACCTACCTTTTCGTTTTTAACGCGTTGATTGGAAGGGTGGGAAACCTTTGGTGCTAGGAGCCACAAAACCCCCTCCGTGAGCCTGCCATTGTAAAACCCTTTAGCTGAAATGTCAACTTGGTGTTCAACTCCTGCTCCTCTAGAGGAAGTGGGGTCCTTCAGAAGCCTCGCTGCCCTCTAATAAGCTGAGGTTATTTTGGAAAGTGGGGAAGGGGCAGGTCGTCCACGTGCAAGTGAACTTCTGGAGAGGCTCGCGTAACAAAAAAAAAGGGGGGGAGGTGGAAGAAGAAAGGAAAACACTGATAGAGGTTTTCTCCATGCTTCGAAAGCGCTCATTGGGAGTCAGTGCGTCAAGGAAAAGCTCTGCGTATTGGAGCCCCAGTAATTATTCTGCTGGTTTCCTCCCCCCTCCCTTTCCCGCCCCCCCCGCTCCTCTCGGTCGTCTTCAGCTTTGCAAAAGGGGGGAGGGGAAGAGAGGAGGAGGAAACCGAGACTGTTGACAAGGGAAGGCAGGAGATACATGTATGTTGTTTCCAGGCGATGGCTCTCGGATGGGGGCCTCTAGGAGTTCTTTAGCGCCTCTTCGCAAACAACGCGGAAAAGGCGAAACAGGAGGGGGGGGTGACCGGTGAGGGGGAGGAGAGAATCCAGGTGGCGCCCATTCACGAGTACCGGCGGAAGAAGCGCGTCAGCTCAACTGACAGATCAGAGCTAGGGTTGATTGAGATCAGCCCCGCAGATCAGGCGGCAAAGCTCCCCTGGCGGAAGGCTTTTGCTTTTCGTAGTCAACGTATCCCAGTCTCGCTGCGTCCATCTGCTGTTGTTAAGAGTTGCAATCGGGAAAGGCACGCTAAGCGGCGCCGCCGATCGGGACTGCTTAGCTAGGATGGGTTCACCCTCATCCACCCTTCGGCCTCCTCCCTTGCTCCTCCGCCCGTTCCATCTGGATGCCTTTAATCAGGAATCTCAGGATCCCTTTGGAAATTAACCGGAGGTACATGGATCGCTTGCTTCCTGCTGCTTCCGCCTCTTGGTTAATCATCAGGGGGCGTTATGATTCAAGTTTGCGGCGGCTGCCCAGCACGCCCAGCTTAGGCCACGCACGTAGCAAAATGAGAGACGGGCAGGGCATCGCTCCACGTGACTAGCTAAATAGGCCGAGGCAGCTTTCTTATTTTAAATCTCTTCCTGGAAGTGCTGTCATCTTGGAGGAGGGGGAACAGGCCGTCTGGTAAAAGCAGGAAGGAGGGACAGAGGGACGAAGGCTGGCCAGATACCCTTCGACTTTTCGCGACTTGGCCGAAGTCGAGGGTTTGCATCCTACGTGCTGCACAAAGCACCATTCCTCGACTGTCTCGTGACTGAGATGATGGAAACCAAAATTGTCTCGAAGAACAAGGAACAGTCAAGGAATTGGACTTAGTAGCAGTGGAAAAGCGGGGTGGTGGCGGGGGGGGAGGGGGAGAGTGTGTGTTGGACAATGCAGTGCTTACCGAGGATCTTGGTTTGCAACAGCCTCTATTCACAGCACCAAATGTCAAGCCATGATCCTATTTCTTCAGAAATAATACAGTATCTCTGAACGGATGCAAAATGCCCTTCTTGCAGTGAGTAAAAATCACAGGGACAGGCTTTGAGCCAAGTTCCATGCAGGATTGAGTCCGAGGAGTTAGAAATCAAACCCTTAGTAAGAGGGAATGTAGAAGTGCCAATAAGAGAGGAAGAGGCACCAGTGAAGTCAGCATTTACCGCGATGCAGAATGCAAACAGACATGTGGAGTTGGGGGATCCTTTCTCCAAAAGAGCCTGAAAGGAATTTTCCATTCAAAACCATCAAGTCAGTATTCCAGAGAGTTTGTTTGATTATGGGAAAAACTGCTGCAGGGCATTAGGAAACGATGTCTGTTTCTTTTGCACAGTGTAGATTAAGCAGGTAAATTATTTCAAAAGTGCAAGTGGAGAAATCTCAGGGTTCCCCTTCCAGAGATTGGAGATAAGATAAATGGGAAAAAAATACCACCCCACATTCAGCATATGATGGAACTACAACCTTGGCTGAAGACAATTGACAAATCTCTTATTGTTAACAAACTGATTATATTCAGAAGAAATATGAGATTGAAAAGTATTATCTTGCTTTTGAGTAGATTTTAGATAATTATTATTAGTTTTAATTATCTTATTATTTTTGACTTAATTTGTTCATATTTGTTTTGAGAAGGAGTTAAAGTGTGTTATGGTTTTGATTGATAGTATAGTTGGTTTATGTTAGTTAGATTATGTTTGTTTATTTTATTCTTTATCCTGTAATCAGCTCTGGGAAGTGGGGGAGGGGGGAAGGGGTGGGGGGGTTTATATTGTAATAAATTTATTAAAAAATTTTTTAAAAAAAATTAAAAAAATAAAACAAATTGAGTGGATGTTTCTATGAGGCCATCAGAGCTGGACTCTATTTGAAGGCAACTTTACAGAGCAGTATAGCTTAAATCAGTTTTTTTTTTCCACTAGTGACATTATCCTGGTTTCCCAATATCCTGTCTTCTCTTCCAGGAGCCAGGACAGAGTTCACAACTGTGTCTGAATAGGAATGAGATTCTCTCTGTTTAGCCCTTCAAGTGAATGTTACTAAAGATGTAAACCAAGAACTTCAGTAAAACAAACAGGCAAGCTCCAACAGCAGATAAAGATTGAAGGTTGCATCTTGTGTATGCAGGCAGAGCCACCAGCAGTCACTCTGATGTAAACAAAAGTCAACCCAAAGCTGGGCTTGTAAGCCTTCCCTGCCTTCTCTTGATTTTTAATTAAAAGAAATAGTGTAAAAAAAGCTTCTCTGAATGTAGTATGCCCATGGCTGTTAATTTAGCCATAATGCCCCATTCAGAACTTGTGTGTCTCTGAGACCATTTCCTTTATTTGTGTGGATTGGGTGCAAATGCCATTCCTTATGTAACCAAAACAGGCATCTTCTCCACTCAGACAGGGATGAGCAGAGGGGTGGGGAGCGAGGAGCTTTGCAGGTATCTTCTAGGGAGAAAGCCTATTTAGATGCTGTAATTTTTAAGGAAAAACACAGAGGGCTTTTTGGAAATGGGCCTTTGCTATGAGTGAGAACAATGAATGGAATTACTTTTATTATGCAATCTTTTGTAGAAGGTCCCACTTAAAGACCCCACTATAAAAACAAAACATCCACATTTAATGTTTAAGTTTTATACCATTGTTCCTTTAATGTTTGACTTCAGAGTTATTAAACTATTGTTTTTGGAGAAATATCACTTACAAAGAGAGATTATATTTATGGATCAGTATCTGTTCACACGCTGGTAGGTCAGGAGTTGAAAATATCACAAGGCAAAGAATATTGGGACATTTAAAAGTCAAGGAAGAACTCATCTAAATTTTACCCTAGATCATTTCAGTTATATTCCTCTTTGAATTATATCTTGCTGGGTGATGCTGTTATTTTCCCAACCCTTCTCCAATTCAAAATAAACATATGTCCAACTCTTAGATAAAATGCATTGTGAAGCTTTGCTTCTGAACTGAAGTGTAGTATAGTCTAGGTGGCAAAAACCTGCAGAAGACAGTTTAATTCTCTGCCTAAATGAGGTGGTGGCATCACGAAAGGAAGAGATTGATAAAATGTCTAAATCAGCAAAGTGTAGAAATTGTTGTCAAAAGGACATGGGCGCCTTATGTTGCAGGATTGGATGGGCAGGATGGGACAGATAGGACAGACAGGTTAGGGTCTTTCAAAATATTTTGATCCTTCCCTAAGTAAGCACCAGCATTTTATCCTAGTATCCATTCCTTGAAAATAAGCCCCACTCAGGAACAGATTTCTTGGTAGACTTAGGTTTCAATAATTTTCTGCAATGTGATAGTAAAATTGTTAATAGAATGACAGAGTTGGAGGGGACCTTGATCAAAAAGGAAAGCATATGGATATGGTTCAGTTAGATTTTAAATGTTAAATTGGTGTGCAACAGCTTAAATTTATAGGGAAAACCAGCATTGGCAGCTCTATGTGATTGATCTGTTGCTGGAATGTACTACCTCGGATTGCTAATGGCCCTGCTGGCTATATTGACCTTACCCAGGCATCGAAAATTTGCATATTCTTTTTGGATAAGAGATACTTTATCATCATCACTGTCTTTAATTAAAGTAAGGGGAGAACAGGGTATTTGCATATCTCACATTTTGCATATCCCACTATTCTTCCTTCTCTAGAGTAGCACAGTCCAATCATTGACATATCAGACATAGCTGGCTGATTATGAAGCTTGGCTGGTCGATGTGTCTTTCTGATATCACTGAATTTGGGCCACTAAAGGCTTGGTATGTCTCCCTATTACAGAACCTAGAAATGTCATTACTGATGTATATTGTTTGGCTGGAATATTACATTTTTGTCCTGCTTTAATGGATGTTCTTTTCATTTTAAACCTGTCAAATTGTTTGAGCAAATTAAAATGCAGGTATTTTAATTCTCTGGAAGGGAAGAGCAGTATTTATATATAACATCTGCTGATCTGCCATTTTATTCTGCAGCTGAACAGATAGCCTACAAATATTATGCTTCTGTGAAAAAACCCTTGCCACACAAAATTTGTAGGTGTGTTTCAGTTGGGTGTGAAGGTGAGATTAGCACAATTTTATTTACTCTTGACTTGAGGGCCAGTTTGCTTAAATACCCAGTATGGTGTAGTGGTTAAGGCATCAGGCTAGAAATTAAGAGATAATGAGTTCTAGTCTCACTTTAGGCATAAAATCAGCTGGGTGACCTTGGTCTGGTCACTCTCTCTCAGCCCAAGGAAGGAGGCATTGGCAAGCCACTTCTGAAAAACCTTGCCAAGAAAATTGCAGGGACTTATCCAGACGGTCAGCAGGAGTCAACACAGACTAGAGGCACCAAAATGAATAAGAGCCGAATGGCACAAAATATTGTCTTTCGTCATAAACATGTAACCGATACTGCGCCATCAATTCTCAGTGGCTTTGGTCTGTTACAGAGTTAGAATCATAGGGCAATTTCCCCAATGTGTTAAAGTTCTTTCTTGAATCTTCCTTGACTAAATATACTATTGCTATGCTATATCTCCGGAATATTGGTTGTGTCAGAACCTTATTATGTTCCTTCTTTGGTAATGATAGATACAGTATTTCATCTTATTCAGTAGCAGAAGCTGAATATTAATCAAGGGAAAAGAACAGAGTAGGAACAATTTATCATGAGGGTTTCTGTGTTGCTGCAGATGATGAATGCACTTCTGGCATGGTTAATATTAAAATCATGTGGCTGCAACCGTTGCACACATTTTGCTATTTAGCTGGAATTCTACCAATCCCATTTATATTCTGTGTTTTAAAGAGACCACATTAAAAATCTAATTGAATCCAAATCCCAACGTCAAACCATGGCCACCATGGCAATTGATGCGCAATGGATTCAATTTTCATGGGCAAATTGACCCAGGTTAGTATTAGTTTCACTTCAATACATGTTTATCTTTATCTTCTCCCAAACTGATGATTACAGATTTGCTCAACTCTTCATCCTTTATCATTCCTTGCTTTGTAGCATTTGAAAGACAAGTTGTATCCAAAGTTAGGCCCCATAGGTCAATCACAATATATTTTTATTAAATTAATTACATTAAAGGGGTTTTTTTCCCCAGAGGTGCCATACACTAAATAATGTTTTTTTCCAGAGAAAGTGTTATTGGACCTGTTCAAAGGCCATGTGTGAAAGAAGAAATGAAGGCTTTGGAAGAAAATGATAATCAATTCAAACTTTTAATGTAATGTGTTGTACGTTATCTCTAGGGTTTGACTTTGAGTGCACTATGTATAACAGATTCAGTGTTGTTACCAATGCATAGAATGGTGTTTTTTTCTTCTTCTCTGGTATATTTAATTTAATAAATTTAATAAAATGAAGATAGTTGTTCCTTGAGTAATAAAATAAAAGAAGCATGCAAAGCTGTAAATCTGTAACACGTTGCATGTCTGTGTTTCTGCTTTTTTCGGAGACTGCATTCGTGTGCATCTTCCAGTTTTTGGAAGTCACCATGCATGGACAGAGTCCTGCTACACAATTTCTTCCCAATATTCCATTAGGTTGAAAAGAAAGGAAAAAACTTTCAAAGAGAAAGAAAAAAATCCATGATTTAATCTTTCTATATTCTGATCAAACTGAATTACAAAATTCTGGCACCTCTGAATTAGAAAAACCTCTCCTTTTTATAAAAGGGTTGACATATGTAAGAATGATAAAGCATTCCTATGAGAGCCAGCTGGGTGACCTTGGGCCAGTTACTCTGTCTCAGCCCAACTTACTTTACATGGTTGTTGTAAGAAAAATAAGGAAGAGGAGGGTACCTTGAACATGTTAGTCACTTTAAGTTATTTGTAAAAATAATAAAGGCAGGATAGAAATAAACAAGCCACAAGATATATAGATAGGAAATGAAGCAGTAACCCTGAGCTTTGCAGGGGTAGGCAACCTTGGCTCTTTTATGACTCGTGGACTTCAACTCCCAGAATTCCTGAGCCAGCATGGCTTAGCTTGGAAACCTCTCCCTTTCCCCTCAGCATGGCTGGCTCAGGAATTCTGGGAGTTGAAGTCCACGATTCATAAAAAAGCCAAGGTTGCCTACCCCTAATCAGGATTATATATGGTTACTAAGTATTCATTTTATTACCGTATTTTGCTTTTCCATATTGAAATGGAGCTGAGCCACAAGTAAAAGGACTTAGCTTCAAGACTGGAGAGACAAATTTCATAATATTTTAGTGGTGTTAATGGTGCTGTGATTTACACCAGCGTACAGTGTAAAATTGCAAATATTTTTGGTAACTTTTCCTTTCTTCCCCCTCCCCATTTTGAAGCATGAAATGACAATCTGGGCAGGGAGGAGTGGAGACTTAAAATGTCAATTATTTGTCCCTTTATCAATTCTAAAGAAATCCAGATTAATTCTAGGTGGGATGTTGGATTACCTATAAGAAGTACGGAATGGTACCACAAATTTATTTACAAGCCTTTGACTTGTAAAACTACAGTTAATCAATTAAACATACGGTGAGGTTGCTTCCAAGGGTAAATTTTGAGTGTCACGAAAGGACAAGAAGTATCAAGATTGTTTTGGAATGTATGTTAAAATCCAGCTTCTTTTACTGATTATCAGTATCTCCTACCAAATAGTGTACAGAGCTCCACCCTCTGGTTTTCTATTAATCCAAAGAATGTACTGCAAGGCAATCTGATTATATTATCCATTTATAAATGAATGTTAGAAAGAAAAAGTTTTCTACAATGAATTTTTTTTTATTGATTTACACTGCAATGATTAAAATAGTTTCTTGGGTCTATTCATTATGCAGTTGTTAACCTTAAAACCCTGTTGTGTTAGGATCCTTATGTGTAAAGGAATGTTTCTTTCCATCCTATTGAAATCTTTCTTCTTGCTTCTGCTCTAAATAACTGAGGTGGGAGATACTTGGATTGCTTTTAAGCAATAACTCTTTAGTTACAGAACAGTCTCCCCATAAAGATTCTCTTGGGACCTTCATTAACCTTTTGGCATCAGGCAAGTACCTTCTTTCATTCTTTTAGGATTTTAAAACTGTCCATTGTAGTTTTTGCTACAACATTTAGTTTTTGAGTTTTTCTTCTGTGTTTTTAAGAAGAGCTTGGCCCCTGCTGCTTTACGCTGATTGTTGTTTTCAATTAGTTGAACAAAATAGACCTGCATTAATGAACTCTTATTTAATATGGCTGCAGCAGAAAAATGGATACTTCATTTTTTTCCCCTTAGAATCTCTGCTAATAAAATCTATACTGCAATTGTACTGACTGATGTTCTATAGTTCTAAACCTCTACTTCATTTTATTACACTGTATATTAGAAAGAGAGAAAGAGAAAATGCAGAGAACAATGTCTTCTGTTTCTAGATTTGAGAGAACTGAAAAACTCTGTGTCTTATCTAATGAATATGAGATAGTTTTCATAGTATCTCTTGTGATTTACCGATCATGTTGTTTTAATGGTCTGCAGATGGATTAAAGTGGAAAAGTACTTTGAAATAGGTGAGGGTATGCTTGCTGCATCTGTTGGCATCTCCATGAAGAAACTTATGTGTTTTCTTGGGTTCACATGATCGCAGTGCAGTTCAAGGAAAATATGTATTTCAATTAAGGAAGTTCCAGCAGCTGTCATCTTCAAAATCATTTCTTATTGTAAACTATGTTTTTTTATGAATTCCATCATACCCTGCTAGCAGGCCCATCCACACATTCGCTGACTGACTCAAACAACTATGAGTGGGCTGGGAAGTTATTGTTGCTGACATTGAATCAATTGCAGTTATAAATCTCCCCTTTCTCTAGTGAGGTAGTCCAGTTCCAGTAAAAAAGGACTCTAAAACAAAGACTCTCCCAATTTATTGAATTTTAATTTCTAATAAGATAGAAGGGGAAAATTCTGTTTATTATATCTATCTATCTCTCTATCTATCCACCCACCCACCATCTATCTATCTATCTATCTATCTATCTATCTATCTATCTATCTATCTATCTATCTACCTATCTATCTATCTATCGATCTATCTATCTATCGATCTATTGATCTATCATCTCTCTCTCTCTCTCTCTCTCTCTCTCTCTCTCTCTCTCTCTCTCTCTCTATATATATATATATATATATATATATATATATATATATATATATATATATATCTATCATTAGTTGGAGTAATTTGCTAAATTTTCATTAGATTTAAATGTAAATGAAGTTAAATGAAAACACAACTGCTTGTTGTAAATATGGCCGGTATAATATTCATAGTCTAAGTCTTCCAGTCTGCTTCTGAAAAATCTGGGGAAGTTGGCAGAGCAGTTTGAGAGGCTCTAGAAGCTGCAAGGGGAAGAGAGGATTAAAAGAGTCTTTTAGATTAATGAAAATAATCTTGCATAATATTAGATGTTTCCTAAAAAGTCTCACTGTAGGAGATGTTGTTAGCCTGCTTTATTATAATTTTATCTTGTTAGTTTGGGCTATGATCGCTTAAGGAACTGACTGCGTCTGATTCTGCCTTTCTAATTATCAATTTTCTTTCAGTGAGTCATACTGGGTAGCTTGCTTTTCTCTGGACTGATCAAACCTTCCATATTATTTGGCCCCATCAGAGCTCTTTGTGTTAAGAAGAAAAGTTCTAGATTGTGCCCTACTCTGTTTCACTGACTTTGGGTCCCTTGCCAATTAAGAAGCCTTCAGCAGCATAAACACTGCCCAACCCAATTCAAGCTTGCCAGACCATATTGTTTTTGATTAAAACCACATATCTTCAACAACAAGAGTTGTTTCCAGTCAATGCCTCCATTCTACTTGTTCTCCTATCTCTGATGGCAATTTAAGACTCTGCCTTCTAAAGCCAACCCTTTTGCAATACTTCCTTTTCTTCCCAATGGGAATGCTTGCTATGAGAAATTAAATGAAACTGTATTCCCAGTTTCTCCTTATCAAACAGCTAGCACAAAGGTTTCTGCAACAGGTAGATGAACAGCCAATAGGAAGCTGTGGCTGAAAACAAGCTATTGTAGATCCTCTCCCTTTGGAAAAAGTGCTGGGGAAGAATCTACTTCCCCAGGCCTTTCATGGGTGTTATTAATATTTATGTTATAGAAAGTAATTTCTGGGTCAGTTCCATATTTGTGCTATGCAGTTTCCTTTTCTATATAAGATCGGCCAGAAGAATGGCTGACGGATGGCTCTGAGATGATGGCCAAGTGCTTTGTGGATTAAATCATTAGCATTCCCTCAAAGCTGGAAGTTTGCTGGACAAAGTCCAAAGAGAGGTTGAACATTATGATTTGTGACATTACAGCTGGCAAGAAGTTGAATCTGTTGATCTTGAAAAAAATAGCAAAAACCTTAATTATGATGAGCTCTCCACTTGTTAAGTTGGACTTCTGCTCTTCCTCATTTCTATCTGCAGCTTGAGTCTAGGACTGAGCCTTTGTGAGGGTTTTGTTGTGGAAGTGGAAAATGTCAATGTCCTAGAAGACCCATCTTCAACGGGCTGTCTTCAGACCCACTTTTATTAAAATAATTATCAAATAGTTTCTAACCTTTGATTTTCAGAGAAAGTTGTTACGAAAGTAGTGGAACCATAGCTATAAAGAATTCTGGGGAAAGCACATTATCTGGGCCCTTTTCATCCATGGATCAGGCCCAGGCAGTCAGGAAGAAGCAGTTTCTCATTGATGATCCACAGTATCAAACGGATAGAGGAAGCATGACCCTTGTTAGCTATGCTGGACCTGTCAGTTAACCATCAGTACCATTGAGAATAGCATCCTGGACCATCTATGAGGAGTGTGAGTTAGAGGCATCAATTTAAGGTGGTTTCATTGTTTCCTGAGCAGATCCTTTTAGTTGTTTTATGTGAGGTTGAGCCCTAGGTCACTCCAGCATTGGCTGTCACAATGTTAAACTCCACATAGCTGGCTAGTCAAAGAAGCAAGAACTTTGGAGATTTCAGAAAGGCATCTTTAATGCTCAGCTGGGATAAAATACAATATTGAAAACCATACAAGTAAATTCCCAGTCATATTTTTAGTGAGTTAATTAAGGTACTATGTCATTCAAATGCTTTCTTTTCACAGCTCTTACTTCTAGACTGTGTTGCTTCTCCATACCTAATCTGCATTCCTCTGCACATTCCCACAGGTTCTCACACACCCTCATGCTCAGCTTTCTCCCACATTTTCTTTAACAACCACATGAAACCACTTACATGTTATTTGACAGTTGGGCCCATTATCCTCACTATGCTGATGATGCTCAGCTCTGCATCTTTACCCTAGGCCATTTGGAAATTCTAATAGACGTTAAACAAGGTGTCTGGAAGCTGTAAGATGGGGAGAAATAGGTTGGTACTTAACCATGGCAAGATGGAGTAGCTATTGATTCAGAGGCTGACTGAGCATGAGACAATATCAATCTTAGCTTTTTGATGGACCTGCGCTCCCCAATAAATAACAGGTATATAATTAGGGGATTTTCCTGGACTCTCAGCTCCTGTTAGCCAATTTGATCTAATAGTTAAAGCATCAGACTAAAAACCAGGAGATTGTGAGTTCTAGTCCCACTTTAGCCATTAAAATCAGCTGGGCTAGTCACTAACTCTCAGCCCAATTCACCTCACAGGGTTGTTTTTTGTGGGGGGAAAGGGAAGGAGGAAGGTGTGTTGGACCTATTCACCATCTTGTCTTGTTTATAAAAAAAATAAGGCCGGATATAAAAAAATAAACAAACAATAAATACTAGAAAAGCAGTTGTGAGTATGTCAGGAGGGTATTTGCCTAGATTTGTGGTCATTTCTGGAACAGAATGTGCTGGCAATAGTCATTCAAATCCTTGCCAGTGGTTGGTTAGATGACTGCAATGCACTCTACAAGGGACTCTCCTTGAAGATCATCTAGAAACTGCAGAAACTGTAGAAACAGGAGCTATAAGATACAGACATAAAGCACCCGTGTTATGGAAATTGCATTGGCTGCCAGTTCCAAGTGCAATTAAAGCTGCCTGTTGCTACTTACATGCCTTTGGGTCTAATGAGGACGGCTAATGCCAAATTGAATCTGCCCACTGAATACATGATGGCAGAGAGTACTTGCTAAGGATCCGTATTTCATGTAAAAAGGGGCTCCAAGGGAAGCATTTTGTACAAAACCTCTTCTCCTATATCTCCCACCAGATATAATAATGTTGGCATCCTTATCCCTAATATTTAGAAACCTGCTGAAAATTTGATTGTTCCAGAGAGCATTTGGGTGATAGGGCGAGGAGTTGGTCCACTGATGAGTGTTATAATAGTATGGACTATTATATGGATTATAATTGGACTCTTAGCATTGGCCTGGCTGAAGCTCATAACACTTTCTTGTTCCTTCTACATCTAGAGTTTGATGGTGTGTTTTAATGCAAAAAAGTGCTCTTTTGATCTATCATCTTATTAATTTGGTTCTTCCTAGATAGTCTTACGAGTTCTTACAAATACAATCCAGTATTTCTCCTCCCTAGAAATTTTATCTGACCAAGACAACAAGATAGTTATGTAACTTACTGCTTTTCCCGTACCACTTGTTTTTCTTCTGGTATTTTTCATTTTTTTTTCATTTTTAATATTCTGTAAGGCAAGAAGAAACAAGAATACAATATAATAGTTCAGAACAATATATCTCAACATTCAGTCATAATTTCCACATAACGTTAAATTTATTAAAATCAGAATTATTCTTAGCATAACTTATATAATCTTTCCAGATCTGATAAAAAAATGTGATCCTCTCTCCGAGAAGTCAGTATTTGAGTTTTGTCATTGTTATTATTTTTTCCGTTGAAGCAATTGGCCTAACCTTCCTATATTAGTCTTAAAATCTGTTATCTGTAAATGAGCCTTTATTATGTTAGTTTTTGGCACAGGTGCAACTGCCCTGATGCCTGGAGTTCCACCCTGTGCTCTGAGCAACTATTGTATGGCTGCTCAGTTGGAGCCTTATCAGAGAAGCAGGCTTGCGAACAAAGCCGTAAATATTGCCATCCAAGTGGGCGTGGCATTCGAAATCCAAAGCGCTCCTGTCAGAATATCACCATAGCATACCAGCCTTCTGGCCTGACTTGGCATAAAACATCAGAACGAATGTGACAAGGGGGCTTTATGAGATAGGACTGGTGTGCTTGTTGGGATCCTGAAACAATTCCACCTTGGCAAATATTCCAAAGTGGGGTTTTTTTTTAAAAAAAAAAAAAAATTAAATGACAAAAATAAGACAAGCTGTCAGACAGGCTTTTGATAATTATTCTTTTTAACTATGGTAAGCCATTGCATTTGCCCAACAAATATTAAATTCAGTTTATATGAGATTAAACACTGTCCCATGTCAGTACATTGTGTTTTCTCTGTACTTTTGCTATGTATGAAAAAAACAAACACTTAGGGTAAGGATTTTTAAGGCAACAAGAGAAGAAATGGTTGTGTTTGTCCATCTCTTGTCTATCTATGCAGGCTTTATATATCTACAGATGTTGTAGATAAGCATACAAACAGGAAGAACACCACAGAGTTCTATTTAAAATTATTGCCATCTTTAAAAACTGTGGGAAGATGTAGGGCACAAGGCGATTTTGGCCTCTAATGTTAATAACAACTCCAAGCAACGTTGGTGTTTTTACTTTCATAGTTAATAGAGATTAAAGGATTTATAGTTCAACAACATGGGGAGTGGCACAGATTTCCCAGGCCTTTCTTGGATACTTTTTTCTCCCTGGGTCAAAAATATTTTAATTCCCTTTCTGCGAATGCGGCAGTCACATTGTTAATTTGAAATGATGAAAAATGAGCAAAAGCAGTGGGGCATTATAAAAATATATAGGAAATTGCTTTATGTCATATATAGTCTCTTTGATGAAAGCCAATATTTCCACTGCAATGATTGGATGCTCTCCAGGTGGAAAGATCTTTCTTATCATCTGATAGTGGTTAGAGCACAAAGATATAAATTTTGCAACAAATACAACTTAAACTATTATTATATCCTCTGTGAAATGCTTAGCAGAGCTTTCTCAGTTAATGGGCTAGATGGAAACAAACTCAACTTACCACAAATGTCTACGGCAGGAGATTTACAAAGCATTTTAAAGATAAAATGGTTCACATCTACTCCAAGTAGATGTCCTAAGTATTAAAAATGCTATTGTCTTTGTGAGAAACAGGATCTGGTAAGAGTTCGTGGGATAAATTGCTTCTTTTGTGGACTTCTACAAGTTCTGCTTTTTATCTTCTCCTCTGGAATATCCACATGGAATCACTGATTATCTATTTCTACATCTCACTGAATCAGGGAAAGCTGGATAAATGTTTAACTATTGACTGGAGACAGTGATGGGCTACATAATCTAGAAAGAAGGAAGGAAAACAAGCCAGGTAGTCTTCTTTAAAGTTGGGTAGGCAGCACAGTCTTTAATTATTCCATTTTTTATTTATTTATATTTGATGAACTCCACTTCCTGTTTTCCTATGTTACTCAGGATTCCTACTCTGCCTAAAAGTTCTAAATATTCTGGTATATCAGAGTCTAAATTGGCCCCAGAGACAAACCCCTGACCCTCCCAATGTTGTTGAAATTTGGTTCCTAGCAACCCCCATGTCATAGGCAGGGCTTTTTTTGTCATAGAAAGCCCTGAAGGAGTTCCGGAACCTTTTTTGGATGGAACCTTGTAGGGTAGGCAAGGCGGGTTGTATGATATGTGTGAGTTCCGGCATCTTTTTTTTTTTTTTTTTTTTTACAAAAAAAGCACTGGTCATAGGCAATAGGGAAGAATGGGGCTAGTTCTAGCATGGCAATATCTGGAGGACAACAGATGTCCTAATCCTGGCCTCAGTCAGCCTTGTACTTAATAACTCAGACTGCTACTATGGGTGACAAAGAATAGCATGGAAAGAGTTAGGCAAATCTTTATTTTGTTGAAAAAAGCTGAAAAAACCAGCTCAATTTTCCACAAATTAACACTTCAGAGTCCACAGAATAGGGGGAACTGCAGTTCCATATATTTCAGCCTTTTCTCAAAACCATAATGGAAACCCAGTCTGGGACACATACAATACAGCTATTTCATACTGTTCTGTAAGACAAAGCTATACAAAATAGCTGCCATTCATGGAATCTACCCAAGTTTTGTGACAACGGAAGAACTACTCTTGCATAACTTTCAAAATGGAAGAAGGTTTCTGGTTTTCTCGGGAGGTTCTAGTCTCCATTTCTTTTCTTAAGGAATGTTAAGGGGCTGCAATGTTTTATCCTAATATTTATAATTTTCTACAGAGATCACGCAGCAGATGACAAGTTCATGTAAGATTCATGCTGAAGAAAAAAAAAGGCTAACATTAATACAGGAGAGTATTTGTAGCTCAGGGCTGACATGAGGGATCCTGGGTGGTCTCTGAGCTTGCTTGTTTTCTTGCAGACATTTCATTATCCAAACTAGGTAACATCATAACTGGTGTTATCTCATTTGGGTAATGAAACGTCTGCAAGAAAACAAGCAAGCTCAGAGAGTATCAAGGACTCCTCAAGGCTAACATTAAATATTACATAACAGCTTCAAAACAATGTTCATATTTATATTATCAAATGAGACAGCAGATTCTATTCACACACACACACACCCCCGACACACACAACCTGTGTAATAAGTATTGTATCCAGACATGCATATTATACGACAAGTCTCTGACAGATTGCATCAGAGCATAGCCCAGGCAATGTTTCTGGTTTTTTTAGCATTAAATATACAGTTGACACAGGTCCCATTATTATCAGTGATGTTTGAACTGCTTCAGTGAAGTTAATGACCTATTTTATCTGCAGTTTAGGTTCTAGTTTCTCTCTCTTGCCTTATAACATGATGGAGCTCCTTTGCTGCAGAGAAAGATGCCAAAGGAGAAATCAAGAGTATTATTTTTTTTCAACATTCTTTCTAAAACTCTACAGAAATGGATATATCTGTGAAATTATTGTACATATGAAAATTAGCCACATGACCCCCACAATACAAATATAGGTTGGTTCCGTATATATGTTTTTGTGTGAAATGAAGGCCTGCATAATATAAGGATTCTGAGGGAGAATCAAGCATGGCTCTTCTGTCCTGTTCAGGCTGAATCAGTCAATCAGCAATTTTAGGCCTGTGGTTCTAGCAAGCAAAGTCAGAATCATACCTACAGCCCTAGTTCAAGCGACATATCCAACATTCATGAAACACAGGAATGTTCATCATCATTAAAGGTTGTGGTTTCTAACAAAAATAGGAAAAGCTAGAGGATATGAAGAACTAGCTACCGATTGGTTTCAAGCAAAGAGCACGGCCTACAAAATTAGACTGAGAAAGTTATTCTGGGTATGTTCAGGTGTGGCCTTAAATACCAGGAAGTGTTCAGTCACCAGCTGGCAGTTTAACTGCATCAGGCTGCTCCCAAGGGTCCCTGCTTGTGTCATGTCCTTCTGTGCAGCTGAGCACTCCTCTATCTCCCCACTTTCGGTCTTTTCACGCAGAGTTGGCAGTGTTCCCATGGGCTGGGCAGATGAGCCTCCAGTTTAAGATTTGATTCACAAGGGCCAGGAGTAGGAGATTCTGTTGTTATGGCTGGGACTCTCTATTCATGACAGTCTCATTGCCTCATCATCTTGTTCCTCCTGAGGATGATTTTTCCAACCAGGTCATGTGAACCCAGCTCTCCCAATGTTGATATATTGAATTTCCTAACGAGTCTCTTGTTAGGAAAGGTCAGGCCATTCACACATTCATCCTCATTCTCATTTCCCACTAACAGCAGCATGATGACATCCTGTGAAATGTTTTCAGAGGACAAGTCCTCATGACACAGCCTTCATCTCATCTCCAGGCCCCTGTGAAGGCAATTTACATTCCGTTTTTCCCTATTTCATCTTTAAAGCAGCATTCTTCTTCTCCCAAGAAGAATTTTTTTCCTCAGATAAACATTCTATGAGATTCCATTTATGTAAAGAAATGATTAAAGTAGAAAAACACGTTTGCATTCTTCGTTTCAAGCTGAGCTCCTTAATAACAAAACATACAGTTAAGCCCTTAAAACAGATTTCTTCACAAAATCACAATCGCTTTTAAAGCTTTCTCAAATGCCCCCCAAAACCATGAATGTTCTATGCCCCACTTTACCAGGATGTACCCAAGATGTGGTTCAGAGTTAGGGTATAACTGGCTTCAGGGTCTTAATATTCATTGACTGTTAGAGAGCTTCTACAAGAATCAATGTCCCTCTGTTGCCCTAGAAATAATGCTTAGTACTGATCCCCTCGTGTAAATTATCCTTAATTCAACCTTTATTTTCTTAACCTTTATTTTACATCACTTCACACTATTGATCTTGCAAGTGTTTGGGTTTGATTAGAAAAACAAAGCTAACTGCTGAGCAAACTTTGCCCTTTCTTGCATTTCTGCAAAATCTAACATGTCAGCTTGGCATCACACAGAGAAATGATATTTATTATGGGAAGTTAAAATCAAGTTTCCGATTGTATCTATAATATTAGCCGCTTAGTTATGAACCCATCCCTTCCCCCAGTATGTTGTAGGATTTTCTAAGGGTCCTTAAGTATCCAGGTATCAATGTCCTATAGATTAGTGTGAATATAAAAATGGTAATGAATTAGGCATTTACAATCTTCAGATACATCCAGTGTGCCTAGATGGGATGACCTCACTATATGACGTTGAAAATGTATTTCCAAACTCAGACCCAATGTATCTTGAGCATTTATTTCTGAATTTATTCTAATCAGATATACGGGAGGGGGTTTCTCAAAATAGTTTGATCATTGATAAGAACTAAGAGATCGTATGAACTTTCTTTAGAACCTGGGATTAGCAATATAAGCAGCTACAACATTTTGTGCAAATTATAAGTTAGGAACTTTCTGTTTAATTTATGTAGCTACACATTAATCGATCATGATAATTCATATCTTGCCTTTTCTCCAGGAGAACAAAGAGCATTCATGGGATTTTGCCCACTGAACCCCTGAAGTAGGTTAGACTGAGGATGGGGAGGCAGCTTAAATTAACTCAGTGAATTTCTATGGTTGAAAGTAGAGTTGGGCTTGGGATGCCCAGGTCTAGTTTAACAGTGGAGAGAGAAAGATCTTTTGGAACTTGGCAATTCAAGGGGAAGTTATTGAAAACTGCTCATTTATGCTTCCTTTGTATTGGAAAGGTAAACTTATCTTTCACTGCACTTATTTTTTCCACCTTTCCACATGACTATACAATGATCTCATACTATAGATCTCACTTGCTATTCCTCTTAGAACAGTGATTCTCAACCTTTCTAATGCCGTGACCCCATAATACAGTTTCCCATGTTGTGGTGACCCCCAAGTGGGTGTGGCCACCAATAAGAAGGAGTAGGACAGCTAGGGAAAAGGGAAAAAAATGGCGGACAGCATGGTTTGGTGACCCCCGTGAAATGGTCATTCGACCCCAAATGGGGTCCCGACCCACAGGTTAAGAACCACTGTCTTAGAAGATGAAACCGTCAGGTTGAATTCCATATAACGAGAGAACGGTAGTTCAAATTGCCTCGACATATGAATAATTTCCATTCATTGGGTTTAATGGAGTTTACATTTTTAAGTGGAGTTGTACCATTTTTCAACTAAAGCAAGAAAAAGTAGTTTAGTATTCTCTGTGTGTTTTGGATTACAAAGCTGTTCGTGGCCATGCTGGCTATGGCTGTTGGTGAGATAGGTGGTGTAGAAATTTAACAAACAAATAAAATGATCTCAGAAAATATGCTTTATTAAAGAAAACATGCTTAAATATCATTGATTATGAGGTCATAAGTATTTTCATAAGCCAAGGCTCACATATTGTACTAAATCCTAAGTTGCTTTGAATGTCATATGATGTGTAAACCCAGCTAGTTTGGTTTGTAAACCATGATTTTAGCAAGTTATCCCAACTATTTGTGATGGTGGATACATTTGGAATTTTGAGGACCTGCTCAAATATTGGCATTTTTTTTTTTTTTTGCAAAAATGGGAGGAGGAGGGATTGCTCGTTCACAAAAGGCTAGTCATACAGAGTGATCTAGAAGAGAACAGATTGCTTGAAAAGAAGAAAATAGTGGAAGGGAAGATATTGATGGATGAATGTTGGTCCCCATTAATGCTATTACTTTCAATCCTATTTCTGCCTACTTAACATCTGATCAGATACGGCCACATCACATCTGTCAGGAATATTAACTCACTTTTTGAAAAATGGATGGAGTAGCAACCAATCAAAGGAGGTCGTTGTTCTCTGTCTTTTATTCAGTTTGCAGTCTGGTATTCTCATTCCACCTGTGGTTACTTTGGGAGATGTATTTGTCCGTGGCTAACATGCTAATTACTACTTTCCAGAAGTTCATAAGCAGAGCATGGAGAGAGCATCTCCTTTTATGAGCTTTTATGTAAGCAGAGGCTACCATGGAATGTGGACTTTCCATTCATTTATTATTAATCAATTACACTTATTGATATTATAATAATTGATTATTATTAATAATTTCCACCTATTAATCAATGGAATGGCTTGCTTTCGTTAATCCGTGGAATGGCTTGACTTCAGAAGCTGTGGGTGCTCCATCACTGGAGGTTTTTAAGAAGGGACTGGACAGTCACTTGTCTGAAATGATGTAGGGCAGAGGCCCCCAGTCTTTTGGGCACCAGGGACTGGTTCCGTGGAGAGAGGTTTTTCCGCAGATTGGAGGGTGCGTGGTTTTGTGTGCTGCCTGCATCTTACGGATGGGGCTTTGCTTGTTTGTGTGGACCAATTGCTGGCATGCCGCTGCCTGGTATCAGTCCACAGACAGGGGGTTGGGGACCCCTGATGTAGGGTCTCCCTATAGGGGGTTGGGTTAGAAGATGTCCAAGGCCCCTTCCAACTCTGTTATTCTGACGGTAATTTCAGTGGAGGCAGAAGAGGACATGGAAAGAGCTCAGCTGTGCTGCATGTGAAGGGCTGGACTTGTTAGGAGGAGCACTCCTACTCTTTGGATGCTCCTTGAATTTCTGTCTGACTGCTTCCTGAACTGGTCAATCAGTATGGCAACCTGCAAGCCAGAGGCTAATGTAGTATTATGGGGCCCCTTCCTAAAGGACACCAGAAAGGCACAGCCTTACTCTCAAATGCATTTCTGTTGCCAGTAATGAGAAAACAAAGGGACGATGCCTGATCTGAGATTAGCCCCACGATCCTGCATTACAGTAGGTTGATGGGGCTAAAGAGCCCTATGAAACGATGATGAGATATGCAATTTCTGCCACTTCGTTTGAGGACAGGCTGCCCTGTGGCAGGGCAAGATGGGGGGGGGGGGTGTACCTGAGGGTATTATTTGCTCCGAAACGTAAAGCAATCAGATTAGGTCTCACCTGGTGACAACAAGAGGTGGAAGGTGCCTCTTTGCCACCTGGAGAAATCCTTTCTACACAATTCCTTGCATAGTCATCAGCAGCAGTGCCTGTCTTCCTGCTGTGTTTACTGAAGTGGCTGTCAAACGCGGTGTTTGTCTTAGTCAGACCGCTCCGGAAATGCAACCTACTTTTGGAAAGCATTCTCCCTACAGCATTGTAATAGCTGTTAGGATTTGTCAAATCTCCATCCTCTTCACAGCAGCTTGGTGACGCAGCTGGAATTATAAGCTCAGCCTTCTCAGCAGAGGACTGCGGTCAGCCTGACTCCAAAAGTTGTGTGACTCAGGCTGTCCTTTTGCTTTCCTTCCCAGTTAGCTTGCTGGCTGCCTTGAGTCATGGCCCTGTGTCTTTGGTGGTTACCGTATTTCTATTTCTATTAATACTGCTCAAGCCCTTCAATCAAATGGAGCTCTAATGCCTCGTGCTAAGAGTCTAATGTAACTCAGTTTTCTCTACTTTGGATTTTTATCTATGTAAATAGGAACATCTCAACCTCTAAAGCATGTTGAGGCATGGTGGGTTGTTTGTTTGCATTTAAATTAGCTTATTTGCTCACATACAGGACTGGTTCCAGGTTTTGCGCACGCACACACACACACACACACACACACACACACACACACAGAGAGAGAGAGAGAGAGAGAGAGAGAGAGAGAGAGAGAGAGAGAGACAGACAGACAGACAGACAGACAGACAAACAGACAGACACACAGACACACAGAGAGACACACAGAGAGACACACAAATACATGCCTGCTAATCAGTAGCCTTCAGTGGATTTGTGGTATCTGTATCTATAAACCTACAGGACAGGGTCTTCTGAGTACTGTCAATTAACTGAAGCAAGTAGCTATTTTAATTGCTGACATGACCTTGATACTTTAGGGTGTTATGGGAAATTAAAATGGCACTGCTCAGAACATCAGTGACACCCAGGTTCTCTTTCTCAGGGCTTCACTTAAAGTGCTTCATCCCCCCCCCCCATCTGTTCTTGCTTACAATTGGAAGATAGTGTGTTCATTTCCTGGGAGGGATGTTTGTCTCTCCCACCTCTTACCTACCTGGGGAAAAAAGAACAGGCTGTGCTTGGCAATGGTTTTGTCGCAAGGCTAGATCTATGGGTGGATGCTTCTCATTTCTCTTTCCATCTTTCTCAGCCTAGAGATCAGGTGCCTAAGTTGGGAAAGGTGCCATTTTCAGATCTCCTGACACCCCTGGGGTGGTGAAGGAGTGCAAACCATCTTTCTACTCAAGCACATTAAACCCATATTCAAAAGCAACCTGAATGACAGCTAACAGGTATTGGGAGTGAGGGAAGCAAGGGACGGTGACAGAAGTTCCTCTCTTTTTCTGCTGTTTCATGTAGCAGTGTCCCCTCCTCCTCACTACTGCTGATGGGTAAGGAGAATCCAAAGCTGGAAATAAGCTTAGAAATTTGGTAGGTCTCGAAGAGAGTCCAATTCAACGAACAGGATTCTCTTAATTCTCTTAAAGGTCACGAAAGAAGGGAGGGGCTACCAATATCAGACTAAGGAAACCAACAGATGCCAAGCTGATCCCACCCTTTAGAGGTCACCTGACAACGTCTGTGGCATGGCGATGGACAAAGTGTACCCAATAGTAATCCAGGGCAAAACTGCTTCTTTAACAGTAGGACTGCTAATGACAGGTTTAGGCTGGAAGCAAAATGAAGGCAATGTCATGGCAGGAAAAAGAGAGGTGGCTGGGTATATGATGTACCTGTGAGGAAAGTTCCCCCCCCCCAAGTAGGCTGTGGAGGAGAATCAGAGGGAAATCAGCAGCTGCACACTGGGACCTTAGCTTGTGATGACAAGTTCTGCTGTTAGTCTTACTATAATAATATTCCCCAGTTTTCCCTCAGGCATGATTCCTAATAAAGGGACCTGTGCAATTAGAGAGATGTGTGTCCATGCATGTTGCATCAATCAAGTGAGCCTAAGTATCTGCTCCGAGAGGGAGGGGGGCAACTAAGTAACATGTTGCAAACTCTGCCCCTTGTGTACTTGCAGTGTGATTTCACATGCAAATTCAAAAGTTGCTTCGTGACATCACAATGCACGTATTCATCATTTTGATGAAAATGTCGGCTTGCTGCAGGTACCCCTTCAAGAGAGTCATTGTTTGCAATCTGTATGAGTAACTGACTCAAGTCAGTGCTGGGTCTTGGATGGCTAACTTTTTGCGACATTGAAAGTGTTGAGTCCGTGGCGGGAAAACAGACACGAAAAGCAGCTGGAGTTCTCAGGTTTCTTTATTCAGCGTTCAGCTTACAGGTAGATGGCTTCTGGCACGCCCAAACGCTTTGCAGCCTCTTATATAGGCAACTCCCGGGTAAAAGTGTTACTTTTCCCGCGCCAGCGCCCGCGCATGCGCACGGCGCTGGCGACAGCCTGTCTGGTCCCGGGCAGCTTTGCACCTGCCCGGGACTGCCTGCAAACGCCCGAGCCGTTTGCAAGGCTCGGGACATAACACCCCTTTTCCCCGGGCTAAAACTACTACCAACATACAACATTTATTTTATACAACATTTTGCTCCCCAGTGCTCCCACTGTTTACTGGCTTTTGCCTTGCCAGCAATGTTATGTAATCCTCTAAGTACTTAGGAGATTTCTTTGCTCTCTGTGACCTTCTCAGCTCTGGGTTACTAGCAGAAGTTCCCTGACTGAAGGGAGGTGTGAGCCTGTTCTCCTTATTGTGCCTTGGTGCCTTCCAAGGACTGTACCCCGATGCCTGGCCTGCTTGCTTGCCCACCGGGCTCGTCAGGCCAGGGCTTCTGTCACTATGTGACCTGGTTGACCTGCCTAGCTGTAGACCCTCGGGCCCCTTGAAGTGATAGCCGCTGCTGGGCGTCTCTGTAGAACCTCCTAGGTCAGTCCAAGACCTGTCAGGAGGCTGTCCATTCCCTGAACCTCGTTCTGTGTTTGGGCTTGTGTGGGTTTCTGTACTTTCCCAAAACTCAGGTGTTCCCTGATTTGTGCTAGAAGTGTTGTAGTCGGGACTTGGTTCCTCGACTATCTCTGTGTATGTTTGACCCCCTGTAGGATTTGGGGTAAGGTCAGGCCAACTTTGGGGATTGTATGCCAGCTCTCTTGCGGGGAATGATTTGTTGGGATGCTCCCGGGTTTCCTCCCTGGCTGGAGTGCTGTGTGATGTGTATGGAAAGTGAGTATGCCCCCGGGGTAACTCCCTGGCTGGAGTAGGCGTGAGTGCCTGTTGTGTGGGTAAGCTCCATGAATTCCTTTTCGGAGCAATTGCGGAACCCTGGGATGGGCCGTTTGTGGCTCCTTCAGTGGAGATGGGCAGTAGCTCTTGCCCTTCCCTTTGCTCCAAAGGGTCCCCCTCCCCCCCTGGAAAAGACCCAGGAGTCTCAGTTGGAAGATGCCGCCTAGGGCGGAGTTGATCAATGTGCCTGCGCAGGACACGACCGTTGTCCAAGGCTACCTAGTAGGATAGAGGACCAGTGACCCTGGAAACAGAAGCGGGGACCCATGTATGACCAGGCCCGTAATTGCGAGTCCAGACCGGGGCACCCACAAGTAATTGTCTCGGTGCCCTAGGATGTGAGGTAGATGGAGGCAATCTGTCAGGATGCAACCGGTCAAGCTTAGTAGTAAGTTGACGCCCCCAACGAAGTTCAGCTGGACTTCTCCCTGTAGAAGTGGACGGTGTGGTGCGATAAGAAAGGAGAAAGTCAGCCAACCTGTGATGCCAGTCCCCGTAGGTGAGTCTCTTCAAGGCGTCCTTTGTGATGCGCACCATGCGTTCAGCCATACCGTTGGTGGATGGGTGAAAAGGTGCAGATGTGGCATGACGAATCAGGTTTGCCTGCAAAAAAGCTTGGAATTCGGAGGAAGTGAATTGAGGGCCGTTGTCGGACACAATGACATCTGGCAGCCCGTGTGCAGCAAAAATCCCCCTCAGTACCTGAATAGTCTTTGCAGTGGTGGTGGATGAGACAGGCACAACCTCAAGCCATTTTGAATGGCTGTCAACAAGGACCAAGAAGAACTGGCCCTGAAAGGGCCCAGCGTAGTCAATGTGCACCCTAGACCATGGGGACTGTGTTTCCTCCCATCTATGCACAGGAGCTTGGGGCATCTCTGGGTGAGATCGTTGGCACAGGTGGCATGCATGCACCTTAGCCTCAATATCTTTATCTAAAACAGGCCACCACAAGTGGCTGCGTGCAAGAGCCTTCATACGAACAATGCCAGGATGACCCTCGTGGAGGGAATCTAAGACCCTAGTCCTCATTGAGGTGGGAATGACAACTCTGTTTCCCCAAAGCAGACAACCCTGAGAAAGGGACAGCTCGTTTCTTTTGGACCAGAAACTCTGAAACTCAGGACTAGGGCAGTGCTCAGGCCAAGCAGACAAAAACCAGGAACGGACACGTGAAAATGTGTGATCTGTACCTGTTTCAGCGGCAACATCCCTGGCACTAAGAGGGAGCTCGGGCAAGGCTTGGATTGATAGAATGTTGACAGCTGGCGCGGGGTCAGCTTCTACTACTGGCAGAGGCAACCTACTGAGGCCATCAGCATGGCCCATTTCTTTCCCAGGCTTGTGGAGTAATGAAAAATCATATGCAGACAAAAAATAGACCACCTAAGCATTCTAGGGGAAATGATGTGGGGAGTCTGCTTACGTGTGGTAAACAGTCCCAGCAGAGGCTTATGGTCAGTGAAGACCGTGAAATGCCTGCCATATAGAAAGTCGTGGAATTTTTTAATTCCAGCAACAACAGCCAGAGCCTCCCTGTCTATCTGAGCGTAGTTGCGTTCAGCAGAAGACAGTGTTCTGGAGTAGTATGCAATAGGAACCTGAGTTCCATCAGACCTGAGGTGACTCAGGACAGCTCCAACCCCGTAGGGGGACGCATCACAAGCGATGCACACAGGAAGAGACCCGTTGAAATGTGCAAGAACACTGTTAGAAGTGAGCAAGGCCTTGACTTCTTTAAAGCAAGCCTCATGCGCTTGTGACCACTGCCACACAGCTTGTTTGTCTAGTAGCCTGTGAAGAGGCTCAGCTACACTAGCTTTATGTGGAAGAAAAGAATTGTAGAAATTCAGGAGGCCTAGGAAGGCCTGAAGTTCGGCCTTGGACTTTGGCCTGGGTGCTTCTAAAATAGCAGTTAGTTTGGATTCAGCAGGATGAATCCCAGCAGCATCAATTTTGAATCCCAGAAATTCAGTAGAAGGCACCCCAATCTTGCATTTGTCTTTTTTGAGCTTGAGGCCTGATTTCCTGAATCTTAACAGGACAGCCCTAAGCCTCTCAGCTAGAATGTGTGTGGAATCTCCTGCAATCAAGACATCATCAAAGTAGGGGCAAACCCCTGGTATACCTCGTAGTGTGTTTTCCATCACGCTTTGGAAAATCCCAGGAGCGACATTCACTCCAAACTGTAGCCTTTTTACCTTAAAGGCTCCCCTGTGGGTCACAATAGTCTGAGCTATGGCAGCATCATCATCAACAGGCAGCTGTTGATATGCTTGAGCCAGGTCAAGCTTTGCAAAAACACGCCCCCCCTTGAGGGAGGCCAGGATGTGGCTGACCACAGGAACAGGGTAGGCATGTTGCTGCAATGCCTTATTAAGTGTGCATTTGTAATCAGCACAAATGCGAATGTCCCCATTTGCCTTTAGAGGCGTGACAATGGGGGTCTCCCAAGGGCTGGAATCAACAGGTTCTAGAACTCCCTGTTGGATTAGTTTGTCTAACTCAGTGTCAATCTTACTCTTTAAAGCAAAAGGGACCCTTCTTGCTTTAATTCTAATGGGAGTGACAGTGGGGTCTAGCTTTAAGGACACAGGTGGTCCTTTGAATGTGCCCAGCTGGGGGCTGAAAACATCTGCAAATTCTTTGCAGACTTCCTGTAGGTCGAGTGTTTGTAAACTGTTGAGTCCTGTGACGTGTATCCCCAGGGCCTCAAACCAATCGAGTCCTATGAGACTCGTTCGTTCACCCCCTACTACTAATAAGTCTAGTGGACCTTCAAAACTCTTGTATTGCACATTAAGGGTGGCCTCCCCCTTAATACACACTCTTGAGTTTTGAAAATCTGTCAATACAATATCAGAAGGCCTTAACTTGGCCTTAGTCCCACTACTGGAACAGATCTTCCTAAATGTATGCAAGGAAATGATGGAAAGGGCAGACCCTGTGTCTAGTTCCATAGATAATGGAACCCCTTGTAGCTTCACTTTGAGTGACAGCTTTTTCTTAATGGGCTTGTGTGTGCCTGTCCTACAGATGCTTCTTCGCGAAGCGCAAAAACCTACCTATTCTGGCTGGGGAATCTGGTACCTTTCAGGCGCAGTTCTTCCTGAGGTTGTACCTTTCGTCGGCCCAGACACACAGCTGCAATGTGTCCTTGTTTGCCGCATGCCCGGCAGGTAGCGGAGCGGAACTTGCAGTCGGTTCTCCTGTGGCGACCTCCACAGCCGATGCACTTGAGCGGAGCTGAAGAGCTTCCCTTCTGATTTTCTTCCTTCGCGGGGTGTAGACGGTCGACTTCCTCGTCCGGATCCTCCTCGGAGTTTCGTTGGACGTCTTCCTGGTGCACGGATGCACCCTCTGGACTGTTTTTGATCGGCCGCATGTTCTTGACAGCGCCGCCTGCTGCTTCTTCTGTGGTGACTTCCCTTAAGGCATCTTGGAAGGATAATTCTTCCTTAGCGAAAAGTCTCTGTTGTAGCTCTCGATGCCTTAAACCGCACACGAATCGGTCCCTCAGTCGTTCCTCGAGGTCCTTGAACTCGCAGTGCTTGGCGGCCTTCCGTAATGCGGCGATGAATTCCTTGGCTGACTCACCGGACCGTTGATCCCTCTGTTCGAAGGTGTGGCGCCATGCGATGACAGACACCTTGGGGTGGAAGTGCTCCTTCAGCAGCTTCTTCAGGTCTGCGTAGCTTACAGACTCTACTGGAGCAGGTGCTGCAAGGTTTTCTGCGATTTCGAAGGCGTCCTGGCCGCAAACGCAAAGCAGGGTGGCAGCCTTCAAGCTATCTTCCCTCACTTGGTTTGCCTTGAAGTAGTTCTCCATCCTGGATACGTAGGACTCCCACCGCTCTGGATGTGAGACGTCGAATTCCGAAAGCCTTCCGATTTTCGCCATCTTCAAATCTTCAGGAGACGGGTCTATCAGCCAGCCTACCCCCGAATGCGCACCGGATTGGCGGGCAGCTGCCGAGTCGACGCCGTTCCTTTCCGCCGCTCAGGAGTCCTTGGGTAAGCTTACACTTCTTCCTTTCCAGGTAGTGCAAGGCATCCCACCTTCGTCGCCAGTGTTGAGTCCGTGGCGGGAAAACAGACACGAGAAGCAGCTGGAGTTCTCAGGTTTCTTTATTCAGCGTTCAGCTTACAGGTAGATGGCTTCTGGCACGCCCAAACGCTTTGCAGCCTCTTATATAGGCAACTCCCGGGTAAAAGTGTTACTTTTCCCGTGCCAGCGCCCGCGCATGCGCACGGCGCTGGCGACAGCCTGTCTGGTCCCGGGCAGCTTTGCACCTGCCTGGGACTGCCTGCAAACGCCCGAGCCGTTTGCAAGGCTCGGGACATAACAGAAAGCTAATGCATTTAGCCTTTTCTTGGGGTCTCAGATGTAAACCACAAATGAAACTCAAAACTAGGAAGTTCTAGCAATGTCAAGGAGCTCAGTTTGCCAACATATCTCCCTACAGCAGTGGTTCTCAACCTGTGGGTCAGGACCCCATTTGGGGTCAAACGACCATTTCACGGGGGTCGCCAAACAAGGCTGTCAGCCATTTTTTCCCCTTTTCTTTGGCCACGCCCCTGGCACCCGGTGATGTATAAGTGTTTGGGAGTCACCACAATGTGGGGAACTGTATTATGGGGTCATGGCATTAGAAAGGTTGAGAACCACTGCCCTACAGAATAATCAGTGACCAGGTTGTTCATGGAAGTGGAAAACACAGACAATCAGCTCAATATACCAGTAGGAAGACAGAATAAGCACAGATAGAAATAGGCCATCAGACTGATAATGTGAGTTGGCAATGGTTTAATTGATTCTCATGTATTATATTAATTAAAAGGGGATTACTAAACATTTTTCAGTCTGACTGCAGGATAATGATCAAATTCTGCTGATAAAATCATGCACATGTCTTTAAAATGGACCCTTTAAAATTTTGTGGTATTAAAAATTGCAGCAATTTTGCAGCATTTTAGTTAAATGTAGATACCATAAAAGCATGTTTAATTTTAGTCACTGCTGTCAGCTCTTAGCCTTAGGCAGAACAATAAAAGATGAATCAAAGAAGGGTTTTATTCTGAAATGTGCCTTTTCTTTCTTTTACCCATCTATTCCTAGAAAGCCGGGGCTTTGGCACCTTATTTATCTGAAATAATTTGGATTTGTGTCGCTGTTCACAAGATTTTACATATTTTCCTGATTCTAACAATAACCCTTTCATAGAAGTCAGTCTGTAGCATTATTTTTCATATCTATCATTATTACAAAACAAACACATCCAGAAAAGTTGCAGATGCCTTTTTCAATACTGAGAAAAAAATCCCCAAATTTTGAGTTAAAAAGGACAGACATTGTGGAAATCAGCCTTGATTTGATCAACCTTTTAGCAAAAGAAAGACCCAAGAAGCAAGTTTCAGTTCCACAAAATAAATAATTTAAAAAGATGGGTAAAATCCATTGGAGGATCTGCAATTAGAAGTTGTAAAAATAAAGACTACTTCAGCTTACCTGTCTCTAGAATCATTAATAAGAATGGGATATCTACTGGCTTAGTATGCGTAGAAGAAAACAAAACAGCATCCACTGCCAAATTCATTTTGTTGCCCTAATTGCTTTAAAGGGTATATTTTTTGGCTCTATCGATTACCAGTCAATTCCAAGGAAAGATGTGTTTAATTAAGGAGGTGCCGAGGGCAGCAGTCTCTGGACTATGCATTCTCCAAATTGCCTTTTCTCTTTCTAATCCAAACAGCTGCCAATTGTGGTAGCTGCAGCCCTGCTTTCTGTAAACCAGAAGAGAAATTACAGCTATACCAAGAATTATAGTAGAAAGAAGCAAAAATGTCTCATGCTGAATCAGACGCAGAGCTGGTCCATGACACTTTGGAACCTCGGGCAAGGAACATTTCATGCCCAAAAAACCCACCCAAAATAAAAAAAAAAACAACAACCCTTGACTAGCTACGCAGATGAAATTTTCCACAATGTAGGCAAAGGAAAGAGCATTCAGCAGGAAGCGGAAGCTAACTAGGGCATGCATGATACATTTTGTATGTTACATCTTTCTACCCTGCTGCTTGTGATGGCACCTCAAGTTGATTGGAACCAGAACTTCAAAATAATCTCACCCTGGTAGTATTTTACAGAAATTAGCAGTAAAGCTCCAAAAGATTACACAGAGAATTGATTGGGGAATTTCTTCATGCAAGGCACATGACCTCCAAATGAAGAAACAAAGCATTTTTGGAATTCTGTAATGAATTGTCTGGTTCCAGGAATCACTGGGAGGAGGAAACAGTTCTGAGAAACAAATAACCCATGGTAGCAGCCATTTTTAACCAAGGAAAGTTTATGTGTTCTGCAATTCTGTCTTCTGCACTTTGCAACATCTGAAGCAATAGAGGGCAAAATTGCTTTATGGAGCAAAAATTGTTACCTGGCTTATAACGGTAGAAGACACAACCAGCATCCATCTTGTGCCAATTGCTCTAACCACAATCCCAGGATGTAGCAGTAGTTAGTGCTGAAAGAAGTAAAGGAGGCCCTTAAAAACATGGCTTTGTCAGCTAGCTTGAGGATAGCAGGACAGAGTGGAGTCTGTTGGGTGGTTATATAATAGTTAAAGGAATGCACTCACTATTTCAACCAAATCTAGAATACAAATGGTTGATAATTTTAAAAGCTAATAAAATAAAATAAAGTACACAAACTTAAAAAATAAAAAATACACATATAAAAACAAAAACTAAAAAAATCCTACAAAAGGGATAAAAATTAATATATGGCTAGCTATTATCGTAATATAAAGAACTCGGTTAACTAATCAAATACTCATTAAGGCTGGTTTGAGGCACAAGTCATCAACTGACCGATTTTGATTGCTGCTGTGAAAAGGATGACAAGGATGCTCCCTCGACTTGTTTTTCTGCCATTTTGCCATCTTCTGCCATTTTGCTTTTTCACTTTTTTCCTCCTTGGTTTTATTTTAATTTAAATTGATTGCTTTTAATGGTTTCTATACACGCTTGCTTATTTTTATGTATTCTGCCCAGAGCCACTAAGTAACTTGGGCGTCTACACAAATATGAGTAACTAAATAAAATAAGTCAAGATAACAATAAATCAATAAACCCTCCTGCGTGGGAAGCAGAAGGCTTCAGTTGCTAAATAGCAATTGAATGGAATGGATTTTGCTCTATCTTTCCACAAATTTGCTGATCATGTGATTGAAACTAATTACTGCCTTCCCCCCAGCATCATCCATATCTATGCTAAGTCGACTGAGAGCAGAACGAAGGAGAAATAAGGTTCTGTATCTATATTAATAAAGGATCGATCTTTCCCTGCCAGCTTGTGATTTAATGGTTGGCTACACAATGCAGGCTTTGTATGGAGTACAGCATCAGCTGGAAATGGAAGTTTCAACATCCTCTACTTATTGCCTAACCCAAGAATGTGTAATGCCAAATGCTATTATATCCCGCAGGGCATCCTTTGAGCAACTTCTTCATAATAAGATTCCTGAATAGAGTGCACCATAACCAAGAATTAAAATCCCATGGAAGCAAATAAGCACTATTCTCAGGAAATGAGCAAGTAGACATCACACTTGGCTGCGGTCTATTGAAAAGTCTTGGAGCTAATATAATTTCCTCTTTAGACCCCAGATGCCAAGTGCTAGAAATTGGCAAGACTAAATGTTTGATAGGATAAATCTGCAACATTGTAGGAGCTTTCCATTGATCTCCAATGAATGGTTTGGGGTGAATGCTTTGATGATTTTGCCATTGAAATCAGTGAATGGACCTGCTCCAGGGCTAGTGATATAGCTTAATTGAACCTTTTGTATACTTGGATGAATTGCTCCTAGGAATCTGGAAATGTTCTTTATTGTTACTATTGGATGGTTATGTTTACAACCAGGTGAGCCTTTGTGTACTTTTTCAAGACTGGCATAGTAGCCAACACAATGGCAAGACCTAGGATCCAAGAATCATTCCAGTGAAATTACTGTTTTGTTCTTTCTCCCAAGGCTGATTAACAAAAACATGTAGGTTAGTTCATCTGGGGCTTCAATTTAAATAACCTTATCTAGAAATAACTCCTCATTTTCTGCCTTCATTTTGGACCATACTGACAGTGGCTCCCCTTTTGTGAGCACTATTATTTCAGAATTCATAGAATAGAGCCTCCAATTTCAAGAAAGCCAAAAACTAAGAAACCAGAACAGATTTTGAGGATTCTTGGGAAGAGATGATAGATGAAAATTTCTTATCTTTCATATAGTGTTGTTGTATCCATGCTGTTAAAGATTCTTCTGGCTATTTATTCAACTTTTGGGGCTAGTTGTATTTCTAATGTCTTCTTACCTTTCAAGTGATTTTGTTTGTTCAAAAGCTGCTTTGCCCAATCTCATAGGACAGTTACTTTCATAATCTCATACTGGACTTTTTGCGATCAACCTCACCAGACCACCAGAGAAAGAATTTCACAGAAACAACAACAACCACCACCTCATATCTCTTTTCTTCAACAAAGATAGGAGATAGGATAGGAAATAATATTTACCTCTCTTTATGGCCCCTGGTTACAAACTGGTTGCCTGAATCATACCTTCCCAAATTGTTCATGCAGGGGATTGCAAGACTGTAGAAGCCTCTTGAGAAGACTGACTTTACATCTGAGATATGCACTGGTTATGCGAAAGTATTAGCATGTCATTTTTGCACTCCTGAAGGTTTCAGAAAGAGGGAGGGAGGGAAAGCTAATCTTTTGCTTTTCACAAGTCAAACAAGTTATATAGGCACTGAGGGAGAGTAAACTGTTTGTTCCTTCTCTTCCTCCCTCCCTCTTTGCTCAAACATTTGCCTCAGGACTAGTCACCAACAAGTATTACTCTGTTAGTTATGATGCATACTTTATAATTCTATTGGATTAATGATAAAGCAATAGTTTTTTTTAAAAGTAATATTTGGACAGAGTGTAAATAGAAAGTAAAGTCAATGGAACAAATGAATAACAGAATAACAGACTTGGAGGTCTTCTAGTCCAAACCCCTGCTCAGGTCAGAAAACCCTGTATCATTTCAGACAAATAGTTGTCCAATCTTTTCTTAAAAACTTCCAGTGCTAGAACATCCACAACTTCTGGTGGCAAGTTGTTCCACTGATTAATTATTCTACATACAGCAGAGAGAGTGAATCTATAGTACGCCTGCATTTTCTGAGTTTGAATGTTAAACACTGAAGACCTCCAGAATCCCTCCCACCCTTATGATTCTATGTGTCCAGACAGGTCCACATGTGTCGAGATGTGATATCAGATTTGGCTGAAAAGCAGCTGATTTATCTGTCTTTCCCTGCTGGACTTCTCTGTCTGAGTTGATTGAAAACAATAGTTCCTTCTGCTTAAATTATTATGAAATTATTATAATAGGGGTCCCAAAATGTTTCTAGCATTTTTTTAGGAAAACAATAAGAATAAATTTCTCTCCCTATTGCGAAATAATATAGTATTGGTATTACAAAATATTAATAATATTAGTATTAGTGGGGCAAAATAATAGTGACAGTAATGATGATAAATACATTGGCCCCTCTTCAGAGGATACTGTTTGCCTTAAAACTGGGAAAAGAAATATTAATGGGGTTCAGTATTATGCTTCAAAACTAGAAGCTGGAAAAGCAGAAGAAAAGCTATCTTCAACTGCAAGGTGATACTTAAATGTTATGCTTAAAATGAAGTCGTCTACAACAGGAGTGACTGCCCTGTTCAACTTCTTTTGATGTGGCTTCAGAATTATCAGTATTAATTGCAATTTAGGATGCCAATATTACAAGCGTAAGATTATTTGAGTTTGCACCCAAAGGTGATTATAATATAAAAAAGAATCACTGCAATTCACATCAAAGTATTATTTATGTGATAATGGTTTCAGTTCTTGAACTAACAATTTAAGATCTCCATTGCATTGTTACTTGGTATGTGTAGGTGTGTGTGTTTACATATTGATAAAGGGAAATAAGAAATAGACAAAGCAAATTTAACAAAAATATGCAAAAAGTGGAAAAAATGAAGTAATAATAATAAAAGCTATCAATTTCTGACTCCACCTTTTTATACATTTCCTAATTTACAATATTTGTAAGCATTCATCCCCCCCCTCCCCAAAAGCCAGACTCTAAGTGGTTATATTTACCATTCCGTGTAATGTATTGTAGGTATGGGAACCATTCTTCCTTAAATTTAGTTAATATATTTGTAATCTTAAAGTGAGATTTTTGACATAATCTAAAAGTAAACTTGCAGAATCGATAATGCACTGTAATGCTATGTTTCTTTATGGTAGTTTCTCAACATTTAAACCAGGTTAACAATGGTGACCAATTTTTTTACAATGAAAAGGAGGACACAAATAAATTGAAGAAAAAATATCGTAAATAAAAGAAACATTTTATTCATTGCAACAATAATTACAGAATACACTATAATATGATAAATGCATAATAAAAACATTTGTAAAAATAACATTTTATATTGTAATTATGCTTACATGCCTATTAATTATTATTTAAATAAGTACTTTACCATTGAATGAATATTTTTTGTCAACGTATCATCTTCTAACAATATATTGGAAATATCTGAACAAGAAATATCCTTCATATTGAATTTTACGGCAAGTGCTACAGCTAGAGTATCAACATTCAATCTCGATTTCTCACTTTTCAAAAAATTATTAGCAGTTGAAAAATCCCTTTCAACTGCTGCATTAGTTCCAGGGCAGCATAACGTAAACTGAACAAGAATAAATAAATTTTCACATGGAATATGTTCATTTTTGAAATGGCTGAATATTTCCACCCATCTTTTATCAATTTCAACGTGTTTATTTTCCCACTGTGTTAATTTTACAGAATTTAAAAATACATTCAGTCTTCTAATTTCTTCAAAGAGACAATTGTCGTCTATTTTAATGTCTGGCATTTCTTTAGATAAAAACTCAACACAAGATTCAATATCTGTCAGTATACTTGCGATGAAGTCAAAAAACACCATTGAAAACTGTTATTTCCTGTGATGTTTGTTTCAGACCATTCTTCAATATATTGAAAACATTTGGTAACAATTCTGCAGTTCTTTGATAAACTTTTCCATTCTGCCCAGATTTGATTCCTCTAAGTCTGACAATTTTCTTTTTATAACTAAAGGAAGAAATTTTTCTTCAAATCGAGTTTTATATTGAAGGATAAAGTCATTCAAAATAAGACTAACTTCTGTAGCTGAAATGTGTTCACCTTCAATCTTTTGAATTGTTTTGTGAAAAATAGATGCTTGATTATGTACAAAATATATTAATATCTCAGATATTTCATTATTGAAAAACGATTCCAGGATTTTAGGACATTTGTCTAAACTTAAAAAATATGAACGGAGAGGCTCAAATAATTGTAGCACATGCTCTATAGCAGGTGTTAGAGCAAGCCATCTAATTTTTGAATATCCTAAAAGTTTTTTGTATTAAACATTTGCTTCTTCACAAAATTGTTTTAAAGTAGCCACATGAATGGTAAAATGATTAAAATACAAATAAATTGTAGTTATTATTACTTCTACATCAATTGGCATGGCACATGACGCCGTGTTGATTGCATTTGACAAAATATGTGCATTACAACCTATTCCTAGTATTTTCTTTTGGAGTAATACATATTATTCACCCCTTTGCATCTTTGCCCACCAAAATTTGTGTTTGTGTTATCAGCTGTTAGCGCAACAACTTTGGATTTCAGATTGTTTGACAAAATTTCAGCAGTTTCGCCCTCAATGGATTCTAAATTTAAAATTTTTACTTGAATGCCCTTGGTAACATTAAAATATCTTACTAGTATTGGATACAATTTAGTTTCATTATGATTGGATGCATCAGATAAAACTGTTACAAATGCTGCAGTTTCCAAGTCTTCTGTAAGTATTTTGTCACAGTAATTTTTAAATACTGATTTCATAATAGCCTCACATTTTGTCCTGGCGCATGAAAATTTAGCATCGTGAAACTTTTTCAATAATTTAGTTGTACAATCCATACTACGAAAACTTTGATTGTGAATTATGGTATGGTATGGAATGCAAATGTTCCCTCCATTGCAGCTAACTGTTTTTCATCTTCAGAATACTTTGAAGTTTTAAAAAAACTTGTTACTTTACAACTGGAAGCAGATGCATCTGATGATTGCTTATGTTTCTTGGTGGTCAAGTGTTTCGTAATAGCTGCTCTGCCTCCGACTGCAATACAAAATTCTCCGCTGCAAATATTGCAGAAAACAATGTTATCCTTCTTTGATGTGATGAATGGAAATTCCTTATTCAATTTACCGTAGAAATGGCATTTCCTCTTTTTTGATTTTTCCATACCTAAATGGAAGTTAGTCTCCTCCAGGTATCTTCGGGACTAACTAGGAGATGGTGTAGTTGGATAGCAGGGAGGGGGGCAAACTTCCTGCCAATTCGCCTTCGCTGCAGACAACTTGCATGTGCAAAATTTGCCGGCCGGGTGTTTTGGCACGCTCAGCAGCAATTCCTATTGGTTTTCGAAAGCCAATAGGGGAAGTAGCACAGTTCATGCAAAAGTTGAAAAAAAACCATCAAAAAAAGGTGCCGGAACGCCATTCTGAACGTTCTATGAGAAAAAAAAGGCCTGCATATTAGTCTTCAAATATTGAAAAGGAGGACATGTAGGAGGACACTTTTTGAGGGAGGACAGAACTTACAAAAGGAGGACTGTCCTCCCTAAAGGAGGATGGTTGGTCACCTTATACATACTATAACTCTTGTCTATTGTTCTTGGACTGCAGATCAAAACAATGGCTAGCATCATTCGATAAGCTTTTGTTCAAGAGTTTTTCAGATCTTTTGCTGATAATTAGTTTATTATCCTGGAAACAATGCCATTTTATTGTAAACCGCTTGTGAATATTTGAGCTTCGGTATAAACTACATAGCAAACCTTTAATAACCCATTTTCTCCCAGCAGTAACACTTTCCAATCCAGAGTACATGGAGTCTGAACTGTATTTGCTTTGGAGTTTGTATTATTATTTTTTACACGGAATGGAATTAGAAGGACCTTTCACAACTCAAATGATTCAGATAATGAAACAATCCTCTCTATTCTTTTAAAATCTATGTATTCAGAATTGTCCTCCTGGGCAAATATCTGATTTTTTTTTTCATGTGAGGGAGAGAAACCATCACGAACTAGTTACATAAATGAATCAGAGACTTAAATAGAGTTGATTGCCAATCCCGGGTTGCTCCCTCCCACCCCATGTTTGTGGAGCAGCAATTATTGTACATCAACACTCTTTGCAGTTGCCTCTTGTTCATTTTTAATTAGCACAGATACATGCTTCGCAAGGGGAGTTCTGTCTCCTTCAGAAACAACTTGTCAGTGAGGGAAACCAAACATTAGCGAGAGCTGAAAATAATGCTCGGGGTGAAATTCCACTTACTGTGGAAGTCCGAAGCTTTCAGAAGAGTTTATTCCACCAGCTCCGTTCGGTGCCTGACGTTTTGTGTGTGTGTGTTGTGTAAATTTTACATATTTAGATTACCCCATGCCAACGGTGGGATTCAGCCAGTTCACACCACTTTGGCAGAACCAGTAGCTAACTTTTTGTTGCCCAGGCCCAGAATGGACTTCTCGAAGTGGCATCCGCACAGAGAAATGGTTGTTCACATATTTGAATCCCACCACTGCCCCATGCCTCTCTTCTTCCTAATTACTATATAAACTGTTAGTGGAAGAATGAAATTGAATGAGTTACTGTATAATTCTCTTTACTTTCCAATCTCGATGATGTGATATAGGCAGGGCTTCAGTATGAGTTTGGGTGGGCCAAAGTCGATGCTTTTGTTTTGGTGGACCCTCCCTTCATAAAAAGAACAGTATTAAAATTGTAGGGAGTGACGTGATGGCTCAGCGATTAAAGATGCTGAGCTTGTCAGCTAAAAAGCTGACAGCCCGGGTTTCAGACCCGAATGCTGCATGACAAGATGAGTTCCCGTTATGGGTCCCAGTTCCTTCCCACCTAGCAGTTTGAAAGCATGCAAATGTAAGATACAGTAAATAAATAGGTACCACTTGGTGGGAAGACAACAATGTTCCACACACCTTGGTGTGTAGACATGCTGCCCACAGGTCCACAAAAGCATCTTTGGACAATGTTGGCTCCCTTGGCCTTAGAAACAGAGATGAGCACCGTCTCTAGAATCAGACACGACTGGAAGAGGAAACCTTTACCTTTATGTTTATTATATTTCATATGATTTTCAAAGTTTTCTTCATATTTTACAGAGAAATTGGGAATACTAAATCACAGAAATTTTATTTTGTAATAGTAATAATCAGTTTTGGTGATTAAATATGAGATCTATTGTGCATCACCACAGTTCCTAAATTTTAGACTTTGTACTAAATTTTACTATTCACATTAAATTAATTAATTGCACTGACAGTAGGGTATGAATAGGTTTGATGTTCAAAGTGTGTCTGTTTCTTGCCTGTTTTTTTTTATGAAAGAGCATGAAAAGATGTATATTTATTCAAAGGCATGGCAATAACTTTTACTTCATTTTTATTATCTCTGATTTAAAAAAATAATCAATCATTTTAATACCTAATGATAAGCTGGTCCTGTCTAAAGGGCACAACCAGATAGCCAGTGACCTTTCCTCTAGTCCTTTAAGCAGCACAGAAAAAGCTATTATAATCTGTTGTGTGCCAATAGCCATTTCTCTTCTGCTTCAGTAACATTTCACTTTACAATTGAACAAATAAGGTCACCTTTGCGGTAGTTCTCTTGTCCCCTAAAACTTCATTCATTTCCTACTCTCCCTGTGACATAATAATAATATTGATGTGTCACCAAGTTGGTATTGACTCTTAGCAACCATGTGATAGACTTTTTCCAGGAGGAACTAGGCAAAGGCATGTCAAACTCCCAACATCATGTGACATCGCGCGACGTATTGTGACTTTTTCCCCATTGCCAGCAATGGGGTGGGCGTGATTTTGCCATGACGCATCCAGCCTACAGGCTGGCAGTTTGACATGGCTGAACTAGGCCAAAATTGGTCCATTTTCCAATGGTGCATCCATTCCTTCCATCTTTCCCAGCATTAGAGACTTCCCAACAGAGCTCAGTCTTTACATAATGTGTTCAAAAATGAACCTGATCATTTGAGCTTGGGATGAGAACCTGTTTTGACTTGTTTGATAATCCATGGTATCCTTAGGAGTCTTCTCCAGCTCTACATTTCAAAAGCATCACTATTCTTCCTATCTTGCTTCTTCAAAGTCTAGCTTTCGCTTTCATAGAGTGTCACGGGGCAAATCATTACCTGCACAATTCTGATCTTTTTTTCTGATGAGAATTAAAGAATAACATCAAAAAATAATAAAGCAGAAGAACTCTAATGGTCAGCCTCCTCACATTTACATTGTAAGACCAATCCAGCAGAAGCTTTCAATCTTTTCAGTTATTACAGAAAGTAGAGTCAGTTTCCCTATAGTCAGAGAGATCACAGATAAGCATGCTTCCCCTCTTGTGTGAGAAAAGTATTTTTCCTGCAAGTCCTTCATACGTTTGGGGGCCCTTGTGTTCTTATCGTCTGGTTTTTTTGCTCTGTCTTGTCAACCTCAAAGTATTCTACTTTGGACACATTCTGCGAAGACCCAGCTCTCTGGAGAAGGCTCTAATGCTGGGAAGGAAAGAGAAGAAGAGAGCAACCAGCAGCAGATGGAGGGATTCAATTAAAATGGTGATGGAGACAGAGTTGGAAGACCAGATTGTCATGGAGCAAATCAGTCTAAGGGGTCTCTGGGAGTCGAAAAGGACTTGTTTTAGCATATAATTAATCAGTCAACTTGCGTGCAGAAGATTTATGGAAGAATCAAAAGCTTACATGTTATTTTGTGATGCTGAGATAATCTAATAATTATCCTATAGTGGAAGAGAGATTTCCCCCCCCCATGTGTGTGCGTGCATCATAAAAACATCCATTGTGTGCTGAATGTCAAGGCTGCAGTTAAAAGCATCTACCAGTAGTTGCATAATTGGGTTCTGAGTTCCTTAAGAGGAAGAAGACCTTTCTAGAATCCACAGTATCCAAGATACAACTTCTCATTTGACAACAGTGAGAAAGACACACAGAAATCTTTTGTTGTTGTTGTTGTTGCTCTTGCCATTGCTTTTCCTGTTAAGAAACAGAAAAGGGAGGGAGAGAGAGTTTGCATACAGCATAATGTGTAGTTTGGAGTGATGGCTGATTTTTTTCTCGGAATAAATCAGATTTTGAACACTTGTGGAACAATCTAAAGTTTTATTTTCTTGCAACCAGTACATTCTCCAACAGGCTGCTTTTCTCACAGAATAAAGGTTTCCCTCTGTAATCTTATTGCGAGATTACTCTCCACTCACAAACTGGGGTCTGGGGCATTGGGATAGCTGTTGAGGGATTGTAATTTTTCAATTCCTTGTCAGTAACAGAATTCAACACTTATTTCAATTCTGGAGAAATGTGGGAGATTTGGGACAAAACTAGTGCAGATTCTTTCCCCTGGTGTCCATTCTTTCCCTGGGCTTGTTGCTTTATGAAAGTTGATCAGTGTTTTTATGAAACTGAAATGAATCAGTTCTGCTTCGTGATTGCATCAAACATACATTTGGGTTCTTATTCGGGAGAATGACTAACAGCCCAGGAATAGCACGATAGCACTTTGGGAACAACTGATGAGAGCTTTCTCACTTACAAACATTGCCTGCCTCAGCTAAATGGCTTTATGAGGAAAGCATATTTTTGAAAACACAGGTATTGACGCACAAGTAATCAGAAACAATTTTCTGGTGAGATCACTAATCTGATGATGTTTTTCCAAGTACTTGTTGTAATATGTTGTTATCTAGCTTGCAATATGTATGACTTCAGTTCAGTATTTATTCCTCCCTAATAATGCAATATGTATATTCATCAAGATATTGTTCCTCATAATTTATGCTAGCGTACTCCTTGTGTTAAGAGAGCCAGTTTGGTATACAGTAGTCCTCAACTTACAACAATTCATTTAGTGACCATTCAAAGTTACAACAGCACTGAAAAAAGTGATTTATGACCATTTTTCACACTTGCAATCTTTGTAGCATCCCCATGATCATGTGATCAAAATTCAGATGCTTGGCAACTGGTTCCTATTTATGACCGTTGCTGTGTCCAAAGGTCATGTGATCACCTTTTGCAGCCTTCTGACGAGCAAAGTCAATGGGGAAGCCGGATTCACTTAACCATCGGGTTACTAATTTATCCACTGTGGTGATTCACTTAACAACTGTGGCCAGAAAGGTGGTAAAATGGGGCAAAACACACTTAACAAATGTCTCGCTTAACAACAGAAATTTTGGGCTCAGTTGTGCTTGTAAGTTGAGGACTACCTCTAGTGGTTAAGGCACCAGGCTAGAAGCTGGGGAAGCAGGAGTTCTAGTCCCATCTTAGGCACAAAGTCAACTGGGTGATCTTGGGCCAGTCACTCTCTCTCAGCCCTAGGAAAGCGGCAATGGCAAACCAAGAAAACTGCAGGGATTTGTCCAGACAGCATCTAGGAGTCAACTGATCGATAACGATAACAACAACAACAATAATGACACTTATATTTATTTGTGTTTCTTATTTCTGCACTCTAGGCTTGCAGACAGGACAAAAGGCACCAACTGATCCAGAAGCGAGAGCCACGCACTCACAGCCGCAATGGCAGAAGATGCTGATATGCGCAATGAGCTAGAAGAAATGCAGCAGCGGGCTGATCAGATGACAGATGAGGTAAAAGAAAAGGACAGAGAAATAAGTGCAATACGAGGAGCTGAGCACCTCTGAAAGACAGGATCCTGCTTTGTTTATTTACCTCCCCTGTGTTGCCTTTGAACTGGACAGGGATTAGAACTTGAAACTTGCTTATTAAAGCTAATCTCTGCCCAAAGGGCAATGAAGGGAACTTCCCCAGTCACACCTGATAAAAATAATGAACATTCTTTGATAACCTAGTTTTTCTGCCATGTCCTCATCCTACTTCTGCCATCCATACTTTTAGGCAGCCTTAGATCATCCTTGGCTTTTTAGCTTTTAAAGTAGTGGGGTTTTTTTTTCCCTCAAGCTGGCAAAAACGTGCGGCATTTTTATTCTTGCTGCAATTTGATAGGCTTCACCAACTAACTTAGGTTGGTGTTGCAATCAGGGTGTGGCTAAAGGGTGGGATCAGCCTAGCAACTATTGGCCATGTTCGGCTGGGATGGGCATTTTTCTTCCCCTGCAGTCCTTGGGGAGCATCCTATGGGGAAAGAGATCCAGCTTCTTCCCTATTTCCTATTTCTCTGAGTGGATCCCTCCTTTTGAAAGAAGCATAAGCCCAACCAACAGATAACAGGCTTTTCTGACCTTTCAACAATTGGCAGGGTTAATTTAAACATGATTTCAATTCAATTCTTAGCCTTTTTTTTTAAAGTAGCCCCAGAAACAACTGATGAGGCCTTGAAGGTTGGGGGTGGAGTGTGAAATGATATCTTCTCCATTTCACTGTGAGAAATCCTAACTACCCCTAAGGAGTAGTTAAGGGGCTTCAGTGCCTGGTTCTGAATGGATCCTTAGGCTGGGAGAGGAGGCAGGTGAAGCTGAAAGAGCCAACTGCCTGCTTTCTTTAGCCAACCCTTTCAGATTTGGTGTCTGATCAACTCATTGGGATCTGAAACCTGATGGGTAGAGCTGATTCCCCCTTTATTCCTGTGATCTATTTTGGGATAGAGCCGTGGTGGGGCAGTGGTTAGAATGCAGTATTGCAGGCTAACTCAGTGCTCACTGTTAGAAGTTTGATCCTGACCGGTTCATGGTTGACTCAGCCTTCCATCCTTCCGAGGTTGGTAAAATGAAGACCCAGATTGTTGGGGGGCAATATGCTGACTTTGTAAACTGCTTAGAGAGGGCTGTAAAGCACCATGAAGCAGTATAGAAGTCTAAGTGCTATTACTATTGTTATTGGGAATTTGGGCAAAGCCCAGGACAGCTTTTGACAGATGGCTAAGCCAACTAATTTAGAATTTTTTTTTTTTTTTTGTATCTTCTTTTCTGTTCATCCAACTCTGTTTCAGTTAAGGAAGGTGTTGGATGGAAGTTCTTCTGCCATCTGGGGGATATTTGGAGGGAAGAGAGGGAAGCAAAGCTGTGGGAATCTTCCACTCTTTTTCCTTAATTTGGCCTGCATACAAATAATAAGGAGAGCACTCGTATAGTTGGACTGGTGGATAGCACTTTGATCTATAACAGTGGTTCTCAACCTTTCTTATGCCGCGACCCCATAATACAGTTCCCCATGTTGTGGTGACCCCCAACCACTTATACATCATCGGGTGCCAGGGGCGTGGTCAAAGAAAAGGGGGAAAAAATGGCGGACAGCCTTGTTTGGCGACCCCCATGATATGGTCGTTCGACCCCAAATGGGGTCCCGACCCACAGGTTGAGAACCACTGATCTATAAGGAAGAGCTCATTGTAGCAAAGTAATTCTAGCAGGAATGCTGCCCAAGAGAAAGGCATATCCATGTTCCATAACTGGATCACAAAGCTTTGACTGAAGATGAAAGAATGCCTTGGTATTATTAATACATAGCCTTTTGTACAATGACAAATAGAATAAAAGTCCTATGATGTTTATAGGAGGTATTACTAAAGATCAGACATTTATATACAGGAAACTAATATTTATAAACTCCCTCTAGGAATCTAATAGGATACTGTTGTAAATTAAAGACTAAAAGACCTTTGATCTGGCGCAGCAAATCAAATCTTCTTATGCTTCTGCTAGCTATAGATTTATCTATAAATATCTACAATGCTATTTGGTATCTGGAACATTATTTGAGTGAGAAAATTGAATAGCTTTCTACTAGAAATTAGATTGGCTTCCGCATTATTGGTTTTCTATATATTTTAAAAAGTGAATTGTGCAGAAAGCACCTGGAGGATAAAATGACACTGTTGTTATTACTGTATAATTTTATTTTACAATGCTAAATTTCTTATGAATGTTATACTATTTCTCTATTGTACTTTTTACTATTGATTGCCATATGTTTATTGTTAGCTACTGAGAATGTGTGGATAGCAGCAGGTATAAACAAAATAAACTCCCTCCAATCATCAATAAGATGAGATATAGAGTCTTAAATAAATAAACAAGGCTGTACAGGTATTGCAGTACTTTCCCCAAAATTGGAGAAATTTGATTTAAGTTTCTTTCTGCTTTTCATACTTAACATTTGTCCTAGAATAATTTTTGATATTCAGCCACAGATGAAGCAATCATAGTTTATGCAAACTTTGATAAATGATTCTTAGATTAATCTATATTACACATTTGCTCTGAGAATAAATCCTAAACTCCTTGTACGGAAGATATAATTTAAACATAATAAATTGGATCTTCTCTATAAACAGGAGATAAACATAATACTATTGATTTTATCTTCTTTTCATTTTTTATGTATTTAAGAAATGTATCATCTGCCCTCTCACATTAGTGGTTCTGAAGGGCTTCTAATAAAAATGATCATAAAAGCATAATAAAAAGGATATGAAAAAAGAGGAATTCCTAAAGTTAAAGCATAAATGCTTGGGTACTAAATAAATTCCTAGACTCCTCCTGAAGGATAAAATGGATGGTCTTTATTCCAAAACCTGGATCCTGCCTCTGAAAAAGCAGAATTTATTGTCAATGGTAAATGCTTTTGAGCCCAAATAGGTACCTTGTTAATGATCTACGCAGGATGGATATTTGACCAACAAACATTTTGGTAATCTTAACATTGTTTTGTTTCTTTTCTGTATTAGTCTCTTGAAAGTACCCGTCGTATGCTGCAACTTGTTGAAGAGGTAAGACGGTTATGATTTATCTTGATTCTTCCTCCTGGCTAGCCAGAGCTGAGCCTTCTCAGTACATGACAAAGCATATCCACCTTAGACTTACCGGTACATAATGACTTTTTCAAACACAATGAAAATGGTTATTTTAAAGGGTTTTCTTTAGGGTGAATTTACATGCACTGCTAACATAAAGCCAAAGATTTTTATGTGTGTGTGCCTTCCTGTGAAACCATGATTGATTCTGATAAGGAGCATCCCATGTAGCTCCTTTGTAAAGCCTCCTGTGACTGCTTTTGGAGGGCACATTACATGCATGTAACATTTTCAATACTCTTGCACCCCCTGTAAAATCAGAGGGAAAATTAGACATCAGGGAGCACTCAAAAGGACCAGTGTTTTCTTGGCCAATGAGACCGGCTTTCACCCAATATTTAACTCTGTTAGAAATACTTTGAAATTAGAACAAATAAATCCCCGCAGAATTTGAAGAAGGAGTTGTAAAAAAAATATTGGATGGGGCTTAATCACATTTAAGGTAGAACGATTAAAATCAATGAGATTTAAGCTAGCTCCTTTGAGCCTTGCTAATTTCAGTGGTTCATTTGATACATGATTAAAACCGGATTGCATTGAAAACAACATGTTTTCTACATCCATCCCACTGTTCCCTTTGATGGCCCTCAGTCTTATGCAAAATGCCAAAAATGAATAAAAAAATACCGGAAGGAAAAAAAATGAAGATAGAAGATGGACGGGAGGGGAGGGGAGAGAAAATGGAAATCTAATTAAATCTAGTTTACACTACAAATCATACAGGGAATTCTCAACTTAGGACCACAACTGAGTCCAAAATTTCTGTTGTTAAATGAGACATTTGTTAAGTGCTTTTTGCCCCATTTGACAACCTTTCTTGCCACAGTTGTTAAGTGAATCACTGCAATTGATAAGTTAGTAATGCGGTTGTTAAGCGAATCTGGCTTCCCCCATTGACTTTGCTTGCCAGAAGGTTGCAAAAGGGGATCACATGACCCTTGGATCATGGCAACGGTCACAAGTACGAATTAATTGCCAAGCATCTGATCACATGATCATGGGGATGCTACAAAGGTTGTAAATATGAAAAATGGTCATAACCCACTTTTTCCAGTGCCATTGTAACTTTGAACGGTCACTAAATGAATTGTTGTAAGTCAAGGACTACCTGTACTTTGCATATTATAGTGTGGGCATGCTTGGGATAAAAATGGTCTTGAGTTGCACTTGCGGAAACCAGCTAAAACATACCCAAGCTGACCAGCATCAGGTCCTTATTGTGAATAGGGCAGTGATGGCGAAACTTTTAGAGACCAAGTGCCCAAACTGAAACCCAAAATCTACTTATGTATCATCGGGTGCCAGGTGGGCGTGGCCCATTGGGTGGGTGTGGCTACAGTGATAACGGCAGACTGGGTGGGACTAAAAAGTTCAATCAATCAATTCCAACTTTGCAAGATCTTTTTTTCCCCATGAGAAGCTGAAATTGATTGATTGATTGAACCTTTTTTTTCCACACGGCGGCAGAGGACTAAAGCAAAAAGGTTTTATAAAACTCAGCTAAAGGCTTAGGACTGGGGCGACGGTGCGCGTGCCCACATAGAGGGCTCTGCGTGCCACCTGTGGCACCCGTACCATAGGTTCGTCACACAGAAATAGGGCATGCTGCATGTGACATGGATATGACTGAAGCCAATGGGCAAGTCTGTTCTTTGTCTTATTTGGAAGTGCTGTGTTACAATTGATAAACCTATCTTAGCAAAACACAGACTACATGCACAATTTCTACGTGCTAGCTACATAAGCCAATCTGGTCTAGTGGTTAAGGCCCCAGGCTAGAAAGTGGGAGAGTGTGAGTCCTAGTCCCATCTTGGCCATGAAAGCTAGCTGGGTGACCTTGGGCCAGTCAGTCATTCTCAGCCCTACTCACGTCACAGGGTTGTTCTTATTATTGGAAAAAGAGGAGGAAAGTGTGTTTTAGGTGTGTTCTCCACCTTGAGTTATTTGTAAAACATAAGAAAGGTGGGATAAAGAAAACAAACAAACACACAAAATCACTTTGAAAAGAAAATACTTTGAGAATGGCGGCAAAGCTACCCAAAATTCCAGCATTATCATTGGGATCTGGCATTCAAGCAGTTAACTTAATTAACTGCCTTAGAAAAGTGTTAGAAAACTATAGAGTATAGTAACAGAGCAGAGGAAATGAACAACATCTATTTATTTGGAGCTCAAGTTGCCTGGAAACCAGACAGGGGCAGCAAAACTCATCAGTCGTCCAATAATTTCAAAGCAGTTTGTCAGTAGATTGGGGTGGATTCCTTTTATCAGCGCATGAAATGAAAAGATTCCCTGAAACAAGTAATCCTGCAGGAGTGTTGAGCAGCAGTGTTTTTTTCCTGATTTAATAATAACACCATTAATTTGAAGCGATGAACCATTCAAACACACACACACACACACACACACACACACACACACACACACAGAGAGAGAGAGAGAGAGAGAGAGAGAGAGAGAGAGAGAGAGAAATGCCGTAAAATGTTTCAAAATTTTGCATATATGTTACCCTTTTGTAACCCATACATTCACACTGGAAGATTCATCAGCAATTTTATCCGTGTATTGCTGATGGAGATGGGAATGAGAAAAAAAAATGTACTTAGCTCTTCTTTTGACCATGTAATCTTCTGGTCTTCAAGTTTAGAGAAACAAAAGCAGCAGGAATATTAACTTATTAAATATATAATTTAATTTTGCATTTTCTGGGTGTGTCCCGCCCCTCCCCCCCCCCACAATCTAATGGGAGAATTTTGTCTTCTGAAAGAAAGATTACCTTCTCTATACATTTTCACCAGAGAATTTGTATTTTCTCCCAGTCCCTGTGAAACATTCAAGAACTAAAATACAGATTCTACAGTCAGAATTCACCATGTTGCCTTTATGTTTCTTCACCCTTAACATCTGTGGACATGACACTATGTACATTAGTGAGACTATGTGTTTAATTATACATGGACTCCTGAGTGAAATAGGTTGATTCAGAAAAAAAAAATTAAAGAACATGAAGATTAAAGAAAACTTTCTCTGAAGTGAGGCACATCGGAAACTTTCTTGGTAATCTGGAGATTCAGAGACATAGATGAGGTTCCCATTTTTTTTTTAAAAAAAAAGTCACAATAGAGAGGGGAAGAATTTCTTCATTTGTGGCTAGTCTGAAATCACAGTAAACAGTTTTCACAGTGGGATATTGGAGAAATACTTGAAGGATTGATACATTGCAGGACGGATCCAGTGTTCTGTTTGGTTCTGAGATCTGTCATCCAGATTTAGGAAAATTAAAATAATTATGGTTAATCCAAAAGAATGCAACAATGCTTTCTTTTAGTTGCTGCTTAAATAGAAAGTGTGACAAATGGAACTTGTTTTTTATTCATTTTAATTTTGTAGCCCCTGCTGCTATTCTCCTGCAATTGTTTTAAAAAACTACTACAATGAAATATGTCATTTTCATACAAATTTCCTGAAAAATAAGCATAGGGAAAGGGGGAGGGAATAACTTCTTTATTTAGTTTTATTTATTCATTCAATTTCTATAGGTGCCATTTCAATCAATGACTCTGGGCCACTTACAATTAAAAAATATATTACAATAAAAAAGACTAAAGACATTTTTAAATCAGTAGAAACATCCAAAATAAATAAATACAGCAGCTGAGATACTTGGCCAGTTAGCAATATAGTCTTTAACACATTCAGCATCCCAGGCTCAAGAACATAGCCAAATCCCTTTCTACATCATTTTTAAGACTCTGTAACCTGCCCACCCTTATCTACCATCTATCCTTGTAAAAGGTTTTCAAATGTTTTGTTAAATCATTGTGATTTTATGGGAGAAAAATCTAGAAATTAGTTTGGATGAGATTTTTACCCATGCATGGGTATATAGACAATAGTTTCTTGTCCTTTTATTCATGATTCCTATATCTACACTTACCTTAGCCAAAATCCTATCCTGATTCCAGATTGGATAGTTTTCATGTTTTAGCTAAATATTTAAGCATATACATACATAATATGGAAAAATGATTTTACATATATATGCATTATTAAACACACTCAAATGGACGTTGGTGCCACATGTATGTGTTATGATCTAGCTCCACTGTTAATTATAGAGACTTTGACCAAATAATAATAATAATAATTTAGGAACAATAGGTTCCTAAATTTTGCAGAACAAAAACTGACCCATCATTTTTCTAATGACTTCTTCTTCTTCCTGAAATTATCTGGTGTTGCCATGAGTCCCAAGGTGAGTCATTCTAATCTGATGTTTTCCAAATAGCAACACTTTTTTTTTTGAATCAGCCAGGTCATTGTTTAAACTACAGAATTACCCTCCAATAGTTCTACTATTGGGACTGCAATTCTCAGAAGACTAGTAAGTATCCCCATAGATCAAGATAGGGAAGATTCTCCTAGTAGTACTGATGCGATACCTATTGAATTGTTTCTTTAATGCTTATGACTGTATCCTTTATTCCTTCTTATTGCCTTCCTTCACTGTTTAACTTTGATTTGAGCTTGACTATTAGTTCTTTTACTAATTTCTTTCTTTCTCTATCTCTGCCTCTCTGTTTCATCTTGTTATTCTCACTGGAATATAGAGCAAGGATGCTGGTATCAGGACCTTGGTTATGTTGGATGAGCAAGGAGGTAAGTTCAGGTTATTTACCCAAAGAAGCATCTTTTGGGAAAAGTTAACTTTAGACCAATTAATGGTCTTACTAACACATGTATATACCTGGACAGGTGTTTGTTTATAGGTCTTGATCTGCAGCCATCTAAACTGGGAAGATATTCCTAGCACCAGCCTTTTGACTAAAATGAAGAGAAATCCTCTAATCAGAGCTACAGTATTTAAAATTTTAACATCCCTTAATGTTTCTTTGAAGGGCAGGTTACTTTAGGGATCAGGTTCTCTGCATTTTGGAAGAAGAAGGAATTTTGATAGTGAAACTTGAACAAGCCAAATAATGGGATACTCAGCACAACTGCATATAGGAAAGAGTCAGATCTCCCTATACTGTAAAACTTTCCAAAATTGATATTGGTGGTTCTTTTAAATGAAAGACTGTAAGTCATTCAAAATATGGAAATGTTCCATATGCTTTAAACAATTTTCTGTATACTTTAAACAATTTGGATTCACTCTGGCTGTTTTTTATTTTATTTCCATGTTTGTTTAATTATATTTGGAATTATGTTTAGGAAAGATATAATTTTCATATTTGCACAATTAGGACAGGCTGTACTTCCATTAGACCATGAATGTCTCACAGATAATCTGATTCATCAAATGATGTGAATCTCAAAATTATTAAATTGGGCTCTAATATGGATTATTAGAATGCTTAGTTGACAGATCCGTTCAATTTCTTTGGATTATTTTTTCTCTTGACTCTTTAAGTTTTCTAGATCACTTGTTCTGATGTTGAAGAAAATGTACAACACTCAGCTGTCCATTTCAGAATAATGAGAACCTTAGAATGGCTTTACTGAATCAGGCCAAGGCCCCAAAAGTTTTGTTTCTAACAGGAGAGAGGCAGATGCTCTGAAATGCTTGGGAGGAGATGCACTCTCCATAGCTTTTGTTCCTCTATGACTGGCATTTGGAGATAGCATAGTGTCCCCAGTACGTCTTCAAGATGAATTGCTTCTCATAGTCCTGTTGTCCATGAATTTATCCATTTCCCTTTAAAATGCTTCTGATTCAATGACCATCAGCATATCTTGTGATAATAATTTCCACAGTTCAGCTCTGAGCTCTGTGCTTTTTATTTATTTTGTCTGTTCCAAATCTCCTTCCAATCTGTGTTCTGAAGGAGGAAGAAAACCTTCTGCCTGCTCACTTTCTACATGCCACATCTAACTTTATAAACTTTGATTATATTGTCCCCTTGGTAGTCCTTTCTCTAAACCAAATAATTAGCTTAGATCAGACATGTCAAACTTGCGACATCACATGACATCACGTGCCATATCGGGACTGTTTTGCCATTGCCGGCAATGGGATGGGTGCGGCTTCTACGTGACACATCCAGCCTACGGGCCAGCAGCTTGACACCCCTGGCTTAGATTAAATGTTTATTTCTGGCTTTTTTTTTAAAAAAACAACCCATCAGTTCAATGTAAGAATGTTCAAGGTGCTGCCCGGATGAAAAAAAATTACAGAACATTAACAACAACAACAACAACAACAACAACAACAACAACAACAACAACAATAAAAGTTGGAAGGGACCTTGGAGGTCATCTAGTCCAACCCCCTGCTCAGGCAGGAAACCTTATACCATTTCAGACAAATGGTTATCCAGTCTCTTCTTAAAAATTTCCAGTGTTGGAGCATTCGCAGCTTCTGGAGGCAGGTTGTTCCACTGGTTAATTGTTCTAATTGTCAGGAATACAGGCAACTATTCACCAAAGAGAAACAATAAGTGGATTTTAAATCTTCCTTGATTTGCAAGAGGAATGTGAGGGAAGGAACTGATACATTTTCAAGAGATATGGAAGTACCATGTAGTTATCACAAAGGTGTCTTTCCGTCAGGAGTAAACAATGATGTCAAAAGAGGCGGGGCTTTGCTCACAGCCTCTTTGCTCACTCAGCCTGAGCCCTGCCTTTCATTTTGATACTGTTGACTGTCACTGTGGACATCTGACTCCACCCACAATAGGCTAGCTTGTGCTTTGGAGTTTTGTGAGTTTGAGAACCATTTGGCATTAGTGTTTCTTGATTTGGAAGCATAGATACCGAAAGGGGATTATTTGACCCATGGCCTAAAGTTCAATGGAAACTAAGTGCTACTAATATCACAGGAAAATTATCCAGTACAACACTTCAGTTTTAGTAAGTTAATTCAAGCACGTGCTCATTTAAGGTATGCTAGAAGCCACAAGGCTGATTTTTTTAAAGACATAAACTGTAGCTATAGTCAGTTAGTGAATCCATGAGTCACAGCTCCACAAAGGATCTCAGAAAGCTTCCATTGCCCTGAATCCACAAATATATACTCCAAAATCAATGAAATTGAAAATTTATAATATCAATACTTCCTTTGGTGGACAACCTATGGCCCTTACATTGCATTTTTTAGCCCCTAGAATCTTGCCCATCTGTGCTGCTGAAATTCAGTGGCACACTGAAGTATGTTCTTAATATTTAAAAACCAGAGTGTTACCCTTGCAATGTGTGTATTTTCCAGGTATGTATGAACCATAGGGCCTTCTATGTAGAAATTAATTGTCAGTTGCATCAGACATTCACACTTTATATCATGGGTGTCAAACTCACCACATCACGTGACGTGTCGTGACATATCATGACTTTTTTTGCATTGTCAGAGCTGGGGTGGATGCGGCCTCTGCATGGTGCAACCAACCCGTGGGCCTGCAGTTTGACACCCCTGCCTTATATCCTTTTGTTTCCTAGCAATTGTCCTTGAACTTATAGCAAAATAGTGAGATATAAACTGCAGCTGCTACTCTAAAGCCAACTGAACATCATTCTAGTTGACATCATCCTTTTATATCTGCATGAACTTTCTGTAATCAGGTTTACTAAATGTACACTTGCCAATTAAATAAAATGCCATATCAAGTACACAAAGCTAGGACTGCAGATTCTTCTTCTTCTTCTTCTTCTTCTTCTTCTTCTTCTTCTTCTTCTTCTTCTTCTTCTTCTTCTTCTTCTTCTTCTTCTTCTTCTTCTTCTTATTCTTCTTCTTCTTCTTCTTCTTCTTCTTCTTCTTCTTCTTCTTCTTCTTCTTCTTCTTCTTCTTCTTCTTCTTCTTCTTCTTCTTCTTCTTCTTCTTCTTCTTCTTCTTCTTCTTCTTCTTCTTCTTTTGAAGTAATTTTGCTTTTAAAATTCCTGGAAAACCCACAACACCACATAGCAGTCATCACAATTACCCTTGTAACTCATGCTGCTCTTTCAGGATGGATTATGATGGATAGATAGTTTTCTCTTCAACTTCCTCTATCTCTTACTTGCCATATAGAGAGTGGAGAAAGAAAGAAAAAAAAATCTCTGAAACCACAAAACTTTTTCTCTCTAAACCTATTCTGTGATTTCAAAAGGCTGGCCTTTGACCTATTGGCTACAAATTGTATTATTTTCCCCCCTTCTTTATATTTAGCCATAGGAGCACAAATATTTTAGTTCTTGTGCAGAAAATACGAATAGAACCTGTTTCATGTTGCTATTTCTTTTTCTTCTTTTCCTTGTGTTAAATGGAATTAGTTTTTCTTTTTTAATTAAAGTGTTTCTTCATTATTTTGTTTCCTTAGGGTGAAGGGTGGGAATCAATGTAATATGTCGTTGAAATGAATATATTTATGATAGTGGAAAATAACTGAGGTTCAGGAGGAGTCACCAAGGGGACAATTCTATGTGTACTTTGCTGGAAATAATTATTGCTAAACATGATGAGCATTTTTTTCTACCCAAATATTGACTGGATCGAGCTGTATGATTGTTCGTGCAGTCTCAAATATTTACTTTGTGCTATTTGGCATATCTTAATAAGAATAATGATTCTTAGCCATTTTTAAAGGGCAATCTGCAACTAATTCTAAGCCAGCACAGTGGTATTTATAAAAGTCACTTATTATTTGCATATAAATCCAAATAATGGGCTTGATACTTATGTTATACTGTTCTAATGCAAATCAGGTGTAACTCCATTAAAGTGAAAGGAATTACATTGATCTAATAATGTCCTGGAAGCCATGGGAAGATCAGGTAAGCAAGAAATAATGCGCATCAAGGAAAAAATGATTTTCTATATATTTTTATCTAACTTTCCATCTATTTATCTATATATTGAATCTGCTCTGAGACTCCTAATTCTATGGCAGTCTATCCATCTGCTTCTCTGGACATGAAACTGGGTCCTGTGCTTTATGTAATTCCTTCTACTCCACTGGGGTCACTCCTAGCATATAATAATGTCACTGACAGAGGAATAAGACCCATGGTCTTCTCTTCTTTAGAGATGGACCTCGGCCCAAAATTCAGATCTGAAGAGCCTCAGTCATTGAAAAAAGTTTGTATCTGGACATGGATCTTAACTCAGCTACTCATATCCATTCTTAATACCATTATTAACTGTATACGCTTCCACCAAGCAAACCAATTACATTTTCAACCATCATCAAGCTCAAAGACATTTGTAAGTGGAAGTATTGTAGATATGTCCATGGAAGGCAATCATTTAAAACTGTTATTAATGTACACAAATGCATTACAAGGTAATAATCCCATTTCTTTTCTTTCCATTCATCAATGGATGTCATTGATGTCTTAGTAACTGGATGTATTGTATTATGTTTCTGGATTCTGAGGTATTTGACAGCACCTCCATTTTTTCCCCACGTTTTTGTTCTAATTAGCAGACATCAAGCACTTCTCCATTTCTTTCTTTTGTATATGGATGTTTGTGTGTTTCCTCATCTTAGCAAAAGGGACTGGTGTTTCTAGCCTCTAGGGTTGCTTCCATTTTTTGCTTCAATGCATCAGCTGCAGTCAATGCATTGAGATGCTATCATAATAATTCTGTTTCCCCATACATCATTTTTTTTTCATTTTCTGTTGAAGACAAACAGCCACAACTAAAAAAAAATCAATTCATTCCATACTGTCATCCCTTTGTCCTGACCAGAACAACTCGATCGTGTTGAAGAAGGCATGAACCATATCAACCAAGACATGAAGGAGGCCGAGAAAAATTTAAAAGATTTAGGGAAATGCTGTGGCCTTTTCATATGTCCTTGTAACAAGTAGGTACTTGGTGCCAGCGCCGCTCTGTACTGTCCAGTTCTTTGTCATGAGTGAATGTCTGAAGTTTTTTTTTCTTTGTCTTTTTTTTTCTTTGTCCCTTTCCATCTGCTTCATACTGTGGGGATAAAATGCTTGTGTTTAATCAGAACAACTGGAACGCATCGAAGAGGGAATGGACCAAATCAATAAGGACATGAAAGAAGCAGAAAAGAATTTGACGGACCTAGGAAAATTCTGTGGTCTTTGTGCCTGTCCTTGTAACAAGTAGGTGCTGCCTGCCTGCCTGCCTGCCTGCCTGATTTTTAGAGCACCCAAGGCTGATCTCAACAGAGCCTTGTGACGCTCATCCTTGCTTACGGCACCTGGGCAGGATGAGCATGTGGCATGCAGAGAGAACACTTCTAGTTCTAATGCATTCATCTCATAGTGTAGACCAGAGGTTCCCAAGCTTTCTGACTAACAAACCACTTTGGCCCTGTCTCTAAAACCCCCCTTTGGCTACCCACGACTCTGGCTATCAGCTTTCAAATTTCCAACTTCCAAGGAATCAATGCAGTGGGCAGCCATCTGTCTCACCATTTATTCCCAAGACACGTCTCGCTGCTGTTTCCTGGAAATGCGAATGCTGACCGAGTGGCACATGGCTTCACATCAGTCCCAGTATAGAAGAGGCAGTGGCAGTTCACATGTCACTTTCCCTCCATGGTGAGCCACTGCTGTAACGTGTTGGACAAGAGGAGAAGTTTGGTTGTGTGAACTACTTACTGCCATCTCAGAGTTCAACAGTGGCTTGTATATTTACAGGTTGGGAACCACTGGTGTAGACAACAGCAGGATTATAGTAGATGCATTAAAATCAGGCATACCATTGTAAAACCTTTGCTGTAAGCACTTTTCAATGATGACAATTTCAACATTTTATAGTGTGTATTATGCAGCATTAAATGATTTAAATTTCCAAAAATTATGACCTTATGTAAACTTTTCTTCCTCTGAATAGCCTTTAAAGGAGTACGATTCATAAAATGATTATTTGGATGAAATACAAAAAAGAAAAGATTTGGAGATACATCTTGTTTTCCTTGTTTGATCCCAAACTATGGGAATGTAAAATATTGTCAGAAGAAAAAAAACCTGGATCCGTTTTTCTCATAGCAGTTCTCCACTATGTAGCGTAACACCAAGAAAGAAATGTTATAATATATTAGATCTGCTTCCATATTACTGCCATGAAATGAAAATGCAGCATAAAAAAAACGATGTATCAGCTTTAAAGAGGGAACGTAGAGAAGAAAGAATGAGTGCTTAGAGAAATAAGAGATTTAGTGTGGAGTGAATTATTCAATGATTAAAGCATTAACCTTAAAACATTAAAACATTTATAAATATTAAAACAGGCATAGAATGGTGAGTGTCCGTTTGCATGTGAGCATGCATATGGCCTTGCAATGTACTATAGCTTTTGATTTATAATCCAGACTTTGATCATTTGCTCGGACATCTGGAATGAGTAATAATTCTAATAATTAAATTGCTCCATTCAGTATTCAGGTTGTTTTGTGATATGTAGACAGGTTGGGAAGGTTTTCTTTAATTAAAAATATTGGGGGGCTGCTATGTTTCTTATATTTATCCAGCAAGATGGAATCTGCCCTTCCAGGTAATCCTGTTTAAAGCTTTATAAACCAGTCAGATGTCTTAAAGCAGTATCTTTCAATCTTGGTAACTTTAAGAGGGATGGATTTCAACTCCCAGAATTCTCCAGCTGGCACAGCTGGCTGGAGAATTCTGGGAGTTGAAGTCCACTCCTCTGAAAGTTGCCAAGGTCGAGAAACACTGTCTTAAAGAATAAAGAGAGAAATCTAAACTTGTGCAGCTATTCTACACATATACCCTTTCAGACCCAATGATTCAGTGCTGGCAGTTTGATTTAGACTTTCCCCACTGAGGATTGGCTTCCCTTAAACACTCAAGGCCATCCCAAGTAAGAAGACTGCAGTGGAACATTGGGGCTCAACGGTGTCATTGAAAGGCAATGATTTGAATGGGAGTAGCAAGAGTTCTCAGAAAATTCTAACAAGATGAGCCTACTGCTGACCGCAATAGATATAAAGTCTATGTATTTTTTTTTCTTCCGTTCAATCATATCTGACTCTCGAGAACTGCCTGGAAAAGTCCCTCGGCAGTTTTCTTCGCAATTTTTTCCCCCCAGAATTGATTTGCCATTGCCTCTTTCCTAGGGCCGAGAAAAAGTGACAGGCTTAAGATCAACCAGCTGGCTTTGTGCCCTTGGTGGAACTAGAAGTCACAATCAGTGGTGGGATTTAGCCAGTTCGAACCAGTTCGGCAGAACCGGTAGCTAAATTTTTGTTGCCCGGGCCCAGAATTGACTTCCGGAAGTGGCATCCACACAGAGAATTGTTTATTCACATATTTGAATCTCACCACTGGTCACAATCTTCCAGTTTCTAGCCTGATGCCTCAACCACTTCACCATACTGGCTCTCATTAAGTTTATATACTTTCTCAAGATTTGAATTTCAGACCAACCTGTGCTTATCAAATAACAAAAACCCTGACTGGGCCATGGAATACTAGACCCAGAACTGGTTAGTCAAATGGTGACGCGAAGAGAAAAGGTGTAGTGAATCAGCAGCTCAAGCAGAAGTGGGCAAATGTGTGCCTCTCTAGCAATGCCTGAATGCCTCCTCCTATCCGCTTTGGTTAAGAACACCTATGATGCACAAAAGGAGTTGCAGCCCAACAATTTCTAGAGGATGACATACTGTTCATGGCCAATCTGAATTTTTTCCCCTGCAAATATTATTGTGTATGGTGCATACCACGTTTTCCAAATAGCACTCCACTCATACTGCTGTGCGTTTAATCCAATTTAACAGCCTCGTCTTATACATCAACACTAAAAGCTATTAGAGCACTTTAAAGGCGGAGTTGTTATTATTGTATGCGTTTCCCCTAGGAGCACATCTTGTTGGCATGCACAGGATTGGAGCTCTGCAATGAAATTCTACTCATGTACACGTTTCAAAGAAATTCAATTGATTTCTGACCAAAAGCAATTGATTTTCAAAGCAACATCTGTGCAGTGAAACATGTCAGCAACCAGCCCTGCTTGAAATAAGAAGCCAAATGAATGTTTGAACAGATGTGTTCACTGTCTTTAGAAAGCTTTTAAATAGTGCCAGTTTGGGCACATATTAGAGGTTTATTAACATTGAAGGACATTTTCTGTTCTGGAGGAGAGCATGTTTTCACGTGCAAACTTAAGGAATAGCTTTGCTGAAACTGATACAGTTTAGATCCCTGTGGGTCGGGACCCCATTTGGGGTCGAATGACCATTTCACGGGGGTCGCCAAACAATGCAGTCCGCTATTTTTTCCCCTTTTCCTTAGCTGTGCTACTCCCTTTTATTCTATTGGCTTTTGAAAGCCAATAGAATAGACTCTCTTGAATAGAGTCTAATTCTATTGGCTTTCAAAAGCCAATAGGAATTGTCCAGGCTGCCTCTGCCCTGCTGAGCCCGCCAAAAGTCCCATTCTGCAAACGGTGCTGCACCAGTTGAGTAATCCTTGACTTACGACCGGTGGAGTAGTCCTCAACTTACGACCGGTTGGGGGTCGCGGCATTAAAAAGGTTGAGAACCCTTGGTTTAGATGGCCCTACAACCCATCGAGTTTGAGCGTAATTTCAAGTTGTAATCTCCAAATTCTTCTACCATTAAAATATGCCAGGCTGCTGCACACATTAATACTGTATTGCCTGTTATCACTGGTATGCCTAGATTTTAATTATTCTGTGGCGGCTCAGTCAAAGATGGTTCCTCTGAAAAACTGCATATTTAACTTTAGACAGCATCTCACTAAGTTACTTTCCAGGACCTAATGTTTTAGATTCTCACCATAACAGAAGATCCATTTTTGCCTGCATCCCACTTGCTGTGTAGGCTGTATAACTGCTAGTGCGTTAAGAGAATGTTGGAGCATGGGGGCAGCTGTGCTTTCTTGAGAATGCTCCTCACTTCTTATTCATGCCTGTATCTGGTGCATGAAATATCTCTTTATATATACACACGTAGAGGAATTTCCCTTTCTGAGGCTCAACCGCTACACATGCTTGTATTCTTTCTTTATTTCCCTGCACCCATCCCAATATGGCCTGATTTTACTTTCTGTCTCTGTGGATAAAGGTTTGTACATCAACTCTAGATCTCTAGTTACTCTCTCCAAGTACCGATATATTATTAAAATATCTTGCCAAATTGACCCATCACGCCTTATGGCAAAGAAGCCTCTGTGAATCTCTGTTCTTCTAGTATCATATTGGAAAAAATTGTTGGATGTGAAAGTTCTTTGTGCCCCGTGATCGAGAAAGGAGCCTTGGCCGCTGTGCTTAAAAAGGTGGCCAAGTCTGTTTTTTGTTTCATCTTAGTTTGTTTTTTTTAAAAAAATCTAAGACAATGTCTCACCGTGATGTGATGTACACACTTCCCTTTGCAGTTCTGTTTTCATGTCTGTCTAGAAGTGCAGTCCCTCCGTTTGGTGTCCAAATATACATGTGTCATGAACAATAGCTGAACATTCCCTAGGTCGTGTTTGTTTATTCTTGTGTTAATCAAGCAAGTCCCCCCCCCTCCAAAAGCCACCAACTTGGCCATGATGATTGACACTATTGGAAATGAAATTTGCAAGCATTAGAGTTGTGGCCGCAAATAAAAAGAAAGGAAATGCTTTTGTTCCGCTTTATGATATATCGGTATACCAGAATGCCCCCTTTTGTCAAAAACAATCCATTTGCTTGACTCAGCTCTTAGCTCGGACAAATAATAAGGTGTTTTGCAATTGGCTCTCCCTTCTCTTGCTGCATTGTTACTCACCTCCTGTTTTTGCATAGGCTTAAATCAAGTGATGCTTACAAAAAAGCCTGGGGCAACAATCAAGATGGAGTTGTAGCTAGCCAGCCTGCCCGTGTTGTGGATGAACGAGAACAGATGGCCATCAGTGGTGGATTTATTCGCAAGTGAGGATTTTGAAGATTTTATTCTTCCTTTTTTTTCCCTTTTAAAAATGCAGCCTTCCTTTTCTTCTTTCCTGTTACTGGCATAAAGAAGAAATGCCTCCAGATGGTCCTATGGAGAGTGTTAGTGTTGTTTATTCCCTGTTTGTAGAGCCAAAATACATTAGTCAAGCTATACCAGAAATTTCCATTGACATTCTCTTGAGTACTTAGGACAGACATGTCAAATACAAGGCCTGGGGGCCAGATGCAGCCCGCAACATGGTTTCATGTGGCCCGCAAAACCATCCTGGAAACAATGAGGGAATGGCCCCCACTGCCTTGGCCCTGGCCCGGGAGCCAATGTACAATTTTGTGGTGGCCATATATACTGAAACACATTCAGCTCCATAAGGCCATCTGGAAACAGCAAGGGACCGGCCCCTGCCATGTTGGCCCCACCGCCTGGGCATGCACTGGGGACGTGTCACCCTTTGTGAAGAATGAAGAAATGCACCATTGCCTGGAAGTGGCCAGCAAATGGTCCTTGCCTACTTCACATATCCAGCTTGATGGGCTCTGGGGGAGGGGTTTCAGCAGGCAGTAGGCCACACCCACCCAGTAGGTCACGTCCATCTTGGCCACAACTACCCATCCTGGCCACACCTACCCCCCCAAGGACAACTGCAATGCTGATGTGGCCCTCAATGAAATTGAGTTTAACACCCCGACTTAGGAGGAGTTCTGAACATTAGCATCAACTGGGAGACTTCCCCCTCCACCCCTTACCCAAATTGGTAGATATTTGAAAGCCAGAAACTTTTTAGCAGTGTATCCTAAAGCCAAGGGATTTAGTAGGAATGAGAATGACAAGGCAACCAAAGATCTTCCATCTTTTGTAATAGATAATAACACTAACAAATGACCCAAAAAGGAAGAGAAACTCAGTTCCTATTCTGGCATAGTCCCCTTCAACTAGACATTATTCGATTGAGCAATTGCCAGCAACAGGATGAAGGGAAAAGACTGAAGTTTGAAACCAGTGAAAACTTGGGCCCTGCCTGGCTCTATTTGCAGTTAATCATGACACTATCATACTCCAACCATTTCAGTCTTCTCCCTGGAATTGTTAATTTTTGCATCCAGCCATGAATAGTTCATCCTTAGCTCACGGAACAAACATTCTTAAGTGTACAAGTAGATTTTCCCTCCTAAGCCAACACTATCCTAGGTTATCAAGTTGTGTAAAATCTGCCTTTGTCACACATTAGCTTAAAGGCAAGGGCAGATGACCTCTTGTAGGCATGAACAGTAGTGTGTTTTGTAGTCATGGATAACCGCTCTCCCCTTCTGGTCTCTAGTCAGCCTTTGCCACTAGCCAGCTGTTTCTCTCCAACATTGACCTTCTCCATTTGCACTTAATTTTCTGAGGGTTTTTTTTTTCATAATGATTGTAAATCTCCTAGAGTCGCCTTTGGCAAGGTGGGTGGTATATAAGTTTAATAAATGAAATCAATGATTATATAGGAAACAAATTCCTCCCATACCTGTTATCTGTCCATGTTTCTGTTTCACATAATTTCAGTTTGGTAGTTGTCCAGATAGGGTATAAGAAGGTGAGCAAACAAGTCAACCTTGAGACCCCCACCCCCAGGTAAAATGTGAAAGTCAGCCTTCCCTACTGTGAGGTGTTTTCTCAAATAGATATAACTGAGGTAGGCTAGGGAACGTTGATGGGAAGAGTGTTATCCTGGCATTGTTTGGTACCAGCTCAAGGGTGATGGATAGCACTTTATCTCAATAGTGGGAATATTAGTAAAATTTGTTTGTTTCTTCATTTGTTTATTTACTGCCCATCTTATCACAAGGTAGTAATAGTTCCTAAGGAACAGTTATTCATATAAATCTCCAGGGCTGAATAAATTGTATTCTAGGGAAGTGAGAAAAAAATATTGATATCCATGTTGAGCCTCTTCATATTATTTCTGGAAAATTTTGGAGAACTCAGGAACTGCTGGAAGAGAACGGATAACACCCCAATCTCCAAAAAGGGGGAAAGAGTGGTTTGAGAAACTCCAGACCTCACAATCTAGCACAGTGATGGCGAACCTTTTAGAGACCGAGTGCCCAAACTGCAACCCAAAACCCACTTATTTATCGCAAAGTGCCAGGGCCCCATCAGCATTATGGTGTCCTCAGGGGGGGGGGCAGGGAGGTGCCTCTGAGTGCTGCCTTCTGGCATGCAAAAACCAGGGGTGCAAAAATGGGCCACTGTGCTGCAAGGTGCAAAAACGGCCACTGTCATACCGTGGGGTGCAGATACAAGGCACTGCACCACACAAGAATGGGGCAGGGCTAGTATCACGCAGGGACTAGCCCACCCCATTTATGGCACGTGCATGCTCGCAGCCCCATGCATGCATGTAAAATGCTTCCCCTCTCTTTTCTTCCAGTCCACCAATCAACAATGGTGGTGACCTCTGCTCTACCACCTCTACTTGAGCTTGCTAGTCGGCTGCTTCACCTCCTTTGTGCTGGGTGGGGCTCTTGCTCTGGGCGGCAGTGGCAGCCTGATAGACCTGCTGCCGGCGGCGGTGGCATGCGTGCCAACAGAGAGGGTTCTGAGTGCCGCCTCTGGCACGCGTGCCATAGGTTCGCCACCACTGGTCTAGCAAATGCTTTGGGAAAACCACATAGCAGATCATAAAGAGAGATTTGTAAACATATTGAAAACAATATAATAAATACTAAAATGCATATTCACTTTTTCTTACTTTTTGGAATCAGGTGACTTTCTTAATATCATTACTGGAATGTACTGAATAATTTGGTACAAACCAAAGCATTACACAAAGTCCACTGTAGCACACTAATTAACTATGAGCTGGATGGCATGACAAATAAATACATCAAATGAGGATCAAATGAACTGCCAACAGATGCATTTGAAGATCCTACAGTGTTCTCTTCATTATTTTTATTAATGACTTGGGTGAGAAAGAGAAGATTCTCAAATTTACAGATGACACAAAATTGAGTGAGACAGCAAATTTCCTAGAAGCTGGAAGTAAAGTGCAAAACCTTGTTCACATGACAGAGAAATAGGTGGAAAATAACAGAATGATATTTAACAAGGGCAAATGTGAATGTTCTTAATCAAGCGGAAATCATTCTATTGGGGGCAAAATTGCGAAACATCTAAATAGGAAGCAGGAGTGCAGTATAGTTAGAAAAAAATGCAGTTTTAAACTTCTGAACATCAACAGAAGTATCATTTCCAAATAATGGAAAGTAAAATTCCCTTTTCTTTTGTGGCAGTCAGATCCTATTCCAGCTATTGCATCATCAAGTTCTTTGTTATTATCAAGTTCTTTGAAGAATATACAGAACCAGGAAAAGAGGAATAAAATAGCATCTTCCCATGTTTGAAAAGACATTGCATAGAAGAAAGTCAAGAACTATTCTGTATTGTTTCGGAAGTATTGAATATAAAATAATGGATTTGCATTACAGGAAAGCAAATTCTAGTGGACTATTGGATAAAACTTCTTCACATTAAAAGAAGGTTGGCAATTGAACCATTTCCCCAGTTGAATAACTTCCCCTCACTGGATATGTTCAAGCAAAGGCTAGGCAGCCATCTGTTCAGATATTTTAATTAGGATTCTGGCATTGAGTAGAACATATGGCTTGATGGTGGTTTTATCCAGGTCCATCATCTTTTCCTTCAGGAAAAAAAAATCATGTGAGGCACCAGGAAACTCTCTGCATGTAATGTCACTCCATTTGCTAAATACATAAAGTTGTTAAAAAAAAAAACCCCTCTAGAATGAACCAATATGCAAACTGCAGTGATAATGTTCACTAAGTATGTGCAGAAAGGAATGACAATGTGTCTGAGTATTCCCGCTTATTGTGTCCTGACATCCTGCTGGTACTTCTGTGACTTCTATAATTAGCTTTAAAGGTATGCCTATGCATATAGAGCAGTATTCTGACACAAGATTCAACTTGTGGAAGATTATATCCTTTATTTTGCTCAATGTTTGTTTTTATATACAAGCCTAGAAAATGTTAGATATGGCCATCAAATAGTGTTCCTTTATGTGAATAAATAAGCATAACTTTGGATAAACATCCACGCCTTGGATAATACGGTTCAGTCCGGTTTTAATTTTCATCCTTCCACAGGGTAACAAATGATGCCCGAGAAGGTGAGATGGATGAAAACCTGGAACAGGTCGGTGGCATCATTGGAAACCTCCGTCACATGGCTCTAGATATGGGCAATGAGATTGATACACAGAACCGCCAAATGGACAGGATCATGGAGAAGGTAAAAGAGATGAGCTGCCACTGGCATCAACACTCATGGTTGGTCCAGGAGGTTTTCTGGTTCAAACTGTTCATAATATATTTTTTCTAATAACTTCCAATGATAAAGGAGAACATTTGTAACTCAGGGTTGAACATGAGGGATCCTTGGTGCTCTCTGAACTTGCTTGTATTCTTACAGACGTTTCATCACCCTAACTAGGTAACATCATACCAGGACTAGCATTGATGATGTTACCTAGTTTGGGTAATGAAACCTATGCAAGAAAACAAGCAAGCTCAGAGAGCACCAAGGACCCCTCAATTTCCAATGAGGCCAGGATTAAAGCTATTGTTTTATTATTTCAATCATCTGAAATATTTTTATTTATTTCAATCATCATTGAAATAAATATTCGTAAAGAAGACAGATGAGCATAACAGGAATGGTATTGGTGTGGGAACCTGGGACAGATTCTTGAACTACTACTCAGTATTAATATAGTCTGCATTAGACTGTCACACAATTCTGGCAACGGACACACAACCCCTCCCCAGATATCCATTACTCTAGTGCAACTTTCTCGACAACGTTGCCATCTTGACCCCTTTTCTCCATGCCTCTTTTCCCCAATTCAGGCTGTTTCCAACAAAAACAGGATTGATGAAGCCAATCAACGTGCAACAAAGATGCTGGGCAGCAGTTAAAGGCAACCAGGAGCCGGTCCTTCTACACACACTGTCCCCGAGGGCAGCATTCTCATGCTTTTTCTCATGGTATTTACCAACTAGGTTTGCATACGTGCACATATCAGACCCTCTTCTTCCTTCCCTCTGTAAATGTTGTCCCGTGTAAGTTGTCAGCTTTCCAAAAATAATACTTGTAAATTTATTTTTATTTTCCAAACCTCTTCCTTTCCTAAGGTTGTATATGTATATAGTACTGATTTAATGGCTATAACTCATGATTATGTTCTATTTATTTGTTGGGGTTTTTCTTTCTCCCTCCCTCCCTCCCTTCCAGTCCACCCCTTTCATTTTCTGTCCATTTTTGGTTGGTGGGTTTGTTTGTTTGGTTTTTATTTTTTAAATTATGACGTTTCTGCTAAATGAAAAACAAAATGTAGGAATGCTCAACGTGCTGTTAAACCTTGAACTATACAGTATTGTTCTTGTAAAACTGTTAACATTTCACAGAGCTGCCCCTTCAGAAGTCTCTTCTTTGAACATCATGGTTGTTTAAGCACTTAAGAACCCCATGTTCCCTCAACTTCTCCATTGCTGTCATCCGTTGTTCTAAGTTCATAATAAGACAATGTGGAATTATATAACTTATAACAAGCATTGCACTAAGCAAACAGTGATGTGATTTATGCATTTATTGCATGAAAAAAATAGACTTTTAGACTCTTTAACTTAAGTGAGACTTTTCCATGGCAGTAATAACATCAGTGACAACAAAAGAAAACAAAAAATTAGCATGCTTGGTATTGGGACCCTGTCAGGACTATGTTATACCAGCAAGTTTGCAGTAGCACCATCTTATTTTTCCATATAAAGATGTTGGTTCCTCTTTTTTTGTTGGTTTTTTTTTTCCGTTTATCTCATTTTAAGATCAAATAATTGGATCTGGCACTTATCGTTTCATCATTGCCAGCAAATAAAACATTTGGCTGAAACACAACAACAAAAAAGCATCAGCAAATAAGATATAAGTGTAATATATAGAGTTTGTCTGCTGCTTTCAAAAATTGTCTTTTTTCAGGGGGAGGGATGGCTATCATATGAAATGTTGCAAAGAAATGTAATTTTTATAAGGCTGTATCTTTCTAGCTCTTTCTCTTTCTCTCTCACACACGCTTTTGCGTGCACGCACACACACAAAAACACACACAAACACAGATTTCTTTTCTTCTTTTTTCTCCCCTCCCCCATGTGGTTTGTTATTAATACAGTTCTCTGTTGCTTATCTAGAGCTATGCATACCAAAATCACGGCGATGTTTAGTAGCTGTTATTGATTTTAAAATAAAACAAAATAAAAAATAATTGACATGAATGAATTCTAGATAAAACTGTGAGATTAAATATAGTTGCCGCATGTAATATGAAATTCCTTCTGTCTCCTGTCAGTTTGTGATGTGATTGACATTTTGTAGCTAGGTTAAAAATATTAAAAACTATAACCCTCTGACTTGATAAGCCCTTTTTTTTCATCCATCAGTCTGTGTCACTCCTATCTGGTTATTTTTCTGCTTGATGGAAATTGTGTGCCATGCAAAGGAGGGCGAAGTGATTCCTTTGAAAAATCTCACAAAATAAATGTTTGGGTTTCCCTACACAGTATAAATAGTTTTAAAAGCAAAACTCCCACTCAGGAAAACAGATTCCTTGACTAGAGAGATGTTGTTTAATTTTATTGGTGTATGTCACCCAGAGTAGGGTAGGACATGGGTCAGATGGAGTCAAAAGAAAGGCATTCCAATCCTTGCAAGATGAAAATAAAAAATTAAGATAATATTAAGAGAATATTTCATTTAGCCCTCAAAAGTAGATGGAAGGGGCAAATATATTATGATGTAGCAACACAGGGGAACAGTTGTTGCCCCAGCCTTGTCTCCGCCCGTGACCCCCTCCTCTCAGCAGCCTCCCTGGAGGGGAGTCGCCCCTGAGCGTGGTCCATGCGGAACAGTGCAGCCAAGGACATGGCAGCCAGGCAGCGTAGAGAAGACTCTGCTCTCACGCCCCAACACGCACAGTTGATGCTGCAGGGCGCGGGCAGAAGGCGTGGCTGCCATGGTGCTGCTGGGCTGCCTTGGTGATCTGCGGCAGGCCCTGGAGAGGGTGAGTGGCCCTGCGGGCAGGCAGGGTGGGGCAGAGCGGGGATGGGGCAGTGGGTGGAGCAGGGGCGGAGCCAGTTTTTGGGCACTCGGTCTCTAAAAGGTTCGCCATCACTGTACTAGCTGTTCCGATTGACTCCATGCCTTCCCTGTCACTTTTAGCAAAGAAAAAGACTTAGTTCCTTGGGGTGCAAATGGACAATGCTTTCCACGTGTGACGAGGAGTGGGGTTAATAATATGCATCAAAATGTAACAGAAGGAAGAATCAGCTGTTGCATTCTTCTCCCTCTCTTCTCCTCCATATACACCCTTTTGTTACACACAAATATACCCTCCCTTGGGGGGGGGGGCTGGGGAAGATTTTACTTTGATTCAGATATCTCCTGCTTTAAACAGGACTGGAGAAATCCAAGTTTCGTTCTCTATTCAGTCACAGAACGAGTGAGTTATTCTGGGACAAGCACTGCCTTTTGGCTCACCCCTATTTCATGTGAATATTACTCTGCAGAAAAAATAAAGGGAGACCTCATGTTATCTTGAGCTACCAGGGCAAGGCTGGGCAATTAATTTTCCCAAGGGGGTCACCTAAGAAACTGGGACTGTTGTGGAGGGCTTAACCAACAGAGGTATGAAGGTACGGAGAATCACACACACACACTCACATATGTAACTTGAAAAAAAATAGCAATCGCCTTCAAAATAAACAAGATGTAGTTGTATTGTGTGCATGATGTACACTTATTTACATCTGATTTCTACTTTCCAATTAACACCTCACAGGCTGGGCAAGGGCAGAGAAAGGGCTGGATGTGGCCTGGGGGAGGGGAATAGTGTCATAAAATGCTAGGAGAATATAGACACAATATAGTATCAAGAATAAGGAGAAGGTGGTGGTGGTGGTGGTGGTGGTGGTGAATTTAACTCAGATGACCATCAGGTATACTACTGTGGGCAAGAATCCCTCAGAAGAAATGGATTAGCCTTCATAGTCAATAAAAGAGTAGAAAAGCAATACTGGGATACAATCCCCAAAATGACAGAATGATCTCAGTTCAAATCCAAGGCAAACCATTCAATATCACAGTAGTCCAAATCTATGTCCCAACCACTGGTGCTGAAGAGGATGAAATTGACCGGTTCTATGAAGCCCTATAGCACCTTATAGAATCAACACCCCAAAATGATGTCCTTATCATCATGGGGGATTATCAGCAGCACTTTTTTGTGCAGCTGCTGATAAAAACAGGATCGCCAACATGATCGCGAACGTCCAATAACGGATATGGCACAAGAAGAAGAAGAAAGGTGGTGGTGGTGTTTTGGGCAGAACATTGAAGGACAATTTCATGTCATCCAGGCTTGAACATCAAAATGCTGCCTCAGGGTGAAACTGTGAGCCAAAGTGGAGCCACATTTTTCTTTATTGACGAGGAGCATTAATATTGCTTCAGTCAGCAAAAGCAGCAATGCTGGCAAAGTAGAACAGCCAAACGAGTTGGAGCAGCACCATCTTCATCAAGGCAAACGAACAGCCCTCCAAAGTATTTTGTCAGGACAGACTGATGTGCCTCTATGGGGGACTTTCAAGATGAACTGTGGCCAAGCTGCACACAAACAATAATTTCCCTTTCCTCTAACTTCTAGAAATGCTTCCTCACATTCTCGTGAATTCTTTCATTCATTCACATGATGTCAGCAGTATAGAATGTATCCTGATTATCAAAAGGTTATTCTCCACACAGAGGGTTTCCAATGTAAAAATTAAACCTGAGGGAAAACCATAGAGAAGGAAAGCAAGAGAGCAGAACTAAACAGGGAAAGTTCTAGTGCCTTATTTTAGTTAAAAAGATGAATAAGACAGAAATAGATAACTGAGCGCCCTCAGAGGGTGCTGGATTGACTCCAATTACATTAGGTGATAGAAAGTGACTATGGGAATTATAGTTCAAAATTTGCAGAGGGCACAAGTTAACTGCCTCTTCCTGCTGTAGGATACAAGTATATGTGACAAAGGTTTCACTGAAGAATCACCTGTTAAGCAGCAATTGCTTGAAACCAAGGAAGGAGGTCCAGTGCGGAAATCATGGACACAATTCAACTTTTACAATCTTAGTCCATTGGATTCCCTGTGATCTGTTGGTAGCCATTAGTAGGAAAAGAAAGAAAGCCCCTTTGAGCTATTGCTTGGAGTAGCTGGAAAAATATCCCAGAAGATCCACTTCTTTAGGAATAGTTATTTTACTTTATTTATTTATTGAATTCAAGTGATATAGCTGCCCGTACAACACGTGACTGAAAGCAGCTAAAAGAAACAACTAACCCTCCCCCATTAAACATAATAAAATGTACTGCCCTAAAGGCAATTCAAATAACCAAGCAATCAAGATGGACTTACACAAGCATTCTGACTAATGCTTTGGGCAAAGCCACATTTTCAGGGCCCTTTCAGAAATCAGGCAGTGTCAGACTCATCCAGATCTGGAGAGAAGTACAATTTCATACAGTAAATTAAAAACAAAGGGTACTGACTTTAGGAGACAGTGCTCATCTCTATTTCTTAAGCCAAAGAGCCAGCGTTGTCCGGAGTTGTTTCTGTGGTCATGTGGCTGGCATGATGTCACACCGCAGCACAAAGCATATGGCAAAACACAAAATGCTGTTACTTTCCTGCATGCTTATATGCAGTACCTATTCAGCTGCATGCATTTGCATGCTTTTGAACTGCTAGGTTGGCAGAGCTGGGATAAGTGACAGGAGCTCACTCCATCTCACAGCACTCAGTCTCAAACTGCCGAGCTGTAAACCTTTAGCGATCTAAGACTCAGTGTCATAACCAGTGCTTTTTTTCTTAAAAAAAAAAAAAGGGTGCTGGAACGCACACACGTCATACAACCTGCCTTGCCTACCCTACAAGGTTCCATCCCAAAAAGATGCCGGAACTCCGTTCTGGGCATTCTATGAGAAAAAAAGCCCTGGTCATAACCACTGAGCCACTGCGTGCCTTATTCAAATGATGAAACCTGGAGCATGCCAGATCTCATTGGACAGGCAAAGGTAATTGCAAGAACAAGCACCTTGAATTTACCAGCAACTCATTGGTAACCAGTACAGCCTGCAAAGTAGCAGTATTACATAGATGTACAGAGAGGCAGCTATGATTATGCACTGCTACATTCTGAACCAATTGTAGTTGGTTCAAGAGCACCCCAAGTACAGTACACTGCAGTAATCCAGATGATAGCTGACCAAGATGTGAGTTTCTATGAGTAGGGCCTTTCAGTCCCAGAACAGCTTCAATTACTGCACAATATGGATTTGTGCAAACACTTTTGGATCCATGGCTGCTCTTGCTCTTCACACAAAACTGTTAGTTTAGGACAGTGGGAGAAAATCTATGACACATGTGTCAAAAGTGACATACTATGACATTTTGGGTGACACACCAGTGTTCATTAATACCTGACAACAACTCTTCTTCAAATCAGACCTTTTTCTTGAATAATGTTTGAAGGCTGCGGAGGCTGCGTGAGAATGTGATGTGCCATCACATGGTCTCTAGACCCTCTAGAGAAGTCATGGGAGAGGGCCATGCTCTCGTGTGGCCTCCAGACCCTCTGAAAATTGCATGAGAATAGGGTGTGCTTTCACATGGTTTTTGGAAGCCGCAAAGTGCATAGAAGAGCATTCTCCAGTCACTTTACAAATGAAGATCTCATGCAACCTGGAGCAGCCTCGGGTAGACTGCAGAGGCCTGTGAACAGAAAGAGAACACAGCCTGAAAGTAAGTGGTGTGTGGCTAATCCTGGTGACTGCTGCACTGTGGGGGCAATCATGTTATTCCCCAAGGCTTGTATGCACAAGGCACGGCTATGTAATACTGCTACTTTGCAGGGAAGTGCAAGGTGACTTTTTGAGTGTCAGCAGTGGTACTAGGCCTGAAGTCAAGGCCCAGGCCTCTACTTCAGGCCCAGTCTTGGCACTACTGCTGAGTGCCAGTGTTCAGGGGTGGCCTAGATGGGGGGGGGGATTTAGAATTGTTTCTCTTTGTTCGGAGGTGGGATGGGTATAATATGTCAGCAGTCAGGCATTTTTCTGAATTTTTGACATACTGAGTCCCAAAGCTTCACCATCACTGGTCTAGGATGACACTCCCAAATTGTGCACTAGGTCTGTTTGGGTCAGTACAATCCCATCTAGCCTGCAATCATTTTGTTCCCATAGAATAAATCAATGCCTGAAGAGACAGCAGTCTTATCACATGCCTCTGCAAGAGGAACAAAGTAGATCATTCCCATCACCATAGATTTGTCTCGTGGTTGGCTGAATCTTCTACACCTTTGAAAATGTTCTGCTATAAAGGGAGATGTTGGAAATTCAGCAAACCACAAGAAAAATAGGTGATGATGGGAATGATGTACTTTTCTTTTCATGCAAAGGCATTTGAAATGACGGCTGTCTCCTCAGGCTTCCTAGGAGAAAATATTTGGAGCAGTTTGTCTTGCATTTTGAAGAAGAGGAGAACAAGTTTGAATTTTGACTGGGAGGACTTGGGGTGGGGGGTGGAATTAGTCCAAAGCTGAAATCCTTATTAACTAGCTTCAAAACAGATGTCTGAGGGACAATTAGGAAGAGGAGTAACAAAATCTGGTTGAAAGAGCACCTGATCTCCAGTGGAGTTTTCTCTGGAGACATGAGGACACTGATATTGGCTGGTCTTGCATTGATTTCTGATGTAATGCTGTCCAAATATTTTAGACCAGCGGTTCTCAACCTGTGGGTCATGACCCCATTTGGGGTCGAACGACCATTTCACGGGGGTCGCCAAACAATGCAGTCCGCCATTTTTTCCCCTTTTCCTTAGCTATGCTACTCCCTTTTATTCTATTGGCTTTTGAGAGCCAATAGAATAGACTCTCTTGAATAGAGTCTAATTCTATTGGCTTTCAAAAGCCAATAGGAATTGTCCAGGCTGTCTCTGCCCTGCTGAGCCCGCCAAAAGTCCCATTCTGCAAACGGTGCTGCAAGTTGTCTGCAGCGAAGGCGAGCTGTATGGAAGTTTCCACCCCTCCCTGCTGAGCAACTACTAAAAATGTAAGTAAAAGAGGGCCAGGGGTGGGAGGTGGGAGGCCGGCGGGCGCAGGGAGGGTTGCTGGTGCACGTGGGGCCCAGCGGGTGCCTTACCTCCCTTGGGCTGGGCCAGCTGGTAGCCCAGCCGGTGGTCGGCCTGCTCTGTCTCTGTCGCTTGCCAGCTACGCCTCGGCCGGCGCAGGGGGCGGCACCACACATGCGCGGTGCTCCCGGGCAGGGAAAGTCCTTGACTTACGACCAGTTGGGTAGTCCTCGACTTAAGACCGGTTGGGTAGTTCTCGACTTATGACCGGTTGGGGTCGCGGCATTAAAAAGATTGAGAACCACTGTTTTAGACTGAATAACGTGCCCTGGCTTAAGGCAGGCAATAACTTTATCAGAACATCGAAACCTGCCAAAATCATTGTTGAAAAGCATCTGTTTTCTTTGTCATGACAATAGAAGATGCACTTAAATATGTGCTGAGAACCTGAGGAAGAAGAACGTTCAAAAGTCAAAATGAAGAATTGAATACAACTCCGAGCCATGACATAACAGGCCCAAGCATTTGAAAGAAGACTACTTGATGCTGAAATATTAAAATGGAAATATTATGCATTTTGGTGGGCAATTGGCATCATTTCTGGCATTATAATTTGACAACTGATTTCACTATCTCTTAAATCAGCCTTCTCTAAACTGGAGGTGTCCAGTTCTGTAAACCCAATCACTGGCTGTGCTAATTGATAATGATGGGAAGTGCAATTCACTGAATTGGTACCATATGTGTGTGGATGTTCCAGGAGATATAGTTGAAACAACCTTGTCATAAGCCCCTATCCTGTCCCCAAACTCCAGAGAGTGTTAAGTATGGAAGAGTTAATAAGGCTTCAAATATCTTGCAGAATGTCCTGGAAGAAAGATTCATACTGAAAAATCAAACTGTTATATTGTTTTGTCTTAGAACACAGAAAAAGGGAGAAAAAAGCAAAGCAATAGAAGTTACTGGATTTATGCTAAGGTCAATTGCTATTCTTGCTGCCCATAATAAAAAAAAGAAGGGCTGTTGTTAAATTATTGAACATCTCTGAGTGTCAGAATCAAAAATTCAGAAGAAAGGAGGGATACTTTCCTTGGATTGCTCGTCTGTCAATCTAGGAAACAGGGTGCCAGAAGGAAAAGAAAAAACTGTAGTAGTGGTCTAGTGGTTAAGGCACCAGTTCTAGCCTCGCCTTAGCCATTAAAGCTGGGTAGGTGACTTTTGGCCAATCACTCTCTCAGCCCAATCCACCTCACAGGAAAATAGGAGGAAGGTATGTTGGAAATGTTCATTGCCTTGAGTTATTTATAAAAAATACTAAATACTAAACAAAAATTTGTCTCCCCAAATAGTGTATCAATCTGCCTCAGAATATGCTCTATGCCAGTGGTGGCGAACCTATGGCACAGGTGCCAGAGGTGGCACTCAGAGCCCTCTCTGTGGGCACATGCGCTGTTGCCCGAGTCCTAGGCCTTCAGCTGGATTTTATAAAACCTTTTTGCTTTAGGCCTCCGCCGCCATGTGCAAAAAAAAAAGAGAAAAGATTCAGTCAATTTCAACTTCTTGTGGGAAAAAAAAAAGATCTTGCAAAGTTGGAATTGATTGATTGAACTTTTTAGTCCCACCCAGCCTGCCATTACCACCGCAGCCACGCCCACGCAATGGGCCACACCCACGCAATGGGCCACACTCACCCAATTGGCCACGCCCACCCAGCACCCAACGATGCATAAGTGGGTTTTGGGTTGCAGTTTGGGCACTCGGTCTCTAAAAGGTTCGCCATCACTGCTCTACGCTAAGCTACTCTCCTTTCCTTTGATCTCCATACTAAGGCAATTGACAAAAACCTTGAAGCTGTATGAAAGTTAGTCCTGGCTCAGGATCATGAAACAAATGTTAGCGCCGGCTGAGTTTAGTTAGTTTTGCTTTCCTGAACTTGCTTTTCTGTCCATTTTCCTTTTTCTTAATTTGATCTCTCCCCTAGCTTGACTGGGCACAAGAGAAAAGACCCAAGATACCATCTCTTAGGCTTAGATCATTGGCGTCTTACTTCACTTATCAGAAGAAGTATCCAGAATTTTGCACATTTTATTACTGTACAGGTTGTCCCCCAGTGGGTGGTTAATGAATATTATTCCTTTCTTGATTTGTCCTCCCTGCCTTCTCTCATAGCATTCTGTTTCTGAGGTGTTTCCCCATGAATGTTGTAATTTGTTTACAGGTCAAAAGGGAAAGATGAGGGAGAGGATGGATCCTGCTGTTGGTCCTGAACAAGGAGCTACTGCTGGGAGTAGGCATTGTCTCGGTAAAACAACCTCTCTTGGAGAATTGCCTTGTTTCTGAAGGAATCTTTTGAACTCCAGTAAAGCTCATCTTTTAAGTCACAGTTTCTGGTCTCTGGAAATCTCCACCTATTGCTGCAATGCACGGACACAGCATCCTCCTGATCTTCTAAGATCCTGGACCAAACAAGAACATTAGCTCCCTCTTTTTACCACACATAGCTTTCCCCCCCTGTTCAAACAAATAGTTTTTTTTTAATGACAAGTACAACAAGATGTTCAGCTTTCTCCCTGCTGGTGCATATACGTTGCCGTGGAGATCTGAGGGCTTTCATCTCAAAATATATAGATGCAATTTCCTTCTTAAAAATATCCTGTTTGTTCTTGTCTGTAAGAGAGAAGAAAATAGCCCAGGAAATTGGTGCTAGATCGTTGTGATTTCAATGCAGAAACAACAAAGAGCTTTGACTAGGCTCCTCACCACCATCACCATCACCATCACCACCCACTCTCCACTATTCCACTGTCCACTTTCAGGTTTATGCAGCTCATCCTTTGAATGGCTCCTTTACCCCGAGTAGGCTCTTCTTTTACGTTTTTTATTTGAAAAATAAGAAACCTATATACAAGGAAGGTGCCACCCTTCACATCTCCCTTATTTTTAAAAATACTTCGGTGCCTGCAAGAGGTTGGAAACTGGAGGATGGCTACAGCCCAGCCCTTGGGTTGGATTGCAGGTGGGCTAAAAGAATATGTGCCCTGCAGAGGCATCTATCAAATCTAGAAGATTCATCACCATGATGAAATAGACACCGTGATGTCCTTCTGCAGGCTCTATCCCAGGGATATCTGCATGTGACATTGCAACACATGCCCCCCCAAAAGGCAACATTTGCAAAGTGGCATTACAATACAAATTTCGTTATTTCTCTCCCTTGCAGAAGCCCACTTTTATGAATGAAGCAGTTCTTCCAGCCTGCTGCAGCTATTGTCCCACTAGTCCAACAGATTAGAAACCCTTGCATAATTCAGTGAATGTCCTGCTCCAGAGTTTTTTCCTTGCACTTTACGAATCCAAATACTTATGGATATATGAAACGCTTATGCATTTTAACAATTGTAAACTCAAAAACTGTCATCCCCAGCTCTTTTATTCTGGCTATTTAAGCACCGATTCTTCCCTAAAAATAAATCCGCTTATGCTTTTAGACAGATACAGAAAAGTCCTTCTTATGCGATTATGATAAGCCAAATGCATTTCTTTTCCCTGTACAAAAATAGCCCTTTTGCCCAAGGCTCAGAATCTTTGCTTTTTTTTTTTTGCTCATTTTCAGAAAACCTATTCCTTGCACTTCCAGAAATGTTGTTTGAGGCCCAGTAATTAGTTTTTTGTTTTGGTTTTGTCATCTAGGCATTCCTCTTCCAAAGTCAAAGCCTAGCTCCTTGAAAGACTAAGAATTTAGAAAGGTAACAAAAGAGATTTAAATTAATGCTGGGGAGCTCTTTGGATTTGCTGTGGCCAGCAACATTACGCTGCTAAGAATCAATTCTCTGACAAATCTATCACATGGCTTTAAAAGGTTGTAGGAGAAAGTATTGCAATTGCTGAGCGTGGATTTTCTGGTATATGACTGGACTGTCAAGTACAGTATCTATTTAAAAGTTTTCTGCACGAGAGCAGAACATTTTAAATTCTAATGTGTGGAGGGAATGGATTGGAGATTTAATCTTCTCTCTCTGATATTTAAAATAACTGTTGTGTGGACTACCATGTTGGAATTAAACTTGCAAGATCAAAGTCCAGGATTCTGCTTAACTGAACATTTCTTGACTACTAAAGTGCCATCGGTTACGAAATCAAAAGTGCAACTCTGAGGCACAGGAAGGACCCCAACATTTGAAGAAATACAATTCTTTGCGAGAAAAAAATGTGGGTGATGGGGGGGGCGGGCGAGAATTCTTGGCTGATTATTTGAGGAGAAAAATGTACCGGAATACTTAAAATTTAGGATGGGAACGACTCCCCTCCCCTTGGCATCAGGCATTTTTTTGTAGATCTCATTTGCCTTTATTATTTCTGATCTTATTGCTTGCATGTGCTTGATAACTCTGAAATTATAATGGCAGAGCTGGGGTTGTAGGGGAATAAGTTGTCTGAGAAAACCTGACTTCCACCATTGTCTCTGCATTTTTAAAAGCTTCCTTTCCCCAAATGGGTTATTTTCAAAGGTATGCTCTGGTTTGATTTTTTTTTCTATAGTACATTTTCAGACCATTCACTTTAAGCTATAATTTTTATTTAATTTATTCCCTGAGAAAGAAAATAAAAAGAAAAAAGTTGGTTGTTTGCCACAAAAATTGTAGGGTCAGGGAACCAGAGAGACAGAAGTGCTAGGAAGATCACCATTTAATTATATGTTTCAGTTTGACATCTTACAGTTGCAGTTTTTTTACAAGTGGAAAGAAACCAGAAACAAAAAAAAGATGCTCAGTATGACTAATTCAAACTTTGTTGAGGGGGAAAACGATTGGAAACAACTTTTCCCAAGTGGGCTGAAAATTAAGCAATTGGATGGAAGATGGGAGTCTCAAGAATTGGCTGACCTCAGTGGGGAGATGGGAATGTGCAAAGTAAAACCCCAACCAGTTCAGTGTTATTTTGGATGAGCAAACCAAATGTAGCTTAGAGCTACATTTCATTTTTGGATTAGCATATTTGTGTGTTCAAAATAGCTCAAAGCAGAACTATGCGCATTTATCAAGCGTGTGCCTTACATATAGCAAAACTCAAAAATAAAGACAACTCCCAGATATAACACATTCCATACGAAACTGCTGGTTTTGTTTTATTAAGCAAGATTGCACTTGGCATGAATTTATTGCTTCCAGATGGCATGGCACATCTTTTGAACTAACCAAGTGAATATTTATTAGAACATTTTGATATACTGCTTTGCAAACAGTATCCCCCAAATACAGACATCAATAAACAAGTCAAGAATTTAACTGAAATAAACAAGCCCTCCTTAAGAGAAGACTCAGCTACAGAAATTATATCCCAATGGATAGCACAAATTCAGAATAACATTAGCCTTGGTTAAGATTTGATTATGTTAAGTAGGATTTCCTGTTTTGCCCTGATTTCGATGTGGTTTCAAAAGGTACTTTGATTACAGATGTGGTTGACATGTGGAGGCTAAGCATTCAATGGAGAGACACCTCTGACATGTTCTTGGGAATGACAACAATGATTAGATTTCAAGCACTTGGAATGTGGAACCGGATTTACATCTGATATATCCTTCTAGAGAGGGCATATTAAAACCAGTGACTTCTTTATTTTGATTTTAAACAAAATGATTTTTTTAAAGTTCTTCTTTTAGAAAGATTATGAAAAAAAATAGCAGATTAAACACAGAAAACCATAATCAAATTTCCATCTCAGGTAAATGTCTTTATTAGACCACTCGTGATTTTAAAAAATGATTTTCTGATTTCAACAATTCAGGAGGCAGAGTTCTAAAAAAAAAAAAAAGTTAGTGTAGAGCAGGGGTAGGCAACCTTGGCTCTTTTATGACTTGTGGACTTCAACTCCCAGAATTCCTGAGCCAGCTATGCTGGCTCAGGAATTCTGGGAGTTGAAGTCCACGAGTCATAAAGGAGCCAAGATTGCCTATCCCTGGTGTAGAGACATAGGCAAGAATTTACAGCTCACTTTTCAAGATCACCTGCAAATTTTGTAGCTAATAATAATGAAGAAGAGAGTTAACAAAATGACATGTGTGTGTCTAATTTTAAAAAAAATTATATAAACATTGTGTTAGGAAAAATATGGCTGTTCATATACAAAGCAGAGATTCATGCAGAGTTTGGAAAAAAATATTCAAGATGATAGCCATGCTAGGTGACACACATAAAAAATGGTGGAACTTTGATTGCACTGTGATAGCCAAAACTGTGACTTTTTTAAACCATATCCCAGGATATTCCCAGTTCAAAGACAGAAAAAAAAAACTGCTCTATATTTTAAGTAGGCAGGATCAATTCATTCTTACTACCAATTGTATATGGAACACTTTTGATGTGTTAAATGGAAGGAAAGCAGACAGAATTGATGTTTCAGTTAAGGTATGATACACACTAGAGGAGGACATTAAAATTATTTACAAGTTTACTTCTTTAGGAATTAAACTTTTAGAATCTAAAACAGCTAACTCAAAAAAGCCAACAGGAAAGAATCTCATATTTCCCATCTGTTTCTGTTTTTTTGGAAGGTAAAATTAGATAACAAAATAATCTATTTCCTATATTAACATCTCTGCAATGAAATCAATAAAGGTAACAGGAAAGAAATGAGAAACACTTTTCTCAGTGTAATATATCTAATTTAGCTGATGCTTGAAAAAAAAAGTATTTTTTGTACATACTCTTGAAAACTATTTTGAATCTATCACAATCTATTACAACTAAACCAGTTTAAATTAAACAATTCTTAAGTTAAGAATGAAATATTCTTAATTTGGACTTTACTTTTACTGTTTGGACTGTTGTGTGTTTTGAAAAATAGATTATTTAGAATCTAGTTATGTTGCACTTCAGTCTTTAAATAATTAACCTAGTATACACATAACAATATACAATGTTTTCCATGGTGAGCTTAACATCAATAACAACATTTATTAAAAAGGCTAAAATAATTTCTGGTGATATTATCTGTACATTAAAATTTTGTTTAGTCACAATCTTTCACTTTTCATATTCTGGACAAGGAGTGGTCATGTATCCTAGCAAAAGATGTTACATGTGCATAAGCGTAGTCAGTAACATATGCCTTTTTAAAAATATTAAACATGCAAAGAAACAAAAATAAGTCCAAAGTATCTATATTACATCCAGAAATGCCAACTTTGCAACCAATATTTCTCATCCATAACTATGGCACTCTAAGGATACCTACATACATGCAAATGGTTCTCTGGGATCAGTAACGTAGCAGGAATCGCTTTTTCCATCCAGTAACAGATTGTTGGGTAATACCAAACATGACCTTGAGAATTCCAATGTTTGTTACACTTTTTTCTGGATGTGGTTGGAAAGAGGCCTAGAAATGCCAGCACAAATACATCACACTTGCTGAACATGCACATGAAACTAATTACAATCTTCAATTATATGTGATATATCTAAAATGAGATGAGCTGTCTCAACTGCAACTTGTAAACCGTTCCGTTTTGCGGCAAAACAATCCAGGACAAGCTGATCAGCAGAGGTGAGAGAGAACTCATTCACACAGTTTTTGGGAAGGAAAGAAACAGAACGACAGTTTAACATCTTCCAGTTGAGGCCTTCCTGTTTGTTGCAAAGGCCACACCCACACTTTTGAACAAAATCTGACCATTCAGAGTTGCTAGGAATGTTAGGTGGAATAGACCACGAATGACCCCAATGGGTATCAATGAGAACATCACCACTGTCATGCTCCAGAGAGCGAGCAATAGACTCCAGCGAGTGGCAAAAACAATCAGTTACTAAGTGGAATTCCTCTGAAGAACAGCCTAGATCTTCCAAGGTGCCTTCTGATACACTACAACTCTAGAACAGAGAGGGAGGAAATGAAAGTTGTTGTTATTCTTTGACCTACTAGGTTTTATAGCTCAATTTAAGGTTATCTGGAAGGAGACCCATTGTGCTTTATGAGTTAAACTCCCAGGTAAGTGTCAAATACCATGATGGTAGTCCTCGACTTATGATTGTAATGGAACCAGCCCCTCACGGTTGTAAGTCATGGAGGCTGTAAAGTGAGTCACCCATGTGACCAACCCAATTTTACGACCTTTTTTGCAGTGATTATTAAGTAAACCAATGGTTCGCTAGGGGCCTGTTTTGCTGAAAAGCAGAAGTAAATGCTGATTTTTAGCAAAAGCATCAAAAACATGACCATGGGATTTAGAAATGGACATAAATGTGGGCCAGCTGCAAAGTGAAGTGACCAAGGGAGGGAAGCAACCACTGGAACCTCAAAGGTAGGACATAGGAAGATCTGTTGTATCTTCATACGGTCATTAAGTGACCAATCATAAGTCAAGGACTACTTGTAAGTCCTCTTGTATGAGTAAGGTTCATTGCCTGAAAATGAAAAGATAATTGAGATCCTATTACAGTCCTAAAAAAACAAATGTGCCTATATAATGTTTTCTATTCTGTCTCAATGTAACATTATTGTGGGAAATAATTGTGTGTCCTTCAAATGCATTGTCAAAGAACATAACTGGTTGGCATTTATTTTCTAACACAGGGCCTTTGCATACTTTTCCTGCAAATGCAATACCTAGCCAGAATTGGCTGATCCAGAAAAAAACAATATAAACAGGACCTGATTTGGTTAATACGGATGGGAGATCACCAGGAGATCCCAAGCTAAAGTCAAGCTAAACTGGGAACAACAACAGCAACAACAACAACAAAACCCAAACAAATTAAAAGCCAGGAAAAGGCAATGACAAATCATTCTGCATTATTACTCAGAAAAGTACATGAACACGAAGTCACTTGTAATTGCTTTATCCATAGCCTTAATATTGATTTTGTAATACACAAATATAGAGAGACATACATGTATTAAATGTTATATAATAGACAGCATGTGGTCTCAGTAAGCTGTTTCATCTGTACTCATAAGCATGTCATTGAGGAGCCTTAAACAATTTAAATATCCCCCCCAAAACTCTCAAACCTTGTGCTTTATGTAGGAGGACACATGAGTTTCGGTACAGCCTCCGCCCAGCAAAATCCATGGATCTTTGACTGTTAACTGCAAGGCATGTTCTGCAGTTTGACAAGCAAGCTGCAGAGGGGGAGAAAAAAGTCAAATACTTGTATTATAGAAGCTGGTATTTTCTCCTCCAAACAGAACAGAAAAAAATTTCTCCAATTAATTTATCCTGCCTTTCTGCAAAGGAATTCTGGTTTAGGAGGTATACTACTAATCCCATTTTATTGGCTCAGTAACACTACAGATTGACATAGATTGTTCCAGATATTTCAATCTGCTTTTATACAGCTTGAAAGTCAACTAATGTAACATTTAAATACTTAGCAAACCATGTAAGTACCGTGTTTTCCCCAAAATAAGAACCCAGTCTTATTTTTTTTGCTCCAAAAGAGGCACCAGGTCTTATTTTTGGGGTGGGTGGCTGGGTCTTTTCCATTCACCTCAAGATGATGGCACCGACAGCCCCGCCCAACCGGCCCACTTCTACTGCGGCTGAAGGAGCAGCTTCATTCTGCAGCTGAGAATGGCGCTCTGGCCTGCATTTTGCCGTCAGAGGCCTTTCTGGAAGGCCTGTGCAGCTGAGAACCGAACTACGGATTGAATCCGTTGAATTATTATTATTATGGATTATGCAACTCCAGTTCCTTTGAGCAAATTCATTTCAAAACTTTAGATCTTTTTTTTATTTTCCCTTCCAAACAATTTAAATAGCCAAAGAAATAATTTGCCATCTTTTTCTCATTTTTTTTTTAAAAAACCTCACAATAGATTATTTTATTTTGAAGCTACTAAAATATAATCTTGGTAACTGACTGATGGCTGACCTGTAGCAGTATGTAACCAAGGATAGATTTCCTAAGCTTTTTATCCTCCTTCTCCCATCCATTTCCCAGAAGCAAAACTAGACTGGAACAGACCCCAAATTATGTTCCATCCATGCTTAGTAGGTGTGATGATCAGGAACACTGCAAACACTGCCATGGTATAAATTGTGATTCAATAGCCTGCAGCCAAATAATTAGTCAGATAAAGCTGTGCCTAGTAAGAAATATGTCCCTTTGTGATTAAAAATGTTTACTTTTGATTAAGCTTGCAAAAGGTTTTTTCTTTTCCCTTCCTTTTGGCAATTATCTATTTTTCAAGCATGGGAGAGATTTTCTTGACCTTAAGAATTACACCACTCTTCTTCTCAGCAGAATTCTACAATATCTTCTGTCATTATTCTGTTCAGACAATTGCACTCAGCATGTGATATGGAAACCCCATTAACTTCCAGGAATTAAACCAATAATCTCTTGATTTAAACAAACCCAGAGTTAATCTCAATGGAATTTAGCTTATTTGCAGACACTTTGCAAAGCCCCATTTATCTAATCATTTCTCATTTTTCTTTTATCACCTTATCTTTGATAAAAAAGGTGAGATTTCTGTGCCAATATACCGTACTTTCTGGCGTATAAGACGACTTTCGAAAGCGTTGAAATCGGCGCCGAAGTTGGGGGTCGTCTTATACGCCGGGTCGCCTTATTCGCCAGAAAAATACGGTACTTATCATGCTAATTTCCTTAAAATAGTCATTAAAAGCAGCAGATTTAAATCAAGAAACCCAATTTAATGCCTCTCAGTCTGATTTCATTAACTCCTGACAGACTATTAGAATATTTGCCCCATAACAACACTTATACTCACTGTCCAAAACACTGTCAAATATCCACTTGTTCCATGTTGTCCAAATATTTCGTTATTATAGTTTTATTCTACCTTTTTTCCTAAAGAAACCCCTAAAGTCACATTCATGATCCTCTCTATTTATATTTTTACAATACAGATAGTCCTTGACTATGGCCACCATTGAGCCCACAATTTATGTTGTTAAGTAAGACATTTCTTAAGTGAGTTTTGCCCCATTTTACGACCTTTCTTGCCTCAGTTATTAAGTGAATTTGGCTTCCCCATTGACTTTGCTCATCAGAAGGTCGCAAAAGGGGATCACATGACCTTGGGACAAAGCAATAGTCATAAATATGAATCAATTGCTAAACATTTTGAATTTTGATCACATGATCATGGGGAAGCTGCAAAGGTCGTAACTGAAAAACAGTCATAAGTCACTTTTTTCCATGCCGTGGTAACTTTGACCGGTTAGTAAATGAACTGTTGTAAATCAAAGACTACCTATATATAGAGAGGCTGAAAGAGGCCTACACTTATACCTGCAGCTTCACTTCATTTGACAAGAAAGAGAGGAGGCTCATGACAATTATATTTTTCTTCAAACTTTATGCCAATTATATTCTTGCCTATAGATTGTATTTGTCTACCTGGCATCCCTTCCCTAAATCATCTTGCCTCTCATTAACAAACTCTCCAGACTTGGTCCACTTTGGTTATTTGTGAAAGACTGCCATAAGCATTTTATTTGTAGTACAATGCTGATTTCCACAAACGTTTGATGGTCTAAGGTCATTATTGGTTTCATGTGTAGAGACATTAATCATTAACCAAGAGACTAACCTTCTAACAATATGCTCCTTCATCTACTGCTTGCTACAAGATATATAAAGAGATTGAATACCTTTAGTTCATCCCATGCTGTTTCATTCCTATTACAGAGTAGCAAGCTGCAGACAACTGGCTGATCAGGAATTAGATGCAAGAACCGTTTTGAATCAAAACATTGAATCTGTAAGTCCTTTAGATGGCCGTAACATGCAGGAGACAGGAAATGTAAAGAAGGTATTGGCTGAGAACCTAATCAATTAAGGAAAATAAAGATGTATTATCCCATAAACAAAGAAACCTGTTTTAAATGACTGCTGGGAATGGAAAAGTTATTTGGGATAAAAACAAATGTTTTCTAAGGCTTATATGTTTTAAAATAGAGGCAGTTTAATTTGGACAAACCTTACAATTAATAGGGCTGCAAAAATTAAACAAAAAAAGTTTATATTATGAAAGTATAATTTCAGAAAAGAAGCATGTAATTTGTGAGATTTATTGCCCTAAGATATCTCGGTGATAGTCAAGGACTTAAATATTCTAATAAAAAGATCCGATCAATTGAAATGAATTGTCCACATTATCCATCATAAATACTGTTAATCAATCATTTTTTTTAGTTAATTGGTGGGAGAGTCATATAGGCCCATCAGTTTTTCTAATCTGATTTCTAATCTTTCTTTGAAAAGGATGGAGTGGAAATCATATTAACAGGTCATCTTCCTTTCAGATAAATATGATAGATAATTGGACATACATTATTCAGTATTGTGGAAGGCAACCTTACTATTAATGTTGTGTTCTAGCCTCCTATGCTCAGCCCCAAGATGGCCCTGGAAACTGGCTGCTGCTGCTTAAGACGAGTTCTGGTTTCAGCTGAATGTTGGTCTTTAACATTTTTTGAATCATCACATGTATTTGAACCCAGACATGTCTACCAAGGCCACCAAGCGTGAGAAAACGACTCTTCATGTTGATCACATTTCCAACATAAATCTGAAGTACCTTAGTTTATACCGTTCTAGACAATTTTTTTCTGGAGCCATATACTAATGGTACATCATTCTATAAAAAATCTTTTAGCTGCCGATTTAAACTTCAACCATTTTAACGACATATTTTCCCACTGCATATTGTAATCCAAAGTTCTTTGTCTACTTTATCACATTCTTACCTGTTTCAAATTTCTAGAAAAATGTGTACATTTTAGCAATTACATGTTAATTATTTGTACATAGTTCAACTTCAAATTGTTTTCTGCGGCTCAATTCTAAATACTTACCTACCTTAAAACTTTCTCTTAACTGTGTATCTGGAGACCATTGAAAATTAAATCCCTTTGCATCAATTGTTCTCTTGATGTCATCTTATGTTCTCCATGTTCCTGTTCTAATAACTCTTGATAAGTTAATTATTTTTCTTTACCTACTGTTTCCTTCCTTTAAAATGTTTCTTGCGCTGAGACCCATAAAGGTATTTTTGGGTACAGTTGGGTTTATATCAGTTCCATATTCTCATAATGATTTTTAAGACCTACGTTAACCTTAAATTTATCATACCATACTAAAACTGAAAGGCTAAAAAAAACTGAAATAACAGAAAAAAATTGGTCTCACTATACACAGTGAAGCAGGAAAGAGAATGCTGCCAGTAACATTCAGTGTAGCAAAAACCTTCTTCCAACCATTTTAAAGAAAATTACACACATGGACATCAATGGTTGGGTCACAGTGAAATCATGTTGACTATATATTCCGCAAGACAAGTGGAAAAGCTTTATTACAGCTAAAACTACAGAAGACAAATTAAATAATCAAAACTCCGAGATATGACTTCAGCTATATTCTGTAGATTTAATGGACTAGATAGAGCTGGCTCAGGAATTCTGGGAGTTGAAGTCCACGAGTCATAAAAGAGCCAAGGTTGCCTACCCCTGGACTAGATACATAGAATGCCTGAAGAACTCTGTAAATTGAAGATGAAACAAACGAAAACATTCGGAAATGCCAGCAAAAGAAGACAAATTGCAGCTACTGATGCATTCAGAGTTATACAAGAACATTAAATATATGAAAAGGTGGGCCTAAAAGATGAAAAAAAAAGTTCTACGGGAGAAAAAAAGAAAGCAAGAAGAGATGATATCAACATAAAGAGGAACTGACAAATAGTTGTCGAAATTGATGAAACACACACATTTGTTCATTATGTTAGTTGGACATTTTGAATAGTGAAATTAAATACTCCTCAGCAAATCTACCTAGTAAAAATACTTCCAGTAGCAAAGGCACAGGAGTTGATGAAATACCATCAGAACTGTTTAAAATCTTACAAATAGCAATTGTATTTAGGCTTATATAATGCCCCATGGGGCTTTACAGCACTCTCTGGACAGTTTGCAATGTAGAAGCATTATCTGCATATTGCCCCCAACAATCTTAGGTCCTGTTGCTTAAGGCAGGGGTCGTCAACCTTGTCAACTTTAAGACTTGTGGACTTCAACTCCCAGAATTCCTCAGCCAGCAAAGCTGAGGAATTCTGGGAATTGAAGTCCACAAGTCTTAAAGTTGACAAGGTTGGAGACCCCTGGCTTAAGGAATGGAAAAGACAGATTTATGATCCAATATAAAAAAAATGGAGCAATATTAAAGAATGCTCAAACTCTGAAACAATTGTATTTCTGTAACATGCTATAGTGAGATTAAGATTTTAAGATTTTGCAATACACTCTTTAATAATACATGAGAATTTCTGGGTCTACTAGCTGGATTCACTGCCAACATCTGATGACTAATGGAAAAGGCAAAAGAGAATTTCAAACAGACATCCTGTTTTTCTTTATTGACTTTTTACTTGTAAAAGCCCTTAAAAAAAAACCTAGGCTGGGTTATCGTATCTTTGTACTGAAGAAATTCTGGAAGCAACCATTACAATGGAATATGGAGCAATTAAATGGTCCAAACTGGGTAAGAAGTAACCCAGGGTTATAGATTGTCACCTTTTATTTAATTTACGTGAAGAATATATCATGAGAAACACTGAACTAGAAAAAAAATAGGAATTAAAGTTCCTGGGAGAAACATTAACAACCTTTGATATGTTGATGATGCAATTCTCATTATTTAAGGAACTTTTTGTAAGTGAAAACTAAAGTGCAAAAAACCTTTTGCTCCTGATTATCAAAATCAAAGGAAGGAAAATTAAGTCAAGAGGCAATGCCAACCCCATACAAATAGGTACAAAGGTTCAAAGAAGCCTATCTTTCTAGATACAAAATGGTGAATACAGTAATGAAAAAGTGGCATTTCTTACTTAAGAAAACTATGATCAGTCCAAACAAAAATTGAATGTGTTGATATCATATTGGCAATAAAGATACGTTGTCAAGACAAGATGTAAATGTGACTGTGAGAGTTAAATTATCAAAAAAGCCGAAACACAAGTAATTTTCGGTAACATTTCATTGTACCTTACATGGAGCCAATTTTGATTCTGCCTTAGCTGCATGCAATGTCGTGCTTAAAGTATGTCAAAAAGGCCCCATCTGAGTTGCAGTAGAGCATAGTAACTAGATAGTGCTTCAAATCACATATTCCTAAATGCTGCTGAAAGCAATTACATTGTGATTCAAATTCTAATTAGGTTGACTTTGATGCTGCTTATATTAAAAAGCAACAACAATGAATGTCCATTAAATCCTGGATTTTTTTTCGCAGAGATGTTTCAATTGAATTATTCAACGAAGCTGTATATCAGCTATTTTAATACAAATAACATAAGTCAGGAATGTTTCAATAGTATTGCCTATGATAAGGAAACAAAACTGATTTTAGCTCGGTGCGCTGTGTGAACCCAACTACCGTGGATTTGTGAAATGTAGTCCATGATCTGTTCCTCTCAACATGTGAGGTGTGACACTTTCTAGGAAGCTTCAAATGGATTAGTGTAAATAGAAGACTGAGTGATAAGATATCTTGCTTTAATAGGATTTATCAATGCGGGAGGGTAGGTCCTACTCATTTTCAAGCAGTTGTTCACAGGAGCTCTAATTAAGAAAGCCGAGGTGTGCAACAGTTGTTGAAATATTTGGTATCTACCCATTCTGTGGGTTGTGGTGGGAAAAGCATGTTCCTGGTCCTTTCCAAAAGAGTGGACTATCTGGTGGGGTCCAGGAACAAAGCCTTTTCTGCCATGGGACTTGCCTTCTGGAACCTCATCTCCCCTGATTAGACCTGCCCTTGAAAACCTGGCTTTTGCCATTGAGTCTAGGACCCTGAGAGCTCGTTTCTTGATCTTGTGTTCACTCAGTGTTCTTAATAGCTAAGTTACTTTATGTTAACTGTTGTTTTAAAGTTGGCTGTTCTTTATTGTTTTTAATTGTCAGCCTCCCAGACTTATGCACGAGATGGGGTACCAAATACATTATATAAGCAAATAAATATATGGGATGAGATTTAGAGATGGATCAAACATCTGAACTATTGCTCAATTAACAGTCTAGCATTTGCAATTTGGAACAGCTAGAGAATTGACAAAGAAGAGATTTCTGCTAATGGCTTGCCACATTCCCTTTTCTTGTGAATCGTTATCATGAAGTGATCCTGTCTGAGAGTTTTTTCATTACCTGTCATTTTCTGCAAGGGCTCCATCATTTGTATTCCAACTCTCTCGACAGCAACAATATCGTTCTCCTTTAAATACTGTTTCAAGGTTGGGTGGATGACCTTCTGGCATATCACAAGACCAACACCATCCATCATTACTTTCCTGCCTACACCAAGTAATTGATCCAACACTTCGGCTTCTAGAGAAACTCCGTGGTGGATAGCTATGGCTCCTTCTCCTGCATGAGACAAATCTCCTGACATAGACATGCCAAACAGAGCCACTCTGATCTGGCCTGAAGCAGTTCTTTTGAAAGGCGGGGTCAGATGCATTTCTGGCATTTCAATTAAAAGTCCAGGATAGACAGTAGAATCCATAACTCTCTTATTTTTTATAGATATGTAATGGCATTTTCCTAACACAGCAGTAGAATCCACATTTTGGGGGATTGTAAACAGAAAGGCCTTCAACACCAAAATACTGATATGATCGGCTTCCTTCCTGCTAAGCATGCAGGCCCGTTTGCTCAATATGATACTGTGCACCAGGCTAAGGAGAAGCTTAGAACTGCTGAAATCCACTGGTATCCGGCAACCACAGGCTTCAGATGAAAGGTAGTCAACGCACAGGCTCAAAATATGTTTGCTAATTTTAATGAAAGTATACGCAGCAATATTCAGGCTTTGGTATTTTTCAAGCAAGCTGCAGCAAAAAATTGCCGTAAATAAGCCGCTATCCCCAAAGAGCGCAAGGTGGTTCTGCACAGAGGCTACCAGAAGCTTTAAGACGGGAAGAGTGACACAAAGGCTACTGAACAAAACCGAAGATTGTGATGAAATACGAACGTATCCTCCCATGCCATTGTGAAATTGTTTAAGCCTACCTGTGGGGCCATAGCAGGACCTCATTATCTTACCAAATGTGGAGACAGCCTGGCTGACCACCTCCTTAGTTAAAGGACCAGTGGTGCAGAGGGAAGGTTTTTTAATGTCAATTCGAGACATCTTTCCTGACAAAAATTCCAGTCAAGTTTTAGAAGCCTTCCATTTCTACAAAACAGTTTTTAATCATCATTATACACAGGCATGCAAGACCTTGGGTTTTCTTTGCAGGCAACGACACAACAAAGGGATTTAACAGCACTTATTTGATGTTAGACAATGCGATCAATGTGATGATTGCCGAAGCTCCTTCATTCAACGAGACCTTTTCAGTTCATTTCCATGCCCTGTTTTTGAAGAAAGCTTTGCTATTTTTGGTAGACGGTACAGTAAATACCAACATGGGCACCAATGAATAAAAATCCAGGCATGGGCAGCCAATCCCTACTATTCCACCTTATATCTTTTGTTGATGGAGACCTATAATAAATAAGGGAGATATACCTATGAGAAGGAGGGAAAGAAATACTATAATCACAGTGTACATTTATTAAGACCACTTATTTCAGTGCAAACGCTTGGCAAATAATAAGCCCTCTCTGAAAATGAGGTATAATCATAGTGAATATTTTGCATGGTAGAAAACGTTCTGATAATTTGCCCGCTGAGATTACTCACCATCATCTTTTATATAAGCATAATGCAGAAAAAATAGCATTAACAGTGGGCAGTTATGGATTTTTGCCAATAAAGCACTCAATCTTTGATTTACAGAGATTTATTTCTTCTCTGTTTAGAGGTATACAGATGAAAGTGATATTTTTACACATTTTCTCAGCTCATATCTTAGCAATCCTTTGCTGCTTAGTGATACTTACAATATTTTCATATATATGACATTGATTAATATAAACATTATTGGAAAAACTTTTGTGTCAATTGCAAGCAAGTCCAGGATTTAATTGTATTAAAGAACAGTATGTATACGTAGTGTATATACATAATAAAAAGGTCATAGCCATATCCTAAATCAGGGGTAGGCAACCTTGGCTCTTTTATGACTCGTGGACTTCAACTCCCAGAATTCCTGAGCCAGCCATGCTAGCTCAGGAATTCTGGGAGTTGAAGTCCACGAGTCATAAAAGAGCCAAGGTTGCCTACCCCTGTCCTAGATGCATGATCTTGGGTATCCAACTGAATGATATAATTTCCAGGAACATGAAATGTCCTTTTTGAGGGAAAACAATAGGCTTGACGAGCTGAAGAGAAACTACGAAAAGCAAGATTTTTACTGTGAATGTTTGGGGGTGGGGGTGTTGACCAATTTTTGTGCTAGATCTTTCATACACTGTTTTCTAATAACTGCCCCAGGAATCCTTGGCAAGAGAGTCTAAATTTTGGTGGTTTCGAAAGAAGGCCTTTACCTTTTGCAATCAGAATGAAATAAACAGTGCAACCGGAATGGGCCAACTTGACGCAGCCATCTTGCTGCAGGACAACTCACCATAACCAACTTGCAGCAAGACAACTCATGGAGGGACAATTCCGTGCAAGATAACTCAAAGTGATGTCATCTGCCTGGTTTTTTTTTTTTTACATTATTTCCATCAACAAAAATGGTAATAATCTAGAAGAAACAGTGGCAGATAAGATTTACTGGGTTGTGTTACCCTGCATGGATTGTCCCATGGTAATTTGGCCGTAGTGAGTTGTCTCATGACGACTTGGCCGTGGCGAGATGGCTGCAACAAGTTGTCCTAGAACTTCCTAGAGCAATTATCTATCTCCCAATTCTGGGAGTTGAAGTCCACAAGTCTTAAAGTTGCCAGGTTGCAGACCCCTATGTTACAGCATAAAGCTTGAGCACTGATTTATATCTGGAAGTCATTCAAACATAGGCAATTAAAGGACATCCTAAACAAACTGGGGCATCCACGTAGTGCCAGAACGCCAACGTGCCATTCTAATTTGGAACTGAATTTTAATTTTTGGAATACAGCAAAAGGGGGACTAGAATATTGAGTTTGGAAAGTTAATGGAATAGATGGACCTGAAATAATATTTCCTATGGGGTGCTTAAAATTTTATAAAAGAACACATGAAGATTTTGAAATTATCTGTAAGAAACTCTCCTATGGGAATGTTTTACTGATTGGGAAAGAAACAGATGTTAAGAAGGGACTTTGAAGGTTGACTAGAGGGAATCAGAGAGAACTAAGGATTACAACTAAAGGAGAAAGAGACCCATTAATACAATGGACCAACATTTTGCTATAAAAAAATAAGTCTGTTTGGGAGCACTGTACTTAACAATTACTTACAAGATTGTTTGATATTGTAACAGTCGATATAGAAGAACAGATTTTAATTAAATAAAACAGGTTAAGGCTGATTTGAATACAGATTAGTATTTTTAAAAAACACCAGATTACAAAAGTGATATGGAAAAAGATGCTGTGGATCTGAAAATGAATTTAAAATGCCAGAATATGGAAAAAGATACCACAATGAATTTACAAATTAAACCAGCTGATATCTTAATAATTAAAGTGGAGATACAAATAATAAATCAGAAGAGTGGCTTAGAAAGTCATCTTCTCTTGGATTTATAAAAGGGGTGTGTTAAACCAGTGGTTCTCAACCTGTGGGTTGGGACCCTATTTGGGGTCGAACGACCATTTCACGGGGGTCGCCAAACAAGGCTGTCCGCCATTTTTTCCCCCTTTTCTTTGGCCATGCCCCTGGCACCCGGTGATGTATAAGTGGTTGGGGGTCCCCACAACATGGGGAACTGTATTATGGGGTCGCGGCATTAGAAAGGTTGAGAACCACTGTGTTAAACTAATGCAACTGTTCCTGAGAGGAAAGAAAGAGAAAATGACAAGGAATTAGCTGGTGGGACAATATTTGACAGAATTAAAAATCAAGAACACATAAGGAATTCAAAGTGGATTTATTTGATCAGAGTCAATATATGTTGTAGTTTCTGATAGTTATTAATGGAATTTCTTTTTGACGAGGATTGAACAACTAGGCTTTATCAATTTATAAATGAGATATTTCTTTTGTTTTACAATATTTCTTAGAAAAAGTGTTAAGTTATAATACAAAATGGATTCATTAAGTTAAAATATAATATGTTATTACTTTTGGTAGACTTTTGCTGATTAGGACTGAATGATGAGTTTTTATAATTTGATTATAGATAAGGGCTGAGTATGGAAAGAAGTGATCTTTGTTTTATTAAAATGTTACCAAAGGTGCTAACAAAATTGTATATACTTTTTAAAAGGGAGTCACTTTTTATACACCCTTTTCCTTATTTTTTCTTTTCCCTATGCACTTCTCCTTTCCTTTCCTTTTTATATGTCTCTTAATTTGTATTAGTCTTTTATCTTAAAAGATAAAAGCTTTAAAAAAGCTCACAGACATAGGCAGGTGAAGAAAATACATGATTTTGAACGAGGGCATAGATACAAATTTTGCTTTAATGAGTTGGGAGTGTGTGCTGTTATTAATTATGCTTAAAAGCTGCATTCATAATAGCTCTGCCAAGGTAGCAGATGAACTGCAGCTGTTCTGCATCACATGAATATTACCTAATATTTTTGTTCTGCTCCATGTACAAAAATTGTAAACTGATGAAAAATGATACGGTTGATGAATTTAACCAGGAGAGTATACCAAATATGCACAATTAGTACATATATATTTATGCGTGTATGTGTGTGTAAGAGAAAGAAAGAGAGAAAGAGAAGGGGCGAAGGTGGCAGAATAGTCTATCAAATCCAGTTTATGGTTGTAAGTATTGTAAAGAAATCATGGAAAAGAAAATGCAGCCAGATTTTTAAGGAATCCAGTTTCCCATCTCTGCTTTAATGAGGCTAAAGCATTGCCATGGAATATCAAACTATGCAATTTTCACAGAGAAAAAGAGTGACAATTAATATTGGGGTTATTTGTTCCTATAGGATTCTTGCCTAATCCTATAACAGACCCTGGCCTGAGCACCAAATTATAATATATTATCTTACATATTTGCCCATTTTGAGTATTTAAAATCCTACGCTTTAAAGCTCCTTCCCAAAATTCTATATTGCATTGTGGTTTTGTTCCCAGAACAGGATGAAATGCAGAGAAAATGAATAGCTTGAGGCCAGTTAAGGAGTTGTTGGTAGAAGCAACATCTGCAGAGCAGAAAGTGCCCGGTTCTCCTAAGTTTTACTAATCCTCATTTTCCAAGAGAAAATGCTAGGCCATGCCAGCAAAGCAGATCCTTAGCTGTCTGTTTGTTGGTTCATTTCCTGGTCTTAGGATTTACTCACAGAAAATGCAATGTTGACATTTATTCCTATGTTGGGAAGGATAGCTTATGGTTTGACACTAAAGGCTATCTGTTATGGACCATTACTATGCCACCTACAGGGAGTCTCCAGAGCACAGTTCTGCAAGAAGAGGCATAAATTCCACAACAGTATCCTCGACATATAACAGTTTGTTTACTGTCCATTCAAAGTTATTATGGGGCTGAAAAAATTGACTTGTGACCTTTTTTCACACTTATAACCGTTGCAGCATCCTCACGATAATGTGATCAAAATTCAGACATTTGGCATATGACTCATATTTATGATGGTTGCTGTATCCTGGGATCATGTGATCACCTTGTGTGACCTTCTGACACGCAAAGTCAATGGGGAAGCCAGATTCACCTAACAACTGCGTCACTAACTTAACAACTGCAGTGATTCACTTAACCACTGTGACAAGAAAGGTTGCAATGTGGAGCAAAACTCCCTTAACAAATGCCTCACTTAGCAACAGAAATGTTGGGCTCAATTGTGATCATAAGTCGAAGACTACCTGTATTTTTGTTGCCTTTTAATCATTTTATACTTACCTTTTAATCGTTCTGTAGCAGTTTATAATTATTTCTGTTCATTTTCTTTCTCCTGCTGCAGGACATATCTCACAATGTCAGATTCTTGATAATAGTCCTCTTTTGGCGGTTGAAAAAGGGGGTTGGACTTGATTTTATACCATCCCCAGTGTATCAGCGCCATGCCAATTCCCGAAACAATGAAAACTCTGTAGTTCTTCCAAAAGCTTCTAAGGCCCATGTGTTGGTCACTACCTATGCAAAGAAGTTGAGATATATGAGCATGTTCCACTAAACAAGTTAATCAAATCATATTTGATTACACCCTAAAGTTTGATTACACCCCAAAGTTCTGAAGGAACTGGCAGATGTGATCTCAGAACCACTGAACTATATTTTTCAAAGATCCTGGAGCACTGGGGAACTACCAGAGAACTGGAAAAGAGCTGATGTAGTTCCCATCTTCAAAAAAGGGGAAAAAATGGATCCAGGAAACTACAGACCTATCAGTCTGACCTCAATACTTCGGCAGATTCTGGAAAAGATAATCAAGTAACAAATAAGCGAACACCTAAAGACAAACAAAGTCATTACCAAAAGCCAACATGGGTTTGTCAAAATAGATCATGCCAGACAAATCTTATTGCATTCTTTGACCAGGTGACAAAATTAGTGGACCAGAGGAATGCTGTGGATATAATTTACTTGGACTGCAGTAGGAATTTGATAAAGTAGACCACAACTTACTACTTGATAAGATAGACAAATATGGGTTAGACAGCATCACCACCAGATGGATTCGTAGTTGGCTGACCGGCTGTACTCAGCATGTGATCCTCAATGGAATTGCATCTACATGGAGGGAAGTGTGTAGTGGGATGCCCAGTGCTCTTCAACATCTTCATCAATGATTTGGATGAGGGGATATATGGGGAACTCATCAAATTTGCAGATGACACCAAGCTGGCAGGAATAGCCAACACTCCAGAAGATAGGCTTAAGATATAGAAGGATCTTGACAGATTTGGACATTGGGCGCTATCTAACAAAATGAAATTCAATAGTGAAAAAAGTAAGGTTCTACATTTAGGCAAGAAAAACCACATGCACAGGTATAGGATAGGTGATATCTTGCTCAATAATAGTAACTGTGAAAGGGATCTCAGAGTCCTAGTGGACAATCACTTACATATGAGCCAGCAGTGTGCTGCAGCTGCCAAAAAAGCCAACACAGTGCTAGGCTGCATTAACAGAAGGATAGAATCAAGTTCATGTGAAGTGTTAATACCACTTTACAATGCCTTGGTAATGCCACACTTGGAATACTGCATCCAGTTTTGGTCACCACAATGTAAAAAAGATGTTGAGACTCTAGAAAGAGTACAGAGAAGAGGAACAAAGATGATTCAGGGACTGGAGGCTAAAACATATAAGGAACAATTGCTGGAATTGGGTATGTCTAGTTTAATGAAGAGAAGAACAAGGGGGGACATGACAGCAGTGTTCCAATATCTCAGGGATTGCCACAAGTAAGAGGGAGTCAAGCTATTCTCCAGAGCACCTGAAGGCAAGACAAGAAGTAATGGATGGAAACTAACCAAAGAGAGAAGCAACCTAGAACTAAGGAGAAATTTCCTGACAGTTAGAACAATTAACCAGTGGAACAACCTGCCTCCAGAAGCACATGGCACAGAGGCCTAAAGCGAAAAGGTTTTATAAAACTCAGCTGAAGGCCTAGGACTGGGGCGACAGTGTGCGTGCCCACAGAGAGAGCTCTGCGTGCCACCTGTGGCATGTGTGCCATAGGTTCGCCACCACAGTCATAGAGAAACTAAAAAAAAAAAATCCAACAGGGAAAAAAGGAGGAAAAAATACCCGTTCCAACCTGTTCAGCACAGAATAACAAAGTTGGAAGGGACCTTGGAGCTTTTCTAGTCCAACCCCCTGCTCAAGCAGGTAACCTTATAACATTTCAGACAAATGGTTGTCCAATCTCTTCTTAAAAACCTCCAGTGAGGCTTCTGAAGGCAGGCCATTCCACTGGTTAATTGTTCTCTCTATTAGGAAGTTTCTCCTTAGTTCCAGATTGCTTCAACAGATCATAATATTACTCTATTTCCCCACCTTATTTAAAATGTAAATTATTTAAAAAAAACAATTATACTAAGCTGCAATTCTATTGCCATGCATCTGAAAATAAGTCCTATTAAATTTAATGAGACCAGTTTCTAAGTTAATCTATATGGGATTGTATTTCAAACAAAAACTAAAAAAAACCCTCTTGATTTAAAATAAAATCTGCTTTTTATACAAAACATGCATATACTAATGAGTCATTTATTATAATTAAGACACTTTTTGCTGAAGAAATTAGAGAAGAGTCTAATTTCCAAAATTTGAACATCATAAAAATTAGCATGCATATTTAAAGTGCAATCTATATATAGTTAAAACATTTTACACCCAGCTGACTTCAAAGAGAAAATAATGCATAATTATATGTATATAATTTGTTATAGCAAAATAATTAGTATATGTCTTCCTGCTCTGGAATTATATATCAATATGGAAACATATTTAATTCAATTATTTAAATTAGCATACTTTTATTGGGGAGGAAAGAATGGTTTATTTGCATATAAATAGAAGATGAGGTTAGTCTTTTTGGATGTGGATTTTGACTAACTGAATTCTGCAAAAGAAGACAGACTTCAAAATTCCCCCCCCCCTCATCCACACTGGTCCCCTATGACAGGGGTCCCCAACCCCCATTCTGTGGACCGGCACCGGACTGCAGCATGCCAGAAACTGGTCCGTGCAAACAAGCAAAGCCCCATCCGCAGGATGCAGACAGTACATGAAACCACGCCCCCTCCGGTCCACGGAAAAACCTCTCTCAACGGAACCGGTCCCTGGTGCCCAAAAGGTTGGGGACCTCTGCCCTATGATTAAGTCCAGAGGCTTGGGCTACCACTCATTTCTTCTACCAGAATATTATTTGAGTAAAAGGAAGAGGATCCAAGTCTGGATCTAATGCATTACATTTTGACCAGCAAAGAACATTTTATTGTATTATGTGATATGGATTGTGCAAGAAGGCAGTGGACGTTAAAAATAATGTAGCATGGACAGAGGAAAAATTATATGTTTTACTATTGGTTCTGGCCCAACAAATACCAACTGCTATAAAAGTCTGTTTCTGCATGTCGATTTATTGACTGTATTATGTAAAGTGATTCCATTTTGCATGTGGAAAGACATTTATTTCCTTAAAACAAGTCATTTTTTTTTTAAAAAAAAACAACCTCCGAGTCCTTGGGATATAAATGGCTTCCACTAAAAAAATAGCAAATGCCTTTCTGAAGAAATATCAAAATGTTTCAAGTGGTGTTATTTAAATATCTATTGCTAGTAACTGGAAATGACAAGTGACAATTTTGAATATTACAAGTCAGGCAAGACAATATTCTCACTTGCTTTGACCTTTGGATACTAGATTTGTAATTATTTTGTCATGTTAACTATTCAAATTATACCAATAAAGAAATAAATTATCATGTAGCTAATTTCAGTATTTGGCCACCTCCATAATTTCTTTTCATCTTTAGTTGGCAATTAGATGATGCATTAGGCATTTTACATGGGAATAAAGGATGGTACAATCTTCAGCAGACTGCTTGCCTTATCTGAAGGAATGTTCCGTTTTGTTCAGAAACTCAACTGTGCAGAATTTTAAACCAAGTAGCCAGCTTCCACATACATAACAGACATCATGTTGCAGTTAATTACACATGGAGAGCCACAAGAATATGGGGGTAGAGCTCATGTGCTCATCCCTCCTACTATCTCCAACAATGGAGGACACACTTGCTCTGAAACTTCCAGAGTGTTAATATTAGGCCTAGGACCAAATGAGATATTAACTGTTATCTGGGTTGTATCATTTTAGATTGCAAGTGGGACTCTTCAGCCAGGCTATCTGAAAAACTGTTGCATCTATACAACTGAGGCTGAGCTGTGTAAGAGAGAATGGGATTTTGGCAAGTGATATTATTGGGCCATTAAAAGAACTTTTAAAAGATTTTGTTTGAGCTTCATTGGATTAAGCTTAACACACTGTGATTTCATCTGAGGTTTTATCTGTGATTCAACAGTGTATTGTTTTCATGGTTCATACCGGTACTAAAATCTCTTCTGAATCAAGCTTTACTCTTGGTGACTACAAGTCCGCGTTGTTTTCTCAGTTGCCATTGCCTTCTCTCTCTTTTTTTTTACTTCATACTGATCATAGTTGTAGTATATCTCGATGGTCTCCGTTCAAATATTAAACAGATCTGATCCTGTTTAGCTTTTTGAGCTCAGCGTTACTTAGTTAGGTAGGTAATGTCATTTAGATGGAATTTTACACTGTAAAGCATGCTGTAATCTGCTCGGTAATAGGTTGTGTAACCTGAAAAATGCTCTAGTAATTAGCACCCCCGTTTTCCTCTTGCTATAAGCAGCAGATGCTCCTACTTCCCCCCCCCCCAGAGAAAAAAATAATTGCCACCCGTCCTTTCCCATAAATACATTCCGGCCCAATACCTCTCTCTTACGTTGCAGCACGGGAAAGCAAAACACTCTAACACCCCCACAGTCCTTGCGCCCTTCAAGCTTCCACTCTTCAGGCTTTCCGGAAATGGAAATGAAAGGCTGAGACTACAAATCCCAAGAGACACCGCAAGATTTAAAAAAAAAAACATACTTGATAAATCGATGTCCCGATGCATCCTGGTAATTGTAGTTCAAGCGAAGCGGAAATGTTAAAAAAAATGTCCTTGTGTATGCGGAGCATTGTCTCGGCTACAGGATTACAATTGACCGGAAATCATAAGGGGGGAAATTATTCAATTTGAATTGAGGCGTGGATGTTCCAAACATCCCTTAATTTTGTTAATCACACATGTCTTATATTAATTTGATAGTATTTCCCTTACCTTGGAATAGATTAGTGGTTTATTAAAAGACATGCATATATTCTTAGGTATATTAAATACCCCGATTTAAGCGAAGCGGCATCCCAAACAGAGAAGGACGAATAAAAAGAAACAGATGTGCCATACTGGTGAGATTTGACCCAAAAGTTACCTATTCACTTCTTAAAATATTTTTTAAATTAATACATTTCACCTGAACTATACAAGTGGATGTTTTAAAGGTTGAAAAATAATTGCCCTTATGCAATGAAAATATTTAATGTTAAACATTAGTGTTTAATGTTTTAATATTCATTAGTCTCTTTTGTGCATTTTGTTAGACTCCTTGACTAGATTCACACACAGGACTGAACTGTGGTTTATTTAACCTGGTTTTATCTTTCTTAAAAGGGATGGAACTTAAAGGGCTGGATTCACACTTACAGAAACCATCAAGATTATAAATTCTATCACAGGGTCAAATCAGATATAAAATCCAACTCAAACAATGTGGTTACAGGGTACTATAATATGTCTTTCTTTGAGAAACATGAACAGTCGCATTTAGGTTAAAGCAGTTAGAGACTGAGTGCCCCAAAACTGGCCCCACCTCCACTCCACCCTCCTGCCTGCCCCCACTTCACCCCCCATCCCGCCTGCCTGCAGGGCCACTCACTGCCTCCAGGGCCCACTGCACATTGCCCAGGCAGCCCAACAGCACTATGGCGGTCACGCCCTCTGCCCGCACCCTGCAGCATCAACTGTGCACGATGGGGTGTGAGGGCAGAGTCTTGTCTATGCTGCCTGGCTGCCATGTCCTTGGCTGTGCTGCTCCACGTGGGCCACGCTCAGGGGCGACTCTCCTTCAGGGGGGCTGCTGGAGAGGAGGGGGTCGCAGGGGGAGGCAAGGCTGGGGCAACGGCACATGTGCCCACAGAGAGGGCTCCGAGTGCCACCTCTGGCACCCATGCCATAGGTTCGCCACCTCTGGGCTAAAGTGTTACGCTGTCACTCATGTTGCATAAACCCAGAGCAGTTAGCAGATGAACCTCCTTGCTATACTGTAATGTATTTGAATAAACATCATTACAAACAGAATGAAAAATTATTAGTAGCCTTGCAAAGCTCAATGGCTAATATTGAATTTCATAACATGTTAAACTAGAAACCACCACTAATAAATTCTAATGCTCAAGTCAAAACCAATAAAAGTCCATTATGTAGTAATTAGCCTGTTGTATGAATCAGGCCTTCATATCAAGGTCTAATTGATCTGGCTTGTTTTGACAGCATTTTGTAGAAACACAGTTACTCAGTTTAATGCAGGAACAGACTATCTTTCTATGGCCAAATCATCCTTAGTATTTTTGGGGAGCTAGCACACAATAAATCTCTCATATTTTTTTTCTCTTGAAACAATATTTTTCAGCATGTTTAGCTTAATGAATAAATAAGGCTTTATTCCGAGCCAGAGACATCCTTGCCTAATTACATTACTTTAGCCATTTAGGTTTCAGAGTACAAATGCCTGTATGTATGCCATAATCATACTTGGTCTGAAGCAAATGTAATTGACTTTAACTGACTTTCATGTAAAATGCACAATAATTTGGGTAGAGTTAAAAGCTCTTCCCAGATAATTGACTTGTGCTTTACTTCTCAGGAGATTTCATGGACACATCCGCGTCGTCCCTTTGGCAAGAATTCAGAAGCAGTTTCCGACTACCATTTTTCCAGGATTTTTTTTTCTTTTCCCAGGATAGTCATCCGGACTGGGGTCTCCTGAGGGTCTCCCATCCAAATTGACCGAGTTCCTGCTACGATTCTCACAACCGGCTTTCCCCGTTGAGATCACAATGCTAAGCTGGGAAGCTAGAAAATACCGTATAAAAAACGATTGGTTGTTGCCCGTCACGTGATACGGATAAGCCAGTCCGCGCTTCGGATGTTTCATTTTCAAAATTTTTTTTTTTTAAAAAAAATCGCGTTTCAAGGTGCGGCGCACGCCTTTGAATGAGGTAAGACAGGGCTACAAAACAGCGCGGAGTTTTAAAGCGTGTGTTCGGAGACTTGGGAATTGCCCACCGATTTTGTATTGGGCCACTGTTAGGAAGTATCACAATAGGCAGAGGGTTTATTTTGTTGTTGTTGCAGTGGTGATTTGGGGAAACTTAGTAAACGTGATGGAAGAAGTAGTGCTCATAGGCGATCATGGAGAAAACACCTTAGCTGCGTGAGTCTGATTTTGATCGCTTCCGCTGCCCCGAAAGTAAAACAAAGGAATTACTAAGTACAAAGGCAAGAGTTTAAAATTGTGACTGTTATCTGTGCTAAGAATGGCGTTGTAAACACAGTTTTCATATAGAATTGTACTAAGTATGTGTGTGCGGCCATGCAGTATATGTGAAATGCTGAGATGACTTTATGTCAGCTGAAGGTAAAGCCTTACAGTTGCTTTCTAATGTGTTTAACCCTAAGCAAATTCAGATTTGGGACATTGTTAGTTAAATATAATTGTTGCCTAGAGCAAACCTGTAACTAGACTTTTGCTGGTGTTACCAGGTTGGGACTAAGAAGCAGAAACTTGAAGTAACCCCTATCTGAAACTGACCCCCCACTAATCTTCCCACAAACCTTATGTTATCTGGATTTCCCCATCTGTTTTTTGTCTATTGTGAAACCTTGTCCTAAAAGGTACTTGGATCTTTTTATGTTGGAAATGTTTTTATTTTCTGCTTCAGTTCCCACAATAGGCACAGCAAGAAGACCTTGTTAAAGTGCCATCCATCTGTCCCTGAGCTAATAGAAATGTTTGCTCCCAATTGCTAAACCCTGCCTTGCTACAATAATAAGGTCCTCTTGGCATTACCACTGCACTTCTTGAAAAAACACAGACCTAACTCTCAAAAGAACATTAAAAGAAGAAAACCAGATCAAGGTGTCTCTTGAAAGATTAAAGTTTTAAGTGAGCAGATGCTTCTGTGGAAATCAGGTGCCTTATAGTATCTTTCTTCTGGCCCAAACTTAAATGACTATGGAGGGGGCATTTGCCACAGAGGATAGTTGCCAAACATTAGAGTAGAGGTGGTATGCCTGCAGCAGACTAAAGTAACCAATGGAAGATGGGCAGATTCATCTCTTGACCATCCACATTGTCATGAAACATGCTAGGATGTATCCTCTTTAAAAATTGAGTTGGGAAAGGAAGAAAATACTCTATGCCTTTACATAGTGGAAAAATCAAAATTCCCAAATCAAAATAGAGTTGGAAAAAGGAAGAAATGCCTTCCTTTCTATGCCTCTACTTAGTAAAGATGGCTTGAACCTACCTCCACTATGGCCTGGGAATGAGAAGAAGACATTATGAAAACATGGCATTAAAACAAGTGTGCTGTGGTTGGATGATATAAGGATGAGCTCAAGGTACCTTATCTCTTCCCATAGCCTCTCATGTGCCCTTTAACAAAAATATATTGAATCTGTTCTTTACATTGATGCTTTATTCTGCCTGTACATTTTTCAGGTTGAAACATTTTTAGCTTATTTACTTTTCAAAGTTTAACCTATATAAGTATTAGACCACAAGAATTTGTGGTCAGCTCTACAGGTTGTATCTCAAAGTATCTTGACTACCTGGATATATTTCACCTTTTGTTTCGTATGATATAATTCATCTGAAACTATTGTGTTCCCACTGCTTGCTATGTGAAAAGCTTGCATTTATATTCCTTGAATTAGATGTTGGCAATAAACAGAATTCTCATCGTACAACTCTTTGCACTTATTGTGTTTTAATTCTACTTTCTTTCATTTTTCCCATTATTTTCAGCCTAATTGCAATAGTACTATTTTCAATCTTGGTGTGGCACTTGACACTTAAACAAGTTGCTGTTGCTTCAGTGGTTTCCATGCTGCATCTGTAATAATTGCAAATACCTATGTGACATTGATGTTCACAAGATAGCCACTACTGGTAAGTACATTCCTATCATGTATTGGGTTAATGAGGTTTTTTGAGGATATTACTTTGTATGGCCCAATTCTGAAAAATATAACTTGTAATCAATAAATGATCATTCTAAGCCATCTAATTTTGCACATTCGCAAACCCTATAATTTGTTTCAGGCAATTCTTTGTGAATTTTAAGTTTTGCTTATAGATCTGAATTTAGTTTTAATTTAGTTTAGAGGCATGCAGGAAATGGGGAATGTTATTTCGTTCTGTGCACGGATCACCTTGGTTGTTCCAAGTTTCAGCCATAACAAATTTCAGACTGATCGTATGAATTGAATGGGGCAAAACTGACAAGCTTTATTCATTTACAGCAGGAGTCTTCAAACTTGACCCATTTATGACTTGTGAACTTCAACTCCCAGAATTCCTCAGCCATTCTACAGTCTCTTCTAACATGTGGCCTGTGCATCAGTCCAACTCTACTTGCTTTATCCAACTATACTTAGCCATGACAGCACTTGAATTCAAGCATGACATATGTCCACATCCCCCATCGCTACCCTTAATTTTCCTGTCCCCTTAGTTTGCTTAGCTACTACTATGTTCTATTGCCAATTGCTTTCCCATTCTCCTGCTGTTTCCCACCCTAGAGCCCCTGTGCCTGGTATGCATGTGTCCTAGGTCTACTTGGAGCACCTAAACCTGGCTACTTAATGTATGTTTTAGGTCATCCTAATCCAATTCCAATGCATGTAGTGTCATGCCTATGCCAACCCCTATAATTAATTTTCTCTTTATAGCAGCCTTATTAATCTTTTGGTAGGGTTTTTATGATTTTTGAGTCATGGAAATTTTAATGGATTTTCTTTAAAACATACTTAAAGTTTCTTAATGTTTAGTAAAAACTGAACATAGAAATTATGTTCAGAATGGTATCGCTGAGATATTTGTATTCTATTCTACTGTATAATATGTAGATGACTGATAAATTAATCTGGTAGCAAACTGATTTCTAATAAAGCATTAAGAGTTGGAGTTGATTTGTACAAGGACGGGAGAGGAGATATAAATGAAAGGGACAGAAAACACATGAAAGAGTAGAACATACTGCTGAAATACTAGGGACATGACTGGTTTTTGGTCATGAAACTTACCCTCTGTTATCCAAAACCCTCATCATGGCAGTAAGCTGTGAAACAGCTTTCATTTGGAAAAAATTTAATGAAATTCTTATGTGTGAGTATTGTTTGTTGTTAGTTGCAAAGTCATGTCCAACTCATTGTGACCCCATGGACAATGTTCCTCCAGGCCTTCCTGTTCTCTGCCCTCTTCTGGAGTCCATTTAAGCTCACATCTACTGCTTCAGTGACTCCATTCAGCCACCTCATTCTCTGTTGTCCCATTCTTCTATGGCCCTCAATCTTTCCCAGCATCAGGCTCTTCTCCAGTGAGTCCTTCCTTCTGTGAGTATTAAGACCCACTAAAACGCACAAAATGTCACACCAAACAAATGTAAGGCCTGGTTACCTGAATGAAACAGCATTATAAGAGCTGGTCCTGCTTTGAAGATACTGAAGGATTGGTGTTAATAAATATTTTCGTGTTATGAAATACTTTGTATCTGATGGACTGTCTCTTTTCCTGGTGAATAGCTTTGTATGGGCTTTTCAAAATACTGTTGGAATTCTTCTGTTTGAATATATGTGCATACGTACACCCACCCACCCACCCACCCCCCACACACACAGAGTTGCTATTACATTATGGTAGGGTAATATAGTTAACAGATGGATGTTCTTTTTACTATTGTACTTGTATTTATTGATTTAATAAGCCATTAAATTTCTAAACTCCGGAAGCTTGTAGTTAAACTTTTGTCAGTAACTGCACTAAATACTAAATAAGCAATATTACTTTCTCATTGCATTATTGGTTTAACTTGCTTAGGTGGATTCAATCTCAAAATGCTTGATTTTGTCCATAATCTTTATTATCACAAGTGTCTTTATTTTACGGTTATAATATTTTAGCTATACTGTGTATATCAGAAAGAGGGAGTATATTTTTCATAAACATAACAAAATACTTTCCTTAATGTTGAAATAGGTGCAGAAAATTTAATAATAAACAACAGCAAATTATACCGAGAAGTAATTTCTAGAGGAAAAATTCCTCCATTTCTTTATGTAATATATTTCTGTTTTGTTGAGAATATATATTTCATCAACACAGTGGTTGTTGAGGTAGACTTGGATTGAACAATATGGTAGAGCAATTGGCATGGCAATGGTTGGATAAATCATATAAGGAAGAAATTGAGAGTTGTGTAAATATTCTAGAGGGGAAAATTATTATCTTGTGTCTTAATGGATAGCATATATCCACAACATTTTCGTCATATGTGCTTATGTATTAACAGAAAAAGTGTGTGTCATGCCTAGCTCAAGAACGATATAGAATAATGCTGCCAAAGTTCATTTCTTTATTTGCTCACACCATATAGATGGAATCTTACCAGATTAAACATTTATTACTAACAAATATACCTTGGGAGAGTCTAGGGAGTGGCTGTCCTAAACCTCTTCCCCTCTTCTCTGATCTAGCTCCAGGCTGTATTGTCTCTTGTCTCACTCTTCTCCTTGGAATATTCTCCCTCTTTCCTGGGACAGTGTCACTTCATTGCAATCCCTCACACCAACACCTCCTTCATAGACAAAATCCACCACAGAATGGTTTTCTTACCAATAAAATTGATAAGTCAGGAAATGCACATATTGTTAAACATTTCCAAGAAATAGTAGTAAACATTAAATGCCTAGGGTGCAGCTTTCTCAGGTATAGTGCTGCAAGTATATTCACGATAATAAGAAGTGACAAGAAATGATGAAGTCAGTAGTATATAGTTGCAGCATTCATTTAGTGACCATTCTTGTAGAAAACTTTGCTGCTTCAGGAAAAAAAAAAGATTGATGTTGTAAACATTGCCAAGGACTTTTGCAGTAACTACTTTATAGCAACTGCTCCTAAGAGGGGGAAAGAGGGCTTTATTAACTCTCCCACATAAAACACATTTGTGGAGTCTTGGGGCGCTATATTAAGAACTCCAGTTTCAGTTTATGGAAAATGTATTTATTTATTTAAAACATTTATATCCGTTCACCCCTTATATAAAGCTCCCAATGAACAATGAAAACAATATCAATAATAAAATGGCATGGTACCATATTAAATCTATTAAAAGCATAAATTTTAAAAACCAGCACCAAAGTTAAACTTCCAACATTCAGTCTATCATTAAATCCTCTTGCTCCACCTCACCTTAGTCCAGGAATTGGAGGAAAAGCCAGGTCTTCAATGGTTTTTGGAAAGTTAGAAGGATAGAAGAGGCAATGTTCAAGGGAATGGACAAGGAGCATGCCAATCCTAACTGACCTGGTAGGATTTTTTTAGGGAAAGATGGTCCTGCAGATCATAAAGATATAAATGGAATTCTGTTTACTGGAGCTAAAGGGAAACAAGGAAGCTTGGCTTACTTTCCTTGAGTCTATTTTGGGGGCCATGATTGAAGAGCAGTGAAACAATTATTTTATTTCTGCTGTTGTTGAAGCTTGGATGGAACCAAGTGTCACCTTGAAAAAAGAACCGGGCAATGACAGAGTTACATTGCAGGTGCTAAAAATGGTGTGCAGTCAGGCTCATTTTCCTACTGCTATCCTTAGGGTTTAATACCAGGTTTAATCCTTAGCTGGCGACAAGGAGTTGATTATGATCGGAACATTCAGTAATTATCCAGTAATCATGTAAACTATTATGAACATAAGAGCAAAGTAATTCAGTCAAGAAATAAATAGTTGAAAATTGTGGGTTGTTTTTTTTTTAAAAGAAAGCCATAGTAAAGAATTAATGGAAAGATTTGGATTTTATAACAGCAGTAAAGCATTTAACAGCATTTGCTTTCTTTGCCACTTAAAAGTGTATTTTTTCCTTTAGCCTAATTTTGTTCAGAATTTAGAAACAGTTCATGAACTGAAAAAAATGGAAACACTTTTTTCCCAGATTGAATTAGAAGAAAAATGCAGATAAATTAATTCACCTGTTGTTTTTCGTTGTTTCCTGAAATTGCTTGCTTCTTGATTTTTTAAAATGTTGTTTTAAAACAACATTTAGAAATGCATATTTTACTAAATCTATGTTGATTGTTTGCTGCAAAAAGCTAGCTGGATAAAATAGGATAATTAATTTTAAATCAAACCCCACCTAGGTTTATTCCTCAAATGCCTGAATTTGCTTCTGTAGCTATCCCAATATAAAATTATCTGTCTGGGTTCACATGCAAGCATCCATAAATGAATAGACATGTGCATACAATTTTAGGGCAGTATGGTGGCTAAGATTATTGACTAGGAAGATTCCTCCCTGAGGTATGGATCCTGGCTAGATGACTTTCAGCCAGTCATCTTCTCAGTCCAACCTATTTCATAGGGTTCATGTAAGGCAGAATAGGAGGGGATGCTAGGTATAATGCATTGAGCTCCTAAAAGATGACACGCTATAAATCAAATTACACAGTATTAAGTATCCCATGTAGCTACTGGTTCAGCTTATGAAATGCACCTCCTTCTTGATTACTGAATAACTATGCAACTGTTGAACTGAACATTTCAAGAAATACGTATTTATCCAGTCACCAGAAAATCTTAACATCTTTGGGCACTTCAGGCAAGGATGTTCCAGATTGACTTTCCCTACCTATCTTGAAGGGTATCAGGAAAGTTATTGCAAATAGCTTTGCTTTGAGCTTGTTTGGAGGTTCTAGCAGGGAAGTGCAGCTATTGTATACCCTTGACCGAAGATTGGTACACTCCTTCTATCTGGGATGGTCGTCCTCTTCCACCGAGAGTGCAGCTTCGGGAGGGATGCACATGGAGTGGTGAGGGAGGAAGGGGACACCCGCCTAGCCAGCCAGATCAACCGAATCAACCCTGGCGATCAATGGGGTGACATGTCGCAGCCAGATCGCCCTCACATCTTTGGGCACTTCAGGCAAGGATGTTCCAGATTGACTTTCCCTACCTATCTTGAAGGGTATCAGGAAGGCTATTGCAAATAGCTTTGCTTTGATGTCTTCCATTAAGCTATCAATGAAAGGGGGGGGGCATGTGTGATTGTTTAGAGGCAAGCTACAAGGAGCTGACAAAACTTGCATTTTGTAAAAGAGGATCTTTTGGAAAAAGCGTTGCTTAAAGCTGTGTGATGTTGTATCTGACAGAGCAGACCCTACATTTTCTGCCCGCTCTTTCCAATATCACCGTCTTTGTTTCAGCTTCAGTCTCATATCTTGAGTATGAGAAAATTTCTCCTCCCCTTGTTGTAAATTAATGTGGCAGTAAGAACTAATGGATGCAAAGTAGATTTTGCACACCAAACTCAAACAGAATATTATTTAAGGAGATCTGAAAATGGAGAAGAAATCGGAAAAGAATAAAAGCACTCAAAAAGGGGAGAGTAAGAGGCTCCATTGGAACTGGAGAATGATTACTTATATAGAAGAAATTCTGTTTGTTAAAATCTTTGCAGGAATAATTCTGTCGAACACTAGGTGATGCTGTTGTGCCGTGAAGACAACTAAAATGGGCAGATTTTCTTATAATTAGATATCAAACTATGGAATGCTGAAAAGGAGATGCTAGCTAGAGATACAGTAATCAAATCTCAAATTAATAAATTGAGGAATGCAAAGATGTCATGTCCTCTAGGCAGCCTCTTTGCTATCATTTTCCCATGAAATACTGTAGACAGATCTATTTCACAGGAACTAGAATGAACATGTATTGTTTCCAAAGTGGGATTTCAGAGCTAGTTTAAACAGTGATTTCATATTTTGGATGGTTTAGAACAGTGGTTCTCAATTTATGGGTCGCAACCCCATTTGGGGTCGATCAACCATTTCACGGGGGTCACCAAGCAAGGCTGTCCGCCATTTTTTTCCCCTTTTCCGTCGGTTGCCTTACCTCCCTTGGGCTGGGCCAGCTGGTGGCCCAGCCGGTGGTCGGCCTGCTCCGTCTCTGCCTCTTGCCAGCTACGCCTCGGCCGACAGGGGGCGGCACCACGCATGCGCGGCACTCCTGGGCAGGAAAAGTCCTCGACTTACAACTGGTTGGGCAGCCCTCGACTTACGACCGGTTTAGTCCTCGACTTATGACCGGTTTAGTCCTCGACTTATGACTGGTTTAGTCCTCGACTTACGACCGGTTGGGGTCGCGGCATTAAAAAGGTTGAGAACCACTGGTTTAGAAAATATAACCATGGTTTCCAGTTTAGAGAAAACTGTAGACCTTGGATAATTGAAGCATGCATGAAGGAAGCAAGAAGCTTATCCATATATTTATAGATTTGTGGTTTGTTAAAGCGAAATCTTGAGTATTGGTATGCAGCCAACTTTAACCCCATCAAATCTACCTTTATGTCTGCCCTCAGTGTTATTATATTATTCATTAAATGATAGCAATGGTAGCTACATTGTAGAGACAGATGAACTTGCCCATCTACTTGCAATCTACAAAGAGATTCTGTTAAATCTCTGTTAATCTCTGTTTTCTGTTAAAAAGGAAATACAGGATAAAAGAGATGATTTACAAATAAGTAATAAATGAGATCTGAAGTATGAAGTGTTCCTCTTTAAGTAGTACTCTTCCAAGATATATGATTTCTTCTCTAATGTTTTTCTTCTTAAATTGTATTTTCTGGAGGCTGAGCATGCTATCTTTTTAATTTTCTATCTATAAAAATCTTTTATATTTTCATAACTCCTGGAATCCTTCAAACCTGAGATCCTAGTTTCAGTTATGGAAAGAACCACATTTGGAAATGAATTTGCTATTCATAGGGGATCACTTAATACTATGCAAACATATCTAGAGGGCACCAGATGCATACTGATGAGTCATATTATCTCAAATGCATTGGAACAATTCAGCCTGAAAACCTGACAAGGATCTATCCAGCTCAACCTGTCATGTGGAAAATGGTATTTGTGCATTGAAGTATGGATGCAATATATCTCCTATCACTAAATGCAGATCATGATTCTGCTTGTGGGGAAAATAATCTGGATCTCAGTGATTTGATCATCCTGTACCTGTGCTGTAGATCTGAATGCTTGGAGACATGAATTGTATGCTTCTCTGTGAAGAGAAAATGAAGGTGTATTAAAAACATCCATGAGAAATGAGTGTATCGTGGCCTCGCATTTTCTAGTTTTCTATATGTGAAAGTTTGCATTATTTTATTTATTTGGTCGAGATTTTTATCTATACAGAACCCTACTGTATTAATCTTTTATTATTATTATTATTAAAAAGTTTTATAAAAATTACAATATAAACCAAAACCAGCCCACCCAAAAACCCCCTCTCCCTCCCCCACTTCCCAGAGCTGAGTACAGGGTTACAAATATGATAATCGTAATCTAACTAACATTAACCAACTATATAAATAACCAAGTCCATAATGCGCTTTAACTCCCCTTTATCATAAATATAAACAAATTGAAAATAAACATAATAATAAAACATAAACAAGTTGATATCCTAATTATTGAACAATACAATCTCCAAATTGTTAAACAATACTAATACTAAAAATAATAATATCATAATAATACTCTAAAATTCACTCATTGGCTAAATGAAACTTTTTAGTCCCATATTTATTCTGAATATAATTTATCCATCTTCTCCAAACAGAAATGTATCTTTCTTGTGAGTGATCCTTCAAGTAAGCAGAAATCTTAGCTATTTCTGCTAAATTTGACACTTTAAGCGTCCATTCTTCTATAGTAGGCAAGCAATCCTTCCTCCAATATTGCCCTACTAATAACCTTGCAGCTGTTATCAGATTCAACATCAAATTAATTTCTTTACCATCACAATCTGTGATAACACCCAATAAAAATAATTGTGGGGTAAACTTTATCTTTCTCTTGAAAATCTGTTGAATGTTCCACCAGATCTTAATCCAAAAAGCTTTTATATTTCTACAAGTCCACCAGATATGAAAATAAGTGGCATCCAAACTACCACATCTCCAACATTTGGGCTGTAAATTAGGATACATACAAGACAACTTTTTAGGATCCAGATGCCATCTATAAAACATTTTATAAAAATTTTCTCTTAAATTTTGTGCCTGGGTAAATTTTATATTACCTCCCATGTATCCAATGGAATCGGTTCTTGAATATTTTGGGCCCACTTTACCATACAGTCTTTAACTAATTCCATTTCCGAGTCCAATTCTATTAAAACATTATAAATTCTCTTTATATGCGTTCGATTTTGATCTTTAATCTGTTTTATCAAATTCTCATCCATTAATGTAATACCAACCTTTTGATCTAACTTCCACCTAGCCAACAATTGATTATACTGAAACCAAGACTGTACAATATTTTCTTGCTTTAACTCAACTAACTGTTTGTATTAATCTTTTACAGGCAAATTAATTGTGATGATGTACTCCTGACTTTGAGTCCTGGGCTTATAGCAACATTATATGCAGCAGGAACATCTATTTTGCAGATGTGTATGGTGTCTCTATAGATGTCTAGGTTGAGATCTGTCTTTGTGACTCTTTTCAAGGGTTAGCAGAATGAATTAGGATTTTGCTGGAGCTTAGCTCTTTTGATAAAATCCAGAAAATTAAGCTCTTAGATGATAACTTTCTGCCTAGTCCTCTTTAACAATTGAAGACATAAGGATGAAGAGATTTGTGCCATGTTATTTTGTGTCCACAATTCAAAGGAATTCCTGTTGTCTCTTGGGCATTAGGGCTTAATTAACTGTGGCATAAAATCCATAATTATCTACAGGTAATGCTGAGATTTCCAAAATGGTATCCATGGTTACCTGTGTGCTTGGAGAAAATCTTTTTTGGTGTCCACAAGACTCTCTGCCTTATTTGACCTTTTTTGCATTAAATTAAAAAGCTGGTTTGCTTCCTATCAGAGCAAAATGCCTAATCTTTCTTTATTTCAAGAATGTTTCTGGACCCCAAATGGGGCCTATAAACTTGTATAAAAAAGGAAAATGATTGGGTGGTGCATTCATTATCCTCAGGAAAGGAAGGAAAAGCAGAGATTATCCTTCTGGTTTTCAGAATGGCAGTTAAAAGTCTATAAATTATGCTTTGTAATCATTTTATATCCCCTAAGATAGCAATTGCATGAATGGCAAGTCCTCAGGACCTTTTTGTGAAAGTTGCAACTCCCAGTTTAAAATTGGAGGCCTCTATAATGAGATTTTTGATATAGCAAGAAGGAAAGCAATGTTGCATGTCTTCATTTGATTTAGGTACTTTTTCCACTTTTCTATGGCACAGTATTCTTGAATACCACTTGACATGAAACTCAAGGATTCAGGCATCTCAATTCTCCAACTTGGCAATTAACAATCTTCTCCCTCCCCCCCCCCCGTCTGTCTGTCTCTCTCTTTCTCCTTTTTTGTTTACAGTTTTTCAAAAAGAAAATCGGTGACTTCTGCAGCGTCATCTGGCTGCTGTTAGAATCTGAACTGAGAAATCTCAAATCTTTGCTCTGCTGGCAGGTAAGAATTGAAGGTGATTTTTTTTAAAAAAATTCTGCTATACAAGAAAAACACCGTACAGTACATGTTGGTAAATATGAACTGCCATTAGGTCAAAGGGCAAAAGACACATACACAATAAGACTTGGAATGAAGAAATAACCTTAAGAACCCATATAAAGTACAGGCTGAATTAAAAACTAATAAGCATTACCAAAAGTTGTGGTTCACAGGTGTAATAGGATGTAGGAATTCATTAAAAGTTACTGAACTTTTTGGTGTACATTCTTACTTCGGAGTGGTACCCTCAGCTGACCACAGTAAATCCTGTTTTTGGAAACTGTTCCTGGCTTAGAGTGCTTTTCTTGGAGGAATCTGAACCCACATTTTCACGCTACAGAATGCTTTCATATACTTTCCGAATTTATAACTTAGTTTGTGATGCTTATCAACATATGTATGTAGATTTAGTTCTTCATAACATTTTAAACATGTTAATAAGAAAAGACAGTCTCTCAAAAGACTGAATCCTGTTCGTTCTTGCTGTAGATCAGTGGTTCTCAACCTTTTTTTTCTGGCGACCCCGGGCATGCGTGGCGCGCTGCCCACGCGAAGCAGCACAGCCAAGGACATGGTAGCCGTGCAGTGGGGACAAGACCGCCCTTGCAGCCTGTCATGCACATCTGATGCTATGGGGTATGGGCAGAGGGCATGGCCGCCATGGCGCTGCTAGACTGCCTTGGTGATCTGCGGCGGGTCGTGGAGGTGGTGGGTGGCCCAGCGGGCAGGGCGGAGTGGAGACGGGGTGGGGAGGGCAGTTTTTGGGCACTCGGTCTCTAAAAGGTTAGCCATCACTGGTCTAAATTCTACCTCAATAGCTTGCTACTATTGAGTCCCCTTCTGACTCTTTCTTTTGCTCTTTATTCCAGAGTTTATCTCAAGGAGCTTTTATCCTTTTCTGTTTGATTTTAAATTCTGGAAACATTTGCTTTTAATTACATAGTACTCACCCTTCGTCAGACAGCTAAGTATTGAATGCAACAATAAGTAATAAAAAATTTCTCTGTATTTTTTCCCAGGAATTGAGGAATGTAGAAAGTATTTTGGTTTCTCTGATGAATGGCCTGTGTGTGTGTGTGTGTGTGTGTGTGTGTGTGTGTTTATGTGTGTTTTCATTTTTTTCCCTTGGTCTTAAGCGTGATTCAGGGCAATGGGGACCTCCAAGAAAAGATTTTTTTAAAAGTAATAAATGATACAGGAAAGAGTACTTGAACCTGGGATTGGTTTCTCTGCCAGTGGGGAGAAAGGCCTCACTCTAATATTGTGCATTAAGGTAAAGACTTGCTTGAGTTGAATGTAATTGCTGCTTATTTCCTTGATGTATGTAATTCTGTATAATTCTCTTGGCAGTAACGTGGAGGAAGTGGCTATTGTGTTTTTCTGATTCTCCCCCCCCCAAAAAAAATTTTTGGTTTAGCCTGGTTTAGGTGAGTTCAGTGAACAGATGAAAATTGTAATGGTTCATGTGACGCTTATTTTGTGGGTGTTCCGTTACTTGAAGAGAGTGTGGCATTAGGTGTGACAGCCATGCCTGTAAACCCTACAAGGTAGTCAAGATAAGAAGCACAACCAGGAATACTAATTCTATCTTTACTATAAGGTTACATTATAATATATGCAAGTCTGAAAGTTTCTTCTTTTGCTCTCTCGAAAACATTTTCCACCCCTCCCTACTTCTGTGGGTTGAGATATTTTTTGCATGCCAGTTAGTTAGTCTGCCACTCTCCCTCTTGTCTCGAGGTCATTCCCACCTACCATTACAAGACCTCACTGTCATGTCCCCTGCAGGTCCCTCCTCTTTCCATTTAGAGCAGGGGTGTCAAACTGGTAGCCTGAGGGCCGGATGCGTCACACACAGGCCACGTCCACCCCGGCTCCACAAAGGTAAAAAAACATTGTGATATGTCACGATACATCACGTGATGCGATCGAGTTTGATTTAGAGGGAGAGTCCAGAGATGTTTAAAGCATAAAACTGTTCTCATGAGGCAGAGTTCTTACTCTGAATAAGAGAGCACCCAAACAAAGATTGATGTCAGTCTGAAGCTCCCTGCCTTTGTCCCCTCCTATAATTTGAACTTCTCGGCTTCAACTTCCAGTTGATAATCATATTATCAAACAGACAGAATGGTAGATTTAAATCATAAATAATCTAGCAACAGTAAATCAATCCTGAAATTTTGTAAACTGTAACATTATTTACAGTGTTCCCATTTTAAACAGAAGCTCTGATCAGAAGTGTTCTTCGGTTATAGGTAGTATTTTTTTTTCTTTTTAATCCTTTCTTAATCAAAGCAGTTTGCATTTATGATGGTGAAGCAAATGGAATCCAGCTAGGAAGGTTATGACAACTGTAACATAAATAAATATGCATTCTCAGTAGGAAAAAAATATACCTTTGACAATATATAGACTTAGGTAACACTTAGGTTTTCCATCTTTGGATAAAATTGCCATTGCTGACAATTTTGGATATCAGAAGTGTCAGGGTTGGGAAATATTAGAGTAGTATTTCTCTCATTATCCTGATAAGTAATTATATGGCTGGGACTTTGACCATAAATGTTAGAAATGTGCTATTTTCCATACTCTATCACAATAATTGCAAAAAAAAAGAGAATTGATCTGCGGAAATAATTTAAAACCGCAAGCAATTTGGTTAAACATACTACCTGTATTCTGTTCCTAATTGTACTTTTGTAGTAAGCTACAAAGTAAAAAGAAAAACCAAATTATTCACATTCATGAACACAGCATTCTTCTCAAGTTTGACATTATGATATGTAAGGTTCAGAGTCCCTAATCATTGCAGGTTTCCTAAAGTGATATCTCTTTTTATTTATCTTACAGGTTTCATGATCAATTAAAGAGGCTACCATGACTTTGGACAAATTGGTTATCAAAGTAAGTTTATGATTGATGTAGGCAGAAAACCAATATATAAATAACTCCAGTTGGATTTTATGGGAGGAAATCTTGTTGTATTAATAGATTTTTTTTCCTTATATTGAAATACACTGCTAAATGATTGTAATATATTTCCCTTTAGTGTCAGGCTAGCATAACAAATGATAGTGTTATTTCAGCCCACTAATTATGTGACTGTCTAAAGATAAGAGTATATATAAATTCAGGGAGAGGCTTGTGACTGCAACTTATCATCATAAAAGCAAACTATATTTGTGACCAGCCAAAGAATAAAATTGATTGTACTGTCGGTTCAATCAATTATTGGTAAAATGCAGTAATGGACTGGATCCTGACAACCATGAGTAGAGAGATGATAGCCACTAAAACTGTTCTACAAAGACTTCACTGCTGGGAGCAACGAATGGGAGGGGAGAAATTACCTCAACCTATTTTCAATTTTCAATGAATAAGAATCTTATTTTTATGTGATAGAACAAGTGGTAGAAGCCTTTTGTTTCTGAAAAAAATCATGTAGTATTACAACTGATTGGTTCTATCATAGTTTATATAATTTTGCTTCTTTCTGGAAAGTAAAACCCCTTAGGTTTCAACTGCACTCCTTTTTTGCATTGTTCTGGCTGAAAATACAAAAGAAGCCTGATATATACAGTCTCCAATTAATGACCACTCATACAGTGACTTATTGGAAGTTATGAAGGTGCTGAATGAGTGGTACTTAAGACCAGTCCTCAGAGTTCTAACTGTCCCAGGACCTCCATAGTCACATGATCACCAGCCAAGCATTTGGCAACCAGCTCCTATTTAGGATGGCTGTAGCATCACATCTCATGAGATTACCATTTCTGACCTCTGCCGATTCCCACAAGGAAAGTCAATGGTGAAGCTAGCAGGGAAGGTGACAAGTTGCTCTGTTAATTTGTTCACACTCTTGTGGTTTTTTTTCCCCTGAGGAGCATGCTATGATAGCTACAACATCTCTTCCCCTACTGGCAGCAGTCACCTCCTTATCCTTAGGCACCTGGCAGCAGTCACCTCTGGCCCTGTAGTACTTGTGCTGTATTGGCCATCCATGCCCCTTTGTGCACCCTTCCCCATCAGGCAGTAGCTGTGGTGGTGCAGTGGTTAGAATGCAGTACTGCAGGCTACTTCTGCTGGCTGCCAGCAGTTCAGCAGTTTGAACCTCACCAGGTTCAAGGTTGACTCAGCCTTCCATCCTTCCGAGGTCGGTAAAATGAGGACCCAGATTGTTTGGGGGAAAATATGCTGACTCTGTAAATCACTTAGAGAGGACTGTAAAGCATTGTGAAGCGGTATATAAGTCTAAGTGCTACGTGCTATTGTATCTATCTACTTGTGAGATGCCTGGGACATGCAACTTCCTGCTGACTTCTCCATTGACTTTGCTTGTTGGAAGCCAGCAGGAAATTCTGAGGAAGTCCTCATTTAACACTCCACAATCCTTGCCCAATAACAGTAATGGGGAGTGCAAGGATTGCCATCGCTAAGCGGTGCAGTCAAATGTCTTCCATCACTTAGTGACAGAAATTCTGATCCTAATTAATTCAGGGATTACCTGTATTGATTTAGAGACATCCACAGGATATAGAGGTTTTGTCAGAATGATAAAAGTATATTGTCACATCATAATACAAGCTCCACCATTCACCTACATATGTGTGTCATTATGACATCTGTACAAAAGAGTGATTTTTAAAATTTGACAACCCTCCCCTGCTCCGCCTGTGGGGGCTCATGAGATGAAAATGCCTTTCTGCATGTGAAAAGCATCTTTGCTTGCAGCCTAAAGTTTTGTCATTTTCAAATGATGTATTTGCAAGCAACAAAATACCCTGTGAAAAGATAGCCATTAAGTATAGCTATTTGAATAAAATCTCTGTTCTCCTTGTTTTCCCATGTCAGCTGTGTAAATCTTTCAGAGAACACTTGATTTTTATTGTCTTGGGAGTAATTGCACAATGGGTGGTCAATTTGTATTACTTTACTAAAGGCTATATGCAATCCTTCATGTCTCCTTTTACAGTTTTTAATGAGATAGCAGATACTATTAACCCTTCTGTTAGCGTCTCAGAGTTAAATATTAAAGTTTATATTTATGCTGCTCAGTCATACTCTAGCCTGATGCTCGAAAGAAGCATGCTGGTGATCCTGAGTATTAATAATTTCTACCATCATGTAATTTTACTAATTATTAAATCAGTAGGAAAACTTGAGGGCATTCAGTCCCCATTATATTAAGAAGGCAAATACTTAGAATCATTGAGTTTCCTATGAGTATGGTGAATTTCATTCACTCCTTGCTGACTACAGCTTACATTTTCCTTACAACTGGTATTGGCATTGTAAGGTTATTGTAATATGGAAATTCTTGGATGTTGAACTTCCAAAGTGGTTTATTTCAGAATACTTCTACTATGTTTAGTAGAAGTTAGCGGCTTGAAGCATTTAACTTAACTATTACATGTAATTAAGTCATTGAAAGATAGAGGGTAGAGCAATTCAATTGGCATTTATATTTCCTCACTTGACCGCATTTAAAACTTTTCTAATGATAACATTACAGGTACTTCCAAAAATGTAGCTCTGGCTGTGATAATTTATTATTGCGTGCATTTTTTAGATGTTAATCTAATTGCAGTTCCCAAACTGCTGAAGATTCAGGTGGCTGAGGCAATTGCAAACTTCTGTTATCACTCAAAAGACCCATCTCCTTGCTGCTTCCCAGAGAGGCTGTAGAAAGAAAAGAATAAAGTTTCCTCCTTGATGTATTTGGGGATATATTGGTTCTAAATGGAAAGTTGTTCAATTGTTGGAAATCTATCTCAATACTTACCAAAAAAAAAAAAAAACCCTCTATCAGAGTTGTGTTTGGGGGGGAAAAAACTTTTGCTTTTGCTTTTAGGCAGCTTCCAAAGATTTTGTCCAGTTCACTGAAAATGGGGTCATATGCCACTCACTGTAATTTAAACTATGATATAAGCTTACCCACATCAAATGGTAATTAACAATTGCTCCTCAAGACTTTTTCTCCATGGTTTAACAAGTGCCTCTTGGTCACTAGTGAGAATGAGTAAAGCTTTATTTGAATGATACTGAAAGTGTGGATACCTACAAGCACTCTCAATAGAAAGGTAGGACAATCTATTGATCTTCTGTCAGCGTTCAGTCTTGTCCATGAGCTACTGCCTTAATTTCCACCAAGGACCACATTTGGTCAGGGATACACTTCTGTTGTCGTTTTAGATTCCCAGAAGAGATGAGCTAATTTTATGGCAAAGGTCCAAACCATGTTGTGGCTTGCAAACCACTGAGTCATACAAACAGCTCATGTGATGACAGGAATGATGTAAGAAGAAATGTTAATCTGATGGAAACCTGATTTCTTTGGTGCCTCGTGACTACCAATCGATTGTGTATTGAGAGTCCAGAAATTGTTATAATTGTTAGTCGGTAAACTTGTGTGGCCTAGTAGTTCAGTGTAGAAATTCAGACATTCATAGAATTAACATCCCAATTTAGCACAATCTAACACTGATGATAGGTAAGTTAGGTAATGAAATGTCTGCAAGAAAAAGCCAATCTTGGAGACCACCAATGACATCCCATCTCTATTTAGGCAGAATAGTTTAAGCAGAACAGTGGCTTCCTCAGACAGGTTTATTTAATATGTCCTCAGTATGACTTCCACAAAATGAGATTTATTTTAAAACATTGATGGCATAATTCTGCTTGCAGATTTTATTTTAAAGAGAATCATAATTTCTCTTTAACATCTCCATCCTTACTTATTAAATAAATTCTTACATTTACAGCACTGATGATGTTACCTAGTCAGGGTAATGAAATGTCTGCAAGAAAATAAGCAAGCTCAGAGAGCACCAAGAACCCCTGAAATATTTACATTTATTGTTCATCCTTATCCTTATTTATTTTATTTATTATTACAAATTCTTACTTATTATCCCTATTACAGAGGGAGGGAGGGAGGGAGGGAGGGAGGAAGATAGGAAGGAAATTTCCAACTCTCCCTTGCCAGCTTCCCAGAAGCAAAGTCAATGGGGAAGCCAACAGGAAGCTGGAAATTGCTTTCACTCCCATTTGATTCTTTGGCCTGTGGTGGTCATTCTGTTTCTCTGTTGGTAAGAAAATATCTCTAAAATGATGACCCAGCAGATAATGGGTTATCTACTATTGTGGTAAAATTCTATGTGTATTTATTTGAAAACTACCTCTTTCAATCAGAATGGAATATATGTATAGAATTGCATGCAGTTTTCCTATGATTTACAAGATTATAAAAACAGTTTTTCTTCTCTTCACCCATGTAGAAAAGTCAACATTGTCTAGATATGCAGGGTTGTCACTGGCTGTTTTGATACTTTATCCAACTTTGTGATCTCACAAGAGCCATCAGCATCATAGGTCTCTATTCAACACTCATAAGCACTTTTCTCTACTCCTCCTCGTAGAGTATCCTACTCTCCACAATATTATCAACACATCTTATGAGTAATACCACAAAATGGACCCTGGATTCTTTACAAGTATCCTGCCACTCCCCCTCCTGAGGTTTACAAACTACTCTCCCACAACGGTCTGGCTGTGATTCCAATTCCCTTCCTCCCATTGCAGTCACATTTGGTTGATTCTTGATATTTCACGTTCTAAACTTTTTAGGAAGGGCTTCTTTTTTGAATACTATTTGAGTTGTCAAAACAGTTGAGAGAATGTGAGTATATCAAACAGGTTTTAAATGATAAATCAGTGCTGGTTTCAATGATAATATGCTTGATTTCAAATTGAAATTCAGATTTTTTCTGTGCAAGTCATGGATTCTGCTTGGTAATATATTATCTAACATGTTTTCACTCAAAACTGTTTAGAAAGCTCTGGAAAATTCATTGGCTCATCTGTTTACATCTCGGCGGTTTCAAATGTAATTTAGGAAGAGAAGAACACCTACGGTTTTAATAGCTTTGCTTCAGTAGAGCCACATGTATCTTATTAGAAGCTCCCAGAGGATTTCAGTTCATTTTCCTGATGTTGTGATGCAATATTTTCTGTAGAGGGAGTAGTTGATCTACATTTGAGCTACAATCTCCAGACCTTGGGTTGAAAATTAATACTATATTCAACAAGAAAAGTTTTACTTCATTAATTTTACTTCAGTTTTTTTTTCTGAAAGGCTGAATTCAACAATTTCATTGCTTCTTTGGATGGTACAAAGTAAGTGAAGCATAGCAGTTAAGAGATAGACTAGCGGCAGGAAGGCCCAATTTGCTAGTCTGCCCTCAGCCACCTTAGACTGTTTGTTCTTTCTCCACTATACAGGGTGATTGTAGGGAAGAAAGTCAGGAGAAGGGAGTGCTGTGGGTCCCACTTTAAGCCCCGAAATAAAATTGGGATAGAAATCTAATAATTAAATACAACCTGTAAAGTTGAATATGAGCAAACATGAATGAAAGAAGTTGTATAGCTCTATTAAAGGTGAGATTGGCATTACTGTCCATGCTGCCCCTTTGATGTAATACTAAAATGCTGTGATGCTGTGAAGATAGATTAGCATTGATTGGGAAGCCTTAGAAAAGCAATGTTCTATTCTGGAGAACATAAATGTTAACATCTAACAATATTTTAAAAGAAACCAGCATTGAAATAATGTGGATAGAATGGGACTTTCTTCCGGATTTATTAGATTGATCTGGAGTTCCCATAGCGAGATAGAGAATGTAAAATAAACTTTTTAATCTGGAATAGCCCTGACTTTTTTTTTTTTGGCGGAACAATTTTTTAAAGTCAGGGGATCACTGAATTTAATTTAAAACTGAGCAGATCTTTCATGGTGGCTTGCTCTTAGTCTAATCAGTAAATAACCATAAAGTTGTGTGTGAGTCTTTGAGGTTCCTCAGTGAGGGTCTTTGGAGCCTCATGTTAAAAATCATGTACAATAGTTTTCCCTGCCTCCCCTCCCCTTTTGTTTTTCATCTGGTAAGTATCCCCGTTTGTGGTGTTCTCGAAATAGGATTTTGTAGGTCGCTTTGTGCTGCCCCCTTAAGGAAATGCTATTGGCACTCTCTCTCCCTGCCCCCTTTCACCCTATTAAACAGACTCTTGCTTAACCCAAGAAGGTGCTCTTGCTATCTCTGATGCCAATGATAGCAGTAATTACAATATGAAATGTTCTCCCACAAAAACAAGTTTTTGAGCTCTCTGCACTTCCTTAGGGCATTCTCTTGAAGGCTTTAATGTCAACTCCTAATAAAACTGGAATTATCTCCTCATTCCCTGTTTGTTCCCCTGAGAAATTGTTCCCTTGTCAGGTATAGTGTTTTTTTCCCCCTATCTTTTGGATTCCTATCATTGAACTTGGCCACTGTTAAGCCAGGATGCATGCAAACTACAGAAGTGTTTGAGATTACAATCTGGCTCCTTTAAATACCAAGCAAAGGGCGTCCTTTGCCTGTCATCCTATTACATTTTTCTTTCTCCTTTCAAGTTTGATTGTAGTAAAAAATTTTGTCATTTGTATTTTGATCATTTAGCTGTCAAAATCCACTTTTGTCTTTCTGGTTGGTAACTTGATCTGACATCTAGGATGCTTAAAACTCCAATACAGTTAATTATTTTCTTAGGTTTATCTTTGAACTGGGCTTTCTGAATTGTGAAGAAAATAGCTTTTTCTATCACACGTACATTAGTTTAAGGGCAGTTGAGAGATTTCCAGAATTTTAAAAGACAAATTGTCTGTTTCATAACATGTCAGTGGTAACACTTATTTACTTGAAGGGAACTGATTGGGTCGTCCCAGGTTGTTCTTCAGCTCATTCCCCCCCCCCTATTTTCTAGACAGATAAGTCCTCTTTAAAGCAAATGAGCTACCTTTTAAGACATATGGGGGTTGTTACTTGACTTTGTAACATGCTAGTATCTCTATCTTGTTATCTCTCTATCTTTCCATCCATCTTTCCAGCTATCTATTTTCCTCCAACCCACCCAGTTATTAGTTTATTAAAATACAGTAGTCACCTGGGTAAGTGAGACTTTTTGGACATCATTGAAATATCTTTGGAACCTCTGCTGTTAAAGGCATTGGGGTTACATATTTTCTTTTATTTCAGTTTTGCAACCCTTTAATCCTTGAGGGGGAACATTCCCTTGATCAAAAGATTTAAAGTTGCTTATGAAAGTTGCTTTTTCCAATTTTAGCTTGTACTGTAACTGTTCATGAGAGGATGAACAAGACTCACTGCCACGGAGAAATAAAGTTGAGATGAAAAGAAGCCTTTCTGTAAATAGTCCTGTTTGCTAGGTTCATGATTACTAATCTAAAACCTTTGGGCCTTGGTTGAATTATGCTGTTTGTAAGCCTGCTTTGAAAAATTCAAGGCCTCCAAGTGCCCATTTTTCTCTCAAGAGGAAGAAAAAGGGAATAACTCCCATTAAATCTCCCATCAGTGACAGGAATTGAGTGACTCTATGCTAGATGTTGATTCCCTAGGGAAGAATAGCAGAGGAGATGGACTCATCTTCTGTATGGTTGAGGAACATTTTAAATGTCATCTTGCTGTGTGAGAACTATATTTATGTAGGTGGCTTTAAACAACTCTGACCATATGAATATAGACTAGTTGCTCCTGGCTATCAAATCAGCATCCCACTAGGAAGTGAATGCATTGAGCGTGTATGTGTGTTAGACTGAATTTTTTGAAAGCAGCCTTTAGTGAAGATGTTTTGTCAAGGTTTTATTTAACTCTCAAGATACTGGTTTATGCCTGTATTGAAACAGAAAGCTGGAAAAAGAAAATCTTGTGCTAAAAAGCAAATGTATTCTCTTTAAAAAGAATTGGGTTAGTATAATGGCATTGGAGTCCTTCTTCAGTCAGATGGTGCCTAAATCATCATCATTTTTTCATGTTTGCTTTATGTAAATAAAAGCTGTATGAAAAAACTGTCACCTTTCAGTAAATGGTGTTTTAAAAATAGTTTGTTGTTAAAATCAAACTTGCATTGAATATGAGAAGGAAGCCACACTTGTCCAGTGTGAAGCTGAGCTACATCATAATTTAGAATTATAGGTACCCAACTTTCCATTTATAGATGGCTGTAAAAAGCAAATCAGAAAGTTTTGCTTTCATTGTCACCAAACTCTGGCTTGTCAATGTTTTTGAATTAGGCTCAACTCTGATTAATGTTGCCTAGGTATTACTTTAAAGAAGGATAAGGAATGGGACAGTATTGGAACTAGAAAGCTTATAGTCTATTCAAATTTGTGTGGCTTTCTGTTAATATTATTAAGATCATAAAATGACTTGCCTATTTGAGAAGTTCATCCCTTTCATTTTTTTTAATTGTATAAAGGTCTAAATGAATAAATAATCTTCGGCTGTTTTGAAGAACCATAGGTAACCCAAACTTTATCCTAGGTTAAACCTTTAGTTAGCAAGTGATTCATTTATAGCTTTACTAGAAATGGAAAGGGGAGGAACCTCACAAGGGGCTGAGGCTCACACACTAAAATCCAAGCCATATTTCTGCATTTTTAGAACCATTTCATTGTGATGTTCTCTTAAATCATGGTTCAGAGACCATTCTTTAAAATCTGAGTGAGAGAAATATGTAAAAAAGCAGATAAGTGATGAAATAACATTTTTATTGTATTCAGTACCTTTATTTGCAAGGTTACATTTTAACAAAATTCATATAAAATTACAATAATTCATATCCGTTCAGTTCTTGAAAGTGATGAAAGAAATTGACACTAAGGGGGAAAAAATCATTACAGCCAGCTTGCAGTTCCTTCATGTGGACTTCCTTTCTGTTATTAACATTTTCTCCTGACTGATTTCCTACATACATGAATTAGCAACTTTAATTCTTTTGTGTGGAGAGGAAGTGAATTTGGTTTTACTTCTGTAAGTATCATGATGTTCTTACACATCATTAACAAAATCATTCTCAGGCAAAACATGACTGTGTAAAAAGATGTTCAGGCTTCATTTCCACATCTGATGTTTTAATTTAGCAAGCATTATGACTCATGATTTCTGAGGAAGCCTTTTTGTAATGCTGAGCAATTGACTTATAAAATGAACATAAGTTCATTTTATATTTTACTGCATTATTATTAGTTTAACATAGTCATCCATCAATGGCCTAATTCAGTCTTTCTCAGCCAAGGGACTTTGAAATGTATTGAACTACAACCTGCAGGATGCCATCTTCCATAGGAATTCTATGAATTGTGGTCCTATATACTTCCTATATACATCGGCCCTGGGCGATGGAAGGAAAGCTTATTGTGCAATATTTGTTATATAAGCCACTTCATTGTGACAGATTACTCAGCTACTATACTTGCCTGTTAAAAATAAACTATTGTAAGGAACTGAAAATCTGTCTCAAAGGAAGGCGTAGCACATGTGTTCTGGAAACATCTTTAGAGTTTCTTCAGTTCAGTGCTTCAGCTGCAATGGTATACAGGCCGTGGTGGGATTCAAATAATGTGAACAACCAGTTCCCTGTGTGGATGCTGCTTCCGGAAGTCCATTCTGGGTCTGGGCAACAAAAAATTAGCTACCGATTCTGCCGAAATGCTGTGAACTGGCTGAATCCCACCACTGTATACAGGTTATAACTGTTGGTTCAGCGAAATTGTAACTAGATTAGTAGTCAAGCTTTACTGTGTAGCAGCTTTTTGAAAAGGCAGGATGGTCACATTTTCAAGGGGCTTTCCTTTCAATCGAGTGTGTTTAGGTCTGCATTTATAAGTGGATGTTTAGCACTGTGGGAAGTCAGCCTCCCATCAGAATACTAGAAAGGCACACTCAAACTGAGGTCAAAGTACATGACACAGGAACTACAAAGTCTCAAACAGGAACAACTCCAAACACAAAAGCCCAGAAAGGTATAAAAACCCACCACTCCCAGCAACATGTGGTCAGCTTTCCCAGAGTCATATTTTTGTCTGGCTTTGCTCTTCAATAAACTACAACCTTCTTTCTAATCAAGGAGAGAAGCAAGCTAGAACTAAGGAGAAACTTCCTGACAGTTAGAACAATTAACCAGTGGAACAACCTGCCTCCAGAAGCGGTGAATGCTCCAACACTGGAAGTTTTTAAGAAGAGACTGGACAGCAATTTGTCTGAAATGGTATAGGGCTTCCTGCCTGAGCAGGGGATTGGACCCGATGACCTCCAAGATCCTTTCCAACATTATTATTATTATCGACGATCATCGCACAGTCAGCCAGATGTTCAGACTGGATTTGGCATTTTGTCTACCTATCGAGTCCTTACCCAGGACCTGGGATAGGCAGATGTGGATGTTTGATGGTATTACAGATATCGTCGCAGGATTGAAGCAGTTCCTAATAAGGCCGCCTTTTGCAATTGACTAATAGTGAATTTGTCAATGCCAATTGTGTTCAAGTGGTGCTCCAGTTGTTTTGGGATTGCACCCAAGGAGCCTATGACTATTGGTACTACCCTTGCTTGCTTTTGCCACAGTCTTTTTATTTCTATTTGTAAGTCTTTGTATTTTGTTGTTGTTGTTGTTGTTATTATTATTATTATTATAGCTGTCTCCATTTTGTTTATTCCCTGCTTGGAGTGGATCCTGATGAAGATTTTTCTTTCAACAGCACAATTAGATACTTAATAAACACATTCTTTTCAACTCATAAAGCCTTTGGGATCACAACAGTGACAGTTACCATATTTTCCGGCATATAAGACAACTTTCTAAAGCGTTGAAATTGGCACCAAGGTTGGGGGTTGTCTTATACACCGGAAATTACGGTAGTTTCCGGCGTATAAGACAACTTTCTAGGCATGCAACTCAGCGCCGAAGTCGGGGGTCGTCTTATACGCTGGGTCGCCTTATACGCCAGAAAATATGCTAATAATTTCTATGAACTGGATATTTTTAAAAAGTCATTGTGGTTTTCAAGGTGACAAAAGAAGGTTGCACTTTTACCTTGGTTTTCCAATGGGATATAGTGAAATACATTTCAGAATGATCTATGATCCCCTGTTCTTACACAATGTAAATGTATGCGGGATCTCTTTCAAAGCCATTTTATGCTAACTGGTTTGATTTGTAGCAATGAAGTGTACCAGAAATCTTACATTTTGCAAAATGCCCATGCTAGGTCTTGAGTGCAAGTGTGTGTGTTTACTGAAGTATATATAGCCAAACTGAATATGTATTTTCCTGTTCGTTCTTGCTCCATCTTGCTGGGTGGCAAATAGTCTGGGAAAGTGAAAGGGAGGAGGGCCCAAAATGAGAGAGTTTTTTAAAGAGGGAGGGAATGACTATACTGCGCAGAAAGAAGTAGGGAGGAAAAACAGATTAAGGAGGAAGTTTGTGGGTGTTCTCCATATCACAACTTGAGAAAATAACCAAATCTTCCAGCAATTTTCTAATGTGTATAGTATTTGACCTTAATATATATACTCAATGTGATACGTTTGCTTGGGTGCTGGACATTCTTGTCCTTTGAACATCAGATAAGAGTTAACCACAGAATTTTGGTTATTCTTCCATTCTGGCAGACTGAATCAGCTTCTCCTAAAGGAACAAAGAAAAGAAGAAAATGGCGTAATGCCACAGGGATTTAATTCTGGGGGAATTTAGCATGCTTTCCTGAGTCAACTATTGTTAACAATCTAGATCGTGGCGATTTTCTTAGAATGTCAGCTGCAAATGATATGCTTGTTTGATACCCAAATCTTTTACAGAAATCTGCTCTTAGGCCAGAGGACAGATTCAAAATCTTGGTGAATAATACATATTCAACAATATCTTTGTACAAATGCAAATGCTTCTTGGTCTTTGGAATGGACCAAGGTTATAGGACGTCTCTGTAACCAGAAGGGCTGTGGAGAGCTTCGCTGGTGTTGCATGGGGCTGTTTGGGAATATATTTCTCACACCTGCTGTTTCCAAGGCTTATTGGAAATGATATTTTCTTTGAAAAACAGACTGTAAGGGGACAGAGTTTATTTATTAATGAATTACTGCAGAAGTATTCCAACAGAGGAGAGTATTTGTAGTTCAGCTGAACTGTGCAATCCTTGGTGCTCTCTGAGCTTAGTAGTTTGCTTGCAGATATTTCATTATCCAAGTAGGTAACATCATCAGTGCTAGGGAATGTGAGGTTTGTTCACTATTTTTACAGAGTAGCTTTCCTTGCCAGTGTTGATGGGGGTGTGATTTTCTCTTTGGAGGTTCCTTGATTAGAGTATTATTTTGTGCTTGATTGTTCGCCTAGTGTTAATCACTGTTTATCTGGGTATCTATGACTAGTCTTTTTCTTTCCTCCTTGGTTTTTTTATTGCCTCTTTTGAGGTCTGTAAACGTGGATTGTTTCTATGTGACAATTGAGGGCTGATTCCCTACATTTTTTTTTTTTATTTAGCTTGGACAAGGATGCACACAATTTATCAGTTGAAATTATGGTTAAACCTGTCCATGTCTTCTGAGATTAAGGGGTTTTTATCATGCCTTCTGACTGCTAGTTGGTGTTCACGGATGTCTTCTGCTAGTCTGTCCTTATAGTCCTAACATGATATGTTGTAGGTCAGGGGTGTCAAACTGCCGGCCCGCCATGTGGAAGCCACGCCCACCCCATTGCCGGCAATGGCAAAACTCTCCCAATACATTGCGCGACGTCACATGACGTCGCGAGTTTGACATGTCTGTTGTAGATGAGTCCTTTTTTTTTCCTATTCAGGTTATTGGGTTGTTTTGTTTGCTTAAGATGTTTGGGGGGGGGGCTTTCATTGAGCTGTGTGCTATGGTGATGTCCTGTGATTGTAATTGTTGGTTTTTCTGAGATGTTTTTAGTGTATGATAGAGCTATCCATTTTATAAGAAAATGTTGTACTGTATAAGAAACAAACCACCTACACATCATTTCCCAACAAAACATACATTATTAAAAAGTGCATGATAACTTAACCCACTACAGCACAACCAACACAAGCTAAGAAAAGGATGACAACTGCAAGCAACTGAGAGAGCACCCAGGACTCTGAAGAATGATTTGGCCAAGAAAGTATATCATATCCACATGATGCTTAATTTTCAGATTTGAGGGATCATGACTATAACAGCTTGCTTGTGAATATGACTTCTATTTCATTGAGCATTTGAAAACACGTTTCTAATGAAAGCCAACGTTCAAAGCTGGAGGTAAATTGGAAAAGTAGATCATATTTCTGTTTTGCTCAGTGATTGCAAAAAGGAGTTTTAATTTCTTTTTTCAACTAGCCCATTTTACTATTTTTTGATGGTGATGTAATTGTCTTAAGCTCCAGCAACCCATTTCACCTCAGCCAATTTTTCCCTAGAAAGTAGCTGCCATTATCCACTTTATATGGGTCTCCATTCCACTTAAAAATCTCATCAATTTGTTTTGTCTCCCACAATTTAGCTAGAACTCGAAGATCCTTGGAGGAAGTTATTTCCTTGCATGTTTACCTTCGTGATTGGTTCTATAATGGTGATAACTATTTCATGTAGCGATCTATCTCTTATTTGCCCTTTTCTGGAAAACAGGAGAGCATCTTAGTTTGACCTCTGTCATCATTAAATCACCTAACTGCTTGTTAAATTTCCTGCCTGTCCTACCCTTGATTACCTTCAATTGAATCACTTTTATTCACCAGCTTTCTGGATGTATGCTTAGAACATGCATTAACTTGTATCTAGAGAATTTTTGTAATCAAATGGTGGCCTCACTTGTAAGTAAAATGATTTCCGTGATTCTTTATTCTTGAGGTTATGCTGCAAAATAGACCACACGCCAATAGCCAAGTCTCTAGCCACTTAAGCATGTAAACAGTCTGGCTTCTTATGAAGTGGAAAAAATTCTGGTGCAGTGTTTTTAATACAATCAGCATGTTAAAGTTCTGTATGCGGCTATGTCAGCTTTGTTTGGTGTAATCTTCTCTTTTGTAGCCTCCCCATAATATGGAACTAAATTGTTAACTTGTGTAGATTTTATGTAGCAATTAGTTTCTGGGGTGACTTAAATATATTCATATTTTTCCATCAACTGAGTTTTAAGCAAAGGAAACTGCACCCTTTTGGAACTGATATTACCAGAGTCATATGTTGCAAGAAGCCATTGTAAAACTCTTTCATCGTCATCATAAAACAATTGGCAAGTTTGGATTGAATTTTGATTTCGTTTTGGCTTTGTCTGTTTCTGGTTGTCTTACCCTCTTTATGTTGGGAATGCCCACTCAGAATTCTGCTTTTCATTCTAGATATGCACAGCCACATTTTCATTTGGGCAGAACAGATAAGGTTCAGTATATGTTTTCTGGGGTCTTATTGCTACCAGTTTTAATATATTCATTCTTTTAGTTTTCTTTTTCAGCCCAAATGATATTTCATACCATGCTGTAAGTATTGGAAAACATATAGCTGACCACTCTTGGAAACTGATTATTTTGACAATGTGGATCCTATTTCTGATCCTGGAGGACCCTTCTTATGTACGGTGTTTCCCTGAAAATAAGAGCCAACTGGGAAAAAAGCCTTAGCATGATTTTTCAGGACACTCGTAATATAAGCCCTATCCCCAAAATAAGCCTCACTTAAGATTATCATCCATTTTAGTACCGTATTTCCCCAAATATAAGCCCTAACCGGAAAATAAGCCCTAATGGGTCTTTTGAATCAAAATTAATATAAGACCTGGGGTCTTATTTTCAGGGAAACACGGGTATATAATTGCACATCAGGAACACGGATGGTGGAAGATACTAGGATTTTTGTATTTATTCTCCCAATGTTTTCGTCTTTTCTAATGGTTTTCTTATAACTGCTGTCAGATGGAACAAGAATGGTCAGTGGCCAAAGATGATGGGAGTTGTAGGCCAAAACTTTAGAAAGGGATCCTATTGGAGAAAGGATCTCATTAAGACAGCAGTCTTTCAATACTTGAGGGTCTGTACAGAGAAGAGGAGGGGATCAACCTATTTTCCAAAGCACCAGAAGGCAAGATGAGAAACAATGGATGGAAACTAATCAAGGAGAGAAGCAACCTAGAACTAAGGAGAAACTTCCTGACAGTGAGAACAATTAATCAGTAAAACAGCTTATTTCACAAAGTTGTGAGTGCTCCATGACTGGATGTTTTCCAAAAGAGATTGGACGACCATTTGTCTAGAATGGTATAAGGTCCTGCTCGTACAGGACTAGAAGACCTCAAAGGTTCCTTCCAACTCTGTTATTTTGAGATTCCAAGATGATTTCCTGCATCTTACAACCTGGGAAAGAGATGGGCTTTATTTGCACTCTACCTTTAAGTGTCCAGCTAGTGGCAGCCACGATCCCCTAGCTCAGTGATGGTGACCAAATGCCCAAAAACTGGCCCTGCCCCCGCTCCACCCCCCATCCCCCGCCCCGCCTGCCCGCAGGGCCACTCACTGCCTCCAGGGCCCACTGCAGATCGCCCAGGCAGCGCAGCAGCGCTTTGGCGGTCACGCCCTCTGCCTGCGCCCTGCAGCATCAACTCTTTACGATGGGGTGTGAGGGCAGAGTCTTGTCTATGCTGCCTGGTTGCCATGTCCTTGGCTGCGCAGCTCCGCATGGGCCACACTCAGGGGCGATTCTCCTTCATGGGGGCTGTTGGAGAGGAGGGTGTCACGGGGGGAGACGAGGCTGGGGCAACAGCCTGTGCCATAGGTTCGCCACCACTGCCCTAGCTGATTTGAGAAAAATGAGCAGGGTCAGCCATAGTAGTTATAGGAGTATGCAAGATTCAGTTTGGAAGAAGAATTTCAAAGTGCATGGGAGTGTGAACACAGCAATTGCCAAAGCAACTTTGTCCGTATTGTGTAGCTGCAGTGGAAGAAGCCTGCTGCAGCAGCTGTGCAATCTGAAAAAAGAAGCTTTTTTAATGAATTACAGAAGTGTTGCATTCATATTCCCCTGGCTTCCAAACCATCTCTTCTGATTCAAATATTAACCATTATGGTTAGTACTGGATGGGAGACCATTAAAAAAAAACCTAGTTATTGGATGGGAGATCATTAAAAACCCAATTATTATTTCTTTCTGTTTTGATTTTTTTTTTTTTAAAAAAAAAACAGCTTTCTGTTTTGAATTTAGAGGTTTATTTTTTGCATCGGGCAGATATTTTTAGGTAAACTAATGAGTTTTGAAAAAGAAGCAGGATTAGATTATTAACTCAATCAAGTTATTTCAGTAGTCAGGGTAGCATACAGATAGATAAACAGCTTATTTTTCCAGACATTTGGAAAAGTGGTATTGTCTTATTTCTCTGCGCTTTAGAACATGATCTGCTGACATAATAATATCAGTTCAATCTTAGAAAACCAGCGTGAAAAATGGCGTGCAAAAAGGTTCAAGGCAGTTAGACATGAATACAAAAAGATACAGGGTTATATTGAACAGAAAATTAAAATTTCAATAAGATGTCAGTGATAAAATGTCGGATACCTAGAGGACAGTACTGTATGCAAAGAGAGGGGAATATGAGAGGGGAGAAGAACCTTCTCCTGGGTTTGCAAGATTCCCTCCCCCTTTAAAATCCAAACAGCTGATTGTAATGTTAAAACATAATTAAGTGCTGAATAATAATTCTGTTTGTTTTTTTTAACTGCTCTCTAAGTTCTAGGAATGGGCTTCTGACAGTGGGACTTTTGGAAGAAATTAATCAAAGCTGAAGGACACTTGGGACCAAGCTTAATGTAAACCAGAGTTGGCTTTCAGCAAGTAGGAGGAAGAAAAGAAATCTCTAAAAGTTAATAGGTCAGCAATTATTCACTGATTGTATAAAGCCGCATTTCTATATTTCCCCAACAAGTTCTAGGTTTGCTATGAGGTTTTATTTATTTATTTATATATTTTGAAGAAAAGAATGGACAATAGAATATCATTGCTTTTGTTGGCATTTTAAAACACAGGGAAGGTGAGAAGAGTGTTTTCTATTGAAAGACGTGTTCGCTACACAAAACACACAAAACTCTATAGAAAATCAGGAAGGAAGATTCCTGCTGTTGGGAAGGCTCATTGATCCAGCCAAGGTTTCTTGCATGTTTGTTTGCTAGGTTTATAACCCACCTTTTGTAGAGGAGCTCAAGATGGCATGCAAATTGCTCTATCCTCCTAATATTCTCCATAGCAATCCCAGAATGGAGGTAGATTAGAACCTGGTGGGTCTCTCCAATCTTAGCCAAGATCTTCTTTACTACACTACTCTGGCTCTTGCTGTTCCCTGATTACCAAAGAGCAGAAGGTGACTTTTGGCAATGTCCTTTCCCTTCTGCTCTACCTTTCATAGTTTTCTGAATTGTGACCCTATACTCTAAAACTGTCTTGGGAGGAATAATATTGGGGTATGTGAGAGAAAGCTTAAGAGTTTCATTCCCCCCCCCCCCAATGTTTTGTTCATGAGGGTCTCTGTTAGAGAAAGGAATCTTTTATCAGTTGAGGATACACCAGTTGGATGCCACCCAACACCTGAAGTATTTAGAATTCCACTTATTTCTTTTACACTCTCTCTTTTGATAGTTACTAAAAACCAATGGGTTTCCAGATTGAAAGATGGCAGATTAGCATGATTCTGAAATAGTGGCCATGATGCCGCCATGTGCAAAAAAAAAAAAAAAAGTTCAACCAGTCAATTTCAACTTCTCTCAGGAAAAAAAAAGATCTTGCAAAGTTGGAATTGATTGATTGAACTTTTTAGTCCCACCCAGTCTGCCATTACCACTGCAGTCACGCTCACCCAATTGGCCATACTCACCCAATTGGCCACACCCACCGGCACTCAATGATGCATAAGTGGGTTTTGGGTTGCAGTTTGGGCACTCAGTCTCTAAAAGGTTCGCCATCACTGGACTAAAGTGTTATGGGCCCCCAAGGAGCCAATGAGAAATGGACTCTTGTGGCAGGCTAAATCAATGTAGCCTCATCCCATCACCTCAACTCCTCAGGCTGTTCCACTCAAGGGCCAGTGCTACACAGGCTCAGAAAAGCACTTATTCTTTTTTTTTCTTTTTTGCTGCACTTTTATGGATTGCAAGTTTGAAATTAAAAAATGGTTATTACTAAAGCGAGGGAATGTTATAGAAGGGAGGAGAGGATTGTAGTAAGAAAGGATATTTTTGTTTATGACTGATAAATTCTTAGAAAAGGATGCTATTTCATCAATCAGCAAGTTGTATATAAAATGGAGACATATTGGGTTATACATAATGGAAGATAAAATAGCAAGTACTTACTGAACCTTTTATAGCCTTTTTGTTGAAAACAGAGCTAAAATGATTATTTTTAGACTGGACATCTAAAAAGCGTTGAATAAGGGGATGATTGTGGTTATGTTTTAGAGCAGCGGTTCTCAACCTGTGGGTCGGGACTCCATTTGGGGTCAAACGACCATTTCACAAGGGTCTCCAAACAACACAGTCCACCATCCCCCCCCTTTCCTTAGCTATGCTACTCCCTTTTATTCTATTAGCTTTTGAAAGCCAATAGAATAGACTCTCTTGAATAGAGTCTAATTCTATTGGCTTTCAAAAGCCAATAGGAATTGTCCAGGCTGTCTCTGCCCTGCTGAGCCTGCCAAAAGTCCCAGTCTGCAAACGGTGCTGCAAGTTGTCTGCAGCGAAGGCGAGCTGTCTGGAAGTTTCCACCCTCCCTGCTGAGCAACTACTAAAAATGTAAGTAAAAGAGGGCCAGGGGTGGGAGGTGGGAGGCCGGCAGGCGCAGGGAGGGTTGCTGGCGCGCGTGGGGCCCGGTGGGTGCCTTACCTCCCTTGGGCTGGGCCAGCTGGTGGCCCAGCCGGTGGTTGGCCTGCGCCGTCTCTGCCACTTGCCAGTTATGCCTCAGCTGGTGCAGGGGGTGGCACCATGCATGCGCGGCGCTCCCGGGCAAGGAAAGTCCTCGACTTACGACCGGTTGGGTAGTCCTCGACTTACGGCCGGTTGGGTAGTCCTCGACTTACGACCGATTGGGGGTTGCGGCATTAAAAAGGTTGAGAACCACTGTTTTAGAGGGAGCAAGGAGAATGATTTTGATTTTAACAGCTGCAATGAAGATTGGAATCCACTTCTTTATCTCTTTTTTCCTTTCTTTTCCTTTGCCTGTTGTTTCCTGCATTTTTTGTCTTTTTCTTTTCTTCTTTTATATATTTCTTCTTTTTCTTTTATTCAAGTAAATATTTTCAATAAAAAGTTTTTTTAAAAGAAGTTTATTAAAAACAGCATTAAGGCCATAACTTCAGGATATTTAATACGACAGGTGTTTTTTTTTTTTTTAAAAAAAGTTATAATCTGGAAGTAATAATTCTTGGAAGGACTGTTAGGATAAGAAAAAATGTTCCAAGCAACCTGCATGAATTAACTGGCACAGTCTTACTAGCCAGTTGAAAATGTAACATTTTACATTGTAACTTTAGCTGCATAATAATAAATATTTATTTAGATTTATATCTCACTTTTCATTCAGGAGCTCAGGTAGTGTAGATACACTATTCTTTCTCTTCCTATAGTTTCAAGAATAACCACCTTATATGGTAGGGCTGGACAATTAATTTTCCCAAGGGGCCAATGAGAAATGCACTCTTGTAGCAGGCCAAACCAATGTAGCCCCATTTGATGTCCTTAGACTCCCGTCACCTCAACTCCTCAGGCTGTTCCACTGGAGGGGCCAGTACTACACAGGCTCAGAAAAGCACTTTTTCTCCTTGCCCTCCAGCCTGGCTGAAGGAGCACATAGCAACTGCACAGAGCCGGACCCGACTCCACTTCTTCTCCTGTCCCCTGCAGATCCCTTATTTCCATTTAATTTCTAATTTTCTATTGACCTCACGCGGGCTGGAAAGGGACAGCTAAAGGTGCGAATTTGGGCTGGGGAACATAAAATGCCCAGGTTTGCTATATGGCATATACATCATAGAATAACTGCAATAGTCAGCCTTTGAATGACCTGAATAGACTTATTACATTATTCTTTGCTGTTCTATTACAAGTAAACTTTAATATTTTCTCAAAAGTAGATTTTCTCTTTGCTTTCCTTCTTTAGCATTGTCTCCTTACTGTAGCCTTTCCTAGACTGGGAGAGTTCCAGATGTGTGGACTTCACATTCTCAGAATTTTCCAACCGATGTGGTAGCTCCTAGAAATCCTGAGTTTAAATCAACTCCCTGTATTGTGACAGGGTTGGAGAAAATGGCTTTACAGCGGGGGTGTCAAACTCGCCGCATCACATGATGTGTCGCGATGTATCGTAACTTTTTTCCCCTTGCCAGAGCTGGGGTAGGTGCAGCTTCCGTGTGACGCATCCGGCCTGTGGGCTGGCAATTTGACACTCCTGCTTTATAGCATGCAAAGCCTCCCAGCTATTTTATGGAGAATACAAAATACTAAATGATGTAACCTGCCCATTGCAGTGAATCTGCCAATTTTGTATGATTGTTATCTTTGTTATTATCAATGCATGGCTCTTCCTGCAACTTATCTAATCACCAAAACCAATACAGCCGTGATAGACTTTAATTAAGAGGTGCTCTGGGCTGTGGGAAGGCATTTCCTCTTGGATAAAGCAGCCTTAGTGAACTTCTGATTTCCCCAGTCACTTAAACAAGAATTGACAAGAATATATGTAGCCCTCTCACATGTATATAATCCCCAATCTCTCCCAGAATCATGCAGTTAACATTCAGTGGCAAAATGCCAACTTTGGGTGATATTTTGGAGCAAAATAAAGGCTTAAAAGAGATCTGAAACTTCCACTAGGCTTAATGCACAGATTTCTTTAAACAAAATGCAAAACCAGGACAAAACTCATTTACGGTGATTTTTACCCATATTTTTCTCGATGATTTTTAGGCTGGGGAGTGAGGAACCTTCCAAAAAAAATAAATAAATTGCCTCTGGCTGAAAAAGTTTACAGAAAATAACTTCAAATTCCAGTGAATAACTTGATCCTGAGCAGCAGCTTTGGGGAGGCAATAGCAGTGGGCTGGTGGGCTAGAGAGAGGGTGGATATCTGGAAAACCTCACTGCTCAATCAACTTCTGTATGTCTGGATTCAACCTATTTCATTTATTACAGAATAGGACACCTCAGGAAAGATCTGCATAATTTCTATTTAGTTGAAGAGCAGGGCGTATATAACACTTGAAGATGGAAGTGTTTAAACAGAAAACGTGGGAGAAATGCTCTTCTGATTCCTTTGTAATCTGAACTGAAAGAAACTTTTTGTTTCCATGTTTCAGTGTTGTAGCTTTGGGTGGGTGTATTTATGTCACAAAGAAAATCTGATTTTTCTTGAAGAATTTAGTTCATGGAAGGTGAAATAAGGCATTGTTTGTTTGTTTTAAATTGAAAACTGATAATCATCATTTGAATAAGTGTACTGCAATATTTCTCAGATCTTTGTGTGCCTTAGTCTTCCTAATTACTGCCCATTACCACAGCTGCTTAATGTTATAATCATTACCTGTGGGAAATATTTTCCACCTAGTAACACAATCCAGTGGAAATTAAAAATAAGACTTTGAAGTATTAAACTTGTAAGGGCAAGTTTGGAAATGAATTTCTTTAAACTTGTGTTGACAGTATGTTTGGAAATAGTAGCTTTTGGTCAGTAATGTTACTATAAATGGAAAATATGAATTTTGAGAACAGTTCATGGAATAGAAATTTGGGGAAATCAGAGAGGCATTTTTCGAAGTTTAAAATATAAATGGCTTGAGACTATAGCACAGTGGTGGCGAACCTATGGCACGTGTGCCAGAGACGGCACTCAGAGTCCTCTCTGTGGGCATGCATGCTGTTGCCCCAGCCCCGCCATCCCCCCATGGCTCCCTCTTCACCAGCAGCCCCTCCGGAGGAGAGTCACCCCGGCCACAGCCTGCATAGAGAAGCATAGCCAAGGACATGGGCATCGGGGACAAGAGTCCGCCCTTGCGCCCCCTCGCGTGCAGATGATGCTGTGGGGCGCGGACAGAGGCTGCGGCCGCCATGATGCTGCGGGGCTGCCTGGGCAATCTGCTGTGGCAGACCATGGAGGTGGTGGGTGGCCCTTCGGGTAGGAGAGGCGAGGGCGGGGCAGGGGCAAGGTGGTTTTGGGGTACTTGGTCTCTAAAAGGTTTGCCATCACTGCTATAGCAGATTCAGTTCTATTCCAATATTCCACATCTTTTATCATACCGGTAGTATGTACTGTCAAGCTTTTTCATATGGATATTTCTTATCTAGTAGACCAGTGGTTCTTAACCTTTTTGAATGAATCGCCCCCTTGAGCCAATGAGGAAGTTGTCATCGCCCCCCTCCCCCAACATAACCTCTTAATCACAACATAGGAAATAATTCTTCAATTTATGCAAACACTTTTTTTGTTTTCTTTAAAATTGTCATCAGGACATAGGATGCAAATAATTTATTTCCAATCTTTTCCCCATACCTCAACTGTGTGAAAAATTTTGGTGTCACCCGTCACTTTATTCCCAAACTTTGTGATACATGTATTTCATTATTATCTTATTTATTCAAGACACTTAAATGTAATGACCGCTGAAAACAAAATTCAATTGCAAGAAAGTGAAATACCCAAAAAGAAAAACAGTAACATTTAATGATTGAATTACAAGTGAAATTTAAGATGCAAAAAGAAATATTAAAAGGGCATAAGAACAAACCGCAATGCAGGAACTAAGAATTTCAAGATGAAAACTCTGAAACTAAATTAAGATTTGAGGAAAGTATATATAGTCACTCACACTGTAAAAAAGATTTAAAAAATACAAAGAAAATATAATATCAAACTGGAGCGCACGCTAAAAAAGTACATTACAAAGAGACACACAAAACAGCATGCAATGTTTTGAAAGAAGTGCTCCCCCCTCCATCACTGCCCATTCTGGCCAATGGCGCACCCCTGTATGGGTAGAGCAGGGGTAAGCAACCCAAAACACTCAAAGAGCCACTTGGACCCATTTCCCAATGAAAACAAAACACTGGGAACCGCAAAACCCTTTTGACATCTAAAATGAAGATAACACTGCATATATCCCTTTTTTACCTTTATTATATATATATAGTATATATACTATATATATAGTATATATTAGTAAAGTTGGAAGGGACCTTGGAGGTCATCTAGTCCAACCCCCTGCTCGGGCAGGAAACCCTACACCATTTCGGACAAATGGCTGTCCAGTCTCTTCTTAAAAACTTCCAGTGTTGGAGCATTTACTGCTTCTGGAGGCAAGCTGTTCCACTGATTAATTGTTCTCACTGTCAGGAAGTTTCTCCTTAGTTCTAGGTTGCTTTCTCCTTGATTAGTTTCCACCCGTTGCTTCTTGTCCTGCCTTCAGGTGCTTTGGAAAATAGCTTAATTCCCTCTTCTTTATGGCAGCCCCTGAGATATTGGAACACTGCTATCATGTCCCCCCTTGTTCTTCTCTTCATTAAACTAGACATACCCAATTCCAGCAACCGTTCCTTATATGTTTTAGCCTCCAGTCCCCTAATCATCTTTGTTGCTCTTCTCTGTACTCTTTCTAGAGTCTCAACATCTTTTTTACATCGTGGTGACCAAAACTGGATGCAGTATTCCAAGTGTGGCCTTACCAAGGCATTGAAGAGTGGTATTAATACTTCACGTGATCTTGATTCTATCCCTCTGTTAATGCAGCCTAGCACTGTGTTGGCCTTTTTGGCAGCTGCAGCACACTGCTGGCTCATATTTAAGTGATTGTCTACTAGGACTCCGAGGTCCCTCTCACAGTTACTACTATTGAGCATGGTGCCACCTCTGCTGTACTTGTGCATTTTGTTTTTCTTGCCTAAATGTAGAACCTTGCTTTTTTCACCATTGAATTTCATTTTGTTAGTTAGTGCCCAGTGTTCAAGTCTGTCCAGATCCTTCTGTATCTGAAGCCTGTCTTCTGGAGTGTTGGCTATTCCTGCCAGCTTGGTGTCGTCTGCAAATTTGATGAGTTCCCCATCTATCCCTTCATCCAAATCGTTGATGAAGATGTTGAAGAGTACTGGGCCCAGAACAGAGCCCTGGGGCACCCCACTACACACTTCCCTCCATATAGATGCAGTTCCATTGAGGACCACTCGCTGAGTACGGCCGGTCAGCCAGCTACGGATCCATCTGGTGGTGGTTCTGTCTACCCCACATTTTTCTATCTTGTCAAGTAGTAGGTTGTGATCTACTTTATCAAATGCCTTACTGAAGTCCAAGTAAATTATGTCCACAGCATTCCTCTGATCCACTAGTTTTGTCACTTGGTCAAAGAATGCAATAAGATTTGTCTGGCATGATCTATTTTTGACAAACCCATGTTGGCTTTTAGTAATGACTTTGTTTGCCTCTAGGTGTTCGTTGATTCGTTGTTTGATTATCTTTTCCAGGATCTTCCCAGGTATTGAGGTCAGGCTGATAGGTCTGTAATTTCCTGGATCCATTTTTTTTCCTTTTTTGAGGATGGGAACTACATCAGCTCTTTTCCAGTCCTCTGGTAGTTCCCCTGTGTTCCAGGATCTTTGAAAAATATAGTTCAGTGGCTCTGATATCACATCTGCCAGTTCCTTGAGAACTCTGGGATGTAATCCATCTGGTCCTGGCGATTTGAACTCATCTAGGCTGGACAGGTGCTCACTAACCATTTTCTTGCCTATCTTAATTTGTGTTTCTGTTTTGTTTTTTATGGCACTATTTTTGATAGGTTGGTCTGTTTTTTCCCTTTGTGTAAAGACAGATGCAAAAAATGAGTTAAATAGTTCTGCTTTCTCCTTGTTGCTTGTCACCTTCTTGCCACTTCCACCCACTAATGGACCAATCATTTCCTTCACTTTTTTCTTGTTTTTTACATGTTGAAAGAAGCTTTTTTTGTTATTTTTGACTTTGGTCGCAAGCCTTAGTTCATTTTGAGCCTTGGCTTTCTTCACTTCATCTTTGCAGGATCGGGCTATTTGCTGATATTCTGACTTAGTTATGTTCCCCTCTTTCCACTTTCTATACTTGTCCTTTTTATCTTTCAATTTGTCAGAGAGTTCTTTATGCAGCCATGCTGGTTTCTTTTGGGAGCTGTTGTTTTTCCTCTTTGTTGGTATTGTGCTAGACTGTGCTTTTATTATCTCATTTTTCAAAATTTCCCAAGCTTCTTGAGTTGTTTTCCCCTTGAGGATTCTCATCATGGAATCCTTCCCAAGCCCTCTCTAAGTTTATTGAAATTAGCTCTCTTGAAGTCCAAGACTCTAGTTTGACTGTGTTCTATTGCTTGTGCTTCTATAATGTCTATATATCTTCTATATATCTTCAGTGTTATCTTCATTTTAGATGTCAAAAGGCTCTCTCTCTCTCTCCCTCTCCCTCCCTCTCTCCCTCTCCCTCTTTATGCCCTTGGTCTGCCAGTCCTCTTCCTCCACTCAGTGTGTGTGTGTGTGTGTGTGTGAGAGAGAGAGAGAGAGAGAGAGACAGACAGACAGACAGACAGACAGAGAGAGAGAGAGGCACTTGTGCTTCCTCTCTCTTTCCTCTTTCTCTCTTTTTCTCTTTCCCCTCTCCCTCTCTCTTTCACTCTTTTTTCTCCCTCTGTCCCCCCTTCTTTCTCCATGTGAGGAGAGAGAGAGAGAGAACGAAAGGCACAGAGCACCGAAGGGGCGGGGCGGGGGGCAGGAGGCAGCAGAAGACACCCTGTCACCACTGGAAGCACCCAGTTTCGCTGCCCGCTGGGCCTGTGGGGGTGCCCCGGCTCATGGTCATGTTGGCAGGCCGTCCCACGTGCCGCTAGCATCCCCAGGCTCAAGTCGGGGCCACGGGGCATCTATGGAATGCCCCGCCCATCAGCTGCATTGCCAAACCTCCCGCACCACCGGCATCCTCAGTCAGAACCGGGGCAACGATCCACCTCTCGCCAGGACCAACACTGGAGCCGACCATGCTGCTGGTAGGTCCATCGTGCTGTAGGAGTTGGGGCCGCTCTTCACCGCACGGTGCTCCTGGCGATCCGCAACCCACCAGCGTCACCCAGGGAGCGATGCCCCTGCCAGCCGCAGCCCCAGCCGGGACTGCCGTCCAGGGGGCAGCAGGAGGAAGAAGGGGAGGAGGAGGGGGGCAAGGAAGCCGGCGCCGGGCCCCAGGAGTAGGCACTCCCATGGGTCCGGCCGGGGCTCTTCTGCTGCTGATTGGAAAATGCCTCCCCCCTCCCTTTCCCCCCCATCTTCTGCTCACCTCACATTCTTCACCAACAAATCAGCCGGGACTCCGGCACACCTTCCTGGCCAGCTGCGGCTTCTCTCCCTCGGGGCCGCAGCTTGCAGGAAGGCTGGCCCGCTCAGCTGAGGCTCTGGCGGGCTGCTCCCAGCGGGGATCCTGGGACTTCCCCTCGCAGTTCCCCGGCCACGTGCACCTCGGACGGGGCCAGTCAGGGAAAGGGACTTCCTGGCCGTGCGTCTCCCAGGGGGAGGGCACCCGTGCGCAGGGCCAATCAGGAGCCCTGCGAGGGGGCAATTCCGCATGAGAGGGGGGGCACAAGTGCCTTTCTCTGTCTCTGTCTCTCTCTGCAAATGACGGAGGAGGCTCGGAGCTGCAGGGGAAGGCTCAAAAGTGTCTCCAAAATTTCTCGCTCCATCGCCTCCATATCGCTCCCTTTTCGTTCCATTGCCCCCCTGAAAAACGAAATCGCCCCCTTGCAACCTTAGCCCTTTTAAGATGTATGGACAATGAGCATTGCATGCTGGAGTATTCTGGGAGTTGAAATCCACACATCTTAAAACGGCTAAGGTTGGGAAACACTGTAGTAGACTATGCTTCTTTGTTAAGGTGAAATATGTGGGTATTGCATAAGTTATGAAGAGCATCTAGGTACGTCAATCACATCACTTCCTCTGTGTGCATTGGTGTTTAATCACTAGTCCATCCAGCTGTGTAGTCTGCAGCAGGGTCAGGAGCAGAATGTGTGCAGATGCCAGGCCTCCATCATATATTTACCCCAGACCCACCCACCCATTTATTTCAAAGAAAAGGGACTTTTTTTGAAGAAAATTCGATAAATGACCTTGTGGAGATATGATAGAAATACTATGTGAGTTTGCAATATTAAGAGATTCTAATTTTTTTTTAGCAGGTTGGCCATCCATAATCCACCCTAGTAGACACTGATTCTCAAGAATTTGTTTCTCATTCTTAATCAAAGATATGAAGGATTCTCTAATTTTTTGTATGTGAAGCTTATAGTTTGTTCCTGAGCAAAGTACCTCTCTTTATAACTATATGTTTGTGAATGTGGAGGTGCTTGTTCTTGTACATTTCAAAAACATGCTGTAATTCATAAATGTGACGCCCTTGGGATCTGATATTATAAATTTGAATTTGAGATTGCATCCGGATATGAAATATTGTTGGTGAAGTAAATAAATGCTAGTTATAACGAAGGTGATCTTGAATTTGAAGCTTTTTATAAACATTTACTACCTTCTAATTTCTCCTCTATTGATTATGGCCTCTACCGTAAAATTCCAGATATTTTTTAATTAAGCTTACTATCTAATTTTACTTTAGTCTGGCCTAGGCTTAGTTCTATAATTAAAATGAATAGATCATTTGGTTAAAATCCTTAGGTTGAAAGTATAGAAAGGAGAATGGAGCCTTTAAATTCATAGAATTCTTTATAAGGTCTTTTGATATGATTGACTGCAGCATACTACTGAATTGAACCTCCAGATTAAGAATCACAGGATACTGTCTTGCAGTGATTTTTGACTACCCTAAACTAACATGGTCTTCTATTATATCTATATACATGTTTGCTAGAGAGTAGATGGTATTTGAAGACTCATAATTATGTTTCATGAACTCTTGTGTTGATATCTTCTATTTGGTCCAATGTTGGCCTGAAAAAACTGACAGAGAGCAATGATGGTGCAGAGGTTAAGGTGTTGGACAGATACCAGAGAAGCTGAGGTTAAGTCCAACCTCAACCTTGGAAACTCACTGGTGACTTTCGGCAATATCTTCTTGTCCACCCAAACTATTTTATAGGGTTGTCAGGGAAAATGGGAAGAGAAAGTGTTTTGCATGCTGCCTTGAGCAACCTGAATGAGAGAAGAAGTAGAAATCTGGTTTTTTTTTTTCTTTTAACGACCCTGTAATCCCTTGCATCAGTGGGAAGTTGGAGTGACTAAATGCAGCTTGAGCGTTTACTGGCTGGATGTCCTTCCTGATGCCTATGCAGAGTTTGCAGCAGACAATTACGCCTTGTTCCCAGAGAGAGAAACATCTGCCGCTGCCTAGGATCGAATATAAAGCCTCCTGATTGTGAGGTGAGAGTTTCACCTCTAGGCAGCTGCATTGCAAATAAATGAATAAATAAATAAATCTTGTAAAATCAATTTAGGGTGACAGAGCTATAATTATGAATTTGTTAGTGACATAAACTGAAGTCCATTTTTAAGATGGAAATATTGAAGATATTGTTGGGAGTTTGACAGGAGGTGGAGGAAGAAGATGAAGATGATCCTTTGTTTTTTAAAAGAAATACGGCAGAACTTCAAGGAAAAAAATAGCAAGAAGTTGTTGGATGGACGCCTGGAATCCCACTGAGGTTTTTCCATCTCCCTTTGGCTCAGATTCAAGTTTGAATTTTCAGATTAATTATTTGTTTAAGATAATTTACATACTGTGTATATGCTCAATTCTTTTGCATTTTATACAAAGTGACTTTATATCAGAGGAGTTTCTGATATAAGAAATTGCTCTGTACATTCTGTTGGTTTAAATCTCTTATGATATGGAACAACTGTAATGTTACCTCCCCCCCCAGTGATTATGTTTTGCATAGAATTACCTAAAGTTAAAAAGGAAATTTTGTTTTCTTTTTTCAAGTGATAATGCTGAATTACAATACTTAGTCCCAGTTTACTTTTCTGATTTGGGAGAGGTCCTGTTTTCCTTAGCTGTCAAACTCCAAGGTGTAAGGGCCAGAAGGTAACACTATAGAATCTGTGTCATTCTTTCTTCTTTTTAATTCTTGATGCTCAAGAAAGGCTAAGAGAAAGTCTTACCTCATGCATCCATGTTAAGAGAGAAGACGCCAGGTAAATTCAGCCCCTTACGATAGACGGTATCAGCTGTAATACAAAGGCAGGAAGGCAGGAGACCCTATTTGAAAATAAGAGGATTTCTGGGAGAAGAACATGGAAATCTCCCACCTATCCCCAAGAAAGAAATTATACCGTGGTTAACCTATTCTGGGATGAGTTTTATTTCTTCCTAAAAAAAAAAAATCAAATTTGGAGGCAGAGAAACTTGATGGACTTAGTCTTTCCATCCTTACAATTCAGTAATCCTCTTCTATTTTTTTTTAGTTGTGTTTCATTTTTTTAATGTACAATATTCAGTTGTAAACTGCTGAATACTTTCTAAATTACTGAATAGTGGACATGTTTATAAGCTAAATAAATAACTATATTTCCTATTCTTTCTCAAATATAATTTTTGCAGTAAGCATAGCAGATATGGCAAACAAACAAACAAAAAAGATTAAGACTTATGCAAAAGAGAATCCATAAATTGAAATACTTTAATTCATGCTTGGTAATCAACACATCTTTTAATATGCTGAAACATTCTGGCAGAGGGATTTAACATCTGCAGATGTTTTTGTGCTTGGAATATGGTGTGCATATGACTTAATGAGTTGATTACTGCGGTAGGTAACATCTTAAAATAATGGGAAAACTAAGAAGAAATAAGGCAAATAGGATGCTCTCCTCCCTTCTTTCAATCCAGGGGGAAGTTTTCTTTTTTCTTTTTAATGGAAAAACTGCATCCAGTTGGACAATCCCTTCGTGGCATGGTTGAAAAGTAAACTTCTCCTCCTTTCCAGCTTTCTGCATTTACCAGATTGTGGGCATAAAGATGCTTCGGGGCATTAACTCTTTCCACACTAATTTGAGAAAGAGGAGTATCTCTTGTTACTATTCCATTCAGCGTTACATTGCCTGAACGTACATTAGAAAGTTTCCCTCCGGCTGCATGTGGCTGGGCTCAGTTCTTAAGTCAATAATGCACATCAAAAGCAACAATTTGAGAAGCTCTTCGGTGAAATGAATTATTTCATTTTATTAAGAACTAGACGGCTCATGACTTGTTGGGTCATTGTTTCAGAGATATTTCCTTACCTAAACAGAGAAATAGAACGACCACGGGAGGGCAAAAGAAGCAAGGGGAGCGGGAGCAATTTCTGACTTCCTGCCAGCTTCCCCACTGACTTTGCTTGTGAGAAGCTGGCAGGGAGCGTCAGAAATCACAATCACCTGACCCCGGCATTGCTGCAGTGAACACAAATTTGCAAATACAACTGAAATTTGAAGCGCCTTCAAATTTCAATTCCACTCGAGTAATGGGTCTTGTCTTTAGATGCATTGTTAGTTCATTTGCTTCAAAAATTGTTGCCCTATGATGTACCAATTTGGCTAATTGAAGGTTACAAACAGACAGGAACGCTTACTAGTGCGTTAAATTGAGTGTGGTTTTCTACATCACTAAACTAGTTCGTTGCTGAATTCTTCTGCATTTATATTTAAGAATATTTCAATCTCTCATTTGCATTATGGAAGCTCTTAAAATATTAGTTTGTGAATGTGTACATATACATGCACAAATATATGCATAGTCCTGCATTTCATTGTTTATGCTGAATGTATGACACTTGGTTAAAGTAAAATGGATAGTTTTGACTATGAATTTATATGTAGATGACCTGTTTTGTGTTCTAAAGAAGATTGACAGGATATGAAAATTGTTTGGTAGAGAGTGGAACAAAGGAAATACTATCCATTCCCCAGCTACTCTTCTGAAGCATAAAGATGGATTTTTGACGTGGTTGTTTAGAGAAGGATGTGGTAATTGGACATGATTATTTGTCTTTTGCTTGATGGAATGAAGTTTCGGAAGGTTATCTGGGGCCTTCCTCAAACAGCATATTGTTAATTTAGATGTGAAAACCAAGTTGCTTCCTAATTAAGTATGCTTTAAAAGCCTTTCCAAGTTTGTATGTTGCAATTATATAAACTGTTTAAGCAGGCTATCCTTTATTGTTGTTTTGTTTATCAGTTTAAATGAGATAAGTATATGATGTAAGGTTTTTAATTTAATTATTTGGGTTGCAGTTCATTCCACACTAATCTGGAGTGAGTTATGGAAATTAGTTAGGGCTCACTTCTTGAGCTGTTAGTTATGTGCCTAATAGCATGATGGGATCACATTCCTGCAAAGTAGTATTGAACATTGTTACAGAAACTTGCAGCATGCTTGTAATAAATATCAACTTTGTGTTAGGCAAATCTACCATTGTATGGTTACTTACCACTTATATTTGCTGTGTGTTTTGGACACAGTCTTCTACCATGCCTGGTTTAGGCAATGTTTTTCATCCATCTTCTTATGATGATTCTCTTCTATTACTTTACCTCGGCTTACGTCCTTGACCTACAACCACAACTGAGCCCAAAATGTCTGTTGCTAAGCAAGACAGTCGTTAAGCAAGTTTTGCCCCCATTTTATGACCTTTCTTATCACAGTTGTGAAGCGGATCACTGCCGTTAATTTAGCAACAGGGTTGTTAAGTGAAACTGACTTCCCCATTGACTTTGCTTGGGAGAAGTTCGCAAAAGGGGATTGCGTGACCTCAGGACACTGCAACCGTCATAAGTATGAAGCAGTTGCCAAGTGTCCAAATTTTGATCATGTTACCATGAGGATGCTCTAACGGCCGTAAGTGTGAAAAGGGGTCCTAAGTAACTATTTCAGTGCTGTTGTAACTTTGAATGATCATCACTAAATAAATGGTTGCAAGTCGACTATCTGTATATTTTAATTTGTTTGCCGTATTTTGAACAAATAATTAGGCTTCTCAAGCAACTGGGCACATTTAGTGATTCACTATAGTGAACCAACAGTTGGCAAAGAGAAAAAGATTCTTTCTGGTTGCTGCAAGTTATTTCTACTTGCCACAAGCAGCCATCCTCTTTCTTTTGGTCTCCGGGAGCCTCAGCGACCAGAAAGCTGTCAGGTAGATAATGCATTTCCAGTTCAAGATGCTATCGCCTGATGTATCTTGGCTATGCTGGAGAAAGCTTTGCATTTCATCAGCTTTTGGCATGAAGAAGAAGGGAAAAGTGCTCTGCCAGCATCAGAGAGAGAGAGACTGAAAATTCCCAACAATTAAAATAGTCAGATGATTCTTTGGTTATGAAACGTAGCAATTTACAGTTTGAAGACATTGCTGGCTGTGTTGTGAAGAGTGAATAACTGAAATTAAGGAAGAGGTGCCATAACACAGTGGGGCAACAATGTAGGATGTGTAATTCTAATGCTTCATTTATAGCAAAGCCAATGATATCATATACATTGCCAGGGCTAGGGAGGTAATACCTGGGATCATTTTGAAGCCATGCTAGAAAGAAAAAAAAACTCTTTTCCTCCTTTAAAAAATACGGAATTAAGGAGGAAAACGGAAGTATATGCAATATACCTTCTTTCCCCAAAACCTTTTACCGATCATGTGTCAAATTTGCTACTTTAAGAATAAAAGTATGTGTTACGTATGCCTTGGTTTATTCATAACATTGTCGTATTTAATATAGTTATTGTAAAAGCAGAATTTAGCAACTAATTATTAACGGAAACATTTTTAAAATGTTATTACTGTTTTGAGTTGTAGAACCCTTTAAACCTATGGCTTCTATATTTTTATCAAATTGACCTGTTGACACAAAATTAAGTTGACCCTATCAGGATGATAATAAGACTTATGTCTTTTTCTTAGGCTTTTTAGAAAAAGAGTTTAGAAAAAGCTGTGGAAGAAAAGAAAAGCAAGAAGATATCTTGCATAAAAGTTGTTGTGGCACAGTGGTTAGAACGTAGTATTGCAGGGTAACTCTGCCCACTGCCAAGAGATTGATTCTGACCAACTCAAGGTTGACTCAGCCTTCCATCCTTCCAAGGTTGGTAAAATGAGGACCCAGATTTTGGGGGGCAGTATGCTGATATTTGTAAACCACTTAGAGAGTGCTGTAAAACACTGTGGAATGGGATATGAGTCTAAGTACTATTGCTATTGCTATTACTTTTGGCATCAATAGCTGGGAAAATCCTGGAAAAGATAATCAAATAAAGTAGAAGATTTATGAGCCCCAAAAAAACAAAAAAACTTGATTACTAGAAGTCAGCATGAGTTTGTTAAAAGCAGACCATGCCAAACAAATCTTATTGCATTTTTAATAAAGTAAATTATATTAGTGGTTCAGCAAAATGCTGTGGACATAGTACACCTGGACTTCAGCAAGACATTTGACAAAGTAAACCACAACCTATTTCTTGGTAAGATACAACATTTTGGGATAGACAGTACCATTACCAGATGGATTTGTAATTGGCTGACCAACCACACTTAGCAGATAGTCCTCAATGGAACTACATCTGCATGGAGGGAAGCATGCAGTGGGGTACTTCAAGGCTTGGTCTTGGGCCCAGTACTCTTCAACTTTCTTATAAATGATTTAGATGAAAGGATAGAAGGAGAACTCATCCTATTTGCAGATGACACCAATCTGGTGGGAAGGGTTATTACTGGACAGTCATTTGTCTGAATGTATAGGGTCTCCTGCCTTGAGGAGGGAGTTGGACTAGAAGACCTCCAAAGTCCTTTCCACCCTATGGTTTTATGAAAAGAGAATGAATAAGGACTTTCCCAAGATCACACAGAGAATTTTATAATAATCAGAGATGTGATTTGTGTCTCACCTGGGTGCTATAGTTGCAGACAACCATCTGTAATGCAGGCAAGTCCAGATGCACCCACAATGGCTTTTCTGCTGAACTATTGGTTAGACTGTTTCATGAACTTTCCTACTCTATGCAAGAGCCAAAGCAGTTCCTTGAGTTGGTATATAAAGCCAAGCATGCATCCCAGCAAAAGTCATGCAACCTGGTGGGGCAATCATGGCAGGTGCCAGTCCAGTTGGATGCATGTGAATGAGAGCCACTTCAGTTCTTTGGCAATGAAGTGGGTTCCCTCCCTGTACCAAACAGAGAATTGAAAAATAATTGTATACAAGCTTGCATGAATGTGTGAAAAGCAAAAAGTGGATTTCCCCCCAGGAGAGACAGTGTGTGGAAGCAATAGTTCTGCAACCTTGCTGTCTGTTGGTGGTCTAGTAGTATAATTAGCTCTACAGTCATGAAGTTGAAAATGTCTCATTAAAAAAACAAAGAAATACCGAATGTTCTTATAAAAATGAACAAGTCTTACAAAAGTATCCTTTCAGTTACTTCTGGTACAGTAATGAAGAAGAGTGGTAGGGCTTCCAAGAATTGATTTCTAGGTATATTTTTTTCAGTTCTCATGTTTTTAGGAATTAGTTGGCATATTTTTTAGCCATGACGCATACCCCTAACTTGTATTTTTCTTTCTGTTAATATCTAACTAAACAGAGGAAGGTAAAACAGCTGGTTGCTAAGGCAACCAGATTTCCCCTTTTGTGGGATTTTGTGGCTTGGCACCACAAGAGCAGAACTTTAGAAGGAAAAGCTGGATAGAGTATATTGATTTTTTTATGGGAAATTCTCCAAAAGAGACCTCATTAAAGCAATTAAGTTGCTTTCTTTAGGAAATGGCCCAAGTGAACATTTCAAAGACATACGCTTGCGTTTGACCAGTGCAAAAATCTCCAGATAAAACATTGAGTTAGCTGTACAGCTGTTGCCTCTTTTGAAATGCGGTTGGAGGTGAATATTACTGTATTCATTGAGTAACAGTACATAGCCACTTCTGATTAAAATGCTCTTATCACCAGTAGGGTTTTCTGTTCTCCATCAGGATGGATGTAGACTCCACTGATTGGGTAATTTAATCCCACCTGCTCAGACTAAGACAAAAAAACTCTGCCACGCCTCCTTCTGGGTGTGACTTCCCAGTTTTTGTCTTAGTCTCGTGCTCAGCAAGACGCTTTTCAGAAGGCTCCTAGCTAAGTTTGATTCTTTCCTTTTTTCTTTTAGGCTATTCAATTAAAATTGGATACTTTAAATTCAAATTGATTAACAATTAGATTAATTCGGCTTTCACTTCCAAATTAAGAGGATTGCGTTGGGGGGGATAGGGACTCTGTCCTCCCTCCCCTGCAGCCCTTTGGGCTTTGAAAAGGAGGCTGCAGGCTTCGTTCGTTAGGGAGCTCTCGTTCCGACGATCTGTAGCCTCTTTGCGATTCCGCCAATTCAGCTGGGTAGCGGAGGTCGGCCTTTCAACTCGGAGACCTCCTGAGTGATTTACTTGCCTCGAGGCCTTGAGGGAGAATTCCTGACTGCAGCTTTATCTGAATCGCAGCAGGGGCTGCGCTACTAATCGCAAGTGCTTGGGGACTGGGGGAGGAATCCCAAATCAGCCTTGTATTCCCCTGCTGTGTAATTGATTCTCCTGTTTAAAATATGACAGGGTTTTGCTTCTCCAGGCCTTAAGGCCTGGCGGCCGCCATTTTGACCGCATGGTCTAGCGCGGCTGCTTCTAGAGGTCCCACGTGGCGGACGCCATTTTGGAGGCCTAATTGAAATTTTTGCATAATCATTGGCAGTTATTCCTGCATTATTGCGGACGCATAGTTGTTGCCTGTGTCACTTGGTCTGTGAGCAGACCTGTTCAGGGGGGGAGATATTTTTGTATCCACAGGAGTTGTGGTCAAACTTGAGGGGGCTACTCCAGGTGTGGGCCTTGGCTGCATTTGAGCAGACCAAGGTGTTATTAACTGGTCCTAAGGCCTAGAAGAGAAGAGCGAAGAGATTCTTTTATTGTCCACCTGTTTCTCAGTTTAGCCCGTGACCTTTTGTCACAAGGCCTGTACAGACAGCATTAGAACACTGTCTGGCTGTTCTTGCCATTGCCTTCTGTTCAGAGCGAGGATCGGTTTTCCATCTCTGACTGTGATCTACGTGTTGGGTTCCTCCCCCCATTTCTAGGTACTACTGTCCAGGAATACCTAGACAGCAATGGCAGACAGCTCCTCGCCCCAGGCTTCTCAATCTAGTGTCCCCCCCGCTCAAGCAAAGCGCAGATCTGAAGAATTGAACATGGGGGGGAAGAAAAAAGCTAAAACCAAACATCTGTCTTCCAAAGATACTTCCAAATCAGCCGGGCGAGAGGCCACAAGGAGACACTTAGCATTGGAGAGAGAATTCTCCAAGGCACAAAGGCTCAGATCCAGTGGGACTGAAACGGTTTCCCCCGCCCCACTGGATACTCCTTTGACAGAACCTCAATTTGAATCATCTCAGGATGCCCCAAGACCTTGGTCTCCTCGGGGGGAAACCGAGCAGGTAGGTCCTCCTCGCTCCTCTCCTTCATCAGCACACCAACCACCTGAGACCAGGTGTGCCTCAACGGAGGTTGGGGTCAGTTCCAGGGACCAAGGGGAAATGTGGTCCCAGGCTCAATTCCAGGCCTTCATGCACCAAGCATTCAGGCAGTTTATGTCATCAACTGAGAGTAGCCAGGTGCAGTCCCATCCTACTCCTCCCGCATCTATTCCCCCACCTCTGGTGGAGCGTGATACTAGACCTAGCTCTGCTGTTTCGGAGACATCCTCACAATTAGGGGAGGAGGGATCAGTGGAACTGGGAGTTGCAGACACTCCCTTGTCTGAGGAGGAGGATCCAGCTCCTGAACAGGTGACCTCTTCCGGGCTTTTCGATCCGGCCATTTTTCGATCACTCCTCGTAAGGGCTATTGACACGGTAAAACTTACCTCAGCCCAGGAGGAGACTCCTTCTTCCTCATCCAACCGGGAAGCCAACCCTCTGTTTGCGGAAAAGGTCAAGGAGGAACCGCAGATTCCATGCCCACTAGTCTTCAGGTCTACGGTGGAAAAGCAGTGGGCATCCCTTGCTACCACTCCTTCACAGAGCAGTTTAGACAAGAAACTTTACAATGTCTCTTCTTCTTTCGCTTCTCTTCTAGAAGTCCCATCTGTAGACGCTCCGCTGACCTCTCTGTTCTCCAATACCGCCGTCCCGGGGGACATGGCTGAATTCTTGAAGGCAGAGGACAAAAAGTTCGAGTTCTCTTTTCGTAGAGCTCACCAATCTTCGGCTTGGGCCATAAGGGCGGCAACCTCATCCTCCTTCTTTGCACGCTCGGCAATTATGTGGTTGCAGGAACTCCAGACGCTCATTCCGCCGGATCAGGTCACAGCGCACCAAACAATAGGGAAAATAGTGGCAGCATCCGAATACATTGCGGATGCATCCTTACACTCGGCTAGATGTTCAGCCAGATCCATTGCAGCCTCAGTGGCGTCACGTAGGCTGCTCTGGTTGAAGCAATGGCGCACGGATTTAAAGGCAAAGTGGCGCTTAGCAACATCTAGGTACAGTGGCACCCACCTTTTTGGTCCGGTCCTAGAGCCTCACATCATTGAGGGCAAGGACAAGCGCAAGGCGCTGGCCCATCCCTCTAAAAAACCAGATAGACGGCCCCAACAGGACTTCCGTAGGCCATCATTCCGTCCCAGCGGTTCCTGGGATTGGAGACAGCCCTTTCGGGCAGGGCAGTCCTGGGATTGGCCCAGAGGCTCGCGATCCTATTCTTTCAGACAGGATCGGCAACAGGACCGCCAGAGTAGTGCAGCCAGGGATCAGTTCCAGACCAAGCGTCCCTTCAGGGGATCAGGCAGTCGTCCTTACAGGCGGTCCAAGTGACGCCAAGGAGGACTACCCCATTGGGGGTCGACTGGCACTGTTTTACGACGTTTGGGAAAACACAACCACAGACGCCTGGGTCAGAGAGACCATAAGACAGGGTCTCTCCCTAGAGTTTCGATCTTCTCCCCCAGATCGTTTTATACAGTGCCCGGTTTCAAACAATACATCAAAAACACAACTAATCACAACAGCCATCGCTCATTTATTAGAGATCAGAGCCATAGAAAGGATTCCTCAGGAACAGATCGGGGAAGGGTTCTACTCCATCCTGTTTGTAGTTCCCAAAGCCTCAGGCGGTTGGAGGGCGATACTGGACCTAAAGGGTCTAAATTACTTCCTCATTCACAGGAGGTTCAAGATGCAGACCCTAAAGTCCATCTTGGCAAGTATCAGGAAGGGGGATTTCCTTTCCTCCATCGACCTGACAGAGGCTTACTTACACATTCCGATCATCCAGGAACACCGCAGGTTCCTGCGGTTCTGTTACGCACACAAACACTACCAGTACCGGGCTCTTCCCTTCGGCCTATCCTCGGCCCCGAGGGTCTTCACAAAAATCTTGGCCGTGCTGGCGGCTCATCTAAGGATGATACCCGTACGGGTACAGTGCTACCTGGACGACATACTGATACAGTCCAAATCTTTCCAATCAGGGCAGTCGGACCTGGCAATCACTATTCAAACACTTCAGGATCACGGGTTCTCCGTGAATTTCAAAAAGAGTCACATCACACCCACAAGACGTCTGCTCCATCTAGGAGCTCTGATAGATTCCAGCCTATGCAAGGTATATCTCTCCCAGGAGCGACAAGTCAGCATCCGGAAGCTGACACTGCAGATCCGAGGGGAAAAAAGAGTACCCCTGGTACAATTATCCCAACTCCTGGGGAAGATGGTCTCTTGCCTGGGCATCGTTCCTTGGGCCAGATTGCACTCCAGGAACCTCCAGTGGTTCCTTCTTCCTTTTCAGAAACGCAACATCAGCGCCTCCAACAGGAAGGTCAGGGTTCCCCATCATACTCTGTCCTCCCTCCTATGGTGGACCTCGTCCGCCTTGTCCAAGGGCACTCTGTTCAAGGAACCCACCAGGATCACCCTCACCACAGACGCCAGTCTGTTCGGTTGGGGCGGTCATATTCTGAACCATTTAGCCCAGGGTCAGTGGTCCAGTTCAGACCTGGCTCACAATATAAATTGGCTGGAGCTCAGGGCCATCCACCTGGCTCTCCAAAGATTCTCCCCCCTTGTATCAGGGAAACACGTATTAATCCTGACAGACAACATTGCGGCCAAAGCTCACGTAAACAAACAAGGGGGCACCCACTCTTGGACACTCATGCAGGAAGCCCAGGCCATAGGGCTGTGGGCAGAGTCCAACCTGAGGTCCATCAGGGCAGAGCACATATTGGGGGAGGCGAATCAACAGGCAGACTCCTTGAGCAGGGTCACAGTGGATCACTCAGAATGGAAGCTAGACTCAATCCTATTCCAGGAAATATCACGCAGGTTCAGACAGCCCATCCTAGATCTCTTTGCCTCTCCGATCAATGCACAGCTCCCCAGATTTTTTACCAGGTTTCCGGCGAGGGGGGCGGAGGGAACGGACGCCCTCCGGAGCAGATGGCCGGAGGGCGTACTTTATGCATTCCCTCCTCTTCCACTAATACAAGCGACCATTCGCAAGCTCATCCAGGAACAGGCAGAGCTAATCTTAGTGGCTCCATTTTGGCCAAGACGCCCGTGATTTGCCGACCTGGTGGACCTGTCAATTTCACCTCCATGGAAGATTCTCCCGGACCGAGTAGCTCTCAGCCAGGGGAACCTCCAACATCCGGATCCACAGTGGCTCCAATTAGCCGCTTGGCACTTGAACGGGAGAGTCTGACCAAACAGTCTTTCTCCTCTGGGGTTATTTCCGTCATCCAGGCCTCGAGGCGTCCCTCGACCAACAGAATCTATGACGCCACTTGGAGAAGTTTTTGCTCTTGGTGTACCAAAAAGCGGCTTTCACCGCTTGCTGTCTCCATCCCAGACATATTAGATTACTTACTTGAGGGGTTAACTAGAGGTCTGTCAACCAGCACCATACGTAGGCAGATAGCAGCCTTGTCGACAGTTCTCACCTGTGACAACCAGGTTTCCCTGTCCCAACACCCAGCAGTCAGTGCCTTTCTCAAGGGTGCGGCCAATGTAGGGCCCCCCACGGTTCATCGTTATCCATCCTGGGACCTCTCTAAGGTGTTACAGGCTTTAACGTCCTCTCCATTTGAACCTCTGAAAGTTTGCTCCCTTCACTTCCTTACATTGAAGGTAGCCTTCCTAGTGGCCATCACGTCGGCCAGGAGGATTTCAGAATTGGCGGCCCTGTCGGTCAGGGAGGACTTGTGCATGTTCCATGAGGATAGAGTGGTCCTCAGGTTGGATCCTGCATTTGTTCCAAAGATCAATACAGGGTTTCACCGCTCGCAGGAACTAGTCCTTCCTAACTTCTGTCCTAACCCTTCCCATCATCTGGAGAGACGGTGGCATATGTTGGATGTGCGCAGGGCTCTGCGCCATTACATTAAACGAACCTCGACCTTCAGGAAGTCCGAGGCATTATTCGTGTCCTTTCAACCCTCAACTATGGGTCGGAAGGTCTCTTCTTCCACCATTGGTCGGTGGATAAGGATGTGTATTTCCAGGGCTTATATTTCCCAGTCCCTTCCGGTACCTTCACATATTACTGCTCACTCTACACGTAGTGCTGCTGTCTCAGCGGCTTGGTCTACCCAGGCATCACTCGAGGAGATTTGCAGGGCTGCGACATGGTCCTCTCCTTCCTCATTCATAAAACATTATAGGATAGATCAATTTGCAGCAGCTGAGGCTGCTTTCGGTAGGAGAGTCCTACAGCAAATAGTGGGTTCTCAGGGGTCACAAGCCTAGACTCCCTCCCTATAGGGACATGAGCAGCTTTGGTATGTCCCAATCAGTGGAGTCTACATCCATCCTGATGGAGAAAAGAGCGTTGTCTTACCTGAACGCTTTTTCTCAGCAGGATGGTGTAGACTCCACACCCACCCTGTTAGTGTTAGTCTAGGCCTGTGTCTTCCTTTTTTGTTTGGAGCCTTGCGTCTGGTAGCTTCGCCTCGACAAAAACTGGGAAGTCACACCCAGAAGGAGGCGTGGCAGAGTTTTTTTGTCTTAGTCTGAGCAGGTGGGATTAAATTACCCAATCAGTGGAGTCTACACCATCCTGCTGAGAAAAAGCGTTCAGGTAAGACAACGCTCTTTTTCCTCTACTCCTCACTCCCAAGAGAAAGGGGGGAAGGAGAAAGGGAGGAAAATTTTTATCAGAACTTGAGTGGTGAAGGAAAAGTTAATTTCCCCTTCTCTGCATGCTGAGGTACTGATGCAAAGTAACTCTAATCTTATATTAAGATGATGTTGAATGAGGAAGTGGGGGCAATAAAGAGTAGAACCTGAAAGAGAAATTATTCAAAGTTTATTGAACAGAACCTTATTAAGACGTCTTACCAAAATCAGCTTCCTTGTAACTTAAACCCATTTATAACCTGTATACAATTGTCTTCTGAAACAGCTAAGCAATTCTGCCCCATCTTCTACACTGCAGTCCTTCAGATCTATCATGTCTTCACCTTGCTAAATGTACCCAACACCTCCAATCTTTCTTTTCCCAACCTCTTATCTTGGCTGCTGGCCTCTGGATATTCTCTCAGCTGTCAATGCCCTTCCTAAAATACTGTACAGTCCCCAGAACTCAGTTCAGTATTCTGGCTGCAGTTTGATTAACATGGAATAAAAAAGAATAATTACTTCCTTTGAGCCCTGAATCCTGTCTTGATATAGCCTCTGTTTGCTATACCCCCCCTCCTTATTTTGTGTCATCCACAAACTTGATGATTTTATTTTCTAATCCCTCAACTAGATCATTTATAAATATATTGAATAGCAGAGTTCCTCTCCAGCTTGACACAGAGCCATTGGTATATATTTGTTGCATACAGTTCAGCAAGCTCTGTATTCATCTTATGGTAGCATAACCATGCCCACATTTTGTCAACTCCATGATGTGACTTTACTGAATGCTTTGCTGAAGTTATAAGTCCTTTGAATCCCTCCTGGTCACTTAAAACTTGTCATAAAATCAAAACAGGATATGAGGTTGGTTGACATGATTTGACTTTGACAATTATGTGGTCACTGCATCCCCAACTTTCTCAGTACTTTTACCTCTTCCTTTCTTTCTCAGTACTTACCTCTCCCTTTTGGTTGGGATCAGATCTGAAACGCTGATCCACTTTTGGTTAAACTTCAGAAATTTGAAATGGTCAGCAGGATCACTGGAAATTTTGAACCTTTCAATCTTGGCCATATTGTTTTCCCAACTGATGTCCAAGTAATTAAAATCACCCATTGCTTCTCCTGAGAGTTTTCTAATCTGTTCCAGGTGGGGATTCCCAAAATTGGCTTCCTGACTTGGCAGTTTATAATGCAAAGACAACACAAATACAAACACAATACATATTGTATTCTTACTTACCCAAATACTCTTGACTGGACTCCTATGCTCAAATTGTTGTATCTCGATACATGGATGCATTTTTTTCCTATAAAAAGACAAGTTTCCCTTTTATCTGTCTGGCTTTAAAAAAAAAAGTGGTCATAGTTTGTCACTTGAAAAATAAGAACATGTAGCATAGACTGCCATAGGTAGGTCACAATGCAATCTCTGTCCTAACCTAATCTTGCTGGCTCAAGGCAATTTGGTTCATATTGACCTAGAATACTTATTGATTCTTGCTATATGCGTAGTATAGAATTAAGTCTACTTAAGAATACTTAGTTGAATACTAGAATAGTGTATCATTGGTAGGAATGCATCTTTACAGGTGAGTCATTGTGACATCAGATTTCTAAGTTCCTGTGTTAATAGGAATCATTCACTGAAAGAATAAAATGCTTTGATGTGCTTATCAAAAACCTGCTTTCTTTCAGTGAATTAACAGATGGCTGCAGTACCTCTCTTCTTCTTTTGATCTGAGATAAAGTATTCATGAAAAGTTGATGGCAACTCATTGCCTCAACTGATATGGAAACCTTTAATAGCATTAAATATTCTGTGATCATTTCAAAATGTGCTTCATTTTAGCATGTGCCTTGAGAAAATCCCTAGCATATTATATTTGACAAGTGCAGGAAAATGTGTTCTGATTCAGAACACACTTAGCTCTTTCTAAATCCATCCCATCTTTCCATCTCTTCCTCACAATATATTTTCAGCCCAGGGAGCATACTAAATCCTTCTTGGCTTGGACCAGTTCAGTAATGAGTTTCTTTTTCTAAATCTGTTTTGCTAGTCTGCAAACTTTAAAGTCTCCCCGGTCTTCATAAGTCTTCTTGCCAATACGCTCTAGCAGTTTAGAACTAACTTGAAGAACTGAGGTCAATATTGATAGGAGCAGGTAGAATCTTTCTTTATAATTCCTTCTGCAAGAGCCTAAAGACCTGGACTGCCAGTTGGCCTGGGGTCCAAATGGGAGAGTTCCCTCCCTCTCTTGCCCTCGTTCTCTGCTCTCTCTCCATCTTTTTTGGTGATCGTATTGATGTATTCTTGTTGTGTTCTTTTTCATCGTTTATTTCATTGTTCTATTATCTTACATCTGTTCTGTTTACACTCTCTTCGTTTCTTCCTTTTTATTGTTGTAAGCCATCTAAAGTATCCCCCAAGGCAAGAAATGTGACAAATTTAACAAATACATAAATAAATACCACATCTGATCTAACATCTCGTGCTAATTTGATGAGAGAGGACAGAACGTTAATGAGCAAAAGGAGAGTAAAATGCAGAATCAATGAACTGTTTATTTAGTTATGGATTAATACATAGCTTCAGTCAAGCCAATTATAAATGATGTGTGGAAATAGTTAGAACAATTAACCAGTGGAACAACCTGCCTCCAGAAGCAGTGAATGCTCCAACACTGGAAGTTTTTAAGAAGAGACTGGACAGCCATTTGTCTGAAATGGTGTAGGGTTCCTGTCTGAGCAGGGGGTTGGACTCGATGACCTCCCTTCCAACTTCTTTATTATTATTATTATTATTATTATTATTATTACACCCATAGTCAATGCAATACAGCAATAACGTATGATAGGAGAAACACAATATATTACAGTAAACAAATGCAATCAATATAATAAAATATTTCTCTGACCAGTACTTTTACCAATTTAAAAAAAAAACGGTTCATTGTTGCAAATATTTGCAGAAAATTTGGGGATGTTTTAAAAATGTATATTTTTTTTAAATTTTGTAAACTAAACAAGATAATTGTCCAGGCGTTGAAATACTTCTTTGTGTATTCTCATTACATTTTCCATTGAAGTATATTTAAAGTATTTAAAGCATATTTCATTCTTCAGTTAATGGTTCTTTTCATGGCTGCTAAATTTATATTTTTAGTTCTCAAATGATTTTTAGATAGATAGATAGATAGATAGATAGATAGATAGACAGACAGATAGATAGATAGAGTCTGTGTGTATTTGTCAAGTCAAGGATACACACACACACACATACACACACACACAATCCTCTTGACTTTATTTGTCAATTGACTTTTACAAATGCTCTTTCATATGAAATTTGAATATGACATATGTCATCTTTGTATTTTAAAAAAATGAAGTATCTGCAGGAACCAAATACAATCTTGGAAAGGGACTGTTATTTTCTTGAGATGTTGTATTTTTGAATAAATATATCCTTGAAAAGTGAGGGATGTTTAATATGCCATAATGAGGCTTTTTTTTTTTTTTGCAATTCTACTTGTGGAAATTTGATGCATTTTCCTAGGAACTAGAGAAATGCCTTCCAGTCGGAAAGTCTCATGATCTGGAACTCAAAGTCTTTTCATTGTTGCAGTCATCTCCTTAAAGTTTCCTTGCTACCAGCGTAGAAGGGGTGTGAAATCAAATTCATTTGGCTTTGATTTTTAATTTTAATGGGTTGTCTTCTTCCCATCCATAGAGTCCCAAATGCCCACATACCTGTAGTAAATTACTTTTAGCTTTCTCTTTCAGTCAATGGTAACCCTACTGGGTATTCTAGCTCATGCTGATAGTGTACCGTGGTATTGGAGCTGCTCAACCCCCCCCCCCCATGGTGATCTTTCAGAGGGTACCAGGATTGCAAGCCCAATTCAATGACACTAATTATTTAATTAATTCAATTTGTATAGATGCCCATCTCATATTTGTGACTCTGGATAGCTCACATAATTAAAAACAACAAAATTGTTTTTAGTAAGTAAACAAAATAGAGGAATCAATCACAAAAACCATAACCGCCTAATATATTATATTATATTATATTATATTATATTATATTATATTATATTATATTATATTATATTATATTGTGTGTGTGTATGTGTGTGTGTGTGTGTGTGTGTGTGTGTGTATATATATATATATATATATTACAGTTACATTGCATTCATTATATATTCTTAAAAATAATAATTAGAATTCAATTAATTTTAATTGGATTAATACAGAGCTGAATAATTGGTTTTTAATTCTCTGACAGACTTCATCTGCTTACATACCTGTTCCTTCTGTGATGATTTTATCACTTGAACAATCAACTACCTTCATTATTATAATGGCCTAGTTATGTCGGCTTTTATTCCCTGTTGATTGATAGGAGGAGAACCTTAACTGAAATATTGCATAAGTATATGTCACACTATTACATGTTTTGGAGGGGAGCCCAAGCTTTACGTGACAGATAGTTCTCAGCCGACATCCATTTGTTCAGTAGCCATTCAAAGTTACAACGACACTGAAAAAAATGGACCTACCATCGGTCTTTGAGGTGCCGGCCATCACGGCATTCTTGTGGTTATATGATCATGATTGCGATCTGGGCACTCAGGTGCTCAGCTTGCAGTTACAATACTGCAGGGAACTGTGGTTACATGATTGTCATTTGCAGCCTTCTTTGTTGGCTTCCCACAAGCAAACTCCAAGGAGAAGCCATTAAGAAAGGATGCAAGTCGCTCTGGTATGTTTCTTTTGGGTTTTTTTGTACTGCCCGCAGCAAAAAAAAAAAAAAAAAAAAAAAAAACCCACCCCCGCCCACACGCAGACTTTACTGACTCTCCCAGACTCTCCTCTGGCCTCTCATGGTTTGTGTGTGGCCTGCGCTGGCGCTCTTCTGGTGTCATCCATCACCCACAGCACCCCCTACAGTTCTTACCTGGGACTCCCACCTTTTCCCACTAAACAACTTACACATATTGAGGCTATGATGGCAATTGGGACTGCCTAGATTGCTGTTGCTAAGCAACACAGTCATGTGATATTGTACTTTATGACCATATCGCTTAAAGACAGCAATCCCAGTCCAAATTGCTGTTACAATTAGATGATTACCTGTAGTAGGTATGGATGTTCTACTATGGTCCATATACAATCCTTTATCCATGTATGAAGTAATACTGGAGTGTTATTAAATAATTCAGTAGTTGTTCACTCTTTTTGTTCATATACATGTTCAGATGTATAACAGAAACATGTCTTTAATCTGTATATTATCTTTTAAGATATGCATGTAGTCCTCATCTACTGGGACCAGTAACTTGATCATTAAGCAAAGCAGTTGATGACTGAAATTGTGACTGTGCTTAATTATCTTATTTCAGCTTTCCTTTATCTTACAGACCTGCAAAGATAGTAAATGGGGCAAAGTTACTTTTTCATCACCATTGTAACTGTAAATGGTTGCTGTCTGAGGCAGTCACTAAGTGAGGACTACCTGTATGAAGAAAAAAGAGAAAAAAGCTGCTTAAACATACTTATTAGGAAATAACTCGTTGAACTCCTGAACAAAAAGTGTATTTTTTTAACTGCGGGACGGTTTTTAGGCATGTAGTCTGATGTGGTATTACTTTTAGCTGATATCTCTTATATACACTGTGCTTATGAATATGGAATCTAGTATTTTACAATACTAGACATCTTATGCTTTGTCTATATTCTTGTGAATTAAGACTTTAGTATTGTATCAGATCTGAGGCATAGTACAAGTATACTATTTGCATTGATCTAATTTATGTGGAAAAATTCAGTTTGGTTGAGCACAAGTCATTGTATTCTGAATGTTTTATGCTTCCTGTAGCCTTTGGCAGAATGATACATAGCTTCATGGCCTTACTATTTGCCTTTTTCATTTTATATTTGTTAAAAGTTCTTAATAATATCCATAACACATTAGATTATTTTGTTAAATAAAAAATCATTGTTATAAAGGATGCCAATTACTTGCAATATTAATAACCCTAGTCCAGGGGTAGGCAACCTTGGATGTTTTATGACTCGTGGACTTTAACTCTGGGAGTTGAAGTCCACAAGTCATAAAAGAGCCAAGGTTGCCTGCCCTAGTCCATTCTGAATTTTAGTTTCTAGATCGTTGTAATCTTCCCAACTAGTTTAGTTTAGCATAATTAAACACATTAAAATTCACTTCCTATAAATCCCAATAAGCATGGTCAAAAGCCATGGTTGCTATAGGACACGGGTCGGCAACCCGCAGCTCTGGAGCCACATATGGCTCTTTGAGCCATCTTCTGCGGCGCTGGAGCCTCCTCCGCCATTTGCAGACAGAGACAGAGAGGCACTTGCTCTTCCCTTCTCTCTCTCTCTCTCTCTCTCTCTCTCTCTCTCTCTCTCTCTCTCTCTCTCTCTCTCTCTCTCTCTCAGGCAAGGATTTCACACTATGTTTATGAGAGAAGAGTCACGTCTAACTGAGATCTGGATAAAGTTTTTCTCTCCGGAAGGAGAGAGAGAGAAGAGAGAGAAGAGAAAGAGAGAGGAGAGATAGAGAAGAGGGAGGGGAGAGAAGAGAGGGAGAGAAGAAAAAGAGAGAAAGAGGGAGAGGAAAGATAGATAGAGAGAGAGAGAGGAAAGAGAAAGAAAGGGGGAGGAAAGAGAGAGAGAAAAGAGAAAGAGGGGGGAGAGGGAAAGGAAAGAGAAAGAGAGAGGGAGGAAAAAGGGAGAGAGGAAAGAAGGGGAGAGAAACGGGAGAAAGAGAGAGAGAGGGAGAGGAAAGAGAAAGAAAGAGAGCGGGAGAGAAGAGAAAGAGAGAGGAGAGATAGAGAAGAGGGAGGGGAGAGAAGAGAGGGAGAGAAGAAAAAGAGAGAAAGAGGGAGAGGAAAGATAGATAGAGAGAGAGAGAGAGGAAAGAGAAAGAAAGGGGGAGGAAAGAGAGAGAGAAAAGAGAAAGAGGGGGAGAGGGAAAGGAAAGAGAAAGAGAGAGGGAGGAAAAAGGGAGAGAGGAAAGAGGGGGAGAGAAACGGGAGAAAGAGGAAAGAGAGAGAGAGGAAAGAGAGAAAGAGAGGGAGGGGGAGAGAGAGAGACTCTTTTGACATCTAAAATGAAGATATATCATAAAGGTAAAAAAGGATATATGCAGTGTTATCTTCATTTTAGATATCAAAAGGGTTTTGCAGCTCCCAGTGTTTTGGTTTTGGTGGGAAACGGGTCCAAGTGGCTCTTTTGAGTGTTTTGGGTTGCCTACCCCTGCTATAGGAGTTGAAATCCAACTCTACAAGACAATTGAAAAATCTGATTTGGAAGGTGACATAATTAGAGAAAACATGTCCATTACCCTTGTTTTGTTAGAGGGGTTGTTTTATCATAGGGGTTAAAATATAAAGCAGATAAGCTAAAAATTACTTTAAATTCAGTCCACTATAAAGTTGAGAAAAATATTGTTTACTGCTGACTGATTATTGCCATCTTAAAATAATAAAATACGTACTAGAGCAAAACAGTTTGACTAAATTAATGGAAGATTGGCCATCTCATCTATGGCAGGAATAGATGATTCAATCTGGCTTTTATTTTTATTATGATGGTGTATTAGTATAATATTTCTTAGATCTAGTTAAACAGTAGAGTATAGAAATGTGTGTGGCCAATAAATAATATATATACTTGTCATCCAAATTTGATATTTTCTTTCCATAATTGGATTTATGGCTCATATAATTTTTCCTAAGAAATCATAGGTTGCAAAAAAAAGTCAAATTACACCCATTATCATTGTGAAATCAACTGAGTATGTTTTGACACCTGTTTTTAGGAGATTTCCCACTTGTGTCATTTTGAACTATAATGGCAATCCCTGACAATTAACAATTCCTGTGAACTTTTGAACTAGTATTATCCCACTCACCCATCATTATAAAAATCAAATTCTTCCAACAGCAAACACCATTAAGTTACTGAAATGAAACATTTTGCCAAGAAATCTACCTTAGCCCTAAACTTCATGTGGAATAGTGGCCCATACTTTGAAATCAGAAAGGAAATGGTTGTTGTTGTTTTTTGCTACTCCCTTGTGGCTTTCCATTGAAGCACAATCAACTGACCAAAATCTGTATGTTTATGGATCTCTGGAGATGGGAAATTTCTTCCATGGTGAGTAACTCCAACCAGCTCACTGTATGGAGACAGTTGACACAGGAGTTGATTTAAAGTTGTTATAGCAGGATGCTTACTTTAGGACCTTGAGGTTTCTTTAACTCCTGTGAATGAATTATAATAATTAAGTGCTGTTGCTTCTGATGGAATCTGATCTGGGGTGTGGCATTTGATGGGACGGATGGTCATAGTTTCTTATCAGGCCATCAGCCATAACTGAGACAAGGAAGATCAAGTGGCCTTACACTTTTGGAGATTCAGGAAAATAATGACAGCACAGGTCTGCAAAGACTATTACAAAGAATAGTTTTCAAGTGGCTAGTTGGGCTCATATGAATTAGCCCACATTTTGACAGTCAACAAATACAAATACAAAACTGCTACCACAGAACCTGCAATATTTTTAATATCCTGTTTCATTCTGTTACTGTTCCGTGATAACCCAAATTTACCAGCAAACTACTGCATCAGCCTTGCTAATATTGAATGCTAACAATGTTTTAGATAAGCTGATTTTTGTCACAGTGTGATCTACAAATCTCTGCTTTGAATATTGTACCAAATCCAAGTAGATGAATGAATCACTTGTATCTTAATTAAAAGGCAAGACCAATCCATTTCAACAGAACGAGATAGATTCGTGGGACAGCATATAATGCTGTTTTTTTTTTAAAATAACAAAAAATGTATAGTATTTGTTTATATATTTTTGAATTTACCTCCCATTCTTCTGAATTTGCAAATATTCAAACTGATCTACAGTACTAAATATAAAATATAAAACATCAGAGTAACCGTGTAATTAAAATAAAAGCAATAAATAAAATGGCATTAATTAAGCTATTTATTTTATTGCTGAAATTTGTTCAAGACCCTTATTATACCGATGATGACTTGAGTTTAGATTTTTAATAAATACTATGGTTCTTTTGACAGCTGCCAATATTATATCCTATGTTATTTTCAATTCTATATAAAGCAGGGACTATTAATTGATTTATAAATTAAAGCCTAAGGCTAAGTAATATGCCAATTACCTTCACCCCATCGGCACATTGGTTCTTTTTATCTGCCTTCCTATTTTAATTTTTTTAACTTTCAATGCCCACTGTTTAATGTTTTGATCCTGTAATTGATTCTGTTATTTATGGTATTGTGAGCAGCTCAGAATTGCTTGGTAGTAATTAATTAAATAGATAAATATTTAGGCTTGTTGATAGTGTATGATTTAATTGCCAATTTCTTTTTATTTCTCTGATATCTCCAAATACTATCCCAAGTGTGGAAACTTTGCAGTCTTGGTAGATTTCCATATTGCCTCGCAGGATCGTATGTGGTTTTCTGATCATCAGAGAGAGGTAAAGACTAATCATTCCTACTTTTAAAAATAAAGAAAGAAATTGATCTCATGATTTTATAAATCCACTTCAACTGTGTCAGTGAAGAACTAATTTTATGAAGGAAGAAACATACTTGTTTTCTTTATTTCCACTTCTCCCTTCACTCTGTTCTGTGTAATTACAGTAGCCCATAGCATAGAGAATTGGAAAAAAAGAAAGAAAGAAAGAAAGAAAAATTGATCTTTAAATTTAGTATATGAGAAAATAAGGGTATTTTATTTAGAAAACAAACTATATTCTATCTTTTCATTAAAAAAATACTAAGCAACATATTTATTAATAATATTGTGCTTTATTAATATGCACAGATTTAAAAATAATCATTGATTTTGGATGTACTTGCAAAGTTTTTTTTTAGCTTGCACGTCACAGGTTTTCTAAGAGTATGTTATTATATGCAATAAGTAGAAAAATCAGTATTCTCAGTCTTTATATTTACCTTAACACAAATTATCTCCCAGGAAGTTTGTCTTCTGCTGAAAGATGCAGTTGAGTCAAGAATAAAACAGTACTTGAAAACACGTAAATTGCATGGCCGGTGCAAGCAAACAGAACATGGAGAAGCCAATTCTTTATCTTTAAGAGGTAGGAGTTTGTCATTTTTATTTACGGTTGCATTTACTTAATCTTTTGATTATCACTGCACAGTTTTTTTTCTATTAAATAGGTAGATTGTGTATTGTGGAAGTAATCAAATTTAATAAGAAATGGTGATGCTTTTAATATGTGGATGATTTAATCATAGGATCAAGTTTCTTTTTAATTCAGATTTTTATTCCTTGTTTAAATTAAAAAGTAAGCACGCAGAGATTGTACGAACTCCTTGTCTACTTAAAGAAGGAAATGAGAAATTACCTCTGATCAGTTGGTGACCATTAATAATTTAATTGACTTATGAATGGCAGAATACAGATCCCAAGTAGTTTGTCTTTCATTACCTCTTGTCCAAAACTATAACTCACTGTGAACTCGGACTACTCCAGAAACACATGAAAACTATGGGCAGAAAGATGATTAAAGCATATGGCTGCTTAAAAAATGCAGAGTGAATGACAGAATGTATGGGAAGGTGAATTTAGTTCATAAAGTGTTGGTGGCCTACTATCAACCAATATCGTTAATTGGATTCCAGTTATTCCAACTTATGGAGCTCATAGTTTCCAGCTTAGTTCTTCCTCAGCTGTTGGGTTATTGTGTCAGAATATACTACTACCTATTCTCATGCAAACCTGCCCAGTCTTTAAGTTCAGTGTCCCTAGGAAGGAAAGTTTCAGTGGGAAAAAAGCTAACTAAATTTGGAGGAATTGGAGTTATTTTTATGTGTGTGTATGTGTGTTCTCCTTTTCATTACATAAACTTATTCAAATTGACACTTTTCAAAGTGATTTGTTTATATCTTCTATGCTGCCTTGAGTGAATGTTGCATTCTGAGTACATTAACTCCCCCTAAAGCAGGGGTTCTCAACCTTGGCAACTTTAAGACTTGTGGACTTCAACTCCCAGAATTCCTCAGCCAGCAAAGCTGGCTGAGGAATTCTGGGAGTTGAAGTCCACAAGTCTTAAAGTTGCCAAGGTTGAGAACCCCTGCCCTAAGGGAAAAAAAAATACCACACAAAATGAGATCAGAGAATTGTTTTTGGATTGATGAAATGGGCAGAAAAGCTCCAGGCTGAGTTTCTGTAGTTAAAACAGAGATGGAAATTTGAAAGAAGAGACAAGCTACCACTTGCGCCTCCTTCGTACCACCTATCCTGGATGAAAGAAAGGGACGTAGAGCCTTCTTCCCAATCCAGATGCTAGAAAGATGTGCTAAAGCAGTGTTTCTCAACCTTGACAATTTTAAGGCATGTGGACTTCAACTCCCAGAATTCCACAGCCAGCATTGCTGGCTGTGGAATTCTGGGAGTTGAAGTCCACATGCCTTAAAATTGTCAAAGTTGAGAAACACTGTGCTAAAGCAATGTGTTGTTTACATTGGGGGAAAGAGCCGAGCAGCTGTGAGCAAGCTGTGACTTTCTGCTTGGATGTTGGGAAGTAACACAGTGAAAATATACTGGCAACACAATACAAACACATAAGTATGTTTTTCAGAAAATAAGTCCCAGTTAGATGATTGATAACCGACAAGCTATAAAAGATTGCATCTTGTGTGCTTGTGTGTGTGTGAGTGCGTGTGCATGAGGATAGAGTAATACTCACAGATTCTTGCATGTATTGTTACATTATTTAATCTAGTTGAAAGCAAGACTTCAAGATTGTACAGAGCAGTTAAAAATTAACCATATATTTTAATCTTTACATGTTAGTCTTTTTCTTGTTTTGTGGTTAGATATAATCTTTGGAAGAAAGCTCCTCTGGATTTCTCACAGGGCATTAAAACTGTCTAGGCCTTTAAAGTGAAGCATGTCTGAACGTTTTCCAGCATCAGGACTTTTTTAAAAAACAAAAGAAATAGCCTGGCATGATAACAGGGAAGGATTTTTTTTTTAATTAAAATAATTACAAAAGTGGTGGCATTCGAAGTATAATTTCCTTACCTTTAAACTTTTGATTTGATGTTTAATAACACAAGCTGCCCCCTTTCCTCTAAATAAAATCTAATTGCAAACAAAGGAAAGAAGTAGAGTAAGGTTTCTGTCAGGCCCTGACCAGGAAATCAACCTCACAGGAAAGCTGAAACTATTTTTATGGCGATTGGCTAGCATAACAGAATCTTACAAGTCTGATTGTGCTATACCTCCTCCTTCTCATAGTTCAGTGTATTCAGGTGGCATCTCCTGAACCATTTCCAAATGCAATTTTCCTGGGACTTTTGAAAAATGTTTCGGCTCCTTTTGTTTAGGCAATAGAGGCTGCATATCTCTATCAAGGTAAATCTTCCTTAACACTATATAATTTCATCTTATATTTCTGGAGGCTGTCTAGTAACTTGTTTGTCAAAATAAGCTCGAGGATCATTGTAAGATAAAGCCAGGCTTGACAAAATAAGAACTTCTTTTATGTACATTTCTCTCAGTCTTTTACAAGTGATGGCAGAAAGAAACTAGGGAGAGTTTTTTCTGAGACCTTTATCACCACCAAATTCCTTCTGATGAAGACTCAGCTGATCTGTCTGACCATTGTTTAGTCTGCTGCTCTTCCTCCTGTCTCCCAGGTCATTCCCACATACCACTATAGGTTATAGATGAGACATCAGTCTTGAATTGGCTCTACAAAGAAAGAAACATCCACTTCTTCCAGTATGAAAACTTACAGCCTAGATAGGAAGGTATATATCAAGGCAGGTAAAGGCAGGTAAAAGTAGCACTGGAGCTTGCAGTGTGGCTGGATTAAAGTCAAAAGAGCATCCGCTTGCTGATGCAAAAGCAAAAGTATCGTTGATGCTGCAAAAATATCTATATCATTAGTACCTGAAATGTCGGAACCATAAACCAAGATATGCTTAATGTTATCAAAACATAAATGTCCAGACTGAAATGAATATTCTAGGAATCAGCAATCTGCAGTGAGCGGAAGTTCATGTCAGAAGAGTACCAGATTGTATTGTGGACAAGAAAATTACTGAAGGAATGGAGTGGCAATAATTTGCAATAAAATGTTATCCAAGTCAGACCTGAAATGCAACCACCCTCCCATGAAAGAATCATTTCGCTTTGATTCCAAGACAAGACAGCAATATTATGGCAATCCAAATCCAACAACAGATGCGGAAGAAGCAGAGGTTGACTAGTCCTGTGGTGATTTATAATACCTTGTAAATGCAACCCACACAAAAGGCAACTTACCAGTTATGGGAGACTGGAATGCTGCAGTTGGTAATAAAGCTAAATAAATAAATAACAGGATAATCCATGAAAAGGAAGCAGAAGACAGTTTTGCCAAGAAAGTTCTGTGATTATTAAAATTTAATACATCTTATTTTTTTACATAAATAAATAAAAAAATTGTAACATTCGTCCAACAACCTAAAAAAAAAAATGACCCTACAAATGGATACCACCTAAAAGAACAAGAGCAAAATCAACTAGGGTATATTCTGAAAGGTGGAGAAAAGGTCTAGAGTCCCTTAAACTCCGCTGAAGATGTTATCTAGCCTGGTAAAAAAACGTTCGGAAACCCAACACACAAGCTCGGAGAATGAACTTTCACCCTCATCCTACACCTGAGCTACAGATATTCTCCACTATTGCAAAGGTCTACAGTATTCAGTAAACAAAAACAAGATACGCTTCTGACTGCAGCTCACAAACTCCTTAAAATTACAACTAAAGAACATGAATAAAACCATCAAACCAACCAGATATGATTTCCTCAATATTCCATATGATACTGTGAATAACTTGTCAAGTCAAGAAAAGAATAGATTTAATGGATTAGGCTGGATAGAGTGCTTTAAGAAAGCTAATACCATTAAAGACGAAGTCATCAAAAATATTCAAAAATATAAAAAGCAAAAGAAAGTGAAATGGCTGTTTGCTGATACGCTTTCATAGTCAAAGAAGAAAGGTAATATAGACAGAAGAACTTTTTCCCAACTAAATACTAACTTTCAGAGAAGAACAGGCAGTAGTCCTAGCTAAAGGGACTGAGAACAATAGTAAAATGGGAAGGACATGAGATTCTTTTTGGAAAATTGCAGATATCAGGGGAAACTTTTTCAAAACCATAAAGCAGTAGAACAATAGAAGAAAAAGACAGCAAATGTCTATTGGAGAAAGAAGAGATGGTCTACAGTTTCTCCTCAGGAAAGTGGAGTAATGGCTGCTTGGAAGGTTTCAGTGTCCTGCCAGCAGGTCCTTGATTTAACCTTTATCTATTCTGCTTACCCTCAGGGGCCACAGAGTTTAGAGGGAGTGGTTGTCTCTGCCAAATTGCTTCATGCCATTAGCAATCTCTTCACATTCGGAAGGATATTAGTGCTCTATACTACTAATTTCATAGTGATAGAATGTCTTTAAATATTTTACAGCTTAATAAAGTTAAATTCAGCTGACTGAATTGCCTGGTAGATGCCGTGCCCTGAAGCATCTCTCTTTCTTCTGACTCTCTAAAACTTGCTTAACATATTTTTGGTGCCTCTGTTTATCCCTCTATGTTTCTAGCTAAAGGTCCTGACTGATGATGGGCAGCACATGGGTTGGCCTAAGAGTTTCTGTAAATAAGAGTTTCCCAACCTGGTGTCTTCCAGATACCCTGGACTACAACTCCCATACTTAATAAGGCTATTAAGTATGAGAGTTGTAGTCCAGGATATCTGGTTGGGGATGATCAGGACACTTATCTGAGCAATCCTACAGGCAGCATTTAGTACTCAATAGATGAAGCTATTCCTGATGATAATCTCTCTCTCTCTCTCTCTCTCTCTCTCTCTCTCTCTCTCTCTCTCTCTCTCTCTCTCTCTCTCTCTCTCTCTCTCCCCCACATAGTGCAAATCCTGAAAATTGATTAATTCAGAAGCCAAATTAAGCAAATTGTCCTCCCCCCCTCTCAATGTGTGTGTTTATGTGTGTGTGATATAAACTAAATTTAGATAAAAGCTATTTTCTATAGCTTCAAGCTTAGTGTTGAAATATTGAGTGAAGACAGATAATCAAGGGATTAGATGTAATTTAAAGCATGAAAATGTAGAGTATTGACTAGCAACACTAAAATATTAATGCTTGTGTGGCCTATACATTTTACAGTTTAAAGGAGATAGATTACACAGTCACATATATCATGTAGTTCTTTCAATGGGTTTTCTCTAAAAACATTTACTTTATTTATTGAGAGTTTTTAGTCCCTGCAGCACATAAAAAGAATAAATTTCAAATAATAGCGGAGCATCTAAAATAGCTGGACTATAAGGAAGAAAAGGTTCAGTGTTTTGGAAAAGATTGTGGAAAAAGAAAGAGGGGCGTGTCAAGTACAAAAACACTTTGAGATCACTACAGGCCTCCATAGGCCTGCCTTGTGGTTTTGGAGAAGACTTTGCTGAACTCAGAATGGAATGATTCAGATGCCAGATTTTGCTGGGAAGTGAACACCTGCCAGGTCACTCCAGATAACTCAGCTGCTGAAAAGCATTTTTCCCAGGCTCCCAGGTGAATGGTCTCTAATAGCCGTGGGAGACAGCTTTCCCTTGTTATATGCTAAACCACAGATTCTTACTAGCAACCACACAGATGATCAAGTCATCAGCAAACATGTGTTGCTAGCAGGCTTATGGAGAAGGCTACCAATCAAGGTGGGGAGACCTCAGAAACTGCTTTAAAAAAATTAGGACTTAAGAGGGCCAAAACGTTTAGAATTACATTTCTGGTGAAAAACGTTTAGAATTACATTTCTGGTTCCAGGAATTTACCAAGTCCCAGATTTGAATAGAATTTTGGTACAAAAAACTGCTGCTGGCTATTTGTCTCTCTCTTTATTAGAAAGGGTATTCAGAAATCCTTTTTTGTAATTATTTAATTTTATTTGGACATTGGATAATCAAACATTAAAAACTTTAATAATCCCAAACCTATACAGATAATTTTTTTAAAAAAATTGACTAAATGTTGCAGATCATCCAGAAATCAACCAACGAAATTAGAACAGCTATCCATTGCAGTTTTCAAAAGCTCTTATTGGCTTTAAATTTCTAATAAAAAATTGCTATTGAATGCCTCTCTTTTTGAGTCTAATTTTCTCAATTTTGATAAAATACCGTACCTTAAAATGGTGGAGAACTTTCAGAAACTGCTGCTGCTTTTGTAGTAATTCTGCATTAGCTAATGCAGATGATTGAAGTGGTTAAGGGCTGGACTTGGATGAGGGAGATGTAGATTCCATTCCCTACTGCAGTATTTCTCAACCTTGGCAATTTGAAGATGTGTGGACTTCAACTCCCAGAATTCTCCAGCTAACAAGCTGGGTGGAGAATTCTGGGGATTGAAGTCTTAAGTTGCCAAGGTTGAAAAACACTGCCCTACTGGATTTGGAATTTTGTCATTGTCAAGCTGCATCTGGGTCTTTCCAGTTACAGCACAAAACACGCCAAAATCATAGGGTGAGGCTGTTGATCAGCACAGTTTAATTTCACAGGGGTGTGAACAGACTGATGAAGGCCTTTGTCTGCAGTTGTCATTCCTGAGGCTGTTTTCAAATGAAATTTGGAATCACGTGTGCGAATTCCAACTCTTACCCCATCACCATCTCCAGGGTGTAGATTATCTACTTTCCTTTCAAGTCTACATGCTAATATGAACAGTTCGTTTCGGTAGAAGCTATCCAAATTTCTGTGGGTATTTTTTAACCATTCTCAAATGACAATGGAAACATCAGGTTTTCACATGATTTCAGTAAAAATGTTTTCATTGACAGAAATTTACATGATGCTCTGAGATGTGCCAATCACAAGAGAAATTATGTAAAAATAATATCACATAGGGTTAGAGTCAGGGAAAATATATTTATTTCTGATCCAAAGGTGTGAGATTATTACCTTGCTTCTTTTGGGCACATAGTTGTTTACATCACAAACTACATTTTCACATTAATGGAGCCATTCCTTCCATAATAATGCTTCAGTTCAAATGTGCTTGGGAAAAACCACTGCAATTATATTTCAAAATTTTGGAACATACAAACCTTTGCTTCTTCCTTCTTCCTGCAAATATTATATTGCACCTCTGAAATACAAGTCTGCATAGACTTTCTTTCACTCCGGTTAAGAAACTAAACTGAAATAGACCCAAATTGTCTTCCCCGCTATGTCCCCTCCCCCTGACATTTAATCATAATCAGATGAAAAACAACTGGAAATTCAAAATTTCCAACTCTTTTTATAATGTTTCATTGGCCTCATGAAAATATTAACTTCATGAACCTTGTTTGTAATTATGTGACCTTTATGATCTTGGTTTTATTCTGCCAGTGTTGGTTGTTCAGTTGTGCTGTCCCATAATTCCAAATATGTAGGAGTACAGCATAGCAGAGTTTGATAGTCAGGAAAACAATAATGAAATCAAAGGTTTTCCAGAGACAAAAGTTTTTGTTAGGCAACTAACTTATAAAGTAATGTAAGGGCAATTATCTGAGTCAGAAAGGGAGAGAAATTACTGTTTGGTATTGACTTGTAAAGAAAGGAATTGCCATGAGAATTGGAAATGTGTGTTGGAGAGAAAGTTTGTGCAGATATTCCTTTCATCCTTCATCTTTGTCCAAACCAGGGCATTGATGCAGTGATATTTAAGAGACATTTTTGGCCCCACTAAAACTTTATACCAGATTTAGCCTACTGAGACTAGAACAAAGCTACAGTTCCAAATCAGGCTGTGTTTGATTACTATAGCAAGGGCATGGAATTAAAGTTTCTTTTAGAATAAAGCAGTGGTTCTCAACCTGTGGGTCGGGACCCCATTTGGGGTCAAACGACCATTTCACGGGGGTCACCAAACAACGCAGTCTGCCATTTTTTTCCCTTTTCCCCAGCTGTCCTACTCCCTCTTATTGGTGGCCACACCCACTTGGGGGTCACCACAACATGGGGAACTGTTTTATGGGGTCACGGCATTAGAAAGGTTGAGAACCACTGGAATAAAGGATGCAGAAATTCCAGGGCCGTATATGAAGTCCATAAACATTATTTTGATCATTTCATGGTTCCATTACGAAATCCTAAAGTGCATTTAATCCTAGCTTGATTCTTTCCAGACTAGCTGAACTTGTCCAAAGAAAATGTAGCCTTTTTGAACCAAACTATGCAAAAGAGTGGCAGAGGAGTATTTTTCACAGTAAAACAATAGGATCAAATGCTAAGGAGTGGAGCATATCTTTAATTGAATTATTCATGGCACTGATGTTCATCAGATCTTAAGATCTTCCTCTGCATGAAACACTGAAAGTATATATATATATATCATTGCATTTCTGTTATTCCTGTGTAATATAGAATAAACTGCAAAGTCACCTTTCAATAGTGTAATATGATAAAGTGTTTTAAAAATTCAGTGACTTTTTTTGAGAGATGGCTCGGGTGCTTTAGCATGGGTTTATAAAAAGAAGCAAATCAATAACTGTATAAAAATATTCTACAATATCTTTTGCAATACTGTACCAGTTTGAACTGAATTACCAAAGTGCCTTTTTTTAAAAAAAAAAATGACAACAATAAGCGTGTTTGGAAATATTTTAATACAATTTTATGATACTTTATTTTTGTGGAAATGGCCTCCAACGTTTTTACGACATCCCCCTTTTTCCCTACAGGGTGTGTTAACTCCATCTATTTTAAGTTATATCTAAAGGAGGATTCATATATATGGAATTTAGTATTATTTAAAACAAAAACAAAAAGGTTTGCTACATTGCTTAGAGATAGATTGCGTCAAGAATTTTGAAATGTGAGAAAGTGGCATTTGGCAGGGCTGGAGTCAAGTGCTATAAGGAATGGATAAAAGAATGTAGCTTATAACTGGTTCTCAAGCCTGGGCTGGAACATTTAAACGTGCAAATTTGGATTTTGTGGCTAGAGTTAAGGTAACGAGGCACATAGCTGGCATACTTTTAAAAATGTACTTAGTGAATTTTAATTGCTTTTTTGTATATGAATTTTAATCCAGACACATACTTGATAAACCTGCGTTGCTTGTATAAAGCCTGCCCTGCTTTTATGTTGCAGCGGACGAGTTTCACATTTCAGCTTACTTTGTCAAAAGATGGGCTAATCTGCGATGTATTGGACAACCGCACAGTGGTAAGATACCTATGCCTCCCTCTCTGAGTATTTTGGAGAAACAAGGTGAAAAAGCTACGCTTGGCCCAATGGCATTTTCCCACAAACTGTGTGTGATGCGGAAAGTTTTCTTTTCCTCTTTCTGCTGCTTGATTATAACTTGCTGATGGCTTCCTGGAAGGAAACCTCCGTCAAGGTTCTGACTGACGAACCCAACCAAGCAAACACCTTCGAGATATTTCGATCTCTTAATGTAAAAAATTATTGAGTACATCACTTCGGCACTAATGAAAGCAAAACTAGCTCCTGCAAGACCCTTCCCAAACTCATATAGTAAAAGCATTGAATTCTCCCTCCTCCCTCTGGGTCAGGTCACGTTGCCCAATCAAGTGGAAAAATATTGTTATGAGAAAGCATCTCTAGGTCTGGCCAGACACCTGGTGTAATGTCCTTCAGTCTCATGGTCTGGCGTCTTAGTCTTTGAAGTCTGCATTCCAAACCTCTCTGTTCCCCCCAAGTTGGTTGGCAAGCTGAGAAGCAACATTTGTTGCACCAGCAAAACCGTGCTTTGAAACTTGACAACTGCTATGTAAGAGTGTTTACTTGTTCTGTCTCTTACAAATAAATTGAAAGGCGCTTATACTGTCAGTTTGTCCTGGCAACAGAATCGAAAGGAAGCATCTTCTAGTTTTTATTACCAGTTTTTCGACTTAGTGGGGCTAGGAACGTACATCCTCTACCAATGATAAGTGGAGAGAACATCCTGACCTATCCATAGTTCAGGAACAGAATTATTAAAGAGAGTTGTTTCTGCTTTTATATCAGAAAGAACAATGAGGTTCAGCTTTTTTGGTTATACTTTTATGCTCCATATCACAAGTGATTGATTCTGGTTGCTAGAAAGCTGTCTTTGCAATTCTCTGATATATGCCCAGGACCTCATCTCAAGAGATGGACTCTACACATATTTGCTTCCCTTTTCTGAAGAAACTTACTTCTTTGACTGGGGCAAATGTTTGTTATGAATTTCCTGCTGCTGTTTTGTTCCATGCTATTTACTAACTAGTTAGTTCTTGAAAGAGTAATTAGCCGGGACTCACTGCAACAATAGCTAGACTCAGCATTTTATTGAGTCTCTGAATTCTGAATCAGTAGAGGTTGCCTTATGAGTCAGGCATATTGTCACAGGGTGGTTCAAATATCTGCCGGAGACAGCTTTTGTTTCTCCTTTTAAGTGATGTCATTGGACCTGATCGCTTTTCATATTTTTGCATCCAAGGAACTCTAGAAGGGTATGACATAAAATCTTAGGCTGCCAAAAATAAAATGTTTGGCGCAGTTAATTGTTTGGCTGAAAAATTGCTTGAATCCCATTAAATATGGTAACATTACAGTATTGTGAACATTTTTTAAGTCTATTGGACATGTAAATCTCCATTTTGATAACACCTCAAATCAAGTCCATTCTGCCCCATTGCCTAAGTACAGTGCTTTGGGATGAGAATATCTTAGGAATCATATAGCCCGTGTGTGTGTGTTTGTGTATAGCAACCGGGCTGCACACACAAGCAAAGCCCCATCCATAGGATGCAGGCAGTATGCAAAACCACACTCCGTCTGGTCTGTGGAAAAACCTTTTCTCCATGGCACCGGTCCTTGGTGCCCAAAAGGTTGGGGACCTCTGCTTTAGGACATACCCTTAAAAAAGTAGCAAAGACCATATTTACTTATATGGATTTTTTTTAAAGTGGATTTAAATTCCAGTGCTGTTTTAAATTTATTATAATCTTCAGTGGTTTTTCCAACATTTTTATCATGCTTCGAATTATAACATACATAAGAAACTCCTTTTTTAAAAAATCCAGAATACACTAAAATGATTTTGTGAGTTGGCGTACTATCAGGCTTCAGCATTGGATTTCTCTGGAGTACATCTTTTTTTGGGGGGGGGGGAGGTTTTTTTCCCCCATCATGATTGTGGCATGTCAGCGCAATATCTCAGTGGTTAAGATGTTGGGCTTTTTGGCTGAAAAGCCAACAGCCGGAGTTTGAGATTCGAGAGCCATGCAGTGGGGTGTGTGCCCGTCTTCACTTAGCTCCTCCTCATCTAGCAGTATGAAAGCATGCAAATGCCAGTAGATAAATAAATGCTACTTCGGTGGGGAGAGAACAGCGCTCTGCAATGTCACGCTGGCCACATGACCATGGAAAAGTCTTCGGACAGCACTGGCTGAAACAGAGATGAACTCCGCCCCTATAGTCAGCAATGACATTGCGGAGTACAATCTGCAGGGTCTCCTTTTTCTTCCCTTCCCATGATTGTGGCAGGGGAAGCTTTGAAGCTAACCACTTTTTCTGTTGCTATTAATATTATTGTTAATACTGGGCATTATTATTACAGTCACACCATCATCTTGCATTTTGTTTGTGTGTTAAAGTTTAGTTCTAATGCCAGATTAATGTTGAGTTTACAATTCCCATCTGCCCCAATCTTTGCTCACTGAAAGACCGTACAGCAGGAGTCCCCAACCCCCAGTCTGTGGACCAGTAATGGGCTGTGGCATGCCAGCAACCGGACTGCACAAAAAAGCAAAGCCTATCCGCGAGATGCGGACAACACACAAAACCACACACCGTCTGGTCTGTGGAAAAGCCTCTCTCAATGGAACCGGTCCCTAGTGCGCAAAAGGTTGGGGACCTCTGCTGTATAGTATTGTTGGTGTACCACCTAGGGCTGCTAACAGTGAAAATCAATAAATACTGCAAAGAAATAAACATAAATACAATTAAAACTAGGCAATTAACTTTGTATTTGCTATAAAACGAACAGTTATAGGAAATCACGAGAATATAGCATCAATCATTTGTTTTTTTGTTTGATATCTATCTCTGCCATAATAGGTGAGATGATGTTATTTACCATCAAATTTGCAGAAAGATTGACATAAAAGAGTGTTTTTAAAATGTTTGGGGGAAAAATGTTGTAATAGAAGAAATAGGAGAAAAACCAGCCAATAATTTTGGCACATTCCAATGGAAAAATCTTGGGGCCTTTTTTTTTTTTTTTTTGGTTCAGATTTAGTTCTTGACTTTAATAATTTTTGCCTGTCAACAAAAAACAACAAAAAGGGATTATGGAATTCAACTGACCAAAAAAATGGGGGGTACAGTGTTTAAAAACCTATATGATTAGATAATATAGAAAGTGATTCTGAAGTTTCATTATTTTAAAAAGCTTCCAAAATGTATATGTTCTTATACTTAAACAGAATTACGTGTATTTCCGGATCGTTTTGTGATTTATGTCTCAAGATTTGAATCCAATCCATCTTCTTGGGTCAGTGAAAGTGTGGCATTGGTATGTATGAAAAATATTAACAAATAGCATATTTCACAGCATTCTGGTTAGAAATGTGGGTGGCTTCATGTTAGCCTTTGCCATTCATGGATTCTTGGCATGTAGTTGGGATGGAAAATTTTACATAAAATCTTGGGCCAAATGATTTAAAAGTTGGATAGAAAAATTGTTCTCCGAATTCACAAGCTTCACACCCAGAAAAGAAAGATAATGAGTTTCTGGTAAGTATTGTTAATGGAATCAAATTATTCTTTAAAGGTGCAGAATAAAGAGTACCAAACAGACTTATTTCAAATGTTAATTGTGTAAATTAATACATTGTTGCCATCCATACAAAATTAAATACTTTTCATTTTTTTTACTTTGGAAGCATTATTTTGGAGCGTTCATTTGTTCTGCTGTATTTCATTATTAATATTATTAGTCACACAGTCAGTCAGATGTTCAGGCTGGATTTAGCATTTTATTTACCTATTGATTCCTTCCCAAGGACCTGGGATAGGCGATTGTTAATGTTTCATGGTGTTAGAGGTATTGGCACAGGATGTAAGCTATTCTGAGCAAAGCTGCCTTTTCCAATTGACTGATGGTGAATTTGTCACTGCCAATGGAGTTCAAATGATATTCCAGTTTTGAGATTGCACCCAACGCACCTATTACTATTGGTACTATCTTTGCTTTCTTTTGCCACACTTGTTCTATTTCTATTTGCAGTTCCTTGTATTTTGCTATCTTCTCCAGTTCTTTCTCTTCTATTGTGCTGTCTCCAGGCACTGCCAGATCTACTACCAAGACTTTCTTGTCTTTCTTATCAACAATTGTTAAGTCTAGCATGTTATACCCATCTGTTTGAGTTCTAAAATCCCAGAGCACTTTAGTTTCTTCATTTTCTTTGATTTCCTCTATTTTATGGTTCCACCAGTTCTTGCTTGCAGGCAAATGGTAATTCTTGCAAATCTTTCAACGCATTATTATTATTGTTGTTGTTGTTGCTGCTGCTGCTGTTGCTATTAGATTTGCTAGGCTTGCTAGAGTTGGCATGAGTTAGACTGCAACTGTCCCACTCTTAAACATATTAAAGTGAGATAACTAGACCACATCTGAGCTAACATTTCTTTTAATAAATCAAACCATCAATTTATTAGTCACTTGGCCACATATCGGTAGTAGTTGTTGGCTCTTTAACCAAGCATAGGGGAAATTAAAGATATTTCAGATCTAGTTTTATTTAATCGGGTTATAAAAACTGAAGAGTACCAGCCATTTTAGAGCCCTTAGGAGGAAAAATGATTCCTTGTAATGTTCTTGGCAATGATGCAGTCCTAATTTGCCATTGTCTTCTACTAAGGTGTGGTTTCAAGCCTTTCAGTCCAATTTGTACTGCTGGAATTTCCTAGTTATCTCTCCTCCAAGCAGTAACCAAGCCAATTTAGTTTTCTTTTCAAAGATCATCCAAGGTCATTTAAAACTGCTATCATAGGAATAATTAATTTCAGAAAACAGGTTTGCATTGGTGTTTTTCCCCATGGGATCTGAAGACTGGACTATGCTGCCATATCCAGGTGGATTAATAGAAGAACTCATGAAATTAGGACACAATAGACAGGCAGACAGTACAGGTAGTTCTCAACTTACCACCACAATGGAGCCCAAAATTTCCGTTGCTAAGCAAGGCTGTTGTTAAATGAGTTGCGCTTCATTTTACAACTTTTTTTGTCAAAGTTGTTTAGCGAATCACTGGAGTGGTTAAGGAAACCGTGCGGTCATTAAGCGAATCTGGCTTCCCCCATTGACTTTGCTTGTTGGAAGCCAGCTGGGAAGGTTACAAAAAGTGACCGCGTGATCCCAAGACAATGCAACTGTCGTAAATACATGCCAGTTGCCAAGCACCCAAATTTTGATCCCATAACCATGGGGATGCTGCAACTGTCGTTAAGTGTGAAAAGCAATCTAGTCGCTTTTTGCAGTGGTGTAACTTGGAACGGTCATTAAACAATTCGAGGACTACCTTGTTGAAAGTGCATTTGGGTACCTCTAGATTCCCTGTTGCCTCACTATGTGGCTTCATTTCAGGGTGCTCAAAAGTTTCAGGATTATATTCACATGTCTTCTCAGTCTGTGTGAACTATCGGCCGATCAAGGAAACTATGCTTAGGTTTGTCGGCGAGGATGAGGAAGTTCTTCTGTTTACCTCTTGAAGGCCCTGACTGAAGGAAGAGCACACGACTCATTCCTTTCTCTTCACTTGTTGTGCCCAATTTTCTGCCCGCGATGAGCACTCTGGCGTTCACTTTTGACTTGTTTCTGAGGTTGCAAAAGGCTTATACTATTCACAGGGATAATGACCTGGGATATGAAATACTCGTCTGTTACTTGGGGGAAAAAATATGACAAATTTGACCAAAATATTGAAAGCAGAAATGTCACAGTGACAGCGAAGGTATTGTCAGAGGTGTGGCTTTGTCATTTATGGCAATGAGAGCCGAGTCGTCAGAAAGGCTGAACAAAGAAAAACGGTTGTCTTTGAATTGTGGTGCCGAAGAAAGTAGTTGAGAATATCATGGACAACAGCAACAAATAATTAAATACTGGATGAAAGTAGACCGGACTTTTCACCGGAATGCTAATAATGAAGCTAAAGCTTAGGTGTTTCGGACATATAATTTGAAAGAAACAGCCACTGGAGGAGACCCTGAGGCTGGGAAAAATGAAAACTTAAAGAAGAGCCTAAAAGAAGACAAGATGGTTAGATAAGATCACTGAAGATACAATAGCAATAGCACTTAGACTTATATACCGCTTCACAGTACTTTACAGCCCTCTCTAAGCAGTTTACAGAGTCAGCCTATTGTCTCCAACAGTCTGGGTCCTCCTCATTTTACTGACCTTAGAAGGATGGAAGGCTGAGTCAACCTTGAACCGATGAGCTATAAGAAGCTACCAAAGAATTAGTTACTGGCAGAAAACCTTGACAAAACATTGGTTCCCAAAAGGTGAAGCAAGTAAAAGACTGAACAACATGGAATCTCATATATATGCTTAGAAGTTTGAAATGTAAAACAAAAAAGATTGCTTTTTTGTTTTACATTTTAGAATCTGTTTCTTCAGTGCTTCTACTATTCATGGGATACTTTTTTGCAATATGATGTTAGTAACTGCTGAGTGTAGGATGTTCTAGAAGAATCTGAAAACACTACATTTCTTTTGAATGACTATATTAATTTTTTAAAAAGCACAGAATTCAGAAGTCTTAATGGAAGCACAAGACCTCCTGAATTACAAGAACAATTGATGCAATCTTTCAGTCAACAAAATTTTTTGCTATCATCTACCACTGTTCCCAGTTACTTATTAACTAATAATGGTGCATTGTTACAAGCCGCAATATTTCCTTTGTAGAACATAGCTTATTCATTCTGTATATTTGAAAGATATTTGCTTACCCTCCCCGCCCTTAAATTGAACAGCTTAAAAATAATTCACTGACAACACACAATTATAGTGAAGCTATCTGGATTTCTTTTTAAAAATCTTTTCGAGTTTTGTCATCGAAAGTTGATGGGATCACCCATATCACTGAAGATACTGCATTCTAAGTTTTTTAAAAAATACCAAATAGAAGTATATAAGTATTTTGAATTCTCCAAAAGAGGTAGTGGAACATATTATTCAGCAAGTGAACATGGCGTGATAACTGGAGTTATGTAAGGATGTTTAAGAGAAATTTCCTATCAAATTTTGTCTCTAAATCAAGTGTTTGTACTTGGCTAACCTCAAAATTCAAGAACAGGAACAAAAGACTTTCTACTGGTGGTACCATACAAGAGCAAACATGATTGGACAGGAAGTTTAGAACATAATATGCAGTGCTTGTGGAAAAGATCTTGAGCTTTATTTGTAATTTGTAGCATGAAAGCTTGAAAAAAACAAAACAAAAGATAAAATAGTGAATGCCCATATATAAACTGATGGGAAAGAACAACAATTTCTCAGTTCAAAGAAAGGAAGGTTTTTTTTTTTTTAAAGCGGAACAAAACCCAATATATTTCAAGCAGTAGTTATCCTCAGAAGTGCTGCAAATGCAACAATTAAAAAATAAAATATTTGTACAAAGTGTAAACGAATTTGGAGACATTCATATTTTTTCATATTGCAGTATATTCTTTAAATAATTAAATACTATGAAACACAAATAAGAAATAAGAAAACAACCTCTTATTACTTAACTAATAGAAATGTCAACAAAACAGGCTCTCAAACTAGAAAGAACAATTCCCCAAAGGCTCAATATCAACACATAAATAAATAACTGAGAAAGAAAACACTGCTGACAAAAGAAACAATTTTCAACTATATAAGTGTTATCCAATTTTAAAGTTCTACTAATTTATTGGGACTAAATGGATGTTTTGTTAAAATCAAAAGTTTAAAAAGAATAAGTATTCATGACCCTTGAAGTCACCAACAGTTATTATTAAAGCTACGATAATTAGATTAACAAACAAGCTTTTCTATTTTGAATTATAGTTTTAAAATAACAATATTATAACAACGGACTTTGGGACAGCATGGGGAACATTCTGATACCTCCTAAAATCAGATTGCTCTAAGATATGCTAATTTCTGTGAAATTAAGATATAGGTTGTTCTGAAATAAATGGTCCCGGTCTTGCTATAACATGGAACAATGCCAAATAGGAAAGATCACAAGGATTAGGTAGCATACAGGCAAAGAGGCAGTGGAAAGACGAACACTTAGTCTAGGAACCCAGCCAATATGACAAACCATAGTTTTAAAAAATCGAATTCTTACATTTCACTGTGTACATATTTGCTGGTTATATTGCCAAAGAAAATATTTGAGATGAAAAGCAGTAGGAAGAATGTTTCATGATTCCTTTAACAGGTGCCTGCACCCCAATTTTATTGAATTGAAAGAGCCGTGGTGGCGCAATAGTTAGAATGCAGTATTGCAGGCTAACTCTGCCCACTGCCAACAGTTCGATCGTGACCCACTCAAGGTTGACTTAGCTTTCCATCCTTCCAAGGTCGGTAAAATGAGAACTCAGATTGTTGGGGGCAATATGCTAACTCTGTAAATCTCTTAGAGAAGGCTATACAGCGCTATGAAACGGTATATAAGTCTAAGTGCTCTTGCTAATTGTTGTGGAAAAATTTGCTGCAGGGTTGAGAATTAGCAGGTTAAGGAAACCTTGGATGCTTGTCACTTGTTTACCAGTTCTCTTCAAATGCTCTGACATATTATTGTTACAACGCAAATACAGAGCTGCACTATATATATAGTACTTCTGCCTTGTAGTGGTATGTGTTTATGAGTTGTATCCATTTGCAGCCATTTCATGAGTCCAAAAGAAACTTTAATTATGGTAATTCTTTGCAGATTTGCTCTTGTAGTTCCTTAATAGAAACAGGTTAAAACATTTGTGAATTACTATATTAGATATAAGGCTTTCTTTTTGTATTTATTTAATCATGCTCTTTTCTAGTTTGGTTGCGAGAAGATTTTTAAAACCATACGATTGAAAATCTTTTTAAGGGTTGATTTGTGAGAGGGGGCATGCAGTCAAAACAATATTGCCTTTTTAAAAAAGAGGCCTTTATTTCTTTTGGTGTTACCAATAAATAATAAATCTTTGAAAATATTCATTCTGAATTCACTCTTTATGAATATATGACTTCAGAAACAATCAGTAGTAAATCATACTTCAATTAACATCTTCCCTTAAGAGTAATCTTATCAAATATACATAGCATGGTTTTTCGTTCAGTGTAATTGCGATATTTGTTTACATATAAGTCTCTAGTTCTGTTTCTGTAGTAAAATAACAATTATATTGTATTTACTAAAATTGAAGTTCTTAAATTAATACCTAATCACTGAAGTAGTGAACCAATAGTGAGTCACAATCATGTGATTGCGGGGACACAAAGATGGTTGTAAGTTCGAAGAGCAGTTGTAAATCTCCTTTTTCATCAACATTGTTCCTGAGCAATCACTGAACCAGCAATCAATCAGCAAAGATAACCTATAATTATTTTTGTATTAAGTCACCCTTGACTCAAGATATTCCCCAGGACATGGACATGGCATGGAGGTCTGTTGGCAACAGAACTTAAATGGTTTAGCGTTGTCATCTTCTGTGGTTCGTTTTGATTTCACTGCCTGGTCTACAACTTACCCTAAAAATAAAGAGTTGGGATAAATGGTTAATTTTCTAAAGAAATGAAATCCCTCAAAGATCTTGGCTGGGGGGCTAAAATATAGCCATTTGTTAATTAAGTGTAAGCAGTGAATTGGCTAAATTTGTGGCTAATATCATTCTTTTCAGGGTGGTGAATATTATACGTGATTGTGAAAAGCTCCAGAAGGATCTCTTTAAACTGGGTGAATGATGATGGCAAATGCAGTATTCTGACAGCATAATCATGTCATGTAAATCAGCATTTCTTAACCTTGCCAACTTGAAGATGTGGGAACCTCAATTCCCAGAATTCTTAGCCAAACATGCTAATGTAAATATTGTGATTATGAAATTATATTCTCATATCTGATGCACTTATGGTTTAGACCACCCCTGTAGGTTTCCAGATAAGGTTTTTCTTATGCTTACTATTTCTTTACCAAGATCCAGTTCTTTTCTCTTTTAACCTCTGTGGTAAATGTTCCGTATTTTTTAAGCTGAGAGATTCTTTGTGTGTGCCTTGTTCCAGTGAAAGATTTTTACAGAATATGCAGAAAGAGCAATAAAGCTCCATCAACCTTTATGAAAGCAGATGCATGCTTGTGCAAAATGCTCTGTTTTGTTCTGCACTTCAATATGTCAGGCTAACTTCGAACCCAACATGTGTGCTGGGGACAAACATAGATATATGCAAATAGACACAATAGGACAGAATCCATTGTTCAGTTATTGAATCCTCAAGATGTCCCTTGCTTAAGATGTGCAAGCCCAGCCATCCATGGAAATCCTTATTAGAATTTCAAACTATTTCAAACTAAGTATTCACCAGTGCACAGCCCTCTTTCTGCCTGCCAATGAATCTATTCCATTGAACAGAAAACAAAGCTCAGTCTGATGGAGAAGGAGTGGCGTGAGTTTGGTAGCTTTGAAATCTGACATACATCTTATATTTTGCAGCTTAGCTATAGCTTTTCAGCAAAAATTTCCAAGCAATGTCAAGAGGTGAATGCGAGAGTCTGAGGACAAGAAGAGGTTTTGTCACTCTTGAGATTGATCAGATGGTTCTCTTCTTTGAAGGCTGTGCGAATCTCCAGATTAAATGGTTATGTTAGAAACATAGTCTAATGCAAGCGGGGGGGGGGGGTGAGGACCAAGGGATGTCATTTATCATCAGTAAAGTGATTGGCCCTTTGCAATCAGCATCTGTGACATTTGTGCTACTACTTTTTATGGAATTTTCCGAATTAAGGGAAACACAATGGTGGAAGATGAATATCTTTGTTCTGATTTGGGTAGATGGTGCATTTTCATTTATTTGACAAACGAATATATTCCTTGAATTATAAATTAATTTTCTACAAACACTCTTTTCTTGATTGACCACAGTATCTCTGATTGTACAGTAGTGGCCAAAATTGTGGAAACATTTTGGGAAATGTGTACAGTAGAAATGCCACCTTTGGTTAAGTTTCCACCAATTTTTCTTCTAATTTCTTTATAACTGTAGCTTTGTTCACTTAATAATACTATCTTACATCGCTTTCTGGGCGACCAGTCAACTCTTTGCACCATTCCTTTAATTTTATTACGTTTTACAAGCTCACTAAATGAAAGAACACAAAAAAACCTGAACCAATTGACACACTGACAAATGTCCTCCTCTCAGCTTCAATACATGACATCAATAACTGAATCCTACTGTGATCTGATTGGCTCATTGCTAAAACAAGATGACACCTGATTGGCTCTCTAAACACTCATGCTCATTGGCTACAATCAGACAAAGGAAAGCTACCTGATATCAACCTTTTTTTTGTTATTTGGCTATAACTTTTCATAGAATACAGTACAGATAATTGAACAAACTATGTTGCATTACATTCTTGATTAAATTATCTTTCCATTAATATATAATTTTATGGTGCTACTCCAAAAAAAAGTGGTGTTATTAGCCATCAAACCTCAAAAATACACTTTTCCCAAAAGCTTTCCACAATTTTGGCCACTACTGTATGGTAAGATGGAAGAACTGATCAGGGAAATACTTAGAATATAATTATGGGATATATTCCCCCTGCTTTTCTGTTCAACACTCAGTGCCTCTGAGGCCCAAGTCTGCCAAATGATCTAGAACAGGGGTCTCCAACCCCCAGTCCATGGACCAGTACCGGTCCGCAGCATGCCAGCAACCGGTCCGCACAAACAAGCAAAGCCCCATCTGCAGGATGCAGGCAACACACAAAGCCACACCCCCTCCAGTCCCACGGAAAAACCTCTCTCCACAGAACCGGCCCCTGATGCCCAAAATATTGGGGAACTCTGATCTAGAATGTTATCTGGGTCACTGAGAAATCCAGAACTGTTAGGGTCACATGTTCCTAAACTGACTTCCTGCATAGGTCAGCTACTAAGAGGGTAAAGTAGACATGATATCAAAACAATCCCCTTCTTTACAACCTTATTGTTCCCAGCCGTTAATATTTCCCTTTTCTAGTTTTTTTTATGCCATGTTAACGGTTCCTATAATGGTTATCTCTATAGGCCTTTTTTATGTCTCTTGTACGCTCTCTCTTTCTCCCTGTGCATGTGTGTCAGAGAAAGAGAATTTAGATAAGTAAAAGAATTTGAGTTTACTGGGCAGGATAAGAATTCATGTTATATTTTCTTTCTTTTTTGCAAGCCATGTAATTCCCACAGGAAATAAGCAATTGTATTCTCAAAACAAATCCCCTTAACTTTGTATTCATTCATCTCTGCCTCCCTGATCTCCCAGTTCATTAATTATGGAAATATCATTGTTAATGCCATAATGGGTATTATATGAAATGTCTGTTCTGTTTAATTGTTGTCTTTATTATGGAGTTGTTCTATTTTTCAGACAATTTATATCCCTCTTAAAAATGAGACTCTTTAGTTCTCACAGTGTCATTCAGAGAATGACTCACATTCCTTACATTAATTGTTCAGTTCTCAAAATATAACACAGGCAGGGTGTGGCTTTGAGGGAAAAATCTACTGCACTTGCAGGACATGTTGGGAAGTGTTTCACACAGAGATATTTTTTTCTGTTATTTTGCAAAACATTAACTCTTTTTTGCCTCTTTTTTATAAAAACTGGGCAATTATTTTTCTTTACACTGCCAGTTTCAGCCATAAACAATTAATTTCAAAGCAGATGGAGGCAGCAGGTGAAATTATAAGCTTTATCAACTGTCCTTGAAGAGTCTTACTCATGTTTACTAGGACCGTGGGAGAGTCACAGGAAATATCTTGACAGGGTTTTCCTAAACTTTGAATGGAACAACAGGGGAAGATAGATATGTCAGCCCTTTCCTATAGGCTTAATTTATGATCAAAATAAATCCCGAGAATTTTTTTTTTCCCCTTCAGACACAAAAAGAAATCAAGCTTTCTTTCTTGAATGGAAAAAAAAAAAAAACATCTTGAGAGAAGGAGCAGTTTTGTTTGTGAAAATGGATTACATGAAAAAAGATTGAACATTGTGTCTTCCCTCTACACAGTTATTGCGTTCAAATTCAGAGCCCTCCCCAAAATTGCATTAAAATCATAATACAAAAAAAACTATCCATGTGGCACCCATATGGTGTTTTCCTCATGTCATGACTCGTTAAGGATAACATTCAGCCATATAAGACACTCTCCTGAAGTTTTAAGTAATACATTTCAGTTATGGCAATGATTCCCAAACTTTTCCATACCCTGCACCCCTAGAACGCTTCTGATATATTCTCACACCCCTTACAAAAGTTCAAAATAACGGCAACGAATTATGCATATACACTATAATTTTGAAACTGCACCCCCTGGAATATTGTCTCGCACCCCTGAGTTATGGGTTAACTGTCTTGGTGAAAGCCACACCAATATGTCATAGATTTCAAAAGTGGGTTTGCCATATGCCACAACTGAGGTTTGGTGGAAAACATTTAAGGCCATTTTTACCTTTCTACTTTCCAGTTGTACGAACTTAGTTGGGTAGTTATTCAGATCTGAGGAACCAAGTAAGAACTGCTGAATGTGTTTGTTGCATTTGTTCCACCTGTCACCATAGATGCTACATTTGCTTTTGTGTTGAGTTCTAAAGAATGCATTCAGTTGACCATATTATGTATTGATTTGTTCCTTGCCTCCCATTTAGTTCAAGCATGAGAATATGGGGCTGAGAGAATGATCTTGAAGTGCTCAGAGATGGTAGGTGGCTAGGGTAGAGTAGTGTCAGGTTGTAACTAATAGAATAGTAGAGCATATAAATAGAAGCCAGAAGGTGAGAAAATGCATTAATGGCAACTTATCTTGCTTCTCTTCAATGAAATGTAACAGTACATTGATATTTATGTACTGTTCGGATACATGGATAGATTTACCTGGCTGGCACTCTATTCTTAGGCATGGTATAATTAGGCTTAGGATGAGGTTTTAAACCCCAAACCATAGATTAAATTGTAGTTAAAATGGAATCCCTCAACCCTCGTAGATTATGCTCATGATCTGGTTGTATTTTACACACCTTAATCATGGTATCGAGTGCCACTGAAATCTCATCTTGGGCAATTACCACCCACAAGTGAGCGGTGAATATGGGTCCCATGGAGTTGGCCATTTTTTGTTCCCCTGATGTGTGTGTGTACCAGATGTGTTATAGGGAGTGTGTATAGTGGTTAATGATGTTTTCACAACCATATAATATATAGGATGATGATCAAAGGCCTGGAGACTAAAACATATGAAGAATGGCTGCAGGACTTGGGTTTGGCTAGTCTAAAGAAAAGAAATAGGGGTGACATGATAGCAGTATTCCAATATTTAAGGGGCTGCCATAAGGACGAGGGGGTAAAACTATTCTCCAAAGCACCAGAGGGCAGGACAAGAAACAATGGTTGGAAACTAATCAAAGAGACAAGCAACCTGGAATTAAGGAGAAACTTCTTAACAGTGAGGACAATTAACCAGTGGAACAGCTTGCCTCCAGAAATCGTGGGCGCTCCATCACTGGAGATTTCTAAGAAGAGACTGCACAATCACTTGTCTGATGGTATAGGTTCTCCTGCTTGATCAGGGGGCTGGACTAGAAGACCTCCAAGGTCCCTTCCAGCTCTATTCTATTCTATTCTAATATAAGATAGAAATACAAATGGAAAACTTCTGCTAGCATAAGATTATGTATGTGATACCCCTGGATACATCTTTCCACTGTTTAGTCAGTCTTAGCGTGAAATATAAATGTGGAGGTAACATCGTATTACAGTATCCCGTAGGCGATAACAGGAATATTAAGAGAGTCATTTACCACGCCATCCAATTTCTTTAATAATAATTGGTGAAGTATGCTTCTGACTGTTTTACAGACTTCTGATAAATGTCATAATTTGAGCCATGCAGGCACCAAGTATTTCCCAACAATTTCTTAGTATGACTGGAGTCAGGTTTATGGATCATATTTATTTGTGGTTCGGTTTAATAGCTAAAAAATGTACAGCCAAAGAGTATTGCAAGCGATGCAGAAAGCATTTCACAGAATTGAGTTTGTTTCTCTTCAGATTTGCTTGTTGGCATTTGAAACTATAATGAAGAGCACCGGTATTGTGTAACGTTTGGATTAAGTAAAATAAAATAAAATAATGGATTTGTGTTTCAAAAACTGGTATTGGGGTTTTGTTTTTTTGGATAGGAGGAGAATCTATTCACCAAGGTGTCTGAATATTTTCAAGGTTCAACTGAAGCTAGAAAATGCCAGATTTCCCTGACTCAACAGGAAAAACAAGACACTCTAAAGAAGTTGTAAGTGCTCTTCCCACACGCCCCACAGCATGCATTTTTATACATCCAAGAGGGGAATACAAAATTTAATAATGTCAAAGCAGCTGTCTCCTTCACTCCATGAGTATGTGGGGGTAAAGTTAACATTGAATAAAATCAACTTTCTAAAAATAAAGATTGGCTGGAACCAGCAGCAAAATTAAATTATAATAGAAGTTGAGGGAGAAAATGGATCCCAGAAAAAAAGTAGCATGTGTTTTGGCATTCCCAATCGTGCTAAATTGACTTTAAAAAAAAAAAAGAATTTAATTTTGTTGGGTAAAAGACAGAGCTAACTGAAACAATCAATTTTTTTTAAAAAAAAGTGGGGGGAACTGGGATCTAATGAGTCCAATTACCCTTTTCTTTCAATAGCTGCTGGAGGGAATAGAGGGAAGCAGTTTGTAATCTTGTTTGCAACTGAAATATGAATTACATTCATATTAAGTGCTAATTCCATCATTACCCCATGGCCAAATTTCTCTTTCCACATATCACTTAATTGTAAGGAAATACATTGATGGGAGGAGGAGGAGATCTATTTTTTTTTTTTAAAAAAAAAATCTTACTACTTTATTTTATAGATTCCATTATATTGTGCTTATTTCTAAAGAACCAATCTGATTAAATGTTGGCTGCATCACAAAAATCTATGTTTTCTGAGATATAAAAAAAATTACCACTCTTATAATGGAAAATTTATTCTTTGGTCCAGCTAGATGGCAGCACTTATCCAATCTTGTCTCATCACAAAAACTTAAGCAGTCTCAAACCTGGTTAGTATTTGGATGGGACACCATCAGGAAATGCCAGGGCTGTAGATTAATCTGAGAAAGTAATTGTTTGTGCTATAACAGTATCTATTATTTTTAGAATTCAAAACTGAACACCCCCCCCCCAAAAAAAGGCAACATGTCCAAATACACAGGCTCGAATTTGGTGAGGAGAGAGATAGAAACTTGTTCCTCCTGTTAAGTATTTTTACTGTCGGTAGTCTGATTGTCTTCATCCTGCCATCTTTCCAATCTTTAGGCTATTGGGATGGTCTTTCTTATCCTAATCTTCATCTGTTTTGGATTCCATCAGCCAGGCTGATACTACGTATCCTCTAGTGCAGTGAAGGCAAACCTTTTAGAAACCGAGTGCTCAAAAACTAGCCCCGCCCCTGCTCCACCCCCCATTCCCCATCCCGCCTGCCTGCAGGACCACTCACCACCTCCAGGGCCCGCCGCAGATTGCCCAGGCGGCCCAGTAGCACTATGGCAGTCACGCCCTCTGCCCGCGCCCTGCAGCATCAACTGTGCATGATGCCCATTCCACCACGGCAACAGGCTTCAGCTTAGTAGCATTTAGGAAGTTTCTAACATTAACAACCATTTAGCCCCCAAGTTCCACTTTTGACTCATCTGCCTATAGAATATTTCTACAAATGGTTTCAAAGTGCTTCTTAATAAACTTGAAATGAGCTTCAGTGTTCTTTTTAGGAGCAATCAAGGGCTTTTTGTTGTTCTTCCTTGAACTCCATTTGAACTTTCTTGAACTTCACCACTGCTTTTTTGATGGTAGAGTCATGATGACTGAAGTTACATAAGGCCAGGGAGATCTACAGATCTATCAGTGTTCTTCAGGGAACACTATGCAATAGGGATTTACTTACAGATGTCCTATGGAAGGACAATAATGTTATTACCGTGTTTTCCCTCAAAAGTAAGCCCCATCGCATTTTTGGGGAGTGGGCCTAATATAAGTCCTCCCCCTGAAAGTAAGTCCTACTTAAAAGCCTGCACAGATGGCTGGCCACTGCTTCCGTCTGGTTTCTACCATAGATACAAAGGAGGGAGCTGCCAGTGCCTCTGCAACAAGGTGAAGCCTGTGGGGAAGAAGGGATCTGACCCACGTGCCCCGCTAACCAACGGTATACCAGTTCCTTACTGCCACCCGGCTTGTTCCATGGCCAGTTTCGGCCGGCCGCAGCCGTTTGCCACCTTGCACGTTGCGCCCAATGCCGCTGCCAGGAGGCTAGGTGGATCTCCCCATCTGACCCACATGAGGCTGTAGCCAGGTCTCCCATGCCTACGGTAACCCTAACCCCCACTCCCCCCCCAATCCTAACTGGAGATGGGAAGCCCTGGGGAAAAAACGGAAAAAGTTAGGTGGGGAAAAAATGTTTTTCCCTGTTTGTTTCCAAAGCACTGCCTGCTCGCCCTGGTACTTGGTCTGCCACCACGCTCTTGCCGTGTTGCGTCTCCACCCCGTGCACATACCCCACCCCCGTGCTCTCGCAGCCTTAAAAGTAAGCCCTACCCGAAAGTAAGTCCTAATGCTTATTTTAGAGCCCAAAAGAAAGTAAGACCGGGTCTTACTTTCGGGGAAATGTGATATGTTTTAATCTCTTGTTAGCCTTGTTGCTGGAAGATGCATGTTAAACTCGTAAATAGATATATACATTTCTAATATAAAATCAGAGCATCATAAGACATATATCTTTTGTAATTCGATAAATGCTGTGTTCAAGAGAATGGAATGCTAAATACCTTAGAGTATTGAGGTGTTGAAAAAAGAATCCATCCTACTAAACTGAAGACAAGTTTCCTTTCTGAATGTTTGTACATCTAACATGCTTTGTTAGAAGCCATCATCTAAGGGAAGGGTTTTAAGATGACCTACCTTGGGGTTATAACATCAGCATGGAATATCAATCTGTCCTGTGGATTTAAATTTTAAATCCTACAGAGCTCATTGTTTTACTAAATATCATTTCCCTCAGGGCTGATAGATACCTCTTAATCTGATGAATAATGGGCAAAAGTCACCAAGATCATTTTAACATTTCCAGTAATAGAGGGTCTCCAAATGTCTAGAAACAATGAAATGAAGTGTTAAGACCTCTGCATTATGGTTTTAATTATTATCTTTATTATTTAGAAGGAAGAGGGCAACACATACTAATGAGAAGAAACCTCAGCCCAGGATGGCCACCACGAAAGTATATCTTGGCTCACTGGGCTCAGACACCGAGTAAGAAGAATGCATTTTCAACCGGTTTGACGCTCAGCCTGAACTGAAAATGTAGGCGTAAAAGCACAACCAAAAGATTGCATAAATACAGCTGAGAGCAGCTTGGGACTTCCTGTTTCAGAATGGGCAATGATACGAACTGGAGACAGCCAAGCAACGCTCACAGCCAGCAAAAACTTCATTTGTGGAGTGGTTAGACATGACTTCTCTGCAGGAACCCTCAGTGGTGCTGTGAGTCAGCACTGCCACATCCAAACCGAAGTCAAAGGGTGACTGAAAGAACTGAAATAGTGCGCTGAGCATGCAGGAGCAGGAGGAAGAAAGATGTCTCCAAGGCCAGGATCACCCGGTTCCCAGGTTCGGAGCCCTCTTCTGGAAAAGTCCCCCACCGAATCCCACATCGTTTTCCGAATGAGGCTTGGCAGGATTCACGTCTGATGGAGAATTGCTGACTTAAAGAAAAGCCTTCCCCTGAGACTGGTTTTATAAGAAGCGCTACAATGTTGTGCGGAGACACCCAATCCAACCACAGTCACCAAATAGTCCTTAATATTTCCTGAAATATGCCAAGCCAGGAGAGAAAGGGTTTGAGAGAGAGAGAGAGAGAGATCCAAAAACAGGGTGAAAGGAAAAAAAAGGTAAAACCTAAAAGATAAGTCACAGAAAATCTGTGCCTTCCTCTGGCGCTACTTTATCCCTTTTATGTGTGTCATATCTAATGAACTTTGCTCAAGATTTGAAAGCAATTCCTGAACCAATTAACCGAGTCTGAGATTTTTAGGGACACTGGAACAAATAGGATTCAGGTTGCATGATGCTCTAGGACAGTAGTTCTCAACCTTTCTAATGCCGCGACCCCATAATACAGTTCCCCATGTTGTGGTGACCCCCCAACCACTTATACATCACTGGGTGCCAGGGGCATGGCCAAAGAAAAGGGGGAGAAAATGGCGGACAGCCTTGTTTGGCGACCCCCGTGAAATGGTCGTTCGACCCCAAATGGGGTCCCGACCCACAGGTTGAGAACCACTGATCTAGGATAGCTCCATAGCACATACATCCCTTGGAATTATCTTGAGTTCTCTTTCCCTGGCATGTAATTGACTGACTTGAAGTTTCTCCATCACAACAGATCAGAAATCTCTTTTATGGTCCTTTGTCTGCTTAGCTCTTCATAGTCCTGCTTTTATTTAATAGTATAATGGGAAGTAAACAGTTTCCTTCTGTGAAATTGTGCTTTTGCACATTTTTTTTTGGTCTGTGTCTTGTCTGATAAATCACTTTTCATATTCAAAACTTATTTTGAAGAAATGGTGTATGGCTTAAGTGAATAGATTTTCACAAGGCACAGATTGGAAGGAGAGACTGAGACAAAGATTAAAGAATCAAACCATTTGTGCCTCAAATCCACATAAACAGCCTTTTTCTAACTATAGTCCATTTGAGGTTATCACCTTTGCTGTTCCATTGACTCATTTTTCCTGTTGCAATAAATGTTGATGAGGAAATTAAACTGCATCAGGATTGCTTTAAGCAGGTTTAGCACCTTAACTGCCACAGAACTAATTGTCTAGGACAATTGATCCTAGCTTTCTTTGTTACTCATGCACATTTCTTTTTACTTTTTCTTAAAGAAGTGTAGGAGAACATTATCTCCTGATATAATCTCACAATGGCCCTGTCCAGTAGGCCTGAAAGAAAGAAAACAAATGCCCCAAGTTAAATGAATTTTAGGGGTAGTGGAATTTTAGATCTAGAAATTCACTGTCCTCTTTGGTACTGCAAACATAACACATTCTATGACTGTGAAAAGATACTTTTAAAAAGTCACATAATTGTTTCAACACAATAATTTAATGCTTTTTAAAATCTCGTGTATAAACTGTTGCAAATCCAATCCTATGACATTGAAGATTTTGTTTAATCTGCATTTGAATTAAAACAATACGAATACTATTTAAATAAATAAACTTCTCTATAGGTCCTTCCCACCCATTTTAAAATTCCTTTTGTCCCATTAAGAGATTCTCTGCAGTTGTCAAGATTCATTGACTGGTTTTATTTTATGTGCCTTAGCATGTTTGAGCAAGCAAAACTTGCTTGCTTCAGCATTCGTTTCTTAAATAGTTTAAACCCTTTCCATTTTTACCAGGAAGAGTGAACAGTATTTACAAAAAAAACTTCCTTATATAAGGAAAATATCTGATCTCTCTTTAGTTGAATGTACTTTCTGGCAGATGTTTCGCCTTCATTGATCAGAATGAAAGACATGTATTATAAAGTTTTAAAAAGCAATAAATCAGTAAAATAAGTGATTGGTTTAAAATATATTGGAACATGTTGATAAGCTGTTCTGAATGCCAAATAGGCTAAAACAGTTAGAAATTCAGAAACATAGCACTCAGCTTCTTATTCTTAGCTGTCAGAAAGGTTCAGCAATTCTACAAATTTGGCATACAAATGAACTACAGTAGTGGCCAAAATTGTGGAAACCTTTTGGGGAAAGTGTATTTTTGAGGTTTGATGGCTAATAACACCACTTTTTTTGGAATAGTACCATAAAAGTATATATCAATGGAAAGATAATTTAATCAAGAATGTAATGCAACAAAGTTTGTTCAATTATCTGTACTGTATTCTATGAAAAGTTATAGCCAAATAACTAGAAAAAGGAAGCACAACTTGCTTAGGTTGATATCAGGTAGCTTTCCTTCATCTGATTGTAGCCAATGAGCATGAGTGTTTAGAGAGCCAATCAGGTGTCATCTTGTTTTGGCAATGAGCCAGTCAGATCACAGTAGGATTCAGTTATTGAAGTCATGTATTGAAGCTGAGAGGAGAACATTTGTCAGTGTGTTATGTGATCGCTATCAAGTTGGTTGGGTTTTTTTGTGTTCTGTCATTTAGTGAGCTTGTAAAACGTAATAAAATTAAAGTAATGGTGCAAAGAGTTGACTGGTTGCCCAGAAAGCGATGTCAAATAGTATTATTAAGTGAACAAGGCTACAGTTATAAAGAAATTAGAAGAAAAATTGGTGGAAATTTAACCAAGGGTGGCATTTCTACTGTATACTTTTCCCAAAAGGTTTCCACAATTTTGGCCACTGCTGTATATGTCTCTGGGACCTCTTCTGTCAAAAATTGGAGCATGTATCGCTTAATCCAGAGGTCCCCAACCTACGGGCTGCAGCCCACTTCCAGGTCATGGCCTCTTGGCCACCAGGCCGTGTGAGTGGCTGGCCAGTGCACATGTGCATATGTGCATGCTCACCCCCTCTTGCCGGTGCTAGCGTTACCGCAAGCATCGCACTGGTGCTAGCAGTCCCATTTGCGGAGCCTGCATACTCACGGCTACATTTGCGTCTGTGCGCATCCGCACATAAAAGGTGCCTGCCCTTCCCTTTCCCACTGGGCCACCAACCCAGAAAGGTTGGGAACCCCTGGCTTAATCTAGCAAGATTTGTGTTCATTCTGAAAGAAGGTATCTAAAGTCTGCAAGATCCCACCAATTTAATATAGTATTCTACTTTTACGAATCTACTTTTACAAACCTTAGTCATCAAACACATCAGACGCAGATGCTTCATCCCATGATCCTGCCATTAATGCAACCCGTCCTTTACATCTGAACTCTGAATTTATCAAAGCTCCCTTTCTTTGTTCTTTTTTTAAAATCTTGTGGTTCTCCTTATCTCCTTCATGGTGCCCATTCATGTCTCGACTCACATCACCAATTTTAATGGAGGTTTTAAAAATAATTGTAAGAAACAAAATTTGTGATTTTTTTCTAACTGTATAGCACATTTCATTGTAGTAGAATAATAGTCTTTTATCCAAAAATATTGATGTGGGATTAATGAAATTATAAACATGTTGAATATGAATCCCCCCCAAAAAAGATGAACACAATATACTTCTTTACCTTTCCAAGTATTTAGGTAATCTCACCTTCTGTGTGAAGTGAATGCACATTTTGCAAAACCACATTTTGGCTCTTTACTGAGGGATAGCATGGGGATACTTTGGTGTCTTCCAAAGCTTTAACATCATGGCTTGCCCAAAACATAGTAATTCTTCCAAGCACTGTTGGGTTAGGAAACCCAGATCCTATCTTGTTGGGCCACCATTTTTCAAAGTTATACCAAAAAGGTCAAAGGTTTGGGGATCTCATATGATACAATTAATGTTTTTCCATAGCATTAGGACAAGGCTAGGTATGAAGAAGTTGCGATATGGCAGGTGGGTTTGCATAGCTAAGTATATTGGAATACAGAGCAATTAAGTGGATAAGATCAGCTATGGATGGGGGGGGGGAAGCTGTGAAGGTAGTTAAATAAAAAATTCCAATTTAGAAACCACAACATAGATGAGTGGGTGTGCATGGGTAATCATCATGGAATGCTGTGGTCCAGATGTTTCTACAAGACAAGGGTCTGCCAGAAAACTAAAGCTCCATTTTGTTGCAGATCAGTGCCTTCTGAAGTTTGGCGCTATGAAACCTTTGGGTTCCAGTGCAAACATAATCTGTGTGCTTGCAGGCAATTCTGATTCCAAACTGATTCTAGCTTAGTCTTGGCAAATTAAGAGCAGCAGCGGGTGTGTGTGTGTGAAGAAAAACACTTTCTAAGAACATTTTCTGGAGCAGTTTACCATTCTTTTATAAATCGAGAATTGTTAAAGGATACGTATCAGAACAATAGCATAATATTGTTATTTCTGGAACATCCTGAGGAATCTGGAATTAAATATTCCAGAAAGAGAGTTGCCAAGTTCAACGACTCCTTCTGCAAGAATAAACAGCTGACGAATACAGGAGCTTTCATATTCCTAGACTCAATTTTCCAATAACGGTGTTGCCATATAGTCCCCATTCATTTTAGCATGACTGGTGGAAGAAGTTCCCTGGGCAAGAACATTGGCTTAGCTTGTGATAAAACCTATTTGTTGCAAACATTTATATGCTATCTGATTCACCAGAGTGTTGACATCTAAACTATTATTAATTATAATAGACACTGAATGTTCCATATTAAAGAAGTTGATGGTGGCACCATTACCAGACAAAAGGCCCGAACCGTAATCTCATTTATTTCAATCAATTGAATGTGGACTGGAATCTCTTTTTTCCTCCCTTTAAATGCTCTCTGGAAAGACTTTTCCCCATCTTGGCAGAGGCCCAATTTGAGTGACTTGCTGTGGAGTCTGTCGTGGTTTCTTTGCTCTGAGTCCAGAGAAAACTTTGCTCCTGGTTATGCTGGTGAACCCGTCTGCCTATGGAGACGCCATTTCAAAATTTAGTGTGGAAAGAAAAACATCTCGGAGTGCGAGGGGTGAGGTAAATCTTTGCAGAATATTACTGGGCTGCTCTTGGCAAAATCAGCCAGCAGTGTGGGAGAAGAAAACTTGCTGGAACACAGGAACATCAGAAGAGTCGTGCTAGGTCAGGTGAGAGGTCCCATTAGATCAATACTCTGGGCCCACGGTGGCCAAAGGAATGTCAGTAGGAGGACCCAGCTATATGATCAATACAAGCCTCTCTTTAAAAAAGAAAAGAAAAGCAGAATTTATGAATTTAACACATCTGCTTTGTATTTAAATCCATTTTGCTGTTGCCAAAAAACTGTCCCTCTTGTAAGATGATGTAGCCTCTCCAAAATGTATGGGTTAGGGTTAGGGTTTCTCTCTAGTCTTCAATTCACTTACATATTCTGGGCCCGAGCATGTGCAGAGTTCCATTTGAGACCTGGGTAAAAACTGGTATGTGTGTGGGGGGGAGAGATCTTCTCTCACCCATTACAGCTGGAAATTTTTACAAACAACCCCCCCCCCCAAATGTCTAAAAATTGGGTTACCATAAAATGTCTCCTCTCAGTTTATATACTTTTTTAAAAAGTATTACACTTTATGGGGGCCTCTGATAGCTCCTTTTCTCATTAGCACTACTTGTTACAACAGCTAATTCTGCCCTTTGAAGGAAGGATCTGTAAGCATTGTTTACTCTAAATTATCCAGAGGACATCATGCTTTCTTGGAGAGGAAGATATGAAAGTTGTGGATTAGCAAATTCGAGTCCCCGGCAATACCTCGCCCTATGCCAGCTTTGTCATCAAACAGCATCCCAATAAACTTAAGAGGCACTTATTTTCTTCTCAAATTAAACCAAGCTGTTTGCATCAGATGTGGAAATTCATAAACTTTAGTCAGGAGAATTTATCTTTCATTTGGAAACAAGATTCCCATTCTTGGTACTTAGCTCTGCTTGCACTCGAGTCTTGCCTTTTGTGTGTGTGTGTTAGAATGCTTCTGCTGAGCTAATTGGAGGGTCACTTTGGTCTAGAGCAGTGGTTCTCAACCTTTTTAATGCCGCGACCCCCAACCGGTCATAAGTCAAGGACTACCCAACCGGTCGTAAGTTGGGGACTACCCAGTCAGTCGTAAGTTGAGGACTTTCCCTGCCCGGGAGCACCACGCATGCATGGTGCCGCCCCCTGCGCCGGCTGAGGCGTAGCTGGCAAGAGGCAGAGACGGCGCAGGCCAACCACCGGCTGGGCCACCAGCTGGCCCAGCCCAAGGGAGGTAAGGCACCCGCCGGGCCCCACATGCGCCAGCAACCCTCCCTGCGCCCGCCGGCCTCCCACCTCCCACCCCTGGCCCTCTTTTACTTACATTTTTAGTAGTTGCTCAGCAGGGAGGGGTGGAAACTTCCAGACAGCTCGCCTTCGCTGCAGACAACGTGCAGCACCGTTTGCAGAATAGGACTTTTGGCGGGCTCAGCAGGGCAGAGACAGCCTGGAAAATTCCTATTGGCTTTTGAAAGCCAATAGAATTAGACTCTATTCAAGAGAGTCTATTCTATTGGCTTTCAAAAGCCAATAGAATAAAAGGGAGTAGCACAGCTAAGGAAAAGGGGAAAAAAATGGCGGACTGCGTTGTTTGGTGACCCCCGTGAAATGGTTGTTTGACCCCAAATGGGATCCCGACCTACAGGTTGAGAACCACTGGTCTAGAGGTTAAGGTACCAGGTTAGAAACCAAGAGACTCTGAGTTCAAATCCTGCCTTAGCCATGAAAACCAGTTGAGTGACTTTGTGCTTTTTTCCTCAGCCCAACCCACCAGCCCAACTCACCTCACAGGGTTGTTGGGGAAAATAGGAGGAGGAGGAGGTGTTGAATATGTTTGCCACCTTGCGTTATTTGTAAAAATAATAAAGGTGGGATATAAATAAGTGTTTCGAGACCATAGGAATGCTGTGTACCACACAGAATGCTCATTTTTGCCATGAAAGAAAGCTGTGCTGTATTGTGCTCCTTAGCTGAAAGGTTCAAGGCTGAACATTGAGAAGTGGGCCTGTTCCTCCAGCATGGCCCTATTCCTGGGCTGTCTCGGCAGGTCTAGGACAACTCGGCATAGCCAACTTGCCATGGCCATCTCACCACGGCTAATTCACCATGGGGCAACTCGCTGCGGGATAACTCCAGGCAGGGAAGCTCAGTGCAATAAATGTTATCCACCACTGTTTCTTTGATATTATTTCATGTTTGTCAATTTCCACAAAAATGGAAATAATGTTCAAGAAACAGAGGCAGATAATATTTATTGTGTTGAATTATCCCACATGGAATTGTCCCACAGTGACTTGGCTGCGAGTTGGCCGTGGCAAGTTGTCCCATTCCAGCCATGGCAGTCATTGCATAGGGCCTAGTTATTTATGGAATCCTCTACTATAGCGTTTCTCAACGTTTGTGTGACGGTGACCCCCGTCACACGAACGTGCCACGCATGTGCGGTGCCGCGCGCATGCGCGGCGCCGCCCCATGCGTGGTGCGCATGCGCGGCGCCAGCCCCATTAGCAGTGCGCATGCGCAGTGCGTGTGCGCGATGCCGTCCCATGCACTGTGCGCATGCGCAGTGCTGCCCCCTGAGGGGGGAAAATGGCGGATCACATTGTTTGGCAACCCCTGTAAAATGGTCAATCAACCCCAAATGGGGTCGCAACCCATAGGTTGAGAACCGCTGCTCTACTATCTGCGGACTGGGGGTCCCCAACCCCCAGTCCGCAGAATGCCAGCAACCAGTCTGCACAAACAAGCAAAGCCCCATCCGTGGGATGCAGGCAACACATAAAACCACACCCCCTCCGGTCGCGGAAAAACCTCTCTCCATTGAACCGGTCCCTGGTGCCCAAAAGGTTGGGGACCTCTTCTCTATAGCTTCTGCTTGTCTATCTGATTGGGCAAAGTTGACATGTTCCAGCTCCCTTCTGTTTAGCACTGTCATCTGGCGAGACTTAGGAAACACACCACCTCCTTCACAATCCAGCTCTCTAGAATAGGGGTGTGAAACTGCCGGCCGGCAGGCCGGACGCGTCATGACGAAACCGCGGCCACCCTATTGCCAGCAATGGGGAAAAAGTTCTGATACATCGGACTGCATCACGTGACGTCGCGAGTTTGACATGTCTGCTCTAGAACAACACCCTCTCTTGAGTTCATCCAGCTCCCACCCTGTTCATCTTTAAAAGAGTCCTAAAAGAGGAGACCATTTCCAAGAACAAAACCTTTTATTAATTTCTCTCTCTGTCAACCCTGCCAATTTCTTCCACCCTTCCCATTTTTTGAATGCTGACCTGAATGGAACAGTGGATTGCAAACTTCTTTGGGCTTTGACAGTCTGGCTTACTGCTCTGGTTCTGTATGCTGAGATAAGCCTCCCAAGCTGATCTAATCTTGTGGACATGGTGTTCCAGGACCTTCTATTTCTTCCTCTGGGCTTCATCAGCCCGAGCTAAATGCTATGGCTCAATCAAGAGTAGGATCGTCCTTTTGTGCTCTGGTGAAAGTTCATTTCTTTCAGCCTCTGCCTGGGAAAGTCTCAAAACTAAGATGGCTTCAAATTTGTTATGATCACAACTGACCCTTGCTTGCCCTTGGTGTGGAAAGGAAAGCCCACTCAATGAAATAAGCAACTATATGAACTTCCTCCCAGGGATGAGAACATCATGAAATAAGGGTGAGTCTTGGATTTTTAGATTACTGGTATTAAAAGAGCCTTTTTTGAAAAAAAAACAAAACAAAACCCACCAAGAATGAAATATAGCTTGCTTCAGTTTACAAAGGAAAGCTGCCAGAATTTATTTAAAATGCCCAAGTGTAAGCCAGCTGAACTGGCAGTCACATGATTTGCTCTTTACTACTAATCCTCTATCTGTGTATATGAATAGTGGCTAACCAGGGAGGAGGAGGACGCTAAACAGCACAAATCCAGATGGCCAGAAGATGGCATCCAAGAGAGGCTTCTGTGTCTGCCATCTAGTGGTTCCTCTGGATTTTTGCAGCACAGATAGGGTAGTAAGGCTACAATCTGCTTATTTTCAGATGCAGCTCTCCATGTTCTTTTTGCTCATGGGCCAGAGCTAAGCCCAAACAAGGTTTCAACACTCCCCTATTAAATCCCAAAACATACTCCTTGATCCTGCTTGGTTTGTAATACAGAAAAAATGGCTTCTGATTATCATTTTGTGGATAGGGATGGGTGGGTTAATAAGAAGGATTGTCTTACTCGAGCATTTGAACAGTGCCCCTGTTATTTTTAGGATTTAATTCAAAATGTCTGGGCCTCACAAGCTTTCTCTGTCCTTAGGTTTCTCATAAATGTTCCAATGCACTGTGCTGTTCCTGCAGTATCACCATGTGTGTTCCAAGTTAGAACGCCGAGCACAGCTGGAGAGATTTGTTCATTGGCTGCCCTTTGAGCATTGTGGAAGGCTGGGTAATATATGCCTCCTTTTCATCTGGAGAGTTCCTAGCTCAGTGTTTCTCAACCTTGACCATTTTAAGGCATGTGGACTTCAACTCCCAGAATTCCACAGCCAGCAATGCTGGCTGTGGAATTCTGGGAGTTGAAGTCCACATGCCTTAAAATGGTCAAGGTTGAGAAACACTGTAATAGCTGCTTTGCTATTACAGTACAATCATCCAGTGCTCTTGGGTTGGCTCAGCACCTCAGTGAAATCTGGAAGTCAAGCAGGCATGACATTTGGCTCAAATGTGAATCATGCCCACTGAAGTAGGTGAGCTTTGGTTTAGAAGCTTGGGTGTAAATTTCGCAAGAACCACTCAGATGGAAAACAAACTGGTTGGTTAAGTAACTCCAGAAAGAATTTTCCCAGGTTTTGGATGAATCATTATCCAAAATGCAAACATGCATTATTTTATCCAAGGCCTCCTCTTGCTTAAGAACAAAAACAAAACAAAACAAAAACACCTCCAAAAGTATCTTTTATGTACATTTATTCTATAAGCTGCAAATTGGCAAGAGGCAATACTGGATTGATTAACGGACTGACTGAAATGTACGTCTCTGTTCAATTGAACGAGTTAAGCAGCTGGCAAAGTGAGATACAAATGGAGCTGCACACACACACACACACACACACACACACACACACACACACATCTGCCACTTGCACAGAACCATCCCCTCCCCCCCCCCATGCTGGGCCACCAAGCCAGAAAGGCTAGGGACTCCTGCTCTACTTTATCACATTTCCTGTCCCAAAGGTGCTTTTCAAAAGCCAATTGGACTTTCTAGGTTTGTTCCTTAAAAACATTTTACTTCTCATCCAAGAAGTGCTCTGTTCTGGGCCCAGTGCTCTTCAATATCTTCCTCAATGATTTGGATGAGGGGCATAGATGGGGAACTCATCAAATTTGCAGACGACACCAAGCTGGCCAACCCTCCAGAAGATAGGCTTAAGATACAGGAGGACCTTGACATACTTGAACATTGGGCGCTATCTAACAAAATGAAATTCAGTGGTGAAAAAAGTAAGGTTCTACATTTAGGTAAGAAAAACCAAATGCACAGGTACAGTACTGTATAGGTGGTACCTTGCTCAATAGTAGTAACTGTGAGAGGGATCTCAGAGTCCTAGTGAACAATCACTTAAATATGAGCCAGCAGTGTGCTGCAGCTACCAAAAAGGCCAACACGGTGCTGGCTGCATTAACAGAAGGATAGAATCAAGATCACTTGAAGTGTAAATACCACTTTACAATGCCTTGGTAAGGCCACACTTGGAAAACTGCAGTTTTGGTCACCATGATGTAAAAAATATGTTGAGACTCTAGAAAGGGTACAGAGAAGAGCAACAAAGATGATTAAGGGACTGGAGGCTAAAACATAAAGAACGGTTGCTGGAATTGGGTATGTCTAGTTTAATGAAAAGAAGGACGAGGGGTGACATAATAGCAGTGTTCCAATATCTCAGGGGCTGCCACAAAGAAGAGGGCGTCAACCTATTCTCCAAAGCACCTGAAGGTAGGACAAGAAGCAATGGATGGAAACTAATAAAGAAGAGAAGCAATCTAGAACTAAGGAGAAATTTCCTGACAGTTAGAACAACTAATCAGGGAAATGACTTGCCTCCAGAAGCTGTGGATGCTCCAACACTGGAAGTTTTTAAGAAGAGACTGGACAGCCATTTGTCTGAAATGGTATAGGGTTTCGGGCCCGAGCAAGGGTTGGACTAGAAGACCTCCAAGGTCCCTTCCAACTATTATTATTATTATTATTATTATTATTATTATTATTATTATTATTATTATTATTATTATTTGCAAATAGACACAATAGGACCAAATCCATTGTTCAATTATTGAATACTCAAGATGCCCCTTGCTTAAGAAGTGCAAGCCCAGCCATCTATGGAAATCCTTCTTAGAATTTCCTTCTTAGAACTTTATCATCATCATCATCATTATTCAGTTTGCTTCTTGGATGAGGAGTGAAACATTTTCAAGGAACAAACCAAGGAAGTCCAGTTGCCTTTCGAAAAGCACCTTTGGGAGAGCCGTGACCCAGATGACCGAGACTCTCCATAGACATATCGCATCTCCTGTTTAGTCATAGAGGAGATATAAAGCTTATCACATACTGATGACACTTTATGCTGTTCTGACCGATGATTTTTGCCTCAGTGCTGTTATTTAGATGTTAAACAAATGGGGGAGAGGGATAAGATCCAAGGTCATCAATTTGGATCCCCTCTGCACATATAATTACCACCTCCATTGCCCCTGAGGAAGGGGCAGAATCACAGTAAAAGGGGGGCCCTTTGCCCCAAACCTCCCAGGTGGCTCAGAAGGATATCATAGTCAGTGATATCATAAGTCACTGAGAGATGCCAGAGAACAAAGAAGGTCACGGAGCCCATCTGAAAGATGTCCATGAGAGAAACTAATGTGGGTTTTGTCCTAGGCCCAGGACTAAATCCTGGCTAAAAAAGTATCTTAAATGGCCCACTTCCTTCAGGGCCTTTTATAGCTGCTGTAAAATCAAACCAAACCTCTCTGCAAATAAAGACAGGTGGCCTGCTTCAGTAAGCAGTTGTAGAGGGATGTTGATAAAAGTTTGTTAACCCTGTGCTCAGAAGTGGACTCTGGATCCTGTCAGCAACTGAAAAGCCTACCTCAAAGAAAACACAAATTCTACAAGTTATACTTTTAATTGATAGATGTTCCTCTTTTCCTTGCTCATCCTCACCAATCTTTGTAGATCTCTGGACTATTCTCTACAAGCTTTAAAACATTCATTTTTCTGACTTTCAAGGAACAAAGCTGGGGGAAGGAGAAATCCAAGAGGAGAGGAGGAGGAACATTATCATTTACCCTCCTTTTCTATTACCTAAGACACTGTGTGAACAACCTGCTGAGGCACACAAGCTTGAAGACCATTGAAAGAGCCAACTATTAGGGCTAGATAAACCAAGTCTGATTAAATCCCAACTTTCAAATTGATTTGAATATTGATTTGAACATTTGACCTGATTTGTAAAATCAATGCAATTCACTTGAGCCAGCTGAACTTATTCAGACAGAAACACCAAATCAGGGCTGATTTAATTGGATAATTCACTCTATAAAAGTTCCTAGGAGGTCAAGGATGGAACATATCTAAGTCGATCTAAATCAGTCCAAATAATTTGGATACATTCTGTTGGATTTAACCAATCAGATTGATAGGAATGTGTAAAATATGCCCTGCATGGATCAGATAGGCTCATCTCCGTTTGTTAGCCAAGGGAGCCAGCAATGTCTGAAGATATTTCCATGGTCATATGGCCAGCATGACTATATACCAAGATGCATGGAACTCTGTCACCTTCCCACTGAAGTGGTACCTAGTTATCGACTCTCATTTGCATGCTTTCAAATTGCTAGGGGGGCAGGAGCTGGGGTAAGTAACAGGAGCTCACCCCATTGCACGGTGCTCAGGTCTCAAACCTGGGCTGTCAGCTTCCCAGCTGAGCATCTTTAACCACTGAGTCATTGCATCCCCATGGATCAGATACCATTAAGCAATTGTGTACTGGAGTAAAACAAGTATGCTTTTTTTCCCTGGATGGACCTAGAACATGTATATTCTGCCTGAAAGGTTATGGGGTAGAATACAATAGGGAATAGAAAGGCTAGTGGCATGGAGCAAGGTAGGATGGATGGGTCAGGTGGCTGTAGGGTAGCAGCAGGGAAGGAAGGTACAGAAAATTGGTTGGTGGAGTGGCATATAAGACACCTAGAAAAGAAGGGAAAGATAGCAACCTTGCTCTGTTTTTCTCCGTAAGACAACTATGGGATGTGTCACAGTCAAACCTGGATTAAACTAATCGAAGTTTTGTTTTGGCTAGATTCCGACCCACCCAGAGTAGCTCAGCCAAAACAAAATCTGAATCATTTTAGTTTAACCACGGTGTGCTTCATGTGTGCATGGGGCCAAATTTTGTTCATTTTATAAGCTTTGGATTTGTTGGATCCAAAGCTCTAAATAGTAACCCTTAGGATATTAAACAAGTAGTAAAAACAGAGCATAATACCTGAAGTGTTTAGGGTGGGAATAAATTATGCATGAGAATTAATGGGCTTCCTAGGAAATGGTGAAACAGTGAGAGGGCATAATAGATAGATAGATGATGTGGGTCTAGGACAGTGATGGCGAACCTTTTAGAGACCGAGTGCCCAAACTGCAACCCAAAACCCACTTATGTATCATCAGGTGCTGGGTGGGCGTGGGCCACTAGGTGGGTGTGGCCAATTGGGTGGGTGTGGCCAATTGGGTGGGCATGGCTGCGGTGGTAACGGCAGACTGGGTGAGACTAAAAAGTTTAATCAATCAATTCCAACTTTTGCGAGATCTTTTTTTTCCCCACGAGAAGTTGAAATTGATTGATTGAATCTTTTTTTTTTTTTTGCACATGGCGGCAGAGGCCTAAAGCGAAAAGGTTTTATAAAACCTGGCTGAAGACCTAGGACTGAGGCGACGGCGCACGTGCCCACAGAGAGGGCTCTGCGTGCCACGTGTGGCACGTGTGCCATAGGTCCGCCATCACCTAGGATAACTTGCTGTGGCCAACTCATCACAGTCAACTCGCCATAGCCAAGGGACAATTTAACACTGTATTGTTTCATCCAGTTACTTTTATTACTGATGACTTTTTCATTGAAATTGTCAACTCTCGTATTTCTGGATTGACTTTATTTTATTATTACTGGCCAAGGTTCTGTCAAATCTAATTTAGCTTTTGTATTTGTTGAATTGTCCCACAGTGAGTTGGCCTCGAGTTGGCTCGTGGCAAGTTGGCTGTGGCCAATAATTAACATCTAAGGATGCTTTATAATAGATGAAAGATAGCAATGAACTTTGCAAAACTGTATGGAGAAGCAAAGAGGCAATGGAATGCAGAGGAGAAATTAATTTTCCTCTCAAGAAATTCAAAATGTGATTTCATTTCACGGCTTTGAACCAGGTTTAGCAAAGAAAAAAGTTTAGCAAGGAATGGTACACATCAGAATCCTTAATGCATCAAGAAACTTGCTTTCTTTGAGGCAAAGAGAAAGAAATCTGCAATAAAAAGTAGTTCCTGCTTTACATCATTATGCCGGAGCAGCAACTAAGAGAGATAGCAGTAACCCAGCTGAGCTGTATTGAAACAGGGACCTCTTCCAATGAAATAGGACACATATAACCTTAAGCTGCTGTTTCTGGTCTTAACTGCTACATCTTCCTTATTTCCTTGCATTCAGAATGCAAGCGGGTCCACCCCACTAGGAACTCCATCAAGGAGATACTGCATCATCTCAAGGCAAGGAGAACATGCTGTTCCTTCCTTATCCACAAATATTTCTCCACTTTCTTATCCTGAGGACTTCCCTGGTAAGACACCATCAAAATATTGTTTTGCACAACGAGCCTGTGCAGCGCATGGTAAAAAAAAACACAAAGTTCTGTCACAAAAAAAGTAAAGTGCAAAAAGTTGCTGGAGATATTGAACCCAAGGAACTTTATCCGCCACCCTCCCCTTGCCGAAGTCTCAGGGTTGAAAAATTTCCCATTCTTAGTGGGTCTTCGTGATGATTAATTGCAGTGAAGGCAATCTGGCAGTTTGTGCTCCAAACTACAAACATCCTATCTCCAATGTCTTTCCAAAGGTTAAATTCATTCTACTCTAATGTGCTGCTCCCCCTCCAAAGTGCTGGGCCTTCTGCTTAAAGAATTCAAATTCACATAGTCCCAGCATGTCTGGAGGACAATGGATTGGGAAATATAGGCCGAATGGTCAGAGTGCTTTCTCCTCCATGGCATGCCCACCAACCATCAATACCCATTTTGAAGAAAAAAATATACGCCTGGTGCCTGTAACGTTCCTAGTTTTGCTCAGGAAATCCATCTGAAGTGGCAGGGGAGCAAGAGATGTCCAATCATGCAAAAGCACAAGTCTCCAGCAGGGATGAGCTACTAGTAGAAGACCTCTTCCACCTTGTAGAAGACCCCTTCCACAAGTAGGCGACCTCGTCCACCAAGCTTTCACTTTGCATGAGTGAAATAGGGTGGAATGCAACTGGCAGTACCAAAACCATTTGTTCAATATTCACCGAAAAGACCTTCGTAGAAAGAGATTTCACAATGAAATCATCATGACTTCTCCGCTTCCCACTAGCTGGCACTCTTCAGGTGTGTTACCTGGGAATCCTGGGAATTGTTAACTCCAGACTATATGGGAAGTGCCAGGTTGGAGAAGACTGATCTCTTGACTGATTTTTATCAAAACCGAATCCTGTAATGTTAAGAAGTAAAGATAAGGGTGGTTGGTTTAGGCACATAGTAGCAAGCAATAATCAGAAAAATACCGAGTTCAAAGGGTTTGCTCATGGGGAAATTGAAATTGCTCTTGCCCAAGTTCTTTTGCAACACAGGACTGGCTTCTTCTTTATCTCATAAACAGCCATCTTGGCTTCAAGCGTTCAACAATGCTTAACTTTGTTGGAGGAGGCTAAACAAGCTCACATCAGCTTTTAGTAACCACAGCCAGTCTTGTTTGATATATCAGCCAGGGAAACCAGCCATCTTCTCTTTGTAGTCCAACAGAAATCAGTATCTTAAAGAGTGCTTTATTAGCTCCTCCCCTGCCAGCCCCTTTCTTCCCCTGGTGTCCTGAAGGTAAACTGGAGTTCCACCTCCACAAAGACTGGAGTTGCAAGCCCAGTGCAATGGAAAGGTTGTCTTAAGTCACAAAATGCTTTAATAAAAAGGAACAAAAATACCTTCTTATTGAATCATTCAAAGGGAAAATGGCAAGACTCATTAAGCCAAATAGGTCCAGTCGCAATTCAGATATCTTGTCTGCGCCACCATGAGCCCCATGATGGAAGAAATCTCTGAATCAAGTTGAAAGGAGTTCAACATTAGGAAAATAAGGCCATTCTGAAGGTCTTGGGTCTTCAGTCCAAGACTGATAGTAACATACAGAAGAAACTTGGAAAGTTCCATGTTGAGAAAAACAGACATTTAATACGTTCCAGGGGTGTAGTCCTGCTGGCTTGAGTTGAACTATTCCATAATCAACCAGATTAACACACATAATTGCTGAAACGTGGTATAAGGCAGCTGGCATAAATCCACTTATTGGAAATACTGACTGGATTCACAAATCACATTAAATTATAATTCACTTAATCATGATTTAATAAATGATAATTTGCTAGGTTCACATAACACGCAAAAGCAAACACACCATATTATGGCTTCATATGCTGTCTGAACCCAACCAAATCTCATATGTGAGTTGCACCATCATAAAACTCACCAACAAAGAGAACACCATCATGCAGCCTTAAATTTATTGTTCAGGTCTGTGAGATTGGAGGATAATCCTTCCTAACTGATTGAACTTTATAATTGTGCTAAATTACAATTTCCAGATAGGACTGTAGTGAAATGATCACTCCCCATTCCCACAACAGGGGTAGTGGGTGCACATGACCAATTGAATCCCCAGTTTCTTCCAAGCAAAGGAAGCTGGGATCTAGTGCAATTACATGTACCTAGTGAAGACCTAGTTGGATTGTGTATCTATGGGGACACAAATGCCATCTTGGCCTATTGATGGCTCTATACTCTCTTAAACGGAGTAGAAAGTTCTACTGCTGTAGGTAGCATCAACCTGGGGCAATTTTTGAGTAGTATTCCAACACATAGGTGGCATTGAGCTGAGAAAGGGTCTTGATGCTAACGCTATGAAAAATATCTTTGCCAGACACTGAAGTCAGCAGCTCAATGAAGCTCATTTTTTCACAGTTTTATACAAAAAAAATTTAATAAATATTTTTTCAAGATTTATTGCCAGGAATAACACATCAAAAGATGTATTTTCATGTTCATGTAACACTAATATTATCATACAAGTTATTTCTGTGATCCAAGTGGTCAATGCTTGAACCCTTTTTTTAAAAAAAAATATTATTTGATCATCCAACTTTTGTAATAGCACTTTGATTTCCTTATTTCTTTTTAAGGCGGGCAGTGGAACCTATGGGCAAATCTACACAGTGATCTTACTGGACATTCTACTGTTCAAGTATTCAACAACTAGCTTATTAGAATACTTTCTACACACAGTAGATTACAAAGAAAAGAAATGAAATCTACAGGCGGTTCAGTTTTATACTATTTTTGGTGGGGGAGAAAATCAAGAATTTACAAAATAAGATTTTGGTGCTTCCAACTTCACACACTAATTCAGTATTTTTTTTTTTTTAATTACATGCAACCACTCACAACTCTCACGTTTCATCTACAGAGGTTATAGCTCCTTTGTGTTCCCTTAAGCTGCTCTGAAGCATATGATCTGCCTCTCATCCTTTCCTTCCCTCCCACCCCATCTTTTAAAGCAGCCAGAAAAAAAAAAGAGAGATAGAAAATCTAGATCTAACTGCCTTGGCTGGTATTTTACAAAAAAAAAATAAAATATGAATGTGATACTATGGAAGGTGTTTCCAAAGGAATAAGAGAGACACATTTGACATCATACAAAAAAAGTCAGCATCGAAGGCTAGAAATCTCTTCCTATTGTTAAAAATTAAAAATAAGACAAAACAAAATTCAAAACGTTTAAATTTTGGCATGTAGGCAACATGTAACAATGGAAAAAAAAAGTAAAAAAGTAAAGAAGCCATAAGCATACAATGCTATGAAAAAACTTCAGCTCTAAACACATACATATAAATAAAAAAAAAGGAATGATATTTAAGGCTCTTGATTATTAAGTTAATAAATCAAATATACACAGTGATTAATAAAAAAAGAATTATTTACATAACTATACAAACTTCTACACTTTTGACACATTTTCCTCTCGATTCTTCATTATTATTTTTTTAACCAGCAACTGCTGACATGAATCTTCCTGGTCCCTCCCTTCCCCCAAATAAAACAAAACAAAACCAAAAAAAAAAAAAAAAAATACAATAAAAAAATAAATAATAAACTTTTTTTTTTTGGATAGTTGCTGTGGTTCTCAGCTGCAAAGGCACTTTCAAATACAGAACTAGTTGCATGTCACCATAAAACCAATATACAAAAGAACTCTAATTCAATAAATAAATAAAACATATTTGTCTTCTAAGACTACAGACTGTGACATCTTGAGAGAGGGAGGGAGAGGGAGGGAGGGAGGAAAAAAACAAAACAGACCCACCAATATGTATATATTTCTTTCCCGCTACAGGGGGGAAAAAAAAGCGAAATAAAATCCTACTGATTCCTGATGAAGCCCTTCTGGGATGCATTGGCTGTGGCTGAATTGACACAGGGGCATTTTTTTTTTTTTGACTAGTTTTGCATAGATGTGAAATGCAGCACTTGGTAATCCAGCCAACCACAGCAACTATCACTGCCAGTGTAAGCCAGCTTGTCAAAACTTAAATTAACACAGGGATATTAAGCAAACAATAGCCTTAGACTCAAAATATTACACAACCGTTTTAAGAACTACAAGCTCCGAGTTGCCTTAGATTGATAGGTAAAGGCCCTGCACGGCAGCACCTGCTGTCTGCTATACAATATATTCCATTCGATTTAAACTTTGTGCGCTTTCCAAGTCCCGGTTGTCTTGTTTGTTTGTCCAATTTGGGTGTTTTGTAGGAGTGCCGTTGGGTGGCTTTTCATCTCTGTCTACTAACGTGTAGGTTGCCTGCTTGGCAAATCGGGTTTTCTGCTGGTGCTTGTCCATGTCATCTTCTTCCACCTCTGAATTGTGTGTCCTTATTTTGGCAATTTTGGAGTTCTTGTTCTCATAGTCTTTGATCGGCACAGCATTGGCACCATGTTTCTCTATGGGGTTCTTGATCTGGTTCAGTTGCTCCCGCACGTTGTTGGTGGTATTGTCTTCCGAGGCGGTGTGCGTATGGGTGCTCTGCTTTCGCCGCTTCCTGATGCACCAATAGAAAGCGGTGACCAGGCAACAGATCCAAGCCACAGTTAAAATGGAGCTCAGTAATGGAACCAAGAAATCTGGAAGGTAATTGGGGCTCACCATTAGTACTTCAAGAAGTGGGACTGCTTCTTCCTTGAATGACAGATCTCATGCCCACCTTCCCCAATCTGGTCCTTCATAATGTCCAATTTCAATTTTGACCCTGGTGCCTGGGGAATTTGGTGGTTGAGTTCCAACATATTGGGGAGGGCGTTGGCATCATGGTAGAAAAAGTTTCCCCATGCTAATGAATTCCTTATCTAACTTTTTTAACTTTAAAAATTATTTGTAAAAGATGCAGGTTAGATACAAAAGCTGTGATCAAAAGCAATGCTTCCTTTTTCTTTATGTTAGAGTCAGCATTCTGCCATGGAAGTTCTGAAGGGCTGATCTAACTAGAATTGGCTCACGGGATTTGGGTCCAGACTGTCTCATTTAGACAAAACCTACCAAAATCAATGGAATCCAGACTAATTATGTCTAACATGTCTCACAGATTTAAAAAGGTGTGGCTTAAGTATAACTAAGCCTGCATGTAATCCTTGCTATTGATCTTCCTAATTAAAGGTTATCAATATAGCCTAATTAACTTTCTAAGAACAGCTGTGTTTTCCTTTTTATAATGCTAGTTCAACAATGGGTTGAGGACATTCATATATGGCGTAAGGCTTGGTTACTTACTGCCTATCACCTATGACATCTGCCTGGCTGATATGATCCTGTAAGGTTGACAGGCTCTATTCGATTAAACAATGTCTTCTCTCAGGACTCTGGAGCATCTGCCCTCTAGAACGAGGTCTCCACCCCCCCCCCCCCCAAGATCTAGCTGGCCCCCGCTCTGCTGTCATTTAGAACAGCCGTGAAGACTTGGCTCTTCACTCAGCCCTTCCGCAAGAGGGGGAACCTTCCCTTCATTGCATTTATCTTCTTTTTCATCATTCATGTTGTTTTAATTTGATTGTTGTGAACCACCCAAGGTCATGTCGCATACCAATTTAATATATTATTACTATTATTATTCAATTCCCCCCCCCCCATTAAAGACCAATCTCTTACTCGTTCAACAACAGGGCATTTGCAGAAGCTGAAGAATGGGACAATGTTTAGTAAATTTCAGTATCTGAGCACAAGAGGAGTTTATATCTATGGTCCTCATAGGGCTAGTTCAAACTTTGAGCTCTCCCTAAGAACAACTTTCATTGCCTCAAGCCACAGGGGCTTCCTCTCCTGTCAGCTAGAAACAGGGGCACCCACAAAGGGAGATAAAACAAAATCAAAGTGTCAGCTGTTATTGTGCAATCGATGTCAAGAGCTGGGGAAATCAGTTCCAATGAGTATAAAGATTTATTGCAAGCTTAAGCTCTCTACAAGAATCTGACCAACTAGCGATCAAGGGAAATTAGCGGGAGTTAAGAGAGGAATTCAAGGCCGGCTGGACTTAGATCTCTTGTGTAAGCGCAGGGACTCGTGACTGATGATGCGTTTGCCCCTCCATCGGGCTCAGCCTGGTCATCTCCTACAATCAAAGCCTCACCCTCTTTTATATGCAGTGCATGTAAAAGGGACTGGGGGCACTGGTTGTATGGCTGGCAGCTTGCCTTTTCTGACCCCCAGATACAAACCGAACAAGATAATTTCAAGCTGTGTATTAGAAAAATTATATTTGGAAACACTTTTATCTTACCACCAGCAAAGGCACCTCTTCGAAAGCAGATTTAAGAGAGAATTGGCTTGTCTTCTTAGTTTAAGAAAAAATAATCCCTCCGCCTCTCGAAACGGTTTACCTGTTTTGCTCTTAACTGGCCGCCTCTGGACTCGGACTTCTGCAACAGCTGCAATAAGTGTGCTATTCCCATCACGTTTGCTGACCAGGTCGATAATTTTATCAGTTATTTCCTTTACTGGATTATTTTCCTCCTGGATATCTTCGGCAGACTGAAGGGAGAACAGTACAGCTATATTTTAGGGAAGGCAGCGTTTAAAAATCAGCTGCTACTTGAAATAAGACAAAAGGTTTTGAGAAGAGCATGGAAGCAAGGGTAACCCAATGTGGGAAGCTTTAGCCTGGATCAATATGGCACAGGCATGGATCCTGCAAGCTCAGCAAAAACAAGACTGTTCATTACACGCAATTAAAGTCTCCCTCCTACTTTTTCAAAACCGTTCAACAGATCCAAACACACTGCAGAATTTACAAAAATGCCCACCGTGTTTCTGTTATTAACTCAGATTACAACATCCCATTATCAAGCTTCTAAGGTGGCTAACACAAAGTCACTGTTGCATAAAGAAACTGATCCTAGAAAACGAGAAACAATGGGGGGGGGGGGGAAGCCAGAGAGCCTGATTTTCGCTCTTGTTGGGATTAATATCATCCAATGCAGTGGAAACGGCAAAAGAGGAAGCCCTCCTTTGTCTTTTTCTCTCCCCCTATCTCCAGACCTTTCAAAAGCCAAGCCAAACTTACAATTGTAGACTTACAATTGCCACATGAATTTCATTGCTTGCCAAATGCGAGGGCTCACAGGTGATGTAGAGAGCATATTCAATGGAGACATTCCTCAAGATATTCAGATTCCGCAGCTCACTGCAGATATGCTCAGTTGTCAGACCCTATTTGAGTGGGGGGGGAGGGAGAGGGAGGGAGGAACAGCATAGGCAAGAAAGCATGAGTTCCTGGACAGCAGAGGATCTATAAAGGTCATGAATCATTAATTTTATCCAGCTACTGTTGTTATACAAGACTCCTAGTCTCTATGTTATAACTGGAGCTGTAGATCTTGTATTTGCTATTTAGCAAAGAGGGTCCATTATAAAATGATCAACCTGAGCTTGCAAAAGTAAACTCAGTACAGAGACACACTTATCGTAGCTCCCCAATGAGCAGAACTTGCACGGGGAGTGCATTTGCAATTATATTCCTAGAGGGTTCCCCCCCCCCAAAAAAAAGTAATAAGTGAAATGGCTTTGAGGCACTTTGCTGACTTTGGCAATAAGACATCCAAATTAAGTCACTGCTGACCGAAGCTTCTTGCTTAGCCCCGCAGGAGTCATCTCTGCCTAGATTTTGTCAAAGAGTTGATGTAAAGATAGGATGAGAAAGTCCCATGGAGGACACACAGGGCAGCTAGGGAGAAACCTGAAGAACCACTTTGTGCAGAAGGATTTTTTTTTTTTAATTGGTTCTCTCAGGTCACAGACGAGACAGAGCTGCTGCTGCAAAGCAGACTGTTGCTAGGAGTTTCTTGGGTCCTCCCCTGGAATGGGCTCACTTACCGGAGTCATCATCTCTTTGTTGAAGGTGAAGGTAATGTTAGCACAATGTTCTTGATAGTAAGAATCCGAACTGCAGGTCATTTTCACTGGCTGTTGATTTGATGGCCAGCATTCGCCTGCGTTGTCACAGGGTGGGACAAAGCAGTGATCAGCTTTAACAGGATGACAGGTGTGGCCCGTGGGACATTCACTGTGGCCCTTGGCGTTTATCACACAAGGCTTTGGACCGCACCACACCTAAAGATAATCAAACACTTAATTGTTAAGTGGCCCTCTGGAACAGGGGAAAAAGTAAAGGAGCACGTTGGTTCAAAGATCTAGGATATGTACCTTAGAACAGGAGACTTTTCCATTCACACACTGACAGCTGTTGCATTCGTCATCCCACTTTGAACCATCCAGAATAATATGCCCACTGGCAACACAGGGTCTTCCTGAAACTAAGATAAAAGCGTTTAAGGGATTCATCAAGACCACTGACTCAGAATGAGACTTCAGATGAAATACACAGAAGGAAGGTTGAAGGCAAGATAAGAAAATCATCTAGACATCCTTACTCCCTGCTGAATGAAATATGGCCCAACACAGATGAGAATACTTATCTACGAGCTGTGGTGGCACAGTGGTTAGAATGCAGTATTGCAGGCAAACTCTACCCGCAGCCAGCAGTTTGATCCTGCTATGTAAACCACTTAGCGAGGGCTCTACAGCACTATGAAGCGGTATATAAATCTAAGTGCTGTTGCTATTCAGCCTAATAATTGATCCAAAAGGAGGAAGATGGCTTTTAAAACATAAATGGCACCCCAGTTCCTAATTTAGTCAATGCGTTTTGCTGCAGCTAAATAGAATAGTGCAATTTAAATCAAGACATGGAAATACCTTCTTGACATCTGGGACCACCACGGCCAGGTGGACAAATACAGCGATATCCATTGATTTCATCTATACATGTTGCTCCAAAAGCACAAGGTGAAGACTGACATTCATTGATATCTGGAGGGGAAGGGAAGAGGGTGAGGAATCCATGCAATTCATTGGTTTGCACACATTAGCAGAACTACTGAGAGCCTTAATCAACCTGTAAAGTTTGATTGCTTTTGTGATGGAAGGTTTATTACAGGCCCGTCCTCAACCTACAAGCATAACTGAGCCTGGATTTATGGTCATCATTTGTTGCATTTGTAAGCTGAGGCACAGAGTGACCAGAAGTAATTTTTCACAGCAGTTGTTAAGCGAACCCAGTGGTCATTAAGCGAACCCATTCATTGGAATGGGCACTTTTTGGCACAAACTCCCCACATTTTCGGCATCAAAGAGATGGGTGGCATAAAAATTTATGTCATGTGCCACCACCCAACATGCGGTCGTGTGATTGGTGGGTGGTGGCACATGACCATTTACTATGGCCGGGGTTGCTTTACAGGCTATAAAGCATCCGTTCCGTGGCCACTGTGACTTTGAATGGTCCTGAAATCACTGGTCATTAACTGGCAATCCCCTGTATTACATTTATTATTTTTACACACTTATTATATTTAAGGGTAATAATAAAATTTAAAGGAACTCCGAGTACTTATTTCAGAAGTTCTACAAAGCAGGAATAGATGCTGTTTATGAAGGCGCAAAGCTGTCTTATACTGGGCTGTTATAATGATCTTTAGATTTTGGCTAACAATGCCCCTTTCAACGTTATCGACACCTCTGGTAACAACAGCTTCAATTACACTTTGTATTCTGTACACCCGATTGGATTTCTGTCTCTTAAGAAGTATAGCTTTTCTTTTGCCGGTGAGTTTCTACTGACAGGGAACCATATACACGATTTGAAGGTCTGCGCCCAAGGCAAAAAAAAAAAAAAAAAAGTCTTCTAATTAGAGAACATTTCCTTCTGAGTAGTTTCTTGGCCCTAAGAAAGTTCATTCTCAGAATGAAAGGGCAGAGGAGAGAGAATTCTTTACCCCTTACAGCCCCTCTTGAAATGCCTTTTCCTTGGAAGGCTGAAACTAGGACTCTTATGAGCCCAATTCAGAAGAAGAAGAAGAAAAAAATGGGTCGCTTTTGAAATACAAATAAGGAAGAATTTCCACACAGCACATTCTTCATTTATGGGATTCTATCATGGCGGTACAATTGTTTATTTATTGAAACCATTTATATAGCTCCTTGCCCATCTTTCATCTAATTCTGGGTGGCTCCCAATTAAAAAAAAAAATTAAGAGTCATATAAAATATTTTAAGAACTAGAAAACTCAACCAATTAAAACATTAGAAACAACAAAAACTGGTGCCAATCAGTTCTGATGTGCAATCATCTCAGCTCCCAAAGCTTGGGAGATTAGCCAGCTCTTTAAAGCCTTACGGAAGGCTAAAAGGGTGGAAGTCCGCCAGACTTCAGGGGGTAAAGTGTTCCATAGGGCAGGGGCTGTCACAGAAAAGACCGCTGAATTGAAGACCAACTCCATGGCAACCACTGCTCAAATGAGCCAATCTGAAAAGCTTTAAACCAACGTTTTTGAATCAAACCATTCTAAAAACTTACTTATCCTGCAGTCAGGACCTGCAAAACCTGGAGCACATTCACAGCGGTACCAATTGTCTCCATCCACACAGATTCCATTATTGTAGCTGTTTGGGAGGAATGGAGAGCAGGGGACAGAGAAGAGGAAAAAATAAAGATAATGCAAAACCTTTTGGTTTTTACTTCCACAAAGTGCAGGGTGACCTTCAAAATGCAATAGCTTTCTAAACCTTGAACTACAATCCTTAGCACTGACTCCGCTATCTGTGTCTGCTGAGATTTAAAGGCCATCGACACCTGGAAGGTCAGATTGTCCATTATAACCCATTCTATACATGCACTATTCTACACAGACACACGTGAATTGTATTCTACTACAAATTGCACTGGTTTAACAAGAGTTAATTATACATAGTTATGTATAGTGTGCCAAGTAATGAGCTTGTTATTTAATAGAACAATGATAAACCTGGCAAAGATGAAGGAAATCTTGAACATTTTCAAAGAAATTCAAAGGCTTTGGAGGAAGCAGATGCAATACCTACCCCAAGGATCTTCAAACTTGGCCCTTCTATGACTTGTGGACTTCAACTCCCAGAATTCCTCAGCCAGCATGCCTGGCTGAGGAATTCTGGGAGCTGAAGTCCACAAGTCATAAAAGGGCCAGGTTTGAAGTCCCCTGACCTATCCAAATGTCCAACATATGACTAATAAAAAGGAATCTTCCTAGTCAGGGGTCTCCAAAACCCGGGCTATGGCCCACTGCTGGGCTTTGGACCATTCGGAACCAGGCCACAGAAGTGGTGGGAGAGGGCGCGTGCATCTCCACTTGCACAAGCATGGGTGTGCGCACTCCATTTGTACAAAGCGGCGGGCGCGTGTGTCTGTCGCTTATGCAAATGGAGTTGCATGCGCACATGCGTGAACCATCCCCGCTCCCCTGTTGGTCTGTAAAGCCAGAAAGGTTGGGGAACTCTATTCCAAGTAAAGATATCTACGGTAAAAATAGAGGTGACAGTCCAGGGAAAAAGGAAATGGCTTGGGTGGAAGCTTTTTCTTTCCCCATTCATCTTTTTTCCCTCTGGGCTTTATATTGAGCTGCAAGAAAGTGACTTACCAAGGATGTGGACTGCAGTCATTTGTATCTGCAGAAAGAGTAAAGAAAGGTAAAGTTAGAGGAAAGTTACGGAATCTGGGCAATGGATGAGTGATGGACTTTCTTGTGGATGGCCTCTAAATCTTGGTTTCATTCTTTAAGCCGGAAATTTGGATCACACAGATAAAAAAAAAAAAAAGCCTTGTTGGCTACTTTTCAATTAACAAACCACTGACGACATTCTAGTTTTGTACAGTAAATGAGAAGTCCTCCTTCAGAGCTCTATTACTCACACAAAGTAATCTCTCTCTGCAACTTTTGAAGTGACTGGCAAGGCTTTTAGACTCTTAGTTATTTAACAGTTACAACAACTACGGGGCTCTCCCAGATTTAATTCATACACACAGGTGTGTGTGTGTGTGTATGTATATATGTATGTGTATGTATGTGTGTGTATATATGTATATACACATACACACACACACACACACACACACACACACACACACACACCATCCTGCTAAAATGCTCAGAATAGTCAGGAACAGTTTTTTTTTTCCCCCACAGGAAGACTGAGTTCAGTTTGGACATAACAGAACCCCTGGGCACAACTGACACATATTTAGAATGGTACAGAATGTTAACTTTTGTATCAGGCTCAAACAGAGGGACTCTTGTGCAATCTGGAGCTTGGTAGGGATCCAAGGAGGGGATTACTGTAAAGAGTCTCAGAGGGAAGAGGTTTGAATGGTGGCTGCTAGGGAAAAGGGAGGCAAAGACATGTGGAGGAGCAACTCAACATCTGCCTCCACTTAACTTGCTTGCAACTTTTTCTCAGGCCCAGGTCAAAGCTCCATCCTACAAAGTCATTAAAGCCGAGGGAAAGAGGTGAGGTTCAGGTCCCACATCCAACAGCTTCCCACTTCTGGTTTCAATCTCCCAATTCCCCAGAGCACCCTTGGCTCAACAAAGCCCCTCTAGATATATTTACGGAAGAAATCGGGGGGGGGGTGGTGGTGGTGGTGGTGGTGGTGGTGTTTAAAAGAACTTACTCTGGGTGCACGTAGGTCCTTCCCAGCCTTCTTTGCAGACACACGTGAAAGACTCTCCACTTACAACACATGTTCCCCCATTATGGCAGGGGTTTGGCAGGCAGCTGCTATTCCGTGCTGTAAAAGAAACATAAAAAGCATGTTGCCAGTCTCTTCGGCACATGCCTTGGGGAAGGAAGGGCGAGGACCCAATATAGGTTCGTACCTATATTGCAAGTGGCTCCATCCCATCCGGCAGGACACATGCATTTGAAGACGTCGCCCTCGTCGTAACACGTCCCTCCATTGTTGCACGTGGCTTCATCGCACTGACTGTCACCTACCCGAACGGGGAAAGCCAACAGGTCATTTTTTTTCTCTTTCTTAATAAATAACGTTTATTGAAGTTTAAAAATATAAAGATAAAGAACTAATAGGAAGCAAGAAAATATGAGAAGAAAATTACGGTAAAAAGTGCAGAGAAAAAGAAAACACGCAAAGAGAAAAGAAGAAAAGTTAAAGACATGATTTCATCCTCTTTCATCAAGACACGTAAAAACAATTTCAGTAACTTATCACCCTTTCAATAAAAGATATCTTCTTCTCATACCTCATCTCCTCTCTATAAGCAAATGATAAAGCCTCATAATTCAGTCCTTATCAGCAAAACCCCATTAAGAATTACCAAAAATTACAAAATAGCTATTTGAACTCAGTCAAATAAAAGTGACATATTTCTTTCCTTTAAGGCAGTAATTTATTATTTCCTCTAAAAATACAACCCACTTTTTGCCATCTGTTATCTATAAACAAATCTCTAAAGCCTCTTCATTTTAACCTAGTCAAGCAAAATCCATTTAGAGCTACCAGAAGCAACATATTAAGAATCTTGTTCTTTGAGCCCTTCAAATAACATCCCACGTTAATTTCTTATCATTTTCTCTTTCTTTCCTTTCATAAACTAATTCACAAATTTAACGCATACCAGAAAGAACATGTGTAGTTTAATATATATATATATCCCATTAAGAGCAACTGGAAAGAACTTCATATATTTTTTAACCGTGATCAATTTTACATTCCTTCTTTTTACTTTTTACTTTTAAAAATCCAAGAGAACAAAATGGGTGATGGGTGAGATGCAGTCAGCTTAGTTTCAAAATCATCAGCATCTGACACATCCTTTTTTTTTTTTTAATCCATTGATTAAAGCTTATTGCAATGTTCTCTCCCCTACTCAGCCACAGTAACTTATGTGACATAACTGTCCCTCTCCCTTCTGCCTCTCCCCCCCAATATAAACCCGGGTCCCTCAATGTTGCTGGAATTTTCTAACATATAGAGAAAGTATAGAGAAAAGGGCACCATCAGGTTGTGGCTGGGACACATTTACCCATTGATCCCTATATTCAAAATGATGCACTTTTGTGAAAAGAAACATACCCTGAGCTCATGCAAGGTAGACACTGGCATTATGTAACTTCAACACTGGCATTCATAAACCAGCTGGCTTTGAACCGCAGGATGCTTTGCCTATGGAGAGTCTCAGTCATCCAGATCATGAGGTGCTTTTTCAAAAGGCAACTGGCCTTTCCTTTGTTTTTGCCTGAAGATATTTTTCTTCTCCTCCAAGAATCTTCTGAAGAACTTAAGAAGCTTTTTGGATGAGAGGCAAAATGTCTTCAAGCAAAAACAAAGGAAGACCACTTGCCTTTCGAAAAAGCACCTTTGGGATGCAGGATACTCTGAACAGAAAAGAGTGCAGAGAAGAGCAACAAAGATGATTAGGGGACTGGAGATTAAAACATATAAAGAATGGTTGCTGGAATTGGGTATGTCTAGTTTAATGAAGAGAAGAACTAGGGGTGACATGACAGCAGTCTTCCAATATCTCAGGGGCTGCCACAAAGAAGACGGAGTCAAGCTATTTTCCAAAGCAACTGAAGGCAGGACAAGAAGCAACGGATGGAAATTAGTCAAGGAGAGAAGCGACCTAGAACTAAGGAGAAACTTCCTGACAGAACAATTAACCAGTGGAACAACTTGCCTCCAGAAGCTGTGAATGCTCCAACATTGGAAGTTTTTAAGAAAAGACTGGACAGCCATTTGTCCAAAATGGTGTAGGGTTTCCTGCCTGAGCAGGGGGTTGGACTCGATGACCTCCAAGGTCCCTTCCAACTTTTTATTATTATTATTATTATTATTATTATTATTATTATTATTATTATTATTATTTCAAGGACAGAAGAACAGAAACCACCTTCTACTCAGAAGACAATCAACTCACTGAGTGAATTCAACTGAATTCAGACACAAAACACGACACTCTGAGTCTGGCAAAGCTATTAAAAAACACTCACGTGAGTGGCAAGTTTTTCCTTTCCAGCCATTTTTACATTCACAGAAAAAGTCATTGACCAAGTCTCGGCACGTCCCTCCATTGTGGCAAGGGCTTTTACTGCAATCATTGATATCTGGAGACAACAGAGGAGAATGTCAGCTGGTTACCCATCTGTAGGAACTAAGAATATTTACAGAGTGTGCTTTGTCTGCATAATTCACATCCCTCTTTTTAGCCTGGAGCTCCTGGATTAAATGCCGCAAGATCTGGATGCCTATTGCCTCTATTCTGCCCTCCATCCCTGGGTTCCCTTTTGGTTTTTCTCACTATTCAGCTTTCCTTGGAAGTTCTTTGGAATGAAAACTAGACCTTATAATTACATCCTTTCTAGGCCAAAGGCTAACAGTTCGGATGTTCCTGGCTGTCCTTGAGACACTGCAGGTATAAGCTTCATAAAAGTCTGCTGGATGCCTAAGGGTTTTAGGAGGAGGAAATACTCAGAGTGTAACTCTGCAAAATACGTGAGCCATTTATGCAGCTCCTAGTGTACAGGCAGTCCTCAACTTACAACAGTACATTTAGTGACCGCTCAAAGTCACAACGGCACTGGAAAAAGGGTGACTTATGACCATTTTTAACACATTTGCAGCAGCCCCATGATCATGTGATCAAAATTCAAACGCTTGGCAACTGGTTCATACGTATGACGGTTGCATTGTCCTGGGGTCATGTGAACAGCTTTTGCGAAAAGTCAATGGGGGAAGCCAGGTTCAATTAACAACCGTGTTATTAACTTACCAACTGCAGTGATTCACTTAACAAGTGTGGCAAGAAAGGTTGTAAAATGGGGCAAAACTCTAATGAATGTCTCACTTAACAACATAAATGTTGGGCATCCCAGTACTTTAGCTCCACTCACTTTATACTAAACTCAGATCACTGAATGAAGCCAACATTCCCTTAACCATATAGCAGCTTAGATAGGGCACTTCAGGCACACAGGTAACTAGATGGAGCAAAAGGACAGTTAGTAGAAAGCTTCTCCTGCACAGGATATCCTTTTTGCTCAAGAACATTTATTTCATGTCTTATGTGAGCACATGGTGAGAAGAAAAATGAAACACAAAAGTGCCTTTCCAGTGTGCAACGGCTTGGAACTATAACCAGATTTCTCTGCAAAATAACTCAAAAATACCTTGGGAAAACTACATTTCCCAGACTTCTTGGTGCCTGGAACACTGTTCCAAATCTATACTGCTATGGATTTAGATGCTGAAGCCGTTGCTTGGGGCATTGTTGTTTTGTTTCTGTCAATGCTTTATAATAGCTCTTGTTTCATTTATCCTCGGTAAGCTGATTTGAGCTGCATAAAAGCTGCAGTAAATAAAATCCAATGAATAAATAGGTGCTGTCAGCTATCTGGAGAGAGTTGAACCTAAGACAACTCTCCTGGGTATCCCAACAGGAAGAAAAACAAGTAGGGAAAAAAAAATAAAGCATCAACACATAAGGCCTTGTAGGATGGGCTTAGATGTGAGGTCAGAACGAGCAACTATTTGGTTTTGTGAAAAGAGGCGAATTCCTCCTTGCTTAGCCCAATGTCCAAATTAAGATGGAGGAGGGTACAAGTGGGCAGGATAAAACGTTCACTTACTATTCCCGCAACCTGGGGTAGAACACACACTTGCAACATCTAATGTTGTACAGCCTACAAACTCAGAAAACTATTTTCTCCTGATCCAAACCGAGATCCCCAACTCTCTCAATGTATCTAGGCAGACTGCTCAACAAATGAGGCCCATGGTGTTTTCAGGATATTTTCCCCTCCCCCCCCCTCCCCTCTTCCCATCTGTTGGAAAAGGAGGGCCTGCTTACTTGCTTCACAGAAGGTGCCCTCCCAGCCATCACTACAAATGCACTTGTAGGAGTTGATGCCGTCAATGCACGTGCCCCCATTTTTACATGGGTTACTCTCACAGTCATTGATGTCTGAAAAAACAAGGATTGGAAAGGAGATGAGTGGACCAAAAGTGCCTTTCAAAAATTGAACAGGGAATCTAGGCTGTAAAAAAAAAAAAAAATCATGTCCCCCTGCAAATTTTAGACCTGTCCCTAGAGATGTCAAAGATTAAATCTGTTCCATTCAATATGCAAGTGCCTGGCCCTTTGTTAAAAAAATGGAAAGCAGGCTAATAAAAAAAAAAACAGCCTATTCTTAATATCCCCACATGCTTTAAACATTATGTAAGGCAGTCAATAAAAAGGGCAGGGTAAATTTGCTATACGCTAATAAGAAGCCTTCTGTACACAAGCCCAAGTTAATGTTATAATTTATTTAAAAAAAAGTTAAATATTCAAGGGCAGGGACCTCTTAAACAATTTCCCCAAGGCTCCAGTCTCAATTCACTGTAGGAGGAGGAAAAAGAGAACTTGGCAGGGTTGAAAAGATATATTAAGGCCACTCCTGCGTCCCAAGGACAAAAGTTATTATTATTTACACAAGTAGCTTCAAACTTGGATATAAAGGAGAGGAACCAAGATAAGCATCTCCAAATCTTACTTTCATGACAGTAGGTGCCAGTGAAGCCTTTGTTGCATTCACAAGTAAACTTGCCTCCCGCCTGGCTCTTGCACTTGCCATGGGGGCCGCAAACGTTGGAAGAGATATAGCGGACCCCTTCTGGGGTGCTGTTGGAAGCGACAGCAACAGTACAGCTGTCAATCACTGCAGAAAAGAGACAAGCAAGCAAAAGTGAGTCTTCACCGTCTTACCAGAAGCTTTATGGGTTCTCCAGGATTGTTGCCGATGTGTGGGGAAAGTACATTCAAATTAAACTAGGTTTTAAAGTGGGGGTGCCCAACCTCAGTAACTTTAAGACATGTGGACTTCAACTTTCAGGCATGGCGGGCTGGAGAATCCTGGGAGTTGAAGTCCACATGGCGGGCTGGAGAATCCTGGGAATCGAAGTGCACAAGTCTCAAAAGTTGTCAAGGTTGGACATTCCTGTTTTAAAAGTTTGATAAGGAAATGCAACAGAGTTCAACTTGTGAAGAAAAGTGGTTTCAACTTTGGACCCCCTCACTTTCTACTTTGAACACATCTGTTTCTCCCTTGCCATGTCTTCCACCCAGCCCCAATATTTTCCAGAACCTGGTTTGTGACCTTTAGTCTCAAAGGGCAGTGTACCTACATCTTATGACTCTCCAACACTGCTATTAAAAAATCCCTTAGAAGTGTAAAAATGTGATTCTAAAGCGCTTTGTGTTTTCTAGGTATCCCCAACTCTTAGGAGCAGGAGCATCATGTAACCAGAAAGGCCTTAGATCAGGCCAGGTTATTTCTCCATCTAGATCAGGGAAAGGTGAACTTTTGGTGGCTGAGAATTGCACTAAACAATTTTAGGATGAGCTTTGAAGCAGACAGTTTGATTCAGACGAGTTTGAATTGGATTTACCAAGTGGGCAGAGCTGGGATATTCTGTAGTTTTAAAACGTATTTAGAAATGCATGGTAAAGTTACTGGGCCTTCCTTCTCAAAATAGCAGGAGAACAATGGCTGCTAATGTATTTAAAGGGCATAACTCAATATTTGGTGTGACCAAAGAAAATGGGGTCTGAAGGCTCTATGCTCCCTCATGGCCCAAGCCTACTAACCTGTTCCAACACAGCACTGATTACGCTGAGTCACTGGAGTTCTGCCCCCTGAAATTTCAGGCAGACATCTTGGTCAAGTGATGTTGGAGACTGAATTTGGGACTTTCTGCATGAACGGCACGGACCCCCATCGTTGTCCCCGGGTAAATGAGCGACTGCTACAACTACGCAACACAAGGTTCAAAAACATACCTTCACAAGGAGTTGAGCGGCAGTGATCTTTGAGGTGGGAACAGTTCTTGCCCTCGTAATCATCCGGACAGTTGCTGCAGAAATAATCACTCTCGTAATTGAAGCACTGGGCCCCATTCTGGCAAGGGTTGGGCTCGCAATAATCTATGTCCAACTGTCAGGGACGGTGGAGAGGGAGGAAAGAGGAGGACAGAACAGAGAATCTAAGTCAAAGGCTTTATCCATCTTCTTCCCACGGTCACAGGAAGGAAGTGTGGAATCTGACCTTTTTATCTGCCACCTCTATTTGCCTGTGTATGCCAGACACAATGCAGCTCTCACCAGCCTTGCTAAAATAACGAGGTTATCAAACAGCAGGCAGAGGCTGGGTAGACGCAGGGCGCTTGCAACATGAATGCACACGAATACTCCTGAAGTTATGAATTCCCACACCTCACCCTTGATGGTTTTTTTTTTAAAAAAATAAAAGCGTCTATTAACACTGCTTGCTTGAATGCAGGTATTCAGCCTACAGATCCACGGAACTGCACACTGAATTTGCTCTTATCTGGAACCTGCCTCACCTGACAGATGTTTCCTGAGAAGCCAGCCAGGCAGAGACATTGGAAGCCGTTGATTTCATCTTGGCAGTGGCCCCCGTTCAAACAAGGGTTGCTTGCGCATTCATTGATGTCTCTCTCACAGCGATCCCCAATATAGCCAGGTGGGCAGAGACAGCGATAACCGTTCACTAAGTCCTGGAAAGACAAAAGGGTGCGACAGCGAAAAAGAAATCAGCTTACCTTGCCAATAAAACACAAAAGCATTCACACATATGCAAGCAGCACAAAACCCAGAGAGGCCGTTTGATGTCCTAGGATGGCGTTAAGACTAGAACTCTCACAAGCCCTTCTCTCTGACCACGTGCGCTGGGACCATTGTGACTTACAAGGGAGTCCTCAAATTATGACAATTGGAACCAGAATTTCCGTTGTTAAACAAGAGGGTTGTTAAGTGAATGATGGCCAACGTTATGACTCTCTTTTGCCACAGTTAACTGAATCACTGCAGTTTTAAGGGTATCACATTGTCGGGAAGCAACTCTGGTTTCCCCCCACTGACTTGACTTGTCAGAAACTGACTGGGAAGGTCGCAAATGGCGATCACAGGAAGCCGGGATGCTGCGACCGTCGTAAATACACACTGACGGCCAAGCAATTGAATTTTGATTACGTAACGGTGGGGATTGAGGGTTGGTTGTGAATCACTTTTTTTTCAGTGCCACTGTAAACTTCAAACGGTCACTAAGTGAATGGTTGTAAATCAAGGACTACCTATACCATGCAAATCCACTGAAGTGCAACGGGGAAGAAGCAAGTCAAGCCAGAGGGGACCTGGATTCACTGCATCATCAGAGCTAAACAGACAGGATGAGGCAGCAACGCTGGTTCATTTCTGCACATGCAGTCTGAAATTCATAACTAGAGGGAGATACTTATTTATAAGAGGATGACACTAGTGATGGACTCAGTGCACTCTAAAGCCCCGCTTTGGTTCTACAAAGTTTGCAACTTTGATAACAGCAAGGTAAGAGCTGTGGTGGTGCAGTGGTTAGAATGCAGTATTGCAATATCGCAGGCTAACTCTGCCCAAAGCCTGGAGTTCGATCCTGATGGGGGCTCAAGGTTGACTCAGCCTTCCACCCTTCCCAGGTCGGTAAAATGAGGACCCAGACTTTTGGGGGGCAATAGGCTGACTCTGTAAACTGCTTAGAGAAGGCTGTAAAGCACTGTGAAGCGGTATATAAGTCTAAGTGCTAAGTGCGATTACTATCTTCATTACTAAAGTCAAGCTGAGAAAAAGGGGCAGAAATAAAGTGGAAGGAAAATCTCTCCCAGCCTCTTTTCCTGAAAAAAGAAAAACTCATACATTTTGTGCTCAACGCCTAATTTGTGGGTGAGCAACAATCCGTTCCATGTCAGGCTGAACTCCCATTTCATCTGTGAAGCCCTCCTCTTTCTAACTGTTGAGAGAATTAAAATGAGACCACCACGGGAGCAGAGCAGAGGGAGAAGAAGCATGCCAATCTGAATGAAGGGTAGGCTAAAGATGGAATATATTTAAAATATACACAACAGCTGCTGGTAGCAACAAATTACGCATTCACGCATTGAGATTTCTGAACATACGTTAATAGCATGCGATAGCATTATTTTTCCAAAATGTGAAAAATGACATAAAATTACGCATGAAGGGAAAATCATTAAATATCATAAAAGGTTTTATGAAATGTAATGTCCCTGCAAGTGAGGCTACCATTAACCTCCTTTTTGCGCTTATTTAGCATAAAATGATTTCCCCTTCATATGTAATGGCCTAGTTCACGCATCATGCTAAGTTTTAACATGATCATTTCACAGTCGATTAATCCGATGGAAAATCCACCCATTGTGCTAATGGTGTGTGCAAATTGTCCATGATTATGCTAAACCATGGTTATGTGGTTTGTGTGCAAGTTAGCGAGTTGACACTAGCGGTAAAGTAAGGGTACTTGATGTTCATTTCTAGAATGATCAAAAAGACCTTTTCTATGGAAACAATTTAGTAATAAAATAAACTTCTGCAAATGGACCAGTGAGGGAGGCAAGTGTATGAAATTGGATTCCTTGGGATTTAGAGAGTAAACTGACTGAATTTAGATTTGACTGGCAACCTTTCCGAAGGGGAGATTTTGTTTCACAGCAGGAATGCTGGGCCAAAATAACATGTCACCCACCGCCACAACCTTCTGAAGCAAGTGAGTAACTCTGGCTGTTGTAAGAGTGCTTAAGGAATTTGAATTTTTGTGAATTCAATTACGAACTCTCCCAATCTGTTTCCTGGATTTGCTTGCAGACTAGAATTTAAATGATCTATTATCTTTTTCCAGTTATCCAGTGTGGGAGCTTAATTTAAGAGAGAGAGAGAGAAAAAAAAACGGAATCTCAGGCATCTTTTGAGAGAAAAGACTCTTTCAGTAGGAATAACGAGGACTTCTTTTCTCCCTCAAATCTCATTCACAGATTATCAGAAACCCAACCCAAAATGACACCAAAAATTCAAGAGTGACTGTGCTGCCCATTCACTCTTCATCGCTATTCTCTGCTGAAAACTTTTACTAAGACCCATCAAAAAGAAATCAACCATTACTTACTTTACAAGTCCCTCCATTCTGACACTGTCCCACGCAGTCATCGATATCTGTAATTAAAAGAAGAAAAAGAAAAACACAACCTGAGTGGGAAGGCAATACAGCAAGTGAAATCCAAGGTTGAAAAACAAAACAAAAACCAAAACCAGGGGGGCTCTGTAGCTCTAGCTAGATAAACTCTGTGAAATTTCCTGCTTGCTTTCCTCGAGATAACGTTATTGTAATGGGTGGGAACCTTCAGCAATTCTTCCAGTAGAGTTAAACTGAAACTTCACATCATTGTTTCGAGCCACCTTATCAGAATCTAGCCGTATTGTGGACTAATGGGTTTGATAAAATTGCTTCTTATTCTTGCCAGATTGACTACTCCCTTTCTAAAAACATCAGCGACTCTCCCCGCCTCTTCCTTCTGGCTGAATTATGACAAAATTTAAACTCCAAGCTCGGTACCGATTGCAACACTTTGCACTTCGACTCCCCCCAAGCTACACCCATGCTCAAACTTACTTGTCTCACAATTCTGGCCAGTCCAGCCAGCAATACAATTGCAGTAATAACTACCAATCAGGTTCCTGCAGGAATTGGCATTGATACAAGGTTTGCCCTCGCATTCATTGGCATCTGAAAAGAGAAGAGGAATTGCTCAACGTTCAGCCGTGGGTAGAATGAAAGAGGAAAGCACATCCCTCTCTTGTTTTCACAGCAGCCACTCCGTGTTTATTAAAAGCTAGCGGACTCTGAAAGATGACACAATTGCACAAACAAGAGAAGAAGAACGTCAGGGCTAGGCAACCTGATGCCCTGCAAACATTTGGGAATTACAACTCCCAGCAGCCGCAGCCCGTCATCACAAACTAGAGCAGTGGTTCTCAACCTGTGGGTCGGGACCCCATTTGGGGTCGAACGACCATTTCACGGGGGTCGCCAAACCACGCAGTCCGCCATTTTTTTTCCCCTTTCCTTAGCTGTGCTACTCCCTTTTATTCTATTGGCTTTTGAAAGCCAATAGAATAGACTCTCTTGAATAGAGTCTAATTCTATTGGCTTTCAAAAGCCAATAGGAATTGTCCAGGCTGTCTCTGCCCTGCTGAGCCCGCCAAAAGTCCCATTCTGCAAACGGTGCTGCACCAGTTGAATAGTCCTCGACTTACGACCGGTTGAGTAGTCCTCGATTTACAACCGGTTGGAGGGTCGCGGCATTAAAAAGGTTGAGAACCACTGAACTAGAGGAAGTAGAGTCCAAAACTTCAGGAGGGCACCAGGCAGCCTAGTCCTGCCTTTAAATCGCTAAAGCATGTTCTGATTTCTCACAATGGCATCGGTAGCACTAAGACACCAGCCCCCCTCGATTAAGAGCAATTATTTTAAAGGGGGGAGGGGGAGGCAGGAAGAGGTGAGTGAAGTGAAGATTAGCCAAGGAATAGAGCATCCTCAGTCCTTGGGATTAAAACATGGTCTTCAAAGTGCAGATGACTCATTCTTCAGAGGATCAAGCCAGAGGTTGGAATGCAGCTGCAAATTCTCCTGGCTGGATGAGTTAATGAGGCTGGGGAGATGCCCCGACTTTCCCCACGAGGCCAAAAGAGAGGGGAAAACAGGTAGGAGAGTGCACTGCCTTGAGGAGGATATATTTGCTCTTCACAGCAACCAATCCCAAGACAAGCAAGCAGTCTCGAGAGTTGCATAAAGGGGGCTACTTCCCCCAGAATCACCGTTGCCAGGAGATGGGAAGGGCTAAGGTAACTGCACAGGTTAATCTTGTGCCCTTGGGTAAATGGTAGGAAGGTCTCCTCCTCTGAATTCAAGCAACTCCAGAGATTCCCAGATTAACAAATCTGAATTTCTCATATATACAACAGAGATACTCTGAAATTTCCTTCCATAATGCATGGGCACCCACAGAAAAGCGGTTAAGATTATGCAATTTAACAATCTCCACAGACTGAACATTGTTATCTGGGAAGAAAAGAACCTGAGGTTTCCCCGATTAGCTCAAGGCACAGTGGCCCTCACCATCATACATACCTATTTGACAAGTTTTACCAGTCCACTGAGGTGGGCAAACACATTTAAATCCGTCAACTAGATCCTGGCAAGTCCCTCCATGCCCACAGGGGTTTGGAGAACAGTCATCAATATCTGCCAAGAAAAGGTTTATTTAGCCTTAGGTTAGGCAATTATCATCTGACCAACACTTCAGCAATTGTGCATCCCTTTAGTATATAGCAGGGGTAGGCAACCTTGGCTCTTTTGTGGACTTCAACTCCCAGAATTCCTGAGCCAGCCATGCTGAGGGGAAAGGGAGAGGTTTCCAAGCTGAGCCATAGCTGGCTCAGGAATTCTGGGAGTTGAAGTCCACGAGTCATAAAAGAGCCAAGGTTGCCTACCCTTGCTATATACCAAAGGAAATATCCAACTTTTATATCGTGCCCTTCGCTTTTCATTCCTCCCTGCCCCTTCAACTGTCTTTTGTGCCTCAGACATCCTTAAAGCTAGTTATGAATTTGGATAAGATGAAACTTTCAACACCAGGAATGTTCACACTCTGTCAGGTTTTCTTGAGTTAATAGCCTTCAGAAAAAGTGCAAGTCAATTTCACATTGTCCTCAAACAGGAGATAACTACTCCAGCCAGAATGCCAGCGAAAATATTCATTCATGGATATTCACAAAAACATTCCTGCCCTGCTTTTTAAGTGCCAGAATCTGAAGCTCAAGTCTGAAAAAAAACTCCACTGAATTCATTTAGACTTGGGAGAAGTTCAAGTGGGGCCCAGGAAAACCCAGAGAGCTGTCTTATAGCAATTCAACACTTCCAAGACTTGTACTCTCAACACCAAGAGGGACTTCCCAGGGTTTCACACACTAGTATCTCCCCAACCAACATGGGACATTCTGCACACATTGTTTTAGTGTAATAATTTTCCTTATAATAATTATACTAAATAATATAATTATAATAAATAATAAACTGCCATTCTATTTTCCTTTGCATTCGTGCATATTCCAAAACATCTTCTCTGAATCATATCCCAAAGTACTGTCCAGCTCTGCTTTTCAGCTCTAATCTGTCCTGAACTGCAGTTCTGATCTCTCCTGAAGTACAATTTTTACTTGTCCACGGACCCTGGAACTGATTTTCACTGAAAAGATAACACATATAAGGCAGAAGAACATGTTCTGGTTTTCTTCTTCCAGACTCGCAAATAATACTGGCACGATGCGCAAGTAACAAATAAAAGGTTTAAGAAGGTAGAAACTGGTACTGCGTTTTGCTAATCAGCACGATTTCTGACAGTAGTAACTATTAAGAACTATTTGGAAACTTCTGGGATGCTTAAGGAGGCAAGAGAGGTTAAAGCTTTGTCATTCCAATTCACTTACTAAGCGTGCAGGTTGGTGCTGCCCAGCCTAGCGCACAGACACATTCAAATCCAGTAGGGGTCTCAAGGCAGCTTCCTCCATTGTGGCAAGGATCCGAAAGACAGGCGTGTTCCGCTGCAGCAACAACAGAATCTCCTTCAGCTTAGCCAAAGCTGCCAAGGTGAACCCACCCCTCTCACCCTCAAAGCCCCTCCCTGCTTCCTTTGGCTCCTCCAACTTTCCATCTTGCAGTAGACCTAATACTCTGTCCATCTTTGAATGTTACCAGGTTTGTCCTGAAACCAGTGGCAGGGTGCTAAGATAGAGGCTACAGGCCAATGCGTGGAAACAATGGTTGTGGCTGACTTCCTCAAGAATGGAAGCCATATGGCAGGGGTGTCAAACTGCCGGCCCATGTGCCGGTTTCATCATACCGGAGCCACGCCGGCCCCATTGCTGGCAATGGCGAAAAAGCTTTGATACATTGTGCGACGTCACGTGACGTCACGAGTTTGACATGTTTGCCATATGGTATTTCTCCAGCTGTTTTGGACTTCAGCTCCCATTATTCTTGCCATTAGTGATGCCGGGTAAGCCAGATGAAAGATAGAGTGCAAAGTTCTGGAGAACCACTGTTTTTCTACTATGTGCTGTAATATAATTTTGCATTCTCTCCCCATCTCTCATTCTGCCCAGATGATCCCTAGGGGGGAAGCCATGGTGCTTCAATACAACAAAGTAGCCCCTGGAGAATTTCTTACCAATTTCACAGTTTTGTCCCGAATAGCCTTCAGGGCAGGAACACTGATATTTGTCAGGGCCCGTGTTGCTACAGGTCCCTCCGTTCAAACAAGGCGGGTGAGTCCCACAGTAGTTGAGATCTGCAAGGGATAAACAGGAGCCAAAGAATGAATAAGAGGTTTCAAAGCAGATGTCCTGTGTCCTCTGTCATGCTATTCTCCGAGACAAAGCAATCAGATGGCAGCAAAGCTCATAAGCAGAATAGGGAAAGCAAAAGCCAGCAGGGCCAAAGTGCACTTTCTACCTACCACCCCAACCTCTATGATATTTATCTGCATTTCAAACCCCCTCACAGCTCCTCCTAGATTCAGCCTACCTTTATTGCAGAACTGGCCACCCCAGTTGGTTTCACAGAGACACTGCCACGGTTCATTGCAAGTGCCATGGACACAGCCTGGGTGTGGAATGCATTTGTCGCAGTACTGGCCTTGCCATCCATACTGACACCTTCAAAGAAAGAGAGCTTGGAATTATATCCCGAAAGGAAATAAAAGGACCAGCGGCTGGAAAGTCCAAGTTTTGCTTTCCTGTTTTTTTTTAAACGCAGCATTCCTTCAGAGACTTATTTGGTGGCTTCTTGTAAACAAACAAATTTAACGAAGGTCTCTCTGAAGGCAGCCTTTGTACAAAAGAATAACTGTTCTGGGAGGCTCAGTGTGGAGCCATTGAGGACAAGACTCTATGCTATTCTGAAGCTCACAGAAACGCAGGAGGGAGAGTGGGTGGGTGGACACAAGAGATCAATCTCTGGGCCTTGACAAATGGCTTAGAGAAAGGAATCAGGGTGAAAAGAGAAAAGAATTAGTCAGGAGGAGCAACAATTATCCAAAGACCCTCATGAATACAAGGGGTTAGAGGCATTTCAGCAGAAAGGCAAACAGCCCAGCAGGATGAAGCAGCTAGCTAACTAGGTTCCCCTTTCCCCACAATTCTGCTCATAGATGTACCCCTGTTTGGGGTATGCAGTCACTAGGAGTCACATGCTGACATGAGGAGAAGGAAGCCACTTTAAACCAGATAATAACAGAAGTCCCAAAGCAATGTTTCTATTAGATTATCTACTTTTCCATACACAACATGAAAGGGGATAGGGTGGGAGTTGATACAGCTGCCCAGACATAGTTCAGTTCAGGAACCCCAATTCTATGATGATTTTATTTAAACTTTGGCTCAAAGGCTTATGTAAGTTTAAAACAAACAAACACATACTATAAGGCAAGTTGATGTAAGAACAAAATCTGGGAAAAATAATTTATTAGCCAAATATCCAGTCTCCCCCGCGTTCCTGCCCTTGGGCATTACAGCACTGCCAATTTTTTTTAAATAATAAAATGTACTATTTGAGGTGGAAAATGAAATATTTGCAAGTGTGAAATTGTGAGTGAACAAAAGAGGCATTTCATACCCAACATCTAGGGAGAAACCATCAGCTGCAATTACTCAACTCCACTGGACCTAACATACCAAAACAACCCTTTTCATTCGATTTTCAAAATAATACCCTGCCATACAGTCTTGTGATGAGAAAAATAACAGCAGGGATATGACTGGGGAGCTAAACACTTAGCGCTAATATCATGCTTCAATTCTCATATAAAAAAAACCACCTCAGATGGAAAGCCACTCCCCCTAATTATCTTTTTTTTTTTTTTGACAGAAGCAGCAGCTTTGAGAAAGAGAGATAGAGGCCTTGATGCCACTGACAGATTGAAAACAACAGGTATTTCAAGTCCTGATTGTGGAATCTTCTCTGAGAGCAGCAGAGCAGAGGAAATGGAAGTTCCCCTTTGAATAAAGACGCCCCAGAAGGACAAAAGACAGATTTTAATCCTTGCACGGAGAACAAAAGCTTAGAGCAGCTTCTCTCCTGCCCCTCACAAAAAAAGCTTCCTGAAATCTTGGACTACAGCCCCCATCACTGGCAGCCAGTGCTGGAAAGGAGAACATGATGTTGGGGAAGAGGGACTTCCAGAGCAGACCACTGTAGTTTAAGGGCCAACAGCCGCTGTAGCACACACTGCTTAAACACAAAACAACGTTTTTTGTTTTGTTTTTTTAAAAAAACCAGCCTCTAAAAGTCTAATTTTATTTTTAATGCTAGGCAAGGCCCATCTTGATAGTTCAGTTCCAAAAAAATAAGCCAAACTGAAGCAAGGCTAATTTTAGCAGAGGAATTTATTAAGTCTTTCCACATTAACATACATCCAACCACTCTATGCTTCAAAAAAAAAAAAAAAAGAGAGAGAGAGAGACTGGCTTACAAAGTGGATCCATTTCATCTTGATCAGGTCTTTTGGGGGGGGAGGGCTCCATATCATTTCTAATGAGAATGAAAGAAACTTCCATACGGTTTTGTTTTGGGTCTTAAAAGCAGCTTTGGCTGGGCTTTTATTTTAAACTGCTGCATTTGTAACATAGCAGACTGTGACTCATCCCAACTCAGTGGGGAAAAAAATAAAAAAGAACACAGCATATAGTTTGGTTTCTCTAAGTCCAAGAAGATAATTGAGGCTGGGGTATCAGGAAGGGCAGCTCTGCTGCTGGAGTATATATCTATATATGTATATTTTAAAAAAGAAGTGTGGGAAAATTGCACCTTAAGTAAATAAGGGCAATAATGCATGTCTGGGCAGCAAGTGGGAGGCGAGAGGCACAGGAAGGCTTGAACTCTGGAAACAAAGCCTGTTGTTCTGGCTAGCAAGGAATGCAGGCAAACCCTCTAAGGCACATTCAGCCGGATGACAGAAGCACAAATCTTTTGCTGCTTTGGCTTGTGCATCTCTTGGGATCCAGCCCAACCAAAATAGGGCAAAGAAATACGAAAGGCTGGTTGAGGGTGAGTCTGCACGGATAGACAGCGAGAGCAAGAACCTCACCACTTTTCCTCTTCTGGATATTCTGTTAGGGCTACTTAGATTTTGATCCAGTTTTCTCCACAACAAAGGCACGGGATATGGCCTACCTGCCCCCCCCCCATAGATCTTCTCCATTCCAGACAGCCCCTGCAACTGAGAGGACCCCCAGGGGAGCAGCCATGCTGGGGTCGTCCTGTTGCAGACAGAGTCCTCTCTTTTGCAAATACTGTGCAGCTACAAGGTGGAAGCCACTTCTAACATGGAGTAAGTGTCCTGAGAGAGTGTAGAGTCTCCTACTGCTGCTGAAGGAAAGTTGTGTACCGCACAAGGGCCCTCCCAGATTGACCAATTGGCAGCTCCACTTACAGATAGTCCTCGACGTACGAGCACAATTGAGTCCAAAATGTCTGTTGTCAAGCAAAACCTTTGTTAAATGAATTTTGTCCTGTTTTACAACTTTTCTCGCCACAGTGGCTAAGTGAATCACTGCAGTTGTTAAGTGAATCTGGCTTCCCCGTTGACTTTGCTTGTCAGAAGGTTGCAAAAGTTGATCACATGACCCAGGACAGTGGAACCATCATAAATATGAGTCAGTTGCCAAGCATCCAAATTTTGATCATGTAACCATGGGGATGCCAAAATGGTCATAAAAGTGTGGAAAATGGTCATAAGTCATTTTTATCAGTAATGTTGTAACTCTGAATGGTAATTAAATGAACTGTTGTAAGTCAAGGACTACTTGTATATCTTTTCAGGACCTTCTCCAGGCAAACATGAATCAATAAAGGCTTGTAAGCTGCCAGACATTGTGGGGGGTTCCCCCTCCCCCACGGCTACAAGTAATAGTCCTGTTTTCTACAGAGAGGTACTTATGGAGTTATTGGCAGTGGCCTACTCTTCTGAACAACTTGACTTTTGAGAGGACACAAATGGGGTGGGAGCCATTACCAGGGAGAGGAAAGCAGGGAGTTGATTGGCTCTGAGATTAAGAAAGAGGGAGGAGTGCGTTGGCTTGCCAAGATATGATTGGGCAGGCCTGGGGATGATTGGTCACAATACTTGCCAATGAAGGGGGAAAGATGACGTCTGACTGACCCCCTTTTCACTGTGCTTGCCACCACTTTTTGGAATATAAAGCTATTCTCTGGATTCAGACTTGCAAACCTCTAAACCTCAAGTGGTTCACTGAGGCCAGAGATTTTCTTGACCTCCCCAAATGCTTCTGGCTTCGGTGACCGAGTCTTGAAGTCAGACTAGGGAAGAAACCAAAAACCCCACAATATGTCTGAGTACACAATCAGCTTCTGGAGGGCCCTTCTGCCAGCGTCAAGGCGCTCCCTTTCCTGTGCCTGAAACGCAGGCAGCAATTACTCCGGAAAGAAAAGAAGCGTTAAAAAGCAAAGGTTCCTAACCCCAATGCTCGCCAGCCTTACCTTAATGCAAACCCAATTCAAAGATGCAACACAGTCACGATTCCTGGCTACATGCAAGCTGTTCTCCTGACCCACCTCCCCACCTCAACCTTGTCAGCTTGCCAGAAAAGACAGGAGACATCAAAGAACCACAGCAGCCCTCTGCCTCATCAAGAAGATCTATAGATGGACAAGATTCCATCCAAGCTATTAACCTCTCATCACTCTGAAGTCTGGCTCCCAAGAGCAGAGGACCCAAGGAGGCGGCATTAATCCCGTCTCAAGAATGCTCAACTTGTGCCTACTGATGGGAAAAGTTGAGGGAAAGAAGGGAGGGGAGGAGATGGGGAACACTAAAACCAGTCATATAATTACACTTACTAGAAGTAAATGCCTCAAACAGATTACCCACTAACGTTGGGCCAAGAATTTAGCTGCCATTCAGTATAGAAGGTTCACAATCTATTTGACTTCCTGCCCCCAGACTCAAATGAAATACGTTTACATGCTTTTACAGGCTTTTCCAAGCTATCTTCCCAAAGCATTGTTTTCGTTCCCGAGCCCTGGGGCTGAGAATATTTGCTTCAAAATTAAACATCAAGATTGCCCCAATGCTACTCTTTTTTTTTTTTTTTTTTACTTCACAACAATTCTGAATCATTTAAGAAAGAAAAGATTTCTTTGCTTTACCTGCATTCTCCGGGCATTTTACAAGAACCATGTTTGGGGTTGCAACCCTGACGACAGATTGCTGAAAAGAGAAAAAAAATGGAGAAAATTAAAAAGAAAGGGAATGGGAGAAATAAATGTGCAAAAGAACATTTCTTGCACCATGAATCCCCTGGAAAGTTTAATAGCCCAGTCAGCACTAGTAAAAAAAGAAACTGAGATTCTTCACGCCAGCAGCCTACAAAAAAGGGGTCTCAACCGCTCGGTGAAAGCTTCATTAACAAAATTACACCAGCCCAATGTTGAAAGTTCTAAAGACTTTAATGGCCTGCAGCATTTTCTGTCTCAAAGTAGTTTATACGTTTATGCACCCACATATTATAGCTGCAAATCATTTGCGTAAAAGCACCTTTCACCCACTCCAACAGTGAAATGTTTGATGATTTGTAATGCACTGATAGCATCATAGCCAATGCAGAACAGAAAAGCAACCAAGGGTCTTTCACCTGTTTTCTTAGCATTAACAAAGGAATCTACTTTTTTAATGCTTGTTTGTGGGTAGGAATGTGAGACATAGCAGACTCAGAAAGGGATCATTTTCAAATCAAACAAAATTGTATCTAACTTTGAGGAAAGAAGTGCATGCCAGAGGTAGGTAAGGCCAAAAAGCAAGCAGGCATGGTCATTCCACTATCTTACACATTCACAGATTCCCCATACTCTTCTTGCATGTGTGCAACAATGTGGTCCCCAAAGGCTTTCAAGCGGGAGCCACCTGGCAAGCCTAAATGACAGATGCAGGTATCAGAGTACAGGCCATTTTTATCAGAGGTCTCAGCATAGAGGGAGTCCCTGTCCAACTGCAAAGAGCTTCTCACAAGGATTTCTTAAAAAGCAAAACTAGAGAAGGGGAGGGCAGGCCAACTTGTGGAAGTCTCATGGGCAAAACATTCTTAAATTGACACCCCAATATTAACTTCTGCCCTGGTTAGTAGCAGCCGCTCAGGTTAGCAATCTTTCCCCATCATTCTGCTACATGCTCCTCTGTTTTGGCAATCTGAGGGATCCTCTCTTTTGGCAATCTGTTTTGGCAATCTGTTCGCCTAGGACTGTGCTGTACAAAGTTAAACAGTCCACAATATAAGATATAGTTGCTTTTTAAACAGAGGATATGTTTGGTTACAACTCATGATACCTTCATGCTGAATAGTATTATTTAGGCATCCCCAGGCTTTGGGGACTGGTGGCCACTTCTGGAATGTGGAGGGCATCCTGTGGGTGCCTGCTAGACGTTGGCTACTGGGATGAGGTTCATCCATTCGCAAAATGGCTGATGTAGAGGGTATAATCCCTAATTATGATCCTACCTGATACCTATTGAAGCCCCTCTTTAACAGAATCCCCCATTTACTACTATCCTTCTTCAAGGAAGGGAGGAAAACTATCATTTTTAATTTCTAAAATAAAATGAGGTCTATTAGGCCTCAGATGCGTTCTTGGCTATAAAGAAGCTTAAGTTTGTTTTGCAGCTCAATACGTATATTAATTTAAAAAAAAATATTCCAAAAAAAGCCACAATTATTCTTTCTCACTCACTTACTGACTTACACATACAGCCCAGGAGGACAGGGGGATTGACCTATATCAGTGTTTCTCAACCTTGACAATTTTAAGGCATGTGGACTTCAACTCCCAGAATTCCACAGCCAGCATTGCTGGCTGTGGAATTCTGGGAGTTGAAGTCCACATGCCTTAAAATTGTCAAGGTTGAGAAACACTGACCTATATTAAGTCAGGATCTGCAAACATAGTACTACCTCTAAGAGGCCATGTTAGACCAAGTCATATGAGGTACTGAATGGAAGTCACAACTCACAAAATAATCATGCATTATTAAACTAAAAACAAACACAGCTTGGGAGGTCTCCTGGATATATCACTAGCTGAGAAAGCTTAGGCAGCAACGTTAAAGAGTTTTGTTTTGTTTTGCCAGCTGCAGCTTTCCCTGGAGAAGTCAGTTATTCATGCACTGGTGGTGTCCAAGCTGGATTGCTGTAACACAGCCTTTACGCTGTTCAAATCCCTTCAGACCCTTCTTCACTGGTAGGGAATGTAACCGTTCAAGGATGGCTTTATCAGTAGGCTAAAGAGGTTGGTTCATGTGATATCTGCATTGTGCCAACTGCACGGTGGGCAAGTACGTTTACTGATATAATCTGCTTTTCAAACAAGTTAAACTGGTATCATCATTACAGCTTACAGAAGGAACATGTTCTGTTTATCTGCATCTTGTATGAAGCAGTACTTCTTTTACAAATGAAGGCCAATATACGCGTCCCGGGATAATGTTGCAGGATCCAATCTGGCTTGGTCACCAGGACCGACTCTACAGAGAAGTTCCCTGTGAATGGGCTCCAACATGTGCCCGAAAGCTTGGAAGACAAAATCTGCGGTCCTGGTGACTGACCCAGATTGGATCCTGCAGTGCTTCTTTTACCGTTTTGATTTGTCCACCATTCAACTTCTAACCTTAATTTCTCGGATTATAAAAGAGGAAGACAATTTTTCCATTTATTTATTTTCTCTACATCCTACATAATTTTATACACTTATGTCTCTTTTGATTACCCTTTTCTGAGCAAAAGAACCCCAAATATTCTACCTTTCCTGTTGGGCAAAGTTTCCTTTCTTCATTATTACTCTTTTCCAGCTGTAAATATCCTGAGTTAAACTAAACTGCATACAACATTCAAAGGTAACCTCCCCATAAAGGCATTACAGTTCTGGTAACTTAAATATGTGTTCATTCCTCCATGTTTCCCAGCATGGAATTTGCGTTTACCACAGCAATAAAAAAATCTTGGATGTTTGTTAGAAATCTCTTGACGACATCTGTATCTTTAGTCTCCTTACTCAGTCATTACCAACTTTGACTCCATTAGCATACATGTGAAGGTAGAACCTTTTTTTGTTAAGAGTATACTACATCGGTCATTTAATTGCCTATTCCTCTATTTTAAGAATATTCTTTCAGACTTTTTATTGTCCTTGTGTTTTAATTACCTTAAATAATTTCATATCACCCAAAATATAGACTTTGTTTACTGCTGATTTGTTCTGATCCTGTGAGCCATCTAAAGGTTTTGGGCTAAAAAGGTCAGCCTAAAATATTTTTAAAATAAAAAAAATATATTCTTACTTTGCCTAAGCTCTAGCAAAACCACTTTTCTGAGCAGATGTTTAGTTGGCCTAAAAAGATAACCTCTTTGGCCTCTAGAATTTGGGAGTGGAGGATGTACAAGAAATAGAAAATGGGTATTACAAACCTGTGTTACAGTCTGGTCCCATCCAGCCTTCCAAGCAAGTTTTATTGCCATTCTGATCACAAGTATAGTGTCCAAAGAAGTCATCTCTTGGTCGACAAAGTTTGTTGCATCCAAAACCATAGTAGTGTTCATCACAGGTGACCCGGATCTGGTATTCAAAATGAGCTACGCCAGAATTTTGCTTCAAGACCTGCCACTGACGGCTTGGATTGATCATCCCAGAGTGTGATGCCTTTTCAATAATGCTATCTGCATCTGACATGAAAAAAGAAAGAAAGAAAAATCAGTAAGAATGAAACAACCACTTGGGAGGACCTCTACTACAGTGTTAATTCACCCAAGTAGCCCCCCAAAAATGAAAGATATGGTAGTTAATGTATCAATATTGCCAAGTCTTGAAGCACCAACCTGCATTGAAGTCACCAACAGGAAATATTTTCATAGAAATTTGGGGCTACTTCATCCTTTGCTGTTGCTCTCCTAGTTAGCATTTCTAAGTACACTATCCATATATAATCCACTGAACTTCTTATTCCTAACATAGAATACCTCATTGCCCAGTTCTACCAGCTGGGTTGATAGCATTTATCCATTAAATCAAACAATTATAAAGTGAACTTTATGAATCAAGAAAATGCATCTAGAAAACACGTGCTTTATGAAAAAAACTTAACTCTAAATCTGGAGCGGAAGATATGATGATCAACAATTAGGAAGGCAGCACGAGGCTGGAACAGCTTTTACAAGCAAGAAGAGCCCAGCTCCCACTTACAATGTCTTGTGCTTTATTTTGATAATTCATCCAACAACCAGATAGCCTTTGCATAGCATTTATAAAGCCTTCGGGCCACATACAGTAGAAGTGTTGCAACAACCTACTTGGACTTGGAAAACCAATGCCAAAAATTTCCAGACAAACAGGTCTAAGCAAGCCTTTAAAGCAATAAGAGATGGTTGCTCATCTTCCCAAGTAACTTTTTAAAGCCAGTTATGGTATTTATCCATATTTTTTTTTAGGTGCCAGTTTTCAAGCTACTTTAAGCTATCATTATGTACACACTTAACTGTGAGTAAGCCTGATGAATTCATGGCATTGATGTCTGTGTGGACATGTAAAGGGCTAAATTGGAAAAACGAAGGTGGAAATAATCTGACAAGATTTCTCCATGATCTCTTTGAAGGAAAGGTTGGTTTCCAGGAAACTCATCTTAGTTCTGAAAGAAAGCCCGCAACTGCTGTGGGGTATACCTAACACCTGAAAATTTCACATTAGCATGGAACGTTGTTTATAGATCTGTGATATTTCACTTTGTAGTCTAGCCTTGTGACTTCAGTTATCTGACACTGCCATATGATTTGCTTGCTAGCAGTTCTGGGCTATGGCCTGAAAAATTTTCAAGGCACACAAAAGTGCCTAATACACTCAGAAAAAAACGGGGAGAAAAGAAAGGAAGGGGGGGGGTGGGAATTGGCAATAATGCCAAGATATATAAGTAAGGTGACAGCAGGCCTAACGATAATAAAGCAAGATAGATTTAAAAAAAACTTCCCAGTTTCCTAATGATAAAATTTTTAAAAACATATTTTCTATTTTGGAATAGTAATGAAAAAGAAACCTATGAGCTTCTGGTTGTTCTCTTTCTAAAGATTATTCCTAAAGCTCCCAGGTTATTTAATATATACACAACAGATTAATTTGAAATGAATATTCTAGCTATATTATGAACCTTGGTGAGCAGATCATGGACTAAAAACATCAACAAGCATATAAATGTATTCCAAAGCCTCAAACTAAGTTAGATGATGATAGTCTTATTTAGTTTAGTGAATTACAACTTTTCATGGCAGTCCAGGGTGTGTTATAAAATTTCTTCCAAATCAGCTGAGAATACTTCAGCTGGACAGCCATGACAAATGTAATCCATGAAGTTATAAGAAAGGACAAAAGTCAATTTAGGTATTGATGACTATGTTACTAAGACAGCCTCCTTGTTTGATTTTATTTTTTTATCATATAAGAGCTTCAGGGAGGATTATGTGATCCCACTTGATATTGTGGGAGAGGCTCTGCTCCATTTTTAGCCACAGTTCTATTTCCAGCATTATAGTCTGCTTTAATTATGGGCTAATAGAGGTATTAATACTTCTGAACAATTAAATGCCAATCAAGCTTTTAAACCATTGGAGTTATTGCAAGAAGAATTGCAACTGAAATGTGGAATAGCAGTAAATTCTGTTAAAACTCATCCTGATTTCCCCATGTGATCCAAACACATTAGAAGCCTCCAAAACTATTATCAGCTCAGAAATGCTAAGTTAGACAATTCTAAATCTGCAGATATTTTTTAAAATAGACAGTTAAAGAACATTGCAGAGGTAGATATTGATATAAATAGTTAGAATATCATTAAATCTCTTTAAAATATTAGTTTAGCCAACACAAAAAATGGCATGATGGAAATTTAAAATGACAGGGGACATTTATGCACAAGATTTGGACTTGTCCCATTAAAGACCAGTTTTGGCTGAATGCTCATATATTTTTCAAATGATTTTGGGAAAAGTAATTACACTGAAAGATACGAGTATGATTTTGAACTCTGCATTAAAAAATTGGAATTTAACATAATCGAGTTATGGATTTTCAGCAAAAAGATTCAGCAAACTATATTATTCTCTTACGACAGAAATACAGCAATTTACAATTTATCTTCAGTTACAATCTTGAACTAATAGTACATGCTCACTCCCTACTTATGAACTGGCTTTACAGGCATAGTGGAAAGACCGATATTATGCTATACAGTATAGTTAAGGTTTAACACTATATTTAAAAACCGCTTTCTGCAAGGATATCATACCTCTCTTTTGAGAACAGTTATGCTGGGAACATAGACCTAGTTACTTATTCAGCTAACAGCTTTCAAAATATTTGTTCCAGGGCACTTTGTAATGTAAATTGCACCATAAAGGCCCATTGCTGCACACTTCATTTCTCTAATAATGGAGATACCTGTAGGGCCAATTCACACGTGCATGTCAACAGATCCCTTATCAAGGGATGCAAGGAAGCATGCTGCTAGCAACTGCATGACCTCTAGGTCTGCAGAGTTAGTTTTATGTTCACATAAAGCTCTGAAGAGACAAGGGGAATGCAACTTATGTGTGTAAAATGCTCCGCCTCTGCCTCCCCCCCCCCTTCACCTTGGTATATCAGAACATCATTGGGCAGTTATTAGCCACCTCACAGGAAAAAACAAGCACTCACATAACCAGCTGTGGTAGGATTTTCCACATATTCTTTACTCCTTCTCTCCCCTCCCACCTTGGCAGCTTGCAGTACCCAAAGAAAATTAGTTCAGAGATTGAGAAACCTTCCATTACTAAGCCACAGAAATGGAAGGTTAATGACTAGCAATCCAATGGCGGCAGACAGTGAAAAAAAATAAATCCAGCTTGCCTAGAGAGAAAGCGATCTGTAGATTTTGCCACTGACCACGCTGGAATCTTACACTTTGAATCAAAATGAGAAGAGAACCCCCCCCCCAAAGCAATTGGACACTGATAGGAATGTAGGAAAGAGAAGGTATACAGTATATTGAGGGATGAAGGTATCAATAATAACAACAACAATAATAATAATTTTGCCTAAGCTCATCACAAAATGTGTTTATGGTGTTTGGGCAAGTCAAGATCCACAGATAAAATGCTGTTTTCTTGCTTAAATGGCAGATAGTTTAGAAAGGCTAGATCCAGGGCTTTTTTTCTCATAGAACGCCCAGAACAGAGTTCCGGCATCTTTTTTGGATGGAACTTTGTAGGGTAGGCAAGGCGGGTTGTATGACGTGTGTGAGTTCCGACACCTGTTTTTTTTTTTTTTTTTTTTTTTAAGAAAAAAAGCACTGGGCCTATATCATTAGTTTACTTACTAATCTGGTCTGTTGTAGTGGGATGCCTGGCTATTAAGATCCTTTCAGCTTCTGAAATCAAAATCCAATTTTCCAAGGGGATATTCTGTACTGTTAAACCAGGACACAGTTGGCAATCAATTATATTACTCAGACGAAAAAGGGCTCAAGCAGTGCTGTGTAGCTTTTTTTCTCTTGTTAAGGTAACCAAGTAGGCTACAGCCTCATAAGTTTGAAATAAGGAAGCTATGCCTACTCAGAGACTCATAAGGTCATTATTTATCCATCAGCATTACCATATCACATACAATGGTTAAATCAACCCTCAAGGCCATCTTTACCCATCTAAGAGTATTCAGAAAGTGGAATACATTTTTTAAAACCAAATCAACATCCCTAGGTGACCTCAACAATTTTAGATACATAAATAAGAATCCACTTGGATTTAAAGACTATAGAGATTAGGGTAGGGAGAATCAGACAATACATTATCTTCAAAATGCCTTCCTAAGGTCTGCTTGAATTATTAGGAAATATACTGATAATATCTAATACTATTCAGAATGCATTCTTTTAAACTGTTAGTTGACTTTCTCATTCTAACAAACTAGAGGTTCCAATCTCGCAAAAGATTCCAGACACCTGTAATTTACTTATGTATTATCTCAGCCTTATTTAGGAAGAATTTCTGATAACTTTCAATTATGTTGCTGATGTGTCCTTTAAAAGGAGATGTTCATGATATGTTCCAGAGGAAGAATGCCTAGTCCTACAGGTTCAAGTCCTTTGAAAAAACCAGCATGGTACCGGCCAATGACCTTTGCTAGCTATCTTCAGACCCAGTCTTTTACAGCCTACACTGGATTGCAATTCCCAGAATTCCTATGCACCATGGCCAAAAGTATTTGTAGGCTAAATCCCATTATAGCCATTGTAGCTGATTTCCTAGCAGGCATCAGACTGCCTATCCTTTTAGTACATTTGACACCTCCCATCGAAAATACATCTGAAGAAAGCATTTTAAATTGTCATACATCTGTTTTTCAGAGAAAAGACCAATAAAATACCTACATATGTACCATAATTACTCCATACTTGCTTCTAAACTTATTCTTCAAGAACAATAAACTCTTCATATTTGGAAAGCACCTCAAGGTAACACAGAGAAAGATTCTTATTGTTCTTTTGAGATCCTGGAATTCAGGACTCGACCAGACTTGAATAAGATACTATTTGTTTGGAGGGCTGCTGAATGTGAACCACTCAGAAAGCTTTAACTGGATGGCATTAGAAACAAGATGGTAGACTAGACAGTTATCTTCCAGATATGTTAGACTACTTCTTCCAGTAATCTATCCTAATTACTGGCTATGCAAGATAAAAGTGCTCAGAACTGAAATATAATTGAGAAAATTTGCTCTTTAAATAGGGCTAATAGGGCTTCTGGACTCTAGCTTTAGGGAACAGCATTCTAAAATTTTCCCCAAAATATTTAACACTTCTATTAGGAAAGATGAATGTACTGTTATCCAGTCTAAATATTGTTTCTCCAAAAGCAATTTAGAATGGTTCAGTTACATTAATTAATCTACCTCATTCTTTTAAAACACATGTAAATTATGAATCAATTGCCATTGCAGTATTCTTTCTAATCTATTCATTATAAAGTTCTATGACACCTAATAAAATTTTGCAATAGCAGATAAACAATGTAATATTGAAAAGAGGAAGTTTGCACTGCATGGCCACCATTGTGATCAATTATGCAATACCAGATCTACTGCAAATTGACTCATGAATTAAGTGCAAAGCTCCATCTCGACGTGGTCAAACATGCTTTTCAGAAAAAAAGATTTTAAGTAACATTTTTTTTGGGGGGGGGGGAAGATGGGGGTTGGTGAAAAACTTCACTTCCAGAATGTTTGAACAAATAAAGGATTCATTGTGAAGCTTCAGACATTCTGTTTCATGAAATAAAGATGAGATCTATTCAAAGCAGAGATAGTACAAGATGCAGAATGAAAAGAATTAGGCTTTTCTAGCAAACAAGACTTCTTTCAAATGCAGAGTTTCTCCAATAGAGTCAATGTGGCAACACCTATATGAGAGTCACTTCTCTTTCATATGTTGCTTATGCTTTTATGCCAGGGCCAATCTTGTATTTTCTAGTTTTAGTGTCCACAAAATACACTTGCTTCTGTAATGGAAGTGTTCTTCATCCTTTCCTTGCAACGCAGAAGAGAACATCCAACCAATGATGAAACCTTCACCATTGTTGTTAAGATATACCATGAGTAAATGTTAGCAAGCAAGTTTCTCTGGAGGAAAACTTTCACAACAATTTTGGGAAGAAGATGATTAAGATAGATAGAAATGAGACGTATGGCCCTGCACAATGAACTCATTGTTAAACTGCTCTCCTCCTCCCTCTAAAAAGGGGATACAAAAAGAACTAGAATCCAACTGAGTGCTAACAGTGACAGCAGGCATACACGTGATTTAAAAATGGAAGACAGTGTTGGTGGCGACGGACATCTGCCTAAGTTAGCAAGACCTAGGAAATCATTTGCTTCTATCTCCAAATCATGATGCAACGTTAGCAAGCTTTAGAACCCCTTGTTGCTTCAAATATGAAGGAAGGATCTCCAAAACTTCATCTCTTCCTTGAATTGGACTTGAGCCATCTCTGAAAAGCCAGAATGACTGCAGATGTTACTCATTTATCTCTGCAATATATCTGTCATCTATTTAGGTGACATATACTGTATGCTACCAATTTTCCTCTAATCCATACATAGGGCTTCATCTGAGTTTCCTGACATAGAATCATGCTGTAGGCCAAATGAAAACATACTCATAAAGTACTAGCACATGACATAAAAAAATGTATGGAAGCAATGTGCATAGAGAAAGTACTATAACAACAATAGACACTTATAGGAAAACCAGCACTTATGAGTTCGCCAGGGAAAATTAAGGAGGATTGTGCAGGTACATTTCTCTAAAACAAGGGTGGGAATGATGGGCCCTTTTATGACTTGTGGATGCTGGCTCAAGAATTCTGGGAGTTGATGTCCACAAGTCATAAAGGGGCCACCATTCCTCATCCCCATGCTCTAAAAGAAAACTAGTGGGACATATATGGTTTCAATGCACTCATGAATTCAAATGTTCTTATATGCTGGGGTATTCCAGAGATTTTGCCAATTTCTTTTCTGTATGGTTTGAATTCCAATGAGAAATGGAATAGTGGCTGATGAAAAACATTCATAATCCCATGAGGCAGAATGATTGAACCAATGCTCCATTGCTTATGTCAAGCTTAAGAGAGTGCAGGGTGATTTTTTTGGCCCCACTGGTCAAAGAATATGCCTGGGTTTTTGTCCAATGTCTGCTCCCAAGGAGAAGGGGCAGACAACTGAGTAGGCTTTCACAACATGTTTTATCTTGATTGTTAGTTATGTTTAATTCTTCATGGCAGACAGCCTTTTATGCCTAACTCAGGGGAGTTTCAGATGCATTCCTTCCCTCAGCTCCATCCTTTTTCAGATTTCTCACCTGAGATCAAAAGCTTGACCAGATCCCTAATTATTTTGCTGGAGAAAACCTGCCATTCCTATCTCATTATCTCATGGCTTCTATATCTGCTACTTAGGTCCCTACCTCTACTAGCAGCTTCATCCCTAGGGAAGACAGATATTCTCAAATGGAACATCTGTAAGTTTCTGCCATGGCAGAAAAAGGACTTTTTCTGTCATGGCAGAAAAAGCATTTATATCCTACACCAAGTTATAAACTACATTCAAAGACAAGGTTGATAGAAGACATCTAGTTTTCCTCATTCCTTGACGAGATCCTGACTGTATCAAGAAAGAATGTCATTTTGAGGAAATAATTGCTGATTTTTCAATGATAGGGTCTCTGTATTCAGGGGCTCTGCTACAATACCTACTTGTTAGTTGTTCTGTTGGCTTATTTTACTTGTTGGATACTTTATCTATCCTGTCCTTTATCCCTGCTTCCTTTTTCTTATTTCATTTTCTCTCTCTCCTACCTTTTCTCCAAAATGTTATTATATTAAGTTTCCAGGTTTCCCTCTCTTCTCAATTACAGTACAGACTCCTGTTCAGGCAGGCTGGCTAGCAAATGTTCAAATTATAGTCTAGTGCAGGGGTATCAAACTCGCAAAGTCACGTGATGCGTCGCGACATATTGTGACTTTTTTTGCCATTGCTGGCAATGGGGTGGGCATGGTTTCGCTATGATGCATGCGGCCCGCGGGGCGGCAGTTTGATACCCCTGGTCTAGTGCTACCATCCACAGTTGTTCTAGGAAGGATCTTCAGAGCCACACGGGGCAAACTGGGTCAACCAATCCCAGTAGATTTCCATAAGTACTTCCTATACTTGCTTCAAAATCTTTTCAGCTTGTTCGAAAGGAAATATCTGGGCAATTTTCTGATCATTATGAGCCATGCAACAATAGATCAGAAGTCCGGATGTGCTTCTCTTGGAAGATAAATTATCTTTCCCTAATGTAGCAGGTTTCTTCTCATTCAACCTGGGACCACCATGGGAAGGGGAAAAAAATCTTTCTGTTGCTGCAACAGTATGTCTTATCAAAAATATAAATTTCAGAATAACTTAAGGATTTGTCATCCTTTATCTGGTCAATCTAGTCACATGGGTATTCCCTGATATTGACCTCACCCAAAATTCAGTCCAAGATTAGAGATAGTCTACAATGTTCTCTTTAAGAGGGTATCATCAGATGCATTGTGAGACCATAAGAGGCTAATTAGGAATTCTAGGAGCTGTACTCTCAGTGCATCCAGAAGATTCCTAGTGTATGTCCATCAGCTTTTCCTTTTCCACAGGTGCACACTATTCTGATTAAGATATACATGGCCAACTTTGCCACAGCATGGTGAAGGGTCGCATTTTTTTGTAATGCCATCCTAAGTGCTTACTCTTAAATAATTCCAGAAAGGGAAATAAAAAGGGGAAATGTATACTTACTAGCACTGTCATTGCTGTAATCCCAGGCTTCAACCAGTAAGGTGTAGGATCTCTGCAAGATAGTAATAAGGATCAGTTATTTTTGTAAGACACATTTATTCTACTATTGTCCTAGGTTTTATAGAGCACCTTCTAAAAACTGTTGAGCTGCTTTCTTTAAATTGTGACTTGCCAGTAAACATAAATAGTCAATAGATTATAGCTGAAACAAAGGTGATCCTCTTGCAGTTGCTTAAGCTGCCTTATCCTTCCTGGTTCAAGCAATTTAAGGTGAAAAGTCTCATCTTTGTCATCACTAATGCATCTTACATACGGTACTTAGGCAGGAAGTTACCATCCCTTACCCAGCCAGGGTTTTGTTGTTATGCTATATAAAACATGCCGCAAGAAGAAAGCAGCCCTGAGAGAGAGGGAGATTTTTTTAAAAAATAATAATAATAATAAAAACCCCAAACATTTTACAAATATCAATGTTTCCCATTCAGAAAGCCAGCCATGGCTGCTAGAATTGCACTGTCAAGGTTCAGAGCCATAATCTCTAGAGATTCAGTTTTTCAGCACCTCTTTGAACACTTTGTCTAGGCAAAGCCATCACTGCTCCCACAAGGATCAGGTAACGAAAGAAAGGAAAGAGCAGATGAATTCGGAAAGGGAGGGGGAGGGGGAAAGAGAGGGAGAAATGTATAAAGCAGCCATGAAAGGGGTAGGGAAAGGAATAGAAGGGTATTCTCTCCTTGTTCAAAACCTACTTGGAGGAAAACTTTAAAAATGAGAGAACTAGTGGCAACTGCATGCTTATAAACCCATTAAGCTGCCCTGTGAGATCTAAATGCCAGGAGTCATTGCTGTATACAAGACAAACAGATTTAGGCTGGAAGGATGCCAGCTGCTCTAGCTAAGCCACCTTCTCTTTAACCTTGAATCAAAACAGAAATTTAAAAACTCAAGAGAGCAGAGGGATATAACCTGGTGCTGCCTCAGGTTTTGAACTTTGACCTCCCTATTGGTTGTAGTTAAGAGATCCAGCAGCAAGGTACAGTAGGACCTGTAACCCGAATCAACTAGATGGCAGTAGGTGCCATCTTCTTTTGTCCATTCTACACCCAATTTTTAAATTTATCCCGCCTTTACTACTTTATAGGTACCTCAAAGCAGCAAGCATATGTAATAATGCTCCTTTCTCCTCAACAATTCTGTGAGATGGGTTGGGCTGAGAGAGGGTGACTGCCCAAAGTCACCTAGCTGGCTTTCATGCCTAAGGTGGGACTAGAACTCATAGACTCCTGGTTTCTAGGCCAGCACTTTAACCATTATACCAAACTGGCTCTCTCAGAACTCCGCAAAGAATGAATGGTGTTTGAGTCAGAATGCTTAGATAAGTTGGACTGCAGGAGTTGGGCAGTAAAATGTCTAGTAAGATTACATTGCCTAAAACAGGGGTAGGTAACCTTGGCTCTTTTATGACTCATGGACTCCTGAGCATAGCTGGCTCAGGAATTCTGGGAGTTGAAGTCCATGAGTCATAAAAGAGCCAAGGTTGCCTACCTCCGGCCTAAGACAAACATTATAACCGGTATAACTTATGAAATGAAGGTTACAACAAGTACTTCCTATGAAAGCTGAACATTGCTTATTACCCTTGCCAAACTGTAAAATGCCAGGACACCCCAAATTATTGCAAGTGGCATAGTTGGTTGGAAGGTATTATTCCAAGCCATAGAAACTTTTTAAAACATCTTATTAAAAATGACATCCAAACCTCAGAGATAGCTAACACATTTAAATGAAAACCAATCCAAATAACATGGAATAGTGAGCAAACTTTCACATTCTCCAGAACATTTCTTTGAGTATTATCTTCATGTTGAAAGTTCTGGATGGATTTAAAATTTTTCTACCCTTATTGGCCACAACAAACTTTTCAATCAAAAATGTGGGAACCATTTTAGTGCTTAAAAGTTTTTGCATTTACAACAAATAATACAAACGTGGTCTTTACACACAAAGAAAAAAAAGGGCTTTATTTCTCACATAACTCTGCCAACAGATTAAGAGTCTGCCAAATATTAAAGAGACCAGGTGCAATTATTAGGTCACCATAATTTTGAGAAACACGGGAGAGAGAAGTCAAAAGATTTTTGGGCAACCAAAAAGAACATTGTAACTCCAAAGGCTTAAATTTGCCTTATGTTTATTAACTGCTCTACATTTGCTAGCAATCTACTTAAAAGACCAGTGGGAAGGAATTAAAAACTACCTGAAACAAACAGCTTCTTTGAGATAAAACAACCACTGTTATATACACAAAGCTGACTTTTTCTAAACACAAGGCAAACTAATTGCTCTCGACTTTGCTTTGCATTCAGTCTCTGAACAAGAGAAAACGTTTAGTTTTTCTTTTCTTTTTTTAAAGGTACAGCCTTGGACTGCAGCCTAAATATGCTTCATATTGAAAGCAGACAAGGATTCCATTTCGTTCACTGATAACTGTGGGAAAATGCTTCCAAAAGCATGCAAAGTTGGGCAAGCAGAGACTTGTGCCCCATCTTGCAATGATTGGCCGATTTCTTTTTCTTTTACAGCACTCATATTTCATTATTACTCTATTACAGGCTTTTTCCTGAGTCACAACTAAGCACGAACAATCTTTTTTAAAAAGAAAGACTGAAGTACCTTATTCATATCATTCCTTTTCTACCACCACCACCCCAATCCATAGATATCGGAAACCCAAGATGCCAGCGTCAGAATGTAAATATACATTAAACTTCATGGGCAAGCAGTTTTACCTGTCAAGGCACCCTTCTTCCTTGGATTAATTGCAGCAACATTCAGGCTCTATCAGTGCAGAGAGGCACAACATGTTAGAGCAAGCTGGAAGCATACCACACATACAAAAAAAAAAAACAAAAAAAAAAACAAAGAGCCAATTATGGCCTCTCATGCTACCTCTAGTTAAGAGGATGTTTTCACTGCTGGCTTGCACAATCATTTCAGAAGATACCCTCCTCAAACAGTTCCTGCTCCTTTTAGCGTTGTTGGCCAGCGTGTTTCACTCCAGGAGTGTATTGCTACACGGGCTACTGTTGTTATACTAACCACACCACATTTTAATGCCGCCGTAGCAAATTTTAATTTGCTTGCATGCTCAGTTCAAGAGAGTCACTTTTTTGGCATCGTTTTATCCCTTGATTTTTGTTTAATCTGGAATGATAGTGCCCCCTTTGCATTTCTATCAGGCAAAAGATCTTTTAACTTGCAGCCCAAATGCAAGAATTTTAGAATGGCCATTCATTGCACATAGTTGGGAAAAGCATGGAGGGGGGAATTCACCTGGCCTAGTGAAAGGTCTCATTTTTGCACAATTTTTTACAATTAGCACAGAAGCCTGACTCCCATGTCCCATGTTTGTTCGGCCTGATCCACTTCAGTTGTCAGGGGCAAGGAAATCTCCCATAGTACCCAACTGGAGGTTTCTGTTTTAAAAGTCATGCGCCACCAAGATATTAGAGAGTTAATAGGTGTGCATCAATCCCCACTCTATAGATCAACAATTAAGATAGCCAAGGAATGCAGGCATACAGCACAGAGGCTTAATTTTTCCCATGCCATGTCTGACCTTTGCACATCTTTGAATAAATACAACAGTCAGACACAAGGAATTCCACATCTTGAACCTTATCCCATCAAGTCAAGGTACTAGGCAACAAGTAGGCAGGCAGCTACAAGAGAAAGTCACATCCAGTTCCCAAGTGCAACTCTATCCTTGGCCAGCCAGAGACAAAGAGGCCTCCATACAATTACAGGAAAAGAAAACCATGTATGCCTGAAGTTTAGGCTTGGGAATGACGGAAAAAACCCTCTATGGCTTATTCAGAATCAAAAACACAAAGCAAGCCCCCAAGGCATGTAATATGATCCTTCAGAAAGAAAGGAATTGGCTCATACTACAGGCCAGTTCTCATCAGGGAGTCACACTGTGTTTAGCCACTACTATTTCAGCCTTACCAGGAGAGGATGATGTGATGATTAAGTTGCCCCACCAGTAACCATCCTATAAATCAGAGGTCCCCAACCTTTTAGGGACCAGTTCCGTGGACTGGAGGGAGCGTGGTTTTGTGTGCTGCCTGCATCTCGTGGATGGGGCTTTGCTTGTTTGTGCGGCCCGGTTGCTGGCATGCTGCGGCCCGTTACTGGTCCACGGACTGGGGGTTGGGGACCCCTGCTATAAATGTCAGAGATAAGGCAAGGGAAAGTTTCCTTCTCTAAATTCATTGTTTTCCTTGAGGTCTAGAACACGGGTCCCCAACCCCCAGTCCGTGGACCGGTACCAGGCTGCGGCATGCCAGCAACCAGTCCGCACGAACAAGCAAAGCCCCATCCATGGGATGCAGGCAGCACACAAAACTACGCACTCTCCGGTCCCCGGAAAAACCTGGAACTGATCCCTGGTGCCCAAAAGGTTGGGGACCTCTGGTCTAGAATATATTGGGAGAGCTTATTATCAACCATGCCCACATCTACATCCCAGACACAAGCTTATCATTGATCACATTTCTCCTGATAATAAGAAGTAAAACTTAATATCTGTAAAGGCCAGGTAATATCTGTAAAGGCCAGTCCTTTCTTGGTTCTCTGCTGAGAGACTTTGCTCTTCCTGCGTAAACACTATTTTGTCCCCTCTACACAGTTTGCCAGCCATTCCAATGCAGCCCCTTCCACACAGATATTCTTTCAGCAATCAAGACTGTTGTCCAAGGCTATCTCTAGTTGGGACATACTGACAGAGGAAACTTGCAATCCTGGTCATTACCTTAAAAAGCCTGCTCTCAGCTCCTGAGAGCAAACAATGTTGCTACAAAGAGGCTCCAGGTGACAATATGAACACAAACATAGAGATTAGATGATTTGCCACTGCCTTCTTCCTTTTTCAAAAAAAATTCTTAGTCTAGTTTACAGCCTGGAGATTTCCTAGCAGTTTTCTATCCAATATTCACCAGTACTGACGCTGTTTAGCTTCCGACAACAGCCTCCAGCTGCCCTGGGCTGTGACTCTGGATCAGTGTAAATGTGTAAGGTTACTACTCAGAATTTGTAACCCAAAGTTTCTAGAACTTGCCCATTACTTACTTCTGGTTTACAGATCTTCCTAGGCTGCTGCAGCATATCACAGTTTGAGTGACAACAGTTTTGATATTTGTTTAAACTGGGGCAGGCCTTTTATGTGCTGGCATCCAATGAAAATGCATACTTGTTAGGTTCCCACGGCCATAAAACTGACCCCTACCTCTTCCTTCCTTAGTTAACTACACACTCCTAACCCAAGTATATAACCTCAAGAATACAATCGGATTCCCTGGGGTGAGAAAAGCTTACATCAATGGATAAAAGAGGAGGGATTTTTTTTTTAAAAAAAAAGATTTCAATTCAGAAAAACCTTCTGAAACAGGTGCCTCTCTCTTTCCCTAAAGAAATTTTTTTGTCCCACTTGGGGGGGGGGAGTTGTAGTCATGATATAATATCATGATGACATGATATAATCAGAAATAATTAAAAGGCACAGGAATGCCTGAGCAAAACCAAGAGTGTTTAGGATGTTCGCAGGAAACATCTCCAATGCGCTCTCCTTCCTACAGCTTTTATAATGTCAAACCAAACTGCCTCTTAAGCCAACTCATCTTAGAGAAATTATATCCCCCCCCCCTCCAATGTCTAAATTTGGTATATGCCTCTGTGGCCCCGGTTACATTCCACAAGCCTGGGAAAAGCAAGGATCTAAGTATGACTCCTGCCAGCAGTGGCTCTAATTCCCACGCACCTCACCCTTGTTTTGCTTTTCCCCAAAAGAACCAGAATGCCTTACTGTACTTTGTAATAGAGATTTTATCTGAAGGTCCCAGGTTCAAGTCTGGCCTCTGCTGGTTGATGCAACAAAAATGTGACACCCATCTTGATAGTCTAGCTCAAAGATTTATGCCTCCTCAAACATGCAGTGCCTTTTAAGTGGAAAAATGGGATGAAAACATTTTATGCAATAAATCATACCACTTGGGTTGTCAAGACCTAACTCTGCAATGTGGGGTTGTTGTTTTTTTTTTTTCAAAAAAATACTTAAATATAATCCTTGAGAAGTTTTACCTTTTCTCAATCTTAGCCAATAGGTAAGAATGCTTTCCTTTTATACGTAGTTTACACCTTCTATCTTAGTGTTGTTGCCCTCAACAAATTCGTAGAAGGTTGGGATCTAACAATACCCAGCTAAGTTACTAAAAACCCATTTAATTCCCTTGAACAGAAAAGTGTGATGGGATTGTTTTTCTTGTTCGAAATTAGCAGTTCTCATGCCTTTTTAGCCAGAAGTCCACTGGGGTGGGCCAAACAGTGTGCCTGGTCAGCTATGCTAATCCCAACTCCCCCCAGCCTTGAAAGAAAGAGCAAGACCTAGCAAACATCTCTCTCTTATTAGATGCAAAATGGGAAAGGAGAAATGCTAACAGGCCTGACAGCACCTAAAGGACAAAGAAGACATTTTCTCCTGTGCCAAGGCTTCCTGGTGGAAGAAGGCCCCAAAGTGGAAGTGATGCCATCATTCCAAATTAATTTCCTTCCATGCCTCTTGAAAGATTCACTGCTGATAGGATAGAGTAAAAAAAAAAACACCACCACCCGTATTAGGTGCAAAATCCAGATTAATTGGCAACACTTTCCACATACATCTGGCCAGATGCAAGAAACCAGGTCAGTCCATGTGGTTATTCAGAACTAAGCAAAAGCTCAGAGAGGTAAAATGGCTTATTTTGTTTTTGGGGTATCTACTGACAGGACTCCTTTCCACATTCAGGGAAGACAAAATAACTGGAGGAGTCTCCTCTTCTCCTCCCATCAATGCTCCTTTGGTAATTATTTGAGTTATTTTAAAAAAAAGTGGAAGATGCTCCTCTAGTACTTGCAAGGTTGTAAAAAGGCCTTGTGGTTTATGAGTGAAGGAAAGAACCATCTGGTTGCAGAACTGAATTAGATGGCTTGAGAGATTTTTGGCCAATAACATTCAGAGAAAAGGGAAATTTTATGGCCCTGAAGACTACACAGGTCCATTTCTTCAAAACATCTGAGAATATGGGCATCTTCCTTTTTCTGCCACTCAACACACTCCCTTTCATCCAGATAGCTTTCAAAATATTCAAAGTGTTTCCACCAGCTGTGGAAAATGAGTATATATTGCCAACCAGCTAATCAGCTTGATCAGCTATCTGGCAAGGAAGGAGGGAACTACAATGGCATTTTTTGTGGCTAAGGACCACACATGGCCAACAGATAACTTCTCTAGCTCAACTTTTTGTTCCCAGAGTAACTGAGCAAGCACATCCAACAGGTCTCAAATCGAAGCAGATTTGCTAGATTTCACTTGATTTCCTTACAACTATTGGCTTTGCTGTTAAAAAAAATGATTTTAATTTCAGTTATATAGTTTAATGCAAATCAGTCATCTTTCTAGGATCTTTAGAACAGAAAGAAACGCACATCTGAACATTGGTGTGATTTTTAGTTCAAGATCAACAAAATAATAGAAAAACAAAAGCCTGGAAATGTGACAGCCTGCATAGCAAGACAGCTCTAGGCCCGGGCAAACTGATGGCAGTTTTGGTGGGAAAAATCTTATTGGATGTGGATCATACTGAGTTGTTCCTTTAATTCAGAGTCAGCGTTGCGTTTCCCCCACCCCCACCCCCACTTTGCAGAAGCAGCAAAGATTTGTCCTACTGCTAAGTGCCCCCAAATACGACACCTCTTTCTTCCTCCCTCCCTCTCTCTGAAATGGAAGACACAGTGACTTCTGAATGTGCGTGCTCCGCCTGTAATGAACCAAGTCAATCAGGGCTCTGGCATGGCTGATGGAATAATAATCACTATTATTAGGGATGTGCTGAACTTGCCATTGTGTAAAGCTAGTCCACAGTTTGTCTGGGAGCCAAACTATGCTGAGTCTACTGTTGCTTCCTGTTGCTTGCCCTGTATTAGCATTATTTTTGGACTGGCCCCATTATATTCAATAATCCTCTCTGCAGTCAGCATGGCCACGCTATTGTCACTGCTTAATATTAGCCACCAGTGCTGTCTGGGTGGTCAGGGTACAATATTCCAAGGACTAAAATGATGTTTTAAAAGGGGGGGGGAATTGAGGGAGAGGAGGAGAACATATAATTTTGGTACCTTCTCTTTAACCAGATATTCTCCGAAAAAGACTTCATCTACTGGCCAGGGGGTGGGGCTGAGATTTTTTTTTAAAAAAAAGGTAAGAAAACTGATAACTTTATATCTGTTTGCATCTACCTTCTCCCAAGCATGCTGGGCTGCCAGTGGCTAGTTTAAACTTCACCACTGAGATTATCTGCTATTCTCAACGTTTAGCTTCACTACCTGCTTAAAGCACAGCTTTGATTATTCAATGCCCTAGTTAGGACAGGGTGACAAGGTTAATAGGCAGAATGCCTAGCAGTCAGCCAAGCAAAAACTTAAAGAGTTGCACCCAGTAAGCCTCAAACAGAGAGAAAAGGAGAGGGAGAAGAGGTAGTGGTGGTGTTCTCCATAAGAAAACCATGCAAAAGATTGGGGCATTGACTTAGACTAATTTATCCATTTCATAACATGTTGGACCACTTGCATGGCATGATTCAATTTCTCCAGTACATCTTATTTTAGCTTTCTTTTGGCACTTTCTCATTCCACCCAGTTCATTTCCAATACAATCTCATATTACAATAAAGCACTTAACTACTCAGTCTAAGTCTTCTAACCTCAGCATGATGAGCATAATATCACTGGTGGAATATTGCACTTTTTTAAAAGAAACAAAACAAAACAAAACAAAAAAACTGCTGTGTTCTTTCTAACAGCAGAGGTTGCTCACGTTCTTATCCAAGAGCAAAAGCTGATGGACTTTCAGCCTGATCAGAAGTGACCCAAAGCATTTATTTGCTAGGGTACATAAATGCATAACCTACATTGATTTTTGAAGAATGTACTCTGGGGCAAATCAAGAAATAGTCCAATCTTCTACAGAATTGGGTTCTCTTTAAAACTGTATACTTATTTACCTACAGTGGGCCTTTGTTTTTGCTGCATGAGGATCTGGAAATAAACAAAATCAGTTCTTGTTTTAAAAATGCATACATTCCAAGTTAAACACATGGGCAAAGAGTGTAAAAAAAAAAATTCAATCAGATTATAAAGCATTGCACATTGTGGGTTACCAACCTCGCCCAATCAGCTGCTATCCAACACGGATGAAGTGTTTGAAAAGTAACCAACTCCATGCAAACAATTACCTGCTCCACTGTAGCCTCTCATTAAAAATAACGAGTATTTTCACAGTCTTTCCCACGATGTACTCAGTGCTTTTAGTGCATGTAGGTTTGCTCAACATTGCTTAATTCTATGCTCGGTGCTGCAAATTTCACTTTCAGAAAGTTACTTTAAGTGGAGTGACTGGTCTTGCAAAGTCTGAATGGGAAAGCATTCACCAGCTCAGAGATAATCTGATAGCTTTTCTTTTTCCTTCCTCCTTAGGTCAGAGGCCCTTTTGATAGACCAGACAAAAGACTTTTAGGAGGACTGACTACAAATAAAAGCCTAGCATAACTCAGCAAAATGATAGTTTTCCTCAAAAACCGATTCTGAAGGAATCTTACCACTTGCAAGCTACTTTCGAGAATCTTCGGAAATGATCAGCTGGTCTGCTTCCAAGGTTTTTCCAACCCAAAAGTTCATGCAAGCATCAGACATTTTAAAACTTCTATCTTAAACCTTTTCAGCGGTCAGCCAAAGTACTTTAGCACTCCATTCCAAATCCAACAGGCTGATACACTTTATACATCAGCAAATTCATCAGGGATAAAAAGGGACCGTTTCAAGCTCTGAGGAATATATTTTAGAAAAGCCAAAAAAAACCTCCTGGGACACGAAGAGAGATGGGGACCCTTCCTTGTAACAAAACACAAACTTTTAATGCTCCACCTCATTTAATAAATAATGTCTGCTTCCTTCAATGGATCAATGCAGTTCAAATATTAGAGTAGATAAATCTACTTAAAGACCTGCATTGGATGGAGGTCTTTAAACAAGTGCATTCTAAGGAATAAGAGCTATGAATAGGGTCTCTTTAGAGACTAAGCATCCTTGTGAGATTTTATCATTACAGAGACTGCTTCTTGGCTGAAGTGTTGGTTAAGCTTTCTAAATTCCATTTTTTTCCCAGCTTAATTTTAGCCATGATTGCAGGTGTGGTATTCTGGATGGCTCCCTTTATTTCCTTCCTGCTGATTTGCTGTCCTGTTTCCTAGCAACTAATTCAAATCTCCAATCTCTTAAAAGGAAATTTACAGCCCTCTGTCCCCACAATCATTACTCATCCAGCTTACATCAAAATCCACACCAGGCAATGGGAGGTTTTAACAACCAAATTTCAAACCTACTTCCTGATCACCCTTTAAAATGAACTGTTTTGCTTCACTCAAAGAAAACAAGGACTCTATTCTGTGTGGCTTATGGGGGGGGGGGGAAGTGGTAGACATATTGCTGTGTCACACAATATTAGTGCAGCAAGTGTAGTTTCTGAAAAGACCACAGGGAGAAACATTTTTAGTAAATAGAAGATGCAAGATTTTGTTAAAAACAAGCTAGAGAGGTTTCCCACAACATTACTTAAAGCAATAATAGCAAGTCATACTTATATGTCTCCTACTGTTGAAATAGGGGGAAAATCCAAGTGAAGCATTGGCTTCCACCAACTTTCAAAGATCTGCCCAGTTTGTTACAGGCTAGGAAGTTTACCCACGCATCATCAAAAAGAAGGCCATAACTGTTCTATGAGTAACAGAGTAGACACCTAACCCAAGTCTCAAGAACAACTTCCTTGGTTAACAAGTTTAGAATTGTGCAAGTTAGACCATGGATTGCCTTTGCAGCTCAATATCCCAAAACATGCCTGCAGATGACTTGGCCATGCCTAACACTTAGCGAACAAGAGGTAGCATGAAGCCTGAAGCACGCCTGCAGAAGACAGGTAACAACAAAAGTGAGAGCTGTGATAGGAAAACAAATACGCCCAGCTAGATGGATGAAAGGGAGGAAAAAGCACCACGCCTCAGGAGCTCTAGAGGAAAACACAACCTCTGTTCACGCTGTAGAAACTAGCTTTAATTTGAATCAGATTTCTGATTCAGAAATGTTTTGCCAACCCTAAATCAATTTTGGTGTCTTTTTTGCATATATTGTCCATCATAATGCTTAGGTAAGAAATGATTTATCTGACAAATAAATAAAAAATAAACAGCTAGTGCTTTTAGAAACAGACCTACTAAGGAACCTGGTGAGACAAAGAGCTTACTATAAGATTAAGTCGTGCCTAATTCAAAATGCTTCCTACAAAAGATAGGCTGGTGTTTCTGAATGAGTTGGAAAGAAAAAGCACATGGCCATGCTGGAACATAAAGAGAGGCAGACAAGTGCATTTTACTTTTAAATACTCTCCACGTTCTTTCCAGATCAAAGGTTCCATTTTTATAGTGATTTATCTGGAAGTAAGCTTCACTGACCTCAGTCAGACCTGGTTCCAAATATAGACAGTGATTGTGCTATAAGTTATATGTGGGGCTGCATTCTACCAAATTTCTTAGAACAAACCATTTTCAATCCTTGCTCCCTTTTGCAAAAGTGCAAGTCACTGTTTGGTAATGAGGCAGAAACAATTTGTTTTATGACACCTGAGACAGCTTTCCTAACAAGGCATCATCCTCAACAGATTTCCCTCAATTTAAAGAGAAAAAGAAAAAGTCGGAAGTTTTAATAAAAATGTGGCAATCCCTGACCATGATCAAACACCACTCTTTAAAAAACGTACCCCCTTTTTATGGCATGGTTGACATGGCTTTTATCTTATTCCCAGTAAAATTCAACCACAAGGCTTATACAGCCCTGAATAGAGAACATTTTTGTACTTAGTCACATCTTTTTAAATACATGCATTTGGTTTCAATCCCTTCCCACCCACCCACCCCACCCCAAAAAAACAAAGAAAAAAAGTCGGGAGGGGGCAATAAGCTGAGAAAAATGAGTGAGCTGAAGATTTTTTTTACCACACAGGCAGACAGGAGGCAGTACAACAGCATTTGGCAAATTCGGCTAGTAACTACTAGAGAAGAAGAGGTGGTGGTTTGGGCATCCCTCCCATTGATTCCTCCACAGCCTCCAATTTAGTAATCTGAGCCAATAAGAAAACACAATCTTGTGTCTGAGACCTCAGAGTTGCATCTCTTCCAAAGAACCAGTGGGAGGGGGGAGACCCTCTTCAAGGAGAGGCAGATTCTCTTCAGGATTTCAAAGTAACCAGGACATAGTCTTTGAAACCACTCTCAACATACAACTGTTCAGCATCTTCAACAAGGATGTTAGATGGAACCCACATGTTTGGCCAAAGTTGTTGCTGTTTTGTTTATTTTAAAATACTGTTCAGCTTTGGCCCTGAGCAAAGATAGCATATTCTGAAATAGATTAATCAACATCCTCAACTGCAAAGAAGCTTCATCAAGAACAAGTGATATGCATAAGGTACAGATGGATTCACCACTTATTTAAGGACTGGATTATTTACAGCCAATATTACTCTTGGGCCTGCTCCAAAAGTTAAAGTTCAAACCTTCCCCAATGTAAATCCTTGTGTTTTAGAATAGGTATCCATCCCACTTAACCTCAAAGAACCCATGATTCCAGGAGAGAGAGATTTTTGCCTGGCCAGCAGCAATGGTGGCTTGCAAGGGGAGATCAGAAGATTGCAAGGCGGGTCTCTGGCTTTCATTCTGCTTTATAAGCATTCAAGATTCTTTGAGAAGATGGCACTGCATCAGCTCCAATGAGTACCAGGGAGAATACAGAGAAGCCTTTAGGGAGGACTCCCCAAGCATGCCCTTTTCTGGCAAGCTACATTTCACCCAGGGACCAGGAGAGGCATTGCCCCTCCCTTTTTTCCGGGCACAAGAACTAATTGGGAAGAAAAATAAAATCGGTAACATGAACTTGTGACCTTTGTAATTCTCAGGAAACTCCCGTATAGCATACTTTCAAAGAATGTAGAGCTAATGCACAGAGAATACATTTATACTTCAGGTGGTACAAGCTACCTGAACCTCCTACTTCTCTTAAACTAAATCGGACCAAGCAGTAGAGGTCTCTAGCTTAGGAAGGTTTGTGCATGCTTGCCAAATCCTTGTTCTTTGGCTGGACAGAAAAGAGAAAGGGAAGCCAAGAACTCCACCAAGAATACTGAACGCAGCCAGCACTTTACACACACACACACACACACACACACACACACACAAAATGTGGCAGGATGCCTTAAGCGCTTCACTCACCGGCCAGGCAAAACTGAAAGGGAGGACAATCCGGTTCCTTTCCTTATTCCGGCTGTATCTTAAATTAAAGGTATTCCCACCGATGACGGGGGTAGAGCCAAATCCAAAACTGCAAGCGCCCTCAGCAGAAACGCGGGACTGATACTCCTTCAGGCAAACTTTGAAATAGGTATCACATTCATCTCTGGTGCATTTTTTATCAATTGGGTTTCGGGTCCCATCACAACAATTTCCATTTTGCAATTCGCCGTTTATATTTTGCATGGATATGATCTCAAACTCGAACTGGCCTGATGTTAGAGTCACCTGTTAAGAAAGACCCTCCCCACAAAAGGGAGAGGAACAGAGTTTTAGCACACAGGTTGTAAAAAGAAACAGATTTCTTCTATTCTTCCGCTAAAGTACCAAGTAAGCTATGAAAACTAAAGTCACAAATGTATTTCTTCCTTCTCAACACCCCCCCCCCAGCAAGAAAGGAAAGAAGCAAGAAAGGAAATTCTAAAAAATCAGAGTTGGAAAGGGGTGTCATGCTGTGGTCTCTGGAAGGAACATTAAAAAAACCATCTCTTTGAGTCAGTAATAGCAACCCGTACACAGAGCAAATCCAGTTCTAATCTAGCCACTACAGCCGTACGATTGTAAGTCACTTTGCAATCAGCTCTTAAAAAAAAAAAAAAAAAAAGCAGAACTCCTGTAGGAAAAAGTGAAATGGAGCAATCTTTGGAAAGTTTGGTGTAATTAGATAAATCTGCGAAGAGGGCGGGGCAGTTTCTTTAGAAATTATCTCCGGCTGTTCGAACTGGGTAGATATGTTGAATTAAAGCGTTTTTACATGAAAATGGGGGGGGGACCTGGAGTTTGTAAAGCACGAGGTCCATCGGAGTCTTAAAGAACCTTTTCTCCCCCCTCCCGTTTGCTCCATTTTCATTGTGCAAAATTAAGTACGCTAATTATATTGCAGAAGAAAGAACTGAGATGCGTTTGTAAGTTATTTTTTTTTTTTTTTTTAAAAAGCAAACTCTAATCTATAGCGGGAAGAGAGATGTGCAACGTACCTTTACTCGCAAGCATAACAGCGCAAGAAAAAGACTTAGGGAAAACTCCGTGAGCTGCGGTCTCTTTGATAAAAGCATGCCTCTTTCCTGCAGAGTCCCCTTCGCTCAGAGACGCTCCCAAGGTGCCGCTGCTGTGGCAGCCGCTGTCCGGCTCTAATATACTCCCCGAATCGAAGTACGCACGGGTGGAAGACAACACCACTTTTCAAAAGCTTTTCAATAGCGCCCCAATCTTCAATGCAAAGCAGCCCAGCCTCCTTTTATTCTCCTTGGCCTCCCTCTTCCCCCCTTTGCTTTCTTGTTTTTTTTTTTTTAAATATATATATATAACTAGCGATGGTTATTCTGGTCCCTTTCTGCCCCCCTTCTCCGCCTCTCTTTCTTTGCAGATCACTTGCCACCTCTCGATCAAGGCCACACAATAACCCGGGCGAGCCCCCCTCCCCACCCCCCGCGACACGCACATAGACGACACCCAAAGACGACAACAACAGCAGCAAAAAAATAATAAGTACACGCGCGTAAGAAAAGAGGGGGGGAGGTGAGCGGGGAAAAAAAAAAAAGCCGGAGAAGGAGGGAACCGATCGCCCGTCCTGCAAGCCCCACTGAACAGAATGCCTCCTCGCGCTAGCCCATGGCCACAAGAGGAGGGGAAAGGACAGGCGGCGCATGCGTTGCCATTAATATGCATTAAGGAGGAGGGTGGAAAGGAAGCGGCAGCGCCGCCTCGGGTCCCTGGGGAGGTTTGCCTTTTCCTTGGAAGGGTGACAAGAGGAGGAGCGACGGCCACGGGGGGGGGAGGGAGGGGGGAGAGGGCAAGATGCGCGAAAGGCAGGAAAGGCGGAGGTTTGTAATAGGTGAGTAAAGGCGAGCAAGTGGGGAAGGCGAGCTGGACCGCATTATTTACGTTCGCACTCAGATTCATCCCGATCCTTGCGCCAAGCGGCCGCTTGCTTGTAAAAAAAAAAAATCATCATCATTATCATAAACCCATCAAATGTGTGCGCCGTCTGATGTTCTCAGGAAAGAACGGCTAAAAGCACTAGAAGGTGTGAAAGGGAAAGGGGCTTCCTTTCACCAGCGCCGTCCCCTTTGCCGAGAGGCTTTGCATAGGGTCTTACTGCGACCTTTCAAGCCATTTGGGGGGGGGATATATGTGGGAACATTCACACGCGCGCGCAATCTACCCACTCACGCATCTGACAAAGTGCGTTCCTAGTGCACAGAAACTTACACGTCCTTTTTCAAAAGAATGGCAAGACGGGTTTTTTTTTTCTTCCTGTAAGGAAAGGGAGAGAGGGAGAGAGAGAAAAAAGCGCCCTTTCCTAATCTTTCCGAGAAGCGGAGCCCGTTCTCACAGCCTGGGAAGACCAAATGAATGCTGGTGAGCAGGGTTTTTTGTTTTGTTTTTTGTTGGTTAGAAAAAAAATCGTAGTTACCACGGCTCCGATCGCAAAGTTCACGAGAGGTGCAAAGAATAACTTAGTGCACATGCTAGCTGCGTTGGGGCGGCGGGGGGCGGGGGGGCGGGGAGAGCTATGAAAGAACAGCTTTTTAATTCTCAAGTACGACCCATAGCTTTTCTAACCTGATTAAGCTACTTTAGCAACTGCTTTTTTGGCTGGCTGGCTGGCAGGCAGGCAGAAGACTGAATCCCTGAATGTGTGGGCTGTGGAAATTGGAGGGAGACTGTATTTACTCGGCAGTAAGAAGTAGCGTTTTGGGTGCAATTTACTGCTAAAGAAATCTGTAGGGTTGCAGTCTTCATGCTGGGCAACTTCAAATTGTTAATGAGCCACGTATAGTGGAAAGTGCCTCTGTCATAGCAAAGTTGCCAGAATTATGCTTCAGGACAGAAAGAATATTGTAACGTGCTCCCTCTCCCCCAAAGCAGATCTGGCTCCATGTTTTATCCTGAAGAAAGTAATACACAACCCTCCCTGAAGAAGAAGCCTCTGTGAGATCATTTATATCTCAATCATTTAATCTGATTATAGTTCCTGGCAGGTAGAAAGGTAGCTTATAAGGGAAAGCAACTAGGATTTTTCTGACACCCTGATTTTCTAGGTGGGAAAATTACATTCTTATTTAACTTTTTCTTCTCTAGGGAGGGGAAGGAGAAATGTTACATCAAGCTGCCTTTCCCTAGCTGTCTGAAATACCAGTAGTATAGCTCAAATGGAAGTTAACTTGTCCTGACTTTGCCACTGGAAAGGAAGAGTTCCTTGCTTCCTGTTCTTCTCTTTTAATTTGGCAAGTCTGCTGGATTTCCAGGGCTGCTGCTACTTCTTGACTTTGGTTGTGGATTTGGGATCTGCCCGCTTGCTGTTGTTTTTGAATGACCAGTACTATACAGGGCTTTGAACAATGAGTTGCATAAAGAATGTGAGCTGACATGAACAAATTCACACATCCATTTAAGAAATCCTGTTTCCAAGAGTGGCTTAATTTGGGAGACCGGTGGATGAAGGTTAGAAAATATGCTTAGCAGAAGTGTGTTTCTATGTGTGAAAGATGGCAGTCAGGTTTTAGCCTTTTTTTTTTTTTAGCATACCTCCTGTACTCTTAAAGAAAAAGCATATCTATGAATGTACTAAAGCACTTTTCCCTAAGTCCAAATGATCCCAGCCATCTCAGGAACTTGTAGGGATCAGTAAAAGTTTCAACATTACACTTTCTGGGCTGCAAAAATCTAGATACCCATGAGAGGCAGCCAGGTAAATTTTTTAATTTATTTATTTGTCAAACAAAAATTATAAATTTGAACAAACAGAATGAAAAAAAAACACCCTAAAATGTGACAGGAACGAATGCTAGGCATGTTAGTGCACTTACACACGCCCTCCCCTTAAGAACTTCTTAAATATGGGATGAGGTCCACAGAAGTTGAAATTAAAACTGTTAGTTAGCTATGACAACTGAATCGGGTAAGATATGCCAGACTTTGACAACTGTTACAAAAATCATTTTTTTTACAATCAAGTTTAAAGCAGTTTACATTAAGTTTAAAGTGGTTGTTCATACATGTTCCATTATGATTAAAACAAAAAAAATGATTTTGTCAATTTTAGATTTGTCTATAGCAGTGGTGGCGAACCTATGGCACGGATGCCAGAGGCGGCACTCAGAGCCCTCTCTGTGGGCACACGTGCCGTCGCCCCAGTCCTAGGCCTTCAGCTGGGTTTTATAAAACCTTTTCGCTTTAGGCCTCCACTGCTATGTGCAAAAAAAAAAAAAAAAAAAAGGTTCAGTCAATTTCAACTTCTCGCGGAAAAAAAAAGATCTTGCAAAGTTGGAATTGATTGATTGAACTTTTTAATCCCACCCAGTCTGCCGTTACTATCGCAGCCACTTCCACCCAATGGGCCATGCCCAGCCAATTGGCCACACCCACCCAGCATTCAACAATGCATAAGTGGGTTTTGAGTTGCAGTTTGGGCACTCAGTCTCTAAAAGGTTCGCCATCACTGGTCTATAGCTTGCTGCTACCTTTTCATTGTGCTGAAATCAGTCAGACTTCTTAAGAGTCTGGCAGACCTAAGAAAGTGGGTTTTAAAAAGGGGGATAAAAGGGATGCAAATAATGCTGACCAGGCTAGATGGAAACCTGCAAACGAAAGGCCCTCGCCACAGTTCCATGCCCCCTTGCCTGAGTAAGGGTGTTTGAATTGAACACAGGGTTACCTGTCACAAGTAGACATGCTCAGGCTCAAGGCTATATGGCACTAGCTAGAGGAAAGGGTGTGTGTTTGTGTATGTGTGCGAATGAAGATAATCACACTGGGAAAAGGAGGCATGTGGTGGAAATCATTGTCTGAAGACAAATTGCCAGCCTGAGGAAAAAAGAGGGCGTGTGTTGGAGAGAGACTTTCTCAGCTGGGAAAATGGCATTTCAGCTGCAGAGGTTTCCTTCCCTGAAATGTGTTAGAGCACTGACTCTGCACAAGTTGGCTGACAAACTTCTTTTTGGCAATGGGAGAGCTTTCAGGAGAGTCCAGAAGCCGTTACTCACCTGATGCGGTGTGGGGAGGCTGATAAAAATTAGTGCAAGCAAAGCAAGGATTACTTCTGAGTTGCTGCCCTCTCTCAAGAGCAACCAAGAACAACCCTCTTAAGTGTTTCTACTGCTGTGCAGTTGGCGCAGTAGTGATCCTATGAGGGAGCCCAACTAGGCCATCTGCTTTTTAGCTGCAGGCATAAAATACTTTTATTAGGAAGTGAGGCAGACCCAGCTAGAATGGAGCTTCTAAGGAAACCAAAAGCTGTGCCAGATGATAATTTGGGAATAAGGATTCTATGGAATGAAAACACCCAATTACTTTAAAGCAGAAAGGCCCAGGTCATTTGTACCAATTAGTTTTTCTTTTTGTCTGTGGACTTTAATAGTTCAAGAGCAATTCCTGTTCATGTTCTCAGTTTCTTAAGAGCTGAAATGTACACAAGATACAGTAATCCTTGCAACCATCCCATTGATTGGTTATATTTCTAATCAGCCCATTAATAAGATTCTATGGCTGGACTTCAGAGCTATTAAAAATAAAAACAATAAAAAGTTGTCATCTCCTTGAACACAGAGCTGAGCCTGAAAAACAAACTTTGCTCCTAATGAACATGGAAATCTTTAACTCAACAATATCATTCCAAACTGCTGTGTGTAAGGACTCAGGTGACAGAGTTTTGTGTTAAACATAGCAATGTTTAAAAGATTCCCACTCATGCAGGCCAGGGTTTCTAGTGTAACCTTCATTCTAACCTACTTGGGCTTTTTACTTGCCAATATTTATTTTAAAGAGGAATATGAAACCCTGAAGTCCCCTATCTGTAGTATGAAGTGGGACAGCCTAAATTGCCTTAAGGAGAACTAGGCCAAAATTTAGATTTTCTTTCTTTCTTTTTTTTTTGCTAGAAAAGCTGTATATTTCTCTCAATGTCTACTGAGTAATCTTGTTTAGTCTCAGGCATTACATTAAGCCATGGCTTATTTAAATGGCTTGGTAAATTTATTTAATTAAATTTTGATGATGCCCAATTCTGTAATGACTCTAGATGGCTTACATATTGAAAAATATATTGAAAAACACACATAGCTGATTGGGTGCATATCTTAAGTCATGATGGTCAGGCTCACACATCCCACCAAACCATCAACTATTGTTTATAAACCACAGCAGCTAGATTTTATAGAACAAACAAAACCAAAATCAAGGAAGCCACATTCTGTCTTAGGAGAATTGATAACTAACAGTCAAAAGTTTTTATATGTGTGTTGTATAGTGTTGCAGAGACCCTCTTGGCACACACTACACCTTGTGAATACTTTTGCCACTGTGGGTCCAGAGCTATCGCTTGCCTGTCCTGCTCAAAGTATTTAAGACAATGCTAAAAGAAGAGAGGGGCAGTAGGTTCATGCCAGTGGTGGGATTCAAATATGTGAACAGCCGGTTCTCTGTGTGGATTCCACTTCCGGAAGCCCATTCTAGGCCTGGGCAACAAAAAATTAGCTGCCAGTTCTACTGAACTGGTGTGAACTGGCTGAATCCCACCACTGGTTCATGCCCAGAGTTCCTTCAAGGAAAAGCAAAAATATAATACCCAAATATAACTTTCTTGAAGGACACAACCTGGGACAATAACTTCCATCTCTTCAAGAGGGGGCCTTAAGGCTTTTTAAATGAATGTCATCCCACTGGGGCTTTCTGGTCTCTAGGGATATATCTCAATGAGATTATTAAGGAATTAGGAATTAAGTGTTTTTCTGTGTGAGCTGAGTTTGCTTACCACGTTAAGCCATAGTGTGGTTTGGCTTAGTTTGCATGTGACCTTCACCGGTGTACTTTGCAAACCATGATTAATTGCCCCCTTTACCAATCCTGGCTAAACATTTAGTATGACTCCTGCCTTGGCTTCCCACCCCAAAGCTGTATAGAAGTTTTCTTGGGCCTTCCCTGGCTGTGAAGCCCTTACTCTTCCAGCTATCCAGCCTCATGTATCCATCCTGAGAGCTGTGAATGTTTTACCAAAAGAAGACTCCCAAAGTCTGTGTGCTGACTGCTGCTATCTTGGGTGCTACAAGCAAAGCTGGTCTGTGTACTGAATCAGATTCAGCCGTAGAGGTTATTTAGATGCATCTCAATTTCTCTTTATTTTGGCAAACATCTGCTGCAAGAAATATTGTGGGGTTTCTGTCCCTAGAGCAGGTAAGAATTACAGAGCATTCCATCCAAATCCTGGGTTTTGTTTCCCACAGAGACTAGCCAGAAGCTTCTGAATCAGGAGAGGTGAGACTCCTGTGAGAACCTGATTAGCTTTTGATAAGAGCTCACCCAAACCCACAAACTTTTTTTTTTTTGTCATAAACGAGCCCTAAAAGCACTAGAAAGAAAAAAGAAATGGAATATAGGAGAAAAACAGGTTGGGCAGATAGAGCTAAGTGAGTTGTTTTGAATTCCTGTGCATTGAGCCATGCTGGTTGTGTTGGCAAAATAGGGTTGCGAATCTCCTTTTTGGGAACAGATTCCTCCTTTCCTACAGCAGGCAGGTATAATGCGGTCCCCTCCAGGCTCAGAATAGCAGGACCATTTTAATGCTGAAGGTGGAGAGAAGTGAGATTTTTTTGTTGTTGTTAGGAATTTCCCAAGCTCTGCAGAGCTCGTAAGTGAGATGGTTAAAAGTTGCAGTTTTAAAAGATGAGATGTGAGAGAAAACAAAACCCACAGAGCTTCTACTACATCCTTGGAAGCAAATAAGGAACTCCTGAAGGAATTAGCCCTCTATCATTTTGTATTTCCCAGCAACTGTGATTTACAGGTATACTGCATCTGTTCCTGGAAGTTCCATTTCTTTGTAATGTTTAAATCAGGGGCCTTCAAACTTGGCCCTTTTATGACTTGTGGACTTCAACTCCCAGAATTCCTTAGCCCGACATGCTGCCTGAGGAATTCTGGGAGTTGAAGTCCACAAGTCATGAAAGAGCCAGGTTTGAAGACCCCTGGCTTAAATAATCATTGATAGACCTTTTTTTCAAGAAATTTGTCTAATTTGCTTTTGCAACCACTCAGCAGACCTTGTGACTGTGAGTGCCAGAAATCAATTAACAGTGTGACAATCTTTATTTCTAATCAATTATATTGGATAAGCTTGGGTTCCAATATTATTAAGGAAACAAAACCAAGTACCAAGTTCCCAGGTTCTGTTATGCTGCTCCTTATACTTTTCTGACTTCCATTCTTTACAAGCCAAGGTGATCATGAGAATTTTGAGGAACACAAAAATATAATTATTACTAATAATATCTAAATTGAATAGCCTGGACATGAGTGCAGGAAACAAAATTGTTGTTATCTCAAAATGAGGGACCATATAAATTGGTTTAATAAATAAATGATAGAATACTATGGAAGGATTTGGCTGGAACCCTAATGGGGCAGACTACAAGTTTATTACTTTCCAACTTTATGGCTCCCCACTTCCCTTAGGGACTTATTGCCATTCCTTGAAGAGCTGGTATGGTTTATGCTCCTTCACACACTTTATCTCTAAAACATGGGGACGTTATGAATTGTAGGGCAAGGTTTTGGTGACACTCCTTGTGCCCTGCCTCCATCCAGTTTCAAGAACCAGAGAGATCATAAGAAGATTAGTTGGTATACCAAAGGGCAGAGATATAGCAGTTTTATTACCAGCAACAATATTCAGATTGCTGGTTGCTCATGGCTTACCTATATACAGACTTTGTTTGGGTCCTAAATGTGGTTAGAAAAATGCTTTGTTTGCAGGCTGGAGCAAACCGACTGTAATTTGGCCTTAGAGGCCTGGAAGTGCCATTCAGTTTGCTGCAGCTTTTCATGGGCTGGAGGTGTACAGGGTGCAGAGTTAAGTGAGTAGAACCTCATGGGTAGTTGTTTTGCTTGATTTGCTATACTTCAAACCAGTCAATTCTTTAAAAAGGGGAGATTTTCTTAACTATGGAGGGAAGAAATTGCAGTAAAGCTATTGTCAGAGGGGTTTCTATAATCTATAAATATATTTTATCTATCTACCTGCCAGTCTCTGCTGCAATTGCAAGACTCTCAGCAGTTTACAGTAATTGCAAACAACCCAAGCATTTTAAATAAAATGTACCACTTGAAATACATATATGTGCCAGTCTAAAACCAGAAACATCACCAAAACCAGCCACCTCACCACTCACTAGCGGCTCTTTGGAATACCTGTTTTCAGGAATTTCCAGAAGATCAAGACTGAGGAGGCCAACCTTGTTTCTAATGGGAGGCTGTTCCATGAAATAAGCATTGCCACTGAAAAGCACCTCCTCCTCTATGCAGGAGACAATTACCCAAAATTTCTCCCAGGATGCAAGGGTTGGGCACTTCAAATCCATTGACTGGAGATGGTCCTTGTAGGTATCTTGGTGGCAGGGCTATGTCAGGCTGTACAGAGACAGGAAGAACTTTGATGGCACCCAGGAAGCTAAGAGGAAGCCAGCATAGAGCCTGCAACACACAGGAGTGATATTCTTGGAGTGGTGAGTGCCTGATAGTTGTTGGACTGCTGTATCTAATCCTGTCTGCACCCTATTACAGGCAATTACAGCCATTTATTTAGTGACCATTCAAAGTTATAATGGCATTGAAAGAAAAGGGACTTTATGACTTTACAGCATCTCCACGATCACCATGTTCAGAATTTGATTGCTTAGCAACCAGCATATATTTACAATCATTGCAGCACCCCAGGGTTGTACGGTTGCCATTTTGTGACCTTTGTATCTGGCTTCCAACAAACCAAGGCTAGATGCGCTTAACAGCTCACACGATTCGCTTGACTGACGGCAGCAGTGATTCATTTAACAACCTTTTGGCAATTAAAAAGTATAAAATCAGAGGCAACTCGCTTAACAACCACTTTGCTTAGCCACAGAAATTCTGGTCCTAATTGTGGTTATAAGTTGAGCACTACTGGTAGTCCTAATGTGTTGCACCAACAAAAGCTTGAATCAGATGGTTAGCTTGAGCCAACCGATTTTGAGGATTTGTATTCTCAGCTGAATATCAGGGAGAAAAAGGACACGAGAGCAATATAAACTCAGAGGTATCACTGTGTACAAACAAGTGATCTTTTTTGGGGGGAAATGGCTCAAATCATTCTGTATATATCAGTCTATGGAACATCTCTCTCTCTCTTTTTTTTTTTTTTTTTTTTGATCAGGGGTGGGGGAAGGATGGCCCTTTTATGACTTGTGGACTTCAACTCCCAGAATTCCTGAGTCAGCCATGCTCAGATAATGCTGGCTCAGGAACTCTGGGAGTTGAAGTCCACAAGCCATTAAGGGGCCACCCTTCCCCACCTGTTTTAGACCATCAATTTAAATACTTAATACTAGTAGAAAACTAAATAGCCCCTGAGCTGGGATGACTGCTAATATGGGTTTTACCAATGGTTGGAGGGTCATAACAGAAACATGTTCACAATTCAGCAATCAGGATTTCAGAAAGAAAGGCCAGGATCTTGCTCCCTAATAGACCATAATGGGATCCTCTCTGTACTGAGAAGCATTCATTTATCCATGTCTCTCCCTTATAAAAGTCTGAACCTCAGGAATTCCTCTTTTGCCTAGATAGAAAACTAAACGCTAAGGGGATTTGTTTGCTTATTAGATTTACATAGTAAATTTTCTACCCTGCCTTTTCTTCAGGAGAAAGAAAAGTGTCACACATCATGTCTCCTCCTTCCATTTACCCCACGGTGTTCCTATAAAATAGTTTGGGCTGCTCCATGGCTGAGGAGAGACTCATACCTGACTCTCTCAGATGAAAGTCCAACATCTTAATTTCTGCATCTTTCTGGGTTTCCTTTGCCTTTAAAGTGTTCAGGTAGTCCTCGACTTACAACAGTTCATTTAGTGACTATTCAAAATTACAACAGCACTGAAAAAAGCGACTTATAACCATTTTTCACACTTATGACTGCTGCAGCATCCCCATGGTCACGTGATCAAAATTCTGATGCTTGGCAACTGACTCACATTTATGACGGTTGCTGTGTCTCAGAATCGTGTTATCTCCTTTTGCGACCTTCGGACAAGCAAAGTCAATGGGGAAGCCAGATTCACTTAACAACTGTAGTACTAATTTAAGAACTGCAGTGCTTCATTTAACAAATGTGGCGAGAAAAGTTGTAAAATGGGGCAAAACTCACAACAAATGTCTCACTTCGCAACATAATTTTTGGGCTCAGTTATGGTCATAAGTTGAGAAGTGTATTAGTGTCCTTTGCAAAAGACTTCCATCTATGAAGCCGAGTGCTGCAGGGTGGTAGTCCTACACATTTTAGCTCCAAGTCTGTCCCCTTAAACCGAGGTTTAATTTTGAGTAGAAGAGCATCCCACTGCATACTAAAGGTTGTGTGAGCTTGGCAAGCCCACTTCAGGACAGCTGTGTTGAAGGCTGTTTGTCATTATGACTTTGGTTGCTGTTTAAAGAACCTCTGTGTAGCAAACCCAAACTGTCAAAAAACAGCTTGATTACTTTCCCAACTGATGATGAGAGCTGCAGATAAGCTTGGGTAAAACCAAAAAGGCAGAATTCTCCATTGCTTGCTACCACTGCCAGAGTTAGACAAGAACACGATATGAGTGAAATCATTGGAGCCACCCAAAATTGACACCAGCTGAGGTGCTCTGAAGCTTTAACAATATTCAGGGGCATTAAATACCAAGGACAGGGCTGATGAGTTATGATAACTGATGGAGTCTTTTTATCAGTTAAAAATTGGAATAGACATTTAGAAAAAATGTTCTTCACTCTCAGTAGATGGCTATCCATAGCTTATAGCCTATTCTATGTATATTGATTCAAAAGTTAGTCCAATTGATTTTAGCAAGGCTTATGGCCAGATGAGTTACTAAAGGACTGCATTTATCGGATTTATAAATATTTCTCTCTTCTGTTTTTGTTGCCCTAGATGCCTCTTAACTACAGATGAGAGATTACTATCCTGAGTGTATCAGCCTCTGAGTAAATCTCACTTCTGTGCAAATCTAGAGGGGTTTGCAGTTGTTCCATCAATGAGGAAAGGAGCTACCAACCTTTTGGGGTACAAGAGCCTTTGGGAATTTCACAAGATCTGGGAATTAACTTACTTACCTACTTACTAAAATAAATAATAAAATAAAATGAATAGAATTAAATTATTTATTTATTTTTAAGGTACGTTGAAGCTGTTGAATATGGAGGGCCATGGGACTGTATATGGCAGTGATGGCGAACATTTTAGAGACCAAGTGCCCAAAAACTGGCCCCGCCCTCACTCCACCCCCCCTGCCCTGCCCCCGCTCTGTCCCCCCATCCTCTGCCCCGCCTGCCCACAGGACCACTTACCACCTCCAGGGCCCACCGCAGATCACCCAGGCAGCCCAGCAGCGCTATGGCCGCCACATCCTCTGTCCGCGCCCTGCAGCATCAAATGCATGGGGTGTGAGGGCAGAGTCTTGTCTATGCTACCTGGCTGCTATGTCCTTGGCTGCGCTGCTCCATATGGGCCATGCTTGAGGGCAACTCTCCAGGGGGGCACCTGGAGAGGAGGGGGTCGCAGTGGGAGGCAAAGCTGGGGCAATGGCACGTGTGCCCACGGAGAGGCCTCCGAGTGCTGCCTATGGCACCCGTGCCATCGGTTCGCCACCACTGGTATATGGTGTACTGCAGGTTCCCGAGTAGGATATATTAATTGCAGTAAATACAATCAGATCTGTTGAAAGGGTTAAAGCACCAGAATTAAGGTAGTCAGCATTTTCAAGCGATAGCACACTAATTCTAGTTTTAATTGTGCAGCTTCTAGCTGCAGTCAGTTATTATTTTAATATTATGCAAATAACCCCTGCCTTCTTCAACATTTTGTCATATTTTAATGTGACCAAGAAAGCAAAGTCAAGGCAGAGTTGTACTGTATCAACCATAAATGGATTCCATTCTGCTTTTATAGCAACGAAGACAAGTCTACTTGACATCTGCTTTTTCTCTTTGTTTTTGTCTCCTTCTGGGGGAGTGGGGTGGACCTGTGTAGAGAATAAGGAAGAGGACATTGATGGAAATATGCAAGAACAAAGGAGTGGTGGTAGTGCTGAAACATTTTTTAAATCCTGAGAAACAAGATAATATTCAGAAGTGACTCAGCAGATATCTCTGTGATTTGTTGGAATATAAGAGGTGGGGGAAAGTATAGCACAATCAGATTTACAAGATTCTGTTACAGTATTCAAGTTCAATAAAATGTACAGATAATATGTATGTATGAGGATAATTGAGCCTGGAATTAATGGTCATAAGTTGTGATCATTCAGGGGGTCATCAGGTGACCACACCTGATTTCACAATCTTTTTTGCAATGTTTATTAAACAAATGTGGTGGTCCTGTTTTGGCCAGTGGGTGTTTCTTGCTGGAAACCAGAAGTAAACATGGCAAGAAACACCAAAAACTGTAGTCACATGACCACGGGATACTGAAGTTGCCAAATGTCCTAAATGCAATCATGTGTGTGTGTGTGTGTTGCTGTCAGAACTTCAAAAACAAATTACCAGTCCATTGGGGAGGTCCATTGTAATGATTGCTAAGCGACTGGTTGTTAAGTGAGGACTAATATAGTTGTAATCTTTGGGGATTGATTTCCTGATCTGGTTTCCCTAGTGGAGCTAACAACCTAAGAGTCTCCAGGATTCCAAGACAGAAGAACTTTGAGAAAGGATTCATAATCCCACTGGGTTCCACAAGCCGCCTACATTTGTATTCCAAACCAGGCAAGTGGCAGACAATTGACAGCACAGCGTCACTAAACTTGTCTCAACCTCACAAGTATCCGGGCAAACATTCTTGATTGAGCGGTGGCCCAGTGGGAGCCTTTAGCATTTCATTCAGCTTTCACTCTTCCTTCCTACTCAGATCTTGTTCATCTTCCTATTTTGTAAAATAGAAACTGCCGCATAAGATTACAGTCATTCTAAAAACATGCCATGGAAACCATGAGCATTAGAGCTGTATGAGGTATCCAATGTGATCACCCTGACCCGAGGTGCTTTTGGTCCAATTAGAAATAGGACAGGTTTAAGAAATGAAATAATGGAGCTCAGTTTTGCAAAAGACAGTAAAGCAGTGCTGTGAAAACCAATAAAATAAAAATCCAATGTTCTCTGTGCTAAAGAAATGGTAATTTTCCCTGCAATTTTGGGTGAGAGCTGTGACCTGGCTGGTAATTATCATCATAATGCCAGGCATGTGGATAATTCTTCAGGTGCTACCACCTTTGACTTAATATGTCTTATATTAGAGAACAGCAGATATTCAACAACTGAATGGGTTGCTCAACTCCTCCTGCTGCTAATTGAAGAGGTGCGTGGCAGACCACAATTTAACTGGTATGGTTTCTCTCCCCGTGTATTAGAAAATACACCCTGTTGAATTTCTGAGTGGAGAGTAGATGCCACCCATCTAGCTAATCCCTTTACGAGGATTTAAAGCTACTGTATGTCAAGGTGTGCTTTCATAGAGAACATGTTGAGCAAGACTTCCTTTTAGTTAAAGAGGCTTCCATAAGTGCCCCCAGGCCACTTTTATCTTGCTCTTATGCTGAAACTGATCCCCTTCACTTGAATGAATGTGATGGTGTCAAATATAAGAATAGGGCCTCTCCAGCTTCATGGTTGACTGATGTGCATTCCACCTGAGGAGCCCATTTGCACAGCCGAGTGATCTAAACTTGAAAGCTAATTTCTGTAATTACCAAGTGCAATTGAACTCCAGCAAAACTTTTCATCGCCGGCATGGGATGGGAATTCGGCCTCCGTAACCATTTAACGCGGGAGTGGGTTAGGGGCAAGGAACTAATTGGAAGGTATTTAACTGGGAGATTTCCCTTCTTCTTAACTGTACTATATTTATCCAAGGGGAAATTGGTATCCATAATTAGAAAGTTGAGTGAAGGATGGAAGCTTCCATAAAACCAATGTGTCAAAGTGCCCTGTTCTGGAAAGCCATCTTTGGGTACAATACTTAAGGATTATACCCACAGAGAGGGGTTGCAGACACCTATCTGCTGAAATGCCAAGCCAATTTGTGATAGCTAGGAAGAATGGCTTATTTCTGCAAAGTTGTCAATCCCATGGAGTATCCAATTTCAGACTCCTGCATTTTTCAGACCTTCCACTGAGAGTAACTAGTGGGGGATTGTGTGTGCCTCACAAGCTTTCCAATTATGATTAAAGTGCTTCTCTTTTCTTAGCCTTTTTTTTTTGATTGCCCAAAATGGCCCTAGAATGAGGGCCTTCTCTTCCCCAACTTGTACAGATAAACCATTGGCCTGTGTCCAGGTCTATAAACTCCTGAAGATCTACAATAAAGTTCTAGGCATAAAAAGACTCAGTTATATGATGATATTATGGGACAGATGTGATGTATGAAGTGCACAGATTTATGTACACATCTATTGGGGCCTGTGATAATGAGAACGGCCAGGACTACAAAGTTTTTGAGATGGATATAACTACTGGATGTACATGATATAACTACTAAAAGGCAGGTTTCACTCCAGAGGAAGAGCACTTTTGAAAAGGTTGAGGGAGCGGGCTTCAAAGGAAAATCAGTATGCATTATACTAGTTGACACAAATGGATCTTTCAACACATGCTGACATGCCTATAGATGTATCCCTTCTTCTATCACCCAAAGGTCACTAGCTGACCTTCAAAATCTTACCCATAAAAATCTGACAGGCAAGAATTCAACACAAAGTGTTCTTAGGTGACCACCTAAGACACCATGAGATGAACATTTGTACTTTCTAGCTGCAAAGAAGCTGCTCTTATTTGCTGCCAGCTCTTGGAGAGCCCCTGCCATCCATCCATTAGGGAGAATTCTGCCCAGATATGGTAGGGATAGGGGGTTATCCATAATTATCTGCTCAAGATCTTCAACAGTATTGCATGAAAAAACATTGGTTTTCTAGCACAGAGGCAACTCCTATTATTGGCTAGAACAAGGCAGCTGCATTAAACAGTATTTGGTAAGAACAAGAAGCAATAGCAAAATGTTGGAGGGTGAAAGCTCTATACCAGTGATGGCGAACCTTTTAGAGACTGAGTGCCCAAACTGCAACCCAAAACCCACTTATGTATCATCGGGTGCTGGGTGGGCATGGCTCATTGGGTGGGTGTGGCCCATTGGGTGGGCGTGGCTGCGGTGGTAATGGCAAACTGAATGGGACTAAAAAGTTCAATCAATCAATTCCAACTTTGCAAGATTTTTTTCCCCCTGCAAGAAGTTGAAATTGATTGATTGAACCTTTTTTTTTTTGCACACAGCGGCAAAGGCCTAAAGTAAAAAGGTTTTATAAAACCCAGCTGAAGGCCTAGGACTGGGGTGACAGCACACATGCCCAGAGAGAGGGCTCTGCATGCCATCTGTGGCACGCGTGCCATAGGTTCGCCACTAGGGCTTCTAAACTCTGAAGCTTCTTTCCTTAAAGAGAAGGGGGGGGGGGGAGAGAATGATGTACATTCTCTGTTCTTGTCTCTGGTATCATTTTGATTTTCTTCCTGAACAGGAAAGATTGGGAGTTTATAAGTAAGCAATGGGTTAGGAATGTACTGAAGCTGTGTCTGAATTTAGCCTGCCATGTTTCCAGTGGGTTGTTTGCCAATTCAGACATTACTACAACCTTGATTTCAAACATTAATTCAACCTTGATTTAGTGTGATGTCTGAACTGAACTCTTAGAAACAAAAAATAAGGATGGTTTGGTCAGGAGGCAGCTTTTGTGGATTTTTCATTTCATTTCTTTTCATTAAACACTACTGAGAACATAAATGCCCAAAGAAAATAATTAGCCTAAGATTAACCTTTCCAAAGTAATCCCTAAAAAAAACCCCAAACCCAAAGTTTTTGTTACTTTGCTTTTGCTGTTCAGAATTGGAAGTGTTTGGAGAACTACATAAAATAACCCAGAAATGAGAACGTTCAAAGTCACATTCTGTTCAGCTGTGTGCCAAAAAGCTTATTGCATCTCACTGAGAGACTATTTGGAGTGGCTGAAACCAGCATTTCTCAAATGTGGCAATTTTGAGATGTGTAGACATCAACTCTCAGAATTCCCTAACCCAGTGTTTCTCAACCTTGACAATTTTAAGGCATGTGGAATTCTGAGAGTTGAAGTCCACATGCCTTAAAATTGTCAAGGTTGAGAAACACTGCAACCAATAATTCTGGGAATTGAAATTCACACATCTTAAAAGTTGCCAAGTTCGAGAAACACTGGTTTAATTCAAACTCCTCTAAAGTGATTCTCTCATCTCCCCAACAAAATAGCAAATGTGCCAATTCTATGGTTTCTCTGTAAATTATAAGAATTAAGTTGATGGCTGACTAAATGAAATAAAAATTGACCGAGTGATATATTGCAGCTCAGAGATTTATCTTTATTGGCAAATACTGAGCAAGTACCTTGGTGCTCCATTGTAAAAAATGTATTATGATTTGAAAAATTACCTATTGATCTGTTTAAGTCTGCTTTGAGATTATCTTTATTAAAATTTCAAGAAATAGTCTGGTGCTTTGAATGGGACAATGTCTCCATCTGATTTACTATTCATGTCATCTTATTTGCAGTGAAACAATCATTGCCAACACTCTGTTCTGCTGGTCTATTTATGAAAATGGATTGAATGGTTTTTTCTTACTCCACTTGTGGAAAGTTCATGAATGTGGATATAAATGCTTGCTTGTTTCTAAATCTGTTCAGGAAATTATTCAGATACACCAGTGGTTCTCAATCTTTTTAATGCTGCGACCCCCAACCGGTCGTAAGTCGGGGACTACTCAACCGGTTGTAAGTTGAGGACTACGCAACTGGTGCAGCACCGTTTGCAGAATGGGACTTTTGGCGGGCTCAGCAGGGCAGAGACAGCCTGGACAATTCCTATTGGCTTTTGAAAGCCAATAGAATTAGACTCTATTCAAGAGAGTCTATTCTATTGGCTTTCAAAAGCCAATAGAATAAAAGGGAGTAGCATAGCTAAGGAAAAGGGGGAAAAATGGCGGACTGCGTTGTTTGGCGACCCCCGTGAAATGGTCGTTCGACCCCAAATGGGGTCCCGACCCACAGGTTGAGAACCACTGAGATACACCTTTTGCTTTGAAAGCTGTAAAGTAGCATTAACACCATTTTGTAGAAGTGTTCCCAGCTGGGTAATACTGTAGTTAATCTGAAAGGAAGGCTAGCTTCCCTCAAATATAATCTCATTTTTTAAATGGAGAATTGTCTTCTGGGGGAAATCCTCTTACATTCAGGTCTTCTTCTTGGCTAATATTATCTTGTCCTTTTGGGTAAACATAGTATTCATTATAAATTGAATATTTAATGTATTGGGTAGGTCAGTGTTTCCCAATTGACAATTTTAAGGCATGTGGAATTCTGGGAGTTGAAGTCCTCATGCCTTAAAATTGTCAAGTTTGGGAAACACTGGGGTAGGTTATCGCTTAATTGACTTTGTAGATAAGTCTGAGGTTTAATTTTATTTGCTATTCTGATCTTCTGTGTTTTAATTAAATATGACACGCATAATGTGCAACAGATAGGAAAATCAGCCTGCAATCTGATGTGTGCACTTGCACGGGAATAAGACTGCCCAGCAGTATGATTGTTAAATGTCAGATTTGACCCTTTGATGATCTTCTATCCTAAACCAGGCTATCTGTATTGAGAGGAAAGGATGAGTAACATTGAGACAGGAGAAGCACAACAGGCCTGCAGCTCAAACCACCAAATTTTATGTTAATATTGGTTTGTTTTCCTCAACTGCTTTATTATACCTTTTAAAATATAATCCTAAATATTAGAAAAATTGTATTGCTTCAGCAAAAACCATTGTATTCTAACTCAAGCTGAAATGTATCCTTCCCTGACTACATTTCTTTCTTACATAAAATTATTTCAGGTCATGTTGATCTTCTAAGTTCTTAAAATGCAAATAGGTGTTCTTTCCTAGGTGACTGATTACCTAACCAATAAGCTTACTTTAATATACAGATATAGCACCTGCATCTGGCTAAAATAGTGCAACTCCTTTAACTAAGCTCTGCAGCTATACAAAACCATGATCCGTTCACATCCCTTTTGCTAACATTTTGAGAGTTTCAATTTTAAAAAAAAATGTATCCAGAGGGAATAGGTATCAAAGTCTCTTTCCTTCTCCACTGTAGGGAAAAAAAACCCCATTTCTTGAGTTGGTTTCTTCAGATTATTAGACAGAATTGTTTTTGAAGTCTTGCACGGAGATCTGAAGTTTTGGATCTGCTACTTGTCGGTCAAAAGGTATATTGGGGATGATGTAATTATTAGAATCCCTGTCTTGCCTTTAAATGCAGCCTAGCCTTTTATGTACGCACTGAGCAGATGAAGCTTTTCTGCTATAGAGAAAAGTGTTCATTGAATTTGTGTACATCAAATTAGTGGGGGTGAGCTCTTGAAGTCAAAGTAAGTTTTGACTTCAAAACTTGGACTACTGCAACGCGCTCTACATGGGGCTACCGTTGAAAAGTATTCGGAGACTACAGTTGGTCCAGAATGCAGCCGCGCGAGTGATAGTGGGTGCTCCTCGATACACCCACGTTACACCTATCCTCCGTGAGCTGCACTGGTTGCCTATTGGTCTCCGGGTCCAATTCAAGGTGTTGGTCATTACCTTTAAAGCCCTATATGGCTCAGGGCCAGGTTATTTGCGAGACCGCCTACTACCTCATAGTTCCCTACGTCCGGTTAGATCCCACAGGCTGGGCCTCCTTCGGGCCCCGTCGGCCAAGCAGTGCCATTTGGCGGGGCCGCGGAAGAGGGCCTTCTCTGTGATGGCGCCCACGTTTTGGAATCAGCTCCCCCCGGAGATTAGGACCACTCCCACCCTGTTGGTCTTCCGTAAGCTACTTAAGACCTGGCTTTTCCGGCAGGCCTAGGGTTTATAAAACCTACCCCTGGATGATTGTTTTTGTATTGTTGTTTTGTTATGTTTTATGTGTTTTTTTTATTGTTAGCTGCCCAGAGTCCTTCGGGAGTGGGGTGGCTTATAAATTTTATAAATAAATAAATAAATAAATAAACAAACAAACAAACAAACAAACAAACAAATAAATAAATAAATAAATAAGATATGTATCTAGCAAGTTGATAAATAAATGCAAGACCAAAGCTGGCTATTATCTTCTCCCTTTCAGTTTACTCTTTTGTTTTGGGGCCACGTGAGGAAGCTCTCGCAGGGCAAGTGTTTTATTTGGGAGTTACTACATGCAGGAGCTACAGTAATGGAGTTCTACTAGGCTAGATCTGTGGGGTTTTTTGTTTTGGTCCTGAAATTATACATTGTAAAGGAGGGCAAATGTTCATCAACTTGTTAAATAGACCATCCTCTGTGCAATTCAAAACTGGGACTTCCTTCTCATCCCCTTTCAAATATTTATTGGAATCACATGCTAAGAAATATGTGCTGTGGGGATTGCTAATGTGTGTGCAAGGCTTCAGATATGAGCAAAACTTGGTTTTTGATGGTTGTAGGGAAAGAGCTCTTCCCTCCATCAGAAGCTCTGCAGACCCATCTGTTGTACTACATGGTGCCACAATAGAGCCAGTTGTGAAAATGGAGGAGAGTCTGAAATTACCCAAGTTGGGTGCATCTGATTAATTTTCAACAAGTGCAGTCCTGCAGAGAGCAGCTTGTGAGATTGGGGGGGGGGGTATTGCTTTTGTTGCTTCTGCTAGATCATGTGAGCCTGAAAAGCACATACCACAGTTCAAAAGAAGGAGAACTGCCCTTCCCTCCTGTTCGCCTAACCTTGGGCTGATCAATAATAGATCTCACAACACAAAGCCTGCATTCTTTTATTCTCAAATCAGAGCAGCTGTTGTAGCAACAGCACAGCTTATTTCAAACCAATTCGCTTTGGAAGGACATAATCCAGTTTGGAAATAGTAGGGCTTCTGACTTTCTCTCACACTAATTAAGAGGCAAGGTACAGGGTGGAACTTTTGCTAATGTCATTTGCACATTTTATTCTCTAGCCTAGTTCTCATAAAAAAAAAAAGATAGATGATATTGTCAAGCGATACTTGAACAGTACCATTACAGATGGATAGTTCCTGTTTTATTAAATGTTTCCAAATCCCAATGTACCTCTTCCACCCAAGACACACGGGGCTTCCGGTCCCTGAATTTTTTGCAGCTTGAAGTTGTCCTGTGATCATCTTTCCTGCTGCAGATTTTAAAAATTAAGGTGCACAGATCATCATAGGCAAGTAGATGCTAATGAACAGGATTGTATAAAGTTTGTATTCTGTATCCTCCTGCCATTAAAAAGAGAAATAAAACATATTGCTAGTACAATATGCCCCATCCACATTTTCCATACATGTTTTGTGCACCTGTCTTCTTGCTTGCCAGCGAAACAAAACTGAGTAATGGCTAGGAGAGAAAGCATTCTGGATTTGTCTCCACCACTTTTTCTGCTCTTAATAACCCATTGGACTATCAGGTTAAAATGAGGAGCTTTTCCCGATAGTTGCAATCTTGACTTTCTGTTGCTGCAATGGCTAGAGAAGAAGAAGATTCTCGGGGGTTGCCACAAAAAAGAGGAAGTCAAGCAATTCTCCAAAGTTCCTGAAGGCAGGACGAGAAGTAACGGATGGAAACTAATCAAAGAGAGAAGCAACCTAGAATTAAGGAGAAATTTCCTGACAGTTAGAACAATTAACCAGTGGAACAACTTGCCTCCAGAAGTTATGGATGCTCCAACTGGAAGTTTTTAAGAAGAGACTGGATAACCATTTGTCCGAATTGATATAGGGTTTCCTGAGCAGGGGGTTGGACTAGAAGACCTCCAAGGTCCCTTCCAACTCTGTTATTCTGTAAGATTTAAACAGTCTTATTCTTGTCCCACTCTAAAATGCTTCTAGGCCCATGTTGGGATGTCCTGTGTGGGGGTGAGCAGAGAGAAAAAGTAATAGTTGCCTTAATCCAGGAGCCGGAAAATGTAGTGTGGTAAGAGTAGACTGCACAGGGCTTTATGCAGGCACAATTTAAAGGGAAAACCCAGTTTTCAAACAAAAGCAGAAATAAATTGACTTAAATCTCAAACCCTTCTATGTTGTGCCCAAAACAAGTGTGGAACTAATTCTGCACTTGTACAATGCCATAGAGTCCAGGGGTTCTCAACCTTGGCAACTTTAAGACTTGTGGACTTCAATTCCCAGAATTCCTCAGCCAGCTTTGCTTTGCTGAGGAATTCTTAAAAGCTTTGCTGGCTGAAGAATTCTGGGAACTGAAGTCCACAAGTCTTAAAGTTGCCAAGATTGAGAACCCCTGCGCGGCATAGACAGTGGAAGAAGAGGGAAGAAGAGGGAAGAGAAAACATAGACTTGAGAGGGATTCTTGTCTAGCCTTCTTCTTGGCATGTTATCTTTCTGTGGTTGAGTTAATGTATCCCACTAAACTATAATGCAATGCATTGGTTTGGGCTTAGACAATTAGCTCAATGTATAAACCCAGACCATACATCAAAATCTTTAACTGTGGGAAACGTGTTATCATGTAAGCCCTTTCAGATAACAGAATTCACATAATCTACTGGTTTGAGAACATTATGGAGGACATGTTCCATGCATAATGCCCAAAGGAAAGGAAGCATGTTACAGCATGTGTCTCTCATAACCTCAAGAGTGACACGGGAATTAGATAAACTTGGAACCTTGCTCCAGTAAAGGAGAGCTAGTTCTGGAGGACAACCCATTACAAGCTCTATTCAATGAAAAACGGCTGCAGAAGAGCATGGTGTCCTTCCTTTGTAGTTCCTGCTCATGCCAATGGGATGATCACTTGGTTCATACAGAAGGTAGCTTGTCGGATTTTGCTTTAGTGTGCTGGGTAAAGCCAGCCACAGTGAATGTGAATCATAGGTATAGCTTTGGATGTTTGATGAATACAGCTAGTGTGAATTATGCAATGAACTGTGATTAAATTGTGACTCAGTGTGATGTGAGAATCCAGGTTATGAACCTTGCAGAACTGCTCTCTCATGCTTTGTAGGCATCAACTATCTTGATCTTTGACTAAGATTAGCTATAAAAGAGTAAGGTTAGAATTTTATTTCCTTAATCCTTATGTATCTTGGTAGATTCAGTGAGCTTAGTAAACTCAACCTATTACATCAGTACATAGCAGATGCAACCTTTGTGTGTGTGTGTGTGTGTGTGTGTGTGAGAGAGAGAGAGAGAGAGAGAGAGAGAGAGAGAGAGAGAGAGAGAGAGAAGTTAAGCTTGAAGTCTTGCCACTTAGTGTGCCAACATCAATAGCTATCATCTTGACTTTCTCAATGGAGAACACTCTGTCGACATCCCTGCACAGGCTAAGATGATCTCTCTATGCTTGACCGAGGTTGCATTATAAAAGAAATTCAATTGATACAGTATGTCTCCAAACGAAGATGTCTGATTTTTTTCTCTTTAATTTTCCCCTTATATTTTCCTATCTATTATGAGCATGATCAACATCATCATAATTAGGTATATGAATGTGATAACAATAACAACAATACTTTGACATATTGTATGAGTACAGTCATCTGAGAGATAGCTGTGCAGTACCTAAATTTGACAAATAAATCGTAATCATAGACAAAGTGAAAAAATGTGTTCATCATGACTTTCTTTTTGCTGTCTAGCTCTCCTTTCACTTAATATTGCCTTTAAGATGTTCTTGCCCCCTGCCATCTTTAATTATACAGTTGTTAAATCCCATTTTTGCTTTCTTAACCAGGAATTTTTCACAGTGAAAAATGGGTATGCCCAGACACAGGGGCATAATTTAATGAGAACAGAACAAAGGCTGGAGCTGCATGTTGGAGATCAGACCTAATGCAGTAGAATAGAGAGTGACTGGGCTAAAGAAAATGCAAGGCATTAAAAATGATTAGAGAAAACAAAACAAAAACTCTTGAGCAACAGTGCAAGAAATGAACAAGTAGCAGAATGAGAGGATGCCAGTAAAGGAACTTAGCAAAAATCAAGGTTTTTTTTTATGATTATGTAAATTCAACCTGCTGAAAGATTGGCTACATTTGAATGAGTTCTCTTTAATTTCTGCAATGAGATGAATAAGAAGAGCAGCTATCTTAACTATTCAATGATACGCGTGCACGCACACATACTGTATAGCCTGTTATTTACTCTGCTGTTGTTTGCTTTTCTCCACTTTTGGGACAAGTAAATGTTTAGATACAACTTTAAAATGGAATGCATCCCACACAAACAGAAGAAAATGCAGTCATTACTAAGTAGCAGTTATTACTACTCTCTACAGCAATTTTCTGGAACATGGTGCTGTCCAGAATTCTCAGTGAATATGGCTTTTGGCTAGGAATTCTGAGAGTTGCACGTTCCTGACTCATTTACATCAGCTGCTGGATTTGGGTGAGCTCTCTAGAAAACACAGCTCGCTAGTCATGTTTAAAAAGAAGGTCCAACAGGGCTATGTGGTTTTTCCATTGTGATACCGTGTTCTGTAGTGGTCCTTGCTTTTCTCATATTTGAAATAGGGAGCTGGGTAAGAACAGCATGGAGGTACAGTACTGAATCACCTGTAGAATCAGAATCAGCTGATTTCACCCAGTGGAGAAGTGACCGAAGAGATAAGCATATGGGCATGATTTTCATTTGAGGGTAGGCATTCCTGAGACTTATTCAAAGCAAACCAACCAATCATTATGGCTAATGAAAAAGAATGCGAAATGGTGGGACAAGATGCCTCAAAGCAAACGCTCAACTACCTAGATGCAACGTCTGTTTCAGGGCCCGAAATGGTGTTTGTACTAACATTTATCTGCACACCTTTGTAATTTTCGCTTGTCCCAATTGTTACCGATTTATAAAGACTCATACAGGGATTAGGATAGAGAAGGGATATTTTATTGTTTTGACTCTGGGAGTTTGATTCCCTACCAATCAGGAGGGGATCCAGATCTCCTCTCGATTCGTCGTGAAGTTGTATGTCCTTATGATTTTCAAATGTTATCACACTTCTGGTTTTTGTATTATTTTTGCTCCATCAAGCTTTTCTCTTTATCTCTCCCCCCCCCTCTCCAAAATAAATTTGGTTTCTTTTATAGAACCCACCTCTGGGCTGCTGCTCTGTTTCTTAATGTGGGGCACATTTAGAGTTCTTAAATTGCTTTATAAGATTGTTAAAAAAATGTGTATATCTCTCCGTGTGGCTTGTGAATCTTTTTTATTGTTGCTGCATATCGTTTGAATTCTCTGCTGTTTTATGGTTGATTACTGTATTTTAATATTTCACTATACAGACAACTTTGTTACTGGGTAAACTGCAAATACTCTTAATAAATAAATGATATGTCCCTTGAACATTTCTTAATTTTTCACATTTCCCTGCCTTTTTATGCCTCATCTATTTAACTATAAACATTAACCATCTGGTACTGTCACTTTATATAGTTATCTATTTTTACTGTTTATAAAGTTGATACAGTTTTATTTTTTTATCTTTGATTTATTTTATTTTTCCCATGTATCTTTACATTACTCTACATTAGGGCAGTATCTCTGATATTAACTGGAAGCTTTTCATTCTTTTTGTTATGAAAACAGTACTGCATACAACTTGCTCAAGAATGAGTGCATTTTGTCATTCTGTTTTTTTTTATTTTTCCTAGTTATATTTGTATAATATTTTTTCTACCTCTCTGATCCATTCACCTCTCTCTCTCTCTCTCCCCACCTACCTACCATCTATCTATCTATCTATCTATCTATCTATCTATCTATCTATCTATCTATCTATCTATCTATCTATCTATCTATCTATCTATCTATCTATCTATCTATCTATCCTATAGCCTGTCCTCATATACAGGACTCTGGGTAGCTAAAGATTAAAACAGAGTAAAAATCAACAAAAATAGCCAGAATTTAAAAGCAACAAAACACAACCAAAATAACATAAAAGTAGCAGCCGAGAATGCTCAGAAAACACTCAAATGAACTGTGAAATAATTAATTAATTGAGTGAACATAGTTATTTAAACTCATTTTAGAAAAATTAAATTCCTGTCCAAAATTTCCCATTTTTATCAGAATAACTGTCCTTATTTAATCATTCAAATAATATCTAAATTTAAAACAATGATCCCAGGAGCTGAATTCACTGGTCTCTAAAAGGAACCTAGGGCTGTTCCAAGATCCAAGACTTCTTGCAATTCCTTGACTTCTCCCCAATATGTTATTTTCATTCTTCATATATTGATACATGATGGAGATCTAGGATCCTAATAAAGAACTGCTCTCCCTCTGGCAACAGTTGTATTGACTGTGTGACAAGGTCAACATATCTTCCAGAACTATAAGGAGCATTCTGTGCATGAAGATATAGAGGTGAAAGGCTTGTGTACGTGAGAGTCACTTCATGTGCTGCTGGTCATATATGGTGGTCAACCAGCATAAACTTGAAGTCCTTAAATGATTTCAGTTCTAGCTGGTTATTATGATTTTAAGCATTATTTTAAATATGCTCTTGAGTCTGCAGTTTTCTTCCTTTTTCTCTTTCTGTATTTCTCTTTATATTGCACCTTTTAGGTTGTAAACCTGTTGGCCATGACAATCTTAACTGATCATGCAAAAGCTCCGTAAGCTGATGTAAGCCTTAAATAGCAGAAATATGTCTGAAATGATTGATAGAAATTATAATCCAAGTTGTCTATTTTTTTAAAAAAAACAAGTTTTTACCTTCTAGCACTAGTGTAAATAGCCATTTAGTGGAAGGACTTAATTCTGCAAAAAACTGGTGTCACAGAGTCAAACTAGGAATATGGCCAAATAAAATCCGTCTACTTCATTTTATTTAATTTGTTGATACAGACACAAAAGTTTTCTCTGTGGACTATTTCCTCTTAGGTAGTAACATTCATTGCGGTATAGAAAAAAATACACTTTTAAATGTAAAATCATATCCGTGGAGCTAGCTTTCTTAAGACTTTCTGCTACAAAAGATAAAAGGAGTATTCTATCCATATTGAAATGAAGACTTGTGCCCATGTACGTCACTTCATATGATATTAGGATGGCCAACTGGCATAAAACTGATTGCCGTTTTATGGACTGCAAGGTGATCAAAGTGGTCAGTCCTAGAGGAGATCAACCCCGACTGCTCTTTAGAAGGCCAGATCCTGAAGTTGAAACTCAAGTACTTTGGCCACCTAATGAGAAGGAAGGACTCACTGGAGAAGAGCCTAATGCTGGGAAAGATTGAGGGCAATAGAAGAAGGGGACGACAGAGAATGAGGTGGCTGGATGGAGTCACTGAAGTAGTAGGCGTGAGCTTAAATGGATTCCAGAAGATGGTAGAGGACAGGAAGGCCTGGAGGAACGTTGTCCATGGGGTTGCGATGGGTCGGACACGACTTCACAACTAACAACAACAACAATAAAACTGAAATGTATATAATTAAGTGCAAAATCATACATTTTGAATTTTGAATTTGTGGTGCCTAATTCCTGTCACTTTCCAGAATCGTTCCAAACTGAACCTGTGGCCTATATTTGTAAATATTGCATTTCAAACAGAATGAGCGATGCAGCACTATAAAATGTATAGCAGATACACACATGGTCGTATCTATAAAGATAGGATAAACAGTTCTGCCTGACAATGATGTTAAAAATCTAGAGCTAATGCTGGTAGATATCATAAACTTCCAAGGCCTATGATAAGGTTTTAGGACCCCAAACTACATGCGCGCGCGCACACACTCTCTCACACACACACACACTCCCATCCATATTCATAGATATGAATGAGATATATATCTACACATGAAATAGATCTATAATTGCATTACAGAACCAATACACCATATAGAATGTAAATATTTATTTAGATCCCCCTTGGGGCCTATGATTACAAATCTGCTGAGGATTTACAAAGACTTAATTAGTCATACGCATATCTGGATTCTAAATAAATAGCTCTCCCCCTCATATTTTTTGTGTTTTAATGATGTTGCACTGAAGTATATTGAGTTTTTAAGCAAGCAAGTATTTCAACATTTAATCTTTCTAGTGGTTAACCACAGCATGGATCTGGCTTTGCAACTCGTTCTAGAGAATCTCAGAACCAGACTGACTTGGTGCCTTGTGTTTAACCATGCCAGTTAGAAATCCCACAACTGCATTTGTCCTAAATGCTAAACTTGGTTAGTTTTAACCTTGATTCCCACTTTTCCTTTTTTACATTTAGTGTGTTGGGCATACTAAATATTTCAATATTTTATGATCTACCACATAACGCAAATCCTGAAAATTGATTAATTCGGAAGCCAAATTAAGCAAGTTGTCCTCCCTCCCTCCCTCCCTCCCTCCCTCTCTCTCTCTCTCTCTCTCCCTCTCCCTCCCTCACATGCTGGGGGAGAGAGAGAGAAAGACAGGACTGCCATTCTTACTTTGAATTAAAAATAGATGCTTTTGCCCTATGAACCTTCAAACCTCTTTTTCAAACAAACTGGTTTTTCTTTTGATTAGTTGGAAAGGAAATGGCACATCCAGGAGGAATGCACATCAAAGAGAACACTCTAAATGATGCAGAAATGCATAAAAAAACAAACAAGGACAGCAGGGAAGAGAGCGATGCCATAAGTATACTGTATATGTCTTCATATTACAATGAAAGCCAGTTTGCTGAAGAACTGCAAGATGAGAACTAAAACTTTCTCGCCTGCTGCTTTGCTAGAAAATGAATGACTATTCCCTCTACTGCCAAATAGATACATAATGCCCCCTTAAAGGAATTATAGTACGGCGTATCTGCACTTTTGCATTTTCTTCCATGTTAAGATTGAAAGGGCTGGTTGATTGCATTGAAAAGATAGCCATGCATAAGCAGGTTGCCTACTTTGGTGCACTGAACCACAGAACCACACAGTTGTGGCGAAAGAGAAGTAGTAGTTTCTCCTGGAAACATCACTGTAACCATTTTTAATTTTTGATTCCAAGATGGCCTCCTAAGTCAGAAAGGAAGCCCAGAAAGAGGGAAGGGATCAGGATATGCCTCCTTTGGAGAGGATCAGTGGTTGTGAGGATGTTGTTGCCACCCTCCTCTCTGCTAATCCTGTAAATGCCTCATGACTCTTCATCACAAATATTTTTGCCCTAGCTTCAACTAGTACAGGGGTAGGCAACCTTGGCTCTCTTATGACTCGTGGACTTCAACTCCCAGAATTCCTGAGCCAGGTGGCTCAGGAATTCTGGACGTTGAAGTCCACGAGTCATAAAAGAGCCAAGGTTGCCTATCCCTGAACTAGTTGCCTACCCCTGAACTAATAGATTTCCTCAGAGAAATCTCCCAGAATCAACTGCAGAAGCAATTGGTCAGAAAATTTGATATTTTGTGTATGCTTTCAAGCTGTAGAGTATTGGCTCTATCTAGAGCCCAGGTTTCTGCAAGGCTTCTAATATGCATGCAGGTTTCTCCCATGCTTGGAGGTAGCACTGCAAAGTGGTTAAGATAGCACCAGGCCTGTCTGTTTTATATACCACAACATAGGCTCTACTTAAAGTGATCTTATGGCTTTTCTAACATACATCAGCTTTGCTGTGTCCCGGGAAGGCCTGAAACAAGCCCCAATTAGCCTTATCTGCAGCAGGCAATGCAATTTTGTACTTCTAATCCAGGGAAGACTAGATTAGACATGCTGTAAACTGCTGTGTATGCTGAGTGCAAAATCCACTGTTAATGCCTGGGACAACATGGGATTACTGGGATGCATTAAAAGTGCAATGAAGCCATTGGTCAATAGCTGACAGAATAGTAAGTGCACTCAACCTTTTTTAGTGGGCAACGGTGTCCCCTTTACAACCTGTAGATTTCCATTTACAGAATTCCTGAGTCAGCCATGAAGTTCGACATGGCTGACTCAGAAATTCTGGGGGTTGAAGTCTACAGGTTGTAAAGAGGAAACAGTTGCCCATCTCTGCTTTAAAAACGACTTTATTAGACTTAATAATGTCATAGTGTGATTTAAACAAGTCAATGTGAATTTTTCTTTTCCCGTGAAAATTGTTGCACGTTTATCCATGTGCGTCAGGGCCTAGGGCTAGGGTAAGCAACCTTGGCTCTTTTATGACTTGTGGACTTCAACTCCCAGAATTCCTGAGTCAGCTGACTCAGGGATTCTGGGAGTTGAAGCCTATAAGTTATAAAAGAGCCAAGGTTGCCTACTCCTGGCCTAAGGTCATGGCCATTGCATAGATACAGGATACCACTCATTAAAGAACTGGATAAAGTCTTAGGAATTCTATTTTCTAGAAAGCACTGAATAATTAGTGAACCAACAGAAAACTGTTCGTTTGATTTCTACAATTTCACTCAAGCTAATTTAACTGCTGATCTATGACTACTTATTGATAACAATTAGCATATAATTCTACTAGGTATACATTGTAACTATTATATGGATAATATTGTCCCATTATCATTTGTACAAAATGCACTTAATAGTAATGCATTTCAGGGGACTTGAAAGCTTACATTTAGATATTTTAAATTCTAAAACTCCTGAGATATTTTGCTTTGCCAGTATTTAATCCACCCTGGGGGATGCAGGGTAGGTGTTCCCCTGCCAGTCCTTTTACAGTATTTTATGTCTCTCTTTTCTATACAGAAGAATAGAAATATTAATTCTCTCTAAGAAGGGGATTCATAATCATGTTTAAAAATCCTATACAAATTGAGCCAGGAATGAATTTTATTGAACATCAGAGGCATTACTTCTTAACAGATATGCAAAATATGGGCAACCAAGTTCATTGTAAGGGACATTATGTGGAAGAATACCACGTTATGACCCGTGTACAGGCTACCATGGTGGATGATATTGTATTCAGAAGGACGCACAGAGATCTAAAGCTACAGGCCCTCATTTTGGAGATAATTGGTCAATATATCATTGCATTAAGTTGTGACTTCTTGGCCCCTATTGAAATTGCTCTGCTGCTAATACTGATCCTCAGGCATTTTCATGAACCTGTAGGAGCCCCAGTGCCACACTTTGCATTTTTAATTTACTGAGACTCTTTAGTTTATTTCTGGGAAGAGCAACATTGCTTTAACAAATGGAGCAAAAGAGCTGGGGATCAGAGATACTGGACTCAATCAACTGAACTTACTTGGTACAGAAATGAATGGCTCAACCCATGGATATCAACAGAATCCAAATCCTGATAATTTAATCTGAATCCAACCCATTTCTTTTTTTTTTTTTAAAAAAAAAGTGTAACTAGATTTTTACTGTCGAGGACTCCTTTTCTAACTATCCTTTTCATCAAATCTTTTACCATGTTGTTCATTTATAAAATCTCATTGCCACCGGACTTGTATGCATTTCTGTTCCTTGGTGCTTTAAGCTATAGCTGTATTAAAAGAAGATTCTGGATGTGAGCTAAATTCATCAGAGACCAGAGAGACAAATCAGTATGAAATCTACCATTATTAAAGGTAGAACAATGCCTCCAAGCATGGAGCTCTGATGAAAGTAAAGGTTACATAGATTATTATTATAACCTCGAAAGTCTGCACCATAAAAGGATCTGACAATTTTATGGGTGTTTCCCTTTCCTTATGTAAATCTCCCCATTTTCTTGGCAGAAAAAAAAATGAAAACCCTTGACTCAGTTGAGAAGAAGGAGGAGGAGGAGGAGGTGGTATTCCTGTACATTTTCTCCGAGAATTTTCCAGTGGGAGGGCATGGAGAGACTTATTTATTGAAAGTGTCCAGTGGCTTCCCACATAAATTTTATTCTCCGTTTTCCCACTAGGAATTCCATTCTCTTGAGTCTGTATTTTGCTGGTCACTTTAGGGTGACAAGCAATTAATGGGGTGCACAAGTGTCAAACAAAAGGCAGAAAAGGCACACCGCTGCTGGGAAAGAACGAAGAGTGGAGTAATGTGATTATGGTAATGATCAACAAGTCATCGTCTGCTGCTTTTGTTCGCTGTAATTAACTTCTTGGAAGGGCACTGTGGTTTTCCCTGTGTTCATCAGCTGGCCCGGTCTTTGCCCCCCCCCCAAATAATCTTTCTCTCTCCTGACAGAGGCTGCCCCCCTCCCGTTCCAAGTGCCTCCCTAAATAAATTCAGGGCAGGAACAAAGATACAGCAAGGAGAATAGAGATGGATATCATTTGTTGTCAGAAATTCAATACCATCTAGCAATCCAATTACTTAAGCTGCTTTTATAAGTCTTATTGCCGCTCACAGTAAGACCGCTCAGTCTCACAAAGAATGTAGTGGAACAGATGAGGGGGTCTAATGAGGTTTCAGTAGACGGGTTTTTTCATTGTATTAATGTCGGGATCTAGGAATCTAACCCCAGCAAAAAGTGAGAGTCACTGTTGCAAAGGCAGATCAAAGGGGAATCGTGAAACTTATGGGGTTTTTTTGGGGGGGGGGGTTGGAGAGCAAAGAAAAATGGGGAAGGCTACCATCCGTTTAGAGCCTGCCTTTAGTGAGTCTCGACAAGGATGAGAAACGGAAATTACTTCTGAATATTCTTGCTCCTAGGCTTGCAATCTTGGTCTGGGCTTAAGCTTCCTCCCCACTGGATGCAGGTCAAATGTTGAGTTCTGCTGCAGGGTTTCCAGAATGCTAACGGTAGCTTTCTACATAACCTGCTTGCTGTATTCCTCTGCAGAGGACGCATTCACAAAGACACAAAAGCGGGAATATTCAAAGTGAAGGTGCAGCTCAGCAACAAGTATTAGTAAAGTATACGAGTTACAGACTCGGGTACTGGATAATTTCAGACACATCCCTCCAGTTTTCTTGGCAACAGCATGGACATGCTTTGCCATTGCCTTCTTTCTGGAGGTCTTTCAACTTTTGAGACTCATTTATAGCCTGAGTTTCCATGTTAGCCACCCATCCAGATATGTAACATGGCCAACCCTGCTCAGCTTCGAGCTCAGACAAAGCTAGCTCTGATTAGCCAATGATCTAGAAGAGATAAGCAAATTGTGTACTGTTCTGGAATGGGACGGGCATATGACTCCTCTAATCATAACTCAAAAATGAGCTAATTGTTTTTTTTTTCAATGCAAGGTTGAGTGCTTTTAGGAGAAATAAGCAATACGACTTTGTCGGTTGGCTTGTGGCCCCGAGGGGACACTCTCCACTGGAGGTGATTGATGGGGTAAGAAGAAAATCTTGCTCTCGTCCTGTCTGTCCCCTTGATTTTAGTTTTTCTATAACTTGTCTTAATTTTAATTGTTTTTATATTTTCTTTTTTACCATTTGTAAGCTGCCCAGAGTTGACGTATTGGTGAAATGGGCTGTGTATAAATTTAATAAATATCCGTCCAGTAAATGCTCAGCTCTATCTACTTGCCCTGTCTCTACCCTGAATTAAGGGACTAAAGGGTTGTAAAAAGAAAAAAAATGTATCTCTCCAATGGATGTAAAACACATTAATTTGGCAACCTCAAAATTATGTGGATTTCAGCTCCTAGAATTTCCAACAACCGGCATTGTTCTAAACTTTCAAGAATATATATTTTTTAAAAAACAGTTGTGTAGCCTTGCTCTGTTTAATAATGTCATTAGAATGCTATTTGTGGCCTTTGGAGATAAAATTAAAGAATTAAGACTCTAGTCATAAAATGAGTGCTACTAGCCCTCACTCATCCCTATGCACACACAAAAAAGAATGCAGACAAAGGAAAAAAAATGTCCAAATATATTAGCAAAAAGAGTGAGTTGTTCTATTTACTTAAAACCCTTTTCAATACATAATTTCAAATTAATACTGTATGAGGAAGGATGTCTTAGATCAGTGGTTCTCAACCTGTGGGTCGGGACCCCATTTGGGGTCGAACGACCATTTCACGGGGGTCGCCAAACAACGCAGTCCACCATTTTTTCCCCCTTTTCCTTAGCTGTGCTACTCCCTTTTATTCTATTGGCTTTTGAAAGCCAATAGAATAGACTCTCTTGAATAGAGTCTAATTCTATTGGCTTTCAAAAGCCAATAGGAATTGTCCAGGCTGTCTCTGCCCTGCTGAGCCCGCCAAAAGTCCCATTCTGCAAACGGTGCTGCACCAGTTGAATAGTCCTCGACTTACGACCAGTTGAGTAGTCCTCGACTTACGACCGGTTGGGGGTCGCGGCATTAAAAAGGTTGAGAACCACTGTCTTAGATGGACGAGGGCAGTGGAATGAATTATGTTCTAGAAATATCAATTCTTTCAAAATAACTGTCGTCTTCCATTGTTGGCTTGGAAGTTTTTGTTGATAGAAATTTGAAGCTAACATTTTTAGGCCCATGAAAAAGAATAAAGACGTTGAAGAAAATAATGGGCATAATTCCTTGGGAATCCTTTCACATCCAACGCATGGATACCCAGGCAGCATTGTATGCTCCAATTGTGCTGAGACTGCATTTCTCAGAATTTGGAAAGGTCTCTTTTCAAGACATGTGAAGGACATTATCAAGTAAGCCATATTTAGCTAACTCAGGTTAGCTAACCCCTTCAAGTATTCCCAACATGCCGGATTCATTGTTTTTATTCTTTTAAGAAGAATTGAGGAAAAGAAGTAGAGATAGCTGCAAGTTTGTTCACAAGTGAAGATTGCATACAAATGTAAAAAGGTACATTAGAGGTAACAATTCCAAAAAGTAAAGAAAACCTGCTTCATCAAGACCCCTGTATAAATTCCCTGTGTTTTAAATGCCTCTGTTGTTTGTAGTTGCATACATTTGCACCAGCTGTTCTACAATTCATGTATTTATCTTACTAATTTATTTAAGCAGTTTAGCATAATCACAGGATCCTATGTGTTCGGAATGCTTATCATTGTTCCCTGGGAAATACCACTACCCTGTTCCCCCCTCCCCCCCATTTTTGTTGCTACAATGCAACTTGAAAGGCAATTTCAAACACAGGGTGGGGGTGAGTTTAACCCAGAAATGTGTTTTGGTTAATCATTGCTTAAAATGGCCACAAAGCATATGCTCTTCTCTTCCAATACTACTTGAAAGCAATATGAACATTCAAAAGGTGGAGGTGGAAAAATCAGGCACCCTCAACTAATTTCAGCATGCACTGCTTGCTTTGAAAGAAAAACCTAATCTTTTCAGGCATTAATCTGCAGAACCTGAGATAATAAATTTCAAATAAAAATGAGCAAAAAATAGGTTCACAAATGTATTCTTAATATAAAAATTAAATGAAACAAGGGAGCGCTTCCCTAAGCTGTTACAACTGAAGACATTTTGGAAACTGATCATCTAAAATGTGGAAACTAAAGGATTATTTTTATCCTATTCTTTCTAACTCTGTGCAAATATTACGGTAGATGTTTGATACTGCCAATTGATTAAGATCTATTCCAGGCAAAAAATAAAACTAGGCTGGGCTATGTCTACTGAATATATATGCAAAATATTCTAAAATATTACACATTATTATATCTAATATAATGCTTTCATTGTTTTAGAAATAAAGTTTGGATGAGATTTTTCTGTTTAATAAAAATCACACAGAATTTTGACTAGGAAAAAACACCAGATTGTAACATGGAAGTTGTGGAAACATTTCCTACATGGCACTGAGAAAGAATTACTATAGAAAGTTGTCTCCAGAGGCTAGACCAAGTCTCTTTATAAAACAGTTATCAAGGTCTGGGAAGGAGTCTGCTTAGTAGAGTCATCATGGAGTCAGGTGGAATTACAAGATGGATGAATGAATGAATGGATAGATGATAGATAGATAGACAGACAGACAGGCAGAATCCTATTCTAAACTAATGAGATATTAATGTAGGCAGATCTCATTCAACATCCTTGGTCTATGAATAAAACTAACTCCAAACTGGTTTGCATTGTTTAAAAGTTGTGTTAGCTCTACTAGAAGGATCAGATTAGGATGCCAACTTCACAGGAAAGCTAAAACTAGTTTTATTGAGATTGGGTATAATAATTACCACCAAAGTCGTCATCTTTACTTTCTACTATTGGCAGACTTGCAAATGACGTCATTTCTCCCCCAGCTGTGCATCAGGCAACATTGCCTGCTCCCTGACCTTAATTGTGATACCAGTGTCATCTCAGTCATTCAAATTATGTCCTAATAGGCCCCACTAATCCAGTTGTTTACATTTGCCACAATGTGTGTGAACTTCAATCTTATGTCATTCATCATAATTGTAGGATTTAACATTTTGGGGTCTGATCATTTTTAGATGCTACAATCATTTGGATTATATTAAAGTTGGGCTTTTTATTTATTTTATTGTATTTGTATTGCATTTATTGTACTGATGTTATTGTATTCATTTGGTGATGGGATTTACTATGGTACTGTAATCTGTCTTCTTTTATTTTAAATAGCTACATGATCTGCCCAGAAAACCATCATCACATTATACATACCCACAAACACACAGGTTCATAACTCAGTTTAAAATGGGAAAACTGAAGCAGAAAATGTGATCTTTAGTAAGAAATCCAACTGAATGCTACTTTGCAAATAAAGTTAGCCTGAAGTGATATTATTACGTGTCAGATTCATTGTTCTCTTTTCATCTTAATCTAAAGTGAACTGTAATCAGGCAAATATGCTTCTTTTATGATGAAAGCAATGATACTTTATGGTTGATGCAGATGGATGTACAACACCTGCCATCAATACATCCTTGTGTCATCTGCTCCCCTTTTCCTGTTTTTATAAAATGATCTTTCCCAGACTTCTTTCAGGGGAGCTGGGAGAAAAGGCCAACCTTGACACATCAGTGGTACAGGTCAACATGGCTGCTTAAGCCAGCAATAATGTTAGACTAATATAAAGGGCTGTTCCTACTTGCTGCAATGGCCCTGCTAAAGAAAAACTAAAAGCTGCAAAGGGAAAACTGCCACTGAAGGGATGTGTATTCTGTTTTGTTTTAGAGAGCTCAGATCAGATCTGCAGCAGATGCACTAAAACCCCCAGTAGAAGAAAAGGTCAGAGCTGGGTTGGGTTTGCTTGCTGCTGCATGGAACCTCCCAGAGAGCCAAGCTATTCTCTGTTGCCGAGAAAAATCCTGTTGAGAGTAATTTTTTTGCTCTCTGGCCCCTAGATCTGCCTCACTTCTTTCTGTGTGTGGCAGATGTCACTGAAGTTGAGAAATGCTCTCTCCCTGGTGTGATGGGAATCTAAAGTGCCTGGAAAGAATATTGCAGCCTTAGCATCTCCATCTTCTTTCATGGAAGATTAATACTGAAAGCATCCTGTGGGGTTGAGGTCTGCTGCCTTCAAACAAGGGGCAGACTGTTGCTCGTCAGGTTCCAGCAAATGATGGCCACTTTGCCCCTAGGTGCTCAGGTTTATGATCAGAGAGAGTCCCCCTCATTTACGTAAGACTATCCTAGATGAAACAGAGAAGCACCTACTGGTCCTGAATTTTATTTCCTGCTTAGTAAGAGTGTGAAAGTAGCTGAGGCATTTATATACAGCATAGACTTTAGTTGTGGGAATTAAATCGGTGGCAGTAGATGAATATTCCTTTATCATGTGGGGTGTGAGCATATGCATATTTACTGTTAACTCATAAACTGTGAGTGTTTTCACAGGTTTATTTGTTTTATTCTAATGAATGCTACTACAGTGAAAATAAGGGCAGTGCTGAAAACAAGCTATGACAAATGGGATTTTTTACTGCTGGTAGCAAAGGCTAGGAAATAATTATCCAGGCTACGGAGAGATCTTGATTACAAGCTTCTGCATATGTAATGGATGGGCTCAAAGATCCTCCAGGGGAATGGATCAGGATGTGCACCTTGGGGTGTGTTTATGTTGTGAGTTCCATCTTTCAAAGTGCAGATGGACAAATCTGGGAAAATATTTGGTGAAATGATAGATATATGAACCTACTGTTGACTAAACCAGGGCAGAGAAAAAAAATGACCTCTATTACTTGTTTATTTTACCTCTATTACTCTACAGTATGAAACCAGGTGATTAGCTCCCAAAAACATTATCAACAACATTATTAGATGACTCTTCTGCTTTTAATCAAAATTCTACTGTATTTCTAGCATTAAAGTCTTCAAGGCATATTTAAGAGATGTTGAGCTAGAAGTCCATTTTGACTATTGTGCAACAGATTGCTTATTGACTGCTGATGAATTTAACTTATAAGATGATCCCAATAATTTTTTTTTATCCTCATTAGTATTGTTAGAATTCATGGGGCAAGAAGATTATTAATACTTTAGATTATAAATGGCCAAGCAAAAACCACCTGAGTTATTACAAGAAATTGGATTATTTAAAAATTTGGTTTGAGTTTACTATTTGGTCCAGTTGCATTGACATCATTTAAAACCTTTGTGTTTGGGGTGATTCCAAATCATTAAAATACTCTTTAATAATGCTATTCTTAAGGTAGCATTAGTTATTTGTAAGAACTTTGGCATAAAGGAAGTATCTCCATATTAACAAATTGTGTTTAAGAGTTTAATAAATCAGGTATGAAAAGACTTCAGGTTGGCATAATTTAGTTCTGGGTTTAAAGTTTGAGTTGTTTTTACATGTATGCCTCTTTTTTCTGTATAATAAAGAGAATAATATATTTCTTTGACTTTACTAGTGCTAAGTTTAGGTCATGCTCTATTGCAGGGGTTCCCCAATCCCCGGTCGGTGGACTGGTACTAGGCTGCGGCATGCCAACAACCGGTCCACACAAACAAGTAAAGCCTCATCCGTGGGACGCAAGCAGCACACAAAACATTCTCTGGTCCATGGAAAAACCCTTCTCCATGGAACCGGTCCCTGGTACCCAAAAGGTTGGGGACCTCTGCTCTATTGTAAGAAGAAATTCAAAACGTTTCCTTTTTCTGATACAAGAATTCCCAATAAGGGGTTCCTTTCTCATTTGAAAAATGAGTAATTAAAATGTACAAAATTGATTTGGTGCTTTAAAAGTTCTCCTCTATTCCAGGGCTTTTCAACCTGTGGTAAGGGTACTACCTGTGGTACATTGGCACCTGGCAGGTGGTACGCGACCATCCTAGAAAAGTGGTAGCGGGGGAGGGGAATGAGCTGAACTGGTGGCAGCACCGCACAAGCCTGAGTGAGAGATGGCTGGAGCTGCAGGGCTGTCAGGGCTGAGTGGAAGTGCCAGGATCCAGCTGGAGCTCGGCGCTGATCTTGGCGCTTCTGCTGAGCCCAGAAGCGCCGATCAGCTGGAATGTTGTGATTTACATTCAAATGCTTGGCAACTGATTCATATTTATGACGGTCACAATGTCCCAAGATCATGTGAAGTGACCAAAACCTGCTGCAACCACCCAGCAGACGGGGGGAATAAAAACCAAACATACCCCCACCCCACCCCTGCTGCCAATCCTCAACAAAAATGGTCACAATGAAAACCTCGGACAGGGGGAAGAGTGCCACCGGGTGGGCAGGCAGGTGTCTTGCTCGGCTGTGGCTTGGGGGGGCACTTTTTTCAGTGCCATTGTAACTTCGAACAGTCACTAAGCGAACTGTTGTAAGCCAAGAACTACCTGTACTTTATCATTTTTTCCTTTGGGGGGGTCATCAAGTTTTTGACACCTTGCTAGGCAACTGGTGGTACTCGGATGTTTGCCATATCCTAAAGTGGTACAATGGGTGAAAAGGTTGAAAAGCCCTGCTCTATTCTGTCTGTAGTCAAGCTTCAAGAAAGATTTGGTTGAATACACTTGTAAGGTATTTCTAAATGGAATGCAAAGAATATGTGCATCTAAGTACTCTGGGGCCCACATATGGAAAAGGCCCCATGCAAAGTATAATTTGAAATAATCAAATGAATTAATATTTTTTTTATTCAAGGCAGCAAAACTGATCAGTTCAAAGAGTCAAATTAATGAGATGAAAACTATGAGCTAGCAGGAACTTCAGCTACTTCCATTCAAAACCAGGTTCCCCATTTCTGAAGTAGCCAATGGGAAAGGTGGGCCTTTGTCGCCTAACGCCCCAAGAATTAAAGTATTTAACTATAAATGGGCTTGCCTATTCCCTTAATGAGGCTTGTTCACAGAGTTAATAGGGAACAAGGAATCGGCACGGAAGGTAGGCTCAGTCAAACAAGGCAGCGGTCGTCCAAGCTGAACCCTGAACGAGCTGGCGTTGCTTCACAGCATGCCTTCCAGCAATGGGGAATTTAAAAGCCCTCGATTACAGCGCCATAAAATAAAATACACATTTACATGTGGTCACATGCAAGATCGGAGATGTCGAACGGGAGTGCTTACTGTAAGTACCCAAGCACTAGCTGAATTAATGATACAGCAGGCCCGGTCAAAACACAAGAACAACTTGTCAAACTCCCTCAGTTATAAGTTGGTCCGGCTCCACGCTCGCCTTGCTTCCTTTGCCACCCCGTCCTTTAATTGCCTTTTGTCCTGCAGTCGTGGGCGCCCTGAAGCGGAATACGATTTGCCCGGGAGGCTTTCAGCTTTTCGCGGCTCCCTTCGAGGTTTCTCTTCCCTTAAGGCTAAAGCAAACAGATTAAAGTTGCAAAGGAGGCGGTCAGAAGAGGAGGACGAGGCGGGAGGGGTGCACCTTTCCCCGCGAGCAAAAGTTCAAGCCGCGCGCGTGATGCCCGGGCAATGGGGGGGGGGGAGTCCGGGCGGGCGCGCGGCATAAATATTCATTCCAACGTTTTGCAGTCCGCTTCGCGGGCAAAACTGCTTCTTTCCCCCTCGATCCCGATGCCTTCAGACCACCTTGGGTCGGTGGGTGGGATTGATAGGGCATTCTTAGGAAGAAGATAATGGATTCACTGGATGGATTTCTTAGATGAGATGCCTACGCAAACTGGAAGCCTTCTTGGGAATGAGCCGGGGGGGGGGGGTGTTGCAGAAGCGGGAACGCCACCGCCACCCAACCCGCGAAGAAGATCCCTGGGAATAGTGGATGAAGAATCCCTGTAAGAGCAGTTTGTCCCAATTTTAAACGAAGCTCCCTGGCCAAGGTCCCATTTAAATGGTTTTCCCTCTGCAGCTCCCGCAGAAGCAGGCCCCTCCAATGCAGATAATCCTGATAGCACCCAGTTTGGTGCTATCGTCCCTGTTCTTAAAGGGTTTGCAAAACTACGCACCTAGTATTATTTGACAATTAAGACTCAACTCTGTTCTTTTTAACAGATCCTCAGAAACGGTAGTTGGGATATATTAATTGAGATATTTACAAAAACTGGGAAGCCTGGAGTAAGACAGTAGTTCCCAAAGCCCACTTCACTTCCAGCGATCATGATCCACAAAGATATTTGCAAGTGACCTTGCCACAGAGGCAGTGGTGGGATTCAGATATGTGAACAACTGGTTCTCTGTGTGGATGCCGCTTCTGGAAGTCCATTCTGGGCCTGGACAATAACAAATTAGCTACCAGTTCTGCCAAAGTGGTGCAAACTGGCTGAATCCCACCACTGCATAGAGGCCAGCATTTTGGCATTCTTGCACAAAATCCACTGAGTGATTTTTGTCTTCTCATTTAACCTTTTTTAAAGGATTTTTTATTGGTTTTTCCACCTCTTTGAACACCACCTGGGCAGGACTCATGTGCCTTGATGTTGGCAAACCATTGATGTCCCCAACCATTAGATTGTGTGATGATTTAAGTGGTTATGATTAATGATCTGTATGAAGCCATAGAATGAGGAATGGAAATGGCAGGACACAAATATCAGGTGTCAAAGAGCATATTTTATTTCAATATATTTAAATTACAGTTAACTATCATTATCCTTGGCATGCATTGAACACCTTTGCTTTTATTCACAAGTAATTGGCAGGTTCAACTAATGGTTGACAAATGGCACTCAGAGAGCCAATATGGTTTAGTGGTTAAGGCTCAAACTAGAAAGTGGGAGACCTTTAGTTCAAGTCCTACCTCAGACCATGAAAGCCAGCTGGGTGACCTTGGGCCAGTCACACTCTCCTAGCCCAACTCACCTCAGAGTTGTAGGGAAAATAGGAGGAGGAAAGTATGTTGGATTTGTTCGCTGCTTTGAGTTACTTGTACAAATAATAAAGGTGGGATAAAAATAAATTATACATAATAACAAATAAGAAGGCAACTCTGGTTCATGTGGTTATGCACTATATGTCTCTCTTTTGCACAAAAGTTCCTTCTTATATCCCTTCTGATTTTTTTTTTTTTTTTTTAAATGCTAACATATTTTTTCTTTAGAAATTATATGCAAAAGGTTTAAAATCTAGCAGGAGAGCAACAGAAATAGATTAGTTGCTTATGGTCACACACACAAAAAAAAGATAATAGAAGGCCAGTAAATTATCTCTTCTCCATCAATGTATGTAATGGATTTAAAACTTATCTATTTTTAAACAAGCAATCCTATTTGGAGGGCTGTTTCAAAATCTGGACTGTGTACACAATCTATACATTTTTTTCCTCCTTATTGCAATGTTAACTAAATGCTAGTAAATTAATTGTATCATATTACCAGAGAATATTTAATATGTATGAGGTACACACATTTGTTTCCCCCCCCCATTTTCTTTCTTTTCGCAGATGATAGCAACAATGGTGATGCCGCTGCAGCACAGAAATGGGCTTCTTTTGTGGTTGTGGGCAGGTACTTTCCCTGAGTGAAATGTTTGCAGGTTGTGTGTGCGTTATCTTTCTCCCTTCCAAATATATCTCTTGCCAGGTCTGCCTTCCAAATATATCTCTTGCCAATGGTTGTTTTTATTTAGCAGATCTTCCTTTTAAAGTGTTTTTATTGACTGAACCTGTTTCCTGGTTTTATGCTTTTAACAAATGTGCGTGATAAGGTTGCACTAATGCTTTTAATTTTTACAGGCCATCTTGTGCCATGTAAGTGCATTGGGTATCAGTTTTCAAACAGAGTAATCCTTGAGGGAAACTGAGAATACTAATGATGGAGTATTTCAACAATTCCTAAATGCCTCCCAAGAATAAGGGAAAAGGAGGGGGGAAGCAGTATTTGCTAAACATTTACATTTTGAAGAAAACGTTTGCATCTTTTTCTTTCAACCTTTAACTTCAACCATTTCTCATCTTTTCTCACTTTCTCATCTTTCCTACTATCTTCTCCTATTGGTTTCTTATGATTTATCAGTTGTTTGTGATTCATGATTAATGATTGTAACTATGATTTATGACCTATGACCTATTACTTGCTGTTTATATGTACACTGTGAGCTTATGCACCGGAGACAAATCCCTTGTGTGTCCAATCACACTTGGCCAATAAAGAATTTCTATTCTATTCTATTCCCATTTCCATTCCACTCCATTCCCCGCCCGTCCCCTGGCCTGATCCCTATCTTTTCCCTCTGCTTAACCCTGTTCTTGTTCCCTTTCCAACCTTTTTTGAAAATCAGGAATTCCTATCCTTGGAAAGACTAGACAGGAAAACTGGCAGGGAGGCAAAAGACAGATGCCATCTTGGCACTCCCTCTTTGAGGCTGAACCGCCACCTCCAACCTCAGAGGGGGAAAACGGAACCATCTTAGGATCCTTTGATGCGAGGACTCTAGAACCTCATCCTAAATAAACACAGTAAGTATTTTGTTAGCTGCATTGGGTGTTGAGAATAGAAACATTAAATGCCTATAACAAAATAATATTTGAATTGAGGTTGTGGGTAGAGACCATGAGCCAGATTTCTGGCCTGTAATTTCTTTCCCATAAATTCACTGCATAGTGAATTCACTGTATAGAAAAAACAGAGCAATGTAATCTATGTTTCCAAAGCTGTACGTTTTCTTTATCTATATTAAGGTATTATTTTGATTCATAAGCTCGAGACAAGAAACATTTTTCTTGATTGAAACCCAGCCACAGAATTAAAATAGAGCCACAAAAATAAGGCATATTTTTGTGTTATTGCATTTTGGTCTTTGAAGAAATATTTTGGTTATGCAGGAGGAGTGGGAGAACTTGCCATTCACATGAGAATCTTATATGGTTGCCCCCATACCAGTTCCTTAAGAGCCAGTCTAAAAAAACAAAGTCAAACACATACTCCATGTTGAGTCATGCTTGGGAAATGTCTGAGAGCAGGATGGAGAGTTCTCATTGCATTTATTCTTAGGTGGGATCAGCCAACCTTGAGAGCAGAACATTGTTTTCGAGGGATGGAGCTCCCACCCCAAAGAATGGCTCAGTGTCTGAAATGATCCAGCGGGGTTCAACATTTTCCAGACAGTAAGATGAATTTCTCAACATGTAATCTTAAGCCTTATTTCAGAGTTTCTTCTTGTGACCCTTACTTTGGACAAACACAAAAATGGAGAGAAAAAAAACACGACACTGACATTAGGTGCAAGGAGAAGAACATGGAGTGGTTCAAATGAAAATTTTCTCCATAAAAGGAAGAGAATCAGTTTCATGTGATGGTGACAAAAATAATAAGGATGAGTGTGAATACAAGGAGGATGCGTTTACCTTGATCGGCTTTGCCGTCACGTTTCTGCCTATATCAAATAGAGACAGGATATGGGAGGAGGGTATTTTATATTTATAAAAGGCAGATATATTTTAGAAATTGTACAGTTACTGAGAAAAGATAGGGAGAAAATCAAAGACTTAGATGCGCTCAAGTGCCTAGAGGATGCCCCGGCGGGTTGATTCCAAACATATAACCCATTCAAATGGCAGACTCATTATACTATAGCTCCCTTATACCAAGGCTAATATTTTTTTAAACTCCCCAGTTTCAAAGGAGCTTATCATAGGGCATGGAGTAGGCTGCTGTTAAAATAGCCTGACTGTTCATCCTTGTTGAAATTGCCCTGTCAGATGCTAAACAGATAAGTACTGACTTGTGTTACAAGTAACTTCCTCAAATTTGTAATTTTAAAATAAAATAATTTGGAATTATTCAGCTAAGCTGGATCGTGCCTTGCACAATACAATGTACAGGTGGCCTACACTGTGCTCATATGGTACATTACTCGTCCTAAGCATTATTGGTAAGGAGGATGGATCGAAGCATGACAGAGAAGCTGTCTCAGCCTGGTGTTATTCCAACATCCCATTCTGCAACATCAAAACCCCCAGCCAGTGTAACTGGCAATTATGGAAGTTGTCTGATGCACCAGTAGGACAACAGACAGGCAATACTATGATAGAGAAATTCTGTGTATGATAGGAAAAGAAATGAATGTCAAAAATAGCTTGATTTCCCCTGCAACACACCTGTAATGTTCTCTCCAGTTGCTCAAATAATCAGTATGCATGCCCCCACTTTCCAGATTTCTATCCATTGAACATAAAAAGCCTGAAACTGCTATAATGAAGAAGGCTGCCCTAGGATGATTGGCAGGTCCATTTGCATTTATCACTTCATTACAAGCTCCATTAATTAAATGAAATTGGATTCCCAGCTGTTTAATAAACAAAACCATTGTGACTCTATTATGCTACTTGTACATTATTTTGTTGTAGTTGTCTTTATTTTAAGGATATTGCATCAACTGATGATGTTCATTGTGCAATTAGACTTTCCATCACCGGTCATAATTTTTCCATTGATACAAATGGATTAACTCACCTCCATTAGAATCAACTGTGACTTTTTTTTTCTGGTCAGCCCTAATTCTGCTTGACAGAAATACATTCAAGTTATTCTTCTTGTACTAACTCCTCATCCAAGGGGATTTTTGGAGGGGGATAAATTTTTTAAATTAGTGAGATCCTTTCATGACAATTCTTTATGGGATCTTTTTCATAGGGCAATTAGTGAGAAGAAAAGGGCAGACTCTAGCTGAAGAAGCTTCAGCTTCCTTCTCTCTTTAATCTCATTAATTGTCTTTCTAGAACAAACCCAGGATGATGTTCTACACAGCAGACCTTGTCTAGAGTATGAATTTGAATTCTTGGAATCATAGAGTGGTGTGGTATATGAGGGAATAAGAAGGTACAACCAGCTATAGATTGCTTTAATTTTGCAGCAGAAATTCATTGAAATGATATTCTATCTCTGAGCTTCAATGTATAAAGAAGGATATATAATTACAGTCAAAAATACATCCAGGGTTAGGATCCATTTTCACCCTGAAGGTTACTGTCTAGAATTATATACCTCACTAGGGCCTTTAGCTGGCAGGGCTAAACCATATTGATACCTATGGTTATCTACACTCATGTAATACCTTTATAGACATTCACCCATAATATACACTGTATCTGTTTGTTTGTTTATTATATGCAGTCCATGTCACAGAAACATGATTCTGGGTGGCATACAATAAAACCATAAAAAGAGTAATTACAAAAACGCTCTACGATTAAAACAAAATTATTATTAAATTTTAGTAAAAATTATTAAATTATTAAAATTATTATTAAAAAAACAATGCGAAGCAATTGACATAACTAGGTTTTAAGGAACGTCTGGAAGGGACGTCGAGGGCAGGGCCAGTCTTGTCTTGGGGGTGAGGAGAAATGATGTTCCACAGGGCAGGCACCCTGGCAGAAAAGGTCCATCTTCTGGGTCCCACTAGATGTAGTTTCTTAGCAGACGAGACCTGGAGCATAGTTCTTCCACCAGATCTGAAGTAATTGGGGAGAGGTTCCTCAGATAGCCCAGTTCCATGCCACGAAGGGTTTTAAAACCAGAACCTTGGATTGGACCTGGAAGCAAACTGGGAATCATTGCAGCTTGTGGAGCAGAGGTGTAATGTGCTGTTCTGTTATCCTTGCATTCAATTGCACACAGAATACACAGGTTCACATTTGCCTCCAGTACCCCTCCCCCCACTCTCCTACTTCCATATACTGACTGCAATGTACCCACTTAGGCAGTGCTCCTTTTTGTGCTACGGTCAAGTCCGTGAGAGGAAGAGTTTCATTTGATGGAAATAAATGAGATTCATATTTTTTTTCCCCCTGTGAGAAGACATTTTTGGCAGATTTGACAGAAGTGGCTGTAATTATTTTCATAATGAAGTGGCCAAGGAATGCAGGTTAGAATTATCCTGCCTTTCACTGGATAATTCTGTGTTCTACAAGTGCCTTTCCTGGCCTTTCTGCAAGTCAATTAAATTCCAGAGGAAGCCTTGTGAGAGCTTTTACTCTATTTTTTGGGTTTTTTAAATTTTCCTACAGGAAAAATGGGGAGGTGGGGAAAATAGAGAAAAATACAGAGATGTGTGTGGGGGGAGGAAGATGACTAAACACATAGATAGTGAAACAAAAGCAGCAATAAAACAATGTCTTCTATTGTCAGTATCAACATTGAAATGGGAGACCAGTCAAAAAAACCGAAGTTATGGGGAAAAAGAAGTTATTGGAAAAAAAAAAAGCATATCAGAGATTAGTGGCCTGCATTTACTTTTCCCCAAAAAGGTTTGAATATGAATAATTTTTATTGCATACTTACCTGCTTATAAAAGCCTTCAGTTAGATATTGTCATCACCATGACTACACATACATGCACGCATGGGACCAGACACAGACAATCGTACCCACTGTGTGTCTGAAGTTTACAGCCACCTATGTAATTTTCTCTCTTTTGTGAGAAGCAAGACCAATTTTTGTCCTTTTTGCATTATGAAGGATAAAAAAAAAATCATTGGGGTACTTCCAAGGCTTATTTGTTCAATAGCAGATTGGTTTGTTTCTTTGGAAACACAAATTTTGCAATTTGAAACTGCTCCATTTAAATAAATAAAAAAAAAAGATCTGCCAAATCTCCATAATAGGGCATTTGTGCAACGACTGACTTAAATTGGCTGAATTGAGAGATACAGTAAAAAGTATCAGCTTCACTCAGCCATTTTCTTAGCATATGGGTCATATGTATTAGTGAGATCAAGCTGGGCTTCCCATGTACAGCCAGGTGGCTGCATTGACATGCTATTTTCCGGTCTTCAAGTCAGCAGAAAAGTATCCCAGCATAAACTCTGGGGTTCTGACTGCAGATCCCTGTTCTGCTTCAGGACAAAACAACAACAACAACTGGGAATGGTGCTTTCCATATGATTTTAAAGCAGGACATACAGTACTGTATAAAGGAAAATTATTGGCACGTTTCCCTGCTTCTTCCACTAAGTGTAACCTCTTCGAATGAAAAACAGCCACCAAACACTGTTCTTAATGTGTAGGGCAAGATTGGGTAAGAATCTCAGGTATCTTGATTGAAAGGTTTGGTCAGTCTGAAGTTGCTCAGGTGACAAGTCTCTGGCATGGGATTGCAAACCGGGGAACTGTTCCTTGAGGCTATTTCTGAATGGGTTTAGTGCACTTTTGAAAATGTGCTAAACCCACATCCTGGGTGACACATTGCAGATATGGAGGAGAGGCAAATAAGGAAGGGGAAGAAATGACTGATAAGGAGTAAGCTCCATCTTAGACAAGTGATGCAAAGGAACAGCTGTGTTGCATGATTTTTTTAAAGAATTTTTTGTTGTTTACATTTACTTTCTGGCAAAAAAAACCCCACAAAAACCTACTGAGAAAAACGGGTTCGTTTAACAATTGCTGTGCTCACTTAACAATAATGGTGTTTGCTTAATGATCACCACAAAAACAGTCATAAAATTGGGCACGATCACGTGGTACATATTACAGGTAGCAGCCTAAGCAGTCTAAAATGGCCTTTCTCCTCTCCTGTTAATGTCATGTTCTCTTCCTCCTAATGAAGGGGTAGGCAACCTTGGCTCTTTTATGATTCGTGGACTTCAACACCCAGAATTCCTGAGCCAGCCATGTTGAGGGGAAAGGAAGAGGTTTCCAAGCTGAGCCATGCTGGCTCAGGAATTCTGGGAGTTGAAGTCCAGGAGTCATAAAAGAGCCAAGGCTGCCTACGCCTGTCCTAATGCCTAAATCTTAGTCAGTTCACACCACCCATTGTGAAGTTGGGAGTCAACTTATAAGGGAGCTCTGCTGAAGCTGGTCCCGTTATTTGATGCTCCAAAGTCCTGCTACGAATTCTGCAGGCTCAGCTTGCAGTCTGAGGATCGTTATCCAGCATCTTTGGGCTACAGTAGAGTTGTGCAGCACCAAAACCTATTGGAAAATAATATTTGTATGAAGAAAAGGAATACAGTTTCTCTGACTTTGTAACAGTGGTTTGCAGATCTTGTAAGCATTTTATATGGAGGATATGCTTCAAATGAGACAGGAATGAAAGGTAGAATTAGAAGACCAAATAAATAATTTTCAGAAGTTGGCAGTAAATTAAGGAGGCCTCTTTCATGGACAAGCACTCTAGGCAGGGCTAGATTACTTTTTGGGGCTAGGGAGTGTCCCCACAACATTTTTTCCATCACAAGGGCTTGTTCCCTGCACAGACACTGCTGAATTGATGCATGCTAAGCCATCAGGTGGGTTGCGTTGGCTCAATGTGTTGTGTGATTCTGGACTATACTTTATAAACAGATTGTAAATACAGATTCCTACTCCTATAACCTAAGTCTCTGGTACAACATTTATTTGTCCTTATGCCTGAGAGTGACAATGACTATGTCATCAAAACAGCTCATACCATCGTCTTTCTCCATTCTGTCCTTTCTGATTTTCTTTCTTTTCTGATTTTCATGCTTGACCTGAGTCAGACATTGCACAAAGCCACTTATTATACAACTTATTTAATTGTGATTTAATGCAATTTGTGAAGTCACTCATTTCTAAATCATACTTTATGGCACAGTGTTGTACTGAACCAGACCATTATCAAATAAACTACTGGTATGGCTACAACCAACCATGGTTTATTCTGATGCGTGAACCCATGTGCTAATAGTTAATTGCACTATTGCTAAGAAATTAGTTGATGAATAATGTAGAGGTAGCATGTGAAAGATCTTTCTTGTTGGACAAAATCCTACTGTAGCACATGGATTAGAGCAATCCATCCATTAGTCACAGTGGGATTATTTCTGAATGAAGAAGTGATCTTTTAGTCTGCTGGTGCTCCACATTGCCTACCTCCAAGAGCATTGGCTTCTGTCTTTGTGTAGTGATCTAGTGAGGCCCTCAGATTGAACTAATCCTAGTGAAAGTAGAAGAGGACATGATGTCTGTCTGTCTGTCTGTCTGTCTGTCTGTCTGTCTGTCTGTCTATCTATCTATCACCTATCATCCATCTATCAATTTTATATAGCCACCCATCTCAAGTAGTAACTTTGGGTAGGTAGACAATAAAACAATCCAGAGTTAAAAATGATTTAAAAATACAACCAAAATTAAATTTAAAGGGTAAAAAACAAATGGCAAAAAGTAATAGTGATACAGAGAATGCGTTCCAGTCAACGATCATGTAACTGTCTCAGGGAGCTGCAGGCCAGTTGACCAAACCATGTTTGAGGGCCTCCTGTAAGGTCAACAGGTTAGAGCCTGCCTCCCCTCAGGTGGAAGGATGTTTCATAGGGTGGGGACCATAACAGAAAAGGCTTTCCTCCTAAATCTTCCCTGTTGAAACTCCCTATGTGGCAGGAGCCATAACTTGCCTCTTCTGCCAACCTCCCTATGGGACAGCTAGATGTAACCAAAGCTGTTCCTCAAATAACCTAACTCCATGCCACTTAGGTCTTTAAAGGTCATAACTAATACCTTGAATTGGTCCTGGAAGCAAACTGGCAACCAATGCAGCTTACATAGCAGAGATGTTATTTGTACAGTTTTTGGAGCGCACATAACTTCCCATATCTCTGCATTTTGCAGCAGCTGAAGCTGAAGCAGATAGTCTTCAAGGGCAGTTGCACAATGAGCACATTACAAAATCCATTTGGTGTGTGTGTGTGTGTGTGTGTGTGTGTGTGTGTGACTAGGGCCAGGTTAGTGGCTATTGGAGCATCTTTGGGTTAATCACTTAAAAATGTACACTCCATGCAATGCTTACATCCTTAGCTGGCTTGAGTGCCACCTTTTCTACAGTTTCATCTGAAGTCCTTCAGAAAAATGTTGTTGACCAATCTCAGTGCTCTTTATTGGCCATTTTGTTCACCCATTTCTTTATGAGATGCTGCAAGTTGCCAAGAAGTAAAACGAGCCTTTGGAACCAGATTCTTCTCTTTCTTTCTACTTCGCGTTGGGGCTAATATTAAATTATTTGGGAGATTATCCAAGGTACATTGCCCTTCTTAAGGCTGACTGATCCCTGGAATCAGCAAACATGTTTGCTACCAACATTTTTGAGGCCAATCGTAACCTGCAAAAAAAAAAAAAAGAAAAAAGTGTGCTCTGTATTGTGTCAGTTATGTTATTCATGGCTGGAGCCTCGTCTCATAATTCACAACACAAATAAATACCTTCCTATCCCAGAGTCCCTGATAGTATAGCATTTGGCACCTTCACCTTTAGACACAATCATCACCTCTGAAAATATTTTCCAACCTTTTTAGTTTAACCTCCCTTTTGGGGTATCCTATCTACGTCCCCCTCCACCTCAGCCTTTTATTACACTAATTCAAACATCACTTCAGAGGTTAACGTGTTTGAACTCCCAGACTGATGCTTTTAACTTCTATCCTGTGGTCAATCAGAGGCAAACTCTATCTATAAACAGTGTCAGATGGTGTCTCACACACTGCACTTAAGAAACCTAACTCCTGGTACTTCCTTGACCTTGGTGGCCTTCTAGATTGAGGCAGTTTAAGTGATACAGAACAGGGTCCCTAGAAAGGATGAGGGGGGGGGGCTTGATTGTACAAGGCTGAGATTGGATGAACAAGGAGAGAAATTTCAGCCTTGTACAATCAAGAAGGAGAGAAAGAAGATATGTTCCAGAGCCTATTCAAACTTCCGGTAGGGGCAAAAGCTGCAGAGGGCAAAGTGAAGAGAAGAGGGTATGGAACATCATGATTTTGAGTGGGGCTGAGGCTTTTTGTTTCGGGTTTTCAGCAGTAGGGCTGCTGGCTTCCTTCCATTTTGAAATTGTGTGATGGCTTCCTATCTCAACAAGTGAGAAACCTCCACTAGACTTTGGAACTAGACCAGTGATTGGATTCAGCTAGTTCGCAGCAGTTCAGAAGAACCGGTAGCTAATTTTTTGTTGCCCAGGCCCAGAATGGACTTCCAGAAGTGGCATCCACACAGAGAACCAGTTGTTCACATATTTGAATCCCACCACTGAAGTAGACCCCCTTCAAAAAAGGGAGCAGGGCAAAGTATATTAAATATTTAGCTTCTCTAGTCATTGCATGATAAAAAAAATTGGGATAGAGATTATTTTCCCTCATATAAGGTAACTTGGCTTATATGAGTGTTGAAGGGTGCTATGAGGTACAGTTCTATATATGGGGCAGACCACAGGTTTCTTATCCCTGGTTTACCTATTCTTGCTTCTGTTTTATTGGAACTATTTGTTCTGACATTTTTTTAAATTGTTCACTTCACTTGTGCATGCCACTGTTGTGTTCTGTTTGGCTAAATTGACAGACAGATGGGGACCTTCTGGTCTTAAGGAAGGAGATGAGATAATGTTGTCTTCAGTCCCATTCATTCCCTCACTATAGGGTATTGCATGCCAAAACCTCTAGACACATGGACAGTTTTTTTCCTTCGTGCCATCAGTCTGCTGAACACCTAATACTCACAGTATTGCTTTATGTCTAAGTATAAATATACCCATGTTGCATGGCTGTAGTAATATTCTTCTTCTTCTTCTTCTTCTTCTTCTTCTTCTTCTTCTTCTTCTTCTTCTTCTTCTTCTTCTTCTTCTTCTTCTTCTTCTTCTTTTCTTCTTCTTCTTCTTCTTCTTCTTCTTCTTCTTCTTCTTCTTCTTCTTCTTCTTCTTCTTCTTCTTCTTCTTCTTCTTCTTCTTCTTCTCATTTTCTCTATTACTGCCTCTTATTGGTATCATATTATAATTATTATTACTCTGTTGCTTTGCTCGTACATTGAAAGCTTCTGCACCAGAGAAAAATTCCTTGTGTGTCTAATCAAACTTGGCCAAATAAAGTATTCTATTCTATTCTATTCTATTCTATTCTATTCTATTCTATTCTATTCTATTCTATTCTATTCTATTCTATTCTATTCTATTCTATTCCACCCTACTCTGTTCTGTTCTGTTCTGTTGTATGATCCTACTGTTTTTCAACATTTCTCTTTGTAAACAAGCCCACTTACTGTTTTGGAAAGAATTGCCAATTGCATGTTGAAACATCAGCAGATGACCTACAAAGGATAAGGCAGACCTCATATATAATCAGAGATAAATCTTTCATGTCACCAGAATATACTTTAAGACTTTATGCTTGTCAACAGGGGCAGTGTCCATGGTTGGCCATAAATCCATCAAGGGATGGGCTATTGCCTGATGAATATGCCTTTATAAATTAAAATCCAGGATATTTAACTACTTTAAGCCAGTCTACACTTAAGATTATTAATATTTCAGAATGAATGCTTTTAAACTATTTATAATAGATCATATCAACAACATCATTGTAGATTAGTTGGGTTTAGGTAGCAGAACATTACCAAAAAGAACACAAAAATTTAAAAGAAAATGGGCACATATTGTTTTATATGCAAATTATTTCAGTTTAAAATACCTACTATCATTTTAATAAAATTAGGATACATCTTATTATATGGAGAAAACTTTTAAAGTAATTTGTATACATTTTTAGATTCCTGTCTTGGGGTAATATTTTGAGGACCACCTACCAGCTTCCTGCTTGCCTTCCTTTTGTTTTATTTTTAAACTGGACTTGGACTAGCTAAATTCTCAAAACCAGGACATCTTGAAATAATAACAACAACAGCACTTCCTCTGTGAAGTAAGCCCTTGGCCATCCTATACAACAGAAAATTTGCTCACTTCCCAAACCCTTTAAATTGATACAGAGTTCAGACATGGTCAATTCATTACATATGCTTCAAGTGGAATCATAATTATGAACTTCTGAAGACAAATCTCATTACTTACCATACAATATTTGTGGTATTTTGGTTTCTAAAATAGGAAAATTGAACTCCATAGAGTTCAGTCAGCCTAAAGTTAAATAATGTTCACTATGATTGGCAGATAAACTTCAAGGTCTACACATACGTCTTTCTGTGTTCAGTGGAACTTGCTTTAATGGGAATGGGTCTACATCTTTCTGAACTCCAAAGAGGAATACAATACCTGAAATTTATTTAGTGCTTGCTATTGGATCACCATGATCTGAAGGACAGGAGACACTGATTGCTTTGAAGATACACAGATTGCTAAATATGTCAGGAGTCTTTCAAAGGCTGGTGATATTTTAAGTACATGTGCAGACTGCAAACATATCCTCATAGATCAAAGTTGAGCCATCTGCAGCTCTCTGCAACAATGCATCCTGACGCAAAGCCGCCCAGGTCCATTCTCACAAAGTTTATTGGAAAGAGGGCCCAGTTAATTGGGTACAGGATTGTCATTTTAAGAGTATTTTCTATATCTGTAAATAGCTATTAACAGTTCATTGCTGCTTTATTTGTTGACCACCTAGTAAATCTACATTGTTGATGCCAAACTCTGGTTCAAGGAATTAAAAAAATGGAAGAAGTTGATTTGCTATTATCATAAAACCGATTTCTGTAATTCAGAGCAGCTTTTTGAAAAGAATGATTCATAACATAAAAACATAGGAAGGAGCCTCAAATATCTTGATATTTGCAAAAAGACAGGAGGAGGCAGAAGAAGAGGGGGGAAAGTTAGATAAATGAGAAGGTGTCCACTTTGGAAATAGTATTCATTCATGACAGTAATAAATGAATTAAGTTGGGAAGGTGTAAGCTGGAACATGCATCTTAAGAAAGGAAAATTTTCTGACGTTCCTGCAAATGGCAATTTTTTTTAGAGAGAAAATTGCTTTTCTGCAAGCTAGTTTACACAGTCATTTCTCCCTTGTGGTGGGCTTCAATCTTGATCATATTTAGCAAAAAGAAGGATAGTTGGAAGTATGGATATGCTAAAGTGTTTTTTGCTGAATAGCACTGAATATTTAAAAGGGGTCTCTGACATTTCCGTGGCTCCAGGTTGAAAAATGATAAATGAAACTAAAGCTCTCTCCCATTTTAAATGATGGTCGCAGATTTTTATGTAGCATATCCATTCCCTTCTTATAAATGTTCTGGGCCTAGGTAGAGAATACATATGTAAATATAAGTGTGTGTGTGTATGTATGTGTGTGTGTGCATGCATGTGCATGCGAAGACACACATGATTCTATCCGTGTAAGCTTGTTTCTTATCAAGGTATGTAAAGATGATCATAACGAAACCTGATTTCTGGAGAATATCTACCTCATCTAGCTTGTGGGTTAGTATAGTGTCGTTTTCAGTTGCCATCTAGAACAACACTGGAATGTGGTTTGGGCTAGACAACCTCCAGCCCTTCAACTCCTGCAGGTGGGCAGAGTGGGACACCATGTTGAAAGCAGCAATCTCCTTTGCATGCCCATGCAACAGAATTTGTTGGAAGTTACAGTCCAGCACTCTTGGGTGGGCCATGTGACACTTACTTTGTGTTAAACTAGAGCTTATTTTACCATGGCTTAAAATAGCCATCCAGACCGGGTTCATCCAGGAAACTAAAATTAATCAAATGATCAAGACTCAAGCAAATGGACTGACTGGTTATTAGTTTATTTGCTATCTTCATTGAAGAAAGAAAGTTGCAATCCTTATCTCTCTTTATGATTCCGGAGAATTTTTCCTCCCCTGGAAAAGAGGGCTGAAACAACCACTCAGAGGGTGGGGAAGCCCAACAGGTCATTTCTACGTGCTCAGTTTGGATTCTGGAAGGAAGATGGGTGGAGAAGGAGAAACAGAACAGAACTGATGGAAGATCGCTTTTCCCCTCTTTTCTATCTCTGTGTTGTCCTGAGGTTCTAATGTACAAGCAAACATTGGGATGTTGGATTTTGGCCAATCTCCCCAAACTACTAATTGAATAATGAAAAAAACACCTAAAAATATCAAGGAGAGAAAAATACAATGCTGGAGAATAATTGCATAATGAACATAACCGTCCTAAATGCAAGAGTGTTCTCAAAATTAAATAAAAAAGAATATCCTCTGATATCCTTTGATCAAGAGGGTAGGTGTGATCTTGGAATATCTTATTGGACACTTAGACTGTAGGAAAGGGAAATAATGTAATAATTTCCAGCTGATACTGGCAGGACTTACATAGGGCCCTTTGACCTTTCTTCTCTGCGGAACATAGTGATTCACTTGCAAAATCAGAGAATACTAAGTTTGAAGTATATTTTTAGAAGTCACCAAATACCAGCTGTGCTAAATACTTAATAGAACAAGTTTGTTTTTCTGGAAATTTAGTTAAAGCAATTTATGATGTCTCCTCATGCATATGAGTGGACATCAGGTCTTACACAGCTTGTCCTTCTTCCTTGCTCCCAAACAACATACAAAAGCTACCCAGCTAAAATCACCTATAGAAATCCACATATATTTTAAATCCAACAGAAAAACTAGCTGAATAGAAAATGGATAACTTCCTCATTTCCCTTTAACGATAGCATGAACATTTCCCTGTAATTTTTTTAATGTAATATCCTCATGATCCTGCCTTCGTGTCACAGCCCATTGCTGAGGCACCTTAAAGTTCTTTCAGTGTTTTTTCTTCTTCTCCTGGCACATCATTGTTGGTGACACAATTGAGATGAGATCTATCTAGTTCCTATTGGCCTCTTTAGGTTTCTGCTGCCAGATCTCCTTCTGTTCAACAGTTACTATATCTATGCTCATTTGGCTCAAACTGCAGAAGAACCTGAACAACGAACTTCCATAGGGGCTATCGTCTGCATAAAGCATGATTTGTATTTCCCAAACACTTGTGTGTGATTTGGTCTCTTTATATACATGGGTTTAGTTCTAAAATGTACAACTTAAATCGAAAGCAAGAATAAGTTCTACAGGCTCTATGTGGGTGGCTCTATCCTTAGAGGGCTCATTGCAGAGTTTGTGCTGGTTTGGCCCCCAGGGGATTTCAAAAGGCTTGGTTTTTGCAGTTTTTATTCCTGGGGGGTTGATAGCACCATTTTCTATATTCGTATCCATTCTGCTCATTCCTTGGCTACTGCAGATGTTGCCATCCACAGCCACTCACTGCCAACATTTCCATTCCCTTGCAGTGTACTTGAGACCAAAGGTATTAGTTATAGTTTCCTTACATTTCAACCCCGTTCTCCACCCCCATGATTTGTTAGCCGACCATTTAAAACACAAATGGGTTTAATGTGCTTTTAGAAAGGCACCAGTCCCATATTCAGAGATCTAGGTCTAGGTCCTAAATCAGGAAATTTGGCAGATGGCTAAACCAGCCAATTGAAGTACCTGTCTGTATTTGCCCATCCCTGCCACACCATATGTTAAAGAGTGATGGGTAACAATGAGAAGGACAATAAAGGCAGAGGAATCAACCAAGCATCTTCCTGAACCTGTCCTGCATTAAAACTGTCGGGACATCCCAATTGCCATCCTCATCACTGAGGCAGAATAAGGATTTGGGAAGAGTCTAGTGCCATTTTTTTTCTGCCACAACATGAACTGTTGGAAAATACTTTAAAACAATCACATGGCTGTGCACCTTTTTGAGATGGATATAAATGCAACCAAGATGCACGCAGGCTACTTCTAGCTTTTTAAATGGAAACTATTAGCTACCTCTTGGCTTGATAGCACTTCTAGGAAAAGCATCAGGTCCTCTTTTCCTATGAAGGGGTCATCCCACAAATGCAGTATCATACATCAGGACATATACAAGCAATGTCAGCCTGATGTCATCATCACCACATGTCACCGTGTGGAATATCGCCACAGTTTGCTGCAGATGCTATAGCTTGTGAGCCGCATCTAAACAATGGATTGTCAGAACATTGTGTTATTAGAATCTCTGAATGAGCAGACTGACTCCAGTGTATTATCAACTTGGCCAAGTAATAGAAGGCTGAAAGAAAAGCAACCCTTGTTTTTCAGTCTTCGGCGGAGTCTGAGCGTAGCATACAGTCCCATCCTATTCCCAGCAGAGAACATGGCTAAGGCTTATCCTTGGCTTCCCCTAGTTGCTGTGCCAAATGCAAACAGAGTTCCTAATGAAGTCTGAATGCAGAGTGGTCCTGTCTATTAGAGAAAGGCTTTCAAAACAGTTCTTGCTTTTACTCATTGGTGGAAGCTACTGGGATTATGAGACGCTGGAGCCCATTATTGCCTGTTGCGCAATATGTTTTCACCACAGTTTCTCCTGCAGTGCTCTCCAGTCAAACAGCATTTGCAAATCTGGGAAGCACTGCCAAACCAGCTTAATGTAGTGGCACCGGGGGAAAAAAAGGATGTGCAAATTATGTGAAATAATACACTTTAAATAATACATGCTCATTCAGCCCTGCATGTATGGAAAGACTGTTCATTGTTTCAGGTGGAGAGTCTATCTATTAATTATTGAGATCTAGAAAGCATGTATTTTGCTATTGAGCTAAGGAAAGCAATCTGCTGCATTGTGTTTAATTTTTAGGGAAGCTCAAAATCACTCAAACAGTTTACAGAAACTTTACATTTCTGAAACCTATTGTTGATACATTGTTTATTTGTGATATTTTCTTCTGAGAGCAAAAAAATGGCTTTCTTCCCCGCTTTTATCCTCAGAACAGCAGCCCTTTTGACATAGTTTGAAGTGAAGAAAGTGAATGACCCAAAGTCACCCAATGAGATCTTTAACTGGATGGGGATCTGAACCTGGATCTCCTTAAGGTCATCTGCAAGATGGGGTCCAGTCATGTGAAATGGTCAGAGTTGAATTGCTCTGCCTCTTTTGAACATGCAACATAATGTGGGATCCAGAACAAGCAAAAAGCATATGCTACTTTCAGTATTTTGACAAAAGTTTGGAACCTGCAGATGTTTCTGTCCTCAATCTGAGCCCTAGACTCTAGCTGCTGCTAAGGTACTTTGGCTTATCAACACATTTGCGCAACTTAGTGCTTTCTTTTCTTTATCAAATTAGTTCTTCTTGATTCTTGAATTACCTGCACTGAGCTTGTCTAGAGCCTCAGCTTGACTGCATATGAAAGTACATCCAAGCACTCTTTGAGTTTCTCCCAGCCAGAGTGAGTTTAGCAATCAAGAAGCAGCCTCAATGCCAGTGATCCAGAAAAGTACTTTGATTCTCCAAAACCTCATGGGCTTAAGGACCAAACTACCTTCATCATAAGATCTGTGCAACAATGGTGGGATACTCTTGAGTCTCAAGCTCATCTTCAGCCTCAAATATGTATGCCAGTGCATGGACCTCAGTCCCTGGCAGATGAATCCCCCCATATGTCTCCAAGCCATTGCCAGTTTTATACATTGGTCACATGCTATAGCAACTCTTTTAAAAACGTATCGCCGAGCGAGCGTATCTCCTTTGTGAACATCCTCATTATCATTTCATTATCCGGCAAGATTCCTGGTTTACTGCCATGAATATTGACTTCATGCTTGCTTTTCTAATTGAATTACAGGTAGTTTCCTGCCTACCCTCCTGCAGCCTTGGCAGTAGCGTGAATAGAGGTGCAAAGAAAAGCTGTTTGCTAGAGCTGCAGGGATAACAGGGGCCATGTCACATTATTGCTACAATGATTTAATGAAAAGAGAGAGGAGTCTGGGGAGAAGAAGGCACCCTTGCTCACTTTCAGCACCAGCTGTTTGCATTCTTTTTTTTGTGGGTTTCAGTATTTTTAAAAAAATGGAGGGTGAGGGGAGAAAGAGATTAGGTTATCAATGGATCCAGGCTCAAAAAGGCCTTCTTTTTCAAAACATGCTTCTTTATGCACATTCATGTTTAACATTAGAAGGAATCTACAGTCAGGCATAAAGAGCTTCAGTTTGCAAGAATAATAGTACCAGCAACAAAGGAAACCCTCCTGAAATCCATAACTAATTGGATTCTGCTGCTAGATTATTTAGTGCTATCCTGCAATACCCACACACACACACACACACACACACACACGCATGCACACACACACGCACACACACACAAATAAATAAATAGATGTGACTGTGCTCACATGCTTCTGTCTAGTTATCTACCATCAAGATTTGGTTCAGAGCTGAATTCAGTGCTTTAGAAATGATTTCTCTTTGACGTAACTCCGAGCTCTTTTCTCTGATGTGGAATCTAATTCAAGGCAATTCAAGGTTTGCGGCTCCTATTAGCTGGCATGGGAAAAATGCAGACTGTTGCTTTGTTGTTTGTTTTTTTACAGAAATCAAAGAAATGTTTAGAAATAATTTTGCGGAATAAGACTGGGAACTACCCTCCTTCAAGTTCTTTTTTATTTTATTTTATTTTTTAGAAAAGTATGAACAATTTTGTTGTTTTGAACAGCACGCCATGCATTTACAACCAAAGCTGTTCTTTCTAAATGAAAAAAACCTAACCAATTTCAGACTGATTGGCTGAGAGGTTTTCATACAAGGAAGTCTACACAAAGCTAACCACATTTTTTTTTTTAAAAAAGGATTAATCAATCTCTCCTTAGTGGTCAGAGTTGCTAAATTAATGGGAGAGAGATGCCTTAAGCTTGTTCTTTCCAAATGTATATGTCCCAAATACCTTGGTGTCAATTCTGAAAACCCAGTGATCTTGCAGGAAAAGATCACTGGTGGAAAGGAAGAACCATGGTTGGATAGAACCCGAATTTTGATTATTGTTTTCCGATGAATAGGTGTGATATATTGATAGGTATGTTTTCTATGGAGATTGAATTAATTATATTTGCTGGGTAGACCATGATTTAACCAAATGTTTCCATTTGAAATTGTTCAAAGATTCTTTTAAAGCTGGTGTGTTGATTTGAAAATTGCCCCTAAAAGCTTCCACTGATTTCATATAATCATGGCAGTTGCTGTCTTTTGCTAGGAAGAGCAGTAGAGTTTAGGATGGAAGAATGGTAGTTCTGGACCTGTGCTGGGGGACATGGCAAGGCAGACAAGATGGTGCACCATGGAAACCAAAAAGGAATAATGAGCTGTAGCTGATTAATCCTATTGATAGACTGTGTGAATGTGCTCCTCTTCCTCTTTGGGATTTTATGGAGACAAAAAGAACAACAAAAAAATCTCAACTAAGACAGCCTTGTAGACATATTTCTCTGGTTCCAGTGCTATGGAGCATGAAATCAGTTGCAAAAGTTTTCAGTTGAGATTAGGTAATTTGGTACCCATTCTACTTCATTCTGTGCGGGCATTAATTTGATCTAAAATTGTCCACCATATTACGGTAGCCAACTTCAGCTGCCTCTCTCTTGACTTGTATTTCTTTATATGCAGCCTAATGAGCAGATAAAACTTTTAGTGGGGTGAGCTTTAGAGGTTTCTTAAAATCTGCCACTGTTTATAACCTCCAGGCAGTCATCAAATGTTTGCCTTTCTCAGCTTTGTTGACCTAAATAGAAAGGGATGTGTATCTGAGGTGATATTTTATTGTCTGTAAACGTGAAAAATTTCTGCACAACTAAAATAATCAGTGCGATGGTGTATATGAATTAGAGAAAGGATTGGTAGCATGGTAGCTGCAGGCACCAACCACCCAAGGCACTTCTAAATCAAGTCTACGGATTAACATTAAATTAAAAATATGTATTTAAAACATTAGAAACAGTGGCAAACCTCACAAATGGCAACATTTTATGAGATTTTGGTATTGTCTCTTGAGATCCTGCAGCATTTTTTAGGCAAATGCTGAACTCATTCACTGTTACAGTTGAGCTAAAATCTCATAGGAAAACAGTGGTGACAGTTGTTAATCTCTGATTAACTCTTGAAAACTGATATAGAATTTGTTTAGACATTTAAATCTATATTTCGCCATCCATCTCTTTTGAATATTTGTCTCGTGATGTTAATTCCACCAAATAATAAGAATTTACATACATGAAATATGAACAAATTAAGCACATCATCCATCTGGATTCTTGTTCCATTTTCAGATAGTTTGTCATGCATCTTCTTCAGAATGTCTCTTAAAAAGTTCAGCAAAGTTTGATTTTGATTTAGGTCAAGCCCGTGTATTCAGCCCTTGGGTGCATTGTGAAAGGTCATTATTTGCATACCCTGTGTATTACTATGCCAGATTTACGATGTTGGTTGTCTCTACCCATATCTGTAACCATGCAACTAAGGTAATGAAAGTTCTTTCCAGTTTCACAGAGATTGCTTTCACAGCAGCCTCAGTGTTTATACAATGGAGATAATTCTCATTTGGTTTGCCTTCATATAAGACTCGCAGTGTGTGGAAAACGTAATCTGATTGGAAATCCATAAAGCCAGAAATGTGCAACCCCATTACATTGCAAATGCACCATGAACAGCAATGGATTTTTCTGCAATAAATTAGTTATGGAGCAGACCATTATAACTTCACTGATGTACATTTACAAAGGGGGCACATACCAACTTTGTGTGTGTGTTTATTTAAGTCATAATATGATGCCATCATCCATTTGTTAAAACCATTTGATTACTTAATTCATTCATTAATGTATTTGTATCATTTTGCCTTGACTATTGCCCTCCCATTGCTTCTGATCTTCTCATCTGTCTCCGGGACTCCCTTCTGTCTTGGTTGCTGTGTCCCAACATTCCAGTGGATGGCAGACTGTCTTTGAGGCCATTTGTAATAAATAATGTCCATCCAGAAATTTCCATCAAATGTACTTCTAATGGATCCACCATCACCTACAACAGATGCTATGACGCTCTAGTACAACATCTGGTTTTGTTGTACTTTGACCATTGCACAAATCTATGGATAAGTCTTCTCTCTCTGATCCTTTCCTCTTTGGCCTGATCAAACAGAAACATTTCATTTGCATTTCTTTGGACCTTGCCAGTTCCCCTGAATCTCTGGAGACTCCAAGCCTCTCAGTGGCTTCTTTTAGGTACAAGATTCCAATACAAACTTTTGGTTGTATGTTTTGGGAGCTGTAGTGCAAACCCTCCATCTAAACTGTTTCTTAAATGGGTTGGTCATTCCAGAACAACAATGAGAATAATAGCAGCTCACATTTGTGCTGTGTTGTCCTTCCTTTTAAAAACTTTTTTTTTTGCCTTCCTGATAGAAGCAGCACTGGCCTTCTATCCTCTTATTGGCCTGGTTTAGGGTATTTATCATACAGGTTTGCAATATTGTTTAGTTCTTCTACTGTGGCTGCCTCTATTTCTCTATTGTTCCTCAGGAAGAATACAACAGGTGGACCATTCTAGGGAAAAGTGATAACTGTTGCCAGAAGATGGCCATCAGAAACTGCCAATTCTGAAACACTGCAGACGAGGTATGCATATGTAATGAAAACAAATTCCTTTTGTAGCCAGTAATTCACATGCTAACAAGTGAGACTATAACCAAATGGGTCCATTTCGGTTCATCGTCCCTTATTAAGCAACTAAAACAGGGTCCTTGTGCCATAGCTGTTAGCATTCCATGCCTGCTTGTGAGTCCAACTTGAGCAGGTGCCAATTCCTACTTGGGCAAGCCTGAAAAAATATAAACAAAGTTATACACTTTTAATAAAAAAGGTGCAAGCCTGAGTTGAAAAGCTCCATGAGAAAGCCAAAAGAAATCATCTACGGTTTCAGGTTTTAACTCTTTGAAGTTGAGCAAACCTGAGACTAAATTCACCTGTCACATTATCTCCACCTGGGTCACTGAAATCCTTCAACTTTTTGTTTGCAAACAGCTTAACAGCTACTGGAGAGAGTAGTTATCAGTAAGCTTATTTCAAACAAAGATTAATGTGCGATTCAGTTTAATCATAAGGAGAATCAACAAGGAGTGACCCAGCAGGTCCAGGCCAGTAAAGCAGATTGTGTGGTGATTTATGAGGCTGTGGCTAATTGCTGCATGATGAAAGAAGGTTTTTTTGGGGGGAGGGGGAGGGGGAAAGCAAACCGAAGTTAGGAAGAGAGACCAAACACTATCAAAAGGAAGTACACTAGTAGGTTTGAGCAAGTGAAAAATGAAATAAAAGTCAAAGCGTAAAAATAAAGAGATGCAAAGTATCAAAATAATAAAACAAACAAAAAGACACCAAGTAAACAAACACCCATATTTGGACAACTGCTGCACATACAGCGGAACAAGGAAGTCAACAAAGGTCTTTAGAAACTGGAAGTTATTGTCAGCCGTTGTTTTTCAAAGCTTTTCTGTCTTTCATTGAATTAAATCCAATTTGTTAGGAAAGTATAATTTGAATGGAGAGTCAGTTTGGTGTACTGGTTAAGGTATCAGGCTAGAACAGGGGTAGGCAACTTTGGCTCTTTTATGACTCGTGGACTTCAACTTCCAGAATTCCATGCTGGCTCAGGAATTCTGGAAGTTGAAGTCCACGAGTCATAAAAGAGCCACGGTTACCTATCCCTGGACTAGAAAGTAGAAGATCATGAGTTCTAGTCCCTCCTTAGGCAGACAGCCAGCTGAGTTACTTTGGACCAATCACTTTCTTTAAGCACTAGGAAGGAGGCAATGGCAAACCACTTCTGAAAAACCTTTCTGAGAAAATTGCAGGGACTTGTCTCCAAGAATCAAATATGATTGAACAGAACAGCAAAAAAAGCATTTCTACAGGATAAATCTTTCAGTTCCAGTTTCTCGTTTTCCTGAATTTATTTCGGACCATTCATGGTATCCAATCGTGAACTGCTCAAAGAATATATGAATGTTTATGCCTCCCTCCTGCTTTCTTATATGTACATTTTTACATATGGGTTGTCTTGGATGTATACTTTGGAAAATGTTTTTGCTATACCACAACATATCTTCCTGTATCTGCTGTCCTTTCATAGGTACACTCACCTGGGCATTTTTGATCTACATGTTATTGGACTATCTTCATTTTACAAAGCGAATCACCTCCCACCTTTTTGTGTACAGAGAAAAGTACTTCTTGCAGAAACAAGCGAGAGCAATGGCTCCCAGTTCAGTTCTACTCCAACTGTTTCTGTCTATAGAGGAGAAGATGGATCACAGATCCTCCTTGCAGCTCCACTGAGAAACTGAAGCCGTCATGAGGTGGTATTTTTGAGAAGCTTTCCCTACTTATACCTTATCCCCACCTTGGATATTGTAACTGCTGAGATAAGAACCATGTTTTAATTCCCAGGCTGAATCCTATTTTCTACTCCAGATCTAGAGTTTTGAGAAGGGGGAAGAAGATAAATCTGCATTAAAAGGATGAAGTGTAGAGATTTATCTTTATATCTCAAAGTGTAATTTCCCTATCCATTCTTTTGCTATTTGCTTCTGCAGGCAAGGTAGAACCAGATATGACTATAGAAAGTCAGTGTTTCAACTCTATAATGCTTCATTTTGGGGCTGGTGTTAGAAACCTTTGCTGTCCGAAGGCATCTTCCCTGGAAAACATTATCCCAATTCTTTGTCCTCTTTGCAGTTAATGTTGTGACAAAAAATGAGAAGAAATAGCTAGCTTTCTCTTTCTTGTCGTTCACTTCCAGGCTGTACCAAAACAACAGATTTCACCTAAAAGAAAAATGAATGGACAACGGAGATGAATTCATTTAGAGCAAAGCAGAAATTAAAGTTCTCCAGATATTTTCACACCCTTCAAATGTGAATTAATTTGGTTAGTTAAATGTTTAATTTACACAGTGGAAGCTCACACACACCTTTACCCTGAGAAAGGTCTGCTAGGAGCAGAAGAAATAAAAGCAGGGGAGGAGGAGAGGGTTGAAGGCAGAAGCCAAGAAGGGAAAAATTCTTATGAAGATTGAAGACCAACTGTTGCTCGGAGACGAGGGGTAAGGAAAAGCAGAAGCAACTATCAAGAAAGGGAGGACAAAGTATGGATTCCAGAGGAAAAGGGAGAGAGGAACCAACCAAGAAAGGAACCAGCAATGACTACAGAACAAGGCCAAGTCACCACACAAGATAAGACTGTTGGGCTTCATTTTCGTCACCTGCATTTCTCCCTCAGCCCAGAAAATTGAGCCCCACGTGTCTGTTTAGTTTCTTATTGCTTCCAATATGTGTACATTTTTCCTTTCACAAAATAAAACCGAACATTTTATGCTCTGTTATGCTTAAATCGTTTTTACAGCTATACGGAGTATATAGTCCCTCACATTACAGGGGAAAAAAAAGGACTGAGAGCTCAATTAAACAAGCTAATCCCTTAATGAAGATTATGTTTACATGTTACGAGAAGAACATTAATTAATAAATTGCTTTTATAAAACACAATTTGTAAAAAAAAAAAAGGGATCTTGGAATGGGTAGATCATCAGTGTAATGGGCTGCAGAAATGGCAACCACAAGTTTAGATTGCATGGATAGAAATACAGTTCCCAAATAATGGAGAACCAAATCTGCTTCAGTCAAATGATACCATCAGTATTGTGTTCAATTCTGGACTCCACACCTGAAGAAGTACTGTGCTCAGGTAAACTGGAATAAGTTTCCACAAGGAGAAGGAGGAAAATCAGGGAGCTAGAATTCAAATCCTAAGAGGGATAAATGGAAGGATTTGAAAACTTTCAACCTTGAAAAGACTGTGTGCATGTGAAATATGGAAGTATTTTAGATATCTAAAATGATGTCACACAGAGGAAGATCAAAACTAACACAGAGTACTGGATTTAAGCTCTAGGAAGGCAGATTCCAACAGAATAGTAGTCAGGGAAAAGGAACTTTTCCAACAGAGCAGTTTGACAGTGGAACCAATTATTGCTATATTTTTAATCCCACCTTTTAAAACATCTTTCCGTCAACTCAATGGGAGGAAGAAGGCTTGAAATCTTCCAGATCATTCTGACCGCATCTCCTCTTTGCTACCTACCGGCCATTCAGAAGCCCCACTTGCCAATATTCTTACCCAATCAATTTCCAAACTTCCAAACTTCTCAGAATAACAGAGTTGGAAGGGACCTTTGAGGTCTTCTAGTCCAACCCTTTGCTCAGGCAGGAAACCCTATACCATTTCAGACAAATGGCTGTCCACTCTCTCCTTAAAAAACTTCCAGTGTTGGAGCATTCACAACTTCTGGAGGCAGGTTCTTCCACTTATTAATTGTTCTAACTGTCAGAAAATTTCGCCTTAGTTCCAAGTTGCTTCTCTCCATCCATTACTTCTTGTCCTGCCTGGGAGAATAGGTTAAACCACACTTCTTTGTGGCAGCCCCTTAGACATTGGAACACACTCTCTCTCTCTCTCTCTCTCTCTCTCTCTCTCTCTCTCTCTCTCTCTCTCTCTCTCTCTCTCTCTGTGTGTGTGTGTGTGTGTGTGTTGTCTGTACATACCTAATACTACCAGAGAATGAGTGTTTCTTCATTTTAACTGTTCAGGCAGAGATGAGGTAGCTGTCTGTGCAGGATGCTTTAGCTAGAAGTGTTGCACTGGACTTGCTAGTTTCAAGAGCCCCTTCATGCAGGAGGGTTTAAACTGGGCTGCATTCATTGCATAGCATTTCTGCAAGCTTTTCTTCCATAGGCAATAAACATCATACAACATTTGTAAATTTGGCCTCCCCTGTTTCCTTCCACTTTGAACAGAGATCCCCTTTGCTCCAATCAGTTTCACCTGATATGTCTCAATCAATGTCTGTGTGGATTCAAGGTCAGCCTGCCAAGGACTGATCTCAGCAGGAAGAAACAAAAAGTCCTTTATGTATTATATAAGCTGGGCAAGATTAGTCACCCATTTGCAAGTCTGTCAAGATAACATAGTTAATTACATTTGAGCAGCTAGATAGTGATCATCATCACTCCTAGTGGTAGGGAGCGCATTCGCAGAGTGCCAACAACTTTATGTACAGAATGGACTACTGAGTAATAATATGGATGTGTCATTAGGGTAAGAGAACTCAGAAGTTTCTGGAAATGCACACACAGGTTTGGAAGTTGGTTGGGTAAGAAAACTGGCAAACAGGGGTTCTGAAATAAACTGATTGGCTAATAAGTAGTAAAAAGGAGACATAGGTCACAATGGTCTGGAAGATTTCAAGTTTCCTTCCTCCCAAACAAACTGACTGATAAGCAGAAGGTAGCTGAGAGAAGGTAAAGTGTGCAGAAATTACCAGAAACTCATCATCTGAAGAGAGAGTTGAGTTCACATTGAATGCAAAAGGATGAATCTCCATCTGTACTGTATTGATAGAGTTTGTAGTAATCTAGGGCTTAGCAAAGTTTTGAAAGGGAGCATTGATTTGCTGAACCTGATCCTATGGCCTTGTTGAACTGGATTAATGAATCAAAGTTGTGACTCACTTTGATTCAACTGACTTGAATCAAGGAGGCTGTGAAGTGGTTTGCAGATTTGTGGGCTATTTCTGCTGCTTCTGGGATAATTCCAAGTTATATACGTTGTGGGAATATCTCTTCCATATTTGGACAGGGCTGAGGGGATGTGGAGTGATGAGCTAGGCTTTCTCATATTGGTATGGGTAACACCCAAGTGACTGTTACCACTTAGTTAAATTTCTTTAATCTCTTGGGGAGATCTTCTGCATGATTGGGGGCTTATAGGCACTGCATTTTTTCAGAATGGGATAGTATGGGAAGGTACAAATGCTACTTTCTCAAGCCTCTGTGGCCTTGCATTTAACTTGGTTAACTTACCATTGCTGGCACAACCAAGAGGTAGATGACAAGTTTCATTATATCATGCCAACCTGACATGCTAAGCTAAGCCAAAGCAAGCTACAGTCAGCTAATGAGGATTCTTCAATGTTTCTTAAGCTGGTACCACAGAATAACAATACTTATTTTTTAATGATTTTTGAAAATTTTAAGTGGAGTAGGATATTTTTTGTACAGATATGCAGGTGAGTAGAACAGTGGTTTTCAACCTTTTTAATACCGCGACCCCCAACCAGTCGTAAGTCGAGGACTACTCAACTGGTGCAGCACCGTTTGCAGAATGGGACTTTTGGCAGGCTCAGCAAGGCAGAGACAGCTTGGACAATTCCTATTGGCTTTTGAAAGCCAATAAAATTAGACTCTATTCAAGAGAGTCTATTCTATTGGTTTTCAAAAGCCAATAGAATAAAAGGGAGTAGCACAGCTAAGGAAAAGGGGAAAAAAATGGCGGACTGTGTTGTTTGGTGACCCCTGTGAAATGGTCGTTCGACCCCAAATGGGGTCCCGACCCACAGGTTGAGAACCACTGATGTAAAAAATCTGTGTGGTCACCAAGAATCAACACCAACTTGATGGCACATCATCAATCAAGCTCTCATTTTTTCCTACGGACGTAGGGAAAAAGATGTAGGAAACGGGACTGTCACCATTCAGGTCTTACAGTATGAGACAATTAGGAAAGAAAAGAGTATTATTAGTGGAATGAACACCTTGGACATTCCTGTGCTTCCCTGTATGTATGAGTCTCACCTCCAACTTCCCTGGGTCTCTTGCCCTGAACAGAGGAACCTGCAGGAGGTTTTTGCTCACAATTGTTTGTGTGTGAAAGTAGCATCTAATGCAGCAACACCTTTTATTTTCATTCCAATAAAGAAGAGTAGAAGCCCTTTACAGACTTTCCTGTCTAACACAAGGGGAATATAGGAGAGGCTGAGCCCAAGGGAGGCATGAGTTCCTGCATGCCCACAAGAGATCTCAGTCCAGCCCACCTTGAATTCCTTTGACTCTTATCTACCACCAATTTGCTTTGATCCTTAGTAGCACAGATTCTTGTAGAGGCCTTAAGCTTGCAATGAATCATTATACTCATTTGAACTGCCTGAATCTCCTGATTTCCTCGGCCCCTGACAGGAAGGTGTCTTGGAAAATGGGAAAGAGCAGATGGAGATGGTCTTCTCTCTCTTGATCACAGCAGCGATTGAGCTATGTTATGACATAACACTGGTACAAGGGTTTGCATGCATCTTAAAGCTTAGTCTTTGGTTGAGGCAGGTTGTGCTTTGGTAAGGTAAATATGAAAGAAAAGGGAATAGAGACAGTGGAATGGGCCATCAGTGGCTGCTCAAGATTAGCATTGAGGTCATCAGTCCATGTATCTGATGAAGTGAACTGGAGCTCCCTAAAGCTTATGCCTTTAAAAATATGTATTAGTTTGAAAAGGTGCTACCAAACCCCTTTGTAATATGAAGGTCAAATGAAATATTGATATATTGTTCCACACTATATTCTACATACACTATATCAAGAGTGCCATGGCTGGACTGCTCTAGCCACTATGGCCATCCATGAGGGATATTGAAAATGGTTGGTCATCCATATCTGGATGGTTAAAGGTTCCTTACCCTTGCAATACAGGAACCAATGCTGAACCAGGTTTTTCATGCACTATGTAACATAATAACAAACTGGTTCCTGAAATTTAAGAAATTAAACCTTGAAGGAACCCTGGAGAAAGAGAAGTCCTGCTGAATTTAATAGGACATACTCCCCAGTTCGTATGGATTGGAGGCGAACCAACTCTTCATAAGCTCCTTGGCAGTTTCCTTTGCCAGGAAGCTAAACAGGATATGGGAATGGCATTTCAAGTTATTTTTGCAGGCTTAATACTTGGCAACATGTAGCATGTCCAATGTTTTTGCTTTCCTATGAAACACAACAATACTTGATTTGGTTTTCTTATGGATGAAGCAGTAGGAACCATATAGGAGGCACAATATAAAGCTGGCAGGCAATGCAGACTTCCTCTAACCTAGTCGCAACATCTGTTGTGCTCACCATGATGTGTGGCGATGTTGTTGAACAGATCCTTTGGGAAGATGTCTGGATGAAGTTCTGATTTGCTGTCTATTGCTAATCCCTCTGTGCTTTATATTTTGTTACCAACCTCAACAAGGTTTTTACTGCTAGTATTCTTATTTTATCAATCACCTTTCTATGTGAATTGGAGCATTCTCCCAGTAGCATAGCACACATAAACGTGCCACAAATTCAAAATATGTGAAGCTTCTAAAAGTACACAAAAGAGCAGCAGCAAAAATGTAGCTCAGCAACTATCACTTACGGAGGCATTTGTTGAAACTAAGTTTGTTGGAAGGCAAAGAAAGTTGGCTTAAACCGGGTTTCCTTTGGTAGGGTGTTGTGCCTCACGCCAAAATGAAAGCCTGTCATTCAGAGGTTTTTGGGAAGACAGTAAAGATGATATCTTTATACAATATCAGTGTTAGGATGGGTGGTGATGAACTTGGATCTCCTTGCTGATAGTTGATAATTGCCAAAAATACAATATTAGAATAAGTTGGCAGAGATTAGATAGAAACATGTGTAACCCTTGTTCCCTTTCAATATCCAATCCATTTAGGGCAGTAATGGGGAACTTGATGGACTTGGCAAGTCAAACATTAAAAAAAAAAAAGCCAACTTGACTCTGCTGGCATCTCAAACCCCCTCATCCCTAAACAAAAGTGAAAAATTCTTTACATATTCATTTATTTAAAATAATACAGTCTATTCAAATAGTTATGAAATACGAGCAAAACAAACCCACTTTGGGAGGCTCTGGAGGCTACATATGAACAGCTTCTCAGGTGACTTCCAGAGGATCTGGAAACTGCACAAGAATGGGGTGGTCTCCGCAGTCTTCAAAAATCACAACGGAACAGGGTGTGCTTTTGATAATAGTTGTCAGGTGTTGGTGAATGCTTGTGTATCACTCCAAATATCATGGTGTGTCATCTTTTACACGTGTGTCACAAGTTCACCATCACTGATTTAGGGTTTTCCAGAAGATAGTGTACATGCACCATAACTGGTTGATGTGCTGTGTAAACCCAGCCTTCTGAATGGCTGGGCAACATAATTTTGCAATGACTGATAGCTTCTGAGATATTTTCAAGGACCATATATAATACTATACATGTCAAAAAGTAAAAGTTAAAAAGGCCTCAATGAAGATGGATGGTCCTGTCTAGAAGGTGGGAGAGGAAGTGTTGCTAATTACATATAGCAGATATGTCAAACTCACGACGTCACATGACATCGCACAATGTATCGGGACGGTTTTGCCATTGCTGGCAATGGGGTGGGCGCGGCTTCCAGATGATGCGTTCGGCCCACAGGCCGGCAGTTTAACACCCCTGACATATAGGAAAAGAAATCAGAGAAGAGGATCCAAGATTATCATCTCACTGTGTTTCCTTGTAGGAACGTCTCTTTCTATTGCTTTTTCTGAATTAAAAGGTGACCATGGGAATTTTGGAGGCTTTTCTCTACCTATAAAATTGGGTTACTATGATGGTTTTTAATTTTTGGCCCATATAATAAGCAAGTACATACATGTTCCTGTTCAAAACGTCTCTCTCAGGGAGAGTTTACTTTGTATAGTTGGGTATGGAAAACATACCAAATCAACAACTAGATTAATAAAACACATACTGTATGCTATGTTCACTTAGGCAAGACATCAATGCTAATATGACTTAACATACTGGCATGGTTCACACATTACACTAAGACAGTAGCTGGGTTTCCATTACATGCTAAGTCACAAACTACTCAATTCATTTTTAGCTTCATCTAGCAAGTTGTGGACCTAGCTGATATAAATTTGGTTGTCAGTTTAATGGATTCTAAATGTAAGGACGACAATTTCAAATCTACCTCAAATCTTCTTGTCTAGTTCTCGAAGAACTTCTATTTAAGGTGATAAGTGCAGGAGCAGATTGGACAGGAATTCTTGAGCGAAGGCTCCTGAAACCAGACCTAGAAATTCCAGTTATAAAATTTTCCTTGCTCAGTAGCAACTGAGGAAACAAAAGTGGCACAAGATGAGGTGTCAGATAGCAAGTCTAATGTGCTCAAGCCCACAACAACCTAAACGCTGCTTTTTTGGAAGCGCATGATGGGGAATAACTATATAATGAATATGCTAAACACTTAGAATTCAGAGGTTGATACTTTTCTACCTATACATCAGAGATACTTTGATCCTTACATAGCATTGCTTTGTGCTTAACCACTTATTAAAGTCTAGACGCAACATTAAAAGCATGTAAATTGGTTCCAGATCTTTCCAGTCAAATCTTTAGCTTGAGTTAGAGATGGATTGGCGAATCTCTTGTGTAATTAAAACTGACTGTTAAAGGCATTTTTTTTTAAGCTTAATTGGTAGCACTTTCTTTGGGAGCCAGCAGTGAGTTAAGAATTTTGCTGGATCATTGAAGTGAGTTCCTGGATATCAAATCAGAACTTAAGTGTAGTTTCATTATGGGTAGATATGCAATTATGGTCTACTCTGGTGGTCTTTCCTACTCCAGTATCTTTTCTAGTTTAGATTCATGTTTTCACCACAGCCCAGTATGTTCTGATTTTCTTTTAAAAATAAATTTTTCAGACTTAAAGCTGCCATTATTTTCACTTATATTAAGCCAAACTGGGTTTTTTTCTTGCAAGATATATATATATATGTGTGTGTGTGTGTGTGTGTGTGTATGTGTGTGTGTGTGTGTGTATATATATATATATATATATATATATATATATATATATATATATATATATATATATGTAGGTCTTTGGTTGTTCGGGTTTTCTCCCGCGTAAAATTGGAAGTGTCTTGGCGACGTTTCGACGAAGTCCCATTCGTCATCTTCAGGCTGGTGTTTTCAGCTTCGTGCTTTGAGCAGCAATGTGTGGTCTTAGCTGTTTCTTCCTTTTAACTGCCAGTGGGGGTATGAACTGATTGGGTGGGAGCTTGGCTGTGTTCTGATTGGGTGGAGGTGTGTTCTGAATGGTTAGGGGCTTGGCTGTGCTCTGATTGGCTGGGGAGTGTTCTGTTTGGTTGTGCTCAGGTTAGTCTGAGTTGCAGAGGGGTTTAAGATTTTGGGCTGCCTTGCTATTTTTTGGCTTCGCGTTCGTGGTCGTGCCTCTCTTCATGGAGGGTGTCAGTTTGCTTCATGTATGGATTGGAGGGGTTTAAAGTGGCTAATGATGCAGCTGTGGTCTGGCTTCTGGTTTGTGGTCGTGCCTCATCATCGGTGTGGCTTTGGGTTTGTTTTTTGCGTGGATGTGTGGTGGTGACATCCTGTGTGGTTTTTGTGAGTGTGGGTCTGGTATCATTTTTTGTGTTAGGGAGTCGTTTGTCAATAAGGGCGGGTTTCCAAATGGCTGGTAGGCGGGAGGTATCATCTCGCTTGTTCATGCTGTGTGGGCGTTTTTCTATCTCGATGGCTTCTCTGATTATTCTGTTATTAAAATGTTCACTTTTGGCAATGGTTCTGGTATTTTTAAAGTCAATTTCATGTCCTGTGGCTTTAAGGTGTTGGACCAGGGAAGATGTTGGTTCCTCTTTTTTGACTGAGTTCTTATGTTCTTCAATGCGTGCACTTATTCTTCTGTTGGTTTGTCCGATGTATGTGGTGGGACAAGTGGTGCATGGGATTTCGTATACTCCTTGATTTTCTAATTCAATTTTATCTTTGGGGTTTCTAAGGATGGTGGATATTTTTCTGTTTGTGCAGAATGCTGTTTTGATGTTGTGTTTATGAAGGATCTTACTGATTCTGTCTGTGGTGCCTTTTATGTATGGGAGGAGGGCTTTGCCGTTTTCTTGTTCTTTGTCTTGGATTTTGGTGGGGGTTTCTTTTTGGATTAGGTTTGTAATCTTATTTCTATGGAATCCATTGGATGTTAGTACATTGGTGAGAGTGTGTAGTTCAGGTTTTAGGTGTTGTTCGTCAGCTAAGCGTTTTGTTCTGGAGATGAGTGTCTTGGCTACAGAGTTGATCTGTGCTGGGTGGTGGTGTGAGAGAGCGTGCAGATAGCGGTTTGTGTGTGTTTTCTTCTGGTAGATGGTGTGTCCTAGGGAGCCATTGGATTTCTTGTAGACTAAGACATCCAGGAAGGGAAGTTGGTTGTTAGCTTCTGTTTCCATGGTGAACTGTATTTTGGGGTGTAGGCTGTTGAGGTGTGTGAGGAAGTTGTCCAGTTTTTCTTTCCCATGTGGCCAGATTATGAAGGTGTCGTCTACGTATCTGAGCCAGAGTTTGGGTTTGTGATCCGATTTTTCTAGAGCTTGGGTTTCAAAGTGTTCCATGTAGAGGTTGGCAATGACAGGTGAGAGGGGTGATCCCATGGGTGCTCCTTCTGTTTGTTTGTATTTTTGTCCATTATAGATGAAGTATGTGTTGGATAGGCAGTGGTTGGTCAGATCTAAGATGTGTTTGGGGGGGTTATATTTGTTTTGAATAGCTGTCAAGGCTTCTTTGATAGGCACTTGGGTGAAGAGGGATATGACATCGAAGCTCACTAGTAGGTCGCTGGGCTGTAAGTTTTGTTTCTTTATGATCTCTATAAACTGGAATGAGTTTTTTACGTGTGAGGTGATGGATTCTGCATAGGGCTGTAGTTGTTTGGCGAGAAATTTGGCTAGGTTTTGTAGAGGTGAGACTATGGAGCTGACTATAGGTCTGAGTGGGGTTCCTTCTTTGTGTATCTTGGGGAGACCATAGAGTTTGGGGCATCTGGATGATTTCTCTCTGGGAATGATTCTTTGCTGGATCTCTTCGCTAATGGGGGAGGCTTTTATTTTGGATCTGGTGGTTTTTTCCAGGTAGGTGGTGGGATCTGTATTTAGGGGTTTGTATGTGGAGTCTTGGAGTAGGTTGGTTAATTTGGTTTGGTAGTCAGATGTGTTCATAACCACCGTGGCGTTGCCCTTGTCTGCTGGTAGGATTATTATGCTGGTGTCTTCTTTCAGGTTACGTAGTGCTGTATGTTCCTCTTTGGGTAAGTTGCTTTTGGGTGGCTTGCTGGTGCAGAGGATGTTGGTGATTTCGAGTCTGATTATGTTAGCGTCGTCGGGGTTGATTTTGGTCAGGCTGGTTTCAACTTTCAAACCAGAAGCCAGACCACAGCTGCATCATTAGCCACTTTAAACCCCTCCAATCCATACATGAAGCAAACTGACACCCTCCATGAAGAGGAAGCACGACCACGAACGCGAAGCCAAAAAATAGCAAGGCAGCCCAAAATCTCAAACCCCTCTGCAACTCAGACTAACCTGAGCACAACCAAACAGAACACTCCCCCAGCCAATCAGAGCACAGCCAAGCCCCTAACCATTCAGAACACACCTCCACCCAATCAGAACACAGCCAAGCTCCCACCCAATCAGTTCATACCCCCACTGGCAGTTAAAAGGAAGAAACAGCTAAGACCACACATTGCTGCTCAAAGCACGAAGCTGAAAACACCAGCCTGAAGATGACGAATGGGACTTCGTCAAAACGTCGCCAAGACACTTCCAATTTTACGCGGGAGAAAACCCGAACAACCAAAGACCTACATACAAATATACAAATACCCACGAAAACCTCAGAAAACAAATATATATATATATAGTAAGAAATAAAATGATCACCAGGGTAATAAAAACCATAAAATTTAATAAAAAGCGCCTAGCTTTCGCCGTAACCTGCCGGCATCCTCAGGGCTAGTGCGCCAGGGAGTGAGAGAGTCACTTTTATAGGTGCAACAAAGCCTGCGCACGACTCCTCGATCTCGTCATCGGGCCTAATTGGGATGACTGCGCACGGCTGGTCATATAACATATATATATGTTTTCTGAGGTTTTCGCGGGTATTTGTATGTAGGTCTTTGGTTGTTCGGGTTTTCTCCAACGTAAAATTGGAAGTGTCTTGGTGACGTTTCGACGAAGTCCCATTCATCATCTTCAGGCTGGTGCTTTCAGCTTCGTGCTTTGAGCAGCAAAGAAAAAAAAAACCCGAACAACCAAAGACCTTGCTGCTCAAAGCACGAAGCTGAAAGCACCAGCCTGAAGATGACGAATTTTACGCGGGAGAAAACCCGAACAACCAAAGTGGAAATGTCTTGGCGACGTTTCGATGAAGTCCCATTCGTCATCTTCAGGCTTGTATTTTCAGCTTTGTGCTTCGAGGAGCACACACACACACACACACACACACACACACACACACACACACGTCTCTCTCTCTCTCTCTCTCTCTCTCTCTGTGTGTGTGTGTGTGTGTATATATATATATATATATATATATATATATATATATATAAATATAAATACACACACACACACACACACACACACACACACACGTCTCTCTCTCTCTCTCTCTCTCTCTCTCTGTGTGTGTGTGTGTTTTTATATATATATATATATATATATATATATATATATATATATATATATACATACATACATACATACATACATACATACATACATACATACATACATACTGGGAGCTGAAATTCCAATACATTTGAAGGGAGACAGATTGGGAATGTTTGCCATTAATTAACCTTTTTGATAATTCATAATCTTTTCTGTCAGTACTGAAGCAGACTAACAATGCTGCTCCAGCTCATCTGAGTCCCATTGCTCCTTGGTCAGCAAGATGAGTTTCCATTTGTCCATTGGAAAGGTGTCACTGCAGACCTATACTGTACCAATCCTGGAGCCCACCAGGACGAACAGATAAAACAGAAATGTCTCCTTTGTCAGAGTGGGACCTAGATTGTTGGGCTCATCCAGTTCTCTGGCTCAATACTTGTGGGACATTACTATTCTAAATTCTTGGATCAGAAAGTGTTTTTCTAATATTTGGAGCAGTCAATTGCATAGGCATAATTTGCATACATATTCATGGTTAACATGTACGTTTATTATGGGTTTATTGGATTAGCCTACTTATCCGGGTTCACACAACACCCTCAGCTATAAACTAACCATATGGTCTGAATTTACATGCCAGCTTATATTCTAGGCCCAAATATGTCTGGTTAATTTGTGGTTCAATATGTCACATGAACACAACCATTCAGTAAGGAGAAACAAGTGAAAAGAAAAAGCAAATACATATGTATGTAATTTAGATGCAAATGATAAACATCTCTACGGACACCACATCTACAACCTTAGAATTATAGTTATAAAAAGCTTGTAGGCTCAATCCCGTACTTGGTGTACTCCAGATGAAGTAATCCTGGAAGGATGGTTGTCAGCTTCTGCTTAAAAAAGAGAACTCATCTTCTCCCCCAGTAAGTGATTCCCTGTTGAATAATCATTAGTACATTTTTGCTAACATGAAATCAGATTTCAATGTCTTCTCCTTACAACTTTGACTGATTCAAACTAATCAAAGTTAAATCGACTTAAATATTCTCCACTGTTGGTAGGGGTTTACGTTGTAAACCTAATTTATCTTTAAACTTAGTTTACATTTCATGCTTATTTGGATGATGACGACTGTATTTATATCCTTGCTAGCTCCACTGCTCTTGCCTGGTCAAGCTACTCTCTAAATTGGGGGGTCTAGGTTGTCATGTTAAAAAAAGATCTTCATTGCTAGGGTTACATTTGGTCTGATTAACTGCATCCAGCCTTAGAGAATAGTATTGTGTTGAGTTATAAGCATCTCTTCCAAGGCTCTGTAAGGATTCCTTTGGAACTCCTTCTCGCTCATCTGGAATAATCAAGGGGAGAGTGTCACCTGGCTACACAAATCAACGGTGAGCTTTTAATCGTGATAACAATGACCTGGATTCAACAGGAGAAAGGAGGGGACATCCTGTGTTGCACTGCTTCCTTAGGCATTTATCTGAAAATACCAGTGCTTTTTTTTGTAAAAAAAAAAAAAAAAACCAAGGTGCCGGAACTCACACATGTCATACAACCCACCTTGCCTATCCTACAAGGTTTCATCCAAAAAAGGTGCCGGAACTCCGTTCTGGGCGTTCTATGAGAAAAAAAGCCCTGGAAAATACCATATGAATATTCTATGGGATCCAGACAGTGATCAACCTATTATTCTCATGCTTGTTCTCACGTACAGAATCTCTATACAATACATTATAATTGACAATGACTGGGAGCAATGGGGCTATGTAACTCCCTTCGGCAAATGAGGGCTGGATCAAGGAAGAGTGTGGTGAAAGATAGAGATCAGTTATCTAACTAAGACAGTATTTGGAAACAGTAAAGACTATCAGGATTTTCTGCAGCTAAGAGGTGTTCACTGAGATAACAGGCCAGTTGAGGATTTCATTCATTACAATTGATGAAATTAATAAAAGTGTGACTATTTAAAGGGGGTAAAGTCTAAAAAATATAGGGAGGGATGAAACTTGGTCAAGTTCTGCTTGGTTTCATTTCTTATTCTTCCAATGGTAAGTTGGACCCATTTTTGTAGTAATTTGTAAAAAAATGTTTGAACACTTGGTGCATTTGGAAAGACATTGCTCATGCTCATTATTTACAAGAAAATGTGTATGTGTGTTGCATACTGTTTGCTAACATAGATGTTTCATGCACTTTTAGAAGTTGCATAGTATATTGCTAAATGCACATATCTCTTTGTTAGAGTGATATCTCTTCTCTCATTTCCCCCCATAAGAACCCCATGGGTTGATTGGTTGGGGAGCGAGAGGGGGGAGGGAGGGAGAGAGACTGGCTCAAAGTCACTCAGTGAGTTTCCATTAGAATAGATTTAAATTATGGTTTTCCTGGGTCACTTCCCAATACCATAATGTAGTCCAGGGGTGTCAAACTCAATTTCATTGAGGGCCGCATCAGCACTGTGGTTGCCTCGGGGAGAGGGTGTGTGTGGCCAGGGTAGGTGTGGCCTACTGGGTGGGCGTGGATGGAGTGGGTGTGGCCTACTGGGTGGGCCATGGTCAGCTCTACATCGTTTGTGTCAAGGGTGCCTGTGGGGGCCTGGGCAGGAGTGGGACAGATCTCAGGGTCTCTGGCAGAAGGGGGTGGGACTGGGGCAAGCGCCAAGGCATGGTCCATTTCTTCATTCCTCACAAAGGGTGACACCTCCTCAGCATGCGCCCAGGGGGTGGGGCCGACATGGCAGGGGCTGGTTCCTCGCTGTTTCCAGACAGCCTTGTGGAGCTAAGACTGAATGCATTTCAGCATAGATGACCACCATAAAATTGTACATTGGGCCTGGGCCAGGGCCAAGGCAGCGGGGGCTGTTCCTTCACTGTTTCCAGGATGGCTTCGTGGGCCACATGAAACCACTTCACGGGCCGCATCCGGCCCCCGGGCCTTGTGTTTGACATGTCTGATGTAGTCCTTTGGGTTCAAAGAAGACATATATTTGTGCAATTCATCTGTGGGCATAGAGTAGCTCTGTAATACCAGCCTGGAAGTACAGAACCTAGCTAGCACAATGGGAGCACTGGAAATACATTGTTGTAGTAACTGTGGGTGTTATTCTCTGATGCCACTCATAGTTTTCTATCAGTTTTTGGTGGCACATGGAGGCATCATAGCACAGCAGGTTCTGTCATAAGCTACAGCTTCTAGTTTTCTTGGCATAGAGTTTCTTTCATAATGTCTTTTCATTGCTTGTGTTGTTGATCTTGAGGTCTCTTCCTAGACTCCAGTACATTATAGACTACAGCAACTGTTGAGGCATATGTCATCAATTCTGATTATGTGTCCCACCCATCTTATCTGAGCTATAATAATAGGGACTCAATGCTGGTGCCTCCACACGATCCAAGACCTCCAGGTTGGAGACATGATCTTGCCAATGAATGCTGAGAATGGAGTAGAGAGATGTGAAATTTATGTGAAATTTCTCCAGTTCTTCGATTTTCCCTTTAGCACAGAGTCCAGTGCTACATCCATATAGAAGAGAAGGGATAGCCACAGCTTTGTAGTCTTTCAGCTTGGTGGAAATATAGATGCTGTGTTGTATTGATTGAACTGCCCTAGTGCCTTGCTGGTCTTGCTGATCCTGGATTCAATTTCTTTGTGCAAAGCCCATTGCTTGAGATGATAATTTCCAAATATTTAAAACTGTTTCAGCTGGGCATTCTCAACAGTGGTTTTTGGTTCTTCAGGTTTGGTATTTGGCACCTACAGCATGCGTCTAAAGATACTAGAAATTTGATCCAGTCCATTTTGTTTTCTTCATCCCTTGCTTCATAGTATGTTTGTGAATTATGGGGATTTAAGATTCTATTGCCAAGAGTCACAGATGTATATAAATCTTTTCTCTGTATAAGAAAAAAAAATAGCACTTAGAAAATCAGTATGGATGGGTTAGTACATGGCATTATGCCATTCCGATTTGTGTTAGAGTGATTGTGATTGAGAAACACGGTTTATAGCTTAGTGTTGTATGTGAGCCCAGACAATTACACTTTTTCAATAAACCATGGATAAACAATGTATGATGTATGAGTCACGAAGTTAGTCCTTCTCCCAATTCTGCTGTTTCAATCAAGTTCTCCTTTGGAATATGTAATTTTGCCCCATGAATTTATTTTTTTTTAAAAAACATTTTTTTATGACTGAATAAAATGGATAAATTCTATTTTGGAGGAGGGGATCTAATAGTTCTAATGGAGACAAAACATGATAGGATTGTGAAGCTGGGGATATATTCTGATGTAAAGAGTAAGAACACGGGAGAAGAAGATCACTCAGCATTTGAAAGGGCTAGCATGCTCATTTTGGAACCTTCTTGTGGGGAACACTTGTGTACGTAGACTTTCTATTTTCATGGACCCTCAGTTTGCCCAGGAATGCTTCTGTGAGGTGCCTTTTGACAGGTTGTGGCCATTTATTAACATGTACACATGTATATCTCTGGCCATCAATGTCTTTTGCATTGTTGTAGGATATGTGGCTCAGGAGCTACGGCAGCTCAGCAGAGAAGGCCATATTAAAGAAAGAGGAGGAGGATCTAAGGCCTGTTCACACTTGGATAACACCCCATTAATGTTGCCTTGTGCTCATGAAAGCTTCTTCTTCCAGCCCCTTCTTTCAAATGTGCATGTCCTTTGTTGAACAATTTTGAGCCCCAGGAATGGCAATTGCCAGGGGGGAGGGGTGATGGGCATGCCCAGAGATTGCTTTTCTAAGCATGTTTGGTTGTCCATTGAAATATGCAACATGATCCCATTATCATTAAGCCGTGAGGTTCTTTACATGTGTGTGCAGTGCCAACGTTTTGCCACTTGGACTCTCATTCATTCCCTTAAACCGTATTGTCAGCCGTATGTACCTTTGGCCGGCACAGCAGCTGCCTCTGTAGTTATAATCCCATTCAAAACTTTTCCATTATGGTGCTAATATATTTATAAGAGAGCTAGGTACCTGGGATTAAAGTCTGATGTTTCTGCTTGAAAATGCAACAGAGTCAAAATAATTCCACAGACCCCTTATTAGTTAGTTATGGCCAGTTGCTTTTGTATCGGAGCCAGGCTGACTGAAATAGAATTAGCAATTAATGCCAAGCGTGCTTTTCGGTGCTTGGAAAAACGCAAAACAAAACCCCTTGGAATCGTCGGCCCCAATCTTATCCTTGTCAGCTCTTTCTTATTATGTCGAGTGGGCAGATCTGCAAGGCTTTTGTGAGTTTTTGCTCTTACATGGTAATATGGCAGACGCTGCAGGAATATCCTAACAAGGGTGGGCAGGAATCCAGAAAGCAGGCACTCTTTGCTGATCTCCTCTAGTTGTATCATCTGCTAAACCTTAAGCCTGATTTTAAAAATGCTTCTCTCTGCACTGCGATGCAATAGTCACCTAATCCACCAAATACAGGACAAATAGCAACGAGCTTAAATCACAGAGAAGTCAGTTTTAGGCCATGAAGTAGGAAGAATGCAAAGAACAGGTCAGCAAAAATAGACAAAGCAATTGTGGTAATCTTCTTCTTTGAACATTTTAAAGAAAATGCTGGTGCCTGTGGGTATTTTTGGTATAAGGCAGCACGTCTTGGGGTAATTCTTCTCATAAAGACCAGTGTGTGTGCCTGCACACATATGAGTAGAAACAGTTGTGTCCACTATTCCTGATTGATGAAAGGCTAAAATACTGGGTGAGAACCAGTTTAGGCTTAATGGGTTGAGCTGTTGGAAGAGTTCAATGCTATTATTAGCAAGTGATTGCCTGGGAGTGGAAAAGAAAAATATGTGGTCTATTTCCCTAATTTGATATTTGCAACCAGCTCTGGATATGGGGCAGAGTGAGGGGACTACAGAGGAGATAAAAGATGGAGGGGAAGATAATGATAAAGAGGACGTAATATGAGAGCTGGAAGCTGGGAAAAAGTTGTGCTGAGTAAAAAAGACACCCCAGGTCTTAACTCAAGAATCAGGTACTCAGATTGCTGGAGACTGCAAGGTTCAGACTGATATTACTGAATGACAGGCTTTTCAGATGAGAGGATAGACTTAGTACATATTACTGAAAACTGTCCAGATGAAAAGTGTACATGCATCTGTGTGTCTCTCTGTGTGTATGGTTCTCCCTCATGATAGTCTGTCCAGTCAGGTTTAATATCTTGCAACAGTCCTAACCAAGAGGCAGGGAAGGTGGTGTGGCAATTCTTCACCAGGAGACCTTAGCTGTTGTGCAGTATTTGTAATGCTGGGCCAAAATTGGGAATATTGCTGATGTAACAGGTCTTAGCTACTTGGCAGCCTCCCTCACCTTGACGATCTGGATTCAGATATGAGCATGGGGCAAAAACCTTATTGGTTGTTTTCATGGATAACCAGAATCAGGACTGGGATGAAGGTAGCTGAACCAACCTTGCGTCTTCTTTCATTTCTGTACTATTATAGTATCCTTCCTAACAACCTGTTATATTTGTAATGGAAGGAAGGAAGGAAGGAAGGAAGGAAGGAAGGAAGGAAGGAAGGAAGGAGGAAGGAAGGAAGGAAATCTGCTGAATTTACTGTATGTCAGGTAATTACAGACTGCTAGAAATACTTCACAAAAAAGGCAATATTCTAAACTGTATCCTCATTTTGATTCCTTGGTAGAAAGAAATGGTGTAATGTTATTTTTTTATTATTTCTTTATTATATTTATTGAGTGAAACTCTGTGTATTCTTTGTGTTACATGTACGAAGAGATGGAAAATAAACTCTCTGGAATCTGGGACTCTAAGACTGCATTTGAGTTGGTCTCTTGGGCCACCACATACAAAGAGGGAGGGTAAAAACAAAGTACTAGCAATAGCAATAGCACTTAGACTTATATACCACTTCATAGTGCGATACAGCCCTCTCTAAGTGCTTTACAGAGTGATCCTATTGCTCCCAACAATCTAGGTCCTCATTTTACCGACCTCAGAAAGATGGAAGGCTGAGTCAACTTTGTGCCGGTCAAGATCGAACTGCTGGCAGTGAGCAGAGTCAGCCTGCAATACTGCATTCTAATCAATATGCCACCATGGCTCTTCAACTCTTATGGTGTTGAATGATGTCAACATCAAACAGCAAAATTTAATATATTTAGTTTAAATTAAACCAGAAGTAAAATAAATTACTATTAAATTAATTAAGGTCAGTTAAGGATAATTTAGACTTCTCTAAAATCTAGGAGTCTGAAAAGTTGGTGGCAAGTTTACATATCTTGGCCTCAGCTACATTCCTCTTGGCCAATCCAGAAGAAGGAGTCCCAAAATTTATTTGACTTATTCTGTTTGATGTGGCTCTTTCCCGAGGCATTGCTTGGGTCTCTTGAGTTGGGTTGGGTGAGCTTGAGATGCCAAAGGAGCATTTTTTCCTTAAAACTCTGGAAATAAATAGAAATATCTAGGGGTTGGAAAATTGGGAGAGTTGTTTTGTGGTTATTTACCGGTCCAAGGATTAAAATGTCTGGTACCAAACTCTTCTTTGTAACACAAAGGAATTCTCTTGTTTGGAAATAAATGCAAGGACTTTTCCTTTTCTTTAAAAGTACTGGGGAAGTTATGTCCAAGAGCAGGACCTTTATTTTGTTTCTGAGAGTTTAAAATAAAGCAATATCAAGAAATATTATTGGAAACTCAGGGCTGGGGATTAATATTTCTTTTAAAAAAACGCATGAACATTGATTAACTAAAGCAGACATTAAGGTCCCTGCAGGACGTACCTCACTTCCCCATGCCAGGATTCCCGTCTATCCTTATCAGCTTGTCTGAACATTAACGCCTTTGGGAGAGACCAGATTCTACCAGGGTTACAATGTAGTAACATTTTTCCCTAGCTATATTCTCCTTTTTTTAAATCTAGAAGTCTCTGTCTGGGTTTTAATATTCAGGAGTTGCCCATTCTTTCTGTTTCATTTTGTTATGCCCCATGTGAAGCCACTACACATTGTCAAAAAATGTTTCCTCTCTTTTGATCCTTTCAAAGCCTCTGCTTTCAGCCATTGCACAGAGAGTGTCACTGAACACATTTAGTGAGGCCAAGGACTGGCTGGAACAGAGATGAGCACTGCAGGGATACCAACTGGGTGAGACAGGCTTTTTATTTATTTATTTAGCGTAGGGCGATATTACATTAGCCAGGAGATTGCAGTGTTAATGCAGAGTTATGCTGACTGTCTGAGCCAGCTTACCCTGTTTTGTTCATGCTCACATACTTTCCAAGGTGTGCCCCATGGGGTGAGCTAGCTTCCCACCAGACAGAAAGACAAGTGACTTTCCTACAGCAGCATCCATGGCCCTCTCCCTCTTCTGAAACTGCCTCAGAAATGTATGTTGCAGTCAGGAAGATCCAGTGTTATCAGGATTCTAACTGTCCACATGAAGCATCAGCTCATCTCTCCACTGAAGTGGTAGCTATTCATCTACTCACATATAACATCGGATGTTTTTTGCATTGACAAGAGATGGAAATGTAGCCATCTTTTATCTTTTGCTTTTAGAGTCAGATGATGCTGGGAGGGGGGATGTGAATGAGAGTTCAGCTAGACATAACAATACTAAACCTAGGGTGAGAAACAAGGTTATTGTAACCAGAGCTGATAAGGAATTGGCAGGCTGGAGAACTGGAGAGGAAGCCCGTGCTTCAAGCTAATTGGGGAATGTGATTTATGCACTGCTTTTTTTTCTAAAAAAAAAAGGTGCCAGAACTCACACATGTCATACAACCCGCCTTGCCTACCCTACAAGGTTCCATCCAAAAAAGGTGCCGGAACTCTGTTCTGGACGTTCTATGAGAAAAAAAGTCCTGGATTTATGACTGTTAATTGGAGGAGGGAATTGTGCTTTGATACTATGTGCTCAGGGGAGGGGAATTCAGTTTTTGGCTTCGATTATGAAATGCTGATATTATGCTACTCAAAATAAAGATTCTTTAAGGTAAACAATGCCTCAAAGTTCTTTCAAAGAGTTTCATCTGTCGGAACCATGTCAACATGCTTTCGAACTGCAAGGTGGGCAGAAGCTGAGGCAAGTGACGGCAGTTCACCCTATCACACGCTGCTAGGATTTGAACTGCTAGAGCAAAGATTATCTCTAGCGTCATTAAGCCACCGCACCACTGTGCCTCTACACTTGGGCTTTGAAGAGATGGCATAAAGATGGAGGCAGAGGCACAAGTAGCAGTAGCAGCTGTCAACTCTACAATGTGCCTGGCTGCAGCCATCTTTCTCTTCATTCTAGGTTGCCACATAGAACGGAGGGAGGGGGGCTTGCCCAGGTGCTTCACTAATCAAAATAATCTTCTGTCCCATGGGAACCAAGGTCATTTACTGCTCCCACGATCAGGGACTGGGTGTTCTATAAGAAAGCCCACCAAATGAATGTATTGGGGAATGAAGTGATGGCATAGTTTAGTGGGTGGGACATTTTACTTTGTAACTGGAAAATTTTTAGTGGGAATTTCAGACTTGGTTTCACTTTTGATTGTGCCAATACTTTGTAAGTAATAAACATGTTTCTGAGGATTTTTCAGGCCTTGGAATTCTGCTTTATTTGTCCCTGTCTGTCGGAACCATTACTAAAGGCAGCATTACTAATGGCATAATAAATGTCCTGTTCATATTCTGATTTCCTTATTACTCCCTTTCACTGTGGTTTGTACACTTTTGACTCTCACTCTTGGCTATGAATTACCCCTCTTACTTTTAAACTTCTTTTCTTACAAGTCATCGCCCCTTTTCTTATTATTCCAGTACAGTGAATATACTGTAATTTAGAGCCAAACTGTAAAACCCCTACCTGACCTTTTCCCTTTCCACTCTCATTGCAAAGAAAGGCAAAAGGGGATCCTATATCTCAGAGAGAATTGCTTTTTTGGAAACAGAAATGGAAGAACTTAACTTTTAGATGGCGCATGCTTGAAAGTGAAGTTGGTAATTTTTGAGAGATGCTGACTATATATAACCAAAGCTTCTGCTGCTTTGATGGAAAGCTGTTGTGAGGATGTTGCAAAGATTTCTTTGTTGGTCTGGCTGGAAGGGACAGAAATCAGAAAATCTGGCAAAAGCCCTTAACATTTTAGCAAGAACAGTGCTTTACAAGACCCTAGATAGTTAGAAGACTTATCCCAAATATTTAAGAGCGAGGCTGTTATGGCTGCATTTGTACATGCTTAACCTAGTTACTGAATTAGCTGGATGAAATTAATAAATAAATGTGCTGTGGGTGAATTTTTGATCATGTCACATTGATGAACATACATTTTCAAATTTTTTATGTGAATAAGTACATTATTGTAATGGGGCAACATGGAAAGAAGGAGGTTGAAGGACTCTACTATCTTTAGCTGATTACACCGGACATATTGAGTATGTTTGTTGGATTTTGGGTTCAAAGTTTTTGTTAACCATTCAGATCATCTTCCACTAACAGAAAGATGATATATAGATTCCCTAAATCAGTAAATATTCAGAAAAGCTATTCAGGGAAGTAACACCACCACTATGCTGTGGGCATACATTTGCTATTTTGCTAGAAATAGTATTTATTTTTTCCTGGGAAGAATATTTCATATCATAGTGCTTACTGTAGAGCTGCCTTCTGCATTGTAATGTTCTCCAAAGGATTTTCAATGAAAATCCTATTGGCCTCAGCCAGCATTGACATTGGTCAAGGAATACTGAGAATTTAATCTATAGAAATGAATGGACTTATACCGATTTCTATTGAGTCACAAAACTTAATAAGCTACTATATATATTTTTTTCTTTCTTGACCATCTCATGGGCTTGTTGATGAGCAAAGTGGAGGAGGGAAGAGTACTCCAAACCCAGAGTCTAACAGCTCCTGTTTTCCTCTCTTTTTTATTTTTTATTTACACTCCGGGAATCTTCAACGTTACCTACTGTACATTTATCTTCACTGCAACAAGGCAAAGGGGTACATAGAACTGAAGTTAGTGACTCATCCAGAGTCCATTATCTGTTAGATCCTGAATCTAGTGTTAAACCTGGAGAGCTCATATTTTTTGTCTCTATCATTTTCAAGGGGAAGCCATCTTAGCCTATTGCAACAAAAATTAGAAGTGACCCATTCACTGAACATGGGTCCCTAGTGTTTATAACATACCTTTCTACACTTCTTGCAATACTTGAAGAGAAGGGAAGCATATAAAAATAATGCCAAAATAGGTTTCCTTTAAGATGCAACAGAGTATTGTTTTGATCATTACATGATCATCAGCTTTTAGCTGACCATATCTATGTCCTCAAAGCTAAAGTCTAGTGTGTCTATATCTGTGACTTCTTTTTTTGAGCTTTTTTGAGCTTATTCCAAGTCAATGAGTTTCATTTAACTGGATTTTAATAAAACCAAGACAATTCTCTTTCTGATAGGGAGAACAACTGAAACTTAAGGAGATGGCTAAAATTCATGACCCATTCTGTTTGGAGGAACTGCAACAGGAATAGTAATGTTTAATATAGACTAATAATGCTGAATTGGAAAAATGACTTTCAGCCTCTTTGGTTCCTTTATTGCTACTCTTAAATTTCCCTGAATAGATCACCTAAAAAAGTAATTAAAAAAAAGATTGCAATGGGGTATGTGATCACTTATTTAGTAAGTTATTTGTTCATTTGCATTCTCTTTAGGCTACTGCTCTTGGATCAAAAATTACATTTTCAAAGGGCCTTTTTGTGCGTGTGAGATTACAAAACTTTATGATGATTAGTGTAGCGCTTGTGAGAGTTATAATGTGTCTACAAACACATTTGGTACATTTTTTTTTTTAATGAATAGGCATGCAGCTTCTTTTGTCACTCAACACTAATCATGACAAATGGAGAAATGTTTTCCAAAACACTTTTCCTTTTATACATCTGTTATGTTCCTTTTAATTTGGAAAATGTTTTGTAAATAAAATGCTTTATTTCACTTTGCAATGCCCCTAAGTGCAATGTGATATTCATCTTCTACGGATAAAGGTTTGAGACTGCTCAGAAGGTATCCTTACTTTCAACAGAAAGCTATAGCTGTTTCTTTCAAACTTGCAAAATGCTATAAGCTGAGTGGAGAGAACAGGGTCATGGCAGTTTTCCCAACTTTACTCTCTACATGTTCAGCACTCCATAGAGTGCTATTTACAAACAGACTTGAATCTTGATTAGTACAAAAACCTGATTAAATATGACCTCTTAGGCACACGGAGTCCACTGTCTGATTATAGGTACCTGCACAAAGGTTTTAGTGCAGGTTCTAGGTACAGCACAGGTTCTAGGTTCAGCAAAAATGCAGAATACAAAGAACCAAAATGTGTCGGTCCCTGAAGCTACCATCAAACTATTGTTAATGCAACAGGAGGAGAAAATTATTTAATACACATGTAAATAATTTTAACTAAAATGGCATATACATTAAATTAAACCCAAGTTAGTTTTTGTCCCTGAGAGCCAGTTTGGTGTGGTGGTTAAAGTATCAGGCTAGAAGCCATGAGTTCTAATCCTGTCTTAGACACATAGCCAGATGGGTGATCTTGGGCCAATCGCTTTCCCTCAGCCCAAGAAAGCATACAGGGACTTCTGATTTAGTCTTGGCAGAAAGCGCTACTTTTTGAAACCTGGACTGAAACATTCAAACTGGCAAGTAGTTGGAAGATTGTGCAGCCAGTTTGGTGCTGTGGTTAAGACACCATGGTAGAAACTGAGAGACCATGAGTTCTAGCCACATCTTGGGCACAAAGCCAGTTGGGTGACTTTGGGCTAGTCACTTTCTCTCAGCCCCAGAAGAAGGTGGTGGCTTGAAAAACCTTTCCAAGAAAACTGATGTACTTGTCCAGGCAGTCTCTGAGAAAGAATGAAATGGAAGAAAAAAAATGGGGAGGGGGGCTGTCAATTATTTTTATTAATGTAACCCCAGTGGCCCACTCAAGGCTCAACTGTACCTGTCATCCCAGGCAAAGTTGTGCATCCCTGATGTAGAGGCTGGGGACAGGAACAGCTGACTCCCCCATATCAAGGACAAGGCCAACCAACCTGGATCTTTCTGCATGAAAGGTATATCTGGATAGAGTTTATTATATTAAAAAGTTCTTTAGAAAGTCCCTTTCATGAGAAGTTTAGTCAGGCTTATCAGATCATTCCCTCCATGCATCTTTCTAGTTTTCACTGGCAAGGAATTACTAAGTAAAAGGAGAGGGACATCACACAGAGCACAATCATTGCATGTTCAGGGTTTCAGATTCAGTCTGATCATTAAATGATCTCAGGTAGCATAGCTGAAGAGAAATCTTGAAATGGCAGAAGACTTTGTGGGCAGTTCTAAGCCCAAAGAACCAATAATGCAGGGTAACACAACAAATTGTCATATGCTCTCTATTCTGACATTTCCTATGGTTCGACAGGCTTAAATAGACCACATTTTTCAAAGTTACTTTCTGTTTCATATCTTGCACATGATACCATAGCAATTCTATGCTATGTGGGTAAAAGTATCCCCTGTCCAGTCGTGTCTGACTCTTGGGGGCGGTGCTCAAATCTGTTTCTTAGCCGAGGGAGCCAGCATTGTGTGAAGACATTTCTGTGGTCATGTGGCCAGCATGACTATACACTGAGATGCACAGAGCTGTTACCTTTCCACTTAAGTGGTACCTATTTATCTACTTGCGTTTGCATGCTTTTGAACTGCTAGATGAGCAGGAGCTGGAGCAAGTAACGGAAGCTCACCCAATCGTGCAGCACTTGGGTCTCCAACGTGGAGTGTCAGCTTTCCAGCTGACAAACTCAGCGCCTTTAGTTGCTAAGCCATCACATCCCCTTATAGCAATTCTAAAAATGAGTATTATGTGTATATTATGCTGACACATATTTAGGATATCACCAAACTCAAGCCTCTTGAATTGTACATCTGTCACGGTTCCGATAGATGAAACCCATCAAAAGAACTTCCAGGCAAAATTCTTCCTTAAAGAACATTTTATTCGGGAAACAAAGTATCGGCACTACATAGTTGAACCCAAAAACTAAATTCCCTTCCCCCAGATAAAAAGTAACAAAGTACAATTCCCACCCCCAATAAACTGTCATAAATCACATTTCCCAATTAGTTAAAAGTGAGGGCTTTCTCACCAGCTCCTCAGCCCGCCAAAGTGTTATCAGCTTGTCCTTAGGTTCCCATAGCAGTGTTATCATTATGGCTAGCTGAGCTTTCATTCCAGCCCCCCTGCTGCACCTGATTTCTAAAAGCAAGAAAAAGCATAGTAAAGGAGAAGAGAAAATGGCTGCATTTTCCTCAGTTGTCAAAGCGGGAACATCCAATGTTAGCAGCGTTGACATCATCCCTAAGTATCAGAGAAGGGAAAGTCTGCTTTAAACTAAGCTGGTGTCATGATGGACATGCCCATGCAGTTTTTTGACCACAATATGGGATTGGTTTGCAGCAATATGGGGAGCTTCTCTGTCTAGTCTGGGATTGATTTTGCTTATACTTTTTAAACATCAGCCAAGCTCAGCTAGCTACCGCCACATAATTGGGCTATCATGGAAGGCAAAGCCAAATTGTGCTAAGAATTCATGTTTGTGATAAATACCAACTCAACTCAGAATGGAACTAGTGAGAAACAAGAGAAAGATATGCATATGCTTTGGGGAGATTGAGCACTAGGGGAAAATAAAAATAGATAAAATCAATAAATCAGAAAATAAAATGGCAACACACCAGCCTTTTCAAATTGTAGTCTAGTGAGGTCTGAGGTTTCTCAGTAGCAGTGGAATATAATACAGTGGCAGTTAGAAATCTGCAGGATGAGAGCAGGAGAAGATATACTACAGTATTTCGGGACAAGTCTCACTTGTATATACTATAAATAAGAAGAAAATATTCTGCATGACAGCAGCAAGAAAGATCTTAAGGGACAAATCCTTTCCATGGAGGCTTACTATTGTGAGGGCAGTATATCTTGCACTGTTCAGATCAATGCCTTTGAAAAAGTGAAATAGTACTTTAAATAAAAGCAAAAGAACAGACGATCTTGTAGAAGAAGTTAATTGGAAATGAAATGTGAAGCTTTTCATTGAAACTTGGATTTTTCTCTAAAGATATTTGATTTATGCACACAACACACAAACATGATGTTGTTAATTTATGTTATGGATATTCAAAGACTGAACTAATAGCCTGATCTGGAGCTGTTCAAATGACCAAACTATAGTTTTTACTTAAATTTAGAAGTATATAAGTTAGAGTTTTATCCATTCCACTGACTCATATGCAGAAAACACAAAAAGCCCTTCCTTCCTTCCTTCCTTCCTTCCTTCCTTCCTTCCTTCCTTCCTTCCTTCCTTCCTTCCTTCCTTCCTTCCTTCCTTCCTTCCTTCCTCCCTTCCTCCCTTCCTCCCTCCCTCCCCTTCCCCCTTCCCCCTTCCCCTTCTGCTCCCTTTCCTTTCTTTTCTTTTCCTTTCCTTTCCTTTCCTTTCCTTTCCTTTCCTTTCCTTTCCTTCCCTTTCCTTCCCTTCCCTTCCCTTGCTTTTCAGTCAAATAGCTTGTTAGATCTTTAAAATGGGGCCATACCTGTCAAATTTTATAAAAGTGACTCAGAATTCTTTGAGGTCCACTAAGACGTGACTTTTAAAAAAAAAAAGTCTGTAGCATAATTCCTTGGGGACTAACTCTATAGCTACTATAGACCTCGTGCCAAATTTCAGAAAAGTCATTCAAGGATTGTTTATGCAAAAGAGTGGCCACTAAGAAAAATGGTGCCATTTCTTAAATGGACCTGATGATTGAGGACTGAGCACATCCATTTTGAAATTATTTTTTTTTGGGGGGGGAAAATATAGTTAGCAAACAAATGGATACCCAACATTTGTCAATGTGCTTTAAATACAATTCAAACAAACAATTGCTCTATTACAATTAGAAAGTTGATGGTTTTGTTTTGATATCTGTATGAAAAAAAAACAAGCCTCCAAAGAATATTGTGTTGGATCCACACACAATTATCCCTTTTGAAATAAATGGGACAAGTTAGACATGACTTAATCTGACAGATTTCAGTGGGTTTTCTCTGCATTATGAAATCTGGATCTTTCCCAGATGGAGGAGATTGAATATATGTATCAAGCCAAATAGCAGAATATCTTCCCATTCAGTGTGGTTTGGTTCCATATCCCTTCGATGTCTAATCAGTAGCAAATTAATTCAATACTCACAGTGGCCCAGTGAATCAGAAAATTTAGTGCTGAGTATAGTTTGGATGGTAGATTATTCTCAGCAGGGCATAGATGTCCCTCCCTTCCCCCTTCCCACACAGTCACAAAGAGTGCCAAAACTAATAGTGATGGTATAATGAAAGAAAGAACGTGCTTCTGGCAAATTCAGTGTTCCAATTCCATTTTAATACAGATCTGTTAAAAATAGGCATTGTTCGTCCTTTGGAGGTATTTCTATACAGTACATTTACTATTGTCTTTTCAGCTCCCCCTTTTTTTTTCAGAAGAAGTTTATACTATTGTGGAATTTGAGGGACTCTGAAATATTATTTGCTCTAACCTCATGCAGTGTTAGAAAAAGTATTATACATAAAGAATGTCTATTCCATAGTGATGTCTGTCTGTCATCTATCTATCTATCTATCTATCTATCTATCTATCTATCTATCTATCTATCTATCTATCTATCTATCTATCTATCTATCTATCTATCTATCTATCTACCTACCTACCTACCTACCTACCTACCTACCTACCTACCTACCTACCTACCTACCTATCTATCTATCTATCTATCTATCTATCTATCTATCTATCTATCTATCCATTCATCCACCCACCCACCCACCCACCCACCCATCATCTTTTATCATTTATCATCAATCTGTCTAATCTTTTATTTCAAAATGTGAAAGATTTCAAGTATTTCCTTGTTTTAAAAGATAATGATAATGATGATGATGATGATGATGATGATTCTGCAGTCTCCTGATATTTGTGTATGGAAGATTACACACTTGGCATCTAAAAAAACTGATGAGGCCAGAACGATTTACTGACAGTTCCCTCAAACAAAAGTCAGAATTCTCCTGAAATAGCCATAAAACAGAAAGCCTAACCACTACACAGAATAAAACAAATTATATCCCAAATAAGAAACTAGCAATCTATTAACGATATATTCAACATTATTAAAATACATGGATAAAGTAAGGAAAAAAATGTATGGAAGTTTAAAGCTAATGAAAATAAGATTATGAGAATAACTCCAGGATCCATCCTTTTCTTATTCAGCTTACAGGCATGGTACCAAGAAACATTTGCAATTAGGATATAGGCAAGGGAAAAGTTCGGATTTCTTTGAAATAAAGAACCATGCCTTCTGGAACTTGTTATGTTACTCAAGATACATAAACCAGCAGACCACTTCTAAGATGCTCTGTTTCTAGCCCTACTTTGACTCATTAGCTACATCTCTGGATTACTATCTGCCTAATGAAAGCAATGGGGTGTGGGTCCATCACAGCTAAATTGCCACAAGAATATTCTAGCAAGGGTACTCTATTACGGGAAAGGCAGGCACTGAATAAAGAGTTCACACTGAAGCAGCAGTGAAGGTGAACACCCAGGTAATGTTTTGGAGTTAATGACAGATTTAAGCTCTCTAGCCATTTGGCCTACCTAGGAAACCCAATCCTCTGTTGCTTCTAAACAGTATGGTAAATTCTTCCCTGGGTTTTTCATTAAAACAAACACAGACAACCAGAACATAAACAGACCAGAAGATTCCACTGTTAAGCTCACCGATAAATGAACCCGGCTGACTTGTTGATCATCTTTTTATGCTTCTGGATTGATTAATTAATATTCCAAGAACAGCAAAAATGGCTGGGCTAGATTTCCTTTTTCCAGGTTTTGCATTTTTCAATTTTGGCAGTCAAGAACAGCAGAGTATTCTAAATATCCTGGGGGCAGGATTGATTCCAAACGTGATTTATCCGTAGGAAATCACAAGAACTTAAGAACACACTGAATTGCTTTTTAAAGTTAATAATAAATTTAATAACAATAACAATTACAACAACAACAACATTGGAAGGGACCTTGGAGATCATCTAGTCCAACCCCTTGCTCAGGTAGGAACCCTATACCAGGGGTGTCAAACTGCTGGCCTGCGCACCGGTTGCATCATACAGAGGTCACGCCCACCCCAGGTCCGGCAATGCAAAAAAAGTCACGATACATCGCAACACGTCACATGATGTGGCGAGTTTGACACCTGTGCCCTATACCATTTCAGACAAATGGCTGTCCAGTCTCTTCTTAAAAATTTCCAGTGTTAGAGCATTCACAACTTCTGGAGGCAGGTTGTTCCACTGGTTAATTGTTCTAACTGTCAGGAAGTTTCTTCTTAGTTCTGCCTTCCGGTGCTTTGGAGAATAGCTTGACTCCCTCTTCTTTGTGGCAACCCCTGAGATATTGGAACACTGCTATCATGTCCATCCTCATCCTTCTTTCCAATTCCAGCAACCATTCCTTATATGTTTTAGCCTCCAGTCCCCTGATCAAGTTTAATCAGTACTTCATTGTTACTGTTGATCATTATCATTATCATCATCATAGTAATAGTAATAATTTATTAAATTTAAATGCTACTCAACAACCTCTTTTTTTTTTTGTATCAGTGAAAAAAGCAACAAATTTATTTCCCCGGATCCTCTGGATGGTGACTTGTCCTGGAGATAGTGATGGGTGTACTTTTGCTTTATAGTAAATTTTAGAATGAGACCAGATATAGTTTGTGAGGTTATTCAGCAGAATAGCTGCTGCCTTCTAAGTAATAGTTTAGCCAAAAGGAATAATAAAAATCAAAGATATGGACAAACTAATATATCTGAAAAGACTATTAGTGAACTCGTGCAAGAAACAGAGCTAATAGCAATTCCAGATTTCTTGCCTGTAGTTAATTATCTCAAACAATTAAAACTCTTGAAGCCAGCATCCTGTAGGGATTGCTTCCTTCTATAACTACGGGAGAGTTCAAACTAATTGGAGTGCATTGTTAATAGCACTAGTATTAGTTTGTTTGTTTTTTTGTTTTTTTTACAAAAACAAGATTTCTTGGAAGAGCAAGGGCAATAACTTTTTTTCTCCAAAAAGGAAGAAAATGGAATGGGAATAGGAGAGGGAAGAGAGAAAGAGATCCCAGATAATTTTTGGCAATAAATCAGCTATATAACCTTGGCAAAAAAAATGGCTGAATTCATTATCTCCAAATAGTGGAAAATATTATAAATGGCAATAAATGAAATAAATGAAATAAATGGCTGTTTCCACAGCAATGTGCTATTCTCTGAGCCACCCAGAAAGAGCACAGTTGAGCTTGGTGGGTGGGTAGGTATTAGTTAAAGTGCAAACTCATGTTCCTAGGCTTAAATGCTGGTATGTGTGCGTGGGATGCTTTTACTGTAAAGGAATACACACATCGATGGAGAAGTTGGACAAAATAGTGCAATTGCTATTTTCTACCTTGCACCACTACATTCCTATAGTTGCCATGTGTTTCCTTGCTGTGCTCCTTAAGGGTTGGAAGACGTTGGATGACTCAAAAGACAACCAGTAGGTGTCCAACATAGACAAGGGAAGGGATGGAAAAATTGCATTGGTTGATTGATTGATTGATTGATTGATGACAATAAATGCTAAGATAGGCATATCTTGCAGTGTTTAAAGTCAGAAAAAATTTAGAAGACTTTCAGGTAAGAGAATTTGAGTGATCATCTGCAACCCCTTCCTTGTAGATAAATATTTGTCAACTTGGCAATTGGCAGATGGGTTGGGTTTGCAACTCCCCAGAATTCATAAACAGCAGCCACACAAAGCTGAGTTCAATCAACTGAGTTCAGTAGGATTTACTTCTGGGTGTGTGTGCATAGAATCCCCTGGTTGGATGCTGATCAAGGCACGCAAGGGAAGCAAAACTAGTTCCTTGAAAAAGGGAATTCTTAGCTATTTCTTTTAGCAAAGATTGTGATGGAACTTACAGTAAATGAATAACGATTACTTCCACTGCTCCATAAGAATTGATTGGTTGGTTCATGGTCCTTTGTGATTTGCATACTATGACATCAGAGTAAGAGACCCAATGGAAAAAAATGCAGGACAGATTAGTCAACTGAAAACTCTGGTTTTATCCTCTGGTTGTTACAGATTATACCTATTAAAAATCCATTTGCGTTTAGTGATAGAAATATGGAACTGCTTTTTCAAATATGGAACTGCTTTTTGTTTCCAAGTTGACTGCATATTTGTTCAGAACCTAAGTACTGTACTTATGTGGGTTTTTCTCTTTTATATGCTTCCATGTTAAATATGGAAAGTCACTATTTAACAACCTCTTCATTTATTCTGCTTGGAATCATGAAGAAGATTCTGCTCAAATCCAAAGACAAAAGTAATTTTACAAAATTTTATCATTAAAGCAGATAATTGACATGACTAAAAGTAGTTTTAGAGGAAAAATAAAGCTACAACATTATGAATATAGAAGTAGAGTCCTGTTTTAAAAGCATTTTTAAAGTGTATCCATGTATATGTATAAAAAAAATATATCCAAGGGCATTCATTTGAGCAGTGCTAGGGAATTCTTAGCTATTTCTTTTAGCCAAGATTGTGATGGACCTTGTAGTAAACAAATGAAAATTACTTCCATGGTCCATAAGAACTGATTGGTTGGTTCAGGGTGATGTTGCATGCTATGACATCAGAGTAAGAGAGCCAATGGAAACTAGTGGTTATGATCTGCTGACTCAACATGTGGATAACTGACTCATAGTTCCATTAGCAAAAAAAAAAGTGATACCGTTGAAAGCTTATAATATGTCGCTAATGTTAGAAAAATCCTTGATGACACAAAGAGCATCAAGAAGAAGGTAAGGCGGTCCTGAAGAGAGCTGGTTCACTCAAATTTATCTTGGATTACAGAAGAGGCTATACAGTATCCTAAATTATTTCACTGAAATAAATAAAAGCTCACTGGAAGAATGTAACTCAGGGAGAAACTTATTGGACTTTTCAGATACAGTTGGATCTCAACTCCTGATAATCTCCCTTCATTGGCCATGGTGACAGAGGCCGACACATTTTGGCATTCAATCACAACTGGAAGGTTCTAAACTACCCAACGTCAGGAGGAACTTATCAGTTTCAGTATATTTGGAAGCCATTTATTTTTCTTATGCCCGACTGTTATGGATTCCTGCAGTTAAGGAGAAGGCAAAAATCAAATTGATCTATCAAAAAAAAAAAAATGAAATTTAGCAGCCTTGGAGATCTATGTTGGCAGCTATTTGGGTAGAAATATAGCACAGTATAACTTGGTATCCCTCTCCCCCTAAACAGATATGAACTTGATACAGCAGCTCTTTGTCCTTCGGAAGTAAATGCATTTGAAATCCAAAATCTTTTCTTGGCTGTTCTTGAAATGAAATCAGAAACTTGTGGAAATAATAACGATATCTTTTACTAGGATTAAAATAGCGAAGGGGGAGAAGGATTAGATCAGCAGATGCCTATGAGAAAAGTATTTAAAAGTATTTTTTATGAAAGACACAGCACACATCTACAAGTCACATTGTACAAATTGCTGGGTACAACATCTTTTCAACACGTTAATCCTTGCGAAGAAAAGATATTCATTCTGATATATATATAATTGGCCCATCATAGATGCTCCTCAGAATCACAGTTCTAAGCCAAGTATTATCTGCCAAAAAAAGAATCCAAGGGAGACAGTGTTTTTCCAGTTGAACGTTGTGAAAATAGTGGATAGATAAATTACTAAGAAATTGGAAAGGTGGTATATTTGGAAACCAAACTACTAAGAAATTAACTAGTGGAGTAGGAGGCAGTCCAATTTTTGCGAATAAACTGTTTTTAGATGCAAATGTAGGATTAGTTTTGCTAAAAGTACAAATTAGAGACACATGCACGAACAAGTATATATGGTTCCTTTCCATGCCCTGTAGCTAACTGCAATCCTCTGAGAGGATTTTCATATTTGAAAGAAAGCTTTCCCAATCAATCTCTTTTTTTAATGCTTTCAATTCTGATTTCATACAGAGACCTCTAAAAACATGAGGAATCTTTATGTCCCCTCTTTTGATAAATTATGTCTACTTAATTAACTTATACCCTCATATATGTACTGTGTAAGTCTGGCACAGTGTCCAGTCAAGAGGCCCAATGCAATGTGTGGTAGCAAGTTTCAATCAAAGTGTTAACTATTATAGGAAGTAAAGGTTAGTTCCCAGATGATAAAGATTGAGGAGACAGGTAGATAAACAACAGATGTCGGCATCTCTGATAGCAATGAAAAAAAAACAACTTCCTGTTCACAGAAAGGGGATTAAAAAGAAAGAAGGCTCTGCCTTAAGGTACTTTGGCATATGCTGGTTATAGAGGGGAACTAGCTCAGATAGATAGATAGATAGATAGATAGATAGATAGATAGATAGATAGATAGATAGATAGATAGATAGATAGACAGACAGACAGACAGAGACAGAGACAGACATTAAAAATGAAATTTAGTTGCTTGCTCTCAAAGTGTATACATACATAACACACATTTAAATATGCTGTATATAACATATGTATAAACTTACACCCTTTCATATAAATAACATATAAATATTAATCACTGTCCATCTTGAATACATAATGGAAGTAGGAAGCTTTAGTGTTCACAAGGTTAATACTGTATAAAACAAAACTGTGACTGAATCTGGATGTTCTGCTTTGGATACCACGAAGTCTCCTCCCAGAAGGTAACAAGCAAAACAGTTGCTGGAATTCTTGTTTCCTCATCTTTTTCTTCTGAGGAAATCTTGCTTAAGATTTCTTGATGGGAGAATAAAGCTCAGAAAAGGAATTACACTCAGTCTAAGGCTGAGAATATGATATAGTGCTGCATGCCTGCATTGTTGTATGTGCTATTCTTTACTGGATAAGAATTGCTTCACAACTGGGCATCATAAAGATTAGATGCAGCGGTTTCTTCATATCCCAAAGCTTCATTTGCTAATTTTCTTAGACCTTACAAAACTGGTTTTGTTCGAACACAATAGTACTTTGAAGTATTAATTATTGATGTTCACAAAAAACAAAATAAACAACAAAAACAACAACAAAGGGGAAACCTGGTAATTTCTCTAGCATCCTGTTCCCATAGAGGTTTCATAGAGACCAATGGGCAGCCTACAGTCATGACATTGGTGCAAAAACATTGTCTATTGGAGTCCTGTAAAACTAATATTTAGAGACATATCAATTCTGGAAGCAAATGATAGTCCTGATGTGAAAACCTTAACCTTTCTCTTTTGTCCCTCACTTTTCGACTATCCAAATATAATCACCATCACGGGCACTGATAGCCAATTTTACCAATTAATTATATGATATGGTTACTATGCCTGGCCTGAATTTCCTGGCATTCATCTTATCTGATGAACTGTCTAACAAAATGAAATTCAATCGTAAAAAAAGTAAGGTTTTACATGTAGGCAAGAAAAAACACACAGGTACAGAATAGGTGATACCTGGCTCTATAAGTAGTAATTGTGAGAGGGATCTTGGATTCCCAGTGGACAATCACTTAAATACGAGCCAGGAGTGTGCTGCAGCTGCCAAAAAGCCAACACAGTGATAGGCTGCAATAACAGAGGGATAGAATCAAAATCACATGAAGTGTTAATACCATTTTACAATGCCTTGGTAAGGCCACACTTGGAATACTGCATCCAGTTTTGGTCACCACAATGTAAAACAGGATATTGAGACTCTAGAAAGAGTACAGAGAAGAACAACAAAGATGATCAGGGGACTGGAGGCTAAAACATATAAGGAATGGTTGCTGGAATTGGGTATGTCTAGTTTAACGAAGAGAAGGACGAGGGGGGACATAATAGCAGTGTTCCAATATCTCAGGGGTTGCCACAGAGAAGAGAGGGTCAAGATAGTCTCCAAAGCACCTGAAGGCAGGACAAGAAGCAATGGCTGAAAACTAATCAAAGAGAGAAGCAACCTAGAATTAAGGAGAAATTTCCTGATAGTTAGAACAATTAATCAGTGGAACAACCTGCTTCCAGACGTTGTGAATGCTCCAACACTGGAAGTTTTTAAGAAGAGACTGGACAACCATTTGTCTGAAATGGTATAGGGTTTCCTTCCTGAGCAGGGGATTGGACTAGAAGACCTCCAAGGTCCCTTCCAACTCGATGATGATGATGACGACGATCATCATCATCATCATCATCATCATCATCATTTTCATCTTTGGTTCTAGTATTTCAGGAGGAAACAAAATCTGTCTTTTGTATTTGTACCTATCTATACTTTTACCTACAATTATTTTGGTTCACAACCTGAAGCTTAAATATTGTAGCCTTTCTTCCTAGGGGAGTCATTCTAGCCTCCAAATATGACAATAGATCTTGAAGTTGTATGCAGCAATGACATTATACTTTTGTAATTGAGGAGGATCTACTGTGTCAGCTCAGTTAAGCCTTATAATATATAATCAATAACCTATTGGGTCATTGTTTCAGATACATATTTCCTTGTCAGATGTACTTGAAAAGTTCTTTAAAATTCAGAAAAAATATTCAGAAATGAATCTGCCTTGAACATTGCTCATATTGCACAAACATTCAGAACTGACCACAGGAAATGTTTTATGACATTTTGTACTTTAGTTGCCTTACAATGCACAGCTTCACTCAGTTAAAGGTTATACAGAAATATGAGAATTTTAGTAGTATAACATTGGACAAGGAGTTATGATCATGTTAGTTTGGGTTGATCCAAAATGCTGGCAGGGATCATGCATGACCAACAAAGACTCCTGGTAGGTGTTTCATTTTCCCATGCTGAGTAAGCAATCAGGAAATCCCTGATTTAACAATAACAATAACAGTAACAACAACAACAACAACAACAACAATAAAGTTGGAAAGGACCTTGGAGGTCATCTATTCCAACCCAGTGCTCAGGCAGGAAACCCTATACCATTTTGGACAAATGGCTGTCCAGACTCTTCTTAAAAACTTCCAGTGTTGGAGCATTCACTGCTTCTGGAGGCAGGTTGTTCCACTGGTTAATTGTTCTGTCAGGAAGTTCCTCCTTAGTTCTAGGTTGCTTCTCTCCTTGATTAGTTTCCATCTGAGGTGGCACAGCAATTAGAGTGCAGTACTGCAGGCCACTTTAGCTGACTGTGTTCAGCAGGTCAGCGGTTCAAATCTCACCGGCTCAAAGTTGACTCAGCCTTCCATCCTTCCAAGGTAGGTAAAATGAGGACCCAGATGGTTGGGGGCAATGTAAATATATATATACATTGCTTACTGGTGTACACCGCTTAGAGAGTGCTTGCACTTAAGGCGGTATATAAGTCTCATAAATAATAATAATAATAATAATAATAATAATAATAATAATAATAATAATAATCTGTTGCTTCTTGTCCTGCCTTCAGGCACTTTGGAGAATAGCTTGATAATTGTATATCACTGCATATCACTGATCTAGGAAAGTGCTTTGGACAGCCCCCCCTCTCTCATTCAGCCCCTAATCTTGTACAAAAAATGGGAAATAAGCTTGTAGCATTGTTGGAAGAATTACAACAAATAATGCAGGTAACATGTTTGAAAACCTAAAGACACAATGACATCTTTGCTTGTCCGCGTGATATTTTTGTGCTTCGAGGACAAATATACCCAGGGTGATGTGGTGAATTATATACCAGGATGTACAAATACAAACCATCATAATTTTTAAATACAATAACAATGAAGGATTCAAGAAGGAATCAGGAATAATCTATTGGAAGACTGAAACATTCAAACATTTTAATATACTCAGCCATGCTGGAAATTTTTGCTGTCATATTCTCACAGAATATTCTCACAAAAGCAGACAATGCTGTAGGTAAAAATAGTTCTAGTTCTGCTAGAAGAAAAAAAATATATACTGTTCACCATCTCTTCTGCAAGAGGGGTCTAATTAAAACAGCATATATTTATCTCTATAAAAATTACAGTACGATAGGGTATCGTTCACCAGCTCTAGTGAGATAGAGAGAATGTCACCAGTCAGTGCAACAATCTTTTTTTTTCTCTCAAGATCCTCTTTTCCTTCTAACTCCTGCACAGTATTTGATCTGTGCATGAAGTTTATCTCAGTTCATTCTGGGGTTATGGTGCTCCACCTTAAAGTATGGCTGAAGGCCAACAGTCAAAGGTGTGAGAGAGTTCTTTTAAAAAGCATTTCTTTTCAACAAATTATTGCTGATATTTCAGGAGGATGCAGCCAATACTTTTGAATATGAAGTGCAGCTCTGAAAAAAGAGACAATTGGACCCCCAGCATCAACTGGAAGCAACTGTGCCTTTGTTGAGTTGTAAGCTAATAGCATATCATTTATTTATCCACTGAAAACTTTCATGAGAAGCTCAAGAAAATGAAGTACTTCAATGTATGCTGCGCTATTATATTATGGAATATTGTTTTCTGCAGGGGTGGTGGGAGCCATTGGCTGTGATACTGTTTTTTTAAAAAAAGCATTAGACAGATTCACAAGGGAGTATAAATCGGTCAACACTACTAGTTTCCAAGTGCTTATTACTGGTCATAGGACAAAAACACACAATAAAAAGCCCTACATTCATGCTTGGCCTGCTTTGCTATTAGCAGAGCACAACATCTATAGGCTACAATTACAAACTTAGCAACAGCATGAGTTATTTTAGGATCTTCATTCACTCAAAGAAAAGGTGTAGATATAATTATTCTGTCTGTCCAGGAAACGGGCTAAAAAGAGGCATTGATAGCTTATAACTAATATCTTAGTTAAAAATTATAATAAAGTAAAATATGAATCAGTGATTCCATAGTCTTTTCTTTACAATGGCAAAGCCTTTCAGCACAGGGGCTGAATTCACCCTCTAGCACTGCTGACAGCAAGATCTTGAACGGCAGTGGTGTCAAGATACAGTGAAGATTGAAAATAAATTATGCCGTGACTCATCTGTATTCCAGGTGATAGTTATGGAAGGTTAAAAAGAACCTCACATGTTTAGAGGGTACATACTTTGGAATGCCAACTGTTAAGCAGTCCATATAGGAGAGAACTTATAGCCCTTGGAAATGTTTTGAAGGCTTTCCTAAGGCATGACATTCTACACTGCCTGGAATTGCTTGCTAGCAAGATGGACGGCATAAAAAATTTATATAACAGTTGAAAGCCTGACTATTTTTCTATCCTGAATCCCCAGATATGAATATCAGCATCTGAGAGTCTGAGGCTATATGAAATGAAATCTAGGGTGGAGATCTGTTCCTCCCCTTGTTCCATATATGGGAACTAGTTTGACTGCTGTTCAATCTTTTTCCAAGGTTGTGATGAGACATGTTCTCCAATGCTCCTAGAACTCCACCCCCCTCAATGGGTTGTTGGTTACTATGCTCTTTGCCTGCTGTGCTATGCCTGTTGCCTTACGTAGCTACAGTACCTGAATCTGTTCAATGAGAGAGTCTGTCTAAGAATTAGCTGTTAAAAAAAAAGCCTCTATTCTTTTTATTAACTTAGGCAGAAAAAGGTTGATTATTTTATTTCCTTTTATTCACTTTCCAGAATGAAGAAAGATTTCCTCATTATGTGAAGCTGCTCTTTTCTGGCCTTCAGTCAGTTTTAAGCAATATAGCGTTTCAACTTTCTAGTTATTTAAAAATGTATATGTGTTTAGTTGGAGATAGGATCAAACCAACGCCCTAAACTCTTCCAAATTAATTACCCAGGTTGCAGCTGCATGATCTTGCTCAAGAGGTGAGTAATAATTTTTGTTTAATATTAAATGACTGATCTCTGAAAAACGCTTCCCTGCCTCTGGTGTAAATTAGGCAAACAGGAACATGCTTTAGATTCAGAGGGAAAGTTCCATAATGGGAAGAAAGAAAACAATTCACACAATCAGGTAGTTGTGGATATAATGCAGGCGGGTGGGAAGGCATTGCAATGAATTTAATAATAAAATTAATTGTAATAGAAAGACTTATTTAGGCTTTATTTACAGTGGGCTGATGACAGTATTTAGAAAATACACATCATTCAGGTAGTTAAAAAAAATAGGTAAGAGGACAGAAGTTTTCAAATATTGTGCTGCTGACCCCTCTAATAATAAAAAACAGTTAAATAGATTGTTATCTCCCTGCCCACCCCAATAAACTCACTAGTATACTAGATGCCATATTGGAATATTTCCATATTACCTCTGTACCCCCAAACTGGCATGGTGTTGGTTGACTGATGAGGATCCCTTCCCAAAAGGAAGAAACTATAGGGGGAAAAAAAAAAAGAAAATTTAGACAAAAATCTCTTCACCACGACAAAGAGAAAACAGGATCACTACTCCTATCTCCTACGATACTCTACATCAGGGGACTTCAAACTTGGCCCTTTTATGACTTGTGGACTTCAACTCCCAGAATTCCTCAGCCAGGCATGCTGGCTGAGGAATTCTGGGAGTTGAAGTACACGAGTCATAAAAGAGCAAAGTTGGAAGACCCCTGCTCTACATCTAACTGCATCTACTATTATCTCTACTACTATTATATAGGAAGAGATTTAGGTGTCTTAAATAGATTGATTTAAAGCTGTGACTTGCAAAACAGCATCAGTACAATGGACTTCTGGCAGTTTAACGGCCTTTGAAATCTGTCCGTGAGCCCTTATATTTGTTAGTTGTTTTCTTGCTGTCTATGCACTTTGTCTTGCATAACTCCCTTATGGTGAGTAACATGTCTTTCACCAAATCATGCCATTATTCCCTTCTTATCTCTTACTTGTCACAGATGTGTGCCTAGTTATGTGAAGCAGCTCTCACTTTCCAGTAAAGACATTGTTATTACTGAACGCACTTGACTCAGAACTCTGTGGCTTTATTATAAAGACTTGGCTGTAAAAGTGCTGACAGAAAAATGAACCACAGATATTTAAATTATCTAGGATAGACATCTGCAGTATGATGTCATATGAAATCACCCAATAAAATTGGAGCAGGCTGCAGTTCCGATGTAGTGATGTTAGGATGCTCAAAGTTTCCTGCTCAGATCAACTCCAATTGAAGTCACAGGTAAGCATCTTGGCTTTGATTAGGTAGAGTAGGTGGGACCAAATCAAGTCAACCAATCTAATCTGCTCCAATTATCCCAATAGCATCTCAAATGAATTTGCAGGGCCAGTTGATTTAAGATATGTGGATATAACCAAACACTTGCTCTTTCACTTTCTCTTTTACTCTCTCCCAAATACACAGTGACTTGTACAAACACTGAATTATCAGAAGAAGGACAGGATGAGCAAATGAATCCTTGATGAGAAGTTTATCACACAGCATTCAGTCTATTCTAAATGGAATTGCAGTATGCTTTCTGGGGTGGCCTTGAATCCATATTTGCAACTTGGCAGGCATCAGCTGCAACCCCTTTGCTAGAGGCATAAACTGGCCATCATTATTCATGCCTCCAATAAAACATGGGAAAGAAACTGGTAGTTCTCTAAATATTGTTTAACTGCCCATTTCATCAGATTCAGTCTGCATGGCCAGCCACGAGAAAAGCTGTGTGTTAGCTCAACAACATCTGGAGAACCACAAGTTCCTTACCACGGATCACAGTGATGTGTTATAATAATATTTTTCCTCTTGGGATATCTGTGAGTCTGAGACTGTATGGACGGGGTGGTGTTAGCCAGCACAACATAGCCACCCTGTATGTAATTGTTTCATACATGCTCGGAATGCATGCATGGCATTTGTGTTAAATTCCCTTGTGTTAATAACTGTTGCTTCACTGGAAAGATCCTCTGTCCCTCATGTAACTCTCATTTCAGCTAGTGTTATAGTTTAGGCTTGGCATCTTCTTCTCCCCTCTGACATTCGGAGCTCCTGTAAAAAAATTGGGAAGACTTTTCATAGTATTCAGTGCTTCTACTGATTGCTAGCGGGCCAGTATATTTGTCACAGAAACAAGATATTCCCTGTGTCTTGTCTTCTCCCCCCCAAAAAAAACACAAAAAACCCCATTGAGTTGTATTCTCCCCTTATACAACTTATGTTCTTCATTTTTGCAAGGACTGCATGTTAGGCACAAGGCCAACAGGCATTGTTCTGCCCTCTTCTCCTTGATCTGAACATCTGCACAGAGTCAAAACAGTTTGCATGGGAACAATTATTTAGTCCAAATTCTCAGATAAGATGAAACCTGGGGATTTCCCAATTTAATGTTTACTCTCATGGTTGCTATTCTATATAATGTGCTCATTTCCTTCTGTTGCATATTTTATGCTAGTAAATAAAGTACATTTATTGGTTATGGCCTTTATAGATGTTTAGTCAGATTCTTTCAAATGGCTCACATACATAAAGGAACATACGATGCCAAAGATACAACTAATAACTAATCATAGTTTAATAATGTAATGGCTATCTAGAAAAAGGAAATGAATTGGTATGTCTCATTTACATGTTTTGCCTCAGGGGAAAACATTCTGCTGGATTAATTAGAAAGATACCACAATGTAATACAGTATGCATACATACTCAGACACCATCTATATGTATACCTGTACACACATAAGCAAGCACAGGACTACAAGCAATGTAAAGGAGAAGTTGGTTACTTTTCAACCAACTTTTGAAATTAAATTACTTTTGAAATTAAAGGAAGCAGGTATAGAGCCTTGGGATTTTCCAAATTATGATGCCTGATGACATCTACATGGCTCAAAACCCATATAGCATTAAGCTGTTTTATCTGACAAAAGTAGAAATCTCTTCATTTAAGCCAGACATGTCAAACTTGCGACATTAGGTGACATCCCGCAACGTATGGGGAGAGCGTGGCTTCTGGATGACACCTCTGGCCCGTGGGCTGGCAGTTTGACACTCCCAATTTAAGCTGTGGGATCTCATTCACCTGAACCCTGCAAAATACAGGTCGGCCATTTGAAAGTAGAATCACACCAATAGCAATTCTTACTAAATCTGAAATGTTTGGAAAATTCTTCCCAGTATCATTGCTTGGAAGGCCTTTCAGCATTAAAATCTGCTACTGCCCTTAAGTGAACATCTGGAATGCAACCCTCCCCAAAAAAAGCCCATTGAATGGCTGAGAATTTAGGGGGGTATAATTCCAACACATTTTGGGGGCATTTTTATATCAGCAGCAGAAGGATGATTGATTCTATTAAAAAACAAAACACAAAACTTCAAGGCCTCAGTTTCTCTGGAAATTTATAATGTTCCATATGAATTCCTCTTTCCTCTTTTGGGAAACAATAGAAACATTTTCTCTTCAACTTGACTTCAAGAAATCATGTGGTTCTTGAAGTACCACACCCATGTACATTCTTCCCTTGTAGCAAAAATAAAGTGTAAAAGCTTCATCCTCAAAACATGTGTTAGATTATTGAATGGATCATTGTTGGAAAGCCAATGTTTTGATTTAGCAGTACTGTATAATTAATGTATGCTTAATACAACCATTCAGTGCAGCCGTAGATGCTATCCCAGCTCCAATTAAAAATGATTCTCTTGTCATGCGAGAAATAAATGAATTGCAGTCACTCTTAAGAGGGCTGTCATTGCCTTTTAGGTACGTATCAGCAGAATGTATTTTGGTCTTTTCCAAAACTGTGACACAGGGTTAATTCTTAGCAGTTCCATTTTAATAATACCTTGAGTAGTGGGTCTGAGAGAAGATCTGGGAGAGGGATCTAGGTATCCTAGTAGATCACCACTTAAGTATGAGCCAGCATGTGATGCAGCTGCAGAAAGGCCAATGCAGTCTTAGATTGCATCAACGGAGGGGTAGCATTAAGATCACAAGAAATGATAGGACCGTTTTATGCTGCATTAGTGAGGCCACACTTGGAATATTACATCCAGTTCTGGTCACCATGATACAAAGAGATACTGAGACCCTGGAAACAGTGCAGAGAAGAGCATCAAAGATGATTAAGGGTCCGGAGGTTAAAGTATATGATGAAATGGTCGAGGGAGAAGGATTGGGGGGGGGGTCATGATAACTTCCTTCCAATACTTGAGGGGTTATCATGGAGAAGAGGGAATTGACTTATTTTCCAAAGCACCTGAGGGAAGGACAGGAAGTAACAGATGGAAGATCATTAAAGAGAGACCCAACCTGGAACTAAGGACAAATTTTCTGACAGTGCAAACAATTAATTGGAGGAACAGCTTGCCAATTGGAGTTGTGGGTCTCCATCACTGGAGATTTTAAAAAATAGATTGGACAACCATTTGACCAGGATGGTATAAATCTCCTGCTTTGAGCAGGGGGTCAGACAAGAAGACTTCCAAGATCCCTTCCAGCCCCATGATTCTATGTTCTATGTTCTTTTGGGAGCCCAACATGTCCTGAATTCAGATTTCCATTTATTGCGTAAAAATATAGAAAAGTAATATGCAGAATATGATTAAGTAAGCTATGTAGACAAGGTGGCAGCACATTTATGAGATGCTCAAACCCAACTGATTGTACCAATTCACCATTTCAGCCCAGTACAGAACTCCTACAGTAAGTATATTTCAGCAATATTAAGACTTCTCCATGCTGGCTGAGGAATTTGGAGAGTGGAAGTCCACAAGCCTTAAAGTTTCCAAGGTTGGATATCCTAGTTTTAGAACTTTCTCAACTTATGAGTGCTGCAGAAGCAGTACAACGTTGGGGTCAATGTGTGTTAGTGATGCATTGTTCTGGCACACAGGACAGCCTCAGAAGTTAGGAACAATTCAGAGCAATTCAGACTTTAACTGAAAATTGAATCCCAAAACCCTTAGAAGAATTGTTTGTTCTAATGCTCTGTGTGTGGCCATCTTTGCTTTAGTTTTTTAGCTTTTCCTAAAATAATAATAGTAATAGCTTCCTCAATTAATCTGGAGATAACCTTTCCCATCCCCCAAGATGGTCATCAATTGACTTTGTGTGCCGCTATTGCTTCTGCTACTGTACTTCAGGATCTTGTCTCCGATCTTCTTTTTCCTGATTAGATCTCTGTAGGGATACTAATCAGTTTTATCCAAATAGCAACGCCCTTCCTCACAGCACCCCCCCCCCTCGGTATCTGCTGGGAAGTTGGCACAGCCCCATTCAGCTGTAAGGTCAGGCTTACATGTGAAGCATAATGCCATATGTTACGAATTTACTCTTGGCATGCCTTCTCCTACATGCACATATGTTAGGAGAGCAAAACTCCAAGGTTCAGGTTGTTAAGCTTTGGGAAGACTGAAGCTAGAGTTACAGAAAATTGCCTGCAGTGGATTCAGCTTCCTTTATCTTTTTACTTCATTTATTTAATTTAACTGCTCATTTTGTCTTCACAGAAATCAAGACAAGTAAATCAAACATAGTTTGTACTGTGTTGTTCATCGGAAGAAGTGTTTAGTGAGAAAATGGACTCTGTCAAGGTTTTCTCAAAATAAGCAATGATCTCAATATAGTAGTTGGAATGTAGGGTATTTGCCGGAAGTTCAGCCACAAAGCTTGTTTGGTAACTTTGGATCAATTATTATCTTTCAGCTTCCTTTACTTCACAGAGTTGCTCTGAAAAGAAAGTAGCGATGGTGGTACTAGGTGGTGAAGAGTAAACTGCCTTAGCTTCTCAAGGAAAGGAGATGAAGTATTTCACCTAAACAAATTTTAGATAAAGTTATTGAATGATGGTTTGTAAGCTTTCATAGTAATTTCTTCAACTGAAAAGCAGTGAGTGTCTTACAGATTATTAAAAGATTGTTCCCGCTTTATGGCTTATAATCTAAAAATATATGGCATAGAAAGAAAAAGTGATGGAGAAAAAAGGGACAAGACAATGGAGAATCTTTACTTAATGTCTACAAGTTCTGATAATGGACTGGAAGGATGAGTTTGCATTTATTTGCTGGTTTCCTTATGAATAACTCTAGAATGATCCTTAGCTAATGTCTCCTTTTGTACCAACTGTATATAGGCATGAGGTACTGAGTACAATGTTTTTGGTGAATCTTCTCTGTTGGCAGATTCCAGAAGCTCTTCTCATGTGGTGATGGACACAATGGAAGTAGCAGTTCTCCAAGTAGCATTGAGTGGTACATTACCTAAAATTCTAGTTTTAACAAGGTTCCCTATGTTGCCTTGCCCCAGTGCTTTATGGGAAATTGAAATGATGGCTAGCTAGAGCCCAGCATTCTTGGAGATTAGAAGCTAGGTGCTGACCCCAGTTCCACTTGTCATATTGGAGACTTTCAAATTGTAATTTCGGTCAGAAATATATGAACTGTGGTTTCTGAAGTAGACTTTTTAATCTAAGACGTTTTATTTGTAGAACTAGTCCTTATCTCACCAGATGATCGTCTGATGTCAGCTATGGAATTGAGTGATGACAAACAGACTTTCATAGCACAGATCAAATAACTACCTTTGGCCAAAGCTTGTTGTGTAGAATAATTCTGGGATCCTAGATTTCTGGCAGTCATTTGTAGGGGTTTATTTACTACCATCAAATTCTTCCTTGTTTATCAACTTACTTTTTGAAGTAATTTCATGCAGAAATATATAATTTCTAATAGAAATAATCTATATTATTTCTACTGGAAATTATGCAATATTTCATTTTGGCTATCTGGAGTCTTTGACTATATGTGCTATATTATTTTCCTGGTTTTCGTGTACTAGAAAAGTGTGTCATTAGACTGTGTGGGCTCTGTATAGAAAAAATATTTTTATTGCTCTGGTACAGTGCATAACTGTGTCTTCTTCAGAACACATTACAGCTTGATCACTCTATTGAAGATTGCTTTCAGGAAGAATACCTTTTTGATATTTTGCCATCATTTCTAGAGAAAATTTACAAATCTCTCTATGGGATTAAACAGGAATGACTTTTTTAATGTGGGTAAAAAAGAAAGATACTTGTAAATCTGCTCTGTCCAATCCCCATGACACTGAAAATCAAAAGGATTGAACTCCAGACTGGATTCTGTATATTGATTACTCTAAAGTAGGAATAGTCAACCTGTTGCTCTCTAAAGTGTAGGACTTTGATTCCTGTCAGTCATGGGCCACATGGCCAATGCCAAGGACTCAGGGAATTGTAATGTAAAACATCTCAAGGACACCAGGTTGCTTGCTAGTGAACTACAGTGTTGGACAGGGCCTATGTGCATGGTTTCTGGATCTCTCCGAAGGAATGCTCCAGATGTTATAACTATATCACAGGACCTACTTATAGCACAGCAGGTCAGAACAAGAGACTCTGTATACCCTAGAGCAGTGGTTCTCAACCTGTGGGTCAGGACCCCATTTGGGGTCGAACGACCATTTCACGGGGGTCGCCAAACAAGGCTGTCCACCATTTTTTCCCCCTTTTCTTTGGCCACGCCCCTGGCACGTCGTGATGTATAAGTGGTTGGGGGTCACCACAACATGGGGAACTGTATTATGGGGTCGCGGCATTAGAAAGGTTGAGAACCACTGCCCTAGAGAAAAGGGGATGAATGAGGGCTCACGTGGATCTTGGGAAGCTGAGACAATTACTTATCAGCTCAGTTTCTGTCTTTGTTCCAGGGAAAATGCTTTGGAGATAGTTTTGCAGCATTTCCTCTGGAGGTGCAGAATTTCCAACTGGTAGGAACTCCAGTTTCATCTTACTTGCTGACTTCTCCTTTCCTCCTGTGGCCAAAGTGTTGGGATGGGTTCGCCACCATCTCCCCAACATACCCAATTGTCCTGAAGAGTAGTTTGCTCCTCTCCACTACATTGGCAGCTTGAGATTTTTTAAAAATATCTATGGAGATTCTCAATCATTCAGGTCCTGGTTTTCCCAAAGGTGCTTTCTCAAAAGGTAATTGGACTTTCTTGGGTTTTTTTTCCTTGAAAACATTTCACTTCTCACCCAAAATGGAGGAGCCGAGGTGGCGCAGCAATTAGAGTGCAGTACTGCAGGCCACTTTAACTGACTGTGTTCAGCAGGTCAGCGGTTCAGCAGGTCAGCAGTTCAAGGTTGACTCAGCCTTCCATCCTTCCGGGGTAGGTAAAATGAGGACCCAGATTGTTGGGGGCAATGTAAATATATATATACATTGCTTACTGGTGTACACCGCTTAGAGAGTGCTTGCACTTAAAGCGGTATATAAGTCTCATAAATAAATAAATAAATAAACAAGAAGCTTCTTCAGTTCTAAAGAACTGAACTGAAGAAGCTTCTTGGATGAGAAGTGGAAAATTTTCAAGGAAAAAAACCAAGAAAATCCAGTTGCCTTTTGGAAAAGCACCTTCGTGAGTTTTTTTTTAAAAAACCCTTTTCTTGCAATGAAAGCTAAATATTGTGCATTGAAGGAAGAACAAGACTGGAAGGTACCAACTGGCTGCCATTTTTGTGGCCTCCCATTGTCCAGCTACAGAAACATGGAGGGATGGGACGCAACAGGAGGGTAACTGCTCAGCATTGCATAACTAGTAAAGTGTGTATGTGGGGGATAACAATGGTTATGTGAAATGCTCAGCTAAAATTTGAGTTTATTTTAATGTAGTCAGGGAGTTGGTGGCAATAATAAATCGGCTGTGACGTGGTGATGGTGCTGAATACTGATAAACATAATAATGAAACTGTCAACGGCAGAACATTTGCACCAATTATGCAGAGTGAGCAGAGCCAGGCTATGTATGTAACCTCTGAATTAGACAAAGTCAAGCAGCCACCTCAGGCCTCCGATCAGGTGAGTGGATTGTAGCAGGACTGCAATTAGCACACTGGTCACTGCTGGTAAAGAGGAGCTGTTTTTGCCACAAGCAGCAAAATATCTTGCAGCATGTAAGTGTAAAGAAAAAAAGACTCTTAAACAAATCACCTCTTAAATCAGGGTTTTTGAGTCAGTGATATGTAGTCTACTGGCAGTTTGTAGAGGTTCATGAGGCGGTTCACTGCAGCCTCCCAATTGCAATCTGCCTGCCTTGATCAGCCATTCAGTTCCCACTTCCCTAAACTGACTGCCAATCATCTAAAAATGGTCAGTGCCTGAAAATTAGTTTGCTGAAATGCACAAGTGGTAAAGCAAGTAGCAACTTGTGTTCCAAAATTCAGAAAATGAACAATAAGGAACAGATTTTATGGGCCATCATTGGTTACAAGTCTGCTAAGTGGAACTATGATCTTGTACAAGCAACCCCTAACAAAAAACGCCAATAGGAAAGATGATGATGAAAAACTAAAAGTGGGATTTTATTAGGCTGGAGATCTGCTTGGGTTATTGTACCCAGAGTGCTCTATAAGAAAGTTCTTGACCAGCAAATTTGCGATAAGACTTATTATTTCATGTATGAGATGCATAATATGATTGAATAAATATTTACTCTGAAGTTATACAATTTTTGGTACAAAAAATAGTTTTAGAATGTCTTTAAACATGAAAAGATAGGAAGGCAAAAAGAAAAATGCTGGGAAAGTATTTATGTTATTGGGTAGTTTCTGAACTTCTTGCACACATATTTAATGTCCATAATTGCAAAAAGGTTAGAGAACCCCAAATTTTTCAGATGATCCTTGAAAGATTTGGAAAGAGATGGATTCTGTTTCTCACTTTTACCAAGATGATGATGAAGCTTTATTAGTTGTATTGTGATATTGTTGGTCTACATGGAGGACAGGACAAAGAAAAACCGGGAATTCTTTACTCTGGGACTACATGTGTTGGCCCAGCATTGTGTTATTTATTCCCCTTCACTGCATAATAGCAAGTAAAGAAGGATATAATTTATTCCATGTAAAAGCTTCGCATTTAGACACTTATTGAAAGCAATGTCAATTGCTCATTAATCTGAAGGCGCTTTACTATTGATTTTATACCATGCTTCTTTCTGGACATCCATCATATATACATTAAACAACGACCTAGATCTAGACTGCAATCTTTTACCTACTTAACTAGAAATTCACTAAGGAACAAGCCCCTATCTTTGAGTAGACATGCTCAGCAAAATATAGAATAGAATAGAGCTGGAAGGAACCTTGGAGGTCTTCTAGCTCAGCCCCCTGCTTAAGCAGGAGAACCTACATCATCTCAGACAGGTGATTGTCTAGTCTCTTCTTAAAGATCTATGAAGTGATCCCATTTTGGTGAGAATTCTGCCTCTTATGCTTACTCTTCTGGTGTGCCATCTGCTGTCACCAAATTGCCTTCTTTTTTTTCCTGCCCAGACATCTCCAATTTGATCCAATTCCTGACATGTTCCTGAGCTGCAGCCCTGGGAAGTTGCTGCTGAGCTACAGGGAAATTCAATTCCCAACTAGTCATGATAAGAGTAACTCAAGAATAAAGGAGAGTTGCCATATCCAGTCATGGGCCAATTGCTTCATTGACATAAACATGGACCTCCAAAGCAAGGCTAGTAGCAAGGGAGACCAGCAACACTATAGGCTTCATTCCTATGGGACATTCAGAGGAATGCTGGTGGAGACAGCAATTTTGGGAATGGCAAGGATCTCAAAGCACATCATTGGGGTTGTATAGATGAGCTCCTATGAATAACCGGATCCTACTGACACTTCTGCCTTTGAATGATTAATAATTGTTTTTGACTACAATCTGGAAATGCCAGGTTTCACTAAAATCTTGTTGGACAAATCCTGAAATTTGCTCAGTGTTCTTTTACTTCACAAGCTACCTCTCAGCCTAAATCAACTGGTAACTTGTTTTCTTCTAAGAAGAACTGACCTCTTTTTTTCTTTTTCTTTTTTAAAATCTGTTTCTTCCCTAAAACTTGTGGGTGTTGCAAAATTATCCCTAGATCATTGCTGTCAACATATGTTTTGATGTTTGCTTGGTGTGCACCTTGGATAATCTTAACATCCCATTTCTTCCTGTCCTCAGTTTTTAATTATTTTTAATGTAAGTGATCAAATGTGGAAAGTCTAAACATGATAATTACAAATTCCAAAATTTCTAACTGCCTCCATTTACTCATAAAGTTTGAGTACACATGTATCTAATTCATAACCAGACAACATGATATTTCCTACTGTTTGACTTCAGCAAATTTATTCAGAAGTACAAAATTCTTAGCTCTTCTTTAACTCCCAGGCCTCTAGATTTTCAAATGAATCTGATTGTCTAAGTTAATATCCAACAGTGATAGTGATTTGATTAACTAAATGAATAAATTGCCCATGTGGCCTTATCTGTCTTAGCAATATCAACAGAGAATGAAATCAGGCCATATTTGAAATTATATCATCATAACGAATATGGATTTCTTGATTAACTGTAATTACTTCAGAAGAATAAGTGGAAAAATTCAGGGTTGGAATAATGTAACAAATGTCAGAAAAACAATTGAAATAGTGAAGCCACAAATAGTTCAAAAAAGTCTGCTTCAAAAATACATATTCCAGTAACATCATAATGAGCAAAGTACACAATAACTAAAAGACCAAAGGATATATTATATAAGGACAGAGGAAGGGAAGGGAGGATTGCTTTTACATCAAAAAGGAAATCAACCTGGACCTCAACCAACCGATGAAATCCCTTGAACATCTTTCAGTTTTTCTCAGTGTAAATAAAATCCTAGACCTGTTGAATCAAACACTGATCTAATGTGCATTTTATTTTCCCCTTTTCTATCCCAATTTTTTCCAACCAGAATTTGTAATGGGATCCCATCTGATATGAAGCATGATTGAATTTTAATTTAAGGAGCCTTATCAAAGAGGTGGAAAGCGAAAGAAAATTATTTCCTGAATTCCCCATTGACACAACGTGCTGGGTTAGATATTTAGAGAGAGAACCCAGCTGCATAAGAAACAGACATGTCTGGTGAAATGAAGCATATATGAATTGGAAGGATCTAGGAGGAATTTGTCACTCAAAATTATGTATCTAAAAATACTTTTTGTAAAATAAAGGCAGTTTTTGAAATCGACATTATCAAAGGATCTGCCATTATTGTTTTCTTTAGAATAGATTCCTGAATGCTACTGGGTGATTTGCTATGATAGCTTGTATGGTTAATACCTGAATGTTCTTAAATAATAACTTACACCATTTTCTTGTGGAGTGCATGCCTAATAATTCCTGACATTACAGAGTGTTGATATAATAATGCCTTGCAATAATGATAGAGGAGACTCAGCATGGTATTTCAATAGCGTGCTACTGTTGAGCTTTGCCACGCTTTTTTCCAGCAGATTTGGCTGCTCGTGTAGACATTGGGAACAACATAGAGCAAGAGAGATCAAAGCAGTAGGGTGTTTTATGATTAAAGCTAGGAAAAGAACTGTTATATCCACTGCATCACCATTCCCTCATCTACAAATACAGAACTGGATACAGCATTCCATGAGTGGTCCTTAGTAAGACCACACTTGAAATATTGCATCCAGCTCTGGTCACCACAGTATAAAAAAAATGTTGAGACTCTGGAAAGAGTGTAGAGAAGAGCAACAAAAATGATTAGGGGGCTGGAGGCTAAAACATACAAAGAACGGTTACAGGAATTGGGTGTGTCTAGTCTAATGAAAAGAAGGACTAGGGGAGACATGATAGTAATGTTCCAATATTTGAGGGACTCCTACAAAGATGAGGTGGTCAAAATATTTTCCAAAGCACCAAAAGACAAAATTAGAAACAGTGGTTGGAAACTAACCAAGGAGAGAAGCAACCTAGAACTAAGGAGAAATTTCCTAACGGTAAGAGCAATCAACTAATGGAATAGCTTGCCTTCAGAAGTTGTGGGTGCTCCATCATTGGAGGCTTTTCAAAATAGATTGGACAACCATTTATCTGAAATGGTACAGTCTCCTGCTTGAACAGGGGGTTGGACTAGAAGACCTCTGAGATCCCGTTCAACTCTATTGTTCTATGTTTAGTGTTAAAAAAAAGACTGTAGTCAAATATACATGCAAGCTGTTCAGAAAAACAGAGGGCCAAAGGACAGCTTCACCTTCATTCCTCCCCAAAGGCAAATAGTACTAATTTTTCTCTGTTTTTCATTTTTGGAATTGAATTCACAAAACACTAGTTATGTGTGTGCTCTCGATAGTTTGTTTATTGTGGCTTTACATGACAACCATAGATAATTCATTCAAAGGGCTATGTGAAATGTTACATTTGCTTTGAATGTTTATTTTGGCTTTCCAGAGTAAATGGATGGCAAAATCCTGTGTACTAGCCCCACCTTAGTTATATTTGTGGAATTTCCATATTTAACCACAAAATACTCTGCGACTGTACCCATGCTATGTTGTTTTATTGTCAACAAACACATCAGCACAACTCAGCTTTGGTGGGTAGCTTGAAACAGGACCTTGGTTTCACAGAGTCTTCTAGCTTTTCTGTATAATCAAGTGGCATTGAGGCTGGCTGGACGTTTACTGCTTGAAACAAAGCAGTCGGTGGGTTCTTCCTACTTCCTCTCTTTGATAGATTGTGGTTGGCTTGTTGATGGATTGAATCTCATACACATATATGCTTTGTTTATTCTCTTCCCTCTTCTGCATCCTTAACCACAGGGTGACTGTCCTAAGCATGTAATGGGCTGACAACTAAAGTCAAACTAGAAACAGTAGTGAAGACACAAGACGGCCGCTCTTTATTAAACTGTGTAGCAGATCTAAACTGACATGTTGCTTTTTTTAAACTGAAGATGGGCCATACTTCTTCAAAGAATGTTTGTGTTTATAGTTGAAAGAGATCTGCACATTCATTTCCTACTAAATTGGAAACAAAATTTCAGAGAAAACTGTTTTAAGCCTCACTTTCTTAGGCCAGTATAATGTCAACAAGAGGACAGGAGGACAGAAAATATACTATTCCAAACTGGATATTGACATAGGCAACATATTCCAATATCGTAAGATAACATCTCTTAAAAAATCTTGTTTATTATATCTATATTGTGACTTTCCCTTGCAACTCATCTCATACCTTAAGTTAGTTCATTGTATGTATATCTCTTGTTTATATCTATATTCTGCCTTTCCTTGGGAACTCAGTACACACAGAAGTCTCCATTCCATCTGCAAACAGGATGATTTATTGATATAAATAGGACTAAAAGATATTGACACAGAAAGGTTCATGATCTAGTAGGGATTTGAACTTGTCTAATTATTCTACCACACAATGTTCTTCTTTGTGAGAACACGTATTAGCTGCCTTCTGCAATTTGCAAAGTAAAGATTCCATTGACAACTCTCTACAATAACTAAGATCCCAGTGGTGAAAAAGAGCTTAATAAATGATGTTGTGGAAGGCGAGAGGTTTCTGTGATTTGAAAAAAAAAAGGAAAGCATCCCTCCCAGGAAACTGACCTCTACTGATTATGTCTAACTTAAGGAAATTGACCAACTAAACTGGAAAGGATCAAGTGTTTAAAATTGGGAAATTGCCCCAGATTGAGGTATGTGCTCCAGGACATCTCCAACCACATGGCAATTGCAGGATAGGAAGCAATTGTTCCAGAATTTTATCCATATTTGTCTGTGCAATTTTGGGTGAGACAGAGCAGAACCTAACAACATGAACAAGCCCCTGACTGATGCATACATCAAGTATTTGAGCTGTGGCAGCACAGTGGTTAGAATGCAGTACTGCAGGCTAATTCTGTTGACTGCCGGCTGCTTGCAGTTCAGTAGTTCAATTCTCACCGGCTCAAGGTTGACTCAGCCTTCCATCCTTCCGAGGTTGGTAAACTGAGGACTCAGATTGTTGGGGGCAATAGTCTGACTCTGTAAAGCACTCAGAGAGGGTATATAAATCTAAGTGCTGTTGCTAGTGCTAATGCTCTTTCTATCAAACTTGATAATGTCAGAGAGCCCCTTAGCAGTCTGAACACCAAAAGCCACAAGGCAGATGATTGTCACAAGGAAAATCAGCCCTTGCCTCCTCCGATGACATTTGATCAGCTTTTGAAGACATTTGCTCCCCTTGTTTCATGTGTATTTTGATTGCATTTTTTGTAAAGAGACCGGATACCAATCTTAAAATTTATCAATAAACAAACAAGCTAATTGGATGACTAGCTAAATTGTAGCCTTATATCTATCCTAAACAAGAAGATGGCATCATTGTTTTAGAAAATCACATGTGTTTTAGTAAAGCAGAGAATAAAATAACAGAAAATACCCTTGTGTGCCAAAAAAATCCATTGCCTTGGCTCATCACTCTAAACTAGGTTTATATGACTTTCATTCATCATTTTATGTTATTGCCCAGTCATTCATTTTTTGTGATATCTTTTCTGAGATTATCACAGTTTTCCCCCCAGGATTTTGTATATAGGCAGGCTGTATAATTTGTTGTTATCCTCAGACTTGGTGATCTCTGTGTCCATCCGTCCCTATGTTTATGAATAAATTAAATAGTTTCAATTATAATATAGATCCTTTGGGGAACTACATCTTTACTATCCCTCATTATTAGCACTATTTCTACCATCTGTTCCCAAATTAATCCTGCTCTAAATGCTTGCTTAGGTCTCTTGTCCAAGGATGGAATAGCTAAAGTGGAAATCTAACATGACGAAGCATGGTATTTACAAATCTTGAGGCTATATATAGCTTTATGCAAAAGTCATTGATCCCTTATAGGTATTGATTAATCCTGAAGATTACTTATAGCAGGGGTTCTCAACCTTGGCAACTTTAAGACTTGTGGACTTCAACTCCCAGAATTCCTCAGCCAGCAAAGCTGGCTGAGGAATTCTGGGAATTGAAGTCCACAAGTCTAAAACTTGCCAAGATTGAGAACCCCTGACTTATAGCTAGATGGCTGGTCATATTCATACAGCAAGGAGGTCCTGGCTGATGAAACAAAGTTGGTTAGTCTTTGCAAAATTATAACATATAACAAATGCTATCACTGTGCTATACCATTTCAAAATGTAGTATGGGAGGAATTTTCTACTACTAAAGTCATCAAGAAATTCACATGGTTTCCCGGTGGTTCTGTCCAGGTTGGCTTGGTCTTTTCTTTGTCCTCAAGATGGCTTTTCATGGGGTTTGCCAGTTCATCTTTATTTTTACTTCCTAATAGGCTTTGTTGTTAATCTGACTCAGTGCAGACTTCTGCCTGAGCATATGAACAGAGCAACAGAATGAACTGGTTTTTTGCCAACCAGGTGCACTTCAGACAGGTTGGGTTATAACTCCCCAAATTCCAGCATTGTGAATTGCTAAAAATCCTGTCCAATTTATTCCAGTTTAGAGGATTTTTCCCAGTGAATAGATATATGTTTGATATGTTAGTAATAGTAGTAAAGTTGGAAGGGACCTTGGAGGTCATCTAGTCCAACCCCCTGCTCGGGCAGGAAACCCTACGCTATTTCGGACAAATGGCTGTCCAGTCTCTTCTTAAAAACTTCCAGTGTTGGAGCATTTACTGCTTCTGGAGGCAAGCTGTTCCACTGATTAATTGTTCTCACTGTCAGGAAGTTTCTCCTTAGTTCTAGGTTGCTTCTCTCCTTGATGAGTTTCCACCCGTTGCTTCTTGTCCTGCCTTCAGGTGCTTTGGAAAATAGCTTAATTCCCTCTTCTTTATGGCAGCCCCTGAGATATTGGAATACTGCTATCATGTCCCCCCTTGTCCTTCTCTTCGTTAAACTAGACATACCCAATTCTCGCAACCGTTCCTTATATGTTTTAGCCTCCAGTCCCCTAATCATCTTTGTTGCTCTTCTCTGTACTCTTTCTAGAGTCTCAACATCTTTTTTACATCGTGGTGACCAAAACTGGATGCAGTATTCCAAGTGTGGCCTTACCAAGGCATTGAAGAGTGGTATTAATACTTCACGTGATCTTGATTCTATCCCTCTGTTAATGCAGCCTAGCACTGTGTTGGCCTTTTTGGCAGCTGCAGCACACTGCTGGCTCATATTTAAGTGATTGTCTACTAGGACTCCGAGGTCCCTCTCACAGTTACTACTATTGAGCATGGTGCCACCTATGCTGTACTTGTGCATTTGGTTTTTCTTGCCTAAATGTAGAACCTTGCTTTTTTCACCATTGAATTTCATTTTGTTAGTTAGTGCCCAGTGTTCAAGTCTGTCCAGATCCTTCTGTATCTGAAGCCTGTCTTCTGGAGTGTTGGCTATTCCTGCCAGCTTGGTGTCGTCTGCAAATTTGATGAGTTCCCCATCTATCCCTTCATCCAAATCGTTGATGAAGATGTTGAAGAGTACTGGGCCCAGAACAGAGCCCTGGGGCACCCCACTACACACTTCCCTCCATATAGATGCAGTTCCATTGAGGACCACTCGCTGAGTACGGCCGGTCAGCCAGCTACGGATCCATCTGGTGGTGGTTCTGTCTACCCCACATTTTTCTATCTTGTCAAGTAGTAGGTTGTGATCTACTTTATCAAATGCCTTACTGAAGTCCAAGTAAATTATGTCCACAGCATTCCTCTGATCCACTAATTTTGTCACTTGGTCAAAGAATGCAATAAGATTTGTCTGGCATGATCTATTTTTGACAAACCCATGTTGGCTTTTAGTAATGACTTTGTTTGCCTCTAGGTGTTCGTTGATTCGTTGTTTGATTATCTTTTCCAGGATCTTCCCAGGTATTGAGGTCAGGCTGATAGGTCTGTAATTTCCTGGATCCATTTTTTTTCCTTTTTTGAGGATGGGAACTACATCAGCTCTTTTCCAGTCCTCTGGTAGTTCCCCTGTGTTCCAGGATCTTTGAAAAATATAGTTCAGTGGCTCCGATATCACATCTGCCAGTTCCTTGAGAACTCTGGGGTGTAATCCGTCTGGTCCTGGCGATTTGAACTCATCTAGGCTGGACAGGTGCTCACTAACGATTTTCTTGCCTATCTTAACTTGTGTTTCTGTTTTGTTTTTTGTGGCACTATTTTTGATAGGTTGGTCTGTTTTTTCCCTTTGTGTAAAGACAGATGCAAAAAATGAGTTAAATAGTTCTGCTTTCTCCCTGTTGCTTGTCACCTTCTTGCCACTTCCACCCACTAATGGACCAATCATTTCCTTCACTTTTTTCTTGTTTTTTACATGTTGAAAGAAGCTTTTTTTGTTATTTTTGACTTTGGTCGCAAGCCTCAGTTCATTTTGAGCCTTGGCTTTCTTCACTTCATCTTTGCAGGCTCGGGCTATTTGCTGATATTCTGACTTAGTTATGTTCCCCTCTTTCCACTTTCTATACTTGTCCTTTTTATCTTTCAATTTGTCAGAGAGTTCTTTATGCAGCCATGCTGGTTTCTTTTGAGAGCTGTTATTTTTCCTCTTTGTTGGTATTGTGCTAGACTGTGCTTTTATTATCTCATTTTTCAAAATTTCCCAAGCTTCTTGAGTTGTTTTCCCCTTGAGGATTCTCATCCATGGAATCCTTCCCAAGCCCTCTCTAAGTTTATTGAAATTAGCTCTCTTGAAGTCCAAGACTCTAGTTTGACTGTGTTCTATTGGTTGTGCTTCTATAATGTTGAATTCTAATATTGCATGATCACTTCCTCCCAGGGTTCCTATGGCTCCAACACCGTCTATCATTTCATCTCTGTTAGTGAGAATTAGATCCAAAATGGCTAATCCCCTAGTTCCATTCTCTACTTTTTGGGAGACAAAGTTGTCTGCTAGGTTTGCCAGGAACCTGTTTGATCTTCCACTTGGTGCGGAGTTTGTCTCCCAGTTGATGTCAGGGTAGTTAAAGTCCCCCATTACTATTGTGATGTGCTTCCTACATACCTTAGTTAGCTGACTAGCAAAAAGTTCATCTATTTCCTCTGTTTGGTTGGGTGGTCTGTAGTATACACCTATGGCAATGTCATTTCCCCCCCCTTTTATATTGACCCAAATGCATTCAAGACAGTTTTTATCATTGTTGTACTCTATTTCTGTGAAGATGTAGTTATTTCTTATATAGAGAGCAACTCCACCTCCTCTTTTATTTGGTCTGTTTCTTTTAAATAATTTAAATCCCTCTAGCTGTGTGTTCCATGTGTGAGTTTCATCCCACCATGTTTCCGTAATGGCAACAATATCGTATCTGCCCTCATTAACCTGAATTTCTAGTTCACCCTGTTTGCTGTTCATACTTTGTGCATTGGTGTATAAACATTTGAGTCCTTTGTGGGTGGCCCTGTGTTTCCTTTCTACATAACCTGTGTGGTGCCTGAGTTCCCCTATTGTCTTACCACCTATTTGGTTAGTGCACTTTATATGGCACTCGCTATTAGAGGCTTCATTTTGATTGGTAGCAAGGTTGGTATTCTTGTCCACACACACATCTGTGCTACATGCACTGATAGCCCTATAGTTTTTAAATTGCCGGGGACAGGGTTGTTCCGTATCAATTAACTCCCTGTCCCCGCTGTTTAGTTTAAATTTCCCTCCAGAAAATCTGTGAATTTATAGCCGAGTAACTCAGTCCCTTTTTTTGATGGATGCAAACCATCTCTTTTGTACATCTTTTGATTGGACCAGCTACTGACATCGTGACTAATATATCCAAAGCCTTCCCCTTTACACCATTCCTTTAGCCACATATTGAATTGTGCTATGCGCTGGCCTTTTCCGTTTTGCTCCTTATACACTGGTAAAACCTCTGAGAAAGTAAGCCTACAGCCTATTCTGCTAAGTTCCTTCCCCAAGCTCTGGAAATCATTCTGCACAGAGAGTACATCTTTTTGGGACAGATCATTAGTGCCAAGGTGTACAATAGCCTCCACATCACAGTCCTTGCTGCCATTCTTGATTATTTTAGAAATACGCTTCTTGTCCCTACTGGCAGTAGCACCTGGAAGACACCTGACCTCTTTCAAAGCCTCTGTGTCCTTTCCTAAATTTACATCCCTTATAATTGAATCACCTACCAGAAGGTAGCTTCTCTTTTTGGGAGCCTTTCTATTCTTGCATGACTGATGTGCAATACCTGATTCACACTTCTCCCTATCAAAATCTAGTTCTTCATCTCGGACCACAATCCCCTGCTTATTTGAGTTATCTTCACAAATACCTTGATATTTGCAACTTCTGATATCTATCTATCTATCTATCTATTCAGTGCTTTTTTTGTAAAAAAAAAAAAAGGTGCTGGAACTCATGCACAGCTCTGGCTCCAGTCGAAAGCCCTTTATAGAACAGGGGGAGGAGAGAAAAAACCGCTTTAGGGAGCTTCTGAAGCACAAATCATGTGAGCAGTATCAGATAATGGACACCATGGCCACGGAGCAATTTTGTGGCCCCCCTGTAGCCCGATCCGGGCTCCGGAGGCCTGGAAAAAACCCCCAGAGCCCAGATCTATGGCTGCGGAGTGATTTTATGGCCCCCACGTGGCCTGATCCGGCCTCTGGAGGCCTTTTCTAAGCCTCTGGAGCCCAGATCCATGGCTGTGGAGTGATTTTGTGGGCCCCCAGCGGCCCTATCCAGCTCCGGAGGCCTAGAAAAGGCCTCTGGGGCCCAGATCGGGCCACTGGGGGGCCACGAAACCCCTCTGCAGGCATAGATCTGGGCTCCTGAGGTCTTTTCCAGTCATCTGGAGCCCAGTTCGGGCTACGGGGGGGGGAGCGCAAAAGTGCTCCGTGGCCATAGATACGGGTGGTCTTTTCCAGGCCTCCGGAGCCCAGATTGGGCCATGGGTGGCTGTGGACGCATCCCCTGGCCTGAGATCAGAGTGGCAGCAGGAACCATGGCAGAGAGGAGACAGACCTTTTCCAGGGAGGGGGAAGCACGAGAGCATTAAATGAATGTTCGTAACTCAAAATTACCTATACTCGTGCTGGCAGCTTAGAACCGGTTCTTCCATTAAAAAAAAAGGTGCCAGAATGCTGTTCCGTGCATTCTATGACAAAAAAGCTCTCTCTCTCTCTCTCTCTCTCCCAGTTATATAACTTTTCAAAAACATCAGCATTGTAATCTCTTGTTTAAAAAAATATGGCTGTTCTTTGTATACAACTTACAACAGGAATCTTGTTTCTGATATAGCTTTTGTTCAGGTTACCATTTACACTACTGTGAAGTTGAGTGGCAAACAGAATAACCAAATCCACTCCAGATAGAATCAATAGAAGGAACTGTTTGCATCCAAAATGCAAATATTACCTAGGAATTCTGGGAATTATAATCCAATACATCTGGCAGGCATCAGATAGGGAAGATTGAATTTGGCAGTGCAGGTTCTTCCATGGCCCTTTGAATGCACTTCTGACTGACCACAAAGCTATGGAAAGGCAGCTGCCAGATGGGAATACTTGTTTGCTTTTTAAGTTACTTGATCATTTCTACTGTGCCCCTCTTCAAAAAATGGAAGGCAGTTTATAATTAACCAAAAATAAATCCAATCTCAAATCAACACGGAAGAATATTCAGTCACAAAAAAAGTTGGCGTGTCCCATCTACACCCATATGGCCTCTCCAGCCTTGCAAAAAGCAAGTAAGGAGAGGATGCTTGATTCCATAGAGTTTCACACTATGTGGACTATCACAGAGAAGCTGAGCCGCTGGGCCTCCACTCACATGAACCTGGTGCTCTTAGTAGATTTAGACTTTGGGAAAGCACAACATATCCTATTTTATTTGGATGATAATGTGTATTAGATAATATTTCTGCAAACTTCAGTTGGAACAACGAAAACATTAAAGGCAATTATCAACCCATTTAGCTTCTTTAGCTACTATGCTGTTATGCTAGGCTTGATTGGTCCAAAGCCATTAAAGGCATAGTTGCTTAGACAGAAAAATCCTTCATATAATGACTTTTAGTAGGCAACCAAGTATCCAGTGCTCAAGGGCGTGTGTGCATGTGTGTACAGCATTCACTAATTTATGTATTTATAAGGAATTAGTTATATTGATTAGACTGATAGACCATTAGATTTATTAACATAGGAAAACTATTTGGTGATTTGAAGTGAAAACTATACAAATAACATTTAAAAATACATAAGAAGGAGACGATGAAACCAATACTTGCTGATTATGTATAGCCTGCTTTTTAGGGTACCAGTGTTCTAAGATGATTTTAAATGAATTAAATGGTGTTTTTTTGTTTTGTTTTAAATGCAATGAGTATTATTTGAAAACCACAAAACAGTCACAACAAACATATGCTAGGATCCTTCCTACAGAGCAGGTGATGATAATAACCCTGAGCTTCAGGAGTGGCCTTGGCCTGGGTTCTTTTGCATCTGGCCGCTCCATACTGTATGTGTAAGGACACCAGAATCATTCCTGTTAAAGAAATAGCTAAAAAGAAAAGAAAAAGTTGCCTATAAATTAAAAGCAAAGTGTTGTATGAAACAACAAAAGGAATGTTTGTTCTACAGTCTCCTAGATTAGAGTGTTAGAAACAACAAAAGGAATGTTTGTTCTACAGTCTCCTAGATTAGAGTGTTAGATTTAAATAACAATCCCTATTACTTTTGTTCTCCCCTGGAGAGCTTTCTAAGGTTTTTCTTTCTCTCTACTATAGAATGGGAACACCATTTGGCAGAATTCTCTTCAGATGGTCCTGTTTTTCTGCCAACACCTCAAAGAGTACAAGCCTGGAAGAACTGTGGAGAATTCAAAATAGTGACGGGGCAGAAAATGCAGGCAGGCAGGCAAGGCAGTAATGTTATTCCAAAATCTCTACCCACAAATAGGTAAGAGACTTTTGAGAGATGGTACACAGATAGCTTTACAATGCTATTGAGCTGGGAAATGCATTTTATTTTTCAAAATCCTAATTCTCATAATGCCATTAGATCTGGGATAATGGTTCTAGCCCATTTTCTTTCTTTCTATGCTAGTGCTTTAGCCAAAGGTTTCTTTCTTTTTCTTTTTTTTTAAAGAAATCAATGTCATGAATGTTTTAAAAATGGAACATTGTAAATGAATAAACAAAGACATAAATATAAATAAAGGCAATCTCTACATTGAAAAACTCTTCATGTACGGTGGGGATGCTTAAATGTTAAGGTGACCAACTTTTTTACAATGAAAAGGAGAACACGAATAAATTGAAGAAAAAAATATCGTAAATAAAAGAAACATTTTATTCATTGAAACAATAATACAGACAATTTGCACGTGCAAAGTTTGCCAGCCGGGTGTTTTGGCGCGCTCAGCAGCAATTCCTATTGGCTTTCGAAAGCCAATAGTGGGAGTAGCACAACTCATGCAAAAGTTGAAAAAAAAACCCATCAAAAAAAGGTGCCGGAATGCTGTTCTGAGCGTTCTATGAGGAAAAAAAGAGTCCTGCAGATTAGTCTTCAAATATTGAAAAGGAGGACATGTAGGAGGACACTTTTTGAGGGAGGACAGAACTTACAAAAGGAGGACTGTCCTCCCTAAAGGAGGACAGTTGGTCACCTTAGAAGATAACACAAGGCTTACAACAATGCATAAATTTGTATTGTCCCTCAAATAAAACATTTGAGTTCATTGGGGCTAGGATTGGGTGAGAAATAAACATACCAGTTTCTAAAGAAGGTGTAACGTTTATCATACTTTCTAGTTAATTTACTTTCATCAGCACTGACTATCTTCAGTTTTTTTCCTTACCGAAAACATTTTCCACCGAAAACATTTCATCTGATACATACTGAACAGTGGACAAAAATACTTAACCTCATGTACACATACACTCTTACTGCCATTCAAAAAAACCCCTACAAATTTACTATAACAAATCTTCATGGAAGTCACCAAATGGCAGGAAAACCAAGCTAATCACAGTGATATGCTAATACAGCGGTTCTCAACCTATGGGTTGCGACCCCATTTGGGGTCGAATGACCATTTCATGGGGGTCGCCAAACAAGGCTGTCCGCCATTTTTCCCAGTTTTCTTTAACTGTGCTACTCCCTCTTATTCTATTGGCTTTTGAAAGCCAATAGAATAGACTCTATTCAAGAGACTCTATTCTATTGGTGTTCGAAAGGCAATAGAATCTATTGGCTTTTGAAAGCCAATAGAATAGACTCTCTTGAATAGAGTCTAATTCTATTGGCTTTCAAAAGCCAACAGGAATTGTCCAGGCTGTCTCTGCCCTGCTGAGCCTGCCAAAAGCCCCAGTCTGCAAACGGTGCTACAAGGAGAACTTTCTGGAAAGCTTCCCTCCCTGCTGAGCAACTACTAAAAGTAAGTAAAAGAGGGCCAGGGGTGGGAGGTGGGAGGCGGCGGGCACAGGGAGGGTTGCTGGCGTGCGTGGGGCCCGGCAGGTGCCTTACCTCCCTTGGGCTGGGCCAGCTGGCGGCCCAGCCGGTGGTCGGTCTGCGCCCTCGCTGCTGCATGCCATGGCCGCCCAGGAGCGCCTGGGCCTGCCTGCTGCTGCCCCGAACGTGCGGTGGCCAAGGTAAGGCTAGCAGGGCAGCGGTGGACACAGGGAGGGTTGCTGGCGCGCATGGGGCCCGACGGGTGGCTTACCTCCCTTGGGCTGGGCCAGCTGGTGGCCCAGCCGGTGGTTGGCCTGCGCTGTCACTGCCGCTTGCCAGCTACACCTTGGCCAGAGCAGGGGACAGCACCATGCATGCACAGTGCTCCCGGGCCGAGGCGGTTGCTGGGCAACGGCCCGCGTGCAGCTGCAGGAGAGGAGGCGGAGCGTGTGCACCTCCTCCTGCCCTGCCCGCAGGGAAATACAGGTAGTCCTCAGCTTACGACCACATGGTTGGGGTCGCGGCATTGGGAAGGTTGAGAACCACTGTGCTAATAAGATGGATCAGTTCAGCTAATGGCCAAGCCTACAGTATAATCCAGGCAAAGTGAGTATGAGGTTTTTGTCTACACTTTGCCTGCAAAATCCAATCAGCTACTTTAAAATAATTGCAACCTCCAAATTACCGGGGAGCCTCTGGGAGACATGACCTTCAGTTTGAGAACATCTGACATTGTCATGTACACCAGTGTTGCCATTCTGTCCATCAAATCATTTTGCTTATAGACCATGATTGTGATTTTATTAAGACAATATGGTACATTCTTAAGAGTAGCTTTTTGTTCTTTTTCTAATTAAATATATGCAAATATATGCAAAAGACTTTCAGAGATAGGCTTTGGGATTTTACTGAAGATATTTTGCTAGGCATTTAAGCCATGATGGCATAAGGAATTAAATATTTTAATTGCAAAAGAAGGGCCTCCCCAATCTTCCAAAATGTTTCTAATATACAGTTGTACATTTCAGTTTTAATTTAAAAACAAATTCAAACTGGATTTGTAAAAAACTCAAAAGGCAATATAAAAATAAGCTAGAACTGCAGCTGGTGCCTTAAAAAGTATTTGGCAGAACTCCCTGGAAAGCCACATTTGAACATGTTTTAATATGTATTACAATGCAGACAAGAATAATTATCTAGTCTTGAAGTTCTCCAAAAGAGAGAAGCATACTGCTAATGCCTAGTGAAAGAAAACATCACGGGCTGCCAGATAAAAATATTATGGCATTTTCTGATTTTTGTTCCATGCCCTATTTGATGGCTTCTTGTGAATGACCAAAGCAACGTTACCACAAATATCTATGATTTTTGACACATAGGCTAACACATTAACTGGCAATCCAATGGATATTTCACTTGAACGTATATCCTACTGAGTTTAAAAAGATGGCCTCCTTATAAATGGGCATATCAGCCTTCCCCATCTGGCAACTTAATTATGAAGCAGCCTTCCTCAAGCAACTTACACTTGCAATTATTTCATATAAGCTGATTGGACTTGTGCAGACAAAGTGGGAGTGTTCCCACCTTGCTTAGGCAAGCCTGACTCAATCCAAGGGTCAATAAACATCTGTAGAATCCTAGGTAGGGAAGGCTGGCCTAGGTGTCGTGAGACAGATTTACTTGATGGGAAAATCGGAATCAATTCTAGGAAAAGGAATATCCCCTCCCCTTTTTTTGTATCTATCAGATGGTGTCAAGCTCCTCTCGGCTTATGTTTTCTTAGAGTTTATCTCAAAGTTTCAAAAAAAACAGAGGCAAGACTTGCTCTCATGCCATCAGTGTCAGTCTGCAGAAAATCTTGCAGCACATAATTCGTTAAACGCTAGGTTGCCAATTGTTGGCTTTCCGGATTCCACACCTTTCACTCATTTTGGTCAGATTTAAAGAAGATGAGCTTGGACCTACGGTCATATAATGGAACATGAAAATATAAAGGGGGGCATAATATACACAGCATTTATTCACATTCTACCATAACTCCCAATGTCAGAAGTAGAAACAGCTGCATTGAGCCCAAAATTGAATCCAAATCTTCTGGATAAACCTAATTCTCAGTCCATTGAACCCCATAGGTAGTAAAAGCAACTACAGACGCAGAATACTAAAGATATTAAAAATTCAATGCATTCTTAGGAAGCTGGATAAAGAGCTGATGTTCTGGAGGATACGAAGGACCCATTTCAGTTCTTTCATCATCAATAATTTTAGCCCCTTTTTTGTTGTTGTGGCATATCAGCTTTTAAACATTCATCCATTAAATGGCTACCAATCTATTTACATTTTATATGCCAAATAACTCATGTTAGATTCCCCACAGTCACAATTTATTTGATAAATTTATTTGATTTATTTTATCAATTTATTTGATAATAGCCAATGATAGTACTGCACTCAATATTTTTTTTTATTTTCAGAAGACAGTATTCCAAATGTGACCTTCAAGTTATTGCTGAAAAGAAGCCATCAATATATGGATTAGACAATGTAGGCAATTCAGATCATACTGATCTATGGATGGCGAATCTCGTGTTTCATGAATAGCTGAGTTCCCATTCAGCTCTCCTGACTCAGATCATGGCTATGCTAAGAGCACTAATTGGCCTATAAGGGGGAAAAAAAAAGAACTTTGGACTTTTCTGCCCTGATCTCAAAGCAGAAAAGTCAAAGGTAGAAGGGAATAGAAAGAGAAGGAGGGGATGGAGTAGAAGGAGGGAGAGATGAGTACAGTAGAAATAAAATGGTAGGAGGAGGAGGAAGAAGAAGGGAGACAGAGAAAGAGAACTCTGAAGGGGAAATTGAGAATGACGGTGGAATGAAGAAAGACCTTTGAAGTGAAGAGTGAATAGTGAAGTGAAAGGTAAAAATCTGATGCATTTTCTGATGAGTGCCCATCAACTGGGAAGACCAGAGAAGTGTATCTCTGTGTAAAATATGCAAGAAAAGACAAAGGAAGAAGCCCGATCTAGGAAGGAATATGGCAGATCAAACAATCTAGAAAACAACTGGAAGAACACAGTGATTAGTAGAGTTCAGAGAGACTCAGTGGCAGTCAGCAAGATTTATTATTCATTTATTTTAAACATTTTTATTCTACACATCAGACAACAAACTTCCAGAGAGGCTGACATGAAGATAGTATGAACACTAATATGCCATTAAAAACAGTAAACTATTCTGAAACAGAGCAGTGCCGATAGTTCAACATGCCTGCAGGTTTGCTTCAATTACTTTTGTCAGAAAAGAAATAAAACTCTCTTTTTACGACCCTCTAATCCAGGGGTCTTCAAACGTGGCCCTTTTATGCTAGTGGACTTCAAGTCCCAGAATTCCTCAGCCAGCTTGCCTGGCTGAGGAATTCTGGGAGTTGAAGTCCAAAGTCATGCTGTAATCCCTTAATTCGGGGTAGAGCCAGGGTGACTGGATGGAGCTGAGCATTTACTGGGTAGATGTCCCTCTTGAAGCCACATGAAGTTCGCAGCAGATATTTAAAATAAATAAATAAATAAAAATCCAGGTGTTTCTTGTGCCCTAATTTGTCTTCTAAATGACATGGCACAAGAAGAAAACAAAAAAGAGATGGAACAGGGAAAGGCCACACACAAACAAATGTAGGTGCTGTCAATTCCTAGTTACAAACAGTTGGAAGGGAAAAGTTTTAGGATAAAGAAGAGCCAAAGGGAATATTTTTAATAGCTATTTTATAGTCCAGTTACTAATCAGAGTTATAGCCAAGATTGTTGTTGTTTTTGTTGTCGTCATCATCATCATCATCATCATCATCATCATCATCATCATCTAAGAGTACTGTGACTGGTGTTTATGTTTGCAATCCAGCAAGAAGAGGCGAAGTTCCTTAACTCAGCAAAAAGCATTTTAATCCACCAAGGACATCAGTCCAAGAGAAAGAACTGAAGAGATAGCCATGCAGATGGTGATTTGGCAAAGGCACCAAAATGTCATCTATAGACAAGGATGGCCATTTCTACAACTCATTTTACATTCATTGCTGCCATTCAATTGCTTGATTAACCATACTTTTGGATATGTATCATTTCTACATTTCTCTCCAGTACTTATTCTGAGTGCTGGTGAAGCTAGAGTTGCGTTGATAGAAACTTTTCACTCCTAGTGGTACATCAATGGTGTGTTCCCATGAAATTATCCCTTTTCAAGATAGAATTAGATGGGGGGGGGGAGAGAGAAATGGGGGTAAGGGGGAGGAAGGCAAAGGAGATCAAGGGACAAAGCACACATCAGAACATTCTGGGGCAAACACTTCTAGCTGACATTGAGGCACAGGTATGAAAGGACAGCGTGTCATTATTAATTTTTTTCATCTCGTGTAACGGACATTCATATCTTTAGGCTATATCTATTAACCTTCTCAATCTGTTGCCTCCTAACTCTGTTGGGACTGAAGAACCCAGAATACTTGACCAGTATGGCCATGGAGGAAGGTTAATGCTTTCTACTGTATTTTGTTGTGGTGCTGGACTAGAAACAAAAGACATCACCACTTGAAAGGATCGTTGTGGCTAGAAGAGTAATTATACCGTATAATTTTGAAGACAGGTGGCAATTATTATTTTAAAATATTATGAGTTGCCTTGTTATGGAGCAGGGAAAAGCTTCAAATGCTGCTACTACTATTACTACTGACCACTCATTGCAGGCTTTGCTGGCCTATCTGAGATCTTTTTCTTTTTCATTAATGGGCCGTCTCTTTACTCCCATACTATGGAGCAGAGTGAGGATAAAAATCTTTGGTATAAGTTGGAAAGTGAATAGAAAACACGACAAATGCAAGATGCAGGATTCATTTTGGCATTCTTACTTTTTACTTGGACCAATTTGACAAGTGGCAGGAACAGTAGATTTCAGGCGTGAAATTATGTAGTGCACCTGAATGGACAAAAAATGAGTAGAAATGAATCCTTGTATTCATTAAAGAAAGGCTCAAGAAAGCATGAATTGGGCACCCATTTTCGTCACTCTTACTTTTCCATGAGGTATGTGTTGGAGAAGGCAACTAGATGTTTGAATTAGGACCAACACCAGATGTTTCAATGCCACAGCTAACTCAACTGCTTGAGAAAAATCTGCACTAAAGGATGAACAGGTTTTTCAAATTTCCCCTTAGATTAATCTGGCAACGATCATGAGTTTTTCTGGGACTGTGGTGTTAGGGGTGGGAAAGATGATGAAAAACAACAATGGGACTATTTGGCCAAATTGATAATTTGGGAATATGTCCCTGGTTGCCTCCTACTTTATCCACACAGTTTTTCTATTTTTCTTCATTTATCTGACAAAATGTTGTAAGGGGACAATGACAGTACTTGAGCCATATTTCCCTCTCACATTCCTTTTCCATTTCATTGGCTTGATGAAAATATACAGAGATTTTTGAGAACAATTACTTCTCCCATGGTTCTCTGGGATTTGCACACGGGCTTACTGTTGTTCAGCACTTTAGGACTATGATAGCTGGTGTTCCCCTCCTTACCATCATTTTTTAGGCCAAGGAAGCAAAAAGAGGAAATATATCTCTTGGCTGAGGAGTTGCAGTGAGATCTCTGAGTGTGTGGGCAATTACAGATCCCTGTCTTCTTTTTGCAGCCCATAGGCATTTGCTGATGAAAAATCAAAGATCTCCATTCATTTTCAGACAGGAAATATATGAAAGCAACCATGAAATGATTGAAAAATAAGACAGAATATCCATCAGAATGAAAGGGATGGAACTTGTCTAGCTCAATAAGCTCTGCTTGGAGCTAGGGACACAAATACATCTTTGGCCTTTAAGTGCATCAGAACAATAGTGTGAATTTGTCTCTAGAAATGATGGCAAATTCTCCACTTTCCTTCAACCTGAGGTAAATTTAATCTCCATCACTTTAATCTTATGGAAGATGGGAGCTGTGGAATGCTACCCATGTTACCTTGTGAGTACTTGATTCTCCTTGTCTTGAAATCAGTCCAATTGTCCCATCTATTAAAACTCAGCTCATCCTTTGCTTTCTGAGCTTTAAGGAAAAAAGGAAGCTGCATTTCAAAAGTGCCTCCTTTCCTCTTTTTCTGTCAGAGGCTCACACCCACATCTACAATATTAGTTCTAGGGCATTCTGAGGGAGAATACAAGTCGAGTCACACTGTCTTGCCCCAATGCTTTAAAGAGAAGTCAGAGATACTATGTCATTATGGACCCTCTAAGCTGCATAGCTGTGGTGGTGCCAGTAGGTCGGCTACTATAAAATTTTATTTTTTCTCTTTTTTTAAAAATATGACAAATCAAGCTGGAAAAGCCGGGCATTCTGAAAAGTAAACTAGATGAAAATAAGCTACAATGAATGTGGGAAAAAAAATTGGCGTGTCATTTTACAGTGCAATGCAAAATTAGGACCAGATGAAACTCTGGAGGCCTTGGGCCTTTCTTTTGCAAGAGTTGGTCAGTCCTTTGTAGAAGTGGAATTGTTCTACGTTTCTTTGATGAATTGTAAGCAACAGGATATTTGTGCACCACATTGGTGAAGAAAAAGTAAGCAGTCAGATGATTGGGGGTCTTTTTATTGCAGAAATGTTTCATCCCAGAAATATCTCCCTTGGAGGAATTTGCTTGTTATAAGTCCACAATGGCAAAAGATTTGGGGAGAGGGGGAAGGCAGTGAAGGAGGGATCACACTTGTATGTCAGTCCAGTCAGGTCCCTTTCAGTCAGGAAGGCTGTTTTTAGGCTTTTTCTTTCTGTAACATTTCAACAAAAATTTAGAATGGGATTAGGTGAACTGTGGCCATAGGCCCACATATAACTCTGGGCTTAGATTCAGGCCTGCTATACAAGAGATCAGGTGAAGACATTGAATAGACCAGACCAGACCAGACCAGAACAGAACAGAATAACACAGTTGGAAGGAACCTTGGAGGTCTTCTAATCCGATCTCCTGCTCAGGCAGGAAACCCTATACCATTTCAGACAAATGGTTGTCCAATCTCTTCTTAAAAATTTCCAGTGTTGGAGCATTCACAACTTCTGGAGGCAGGTTGTTCCACTGATTTGGGTGGGCGTGGCTGCGGTGGTAACAGCAGACTGGGTGGGATTAAAAAGTTCAATCAATCAATTCCAACTTTGCAAGATCTTTTTTTTCCCCACGAAAAGGTGAAATTGACTGAGTGATTGAACCTTTTTTTTGTACTCTTTGGCGGAGGCCTAAAGCGAAAAGGTTTTATAAAACCCAGCTGAAGGCCTAGGACTGGGTCGATGGTGCAGGTGCCTACAGAGAGGGCTCTGAGTGCTGCCTCTGGCACCATGGGATAGGTTCGCCACCACTGGCCTATAGTTTCAAAGCAGGAGACTGTGAATTCTAGTCTTGTTTTGGGCACAAAGCCACAAAGTTGACCTTGAGCCAATCACTCTCAGCCGTAGGAAGCAAGCAATGGGAAAACTCATGCATACACAGTGTACACAGTGTGAGCGCGCATGTGCGTGCACACACAGACTCTTTTTCCCTCCCTCTCCCCCCCCCACATACATACACACACACTGCATTAAGGTGACCAACTTTTTTACAATGAAAAGGAGGACACAAATAAATTGAAGAAAAAAATATCGTAAATTAAAGAAACAATTTATTCATTGCAACAATAATACAGAATACACTATAATATGATAAATGCATAATAAAAACATTTGTAACAATAACATTTTATATTGTAATTATGCTTACATGCCGCGCCCCCGCCCTCTTCAGCACTGCTGCCCTGTCGTTTAGAGCGGGCCCCGCGGCTCCCAAAGCACCAGCTGTGCTGGCTCTGCCCCGCCAGCACCACTGCCCACCCTGCACAGTCCCATGTAGAGCAGGCCCCGTGGCTCCCACAGCATGGGGGGCAGCCCGCCACCGCCACCCCTCACACCCCCGCCCGCAGCAGTCCTGCCACCCCTGCCTCTTGCACCTGCAGCCATTATTGCCATAGCAGGGCGGAAGATCAAGAGAAAGTTACCGTGGTGTCACCACTCCAGTCTCTTCCAGGTATCTTCGGGACTAACTACAAGATGGTGTAGTTGGGTAGCAGGAAGGGCGCAAAGTTCCTGCCAATTCGCCTTCGCTGCAGACAACTTACATATGCAAAGTTTGCCGGCCAAAGTTTGGTACGCTCAGCAGCAATTCCTATTGGCTTTCGAAAGCCAATAGGGGGAGTAGCACAGCTCATGCAAAAGTTGAAAAAGAACCATCAAAAAAAGGTTCTGGAATGCCGTTCTGAGTGTTCTATGAGAAAAAAAGCTCTGCAGATTAGTCCTCAAATATCGAAAAGGAGGACATGTAGGAGGACACTTTTTGAGGGAGGACAGAATTCACAAAAGGAGGACTGTCCTCCCTAAAGGAGGATGGTTGGTCACCTTAACTGCATGCAAAGTTAAGTTAAAATTATATAGATAACTTTCAGCATGAAAACACAAAGATAAATGTAGGCAGAAAAAAGTATCTTAAAATTTATATTTTTTTTCCAGAATGTATTCTAATTTTTTCTATGCCTGCCTTTACTAAAGGTGCTGAAATAGCATAATAATTAAAATCCTCAATTAGCATAGATAAGGTTGCTGACTAGAAACCTTATTCTTTTTTAAAAAATCATGATTTTTTTTTCTTTCCTGAGTAGGCAGTTTTCTTCTAATCCATTTTTTGTTAAACAATAACAAGCATTCTCGGAATCTGTATTCCCTGAATTAATTCCATCCAGGGGCTTATTTGGCATTGTACCTGGTAATCTGACTATTTTTTATTTTAAAGTAATTCATATGTCTGACTCATATACTTCCTTAGACTTGGTTGGAAGGATCTGTGCAGCACAATCAATTGAGAAGCTTTGCTTCTTGGTACCAGTTTCCACATAAAGATTTTTCTGTGGAGTCTTATCACAGAATTTCCATACCAAAACAAAGGATGTAAAAACATAGTGGTGGATGATGTGCCACTTAGGAAATTTTAGAAGATGATATTACCAAGCAGCTACCAAAGGTACAATAGCACTGGTGTTATCGGCATTTATGTGTGTGCATGGATGTGTGTATGTGCCTTTGGGTTATTGTTGACTACCTGAACAAGTCCCTGCTATTTTCTTGGCAAGGTTTTCAGAAGTGGTTTGCCATTGCTTCCTTCCAAGGGCTGAGAGAGAGTGACTGGCCCAAAATCAGGTGCTTTAACCACTATACCAAACCGGCTCTTGTTACTGGCGTGGGATTGCTTTTTTATATAAGTGTTGGGCCTTTGAGAATCAGGGAAGTTCTTTTTGTTTTCCTCCTAGTCTTCCAGTCCAACTACACCTGCTGCAGGTAAACACGGGAGAATCACTAGAGACCTTCAGACTATAGTTCTGTCAAAGATGAATTCAGGAATGTTCTTAGGTCACCTTTACCACTTGGCACTTGGGACAATGACCCCAGTTTCTTTTAGAACAGGATCTTTGCAGTCTGATAACTGTCAGAGAATACACGACACTGGCTAGTAACCCGAATGCTTTTCCTTGCTTCAGTCTCTTAGTTTTTTTTTTATAATCAAAATAAGCACCAAAGAAAATGTGGGCTAGCATCCAAGGCCAAACAGATGCACTCTCTGGTTTCAAAAACATTTGATGAGGGAATCCAACTTTTCCCTCTGTTTTTCGTCTCCTGACTCAGCTCCCTCTGGAAGATTTAAACTGGGATTCCATCTTGGCCCAGCTGTGGCTAAGGGAAGCCATCAGAAGAACAGTCAAAAGTTTTGACAAAGGAAGAACCTCAGCACAATGTTTCAGTTATATACATAAATTCCTCCAGCATCTTGTTTTATGTTTGGTTGCCAGCAGAGACCAATATAATCAGCAGCTTTGGGTTTTCTGTTCAGCTGGAAGACCTACTGAGGAAATAGTGTCTAGAACAGGGGTTCTCAACCTTGGCAACTTTAAGACTTGTGGACTTCAACTCCTAGAATTCCTCAGCCAGCTTTGCTGGCTGAGGAATTCTGGAAGTTGAAGTCCACAAGTCTTAAAGTTGCCAAGGTTGAGAACCCCTGGTCTAGAAAGAGGATGTTCAGGCTTTAATTGTTCTTCATCTACTGGACCAGATGAGGAGATCAAGGCATGGTCAACTTCATAAATTCCCTGGTTGCCAAGGAACGCTAAGTTGAAGAATGAGAAGTTATTTTTCGGTTCTCTTGTGGAATGTTACTGTGTTCACAAATATTGGGTTGGGCTGCAAGCAGCAGGGCTCCATCAAATTCCTGTGCTAGATCGAGCCAGCATTAAGCTTCAGATTCGCCCTCCCCCCACCCACACAACTGCATGCTGGCTGCACAAGTGAGATGGCATTTTTGGAAATGTTCTTGGAAGGCAGAAGAAATTCTGAATACTCTTAGTGGGTAAAGATTTTGGGACTGGCAAACGCATTTAGTTTTTCCTGAGGCCACCAGGAAATGGCTGTAATGGGAGAGCTTGTTCACTGAGTATGCAGATAAATAATCAAATGAGCAGAACACTTTCCAACTTCCTCCAAGGGCACAATCGGTAGAGTCATCCTTGTGAGCATCATGTTGCCTGCCCCTGCCTTACAGAAATAAACACAGAGGGTGACAACATTTTATAATCTGCATTTCTTTAATTTGCAGACCTACAGTATCCTTGGATGATTCTATATCTTTCTGCAGAGCAATTCCAGGGGCATGATGGTGACACAGCCCTAACTTGCCATTAAGACCTGATTCTAGAGTTCCAATGTCTGCACACATCCGCCTGGTTACATGACAGCATTTTGTGCATTTGGTAACTAGCTCAATGCACTTCAGTCCTGTGACCACAATTTACTATGTTTTTTGCCTGTTTCTGGCCTTTTTGGCCCATTTCTAACAAAAAAGAGTACACATTGGAATAGTTTGACTCAATTAACTACCACTGCAAAAAAGTTTTAAAAGTGGATCCGGTCATATGGGTGCATCAATATATGACCATTATGATTTATGTTCCAAATGCCAGGCTCTATTGTGGTCATAAGTTGAGAACTACTATACCTGAATACAGAACTACATTTTATTTATTTATTTATTTATTTATTTATTTTCAGATATTTATATGCCGCCCAATCCCAAAGGACTCAGGGCGGCATACAAAGTTAAAACAATGATAAAACAATAAAATAAAACAGTCATACCGCGAGTCCGATCATATCCCGGCCCCCTGGGTACATCAGCCCCAGGCCTGCCAGAACAGGAGAGTTTTAATGGCCTTCTTAAAGGCCGGCAGGGTGGGAGTAGTTCGAACCTGGTTGATTCCACCAGGTCGGAGCCACCACAGAAAAGGCCCTTCCCCGAGGGCCCACAAGCCGACATTGTCTGGCCGACGGGACCTGAAGGAGGCCCAATCTATGGGACCTCACCAGTCTCTTGGAGCTGTGCGGCAGAATGCGGTCCTGTAAGTAACCTGGCCCTATGCCATGAAGGGCTTTAAAGGTGATAACCAACACCTTGAATTGCGTCCGGAGACCCACAGGAAGCTAGTGCAGCTCGCGGAGGATAGGTGACACGTGGGCGTACCTTGGCGCGCCCACAATCGCTCTCGCGGCTGCGTTCTGAACCAACTGCAGCCTCCGAACGCTCTTCAAGGGTAGCCCCATGTAAGCGCGTTACAGTAATCCAGTCTTGAGGTGACAAGGGCATGAGTGACTGTGAGTAAAGCCTCCCGGTCCAAATAAGGCCGCAACTGGTGCACTAGGCGGACCTGTGCAAAGGTCCCCCTGGCCACAGCCGATAGATGTTGTTCCAGATTTAGCTGTGAGTCCAGGAGGACACCCAAGTTGCGTGCCTGCACTGAGGGAGGTAAATTTGCCCCCCCCCAGGACTAAAGATGGACCATCCAGTTGGCCTTTGGGAGGCAAGACCCAAAGCCACTCGGTCTTGTCAGGGTTGAGTCTAAGCCTGTTCACCCCCATCCAGACCCTCACATCTTCCAGGCACTGGCAAATCACGTCGACTGCTTCATTGAAAGGACACGTGGCACATCACGTCAACTGCTTCACTGAAAGGACACGGGGTGGAGATATATAATTGGGTATCATCCGTGTACTGATGATACCTCACCCCGTGTCACCGAATGATCTCACCCAGCGGTTTCATGTAGATGTTAAAAAGGAGGAGGGACAGGACCGAGCCCTGAGGCACCCCATGATCGAGGCGCCTAGGGGTCGATCTCTGTCCGCCCGCCAACACCGACTGTGACCTGTCAGAGAGGTAGGAGGAGAACCACCGCAATACGGTGTTGCCCACCCCCACCTCTCCGAGACGACGCAGAAGGATACCATGGTCGATGGTATCGAAAGCCGCTGAGAGGTCAAGAAGCACCAGGATAGAGGAATGACCCCTATCCCGGGCTCGCCAGAGGTCATCGGTCAGTGCGACCAAAGCAGTCTCAGTGCTGTAGCCGGGCCTGAATCCAGATTGAAAAGGGTCCAGATAATTGGTTTCATCCAAGGATCGCAAGAGTTGAGACGCCACCGCCTTCTCTACAGCCTTCCCCACAAGGGGGAGGTTGGAGACGGGACGAAAGTTCTTCAAAACAGCTGGGTCCAGGGAAGGCTTCTTGAGGAGGGGCCTCACCACCGCTTCCTTTAAATGTTGCGGGAAAGACCCCTCCATCAAGGAAGCATTGATTATTGCCTGGAGCCAGCCTCATGTCACCTCCCTACTGGCAGAAACCAGCCAGGAGGGGCATGGGTCCAATAAACAGGTGGCGGCATTCATTGCCCTCACGGCCTTGTCCACTTCATCAGGGGTCACAGGCTCAAACTCGCTCCAGATAACATGACTAAGACCAGCCCCTGGCAACTTGGCTGGCACCAGGTCTCTCTGAATCTGAGTGATTTTGTCCAAAAGAAACTGAACAAACTCCTCAGCTCTCCCCTGCAAGGGTTCCTCCACCTCCTCCACTTTAAGAAGGGAGTGGGTCACCCTAAACAAGGCGGCCGGGCGAGATTCTGCAGACGCAATAAGTGCGGAAAAGTGAACACGCTTTGCCGCCCTTATCGCCACTAAATAAGTCCTAAGATAGGCTCTTAATAGTGATCGGTCAGATTCAGAGTTACTGCCCCTCCAACGTCGCTCTAGACGTCTCTTGTGGCGCTTCATCTCCCGGAGCTCCTCAGTAAACCAAGGCGCCCTCCGGCGACCACCACCACAGAGAGGTCGCAAAGGCGCAATTTGATCCAGGGCCCCGGACGCCGCCTCATTCCAGGCCGCAACCAGGGACCCGGACGAGTTGTGGAGAAGGGAGTCAAGTATTTCCCCAAGCTCCTCCTGGAATTTTACTCTTTTAAAACTAAAATACCTTGCTGTTGTAAGCACATTGCCTGTGGCACCAATGCCACTAAGCTCAGTACAGCTTACTTCTGTACAAATGTGCTTATAATTGCATGATAGGTATCTTTCAGCATGTTAAACTTTCTCTCCAAGTCATATTTTCACTTCTTGGAGTGAAATGATATACTGTAGTAGAAAGAATGATAGAATATTTGGGGATTGAAATGTTTGTAGTCATTCAGAAGAATGAGTCAGTGTGGAAAAGCCATTCCTTGGGTTCCAGCTTGGAAACTGAAATTTTCTTTATCTAACGTCTTTATCTGCATTACATAAACAGCAGCATATGAGCCAATTAGGACTACCTGAAATTAAGTAACATGTATTTTGCACGAGGTTCTTTCTATATCTTAACAAAGCATTATATTACGTAATCTGGTAAGGATAATGGAATCCCACTATTCTTGGCAGTATGAGATGTCTATTAACCATACCAAACAAAAATGCATCTGTAAGTGCAAGATGAAAGCCTCACTGAATGAATCTCCCGTAAGGCATTAATAAAAGCAACAGCCCTATCATTGGGCAAAGTGAGCAGAGCCTTTGAGCAGCAGACATGTGGAGCAGCAAGAAGCTTTGTAAGGAGAGAACTTATCTGGCACTAATCTGACTGTGCATCCTGAAAGACTTTGGGAACAGCTGAAGATGCTACTTTATGGTTGCTGAAAAAGCCTGTCCATTTGGCTTTTGCACATAAATAGGAAAAATCACTATATTATTGTCCATCACAGGCAGTAAAATACCTGGGTTGACTTTGAGCAAAAGAAAAAAAAATGGTCTGGACACAATAGGTCTCAGCAACATGTTGGGATTTTGCTAGGATTGTACCTTTTGCTCAAGTTTTCTTGGAAGAGATATAAAGGAAGCACCCAGGGAGAAGCCACCAGTCTTCAAAGAGTGCTAGGCTATGGTAAAGTAGACCCCCCCCCAAAAAAAATAGGGGAGATAAAATCTAAAAATACAGTAGCAAATACAGTAGTACCTTGGTACTCAATTGCTTTGAAACTGATCAAATTTGGTGCTCAACGCATTCTGACACAAACATTTTGTCTGGCACTCATCGTTTGTTTGGTACTCAAAGCACAAACTAGAACTTGTCGGTGTCAGCAGCCTTGTGACTCATGACATTATTCCTTATGGGAAAAAATGTTTGGCACTCATCGTTTCTGATACTCATTGCGCCTCCCGGAACCAATTAACAATGAGTATTGAGGTACCATTGTAAGCACAAACCAATGAGCCCCTATTTTGGCTAGAGAAAGGTAATGCCAGGTATAGTTCCAACCACTGTTATTCTTGCCATGTATCCACCGTGGATCGGTTGGCTGTCAGAGACTCAAATTCATTTCCAGGAAGACCAATAGTCTTCTTCATTCAAACTGATTCCCTAAGTCACTCTTTTGCCACTACAAGATGTGTCTAAGATTTACCCCCATCTTACCCAGAGCTCTCCTACTCCCCAGATTCTGCTAGATTCTGCTTCTGTATATTGTGATCTGATTGTGAGGAGCTTTGACTAAATGTAAGTTAGGCATTTTATCCCCTTGCAGCAGAATATCAGGAAACCTCCATTTTGTGCATAGAAATTGATCCCAATGCATTTTGCGAAAAAGAAAAAAAGAAATTAGATGGACATTCTTTTGTACTGGTACTTTCTGTACTAGGGCTGGTGCACTCATAAAATACTTTTGTAACAATTTTTTTGTGTTAACAGTATGTACAAGTTTTATGTGTAGCTTTTTTTTTTTTTTAAAAAAAGAGCTTAACATAAAATAAGGAACACTCCTTTCATTCAGCTGTAGCTTGGGTAAGATGAATGCGGTTCTTCAAAAAGAAAACAAAAAGAGTTTAGCAAAGCTCAGTTGCTCAAAACTTCCAAGAGACTGTGCTCCATTAAATGATTAAAAAATCTGTGATGATCACACACATAGATCTAAGAGATCAGAGGCATACAGCTGCAGTTTCACAATGTTGGCTAGATTTGCCCTCTGTCTGCAAGCAAGCAAGTTTTTTGGCTTGGAAGGTTAACTTCTCAGAGCTATTCTCCTCCTCCTCCCTCCTCCCACCTCCCTCCCTCCTCCTCCTCCTCCCTCCTCCTCCTCCTCCTCCTCCTCCTCCTCACATCCATGTTGAGTTTTCTAAGAGAATTATTCCATCATTGAAATAAATTTCCCTTCTTCCCAAGTGTGTAGCATAAATAACTACTAGCAGATCATTAATGCAGAGGGAATATTTCTGTGTGGTTCAGTCAGAACTCAGTCTGAGTTGCAGTGAAAAGTCAGCTAATTGTGTCATTTGATATAGAGAAAAGGAGGAGAAAAGGGCTCATTTAAAAAAAAAAAAACCTTGGCTGGTAATATGGTACTTTTGGAAGCTTGTAAACTTCCAAAAATGTATGATGGTTAATCATATATTCCCTGCTTAGTCTCCTGTCTTTGCTTATGGGTCATAGGAATGTGTGCTGCTTTGGGCAAAAGGAGAAACTCATGGTTTTCATTATAAGCTGTAAACATCCATGGAAGAAGGTCTCAAGGGGATGATCATCTTCTCCCTCCCTCTCCCCCTTGCTCTCACACACACATATTTTACACAAACATTAAATTATACTGAGAAAAATTTATAAGACCAATCATATAGGAATGTTCAGGCAGGGAGATATATCTGAGATCTTACCTATTAGAATCAATTGAAATTTAGTTAATCATCACTAAAGTATCATGACTGTCAAGAACTTAGGCTAATATTTTTTACATCTCCAATTAAAAAAGTTAGATGAGGTGATCTGATATCAGAGTAAATAATGTTGGGCTAAGTGGAACAGTTTTATATGCTGCTGCAAATCCAATGGCTTTATTAGCTTTGAATTGTCAGGGCTACTTGATCTATCTTGCAAAAATGGAGAAAAACCATGGATGGCAGCAAAGAGTGAGATATTTGTTTGCATCTAGCAGTTGTCTATGGTTTTGCAGCCCAGATCTAGAAATCCTAAATGTATATCTTTTATTATATTACTGATTTCATTGATGTTACAATTATATAACAAATATTTCATGTCTCTCAGGTTACGCTGAAGAAGAAGAATTCTTTATAATCTCCAGATACATTAGATTTGATATGCAATGTATACACTGGCTTTCACATAAAGCGCATATGTACTTAGTACAACCAGCAAGTAGGTGATGGAGTAATGATAATAATTTATTAAACTTAGGTGCCACCCAATTCCCAATGATTCTGGGCAGTTTACAACAATCAGACAAAAACATTATAATAAAAGATTAAAAAAAATGAAGCTAAAAAAGTCAAGGTAGGACATACATCTAAATAATAACAGTAATAATATTTTTTTGCCTATATACACCGGTCACCATTTCCGATTTCTGATTTGCAGAAGAGCAATAACCTCAAATATGTCACATATTTTAACAAGAACAGAAACATGTTGGAAATAAATAACTGATGTTAAAAATGGATATAGAAGAACATTTCATAGATAAAAAGAATAATATAAACTCCCTCATAATGTTATATAATAATGTTCTTAATTAATTATTTGAAAACCTTTGCACATGCCCAGTATCTTAAGAAGATACTCTTCATGGTACCTTCCAAATGTGTTAGGTCTCCAGCTTTATGGATATGGGCTGGACTCTTGCCTTCATCAGCCAACATGGCCACCAGCCCAGCTGGTTGGAGTTGATAGAAGGAGCATGACACATCTGGAACGCATTAGGTTAGGGAAGGCTTGCTTAAATGTAGTGCTCTTTATTTTGGATTAAAGTAGAAACTGGGATCAACAAAAGCATATTTTCACAGTCCAAGGTTCAAATTCCCAAAATGGTAACTGGCAGCTAGAAAAAGAACCCCCACAGAAGAGTAGTCATTAAGTCGGTCCAGAAGTCAAAAGTCAAACCAATCTAAGTAAGAATGAAGGGTGCTAAGATCAGAAAGCAGTCGCTAAAACTAAGGAGAATTTGGGGATAGATAGATTGTTGGAGGCAATATTCTGATTCTGTAAACCGCTTAGAGAGGGCTGTAAAGTACTGTGAAGCAGTAAATAAGTCTAAGTGCTATTGCTAAGCAATTGGTCGTAAGTCAAGGACTACCTGTTTTGGTAAATCTAGAGCAAGAGCCTGGGCAAGCTATATTTGATTTTGCCCCAATTCTATGCCGAGGCCAAGCTCAACAGAAAGCTTGTTGCCTTTCTCAGATGAGGCCATAGTAATACTACATAAATGAAAACAAAATCTGCCGTATTACAGATAGTTGTAGTTTGAAATGTTTTTACAGAAAAAAGTAGAATGTGGATAAATCACACACATAGGGCTGAAGCAATTTGTTTTTCACAGGGGAAATTCTAAAATCTTTGATGACCGAAGCTGATGCCCCATGAGGAAAATGCTATGCTGTGCTCAAATGAATGTCAGCAAAACCACGCTAGCAATATCCCACTATGAATTCAATATAAATTAAATTCTTCAAAATTAAATTAATCTTTTAGCACTCCCTTCCCATTCTTTGCTAAGAACATCTCTGCCAAAAGAAAAAAAGAAAAGAAAATGGATAAAATCACTGTTCTTTTTGTCTTTAATTATGCATTTTTTTTAAAAAAAAAATCTAGTGGTCTTTCTGTTAATTTAAACTATATAGTTGAATACGTTTGACGTTGATTAAACTTACCACTTGCAATATTAGGAATTATGACATTATTTCTTAGGGTATTGTTACTATGTTTAATATGGAGCTTTATAAAGCCAAAACACAACAAACAGATGGACAACACAACTCTTTATCTCCAGAAAATGTGATCATATGATAATTTACCACACTGTCTATACTGATTCAGGAGGAAAACTTGGTGATTTTCACATCCAGGACCAAGTTAAGAATGAAGGAATTTATATCCAGGGCTGACTTTAAGTCAAGTCAAAGAATGCACTGCCTTAATTGCCAAAGTTTAAGAGGATGTCATTGCCGTCTCTTCTGAAATTTTCCAGAAATGCAAATCTTCCCATTGGTGGGAGGTGGCACCATCAGTCAATGCTTCTTAGGGCTCCATATGTCCTTGAACCAGCATTAATTATCTCCTATGTTATGCAGGTAAATATCTATCCAGGTAGTACTTTAATCCTTTGATGATTTTCTCCCAATATCCTCTGCCTCTCCTTTATGCAAGAGAGTAGGGATTCTTGTTCACCAGACATTGTGTAGAGAGACATAATTGAATACAGCTTAGTATGTAAACAGCACAATTGATTTGTTGTCAACATTTGATCTCTTCTTTCAATATTCAGAATCAAGTTTGATTCAGGGAAGATGCAAATTGAGTGGAGATGCATTGGCTACACACAGATAAATGCTAAAGTACCAAAAAAACCACAACAGCAACGCTGCAGAGTTGCTGATATTTTAGTACAGATTTTCTATAGCTGTAGCCTGAGTTTGAAGGCCTAGCTTGCTGGCATTTATGTGTAAAAGGACAACCCTTACTGTATTACTATCCTCCTTTTACCAACGTTTTAAACAATTATGTAATTGCAACAGGAAAAGGAGCATTTACATCAGAGGATTTGAAGCAGTAATTTCCAAGACATATTGTTCTGGATCAAGGATGAACTGCACCCATGTAGGTGTATCCACCAACATAATTTCAAGCTTTTACCACCAGTTTATTTCTGTTATCAAAATCAGGATTTTTTTTCCTATCAGAAAGCAAAAATGTCTTTTAGGTGCCTTGTATATTATATTCATGATTATATGCAGTGACATTTAAACTTGGCACTGAAACATCATTGTGAGCACTGATTAAGGCAAAAAAGAAATACCTTTATCTTTCTGCTATGAACAGAAATATTTGTGGGAGGAGAAAGATGAGGGTATCAGGTGCAAAAGATCTCTTTGAGCATTGCTTACTTATATAATTTATGCCTCTTCTTTATTGTGCCACTTTAATGAAATCCTGTTCGGGAAAAAATCTTGGAATTTCCCCCCAAGCAGCAAAGCTTGGATAACAACAAATCATAACTAAGCAGAGGAGAGGTAGGCTACCTCATAATTCTAATAGGGAATGTGGTAAATTTGAGCCTATAGGACAATCGTAATAATAAAAAAGGCATACTTAATTAAGGACTCGTAATATACTTATTTTCAGTGGGAGAAGAAACTCTGTTAATTTAGAGATGGAATTTCTTCATCTTTTCCTTCTACAGGTCAATTTGTTCATTATCATAATGACATAAGTAACCCTGAGCCATGGGTGGGATGTTTCTCATTAACAAATTAGTTTCAGTTTAACTACAAGTTTGGCTTTTCATGTATATTTTGAAAACAGCCCAAAATATAATTCTATCAGTAAATTTTAGGGATAGTTGTGAGGTTGGGTATTTAAAATTAGAGCCGTCCTCACTGAGAAACCATCACCTTCACTCTGAACTGTCTTAATCTAGCATCCTCAGTGCTTAGTTATTTCAAGAAGATGTGCAGGGCCAAGGTATTGATCTATGTGATTAATTAAAATACAATAGTTAGAAGCCCAGCATGATGTTAAATCTCATCTAGATCAATACAAAAAATGGAATATGTATGTACCCTTTTCACTTTTCCAAAAGAATTTACATTCTAGTCCCAAATTAAGACAGTGCTCAACATATCTCTTGCAATGATAGTTTCTAAACATGGGAATATGTAAGATGGACCAATGTCTTCTTGCATCGCCAGTGTTTCTGCTTGGACCAACAGTGTTCCAAATAAACCACATGGTCACTTTATATCTGAAGAAATTATATGCAAAGGTTTATTACTTAGAAATCATGACAATTGTGAATGGCAACCGATGTTCGGGGCATTGATCCATGGATTCCCAAATAATGAATTTTGAACCACACATGGAAGCCTACTGCCACTTTGGTTATCTGATGTATGATTGGAAAAACAGTAAAATACAGTGGATTTATAAATATACAGTCTGTATTCACCCAAGTCACATTTCTAAACAAATGTCTAAGATAAAAAGCAGTGACTTTTCAGAAAAATTGCATTTAAAGGCTGAACAGTAGATTAAAATCTGAACATTTAAACCTAGGCAGCTGTTTAGATGGCTGACTGTTGATTTTTGGCGTGTGAAAAAGCTCAGATCTAAGGTTTGCTAGATATTTTCATCCCACAATCCTACAAGATTAGCAGCACATTAGTTGCATATGTCTACTCAGACTTGCCCTTCTGAGTTCTGTAGAGCTTATTCTCAGCTACGTAGATGGATGGTTGCAGCTTTGGTAGGCTGATCTGGCCTATGTTTTCTGCATGGCTACATAGCAAAGTGATGTATCATCAGTGGGAGCATGTGAAGCTGAGATGAGGTTGTGCTTTCACTACTGATAATATCCTAAGAGGTGAGACTGTCTCTTGGTATCAATTACCCAGAATTCATAACCTGGAACTTAATGATTTACTGCTCTGCATATATTCTATTAAAGTTTAAGCTCTTTTTCTTGTTATCATCTTGTCCTGAAGACAGTGTTATACTTTGTCAAAAGTAAATAATGTAACAGTACAGGATTTTAAAACATCTTACAAATTAAATATTAAACTTTCAAGGTTTACTTGATCTGACGGTCCCAGATTGCTTTCAGTCCTGACTGATCCCTTGGCAGTTCTACATGTCCATCAAATATGCTGGCCAACTCATGATAATAGAATCCAATATATAAAAAAGGAATAATTATCTCTATTTTAAAAGCTGTCATGGAATTTAACAATTTTGTTTTTCTCAACAGAAAAAAGCTATGCCAATGTTTTCTTCTGTATTTTGAAAACCAATATTAATTAGAAAATACATTTCTTTGATGGTTTTTTCCCTCAAAAGTGTCAAAAAACATTGATGAAATCTGCATGGGTTCTTGCACCAACTTTAGTTATGAGGAACGTGAGGGAACCTCTCCCATAGGCTTTTTCAAATCAGGAAGGTTGAGCAAGGAGAGAGGCTACAGGATGACAAAGAGACTTGTAGCCAGCACACTATTCTCCTTGGAGCTTTAGAGCAAGGAAAAAATACATAAAAACTCCATATAAAGAAATTTCAGAGCTCTGAGAATGAGAGAAGAAAAGAGCTTCTCTTGCACGGCAAAGAAACATAAGGGAACCAAAAGAGAGAGAAATTTTGGCAGAGAATTAGGGAAAATAGAAAGTAAAAGTATCCATTTCATTTCTCCAAATTAGCTATGAGCATTTTTTGCCCTGTTTTTTATTAGATGAAACTTACACAAAAGCTGGGCCAAGATGGATGGAAGACAAATTCCAAATGTTACAGAATGTTACAGCAAGGAGTTTTGAGATACCTAGTTTGTTGACTGCAGTCTACAGCTCACACAGTGTTTGAAAGCTCACAGTAGTTTTGTTTTTAACCAACAACCCTTTAAAGAAAAAAAGTCCTTGAATTTGACATTGCATCCTCCATGTCTCCAGGAACACTGCCCACATCCACATCCACAATCCTTCCTTTCAGTAAGCCTATGATGGGGTGGGAATTATTGCTTACAAGGTGAAAAGACAGGAAGAAGACACAACATGGTATTATTTACAATTTTACACAGTTAAAAAAGAAGCTCATAGGGTAAATGATTTGCAGATGGGATATATGAATGAGGGAGGAGGACTAAGTAAAAACATTCAGTTGAAAATATTGTTTTTTGACAAAAGAAAAGATGAGAATATATTGTGCAACAAAGGAAGGAAGGAAGGATGGGAAAGGAGAGGAATGGGAAGCTGAATAAACAAACTAAAGGGAGGATAAAAAAATTAATCAGCATTTTGCAAGAGAGCTCTATCACACATAGAACCACTCATAAAGAACCATATGAGAAAATTATTGCCACCTCCATCTCCCTCTATATATTTCCATTTTTCTCCTATAAACTTGACACCCATCCAATGGGATGTCATGTTCTCAGAATGGACAAATCAGTCACTGAATCTAATGCAATTTCTCTTTCATCCTTCTTTCTCTTCCCTCCCAAGGGATTGTATAAGCAAGTCATCAAAAGCACTACAGTAAAACTTCGATTTAATGGATAATGTATTGGGGGGCGGAGGGGGCAGAAAGTATGTCTACTAAATCTGACTGTCTGTTAAATCCAAATGTATGCCATTTAATGTATGCCTTTGCAACAATTTATCGTTTTGCATGATTACATAATTGACATTTTATATCCCAATTGTCAGTTGGTTATGGAAGTGATGAGCATATATGGAAATGACATTAACACGTCAATTATGCATAGTATGTAAGTGAGGTAAATTGATGCAAGTGATCCCTACTATATCAATTGTGTGGACAGCTTCAGAAAAAAATGGATCTTGTCCATTCTTTACGGTTACAGTCTGTTATATCTTAAGTCCAATGAATAGAGATCTGGATTGTATTCCTTTTTCCCCTTTGGGTACACAGTTCTGTCTTTTCCATTTTGCAGAATTCCCAACCTGTGTATTGGAAGTAGAATCCTTACAGGATTTTGACTTGAAGCCAGGGTGAGCCAGAGATGCCTGACTACCTCAAGTGAACTAAAATCCCATACTTTTTAATCCTGTACCAGATTCAAGTTTCACTCTGTATTGGAGCACAGACCTATGTGTCATATAACTGTACCTGTTTATAAGTGAACCCATTCATCTGCTTCTTCCAAATCTACATTATATAGCTTGCATAAAAGTTGATTGGGTCCCTATAATCGAAATGTAGTAATAAGTGGGCTCATCTGATCAAAATATAGTTGTAAATATAAACATGAAATAAAAGGTAATAACTGTGATAGTAAAGTATCTCATCGACTTTACCTTTCAAGGTTGAATTCTGGTTACAGCTACCAGATAAATAAAAGACGCCTCATGAGAATTGAACTGTTGATGCCAAGACTGTTATCATTACTGCCTCTATTAGCAAGTAAACACTGATGAATAAAAAGCCTCCTGTATGAGAAAGAAGGACATGGCAAACAATAGACATGGCAGGCAAAAATACATTCTCCTTAAACTTCCTGGCTAATTGTAAATTGAGATCAAGTTTAACTAAATATTGACTGAAAAAGAGCTGTGTATAAAGAAATCCAGGTCCTGAAGCCATAAGCTGATTCATATAAACCCCAGCTGTGCCCAAATAGAGTCCATCTGAATTTAAACATTTGTTTTAGGATGTTGAGACAAAGGCACATGATCCCGGATTTTAGAAACTGAGAATGCATTTCAGTGATGTGACATTCTTGGAAGAGGTTCTCCTTCTTATATCACCTAGCGACCCTCTCCTGCCCCTCCCCATCCCTGTCATTCTGAAATGAAAGAGGAAGACATTTATCATATAATTCTCACAAGACCTTCTGGATGGGGTCATTGTGACAATTACAAAGAGAGACAAATTGGACAAAGAGCGACTTTTCTTTTTGCCTAGGATAATCTTCCCTCTCAGTAAATATTTTAACTGATCTTAAAAAAAAAATGACAACAACTTAAGTAACAAATGATGAAATTATGTCCATTAATGGACATTTTGGTCAAAAGAGGCATTTTCCAAAAACTTTTTCATGGCCATACTTTGCATTTATTTAACAATCTTTCTCTTTGTTTGGGGCTGAGAAGAAGCGTTTGCAGTCCAGTATGTGCTGTGGATATTCTGTTGGGAATGGTGTTCTAGGACTGTCATTCATAGAATTTGCTACTATCTTACACCTATATATGAAGTAAGAGACTATTTGCTTTCTCCTGAATTGGGGGCACTACCAATTAAGGCAACAACCAGTAGATATATAAGCTTCCCATATGAATGCCAAAGTTGTTCAGACTGAGAGGCAGAATTTCTCTCACATCCGATTAAAATGTCCAAAGGTGATCAAGTTTAATACTTCCTATTGTTAATAACTCAATTTCCATTATCGCCAGGAGCTGTTTTTTACCCTTCTCCTGGAAGATCATTCTTCAGAAACTTCTAAGAAGGGTGCAAAATTCTTATCAATAACTATATCTGTTAGAAGCCATCTGGTTCCTCCCCCATACTACAGATCATCCTTGACGTACAACAATTCATTTAGTGACCATTCAATGGCACCGAAAAAAGTGACTTAAGGCTGTTTTTCACATTTATGACCTTTGTAGTATCCCTATGATCATGTGATCAAAACACAGATGCTTAAGAACTGATTCATACTTATGACTGTTGCTGTGTCCCAAGGTCATGTGATTCCCCCTTTGCAACCTTTTGACAAGCAATATCAATGGGAAAGAGAGATTCACTTAACAACCGTGTTACTAACTTATCAACTGTGGTGATTCACTTAACAACTGTGAATCACCAAGAATGGTTGGAAAATAGGGCAAAACTCACTTAAAAAGTGTCTCACTTAACAACAGAAATGTTGGGCTCAATTGTGGTTGTAAGTTGAGGACTACCTCAACTATTAGCTGCTAATAGCTTTAGGATTTTATCACAATTTTAAAATTGTTATCACAATTTTAGAGTTATTATATTGTATGTTTGTCGTTTATAATATTTGGTCTTGAACTGTAATAAATTTTGATTGATTGATCTTATATACCCTGACATGATGGTTTATGACCATAATAAAGATTTGCATTGTTTTCATTTGATATATACCCTCCCCTCATACGCAAACACCCTTATACTCGAGGCCCTCTCCAAATGGAGGGTAAACAAATATCAAGATGGTGGCTGTGATCATGGGATTGAAGCCCCACCCTTTTTTCTGTGCATTTGCTTCTGTGTCTTGATTTCATGGTTGCAGATGCCATTTTTGACCTCTTCTGTGGATGTCCTTTTATAGATTTAATACATGGTTTTAAATATTTCTGAAATAAACCTCTCCCTTACTTTGTTCTCTGTAATTTGTTTTTGCCCATCTAGCCCCAGAGTTTGTGATAGATGGAAGGAGAGAAGGGAAGTGAAAATAGCTTGATGACCTGACAGAAATGGAGAGTTGCAGTTGTGGGGCGGAAGAAAAAGTGGCTAGTGAACTAAAATGAACTTGGGCAGCTTTTGGCTATGGTGGTTCCAGAGTGACCTGGATCCATAGAAACCATAGGAAGATCACAAAGATGAGAAGGCTCAGACTTTGATGGACCAGGCCTACCTGAACAAATGGGGAGAAGAAGATCTGAAGTAGACCCAGAAGAAGATCAAGAGAGAGACTGGCTGTTGAGGGAAATTAATATTAAGGTTAAGTCAAAGGGGTTGAGGCATTTAGCATAGCCACACGCATACCTATATTGTAAAATTGATATATACATATAAATATACACACATATATGCATATACATACATACATGGGGGAAGGAGAAGGTGGGCATGAGGGAGTTCTTAAATGACTAGCCTTGTGTGACTGAAAAACAAACCAAAACTTTTCTATCTATGTTATGAATAAAGACAAAGAGGGTAAATTTTATAAGGTCTCTGTATGCTGTCAACCCCAGCTGGTCACCAGACCAGAAAATCAACTCCGTAGGAAGATTTGAACTATCTTTATTGAAACTGGCTATAGTAACAAAATTTTGCAAGTCTGATTGTCCTGCATCTCTTAGAGAGGCATTAAGTCTCTTTCAAATGTTATCTGGCTGTTTTAGATAATGGGTCCTGCATAAGTTCATCAAGGTCATCTTTCTTACTCTTACTTTCTTACTCTCTACAAATGATGGTAAATTTTCATGACATGACTTTGTTTTGTAGAACTTCATTTTGGAACCTATTTTCCCCAAATTATTCTTGAAATAAAAGCCTTCAGTTTCAGTTGACATGTGATACCTTTATGGACACATCCATCTCGTTTTTTGACAACAGTGTGGGTTGCCATTGATTTCTCCAGGGAGGTTTTCTGATTCCTTGTGTAGTCTATAGCCCTGATATACCCTGATGGTCTTTCATCCAAACAGTGATCAGGCTCAACCTTGATTGACTTCCAGGCTCAATTGTCATCTGCTGCAACTTTCTTGAAGACTGCTTTTTTAAAAAAACAAAACATAGCATCGACTACAGCCCAAGCAAACAAAAACTCCTCTAATAAAAATGGTACCATTACAATCATACAGCAGGAGCATCACTTTATAATTTTACCTTTCCCTTGAATTGTGACTGAAGAGATAGGAGAAACTACAGTCCAATGATTGACAGAACAAAAGATTCTTAAGCACACTCTGAAATATTTTAGGCCATTCAGACTCCTCTCTCTTGCCTCTAGGATGCAACTTCATTGCCTTCTTGCCATTTTCTCAAGTAAAAACTCTGTCATATTTGTCACAAATGTTTTTCACTCCAGCAATTAGTTTGCTTTTTCAGACAGGCATCAGCTTTATGCAGCCTTGGTTGAGGTGTGTTGTATAAATTCTGCAAGGACAATTGATTGAAGAGGTTCTACCCCCCCCCGCCTCCCAAAAGTGCTCTGAAAGATAAACCGATGGTTCATAGCCATGATGTATATAATTTCTTTTTATTGTTAGTTATTTCAGTGTCAACTGTGGGAAAAGGCAAGTCCTGAAACCTATAAATCATCATCTGTATTTGGGCTCCCACTATTGGAATTCCCTGTAGGAATATTATCATATAGTCAGTTTATTCATCCATATTTATAATAGAAATTGTCAGCCCATGTATCTATCAAAAAATCAAAATCAGAACTTTAATGATTAACTTGAGATCATGGCTGTCAACACAAAGAAGAGGTATAATCCAGTGTCATGACACACCAAATTTTGCAAAAAGTGCCCTATGCATTGATTTTGGTTTGGTTTGCTGTGGAAGAGCTCACTATCTCGTGGGACTAATCAATTTATTCTACCTTCCAATCCTCTCCTGATGCATTTCATAATGATCTGTAAGAAGTGGAATTGATTTTTGAACTTGTCCTCCTTATGAATTTATCTCTATTTGCTGTCATGCCTAACCATCTTCGTAAAAGACATGAGGGCAGAGGTAACATGTATGCTTCCATTTAATCTCTCAAAGATGGCAGGTTATTTATGAACATCATTTTCCTTGTGTGTCATGTTCCCACTGCTAAACAGTTGCATCAGCAGTCAGGGATTGCACATCCCAAGCACTACATCTGGACTCCAGATGCAAGGAAGGGTGGGATAGATTGGAACAAGTTTATCTTAACATAGTTATATAGGACTGATGGACAACCTGGCTACTTGTAGCATTCATCCGTTAAACAGTTGCCACAGATTACTAATCTTACTTGAGAATTTTAAAAAGGCAGAGAAAACATGAACCATCTTTTTCTGTCCAATTTTATTTATATAGATAGGTCCCCTAGAAGGGAAAGCATCTTTTTCTCATTTTTATTAGCAGCTGTAATAGGTTTAGAAACGGGAGGCCCAGCATAGAGCATAGCTGGTGCTTCAGAGACCCAAAAGAATAGTAATTCTAAAATGGTTACACCTCATAATGTCTTCAAATAATTTGGCATTATAACCTCAAAACTAATAAGATTTTTAAAAAGTGTTGGCTATCCCACCCTTCCCTTCAGGAATTCTAGGCAATATATAAAGTTTTCCCATCTTCTTCCATTTGCCTACTGCAAAAAACTAGGCACAGAGTTGTCGCCTATTTTTTTGTTTTTAACCAGAGTATGAAACGTTAGGAGATGTAGTGCTCTTACAAGACTTCTCCCATTTTTGGTTTTTTAAAAATGATTTTTAATGTTGTTTTGGAATTTTGCAAATGCCATCTCAAAGGATCCTAAGAGCTTTTCGGCTATTCCTTTGCTAATAGGATATCTACAGTGTACACTCTCATCTCAAATCTATAACAATGACCATCTTTGACAACTGGCTTCTATTTGTTTATTTGCAATCTTTAAAACTTTATTAACACCATTTCACATGCATACATATAATATTTAGCATTTTATGAGGGATATCATTAGCTTCCCAAAGTCATGGATTTGAGATAGCCAACCATATAAATCTAAAAAATAAATAAATGTGTACCCCATCTTCCTGTTACTTAAAAAGTGCCCCTTTATTAACAGATGAGTAACCTTACGATCCAACTTATTCCCATGGTGACTCCTTCAGCAAATTTTCCACACTAGACAGGAAGTATCCTCACACTTTATCCCTTTTTCTTATATTATTGTAAGGATCAAGGAGAAACCAACAAGTGTAAGAGTTGTAAGCTACAGGGCTTATTTATTTGTGGTGAAAAGATTAGGGGAACAGGAAACTATACACAGAAAACTGGGAATGACAAATGCTCAGTAAAAAAAAAACCCCCACCAAGAATTATTTTGTGTTTCAGGCAGGTCATGATTACTCTGTTATATCTGTATATATTATATGAGAATTATTATTGCTACAGAAATGTACATCAGGCCTATAAAGTAATATAGTTTAACACACACACACACACACACACACACACACACACGTGTGTGTGTGTGTGTGTGTGTGTGTGTTTTATATATTTAGAAACAAACTATATTACTTCATAGGCCCGAACTTCATTTTGGTAGCAATAATAATTGTCATACTTGTAAGTCTTTGTCTTTACATTCTGCTGCAGGCTTTCCCCATCTACTTAACAGTACATAGGAACTCAAATAGTAAGACCCCTCCCTCATTTTAAGAACTCCTTAATCTATTTAATGAAAACATAAATATAATTATTATAAATGTTTCAAACACTTTGAGTCCATTTAGTTCTCTTCCCTTGCAGTTTAACTGACAGTGTTTGTTTTTTCTCCCATTGAGGATTTGACCGAGTTTCCTTTGATTGAGGCCCAATGTCTCAAATTTAATCCTCGGACTAAGACAAAAATAAAGCAAACACATGCCGTAAAAGGGGGCCAGTGGAACTGACACCAAACTCTTTGACCTTTTTTTTGTTATTGTTGGTGGTAGAATGAATAAATGTTGGAGTGGCAGAGATCTAGAGCAAAAATCTGGAGCAAAGATTTTATATCCTTGAACCCTTGTCCAATTTTCATGCAATGTTAATGTTAACGAAAAGAGAGAAATGGGAACATTTTTCTTCTTCATTTGAATGTTGCCAGCCAGCTCCTCTCTTCTTTTTCTTTTATCACATATGGGCAATGTTTTAGGGGCTGGGCTGATATTTTTGAGGGAGTGTGTGGATTGTGGAGGACCATCAAGCCGTGACATATATATAGGTAGGCTTAAGGTGTTCTGTTTCTGTTTCATTTGTTGGTGGAGCATTGGAAGGTTAACACAAATGACTTTGTGTACTTTCACTCTCAAAATGAAGGCAGGACAAGAAGCAATGGATGGAAACTAATCAAAGAGATAAGCAACCTAGAACTAAGGAGAAATTTCCTGACATTTAGAACAATTAACCAGTGGAACAACCTGCCTCCAGAAGCAGTGAATGCTCCAACATTGGAAGTTTTTAAGAAGAGATTGGACAGCAATTTGTCTGAAATGGTATAGGGTTTCCTGCCTGAGCAGGGGGTTGGACTAGAAGACCTCCAAGGTCCCTTCCAACTCTATGATGATGATGATGATTGATCATCGCACAATCAGCCAGATGTTCAGACTGGATTTGGCATTTTGTCTACCCATCAAGTCCTTACCAAGGACCTGGGATAGGCAGATGTGGATGTTTGATGGTATTACAGATATTGTTGCAGGATGGAAGCAGTTCCTAGTAAGGCCGCCTTTTGCAATTGACTAATAGCGAATTTGTCAATGCCAGTGGTGTTCAAGTGGTGCTCCAGTTGTTTTGGGACTGCACCCAAGGAGCCTATTACTATTGGTACTACCCTTGCTTGCTTTTGCCACAGTCTTTCTATTTCTATTTGTAGGTCTTTGTATTTTGTTATCTTCTCCAGTTCTTTCTCGTCTATTCTGCTGTCTCCAGGCACTGCCACGTCCACTATCCAGACTTTTTTGTCTTTCTTATCGACAGTTGTTAAATCCGGGGTGTTATGTTGCAGGTGCTTGTCTGTTTGAATTCTGAAGTCCCAGAGCAGTTTAACTATATCATTTTCTATGACTTTCTCTATTTTATGATCCCACCAGTTCTTGCTTACAGGTAAATGATATTTCTTGCAGATCTTCCAATGCACCATTGTTGCTACTTTGTCATGCCGCTGCTTGTAGACAGTTTGTGCGATCTTCTTGCAGCAGCTTACCAGGTGATCTACTGTTTCTTCAACATCTTTGCATAGGCGGCACTTACTGTCTGTTGCTGTCTTCTCAATTTTGACTTTATATTTATTATTATTATTATTATTATTATTATTATTATTATTATTATTATTAATCATTCCATTCTCTTTTTGGAACTGTGAATGGAGTTCTGAAGGCTTCCACAAAGAACTTCATGGGCTTTCTGAAGTTCCCCCAAAACCACAATCCAGAACCATGAAATCAAAACATGAGGATGGACAGTGGATGACATGAGGATTCACAAGTGGGCAACAGGAAGTTTTAGCTGCATGGACAGAGGCAACCTGTTATTCTGCCTCAGTAATTTGTGTCAATATAACCCAACATACAGAGCATTTCCAGCTTCTGATTATTTGCATGTTTTGGATCTCTCGTGGGAAATGAGATAAATTAATGGGCTTTATTTCAGCTGGCAAATTCTCAAATATGAGTTGATATTCACTGGGATCCATCATCTTTGCTTAATATCAGATTGGCCATATGGCTAAAACCAGAAGAGATATTTTGTTTACAGGGCTTCAGGATGCTAGATGTCTAGGCTAAAGAGCGATGATTTGCCCTTCCATTAATAATGACTAGTCAATTTTAAGGGGCCAGATGAGAGCAAAGGGGAGGCTATATTAGGTCCTGAGAATAAAATACATTATTTTCAATGTGACTGAGCAAACTGCTGCTGCTGCTATGATGATGGTGATGATGCTTATTATTACAGCATTTTTTAAAGTACACATTTTGGTGCTGTTCACAGATGTAACAACATGGTTCTCAGCTCTGCTATAAATTCAAAATCTCTAAGAATGTACATTTTCAACAAAGTAGACATTAAAAAAAGTTTATTTTGAGAAGACATAGTCAGAAGTGTATATTTAAATTCAAACTAAGGTCAAATTACTTTCTGAAATCCTTGACCAAATTTGTTGGAATGGGAATGGGCTGGACATTTTCTTCAAATTTCTTCCAGAGGAAAAGCTTCCACAGCTTCTCAAGGGCAGGGCTTCCCTTTTATTCTGACAGTAGTAGACTATTGAAAAAGTCCCACAAGAAGAATTCCATCATGATGCCGTTCCTTGGGATTTAATGGAGAGCCAGAAGGACTGCAGATTGCTGGAGCAGTGTTTGTTCAATAAAAGATGGTCTCTTCACACACAATCCTTGACTACTTAGCAGCTAAATTAAGGCAAGAGCCCCACATTCCACCCATGAGAATTCCTGCAGAATTCTTCTTTCAGATATTTTCCAGAAGAAAGTCTGTTTGATCAAACTAAAAGAGAACTCTTAAGAAAAATTGCCAGGAAATTTCTCTGCCTGGCACTAATTTAAATGCAGATTTTCACAAATGCAGACTTCTGTGGAAACAGACCAGCTAGATTTATAAGCAAACACATTCAAACAAGATACAGAAACAGACTGATTTGTCATAACTAAGGTTCTTTCACTGAAGGGGTTGGTTTAATTAGAGCAGTTTCAGGAAAACAGTAACAGCAAAAAGTCTACAGTCTAGATTTGGAAAATATTTACAAGTCATGTTTTTGAGAGGATGAAAAAGAGCACATGGCAAATTGTTTCTCATTGGATAGGTGTAAAATTTGTAGTGTTCTGGTATTTAGGAAACATTCTCTTACCTTTAATGTTCATTTACTTAACTTTATTAATTTTTTAGTATTTGTCAACCTGTGTGTTCGTGCACACACATGTATTTGCTCAATCTATTTAATTTAATGTACCTTCCCAAATTTATTTATTTATTAGATTTTTTTATCCTTTTATAAAGCATCTTTTAATGCTTTATAGGTAACTCATGGCAGCAAACATATATAATATACTCCTTTCTCCTTCTGAAGTGAGTTGGGCTGAGAGAGGCTGATGGGTCAAAAGTCACCCAGTTGTCTTTCATGTCCAAAGCAGAACTGGAACTCACAATTTTCCAGCCTGGTGCCTCAACCACTAGACCAAGCTGGGTCTCTCTCAGATCAATACTTGTTGATCCCCAAAGTTCAATATCAGTTATGTTTATGAGCTGCAGTTATAAGGAGATCAGATTATTCTAATTCCCAATTCCATACCAATTTTCAAGCTCTTGATCTGGAAAAGCTCAAAATGGTGCAGAGGATTTAGATCCAAAGATTAGCTATTGGGCTGGTCTAAACTAATTTTCTCCCTCTGGAGGCAGTTTAAAAATACAAACAAACTTGGTAGGGAAATTTGCAATTGTCACATTTTTATTTTATTTTTCCCAGATTCTCATTGACATCGGAAACGGGTGCTCCAGCATTGAAGTGCTCGAACTAAACGCTAAGTTTCAGTCCGTTTGTGTGCTTTAGCAAACTAATATAATTTTCTCTACAATGTGGTAATTGTTAGGATTGAGGAATTTTAAAAGAGTAAAGCCATTACAATATAAATGTAATAGTGTGAAAAATGTTCAAATATGTGTATACACACACATTTATATTTGATGTTCAAATCCTAAGCATTGGCCTGGAGACAAAATTATTTCTAAACAATGTATATATTTTACAAGAACTTCATAGCACATCAGTGAGTAGTTTGCAACTGCTGATATATCTGGATTGACTTTTGTTTAGTGTACTATACATCATTGACTGCATGTTAAATTATACAGATATTGATAGATTCTCTTAGCTTCTAATGTGTTTAGAATTAAGGCAATTCCGTATTCATTTTGACCCTTTATTTCATTCCAGTAACATCTTTTTCATCTCCTTTATTTATGCTGACGGTTTGTCAAGTGGAATCTTCATAATAATGGCAGGAAGTCCCATGGAGCATCATGCTCTCTCTCAGGACAGATGGTGAGGACTGAACCTTCATGAATTTGTTATTGACCTAATTGGAATCACATTGGTACATTGTTCTCATGCTATGCTGTGGCAAGGGAGGGAGGGGGGAACAGAACTCTGCCAGTACAAAAATGTGGAACTGCAAAAATCCTATAGGAGAAGAAGTGAGGGGAGGGGGTACCAGACCCCCTTGGGTCATTCTTGCTATCTGAGCAGACCACTGTTGACCTAAGGTCAGACATGGGGAAGGACCTTCCAGCTGCAGTTATTCCCCTTTATTTCCCAGTGGAGATTCTTGCAGGGAGGGATCAGCCTTAAATAGGATATCCAACCCTGGGAAAAGCCACACAGATTCTGAGCAATTTACAAGACAGTAATTAGGGAGGCTATACAGTCTCACTGAACTGAGTGAATAAAGGCTGTGAAGTCTGGCCCCGGCTTCATTATTGTTCCTCCATGGGAGTTGCCAATAGAAAACATATTCAGTGCAGAAAGTGATCAGTAGCCAGGAAGGGACTTTCAGATTTTTTTTTTTTTAAAAAAAAAAACCTCGAAAGCAAGATGTTAAAGTTTTGGGTTTGTTTGTTTTGTTTTTGAAAATATTTTATTGATTTTTTAATTTTTAAGAAAAAGTACTCAGGACACACCGTGGTGTTTGGGTAATCAGACATTCCAAAGTAAAAACATAAATAAACATCTCAACTCAATACATTCACTGTCTCCTCTCTATTTCCCTCAAATAACATAATACATTTAAAATATTCCATTTCTAAATTATATTTCTATTACTACTAAACCAGTTTTAAAACATTATCAGTTTTCAATTACCAAAATCAAATTTCACTTTAACTCAACAAGTTATCAGTTCAGGTATCCCTTCCAGATATATTCTAGTTCTTAATTTCTCTCAGCCCTCCTTTTATCACCAATCTCATATATTTCTTCTTCCATTACACAATAGCTATCTTAATTAAAAAGTAATGTTAATTCACTTCAATTCATTACAGAAACTTCAAATTTCATCCAATTGATTGTCATACCTTATCACATCTATGTTATTGTACAAAAAAATCATCTAAGTTAAAACACTCCATTAATTATTAAAACCATAAGTTTTGGGGTTTTTTTGTATGTGAAAATACAGCTCAGCCAACTATTTAAAATGTCTTATTTTTCAAGTCCACATTGGTCTTTTTGGAGGAATAAGTTATTTTTCTGAAACAAGATCCTGCCCTTGTTCTGAGGCAGTGTTCTGCTTAATGCTGCTGCTTCTATCTAATTCCCCCCCAACTCTATGTCTTTAAGATGCTCCTGAATTAATCACTTGAGGGGTTCCATCCCAGTGACAGATCGGGATAGGGAATTGTGGCCTAACTTGGGCCTGAACCTGAGGTGATTATGAAAACTGATGCAAGCAAACATAAATGCGATGGCTTTTAGGTGACATATCTAGAGCAAAGAAGAACAAGTGATCTGACAGGCAAAAAGGTGGCAATCTATAGGAATAAATGAACATTTTCCTGGGAAATTACTGTTTTGATTTTACTTAATCCAAATTATCCTTGAAAAACATTATGTATGTCCTTTTTGATACTAATGGGCAGAGAAATTCACCCAGTTTTGCAATAAAGTTCCCCATCAGAAGGGTTGTTTTTTGAGCTTTCCATACCAACTCCTATGCTGGCTGCCTGACCATGATTACACATCCTCCTCAACATACCAGACTGAAAATCATTCCAAGGAATGCTGTATGTGGTTGGAAGATGACAGCTCTCATATGCCCACCCACCCACCATGGTGGGCAAATGTTGGAGACAATTATGCAAAATGGTCTCCTTTTCCTAAGGAGCAAGTGAGAGAATAATTAACTTATATTTTCGCCTGCCAGCTGATTCATAGTCACCACTAGCATTTTTTGAAAGCACACTTGGGAAAAAAGTTAGCCCATCAACCCAGAAAATGTTAAGGGGAAAAAAATAAGAAGGAAAACTAAAGCAAGGAGGAAAAGTAAGGAGCTTTGCTTGCTGTCCTTGTCAGCATTCTCCCTTGCTAATTTGCCCTACTGTTTGGGGGGAATCCTTTTAGAAAGAATGGAAACAGACCTGAAGGGCTGACTCACTTTATCTCCTGAATGAGCAGAAGTTGAAATGAGGGCAGATCTTTGGGCCCATTTTGAACATTGATATACATATTTATGTAGCCAAAATCTTCATCAGAAGATTTGGGAAATGGAAAAGCCAGCAGACAGCTCTGAGCCACACAGTAGGAGGTCCTAAATAGGAATTTGCCTGCAACATGAGTGGATTAAATCTGGGAAGGGAAACGGGTATATGTGCCAAGCATTCCCTGGTATCTCCATGACTTCTGCCAGCAAAGAATTTCTATGTTCAAGTAAATTCATTTACCAAGTTCCCAGCATTCAGGAATCCTGTTTTATCAACGTTCCCCAATGTGAGCAGATAAACATGTTAATCTTAAAACGCCTTCCTGCATTTCTGCCAAATCCAAAGATTTCTAAAACAACCAGGCAAGAAACGACACTGCAGCTTCATTCACACAATATTTTTAAGTTCCTTGTGGACTTCAATAATTTTCTCACTTCACACAGTGCATTAAACCACGAACAGTCAACTGGGCTTGTTTCACACAACATTTTAAGATAACGAAAAATAATTGTACTCCATGCTTAGCATGCTGTGCAAAAAGCACTTGCTGGAGTTTTATGCAACTGAGTCAATGTGGTGTATTTATTAAAATGTTGGATTAAGACTAGGGAAACGGACATTCACATGTTTCCCCCAGCCATTGGAAACTTGCTGGCTGATTTTGCGGTGGACACTTACTGTCGGCCCATTCTAGCATGCAGGATTATGGTTGGTTTGGGGACAGAAGAGATTTGCTTGAACTCCTGAAGGGAAGGTAGAATATAAATTTAATAAATTTACCTGAGCTGCTTAACTAGGTAATACGAACTTGATATGTACGTCCTCCTGTGTCCTTCTGGGTCAGTATACCCAACTTATTGGGGAATACCTGCTACAAAGAGCTTAGAAATTTGCCTCTGAAGAGATGCTTACCCTGGAAAAGTTGCTAAATTGGAAAATAGTCTAGAGCTCCCAGCAACAGAGAGCTAGTGAGATAGAAAACAGGTCTATCCTGCTGAAGGAAACCTGCATTGTAAAGTGAGACAGGTTTGGGTGCTGTTAAAAAAAAGGGGATCCTAGCGAAAGATAAGGAAATGCAGACAGATAGGTGAGAATTTTATTTTTTTGATAAGGACTTTGCAGAATTCTTCTTAGGTGGACAGATATGCCCATTCAGGCAGAGGGAAGGGCCAGTTGCAAAATTTAAATCTCTGTGAAATACATTAGTGAATAAGGATTGTAAGGTGCTTTTTTTCAGGAGGTAACTGGACTTTCTTGTTTTTCTTTGAGGGCGTTTCGCTCCTTGTCCAAGAAGCTTCTTCAGCTCTGACTGGATGGTGGGGGAATGGAAGGATTTATACTCCTTGTAGACAGCTGGTCATTTGCCTTCTTTTAGAGAGTCGCTGACGCCAATTCGACACTGAGTTATGTGTCCTCAGGGTCACCTGAGTAGTGCAAATGGGTGTGGAGCCTTCTTGGAACTTGAAACATCTTCAAAACAAATAAACAAACAAAAAAGAAAGTCCAGTTGCCTCTTGAAAAAGCATCTTTGGAACAACCATGACCTGGATGACTGACAATTTCCATAGATATTTGAATAAGGATTGCTATCTCTTTTATTTTTAAATGAGTTTCTTCTCTTTAAGGGCTTCTTGGCAACAGGTACAATGTTGGTCCATTCCATACTGGAAAACTGCCCCCCACATCTACAGAATTCACTCATAGGATAAAACTTTAATTTAATTTTTGCTTCCTAACAACTTACTAACATTTATATATTTGTTTATAAAGAAAATAAGAATTTAAGGGCATTTTTTTTAAAAAAAAGGCAAATTAAGTGATGGTGCTAGTAAAGTCATTTCGGATATTCCCCTCTTTTCTAAGAAGCTACATTCATTCCTTGTAAAGAGGAATTGGTACCTAGAAGTGGATCCAAATCTACTGGAAATTAAATCCCAGCAATATCTGATGGCTGTGTTTCAAATAAGAGGAAATAACCCACTCTTTTTCTTATTTTAGTATGTTCCAGAAGAGATCGCCAGTCACAACAAGCATTGTCAAAGAATATTTAAAACAACTGCAACAATGGAATATTAGGTTATAAAATATACTCAGCGGAAGAATTAAATTGCTGTTTTCATTCCCTGGCATGCAGAAAGTATGTTTTAATTTCTTTAGGCGACACAGTTCACATGTCCCTTGGAGAGACATCTTGATTCTGGGATTGGACAAGAAAAATGTTGGCCCTAGTAAGCTCTCCTGGGGGACCCTTTAATTTATATACCCTGCTGGGTTGCTATCTGTCTAAAAATATGGAATGCACAGCAGTGGTCTAAAAACACAAAAGCTTTCTTAGCAGGAGTACATTTAAGGATATTTCTGCTTCTATATGAAACTTGGGCTGAGGAAACAGCCAAGAAACTTGGCATTTCTCCATAACTAGATGGAATTGAATGATATTTCCCACCTCCTTTAAAAGCAAATCAGGCTGGGGGAGGAGTGGGGTTGGAGTTATTTGTGTCTAATGAAGGCATTCTGATGAAAACTAAATTCTAAGTATGCAATGAATCTGATTTGACAGATTCCATTTGAATCTAAACATTCTGAAATATATCTGTGCTGGCTGAAACCTTTAGAAGCATAATTTTATTACGTGTAGCAATGGAACAAGAAATTGTTAACACAATTTCTAGGAATTTATCGCTCCAATTTTCTTGAGATTCCCTGAGAGATATCGTGACCCTCACTCAAAAAAATTGCCATAAAACTAGTTAAAACCTATAATGTAGAGATTTAGAAAACTAAAATTAAAATTATTTTATTCATTACAACTTAATATTGTCATATGTGGAATCAAGGACTTCATGGCACCATGGAAACCAAGAGTCATATATTTCTGGAAATTTGTCTTGTTTAATTTTGTTTTTGTTTATTTGTTTGGCAGCATCATTAGTATTTATTTAAATGTTATATTTTCACATTATATATATAGGGTATTATACTCTATTTAAACCCCATTCCAACTCTGATCGGGTTGCTGGAACGTGCTACATTCCACCAGCTGCTGCTTAAACTGTAAGTTTTGGGAGAATCCACCAGGAAAGTAGCAAGGCCCTGATTGGATCTCCATTATATATATAGGGTATTATACTCTATTTAAACCCCATTCCAACTCTGATCGGGTTGCTGGAACGTGCTACATTCCACCAGCTGCTGCTTAAACTGTAAGTTTTGGGAGAATCCACCAGGAAAGTAGCAAGGCCCTGATTGGATCTCCATTATATTTATAGGGTATTATACTCTATTTCCATTCCAAATGCTCTGATCTATCGGGTTCCAACTCTGAACGTGCTACATTCCACCAGCTGCTGCTTAAACTGTAAGTTTTGGGAGAATCCACCAGGAAAGTAGCAAGGCCCTGATTGGATCTCCATTATATTATATAGGGTATTATACTCTATTTAAACCCCATTCCAACTCTGATCGGGTTGCTGGAACGTGCTACATTCCACCAGCTGCTGCTTAAACTGTAAGTTTTGGGAGAATCCACCAGGAAAGTAGCAAGGCCCTGATTGGATCTCCATTATATATATAGGGTATTATACTCTATTTAAACCCCATTCCAACTCTGATCGGGTTGCTGGAACGTGCTACATTCCACCAGCTGCTGCTTAAACTGTAAGTTTTGGGAGAATCCACCAGGAAAGTAGCAAGGCCCTGATTGGATCTCCATTATATATATAGGGTATTATACTCTATTTAAACCCCATTCCAACTCTGATCGGGTTGCTGGAACGTGCTACATTCCACCAGCTGCTGCTTAAACTGTAAGTTTTGGGAGAATCCACCAGGAAAGTAGCAAGGCCCTGATTGGATCTCCATTATATTTATAGGGTATTATACTCTATTTAAACCCCATTCCAACTCTGATCGGGTTGCTGGAACGTGCTACATTCCACCAGCTGCTGCTTAAACTGTAAGTTTTGGGAGAATCCACCAGGAAAGTAGCAAGGCCCTGATTGGATCTCCATTATATTTATAGGGTATTATACTCTATTTAAACCCCATTCCAACTCTGATCGGGTTGCTGGAACGTGCTACATTCCACCAGCTGCTGCTTAAACTGTAAGTTTTGGGAGAATCCACCAGGAAAGTAGCAAGGCCCTGATTGGATCTCCATTATATATATAGGGTATTATACTCTATTTAAACCCCATTCCAACTCTGATCGGGTTGCTGGAACGTGCTACATTCCACCAGCTGCTGCTTAAACTGTAAGTTTTGGGAGAATCCACCAGGAAAGTAGCAAGGCCCTGATTGGATCTCCATTATATTTATAGGGTATTATACTCTATTTAAACCCCATTCCAACTCTGATCGGGTTGCTGGAACGTGCTACATTCCACCAGCTGCTGCTTAAACTGTAAGTTTTGGGAGAATCCACCAGGAAAGTAGCAAGGCCCTGATTGGATCTCCATTATATTTATAGGGTATTATACTCTATTTAAACCCCATTCCAACTCTGATCGGGTTGCTGGAACGTGCTACATTCCACCAGCTGCTGCTTAAACTGTAAGTTTTGGGAGAATCCACCAGGAAAGTAGCAAGGCCCTGATTGGATCTCCATTATATTTATAGGGTATTATACTCTATTTAAACCCCATTCCAACTCTGATCGGGTTGCTGGAACGTGCTACATTCCACCAGCTGCTGCTTAAACTGTAAGTTTTGGGAGAATCCACCAGGAAAGTAGCAAGGCCCTGATTGGATCTCCATTATATTTATAGGGTATTATACTCTATTTAAACCCCATTCCAACTCTGATCGGGTTGCTGGAACGTGCTACATTCCACCACTGCTGCTTAAACTGTAAGTTTTGGGAGATCCACCAGGAAGTAGCAAGGCCCTGATCTCCATATATTTATAGGGTATTATACTCTATTTAAACCCCATTCCAACTCTGATCGGGTTGCTGGAACGTGCTACATTCCACCAGCTGCTGCTTAAACTGTAAGTTTTGGAGAATCCACCAGGAAAGTAGCAAGGCCCTGATTGGATCTCCATTATATATATAGGGTATTATACTCTATTTAAACCCCATTCCAACTCTGATCGGGTTGCTGGAACGTGCTACATTCCACCAGCTGCTGCTTAAACTGTAAGTTTTGGGAGAATCCACCAGGAAAGTAGCAAGGCCCTGATTGGATCTCCATTATATATATAGGGTATTATACTCTATTTAAACCCCATTCCAACTCTGATCGGGTTGCTGGAACGTGCTACATTCCACCAGCTGCTGCTTAAACTGTAAGTTTGGGGAGAATCCACCAGGAAAGTAGCAAGGCCCTGATTGGATCTCCATTATATTTATAGGGTATTATACTCTATTTAAACCCCATTCCAACTCTGATCGGGTTGCTGGAACGTGCTACATTCCACCAGCTGCTGCTTAAACTGTAAGTTTTGGGAGAATCCACCAGGAAAGTAGCAAGGCCCTGATTGGATCTCCATTATATTTATAGGGTATTATACTCTATTTAAACCCCATTCCAACTCTGATCGGGTTGCTGGAACGTGCTACATTCCACCATCTGCTGCTTAAACTGTCAGTTTTGGGAGAATCCACCAGGAAAGTAGCAAGGCCCTGATTGGATCTCCATTATATATATAGGGTATTATACTCTATTTAAACCCCATTCCAACTCTGATCGGGTTTCTGGAACGTGCTACATTCCACCAGCTGCTGCTTAAACTGTAAGTTTTGGGAGAATCCACCAGGAAAGTAGCAAGGCCCTGATTGGATCTCCATTATATATATAGGGTATTATACTCTATTTAAACCCCATTCCAACTCTGATTCGGTTGCTGAATCGTGCTACATTCACCACTGCTGCTTAAACTGTAGTTTTGGTGAGAATCCCCAGGAAAGTAGCAATGGCCTGATTGGATCTCATATATATATAGGGTATTATACTCTATTTAAACCCCATTCCAACTCTGATCGGGTTCTGGAACGTTCGACATTCCACCAGCTTCTGCTTAAACTTTAAGTTTTGGGAGATCCACCAGGAAAGTAGCAATGAGCCTGATTTGATCTCCATTTATATATATATTGTCTTATATCCTATTTACAAACCCCATGTTCAACTCTGATCGGGTTTGCTGGATACGTGCTACATTCCCATCCAGCTGCTGCTTACACTGTCAGTTTTGGGGGAGAATCCACCCGGAGTAGCAATTTCCCTGATTGGATCTCCATTATATATATGGGTATTATACTCTATTTAAACCCCATTCCAACTCTGATCGGGTTGCTGGAACGTGCTACATGCCACCAGCTGCTGCTTAAACTGTAAGTTTTGGGAGAATCCACCAGGAAAGTAGCAAGGCCCTGATTGGATCTCCATTATATATATAGGGTATTATACTCTATTTAAACCCCATTCCAACTCTGATCGGGTTGCTGGAACGTGCTACATTCCACCAGCTGCGGCTTAAACTGTAAGTTTTGGGAGAATCCACCAGGAAAGTAGCAAGGCCCTGAGTGGATCTCCATTATATTTATAGGGTATTATACTCTATTTAAACCCCATTCCAACTCTGATCGGGTTGCTGGAACGTGCTACATTCCACCAGCTGCTGCTTAAACTGTAAGTTTTGGGAGAATCCACCAGGAAAGTAGCAAGGCCCTGATTGGATCTCCATTATATTTATAGGGTATTATACTCTATTTAAACCCCATTCCAACTCTGATCGGGTTGCTGGAACGGGCTACATTCCACCAGCTGCTGCTTAAACTGTAAGTTTTGGGAGAATCCACCAGGAAAGTAGCAAGGCCCTGATTGGATCTCCATTATATTTATAGGGTATTATACTCTATTTAAACCCCATTCCAACTCTGATCGGGTTGCTGGAACGTGCTACATTCCACCAGCTGCTGCTTAAACTGTAATTTTTGGGAGAATCCACCAGGAAAGTAGCAAGGCCCTGATTGGATCTCCATTATATTTATAGGGTATTATACTCTATTTAAACCCCATTCCAACTCTGATCGGGTTGCTGGAACGTGCTACATTCCACCAGCTGCTGCTTAAACTGTAATTTTGGGAGAATCCCCTTCCACCAGGAAAGTAGCAAGGCCTGATTGGATCTCCATTATATATATAGGGTATTATACTCTATTTAAACCCCATTCCAACTATGATCGGGTTGCTGTAACGTGCTACATTCCACCAGCTGCTGCTTAAACTGTAAGTTTTGGGAGAATCCACCAGGAAAGTAGCAAGGCCCTGATTGGATCTCCATTATATATATAGGGTATTATACTCTATTTAAACCCCATTCCAACTCTGATCGGGTTGCTGGAACGTGCTACAGTCCACCAGCTGCTGCTTACACTGTAAGTTTTGGGAGAATCCACCAGGAAAGTAGCAAGGCCCTGATTGGATCTCCATTATATTTATAGGGTATTATACTCTATTTAAACCCCATTCCAACTCTGATCGGGTTGCTGGAACGTGCTACATTCCACCAGCTGCTGCTTAAACTGTAAGTTTTGGGAGAATCCACCAGGAAAGTAGCAAGGCCCTGATTGGATCTCCATTATATATATAGGGTATTATCCTCTATTTAAACCCCATTCCAACTCTGATCGGGTTGCTGGAACGTGCTACATTCCACCAGCTGCTGCTTTAACTGTAAGTTTTGGGAGAATCCACCAGGAAAGTAGCAAGGCCCTGATTGGATCTCCATTATATATATAGGGTATTATACTCTATTTAAACCCCATTCCAACTCTGATCGGTTTGCTTGAACGTGCTACATTCCACCAGCTGCTGCTTAAACTGTAAGTTTTGGGAGAATCCACCAGGAAAGTAGCAAGGCCCTGATTGGATCTCCATTATATTTATAGGGTATTATACTCTATTTAAACCCCATTCCAACTCTGATCGGGTTGCTGGAACGTGCTACATTCCACCCGCTGCTGCTTAAACTGTAAGTTCTGGGAGAATCCACCAGGAAAGTAGCAAGGCCCTGATTGGATCTCCATTATATATATAGGGTATTATACTCTATTTAAACCCCAGTCCAACTCTGATCGGGTTGCTGGAACGTGCTACATTCCACCAGCTGCTGCTTAAACTGTAAGTTTTGGGAGAATCCACCAGGAAAGTAGCAAGGCCCTGATTGGATCTCCATTATATATATAGGGTATTATACTCTATTTAAACCCCATTCCAACTCTGATCGGTTGCTGGAACGTGCTACATTCCACCAGCTGCTGCTTAAACTGTAAGTTTTGGGAGAATCCACCAGGAAAGTAGCAAGGCCCTGATTGGATCTCCATTATATTTATAGGGTATTATACTCTATTTAAAATTCCAACTCTGATCGGGTTGCTGGAACGTGCTACATTCAACCAGCTGCTGCTTAAACTGTAAGTTTTGGGAGAATCCACCAGGAAAGTAGCAAGGCCCTGATTGGATCTCCATTATATTTATAGGGTATTATACTCTATTTAAACCCCATTCCAACTCTGATCGGGTTGCTGGAACGTGCTACATTCCACCAGATGCTGCTTAAACTGTAAGTTTTGGGAGAATCCACCAGGAAAGTAGCAAGGCCCTGATTGGATCTCCATTATATATATAGGGTATTATACTCTAGTTAAACCCCATTCCAACTCTGATCGGGTTGCTGGAACGTGCTACATTCCACCAGCTGCTGCTTAAACTGTAAGTTTTGGGAGAATCCACCAGGAAAGTAGCAAGGCCCTGATTGGATCTCCATTATATTTATAGGGTATTATACTCTATTTAAACCCCATTCCAACTCTGATCGGGTTGCTGGAACGTGCTCACATTCCACCAGCTGCCCCTGCTAAACTGAAGTTTTGGGAGAATCGCACCAGGAAGTACAAGGCCTGGATTGGATCTCCATTTATATGTTAGGGTATTATACTCTATTTAAACCCCATTCCAACTCTGATCGGGTTGCTGGAACGTGCTACATTCCACCAGCTGCTGCTTAAACTGTAAGTTTTGGGAGAATCCACCAGGAAAGTAGCAAGGCCCTTATTGGATCTCCATTATATTTATAGGGTATTATACTCTATTTAAACCCCATTCCAACTCTGATCGGGTTTCTGGAACGTGCTACATTCCACCAGCTGCTGCTTAAACTGTAAGTTTTGGGAGAATCCACCAGGAAAGTAGCAAGGCCCTGATTGGATCTCCATTATATTTATAGGGTATTATACTCTATTTAAACCCCATTCCAACTCTGATCGGGTTGCTGGAACGTGCTACATTCCACCAGCTGCTGCTTAAACTGTCGGTTTTGGGAGAATCCACCAGGAAAGTGCAAGGCCCGATTGGATTCCCTTATATTTATAGGGTAGATGATACTCTATTTAAACCCCATTCCAAATCTGATCGGGTTGCTGGAACGTGCTACATTCCACCAGCTGCTGCTTAAACTGTAAGTTTTGGGAGAATCCACCAGGAAAGTAGCAAGGCCCTGATTGGATCTCCATTATATATATAGGGTATTATACTCTATTTAAACCCCATTCCAACTCTGATCGGGTTGCTGGAACGTGCTACATTCCACCAGCTGCTGCTTAAACTGTAAGTTTTGTGAGAATCCACCAGGAAAGTAGCAAGGCCCTGATTGGATCTCCATTATATTTATAGGTTATTATACTCTATTTAAACCCCATTCCAACTCTGATCGGGTTGCTGGAACGTGCTACATTCCACCAGCTGCTGCTTAAACTGTAAGTTTTGGGAGAATCCACCAGGAAAGTATCAAGGCCCTGATTGGATCTCCATTATATTTATAGGGTATTATACTCTATTTAAACCCCATTCCAACTCTGATCGGGTTGCTGGAACGTTCTACATTCCACCAGCTGCTGCTTAAACTGTAAGTTTTGGGAGAATCCACCAGGAAAGTAGCAAGGCCCTGATTGGATCTCCATTATATTTATAGGGTATTATACTCTATTTAAACCCCATTCCAACTCTGATCGGGTTGCTGGACGTGCTAACTTCCACCCGCTGCTGCTTAAACCTGTAAGTTTTTTTTGGAGACATCCACCAGGAAAGTAGCAAGGCCTGATGGATCTCCATTATATTTATAGGTTATATACTCTATTTAAACCCCATTCCAACTCTGATCGGGTTGCTGGAAACGTGCTACATTCCACCAAGCTGCTTGCTTAAACTGGTAAGTTTTGGGAGAATCCACCAGGAAAGTAGCAAGGCCCTGATTGGATCTCCATTATATTTATAGTGTATTATACTCTATATTAACCCCATTCCAACTCTGATCGGGTTGCTGGAACGTGCTACATTCCACCAGCTGCTGCTTAAACGGTAAGTTTTGGGAGAATCCACCAGGAAAGTAGCAAGGCCCTGATTGGATCTCCATTATATATATAGGGTATTATACTCTATTTAAACCCCATTCCAACTCTGATCGGGTTGCTGGAACGTGCTACATTCCACCAGCTGCTGCTTAAACTGTAAGTTTTGGGAGAATCCAACAGGAAAGTAGCAAGGCCCTGATTGAATCTCCATTATATTTATAGGGTATTATACTCTATTTAAACCCCATTCCAACTCTGATCGTGTTGCTGGAACGTGCTACATTCCACCAGCTGCTGCTTAAACTGTAAGTTTTGGGAGAATCCAACAGGAAAGTAGCAAGGCCCTGATTGGATCTCCATTATATTTATAGGGTATTATACTCTATTTAAACCCCATTCCAACTCTGATCGGGTTGCTGGAACGTGCTACATTCCACCAGCTGCTGCTTAAACTGTAAGTTTTGGGAGAATCCACCAGGAAAGTAGCAAGGCCCTGATTGGATCTCCATTATATTTATAGGGTATTATACGCTATTTAAACCCCATTCCAACTCTGATCGGGTTGCTGGAACGTGCTACATTCCACCAGCTGCTGCTTAAACTGTAAGTTTTGGGAGAATCCACCAGGAAAGTAGCAAGGCCCTGATTGGATCTCCATTATCTTTATAGGGTATTATACTCTATTTAAACCCCATTCCACCTCTGATCGGGTTGCTGGAACGTGCTACATTCCACCAGCTGCTGCTTAAACTGTAAGTTTTGGGAGAATCCACCAGGAAAGTAGCAAGGCCCTGATTGGATCTCCATTATATTTATGAGGTATTATAACTCTATTTAAAACCCCATTCCAACATCTGATCGGTTGCTGGAACGTGCTACATCCACCAGCTGCTGCTTTAAACCTGTAAGTTTTGGAGAATCACAGGAAAGTAGCCGTCCCGCGCGCCCCTTTTTTTTTTTTTTTTTTTTTTTTTTTTTTTTTTTTTGATTTTTTTTTTTTTTTTTTTTGTTTTTTTTTTATATTAGTTTTTTTTTTATTTTTTTTTTTTTTTTTTTTTTTTTTTTTTTTTTTTTTTTTTTATTTTTTTTTATTAAACTATATACTAAAAATAACAACAGTAAGCAGTACATTCAGGGCAAGTGTGTCTGACATCCCCTGTATCTAAGATGTCTGGCTTAGTTCAGTGCAACACCTGCTTTGCAGCCGTCCTTCGCAGTACCCTTTTCAAACTTGGAAACTGTCCTATCTGTAAACAAATCACTAGCCTACAAGGACAGATCATTTACCTAGGGTCTGTACTCCGTGCTCTTCGGGCAGAAATTAGGTGTCCAGTTCAGCCCCTCTACTCTAGTAAGCCTCCCTGCTATCAGCCCCCTTTACCACAAAGATCCTGCAGGAAAAGGGCAGTGTGGACAACCGTGGGATCTGGCAGGGTGAGAGCTGTGAACCATCAACACAAAGCTTTCGCTGTGTCCCTGCACAACAGCTACAGTGCTCTTGCTGACCTTAATAGGGACATTAAGGAGACTGGTAAAGGTATTTGTGAAGATAACTCAAATAAGCAGGGGATTGTGGTCCGAGATGAAGAACTAGATTTTGATAGGGAGAAGTGTGAATCAGGTATTGCACATCAGTCATGCAAGAATCGAAAGGCTCCCAAAAAGAGAAGCTACCTTCTGGTAGGTGATTCAATTATAAGGGATGTAAATTTAGGAAAGGACACAGAGGCTTTGAAAGAGGTCAGGTGTCTTCCAGGTGCTACTGCCGGTAGGGACAAGAAGCGTATTTCTAAAATAATCAAGAATGGCAGCAAGGACTGTGATGTGGAGGCTATTATACACCTTGGCACTAATGATCTGTCCCAAAAAGATGTACTCTCTGTGCAGAATGATTTCCAGAGCTTGGGGAAGGAACTTAGCAGAATAGGCTGTAGGCTTACTTTCTCAGAGTTTTTACCAGTGTATAAGGAGCAAAACGGAAAAGGCCAGCGCATAGCACAATTCAATATGTGGCTAAAGGAGTGGTGTAAAGGGGAAGGCTTTGGATATATTAATCACGATGTCAGTAGCTGGTCCAAACAAAAGATGTACAAAAGAGATGGTTTGCATCCATCAAAAAAAGGGACTGAGTTACTCGGCTATAAATTCACAGATTTTCTGGAGTGAAATTTAAACTAAACAGCGGGGACAGGGAGTTAATTGACACGGAACAACCCTGTCCCCGGCAATTTAAAAACTATAGGGCTATCAGTGCATGTAGCACAGATGTGTGTGTGGACAAGAATACCAACCTTGCTACCAATCAAAATGAAGCCTCTAATAGCGAGTGCCATATAAAGTGCACTAACCCAATAGGTGGTAAGACAATAGGGGAACTCAGGCACCACACAGGTTATGTAGAAAGGAAACACAGGGCCACCCACAAAGGACTCAAATGTTTATACACCAATGCACAAAGTATGAACAGCAAACAGGGTGAACTAGACATTCAGGTTAATGAGGGCAGATACGATATTGTTGCCATTACGGAAACCTGGTGGGATGAAACTCACACATGGAACACACAGCTAGAGGGATTTAAATTATTTAAAAGAAACAGACCAAATAAAAGAGGAGGTGGAGTTGCTCTCTATATAAGAAATAACTACATCTCCACAGAAATAGAGTACAACAATGATAAAAACTGTCTTGAATGCATTTGGGTCAATATAAAGGGGGGGGGAAATGACATTGCCATAGGTGTATACTACAGACCACCCAACCAAACAGAGGAAATAGATGAACTTTTTGCTAGTCAGCTAACTAAGGTATGTAGGAAGCACATCACAATAGTAATGGGGGACTTTAACTACCCTGACATCAACTGGGAGACAAACTCCGCACCAAGTGTAAGATCAAACAGGTTCCTGGCAAACCTAGCAGACAACTTTGTCTCCCAAAAAGTAGAGAATGGAACTAGGGGATTAGCCATTTTGGATCTAATTCTCACTAACAGAGATGAAATGATAGACGGTGTTGGAGCCATAGGAACCCTGGGAGGAAGTGATCATGCAATATTAGAATTCACCATTATAGAAGCACAACCAATAGAACACAGTCAAACTAGAGTCTTGGACTTCAAGAGAGCTAATTTCAATAAACTTAGAGAGGGCTTGGGAAGGATTCCATGGATGAGAATCCTCAAGGGGAAAACAACTCAAGAAGCTTGGGAAATTTTGAAAAATGAGATAATAAAAGCACAGTCTAGCACAATACCCACAAAGAGGAAAAACAACAGCTCTCAAAAGAAACCAGCATGGCTGCATAAAGAACTCTCTGACAAATTGAAAGATAAAAAGGACAAGTATAGAAAGTGGAAAGAGGGGAACATAACTAAGTCAGAATATCAGCAAATAGCCCGAGCCTGCAAAGATGAAGTGAAGAAAGCCAAGGCTCAAAATGAACTGAGGCTTGCGACCAAAGTCAAAAATAACAAAAAAAGCTTCTTTCAACATGTAAAAAACAAGAAAAAAGTGAAGGAAATGATTGGTCCATTAGTGGGTGGAAGTGGCAAGAAGGTGACAAGCAACAGGGAGAAAGCAGAACTATTTAACTCATTTTTTGCATCTGTCTTTACACAAAGGGAAAAAACAGACCAACCTATCAAAAATAGTGCCACAAAAAACAAAACAGAAACACAAGTTAAGATAGGCAAGAAAATCGTTAGTGAGCACCTGTCCAGCCTAGATGAGTTCAAATCGCCAGGACCAGACGGATTACACCCCAGAGTTCTCAAGGAACTGGCAGATGTGATATCGGAGCCACTGAACTATATTTTTCAAAGATCCTGGAACACAGGGGAACTACCAGAGGACTGGAAAAGAGCTGATGTAGTTCCCATCCTCAAAAAAGGAAAAAAAATGGATCCAGGAAATTACAGACCTATCAGCCTGACCTCAATACCTGGGAAGATCCTGGAAAAGATAATCAAACAACGAATCAACGAACACCTAGAGGCAAACAAAGTCATTACTAAAAGCCAACATGGGTTTGTCAAAAATAGATCATGCCAGACAAATCTTATTGCATTCTTTGACCAAGTGACAAAATTAGTGGATCAGAGGAATGCTGTGGACATAATTTACTTGGACTTCAGTAAGGCATTTGATAAAGTAGATCACAACCTACTACTTGACAAGATAGAAAAATGTGGGGTAGACAGAATCACCACCAGATGGATCCGTAGCTGGCTGACCGGCCGTACTCAGCGAGTGGTCCTCAATGGAACTGCATCTATATGGAGGGAAGTGTGTAGTGGGGTGCCCCAGGGCTCTGTTCTGGGCCCAGTACTCTTCAACATCTTCATCAACGATTTGGATGAAGGGATAGATGGGGAACTCATCAAATTTGCAGACGACACCAAGCTGGCAGGAATAGCCAACACTCCAGAAGACAGGCTTCAGATACAGAAGGATCTGGACAGACTTGAACACTGGGCACTAACTAACAAAATGAAATTCAATGGTGAGAAAAGCAAGGTTCTACATTTAGGCAAGAAAAACCAAATGCACAAGTACAGCATAGGTGGCACCATGCTCAATAGTAGTAACTGTGAGAGGGACCTCGGAGTCCTAGTAGACAATCACTTAAATATGAGCCAGCAGTGTGCTGCAGCTGCCAAAAAGGCCAACACAGTGCTAGGCTGCATTAACAGAGGGATAGAATCAAGATCACGTGAAGTATTAATACCACTCTTCAATGCCTTGGTAAGGCCACACTTGGAATACTGCATCCAGTTTTGGTCACCACGATGTAAAAAAGATGTTGAGACTCTAGAAAGAGTACAGAGAAGAGCAACAAAGATGATTAGGGGACTGGAGGCTAAAACATATAAGGAACGGTTGCGAGAATTGGGTATGTCTAGTTTAACGAAGAGAAGGACAAGGGGGGACATGATAGCAGTATTCCAATATCTCAGGGGCTGCCATAAAGAAGAGGGAATTAAGCTATTTTCCAAAGCACCTGAAGGCAGGACAAGAAGCAACGGGTGGAAACTAATCAAGGAGAGAAGCAACCTAGAACTAAGGAGAAACTTCCTGACAGTGAGAACAATTAATCAGTGGAACAGCTTGCCTCCAGAAGCAGTAAATGCTCCAACACTGGAAGTTTTTAAGAAGAGACTGGACAGCCATTTGTCCGAAATGGTGTAGGGTTTCCTGCCCGAGCAGGGGGTTGGACTAGATGACCTCCAAGGTCCCTTCCAACTTTACTACTATTACTAATTGCATTTTTTTTTTAAAAATGTAGGTATGACTTGGGCTTACATGCTGCTCGAACCAGACTCTCTCTTAGCGGCTTAGAAATTCCCCAGCAAAGGAAGGATATTGCCATGATTAGCCTGGACCATCTGGAGTTCATGGCAGCTGCAGCCCAAACCATCAGGGCTCTCTCATTGCCCACTCTTACCCTGTGGAGTGTAGGTTCCCCCCCCGCCCTCCCTTCCAGTTGCTGAAGAAGCTGCAAGCTGCACATACAACCCGTGTCCAGTCTGTCTGCCAATCCCTCAGTGGATTGGCTGTGTGCCAGGATGGTGGTGGGGGTCTGCGCATTTGGTGCTGCAGAAAAGGCAACCCGATCAGCTCCTGTTGCTGCTGGGAGGAGTGTGTCTCCTGCATAATTGACAAACAGTTCTGGATTCCACCGGGGAGGAGGAACTCCCCAGGGGAGGGGGGCTATTAAGAGGCACTCAAGGCTCAGTGGTTGATCAATTATTCAGTCCCAGCATCTGCTGACAGAGGAAGAAGGGCCTGCACAAAAATCCCTAGGGCTGATGTCACAGCCAGCCAATTGGGGAGCGGAGGCTTTATTCTGAGTGCAGGGTGGGGCTGGGGACCATGAGCAGAGCCTGGAGCAAGCAGGGAGGGGGGAGGTTGTCAGAGGCTTGCAAGCAAGAGAATTGTAGTGGTATTGCATTCCTCGCTGGCAAACAGAACAGGCTTGCTCTGTGTAATGAGATGCAACAGTGGACTCTTTCCTCACATGCAATTTACATGGCTTTCAAACTGCTACAGCAACCCTGCTATTCCCCTTTAGCCCAAGACACCTATCTTGTTTTGGGGTGATGATTTGAACAGTTAAATGCTAGTTTTCAAGTACTTCTGAGCCAACCAACTTGGTTACCATTTCAACTGCTTCCCAGACATGGTGTGGAAACTTCATTGCACTCTGCTTTTTTTTTTTCCAGGGAAGCGTATTCAGATGATCCAAACAGCCTGGTTCAGTGTTTGCCAGATACTGGAAGAGATACTGGACAACCATTTGTCTGAAATGGTATAGGCCAGGGTTTCCTGCCTGAGCAGGGGATTGGACTAGAAGACCTCCAAGATCCTTTCCAATTCTGTTATTCTGTTCTGTTCTATTCTGTTCCATTCCGTTCTTCTTTACTGTACCTTCAGAAATGGATAGAAAATATATGACATCGACTCAAAATATTTCCCTACCAATGAGGCCAATTTATTATCTTAGCCAGATAGGGCAGGACTGAAAGTCCAGATCCATGTCTAATGAGTACAGGAGGGACAGAAGTACATTAAAGATACCTAATGGGAAAAGGTCCTAAGCAGAATTTCCTTTCCCTCTGATTTTCAACAGTAGTGAGAGAATGCCAGCAATTGGTTGCCGATGGAAATATGCCAGTAGTTTAGATGGTCCTTCAGAGCTGTCCTTATAGAAAGCAGGTGGACAAATCCTTAAGACTGATCTACTGTATCAGTGATGATTAACCAGAGCAGGTAAAGTTCCAGGTCTGAAGGCAGTTTACTTTGGAGAAGCAGGAGTTGTAGACTGAAATTGACTTTTTTTTCCTCCTCAGTTTGCCAATCCATCACTCTTGCATCTATTCCCATATGTCCTGTAATCAAAGTGAGGCAATCAGTGTGAAATGAATTAGCAATAAAACAGTTGTTAGCAACCAACCAGGATGAATAAAACCTAGGGATTTTTGCAGAGAAGGGGGAGAAGGAAGCAAAGGAGCTTGTCAGTTTCATTGAAAAGGAAAGTCCTTGTCCACAGAAACCACGGCGATCTTAGCAAGATGCTATGCAACTGCAAGCCACGATATTGATATAAATTGATTGTTGAGAGCCAGTCTGAGGTAGTGGCTGAAATGCTGGGCTAGAAACAAGGAAAATGTGAAATAATAATTATAATAAAGTTGGAAGGGACCTTGGAGGTCATCAAGTCCAACCCCCTGCTCAGGCAGGTAACTCTATACCATTTCGGACAAATGGCTGTCCAGTTTCTTCTTAAAAACTTCCAGTGTTGGAGCATTCACCGCTTCTGGAAGCAGGTTGTTCCACTGGTTAATTGTTCTAACTGTCAGGAAATTTCTCATTAGTTCTAGGTTGCTTCTCTCTTTGGTTCTACAGCAAGTCCTTGATTTATGGCTATTTGTTTAATGACCATTTAAAGTTATGTCAGAGCTGAAAACATGATTTAAGACTGTTCATCACCCTTATGACTGCGGCAACATCCTTGTGGTCATGTGATCAAAATTTGTGCACTTGGCAACCAGCATGTATTTACAAGGGTTGCAGTGTCCCCATTTGCAACCTTCCCAACGGGCCTCTGACAAGTAAAGTCAATGGGAGAAACCAGGTTCACTTAATGACCACGTGATTCATTTAACGATTGTGGGAAAGAGATGGTAAAATTGGCTGTGACTCATTTAAGGGCTGACTTGCTTAGTGACAGACATTTTGGTCCCAACTGTGGTTGTAAGTCGAGAACGACTTGTTGTCCTTTCTTAGGCATCAAAATCAGCTGGGTGACTTTGGGCCAGTCCCCCTCTCTCTCTCTCTCTCTCTCTCTCTCTCTCTCTCTCTCTCTCTCTCTCTCTCTCTCTCTCTCTCTCTCTCTCTCAGGGTTGTTGCTGATGGGAATATAGGAGAAGCTTTTAGGTATGTACCTTGCCTGAAGCTGACCAGAAATAAAGGCAAGATAAAAATCAGGTAAAAATAGGGCACGTATTTTACACCAAACCCATGATTGTACCTTCATCTGGAGGCTTTTTTTAGGAAGTCCAATCTCTCTGCATTCACCTCTGATTCTCTGTAATCAGTTTCCCATCATAAGGCCTTTGGAATTCAGAACGGGCAAGGAGCTCTCCCAGCCTTTCAATCAAAACCTCTAGATTTTCCACCATTGGCAGCCTTGTTCTAGGTTTTATTGTGTGTTTCCCCCAAAATAAGATCGGATCTTATATTAATTTTTGCTGCAAAAGACGCATTAGGGCTTATTTTCCAGTTAGGTCTTATTTTCAGGGAAATACAGTACTAAATGCATCCATCTGGCTGACGGTCTTAACTGGGGCTTATTTTTGGGGTGGGGGTTATATTACAAGTGTCCTGAAAAATCATGCTAGGACTTATTTTCCGGTTGGGTCTTATTTTTGGGGGAACACGGTATTAGTATTAATCTATCCAATTGCATCACCCAGATATTCTGTTTGGAATGGGAATCTTTCCATCAAAAGCCATCTGTTCCGCCCAGAATTTAAGGGAGAATTTTTATAAAATGTTTTATAGATGGCACCTTGATCCACAAAAAATGTCTCTCATGTATCCTGACCTACAGCCTAAATGTTGGAGATGTGGTTGTTTGGACGCCACCTATTATATTTGGTGGTCGTGTAAAAATATAAAAGCTTTTTGGATTAAGATATGGTGGAATATTCAAAGAATCTTTAGAAAGAGGGTAAAATTTACTCCACAATTATTTTTGTTAGGTATAGTTACTGATTGTGATGCAAAGGAGGTTATATTGATGTTGAATCTGATCACAGACGCAAGGTTGTTAGCAGGACAATACTGGAAGAAGGAATCTTTGCCTACCTTGCAGGAGTGGTTTTTTAAAGTATCTTACCTGGCGGAAATGGCAAAGATTTCGGCTTTCTTAAAAGAACAATTGCAAGAGAAATTTTTTGCTATTTGGGACAAATGGATAAAGTTTATACAATTTAAATTGGATATAAAAAAATATTATTTAGCTTTTTATAATTTTTATTTATATATATATATATATATATATATATTCTATTCTTAATTTTTCTTTTTTCTTTTTTTTTTCTTTTTATACATTTTTTTTAACTTTTTAAATTAAGCCTATATTCTGCTCTGGGAAGCTCCGGGGGGGGGAGGGTGTGGGTGGTTTGGGGAGGGTTGGGGGAGGCTTGTTTTGTTTTGTTTAATCCTGTTCTTTTTTGTCGTTGTATTGTTGTTTTCTGTTTTTTGTAAAAACTTTTAAAAATTTTTCAATAAAAAAAAAGCCATCTGTTCCATCCAAGAGTCCCTATTTTTGTGCATTTCGATATAACTTTCTTCAACTTTGGCCAATAATGCCCTTTCAAATAAGGACAAATGGAAGAAGAGCAACGAGACTAAAAACTAAGTTTTCTGGCTGCATTGAGCAATTCCAGCTCGAATAGGTTTCTGGGACTGGCTTCTGGATAAGTATTGAGGCGGATGTTGTCAAACGTCCATTAAGACCAAGTAAAAGCAACATTTCCAGTTTTTCATTCAAGCAAGTCAGTGTTTCTCAACCATGGCAACTTTCAGATGTGCAGACTCCAGCTCCCAGAATTCAGCAGGCTACAGGCTGGCTGGGAAATTCTGGAAGTTGGAGTTCACACATCTGAAAGTTGCTATGGTTGAGAAACACTGAAGTAAGGCCTCAGTCGGTCTTCTTTGGAAGGAGATGCTGTCTTCAGATGCTGTCTGAAGTCCTCTTTCCCAGCTCTGCTGATCGTATTTGCAGGCTCTTGAGTCCTTCCTGAACAAGGCCACTGAAGGAGGAGAAAGGGTCTTCTCTGCTTTTCCGCCAAGCCATTATTCTGACTGAACCCCACCTTCTGGAGCTGAGCCAGCAGAGCTGATGCAAATGCTAAAAAGCCATTAAGGAGATAATCCAATTGTACTTGCCTTTTAGTCCTTCTATAGGGAATCAACTTACTGCACTTTCATCCGTTGCATTTGATGGAACAGATCCAAAAGTGAACTGGGAGGAAGCAACTGGGCGGGCCTGCTAAGTATAGCTCCTCCACAACTGTACAACTCCAGCTAAGTGTTGGACAGCTCTGAAATGTACCCAAAGGTTGTTTTGTTTTGTTTTAAAAATCAGGTTCTCGTAGGCTGGAAGTAAAAGAAGTGCGGCGATATGATCCACTCTTGAAGACAATGGAGGTGCACTCTATTGTTTTTGGCATCCTTTTGACACAAACTGATTGGAGTTAAGCCTAGCTGGAACTATTATCCCATCACAACATGCAGAACCACAACTCCCATAAATCCAAACAGGAAGGGTCAGGGGCCATGCTGGCTGAAAATTCTGGGAATGGTAGTTCCTGCACATTCAGATAATAGCAGATACATCTGAGTATTGAGCCACATGACACAAACAAAAATTGGGGGCTGTTTCTCGGCTTCTCAGAGCAATAAATTCTGTGTCCTACTCTGGTAATATGTGAAAGGTATGGATTAATATTCAATATTATGACCACTTGTTTAACAACCATTCAAAGGTATGACTGTGCTGAAAAAAAATTGATCCACGTGATCAAAATTCAGACACTTAGCAACCAGCATATATTTATGATAGTTGCAGTGTCCCAGGATCACAGGATTGCCATTACAACCTTCCCAGGGAGCTTCTGACAAGCAAAGTCAATAGATTCACTTAATGACCATATGATTTGCTTCACAACTGTGGCAAAGAAGGTAAAAATCCAGCACAACTCACTTAACAACCCTATGGTGGAAGACTACTTATATTACTGAAGGTATAAAGTAAATAAAGCTGACTCAATTTTTTCTGAAACAGAATTTTAAATGCATAGGAAGAACTTAGCTTAATCAAAACATCTGGAGCTAAATACTTTCCTTGGTAGCCATCCAGACATCTCTGGGAAGACCTCAGTTATAGATTAGCTCTGATCCACAATTTGGCAGGCCATCTGCATTATAGATCAGAATTAAGTACTATTTTTTGCCCTAGATATAATTTTCTTTATGCTATTGCAAGTACTCCTGCAAAGATTTGAGCTTTGCAAAATTCCAGTGATTTTAACAAATATGTTTATTTTTGCAGAATCAAAGAAGCCTCTGGAGGATATCTTGGCACCTGAGAGTACTTAAATGCCAATTCCCATTTTAGTCTTTAGACGTAATTATTCTACTGGGAAGACAGTTCTTTTGATTAGGGATGAAGAATCCAGGAGTCTCTCCAACCAGTCACCTGAAACCTGGATGAAGCCTCCTCTCTCAATCTCCCCTTGCCCTTCCCTATTCAGAAACCCTTTCTTCTTGACACTACATTACTTTTTACTTCCCCATACGTGGAGAAAGAAACTAACATTTCAGCATGGGGAAAGAGTGTTTTCCAAGTGATATCATGCAACCTCTTTTTAGTTCCCTACCCTGCTTTATATATTCACATTCATTTAGTTTGATATGGATATGAAGTATTAGTACCATTTTATAAAGCCTTAGTAAGGCCACATCTGAAATACTGCATCCAGTTTTAGTTACCACATTACAAAAAAGATGTTGAGACTTTGGGAAAAGTGCAGAGAAGAGCATCTAAGATGATTAAAGGCCTGGCGAACGGTTGCAGGATTTGGGAATGGCCAGTCTAGAGAAAAGAAGGACTAGGGGGGACATGATAGCAGTATTTCAGTATCGGAGAGGCTGCCACAAAGAGGGGGGGGGTCAATGTATTTTCCAAAGCAACAGAAGGCAAGACAAGAAACAATGGATGGAAAGTAATCAAGGAGAGAAGCAACCTGGAATTAAGGAGAAACTTCCTAACAGTTTAACCAGTGAAACTGCTTGCCTTCAGACCTTGTGGGTGCTTCATCACTTGAGGTTTTAAGAAGAGACTGGACAGCCACTTGTCTAAAATGATATAGGGCCTTCTGCTTGAGCAGAGAGGGTGAACCAGAAGACTTCCAAGGTCCCTTCCAGCTCTATTCTGATTGATTGATTTGTTGGTTGGTTGGTTGGTTGTAAAGCAGCTTCATTGAGGAGCTTTCAGAATCATAACACTGGAAGATCACAAGGTCTTCAACTGTAAATGCTCCAGAATGAAGTCCTAGATATCTTCTCTGATGTCACCATTTCTATTAGCTGAACCCATCAGAGTTCTTCCATTAGCTTCTCATACCAGGATATTGATTACTAGAAGTCAGGCTCACCAGAGATTCGGTAGGCAGAAGATTGAAAAAATTCATTTCACAACTCAAACTACTTCTTCTGATAACAAATATGAAGTAAAAGGAATTCGTAGAATGTTGCAGGCCATTGGGTTCAACTTATAAAGCTCCTTCTCCTTCCTCTGATTCATTGTTGACTCCTGCTGGACTAATCCTGGACATTTTCTTGGTAAGATTTTTGGAAGTGGCTTACCCTTAACTTCTTTTGAAGGCTGAGTGACTGGTCCAAAGTTACCCAGCCAGCTTGTATCCAACAAAGGACTAGAACTCATAGTTTCCCAGTTTCTAGCCTGATGCCTTAACCACTATATCAAACTGGCTCTCCCCATAAAGCTCCTGCTTGCAATTAATAAAAGCCTCCTGGGATCTTCTGTTTTACTGCCCAACAGCTCTTCAGGAGCTCTTTCCTCACACTGAACCTTCATCTCATCCTGGACCTGGTCCTCTATGGTTTGCCCAGTCTTGTTTAGATACTTAAGTGCATGAGGACCATGAGGCTAGATTAGGCCAATGGATCATTTAGCTCAGCAAACTGTGATCAACAGTGGCTAACTAGATGCATTTGGTCTGGACCAGACTGGACCAGACATGAAGTCTGCTTTCACTTTTGCTGTCCTGTAACTGAAATCTTAAGTTAGGACATTTGTGATTTTGACGTGGCAAATAGCCATCAAAATTGGTACATCTCACTAGCTCAATACTCCCTGAATTAGTCTACTCTGTCTTAAAAATCATTTACAGCGGTGGCTCCTCACCCTACCTAGTGGCAGCAAATTCGACAATTTCAATGCCCTGTGCATTGAAGTTCTTTCTTCTTTGCCATTTCCTCTTTCTCTGCAAATGTTCCAGTTTTCCTGTTTTTGATGTTAATTGTACCTCCCTGTGCTGGACACAGGATGGTGCATTTAATATCCAAGTGTTGACTGACAAGTGCCAAAATAAACTGTGGCTCCCAGAACAGATTGTTTCAGGAGTGGTAGTGATGCCACCTAGCTTAGATTGCACATCCATAGCACAATTTCGGGTAAACTGATTTGAATTGTTAGTACAGTTCAGAAAATCGATTTGATCCAATTCAGACATTCTAATAAAACGGTTGAATTGGGTAAGATTGGATCCAGATTTCCAAACTGATTTGGAAAAGCAATTTCCTGGTACATACAGAACTATCTGAATTATCTGAAAACAACTTGGAGGAATCAGATTTGATAATTCAAATCTACTTTTCAGTCTGGCTAAGAAAGTCAATTTGGTTTGGAGGTTTAATCTCACCTCCTTGGAATCAAATCTCCAAAGATAATATGTTTGCACACTTTGAGTGGATTAATTCACAAAAGAGGATTTAAATTTCTTCAGGCTCTTTAGCTACCATGTCCTAAAGAAACTTAAGTGCTCACGAGCAATTTGTTTCCCAAAAAAATATTCTGCAGGAATACACTGTGTGCTTCCCAGGGAATTCAGACAGTCAATGCTGGAGAGAAAATGCAGGGCATTTTGTTCAGGTGCCATATATCTATGTCATTCTTCTTTTTCCTCCCTCAGCTTTTTCAGTGTGACATATTTATTTTCTTGAAGTCACTACTACCTTCTAATTTAGAGATATTTATCAAAATTGCTTTAAGTAGAAGAATGTGCAGATAGGTCATCAGTCTCTTTTCCAAGCAGAGGAAAGCGCCCCAGCAGTAACCAATTTCCTGCCGTGGGCCCTGACTTTGTAGGCAGCTGCTGCTTGACTTTTTAGCTGTGCCTCTCTTGGCAGGCAGCCACCTCTTTGCAAGTTAGTCTTTGCTGCTGCAGCTTGGACAAAATGATTTAGCGCAGTGGTTCTCAACCTGTGGGTCGGGACCCCATTTGGGGTCGAACGATCATTTCACGGGGGTCGCCAAACAAGGCTGTCCGCCATTTTTTTCCCTTTTCTTTGGCCACGCCTCTGGCACCCGGTGATGTATAAGTGGTTGGGGGTCACCACGACATGGGGAACTGTATTATGGGGTCGCGGCATTAGAAAGGTTGAGAACCACTGGTTTAGCGGGTATTTGGTTGCTCAGGAGACCTGATGCCTGTTATCTCTTCAAGGTCTGTGTTAACAAAATTACTGCATTGGAACTATTAAAATTTTCCATGAGAGAGAGAGAGAAAAGAGTTTAAAGATTAGAACACAATTCTCAGATAAATTCACCTGGGACTTCTTTTATTGAATCAGAAACAGACTGGGAAATTGTACCTTCTGTTGATGCCCCCCCCCCCAATCCTTGGCAACACTGGAAGGAAAGCATTCAGTTACTTTCTTATTACAAACTTGTATAAACAAAGGTACCAGATATGGCTAGTTGTTCCCCAACATCTAACTCTAGTTAGGACTATTCAGCCCTCAGTCTGGATAACCAAAATATAATTGCTGAGTTTACATATCATTACATATTCTGGCTTAACCTGGTGATCCGATTCATGCAAAATGTTAAGGCAATCATTGGATTCCCAACACATGAATACTTATCCCATTCTAGCATGAGAGCAACAAATTAAACCAATATTATCCCTAACATATTGTGTAAGCCAGCTCATGTTGTTAGTTTATGGTTCAATGTCTTGTGTAAATCCAGGAAATTAAATTAAGTACACCATGCTTCAGTTAACTATGGGTGTCAGGCATAGTTAATTGACTTTACCTGTGAGAACTCAAGTACTGCAATTAAATGGCATAATCTACATCAGGGGTGTCAAACTCGCCATGTCACATGACATGTCGCGACGTATCGTGACTTTTTTCCCCTTGCCGGAGCTGGAGCTGGGGTGGGTGCGGCTTCCACGTGACATATCTGGCCTGGTAGGCCGGCACTTTGACACCCCTGATTTACACTAGCCTATTGACAATGGGATGTGTTCTTCTCCCAGCCCTGTGATCTGCTGAATAACTCTTCCAGAATAGGAAGGAAAATGTGGTGTGCTGGTTGTGATTCACTAGAGGCTTGTTCTGGGGACATGGGATGCCCTAGAGATGATGTTTGAATCTGGAAACGTATGAATCAAAGGTGTAGAAGTTAAACTATTGAGGGGTCTCCAAATTTGGCAACATTAAGACTTGTGGATTTCAACTCCCAGAATTCCTCAGCCAGCTATGTTGGTCTAGGTGGGAAGACCAGGCTGAAGGTCACCGTCAGCCACAGAAACTCATTGGGCCAGGAACTGTATCTCTCAGATCAGTCTGTCTCATGAGGTCATTGTGTCAGCTTTTCAAGGTATACCAGGTCAAGATAAACACTGGGGAATGCTCTTTGCCGGAGTAAAGTAGAATAACAGAATCTTGCAAGGCTATCCCAAATCTTCCCTGCCCATTTTTTAGGACCACAGAATCAAAGTAGGGCTTTTCTGAGTTTATTTATTTATTCAGAAGATTTATAATCTTATACATAAATAAAATAATCTTCTAAGACTACACCTGGAATAGTGCATTCAGTTTTGGTCACCACATTACAAAAAAGATGTTGAGACTTTGTAAAAAGTGCAAAGAAGCGCAACTAAGATGATTAAGGGCCTGGAAACTAAAACATATGAAAAATGGTTGCAGGAATTGGGTATCGCTAGTCTAGAGAAAAGAAGGACTAGGGGTGACATGATAGAAGTATTCCAGTATTTGAGCGGCTGCCACAAAGAAGAGGGGGTCAATTTATTAGCACCAGAAGACAAGGCAAGAAACAATGGATGGAAACTAATCAAGGAGAGAAGCAACCTGGAACTGAGAAACTTCCTCTTCTCAGTTCAGTACTTATGATGCAGGGGGGACAATTCTATACAATTTTATGTCTACCCTCTTAGCTGCTATATTTCTTTCTTTTTTTTATTGAAAATTTTCAAATTTTACAAAGCAATTCCCTTCCCCAACCCCCCCCCAACCCTCCCATACCCTCCCCCACCTCCCCAAACCTCCCATACCCTCCCCCAACCTTCCCAGAGCTGAGTACAGGCTTAATTAAAATTTTTCAAAAAAACTTAAAACACATATAAATCCTAAGCAAATCTAAATACATTAAATTAAACAAGTTGTCTTCTCTTAAAAATAATAATTACAATCATTAAACACATTGTAATATACTCTAAACATTTTCTAATATAATACTTATATTATTATCCATCATTCTTTATAAACCCCCTCCAAAACACAAATTTAAACATTACTTAGAACATTAAAATTCCCTTATACATATTTAAAGCAAAATGTTCCTTTAAATACTCCTTAGATATCTATACATACAATATAAAATCTAATCTCTCCCTCTTTCTTTATCCTAAGACACAAAAATAAACATATAAACATTCATTATACCATTAAGACTAAATACTCTTTTGAATAGTCCTTAAGTTGCTAAACTTAAACTTCTTATCTAAAATTTTTCATTCGGTCTCCATAATCTTCTCTCCTATCAAAAAAAAAAAACAAACTTAAAACACATATAAGTCCTAAGCAAATCTAAATACATTAAATTAAACAAGTTATCTTCTCTTAAAAATAATAATATAAAAAAAAACCAAAATTTTTTTTATAATTACAATCATTAAACACATTGTAATATGCTCTAAACATTTTCTAATATCATAGTTATATTATTATCCATCATTCTTTATAAACTCCCTCCAAAACACAAATTTAAACATTACTTAAAACATTAAAATTCCCTTATACATATTTAAATCTTTACCAATAACCAATTCCATCCACAATAAACACATTCCTTATCAATCTCTCTTATCCATAAACCTCGAAAGAAGTGCTTTAAAATCTGCCCTTAAAGGTTTCTCCAAAAAGTTTATAAATCTTGCTTCTCCCACAGACTCAGGAACCAATACTTGTGAAGCTTCCTTAACCTCCTTCTTCTGTTGCTCCTTTTCTTTACGTTTATATGTTGCACGAGTTGTCCTCTGCTCCTTCATCTCAGCTTGTTGAGGCCCTTCTCCCGCAGCTTCAGAAACCAATACTTGTGAGGCTTCCTTAACCTCCTTCTTCTGTTGCTCCTTTTCTTTACAGTTATATGTTGCACAGGTTATCCTCTGCTCCTCCATCTCAACTTGTTGAGGCCCCTCAAACTGAGATTTCCCAATTTTCATAAGTATAGGCTCTTCGGACTGCAATTCTACCTTCTTCTCTTCCAAAGCTTTAAACGTAATAGATGGTGATGAACATACCCCCAGGACCGAAGTGTAAAAGTCTTTTGCTTTAAAAACAGTATTAAGTCTATAACGTATCCCCAGGTAACTCACCACCATTCCAGTCGGAGCATCCCATCTGAACAAGATTCGTCTCTTTTTAAGTTCATCTGCTAAAAAAGCAAACTCCTTTCTCCTTCTTAAAATTTTAGATGGGATCTCCTTTAAAATTATAACATCTTGTGAAGCAATTTGAAACCTCTTCTTATAAAAAGCTTGTATAATTTCGTTGCGCAGGGATCTTTTCCCAAAGTAAATTACCACATCTCTTGGCAAATTCTTTTGCTCTGCCACCACAGAGTTAACTCTAAATGTTTTTTCAATTTCACTAAGTATTTCCTCTTTTTCTCTATTCAAAATCACAGCAAAGTCATTTGCAACCATCTCTCTCAGATCTCCTTGCACAGACTCTCTCAAGCCTCTAATTCTTAAAGCATATTCCATTTGTCTATATTGAAGCATAAGAATCTCATCTTGAAAATTTTCCATCTCTTTTTCCATGCTTTCAAATTTTCCCTCCATCAGTTCCAGTTTTTCTTCTACGCGAGAGTTCAGCTTTTCAAGGACAGAGGCAACTCCTTTTAAAGCCAAAACTATCTCTTGCCTCAAAATCTTATTATTTTCTTCTAAAATCTCTTTCATTTCTCCCCTAATTTGAGATATAACATTTCCCATCATGTCTTGCAAATCCTTCACCATTATTGACTGTGCCAAAGAAGAGGGTGAAGCTATTGATTTAGGTTGTTGCGCTGATGATAACACCGAAGAAGAAACCACCTTAGGAGCTGTAGAAATTACTGGATGCTTTGGAGCCATCTTAAAAAAATCTTTACTCCTTCTTAAAAATTACAAAAATTAAGCAAAAAAAGGAGAGATTAACTCCAAAAAAATCAAAAAATCCTTCAAAAGGAGATCATTATAATAAAAAGAAAAAAGTTAAAAAAAAGAAAAGGGAAAGAGAAAAAAATGATTAAATAGAAAAAATCCATTCCATTTTTTTAAAATTACAAAAAACAAAACAAAAAAGTTAAACAAAAATAATAATCCTTCTAAAATCCAAACCCAACATCAAAAATCATTATAAATAATCAAGTCCACATTCCGTTCCAGTCATTAAAAAAAAAGGGAAAGGAAAAAAAAAACACCGAAAAGCCTGCCGATCGCCATTTTACTTTCCCTTTCAACAAAGAAAAGGAAAAATAAAATAAAAAGAGGGAATATAAAGATAAATCTTTAAACTTAAAATCCAAATAAAATCAAAGAAAGCAAAAACAAAATCCTCTACTCAGCTCTGTCCGCTTCTAAGAAAAACTCACCAGGTCACTTTAATTGCGGAGGTGGTTGCAGCGGCTTGTTTTGTCCCTAGAGACAAAAGCAGCTGGGAAGCGGAGACAGTCTGAACTCCGTGGGAACACTCTTTTCACCCCCCCCCAAAAAAACCTTGGGGGTGCATAAGAGGCTCTACCACTATTCAGACAATCCTCTTCCCCCCCCCCCTTTGCCCGGGAGGGGGATTTTGAACCGCTGAACAGCTGATGTCCGCTGTTCATAGCGATTCAAACACTTACCCAGGAGGACGGCTACAAAGTAGCCGCCATCGCGCGCGCTGATCCACCGGAAGTCTTAGCTGCTATATTTCAATAATTATAATGAAAGCCTAGAAAAAAGATGTCACTGAGGAGGTCAAAAAAGGCAATTATGATGGCCTTTGACTAAAATCCCACCCTATTTTTATGTACATCACATGCTATCAGCCCCTTGACTTTCTGACCTCCCTTGTGGACCCTCTTGCAAGAAGGACTTGTTAATTTAAAAAAAGTTAGGGAAAGACCTGACCCACCTATTTTTGGGCTCAGGAGGGAGGACATGATAGCAGTGTTCCAATATCTCAGGGGCTGCCACAAAGAAGAGGGAGTCAAGCTATTCTCCAAGGCGCCTGAAGGCAGGACAAGAAACAACGAATGGAAACTAATCAAGGAGAGAAGCAACCTAGAACTAAGGAGAAACTTCCTGACAGTTAGAACAATTAACCAGTGGAACAACCTGCCTCCAGAAGCGGTGAATGCTCCAACACTGGAAATTTTTAAGAAGAGACTGGACAGCCATTTGTCTGAAATGGTCATAGGGTTTCCTGCCTGAGCAGGGGGTTGGACTAGATGACCGCCACAGTCCCTTCCAACATCATTATTATTATTATTATTATTATTATTATTATTATTATTATTATTATTATTATTATTATTATTATTATTATTAAATTGAGCTGAGCCCAGATCCCACATCTCTCATGTGCTGTGAATCTTTTTCTGCATTGGCTGATCAGCAGTGATAAACCTCAATAATTCTGTGCTTAATAATCACCAGGAATTTATTTAACAGTGAGCCTCTAACACAGGTACTTGGCACCGTGATTGATTTTCCTTTATAGCAGACTGAGATGGCAGAGACGCCCGAGGTGGTAGAATAGGCTGTGCCTTTTTGCTCTGTCTGTATGCAGGGTGGAGAGGCTGCTCGCTTGTTGCAATCTTTCCAGGGAAATTGTTTTGCAGTTAGACAATTAACATGCTTAGGAAGATTGTGACATGCTAAAATTATTTGTTCTGGGAACTTAAGGAGCAGTCAAACAAACAAGCTCCTGTGTAGATGACCACAGAGAAAATGAGGTCTGAGATTTGTTTTGTTCCTGGAACAAGCAAGTGGTACTCTTGCATGGGGAGGTCTAAGTTATGTTTAGATCTGTTTCCACAGGCAGCCTGAACAACAGCAATACTGGCACCCAGCTGGGACTCAAGAAATTGCATCCTGCATTCACGATTCCTCCCTCTTTCTCTTATCTACCTCACTTGTACCCTGCCAAAATTGTATACAAGCTTGGCTTTGAAAAGGAGGAGGAGGAGCAGGAGGAGGGAGAAGAAGGAAGAAGGAGGAAGGAAGGAAGAAGATGAAAGCAATAAATGACCTTTTACAGGGATGCCAATGGTTTGTTGATATGTACTGTATGTGCTAACAAGCAGAAGAAATAATTGTATGTGATTGTCAGCCAAGGAAACCTATTTTATCCTTGCAAATTTGTGGGAGGAAGCCTTACAGAGCTAAATTCAATCATCTTCGAGATAGATAACACTGCTGGGAGCAATTGTAAGTATCTACTGAGTGTCTTTCCCCCTTGGCTGAATTCACACACAATTAACCAGGCTAGATAAAGTTTGATGGTGTCTTTGTACAACAGGTTAGGTTTGACTAGTATTGAGCTTAGTTACAAGTTTGTTTGATTTTTTTTAGCTTAGTGTGTTGTATGAAGCCAACCTATAGTTAGTTTATATCACACAAATCCAGAAAAAAAGTTAGTTCAGTACCTAGATTAAGGCTACCAGAACTAGGCTGCAAAATTCCCATGATCACTAGATAGAAATAAAGAGAGCCAAGAAACTATTTTTTGCAGGATCCAATCTGAGTCCGTCACCAGAACCAGAGGTTTAATCTTCTAAGCTTTCAGGCTCATGATGGAGTCCGTCCTCAGGGAACTTCTCTCTGTCCAGAATGTATGCATTGAGCTGTTCTATGCAAAGTATTTATGTGGTGCCTGGTTGGGTGTGCTGTCTATTGTCAATTTTGCAGCTACTAGATTGTTGGACGAGCAGGAACAAAAATAGCCAGGGAAATGATTGAAGCCTGAGAAATGGACCCTTTGTCAATCAACAAGAGTGCTGATTTACCACCAGCATATCAGGTACTTAGGAGCCAAGGGCACAGCTGCACAAAGGAACAACAACCAACTACTTAATAGCCAGTAATCAACATCCCAATTAATAGCTAAAAACCACACACAACTAAATTAGGAAGACTCTGGAAGCACCTTTTCAGAGTAATACTAAAATGAGCTGCAGTTGATTTCATTGCTCTCTCTATACCTGTATAATCTGTGAAAACAGTTGAAGCTTATGAAAGCGGATGCCTTTCAATCTAATAGATAGTTGGAAAAGGTGCTAACTAAACTCTTTTTTAATGCTAAATGTGGCTCATTTTAACCTTGCTTAATTTTTTGATGGCCTAATGTGAACCCAATTCACTATGTTTCAACTACTTAATGCTTAAAAATTACAGGCTGCAACTCCCATAATTCTTGAACATCTCAAGTGGAGGTTGTAGGACCTGCACTCCAGAACACCTGGAAGACCCCAGGTTGCCTATTCTTTTGAGCTCTCTGACAATACCCAACTCAAAGAAAAACAGTATCAATGCATGTTTACAGAAAACTCTTATGCAAATTAAAATGGGGTGTCTATGCTCATTAAAAACAGGAAAAAAGCTTGCTCTTTTACTGCCTGCTTGCACTCTTCCCAGAAATGGCTGGTTGGCCAAAAAATGAGTCTTGGATCAATCCATTATGGTGTGTGGAAAAGACCTTGAAAGGTGGGGCAAAGAGATGCTGTCTAAGGAACAGATAAGAGACAGAATAGCCCACACCTAAATAATGGATAGGGCAAGAGGCACAGAAAGGACCCTCCCTGGTTTCTCAAGCTGTAAAGAAGAAGGGATGAGAATTGTACTTTCAGACTTGCAAGACTGATGTCAGCCTTACTAGATAGACCAGACAGGAAACACAACCAGATGAACTAATTTTACTTTATTGTAAAACTATATTAATAGAATCTTGCAAGTTGCACAGCATTGCATCTCTTGCTGTAGACCAGGCATGTCAAACTCGCGACGTCACGTGATGTCGTGTGACGTATTGGGACTTTTTCTCCATTGCCGGCAATGGGGTGGGTGCGATTTTGGTGTGATGCATCTGGCCCGTGGGCCGGCAGTTTGACATGCCTGCTATAGACCAAGGATGTCCAACCTTAGCAACTTTAAGACCTGTGGACTTCAGCTCCCAGAATTCCCCAGCTAATATGGGGAAATCTGGGAGATCTGGGTGTTTATTTTATTTATCAAATTTATTGGCAGTTCATCTTACCACAGGTTAACTGACCACAGGTCTTAAAGTTGCCAAGGTTGGACATTCCTGCTATAAACCCTTCACCCTTCCGATCCTAGAATTCTTATCTAAACCTGGCTTCTTCTTAAGACTCAGCAAGCCTCAGCTCATCAGGGATGGAGATGACACTCAGTACTGGCTGGCTCAATGCCACTTCCTAGCTTCCTTCAATTACCCCAAGGAGAACTGCTTCTTGTGTGACTAATGCTCTTTCCCAGCCTCAAGCTGTCGATGGTGAGCAGCCTGTCCTATCTCTGGGGTTCACAGTTCCTCACACTGGGATACGGTCATTGTGGGTAGATTTCAGAAAAAAACAATGTAAAAAGGCAGCCTAGGGGAATGAGGTTCTCTTGGAAATTTGCTGCTGCACAGGAAAAATCTGTCTTAGCTGCTCCTCCAGTATTGCTAATAATGCATTTAATTTGTGTTTTCACTATCTTTCCTTATCCGGAAGGAACTGATAGTGGTAGTTACAGCTCTGCCATTGTATCCTTACTCTCAGCCCTTTGAGGTTGGCCAGATCAGACATTGCAGGATTGTTGGAACTCTATTGTATTGTTGTGGAATATAAGAACAGAATCTTGAACCCCCTGACTAGAGTTTTCCTCTTATACATGCAGAATTGAGATAGGGTCATTTTGCATCTTCTTCCTATTCTATTTTCCCCTAGTGCTGAGACTTTATTTACTCTTTTATCTCTTAGTAGCTTTTGCATAACTTCACCATCTCAATCTCCCTCAAAACTTACATAAACCCAGCTGAGAGAGGCCATGTTTGCACAAAAAACTCGTGAACTGAATCAATCCATTCTCTGTGTTGATATGGTGCACCCAATGGCTTTGGTCCACATAACCCACTAGGGCCAAGGCCAACCCCAGTCAAATTAAGGATGTGTGAATGCTGCCGTTACTGTAGATGTTTAAATGTTCTGGTTAAATCTTGTGTGAGTGCAATTGATTGGTCCATAGGTGCACTTAATAGTCTTTGTATTTAAACAGTGATCTACATCTGAATTTTCTTGATCTTTCCTAACGTACTCTAATCCAGTGTTCTCCAATTTGGCACCTTCCACTTGTGTTGGATTATAATCCACATTTTATTTAGTTGGCACTGGGAGATATCCAGCTGGGAAGGGATTCTAACCACTCCATTGCCTCCTTCATCAAGAGTGACTGACTTTCAGCTGTGGGCTGCTGCTGAGTGTTGACTCAGGGAAAATGCATCCTACTAAGGAGGCAGACTGAGGAGAAAGACGTGAGGTCAGGCTAAAAACAAAAATGGATTTTGCTTGGATGTGAATTTAATTTAAACTGCTTTAAAATAATGGCTGATCCCCCCATGTATCTCATAGTTAAAAATTATAATTCACTAACTCTGAAGGCTGCACCAAAAATCTCCAGAAGCTGGAACATCCAGAGGGATGAAAAAGTAAAAAAAAAGTCACAATGGGCAATCATGCCTGCATAATACATGCCCTCTCCTTTTTTTTTTGCATGTATCAGGATGGATGTAACCAACTTTAATCACATGGTCCTGACTATCATTTTGACTTTGACATCCCCTTCCCTTCTGGATGTCCCTGTTTAGGACCCCAGCAAAATCTAGGGGGGGGGGCTTGGGGATAAAGATCTGCAAAGCTCATATTTGTGTACAAATGGGGCAAGGCTTAGATTGTGATGCTGTCCTTGCCTTTGTAAGATTTTGTTGCTCCTTCCTTGTGGACATTGCCATGGGAGACACATGTAACTGAGAGTTGTTATCTTGACTACTCATACGACCCCTTTAAGCTGGTTACGACATTAGCCCATTTTCTGGGCCATAAATTTACCAAAGAGGCTGGATAACCACATTAGGAGAAGCCATAACAAATATTAACCCATGTTATCCCTAACCAAGCTTTTAGCATATTGTGTAGGTCAGGGGTGTCAAACTGCCGGCCCGCAGGCCAGGCACGTCATCCAGAAGCCATGCCCACACCATTGCCAACAATGGCAAAACCGTCCCGATACGTTGCGTGACGTCACGAGTTTGACATGTCTGGTGTAGATGAAGGTGCCTGGCATGGAGAACAGAGGAGTTTTTATATTTATTCATTGCTGCTTATGGGGGTAGACTGTTTTGGATTATTTGACATGGAAACTAAATGTCAGGACTGGCATAATGGACACATATACAGTCTTTCAAATGGTTGCTTATGAGATAAATATTTGGTAAAATTAAAAATCTCAGATGATACAGCCCTGGTGTTGCATTTATCATCATCAGCTGCACAAAGACAAGCTTATTTCATTGCAAGGATGTTTTGCTGAAAAGAATAAAGACAGTTTGATGGAGGAGGTTTTTAATTTCAAAACAGAAGGAGGAAAAGCTGAAAACAGCTTAGACGCTGTTGGATACTGGAAAGGATGGCGAAGAATACTAGACTGGGCTGAACTAAATCCTATTTTCTTAGGGTTTAAAGCAGCCCAGGCATTTTCATTTGGGGTTTTTGATGCTTCTTAACTCTTGGTGGTTCTCAATTGGTCCCAGTTCAGTTGTGAGCTTTTATTTATTGCTTTCAGAGGCATTGCAAGTTCTGCGATGTCTCTGGACACCCCGCCGTGTTCTCAGAATGTCATTTGTTATCCGAGAGGCCTGGATTGTTGTTGTGGCTGTGTTGAAATGATCCAGCATTTATCACAAGAACCCAGCATGTTGCACCATGAAGCACTGCAGGTTGTACAGGTTGCCTCATTTTTTATCAGGGCACACTTGCTGGCAAACATTTGGCAATAATTTACCTCCTCAGATCATGCTCAGGAGGGTCCTAAGGAAGACATCAGACCATGAAATGTTCTCCATATGTGCCTTCTGGACAATGAGGGTTGTGTTCTATAAGTAGTCCTCGACTTATGACCACAACTGAGATTGGAATGTCTGCTGCTAAGTGAAGCAGTTGTTCAATGAGTTGCGTCTGATTTTACAACCACCTATGCACCAGTTGTTAAGTGAATCACCACAGTTGTTGTGAATCACATGGTCATCAAGTGAATCAAACTTCCCCCACTGACTGCTTGTTGGAAGCCAACTGGAAAGGTCGTGAATGGAGATCATGTGACCCCAGGATACTGCAACTATCATAAATATAGGCCAGTTGCCAAGCGCCAGAGTTATGAACCTGTGACAGTGGGGGATGCTCAGTGATGGGATTCAGCTGGTTCAGAACCGGTAGCTAATTTTTTGTTGCCCAGGCCCAGAACGGACTTCCGGAAGCGGCATCCACACAGAGAACTTGTTCACATATTTGAATCCCACCACTGGGGATGCTGTAACAATCCTAAGTGTGAAGACTGGTTGTAACTCACTTTTTTCAGTGCCGTTGTAACTTCGAACAGTTGCTAAACAAACAGTTGTAAGTCGAGGACTACCTGTAATCAGTTTTGATAAGACCAGAGGATACTCTGCAATATGGAAACTCTGTCCCTGGAAGTTGGGCACAGTTTAGGATAGGTGTTGTCACAATATGGTGTCACAGTCTTTAAAATCATAATTAGATTTGCACAGGAAAAATGGGAGCAGGATTTGACCAGTCTGCTCTAAAGGCACAGTGAAAACACAGCCAGCACTCCTCATGAAAATCTCTCATTTTCACTGCACAAGCTAGCAGTTGTGGTTCTACGTAGCTTGACTACCCCTGTGATATATAGATTAAAATGTAATTATTAAAAGTCTCTGAATATTCAAATCTTGCCCAGCCCTCACATCCACAAAATTATTAGCTTTATTCTGGGGGAGAGAAATGAGAGTTTATATAAATTCATTTCACATTTTAAGAGGTCTGCAGTATTGCAAAGTTTAAGAGCCACTGGCAGACTAAATCAATTAAAGTTATGAGCAGTTTATCAGTGGGCGTTCTGTTTTAATCTGTTGGGCTAAGAAAATTGAAACTCTTGTTCTTAGTGCTGCTTTTTTCTTGTTCTGCTGTTCAAAGAGGGTTGGGCTCTGGACCCCCTTTTTTGGGGGGGACATGGGGACATTTCTGGAATTTGAAGATGCTCTCACAATATAGCAGCTGGAAAGGTGTTTGTCTTCACAAAACAGCGGCATGAAGGGGAAAACCATCTTGAACAATGAGATGGGTAGCTAATAAATTTAATCAAAAATAAATATAGTTTTAGAATTGTAAGTAACTCAGTGTCACTTGGCTGAGATGGGCAGCTACAGAAATTGATTGATTGAATAAATGAATTAATGAATTAATGAACTTGTTGCAGATTTATCAAAATGCTGCCTTTGTTTTGTTGCAGGAAGCCCCTAGAAGCTCCCATTTATTTATTAGATTTGTTTGTCACCCATCTTGCTTAGCTCTTTCGATGTGCTAATAAAATGCATGGGGGGCACAGAGGCATTCTTGGAAATGAAGATGATATTGGATCCTGTTTGTAGCATGCCAGTGTCTCTCTCCACTGCCCCCCCCCATTTTTTTTAAATATAAAAGATCAAGAACAGCATGGGGCAAGTATAGGAAAACATGGATGCACTGTGAGTGTATTTTAGCTTCCAGGTGCAATATTAACAACTCAGTAATGGGGAATAAAAATGTAAGAGTTTATAAGGCTTTATTCAATATGTAGAAGAGAATTTAATTTAAAATCCTAATATTTCCAGAGTTTTTCATCAGAAGCATCTACTGATGGGGTCAAAAAAGTCAAGATGGCAGCTGCAAATCCCCAAAGTCTTTTTCTTTTTTTTATGTGCTGTTTCCATGTCACACATAAAAGCAGGTGGACCTGATCATGCGCTCACCGCCTTTAATTTTGTTTGATCCCTTGGCTTACAGCTACCCTGATACTTTTTAATAACTTAATAATTATTACATGACTAATGTGTTTGCTTAATTAAATATAGAGATTTTTCTTCTAGGCAATGTAGCTCTTACTGCTTTGGGTACTTATAAACTCCTCTGAAAATTCCTACTTCCTGATACCATGTGGAGTTTAACGTGCTGTTGGCACCAAGTTCTATATTCACAGACCTTTTAATAAGTCAACAGCTCTCAAGTAATGCCTTCTTAAAAACGAAAATCTTGGATGCCTGAGACGCATCTTCCTGTGCTTCTTCCTACCCCAAGGTACCTGGATTAAGGCTCAATGCAGTGTATCTCAACCCTGGCAATGTTAAGATGTGGGGTGCTAGTCTAGCACTGACGATGTTACTTAGTTTGGGTAATGAAATGTCTGCAAGAAAACAAGCAAGCTCAGAGAGCACCAAAGACCCCTCATTTCAACCCTGAGCTACAAATTCTCTCCTTTATTGGTATCATATATAGGCATCAAATGCTTCAGACAGCACACAAATGGAAAATATTTTCCTGCAGGCACACTCCCACCAAGGAACAATTTTTCTTCCTGCATGAATGCCTATGACAGCATGTCCTACCTACCAGCGTTAGGTACAAACCTCCAATCAACTGCACAGCTGGATGGAAAATAGCCCAAGAAAGCGGGCAAAAAATGATATGGCTCATAATCACAGATGCACACACTAGCACTGATGATGTTATCTAGTTTGGGTAATGAAATGTCTGCAAGAAAACAAGCAAGCTCAGAAAGCACCAAGGACCCCACCTCCCATTTCAACCCTGAGCTACAAATATTCTCCTTTATTGGTAACATTAAGATGTATGGACTTCAACTTTTCCAGAATTCCCCAGCCAGCCACTAATATCATAGGGTTGTTTGTACGGTAGTAGGGATCCATGAGATGTCCCAGAAAAACCATAAACAATTTTTCTTTTGTAATATATTTCTTTCTGGAAAACTCTATATGGTTTAATGTGGACCATTCCTGGAATAGCCAAATTGAGCTACAGTAGTTTAGACTAAATTTGGAATGCTATGACATTCTCCAGAACAGAGCTTTTCAACCAGTGGTTCGGGTATCACCTGTGGTACATTGGCACCTGGCAGGTGGTACGTGACCATCCTAGAAAAGTGGTAGCGGGGGAGGGGAATGAGCTGAACCGGTGACAGCACCGCACAAGCCTGAGCGAGAGATGGCTGGAGCTGCAGGGCTGTCAGGGCTCAGCGGAAGCGCCAGGATCAGTGCCACTTTCCAGCTGATCAGCACTTCTTTGGGGCTGTCAAGGTTCAGTGGAAGTGCCAGGATCAGCACCAGGCTCCAGCTGGAGCTCGGTGCTGATCCTGGTGCTTCTGCTGAGCCCTGAAGAAGCACCAATCAGCTGGAATGTTGCAACATCTCCAGGGTCTTATGATTTACATTCAGATGCTTGGCAACTGATTCATATTTATGACGGTCAGTGTCCCAGGGTCATGTGAAGTGACCAAAACCTGCTGCAACCACCCAGCAGATGGGGGGAATAAAAACGAAACAGGCCCCACCCCACCCCTGCTGCCAATCCTCAACAGAAATGCTCACAACAATGAAAACCTCGGACAGGAGGAAGAGCGCAGGCAGGTGTTTTGCTCGGCTGTGGCTTGGGGGGCACTTTTTTCAATGCCATTGTAACTTCAAACAAGTGAACTGTTTTAAGTCGAGGACTACCTGTACTTTATCACTTTTTTCTGGGGGGGGGGTGTTGGTCATTAAGTTTTTGACCCCTTGCTAGGCGACTGGTGGTACTCGGATATTGCCATCTCCTAAAAGTGGTACAATGGGTGAAAAGGTTGAAAAGCCCTGCTCCAGAACATTTCTGTTTAGCAGGATAAGGTGTTCAACTCTGTCACGTGCACAGTACATCTCATTGTTCTTTCTTCAATTCAGACAATGTTTTGGTCAAAGGAGGGGAAATTGGACCTAACAATGTAGAACCTGTAAGCTGCAAACTTCCCTGTTGTCAGAGCAGAACTTGCCTCCTGCCTAGATCATGGGAAGGCTGTTCGAAAATCAGAAAATCTCCAGGAGTGTGCATGGGGATATATTAGTTCTAAAGGGGAAATAGATCAGTTGCTGGAATTGTAAGTGAATCGCTTTCATCTCAATAAATCGTACTGTAAGGAACGTCCTTGAGTGAATCAGGCAAACAATACACCAGGCACGCTCCAGGATCCAACAAAGTTTATTGCACGTTGCAGGAAACAAAGTTTACCCTGGGGGAGGCTCCAAGCCCGCGCACTATATGCCGTCCCGGGCTACACCCATAGCACACACCCTCATCAAGCCTTATAAGGAAACCCTGCCTATAATCCACCCATCCACCCCACCCTGTGTTAACCTCCACCGTAGCAAGCCCCATGAAACAAATCCTCAGTCAGTCAGTCCCACAGCAGCAAGCCCCGTGAAACAAGTCCGGTTCCCACGCCCTAACTGATATTAGATCCTGTCAGACCCAGCGTCAATGCATAGCTCCTGCCCGCAACCCCCATTCCGTTTTGGCTTTCACGTGATGTCGTCACATGCACATTCAGCTGGCTGCACGCGGATCACGCCGGCGGTGTGGGTGCCGTTCCGCCGGAACCGCTAGGACGCGTTCGCCGTCGGCGCAGGCTGGAGGCTGCAGCCGGCCAGGTTGGCAGCGGCCAGGGTGGTAGTGTGCTGGGTCTGACATTCGGCTTCCCCTCACCACAACTCCCCCTGAAACAAAGGTAATAGATGAGTCACCGCGTGTACCTTTTGGCCAGATACACCAATCAACCGTCCCCTTGCCCCCGCCGCGCTTTTGTGATACCTTTTAACTAGCTCGGGGGCGGATACATCCCCACTCAATACCCAGGAGGCTTCAGACAAAGGATACCCCTTCCACACGACCAGGTAGTATAGTCTATTACCCCGTAGTCGCGAGTCAACTATGTCCTCTATTTCGTACCGTCCTGGGGTGACAGGGCCTGGGGGTTGTCCATGGGATGTCCTCCCCACCGGCTTCAATAAACTTACGTGAAATGTCGGATGCATTTTTCCTAGAAGCTTTGGTAATTCGAGCCTCACTGTTACCGGATTGATGATTTGTGCTATGCGAAAGGGCCCGATATATTTTGGTGCCAGTTTCTTGCAGGGGACCTGCAACTTAACATATTTGGTTGATAAGTATACTTTATCCCCCACACGGAATTGGACCGGTTGTCGACGTCTCTTGTCGGCGTGGTACTTAGCCACCTGTGTCGCCTGGTCTAATGCCTGCCTTACATTACGCCACACCTGGCCTGCTCGAGCAAACCACCCCTCTGATCGGTGTAGAGGGGGGTCTGGTGACACACAATCGGGTAAGGGGACCACATCATACCCATAAACAACCTGAAATGGGGTTAGACCGGTACTGTTATGCACTGCATTATTATATGCCAGTTCAGCAAATGGAACATAGTCCACCCAATCCAGCTGTTGATACGATACATACCAGCGCAGGTACCGTTCAATGGCTGCATTTGCCCGTTCCGCCGCCCCGTTGGTACAGGGGTGGTATGCCGAGCTCAATCCTTGTGTGGTTCCAATACTGGCTAGGAAACCTCGCCAGAAGCGGGCTGTAAACTGCACACCACGATCTGAAATAACTCGACGGGGTGCCCCATGTAGTCTGTAAATATGTTGTACAAACAATTTCGTCAGGCGTTTTGCAGATGGCAGACCCTTGCAGGGGATGAAGTGGGCCTGTTTAGAAAAAAGATCCACCACTGTCCAGATCACCGTGTAACCCCTCACGTTTGGCAAGTCCACAATGAAGTCCATCCCGAGATCCTGCCATGGCCGGTCCGGGTCCGATACCTGTTGTAGTAAGCCCATGGGTTTTTTCGGTACCGTTTTCGCTTGAGCGCAAAGGTGACACTGTTTGACATATTCCTCAACATCCTTCCTCATCCCTGGCCACCAGAATTGACGTCTCACTAGATGGAGTGTCTTTACGAATCCAAAATGGCCGGCCGTTTTCGAGTCATGACATCTGTGGTACACTCGGTTTCTTAGTGCCAACGGAACGTATAGCTTATCCCCATACCAGGCCAACCCATCACGACGACTCAAGACCCCAGGGTTAGCTAAAATCCAGGGGTCTGTTAACAAAGCCGATCTCAGCCCATCCTCGAAAGCTCCTAACTGTGCACCCTTCTCAGGCAGGCCGGGACCCGGATCACACGGAGGTATGATAGCGTGAATCACCTGCTCTCTGTTACTATTGTACTGTGGCAGCCGGGATAGCGCGTCGGCCAGGAAATTCTTTCCTCCCGGAACGACTTTCAGGTGGAAGTTGAACCGTTGGAAGTATTGCGCCCATCGCACATGTTTGGGTGCTAATCTTCTTGGGGTTTGGAGGACCGCTAGATTTCGATGGTCTGTCCACACCTCGAAGGGATGCTGTGCGCCCTCCAGCAAATGACGCCATGTCGACAGGGCCCATTTCACGGCAAACGCCTCCTTCTCCCACACTGCCCAGCGGCGTTCCGTGTCCGTGAACTTTTTGGACGTGTAGGCGCACGGTTGTAGAAGTCCGTCTTTATTACGTTGCAACAATATCGCCCCAATGGCGACATCGCTGGCGTCGGCCTGTACGACGAATGGTCGGCCTGGATCAGGGTGTATCAGAATGGGTTCTCGTGCGAATAGTCCCTTAAGGGACTCGAAAGCCTGTTGGCAGGCCATAGTCCAGACAAGAGGTTGTCCTGGGCGAGGTTTTCCGGCTACTCGCTTGGTGCGCAACAGCTGAGTCAGCGGCAGGGCCACGTCGGCGAAGGAGGGGATGAACTGCCGGTAAAAGTTTGCAAATCCTAGAAACCGCTGTAGCTGACGACGGGTTTTTGGCGCTTGCCATTCCAATACGCATTTTACTTTATTGGGATCCATTTCTATCCCTGCCGCCGACACTCTGAAGCCAAGATAGTCAATACGCTCCTTGTGGAATTCACATTTCGATATTTTACAGTACAACTGAGCGTCTAACAATTTTCGTAGGACTATGCGCACCAATTCCACATGTTCTTCTAGTGATCGTGAGTAGATTAAGATGTCATCCAGATACACGAGGACACCCTTGTATAAGTGGTCGTGCAGCACCTCATTGATCAGCTGCATAAACACAGCCGGGGCCCCTTGTAACCCGAATGGCATTACTTTGAACTGATAACTGCCTAGCGGACAGTTAAAGGTTGTTTTCCACTCATCGCCCTCCCTGATGCGAACCCTGTAGTAAGCTTCACGGAGGTCCAGCTTTGTGAAGATGGTTCCAGTAGCCAAGTGGGTCAGAAGATCTTTTATAAGGGGCAGGGGATACACCTGTTCTATACACACCGCATTGAGACCGCGGAAGTCGACACATAACCTTAAACCCCCATCCTTCTTTCCCTGGAACAGTACAGGGGCGGCCATCCGGGACCGTGCTGGTACTATAAATCCTCTGGCTAAGTTCTTATCCACGTACTGCCTCATCTCCTGTAACTCCGTAAACGTCATTGGGTACATTCGGGCCTTTGGTAGTTTCGCCCCAGGGATAAGTTCAATCGCGCAATCTGTACGCCTATGGGGAGGCAGGCTGTCGCACTCCCGCTCACTAAAGACCATAGCAAGATCCTCGTACACTGCTGGGTACTCGCTCTGGTTCCCCTCCGTTATGTGATCTGCCCCTTCCCCTTTCATGTTGCTATTATACCGCTCCGGGACCGGTGGTTGAGGGCCTGCTGTGAGGCGTAGATGGCGGGAGCCATCTGCCCACCATATGGTTGGTGTCCACTTATCCAACCACGCCAACCCCAGGATAATAGCCTCTGACATGGATGGAACTACTATGAATCTCAACATCTCCCAATGTGCGGCTACTTCCATCCTAACGGGTTCAGTCACAAGCGTAGTCGGGGCCCCTCCTAATACGGATCCATCCACCTGCTCGAAGCGAATGGGGGACTTCAATCGGGTCACCCTGATATGCATCTGGGACACCACCTCCTTGCTAATGAGACATCTGGTGCAGCCAGTGTCAACCAAAGCCTGGAATGATTTTGTCTCCCCAGTGACCGGGCTAGTCAATGTTATCGGAATGTTAAACGGGACTATCGGTTCACTTACCATAGGATCCTCCACCTGGCCTTCCTCCTCATATTCGTGGAGCACTGGGGTCGTATCACCAGGGGTTTGGTGGAACGATGTCTGAGCCGTCTGGGATGCAACCCGGGACTTCTCCGCAGTTCTCTTCGGCGTAACGCCCGGTCTTCCGATTGCCGTTGGCGTCCCGGTCAGTTCGGTTAGATCTGTTATCCCACACTCCGCGGCCCGGTGACCCGGCCGGTTACAGCGGAAGCACCTGAATACGGGCTTCGGCCGGGTGGTACCCGGTATGGCTTGTGTACTGCCCTCCCCGGATCGGTCCGGAGCACGACGTGCGGGCGGCCTGTCGGCACGTACGTCAGGACGGTCCCTCAGTCCAAATTCCAACTCCTGGGCTGCTTTAAACCAGTCAGCCAGGCGTCCCACAACTCCTCTCACCGCACAGGCGCGACGTATGTCCGCATCCAAGCCAGCCTGGAAGTGGTGAATCAGTAACCGATCCGGCCACGACCTCAGCCTCCCAGCTGCCTTTTGGAATTCGCGGATATAGGTCTTCACCGGTCTACCCCTCTGCTTTAACCCCACTATTTGGGCCTCAGCTCTTTGTAACCGGGTTGGGTCGTCGAACCTTGCTCTCAGCGCCTCGAGGAACAGCCCTACGTCGGTCAACTCTCCGGCCTGGTCGCTGTATAGATCTGCGGCCCAAGCAGCGGCTTCACCCTGCAAGCATGCTGTGACCGCCACCACCATCGCCCAATTGGAGGAATATAAGGTGGTATAGCGGTCCAAGTGGTTTAGCACGTGGCTCAGGAACACTGCTAGCCGATCTGAGTCACCATCGACTGTGAGGGCGATCGGGGGGGGGGTTCCATACCATGTTCTGTGGCCATGGGGCTGGCGCCTGACCTCCGAAGGGGGCAATCCCCGGGTGAGGTGTAGGGCGAAACCCCTCCCCCATGGACCCTGCCCTTTGTCTGTCAGTACCTAAAGATTGTCCTGCCGCCGGGCGTGGTCCCAGGCTATAACGGGGTCGTTCCGCTTCAACCCGCCCCGGGCCAGGGTCCTGGAACGCAAACTGGTCGCTTGATTTTAAATCCAATCCTGGACTGGACAGACGGAAACGGGAGGCATAGGACGGACTGTCCCTAACAGGACTACGGAGTGTTGCGGGGTGGAGACGTTCTCCAAACTGCTCTCTTAGCACATCTAAGGTATACTGTCCTGGAGCCGTGGAGCAGCTCCATTCCTCCTCTAGATCCCCAGTCACCCGACGTTCCCTCCATCCGGTGAAACTCGGCGCTAACCGCCGCCCCCTATTGTCCTCTGGTCCTCCCCACGCCGAACCTAGCCACCAGTCGGCCTCGCCCCCCCCCGGGCGTTGCGGCTTTAAACTTGGTTCCAGCATCTCCGGAATGCGAACCCTCTCCTTTGGCCGCACTATTGGCTGCTCGACTGCTGCGCTGCCGACATCCGGGCTCTCCAGCTGTTCGTCGGGTTCCGCCGCCTCTGCGGTCTCCACCGGGTCTGCCCCTTGTGTTCCCTCCGCCATAACACTGCAGGTAACCGGCGTCGAGCAGCAAGCAAAAGGATGAGTGAGGGTAAACTTACTGTAAGGAACGTCCTTGAGTGAATCAGGCAAACAATACACCAGGCACGCTCCAGGATCCAACAAAGTTTATTGCACGTTGCAGGAAACAAAGTTTACCCTGGGGGAGGCTCCAAGCCCGCGCACTATATGCCGTCCCGGGCTACACCCATAGCACACACCCTCATCAAGCCTTATAAGGAAACCCTGCCTATAATCCACCCATCCACCCCACCCTGTGTTAACCTCCACCGTAGCAAGCCCCATGAAACAAATCCTCAGTCAGTCAGTCCCACAGCAGCAAGCCCCGTGAAACAAGTCCGGTTCCCACGCCCTAACTGATATTAGATCCTGTCAGACCCAGCGTCAATGCATAGCTCCTGCCCGCAACCCCCATTCCGTTTTGGCTTTCACGTGATGTCGTCACATGCACATTCAGCTGGCTGCACGCGGATCACGCCGGCGGTGTGGGTGCCGTTCCGCCGGAACCGCTAGGACGCGTTCGCCGTCGGCGCAGGCTGGAGGCTGCAGCCGGCCAGGTTGGCAGCGGCCAGGGTGGTAGTGTGCTGGGTCTGACACGTACTAGATAGCTCTGTGACAATTTTGTTTAGGAAAAAAAAAATACTTCCAGTTTCAGGCAGCTGCTGAAGTGTTTAGCCCAATGCTTTGCAACCATCTCTTCTGAAATACAGGCAATACAGCCCAAGTGTATTCCCACCATGCGCTAAACCTGGCTTAAGTACGATTGCTGTTAGGAGTATCACTGGATTCCCACAATGAACTGAACCTATTACTCAAGTCCATTTTGGTCTAATCTAGTTCGTGTGTGAACCCAACTTTTATATGGCTCCTGCCCGTCAAACAACAATTGATGCTGGTTTTACCTGTTGCTTCATAGTATTCCTGGGGTCACTGCAGACTAGGAAACTACTAACCTTGAGGGCAGTAGGAAATTCAGTAGTTGGGAGCACAATTATTTAAATCTTCCAGGAGCGAGGTATAGAAGATCTGAGTCCAGAAAGCAGGAGTGGAGAACTTGTAGCCCTTCAAACTTTGCTGTATAGCAACTTCTAGCAGCCCCCATATTTGGTTGACCAATGGCAAGGCACAATGAGAGAGATCTCAGGGCTAAAAGCAGTTTTCAAATACACTGTTTCTCTCAGAGCTGCTCTGATCCAGAACAGTTCACATGAATGAATGCAACTACAATGTTATGCTCTCCCCCATTAAATGTGCCTCTTAGACAATAAAGATTGCCTAGCTGTGTACAGGTAGTCCTTGGCTTACAACCACAGTTGGGACCAGAATTTCCATTGCTAAGCAAGGTAGTGGTTAAGTGAATTGTGCCCAATTTTATGACCATTTTATTATTGTTAAGTGAATCATAGCGGTTAAGTGAATCATACAATCATTAAGAGGATCCACTTTACCCCCTTGATTTTGCCTGTCAGAAGGCAACTGTGAACGTCACAAATCAGAATCCGAATACAGGTAGTCCTTGACGTACAACCACAACTGAGCCCAAAATTTATGTTGCTGTGTGAGACATTTGTTAAGTGAGTTTTGCCCCATTTTACAATCTTTCTTGCCACAGTTGTTAAGTGAATCATTGCAGTTGTTAAGTTACAAACACGGTTGTGAAGTGAATCTGACTTCTCCACTGACTTTGCTTGTCAGAAGGTCACAAAAGGAGATCACATGACCCCGGGAGACTGCAACTGTCCTAATATGAATCAGTTGCCAAGCATCCAAATTTTGATCCCATGACTAATGAAATGCTGCAATGTTCGTAAGTGTGAAAAACAGTCAGAAATCACCTTTTTCAGTGTTGTTGTAACTTTGAATGGTCACTAAATGAACTGTTGTATGTCAAGGACTATCTGTACTTCATTTGGCCAAGTGTGACATTAGACACACAAGGAATTTGTCTCTGGTGTAGAAGCTCTCAGAGTAATAATAATCATAATAATGATATCAATAAGAGGGAGTAGTAGAGAAGATGAGAAGCATAATAATAAATGCTACAGCCATGCAACATGGATGAATATACTGGGACACTGCAACTGTCATAATTACATGTCAGTTGCCAAGCACCCAAATTTTGATCATGTGACCATGGGGATGCAATGATGGTTGCAAAAATGGGAACCAGTCATAAGTCACCTATGTACTATTGTAACTCCGAATGGGTGCTAAATGAATGGTTGTAAAATAAAGACTACCTGTATCCCAGCCACATGAACGATCACTTGAATTATTTCCCTTTAAAGGCATTTTTCCCCATTCTGCTGATGCATGATTTGCTATGTTTGTGCCACAGATCTAGAAAATATCAGCAACTCTCATATTGGTTATCAAAACAAAGGATCAACAAATAATCGTATTTCTTCTCAAATCGCATGTATATGCTTTGATGTGTACACTTATGTATGGGCAGCACATAGCAATGGTGGATCTTCCTCTGGGTTTCAAATGAATGGGAAGCCAAGAAAAAGGGGAAAAAATCATAATCTTGCAGAAAGTGTCATTTTCTTATTGCAAGTCCCTTTTCCCAAATCTGATCTTTTACCAGCAGGGAGAAACATTACAGGTATATTACAAGGTAGATGACAGCAGGGAAGGAGAACAATTTTCATCAGGAAAATAGCTTACAGGGAAAAAAACCCTACTTCTCATCCAATTACCACAGTCTTAGTCAGATTCACACATGTAGAAACAAAGTGCCTGCTCTTTTTTTCTCCCCTTCCTGCCTTCAGCCAGCAGGACATCCAGTTACCGTTGTCCTAATATCCACCTTTGCTCCTTTCTAAAAATAAGCCATGTTTTTTCACATCATGCCCATACAAATGGATATGAGAACAAGTGGTCTAAGTTTATCCATAGAAACAATCCATCAAAAAGGACCATCATCTAACAACCTCAGTGTTTCCCTCAACACTTCCTTGCGCGCATATACATTGCAAGTTGTTTTCTTGTGTAACTTTAGCTGCAGACCTTATCAGGCTAGACCAGGGGTAGGCAACCTTGGCTCTTTTATGACTCATGGACTTCAACTCCAGCATGGCTCAGGAATTCTGGGAGTTGAAGTCCACGAGTCATAAAAGAGCCAAGGTTGCCTACCCTTGGGCTAGACCATTCTTAATGGGGATTTGTATGCTGTTGTTCTTTTTCCCCATCAACCAACTGAAAACAGAGAGGTGCTGATGTGATATTCACACTCAATAACTCTCTACAGAGCAAAGCACTGGCTTTACTGTGAACATGGGGAATGTTAATGGACTAAAAGAGGTCCTTTTTCACACCCAACTGAAACCAGAGCAATTGATAGAGAGTGAAGATCAAGTTGAGTGGAGATTGTCTCCAGTAAGCCAGGCCAAAGATCCATGAGATCCACAACCTGTATCTTGAAGACGCCCAATGGTCCATCAGCCAGGCTGTGCCTGTTTTTCCAACATATGATCCAAAGATAGGTTGAATATGCATTAGGGTTGTAGAGCACTTCAGAGACAAAGAATAAAGTGCTTCAGAATGAGCAAAAGAGCTCATACAGGACCAATCAACCACTCTGCACTGAGTTGTGAGTAGAAATTAAGCACTACAAGATCTGGCAGGCAATCCTCTGCTACAGACACAAGGAAGAACGTAGGGTTGCCACTAAGAAAAGCAGAATCACCTCATGAGCCAGGATATTGATCCAACAGCATCCAAATTTAAACTGAACGCTTACATTCCTTGGTAATGACATGGCTGATTGCTAAAGCCCAAAATTAAAGCTGCATTGTGTGAATTACGGATTGATGAGTCTTTCTTTCAATTCTCTTTTATTCTTCCTTTGCTGCTGTGTCTTTTTAAACAGTTAAAGTGTGGTCCAGGACTGTTTCCCTTGCACCATTACTTGGTAGGCTTTTTAGCTGAAGAGTAGATTAGAAATGCTTTCAATAAATAACTCCTCCTTTCAGAATTGCAGAGCTTCTGGGAATGGTACAGTTCTGAATGTTGAAGCTTCCCTTGTGTAATTCCATTAAATGCTCTTCTCCCCTCCCACCAGGTAGAATTCACCTGCCTTCTCTGCTGGAGTCTCTCCTGAGAATAGTGCTTGAGTGGGGTGGGGTAGAGACGTAAAACAATGTCACTATCCTATTGGAACAAGAACAGATTCGGGTGGGGGGGGGGTAAGTTGCTCCTAATACATCCATAGCAAGACAATCCTTTCAGAACTCTCACGAAAATGCAAGGCTCCCTGGAGAGAATTCACTGGATATTTTTGCAGCACTTCCTGGATTGATCTGTGACCGTCACTACACGGTCATTCTAGGAAACACAGTAAAGATGCAACATCTCTCCTGAGAGCTTTAAGGGCTGCACAGATTGTCCTTGACTTATGATGATTGGGACCAAAATTTCTGTTCCTAAGCAAGGCAATTGTTGTTAAGTGAATCATGCCCAATTTTACAACCCTTTTTGCCACTGTTGTTAAGCAAATCACTGCAGTCATTAAATGAATCATGCAGTCATTAAGTGAATCTGACTTCCCTCACTGTCGGAAATTGGCTGGGAAAATCACAAATGGGGATCACATCACCCTGGGACACTGCAACTATTGTAAATACATGCCAGTTGCCAAGCGCCCGAAATTCAGTCACATGATCATGGGGATGCTGCGTTGGTCATAAATGTGAGGACCAGCTGTAAGTCACTTTTTTCAGCATTGTTATAACTTTGATTGCAAAATGAACAGTTGTAAGTTGAGAACTAGCTATATGTGAGGCAGTTCCACTGTGAGAAGAAAGAAGGACCATAATTTCTGGTATACCTTGTATCTTTTCAAAAATTTGTCCTTTACTAACTTAGCGGTCCCCAAACCTTTTGGCACCAGGAACCGGTTTTGTGGAAGACAATTTTTCCACAGATGTGGGTGGGGGGGGTGGAGGGGTGGAAGGAGGAGCGTGCAGCCTAGATCCTTCGCATGTGTAGTTTATAGTAAGGTTTGTATTCCTATGAGATTCTAATGCCTGATGATCTGAGATGGAGCTGAGGCAGTGATACTAGCACTGGAGAGCAGCTGCAAATACAGGTAGTCCTTGACTTATGACCACCCTTGGGCCCAAACTTTCTGTTGCTAAGCAAGACAGTTAAGTGAATTTTGCCTCATTTTATGACTTTTTTTGCCACAGTTGTTAAGTGAATCACTGCAGTTGTTAAGTTAGTAACACCACTGTTAAATGGATCTGGCTTTCTCATTGACTTTGCTTGTTAGAAGGTCGCAAAAGGCAATCACATGACCCCAGGACACTGCAGCCGTCGTAAGTATGAATCAATTGCCAGCATCTGAATTTTGATCACATGACTATAGGGATGCTGCAATGGTTGTAAGTGTAAAAAAACGGTCATAAGTGAATTTTTCCCATTGTTGTAACTTCCCGTTGTAACTTCGGTCATTAAATGAACTGTTGTAAGTTGAGGACTACCTGTACAGATGAAGTTTCACTTGCTCGCCCCCCACTTGCCTCCAGCTGTGCAGCCTGGTTCCTACCAGGCCATGGACGGATACTGCTCACGGCCCAGAGGTTGGGGACCCTTACTTTAACTGACTAGGAAACTTATGTCTGAATCCTGAAATGAAAGCTCTAATAAAGCTAACAGAATGAAAATCTGTGCTGCAAATTGAATAATAAAACAGAAGAGATTTACACTGAATTACATTTATATGGCAGGGGATCACCCTGACATTCAGAGATGTCAGATCTGGCTTTCTCCCCATCTGACTGAGCCACTGTAGATTTCCAATCTGGCCACCTCCTGTTAGGTTTGGTGCTGTAGGCAAGAGCCCAGAAGCCGATCTTCGCCTTGTCCTCCAATCTCATCTGACAAAAGCTGGAGCTGCTATTATCCTCTACATCACAGGAATTCCCCAGGATTTCATTTCTTTTATGTGTTCTCAGTGGGTCCCCATGTAAATGGGGGTTTGGTTTCCTGAGATCTTATCCCATGTTACTCCGAAAGAGAAAATGTCACCAGGCACTCCCAACTGCTTTTTACACAGCTGTTTCTTTAATTGGAAACCTGTCTGTTTCCCACTCCCACCTTCATGAGCTACCTAGAAGGGCTCTGGGGGCAGGAGAGGAAGGGAAAATGTAGGACACCTTGCTTCTAAAAAAGGGGCCAGGAGAAGATACATCCATTGGGATGCTTATGATTTTATTAGCTGCAGATGCCACTTGTAGCAGCTTGAATATCAGATAAAAGCATAAACACATAATGCAATATAATAAAAACAAACAAGATGGCATTGGACTACATACTCATGAACAAGGGGAATTCATGTTCTTGGATCTGGCAGATGCAACCTTTAACCCTGATGATTAATAATCTGAACTACAGGTAGTCCTTGACTCACAACAGTTCATTTAGTGACCCTTCCAAGTTACAACGGCACTGAAAAAAGTGACTTATGGCCATTTTTCACACTTACGACCATTGCAGTGTCCCCATGTCATGTGATCAAAATTCAGACACTTGGCAACTGACTCATATTTATGACAATTGCAATGTCCCTGAGTCATGTGATTACCTTTTGTGACCTTATAACAAGCAAAATCAATTGGGAAACCAGATTAACAACCATGTTACTAACTTAACAAATGCAGGATTCACTTAACAACTGTGGCAAGAAAGGTCATAAAATGGGGCAAAATTCACTTAACAAATGTTTCACTTAGGAATAGAAATTTTGGGCTCAATTGTGGTTGTAAGTCAAGGACTACCTGTACTAGGTGCGAAGGAAAACTACTCAGCCTCTGGTCAGAGACACCCTGCTTCTCAGTTCTTTCAAACATCCCCAGCACCAGCAGATATCCTGGATTATCATCTATCCTGAAAAGAGGCTCCATACACTCTGAACCAATTTCCCCAACAGCAATTCATAGTCCTGGAACTTAATACATAAAAATAATGCACATCTTACTTAGGTTGAATCTACAAGTTGTCCTTGACTTGTGAGCACAACTGAGCCTGGAATTTTAATTGTAAGTTGTTGCAGTCATAAGTTAAGTCACCATGTGACCACACTTGATTTTATGACTTTTATGATGGTTGTTAAGCATGTCACTACAATTCTCTCATCACAATTGTTAAGTGAAACACAGTTTTAAGCCTGAATGCATCTTATCCAATCAGTGTTTTTTGCTGGAAAATGGCAAAATAAATAAATAAATAAAAAATAATCACAAAACACAACCATGTGACATGGGATGTTGCAACTGGTCATAAATGTGGCCACAAGTGTGATAGAGCAGTTATAAGTTCAAGGATGGCTTGTAATTTTTTTTAAGCCCGGCTGTAAAACACTATGAAATGGTATATGTCTAAGTACTATTGCTATAGACAAATTGAAGTAAAGGTATGACTTGACTCATTCCCTAATTCTCCACTAAAAAAAAGCTTAAAGAACAGGGATTTGTCCTTAGTTGTGCTTCTTTCTAAAGATCCATAATTTATCTTGGAAGCAATAGTTGTATTGTCTGAAACTTGCCATAAGCTCCCCAACCCCCAAAACTTTAGAAAGCAGTTGGAAACCTCTATTATCTGAAGTTGGTTCCAGCAGTTGTCAAACTGGGAACCATAAAATAATCTCCAGATCTGAGGGCAGTCTGTGTGTCTGTCCACGCAAGCCTGTATGAAATAGTAATTTATCAGCAGTACTGGAAAAATAATCAAGCTACCCTTTAGGCAATGCCAGGAAGCTGCCAAAGATAAACATGTGGGAAAGAAAAGAATTGGATTCCAGCAGCAAAATTTAAAACCTCCAATTGAGTAAAATTCCAACCACTGACCAGGCTGGTAAATCAAGTGCTGCAGCAAAAACAGAAAAATCAATGGTGGATACCGAAAGCCAGACTGCTGTATTAGATGGATTTGTAGCAGAGAAGTCTGGACTTGAATAAGTGGCTGGCTCTGAAGGCCATTGCTTTTAGACAGACCAGGCTTTCTTAATCTAATGTAATGTATAGCCCTTTCCTATATATCTGGCAAACCACAATTACATTCTTTCTTACAGAAGGAACAATAGATGATCATGATGATAACAGAATAACAGAGTTGGAAAGAACATTGGCAGTCTTCTAATCCAACCCTCTGCTCAAGCAGGAGACCTACACCAGGGGTAGGCAATCTTGGCTCTTTTATGACTCGTGGACTTCAACTCCCAGAATTCCTGAGCCAGTGGCTGGCTCAGGAATTCTGGGAGTTGAAGTCCACGAATCATAAAAGAGCCAAGGTTGCCTACCCCGACCTACACCATTCCAGACAAGTGTCTGTCCAGTCTCTTGAATTCTGATCATGTGACCATGGAGAGGCCATAAGTGTGAAAAATGTTCATCAGTCACTTTTCTTCAGTGCCGTTGTAACTCTGAGCAGTCACTAAATGAACTCCTATAAGTCGATGACTACCTGTAGAAAAACTGGCCAAGCAATTTCCTTCATTTTCTTCAATGGGAAGGAAAAATTCTCCAACAGTTTAACTTCGCCTTGAGCTGTGACAGCAACCAACCCCACTGAAAGCAGTCTTATGACAGGCATATGATCCTGATGTCTTCTCCCTTTGGGACATGGAAACTCAAAGAAGCTGCAAATGGCAAAATATTATATAAAATTAAATTGTGTATAAGTCACACAACTCTTTCTCACTTTTTGCCTCTAAATAAGTGTAAAACCACACCCTTCCTTTCAGAATATGTGCTGGTGTGTGTGTGTGTGTGTATAATTTCTATAGGGAATTCTCTTTTATCAAACTGAGCAAGAACTTGTATCAAAAAAAAAAATACAAGGGGGTTTTTCTGCCAGCATTGATTTAAACCACCCTTCCTATGAAGCACTCCATGTAAGCATATGAGGTACACACGTATGATGGGTATGAATCATGCTTGTGCATAAGAGAAAGAGCAGGGTGGCTGTAAGCAATCCCCAGGGACTCCCTCTGAGCTGAAAAACGCTATGCTCACTTAACATTTTACAGAGAATATTGATGGCACAGAAGTGCTGAAGGAAAAATGAGTGCATTTTTCAGCTCTCTTAAAGGGCCAAGCAATCTTCCTGCTGCCCATATACTCATTATCTTTCTGGCTGGAGTCCAGAAGCTCAAAGGAGATGCAGATTGTAAAGCCCACTAATTAGGATTTACTCTTGGCACAAGGCTAGGTCGTTTCTGGTGGCTGCTTGGATCAGACCTGCCTTCTTTAATCTGGAACCCTTCAGCTGGGCTGGGCTGTCAATCATGGTGGCTGGGGAATTTTGGGAGCTGGATTCCCATTTGCTTAGCCAGGTTGCTTTGTTCATTTAATCATGGTTAGGATTAGGGTGTGGATAAAACTATTATTGGAACTCCTAGCATTTAGTTAGTTTATGATGCAAAGCCAGAGTGTGAGTTTTAAGTAAGCAATTTACCTTTATTTATAGTCTCCACTCCCACTTGGCTGATGTGGGGTGAGCTGGAGAAGGATTACCCTGGAAAGGCAAGAGGAAAATGAATGCTGAGCCTGCCTGCGTGATGGCTGTTATTTGTTTCCTTGTTAGTTTGCAGGGGGCTGCACAGAGAGAGAACATTGGTTCTGGCAAACCCATCTGACATGTCAAATTTGGTGTGAAATTTTCAGTCTCCTAATTTTGGCATTCTCCATTTGCGATGTTCTGTTCTGAGATGGAACAGAAACATCATTGTGAGGATCCAACCTCCCTGTAATATTTTGACATGTGACAAAGCTGACATCAAGAGGCATCTTCCAAGCTGCTGTCTGGAAGGGGGGCTCAGCAGTGGTTAATGTGAAAATCGATGGGGGGGGGGAGAGAATAAATCAAAGGAAAAAAAATAAGGCTGGAGCAGAATACTTCATTAGCATCCCAAGTAGATTGACAACCTGAGCCACATTTTCACTGTTTGAATAAGGGAAGTCATAGGAATTTCAGACAATGTTCACAGTGCAGTGGTATCTCTAATAATAATCTATCTTTCTTTCTTTCTTTCTTTCTTTCTTTCTTTCTCTCTCTCTCTTTCTTTCTCTTCTTCTTTTCTCCTTCTCCTCCTAGGTACAGCGAGCTATGGAGATGACCTTGAAGAGAGCAGTCATGAGGGTCTGAGAAAGAACCTCAGGGTGACTCCTCCCTAATTCATTGGGGTATACAAGAGAAGGAAAGGAAAACTCAAGTAAGGCTTTCAAGATTCTATTATTAATAAAAGATACTAGCATAATAAATTTCCAATCTGAGTTGTGGAGTCTGTTTCCTGATTTGGCCAACTCATAGGGTTCATAGGTTAGTCTGAGATGAAGTGTTTTACCCAATGACCTGTTGAGTTCCATTTTCAAATGGGAATTTGAATCTGGGTTTCCTTAATTTCAGTCCAACAGAGTTATCAAAGAAACATACTACTGATTACTAAATTGACTGTAATATTTTAGCATAAACTAAATGGCTATCCACAACATGCTAAGGTCTACATACATGCAAATGGAGCCCCTGTATCTTGCTGGCTAGCTATGTTGTATGAAGACATCTACTGTGTTTCCAAGTTAACCTAATTTATTTCTTCATTTTCCTGTTTCAAGTTCTACTTACCTTTCCACTCTTACTCACAGTGGGCTAAACTCAGTATGAATGTAAAGAATTTACCAATCTATATTACAGTAAACCTTCATACAATCAGAACTGAAAGGTACTTCAAAAACAATTTTGTTCAAACCCCCTTCTAATACCAGTTAGGATCTGCTAAACCATTTTGAGCAGAAGGCTAACCGGTTGCTGTCTGAAGACCTCCAGTAAGTTCTTCTTGAGGCAACTTGTTCCATTGATTGACAGTTCCTATGTCTGATAATTTCTTCTAATACTTAACCTGGGTCAATTTTTCTGCAATTTGAACCCTCTGGTTATGCATATGCCTTCTAGGGCAGTATTTCTTAAGCTTAGCAAGTTTAAGATGTGTGGACTTCAACTTCCAGAATTCCTTAGCCAGTATGCTGGCTAGGGAATTCTGGGAGTTGAAGTCCACACATCTTAAAATTGCCAAGATTGAGAAACACTGCTCCAGGATAATAGAAAAAAAATCCATTCTCTCTGCTGTGTGACAATCATTCAGGTGTCTGAAGACTACTATTTTATTTTATTTTTTATCTAATTTATTTGCTGCCCATCTCACGGTATCCAATCAGTCTTCTTTTCTGTAGGTTAAACATACCCAATTCCTTTAATGTTCCTCACAGCATTTGCTTTTCAATGACCTCACCATCTTGATAACTTCTCCAAGCTTGGTATAGTTTGTTAATGTCCTTTTTTGAGCATAGTGTCCAGCAGAATTCCAAATGCAGAGTGACTGGACAATTACTCCAATGATCTGGACTTTGTCCTTTCAATATATCTCAAAGGGGCACTTGCCTTTTTAACAGCTGAACACTGGCTTGTGTTCAATTAGTGATCTACTAGAATGCCCATGAACCAAGTAATTAGCCAGATCTCCTTGCAGTATATTTGTACCCTTAATTTTTTTCACATTTCTCCCTGTTAAATTTCATCCTGTTGCTTTTAATTTACCATTCAAGCTTGTCTAGATTTTTTCAATCTTCTTAGAATCTTAAAATAGAATAGAGCTGGAAGGGACTTTGGAGTTTTTCTAGTCCAGCCCCCTAGCAGGCGACCCTATACCCTATACCACTTCAGGCAAGTGACAGTCTCTTCTAAACAACCTCCAGTGATGAAGCACCCACAACTTCTGAAGGCAAGTTGTTCCACTGGTTAATCGTCCTCATTGTTAGGAGGTTTCTCCATAATTCCAGGGTGCTTCTCTCCTTGGTTGGTTTTCATCCATTGTTTCTTGTCTTCCCTTCTGGTGCTTTGGAAAATAAGTTGACCCCTGTTCTTTGTGACAACCCAAATACTGGAATACTGCTATCATGGTCAGCCCTAGTCCTTCTTTTCTCTAGACTAGCCGTACCCAGTTCCTGCAACCATTCTTCATGTTTTAGTCTCCAGGCCTTTAATTTCTTTTTCTTATTCTCTTTATTCTTATTCTTATTTATTCTATTCTATTTTATATTTGTTCTATTCTATTTTATATTTTTATTATGTATTTTATGTTATATTTTATTCTATTTTTATTCTCTTTTTCTTAAAGCCAGGTTTTGTATCATCTGTAAACTTGATTGCTATTCCTTCACTCCCTTTCATCCAGATCATTAATACAGTTGCTGAACAGCAAAAGGTCTCAGGTCACAACCTTGTAGCACTCCATTCCAGGCTACTCTCCAATCTATTGTGAAGGCCACTGATGAGTACTCTCTAGCTGCAGTCGTTCAACCAATTATGAATCCTTCTAAGAGTTGTATTATCTAGCTCATATTTTACTGATTTATTAATGAGGGTATTTTAAAGACTCTGTAAAGTACTTTGCTGAGATCAAGATACACTTATGTGCTTGGCATTCCCTTGATCTACCAAGCCAGTATCTCCATTAAAAGGAGATAAGATTACTTTGCCTTGACTCCTTTATAACAAATTCATGCGGGATCTTGTTTTCTGTTGCATTCCTATCCAAGTGCTCACAAACAGGCTGCTTGCTAATCTGTTCCAGGACCTTGCCCACAATAAACATCAACATGATGGGCCTATAATTTTCCAGATCCTCACCCTTTTCATGTTTGAAGACAGAGATAATATTTGCTTTCTTTCAGCTTTTTGAGATCTGGCCCATCCTATTATCAAAGACTACAGTTAGCAATCCTACGATCACCTCTGCTAGTTTCTCCAGTGCCCTCGATGTAACCCTTTCAACCCAGGAGACTTAAATTCATACAGATTATCTAAGTTCTCTCTTATCCTTCTCTCCTTCCAAATGCCAGCTCAGGCATTCTTTCTCTGCTGAGAAAAGATAAGACAAAGCATACGAGTGAAGACATTCTGCTTTCTTGCCATCACACTTATTCCCTCCTTTCTCCTTGCAACAGATACAAACAAGAGTCCTTGACTTATGACTGGCCACTTTATGACCATTCAAAGTTATGATGGACTAAAAATATTATTTATAAGCTATCCCCAAAATTTCAACTGTTGCAATCACATTTTGGGCACTTGGTAAAAAAAACTCCAGGTTGCAGAACCCTGCAAAGACATGATCATGTTTTGTAATGTTTTTGTTTTTTGTTTGTTTTTTTGTTTTTTTTGCATTTTCTAGCAAAAACTGCCAGAAGAGCTGGATTCAGACTTAAAACCATGTGATTTGCTGAACAGCCGTGGGGCTTGCTTAATGACCATTGCAAAAATTAAGTCTAAAATGTGGCGTCTTGACCTATGGCTGCAATGACTTATAATCAAAATTCGGTGCTCAGCTGTGGTCACAACTCCAAGGCTACTGAATGTCATGGTTCAGGACTCAAGAGTCGGAGTGTGAAGAAGCTGCTCCAGCTGAACCAGTGGAATGTCAGCCTCAAGAGACATCAAGTCAGGAATCACCTGAAGCCAGTCAAACACTCTGCTCTTCCTGAGGAGCTTTATTGATTCGGACCAGAAACTTCTGACCTTCCCTGCTATGTTGCAGTACTGAAGCTCTCTCCTCTTCAAGCTCTTCTCCTCTGATAAGAGTGCAAACTTGCACTTGTAATTTGGGTTCTCTCAAGACAAGAGGACAAACAAAGCACTAAGTTTCCTTTGCTATCCATCCTACTTGGTGTCATTTGAAGCCTCCTGGCACACTCCCCTTGCCAAATTCCTGTTTACTTTCTCTGTTAATTTACTGAGTGAACTTGCTGTCTATAAAGCTACCTTCCTTAAAAGTCTTTTGTAACTTATGCAGTTTACATTTTCACTTGATTTGCAAAATACATTCGATTAAACCAAAATGAGGTCAAGTACTTTTGATTTAGATTGTTGCTTAAGCCCAATCTAATTGAATCTTAGGATGCTGTGCTAACATGTCACCACATTAAGCCATAATATCATCAATTTCTTTGGTCAGCACGTGGTGTGTCCCAAAATTCTGGAGAGATTTTGCCAGGTGTTGTTAAAATTCTCAATTCTGATCATTTCATCTGAGAGGCATAATCCATATCTCTGGAATTGGCAAGGTTGAAAAACAGTGAGTGACATGAGCCAAGGTTCATCTAGCTGAAGGAAGCAGATAACCACAAAAAAGTTGAGCCTAGTGTAGTGTAATTCACCCCAAATCTATGCTATCTTATGGACTTTTCAGGAGCAAAAAGTCTCGTCCATGGTTTGCTTGTTAGACTCAGTGCAGCCAACCTCTGAGTAGACATATATGAGATCATTTGCCTTCATTTCTATATTCACAAACATTCACTCGGATTATGAAATCAATCATTTTCAGGGTTTGTATAACATGCTGGCCTTTTTTTACCTCATCATGGTGACTGGAGACATTACCTGGAAATCTGTGGCTGGAGTTACTGGAATAAATCCATGAGGTATGGTAGAAAAAAGTCAAGATATCGCACACATGGCACATATAAGTACCAGGTGAAGCTTTGATTGCACCACCATGACTGCCATCTAGCCTATTTTTATCCTACCCTGCAGATACCCCTAGAATCAATGGAAGACAGAGCTACTGCCAAGTCTCAATGGTTCCAGCGGGACCTGTTGTTCATCTTGGATGAACATGTTGGTTGCAGTGTCCCAGGGTCATGTGATCCCCTTTTGCAACCTTTTGACAAGCAAAGTCAACGGGGAAGCCAGATTCACTTAACAACCATGTGGCTAACTTAACTGCAATGATTCACTTAACAACTGTGGCAACCAGGTCATAAAATGGGGCAAAACTCACTTAACAAATGTTTCATTTAGTAACAGAAATTTTGGGTTCAATTGTTGTCGTAAGTCGAGGACTACCTGTAATTGATGTTGTAGAGCCATATATTGGGTGGCACCTATATTATTTATATATGTTGTGGATTTATTATGTTTACATGTGTTTATACTGTTGGATTTTGTGTAGAACATCCTGAGTCCATATGGAGTTGGTGACATACAAACACTACAACAAAGCATGTTATTTATTAATGTTTTATATGGCTGCAATTGAAAGTCTCTTGGTGGTTCACCATGTAATTCAATTTAAAGTATAAGTAATACATAACTACTCAACCCTCCACTGTAAATGAATACCAAGTAGCAAAATACAGGTAGTCCTCGTCTTACAACAATTCATTTAGTGAACGTTTAAAGTTACAACAGCACTGAAAAAAGTAACTTATAACCATTTTTCACACTTACAGCCATTGCAGCATCCCCATGGTCACATGATCAAAATTCGGATGCTTGCAACTGATTCATATTTATGACAATTGCAATGTCCCCAGGTCATGTGATGATCTTTTGTGACCTTATAACAAGCAAAATCATTTGGGAAACCAGATTTACTTAACAACCATGTTACTAAGTTAACAAATGCAGTGATTCACTTAACAACTGTGGCAAGAAAGGTCATAAAATGAGGCAAAATTCACTTAACAAATGTTTCACTTAGCAATAGAAATTTTAGGCTCAATTGTGGTCGTAAGTCGAGAACTACCTGTAATCCACATATATTTTAGAACACCCAGCAATCACCCACATTCATATAATCAAAGGATGGGATGAATAGAAGCCATCTCAGAAATGTTTCTTCCCAACTTCAGCTCTCCTGAACATTCGCAGATGTAAGGACCATGAGAAATTTCTCCTGGGATGTTTGCAATTGATAAGTTAATTCCTGTTGAAGAAGACAGTCCTGGAGGTATCTTAGTAGCAAGCTAGGCACTGCCTTAAAGGTTAAAGCTTAGCACTTTGAATTGCAGTGGAAAACCACTCACAACCAATGCAGGAGTGTTGGTATTAGTATGTTCCTGGTTTTCAGCGCCAGTCAATAATGAGGCAGATGTATTTTGCACCAAATAAGTTTTCCAGGTCATCATTAAAGGCAGCCCCTTGTACAGCCCATTGCAGTGGTAATACAGGTAATCCTTGATTTACAACCATTCTTTTAGCAACCGTACGAAGTTAAAACGGCACTGAAAAAAGTAACTTATAACTGTTTCTCAGACTTACGACCATCACAGCATCCCCACAGATACTGGATTAAAATTTTGGTGCTTAGTATTAGGCGTGTATTTATGACGATTGCAACATCCTGAGGTCCTGTGATTGCCATTTATGACCTCAGCTGGCCTCTGACCAGCAAGGTCAATGGGGGAAGCTGGATTGGCATAATTCCCTTAACAGCTGCAGTGTTTCATTTAACAAGCATGATAAAAAAGAGGGTAGATTTGGGTGTGGTTCACTTAACAATCGCCTTGCTTAGCAATGGAAATTGTGGCCATAAGTTGAGGACTACCTGTACATTGCAGGTAGGGACAAAGATATGAGTTATTTGTACAAGATCCATTTCCTCCATACAGGGCTACATCTGGTATACCAGCTGGAACTGGAAAAGGCCCTCCTGCCCATGGTCTTCAATTGCCATTTAGCAACAGCCTTGAATAAATGAGAACCTTCATCTGCTCCCTGAGAAGCAGACTCAATAACAGATAAGATAAGATAGATAAGATAAGCTGTATTGTCATTTTTTTACTGTGGGCACAATGGCACACATCAAAAATGAAATTTAGTTACCTGCTCTCAAAGTGAAACACATACATAACACACACCTAAACATACTATATACAACATATGTATAGACCCACACCCCTACATATACATAACCAATAAATATTAAATACTGTCCATCTTGAATATATAACGGAAGGAGGAAACTTGAGGTTAATGCTGTATGGAATGAAACTATGGCTGAATCTGGATGTTCTGCTGCGGATACCGCGAAGCCTCCTCCCAGAAGGTAACAGGTCGTGAAGAGGATGTGTAGTGTCCCAGATGATCTTACGGACCCTGATCAAGCAACACTTCTGTGCTATGTCCTAGATGAGAGGGAGGGAACTGCCAATGATCTTTTCAGCCATCCTCACCACTCTCTGCACCGCCTTCCTGTCTGAAGCACAAAATCATTCAATAGTCAAACTGCAACTAATCAAATGATGTTAACACTGGCTCAGTTTATTATGATGGGTGAATGCATCTTCAATTTGTAACTGCCCTGGTTAGGCCAACTATACAAAACATTTTCTCTGAAGGAAGTACTTATTGATTGAGGTGCTAAAAAAATTCAGCAGTTAAAGACACTGAGCTTTTCAGCTGAAAAGCTGACAGCCCAGGTTTGAGACCCAAGTGCCATGAGATGGGGTGAGCTCCTGTTCCTGCCTCAACTCCTGCCCACCTAGCAGTCTGAAAGCATGCAAATGTGAGTAGATAATCTTCAAGTCTTATTATACGACTTCCTCATGTTGATGGGGATGCTCCTGGGTGGATTGAGTGAAAAATGCTGGGAATGTATGCCAAAGCATATACTGCCAATGAAGTCACCTAAAGCAGACCCACAACAATGATAGCAGCCCCGCTGCATGTCAAAAGCAAGCAGGCACCTATATTTAGCAGCAGCAATAGAGGAAGATGCTGAAAGCACACCATCACTTTAGTGATAAAGGCAAAAGCATCATTTTATACTGTGCAGGAGAAGGCAATGGTAAATTACTCTTGCATTTTACCCAAGAAAACCACATGGATTGACAAGATACAGTGATTGACAAAATAGTGCTAGATGATGAGCCCCTTGGGTCAAATGGCACTCAATCTGCTACTCAGGAAATACTGATGATCTTTTGGAGCTTATCATGGAGCTAAATTCAGTCTTTGGGACACCTAGTTACTGATTTTGCCATGCAGGAAAAGAAAACCCCAAGAGGCAAAGATAGAATTATAGTGGGAATATGAAACATAAGAAGAATGAACATGGGAAAGCTGTATTCGTACCAACTATGCACTGACATCATAGGCATCAGCAAATTAAAAGAACCAGTTCAAAAATATGAGGAAGAAATGGCATTACTCTATTCTTCCTGACTATGAAAGCAAAGTCAGGGCTTGAGTTCAATTTAGTTAATAGCAATGATACTTCATAGGCAAACCCTTTAATATGATAATTATTCAAGTTTATGCTCCAATTCACTGATGCAGAAGAGGAACTTGATGAGTTTTATGATCAAGTTCAATATGAAATTGACAAAATCTGCAAGCAAGTTATGTTAGTTATGGTTGGAGACTGAAATACTAAAGTTAAAAATATTAAATAAGAAACCAGTTGGCCTTGGAAATAAAGGTGAATGACTTATCAGTTTCTGCTCCCTAACGATTTCTTTATTCCTAGAATTACTATGCAAACACCAAAACTACGTTTATATACATGGACATCACCAGATGGAATATAGAGATATCAAATTGATTACAGGTATTCCTCCACTTATGAACACAATTGAGCCCAAATTGTTGCTAAATGAGAGAGTTATTAAGTGAATTTTGCCCCATTTTATGACTTTTCTTAACACAGTTGTTTAAGTGGATCATTGCAGTTGTTAAGTTAGCCACATGGTTGTTAAGTGAATCTGGCTTCCCCGTTGACTTTGCTTGCCAAAAGGTCGCAAAAAGGATCACATGACCCTGGGACACTGTAAACCGTCATAAATATGAGTCAGTTGCCCAACATCTGAATTTTGATCACATGGCCAGGGGGACACTGCGACAATCGTAACTGTGAAAAATGGTCATAAATCACTTTTTTCAGTGCCATTGTAACTTTGAACAGTAACTAAATGAACTGTTCTAAGTCGAGCGCTACCTGTATATTATTGGTCAATTTGAAAATAAATAAAAATGGTGGAAGAAAAGCTCAGTTGTAACAACAAAGACACGGTCAGGGGCTGACTGTAAAACAGATGGTGAAGTGCTCACAGACAAGTTCCAAATCAAACTACAGTAGAACATAAGCAATCTACAATAGGACCTTGAATCATCTCCTCATCATTTTCAAGGAGAACATGCTTTAAAATCCTGGACCACATTGATAGGAAATCAGAGAAACTATGAAATGAAATGTGTCTTTGTGGATGCATGTGAAGAGAGATTGCCAAGAACCAAGAGCCAGTAGAAAGAAAACTCTGCATCAGAACAGATGGTGGGAATGGCCAAAAAGAGAAGCCAAAGCCAAGAAAGATAAAGATCTCAAGAAGGAATTTAACCAAGAACTTCAGAGAGCTGTTGGAAGAGATGAGAAACGGCATTATAAGGATGTCTTACATGTGTAAGACATCCAAGATGGAAATAAGCACAGAAAAACAAGGAAAATCTTCCAAAACATTTCCAGAAAGAGGTTCTAACCTTGAATTAATATGCTAAAGGATTCCATGGAGAGATAGAAACTGTTCCAAAGGAGATCAAAGAGAAATGGAATGGACTATACTGAAATTTGGTACAGTAAAGTTGCTGACACCCAACATGTCTTAGAAGATATTTCTTGCTTACAAGATCCTCTAATGTTAGAAAATTAAGATAGCTTAGCATTCTAGCCATTACCTAAATCGGGAGGTTAATAGAAATTGATGGAATATCTACAAAAATAGAGCAAGAAACAGAAGAATAATTAATAAAATTTGTTAAAAATTATGCCATCAAGTCTGGAGAATGATGTGGTGGCCAAAAGATGATAAGGTCAGTTTACTTACAAATACCAGACTTACATAGAATATAAAATAATAAGAGTTGGAAGGGATCTGTGAGGTCTTCTTGTCCAACCCCCTGCTCAAGCAGGAGATCCTATATCAGGCATGTCAAACTTGTGACATCATGTGACATTATGTGACGTATCGGGACTTTTCCCCCATTGCTGGCAATGGGGTGGGTGCAGTTTCAGGGTGACGCATCTGGTCCACGGGCCAACAGTTTGATATGCCTGCCCTATATCATTTCAGACAAATGGTTATCCAGTCTCTTTTTGAAAGCCTGCAGTGATGGAGCATGCACAACTTCTGAAGGCAAGCTGTTCCATTGGTTAATTGCTGTCACCATTAGGAATTTTCTTAGTTCTAGGTTAGTTCTCTGCCTGGTTAGTTTCCAGCCATTGTTTCTTGTCTTGCCTTTTGGTGCTTTGGAAAATACTTTGACTTCCTTCATCTTTGTAGGAACCCCTCAAATATTGGAACAATGCTATCATATCTCCCCTAGTCCTTCTTTTCATTAGACTGGACATACCCAATTCCTGTAACCATTTGTAAACCTTTGCAAAATAGCCTTAATTTCACATGCTAGCAAAATAACAGGATAAATTCAATTCAGGTTATAGTCCTGAGATGGAAAGGGAATTGCTGGATTAGTGTTTCTCAACCTTGGTGTCTTTAAAACGTGTGCCAAATGTTCAAGCTAGTTTTAGAAATGATCAAGGACAAGAAGCATTATTGCTAATGTAGCTTGGTTAACTGCGAAAGCCAAAGAATGCCATAAAGAATATGTGATTCATTGAGTGTTAGATTGATTGTCAAAGCCGTGGAATGTTCTTGGGAAAAGGGGAGTCCTGAAACTTCTCATTGTCCTCATGCAAAATCTGTACACAGGAGAGGAAGCCACAGATTGGACTGAACATGGAGAAACAGACTAGATCCAGGTCAGCAAAGGAGAAATGGTTCTACAGGTAGTCCTTGACTTACAACCATTCATTTAGTGTCCATTCAAAATTACAATAGCACTGAAAAAAATGCTTGCAATTACAACCAGTTCTTGCACTTATAACCGTAGCAGCATCCTCAGTCATATGGTCAAAATTCTGGTGTTTGGCAACTGCCATGTATTTACGGTGAATCCATGTCCCGAGGTCAAGTGATCTCCATTTGCAACCTTCCCAGTTGGCTTTTGACAAGCAAAGTCAATGGAGGAAGTCAGTTTTACTTAATGACTGTATAATTCACTTAACAACCACCATGATTTGCTCAACAACCATGACAAAATGGTCATAAGATTGGGCACAACTCATTTAACAACAGCCTTCCTTAGCAACATGAATTCTGGTCCCAATTATAGCCGTAAGTTGAGGACTACCTGTAGACTCTCTTCTTACTTATTCAATCTATATGCTGAATATATATAAGGCTGGAAGAGGAGCTGTGAGTTTAAACCGGCTCAAGGTTGACTCAGCCTTCCATCCTTCCGGGGTAGGTAAAATGAGGACCCAGATTGTTGGGGGCAATGTGTGTGTGTGTGTGTGTATGTGTGTATGTGTGTGTGTGTGTATATATATATATATATATATATATATATATATATATACACACACACACACACTCATAAATAAAATAAAATAAATAAAATAAACTAGAGGAAGAAATTTCAATAACCTGCACTATAACCTGGCACGGTTTCAACCTGATAGCTAAAAATGCAATTGGCTTGCAAGCTCTAACAGTTAAGGAACACAGTAAAAAAATGGGACTAAGATCAAATATTGTGAATATTGGAACAACTAATTACAACAGGTCCAGGCTGAACACAGGTTGCTTATCTGGGCGGTTGCTAAGAGTTGACACCCGCTTGATGGCAAAAATAAATAAATACATAAATAAATAAACATCAATCAATCAACTTTCAAGGACGGCTTCTTGTTGCGTGAATCTTTGATTAGTAATGCAGTTGACTGCATTCTCACAAGCTTACTCTACTCACCGATTAACCTACTGTATTTTCTAGGGTTCGCGCACCACGCCCCGAACCATTAACTGATTAAATAATCTTAGCGTCTTTTTTTAAGTGCAGCCTTTAAATATGTCTCTATCCTAGTTAAATGCGTCGTGCGAACGCAACCCACGGGTTCCGTAATTTGTTCCAGGGAAAAACGGTCTTTCCTTCGAGGCGCCGCAGGAGTCCGGCTGCTAGCTTCCCCCCTCCCTCCCCGCCTTCGCCGCTTCTGACCCTCCCTGCCTCCGGCACCCGTATTTCGGGCTGCTGGTAGCAGCGCTTGAACAATACCTGCTTGCAGGAGACGGGATCTTCGTTCGCACGAGCACACTCACCGCGTGTTTGCAGAGCCGCGGCGACGGCGTTAGAAAACTCCTGGGAAAACACGTGACGAAGGGAGAACGCGGGGAGGAGGGCAGGCTAGAGGGGGCGGAGGGAGTCTCTCTCGGCTTCTGTTCCCGGCTAGAGAAGGCTCAGATCGGCGCATCTACGCCGCGGAGACGGACGAAGGAGCGGGCGGTGGCGAGCCCGAAGCTCCGGCACGCCGGCCGCGGTTCTCTGCCTGTGGCGAAGCGATCGTCCGGGATGCACGGCTGCTCTTGCGGAGGCTCCGAAACGCGCCGGATCCCAATTCCCAAGAGGCGCCCTCGGGGCCTTTAGACGGGGCTGCTTGCCTCCTCTCGCCGGCGGCCCCCGATCTCCAGCGTCGCCGCTTCTTAGCATCCCGAACTTTCTTCTGTTCCGCAGTTCCGGATGTAAGTTACTCTCTTCTTCTCCTTCTCTGAAGATCCCGCCGGGCGCCCCGGCGAAGAAGAATCGCCCGGCGACTCGCAATCGGATTACAGCTGCAAGCTTTCCCCCCCCTTCTCCCCCCCACCCCCGTTTTTTTTCCCCTTTCGGGGAGACCGCCTTTCTTACTTCATCCGCGTCCTCCGGTTTCCCTGCACTTGTTTTCCTCTGCTCCTAATTACTTTGGGAGGGGGGCTGCTTCCGTGCTGGTCTTTTCTCCATTTTGCAGCTGTCTCCCCTGGATTTTTTTTATTGCCTAACGTTGCTCCAGTCCCTTCCCCCCCCCCCGTCTTGCCCCTATTTCCATCCAGTACCCGGTCCGGATTGCACGCTACATTTTGTCCCTACCCTCGGTATCTCCAGTCTCTTGCATCCCACCGACTCCCAGCTTCTTGGCGAGGGGCGGTCACCCCCTTGGGCCGATCCTGGCTGGCTCAAGACAGAAGTAGGCGGCCCCCTCGTCTTGTTCCCTTTTGGATCCCCCCCCGCGCCTCATTTCCCCAACATCCTCCCCCCTTTCGTCTCTGTCTTTGGCTTCTGTTTCGGATCGCACGTGCTTGGATTCGGTTTTCTCCACGCTTCGCTCCGGATTCCGCCATGGCCTTGGCGAGGAGGGCGCGCTCCGGACCCGCCGCCCTTCTCTGCTGCATCGGAGCCCTCCTCAGCCACGGTGAGTGAGTCGCCGCCGATGAAGGGGAGGGTCGCTCGGGTTTAATGGGCTGGGGAGAAACTGGCTTTGATAGCAGCATCCTTTAAAGCAATAACCGCGACAGGCTTTAAGTCTGAATCCAGGCAAAGATACAGAGTTAACCCAACTGCCTGGAACTCCTGCCAATTAGCTGCTGTTGTTGTTTTGACGCTTGTGAGAAGCAACGCAATTCTGGGAAAATTGTAAGTAACACCATGTGCAAAATACATTTGCAAACAATCCGCTTTTTAAAAAAGTGTGTTTTGTATATGCACTGTTTTTGGTATCATAGCCTGTCAGACGTCAGCAACTAGATAGAGTAACCTGATCGATGCTAGGGCATACAAGCATGTGCAGAGTGCCTTTCCATCTCACCTGCATGCCCACAACTTTGGAGTTGATGAAGAGGATTCAGCATTAGTATTTGATGTCATGGCCAGCTAGGGCTCCAATTTCAAGAAGAGTGGGCACCTCCTGGACAGCTACCTCACCTGCCCTATGTTCTTGTTTTGCCTTCTGGTTTAGTTTAAGTCAGTGCTGACACTCAGAATTTGATTTGAAGGCTGATGCTGATTACACGGGATGCAACATTAAAGAGAGTGGCAGATAGTTGGGGGTAGCTGGGATTTGAGCTGAGCAAGTGTTTTTTTAGAGTTGATGGAAGAGATGTCCCTTCCAACTCTGCCTTCAGGGTTGACAACTTAATGCTTTTCCTTGTGAAAATTGGGCTGCTAGGTTGTCGGAGGCCTAGCGTAGCCTTTGGGCCATTTTACTTCTAGATCTGGTGTCCCTAAGCATAAGCAGAGTGTGCACCCAAACCCAGAGCCATCATCTATGTGGGGAGTGTGACTTTCCCTTCTTCAATATTAATCTCAGTTGCCTGTCTACTCAGAATACATTCTATAAGATGGAGGAACTCTCTCCCAGGGTCTTGGTTCTATGGCCCCCATCAGAGACACAAGGGGGCTCTCCTTACCAGTTTCTGTGGGTGGCTTGGTATTCCTGTCTGGTTTGCGGGCTTCCCAGAGGTTTCTAGACTTCCAGAGCACAGATGCTGGACTAGATAGATGTTCTTTGATCTGATCCAACAGAATGATTTTATCAGTTCTGAATAAGTTCTCCTAAACCAAAGGAGACCCATCCAACTCAAGTATAGGCAACAAGGTGTCTTCTCAATTCAATATTTTAGGGTTGAGTTGACCTGGCCAGAGGCGAAGGTTTGTAGAAAATGTAGTCCAGAATGTCAGGAAAGAATGAGCCTATCTATTCCAGTTTTCTCTTCTGAAGGACTCCAAAATATGGGACATCAAGAGAACAATTTTGATATGTCACTGGTGTTCACTGATTTGGAGGCTCTGTTTGAACTCTCAGGCCTATGGCTTCTCTAAAACCAGATCAAACCCAGGACTCTATTGAGTCTCGTGCTTTCACTGCATTGGCCAGCTTGAAACAAGACCACAGCAACCTTTCGCTTTTCAGTTGATTATATTTTCAGCCCAAACATTTTTCAGCTACCCATGAGATAGCCAACTACAGTTTACTCCCCACCCAGGATGGCTAACAATAGTCCAAACCGGTAATAAAATGAGATAAAATCTGATAACATTTGAAAGAAGAATGGAAAAGAAAAAAAAAACTCTAAAAACCCTTGTTATGGAAAAAAGACAGATTCATGGAATAAACATCTGGCCCTGCTTGCTTGCTAAAATCAAGAAGTGTTAGCCAGACAGAGGTCAAAGTGTGACTGTAATAGTTGTGGTGTTTAGCTGCTTTGGAACTTGGAGGTTCTGTTTTGCTTCTTGACCCCAACCAGGTCCTTGTTTTCTTTCCCAAGTGTCTGCATCTTCCTTGGAAGCTCCAGGGCATCTCTGGTTGCCCTCTGTTTCCTACCAAAATTGTTGTCATATGCCCCTTTTTGAGCTCATCCCTGCTCCCAGATTTTTAGGCGAGAGGTCTGCCTTGATACCTTTTTTTTCTGAATGGAAAGAGGGCAGGGCATGGTTATGGCTTTCTTAGCACAGTCCTAAGTAAAGCTAAGATCGTTTTCTCATCTGTCTGAATAAGAGGCCAAAAACCATTTCATTTCCAGCCTATGGTTGTTATTGCACAATCCTGTGGTTTGCAACTCCATCCCCCGACCCCATCTTCCAACTGTCTTTCCTCATTGGGCATTCCAGATTGTACTCCAAACATGAGGAACATGTGCAATTATAATGCTGGTTCCAGATTTGCCAATTGCAAGTTGTGTTCCAATATCTGGATTGCCTTGCTGAGGGCTGTGTGCTCTTTTGCAGGCTCAGGATAGTGATGCACTTGTAGGAATGGCTGAAGGAGGTTTTGAAATGGGCTCCTTTGATTTCTGCTTGCTCATATCTTCAGTCTATTCTTCTATTTCTGCCCTGGATCTGTGTATTTGGAAAGAGTTTGTGGGTTACTTTCCCATGATTTCCCTCCCCTGTCGGTTGCATGTCTTGAGGTGTGCAAATCCTTCCTTTCCCTTCATAAATCACTCCTTTATTCTATAACTGAATGTAAAACCTGCAGTAACCACTAGAGATCCTCGAAAATATCTTCTTCTGGGGTAGGAGATTCTTTGAGTTTTCTGCAGCCCGCCATCATATTGCTTTTTCAGACCCCCTTTCCTTTGCTAGCTGGCCTTTAATGAAAACCGGGCTGAGGGAGCCAGAAAGAAGCCCGTAGGTTTCTGAAAGGATAAATGCCAGGGTCTGCTTGGGAAGTTGCTCTTAATGGGTGGTTAGCAACTGAACGTACAACGCAGAATGAAGCAAAGCCTTGCTGCATGTTTGGGGGGAGATTGAGACAAGCAACCCGCCTCCCCCTTCCCAAGTATCTTAATACCTGCCTGTGGCAGTGCTCTCAGGATTTCTAGGAGTTAATGTCTCATCCCCTCCCTTGCCACAATACACACTTGTAACAACACTTTTCCATTGAGGAAGTCTGATTATGCAGGGTAGTAAGAACAAAAGGCTTTACAAGCTGATGCTTTAAAACTGAACCCACAGCAGAAGCGGATTCTTGTTTAGCCTCCTTCCCCTGCTCTGTGCTGCCCCATGCTTGCTTTTCAGGAAGAAGAACTGAACAAACTTGCTGGGTTAGAAATAGGGGATCTGGTTTATACCATCATAACTGAAGGGACTTTGCTCTACTTTTTTATTTCTGGTCTCCCCAAGTGGAAGATAAAAATTAGAATTTCCACAGGTCTGAAAAACTGGTATACATTCAATGATGGGGAATTTGTCACTAATTTCCCCTTTTTCTCTGCAAGCTGAGTGCAAAGACCATGCCTAGCTTTGGGGTGCAGAGGAGGGAGCAGATTTTAGAGCTGACCTGAACCAGGCATACAAACTTTGCCTTTCCTGTTCTTTTGATTTTCTTTTGTGCCTGCAGCTGGGTGCTCAGCCTGTAGTGTGACTCCCTGACTGGTATTTTTTTTTTTTTTTACAGCTGCTTTCTCCAGGGCTACTGTGGACGGGGCAAAACAAAAAAAGAAAGAAAACCAGCTTGCCCTATTTCATTATTTTTCTTCCCTGCCAATCCTAGGTACAGAACAGAGCCCCGAGCAACAGCAATCTATGCAAGCACATTATAAAAACGATTAATAATGTATCGCGATGAACTGTTAAAAAGCTCGGGTTGGTGAACTGGGTTTTACTGCTACGTCTTATTCTACGAGCTTAGGTTCATAAGTAGCTGGGTGCTTGCTCGTGGCATCCCTGGGAGCAGATGGTGGATGGGTGGTGGGTGATGAGGAGCAGAGCTGGCTAAAAACTGGAGCAACCTGTCCTGTCTATGGGGGTGGGAAGGGGGGGGGAATGTGCAGTTTTTCATATTTATGGCTCTGATTGCTGGAATTAGAAATCAGGGTGACTTTTCCCTCCCTTTTTTTTCTTCTCCATCTTTGCTTGCCTTTCCAATGCATTGGCCCCCATGTTTTCCAGCACCTGTAGCCCCTGTGAAAGTAGGGATTTAAAGAACGGGGTTTTTTGGTGAGAGAACTTGAAGTGTAGTTTGTATCAACCACTGTGTGTGCTGCTTCATCAGGCGGTGAAAAGGGATGTGATGGCCATGAGGTTAGATATTTAAAAGGGGAAATATATATAAATACATACATACACACACACACACACACACACACACACACACACACACATGGAATAGATTTCCCAGATGTTTTGGCAACAACGTAACTCTTCAGTATAAATGTTTTACATATACACTGAGAGCTTCTGCAGCAGAAACAAATTCCTTGTGTGTCTACTCACACATGGTCAAATATTCTGTTCTAGTCTAGTCTAGTCTAGTCTAGTCTAGTCTAGTGTGGCCTATCTTCCATTGCATTGTATTACACTCCACTCCACTCCACTCCATTCCATTCCATTCATCTCCAGTTCCCTGGTAGAATGCAACCTGTAGTCCATATATGACAGTGTGAAGTTAAGACGGACTACCCTGGTGGATGAGGCTAATTACAGCAATGAACATTGAGGATGAAGTGGAACTTCCATATTCAGAAGCAGTGTACCAGATGCTGGGGGTGAATAGGAAAGCAGGATAAATAGCATGCAGAATGGCTTTAGTTGACATCAGGAATTTGGCTGGGGTTGTTCTGCCTGGCATTTTTAACAGCTATGTTGCATATCTAGATCCTATTGGATGGAGAAGAGTTGCCTTTTGTTCTTTAAGATTCCTTGCTTAAACAGTTAGATACATTTCTGCAAAGCTCAGGACTTCTCTGGATGTGCTGATACCTCTGCGTTTTTCATTGTCCCAGTTATGCTATTTTTTTTCTTATTTCCATCAGCACTTTCCACCTGAGTTCCCAATTAGAAGGAACGATAACAGAGAAAAGAGAGCTCTGAAACATTCCGTGGTGTGTATAATAATCTTGCAAAGGGGCATATTGTAAAGAGTTTGTAAATTTCTTTTTATTGCTTCCTCACATCAGATGCTTCCCTGAAGTGCTGTTATACCATATCCAAAGGAGTCTTTGAAAACTAACCAGGTTGGAAATGACACCTCTTTTTCTGATGCAGCTGATTGTGGGATATTTATTTATTTGTTAGATTTGCCTCCTTTTATACAGGACCTCCAAAGATGTTCCATTTTTCCCCATAACAATAATCCTGTGAGGTGGGGTGGTTCTGGGAGGGAGTGGCTTGAAGTCACCCAGTGGCCTTCTGGGGCTGAGGGTAGACTTGAACCTAGAGCTCCATAGCATCAGTCTAACTAACCCGGTACTAAAAGGGCAATCTTTGAATCTGAAAAATTACTCCATAGAAAACAAATGACCAAAAAAGGATGGCGGGATAAAAAGATATTGTATGCCATGTCAGGATAAAAAGAAAATTGTATTTAAATTAAATGTAACATGGAACCAAATGAATTCATAGTTCATGTAGTCTCTCTTTATAGTTTTCATCTTATAGCTTGATAGCAGTTTTGGAAAGATCTGAAGGCCTTGGGATCTAGTGTATGTGACTCAGAGATCTTGTCTGATTTAAAATGGGCAAAAAAGCATATAAATGGAATAAAAAAATAAATACCCTAGACCAGGGGTCCCCAACCCTCGGGCCATGGACCGGTACTGGGCCCTGGCATGCCAAAAACTGGCCGTGCAAACAAGTGAAGTCCCATCTGCGGGATGCAGGCAGCACATGAAACCATGCCCTCTCCAATTCACGGAAAAACCTCTTTCCATTGGTCCCTGGTGCCCAGAAGATTGCGGGCCACTGCCCTAGACCAGCTGTCTGAGGAATTCTGGAAGTTGAAGTCCACAAGTCTTAAAGTTGCCAAAGTTGAGGACCCCTCAAAGACAAAGATTCCCAGACAGAGCAATAATACTTAAATACTAATGCTTATTGTTACAAGGATCTTAGTTTGTACCCCGGTCTGGTGGCCTGACTGCTGAGCTAGATAAGATGCATAAAGGATTAACAGGTTTTAAAACTAGGGCTTTCCCCCTAACCACGTTACCTTTCTTTTTATAGGAAATGTATGCAGAACTTACAATCTCAAATCAAAGGTTTTGCAGAGTCTCATACAGGTAGTCCTCAAGTTATGACCGGTCGCTTAGTGACCATGAGAAGCTTCCACAAATCTCCCTGGGGACATTGATGACCCAGTTCTGAAATTCCAATTCCACCCATACACACATACTGTCATGCGATTGCATTCTGAGTGCTTGGCAACCTATCTGCACCTTATGGTCATAGGACCGCATCAGTGTGTCTACGTCAACGTGTTGTGTCCCTTGATTGAAGAAAAACAACGAGTGAACCAGGACTCTGTTCCTCAGTCTTCCCCTCTCCTACTTATTCGTGGGAATAGACTGGCTAAGTTCGCCCAGCACGTTAAACCCTATACCTAATTTAACAAAACACAATTGCTGTGCTTGCATAATATTCTTTGCTCCAAAATGATTTTTATAACACATTCCCACTTAGCAAAGTCTAGCATATAGGTGAGTCTAGTGAATGAGTCAAACCACAATGACTTCCTGTTATCTGGTGGGGTATTTGGCTCTTAGGTGTTGGTGATGTTTTGTCATCAGGCCCATATAAAAGATAATTTTATCAGTTCTTGCATGTTTGCTTTCATTTGATATTTCACTTGTTGACTGTGGGATGGACTTACCCTTTAGTGGAACTGCAACAGAGCCCGATTCTTTCATGTTTAGTCTAGGAGTGGGTTGAAGCTGTAACTGAGCAGGAAGAATAACACTTAGACCTTCAGCAATAGCACTTAGACTGAGATACTGCTCTATATTGCTCTATAGTGGTTTACAGTCTTCTCTAAGCGGTTTACAGAGTCAGCATGTTGCCCCCCAGTGATCTGGGTTCTCATTTTACCGACTTCGGAAGGATGGAAAACCAAGTCAACCTTGAGCCGGTCAGGATCGAACTCCTGGCTGTGGGCAAAGTTAGCCTGCAATACTATATTCTAACCACTGCACCACCAGGGTTCTTTAAAGATGTGGTGCCCAAAAGCATTGATTTGGGAGTTAAGAGAAACAGAATCAGAAATAAACAGGAGTTCAGTGAACCAGAATTAGGGAAAAACAGAATGGGTTTCATACAATCTCAGATGCCCAGAATTAATTACTTATCGTTCTTTTTGCGGAAACCTTTGATGAAGAACCAATTGATAAACTGTATTAAGCCAAATTGTTACATCACTGTCCTGGGTGCAGGTAGTCTTTGACTTATGACTTAGAGCCTGCCCATTATAACTGTAAGTCATGATGGTCATAAGGCAAATCATCAGGTGACCTACCCAATTTAATGCCCCTTTTTGCAGTGGTTGTAAAGTAATTGCCACAGTTGTTAAGCAACCACTGAGGTCATTACAACGAACTGGTTCTGTGACAAACTGGAAGTAAAAATGCAATCATGTGATCACGAAGTGCTGCAAATGGCTGTAAGTGCAGGCGGGTTGCCAAGCTCCCAGAAAGCAATCACATGACTGTGTGTTTCTGGGTAGGGACTTTGGAATCATGGAACTGGGTCATCCACGTCCCCAGGGAGATTTGTGGAAGCTTCTCATGGTCGCTAAGCAACCAGTCATAACTTGAGGACTACATGTATGGGAGTCTGCAAAAGCTTTGATTTGAGATTGTAAGTTTTGTGTATATTTCCTATGAAAAGAAATGTGGATGGGGGAAAGCCCTAGTTTTAAAACCTGTTAATCCTTTATGCATCTTATCTAACTCCTGAACCATATGAAAACTTCTGCTAAATTTGAATTTTATAAGCTCTATGCTTCCTGATAAAAATGTTTATTATACTGTACTAGGTAAAAATATTGGGAAGAGGGTGGGGGGAGATCAGGACTCCAGACCTTTAGACTGAAATTAAACAAAACAATTCTCTCTATATAGATTCTAGTTTATTGGTTGGTTTCAGATTTTTTTTTTCCTCAACAGCTGGCAACATAAATTATTTTCTATAAAATGTGAGATTGCCATAGCAATCTTAGGACCAGGTTACTTGTCATTTTTCACTGCTTTCTGTTCAAAAAAATTATGACTACAATACAATTAAATTGGTGAAGACTCCAAACTTGAGTGTTTTTTTTATTTGTTGGCACAAAAACTATATTGGGTTCCTACCTCTTGTTTATTGAAGGTGTATATTGCATTTTTTTCAAAAAAATTCTACTAGCTTCGAAGAGGAAAAAAATCTTACAAGCTTTGTGTTTCAGGTACAAAGCTATTTTCCTGGTAAGTGTTGGTAAGATTTTAATAGCTACCTTGGAATACAGATTATGCCTTGATTCTTCCAACCACATTAAACTTCAATTTACTGGATTTGATGTAAAGGACTTTTCATGGAATGGGCCAATTTTCTGCACTGATTAATATCATTTGTGTAATGGTATTATTATGAAAATGATGCAAATTTTCATTTGTGTAATGATGACAATCTACAAATGACATAAATTGTTGAGTATTTTTTAACAGATATTTGTAGATAATACATGAACTCTCCTCATAATTAGCGTGCTAAAAATGAGGTTTCATTGTATTGTGCGTCCTGCACAAGCTACAATAATACCGAGTCACCCAGAAGTTGTTAATATTAAATTCCTGATCAGTCTTTTTACTTTAACGCAACTTAGGCAGAAGCCAGCAATTATTCAGTGTTTGTAAGCTGAGAAAGCTTTTGATATGGTCTCTTGGAAATTTGTGAAGTAGTTTTTTATTTTTGTTATTTTTATTCCTATGAATGTTTGTGGTTTTATTGCATCAAAGCATTCTGTTCTTGAATAACTGATGACTACAGCTTTTAGTAGTTTGGGAAATCATCACGCCAGGCACAAAATATTTATTTTGACTGAAATAGATAGCAATTTGTGGTTATATCACCAGTCCTAATTAACTTGGTATGGTTGATAGGGAAGTCTTCATTCTGTGCAATCAAAGCCCTTTACTCATTTATATATTTATATAGCTGCCATCCCATGCATGTGATTCTGGGAGACTTACAATTAAACCTAAAGAATTTTGTTTGCAAGTTAAAACTCATATAAATTAAAACAAAACTGATTAACCAAATACATTTTTAAAAATTCTATTTGTATGTGATTCCTGAATCTAATTTGCATGATTTGTTTTCTGCAGTATTTTTTTTTTTCTAAAATGAGTAGCAGGATACGGTGCCTGTTAAAATTTTGGAGATTACGGCATCAAGACCGCTCGGTTAAACATGACTGACATATGTGCTAGGGTGTTAGAAGATACATGTCTTTTTATGTTTATAAATAGTGTTGCTTATTCGAAAATGGATGGGAAGGTTGCAAATGGCAATCACAGGACTCTGGGAGACTGCAACTATTGTAGATACGTGCCGGTTGCCAAATGCCCGAATTTTGATCACACAACTGTGGGGATGCTGCCATGGTTGTAAGTATGAGTTGTAAGTTACTTTTTGTCAAGTGCGGGGGAAATCAGGAAATTCAGGCAGTTCAAATGAGTATAAAGATTTATTGCAAACTTAAGCTCCTTACAAAAATCTGAGCTACTAACTGTCAAGGGAAATGAGCAGGAATAAGAAGGCATTCAAGGTGGGCTAGACTTAGATCTCTTGCGGGCATGCAGGGACTTGTGACTTATGACATGTTTGACCCATCCCTCAGGCTCAACCTAGTCATCTCCTATACTTTTTTTTTTGTAATAGCTGTTGCATACTTCATTCAAGGTTATTTCTGTACTCTAGAATTCCTTTGTCTCTTGTCATTTTTTTGTTCACTTTTTTTTGTTCCCCAGTTCCCGCACCAATTGATTGCATTTCCTTTTTTCAGCTGTCTTCCTCCCCTCCCGTGGGTCAGGATTAGGTTAATTGATTGGTGGATAGTTGTATTTGCAAATTTATATACCCATCTCTTAGTCACAACAAAGATATCTCACCGATCAATTATGTCAGCAGCAGATTTCATTTTCCACACCTTTCTGAAATTGTATTGCTATATACTTGGCTACTGATTAGAAAAAAGAATGCAGACTTCAACTGTCCTTTGGATTTGGCTTGAAAGCTTTTCTGTGACTTCTTTGAAAATCTAGCAATCTATGTACATTTGGGAACCAGTTTCAATATTTGTGCACTTCATGTGATAAGATATATGGGGAAATACTGAGTTGGTATAATTTAAACCCTTTTTACTGATGAAAAGCTTACATTATTGCATAATTGCAATTGAAAAACAGCAGGTAAATCCATGCTGGGGGAAAAAACTGGCCCTATCACATGACCATCATCAATCAAATCTTTATTATAGTTATAGATAGTAGTAAATCTGCCAGCCATGCCAGATGCTAAAACCTAAATAGGCAACAAGGGGAGAAAGTTAAAATGTGTGAATACAGAGCTCACTAACCTGGAAAAAAATAGTCCAAAGGTTACAAGATATTTCAGCAACAATTCTGTCACTTCACTCAGACCCCAAAACTCCCAGGGCTGGCAGAGATAAGGAAGTTCACCAGCTTAATGTATCTGCCCACTGGACTGCTCCCCTCTCAAACCATCTGCCACCATTGCCTCGTTTTTGACTTGGGCACACAGAAAGCTGTCAGCACACTATTGTGACTTCCTTACCAATAACAGCAACACTGACTTGTATGTAAGCTGCACAGCGGCAACATTTAAGGAATCCCCGCAGCCCAAGTAGCTGAAACCCTCTAAGTACATGTAGTCCTTGAGTTACAACATTTGTTTAGCGGCCGTTTAATGTTATAATGGCACTGAAAAAAGTGATTTATGATTGGTCTTGCATTCTCATGGAAATGTGATCAAAATTCAGGTGCTGGGCAACCAGAATGTATTTAAGATGGTTGCAGCATTCCCAGATAGCTTTTGACAAGCAGGCATTGGGGAAACCCGAATTTGCTTAAGGATCATATGTTTCACAAGAATTGCAGTGATTTGTTTTAAAAACCATGGCAAAAAAAGATAGTAAAACTGAATACAACTCACTTAACAACCATCTTGCTTAGCAACATAAATTCTAGTAAGTTGAGGATTACCTAGACAAGAAGTCCTAGGCAAGCTCTATCTTCATAGTGACTCCATTTTGAGAAATGCCTATGTAGATTCTCAGTCATCCAGGTCATGGTTGTCCCAAAGGTGCTTTTTCAAGAGGCAACTAGACTTTCTTGTTTTTCTTTGAAGATGTTTCGCTTCTCATCCAAGAAGTTTGGATGAGCTTCCAAGGATACTTGAGAAGTACCTTCATTTACTCTTTATCTTAGGAGCCTCTTCTGGTCTTGAGAGAACCAGACTCATACAAAGAACAGCCCCCCTCACATCTTCTTTCATTAGATAAGCCAAAGGACGCTCCCAATTAAAGAGATGGGATCTCTGCTTGCTAGTGATTCCCATTTTGCTGCCCAACTAAACTGGTTCTTCCAGTCTTCTTGCCAGAACTACAAGCCCCCTGACCTCTCATGAGGAAAAGTGAGGCATAATGGCCGAATAGATAGCAGAGAAGGGGGAGTAAGAACTTAATGATACCCCACCTTCTTCCTGTCAGTAGCAACACATTTGCAATCATCCCCATTAACAGCAAACAGGAAGCTACTGCCCCTGCAAAGTTTATTGACTCAATGCAACCACTCAACATCCAGGTGACCAGCATATAATCCGGACCTTGTAATCCGGAATTTGCCTGGTTTGCCTTGCATTCATCTTAGGTGCTTCTCTTCCTGATTTCCTTTCCCACCATAGCATCATATTGCTACAGGAAACAGAGAATGCTGATGACCTACTCAATGGATGTCATTTGTTTTTGTATGTGTATACATATACACATACATACCAATATAAGAGAATATTTGTGGTTCATTGTTGAATTATGGGGTCCTTGGTGCTCCCTGAGCTTGGTTGTTTTCTTGCAGATGCTTCATTACCAAACTAGGTAAGACCTTAAGATGAATCCCACAAATAAATAAATGCTTGTCTGCCCTCACTGAGGCCAAAACCTCATATCAAAGCCTCGTGGACTGAAGTGGAAACTTCTGCTGCTGACCTTATACAAGGGAACCTCGCTGCTAGGCTTATATAAGGGGGCCCCATTGTTAGATTGGACCCTAGTGGTCACACATTCTATGCCCAGCACAAGTGCCCCTAACCTTAAATTTCCCCATACCCCATTGCTCAGAAGATCAAAAATCAAACTTCTGCCTGGCTCAAAAAACCTTTCAGGTTAAACCTCCGCATTTTAAATGGTGTGCTTGAAAGTGATTATCTAACTGAATTTACCTACTTTTCTGCCTTCAGAATGGGTGCTATCAATTATGGCATTATTGTGTGGTTACTTTGAGTCAAATGAATTCGATGAAACTGTTTTTCAAACTTGGGAGTGAGGAACCTTTAAAAGTACACCTTGGCGATTTGTTTGTTTTAAGCATCTGTTATTTGGATTGCTTGTTGCTAATAATATTGTTGCTTGTAGAGTTTCACAGCTGTTACAGAGTTTGAAGAAATCAATCAGTTTCCTAAGTAGCAATCTGTTTTTATAAGAAGTTGAAGGAAACTGGTGAAATTGATAGGAACTGGACTGTTATATTAGCTACAGACCAGTAGGAGGCACTACATAACTGGTTTCACTCTTATTGGGACTCTTCAGGTGTAGGTATGTAATGCCTCCTATATATATTGTAGTGCCACAATATAATACTCAGAGCTGGGTAAACTTTCCCTTAAAGCAGAGTTTTACAATTTTAAGCCGTGTGTACTTCAGCTCCCAGAATTGCCCTTGCGGCCTTTAGCATGAGGCTCAGGCATCAAAGATCAGAAACTTTTTAGTATGAGAATATATGGGGGAAAAATGAAGGTGTACTTGCATAGCTTGTACTAACTATATTAATTGATTACAGGTAGTCCTCAACTTATGATTGTTATCGAACCCGCAGTTACAGTTGCAAGTCATGCCAGTTCTTTACCAGGTCATCACATGACTGATCCAATTTTATAACTTTTTTACAATGGTCGTTAAATCAATCATCATGATCATTAAGTGAACTTATGATTGTTAAGTGAATGCTGTGATCAAGTGAATCCATTGTCTGCAATGGACATTTTTTTTATTGGAAACCAGAATTAAATGCTGTCATGTGACTACATGACACAACAAATGGCTGTAAATGTGGACCAATTGCAAATATGATCATGTGACTAGGGAGGGCATTGTAACTTGGGTTGTACATATCTTTTTTTGGGGGGTCCGTCGTAACTTTGAACAGCTGCTAAGTCAAGAACTAACTCTACATAGTTTTTACAAATGCCCAGATCTTATAAGTCAATAGAGAATTGCTTTAAAGAATGTGAAATTTTGACCAATGCAACAGAATTCTAGTATTTCAGGTACACTAGAAAGCTCGGGTAATATATAATGAGGGTTGATTGCAATTGTCTTGTTAATGGAGAAAGAAGTGAGGAATTGGAACATTAATTGCATGCTTTGGTCTTCTAGAAAAAGTATAGCTACATTTTGGATTGAAATCCAAAGGATTATTAATACGATCTAGCAAGATTGCTGTATGTTAAGAATCCATATGTTCTGCTTGATAACATTTACAATGCTTGAACTGTCAAAACATCAGGAGTTGTGGATTTTTTTTACTCATAAGGGATAACCAAAGAGCCACTGAATGGATAAATATGTCAACACTGCAACTATCCTGGCTGAAGCCATTTTTGCTTTGTTTTTGGTTGCCACAGTCCTGGGAGGGGGGATGAATGGTTTTAAGGTTAGACTAAACAATAAATTGTCCCATGGGAACCAAGGTCATTGCTGCCTGACTTTTGGGGGCCTACTGTTAGAAAGTCTGCCAAAGTATTCTATTGGGGAATGTGGATAATGACATAGTGCTAGGGTGGGAAGTTCAACATTGTAACATTGTAATGCTTGGGAGGGAACTCCAGACTTGGTTCCACTTTTGACTGTGCCCATACTTTGTAGCCAATAAATATGTTCTTTAAGGAAACCTCTAGCCTTGGAGTTCTATTTTTACTGGTCTCATCTATTGGAACCATGACATTAAACAAAGTACACTGATGTATAGCTGATATGTGCTATCTGTCAGTATTCAGATTAGAGTTTTTTCTCCTTTGCTACCTGCTTTTAACAAAGAGTAAGGCAGAGAACGTTTAAGCGATTTGGTAAATTTGGGGGGAATTGTTTAGGTTGAGATATTTTTCATACCTATTTTGAACATATATCATATGTTACAGCTGTTTAATAGCTGTCATATACGTCTTTTTGCTCTGCTAAAAAGTTACAGCAAAATCACAATAAAAATCCAAGACATGGAGGGAGGGTGTTACTGGTTCATGGACCATCTCCAGCATGATGGTCCACCACTGAGGCTCTTGTGAAAGATCAGGAGAGTAGGAGCAACATGTTCCAAAAGGCAGGAGCCACAGCAGAAAAGGCTCTTTTCTTGGATCCCACCCACCAAAATTCCCTGACCAATGGGGTCTGCAACCTGCCTCCTCTGTTGCCATGGGTAGGTTGCGTACTCCCAGTGGAATAAGATGGTTCCTCAAGTAGCCTGGACTCATGGCATGCAGGGATTTAAAGGTGATAACCAACAGCTTGAATTGCACCCAGAAGCATACTGGCAGACAATGTAGCTTGTGTAACAGTAGGGTACAATGGGTCACTCTAGGGCCCCAAAACTGCCCATGATGCCACACTCTGCACCAGTTATAGCTTCCAAATGCTCTTCAAGGATAGCCCTATGTAGAGTGCATAGCAGTAGTCCAGACGTGAGATCACCAGATAAGGTCACAATTGGTGCACAACGCAAAGTTTCTTCAGGCACCACCCCAGCACTATGTCATTATCCATGTTCTAACAGTAGGCTCAGCCTGCCAAAAGTCAGGCAAAAGAAGGCCAAAAGAGACTCTGATGACCACTGCCACCGCACCTCCCCTGCCCTGGGGTTTTGGCTGGTGCGAAACCCTAAACCTGGCTTGACATATCTTTGAGAGGGGAACTTCACCTTCTGAGGGCATCCAGGTCTCGGTGATGGATGCTAAATCGGCTCACTCCTCCTTGATAAGATCTTGAATAAGGGGTGCTTTATTATTGACCAACCTGGCATTCACCAGCAGCAGCTCAAGGTCTGGGTCACTCTGATGGTATGATATCCAGGGACTCTTAATGAACTCAGGGGGCCAGATCATACCATTATGTGATAGCCTCCCCTCATGCTAGCTGTGGAATTGAAGTCCACATAGCTTAAAATTGCTGAGGTTGAGAAACATTGATCTAGGTCAGTTGGACACAATATTTGAGGTAGATTCTGACACAGTGCTTTTCAATTCCAGAGCCTTTATGATATGTAAATCCAGAATTCCTCACCCCCCCCCCGCTGATTGTTGAATTCTGGGAGTTGAAGTCTACACACCCTAAAGATTCTGATATAGAGAAACACTGTTCTAACATTTACAAGATAAGGTGAAGCTATTGCTTTTTGTGATTCGAAGCTCTTATTTCCATTGATGCAGTTAAAAATAGTGTTTGCCTTTTTTTTTGTTTTGTTTTACAGCCATGTGTGTTGTGCTGTGCTGTTGTGGACCCAGACAATTGTGATTTATTCAGTAAACAAAGCATGGTGTAGTGCGTGATACATGAAGTCAATCAAAATGTCTTGGAGCACATTCAAGACTAATTATTTGGATACAATTGGTGTGTTTTGTTAGGTATTAAGATTCATGGATTTTAGTCCATGAAAACTTACGCTGCAATAAAATTGGGGCTCTTTAAACTGCTGTTGTGTTTGCTTTGATTTCAAGCTAAATATTCACATGTGGACATTAGCTTTTATGTTCAAATAGTCAATCTGTCTATATTTCCCTAAGCTGGACCAAATACTCTGTTCATTGCTGATACCATAATCATGATGTTTATATTAGCATCCAATGTGAATCTGGATCTTTGATACTTCCACTTCTCTTATAATGTTTCTGGGAAAAATAGGTTTGGTAATTCTATTAGAGCTGCATCAGAGTAATTTTTTGGCTATTAAAAATAAATTATTTTGTGAAAGAAAAAAACTCCAGCATCTATAACAGCAATATCTTTAGGAGAACAAGTCAGAAGAATCAAGGTTCCCTGTATCTACCCCTTAAAAATTACTTTAAGAGGAGTTCTTGACATGTTGCCATATAGACATTAAGGAAAACAAGCATGGATCTAGCATGGGGGGAGGGGCAGAAATGACTGAAATAAAATTCTGAGCTTTGAAATATACAGTATAGACTTGAGTTCTCTCCATTAGGCAAGATACTCATTCTGGAGAGATACTCTAACCCAGTGGTTCTAAACCTTTTTAATGCCGTGACCCCCAACTGGTCGTAAGTCGAGGACTACCCAACTGGTCATAAGTTGGAGACTACCCAACCGGTCGTAAGTCGAGGACTACCCAACCGGTCGTAAGTTGAGGACTTTCCCTGCCCAGGAGTGCTGCACATGTGTGATGCCGCCCCCTGCGCCGGCCGAGGCATAGCTGGCAAGCGTCAGAGACGGCGCAGGCGGACCACTGGCTGGACCACCAGCTGGCCCAGCCCAAGGGAGGTAAGGCACCCGCTGGGCCCCACGCACGCCAGCAACCCTCCCTGCGCCCACCAGCCTCCCACCTCCCACCCCTGGCCCTCTTTTACTTACATTTTTAGTAGTTGTTCAGCAGGGAGGGGTGGAAACTTCCAGACAGCTCGCCTTCGCTGCAGACAACTTGCAGCACCGTTTGCAGAATGGGACTTTTGGCGGGCTCAGCAGGGCAGAGACTGCCTGGACAATTCCTATTGGCTTTTGAAAGCCAATAGAATTAGACTCTATTCAAGACAGTCTATTCTATTGGCTTTCAAAAGCCAATAGAATAAAAGGGAGTAGCACAGCTAAGGAAAAGGGGGAAAAAATGGCGGACGGCGTTGTTTGGTGACCCCCGTGAAATGGTCGTTCGACCCCAAATGGGGTCCCGACCCACAGGTTGAGAACCGCTGCTCTAACCATTTTTTTATTACAAATTTTATTTTTTTTCCTACCATGAGATTTTGGGATGGAGCGAATGACACATGGAAGAATGATGATTGTGGCATTTACACAATATGTTTAGCCAAGTCAGTTCAATACAACACAGCCATTGCATTTGCACAAATATTGCTTTCTTGTGCTTTAGTGTGTGTTTTGCGAGCATAGCCTCTTTAGCTGGTTTATGAATCAGTGTCCTGAGCAAAGCCAGAAAATGGGTTAATTCACTAACCATGTTGAATATTGTTCACATCAAGCTGATCTGGCTTTCCTTGAAAACCATCTGTTTCTCTCTTATGCAACTCTGAAAAATTTGCCTTGAGGTTTAACTTGAATCAATGCAGCATCCTGTTTACACATTCCATTGTGCTGGGTCCACAACTCACAAACTTGCTCTTTTATTTCTTGATGGGGGCGGACTGGAGGGAGGGGGAAGTGTTGGGGAAGAAAAGTAAAGAAAACAGAAGCGTGAATAATATCCACATTTGCAGAAGGATATTTGAGTGGATTAAGATCTATAGATCTTGCTGAAAATTGGATAAATCTTATCTAACGAAAAGAAGAACTAGGGGGTGACATGATAGCAGTGTTCCAATATGATTAGGGGACTGGAGGCTAAAACATATGAGGAACGGTTGCTGGAATTGGGTATGTCTAGTTTAACGAAGAGAAGGATGAGGGGGGGACATGATAGCAGTGTTCCAATAACTCAGGGGCTGCCACAAAGAAGAGGGAGTCAAGCTATTCTCCAAGGTGTCTGAAGGCAGGATGAGAAGCAATGGATGGAAACTGATCAAGGAGAGAAGCAACTTAGAACTAAGGAGAAACTTCCTGACAGTTAGAACAATTAACCAGTGGAACAACCTGCCTCCAGAAGCGGTGAATGCTCCAACACTGGAAGTTTTTAAGAAGAGACTGGACAGCCATTTGTCTGAAATGGTGTAGGGTTCCTGCCTGAGCAGGCGGTTGGACTCGATGACATCCAAGGTCCCTTCCAACTTTATTATTATTATTATTATCATCATCATCATCATCATCATCATCATCATCATCATCATTATTGATCATCGCACAGTCAGCCAGATGTTCAGACTGGATTTGGCATTTTGCCTACCTATCGAGTCCTTACCCAGGACCTGAGATAGGCAGATGTGGATGTTTGATGGTATTACAGGTATCGTCGCAGGATGGAAGCAATTCCTAGTAAGGCCGCCTTTTGCAATTGACTAATAGCGAATATGTCAATGCCAGTGGTGTTCAAGTGGTGCTCCAGTTGTTTTGGGATTGCACCCAAGAGACCTATTACTATTGGTACTACCCTTGCTTGCTTTTGCCGCAGTCTTTCTATTTCTATTTGTAGGTCTTTGTATTTTGTTATCTTCTCCAGTTCTTTCTCGTCTATTCTGCTGTCTCCAGGCACTGCCACGTCCATTATCCAGACTTTTTTGTCTTTCTTATCGACAATTGTTAAGTCTGGGGTGTTATGTTGCAGGTGCTTGTCTGTTTGAATTCTGAAGTCCCAGAGCAGTTTAATTTTATCATTTTGTATGACTTTCTCTATTTTATGATCCCATAAAATAGAGGCAAATGATATTTTTTGCAGATCTTCCAATGCACCATTGTTGCTACTTTGTCATGCCGCAGCTTGTAGTCAGTCTGTGCAATCTTCTTGCAACAGCTTACCAGGTGGTCCACTGTTTCTTCAACTTCTTTGCATAGGCGGCACTTACTGTCTGTTGCTGTCTTCTCAATTTTGACTTTATACGCATTTGTCCTTAAGGCTTGGTCTTGTGCAGCCAGAATTAGTCCCTCGGTCTCTTTCTTCAATTTTCCTGCTCTTAGCCATTGCCAGGTCTTGTTATTATATGCTTTCCCAGCTATTTTTTTAATGTATTGGCCATGTAGTGCTTTGTCTTCCCATGCCTCTATTCTGTTCTTCATTTGGTCTTTCTTGTAGGCCAGTTTGGTCTCTCCAGTAGTCAGTAAGCCTTCCTGATATACTAATTTCAGTGCATCTTCATCGTTGTTGTTGTTGTTGTTGTTGTTATTCTCAATCATCGCACAGTCAGCCAGATGTTCAGACTGGATTTGGCATTTTGTCTACCTATCGAGTCCTTACCCAGGACCTGGGATAGGCAGATGTGGATGTTTGATGGTATTACAGGTATCGTCGCAGGATGGAAGCAGTTCCTAATAAGGCCGCCTTTTGCAATTGACTAATAGCAAATTTGTCAATGCCAATGGTGTTCACGTGGTGCTCCAGTTGTTTTGGGATTGCGCCCAAGGAGCCTATGACTATTGGTACTACCCTTGCTTGCTTTTGCCACAGTCTTTCTATTTCTATTTGTAGGTCTTTGTATTTTGTATCTTCTCCAGTTCTTTCTCTTCTATTCTGCTGTCTCCAGGCACTGCCACATCCACTATCCAGACTTTTTTGTCTTTCTTATCAACAATTTTTAAGTCTGGGGTGTTATGTTGCAGGTGCTTGTCTGTTTGAATTCTGAAGTCCCAGAGCAGTTTAATTTTATCATTTTCTATGACTTTCTCTATTTTATGATCCCACCAGTTTTTGCGTACAGGCAAATGATATTTTTTGCAGATCTTCCAATGCACCATTGTTGCTACTTTGTCATGTCGCTGCTTGTAATCAGTCTGTGCAATCTTCTTGCAACAGCTTACCAAGTGGTCCACTGTTTCTTCAGCTTCTTTGCATAGGCGGCACTTACTGTCTGTTGCTGTCTTCTCAATTTTGACTTTGTATGCATATATATATATATATATATGTTGTTGTTGTTATTATTATTATTATTATTATTATTATTATTATTATTATTATTATTATTATTATTTGAGGGGCTGCCACAACCTATTTTCCAAAGCACCTGAAGGCAAGACAAGAAGCAATGGATGGGAACTGAACAAAGAGAGAAGCAATTTAGAACTAAGGAGAAACTTCCTGACGATAAGAACAATCAACCAATGGAACAGCTTGCCTTCAGAAGTTGTAAGTGGTCCAACACTGGGGTCTGTTAAGAAGAGACTGAACAGCCATTTGTCTAAAATGATATAGGGGATTCTGCTTGAATAGGAGGATGGACTAGATGACCTCCAATGTCCCTTCCAATTCTGTTATTCTGTTTCTATTTCTGTAATGTTTCAATAAGAAAACTTATTACTGTTTGTGTGTTGAGATGTGAACATCAAGGAAAAAAATGACTTACTTTGCTCTTGAAAATCAGGAATATTGAAGAGGAGGACAGAAATGGAAAGACCTTAATTTTTTTTGTCTCCCCCTTCCCCATACCTTCACTTTTCTGTCTGAGGGTATCAGTCTTTGGTCCTTCAGGAGCTGATTTGTTTCTTAATGAGAAGATAAAAAAATCATGGATAAACTCCTAGGAAGGAAGCTTCTTTTGTTAGATTTCATTTTGGCTTTGCCTAATGTGTGAAACCAGCCATTCTCAGTCCTGCAAATAAACCAAAAGCATAACAGATCATAGCTTGGGGTGATGTGTGAACTCAGCCATGTGTATATATAAGGAGGCAAAGGGAAGGAAATCAATAAAATACATTAGGCCTTTCCATGTATTTATCAGCTTCATTGCTTGGGAGAACTTGAATAGAAACTCATTGGGCCGAGTGTGAATCTTTTCAGTTTTTTTAATTGGGTTTCTAGAGAATAATTATAGGACAGGCAAAAAGGTAGAATAGAAAAGGAGAATATTACACATTATTAGTGATGCCATATGTCAGGTGGGGTTGCATCTGAATTTAGTCCTAGGGATATTTTGGACAGCATCTTGAGAGTATACTGTCTACAAGAATCTGAACTACTAACAGCCAAAGCAAATTAGTGGTAGATAAGAGTCAGAGGAATTCAAGGTGGGCTGGATTTAGATCCCTTGTGAGGTAAAGGAATAACAGAATAACAGAAGAGTTGAAAGGGACCTTGGAGATCTTCTAGTCAACCCTCTGCTCAGGCAGGAAACCCTATACCATTTCAGACTCATGACTGATGATGCATTTGACGCCCCCCTTGGGCCCAGCCTGGTCATCTCCTACATATACCTTTTCTTGCATTGCGTAGAAATATATAACTTGATGTAACTTGTACTAATAATACATAATTTTAAACAACTTGAATACAGGTAGTCCTCATCTTATGACCATTCATTTAGCAATTGCTTGAAGTTACGATGGTGCTGAACAAAGTGATTTATGACCAGTCCTGGCAGTTGCACCATTATAGCACCCCTGGGGTTATGTAATCAGAATGGATTGGCAACCAGCAGGTATTTGTGATGGTTGCAGTGTCCTGGGATCACGTGATCACCATTTGAAATCTTCTGACAAGCAAAGTCAATGGGGGAAGCTGGATTCACTGTGGTGATTCACTTAATGACAAATGAAAAAAGGTCATAAAATCAGGCATGAGTCACTTAACAACTACATTGCTTAACAACAGAGGTTCCAATCCCAATTGTGGTCCTAAGTCAACCTCTAGAATAATTGCAAATGAGCAGAATTGGATGAAGATTCTGAGTTGATTGGCAATGATTTGAAACACTTAAGTGTGAGGTAATTGGTGCACTCTGAGCTTGGTTATTTTGTTGCAGATGTTTTCTTACCCAAACTAGACAACTAGACACTGAATAATGAAATGTTTTCTCCAAGAAAACAACCAAGCTCAGAGAGCACCAAGGACCCCCTCATTTCAACCTTGAGCTACATATATTCCCCTTTTTTGATACTTATGTGTGCCTATAGCCATATATAAAAATTTAAATGGGGATAGATTGGTTTTCCTTTTCCTTTTCTCTCCTTAATACAGTAGTGCTAAACGTTGGGTAGGGTTGAGGACCCAGGTCAGGACCAGAACTAACAGGTTAAAACTACAAAAAAAGAGAATTAGGCTAGATAGCAGGAAGAAATTGCTTACTGTACAAACTGTAAGCCAGTGGAACAGCCACCCCATGGTTTGATAAGTCCTCTTTTGTAGATAGTCATTCATCAGAAGTGCTTTAGAAGATCTTGTGCTGAGCAGAGAGTTGGATTAGATGGCCTCCATAGTTCTTCTGTTTCCATTATTCTATGGTACTTTGGACAGGGTGAATCAGAAAGGAACTGCTGCTCAACACAGAGAATCTGTAGCTAATGGAACTCATTGCCACAAGCTACGGTAATGGCCACTTGTGTCTTGTTATGCTAGCTGGTGAATTCTGCGTGTTGAAGTCCACACATCTTAAAGTTGCCAAGATTGGGAAACGTTGCCATAAGTACTCCCAACCCATGAAAGCCACAGTGCTGTTTTGGATGAAGTGAGTAGGGTATACCTTTCTCTAATCACGCCAATCGCATGGGAAGAAGGCGCTCTCTTCCATACTGTTGAAGGAAAAGTCTTCATCCTGGTTCATCCAAGCCGGGGATAAATAAACAACATGGCGATTCCTTTAGAAAGAAGGTTGCAGTTTATTGAAGAGCCAGAAAGATGGTTCTTGCAGGAAAGAGGAGAGAAAAAGAGGGCTGAGCACATATGGGTAGTAGGTTTTTATACCCTCTGAAGCCTTTTGTTTGGAGTAGTTTCCTGTTCCTGTTTTAGGATTTGTATTTCCTGTGTCACATATCCTGACCTGAGTCTGGGTGTGCCTTTCTGGTATTGATGGTGATGGGTTAGTCCTATTATGTCCCAAAGGTCATATACTGCTTCCCTGGTGCTGGGGATAATGACTCTTAGAGTTTGGGTGGGGTATGCAGATTTTAGGTCTTTGTCTTCCTAATCTCCTAGCTCCAACTTTCCTGATGGTTTACATCTGCATTTGTACAGAACTGGCTTCTGCTTGGGACAGAGAGACTTGGGGGCAGGGTTGGTTTCTGCTTTTAAAATCCTTTTGAGGAAATATATTTTTCTGCCCTTTTAATATTTCCTTCTCTGGGGGGCTGACTTCCCACAATACCTTCCATCTTGCACCATCTGACAAACAGGGAAAAATACTGTCTAAAGTCCATTTCTTCTGCCCCTTTTTCTCTTCCTCCTTCTTGTCCTCCCCTACCTCAACCTGCGTAGGTGGGAATGTGGCACGGCTAGTAGAGAAATAGGTTGACTTGTCATCTTCATCAAGCCGGTCAGTCATAAAATGCCAGCGCCTCCCCGGCAAGCAAGCATTCTCTCCTTTGATGAGATTGCTGTGGCCTGGCTGTATTTCACAGGCCTTCTGAGACTGCTGTTAAACTATTACATCTGCCTACTCTTTTTCCTGTGCTTTCTGCCAACCTAGAGCTCTTTGTGCAGTGGGAGGGGGCAGGAGAGGAGGGGGGGGGGGAAGAAAGATCCACATTAGCGCATGGAAAGAAATAATGGCCATAGATGTTCTTTCTCACAACAATCTGTTGGAAAATGCACCACTCTGCTGTGTGCCCTTCAGTCCTCCCTCCTCTTGCTATTTCTTTCCTACCTGGAAGCAAGACTGATTGCAGCCAAAGAGGAAGGGGGGGGGGAGAGAGAGAGATAAATTCTATGTTTCTAACCCTGGCATTTGGATATTGAGGCCAGTAGGTGGGGATAGATGTTAAACCTGGTAGCCAGCTCTTAGTCACCAGCTGTTCTCTTCTCCACTCTCTGTCAGGCTGCTAATAGTTGTCTCTGGCAGATGTTTTTTTGGGTTTGTGTGTGTACAAGCTCCTTCTACTTAACACCAGTAGCAAGCATTCCAGCTCAAGATCCCTGGATAATAAAAATCTCTACTCAGCCAGCCAGCTCTGACGGGACTTCTGGATGGTGGGAGGGTATATGCAATGCAGATGCAACAGCTGGTAGGTTGGGTTACACAAAGAGACATACTGGCAAGATAAACAGTCTCAGCAGAATTTCGTGTGAAGTGGGTTTTTTGGCCAGCCAAAGATTACTAGGTCAGACTTTTTGGTTCTGCACTAGAACCCTTCTTGCCCAATCTTTTCTGATTCTCTAAATTTATCAGTGTGGAAACAGGAATGAAAACAGCAGCCTGTTTCTTCTGTTGGTCCAGTTAAAAGCATATGGCTTCTGTGCAGGATGACTCCTTTAGCTGTAATAACTCCACCAATTCACTGACTTGCTTTTAGTCCCCCTTAAGGCGAGGGCTGTCACCTCATCTTGAGGCAGTGGGTTCTGTCCTTTAATGAAGGGTTGAATAAACAGGTCCTATCTCTTTGTTGAAATCTACTGTCAGTCCCAAGAGCTGACCTCAATTTGCACAAAGGAGTTTCTCCTCACTGCGTGCTCTTTTGAATTATGGGCTTTCTTCCATTTTTCAAGAGTAGGGGAAAAAAATAAGTACCAACCCATGCCGATTTTTAGAAAAAGGAACCTAGGACTAAGGAGAAATTTTCTGACGGTGAGAATCAGTGGAACGGTTTGCCTCCAGAAGTTGCGAGTGCTCCATCACTGGAGGTTTTTAAGAGGAGATTGGAGAGCCATTTGTGGGGCCAATGGTATAGGGCAGGGGTCCCCAATCTTTCTGGGTTGGCAGCCCAGTGGGAGGGGCATGCACGTTTATGCGCACATGCGCAGACCCACAAATGGAGCTGTAAGCATGCACACTCCGCAAATGGGGCTGGCACATGACTTGGCTAGTGCCGATCCGCAGCTCACGGCTCGGCTAGCACCGGCTCACAGCTTGGCTAGTGCTGGTGCAAGGCTCGTGACTCGCAGCTTGGCTAGTGCTTTCACAAGGGAGGATGAGCATGCACACATGTGCGCGCACACTGGACAGCCACTCACACAGCCCAGTGGCCAAGAGGCCACAGCCCAGTAGTGGGCCACGGTCCATAGGTTGGGGACCTCTGGTGTAGGGTTTCTTACTTGAACAGAGTTGGACTAGAAGATCTGCAAGAACTCTTCCTACTGTGCTATTTTGCTACTGATTTCCATGCCAGGCCTGGCTCCAACTAGCAAAGGGAGCTAGAGATGTCCTTGACTGGATAGAAGGTTGGTGGACTATTGGCCCAGAAGGGGATGATGGGCAGGAACAGAGAGGAAGACTGCATGGTTGATTCATCCAGCCCTGGATGTCCAATTAATCCCTAGAAACTTTCAAATGTCAACCTGACTGGGTGAAAGCTGTTACAGTATTTTTAGCCCAAATAAACATGTAGACATGTGAAAAGGTGCTGCGATCAACTGCTTTTTAGATGCCTTAATTATTATATTTCCCCTTTTCTTTTTCTGGGGTCCGCTTTCCTCTTCAGTATGGGGGTGTTTTTAAAAACTGGCCTACCCAACAAGGATATTGTTTTTTAACTGAACAGTTATGTTTGGAGGAGCTGCATCGGTGCCAAATGCCCACTGTAATGCCCACCCTGGGTATCCTTAGAGCAGTGTTTCTCTACTGTGGCAACTTTTCAGATGGGTGGACTTCAACTCCCAGAATTCTGGGAGTTGAAGTCCACCCATCTGAAAAGTTGCTAAGGTTGAGGAACTCTAGAGGCTGTCGGTTGAGTTTGTTCTTTGCCTTCTTCCAGTTCTATCAGTTCATTTCCTGGAGCTCCTCTGAAAACTCCCCTCCCCTCCCACCCCATCATATTTCATGCAGTAACTAATGCTTCAAGGATCAGAGACTCAGGAACAACCCCAAGTTTGGTCTGTACGAATATAAAAAGTGCCTTTAGTGGCTTTCACTAAAGCTTCCATTGTTCAACGGTCTGCCGCTCTTGGGCATCCTGTAGTAACAGCTGATATGCAGAATAAATGGCTGGTATTCGGAGATAGGCAGCTTCCGAGTATGGAGACTATTTAGCTTGAATGAAGCGTGATGCCACCTCCCCTTCTGGAAATCACTTCTCGCTGGTGCTTTTTGGCTTGAGTATTTTAATCTCTACTGCGGCACATTGAAGTAAATAATAACTGCACTTAGCCATATTTCTGTTCCTTGCCTCTTTCTAATTTCTATCAGAGAGAAGGAAAGCTGTGAATCTTGAATGATGGGCTTTCCAAACTGGAGCTGCTTTTATTCTATTTTATGCACATCTTCTGTGGGATTTTAGTAAGAATATTTTTATTCCCTTTTGTGAATTTGTCTCCTGGGTTTGCTCGCAGATGGGTATGTTATTTTTGTTTTCTGATATTCAGGGGGTCCCTTCCAGGCAAATCAGTCTTCCTAAATAGCTGCCGAGCATGTGCAGATAGAAATGGACACATACAACATAAATATATACCTGCTTAGTTCTCCCAGGGCCCTATTATTCTTAGATTTGCTTTTCGCATAAAAAGCTACCTTGGGAAAAAGTGCTAATCAGAAACAAACAGATAACTTAGTATTAATCTAGAAAGAGTGCAGAGAAGAGCAAAAAAGATGATTAGGGGACTGAAGCTAAAATAGGTGAAGAATGATTACAGGAATTGGGTAACATGACAGCAGTGTTTCAATATCTGAGGGGGGTGCCACAAAGATGGTGGAGTTAATCTATTCTCCAACACATAGAACACAAAATAATGGAGTTGGAAGGGACCTTGGAGATTTTCTAGTCCAGTCTCCTGCTCGAGACTGTATACCATTTCAGACAGATTCTTTTTGAAAGTCTCCAATGATGGAGCACCCACAACTTCTGAAGGCAAGCTATTCCATTGGTTGATTGCTCTCACCATTAGGACATTTCTCCTTAGTTCTAGGTTGCGTCTCTCCTTGGTTAGTTTCCAACCATTGTTTCTCATTTTGCCTTTTGGTGCTTTGGAAAATAGTTGGACCCTCTCATCTTTGTAGAAGCCCCTCAGATATTGGAACAGTGCTATCATTTCACCCCTAGTCCTTCTTTTCACTAGACTGGATATACCCAATTCCTGTAACCAATTTTTGTATGTTTTAGCCTCCAGCCTCCTAATAATTTTTGCTGCTGTTCTCTGCATTCCTTTCAGAGTCTCAACATCTTTCTTTTATATTGTGGTGACCAGAACTGGATGCAGTATTCCAAGTGTTGTCTTAGTCAGGCTTTGTAAAGCAATACTAGAACTTCACGTGATCTAGATCAGTGGTTCTTAACCGTTTTGAACGAATCGCCCCCTTGAGCCAATGAGGAAGTTATCGCCCCCCTCCCCCAAATAACCTCTCAATCACAAAATAGGAAATAATTCTTCAATTTATGCAAACCCTTTTTTTGTTTTCTTTAAAATTGTCATCAGGACATATGATGCAAATAATTTATTTCCAGTCTTTTTCCCATATCTCAACTGTGTGAAAAAGTTTGGTGCCACCAGTCACTTTATTCCCAAACTTAGTGATACATGTATTTCATTATTATCTTATTTATTCAAGACACTTAAATGTAATGACCACTGAAAACAAAACACTGGGAGCTGCAAAACCCTTTTGACATCTAAAATGAAGATAACACTGCATATATCCTTTTTTACCTTTATTATATATATATCTTCAGTGTTATCTTCATTTTAGATGTGAAAAGGGTCTCTCTCTCTCTCCCTCTCCCTCTCCCTCCCTCCCTCTCTCTCCCCCTTTCTGCCCTTGGTCTGCCAGTCCTCTTCCTTCACTTAGTGTGTGTGTGTGTGTGTGTGTGTGTGTGTGTGTGTCTGTCTGTCTGTGTGTGTGTGTGTGTGTGTGAGAGAGAGAGAGAGAGAGAGAGAGAGAGGGAGAGGCACTTGCGCTTCATCTCTCCTCTCTCTTTCTCTCTTTTTTTCTCATTCCCTTCTCCCTCTCTCTTTCCTCTCCCTCCATCCCCCCTTCTTTCTCCAGGTGAGGAGAGAGAGAGAACGAAAGGCAGAGGGTGCTGAAGGGGCGGGGAGGGGGGGGCAGGAGGCAGCAGAAGACCCCCTGTTGCAGCTGGAGGCACCCAGCTCCACTGCCTGCTGGGCTTGTGGGCAGGCCCCGGCTCATGGTCATGTTGGCAGGCTGTTCCACATGCCGCTGGCATCCACGGGCTCAATTCGGGGCCACGGGGCATCTGCGGAATGCCCTGCCCGTCGGCTGCATCGCCAAGCCTCCTCTCGCACTGCCGGCATCCCTGTGCTTAAGTCACGGGGCATCCGCGGAACGCCTCCCTGTCAGCTGCATCGCCAAACCTTCTCCTGTGCCACCGGCGTCCTCAGTCAGAACCGGAGCAATGATCTGCCTCCCGCCAGGACCAACGCTGGAGCCTCCCATGCTGCCAGTAGGTCTGTCATGCTGGAGGAGCTGGGGCCACTCTGCACTGTGTGGTACTCCCAGCGATCCACGACCCATCAGCATCGCCCAGGGAGTGATTCCCCCGCTAGCTGCCACCCCAGCCAGGACTGCTATCCGGGGGGCAGCAGAAGGAAGAATGGGAGGAGGAGGAAAGCAAGGAAGCTGGCGCCGGGCCCCAGCAGGAGGTGCTCCCATGGGTCCGGCTGGGACTCTTCTGCTGCTGGTTGGAAAATGCCTCCCCCTCCCTTTCTCTTCCCCCCATCTGCTCACCTCACATTCTTCACTGACAAATCAGGCGGGACTCCGGCATGCCTTCCCAGCCAGCTGGGCCAATGGTCCCGTGGCTGGGGATCGCAGGGGCTGCTCTCCCTCGGGGCCACAGCTTGCGGGAAGGCTGGCCCACTCAGCTGAAGCTCTGGCAGGCTGCTCCCAGTGGGGATCCTGGGGCTTCCCCACACGGTTCTCCTGCTACGTGCACCTTGGATGGAGCCAACCAGGGAAAGGGACTTCCTGGCCGCGCTTCTCCCAGGGGGCAGGGCACCTGGGCGCAGGGCCAATCAGGAGCCCTGCGAGGGGGCAAATCTGCATGAGAGAGAGAGAGAGAGGGAGAGAGAGAGAGAGACGCACAAGTGCCTCTTTCTGTCTCTGTCTCTCTCTGCAAATGGCGGAGGAGGCTCAGAGCCTCAGGGGAGGGCTCAAAAGTGTCCCCAAACTTCTCGCTCCATCGCCCCCATATCGCCCCCTTTTCGTTCCTTCGCCCCCGCGTCGCCCCTTTTCGTTCCATCACCCCCCTGAAAAATGAAATCGCCCCCTGGGGGGCAATATCGCCCAGGTTAAGAACCACTGATCTAGATTCTATCCATCTATTACTATTATTATTATTATGCACCTGAAAGCAGAACAAGAAGCAATGGATGGAAACTAATTAAGGAGAGAACCAACTTAGAAATAAGGAGAAATTTCCTGATAGTTAAAACAATAAATCAATGGAATGCCTTGTCTTCAGAAATTGTGGGTGCTCCATCACTGGAGGTTTTAAGAAGAGATTGGACAACTGTTTGTCTGAAATGGTACAGGGTTTCCTGCTTGAACAAGAGGTTGGACTAGAAGACCTCCGAGTTCCCTTCTGATTCTGTCAGTCCCTGAGTTTGCTTCCCCACTTCTTCCCTTCCTACCTCTTTTTCTTTTTCCAACCCTGTTGCAAGAATTCTCTACCTAATGGAATATTGTGGGGTTCTATCCTTTAAAAAAAGGAGATTAAATAGTTTAATCAAAGAAATTCTTTTTTTTTTTTTTTTGGCTGCATACATCTCACATAGTCAAAATTCTGCTCTTTGAGGCTGCAGATTTATGCTTGATTGGTGCTGGGGGTGGGAGAGCTTAGTGATTGGTGCATTCCAGTCCTCTTGAACCTACCAGCCGGCTGGGATGATGAAATGCATCAATTGTATGTCAAGGGTTAATCTACTCTGTTTCTATATTAGTTTAATTGTCATGGATACTTCCTGATGATAGTTTGCATACTTTCTCAGTAAGAGTGGTGCAGAGGGATATTTGTTTATCAATGCAGATTAATGTCCCTTGTTCTTAAGGCATGGCTGTAGAATATTGATGATTGTGAGCTTAGCTGTGTTCTTGTAAATTGTTACTAACTTTCTGCTTGGTATTATACCCTGATAGCTTTTCAACACCTCTAGGTTTTTTCTGGAATCAGTGAAATTTGTGAAAAGAAAACATAAATGTAAAAAAAGACTACATTAGCAACACTGATGTGGGGTTTGCAATGGTCACTATACAGCAGGGGTCCCCAACCCCCGGTCTGTGGACCGGTACCAGGCCGCAGCATGCCAGCAACTGGTCCACACAAACAAGCAAAGCCCCATCCATGGGATGCAGGCAGCACACAAAACCACGCACTCTGTGGAAAAACCTCTCTCCATGTAACCGGTCCCTGGTGCCCAAAAGGTTGGGGACCTCTGCTGTACAGTACAGAGGCTAACAGAGTAGAGCTATCAAATTGTTTGGATGACCATAGGTGGCAGCAAAGAGATACAGTGAAGTTAGTCTTTGCCTCCATTCTGAAGACTGTCTTGAATTTTGTGGCTCAAATTTGGTAGTTTTGGTCCACATATATTTAGTTCAAACTCTGAAATGCATTTGAAGATGGTAACTCTGGATGCCAGTTTTGTGTGTGTGTGTGTGTGTGTGTGTGTGTGTGTGTAAAGTGTAAATGTAAAAACTCCTGGAGAGGCCTAGGCTGTATTAAATTGAGATAAAAACACAGCAAGAATTTGTTAGATCAAACCAACAGTTTGGTTTAGTGCTTAAGGGACCAAGCTAGAAACTAGGAGAGAGTGAGTTCTAGTTCCTCCTTAGGCATGACAACTGGCTGGGTGACAATGGGATAGTCACTCTCTCTTAACCCAACCCACCTCACAGGGTTGTTGTTACGGGGAAAATAGGAGGAAGAAGGAGCATTATATATGTTCATCACCTTGAGTTATTTATAAATATAATTTAAAAAGACAGGATAAATACTTTTTATTAATTAGGATGACCAACCAAATACTTCTAATAAGCCCACTAACAAAGCATATTTTTTCCTATTAGTCATCTTCTGTGTCTCATTTTTATCTCAGTAGCTTTGGAGATTATTCCTAGTTACGTTGAACTGTGGCTATTGATGGGCAAATGCAAGGAGAAGTTTATTGGTCAGTTAAAAATCAGCAAATTGGTTGATAAAGTTTTTTATTTTTTAAAAGAGGTGGGCAGTTCTGTTTTCTTCTTCTTCTTTCAAAATCGCTGCTTTAGTGCTTTTTTATTATATACTTCATTGAAGGATGTATGTGTTTTGTCTGTTTGTCTGGTATTAACCTCACCCATATATTTTTTACATCTTGGATGCACGTTTAATACAAAAATTATAGGAGCATTTCCAAATAGGAGGAAGAGTGTAAAACTTTGAAATGCTAAAGCAGGCTTAAAAATACAGCCTAAACAGCTGCAGATTGGGGTTCTTTAAAAGGGAGAGGTGCCATCAAAAATGTGTTTTGTTTCCCTGTAAATTTTTAAAAACACAGTATGGTCCCCTTGGATTTCCTCTGTGGAGAAACATGGCATGTGGTTTGTGTGTGTGTGTGTGTGTGTGTATATATATATTTACCTTATGGTGTGTTTTCCCAATGGACTGCCAAAAACAAAATTAAATCAACAGTATTCGGAGAGTTGCAGTCCTATTTTCCCTTTTAAAACCAGAATTGCTTTAGATCAGGGGTCTTCAAATTTGGCCCTTTTATGACCTGTGGACTTCAGCTCCCAGAATTCCTCAGCCAGCATACCTGATTATTTGGTAATAATCAGAGCTTTGAATTGCTCCTGGAAGCAAACTGGCAAGCAGTGCAGCTTCCAAAGTAGAACTGTTGCATGGATATACCGAAGCATGCCCATTCCTTCTTACATTGCCATATTCTGGATCAGTTGGGCGGTCTTCAAGATCAGCCCCATGTAGAGTGTGTTGGAGTAGTCAAGCTGCAAAGTGACTAGGTCATGAGTGATTGTCTGAAGTCTCTAAGAACTAAGAAAGAGAATAAAGAAGAGTAAAATCTATCTTACATTTTATACCTTGTCAAATCACCAAAAATAAATACACTAACACAAAATATTATAATATTGCAAAATATCACATCTCTGCTCATGTTTGGCCACATTCTTTGATCAGTAGAAAATATTGGTTTTTGAAAACCGATAGATCAGAAAACCATTTTCTGGCAACCATTCTTTATCTTCTGGAATAATGCCACTTTTCCAATTTCTCAATATGATTTAGATCTAAAAATAATGAAATTGAATTGTGGTTCATTTGGGAGAAAATGGTGGAAAACTTTATTATGCTCAAAAATCAGCGTCTTAAAATGCCTCCTTTTGCTATGCCTTTTCTTGGCAAGATTTTTGGAAGTGGTTCCCACTGTGTTCTTCCTAGTAGTGAGAGCAAGTGCTTGCCCCCAAATAACTCAACTGGGGAGTGACTAATGTAGAACTTTATTTTAAAGGTTTGGAACTGTGTTTTTCAACCTTGGGAAGTTTCAGATATGTGGATTTCAATTCCCAGAATTTCTCACTGGATACGGAATTCCACACTTTGTTATTCTGTTAGTATAGAGCAGGGTTTGCACAGAAACACTGGAGCAAAGGCCAATAAATGCAGCGTATGTGTGTGTGTGTGTGTGTGTGTGTGTGTGTGTGTATCTAACTATCCATCCATCCATCCATTCATCCATCCATCCATCCATCCATCCATCCATACCTGGTGCCTCACCCAACAGATAAGATATATATCCTCCCTGTTTTCTGCTGACAGGAGTAAGGGGGAACCTGTGGCTCAAAAGGGTAATACAGCTGCCTAACATGTAAGCTGCCCAGATTCGAATCCCTGAAGGGTGTGACTAGCTGATGAGTGCTAATGAGCCTGAAATAGCTATACTAGTCTCTCACTAACTTTTTGTCAGCCACAAAATTTTGAATACACACACACACACACACACACACACACACACACACACATATACATACACACACACACACACACACACACACACACACACACAGTAAATAATTGATATTACCTTTAAATGAATTATTGTGGCTGGGTTTACCAGAAGTCTTAAACATGCATTAATAAAACAGAGTTGGATGGTGGTCATAGAACATGCTTGTCAGGTCAGGTTAGGGCTTGCAGATGTATTTGCATAACCCGCTAAACCTGATTTTATGGCTTGGTGTGTTGTAATATACAGTTATAGGTACTTAGTCTGTGTGACTATTTCAGTGTCTTTTGCAAATGCAGTCAATGGGTTAATTCAAAATCCGTTATATTCATATAATATGCTGTTCCCAGGAGGAAAAAAAAAAGCCAAGATTCTTTGTAGTAGCATAATATAAGACCGTCAGCTAGACACAATCTGTCCATGTTAAGAATGCTTGCAAGCAACCCAAACCCATTTATTACAGCTGATCATGTTCCCCACCTCTTTTAAAGGGAAACCTCACCTATTTTGGTAAACTGAAGTGTTATGTGCTTTAGTTTTCTCTTTAGTTTTCTCAGCCTGGGTGTGTATATATGAAGGCTGCTTTAATATGTCTCTGCGAAGAAGGTTTGGCTTGCAGTATGGCTATTTCCCATTTCAGACCAGTGGTTGCCTAGGTGGTTGGCTACAGCTAAGTCAACTTCCTAGGAATCTCCTGAAAAAGATGTCATATGAGTGCTACATATAGAAGCAACAGTTATGTTGATGCAAGGTGATGGTCCAGATCAGGTAAAGATACAATGGCTGCATTTCACAAGGTATGAAACTTGGCTAATATAAGTCTACCATATGTATCTGGTTTATTTGATTAATTAGTGTACAGGTAGCCCTCAACTTACAACCATTTCATTTAGAGGTGGTTCAGTGTTACAGTGGCGTTGAAAAAAGTAATATGACCAGTCTTCACACGTACAACCATGGTCACGTGATCAAAATTTGGGTGCTTGGCAACTGGCATGTACTGTATTTATGAAGGTTGCAGCATCTCGGAGTCATGTGGTCACCATTTGCTATCTTTCCAGCCAGCTTCCAACAAGCAAAGTTAATGGGGAAGCCTGCTTAATAACCATGGCAAGAAAAGGTTGTAAAGTTGGGCATAACTCACTTAACAGCTGCCTTGTTTTTAGCAATGAAAACTCTGCTCATAAGTTGAGGACTGCTCTGTATTATGGTGGATCTGAATATGATGGATATTCCCAGGTAGCTCTGCAGAGGGGGTTATGAAACAGGACAGGTGGCGATGAAACGGGACAGATACAGACACCAATGGATAGTTAGGACGGCAGAAAGAACAATTGCAACCAGCCTGCCTTCCATAGAAGACCTGTATATTGTGCGAGTCAGACCCCTCGCATTCTGGGCATAAACTGTTTGAACTCTTCCCCTTGGGATGCTGCTATAGGGCATTCATGCCAAAACAAGTAGACACAGGGACAGTTTCTTCCCTTGGGCCATCATGTGTCATGTATGTCTTTCAGTTTGAGAGCGGGCAACTACATTTCATTTTTGATGTGCACCATTGTGCCCGTAGTAAAAAAAAAAGGCAAAAAGGTTATATTATCTTATCTCACAGTATTGTCTAACGTCTATGTACATTTGCCCATGTTGTATGACTGTAGCATTATTATTATCCTTCCTTACTACTGTCTCTTATTAGTATTGAGAGCTTCTGCACTAGAGACAACTTCTTGTATATCTAAAAACACTTGGTCAAATAAAACTATTCTATTCTGTAGCATCAAAGCCTCCTATATCATATATCTACATATAAAAGGAGTGGGCCTTTGATGCGGTTCTGTCAGTGACCTTCTTGCCTTTTTTGATAGTTACACCCTCCCCCCTTCTTTGGACATTACTGTATCTTCTACATGGATCCCAGATTCATTCTCAGGTATTTTGCTTGTATTTGCAGAGAGTCTTATATCAAACAGGCCTTGCTAAAGATGTTTATAAGTTCAATCTAGCAAGACTTCCCTGAGGAAGATAAAGTTGCAGCAGTTTGAGTTTAAAAGGTTCTTTAACTAAGAGAGCTGGAAAGTGAGATTACTTGGGACACGTCTGGCGTGGTCTTACGTGGGATCAGGCATCTTTGCACTCTACAGACTCTGAGCATAAGGATTTACAAGAGAGGGACGGAAGTTGTGATCTTCCTGAAAAAAAAAAAAGCATCTACAGGATTCACCACTTTTGTTAATATAATGAAAGCATTGTGTCACTGCAACACAAGCCCTTCCCATTTTGTATGGTGACGTGACACAATATGTCTCCAGAAGAGCCAAGCTTTCATAATTCACCCCTTCTCTGCCCTTCCCCTCCTGTGGATACTGCTGCTGTCAGATGTTCAGCAGCCTTTAGAAAACCACAGGTTTTCCTTTCCTTCATTAAATCTGGCATATGTGAAATCTCCTTCTGAAGGAATTCCTTCTCCCCACCTTCCTTTTTTATCTGCTCCTTGTAGCAGCTCCTTGGCTGGTTTATTGTCCTATTCTTCAGAATTGATATGATGTACAACTAGAGGTTAGCACAATAATCTGTTGATCAGAACCATGACACACACCCCCTTGGTTTCCCAAGAGGCAACCCCAACATAAATCATGCTTTCATGGTCCGCCTGGGATTTCAAAATTGCTTGAGAACATTGTTGAGATAGAACATTTGGCATGGGGTTCTTGGGGCTCTCTGAACTGGTTCTTTTCTTGCAGATGTTTTATTACCCAACTAGGTAACCATCATCAGTGCTAGAAGAGAGTGGGGTTTGCTCTGTTTTTATATACAGGTTTTTATATACAATACTGTCAGTATTGGTGGAGTATTTGTTTTCTTCTTGGGAATTCCTTAATTGGGCTGTTGTTTACTGTTTGATTTTCTAAGTTGGTAATTTCTTGATTGGGGTATTGTTTACAGCTTGATTGTTAGTCTGCTATTAATCCTGGTGTTAATCTCTGTTTATCTGAGTGTTGATTGCTGGTGAAGTGTTTTGGTTTTTTTTGGTATCCTTTTTAGCTTTTTGATTGTCTCTCTTGAATGGTATGTAAATATTGTTTACCTCTACTTAGCTGTTGATGGCTGATTTGTCAGAATGCCAGGTTTCCAAGAATTCCCTAGTGTTTCTCCAGCACTGGAGATGGAGAATCCACCAATGGGTTTAGACTGTATTCCTGCCCAATCAGATCAAGTCAGCCAAAGTTGCCACGCCTGTCCTGGACCATAGAGATCCCGGTCTTGACTTGATCTCGCCCAGGACAGACGTGCAAGTTTGGCTCTTAGGCAGGTACAGTCTCCATTGGTGGATTTTCTTTTCCCCAGTTTTCTGTGTAGTGCTGTATTTAGCACAGAATTTGGCCTACCATTGGTAAATTTTTCCATTCTTTTCCCATTCAGGAACTTGGAATTTGTTCTCAATTTCCTGACTTGGGGGGTAATACAACTAGTTTTAAGGAAGGGGCTCCTTCATTTCCCCCCCTACAAATCTAACAATTAACCTTTCCCTCTAAAACTTTGGATTCAGCTGGGGACTAACGGCTGTCCAACCGGACATTAAAGTGACTTAAATTTTCTATCGGAGCTTGCGGCTGCGGCTCCAGTGGCTGATTTTGTGGAGGAGGCTGAGAGGCCGGAGATTCCTTCCGCGTGTTCAGGCTCTCTTTTTGAAATCGTTTCTAGGGCCCTTTGGAGTTGCGTCTGCAACTCAAACCTCGGCTTCAGGTTTTCTGCTCCAGTTGCTCTCTTCAGCTCACGGCCATACGATCGCCCTTTTTTTTGGATGGCGGTGCACGGGCTCCACGAGGCCATGCTGATCAACTGTTAGGCAGCTGATTGGAGGGACGAAAAGGCCCTGTTTTTTTGGTATTCTTGCTACCCAGACGTGGACCTCCTCTTAAGGCAGTGCTTCTTCTGTATTGGGCTTGCTTCCAAAGCCTTTGAATTTCAATGGACTTAATTGTCTGTTCCACACGTAGCCACCATCTTGGACCGTGTGGTCTCGGAAGACTCTTTCAATTCTGGGGGATTTAGGAAGAAGGGGATCCTCCCTCCTCATTTACTGGAATTGTTCTCAAAGTGGGGGCTCTCACTGGGAGGAGGTGTACTAAGAAGGTACAGCTAAAGCAGACGACCCACTATAATCAGGCAGGCCGCCATTTTGAGAGACGGCCGCCATTTTGAGAGCAAGATAGGCCCATTTCTGAACTGAGGCCTTCTATCATAAATATAACAGAGCCCCTAAAGGCTTCCCTAGAGCACAATCTCTAGTTCTGCCTCCAGTCCCACGGACCTTCAGTCCCATTCAAGTTCTGACAGGATCCCTTGATTAGCCAGGTCTCCCTGGGCCCTTTTTTTTCGGTTTTGGTGTCTCTTGGCCTCACATTGCTCGTATTGAAATTAACCCAACTTGTCTGGGATCACTAAATTACCAACTGGATTCCAGGCATACCTTTTGTGCATCTGTTATTATCCATACAATTTTCATCTGGATTCCAGGCGCCCCTTGTAGTGCACCTGTCCTTATCCACAATAGCTCTATCCGGATTCCAGACGCCCCTTGTAGTGTGTCTGTCCTTATCCAAGCAACAGTTATAGTTGGATTCCAGGCATCCCCTGTCGTGCGCCTGTCCTTATCCACGCAGCAGCTGTACCTGAGTTCCAGGTGTCCCCTATAGTGTGCCTATCCTTATCCAGCATATAATACTCTCTAGATACCAGGGGTCCCCTATCGTGCTCTTGTGTTATCAGAGAATGGAGGATTCTACACCTTCCTCAAAGGGTGTTTTGCCATCCTCATCGGCTCTATCTGGTCTGGAGGGCGTTAACAAAACGGCGGCCAAAAACAAGGTCAGATCTACTGCCAAGACCTCTAAGAGAGCTGACAAACAGGCGAACCGGAGACACCATCTTGGACCGCGTGGTCTTGGAAAAGGAATTTTCAGAGGCACAGAAAAGGAATTTTCAGAGGCACAGAAAATAGCCAGGTTAGAGACCTCTCAGACCAAGGGGTTGACCTTTGACCTACCCCTGGGGGCCCCAACCTCCCCCCTGGGTCAATGGGGGAATCTTTACATTTCCCTGCACAGTGTGGGATGGGCTAAATTCTCCCCATTTCCCAATCCACCACTATACAGGTTCATCACGGGACTCCCGAGGCTACCTTCACCCCTACTGCGACAGGGCTTTGGCCAAGTGAGCCTGTTCCCCTCCCCAAGGAGGACCGTCTAGCTTTGCTGATTGCGCAAAGGCCAGGGCACAGGGTCCCAGGCCAGTGGCTGCTGCTCACCGTCCTATCCATCAACCGGTGCCTGAAACCTATTACGATCCTTCCTCCCCATCTGGGTCTTCATGTTCTGAGGATTCTTCCCTTTGCGAACATGACACTGAACAGGGGATTCCAATGTCTGAAGAGGAGGAACCTCCTCCCGAAGCTCCTTCATTCAGTGGCCTCTTCAATCCTTCCTTCTTTGTCCCCTTGCTCCGCAAAACCACATCCACAGCCCATCTTGGGCCTGATCCTCCCTCAACAATAACCTCTGTTCCTCCAGACTCAGAGGTGCACCCAAACTTCACCGAACCGATGGCAGCTCAACACCGCATCCCTTGTCCCCCCATGTTCCTGAATGCAATCCGAAAACAGTGGACATCTCTGGCTTCCCTTCCCCTTCCATGTAATACTGACAAAAAACTATATAACATAGCCAAGGATCTGGAGGAGACCCTGGAAGTGCCTGCAATGGACGAGCCATTAGGTCCCCTAGTATCTCCCATTGCCATTCCCGAAGATGTCTCTGAGGCTCTCAAAGCTGAGGACCGCAAGTGCGAACTCGCCTATCGCAGAACGCACCAAGCGGCTGCATGGGCAATCAGGGCTGCCACCTCTGCATCCTTCTTTAACAGATCCACCCTTCGCTGGCTCAGGCAACTCCAGGCCCATATTCCAGTGGAGGATATCCGCACCCACTAGGATCTTAGCAAAATGGTGGCAGCCACTGAGTATGCGTCAGATGCATACTCCAGGGCTATGGCGTCCAGCGTCACTGGTCGCCGTATGCTTTGGTTGAAGCACTGGCAAGCCGATGCCAAGTCTAAGTGGTGGCTGTCAGCAGCTCCATATCAGGGAGGTAAACTGTTTGGAGACGCTTTGAATCCTTATCTCACAGAAAATAAGGATAAGCGCAAGGTCCTTAATCACCTCCTCAAGAAATTGGACAAATGCCCCACTTATAACCTGCGAAGACAGTCCTTTCGTGCAGGGGCTAGGTACAACTACACCCAGCCCTTCCGTCCCTTTCTGGCCAGGCAGGAGAGACAGTCTGACAGACAGACGGCCAGACCCAGACAACAAGCTCAGGGCAAGCGGCCCTTTCGGGGGAACAGCCAACCATTCCGCCGCTCCAGGTGACTCTCCATCAGTACCTCCCATAGGGGGCAGACTATATCTTTTTGCCCACCAGTGGGACGCCACCACCATGGACGCATGAGTACTCAGCACCGTGCGTCATGGCCTTTCCTTGGAGTTTATCTCCAACCCCCCAAATCGGTTTCTCTCTTGCCCATTCCCCCGAAATCGAATAAAGAAAAGACTAATGAACGAAGCCATCCAACATCTACTGAACATAAGGGCCATAGAACCGGTGCCAGCGGACCAGAGAGGTCAGGGATTTTATTCCATCCGTCAGAGGGATGGAGAGCCATTTTAGATCTCAAGGGCTTGAATTATCATCTTGCATACCGCAAATTCAAGATGCAGACGCTCCGCTCCATTTTGGGAAGCGTAAGAAAAGGGAACTTCCTGATGTCTATCTACCTCACGGAAGCATACCTTCATATCCCCATCTCTCTCGCCCACCACTGGTTTCTACGATTCGCTCACAAGGGGTGCCATTTTCAGTACAGGGCATTACCATTTGGCCTATCATCGGCTCCGAGGGTATTTACTAAGGTCCTGGTGGTTCCAGTCGTCGTCCACCCAGTCCACCATGGCGGACCTCGAACTGGTGGTAAAGCTGCTCCAGGATCACAGGTTCTCGGTAAACTTTCCCAAGAGCCACATGGTTCCCACAACAAGGCTGCTACCCCTCGGGGCCATCATGGACACAGTGGAGTGCCGGGTGTATCTATCTCACGAACGCTGGGACAACATAAGGGAGTCAGTCCTCCAGTTACGCAGGGCATGGATGGTAACATTGGTCAGTCTCTCCCAATTGTTAGGGAAGATGATATCGGCCATAGCTAGAGTCCCGTGGTCCAGGCTCCACTCCAGGGAACTGCAGTGGTTCCTGCTCCCCTTCCAGAGGCAGAACCTCAGTGCCTCCCAACGAAGGGTGAGACTCCCAACTCAGGTATCGCGCTCCCTCACGTGGTGGCTATCGCCCACCATGCTCAGAGGGTCATGTTTCAAGAAGCCAGATCAGATAGTGCTAACAACCGACGCCAGCCTGTTCGGCTGGGGAGTGCACCTTCGCTCGCTGTGGGCACAGGGCCGTTGGTCCAGCTCAGACCTTCGGCACAACATAAATTGGCTGGAGCTACAGGCCATACATCTAGTCCTCTGCCACTTTCACAGCCTGGTGACAAGGCGCCACGTACTGGTCCTCACGGACAACGTGGCTACCAAGGCTCATGTAAACCAACGGGGGGCACCCGATCTCGGACTCTTTTGACCAAGTTGATCTTACTGAGCTCCTAGGCAGAACAAAATCTGGCCTCCATCAAGGCTGATCATATTTCAGGGGAGGCGAACACTCAGTCCGACCTTTTGAGCAGAGCAATGGTAGATCACTCGGAATGGCGCCTTCACCTGAGGGTCTTCAGAGAAATCTGTCACCGTTTCGGCCTTCCACTTTTGGACCTCTTTGCATCCCCGGCCAACACTCAGTTGCCTCGGTTCTTCTCCCGGTTCCTGTCTCCAGGGGCAGAACAGACGGATGCTCTTTGGAGCCCATGGCCGCAGGGTCTGCTTTATGCCTTCCCCCCTCCCTCTTCTCCCGGTGGTCATATGCAAGCTTCTTCAGGAGCGAGCAGAGATACTTCTGGTGGCCCCTTATTGGCCAAGGAGGCCTTGGTTCGCCGATCTGATGAGCCTCTCCCTTGCAGATCCATGGTGGATTCCTCCGGAATGGGTTTCCCTCAGCCAAGGGACCATTCTCCATTCAGACCCCCAATGGCTCCAGCTAGCCATCTGGCTCAATCTTAACATGGGAGCTTTGCTCACCAGGGGTCTTTACAGTAATCCAGGCCTCCCGTCACCCTTCCACAAACCGTATTTACGAGGCCACATGGAAGAACTTTCGCTCATGGTGCTCCGGCTGACATTTGTCACTCTCGGAACTCACGATTCTCCATATCCTGGACTACCTGTTAGATGGTCTGGAGAGGGGGTTGGCCCCAAACACATTGCGCAAACAGATAGCTGCTCTTTTTACAGTCCTTACCTGTGACTCCGTAGGGTCATTGGGACATCACCCCTTACTCCGCTCATTCCTTAAGGGGGCCACTAACACCAGACCCCCTACTGTGCACAGGTACCCTTCATGGGAGTTATCACGCATCCTTCGGGCTCTTACCAAGTCGCCTTTTGAGCCCCTAAAGATGTGCGATATTCGCTACCTGTCCCACAAGGTGGCATTCCTGGTGGCAATCATGTCGACACGACATATTTCCGAATTGGCAGCACTCTCAATCCGGGATGACCTGTGCATTTTCCACCAGGATTGAGTGGTCCTTCGACTCGACCCTACTTTCCTCCCGATGGTCTATTCTCTATTCCACAGATCCCAGGAAATAGTGCTGCCGGATTTTTGCCCTAACCCATCGCATGCTCGAGAACAGCAATGGCATAGTTTGGATGTCTGCAGGGCACTTCGGTACTATATTTCATGGACAGCAACATTCTGCAAATCAGAGGCCCTCTTTATATCCTTCCATTCTTCCTCCAGGGATCGGAAGGTTTCCTCCTCCACAATTGGCAGGTGGATTAGGGCGTGCATTTCCAGGGCGTATCAAGCTGAGTCATTGCCGGTTCCACGACGGTTACAGCCCATTCTGCATGGAGTGCAGCTACTTCTGCAGCCTGGGCCACCCAGGCGTCCATTGAGGACGTTTGCAGGGCGGCCACATGGGCTTCACCATCTCCTTTCATACAGCACTACAAAATTGATAGGTTTGCCGCAGTAGAGGCTTCCTTCGGTAGGAGAGTTCTCCAAAAGGTTGTACATCAAAGTGCCACATTGGACCAGTCTACTTCCCACCCTCAGGGACAGTAGGCTTTGTCCCATTGGTGGATTCTTCATCTCCAGTGCTGGAGAAGGGGCGTTGTCTTACCTGAATGCCTTTTCTCAGCACGGAGAGGAGAATCCACTCCCACCCTTGTAGGTTATCTAGGCCTAGGGTTAGTCTTAGTTTTTTGAGTCACCACGTCTTGCTGTTAGTCAATGGCTACGCTCGCGTCAAGACTGGGACCTTCTGGCCCAGGACAGGCGTGGCAACTTTGGCTGACTTGATCTGATTGGGCAGGAATACAGTCTAAACCCATTGGTGGATTCTCCATCTCTGTGCTAAGAAAAGGTGTTCAGGTAAGACAACGTCCCTTTTCAACTTAGTTTGGTCTAGAATGCTCACAATTTCTCAATTAAAAGGATGATTAAGTCTGTTCATGTGTTGTGCAATTAAAGAGTTTTCAGCATGTCTTCTGTATGGATGCACTCTGCTACTGTTCTGCCTGCCTGTCCTATATAGTGACTGTTACAAAATGTTTGGACTATTATAAAATGTTTGGAATGTTTGGTGTCAACTACCCTTTTACTGCCAGGTTCCCTGAAAGTACAACCCCCTTTTTTTCTCATTGGGAGAAAAAGATTGATTTGCTATTGCCTTTCAGTTCATTCACTCTCCAGCAATTAAATATATCCCCCTCCCTCTTTCTTTTGGGCAGGTGGGGAGGGGAGGTAGCATTTCCTTTGGATGGAGGATTTTGAGCATCAACTCTGCTCTATCTGCAGCCAGTTACAAGAACCCCATTAGTGTCTCTTCTCTTAAAAGATTTGTTCTGCTTCCCTGGATTATGGTTCTGACATCTGAAATGGGGTTAAATGAATGGTGAAGAGAGAGACACCATCTCTTTCTCTGTACCATCAGTGAAATATGAAGAGATGAATTGCTGGGGGATCCTTTGGCTGTTCGGGTGTTTACATGGTAAGATGTAATTGCCTCACCAAAGCAGCATGAAATTGAAAGGATGGAAAAGCTGCTAGGAGCAGCGGGTTCCCCTTTCCAGTTGCCACCTGTGTTTGTGTGCATGTGTGTGCAATGGAAACTTCAAAATCCTTTTAGACAAAAAGTTGTTTGCTTTTGGGATCTGTTCTCTGCTCAAGGAGGGGGGTGTTCCCCTGTGATCTGTCAACATGCACCTATGGCAGTGGAGCTAGGTCTGAAGAGACTTGTTTCTGGGATGAGGTGGGTAGAGAACAAGCGTGGGATACAAATTACTTCAGCCTGAATTTGCCAACACCAAATAATTACCTCTCACCTTTTCTGAAGTATGCAGAAGAATTTTTTTTCAATCACCAAAAGTTTTCTTCCCTGAAGCAGAGAGTGTTGGGGAATCAGTGGTGGGATTCAGCCAGTTTGCACCAATTCGGCAGAACCGGTAGCTAATTTTTTATTGCCCAGGCCCAGAATGGACTTCCGGAAGCGGCATCCACACAGAGAACGCGTTGTTCACATATTTGCATCTCACCACTGATCACAATATAAAAACAGCATTGCTAGCATTTTGCACCATAGTTGAAAGACCTGTTAGTGAATCAGAAAATTTCTTTTGTTTTGATCTCATTTCCACCATAAAAAGCTTCTGAGTTTCCCCATGTAGAATAGAGTCAATAATTTTCTACCTTGTGAATGCAGTTATAATGATGTAAATGAAATTCTGTAAGACCTTGAAAATGTTATAAAAATCCTAAACATAATTTTTCAATCACACAATGTGCTTAACCTCATGAATTAGCTTTTTTGGATGGGCATAATATTCTGAACCATAAATAATGAAATCAGCTAGGTTCTTACAATATGCCAAGTCACAAAAAAGAAGCCAAGTCGAAAACTATTTGGTGTGATATAGCTTGTCTGATGCAGCTATCTGGTGTGAACCCAGCAGAAGTTATGTTACTATTTATTAACCTCTCCAGCAAAAGACGTTGAGAAAAATCTGTTCTCATATCCATATTCAGCTGTGAATCAAACTATGTGAATCACACATGAGCTGTGAAGGCTAAAGTGCACATCTTCCATTTTATGGGAATGTAGAATCTGAAAAGTCACACGGACATTAGACAAATATAAGGCGAAGATAGTGGTAAGCCACTATTATACACAGGATTTTAAGCAAACCACCATAGAGAAGCTACATACTTGGAAAATGATGTTACATTTGGCATTTTTTTAAATCAATGAAGCTATGAAAACCTATGTGAATATAGCACTTGGTATACAGCACTTGGTCATTTAAAAACAACACTTAGATATTACATTCTTAGTGCACCAGATCCACTTTGGGACTCCAAAAGCCAGGAAGATAATCAAGGGTTATCCAGTGAAGAGAAGAAGGAGTGATGGTCTGCAAGCCCAAGATGGGCCCAGACATAGCTTTTGATGATGATGATGATGATGATGATAGTGATAGCGATAGTGATAATATATCAAATTTGCATCTGACAGTCTCCCATTGGTGTTTATAGCAAACCACAGTAGTGCTGAAATATATGCATATGCCAGTCATATGTACATACAGTATATTCTGATACCTGATGCAAATCCTTAAGTTGCAGCACAGTGCCATCATGCATGTCTCATTATTGTCACCTCAAGGCCCCCCCACCCCGCTCCAGTGGACATCCTGGATTGAAAATCCATGCAAGCTTGTTGAATAGACAAGATAAGGCTAAAAGGATAAAAATATAATAAATGAGTTACTAAAATGTGAGCATCCCCCCCCCACACGCACACACCATATTTTCTCTAGCCAGAAAAAAAACCCAGCTTGGCTTAACATTTATTTTTAACCACAGCAACAGTTTCCATAAAATTTATCTCTACCTTTAAAAAATAAGACTGAGAAAAGTCAGCTGGAGCTGGAAATTGTAATGTTTCTGATTTCTGAAGCTAACATTTTCCATCCTTCCTTCCTTCCTTCCTTCCTTCCTTCCTTCCTTCCTTCCTTCCTTCCTCCCTCCCTCCCTCCCTCCTTCCCTCCCTCCCTCCCTCTTTCATAGAAGGCTGCTGCAAGGTTCCCAGCCACTCTTTTTTTCTGCAAAATCTGAAGAAGGAGGAGAGGACGATCAAAATTAGGTATGAGATTGTGCCAAATTTAGAGCCAACCCTGTGTTCTTGGCAGTCAAAGTTCAGGGATGGAATGGACGTCTCTGTTGGCTGGCTAATTAGAAGGACCATAAACATCTCTTATTTTTCTGAACATGGACTGAGACCAAACAATTGTGATATTTTTTGTTTGGGGAAATTGGGATCAGTTGGGGACAACCTTTACAACCACCTTTGGGTTGGTTGCAGTTGATTTCACGAACTATTTTTTCCCACCCCCTCCCTATTCTTGACCTTAGTTGTCCTCACAGATTCTTTTGATGGGTGGGCTTTTATTCATAGCAAGGATGTTGACTCACAAAATTGTACTGCTTGTCTCATTTGGATTAATGGCCAGCTAATTTGTTTGTTTTTCTAATGTGAAGTGTGTGCCATGTATTCAAATACTGAAGGAGTGTCTGGGGGGTTGTTCTTTTTAACTTCTTTATCTTCTCTGTTGGGGCCTCCTTGCTATAAACTCATGCTTTTCCCAAGTGCAGTTAAGGTCTGCATGATCATGAATTTGACATGGAAATACTCTGGTGGAGTTGATTGTTTAAATTATGAGCTCTTGGTAACCTAAAGGTAAGCAGAGAGCAAAATTACACCCCAGAATTACAACACTGCCCTCCTCTTGCACTGCGATATCACTTCTAAATGTGTGACATAATGACACACATTTTACCATTTTGACAAAGCTTTAGTTTCTGCTCATGCTTCTGAATTTGTGGCAATTCAGAGAAATATAATATACAGTAATGGAGGTAAATACTAGGATGAAAATATCATAGAATAATATGGTGGAAAAGTACTTTTGATGCCTCCTGGCTCAACCTTTACCCATGCTAAAGAGAGCTATTATGAAAACATCCCAGTTGCCTTCAGAGGCCATCCAGAGATCTGCCAAATGTCAGAAAGGAGAACAAAACAAAAAGTTCAAATGTAGCTAGATAAGAGTTTGAATTCCTTCCTTTGGGGCAGTCAGTTAAGTTAGAAACAACATTCTTTTCTGCAATAAAATTTCTAATCTTGTGTGGGAATCTTATCCCACGACTAGTCACATTCTGAGAAAGAGGTTAAATGTTTGGAGTGCTATGATTTAACCTATAACTCAGGCTGACTGTTGAGTTGGGATGGTGAAGTAAGAGTATATTGTCTGTAGCTTTTCTCTGCTGTTCTGTAACCTCATTTGCAATGCTGAATGGGACACAGTATTAGAGCAGCTTAGTGAAGGCATTCCAAATTTGCTTAATTTTGCTAATCTTTCATGGAAAACCTTAACAACAGGTGATCACTTGGAAAGGCCTTAATAAGCCTTAATGATAAAGGGGGCTTCGTATATGTTTTCTCTTTATTTAATTGAAAGTTTTTAGCACTTACAATATTGAAAACTAAGAACCTGGAGGGAAGGACTGGCTCAAGGACAACAAATAAAAGGAAAAATGGAATTAGCAGATTCTATGGACAGAAGGTCTTCTGTCCTAGGTTACATCTAGTATAATGGAAAAAGAATTCTCACTTGAGCATTTTGAATATTCTAGTTCAAGGGTGCCAAATTTTGGCAACCTTAAGATTTGTGGACTTTGACTCTCAGAATTCCCCAGCCAGCTATGTTGGGGAATTCTGAGATTTGAAGCCCATAGACATTTAGCTAAGCCCACAAGACTTAAAGTTGCCAAGATTGGATACTCCAGTTCAGGATAATAGTCAGACATAGTCCTTCAGTTCCTATTTCTGTTGCCCCTTCAAGGATTTCCACTTCACAAGGATTTTGTAGGATGCTCTAACTGGACAGGTGCAAAAAGACTTCAGAGATCCTTTCCCTACAAAGTCATGTGGGGAAGAACTGGTCTTTGGTTTGGAGATGAAGTCAGCTTTACCTCCTTAAGAAGTGGTCCTGGAACTCTTGAAAGAGGGAGAGGGCAGCTCATTGGTGCAGTGAAAATCGAAGAAGTAATCCAAATTTGGGTGGATTCTAAAGTCGTGTGTGTGTATGTGTGTGTGTGTGTATGTGTGTGTCTAGTTATATATTGTAGCTTAAAAAAACGAGACAGAAAGATATTGACACTTTTGAACATTGGTGTTGGAAAAGACTTTGGGGGAATCACATGGATGGGCCAAGAAAAAAAATAAATGGATCATTGAACAAATCAAATCAGAGTTCTCATGAGCCCAGATATCCAGGCTCAAATTATCATATTTCAGACATATTATTCAAAGACCTAGGTCTCTGGAAAAAGCTATAATGCTGGGAAAAATGGAAGGAAAGAGAAAAAGAGGATAAGCAGCCATCAGGTGGATGGACTCAATTACAGGGGTGATGGTTGCACAATTTGGAGAGCTGAAGGCCCAAGTCAGGGGTCATATGCTCCCGAAGAAAGTCTATCTGCATGGTCACTTAACATCCCCTTATCACTAAATGGGTACAATTTTGCAGTACAAAAGACACATAGATCCGTTATTTTGACATGTGTTGCAAAAGAGTATTGTTTTTTAATAGTATTCTCTTGTTCTAGGAGCTATAGTTCATTCTTACAATCAATCAGGGAATGACAGGGAAATGAAGCACAGCATGTACATTTCTAGAGTAAAATAAACAAGGGATTTTTAAAAGAGTCCTTTTCTGTGGCAATTTTAAAATCATGACTTAATTGACAACTGAAATGGCATGGATTTGAATCAATCAACCTTTCACAGAGGAAACCACTGTGCTAAATTCTGGCAGTTTTAAGTACCACATCCTGATCTTACGGCTGTGATGCTGAGGTTTTTGACTTTCATTGGCTTATCAACTCAGCTTGGGGATTTCAAAATTAATAACATCCACTTTGATTAGAAATTGAGTTCACGCATCAAATAAGCCAGGAGCTGGGTAACCGAATGCCTGTTGCTTCATTTTATCTATGACATCCCAGAAGAGCTCTGCAGGATCGAAAGATTTATGCCATTTTGTTTTCATTACATAATCAGAATATTGTGGGAGAGATGAGTCTTGCAAAATCTGGGGTGAAATCAAAATCTCATGAAATTTGGGAGTGAGAACACTGTCCTTGTGTAAGATTGGATGAGATTTCAACTGATGTAACCTTCTTTAAAATTTGTTGTTGGGGGAGAGGGGGAAAATCACTGGATAGTGTCTGAAAAGTTATGGGCCCCTGTTTGCCCAGCCAGTGTACTGAATTCGTTTATTTTTTGGATAAGACACAACTGGCTGGATTGGTGCAACACACTAAGCCATAAACGGGATTATGACCCACATGAAACATGTGAGAGCAAAAGTGCCAAATAGAATAGGAGGAGACAATGGAAAAAAATGTAGGGAATAATCATAAACACTGCACTTAAAAGAATTAAGAATGTTTTGGGAGAAAACTGTAATGAATTGGGAAAGAACTGATTTTTCCTTCCCCTTCCCCTGGGCCTTTTTAAAATGGGGGAAAGCATTGAAATATTTTGGAAAGAGAAAAAAACCTGCAACAAAATACTTTGTTTTGGAATAATGAAAACAATAAGATGAGGTGCTCATACACTGTCATCATTTTACTGCTCCAAAATGTTTTCTATTAACTTAGAATAGGAAGACTATTACTATACAAGACTGTTGAATAGCACAGCTTTTCCATTTCCGTAGCTGGTGAACAAGCAAGATAATACAAATCTCCAGGGCAAGAGAGAATTGTTTTTATTTTGGATCCCATCCACCCCCTACCCCCCGGGCACTGCTATTATTTTGCTAGGAAGGAAGATGATTTTGGTGGCCAATTTGCTTGTGGGTGTCTTTGTTGCTGATTTGTTGGATCAGCTCTTTGTCCTCGAAAGACATGTCTCTAGATTCTTTTGTGGTTGGTTTCTTCTTAGCTTCATTTTTTCTATCTCACCAAACTGACAACATTAAGAGAATCCAGAATTCTTCCACAGCTTACACAAAAATTAAACAGTTTTGATGTAAATTAAATTAGTAGTCATAATTGTTGCCTGTCTAGAGAAGGAAATATTAAAAGGGCAGGAAAATATATTTTTCTCCAAAAGGATTTTTAAAAACATTTTTAAAAGCAGAAACCAAACCTGGCCCTAAATTTCTTTGCCCCAAGCAGGAGCCAGCCCTATACAAATGCAGATGTAAAACCATCAGGAAGGTTGGAGCCAGGGAACTCAAGAAGACAGAGAAACTCTTAAGAGTCATTAGCCCAGCCCCAGGGAAGCACGAAATGACTTTTGGGACATAATAGGACTAAACCACAGATACTAAGGCCTAGAAAAGCACTCAGACTCAGTTCAAAGTTCATGCCACAGGAAGAGGAAACTATTCCAAACAAAAAGCTAGAGAGGATATAAAAAGCTACTGCCCATGTGCTCACCCCCCTTCTCTCCTCTGCTCTTTCCTGAAGAAACATCTTTCTGCTTCTTCAATAAACTGTAACCATCTTCCCAAAGCAGTTGCCATGTTGCTTATTTATTCCTGGCTTGGATGAACCAGGATGAAAACTTACTTCTAACAATTGCAAAGTGAGCTTAGATCAGTGAAGAGATCACAATAAATAAGCCATTACATATCTTTACATATCTAACTACTTTAGGTAATCTACTAGCCTAGGTAATTTAAGTTAAATAAACTTAATTTTGGGGAGGGGGTGTCCTGTTTTAGTGGAGTGAGGCCCATAGGATCACTGTAAATAGTCAGGTATGGCTGTTGGCAGATTTTTGTTATGCCAAAGCCAAATAAACTAGACTTTCTTTAGGCAAGGGGTTGGACTAGAAGACCTCCAAGGTCCCTTCCAGCCCTATGATTCTATTCTGTTCAATCTCAGATGCCCAGATGATGGTTGAGTCCAGAATTTGAATATGTTCTCTTGATCTTCCTCCCTAAGAATGTACAAAGCAGCCGGCATTTTATTGCTACGCTAAAAAAAACCCATCACCTGTTCTAGCCTGGCTCAACAACAGATGCATCCCATTAAACAAACTATTCTGGTTTAATAAGAGCCAATCTCCTTATTTTCACAAAAGCCATTGCTTTACTTTTTTCTTTTCTTCCCATGCTTGGAATGATTTGTGCAAATTACTCTAAATAGCTAGCAAATAAAAATCAAATGGAGGAATAAGATTTATCTTTTTTTTCTTGATGTGTTATTATTTTAAAAATACGTTGCTTCTGCCTTGTCTTCCCCCCTCCCTTTTTTATTAGCAGTTTGTAATAAAGCAGCTCCTGCACATTAGCAGGACTTCAGAGCATGGTGTGCAGCTGAGAAGAAGAGAAGCAAAACTGCTGTCTCTGTTTTATATTTAAGGTTTTCCATCAAAGTGTGATTTGGAGTTTTCCTTAAGGCTCGGTGTTATGCTTCATGGAGAGGAAGCTGTTAAGTTGGAGTACTTGAAGTGAATGGGGCCCTATACAAATAAGGAATTGCCCCATAATTTTGTAAGAAAATAGATTTTTTTCCCCTATGATGATGTCACAGGTTCGGCTTCTCAGATTACTTCTGAAGTGATGTGATTGCACGGAATAGCGAATGTCAGCAGCTCAGTTGTGTCTGTAGTCGGGGGAAACTAGTTTTTGGTTTGTGCTAGACACGGCTTTTATTTATTTGCTTGATTGTTTATTTATATATCACCTTTATTATTTTTACAAATAACTCAAGACAATGAACATATCCAACATATCTTCCTCCTCCTATTTTCCCCACAACACCTTTGTAAGGTGGGTTGGGCTGAGAGAGAGTGACTGGCCTAATATTACCCAGCTGGCTTTCATGTCTAAGGTGGGACTCACAGTTTTAAGACTAACAGGATAAGAGGCAGGCTGAGTAGGTTTCGGACCATGATATTTGGGGCACAGATCAAGACAGTTGAAAGGGGGCAAAGTTCATGAACCAAAGAAGGAAAGTGGTGATTGAGGAAAGAAGGGTTCAGGAAAAAAATCCTTGCAATAATATGAGTTATAACATGCTTAATCAGATTAGTGAAGACGAAATCTGCGTGTGCAGAATTTAATCTGTTTTAATATACTGATTAAATATTGATTGTGATGGTATGCCATTGTGTAAACTCAGCCCACTTTCCTGGTTTATGATTCAGTATTAACAGCCATAGTTACTACAACCATGGATTTCCAGTGCTTCCATTGTGGATTCAGAAAATGGATGAATGAATGAAGTTAAGCATATTGTGTAAATCCAACCATAGAGTCATGATTTGTGTACACATTACGTTGTCCACTCTGGTTGACAATAGTTGTCTTGAACTACAGAGATCTTCTGATTCCTTAAAATAACAGCAAAATTCATCTCCTTGATCTCAAGTTCAGTTTTTAGATTAAATCTTCCACTGAGTTTTGAAATATCCTATTTTTATGCCAAAGCCTTTAAAAATACAGTATTTTACGGTATACTGTGAGAAGGAATAATTTATCTAATATTACTGAATTGTGATTGATCACAGATGTCCCAAGTTTTTGTTCTCCTGTTTGGCTGGCGGTTCTAGAACAGAACATGGGAATTGTCCAAGGAGTTGGTGTCTACCTGGTGAGAGAGATTTCTAGTCTTGGCAGCTTGCAGTTTTCTGAATTATTTCTCTGGGTGCCTCAGCCACTGGCCTTGTAGGATCTCAGTGCATGAGGACATAACCAGGCCAAGGTCCTTCTTAGTCCAGCATTTGATTTCTTACATTGGTCAATCAAATGTTTTAGTATCCTTGCAAGTAGGAGATGGAGACATATTCCTGTTTTGCCATTATTCTCCAAAACTGGTATTTGAAGACATTTTGCCTCTAGTCTGGAGGTGCCATTGATCCTTCAAGATTAATTGCTCTTGATAGATCCATCTTTCATGGATTTATCCTTTCCCCTATTAAAATGTCAATGTTAGTGATCCTCCTCACCATATCTTGTAGTAGTGGATTCATTGGTTAATTAATGAACAAGTGTTTTCTTTTGTGTGTTCTAAATTTTCTGGTCAGCTTCATCAGATGACCATCCCTGGTCCTTGCTTTCTCTGAGAGGAAGAAAAATGTCATGCATGCTTTATCCATACCATAAGCACTGAGAGATTGTTCTACCTCAGAAGGAGGCAGATTTAACATGAAGATGTATCTTTTTTTTCCACCTTAAAATTTTAAATGATGGAAAGTGTAAGCATGGAGAGGCCACACTTTGGAATAGTGAAAAGTAGGGAGCATAATTCTTTTCCTGCCATGGTTCTCCTATTCCAAACTGTTCCCTCCCCAGCTGTTTTTCTAGTAGACTTTATATGGCTTCCGAAGTCATATTCCACACAATATCCTCATAAAAGGTTAGTTACCAGCTTTGTAAAAACATTGCAGAAATTTTGAAGTACTCCTATATTTACATTTTCAGAGGTGGGGGAGAGACAGCTATGTGTGTGTATGTGTAGGAACTGACATTATCCCCTTGCTTCTCCAAATGAGTGATTGTGTAGTAATTTAATTCAAGAAGAGGGCTTGTGAATGGATTAGCTTGGCCTTGGCCAGGAGTTTTATAGCTGAAGATCTGCTTTGTTGCATGAGGACAAATATTTACAAATGATAAAGTATTAAATTCTATTGAGAGAGTGAGATATAAACTGAGAGGCAGTGGGCCTCAGGACAGAAATGTTAGTTATGTCAACAACCAACAATTGCTCAACTGCAGGGCCATAACATACAGTGCAGAGAGTATGTTGAAATAGGGGGAAGTCAGAAGAAAAAGCAGTTTTACCTTCTCTGGTATAAAAGGGAATTACATCCTCACATCAACAGAAGGTAATTAACTGTTTCATATGGCTTCATTCTAGTTTGCAATAAAAATTCTTACCGGGTTATATCATGTTGATGTCTGAGAGACTATTGCCAAATTCTTAGCTAAGAGTCTAGTTAAGTTGTATATGTTGGGGAGTAAATATTTTGTTCTGAGGCAAATTTCCAATATTCTACTATATGAAAGTAAAATGCTTGCTCATTTTATATCCTGGGGCTCTAAAAATAATTGAAATGATAATCCATTAACTGCTGTCTACTATCCTTTAATCTGTACAAAATTGACCAAGGGGATGAGAGAAATTCTGAGTGGCTTTTAAGATTGATGAGATGAAGATTGTCTTTGAGGTAGGCAAGTTGAAGCAGCTGGCACAGAAAGGATTTCTAGAATTTTCTTCATTGCTGTAGTGTACAATAACAGAATAGTGAAAGCCTGTAAGAATTTCTCTCTGCCCCAACGTATACTAAATAAAATCAAGGCAGATTTATTCTGAGTTCCTTTCTCACCCTTTCTTCTTCCATGGGATTGGGTAATCCTAATGATTCACTTATTCTTTCCCCTTTTACAGAGTTTAAGCAGGGGGTGTTAATTGTCACCATGCCTGCTTGTGATCTTTCTGCGATCTGCTTAGCTACGGGATGCTAGATAGAAGAACTTCTTGGCATGGTCTTTCAAGTGTAGCTCTGACTTGTTAAAACTTAATTGGATCTGCTCTGGCATCAGTGTTAGAAGGAGTAAAAGTGTAGATGGAAGTAGAACTGTTTCCAGTAAGTTACATTGGCAAACAGGAAGTGTTGGGTGCACAGTCAGCTGTAAAGCCTGTCTTCTTTAATTGTCCAAGTCAGGCAAGATATCTCGGCTGCTCCTAATCTCTCCCTTTCAAACAGCCCCCAGGAATATTCTCCAGCCTTTGACAGCTGCTGATGCAAGTGGTTCTGAAGTATGGGAAAGCAGGAAATCTTCCATGAGCCAGAGTGACCTTGGTTTCATTGCAGATGACCACTATTTGGCAACTTCAGTTCAGTTGCCCCATCTCACTAAGCCACAGAGTGCCTTCTGAGCCCATGCCTTGAACAGAGGCCCTGTTTAAACCCAGAGGTGCCATTAATGTATGAGGATTCATAAGGAATTAAGCTGTGATAAAAGCTTACATTTAGCATGATACTGGCATGCTAAATGTGATAGAATAGAGGCTGTATATGTTTTTCTCTATTTTTCTTGAGAATTGTAGACTGAAAAACTGGCTCCTGTCTTAGTCACAGATTCTTAATTGTCTATTTGAGTCAGTTTGGTCTGGTGATTAAGACACCAGGCTAGAACCAGGAGATCTTGAGTTCAAGTCCCACCATAGTCACGAAAACCAGCTGGGTAACGCCGGAGCAGTAACTCTCAACCCAACCCACCTCACAAAGTTGTTGTGGGGAAAACAGGAGGAGGAAGATGTGTTGGATATGCTCACCACTTTGAGTTGTTTTGAAAAAAATAACAGACAGGGTACAAACAAACAAACAAACAAATAAAAATTCACTGATTTGTAAGCACAGTCATCATTACACTTGCCATGGAGCATGCACAGAGTTCTGGTGAAGTAGCTACAGATGCATTTAAAACATTTTTTCAATTGCAAAACAACTTACGTCAGAAATTCTGATCTGAATTGTTGTAAGTTGAGGACTAGCTACAGTGAAAACAGAGACATGCAATAGAACAATAATTTGGAAATCAGATTTGTTCTGCTTACATCTTGAGAAATATCAGGAGAGAAGGCAAAGCAAATTGAATTACTAGGGCCAGATCTGATTGGTGGCCCACTGCAGGAAGAATTGCATATACAGTGTCCAAAAGTCTGTCTTGGAAAAGAGAAGCTTGAAAGGAAAGTCTTCAAATGTTGGAAAGATGCAGAAGATGAAGCAAAGTAGATTTCTCTTGCTCTTGAAGTCAGGAGTAATGAAACGGGGTGGGAATTACAAGGAAGCTTATTTCAGTTGGATATTGGGAAAAGAAGGGGCGCAATAACTCAGAAGTTAAAGATGCTGAGCTTGTCAGCTGGAAAGCTGACAGCCTAGATTGGAGACCCGAGTGCTGTGCAATGGAGAGAGCTCTCATTACTTGCCCCAGCTCCTGCCCACCTAACGGTTCAAAAGCATGTAAATGCAAGTAGATAAATAGTTACCAATTTGGTGGGAAGGTGACAGTATTCCATGTGCCTCAGTGTATAGTCATGCTAGCCACATGACCATGGAAATATCTTTGGACAATGCTGGCTCCCTTTGGCTAAGAAATGGAGATGAGCACTGCCCCCCCCCTAGAGTTGGACACAACTGGACAGGGAAAAACTTCACCTTTATTGGGAAAAAGAAAAACCCTTTATAAATTTGCTGCATTGTGCAGGGAAAGAGAAGGATTTGGGATTAGATAACTGACATGATTGCCTACAACTCAACAATATGCGACTCTGGAAATTTATTGAAAGATTTGCTTCTTTAGAATATTTACAAAGGAATGATAAGGAGAACATCTACTCAGCCCTGAACCAGGGGTTAGCTTTTTTGACTTTGGGGAGATGGGTTGGCTGGTGAGGGAGGAGTACAAAAAAGGCCCCAGTTTTTTTTTCCTGGTTTCAGAATCAGAACATACCAAAACATCAGTGATTAACCTAGGACAAAAACCAAAAGTGGAAGATGTTGAGACTCTGGAAAGAGTGCAAAGAAGAGCAACAAATATGATTAGGGATCTAGAGGCTAAAACATATGAAGAATGGATACAGGTATTGGGTATGTTTAGTCTAGTGAAAAGATGGATTAGGGCTGACATGATAGCAGTTTTCTAATATTTGAGGGGCTCCTACAAAGCCAAGGGGGTCAAACTATTTTCCAAAGCACCAAAAGGGAAGACAAGAAACAATGGCTGGAAACTAACCAAGGAGAGAAGCAACCTAGAACTAAGGAGAAATTTCCTAATGGTGAGAGCAATCAACCAAAGGTACAGCTTGCCTTCAAAAGTTGTGCATGCTCCATCACTGGAGGCTTTCAAAAAGAGACTGGACAACCATTTATCAGAAATGTTATAGGGTCTCCTGCTTGAGCAGGGAGTTGGACTAGAAGACCTCCAAGGTCCCTTCCAACTCTGTTATTTAGTATGTTCTAGGATGCAGGGTCTGATAACATATAGCATCTTGATTTTGTACCTGATTGAGACACAGAAGAACGGATAGAGATCTTCTGCTCTGGTTGTTACTTCAAGAGGAAATAGAAAAGGAGGGGCAGAGAATTAATGCACTGCTCATTGGCATATGGCTACTGTTTGAGTGGCATCTTTTAGAGTTGTGAAGTCCTGTGGAAAAGGAAAAAAAAGGAAGAGATAATTCACTGTTTCTTCTCGCACTCCCTGCCAAGTTGCTGTTCTTTTAAAATAGCACATGGAATATTGTGTGGCTAAAATGAAAGGAGGCGTTGTGTTAAGAAATAGTCACACCAAGTTGAGAAATAAAGTCACATCTTCAAGATTAGGGATCACTTAATAAGCAGAAATCCATGAAAATGCTAATTTGATTTTTAAAAAATAAAGGTTTAGAAAAGAAAAACAGTTTACTGATACTACTTTCAGATTCAGAAAATAGGGCCAATTACACTGTTACATATGGCAAAGTGAGTGTTCCGATACTTGGTTCTTCTTTTCTGTATTTTTTTTTCCTGAAAAGTAATGCTTTCTAATTTGATAAAACAGAGAACAACTGTTTGTTACATTATTTTGTTATCAAAGTTAATGTTTACTTTGTTTTCAGCATTAATGATTGTTTTTTAAAAGTTCTCTTAGGCAGAAATTAAGCCAATTCTACAGTCATTCTTATTCACCAAAAATTACAGTCATTTTAAAGTCAATTCAAGTATATGACTATTTTCTGAATAATATATATACATATCAGTTTTATATAGCACATTCAAGCAACCCAGTTACATTAAGGTAGTCCTCAGCTTATGACCACAATTGGGGATCAGAATTTCTGTTGCTAAGCAAGGTAGTTATTAAACGAGTTGTGGCCCGATTTTATAATTTTGGCACGGTTGTTAAGTGAATCATGTAGTCATTAAGCAAATTTAGCTTCCCCCATTGACTTTGCTTGAAACAGGCTGGATAGGTTGCAGATGGTGATCACATGATTCTGGATTGTTATAAGCATCATAAATACATGCTAGTTGCCAAACACCTGAATTTTAATCACGTGACCTTGGGGATTTTACAACAGTTGTAAGTATGAAGACTGGCCATAAGTGACTTTTTTCAGTGCCAAGCTAACTTCAAATGGTCAGTAAACAAATGGCTGTGACTTGAGAACTACCTGTAGAATGATTTTATAAAATGAAAATGAGTTTAGAATAGTACCATAGTTAAATGTAACACTCCAGAAACTGGGAGACAATTAATTCTAATTCTACTTTAGGCGTGAAGCCATTTGGATGACTTTAGGTCAATTCTCCTCTCTCAGCCCTAGGAACAAGGAGGCAAGGGCAACCATGTCTGAAAATGTTGCCGAGACAACTAAGAGTCAAGGGTGAAGGCCTCACCTATCTTTGGAACTCCCTGATTGAATTTGCACTGCCACCACCTCAAATTATATCACAGCACTGTTATTAGGAGTATAAATGAGAGGATCTCTTTTTGATTTCTGAGGAAAGACTAGGGTATTGCCACCATTTTGCTGGGAGTGTATGCAGGGGGAGAATTTTGAGAAAAGTGGGGAATACACCAGCTGCCATGATAGATATGGCTAGACAGAAAACATCCGTTTGCTAAAGGATGAAGAAGCATCCAACAGATAAATGTGAACTTCTAAGCACCCCAGTTTTCCCTGTACTTTTAAAGTTAAGAATCAGGTGATCCTGAATTCTCATGAGCATTAGAAGAGTTTTAGGGTAAATGGATGTGCAGGGATTATGCGTCCAGTTCCTATCCTTGAGGAGAGTAGGATATAAATAGCTCAGAGTGACTATGTGTTGTTGGGCAGCTATATTTGCTTGATAAATAATTAAATAAGCTCAATAATGACTATACAGTGGTACCAAAATGAGTACCAAAAACAATGAGTGCCAAACAAATTTTTCCCATAAGGACTAATGTGGTGAGTCACAAGGCACCCGACAATGACAAGTTCTAGTTTGTGTGTTGAGTACCAAACAAATAATAAGTAACTGGGACAAACTTTTTGTGTCAAAATGCGTTGAGTACCAAATTCGGTGAATTTCAAAGCTCTTGAGTACTAAGGTACCACTGTAAATAAAGGTAGTAATAGTAATAGTAATAGTAATAGTAATAGTAGTAAAGTTGGAAGGGACCTTGGAGGTCATCTAGTCCAACCCCCTGCTCGGGCAGGAAACCCTACACCATTTCGGACAAATGGCTGTCCAGTCTCTTCTTAAAAACTTCCTTGGAGTACTAAGCTGGTAACCACTGTAAATAAAGGTAGTCTTTGCTTATTGACCAGTTATTGATTGAAGTTATGACAAACCTTCCCGAACTGTTTACAATCCATTTCCAAGATTCTGATAGTTGCACGGGCGCGCGCGCGCGCACACACACACACATACACAGAGTCATATGATCACATTTTGGGTGCTTGGCAATAGTTCCCCATCATGGAAAGTCTATTATTTCTAAAGCCATTTACATTTATGGCCATATGCAGAGCTTTGCAGTCACACAATGCATGTTTTGGCTGGTTTTGCCAATTTCTGGCCCTCAATACCAGTTTCTGACAAAAAACACCAATTGGGAAAAACTGACTCATTTAATGACTGCCATGTTTGCTTAACAACTGCTGCAAAAAGGATTGCAAAATTGGATGCAGTCACATGGTTACCCACTTAACAACTGCTGTGACTTACAACCATAATTCTGGGCTGAATTGCAGTTGTAAGTCAAGGACTACTTGTCAGTAGATGTCATCTTAACTTGTGAGTTGCCCAGAAAAGGATGTTGGTAGAAATACCCTAAATAATAATAATAAGACTTTCCATAGTAGGGAACTGTTGTTTTCATCTCGGTACTGTTTGGAAGCTGTTGCCTTTGTTTTCCTGGCTGTGTCTCATCTTTTCAGAAGCTGAGCTGCTTGATGAACCCGCTGTAAGCATTTGCTTCTTGCCTGTTCTGTGCTGGCAGAGGCAGAGTTGGGGCGGGTGCAAACACAAGTCACGGCAGAGCAGGTCCTTTTCTTTTCTAGCTCTGACTCATCTGGAATCCCGAGGCCCTGGTTCCCTTCCATGCAGTGCTGGAATGTAATTATTACATTTGTAACAATTATTCACTTAATTGACTTCCAATTAAAGAGGAGGGTTTCTGCACATCAAAGAGAGTGCTTTGCCGTGTTGTCCTTTTTTTTCTAATTTGTAACTGCCCTGTGTGCTCTTGCTCTCGCTCTCTCATTAGAGGGCTTTTTGCAAGACTCCAGAAAGATCTTGAAAAGGATTCTGTTTTTAACCCTTTTCAGAAGCCGTTGGTCTTGGAAGTCAGAAAATGTGGCTCCAGTTTCTGGAACAGTGGGGAGTGTTCTCTTCAGGGATTTAGTCTTGTGATAGTATATTCCACATCAATCCGTAGATGCTAAGTGGTAGTTGTGAATGTTTCTCTTTCTCCATGAACACCCTTTTTCCCACCGATACCAAAACATCATTGTTGGACTATATTTTATTTTCTTTGCAGGAGGCATGGGAAAAAGCAGGGGGAACATTAAAGCTTGAATTTAATAGCTTCTCAGGTAGCATACAGATAATAATAATAGCAATAGCAGTTAGACTTATATACCGCTTTACAGCCCTCTCTAAGAGATTCACAGGCTCAACAAATTGCCCCCAACAATCTGGGTCCTCATTTTACCAATCTTGGAAGGATGGAAAGCTGAGTCAACCTCGAGCCAGTCAGGATCGAATCCCTTGTCTATGGGCAGAGTTTGCCTGCAATACTGCATTCTAACCACTGTGCCACCACGGCTCATGTAATCCTTGACTTACAACCACAATTAACAGCATAACAATAATAGAGTTGGAAGGGACTTGGGAGGTCTTCTAGTCCAAGAGGGAATCCATTCAGACAAATGGTTGTCAAATCTCTTCTTAAAAATCTCCAGTGTTGGAGCATTCACAAGTTCTGGAGGCAACTCATTCCACTGAATAATTGTTCTAACTGGCAGGAAATTTCTACCTAGTTCTAGGTTGGTTCTCTCCTTGATTAATTTCCATCCATTGCTTCTTGTCCTGCCTTCTGGTGCTTTGGCGAATAGGTTCACCCCTCTTCCTTGTGGCAGCCCCTCACAATTGGGACCAAAATGTTTGTTGCTAAACAAGACAGTTGTTAAGTGAGTCATACCCGGTTTTATGACTTTTTTGCCATGGTTGTTAAGCAAATCACTACACTTGTTAAGTGAATCACATGGTCATTAAACACATCCGACTTCCCCATTGACTGCTTGTTGGAAGTCAGCTGGGAAGATTGCAAATGGTGATCACATAATCCCAGGACTCTGCAACTGTTGTACATACATACTGGTTGTCATTTTTTCAGTGCCATTGTAAGCTTGAACAGTCACTAAACGAATGATTGTAAATCAAGGACTACCTGTAGTTCCGTCTTCCTATGAGATGTTCTCCAGATGTGTAAGGACTGCAGCACTCAAATTTCTAAGGCAGCATGGCTGCTAAATTAGGAAAGGTTAGTTTAGCCCAGGGGTCTTCAAAGCCTGGCTGAGGAATTCTGGGAGTTGAAGTCCATAAGTCATAAAAGGGTCAACTTTGAAGACCCCCGGTTTAGCCTGTTTTAATGTATGCATTGGTTAGACTGCAATCCCATTGGTTTCAACTGAGGATAACAGATACTGGGATGCAGGCGCAGGACATTGAAGTGAAAGGAACTTTGACAACCCCTCATGCTTCCATCTCTACCCTGGAAAATGTTCTGATAATAAGAAGTCCTCGACTTAAAACAGTTCATGTAGTGACCGTTCAAAGTTACCACAGCACTGAAAAAAGCGACTTATGACTGTTTTTCACACTTACAACCATAGCAGTGTCCCCACGGTCATATGATCAAAGTTTGGATGTTTGGTAGCTGGTTCATATTTGCGACAGCTGCACTGTCCCAGGATTATGTGATCACCTTTTGCGATGTCAAAGTCAATGGGGAAACCAGGTACATTTTACAGCTGTGTTACTTACTTAACAACTGCAGTGATTCACTTAACATCTGTGGCAAGAAAGGTCGTAAAATGGGGCAAAACCCCCTTAAGAAATGTCTCACTTACCAAAAGAAATTTTGGGCTTAATTGTAGTCGTAAGTTGAGGACTACCTGTACATCAGCTTTAACTGGGCTGCACTGGTTCCCTTTAAAAATCCCTTTTCTCTTCCTCTCACCAGTCAGGATAGGCAGCCAATTGCAGTGGGGTAGATAAGGATTTCCTGATATTAGTCTCTCCCTAATGGAGCAACACCAAATAGGTTCATGCAATTCATTGAACCTGGTTACTGCATTAATCCATTTTTTGAATTTGCATGGTCTGTTGAAGCATAACCTAATCAAATGAGTTAGGCTTGCACAATACTCTAAGCCAAAATAAAGTGCAACAACAAACTTGAACCTTGTTTTCATATTTTGATATAAAACTGCAATAAAAAAGCAAATACGATTACACATAAAACAAACTAGAATACTGAACAATTAGATTTAAAAAACCGACAATAAGAAAAAAAGAACATAAAGTTAAATCAAAAGTAAATAAAAAGTAGTGATATTATATAATCGCCTCCCTTAGGAAATTGCTACCTCTCTGTTTTGAAACACTGAATTGAGCTTTGACTAGAGGGAATTGTATTGTCCAATCTTTACGCTGATACAGAGAACAAATTTCATCAAGTCAGCTTTTGGTATACAAGTATATTGCCAGGAACATGTTAATACTTTTTGCAACAGCCCCAAATTCAAAGTTTGAATTTCAACTTGAAAATATGTTTAATAAAAGTTGTATTAAAAATGGTAGCTAACTTCCCTACTTGTGCTTTGATACAGTGTTCAAAACATTTTGTATTTGCTTCGTCAGAATATGTGCCTTGGTAAGAAACTGAACAGCTGCTGCACCCATTTCACAGTATTACACATTTTGACAGACCAAGATAATAGAAGAGATCTAGCTAAGAGAAAATTCCCATCTTCTACACTTACATGAGTGGAAAAATGTATTGACTTGGTTGTGTATTCTATGTAGGAATGTCAAGGATTCTGTGTGTGAGTTTTTGGATTTGAACATAATAGTCACATAATCTGAAAATTATGGGTAGAGAATCAGGAGATGATCTATATTGGAAACTTTCCCCACTTACCTACTGAATTCTACAAGAAGCTCTAGAAAGTTACTTTAAGTTTTGAAAAGTAGTTCAGAGCTCTACTAGAAAGCATAGCAGCCGCTTCTGAGGTTGAAATGGGTCCAGAAAAAATGGTATTATCCATCCATCCATTCAATTTAAAAAGTTAAGAGTTAGCTCCCGAGCCACCTTGGAAACAAATTATATGTACTATACTTAATTTCCTTTAGTGTGTGTGTGTGTGTGTGTGTGTGTGTGTGTGTGTGTGTGTGTGTGTGTTGCACCATTTCATTTTCAGTCTACACCTGGCTTGGATAGGATCCATGGTCTCAGTGAAGATAGAACTTTCAGACCAACTCTTTCAGAAGTTTGATATAAGACAAAATCAAGCTACACCATCTATTTCTATGCTTTTCTTGAGTATTGCTTTAGCTACTTCGCCCCTTTTGTTCTGGTGACTGAAGAAGGAAACGAGTATCACTTTTGTCTTCTAATTCATTCCATAAGGCCATATCTGGTTGCCTTCATTTACAGTATATGCCAGACAGGTGTGATAGAGCTTTATCACCAAATTGGCCTATGATATTAGAGGCCATGAAAAGTTTTACAGTTCTTTCATCCAAGCATCTTCTGTGATTCTGCTAATTGGCATGATCAAGTCATTGCTTGGCTTCTTAAGATACCGCTCTCTGACCCAAGAAAGACAGATCCTGGGACCAAGTTGTGAGATCAATAGAAGAATTTCTGAGATCATTGGGGGTTTCTACCTTCTTTTAACAAGATGGTTGACTTCATATAGTATATGCTAAACTAAACTAAAACGGGAATGGATGGGTAGTTGTGAGAAGGCGATTATTGTCCAAGTATGTTGTGTGAACCAGGCCTTCATGTTAAGTCATAATATGTTCTGTTTGCTTAGGTAGAGCATGTTATACAAATGAAGCAATTGCATTTGTTAACACAGTTTGGCAAAAGTCAAACCCAGTCAATATTTAAGTAGATGTCTTGTTCTGTTTTGAAATGGTTTGACCAGTTGTACCATGTTACATCAGAATTCTCTCTTATTCTGACATCTTTTAGCTTTTTGGGAGATGAATTTGATGGTAGACTCAGATAAGGAGCAGGATAAACAATTGGAAAGTATAAATAAAATGCGCTTTTTGTGCATTGGCTGTTCAAATTCTAAGGATAATAAAAATTGGATTTTGTGAGATTAATAATAGTGCAAATGTTTTTGTGAAAGAATGCCCTTTGCCAATTTTGTCTTGCTTTTTTTCCAGTTTCATACCATTTTAACTTTGTTGTATTCAGGAAAAAAGTGTAACACATGCAAGACAATAGACAAGACTCTCCTTAACTTTTGCAAATATTACTCGTCTTGCAAAATCTTGACAGACATTGTCTATTGATTTGCAAATCCTACACAGTTCCTATGCTATTGACTATGTTGCCATGTTGTATCCATTGATTTCTAATACCCTATAAAGTTTGAAGGGAGGAAATGCATGCATTCTTGAGTCTGAGGGGTATTACTTGTCAATTTGATAGTTGTTCCATTGTGTATCTCAAGGGTGTAAGAGTTTTATTGAGGACAAAGAAAAAAAATCAAGCATCCTTCTTTCTACTGTAACAGGCTAAAATTTTCCCCAAAAGACACCTCAAATGTATGAAGAACCCCTCCGTAGAGTTGGTTTCTGGAATCTACTACTCTGAGGATTTGCTATGTCTTAACATAAAGGTTCCACTATATAAAAATCATTCTGGTTAACACCAAAGAGCCATTTTATCTAGCTTTGTGGTTTTATCTGGGCGATTTCAGGAAATTCATAAGGAAGGTTCAGTTGTTTACTATCCTTGTATTTGGCAGATACGATTAATATTGTATCTACAATATATCCCTCTGTCCAGGAGGTATTTCTGTTAGAGCAGTGGTTCTCAACCTTTCTAATGCCGCGACCCCATAATACAGTTCCCTATGTTGTGGTGACCCCCAACCACTTATACATCACTGGGTGCCAGGGGCGTGGCCAAAGAAAAGGGGAAAAATGGTGGACAGCCTTGTTTGGCGACCCCCGTGAAATGGTCGTTCGACCCCAAATGGGGTCCCGACCCACAGGTTGAGAACCACTGTGTTAGAGAACGTTGAGAGAATTTATTAAAAGGTACAATGTTATTTGAGAACATGTGTGGCAAAAGTTGTGAGGATCTATATCACAATTTTTCAAACTTGGCAACTTGAAGATGTGTCGCTTCAACTCCTAGAATTCCCAGGCACTCATTGAACACACATCTTCAAGTTTGAAAAACACTGATCTATGGGGAATCCACAATCTCTGATGTCATCTGGAATTTTTGAAAGACAATTGGAATGCTCTTTTAATTTCTTCCTTTACCAACATGAAGAAGTTCCATCATGAGACTAGCAGCCTCAGTCCACGTCTCGAGTTCTCTGATTTATACAGACTATAAGCCTGGATCATTCCCTTCTCAAGAGATGATGAAGCAGTGAATGAAAGTAGAAATGCTGAAGGTTCACGAATCCCACTATAACCATAAGGACCCCTGAAATAATTTCTGGAAGACAAAATACTTTATTTCAGACATAGACCAGATCAAATCAGAAAGAAAAGTGACACAGCAAATAAACACCACAGTAAAACCCAATAATTATAAAACTGGTTTGGTCAAGGTGTGACATACTTTACATGTAATAAAGCAAAACATAGCCATATGAAGAAAAATGAAATCACATTGACTGGATAATACAATAACTATCATACAATCCCAAAGGTGCTTTTTTTCAAAAGGCAACTGAACTTTCTTTGTTTTCCTTGAAGACATTTCGCTTTTCATCCAAGAAGCTTCTTCAGTTCTGATTGAAAGAGTCAGAAAGAGTGCTAATGAGCAGATGACTGCAAGGAATATAAATCATTCCATTCTCCACCATGCAGTCAGAACCAATGAAGCTTCTTGGATAAGAAGTGAAATGTCTTTAAGGAAAAACAAAGGAAGTCCAGTTGCCTTTTGAAAAAGCATCTTTGGGACAACCATGATACCTGGATGACTGAGACTCTCCATAGACATTTAATTATAGGACAACTGTAACTAAAATGGCTGTCTCCTTAGCTCTAGGTTGCTGCTCTCCTTGATTAGTTTCCATCCGTTGCTTCTTGTCCTGCTTTCAGTGCTTTGGAGAATAGGTTGATGCTGTCTTCTTTGTGGCAACCCCTGAGATATTGGAGCATTGACATCATCACCCCTAGTTATTCTTTTCATTAAACTTGACATATCTAATTCTTGAAATTGTTCTTCATTTGTTTTAGCCTCCAGCCCCCTAATTCATCTTTCTTGCTCTTCTCTGCACTTTTTCTAGAGTCTCAAAATATTTTTTTATATTGTGCTCACTAAAACTGGATGCAGTATTCCAAATGTGATCTTGTCAAGGCATTATAAAGTGGTATTAACATTTCATGTGATCTTGATTCTATCCCTCTGTTATGCAGCCTAGGACTGCTTAAGGCAACTGTGGCAGTCCTGTAATCACTGAATGTTTGCCACTTTCCATCTAGTCTGTTTATTATTTTTTGGAAATTTTAAAGAAGGGGGGCAAAATGAATTTAATAAAAAAGGTACAGTGGTCTTCCAGTCAGCTGTGAAGTATTTGTAGTGTGTCCTTCAGGGAATTGGCAAAAATAGGACAAAGGTATAGCTTTCCTACTGAAAAAGTGGCTATTAGTTTCTCCAGTCCTATTCCAAATAATGACACATCTTTTTTGAATTTTGGATAGTGACAGGTGCTTTGTTGAAATGCTTCTTTGTCAATGCATCAGAGAAGGAATGTTTACTCCAGGGAAAATTGCCATTTCAGACTTTAAATAGGAAAAGAATTGACAGTTCAAAAGAATCCCCAGTGCATTCTTGTGAATAAATGGAAGTATTTGTTCAGGAGAGATGCTCTTCTTGTAATCTGTCTATTGCAGACATAAAAGCAGAAAGCTGATGGCATAACTTCCAGCATTTAGCCATGGTTATCAAACTTGCATTATGTTGTCAGAACACAAGCTCTACCCCTTCTGACTTGCATTGTGATATCTCATGCAAGTATGTAAAGAACAGAGTTTATCTTGTAATGTGCAAGTAGTCCTTGACTTGCAACCATTTATATAGTGACTGTTCAAAGTTACAACAGCACTAAAAAAGTGACTTATGTTTTTCACACTTATGACCTTTGCAACATCCCCATGGTCACATAATCAAAATTCAGATACTTGGCAACTGATTCATATATATGACAGTTGCAGTGCCCGAGGTCATTTTGCAATCTTCTGACAAGCAAACTCAATGGGGAAACTAGATTCACTTAACAACCGTGTTACTAACTTAACAACTGAGGTGATTCACTTAACAATTGTGGCAAGAAAGCTAGTTGGGGCAAAACTAATTTAACAACTATCTCGCTTAGCACCAAAATTTTGAGGTTCAATTGTGGTCATAAGTTGAGGACCACCTGTACATATTATTACTTACCCCCATGGATGCCCGTGTTGATGATACACCAGTTCAGATTTTCTGTGTTTCATCCACCGTGGAAAGTGATCTTTGGATTCCCTTCTTTTGTCTGTTTGTGGGTTTGGTCAGTAGCATCAGTTTGAACCGACACAAGGGTGGGCAGCTGTGGCTTCAGCATTGACACACAGCTCCATCTCTGTTGTCTAAGCTTTGTGATGTGATTTTGAGGATAAGCTCCTTCCAGCTCTATTCTATTCTATTCTATTCTATTCTATTCTATTCTATTCTATTCTATTCTATTCTATTCTATTCTATTCTATCCTATCCTATCCTATCCTATCCTATTCTATCTTTCTGGCCACAATTGTTGATATTGGTGGGATTATTTCTTACCACTTTCTGTAGTACATACACACACACGTGCAAAAACTTTGATAAGTCTTAAGTTTAATACTGTTTAAAAAAAATAAGTAATCCCTCGAGCCCTTTCCCAAAGTCAGGAGAAGGATAATATACATCTACCCCACCTCATGACCCAGTCTTGCTCTCTTTATTTCAGTGTTCCTGCCCACTGCCAGTTTAGATTATGGTATTGATCTCTAGTATATGGTACGATTGAAGAATACCCTGAGCTTTGGAGGACCTTTTGACTTCCTTCAGTTCTTTGTAGGTAGTCCTTGACTTAACAACTGGTCACTTAGCGACTGTTCGAAGCTATAACAGACCCCCAAAAGAGAGCTGATAACCTGAATTCAGAGTTCTGACATCTTCCACCCCCTTCCTCCAATCACACAAACGTGTTTTGGACGTCACAAAACCATAATTTACAATCTTTTTTCTGGAAACTGACATTTACTTCTGGTTTTTGAAAAACAACACCTCATAGCGAACAATGGGTTCACTTAATGACTGTGACATTTGTTTAATAATCAGAGCATTCATGTTATAACCACCATCTTCACTTTGCAACTGTTGCAGGAAAGTCATAAAATCGAGTTTGGTTATGTGATGACCCACTTTACCATTATCATGACTTACAACCAAAATTTCAGGCTCAATTATGGTCATAAATTACCTGTATTTTGTACAGGTAAAGCCTCCCTTGAGTTGAACCTGACCCCTGTTTACTTCACGATCATGCGTATATTTTGTCTTGGCATCGGCACAGAAGTGGCTTGTTTGGGGCAAAAATGCGAAAGTGGTTCTTCTTGACTTCTTAGTCTAGTTGTGTCACTTGAACATGCCTTCCCTAGCTCATTTTGAATGGGCTCAGCTGTCTTTCAGATCAACTCAAGTCTGGGTAGGTGGCGCTTCTTGTTGCTGTGTGAGTCAGGCTTTGCCCCACAAGGAGGACTGCATTGCTTAATCAGACTCACAAGCAATCCAAGAATGTCTAATACTGTAAGTAATATTTATTGAAGCAAGTTAGAAAGCCATATCCAAAGAACGTCAGCAACTGCTGGACTTCGAGAACAAGCTCTATATATAGAAACAGCACTCAAAATAATCTTGCTTATCTTTCTTCTTCCCATCCTATGTGACAGAACATTTGGCCCCATTTCTGAGCAGGCTGACATCTTTCCATCTCTCCTTTGCTTTTGCAAGTGTTAGATTTGTCATTGTGGGTTTTATTTTTAGTGATTCTGTGAGAACTGACTTAAATATGTCCAGTGAAAGGTTTAGAACAACATATCTATTGTTTGCTATTACTTGAGACTGTTTTGTAGGGGTGATCAAGCTTTAAAGCAGCACTTTGCTTTGTTGGTATTTTGTTCCGTAAAGCCCTTCAAGAATGCTTCCCAAAGTCTTCTTGCCCCCAAACAAGTGGCTTCATTGCTTTGAGTCTTCTGGAGTCTCTTCTGGTAGATCTCATAATGGGGAGTAGATTCTATGCCTAGAATCCTGCAAAACATGTGGAGGAATCTTTTTCAGATGATGAATCCACCAGTGGTGGGAGATTTGAGATGATGTGAAGCATCTTGGATGAAGAAAATTGTGCCACCTCTGAAAGGTTTGGTAGTAAGAATATGCTCAGCTAGGCTAAAACAGAATTGGCTTGAGTGGCTTGCAGTTTATCATTTTATAGGAAGCCTCTATTCTGTTAATATAGTGTAGAAATTGAACCATCAGGATAGATAGTTTCTTTGAGCATAGCAGGTTTGGTGGGCTAGCAATATGGATTATTAACCTATGTTTAATATTAAATGTGTTGTGTAAACCAAACATTGAGAGTCAGTGCTGTAAGACAACATCATGTTGCTTGGTAGCCAAGGTGGTGTTTAACTTCAAAATTTGTGTTGTGTGTATGTATGTATGTATGTATGTATGTATGTATGTATGTATGTATGTATGTAAAGAAATCTTATAAGATTGTCAACTCCTGTGAGGTTAGAAGCAAGAAGGCCAAAATGTTATGGCTTTGTGACTAGAATAGTCAAATTTCATGTGATCATGCAAGTTCTTTGGAATGAGAGTCACATGTTTTAAATTTTATTTCCTGGGGACCTCACTGTCCTGCGTATTTAGAATCATAGAATCATAAGGCTGGAAGGATTTGCACAATGTTGTTTGACTTCTGAAACACTCTTGACCTAAGTAAGATGTTGGGGACTTTGAACTAGAAACTGTAACCTTGTTTTGTAGCAACCATCTAGGACTAGATCATGGTTTCCCCAAAGGTGCTTTTCAAAAGAGAACTGGACTTTCTTTGTTTTTTTCTTTAAAACTGAAGAAGCTTCTTGGATGGGAAGCAAAATGTTTTCAAGAAAAAAAACAATAAAGTCCAGTTGTTATTTGAAAAGCACCTTTGAGACAGTAGTGAGAATGGGAGAAAAAGTAATTAATTTGCGTTTTTTAAAGCATATATATTTATTGATCTTTAGTGTACAATGGAAGTGTGTGGATGTTGAGTGAAAATGATAAAAACCAGGATCATAGAAATGAATTTTCTTGAGCTAGAATTTATATTGATAACATATGCAAAGTAGACCTTTGGGCTCAGTTGTACTTCTGAATCCTCCAGTAGCTCCATGGCAGGATTCTGAAATGTGCCTATACAACACTGCTTTAAAATAACCAAACTTTATGCATCTTGTGTTTAACCAATGAATCAGTTCTGCTTAGGGATGGTATGAATTATGACACTGTAATTTGCAAGACAACAGCCAGTCAGTCACTTGGATGGAAATGAAGCTATGCTTATTCTCCATCCTTCCTCACCTTTATCCTGCAGTATATTGTCCCTTTAGAAAAAGCTCCAATCCGAATAGAAACTGTGGACATCCCAGGAGAAGAGCCAAAAGAAGAGAAGGAAAGTTGGAAGAAAAAGAGAAAGAGGGAAAGACAAGGGGCAGGGAACTAAACTCAGTGCCAAGTTGAAGGCAGCAGTAATTGGCAAAACAACACCAACAATGGCACTAGCATCAAAATACATTGGAAGATGCTTGCTGCACCGTAGAGAAACCTACTTATTGGCACCGAAGGGCCTTGAGCATTGGCAGTAAGAGTTAATAGTTCTGACCATGCTGCAAAAAGCCCAGAAGCACTGTTAGCTACCTTAAGAAATCCTAGCAGTGGTTTCAGAGAAGCCCAGGGTATTAATAGCCTGGGAGAAAGAGGATCCAACACCAGGATAGAAGCAGGACCAAGCCCTAATAGCTGAGAAAAACAGAGGCTGTTAGACTCTCAGTGCTTTATCCCACTTCAAGCCAAAGCCAAAGGCCCAACTCGAGACCAGATCAGAATATAAAATGTAGCTTACAGAATAAGGCCTAGTATAACATAGCAGGTGCAGTAAGAATCTTAAGATAGCATTACATGAGATAAGGCCCATTTAGGTGTTAAGAACAGATTAGACTAAAACCCCAGACAAGTCAAAATCTTTGTTTTGTAAAACATCCGTAATGAAAAAATTGCAATCCAGTAGCCCCAGATACAGGAATGATCTTGCCTCCTGAGCTCCGAGTTTATCACCACCCCGAAAACAGAATCTATGACACATTTCACACTCTATTTCTCCTTTGATGGGCTAGGCATGGGTATGCATGCTTCCTTGTGACTTTCCTTCATTTCCTTTCATGTAGTGCTTAATGAAAGGACAAGCTTTCCTCCCCATTGCTTTGGGACATCTGCTTCCTCTGATCTGAAACTTTTTTGGTTGCTTTAGGGTAAAACAAGCCAAGTCAGGGGTTGGTTATAGGTCCTCCAGAACTGGAGTGGAAAATGACAACAACAACAACAACAACAGGAAAGTTTTCTCTGTGAGCTCAGACCTTTGCATCCATGCTTTTACTGATTCAGCTCTGGACTAGCAACTTCTGCCTCTGCCAATGTCTTTCTCTCCCTTTGTCAACTTGCTAATCCCCAGTGCTGTAAACACCATAAACTATCAAATATGGATTATCCTACGCTCTCATATATATTGAATCACTGCAGTGGAAGTGAGGTTGGAAATAAACAGATAACCAGATTAATGGATTAAGCTAATTGACTCACAAGGAATCAGCCTAATGAGGAATCATCAGTGCTAATTTTTTGCAGAGTTGATGTTTTCCCTGAGTGAGAAGTTATTGGAGACCTCCTTTAATCTCAAGAAAAACATAGTATTGTCTAACTGGAAGCTTTAGAGAAAGAATGAGGACCCAGATTGTTGGGGCAATGTAAATATATATATATACATTGCTTACTGGTGTACACCGCTTAGAGAGTGCTTGCACTTAAAGCGGTATATAAGTCTCATAAATAAATAAATAAAATAAATAAATAAAGGAAGGAAATTATTTGTAGGTAAAGAATAATTCCATCAATTGTTTTGGCCCTAATTAAAGTCATGGCAGTGACTAAACCTGATGCGCTTTTGGGACTACAGCTCCAGAAAGTTCTTTAAGAGTCAGATGTAGATTTTGCTTTCCCCCAATGATATCACATCATTTTAGCAATAACAATAGCATTTACACCGCTTCATAGTGCTTTGCAGCCGTCTCTAAGTGGTTTACAGAGTCAGCACATTGCCCTCAACAATCTGGGTACTGACCTTGGAAGGATGGAAGACTGAGTCAACCTTGAGCTGGTGAGAATTGAACTGCTGGCAGTGAGCAGAATTAGCCTGTAATACTACTTTCTAACAACTGGGCCACCACGGCTCTTCTTAGTTTATTTTCCTAAGAAATAAGCAGTAAAACACTGATTAGGGCAGACATGTCAAACAAAGGCCTGCGGGCCGGATCTGACTCGTGAAGTGGTTTCATGTGGCCCGTGAAGCCATCCTGGAAACAGTGAAGGACCGGCCCCCGCCGCATCGGCCCCGCCCCCTGGGTGCGCGATGGGGAGCTGTCATCCTTAGTGAGGAATGAAAAAATGCACCATTGCCTGGAAGTGGCCAGCAAATGGCCCTCGCCTACTTCACCTATCTGACTTGGTGGGCTCCAGGGGAGGGGATACTGCAAGCAGCGTGAGAGTCGACATTACCTGTGCAATGCTGCCCAGCCCCCAGCCTGCCCAATTTTGAAACCGGGCAGGCTGGGGGCTGGGTGGCGTTGCACTTCTGGCCAGTTTCACACTTCCCGGCCAAGCCTCTTGGCACTGTGAGGAGAGCGCCCCGCTGCCTGTCGAAACCAGGCAGGCTGGGGGCTGGGTGGCATTGCGCTTCTCGCCAGCTTTGCGCCTCCTGGCCCAGCCTCTTGGCACTGTGAGAGCGCCCTGCTTCCTGCCGAAACTGGGCAGGCTGGGGGCTGGGTGGCGTTGCGCTGCTCGTGGCATCCCCTCCAGTGGAGCTCACCAAGCCAAATATGTGGGTTGGTACCCAGATTGTTGGGGGCAATGTACTGACTCTGTAAACCACTTAGGGCTGAAAAGCACTATGAAGTGGTATAAAAGTCTAAATGTTATTGTTATTGCTAAAATGATGTGACATCATTGCCTGTTTCTTGCCTGTTTTTCTCCCTTCCTCATCTCAAATATTTTCCCACCATTCTGTTCTTAAGTGAGTGAGTGAGTGAGTGAAAGAGGGAGGGAGGAAGGAAGGAAGAAAGGAAGGAAGGAGATTGGAATGAGAGGGAGGAAGGGTCTGAGGAAAGTCCTGCCTTAGTCCTGCCCTGCTGCCCTTTCGCCATCCCCTTGCCCCCTCCTCTTGGCCTATCCTGGGGATCTCCCATCCTATCGCTAAGGATCCTTTGGTTACAAAGCCAGGTCACCTCGCATGGAGAGGGAGTGGGCCTCCCTCTGACTTTCCCCTCGTACCCACCATGAGCAACCTGGCTAAGGAGAGCAAGCACAGCAGCAGCAGCCTTGAGGAGGAAGTAAGCGCAGCTGGGCGCCCCCTTGGGGAAGTGGAGCTGGGCTTGGTGCCACGGGTGCTCGAGGGCCAGGCTGGGTGTTTGACCTCTGCTGCCCAGGGCTCTGGGCAGCCCGCACCACCATCCAGCCCCCCCCACATGCTGAGAGGAACAGTGAGGCTCCTCCAGTGGACCATGCCCTGGCTCTTGCCCCGGTCCTACCTCCTTCTGCTGGAGACCCTCGGATCTGCCCCAGTCCTGCCCAGGCCTCCACAGGCACTCCTGATGCGAGTGACATTAAGGTGGCCATGCCCACCCAGTAGGCCACACCCACCTTGGTCACACCCCCCAGCCCCCCCCCCCCAAGGACAACCACAATGCTGATGCGGCCCTCAATCAAATTGAGTTTGACACCCACAAACCCTTTTTAGTAATATTAATAAGGTTTAATCTATGTTTCCAGGGCCTTTTTTCTCATAGAACACCGAGAATGGAGTTCCGGCACCTTTTTTGGATGGAACCTTGTAGGGTAGGCAAGGCAGGTTGTATGATGTGTGTGAGTTCTGGCACCTTCTTCTTTTTTTTTTTTTAAGAAAAAAAGCACTGTATGTTTCCACCTTAGTTGTACCCATACCACATGCAGCATTTCTTGCTAATAGTAAAACAATATGCCCAATTTTGACGAGTATTCTGTAAGTGTAACTAAAGCTATTTTTTCCCATGGACACATTCTCACTGTTCCATGCAAACTAGAATTGCTAAACATTCCTGTTTATTCTTTTCCTCTGTCAACTCCCTGCTGAGGTATATATGCAGGTCATCTCCCTTGTGAATTGTCTAACCTACCGGGGCTAAATATGGACAGCTGAGGCTTAGTTACGCATGGTCTTAGTGGGGAGAGAAAGATTATTAGTGGATGCACTTATACACTTTCAGCTGAGATACAAGAGTTCAGAATCTTGTGCTGTAATGAAAATGCTCTAGGGAATACACAGCACACAGAAAGTGTCTGTTAATCTACAAAGCTTTCATTACATTCAGTTTCCTTAAGCCTCACATTACTCATGCATGCACCCACATATTCAGTTTCATCAGTATAAATTGATCAAGGTTGTAAAGGGTTTGGGAGAGATGAGGTGCCCAATTCTGATGATAGATCCATGAATGTCAAATTATCTGTTACACTTTTCCTTTTAATTCCTCGCAACAGCTTCTTTCACGCATTCTTTTCTACATCACCTCAGCATTTTTGTGTCTTACTACATGTCAGTTCTTATCTGTGGTAGCTCATGTCCAGCCTGGTCGCTTCTTTGCTTTTCACTTTTATCTGCATGTCCGTAGTTTTCTTCATATTCAAATTTCATTCATCTCTTCCAATATTTTATTTCCTGTCACAGGATCCCTAAATTAAAGGCTACCTTGGAGTTGATGTACTGTTACAGGGAACTTATCAGCTAGGAATTACACACATATTTTGCACACAGGTTGCAATATGTTGAATTTTAAATTATGCTTAATAAAAGATTATTGTTGCCTGAACATATAAACCATATTATAAATTATTGTGATGACAAATTAACATCTTGTTGTTAACATACTGCTAGGAGTTACATGCAAGTTACTACTTCACATTGAGGAGAAAGATAAAGAAGGAACAAAGAGGCCCTGCCTATCAGTATCCAAGCAGAAAACCCAGAGGATCTCTAATCATTTGTTGCCTTCCTTATTCTCTCTTATATTTCCCTTTCTCCAAGAAATCCTTTTCTTATTTCATATTTTCTTATCAAGATTTGACTTTACAGAATAACAGAGTTGGAAGGGACCTTGGAGGTCATCTAGTCCAACCCCCTGCTCAAGCAGGAGACCCTATACCATTCCAGACGAATGGCTGTCCAGTTTATTTTTGAAAACCTCCAAGGATGGAGCACCCAGAATTTCTGGAGGCAAGCCATTTCATTGGTTAATTGATCTGGGATTACAGAGTAACAGTTGGAAGGGATGTTAGAGGTCATCTAGTCCAACCCCTTGCTCGAGCAGGAGACTTTATACCTGATACATTCTGATCCTTTGTTCCTTGGGCTTGCTTGAGTGCTGAAGCAGGTGAGTTTTGTTAAACAATGCGCTAAAGAACCCACCCAACCCCGTAGCCATTATCCAGGACTTCGTTGGTTTAAATAAGGGAGTTTCTCATTAATTTTTTCCAAAAGTATAAGAGTCACAGTTACAGAGTGTGAAAGGATTGATGCTAGATTTATGAAATTCTGAATTTTTTATTTTTAGGTAAGAAGATCTAAAGCACCTTCCCATTTTTTCTGGGAAGGGCTGAAGGAGAAAGGCCTTGGTAGAAAGACTAAAAATTTTCTAACTGGACAAATTAGAGTTTATCAATGATTTATGTCTGACATATTTACCTGTGAAATAAGGAGTCTGCTAGTGAGTTTTCAAAGAATCACTTATTGTAATAGCTTTGTAGAGTAGTTAACAACTGAGCATGTTGTCTGAACCAAGGGCTTCACATGACATAATAGGAATGCAAGTTAGGTGACTATAATTAAGGCCCTTTTATTAGTCCAAGTTTATGATTTAGCAATTTGAATCCTTCCTTCCCTACTATAAGTTTGGTAATTTAATATGTGTAGATTGTAAGCAAGGATTTAGGGGCTATAACTCCAACCCCAGCCAGCTAATTGCTAGCAGGAGACACACCAATAGCTTGACTTATAACATGACAGTATTCTCTGGCTTGGGCCATAATGGAAAAATGGTTAGAAGCTTGAAATAATTTTCTGAGTGGCAGTAATGGGTCACTGAATCCAGATTTTTTTTTTTTTTGCTGGCAGACATACACACACAAGGGGGCTGTGCTATTCTAGATAGAGAGATTTAGGATGTCTGGTTGAAAGGCGTTCCATGACCATGTTTATATTTGGAACTTGGAAGGTGTTGTTTGTACATGAAGTCTGGTATTAAGATTGCAAGGCTGGGGAAGCCAATCTGCTAGTCTCCTAACAGTTCAGAAACCCATGGACTAGTACAGGCTGTCTTGGTGTCTCTTGAATACAGAAACTGTTCTGTTACTGTAGCAGAGCATTTTATTCAACATCCCTTGTGTGAAGGGATGTTGAATAAAATGGATTATTTCCATGTAAGCTATTAGCACTCATAAAAATTGAACGTGGAAAATGTAGGTATGCTTGACACTTTCTGGATGTTTTGGACAAATCTTATAAAGTTGACCATGCTGGGTTGGACCGATGAGAGTTGATCCAAAGCACATGTGGGAAGAAAGCATGGCTGGTGGCCAGGCTTGGATTTAGGACTTCTAGCCAGGTGAGGTGAGGGTCTGAGTGTGAAAATCCTATTTAAGCCAGAGAGTGGGCAGACATTAATGTACTGGCCTTGGGAAGCATCTCCTACTCCATACACTCTGTTTTGCTATACTGGTTATTAGACAGAGTTCCTAGTGCAGTGGTTCTCAACCTTTTTAATGCCGCGACTCCCACCCGGTTGTAAGTCGAGGACTACTCAACTGGTGCAGCACCGTTTGCAGAATGGGACTTTTGGCGGGCTCAGCAGGGCAGAGACAGCCTGGACAATTCCTATTGGCTTTTGAAAGCCAATAGAATTAGACTCTATTCAAGAGAGTCTATTCTATTGGCTTTCAAAAGCCAATAGAATAAAAGGGAGTAGCACAGCTAAGGAAAAGGGGAAAAAAATGGCGGACTGCGTTGTTTGGCGACCCCCGTGAAATGGTCGTTCGACCCCAAATGGGGTCCTGACCCACAGGTTGAGAACTACTGTCCTAGTGTGAAGTGTGGTGTCCATGTTGATGAACAAACACTAAGAGGACTTTGTCAGTAGAACCCATTGGGAAAATGGTGACCTTTTCTTCACTGGAGGTGCTCAAGTGGAAGTTAGACTGCTGTTTATTGGACATTCTTTCATCTGGATTCCTGCACTGAACTGATTCCTGCACTGATTCCTACACTGTGCCAATTCTGACACAAAATTGGTCTCTTCAATTCTGTGTCAGTGTATCTGCTTTCTTTTGTCCTGAAGTGTAAAATATAGAATAAAGATCTTAGTTTGAGGAAGACAGATTCCGACTGTCTGTGAAGAAAAGGGATGCTTCCAAACAGTAGGAACAGTTTGACGATAGATGCCAGAGTGGGAGGCCTCTCCTTTGTTGAATGAGTCCAGACAGAAGCTAGACAGCCATCTGTTGGGGATGCTTTAACTTGGCTTCCTACACTGAGCAGGAATTTGGACTCAGAGGCCTACATGGGTCCTTCCAAGTCTGTGGTTCTGTGGTTTGAAGTCTACCTGTTTTCAGCTCTCAGATGTGATTTACAGACTCAGTCTGGGCTTCTTGACACCAAAGAAGCCTTCATACTTTTTTCCTTGGCAACAGAAGCTTATGCATTTACTTCCAGTACTTGCCGATTGCTGGTTCTGAACATCTGCTAGTTAGGAGAGGGAATATCATAGTAATATGGGCTTCTGCAGAAAGCATTTAGAAAGGGGACAATCACAGCAGCATGGGATCTGCAGAAGGTATTCTGGTTGACCTATGGCTTCTTTGTGGAGAGAAGGATAGTTTTTTTTTCCCATGCCAACTCTGGGTTATTTTCTACACTTACAGTTAAATGTAGAAGCAAATTGCATCTATGGTAGTATCAAACATGGCACAAATGAAGCTGTACAATCTGGGTAAAGTCTGGCTCTTACAATCCATCTCCTTTTGTAAAGTTCCAGACAGATTTCTATTGCAATACATATTAAGAGACCTTGTTGTTGCGTTAAAGGCAACAGAGATGGGGTTTGCAAATTCATATCTGCATGAAGGAGATACATCTCAGTTTACCACTTTCAAAGATCAAGTGATTGATATGTTTGTTCAAGCTTGAACAGAGAAGAAAAACAAGGTGGGAAAGTAAAGGAGGTGGGAAGCCCCTTTGCATATTATCCTGATATATCTTGTTATTGTGAAGATTTATCTTTCTGCCTTCCTTCTTAAGAGATTCTTTGCTCTGGTGTGGGCAGAGGTAGCAGTGTGGATTTCTCCCAAGTACATGAAAGATAGGGGAGACCTTGATTTATGCCCCTATAGTATTTGGATTTAGGAACAGAATAAAGCAGATTTCCATGATCTTGATTTTTTTTTCCTGGCAGGGCAATACATTTCCATACAAAGCATAGCTGTAGCCATAGCCCTTCCACCAACACTCCCGCCCCAAGTATGTGAATGAGTCCCTTGTGAGTCCCATTCTTGCAAATAAAATTGATGTTGGAATCAGGTACTTGGCTTGCTAACATTCTGTCTTCCTGTCACATTTTTATTATTAAAAGAAAATAATAAAACCTGAGAAGCAAGAAGCTTGAAGGTGCCAAGAGAAGTGTCTTTGCATATGAGTACAATATTACACCGTTTTCCCCTGCCATGTCTGGTTTTTCCCCCAGCTCCTTTCCCTAAGGAAATAATACATTGGGGAAAACAAATCAGGGGTTACCACAAAGAGGGAGTCAAGCTATTCTCCAAAGCACCTGAAGGCAAGACAAAAAGCAACAGATGGAAACTAACCAAAGAGAGACGCAACCTAGAACTAAGGAGAAATTTCCTGACAGTTAGAACAATTAATCAGTGTAACAACCTACCTCCAGAAGCTGTGAATGCTCCAACACTGGAAGTTTTTAAGAAGAGACTGGACAGTCATTTGTATGAAATGGTATAGGGTTTCCTGCCTGAGCAGAGGGTTGGTCTAGAAGAGTCTCCAAGCTCCCTTCCACCACCACCACCACCACCACCACCACCACCATCAAATAAATGTATGTATGTGATGTATTTACCGCGTTTTCCCGAAAGTAAAACCTATCCCGAAAATAAGACCTAGCCTGATTTTTGGGGGAGGTCTAATATAAGCCCTATGCCAAAATAAGCCCTAGTTTTGGGGCGAGGCACATGCCTAAAAATCAAGCTAGGGTGGGGGTGGGGGTGGTGGGGCTTACCATTCCAGCCAGTTCTCCGATGGGTCGACACTTGCCTTGCCCCGCCGGCCCACTTCTTCTGCGGCTGAAGGAGCAGCTTCATTCTGCAGCTGACAATGGAGCTCCAGCTTCCATTTCGCAGTCAGAGGCCTTTCTGGAAGGCCTCTGCAGCCGAGGACCAAGCTATGGATTCAATCCGTAGCTTGGTTCTTGGCTGCAGAGGCCTTCTGGAAAGGCATCTGACTGCGAAATGCAGACCTGAGCTCCATTCTCAGCTGCAACATGAAGCTGGTCCTTTAGCTGCAGAAAAAGTGGGCTGACTGGGCGGGGCTGTCAGTGCTGCTGCTGCTGCCGCAAGGTTAATGGAAAGATACTCCCTGAAAATAAGACCTGGTGCCTCTTTTGGAGGGGGGGGGGGAAAGATCAGGTCTTATTTTCGGGGAAACAGGGTATCTACCTGCTAAAAATATACACCAAAAGGACAATAAATAAATAAGAGTTAATGACTACAAAGTAAAAATGATTGCTTGTATGGCTTGTAAAACTAGCCACCCCATTTTCAAAACAAATTGATTGGTATTTGCATATGGTAGCTATTTGGTCATAACCTAGGAGCCCCCCTGACATACAGAAATGTAGAAATACTCTCTTTCTCTTTTCCTCCCTCCCTCCCACCCTCTCCCTGGAAGGGGGGGGATGGTTTCATGCACAATCTAGATCCCATGCATGCGCAGATGAAGCACCACTCATTCGCCTGCTGTTTCCATGGCCTGGTTCCTAACAAGTCCATGGTCCATGGACTGGGGATTTTGGGCCCCTGCTGTAGATGAAAATGTCATTAGGGAAAGGAAGTGCAGCATTGGCAAGAGAAAAAAACTGTACAGGGATGAGGAGAAGGAAGAAGTAACTGGAAAAGGAAGGAGAGGGAGGGGAGAGCAGAACTTTGTATATTTGCCTTAAAGGGTTAAATTTCACCAGACAAGCAATCCCTACCAAACAATTGCTAATTTTTAAAGGCAGCCATGCTTTGTAGCATTAATGTGTAGCTATTTGCACATTCTGAGCAAATATAAAATGATTTTCCAGCTCCTGATTTCAGAATTATTATTTTTTTTGGATGGGGAATCCTCTAGTTCATATTTGGAAACATCTCAGAGCTGGTCTTTTTTTAGTTGCTACTTGGAAAAAGGACAATTGGATAATAGCCCTTCATTGTGTGGGTTTTTTGCAAAGCTCTTTAGGGCTAGCAGTATGGAATTCAGTGATGATCTGCTTTATTTGCCTCCCCTCCCCCCAAGATTAATAGCTTATATCTCATTTTGATTAAGATAGAAAATGCTCTATGTTCCAGTGTTGCATTGCAGCTTTTCAAAACCTGAAGAGATTTTACAAATATCAGTAGAGTGAAGCATCTGATTTAGTAGCTTTTTGTCCATGTTTGAAGAGCATTTTGTTTGGACAGCACTCATGTGGAACCCCTACATGAGGATACTTACAGAAATGATGCATCACATAGCTAGGAAGATCAAAGTGAAACAGCAGTGTTGTTCAAATTGCTTAGAAATGACTTCCAGCTTTTGGAGCCACAGGTAAAGACTTGGAAATAAATCTCAGGCTCTTCTCATGAGGTCCACTGGTCAAATCCAAAGTCCCTACATATTCCAGATGGAAGAAATAAAGGTCAGTTCTGATTTGGGAGTGAAATTAGCCACCCAGAACAGTCAAGCAATGATAGTTTCCCTGGGGTCTTTCTTACACAACACATAATTAACCCAGAGCATTGCAATTAGTCAGCTAAGTACATTGCAACAATAAGAGAGAGGGTAAAATAGTAGGATACAACAACATAATCATCTCTTTTAAGTAATATAAACATAACTGTACTGTATACGCCTAAGAGCCAATGTGATGTACTGCTTAAGCTGTTGGACTGGGAGTCAGGAGATCCAGGTTTTAGTTCTATCTAATGCACAAAAGCTGAGTGGGTCATTTGCTCTCTCTGGACTCTTGGCTGGGCAGTTGGAAAACATTTATCTAGCAACCTGCACTGGATCAGCATATCTCAAAAAAATCAGGAACTAGGATAGAGTTCAAAAGCACTGCCAATTTATTCCATGATACCAATACACAAGAATCTGATCTAGTAAGGGTCAAGGCGATTTGGCACCAGGTACGAGTCAATGGACTTCAAGAGACATGATGGATTTGACCTCGCCCTCAGGCTCTGCCTGGTTATCTCCTACAGCAGAGGTCTCCAATCTTTCTGGACTCACAGCCCAGTGGGAAGGAGAGCAGCTTTCAAATTGGTGTGCATGCACACGCAAACGAGGCTGCGCGCAGCAGTGTGGTACTAGTCCCATTCGTGCATGTGGCATGCGTTGGCACCGTGCGCATGCACGAATGGGCGTGCACCCCCATGGCGGCTAGCAGCCCTGTTCGTGCATGTGCAAATGGGCCATGCACATCCCCCATTTGTGCATGTGCAAATGGACCACGCACACCTATCCAGGCCTTGTTTGTACCTGAGCACATGTGCAAATGGGGCTGCGGGCGCTAGCGTGAGTGGGGGGGGAAGGCACATGTATGTACAACATCCAGCCATTTCCACAGCCCACTGGCCAGGAGGCCATGGCCCATAGGTTGGGGACCCCTGTCCTACAGTATATAACCTTCTATGAAAAGTCCTTCATCCTCCATTAGACTAACTCAGGTTGATAAGAGTAATAGTCATTGAATAATAGTAGTAATAATAGTAATAATAATCTGTCAATTGCAAAAAGCAGCTTTACTTGGAACAGCTTATGTCCTGCAATGATACCCTTAATATCATGAAACAATAACCTTTGTCTATCCCAGAGGATAAAAATAAATCCAGTCTAAAATAAAAATGCTAAATCCACTCTAAACATTTGGCTGACTGTGGGACAAACCGTAATAGTGTTGTCAGCTTACATCATGCAACAATATCTTTAATAGTATGAAACAACTACTTAACAACTCTTCAAAGTTACAACATGCTCCCTCCCAAAAGCTGCTTATGATCTCTTTTCAAGGTTACTATAGCTGTAACTCCCCTGTGGTCACATGGTTACATTTTGTGCACTTGGTAGTCGGCTTCTCTTTTGGGCTGTTTGCAGTATCCTAGGGTCATTTGATCATGATGGTGACTTTTTCTGCTGGTATGTGGTGATTATTTCTGGTTTCTGGCAAAAAACGTCCATTGGGGAAAATGGATTCACTTACTGGCCTCGGCAAAAAATGCTGAAAAATCAGGTCCAGTCATGTGATGCCCAAATTCCGGGCTCAATTAGGGTTGTAAGTTGGGGATTACCTGTAATTGTAGATCCAGTATATTGTGAAACCTGCATACTGGATTGTCTTCAGCTAATTCTGTGTACTGGGTGATTTGATTCTATATATAGCTGGTGCCAGAAACAACCAGTCAGAGGGTGCCCCCCCCCTCTGTGTGTGTGTGGTGAGTTTCAAAAAAATCAAGAAGCCCAAAATGCATCTTTTGATTACAGGTGATGGCTGCCCACTTGAATCTTTTGCCCTCTATAGACACCCTGCAGTTAGGAAATGCAGTTATAAGCAGACATTTTCTAAATAGTAGGACTTAAATTGGGCTAATTTTCCATTTATAGTTCCTAATGCTTATGAACTTATTTGAATCCACCAATAAGATCTTTGTTAGTAACCCTCCAAATCCGTTTTAAATGAAGTGTGATTTACCAATGTGCAGTTTAACTATTATTGATGCCATGATATTTCTTTCCATCCCATTTACACTCTGCCTTTCTGCTTAGTCAAACATTCAAGGTGCTTAATAAAAAGCTTAAAAATGCTGAAATGATAGGGAAAATGATTTCTTTGGCTACTTCTTATACAGTTAGAATTTCCCTGAAAGTGGAAGGCATTTATTTAATTTAAAACGATTCTGTCCTGTTTACAATTTCAGGTACTGTATGGTATGAAAATACCATTGATGCAGTTTCATATGAAGATTGTAAAACATTTTTTTAAAAGAGGAAAACATACTAAAACATGTAAGATATGAAACTTGAGTGGAACAGAGGTCTCTGACCGTTCAAAGTTACAATAGATCCCCAGAAACTACTCATGACTGGGTTCCGAAGTTCCAACAACTGCTCCCCCCCAAATCTCAGGTGCGTGGCAACTGGTCCACATTTACATGCGATTGCAGTTTATAATATTTTTGCCAAAAACAGGCAAAAACGCCTCATAGCAAACAATTGGTTCACTTAACACCTGACACATAAAAGATGGTAAAATCAGGCTGGTCATGCAGTGACCTGTTTTACAACCATCATGACTTACAATCGTAATGGGCAGCCTCCATTAGTGAGAAATGGAAAAAAATAGCTATTTTGTATAGTGGACTTTCCTACCAATTGGTGATGCGATCACAGGACTCCATTTTAGATCATCATAAAGAAAATCAGTTTGATTTGTGTCCATTATTTGCTAGTTATCTTTTCAGTTTTAATTAAAGACCTATCCTTATCTAAAACTGCAGAAAGCTGGAGTAATACTTTTTGGAAATATTTTACTACATTCTTATTCATTGTTGTGAATTCAAGACAAATGGCTAACGGCTGTAGTTTGAATTAATTATGTGACACGTGGAAAATTTCTCCTTTTTCTGTGCTAAATTTTTCTTCAATGTGCTGTTCTTGATGGCTAATATTAGAAGGTGAGGGCTAAATAAGGTAATAAGTTTTATTTATGAATGATGGGCACTCATTTCGTCAGTCCTGGGACTATATGGAAGGTGTGATGGATAGACATCATGAGAATTTTATTTAGAAAGAAGTAATCTGGAAGACATACTGGATAGAGTAGGGAGGCCTGCTGGAGGACAGGAATAGGCAACATGGGGAAAATCTGAGTTCTGATTAGAATCTAAGAATGTTGTAAAATGGTCATTGATGTATTACAGACAAACTATTTAGTTCTTGTAAAAATTAATGTCATCACTTATTTGGCCTAATATACATATAACTATAGGAATAATTTTCAAGATCATAATCTCTCTTTCAACTGTTCAATTTTGTAATTTTTCCATATTTTTCTCGATTTTGCTGTCTGGTGATTTGTTTGTGTGTGAAAATCCCATAAAATGTTAACATCATCATTTTCAACAACTTTTTCAATTTTGTGATTGCACCCCATTTGGGAAACTAAAAATGTTGCATAGATGCCAATAGCGATAAGTCTTGTCATGATATTGTTTATAGTCAGCCTGAGCAATCCACTAATTACGCAATCCAAGTCTGATATGTTTCTTTACAGCGATTGCATTTGTTGCTTTTGGATACATTTTGAATCACTGATTTTCCTTACATTTCTAATGCTTGTTCTTGAGTTGCAAATATTAATCCTTTGTTTCTTTTTGATAGTGCCAGCCTGTAACCATTGCACGTTGCTGGTGTTGTTTAATTTATTTTCCATTTCTTTTATGTATTGCCTTACATTTTCTGAAAGGTTTTCCAACAGTTCACATTTATAGTGTTTTTTGTTTTTGTTTTGCTTCTGTTATTTTAGGGTACTTTGCAAACTGTTGTGCATTTTCTCTAAATATAGTTGATCAGCTAAATGCATTGCCATGGGTGTTCAAGTTTTTTTAAAATCTAAATTGTCCAATTCAAGCTGTGACCAGTTTACTATACCAGCAGTATATCTGTTTATTGATATAGCGCATGTATTCATGGATTTGATTATATTTTTACCATGTAATTTGGACTTCAGAATTTTTTTTTGCACTTTGTAAATATTCTAACTTGCTTTTCTTTTCACCTGCAAGCTTTCTTTTATAGAGTAACCTTTTATGAAGTTGTGTCTATGGAGATTCTCAATCATCCGGGTCATGTATAGCCCTGGATGTACATAATAGAGAGGGAGGGTTATGACACCCCCTATTTCCTGTCTACAACATAGTCCTTTCAGCAGTCTCAAACAGGTTCCACACCCATTTGCACTCTAATTCAGGTGACCCTGAGGGAACAGATAAACCCCAAGTAGCCTCAATGACTCTCAGAGAGCTAGCCACCTTCCTTCAGAGTGCTAAGGACCAGATGATGCAAAGAATATAAATCTTTCCATTCCCCACCAGTCAGAACTGAAGATGCTTCTTGGATGAGAAGCGAAACATTTTCAAGAAAAAAACAAAAACAAAAAAGTCCAGTTGCCTTTTGAAAAGTATCTTTGGGATTTTATGAGGTTCCCATTATAGTATTGTTCACCTTCACTGGTTCAGTTTTTCCTTTCTTTATGCTAAACTTTATGTTCAATACAAATTCCATTTTGATGTCACCACAATATGCCCTTAAAGTATTAGACAAGGATTCAATTTATTTTTTTAAATTTTCATTTGAGTTTTCTTTGTTATCCATGTACAATAAATAAGGTAATTTTTTAAATCTTCTTTTGACAGTTCATATATAAGCTTTTAAAAAAGATTCTGGATATTTGTGAGGTATGTCACTGAGATGGTAAAGAGGAAGGAAGGGGGGCAAAAAACTCCCTTTAAAATTTCTTGTCCTTATTTTTATGTTTCCAGTTTCTTCACTATCTGCAAAGTTGCTTTCTATTTTTCATAGATGCTTTTGCAACATTCTAGATGTTTGCAGTAATATTTCAACAATCAGTTTTGCATGTGGAAGAATTAAATGTGTTTTATTTTGCTTGTGTTTTGGTGTCATCACTATCTGTAAGCAGTTGATCTTTTGTTCCAGTTGATCTTTTGTTCCTCATGAATTTTGGCAATTAACTTTTTGTTCAGATTGGCAGAATGGAGATTTGAATATTGAATTGCAATATTGCAATCTGAAAATTGCAATTGCTAATACACCAATTAACATTATTGGCTAATATAATTTGAACATTGTTGGCAAGCAATAATTGGTCTGTAGTTGATTGCAATTATACCCTTGTCTTTGCCTTTCATTATTAAAAATATTGCACGGATTATCATCCATTCTTCAATTTTTCCAACCTGTAATTGACTGGCCAATCTTTTATGGAGAGACGGTTAAGTCCAAATCTGTGTACTTTATCTGTTTCTAATGCACTCTAGTTCTTTACCTTATTTGTGTTCTAATCATTTTTGATCTTTTACTGTACTTTCCATTTTGATTTTTTTCCTGTCTTTTATCTATTTTGTATCATTATGTTGTTTAAATGTTTCTCATCTTTATCATAGCAAACATCTATGCTTATGGTATTTCTCAGCAAAGTTTTATAAATCAAATGCTAGTTTGTTTGAAATTGTTCATTTTGTTTATGTTCAATTTTCCTTGATATGACTTTAAATTAATTCTATGGAGACGTCTTTAACCAATTTAGTGCCAGGGTTATATATTTCTCTCAGCTTTCCTTGATTTTGTTATTTTTCAATTTTCTTAAGTTCAGATTCTTTAAATTGCTGATATCACTTTGTAATTTATTGATCTTTCTTCAAAATCTAATTTTCCATTTGGATGATTGATGGTTGCTTTTGTTTTACAGCACAGTTTCTAAACTCTAATGTTGTCATGCCGCTTTCAGTTTCAACCAAGGTGTTTGTTTCAATATTTTTTATTACCAAAT